>NC_090934.1:795732538-798232538 GCF_040938575.1 Ambystoma mexicanum
AAGACGGGATCAAAACGTTTTTTGCAAAATTGGGACGTTTGTCTTGAATTGTTTAATGTTGAAGACTAGTGGCCCTGATTAATGGATTATTTGCGCTGAAAAAAACGGGATTTGTGCAACATTCTGCCCGCAAATCCCTTTTTAACAAATGGGGATTTGCGGGCAGATTGGCGCACACATCCCGTTTATTTCGGCACAAATAATCCATGAATCAGGGCCTAGTATGTTATGTGTCCCTAATGCATCTTTTTATTGTGGTAAATACTGTGACAGAATAGGAAACATATGAAAATGTGAGGAATATACCTTGACTTTTGATGCAATCCACCATTTTGTTTTCACTACTAGAAGAGACAACTGCTATATTTTCGCGCTTCACCCTAGGGCAGTGGTATTCAAACTGTGGGTCGCGACCCCCTAGGGGTCCGCGGGTGCATCCCAGGGGGGCCCTGAGAGCTCAGCATGAAAAAAGATTTTTTTTTTTTTTTTTTTCTTTTTTTTTTAGATTGGAAGAAATGGGCAGGGGTGGCCCACATGGGCGGGCTGAAGCATGAAACTGTCTCAGGCAACAATGAAAAAGTGGCCCACAGTTGTAAATGGATATTCATTCCTTTAGTCACAGACTGGGCCTCATTACTACTATGGCGGACCAGTAACAACGGTGCTGGTAAGCTACCGGCACCGTTGCTACCGTTCCGCCATAGTAAGAGTTGTGCTCGTGGGTGCTTGACAGCCCCCGCCAGGTCTGACCTCAGCTCGTCGTAAGTAAATTGTGATATATTCAGCAACAATGGTCAACATTACTAACTGCATAGTGGCCCCTCACCCATTATGGAGGAGCTAAGGAGCCAGCCCAGTGAAACAGTGAGCACTCCCTCAGCTGCTTTATCCAGCTAATGGAGTGCTCCTGGGCTGGCTGAACTGTCAAAGGGAAACACTGTTTCCCTTTGACAGTTCAGTTTAGTTCCCCAGCCGCACATGCTCACTGAGCCATGCAAGTGCTGGGGCGTTTTGCTTCGCCAGCATTGCATAGCTCATTGGAAATGCTGGCTGGGGCACTGCATGTCTGTATGTCCGAGGGGGAGCTCCTGCGCCTCCTCGCACATACGGACAGAGCAGCTGGAGCAGCACCCACACACAGGCCAATGCAGAAGGTACGTTTATGTTCATTGTTTTTATTTAAACATGTGTATGGATGCGTTATGAGTGAGTGTATGGTGATGGATGCTCATGTGAATGATAGAGTGATTGCTGTATGAATGTGCAGCGCCTTGCATATACACATAATCATGTTCATTGTGTTAGGACCAGTGGGGCCCAGGGGACAGGGATGGTATCTTTTTACCGGACATCTATCATTCAAAACCCTCTGCCTTGTCCACAAGGCTTTCTGGGGCCTCGGTCCAAAATACCTTCAGCTATTCCTCCGCAAATACCTCCCCTCTCGAGCTCTTCACTCCTCTACCTCCAACTCCCTCAGGGTCAGTCGTTTATCAAAGAAACGAGCTGGGGGTAGATCTCCGTCTTCGGCTGGGGCCTCCCTCTGGAACAGCGCCCTGCCACTCTAAAACTTGAGGAGAACCATCTTTCTTCCTGCACTTATCAGACCTACCCTGTCTGCTGCCTTAAACGTAGCACTTGCAAATTGCTGGCTGCACTACCACTGTTTGTTGCCTTTATTATTTATTTATTGTTATTTATCTGTTTCTCCTCTGCTTCGCACTTTCCACTTCTCCCCCCTTCCATGCACTTTTCCCCTCACACTTGCGCGTTCTCAATGTCACTGGGGCTAGTAAGATCGCTGTTTTATTCTCCTCTGTTCCCCTCCCTTGCCTTGTCACGCTCTGAAACACTTGTGTACGAGCGCGATAGAAATAAAATATCAATGCCTGCCCCCTGGACTCCCAGCAACAATTGCAAACTGTTTGGCTATTTACCCATTTTTTGTTAAAAGTATGCTCTACAATGCAACATTTTAACCTATTATTTAAAAAAAAATTCACAGGGGGAAACCCCCCCGAACCTCCCCTTAATGCCCCTCCACTTAAAAAAGATTCACCAGCCGCCACTGGCCCTCAGACTGTGTTGGGAACGGGATGGGGGAACCGAGGGACTATGGTGGGAGCACAATGGGCGGGAACCATGGGATAGTGATGGGAGCAGAGTGGGGAGAGCCCTGGGTGTGTGATGGAGTGGGGAGAGACCAGCGACTGGGTAGGAGTGGGATGAGGGAGCCCAGCGACTTTGATGGGAGCAGGTGACGGCGCGCAATATATACTGTCCATTTGGCATTTCTGGGGGGTCCCGACCTGCCCAAATTTTGCTCAGGGGGGCCCTGGCCAAAAAAGTTTGAAGACCACTGCCCTAGGGGATGGCCTTTGCATAATCGCGGGACAGAGGCTTGGGAGGGAGGAAAGGTACACTTTTCAATGTTTTGGGTTATGTGAATTTTATATTTGTGTGTTACATAACAAATACATATGGGGCTGATTTACTATGATAAGTAGCTTAAGTATGACTAAATTTACTAAGCTGAGTTTGTCTCAGGAGGATAGCTCAGGGGCAACGTGCTCGCCTTGGAAGCAAGACGACACTGAGGAACACAGGTCCGCGCTTAGAAACCTCTGGGTATTAAGCACGTTATAAATAACCTATCATATCATATCATAAGATGAAAAAGAAGGTGTAAGTATAAAAATGGACCTCGGCACTTACTTAAGCTTCTTATTTAGCTTAGTAAATCAGCCCCATATATATATGAGAGCATGGGTCTCTTACAACATTTTGACATAAGCTACCACCTGCAACTGGAAGTGTAAACAATAGGAAAGGCCTAACCACCAGTGACAGCTACAGAGTAGAGAGGATAAAACTCCACCCACGGTCCCAAAACATCTCTGCATATACTTTCGAATCGTGCTCGCAGATCAATACTGGTGCAATAATACACATAACAGAGCTCTCCCTCCGCCAGTTGTTTTTTTTTTGTTTTGTATAATGTGCTGCATTACATCAACTATAACTACTCCCCTTGAGAGTAGAAGCTTGTAATACATCTTTCTGCATTCCAGCCACTACAATGATTCTTTTGCTTGTATCGTCTACAATGCTGTGCCGCCATGAGACTGGAGCTTTGAAATGCACGCAGACTTCCATGCGATCTCTCCTTTTCCATGTGCGGGTGATTGAGTTTGCAATTGGCAGTGGTTTCAATTTCACAGAAGACATAACTTTCATTTCAGCCTAAACGAAACAAGGCCCAACATGGAGTACAACTGTCACCATGATTGTCCTTTGACAGCAACACGCTTCGCAGTCAATGCTTTCATAGTTGACACAGGCACTTGCTGCCTCATTGAACTCATGGAAGACATGATACATGTCAAAGCTGGCATACTGGTGGTTGGAAGAATATATTTACACGAGTACAGATTGTGTTACTGTTTTAGAAAATGCATAGGCTTGTTTGGAGTTGTCTCTCCCTCAGTCGCTGTGTACACAATCATCTTAATGGCTTTTCTATTGATAGATTTCTGGTCACAAACTGCTATTTTACCCTGTACATTTTATTTCAATTGCTGGATGTACAAAAGATATGGTCGAGCGCTAATTACCGTTCTAGAAAGGGTTGTAAAAAGGTGATGAGATACAATTGAAACATCAAAGAAACCTTCCAATAAAATAATTACTCACATTTTTATTTGATCATCGCACACTTCTTCAAGTGAGGTCTTACACATACGGAGATTAGGGCGAATGGGATGGAGCTTTTAGGACACACGTGTGTTTACCATTCCTTTGATAAATCTATGCCTACACTTAAACTTACTTTTTATTCTTAACTTCTCTTTTGCAGTAAATCCCAACCTACCTCTTTTTAACACCTGGCACTGCCCTCAGGGCAACCCTTGCACTTGGCTAAACCTGTGCCCTCCTTCCCCCTCCCCTCTGCACTTCTTGCTGCTGAACATGCCCGTTCAGAATAGCACAAGGCCTAGTCAGAACGATATTGTTTTTTATCTCATTGCCCCCCTCCGCCCCTTCTGTCTTGTGGCGCTGGAAACACATTGTGTATAGGTGCCTTATTTATTTATTTATTTATTTATTTATTTATGTATTTTATTTCACTTATATGCATTTAGCCAGCAAAGGTTTTACATACCTACACAGAAAGGACAACTAAAAACGTTTCAGATTTAAAACAGCTCTACACTAAAAAGCAAAGCAATTAAAAAGAGCTAATTTAAAATATACCATCAGACAATTGGTTAAGAATATGCAAACATAGATCATAAAACTTCATCATATGAAAGATCACATTTACATCATGCCCATTTAAAAGTTTTCTCCACAAATAATTAACATATTCAAGGTCACAAGAATTATCATAGGCCTTCAAATATTTCAATCTTAAAATATACAACCTTATAAATATGCCATAAAATAAAAAGAAAAAAATAACACATGCCTTTCTTTCCCCTTTTCATTACCGCGTTTCCAATGTCCTTTGCAGCTTGGTGCTGGTGGCAGAGGAGTAGACAGCGTTTGGCCGGTGTGGGCATTAACAGATGTCATTGTCACTGCAGTGGGCACACGGATATTAATTCTGGCTACACCACTGACTGGTGGTTGGAATACGTTTTTCATGCCTCTATGACGCTCTTGTATTCTTGACTATATGCATCCATAATCTTTCCCTCCATTGTTTCTCTATCTCTTGCTGTCGCTAGTGATTTCTCGTCCCCAGCACTTTCTCCTGCAGTCTTCTTTCCCAGCACAATTTTGAAATGTCTACTCTCCTCCATTTAACTTGTGGCTCTTTGACTCTATACCTTTGCCTTCTTTGGGTATCTATTACGCTGCCTCATCTCTTTGCTCTTCAAGCACCTTATATGTGGTGCTACCATTTTCAGAAACATGCTATGCTTTGTTTTAACCGTTCTCAGTGCTTCATATTAATCAGTTTGGTTCCTTATGTTCTTCTTCAATCCCCCACTCCAGTAACATGCCCAATCCAATGGTATCTTTCACCCACTTCTCAAACGCCCTCAGCCCTTGCACGCTCCCTCATTCTCCTCTCCCTCTGCCAGGGGCCTGGGAGAAACCTTTAAAACGTTTTTTGTATGCACAGTTATGAGAATAACTAAGCATGTCCAAATTAACGTGACATTTTGGGGAAAAAATGAAAATAGCATACACTGCGATGAACCGACTCCAGCTCAGCAAACAAATACCGGGAAACATGGATGCCATATGTGCAAAGTCAGAAAACGTGTGCAAATAGAGAAGCTAGAGCAAGTCTATGTGGTTGACAGCAACCATGTAGACTTGCTTGCGCTTCTCTACTTACACATGGTTTGCCGTCAACCAGTAAGTACCATGCTGGGATTAAACTCACCCAGTCTCAGGGGGCTAGCAGACCTCACCATGGAAGACACGCAGTGTGAGGTGAAGTCTCACATCCACCCATATCATGTCATTGCTGAAAGAATCCTGGAGCCGCTGGTATGCCGGGGAGATGGCATCCAAATAAGCTAAAAGCCCAATGATACTTTCCTGTCTCTGCCTTCAGTAGCAACATCATACATGTATGTCCCAGCAAACAAAATGACAGGAAAACTAATAAGGGAACAAGAAAACTAGGAAAAGAAAACAACACCTCTAATACGCACAGGTGAGAAAAAGGAGGAGACACTGAATTCCAATACAAGGCAAGCAGGGAATACAGAATGATAGTTGGAGTTTGGAAGCAGACTAGAGAGGACATTGCTTCTGTCAAAGGTGTCTACAACCCTAAAGCTGAAATCAGCCTGGAGAAAGGTGAGAGACTGCTGAGTCACAACACACACCCTGAACCTGTGAAGATGTTTGTAAGGGTTTGAGATGTCTGAGTCTTCTTACAAACTAAAACCAGTGAAAGCCGAATAATCTGTTATTGGTGTGATCTATCAAACATGTTTCCACCTTTATAATATAAGAGTTGAACACTATTCCTTTGACTTCTGATAAAAAGTCACTTGGCAGTTCATAGGAATGTGTCATTTTAATCCTCTGCAACTAATTTGCACATGGCCACACTGACTCTCTTCTACCAATGTTCAAACATTTTTTCAAAGTTATTTATCCTCACTGATTGTTTTGATAAATTATTAAATGTTATTTTTTTAAAGAAACAAGTTTGCATATGCTGTGGGATATTTTGATCCACTCAGATGTGCTACACTACATCACTTTTCTGCATTGGTGCAAGAAACAGCACAAAATGGCCACGCTGACTCCTGTGTGTGCCAAGATAGCTAAACTGAGTTTTGTAACAACCAGAAAATGGCTGCACCGTCCTGCCAACACAACCATTTCAGGTGGGGTGGAACAGAGTACTCACTGCAGGAGTATGCCAGTGTGCTCTGCAATATTTTACATGGAGCAAAGGAAAGAAGCAGCATTACTTTGATGTAAACCCAAAATGCCTCTGTATAAAGTCATCTTTTCAACCTTCAAAATGCTGTTTGGCGCTAAATTCATCAATTCCTCCTGAACCACTATGATCAAAAAGGCCCTGCAGTGCCCAGTATCATTCTTGAGTATCAGGGGAACCGGGCCTCATTTGAATGACAGCCCCTATCAAAAGTATCTTTGGAAAAGCAAACCAGAGACTGTGTTTTTATGTTCCACAGGAAAAGCAGCTATTTCTTTGCAACAAAGATCAAGAATCAGCTGTCTAAAGAAAGACTCTAAACAGATGAATGATACATGTATACATGCTGCAAACAACTCCAGCACTCAAGGAAAGCAATAGAGCTGCCCAAAGTGTGTATTGGCTGCAGCGGAAAACTGTATTTAAAGAAATAAGTTAAATGTGCTTTTGCCTGAATGAAGAGCAACATCACCTATTTTTTAAGTATATTATTGTGGAAAGGCTTGATTATTTAAGAAATGTAAAAGGATTTTGTACTGTTAAAAATCCACCTATGAACTGCTTTAATTCCATAGGTTTAAAGTAAAGATTTAAAAGGAAATCAAAGCTAAAACCCAGGATGAGTTGGCAAACTATATTAAAAAAAAACCTGCTCTGCAAGTTGCTAGCTCTGAGAAAGGGTGACACCTCATAAACTGCTGGCACAGGAAATGCTTATTGCTAGCTTGGAGGCTTTCAATACCCAGGGCAATGGAGCTTTCCAAGTTACATTAGACATTCGTCTTTGCCCCAGGCTAAGACAATAGCAGGCTAAGGCTCTCACCTTTCAAGTGGGAGGGGCAGCAAACTTCAGTCAAGGGAGAGGCCCCTCATTCTGCTTCAAAGGAATTGACATTTGCTTACAGTGGGGAGAAGAAAACAAAAACTGGTAAAGTGACATTTGGTTTTAAAAAGCCTATTTTGTAACTGAACTTTAAAGACATTCAACTTGGCAGCAAGGATAAGGAAAAATATGAGAAGTTGTAGTTTTAAATCTAATTGTATGCTTTTTCTGTGAAGACTTGGTAGAGCTCAGTACTGCATAAGGAACAAAAGTTGTAAAGAATCCCAGATTGTGGGGAAAGCATTGATGTTGCACACATGGCATTTTGTACACACATCCCAGGGGTACATGCACATCTATGTACACAATTGGGAAATGTTAGGCCAAATCTTTCATGGTTAAAATTGACAAAATGTAGCAGAAAGGCAAAACCAAGTCCCACAGACTTGGGGTCTGGATTGAAATGTGACCCACAAAATATGTAACCTGTGCACCTGATTTTCTTAGAGGTCATAACTACATAAATATGTATTTGTGGGAAAAATAGATTTTGGTTCCAGTAGCCAGGGGACGTTTCTAGACATTGTAAAAGCAACACCATAAACATGACATCCTTTTCTGTGATCCAATCAGCGAAATGCAAGGCGGAAACGGTGCTCTTGCCCAATCCTAGCATTAGGGGTGTGGACAGTAAGCCTGCCCCTGCCATATACTTTAGTGATGTCATTTGGCATGATGAATATGGGAACCTGACAGCACACAGAGACCGATTCCTGACTTATTCCTGATTTTCTGCATAGCATCCTGTTCCTGATTTCTTCATCCTGTTTGATCCTGATTCCAGATTTTCATTGCAAAGCCAAGGCCTATGCATTGTTGAATTCTTTTTCAGCTAGGCCTCAAATTCTAAAAAAATCCCAAAAACCCAAGGGAAGCATTCTGATCCAGGTGGCCTGCTACTACTGAATGCATGTCTACTGCAAACTCGCCATCCCACTGATCTCCAGTCTCCAGTAACCAGAAGTGCAGATTTGCCCAGCTGTCCTTGGTTAGACCTGATCTGTGTGATGACCAAAACCCTTGACGGTCCAAAATCCTAAATTAAATTGGACTGTAAGTATTAATAGGAAGCATAGAAAACCATAGCATACCTTGTCCTGCTTTGTTCCATCCCAAACTCTAAATCATCCAATCCTTATCCTGATCACTCTAATATTGTCACAACTATTCTTGAAACCTTGCCTTTGATTCCTTGCGCTAGTACTAACTTCTTTAAATAATTTGTCTTGCGAAATCCTAAACCCTTAATCGTCCTTCGGGTAATCGGACTGGGTCCGTCAGGGCGGGCGCGGAGGTGCTGGGGTTGGTTCCGTGGATCAACTCTAGAGCTTACTGTGTTTCAATCTGGTAACCTAGCCTGAATGCCCTAGTGTAGAGCATAACTATCCTTGTAAAAACTGATTTCTGTTTTCTTTTTCGCAAGATTATTTTTCCAAAACGCCTCTCATTCAACATTGCATAACTCAATCAATTTAATAGCTAGAGACTTCATTTCAACTCTGGAGTATACCTAAGACCTATAGCTACATCCCAACCCAAACAACGCACTCAAAATCAGTGTATTTCACATGTGATTTATGTTTTAAATTATTCTCAAACTTCCATTAAGATTCAAAGTGTTTACTTTTGCTCAAACTATAGCTCATGATTGTTAGCATCTTTCAAATGTTGCTCCCATAGAAATGTGTACTGATTTAAGGATTTTTGCACACATTCATTGTTTTACACAGCCATTTTTTAATGTAATTTAAAAAAGTATAAGATTGCAAACACATTTCTTTCTCCTATATGGGGAGGGAAGGTTGTATTCAAATTTTGTTTACTGTTCTTTATTCCTGAATACCTGCTACTTCCTTATATCTAACTAGAATTGCTTATTTGTGGGTTGAGAAATATTGCAGGGGGAAATCCTAACTTAAGTGCTATTCTTCCAAACAAGCCAAAAGTGTTCTTTTCTCTGGGCCTCATTACGACCCTGGCGGAGTGGGTTTACGCCAGCGTTATTCGCGGCGGACCCGTCCGCCCTACTACGAGTTCCCGTAGCGCCATGGAGCGTTTTCCGCCTGGTTTTTCCGGGCGGAGAAATCCATGGCGCTACGGGACCTTGTAGTTAATTACGCCACCGTATTTTACGGTGGCGTAATTAACGCCTTCCCCACTCCCATTATACCCTATGGGGCAAAAATGGGAATGGGGAAGGGTAAAATGGGGGATGGGGATTTACCGCCCCGCCAAGGTCGGAATGGGGCGGAAAATCCGCCAACCCCCATGGCGCTATCGGCAGCTTTCCGCCGTGCTCCATGGTGCATTTTGCACCGCGATTTCCGCCAGGGTCGTAATGAGGCCCTCTGTGTTTTATATTTGTGTTGCTAAACAGTGAATTTAACTGCCTTACATACCTTATTATCTGTTATTGTCACCACATTGGTGATTGCTGCTCCCTATTAAAAAGTATATGTTTGATTTGAATTTTAAATAAATAAATAAATATTACCTTTACCAACCAGCCTGATTCCTGGTCCACCGTGACCTGGGGTATTTTGAGAAGGGGTGTGATATGAGTGGTATATCACTCAGAATATTGAACCTATAGACATAATAAAATAAGCATTTCAGCTGTGCGCTGCATACTAGACTGAGACCAGGGTGTATCGCCTGATTGAAATACTTAACAATGCGTAAGACATTCCACAGTAGACTTTGGGCTTGATTTATGGAATTTTCTCCATGCTGAAAATGGACTGTGCGCACGTTTCAGCACACAAAAGTCCATTTACTGATTAATGGATCACACTTTGCGTGCATTTCCAGGTCCTTGTGGGAACTTAGTCCCGTCTCTGCATACAGTCGAGTGACTAGTGCAAGTTCCCACGGAAATTGTGGAAGGGGCCTATGCAAAGAAGTAAACAGGGGGCGGAACATGCATATTCCCCATTCCCCACGCAGAAGGAGGAAGAACAAGGTATTAAGTGGGGGCGTGTTGCGGGTCGGCACGCATGAGGAAATCGCACACCCAGCACTGTGCAAAACCAAGCGTATTCATGGATCTGACCATGCAACGACACATTCAGGGAAATCAGCACGCAATTCTTGCAATCTCTCTGCCACATGAAGTCCCACTTGCATAGGAATAAACGCGCAAAGATAATGTCTGACCAGGAATATAGGGGTGGAGGCATGCAGTTGGGTTGCAGATTGCAGTAAGGGGTGCACATATGCAGATTAGCAGGGTTCAGTCATAGATTATGGGGGTTCTCACACAGATTTACCGGGGGCCGACTTGAGCAACGAGTTCTACAATGCATATTGTCAGGGTACAGTGTCGTCGGGGTGCTTACTTGGTTGCCGGGAGATAGCATGCAGTATTGCTTAGGGTGCATGACTTTGCGGACAAGAAGGGTGCAGAGGTTGGAATATGTGGCTGGGGTTTATAGTCATAATGTCGACAACAAAAATGTCGACAGTCAAAAAGTCGAAAAAAAAATGTCGAAAAAAAAAATGTCGACTTTTTTTTTCAATGCATTTTTTTTTTCGAAATGGGGGGGTTCCCCCCCAGCCCCCCCTTTTTTTATTTTTTTTTTATTTTATTTTTTTATTTTTCCCTTTTTTTTTACTCCCGAACCCCTAAAATAAATATATAATTAAAAAAAACGAAAGTCGACATTTTTTTTTTCGACATTATTTTGTCGACATTTTTGTCTGTCGACATTTATTTTTCGACATTATGACTCCCCACCGTGGCTGGTTCTGCTTTGCATGGGTGGATGTCGTGGGAGTTCCAGCTGCTACTTGTGCCTATGGTTATTTTGCAGTTGAGATTCCATGAATTCGCGGTACACGCATGACATGCTTTTGCATGCAGGTATGCACAAATTGGTGTTACACACAGGGTACTTGGCAGGGTCTATGTACATTTTCTATGAATCAGGCCCTTGGTCTCTAAAAAAACAATAAAAATAACATTCTTTCAGTTCCAGCCTATTGAAAAACTATTTCACAATGCTAGTTTAATGTTGTAATTTAAGCTTAAAATGAAAATGTGTATTTTGCTTGGTGGAATTCACTTTTTTGCCATGTAAATTTCCTCATGAAAACTGAGAGATAATATTTTTTCAACAAGACAGACTTCTGGGAACTGGGTGACTCACTCAGCTGTTTCATTTGATAACATCCATTGCTCTGCAATGCTTGAGTCTGATAAACATGGATTTTATCATTCACTTATCACTCATTCATAATACCCTTGTGCAGTGTTGCTTACTCTCCATTAATAATGAGTTTTCTCTAGCTTGGCAGGGACACATCGCAGGGGCCTAAACAGGGCATGATCCCCTTAAAAGAACCAATTATGAGGGGTGGCCTGGAAGAGCTGGCAGCGCCTGCATGCCTGGCTTCTGGGTGATGAAATCATATCCAAAACCAAACCACAGGTGGAAGGAGCGGGACATAAACTAAGGAAGATAACATGAGTGATTAACCAGTGACTGTGCAAGATTTCCACACAAATATATCTAAAGCCTGCTTGGCTACGGGAGTCCTCACTATGGGGCGGGTCAAGGGTGTTTCAAGCAGAGAGATGGGCACATGGACGGGGTGGGGAACTAATTAATCCCAAGACCCAGATCAAAGCTGCAAAACATCCCAGGTTTGGGACCCATCAGCCATTCCATATACTGGCTGCATAGGGAGACACACCTGAGATCAGAGAGAGGTTGGAAGGTGGGGCCAAGGTCATATCAATGGAAGGATATTTGACAGCACGCTGTGGGAGTTTGACTGAAAAGAGGCAAGAGGGGCGTACTTGTGTACTGGTTGTGAGAAGGAGTTTATTTTAGAGGAAATCAGAGGGTAATATTTGAGGTGACAGAGAGAACAGGGACACATGCTCAAAGTTATCTCCACCACATGGAGGATTAAGATATTCAGAACATAATCAGTGTTCATGATCCTAGCACTAAAATATCCAATGGTAGTATCCCTATAAGCACTGTAACTGCCATGCCAAACACTGTCCACACCCACCATCAGCAAGCTGGCAGCACAGCCACTCTCAGTCATGTTACAAGTGGTTCAGTGAGTCTGCCATGCACCATGCTGAACATCTTTCTGTAATCACCTACAAACATTTTGACATAAAACATATATGCCCGGGAAACAATTCAGACACTATTCACTAGCAGCATGAAAGGTAACAATGACTAATGGAAAAATACAATTGGCCACCAAAAGGTCAAGACCATGCACTAACACCATACAAAATTCATACTCGTAATGGCAGAATGCAATAGTCAACAATGGGTACAGACAACACATAAGGCCAATATGCACAGACAACCCACAAGGTTACACCAACATTAAAAAATCATACACTGAATGGTGGGATAGAATGGACCCGGACAATATGTTACACCAATGTGCACAGATAACTCATATCTGCGTATCATTATGAAGAACTTTATTCTCTGAACAAGATGCACATAATATATCAAGTGTATTGGCAGAGCACCTTTGACCAATAATACACAAAACAGCATGGGTAAATGCCACAATGGGCTCAGATCTCATGGGCAAAAATGTCATGCACAAACGTACACACATGCACAAAATGTATTTCACCACAATAGCGACTGACAAAATCCATAGATATGCATTAAAAGCATTTAATGTGGGAATACGTGCAAAAAGCAGATATGGGTTATGTGTGTAATGGAGAAATGTAGTTTTGCACACTGTCATGTAAGACACAGGGTGTAGAGCCCCACACCAGGAACACCACCAACACACATTGATAACATACCTAATGCAGAACCTAACCAAAAGCATGGGACATCCATATGTCCACAAAAATCCCAGATGGAAATTATGCTTACAATGCACAGAAAAAAAGAACATAAAAAAGAGGATATTGGTGGGGGAAAACATGTTTAAAAAATGTTTACGGTTTGGACTGACACTCACTATGCACCGCTACCCTCTATTGTACCTCACTTCATTGCTTTCTAGCTAGGATTGCTCTACACAAATCATCCACATATAAGTCTGCTGTGTAGAATAGCCTAAAAAACATCAAATAATAGAAATTCCAATGTTAAGGTACAAAAACGTACTAAATTAACAATTGACCTATTCCCAAAGTAAATCATCATACTACAAACAGAACCTTAACTCACACCACACTACTACTTCACAGCAATCAATTTAAATAAAAGGTACTTATACAAGGTTATATGTGCACAGCTATGCAATATCAGAATGAAATCTAAAGTGCACTCAATTTTATCAGCTTATTTCATTCAGATTTTAGTACATTACATACCTATGTTCATATATCAACTCCTCCTAAATTCGTAGACCTATTGGTCAATTTACATACATATACCTCTTGATTAATTCCATAAGCCAACTTGTTCTGAATTCCTAAAGCACTTTGCCAAAAAACATGAACCACTTTGCATTTATTTGTCCAACCTTACAAGCAATTATAACAAGGATTTGCCAAAGATAATAAACAACTTTGCCAACACGTGTTTTGAACCCCTCAGCTCTTTATCAAGGCTTTGTTTTGCTAATTACAACTTGTAAACAAATAGCATTCATTGGCATGTATTCTGTGTTTGATATAATAATCCAACTCATTGAGCTAATTCTCTCAGAATTAAAATTTCGTTGTTGAGCTTTTAGCACAAATCACAAAGAGAGGAAATTGCAAGAAGAGGAGAAAGGGGAGATAACACATGTGTTATGAGTACATAATATTTGTTTGCTATTACCTTGTGCATTACTATATCAAAGCAGCTGTACATCTTCAGTTTAACTAGGTTATATGATCAAATACACTTTAGTTAATCTGTCCCAATTTCTACCTTACATATCTGCCCTACTTAGAATTATATCAGTCAGTAGAAGGTAAGGGTTATAAGCCCCACCACTTTATCAACATTATACATGATTCCCATTATTTAAAAAAACAACATACCAGACCTAAGTTAATACATCTAATTGTATCCAGATACATTCTGTCTTACTGTTCTATGAATGTAATTGTGTCTGGATTTGAATTTTGTGTTTGGCTCTTCCGTTATTTACTATCTACAATGTAAATGTATTGTTTATGTAATGTCACATATGATGATTCTATATAGATGCACTATCAAGTGTCTAGAAGCTCACCAACATATTGGCTGTTGTCGGAGATGGCCGTTGTAGGGGGTGCAGCCTGATGTAGCCCTTTCCCAGTGTAGGGTGCCTTCCTCTAACCTTGCGCGGAGTGGAGGAGTGAGATGGAGCTCAGACGCGACCGAGCTCCGCCGCAAGGCTGGGGAATTTTCTAGGACGGCACAAATGACATGACGGTGAGGCTACTGCGGGCTGCATCCTGTGCACCCCGTGAATCCCACAGCCCCTACCTCTCAGCCCCATATCGGTTTCCCACTTTGCCCGTTTTACTTTTAGTGCCAGTGTTAGAGACCAGCACGACCGCCTGGGTCACTCAAGCTCTGCAAGCCACATTCAGGGGGCCTGCCTTTGCTTTGGCAGCCTTGTGTTGCCTTTGGTATCCTCCACATAGCGTGGTGGTTAGTGGCTGGACTATCTGAGTGCAATTACGGGTGTTAAGCGCCCTTTATTATTTTTCCTGTGTTCCTGTTTTTTATTTGTTTCTCTGGCACTATGTCGCATACCATGCCCAGCAGGGATAAAGGCACAGATTTGCCTACTACCCCTGAAAACACCTCTGGACCCAGGGCAAGGACTGCCTGCATACAGCATAATGGTATAGGTAGGGTTGATTGTTCCTCACAATCACCCTCCCTGGGCAGCCACAGAAGTGATGGCCGCTTATCTGAAGTTTTGGCAATGAGTGCAAAAAGGAGGCAAAAACTTCAAAAGGAGCAGCTTCTACTTTCTAATCTCTTGTCAATTAAAACAGACCTAAGAGTGTTGTTTGACCCCTTTCTTCTATCTCCTTGCAATTACTGCCAAAGGTACCAGATTCTCATATGACCATTGAAGGAATAATTGAGGTGTTACAAGAAGTTAATGTTCCTGTGGGGGCCCAAATCCAGCTGCTACAGCCAAGCGGCAAAAGGGAATGTGTAGGAGAAGAAATGGTAGAAAGAATGGATAGACTCTTGGTAGACCCCAAAACACTAGAAAACTGGCAAATTCTTAAAAATCAGATGCTGCGGGACTTTGCAGCATGTGCTAATTTTGGGGAATTTCAGTCATGGATGGCCTTCTTGGGCCAAAAAGCTAATTCTTTGTCTCAATCAACCTTCCAGAAGACTAGTCAAGAGGTACCCGAAAGATTGGAAAAGGCCTCTCAAAGCTCTGCTCAGAAGAGGTCTCAAGCGGGCTGTCAAAAATATCCCATAGAGACGTCTGAAGCAGGGCCGGCTGTGCAGGCAGAGGCAGCTCTCCCTACTCTTCGCCCAGTGGGCGAGTTTTTATCGGAAGGTTCTCTGCCCTCTTCTAAACTGGCTGTTCTACTGGCCCCCTTTTTGCCTAAGGATATCCGTCAAAGAAAGGGAACTATGACTAGGATTTTGGACCCAGATTTACAGAGTTGTGTTCTAGATTCGAGAAACGTGATTATTACCAACGTTGCCAAGCTGAGTAATCTGGAATCCAGGGAATATTTGAACAATACAATTTTAGACTGGCTCAATAAAATAAATGGGGCCCAATTGTGTTAGAACTAAGGGATTGAAAGTCTTGTGCAGAATTATGATTGACAGTTGGTGCTTCATTGACAACACCAAGTGCATCATTATAGGCTGTGGATTTAGCAATTTCCCTACGTACCTGAACAGGGTTGTAAAATTACAAGCTTCTTCCTCACCTTCTAACCTAAGAATTGTTATGAACTGATCTGTTTTTGTTTCATAAGTTGTTGGCTATAGCAGTGCTTTGATTAAGGCCTGTCCCTTGAAACTGTTTTATCTGTCTGTATTTTGCTTTGCATATGCTTTGTGTCAATGTTATTTTGTATTTGTCTGTATGTCGGCGCCCTTAAACCTCAGGGTCAGTGGAGCGCGGTGCAAATACATTTCAATTCAATTGGTATATTGAGCTTCATTAGAATCAATGTGATCCAGAGCTACAACTTCACTTATTGTTGAATTGTTCCTTCAAGTTTTTGCTTCTTGATCTAAAATGATCAAATATTTATAATGATATGAAATTCTAAGGCTGAAATGCAACACCAGCTTTCCCAATTCCTGGGATAAGTACTAACTCACCTTATTGTATTATTAGTATGGTATGTGATTCATCCCTGCTGTGGTGAGCGTCTGATCTGGCGATCCTCATTATTTCCCACTGTCAATATTTTGGGTGATGTTTAATTTATGTCGGGACATCACACATGGAAGGTGTGACATCATCCTTAGCGCTGTAATGTTTTGTTTGTCTTTGCATTGTATTTGCATTGTAAAACATCTCTTAATTTCAGCTTGCAATACAACGGCCATGCCCCACAATATAGCTGTGTTTTAACTATTAATACATTTATTTCATATTAAAATGTTATATTCAGATATACAAGTCAATCTGCCCAACACTAGATCTCTAGTGAATAGCCTAGTCCATGCTAGCATTGCATCCCGAGATTCTATTCTAAAATCTGAACTTTTTCAAATTCTCATACACTATATAGTTGAATATGTTCCTTATATCTCTTCTTATGCAGTTTTATCTTCCGACATTTCAACCATTAGATTAACCATACTGTATATGTATTCTGTGATCAAATTAACTGATCTAATTTGCTTTTATGTTGGGCAATCAATATAATGAACTGACTGATTTAAATTAAATCGTTCCACATGATCAAATTGATTATTTCTTAGATATAATTTTGATATTGGGCAACTGTGCACATACAGCCTTAAATAAGTACCTTGAACGTGTGGCACTGGACATAGCCACTCTCTTTATGTATGCATGCAGCATTCTAAGTACAGCCCATTAAGACATTTTAGCACAAGTGATAGTGTTTTTGCCCACACTGTTCCCTGGGCCTCATTACAAGTCAGGCGTTAAGGATTTAACGGCGCCATCGGCGCCGTTAACCCTTAACGCCTGATTCACACTTTAACGCCTGCTTTTTGCAGGCATTAAAGTCCAAGGCGCTAAGCGACCTTGGTGCTAATTACGGCACCGTAATTTACGGTGCCGTAAATAGAGCCTTCCCCATCCCCATTATGCCCTATGGGGCAAAAATGGGAATGGGGAAGGGCAAATGGTGAATGGGGAATTACCGCCCCACTCACCTTGGAATGGGGCGGTAATTACGCCATCCACCATGGCGGAATCCGACATGGACCATGGTGCTAATAGCACCATGGTCCACCGCCTGACTTGTAATGAGGGCCAAGGTCCTTTACATCTATAACAGATAGAACCCTTCACTAAAACATTGACAAACACCTACTTCAATACATATTAATGATCTGGAGCCAAAAGGCTCCCTTTCACTAAACTATTTGTATCTCCCTCCCCCACTTACCAACTCACGCCTTCATCTCTTCCCACCTTTCACTACTATAAAATCGACCCTCTCTCATAGCAAGCTGCCTACAAAAACCTCTCTAGTTCTAGTACCTCGCCTCACACAAGGAGCCAACCTGGTCCTTGTCGCGCTGATTTCAAATGATCAATCCCAGATTCTCCCTTCTGGATGAAATACACACCCAAGCATCTGCACCGCTGCTCACCTATAATAACAGCAACACTCAGGACACTGATAATTCTGTCCGGCCTGCATCAGCACCACATGATTTGCATCTGTCTTTCTCTCTATCCCACTAACAATCCCCCACACTCTTCTTGCAAGGTGCACAGCAACGCCACCAAAATGGCAGAAGTGCGCTATGCAAGACGACTTAACAATACATTGCATTACACTGGCTACCAGTAAAAGTTTTATTGAGTGTAGTGGGAAATAGAAACAAATGGAGCGAGTGTGTTGCGTTTGGACCGGATCGGGGTTGAAAGACCGTGATGGAAATGTTCGAGGGAGAAAAGACAAAAGATTATTTTTCCGAAATAGCCTTCAGTCTTTTCTCCCCTGAACATTTCCTCCTTGGCACCCACCCATGCCCCCACCAACACCCACACCAACACCCACCCCCAAACGCCACCCCCTACTTACCTTGCACAAGCCGCCGACTCACTGTGTCCCTTTGACGCCTGTTCCCTTTCACTTCTGTGATTGGGGAACAGGCGCTGCAGGGTCCTTTCCTTTTTTTGGGTTAGCTTTTTGGGATCGGCTAAGGGGGACACCTCCACAACCCCCACTCACAATATAGTGGGCAAGGGTGTGGAGGACCCCCACCCCATAGCCTCCAGCATTGAATGCGTGATTTGGTCAAACTTTTCAGCCATTCAGAATTATCAAAATTCGGCCACATCACGCATTCAGGGTTTTATTTTCTGTCATTTTGGAAGTTTCCATTTGGCCAACCATCAAAGATTAAACCCAACTTCCTGCCACAACTGATTTATATGCACAAGAATAAAAAAATAATGTAAGTACCGTTGAAGCACCCCTTAAGCTTGCCAACACTGCAGTGAACAACAAGCATTGGCAATGCAAATAGTTTTGGCTTTTGTGTAGGCATGGGAAAGGCATTTGCCAGGCACTGCCATAGAGGTATATTCACTGAGCATCGATAGAAACAGCTGCAAAATGGTGTGATTACCTGGGCATATAATAGCAGTGCCTTGCAAATGCTGAATACTTATACTTATACATAAGACAAAAATGTTGGCTTTGCCAATGCTTGTTTGTAACAGGACTTCAGTGAAGGACACACGTAGTGCTTATAAATCGAGTGACTGAAGGCTGGAGGCAAGAAGTTTTTATTATACCAGTAGCCAGGTGTGATGCTAGGTCTGAAAAAGATCTGGGGCTATGCTAATGATGGGACTGTCGGGACTCGGGGCTAGCAAGCCTTTTGGTTGTAGCCTCTGAGCTTCTAGCCAGGGCTACAACCAAAAGACAGTGGGCCATAGCCCCCTCAGCATCCCCCCCTAGCAATGCCTCTGTCAGTAGCGTGTTTACAGCTCCAATTAAGTCATTAACTCACAAAAGACTGCTTTGATTAAAAAAACTGGTAGGCAAAGCTAACACAAATTGACCCAAGAAAGATGCGTTTTGGGTGAGAGGGGCAGAAAGTGGGTGCTAATGGCCATAGGGATTAGCATGGCCATGGGAAGTCAATGAGTAGCTAAAGAACCAGACACCTACATGCTTTGTGTCCCTCGTATATACCATTCTCCTTAGTTGCCCTCTAATGCAATAGACCTAGCATCACACCTGGCTACTGGTATAATAAAAACATCTTAACCAGTAATGCCTTCAGCCTTCAGTCACTCGATTTATAAGCACTATGGGTGTCCTTCACTGAAGGAGGGGAGAGGGGTGGTGCTGTAGTACACAAAGCTGCCAGTCCTCCAATAGCACCCCCAAGCATGAAATAAAGCATGAAATAAAGAACAATGAGTTTTACATTCATTAGACACGTATGTTTTTTGACTCACCGCCATGAATTTATGGAGCGGTTGCTGCCACAGGGATGACTCACCTCCAATCCAGATGCCATGATTCATATATTTCATAATGTATTGTTATTTTGTTAATTCTACCAAATAACAAGAGTTTAAACAACGTATTAAAAAATCTTCAGATTAAATATGTACACAAGAAGGAGCACAGGAAAACATAAATGTATGTCACGTACGTGCTTTTGAAGCAGGTTTGGGAACATCTGTTTGGAAAGCTATGTTGTTTCCTATAGGCAAGTGTATTAACCTTTCAAAGACCAGCCTTGACCAAAATAGGAAAAATTCTATTCAGGATTGTATTGCCTCATTCAAAAAAGCTCTGGTCATTTTTGATATAGTCTAAAATTGATGAGGTTTTAGGAGCTGTGGTGCTAAATCACGGTCTTGTCGAGCTCTGTGGAACAGGAGAGGATGTGGTGGGCAGGATCCTAGCCTAGTTCAGGGTTATGTGTATAGTGCACGTCGCCATGCTTAGCAGAAAGGGGACTGTTTATGTTCTGGGCTCAGCTTCCCAGGGAGTTGGCCAGATAAGAGGGACTAGGGATGGAATACAAAGTGAATCTGTTTCTTTATTGTTGAACCACATTATGTTTGGATAGCACTAGAAGCTTTGTCAATATTTGTAGTAGTGCAAATATTGTCCAAAATTGCTCTTGCATCAGTGCACATTTTCTGTAATGAGGTACCAGCTGTGGTTGGAGTGACGTCGCCTGTGGTTTCTGGCGACTACTCTCTGCCCAATGTGAAGAGGACTATACATGTTCCCAGATTGTACTCTCCCCAAACACGCATGACCCCTGCTCTAAGGTATCCCCATGTAGTGATAACCTACGCATCCGCAATGTCGGCATATTCTTTACAGGTGCAGGATATCATCCCAGCAAACTTTTACAACGTTTTAAAAAAGCAGTATATCAAAACTCAAACTGGTCTCCATTGTTGACAAAGTCCCATTTTGTTGCACTGAGTTTAAGATGTAACATATTTGAAATCTTTTGCTTCGAATTTTTTGAGCTAAAACAAAAAAGTGGGTGTTCCTCTGAGAGAATGTGCACAACTATTACTGTCATAAGCAGAGAGTTTATTTATAGCTTAATGTCTGGATTCCGATAGGAAAAAGTGGAACCTGAAACTTCAGCGATGGACTCTCTAGGCGTTAGTTAGATATCGTGGCTTTATTGTTTTCATCTGTAGAATGCACATTCATCCATGAACCTTTGATCGCATTCTCTATAATGATCATCTTGTGATGTGTTAGACTGACACTTCAAATGTCAATCCACTTTCCATCTGCCTTGTTCATCTTGAAATTAAAGCATATTAAAACAATAACTCAAAGGAAACAGTTGCATTTGAGAGGTTTTCCAAGGACTGTCTCAAGGCTTGCAGATGAGAAACGATCCCTTGAAGAATCATGATGCCTGAAATTAACAACTGCAAAATGTATCCTTTGCATCATTCTTTAAAAGTAATCTTGTCAATCACTGATCGCTCTACTCAACCCTAGTTGCCCCCCTCTGGATCTCCTCCATCCACTGCTCCCCCGATACAGCTCAGCTCCTCTGCTACGCCTGCACCCTTACTTGTAACCATGCTAGGTGAGTTCCCTATGCAGAACGATCTGTTGCTTCTCAGCTAGGTTTATAAATATTCTACAGAAAACAAAATTAGACGTAAAAGAATGGAAGCACAAATTGCTTGTGTTCTTGGTGTCTTCGATTGTACAGCTTATCTATCGACCTCGAGTTAGGTTTGGACATTATTAAATGACGAAGAACTGCAAGTCTCTTTTCAATGTATGTAAGGCTCTATGTTATCAACAACAGGGATTATACAACGCGCACTAGTATCCTGCCCAATGAGACTTTGCAAGCCCTGCAAATGGTTACTATTCAGACCTTCAGTTTAACATGGCGATTTTGGATTTATAAATGTAACAGAAACTATGAGGCTTTCTGAAAAGGTGAGGCAGAAATTAAATATGTAGAAACAGTGAAGGCTCTTCTTTAAGAGCTGGGAGACCATGCAACACCTATTCAAAACCTGTGCTTAATTTTGAAAGATTATTTTATTATACTTGTGGCCGGGGGAGAGCAGGCATGAAAGTGGCCACATCACTGGTGCTGCTAGTGCTGCCACCTTTGCATCCTGAAGATTTCCGTGCTGATATGGGTGGTCAAAGGCAGGTGATGTATCCTGAGCCAGTGATGACAGGGAGCAGGAACCAGGCTGACTCAGGTAAGTGTAAAAAGGAAACAGGCTTTATTCTTCTTGGTTACATAGCATAGTCATGAAAGGTAGGAGAGTAGTGAATAAGCCTCTGTCCTGGTTCCCAGTCCATCTCCCAGTCCCAACCGTCCCTCTCTAGAATCCTCAGGCCGCCCACACCCTAAGCTCCACTTAAGCATTCTAGGAGGCCCTTGCACCCACTCAGCCATTCATCACAATCATACCAGGATACCACACATCCCCCTCCTTAACAAACAAACAGAAATCAGAATACCCTCACCATCATGTTAGGATCACAATCAAAGCAAACAAAACACCTTCTACCCCGGCCTGCCACACCGAGGTCTCAGTGTTGCCACCACCGAGTGCATACCTTGCCACATGGACAATCAAAACTAAACTACCATCATAAACCCTCCTGACCTACCACCTTTTGCCAGAACTGCCACTCCTGGCCTCAAGCCTGCCACACTTGAGCACAAACCCTGTCTCAACGAGACCAACATACCTTCCAACATATAGTGTAGCCAACACGTACACAATTGGCCTGAAACAAGATCCTAACATGCCAACAACAACAAAACCAACAGTTTCCAAAACAAATATGCCTCGACATCTATCCCTTCTCTCCTAAAGAAAACACAGAAAAGGATGAAATATAAAGGCAAAGAGACTAACTGGACAAAGACCACATAAACCACAACACAACCACAAAAGACGTGGTGCGTGAAATGTGCACAGTCACTACCATATAAAACGAAACTTCCGTCCAAGCACCAACAAAATGTCAAACTGTGGCACCTGCTAAAGGTTTCCGCTACCAAAAAAAACACTGAAACCCAGTGCAAGCACAACAAGGTGGAAAAATTTAGTGCTTCTCCGATGTAAAAATTGTTAGATAATAGTACAATAATAATTACTTTGTCTCTCCATTGACAATTAAAACTTATCACAACTGTCTGTGTGCTAATCTCGCAGTAACATCAACCTAACTAGGCATTAAAAAGAATAAACATCTCTGTGAACTGCACTTCCTGACACCACAGACATTAGGAGTCCAATAAATCACTCCTAACCCCGACACTAGAACATTCTACAGGAGACAAAAACCAAAACACAAAAAATATATAGTTAGTGTAGCCTACTCCCATAACTTCACGCGTACTACCTACCACTCAATGTCTCCTACTATAGTGTCCAACTACAGGATGCTTATATATTAAGATCCTCCACGAATAGGATGCTTCTATCTAAAGATCCTCCACAAACACAAATCACTTATTTGTGTTTAACCTCCAAACACCAGTCTCCCTAGGGTCTCCATAAGGCATCACACCTGGCCAGTATGTGATCCTCACCCTCAACTACATGCGTGCTACCTCTCACACGCCTACTTCTCCCAACATATGTACTCACGACTGCACACACCCATTGCAGTATCATTCACTTCAAACGTGCTACTTCACACACACACTCAACAAACACATGTATGTAACAACATACCTACAGTCGCATGTTCCAAATGCACACTCATCTCCAGACGCATACTAACTTTGCAACTTCAACATGCATGCAACTTCTCTAAATTGCATTAAACTTTACATATGCACTCAATATATGCCCACTACACATCTACTGAAAAGGGATGATGGACACTAACAGACATGGGCCCTCATTACGACCCTGGCGGAGGACCATGGCGCTATTAGCACCATGGTCCATGGCGCTAAGCTGCCAACTCCGCCATGGGGGTTGGCGGACTTACCGCCCCATTCCGACCTTGGCGGGGCGGTAAGTCCCCAATCCCCATTTACCCTTCCCCATTCCCATTTTTGCCCCATAGGGCATAATGGGAGTGGGGAAGGCGTTAATTACGCCACCGTAAATTACGGTGGCGTAATTAACAACAAGTCCCTTAGCGCCATGGATTTTTCCGCCTGCAAAAAGCAGGCGTAAAAATCACCATGGCGCTACGGGAACTCGTACTCAGGCGGAAAGGGGCGCCATGGTTTACGCCGGCGTAAACCCCTTTCTGCCAGGGTCGTAATGAGGGCCATGGTGTTGATCAGGCACCATTCTGGAAGCGTCATCTCAGATATAGAATTTTCCTTATTGAACAATCCCTTATTGTGCAATATTAAATTTAAAATACATTCTTTCCCGTAATTGCATTAAAACCTCTGTGGACATTAGCATATTCAAAACAAATTCAAAGCAAAACAATTTTGTTGAAAACTTCATTCAAAACCTGTCATATGAAACACTCATAATCCATTTCAAATTTGTGCATATTCATCAACATACCCCATTATGCCTACGGGCTGTATAAAATAAACCGTTGCGCATGTATTTTAAAAATATACTATCAAAATATACTAACTGTATTTTGATGCCTTCCCCTTCAATGACTTCATGTAAACCATGCGTCTCCATGCTCCATTTATACCAATCACACGACAATGCAGCTTCAACATATAAAAATTCGTAAAGCAAACAAAATCTCCTGAAACCATTATCTTTCCCATACATTTGGTTACTGTTAGGAGGTGGTTACATTTACTTCATTGAGTTTACAATCACATCAATTCAGCTGCTGCCATGTAACCTAGTTACCAAGGAACCTTTGTTGTTATGATTAAGCAAAGGTTCCACATTCTAGCAGCAGAGAGAGAGAGGATTGAGAGCAGGAGGACAGCCACAGCTGGGGGCCTTTCTCTTGGATGAACTAAAGAAATAAAGCCTCTCTATAAAGACAAGCATCAGCGTGAAGCGTGGTCATTTACATATTAACATTGGCGACGAGGATTGGGCCAAGGAGAAAAGGCCCCCAGCAGCAGCAACACTGCAGCAATATTGATTACAGTTTGGATGCAAATGGACGGAGTGTTACACTAGATGTGTTGTGTAATAGCAGGCGAGAAACACGGCCATCCTCCTGGAGCGGAGTAAACCAGCAAAGCGCATTTTGGAGCGGAGAACCAAGAAAGAAGTCAGTGCCTGGCAGTGGAGAGAACCATAAAAGCATACTGGAGCTGAGCACGAATATTGAGGAGGTTGGATGACCTGTGGATCACAAATTGGATCACCTGTGGATTACAGAGGAGGCTGACCTGTGGATCACAAATTGCAACTACCACAGACAGCGCTGACAATATCAGCACAGGTTCCACCTGAAATCACACCTTATAAAATTTAAGTACAAGTAAGTGACAGTGTGGCTGTGTAAGGTTTCCTACCTGGGGGTGACATTAATTAATTCACAACATGGCAAACGTCCCAGCCCCAATTTTCTTCCTGCCTACACCAGGTGAGCCCAGAGTGCGTTGGATAGACTGGAAAGAGGGTTTTCAAAAATATGCACTGGCAGCATTTGGACCCAATTTCTCCAATGAGCGCAAAGAGGCGCTCCTATTTCACTGTTTAGGTGCCGCAGGACAGGAAGTGGTCAAAAAACTACCAGAACCTCCAGACATTCCTGATGGGGGTCCATATGAGAAAACATTAGCAAAATTAGACCAACACTACTGTGTTGAAGAAAATATAATTCTTGAAAGGTACAAATTTGCCACGAGAACTCAAAAAACTGGAGAGAGTATTGAGGAATTTGTAACTGCTCTTAGAGGTTTAGCCATCAAATGTAGATTTGACCATTGTCGAGATGAGCATGTCAGGGACCAACTCATGATTAAGTGTTCTAATGATAACATCAGGAAGGAGTTATGGAAGGAAAGAAATCCTTCTCTTGATAGAGCAATTGAGATAGCGAAAATGATAGAACACACAGACAAATGTATACAAATGCTTCAAGTGGATAATACATCTCAAGATAAGCCCAAAACTGATGACAATGAAGCTGACATACATAAGGTTTCGAGAGTGATGCAGAGAGGTGCGGCAACTGCGCGTCGCACTTGGCAAATGGGTAGGAGACCTGAGGGTCGCCAAGGTCCCTTTACCAGAGCATGGGGACAAGGATCATCTACCAGAGGGTCGCCCAGTGAGAATGTTACATTCAGGGGTGGCAGGGACTCTGGTTATCCTAGAGGTGCATCAATTAGGAGGTGTTTCAGATGTGGGAGTCTATATCACAAAGCATCTGACAAAGAATGTTATGCATCAAACATTATATGTAATGAATGTGGGGTCAGAGGACACATGGCTAGATGCTGTAGGAATTTTTATACCGCCCCAAGTCAAATACATGAAGTCAATGCAGATCAAGAATTTATATCAATTGATGATGCTGGTAGAGAAGTTATATTTTCAGTCAATGCCATTGATGGGAAGGTCAAGAAAAAGAAACCATATGCAACTGTGTTAGTTGGAGGGGTGCCAGTATCAATGCTCATGGACAGTGGAGCAGATTATACTTTGATAAGTGTGCAAGTGTGGAAGGAGAAATTTGGATGTTGTACATTGTGGGAGAATGTAGTCAGAGCAAATGCTTATGGAGATGTGCCCATAGAAATTTTAGGGTGCTTTGAAGCTGAGCTCCAATTCAAAGACAGGAAGGCGTTAGGGACTATCCATGTAGCCAACAGAGGTGGAGAGCTGTTGTCCTGGAGCGATCAGGCAGAGCTCAAGATAAGACTTGAAGCAAGCCACCCAGAACAGGTTTTGACTGTTGAAGGTGGAAAATCCGGTGGAAAATTGGTCTCGAGCATTGTTATGGAAGGGGCCAGAGGGCATATGAGTGGCACTAAGTTAGGGTGCTTGAAGGGATTTGTGCACAAAATTCGTTTGAAAAGGGATGCCATTCCCAAAGTTGCCAAATTACGGACCATTCCCTTGGCCCTGAGAAAAGATGTAGAGAGTGAATTGAATAAAATGGAAAGTGAAGGGGTGATAGAGAGAATTGATTCCTCAGAGTGGGTTAGTCCTATTGTAATAGTGAGAAAGAGCAGTGGATCTCTGCGGATATGCATAGACCTTAGACACCTGAATAAAAATGTAGTGGCTGACAAATTTCCTTTACCCAGAATAGATGATTTATTGGCAGGGGTGTCTGATTCCAAAGTATTTTCTCTTATTGACCTCAAATCTGCATATCACCAAGTAGAATTACACCCTGATTCGAGAGATCTCACAGCTTTCATTACCCCTATTGGCCTTTTCAGATGTATAAGAATGCCATTTGGATTGATTTCAGCAGCTAGTGTATTTCAGAACGTCATGTACAGATTACTGGGAGGAGAGAGAGGTGTCATGTGTTACCAGGATGATGTGCTAGTATGTGGGAAAAATGAAGCAGAACATGATAAAAGGTTAGAGAGAGTGTTGAACATATTCAAAGAGGCTGGCCTTACAGTATCGTTAGAGAAATGCATATTCAAAACTGACAAAGTTGAATATCTAGGTCATGAAATTACAGGTGAAGGGATCAAACCCAAAGAAAAGGCCATAGAAGCTATTCGCAAGATGGAAGCACCAAAATCCAAAGCAGATATACTATCTTTTCTAGGTCTGGTTGAATTTTATGGCAAGTTTGTTAGAGGGTTGGCAAATTTGTCAAGGAACATGAGGATGTTGACTCGTAAAGGTGTTACGTTCAAGTGGAATGAATCTTGTGAGGAAGAGTTTGGTAAGATTAAAGATGCTATAGTCAATGCACCCATCTTGAAAACGTTTGAAGAAAGTAGACATTCATTACTATTTGTGGATGCAAGTGACTATGGTATTGGGGCAGTCCTAATGCAGGAAGATCAGGAGGGCTTACACACCATAGCATTTGCCTCTAGATCTCTCAAAGGACCTGAGAACAGATATTCAGTGGTAGAAAAGGAAGCATTGGCTTGTGTCTGGGGAGTGGAAAAGTTCAAAAGATATTTGTGGGGCAGAGAATTCACAGTATGTACAGACCATAAACCCCTAATAGGAATATTTACCAAAGGTGGTCTGGAGGGAGTCTCCAGACGCATCATGAAGTGGGTGACATCCCTACAAGGCCTGCAATATGATATGCTTCACATTAGTGGTGAAACCAACGTAGTTGCTGATGCCTTATCCAGATCAGTAGTGAGAGAAACAGTGTCTGAGGAGTCTCCTCTGACTCGTGAGAAAGGTGTTGAAATATTTCAGGTTCATGAGTCAGTAAAGAAAGAGGAGTGGGACAATGCATGTTCAGAGGATGAATTGTACCAGAGAGTTTTAACATTGGTGACGCAGAACAGAATAAGAAACTATATTGGTGATTTAGGCGGGTTTGCCAAAGTTAAGGAAGAACTCTGGATTGATAAAGGATACTTACATAGAGGACATCAGATGGTTGTACCTATTAAAATGAGAAAATTAATAATTGAGCTAGCTCATGTTGGGCATTTGGGACTGCCTAAAACCAAAGGCTTGGTTAGAGCAGAATTTTGGTGGCCTAATCTTGACAAAGACACTGAAGAAGTGGTCAACAATTGTTGTGATTGCATTGAAGGTAATAAGGGTCTCAGGATTCAAAAAGTACCCATGACTGTTAGAAAGCCATCCACAGTTCCATGGGATGAGGTTGCTTTAGACTTACTAGGGCCTTTCAATATCAAGGGTGGGAGAGACACCTATGTACTGGTTGTCATAGATTTATTATCCAAGTGGCCCGAAATATTTACACTAAGAGACATATCCAGCAGTAGCATCATTAAATGTTTGGAGCAATTATTTTGGAGAGAGGGATTCCCCAGAAAGTGTTTATCAGATAATGGGACCCAATTGGTTTCCAAGGAATTTAGAGAGTTCTTGAGTAACCATGGAATAGAACAAGTAACCACTTCATTATATCATCCCCAGACCAATGGGTGTGTAGAACGCTTCAACCGCACTCTCATGGATGCAATTAGAATTGCGGTAGCAACAGGAGGTGACTGGATCAGGACCATAATGGAGAGAACATTCCAATATAGACTAGCACCACACAGTGTTACGGGTGTATCCCCATTTGAACTATTAAGAGGGAGGAAACCTAACTCACACATGTGTCCAGGCTGGATGGGAAGGTCAAAATTCGTAGGAATAGATCTGGAGGGAGTGAGAGAGAAGATATTTGAATCTGGGGTCAGATCCAAGGAGCAATATGACAGGAAGAATGCTTGTAGAGAATTCAGTCTTGAGGAAGGTGATTGGATCAAGATCAAACTTCCCACCAAGGTGCGCAAAGGTGCATCCATATTTTCACAGCCCAAACAAGTTGTTAAAGATTTGGGATCTTCGGTGCTTGTTAAAGGGGGTGGGGTCTGGAACAAGGAGAGGATAGCAATTTGCAAAAAGGTAAACAACAACTTGTAACTGCACTGCAAGGTATTTAAAGCAATTTAATTATTTCTTCATATAGCGGTGTATCAGATACTATGTAAATAATGAACTACTTATGTTCAATGAAATCTATTATCTAGTTTAGGCAAATACTTATATTTTGGTAAAAGGAAGGGAGGTGTTAGGAGGTGGTTACATTTACTTCATTGAGTTTACAATCACATCAATTCAGCTGCTGCCATGTAACCTAGTTACCAAGGAACCTTTGTTGTTATGATTAAGCAAAGGTTCCACATTCTAGCAGCAGAGAGAGAGAGGATTGAGAGCAGGAGGACAGCCACAGCTGGGGGCCTTTCTCTTGGATGAACTAAAGAAATAAAGCCTCTCTATAAAGACAAGCATCAGCGTGAAGCGTGGTCATTTACATATTAACAGTTACACATTACAACCTCGTTTAGCATCATTCTAGTTCATTTTTTTTTCCAACAGCAGACACCGTAGTGCAATAATGCGCAGTTAGTTGGCATGTAACAGTACCTCCGATTAGCTTTTTTTTTTTCAGCACGGACGAATATTAAAATCCGTCCGGAGCTCCAGCTCTCGCCCAATGTCATGATACACCGTCAAAGTTTATAATCCTACCTCTTGTCAAGGCTCTTTTGCTCCTAACTCATGGCGTTGCCGTATGATCCGAAGCCTCCTTATCTCTGCCTCCATGTCAAAATGTCACAGTCCCGCAAAGTTTCATTCCGCCCCATGAAGCAACTTCAAACGTTTCTGCACAGGTCCGACTGACGTGCAGAGGGCCTTTTACCATTCCGATTCCTTCCGACTTCCTCGACTTCATAGTTCCTGAAAGGGAACATCATCACGCACTCCAGTGTTGTGAGGACCTTTCCTCTAATTCTTCTCTCCGAACACTGAGACGGGGAAACATGGTGCCGGGCCTTTTTCCTTGCGTTCCAGCCAACGGTCACGCTGGAACACAACCAAGGGAGGGCCTGCCGAGCGCGCGCACCACCCACAGCCCTCATGGACCCTCTCATGGCCCATACACTTCTGGCGCCGCGCACTTTTCCCCACAGTACCTCTTGTGCTGCATACATACAGATGGGCTGGGCCACATCAAATGCATGGGATTATTCCCTAATCTCTTTATAGCAGTCTCGCGCTCCCTGCAATACGGCCCATGCCGGCAACATCAAATACCTGCATATCTCCACTGCAGCATCGCGCTCTCTGGCTTTACTGCTGCCCGTCCACCCGTTCACCTGTCAGTATCACAGCTTCTTCTGATTGCCTGCCAGGATGTATTGCCACGGTTCCTTATGCCCTGCAGGACTTACTCTGCTTGACAAAACGGCGCACGCTCACGATTTCAAACGCTGATTAACTCCTCATAAGTACACTAATGCCAGCCTAGTGTAAGCTTCTCCATGCTGCCTGTAAGGATGCTCAGCTCCATCACATGTATCCTGCAGGACTTCCTTGCTGGGCCATACCGACCCCAAACAGCATGGACTTCTCCAGTATCCACATGCTCCAGCCTCTGCTTCATTTTCTAGGGCTCTGTTCTTCACCTGGAGCGACATAATTCCGAGGCCTCACTTCTCCATAACCTTTAATCTCCATCTCAATTACTCATCAGACTCCCACTTTCCTTCAGGTTCTTGGATCCTCGTCGCCAAATGATGTATCCTGAGCCAGTGATGACAGGGAGCAGGAACCAGGCTGACTCAGGTACGTGTAAAAGGAAACAGGCTTTATTCTTCTTGGTTACATAGCATAGTAATGAAAGGTAGGAGAGTAGGTAATAAGCCTCTGCCCTGGTTCCCAGTCAATCTCCCCGTCCAAACCGTCCCTCTCTAGAATCCTCAGGCCGCCCACACTCCAAGCTCCACTTAAACATTCTAGGAAGCCCTTGCACACACTCAGCCATTCATCACAATCATACCAGGATACCACAGCAGGCTTGGCTGGTGTCTCTAAAGATTTGCTGGGGCCTTTGTCCATACCATCCTTCACCTTCAAAAGGCATGGGGAGCAAATGGCAACAACAGTTATACCCCACATTTCATGTAACTAATTTTTAGCTAAAAACATTCTTGGTGGATTCTGAAAGAATCTCTTTTTGGTGTATGTCACACCCAAATGAGATAATGACATACCCTAAAACTCAAAAAAGCATTCAAGAGGAAATCAGGTGTAAGTGACTGTTGTCAGACATTAGGTATCACCAGGTCACAAAAAACGCCTTCCTGCACTCAGAATTGGAGGTCTGGCACAAAGTAATTTACCGTATGTTGGACATGCAAAAAAATAAAAGATTTGTGTAAATCTTTTTTTCTCTCACTAGAAAGTATATGTCCAGCACATAGGTCTTTCCAACTGCACACATCCCATATATTTACATATACTTTCCACCTCACATCCAACGACTTCCACCTGGAACATTAATGTGGAACCTATGTGTGTTTTCAAAAGACAATATTGATGTTATAGGGCGAATTCACACAGAAATGAACATGTGTAACCCTGATCATCACTTGACCATCTGCTTGAGAAAGCTATTCAATGCACGATAAAGTAATTTTGACTTAGAAGAACTAGGTCAGAGTAAATCCTAGTAGCTTCTTTTTAATCAGCCCCTTTGAGAATAAACAATGTTACACTTTTGTGGGCATGTACCTCTTCCTCATTTAGACAATCCCCGGGCACACCCTAAAATACTTAACATACCCCCTAAAACACCCACTGGAACGCCCAATTTGTTGATCATGGAGTAAAAATCCATGTGTGCATCACTTCGACATCCTTTTGTGAAGTCGGAGTGCCTTACTCATGGGCAATTTACTACTTTTTCCAGGAATGAAGCCAGAAATTATTGTTTTAATCAATCCACCAAGTGATTACCACAACGGATCTGGATGCTATCATGCAAAATGTTATCTAACCCTGGTTGGGAAGGATGCTACTGCCCCTCTCTGCGAATGAACATAGTTAGAGACAGAACCTGCATTTTTCGACATACATATTTATTATGAGAAAACTGAAAAACCCCTGTGCTTTTTCAACAGTGGCCCCACTCATTTGTTTGGAATGAAGAGGGCCATCAGGTTCTGTCAGGTTATTACATTGTTTTTCTTTTAACTGGGACAAATCAGTAACAGGTTGCTCTTAAATTAAATGGATATGAATTCAAGGACTGACAATCATTAGCAGGAGAAGTAATAGTGGGTTCCTAATCTGGTGCCCTTATCTTTCTGTAACTTAATTTTGATATTATCTTGAGGGCCTCTACTTGGGACTGTTGTCAGGGCCTTAAGGGATTGATTCCACGTAAGGTACTGGCAAGAGTTCCAGGATCTTAAGGGGAATCAAATCAACAAAGAAGTTACTCTGATTGACCCTTGATCTAAATGTTTAGAGGGCTATTCCTTGCTGCAGAATATTTTACAGATAATAAAGATGAGACCTAAATTGAATATATGAGCAAGGCCTTCCTGGCAGGAGCTAGAAAAATAAAATGTATCAACTTTAGCACTTCTTAGGGATTACTGCCTCTTGCTTGATGTAACATTAAAAAGTGGCACATGTCAATGTTAAATTGCAGAGTATGCTCAAAAGTTGGAAAATGAATGTTGAAATAATTTATTCTCAAAGCAAGACTTCCTAATAACAATGTACAGTGACATTTATTTTCAGTCACAGGACAACCCACCAAATTGTAGTTCCATAAATGTACATCTTGAATGTTTGTTGTGGAGTACACAAGCCTTCTTGGCAAAGCATGCCCATGTTGTGTGTGTGAAATCTTGAGCCCAAAACATTAAGCGTGGGATGTGTGAATTTGAAATACAGCTTTGAGCAGAGAAAACTGAAAGATTTAAAGTGTATCAAGAGTGAACCATGATACAAGTGAATGGAAGGCCTGTAATTAAAAGTGTTATTTTGCAGCAAATACCACAAGCCACTTAATCAAAAAGTCATAATCAGATTTCTTCATTTGCCTTTCATATATGAATAGCATATGTAAAGATGATGTCATTACAGAAAAGGTATATTACAGTCAATGTGATAATATATAATGTGTTCCTTCATTCTGCCATATTACTAATGTGTTCAGATTATATAGTTTGGAAATCAAGAGCTGGAATGAATAGAGCAAAATCAAATTTCATTTTAAGCATTGTTATAGTTAGGCCAGACAGCTTATGACGACCCTGCAATGCATTCAAGACAGGCTTTCAAAGCATGAACACCCTCCAAATTGTTTTCAGACCCACACTAATGCACTAGGCCTTGCGTCAAAGAGATATCACATGTTTTATGTTACAGCAACTTATGAACTGATTGAATTAGCTATGGAAAGGTCCACATGAAGGGTCGATGAAACTCAGAGGCATATCATCTGCCAGCTGCCTTGGATTAGTCAAGGTTAAAGTTCATTTAAAATATGTACAATCAAGACCATTTACTGGAAATAGTGAGAACATGGAGACATAACACTTAGACGAGGTGTCATCTCTGGCCTCTTGAAGAGTGTATTTTAAATGAACACAAATCTCACTTGCATGTGTAAAAATTTAATTAGGCCTGGCATCATCAGGACATCTCAGATTTATCTAAGCTTTTGATGTTTTAGATAAAAGAAATATTGAAACAGAATTAGATTTAATCATGTTGCCATTGGTGCAGATTTGCTAAGGATGCTTACAATAATGAAAAATTATCAGAATTCAACACTTCAGGATATCAAACTCTTTGCCTCAGCGTTTCAACAAGGTAGTCAGAAGTTACAGCCTAAAAACGAAATTAACTTATTTTCAAAAAGAGCAGTAGCCCCCTCCTTTTTGATCAGGTGGCTGGGAAACAACACCTCTATTCTAACAATAAGGGTGGGGTAAAGGCCTATAAGAATAGCGTACACATAGGATAGAGTTGGAGAAGCATAGGACTCATTTATATATCAAAAACGAAGTGAGCTGTGTTGTTTTATGGGCAATTCCACTTTGCAATAAAAAATATAATTCAAAACTGAAAACATTTTTGCTGCCTTCTTAAAGTAGAATTGCCTTGGTAAAGTTAAATATTAGTTGAAAGTGTATGCTGTCGTCAAAACTGGGTTTAAGTCATGGTGCGTCATAGTACAAAGTTAGCAGTATCTCCTGCAACAATATCATGCAGTTAATGCTATCAGTGGGGACCTTGGCATACATTGAATATTTGTGCAATGAAATGTATATGACATTTGTGATGTCATCTTTGATGTCCTGGGTGTTAGTCATATCAGTGCATGGCAGTTGTGCAAGTTATGGTTGCAGAGCTTCACATATCTGGTGAATGTCTTTAGTTTTTTCGATTTTACCTTGCAACCATAACGTCCCTTTAACAAACATTTTTTCAATGATTTTCATGGGTTTTTATTAGTGCAACTTAACCATAACGTCACTTTAACAAAGTTCTTTCAGTAAATGTTAAGGGTTTTTATAAGTGAAAATGTTTCATGATGTTACAGCACGGTATATAAGTTATTAATAATGTTCTAACATATATGAAAGAACTATAAACCTCCTTAAACATATGTTTTGCAGCGCATACTGATGTGTGTTGCTTTCAGCAGCGCATTCTGGGGATGCAAGTCATGGTTAACTTGACTAGGGCATGAGGCTCGGCCATAACCCCAGCCCCACCAAGCCACCTCCATTATTCACTGCACCTAGTCTGCATCCTGGTCTGGTGTCCACTACACCCCCATAATGTGACCAAATGGCCAGGGTTTATGGCTTACAGCCATGGCCAGTCTCCACAATTCATGGGGCATGGACTTTGGCCATGCTGCATGCCCCAATAAACAAATCAGAGTAGATATGTGTCCTTGCCGAGGGCCAGGCCACTGCCCAGGCACCAAAGTTATATCACTATTATTTGAACATACGTTTTGACACTTTCAAAAAAATAAAGCACTGGACAGATTTACAAAATCATGCTTTCAGGTCCTTGCTGATGCTCCTCGCACAAGTTTGCTGCAAATCTGTCTGCGTTTTATTTTTTGAAAAGTGTCAAAATATAGGTACTGAGAATAGTGATATTACTGAGCACCCATTTCACAATATCCATTCAAACTTACCACAAAGCTTTCGGAGTTTGGTCTATAATCCTTTTGCAAACATTTGTGCAGATTCGTCAAATGGCACCAACTTTATAAGACATGTAAAATGTTAGGACCCCACCTCTACTTTTGCCCCCCTTGACAAAATCCCACCAAATTTTGCAAACGCATTTGAAGGTGGGTCTACAAATTATATTGCAAGATGTCATGCAGTTTCATTGAATGGAGCCAAAGTTATTAAACACACCTAGGGCTCGCTAGATATGGACCAATAGTCCTAAATACTTTCCAACCGTTATGTTGGTTCACTGTAGCACAAACTAACGGTTCTGGAGATTTTTTTTTAATACTGTGTAAAACACATCAAGCATCTATTATTCGTACTACTACCACATACATACTCTGCCTATTCAGAAGAACACCCTGTCCCTGTGATACAAAAAACACTTTTCCTAGGCGTCGAGTGTTGTGCTGCATATCTAACAGGGATAGGTGAGAAGCTGTCTCTAATTTTCCTTCAATTATGCAAATCACACTGTAAAAAGAGATTAAGGTCAACAAATAAACAATGTAGCTCTCAGGGAACAACAATACTTATAAATGTTGTTACTCCACCTAAGTAACAATGGTTCAAGACCCACTTCTGGATTTGTAATCTATGTTTCAATGACCAGCTAGTGGGAAAAACAGGGCCAGTGACTTGAGAACTAATTCTGATGGAAGCACTAAAAGGGCTTTGCTGTCACAGCGTCTGTATACTAAAAGCTTAGACCAGCAATTTGGTTGTTAAAACAATAGTTTGCTATGAGTGTCCTCCTGTATTGTTACTGGACATCTTCTTGAGACACGAGGAGGTCAACCGGTTTCAACAACAAAGATAACTAAGATCGTCTTCTTCAGGACCAGTTATGTTAGGTAATGAATTTAAATTCGATCTGGAGACCAGGAACATTGATCCCCAATGTTGAGTCACCTCCACTTCCTGAAAGGAAACAGCTTGGTAACTGGGATGCATGTCTATCCCTTATACCCTGTCACACATAAAGTGGCATTAAAGTGTACTAATATCAACATTTTGGGTCTTTTTGTTAGAGAAAGTGCAATAATTCTAAGACCCACTGGGGGCCTAATGGTGCACTCGATTCATGCATAACTGGAGGTGGAGTGGGGGCTTGGTAGTGGGGACAGTGTATCCACAATGCTAATAGCAATACGGTTGTAATGGGACGGTACTGTGCCCCTGGTAGAATTTTTACAGAGGGGCCCGGGTCTGTGCACCTTAAAATAATGTGCGTGTTGGCAAATATCAGACACCATTCTGTTGGCTCCTAGGCGTGGTACAAAGGACACATGCATGTATCTGTGCAGCTCCCAAGTGTCATACTTGCATCATAAGTGCAGATGGTGGTAGTGTGAGCCTACTAACCTTGCCAAAGTGCTGAAAAAGGCACTGTGGATGTATGTCAATAGATCATAATCAAGGCGCTGGTGCTTGGAACTTCTGGAAAAGCAATAATTGCACTCACGTCAAAGGAATGTTTGCATCTACTCACCTTATAATACAAGGTAACTAGATCAATTGTCCTACCTGTCCGGGTGGCGTGTTCGCAGCATGCAATGATGCAATGGTGGCGAAAGGTAATCAGCGTCGGAACAAATCTGCATCAGACTGTAACGCCTGCTGGATGTGAGGGGCTCCTACAAGTGAGACAGCTGTTAGTGTCCCAGCACAAATAAAAAAGGGGGGGGGTGGGACACTTGAACGTGTAATACAGAGGTCTACTCTACCTTGTGGCACAGCTTTGTTGCATTCTCATGTATGGTATTGATGCCGGCGTCTCTATGGAATAGTGCGACTAAAGCGCCTTACTTGTAGATAAACACCACATTGCTCATGGCACCATTTTGGAGTGGGCAAATCACTATGGCATCTCCATGGATCAGATGGTTGCGTGGCTAAACAAGCTATTCTAAGTTCGGAAATTATATGTACATTTTTGCCTAAACGTGTGCTAGATAGTCTACTACAATGGCTGTGATATATAAATAATATTATAATATAATATATTGTATATAGTGTGCTCCTAGTCGTCTCAACTATACTCGGGGTTATGCAATTCTTAAATCTATACTTGAGATGATGTACTCACTTATCAAGGTTATTTTAGTGCCTACAGCTCTCAAAGAGGTGCCGAGGCCCTGGGCAATTAATACCATGGTGCCATTTAGATATTACCATGCACCCACATAAAGGCTGGATGTTGAGTCTATGCATCCATCTGCGTGTATAGGACGTCACTCGCGGTAGCTACAGAATGGCTCACGCATGCGCGCACACATAAGGCTTTCTTATATTTGGAGTTGCTGTAGAGACATGTATAAACCTAACTCATTAGGTGGAGACTCTACCATTGTGTGTTTTCCAAAGTTATAAGCCATCCAAAATCTGCTCTTCACTGAAACTGTAGTGCAGCAATATGATATAACTTAATCCCCACATAACAATATCCATTGGAAATCTGCAGAAACAAGTTGGGTCTATAATCTTTTTCAAAATTTGGTGCAGATTCGTCAAACGTCACCAAAGTTATGAGCTATCTAAAAATGTTGGAACCCCACATCTGAGATGTTCGTGGGTATCAGAGAAGAAAAAACACATGATTTATAGCTTTTTCTGGACATATCCCATCCACATCACCCCTCACCTCCCCAGAGATTGTTTCATTTGTTTTACAAGTGTAATGTTGTTTTCTTTACTGCAATGTCCATGGGCTATGGGCACAGTTTACAAATCCAACATGATGTCCATTTCAAATGTGTTGACGCAACTCATGTATTTATTTGACCAATCAGCGTGCTTATAAGATGTCTGTTAATGTTACGTGGCTCCCTGATTAGCCCAGAGGCATCCACGGACACCGAACCAGGACCGAGTCTGCGGACCAGACAGAGATATCACTTATTTTTTGTACTTACCTTTTGGGCATTTTAAAAAAAATTCAAAGTTTAATAATGAAGAAGGATTCCAACATGCACGGTTATTTGCATGTTTTTCATGTTTAACTATCTTACTCACGTTCATGAATATAGTTATTACACAATTAAAAAGCTGATGTTCCAGCAACACTTTCAGTAACAAAGTGTTCTTCTAGATCAGTGACTTCGTCCAGCAGCTTACAATTATACTTACTTGGCACGACAGGATAGATACACCATGTTCATTTTATATACAAATACGTTACTATTGTTACACCATCAAGTAAAAATGTTTTAAACTGTGCTACAACTCACTTTTTCTTATTTATTATGGGGAAACCCCTTTTAGACGTAATGGTTATTCAGTCCTCTCACATTCCAGGAGACAACGTTATATTTTAATTTGTGTAAAAAATACACCAATTTATTACAATAGATGTTGATGTCTCAGCACATACACAAGAAAAAAACATAAGAAAATTCAAAACAATGACTGGTAAGCACAGGAAAAGACAAATACACACACAGGCCGATTCATGGGATAATTAGCGTGGCGCAAGTGGCCAAAAACATGCGATTCGCAGTGGAATAGCGAAAATCGCAGTGCAAGTGCGAAATTCGCACGAAAAGCAGCGCACATCGATTCATGGAAGGCCGTGCGCGAGAAAACCATCGGATGTGTGCTAAAAAAGTGTGCGACGCACGTTGGCGCACAGGACATCTAACGGCGAGCGCCAGGTCACAGCGAAAATCGCACAGGCCACAGCGAAAATCGCACATAGCGTGGCGCACACAACAAAAGTAGGCGGAACACAGGGCGTAACACTCAGAATGGGGAACAACTTGCCAAAATGTGGGCGTCACGGGGGAAGTACAGGGTGCAAGTGCGCGGAATGCCCACACGCTCGCCTACAACACATATTCATGAAATCGAATAGGGCAAAACAGCGCACGGTCAAACCAGCGCACAGGCACAAACACGACCGCCACAAGAAAGCAGGCGGTAGCGTGTCTGCGCCTGTAATAAATGTGCGCCAAAAGGTGCGCCAACAAATAGCACCTATATACAGCTATGATGAATGTCCTATACTGTGGCCCTCTAGGACAAATGACGTGCAAAGGGGTACCCACAAACACGGACACCCGCTGACTGAAAAATAACGTGTGCGTGTATTTCGGGGTGCGCGGGAAGTTTCACACGCGATTTGGCTGGGTGCGTGGATTCCAGGGGTGCGCGGGAAGTTTCACACGCGATTTCGCTGGGTACATGGATTTCAGGGGTGCGCGGGAAGTTCCACACGCGATTTGGCCGGGTACGTGTATTTCAGGGGGGCGCAAGAAGTTTCACACGCGATTTGGCTGGGTACGTGGATTACAGGGATGCGCGGGAAGTTTCACACGCGATTTGGCAGGGTATGTGGATTTCAGGGGTGCGCGGGAAGTTCCACACACGATTTGGCCGGGTACGTGCGCGGGAATTTCCACACGCGATTTGGCTGGCTAAGTGGATTTCAGGGGTGCGCAGGAAGTTTCACACGTGATTTGGCAGGTACGTGGATTACAGGGGTGCGCGGGAAGTTCCACACGCGATTTGGCCGGGTACGTGCGTGGGAATTTCCACACGCGATTTGGCTGGGTACGTGTATTTCAGGGGTACGCGGGAAATTCTACACGCGATTTGGCTGGGTGCTCCCAGGTATTCCCTGTACACCCTCCACGGCCCCTGCAGGCAGCCGACACCACAGGGGACTACCCTGCACACCTGCTCATGTCACCCAGCACCCCCACCCCCCAGCACTGTGGGGCACCCTCCACCAGGCCCCCACTCATGTCTCCCACCCACCCCCACCCCCCAGCACTGAGGGGCACCCTCCACCAGGCCCCCACTCATGTCTCCCACCCACCCCACCCCCCAGCACTGTGGGGCACCTGCCAGCAGGCCCCCACTCATGTCTCCCTGTACCCCCACCCCCAGCACTGTGGGGCACCCTCCACCAGGCCCCCACTCATGTCTCCCACCCCCCCACCCCCAGCACTGTGGGGCACCCTCCACCAGGCCCCCACTCATGTCCCCTATCACCCCCACCCCCCAGCAGTGCAGGGGCAGCCTCCACCAGGCCTCCACCCATGTCTACCACCACCCCCACCCCCCAGCCACCATGGGCAGCCTCCACCAGGGCCCCACCCATGTCTACCACCAGCCCCACCCCCCAGCAGTGCAGCGGCAGCCTCCACCAGGCCCCCACTCATGTCTCCCACCACCCCACCCCCCAGCACAGTGGGGCACCCTCCACCAGGCCCCCACTCATGTCCCCCAGCATCCCCACCCCCCAGCACTGTGGGGCACCTGCCACCAGGCCCCCACTCATGTCCCCCAGCACCCCCACCCCCCAGCACTGAGGGGCACCCTCCACCAGGCCCCCACTCATGTCTCCCAGCACCCCCACCCCCCAGCACTGTGGGGCACCTGCCAACAGGCCACCACTCATGTCTCCCACCCCCCAGCACTGAGGGGCATCTGCCAGCAGGCCCCCACTCATGTCTCCCTGCACCCTCACCCCCAGCACTGAGGGGCACCCTCCACCAGGCCCCCACTCATGTCCCCTATCACCCCCACCCCCCAGCCACCATGGGCAGCCTCCACCAGGCCCCCACTCATGTCTCCCACCACCCCCACCCCCCAGCAGTGCAGGGGCAGCCTCCACCAGGCCCCCACTCATGTCTCCCACCCCCCACCCCCCCAGCACTGAGGGGCACCCTCCCCTCCACCAGGCCCCCACTCATGTCTCCCACCCACCCCACCCCCAGCAGTGCAGGGGCAGCCTCCACCAGGCCCCCACTCATGTTCCCGTTCACCCCCACACCGCAGCGACCAGGAGCAGCCTCCACCAGGCCCCCACTCATGTACCCTATCACCCCCACCCCCCAGCACTGAGGGGCACCCTCCACCAGGCCCCCACTCATGTCTCCCTGCACCCCCACCCCCCAGCACTGTGGGGCACCTGCCAACAGGCCCCCACTCATGTCTCCCATCCTCCAACCCCCCCCAGCACTGAGGGGCACCCTCCACCAGGCCCCCACTCATGTCACCCACCGCCCACCCCCCCAGCACTGAGGGGCACCCTCCACCAGGCCCCCACTCATGTCTCACACCCACCCCACCCCCAGCAGTGCAGGGGCAGCCTCCGCCAGGCTCCCACTCACGTCCCCTATCACCCCCACCCCCCAGCAGTGCAGGGGCAGCCACCACCAGGCCCCCACTCATGTCCCCCAGCACCCCCACCCCCCAGCACTGTGGGGCACCCTCCACCAGGCCCCCACTCATGTCTCCCACCCCCCACCCCCCCAGCACTGTGGGGCACCCTCCACCAGGCCCCCACTCATGTCCCCTATCACCCCCACCCCCCAGCAGCGCAGGGGCAGCCTCCACAAGGCCCCCACCCATGTCTACCACCACCCCCACCCCCAGCCACCATGGGCAGCCTCCACCAGGGCCCCACCCATGTCTACCACCACCCCCAACCCCAGCAGTGCAGGGGCAGTCTCCACCAGGCCTCCACTCATGTCCAACTCATGTCTCCCTAAACCCCCACCCCCCAGCAGTGCAGGGACAGCCTCCAACAGGTCCCCACTCATGTCTCCCACCACCCCCACCCCCCAGCAGTGCAGGGGCAGCCTCCACCAGGCCCCCAATCATGTTCCCTATCACCCCCAGCCACCCGGGGCAGCCTCCACCAGGCCCCCACTCATGTCCCCTATCACCCCCACCCCCCAGCAGTGCAGGGGCAGCCTCCACCAGGCCCCCACTCATGTCTCCCTGCACCCCCACCCCCCAGCACTGTGGGGCACCTGCCAGCAGGCCCCCACTCATGTCTCCCACCCCCCACCCCCCCCGCACTGTGGGGCACCTGCCAGCAGGCCCCCACTCATGTCCCCTATCGCCCCCACCCCCCAGCAGTGCAGGGGCAGCCTCCACCAGGCCCCCACCCATGTCTACCACCACCCCCACCCCCCAGCCACAATGAGCAGCCTCCACCAGGGCCCCACCCATGTCTACCACCACCCCCACCCCCCAGCAGTGCAGGGGCAGCCTCCACCAGGCCCCCACTCATGTCCAACTCATGTCTCCCTGCACCCCCACCCCCCAGCAGTACAGGGGCAGCCTCCACCAGGCCCCCACTCATGTCCCATATCACCCCACCCCCCAGCAGTGCAGGGGCAGCCTCCACCAGGCCCCCACTCATGTCCCCTATCACCCACACCCCCCAGCAGTGCAGGGGCAGCCTCCACCAGGCCCCCACTCATGTCCCCTATCACCCACACCCCCAGCAGTGCAGGGGCAGCCTCCACCAGGCCCCCACTTATGTCGCCTATCACCCCCACCCCCAGCTACCAGGGGCAGCCTTCACCAGGCACCCACTCATGTCCCCTATCACCCCCACCCCCCAGAAGTGCAGGGGCAGCCTCCACCAGGCCCCACTCATGTCTCCCACCACCCCCACCCCCCAGCCACCATGGGCAGCCTCCACCAGGCTCCCACCCATGTCTACCACCACCCCCACCCCCAGCAGTGCAGGGGCAGCCTCCACCAGGCCCCCACTCATGTCCAACTCATGTCTCCCTGCACCCCCACCCCCCAGCAGTGCAGGGGCAGCCTCCACCAGGCCCCCACTCATGTCCAACTCATGTCTCCCTGCACCCCCACCCCCCAGCAGTGCAGGGGCAGCCTCCACCAGGCCCCCACTCATGTCTCCCTGCACCCCCACCCCCCAGCACTGTGGGGCACCTGCCAGCAGGCCCCCACTCATGTCCCCCTGCACCCAGGTCCTCACAATCCCCAATCATGTGTGTTATGGTCAGCCTCCACAGCCAAAAGGCCCTACCAAGTAACCCATTCACCCACATGGAAAAGGAAATTACATGTTACACCCTCAATGTTCATAAAGCAAATGAACCCATGTCCGTCACACACAATGGTTGCAATTGAATGGGAAAACACCCAACATGACATGCATGAAACCAATGAGATGATACCACACAGTGAAGTATGAAAACAAAATTTTATTAAAAAAAATTGAATGCAAATGAAATGAAACAAGCTGCATGTCTTTAAAAAAAATTAAAACTACAAATCCCAATTCAAAAAAATGTTGTACAAAGTCACATTAAAAATAAAATCAATCCAAGAAAGAAAAATAAATGCAAAGACCATTGCTCCATGGTGAATAAATAAAAACTAAAAAAATAAAACAATCCAATGAAGAACTATGTACAAAACATCCAAGGGTCCATGAGCCCAAATGAACAAAGGAAACCTACAAAAAACCCTAACTAAAATGCAACTATATACAAAAAGTGGAGCAGTGTCCGTCGACTCCAAATCATAAGAAGAAACAAAGGAAACCTAAAACTAAAGAACTATATACAAAGGCGGCGGGCAAGTCCAGCGGCTCACTCTGTGGTGTTCCGGGCCAGGGCATCATCAAACTCCTCTTCAATGTCCCGGAGGCGGTCCTGTTCCATGGCCCCGAGGGTCCGCAGGGATGACGCCAATTCCTCCTCCAACCCCCTGCGGATTGCCTCGAGGCACTCGGCTCGCCTCAGGGCCCTCCGCATGGAGTTCTCTGCCCTCACCATCGTGAGACGCGCCTCTTCCGCCCGCCGCCGCTCCACGCCTATCTGCTGGCCCAACCGCAGCCACACAGAAGACACTTCCCGTCCTGGGTCCTCTTGCCCTCCGGCCGATGCCTGCCCCTCCGATGTTGATGGCCCCGAGCCATGATGCCTCCCACGTTGACTCTGCTGCTGCCTCCGACGCAACCGCCTCTGCCAGCACGACGGCATCCAGGCTGATGGAATTCACCAACGCCGTCGTGCACGTGCCCTGCCTGATGATGCTGGCACATCCTCCATCTGCTGGGGTACAGTTGCTGTGGTGTCCACCCCTGCTGGACCTCCGACTCCCGACTGTGGCAGGGATGGGATCCCCACCGAGCTGGCTGCATTGGTCAGGGCAGGTCCACAGCGGGCCCTGGTGGCATCTGGGCCGGAAGACGGCAAGGAGAACGACCGGCATATAGCCTCCACAGAGGAGGAGAGGGCCGCCAGATTGGCCGACACATGCAGGAAACATCCGAACATGGAAGATCCCAATTTGGCCACGTCGGCACGGTGCTCTTCGTGATGACGTGCATGCTCCTCCCGGGAAGCACGCACGTCATCACGAATTGCACCTGCGCGCATCGCGACGCCAATCAGGACCTTCTGCATACAGCCACGGGTCCCCTCGTCCGCAGGTGGAGGGGAGTCAGGTGACATGGACATCCCCTCTACCTGCGGACGGGCCTGGGACGGGGCATCCCTGCTGGTGCATGGTGGTGCACTCACAGGGTCAGGGACAGCGACATGCACAGGCCCTCCACGGTGACCTGTGCTGCCTCCTGCCCCTGCCCTTGGACTGCACCACTTGCACCAGCAGGGATGCCCCCACCAGGAGCCATGTGCGCCTCAGTGGCGGCCTCCTCCTCCTCTGTGGAAACCACCAACCTGGATGGCTCCTCACCATCTTCCGCCGTAGCAGGCCCCTGTGGGGGCTCACCCACCCCTTCCGCTGCAGCCGTGGGGGCATCCCCGCCACCTTGCTCCACAGCGCGGTATCCGCCCTCTTCTTCACTAGCCGCTGCGTAGAGGGAGACATAGAACACAAGCATCAGGGTACTGTACAATGGCCCCCTAGACAGTAAGCAATAGCAGATGAGTACCACTGTCAAAGTACACTTCCATCATGTCCCTCCACAACACATGGGTCAGTCCAGGCAAAACACACACAGTAACAGGCATGGTGCATGCCATGGACAATTCCATACATGTCCAATGGACTCTTGAAACATACAATGATATGGAACTCACATGCATCATGGGTCATACCTATCACATGCACACACTTCACCTCAGTCACATCCATCTGGCCTCATACACCCCAAACACAGCGGATACACAGATAACTAGGCTGCATCAGTGAATCTGCACATTGTCACAGACAATTGTCATGCATCCATGGCATTCACAAGTCACAGACACGCAGGTCAGGCACACAGACATGGCTACCATATATGCCATGTACCTGGCATCAGCACCCATCCCTCACCCCCACCCATGTCCAGGAACAGAGACTGGCATGTTCTCATGTGTAAAATCTGCATAGGGCTCCCCATGTCGCATTTAAACACATGCAACGACCATGTGGTTCACACATCACTGGTCGCACATGCATTACCATGATGTCCCTGCACACATACATGCGTACATGGCCTATGTCACACATACAGGCAAGTTTCAGACAACCAGCACACCGCAACATGCCCTGTCTCACACAGCAATGCTTGGCCACTTACCGCTCAACTACAGACGGGTCTCCCTCTCAAGGATCTGGGCGTGGAGCGCTGGGCGTACGCGTTCCAGGACCCTCATCTGGATGGAACTCATGCGGCCCCGGCCCCCCTCCACGAGGCGCCGGGCCTTCACCAGGGTCCTGGACCTCAAGTCCTCCCAGCGCTTCTTGATCTTCTGGACGTTGCGGGTTGCCACCCCCTCCGCATTGTTGGCAACTACACAGTCGGCCCAGATCCTCTCCCGTCCTTCCTTGCTGGCGCGGGACGATCCGAAGAGGGCATCATACTGCCCCAGGACATGCTCCACCAGGACACCAACTTTGGTGGCAGTGAAACTGGTGCCCCTCTGCCCCTCTGGCCTGGGGTTGCCACTGGTGCCAGATGTCGAAGTGCACCAAATGGCAGGGCACGGTGGCAGCAGGCAGGCAGGCAGCAGCAGATGGCACGTGGGAGGCTGCTCGGGGCACTGGGGGCAGTAATTCAGCCTTCTGGGCAGGAGCGTGGTCTTCCGTGTGTTTTCACGTGGCCAGCTTGATACGGAGTGATTTGGCACGTGAAAATCCTGCACGTCAGCGTGAAATTCGAGGAAAGGCCCTTAGCGTGTAAGCGCGTCAGCACGCATACGCGATTCTATTGGACCAAAGGCCCTCTGCACGTAAGCGCGTCTGTGACGTGACCCGCACGGGTGTTTCCCTCATAGCACGTGATGACGGAGCACACGTGGAAAGACTGCACGTCAGAGTGTCATTGCGTGTAATTGGACAAAAGTGCGCATACACGCGATTGGCCTATGTACGTGTATTTCAGGGGTGCGCGGGCACTTACACACGCGAGTACGTCAGCGCACGTGTACTCCGGGGTGCGTGGTAATTTCCACACGCTATTGGCCTCGGTACGTGGATTTCAGGGGTGCGCGGGAAGTTCCACATGCTCGCCTACAACACGCACAAAGAAACACGTACGCCAGCAGGGAGCAGGCATACGTCGACCCGCGACGCATAAAATTGCGCGCAAAAAACTAACAAGCTCAGACGCCAGGATGAATATACCGTTCCTAGCAGCAGTGGCCGTGGGCTACCAAAGGAGGAGGAGGAGGATAGTCAGGGCCAGAATTTTCACACCCAGAACCAGCCTTTTTGGGATGCCTGATGACGAGGTGTATGGGAGGTACAGGTTTCCACCACACATAATACTGGACCTGGTGATTGAGTGGAGGATGACCTCACATCACCCACCCTGTGCTCCCAAGCACTCAGCCCCCTGGAGAAGGTCCTCAATGTACTGCACTTCTTAACCACTGGATCATTTCAGCGGACAAGTGCCATAGTGGGTGGGGTGTCACAGGCCACGCAGTCACGCTGCCTACACCAGGTCTTGAACATCATCACTGCACGCCCATCAGTCCGCAGGCACATATACCTGCCCAGAACACCTGCAGAAAGGCATGCTGCCGCCCTGGATTTTTACGGTGTGGCACGATTCCCCAAAGTGCTAGGTGCCATCGACTGCACCCATGTGGCTCTACGTCCCCCCAGGGCATCTGAGAACATCTATAGGAACCGCAAGAACTGGCATTCCATCAATGTGCAGGTAGTATGTAATGCCAAGGGAATCATCACCTCAGTATATGCCAACTATCCCGGGTCCACCCACGACAGCTTCATTTACCGAATGTCCACCCTAAGCCGGGACCTAGAAGCTGGGCGGCATGGCGATACATGGCTGCTTGGTGAGTATGAATGCCACTGCACATGCATGCATGTCAGATACTGAGCAAGGTCACAACCCCACCAATGATACCCATCACCACCTCCACAGGGGACAGTGCCTACCCTCTCAGCCCCCACATGATGACGCCAATTCGGAACCCCAACACGCCACCCGAGGTAAGATATAACACAGCCCACATTGCAACCCGGGGCATAGTGGAGCGCACATTCGGAGTGCTTAAGTCACGCTTTCGCTCCCTTGACCGTTCTGGCGGGCAGCTGTTATACGCTCCCCCAGTAGTGTGCAGGATCATAGTGGCAGCATGTGTCCTGCACAACGTTGCAACACGCCGGGGCCTGGCCGTGGACATGGTGGTACCCCCACATCCCCAACCACATGCACGCCCGCTGCGCATCGGAGGGGAAAGGGCACGGGGGGAGGCAGCCCGTACACAGCTAGTGGCTAATTACTTCACATAGAAATTACACCCCTGTGGAGTGCACACTGCCCTGGCACATACCATCTGACAATCAATGATGAATCAACCTGACAATGATCCTGAATGTCTGGAGAATCAACCGTCAAAACCATATCAGCCTGAGATTGTTCACCTAGAAGTGCTACAATGTGTGCATCCCTACCTACACAGACACCACCAATGCAGTTTCGTGAAAAAACACATGCATGCAGCTAAAATGAATACCCACTTGCAAAATGCAACATGAGGACAGTGCCATGTCACCCAACCCATCCCCAGCACCGCCACACGACACACCATGCCATGTCATGCTATGTGAGGGCAAACAAAGTAATCCCCACAACATGACACAAGTGTCACAAAGTACAGTGTCCCTAATTGAAACTCGCGACACCTGAAATGCTCACAGTAATGCAGGACCAACAACACACTTGAGCAGGTATTTAGCAATAACACTTATCAGCTACTGACCCTCAAAACTACCATCAACATGACATTACAAATGTAAGAAATTAGTAGTCTCACCATCTGGAAATGCCTGCACTCCCACCACTTCCAACTGTACAGTGTTGCCGCCATGTAGAGTTGTAGGTGCACTGCTGCCAACATGGACTCCATCTCCAAAGTAGAGGGCCTTGTGTAGACATGAGGAAAGGACCTGCAAATTAGGAGGTAGACATGGATGATGAGTTACACATCTATGCAACATGCAGTGTACAACACAACAGCAATATGCACTAGGAATGTATACACATTATTGACTAGACTACCCACACATGTAGTGGGAGTCCAACGTCACCGTGTAAGTCAATGTCACTTGGGGACACCCTTTGCAAGCCCATGGAAGCGGGAAGCAGGAGGGGTGTGTGTCTCACAAACCCAATCATCTAACCCAAAATCAGGACAAGCCTGCACGTGCCCAGCCACAATACAGCGGATGCCCACGGGAGCCACACAAGGCAACACACTGTAAAAAAAAAATATGGGAAAAAAAAAAAAAAAAAAAAAATCAAAAATGGCCATGAATGGGCCAGGGGGGGTGGGGGAGGCCATCCAGGAGGTCCGAGGTCAGGATGCACACCAGTACCCACCTGTGTGGATTCTGGGAAAAAAACACCTCCATGGGCTTGTGGCCGACACGGCTACCCTATTGTGAGAGAATCACTGTGGTCGCTCTCCTCAGACTCTGCAGCTGCATCAGGAGGTGGTGGCACTATGGGAGGCAGCCCACGCAAAGCCCTAGTCTGCTCCTCCATGGCAGCAAGCATGCGAGTGTGGAAGGTCTGGTTCTGGAGGATAATCGTGCGGAGGTCCCCATGCAACAACTCACGGGATGACCGGACCTCCGCCCGAGTTGCCTGCATCTCAGCTGAGAGCGTACGTGTGAGACGCTCCAGCTGCTCTTCTGTCCTTCTGTGTGTTGAAGCCTCAAGCTCAACAAGGGTCGTCCTGATCTGACTGAGTTCCACCCTCAGGGCTTCCCTGTGGCCCTGGGACTCTATGGAAAGGGCATCCTGCAGAGTCGCCAGTGCCGCCCGCCTGTCCCTGTTGGACGCCAACATGTCCCCCCTGTGTGACTGGCAGATGGAGTCTGTTGCCTGCTGCAGTCGCTCCGTCAGCCTTTCTGGGGGGACAATGGAAGTGGCCACCCTATCCATGGCCTGAGCCATCATCTCTGATGATGCTGCCTGTTGGGTAGCCATATCGTATATGAATTGCTCCCATGCGGTATTGCCAGGTGGCGTACGGCCACCACGTCGGCGGGCACCACACCTGTCTGGGGCAAGGCGAACTGCGCCTTGCTGTGCCGGCACTGCCTGAGGCTGCAGGACTGCATTCCCCCTCTGATCTGCTGGCCCAGGAAAAGGATCAGATGTTGCAGAGTGTGACCATGCATCCGTAACCACCAAAGGCGGAACTGCCAACACTGACATCCCCATTGAGGGTACTACCCCTGGTGCAGGTGGGTCGGACAGAAGAGAATCCATCCCAGGAACACTCACCTGCGATGCCACATAGGTCTCATCATCCGAATCGACACCTGAATACAGCTCGGGAGAGGTGCACCCAGAGACACCCCTTGAGAGCACGACCTGCAGCAGTAGTGGGTTTTCACCCACCACCACACCACGTCCCTCACTGGTGGTCGGTCGGGCCTGAGACCCCTCCTGGGTCTGCACCATCTCCACAACCCCAGCTGTATCAAGTGCATCATCCCCTGCAAAGACATGAAAGAAAAGAAATGGAAACAGGCATTAGCACTATGGCACCCATTTAGGGCTGAGAAGCAACAGAACCAGTACTTGATTAACACATGTCCCACATGACTAAAACCCTCCCATGCATGCACCCTCATTGCGTATGAAGGGGAGGTAAATGGCACACATTGATGACACCAGGATGGAAGATCAACACATTTGCTGCATGCTGCCTAGCAGTGGCATCACACATTGGCCTGTGATTGCCAGGTAAAAAACACATGCCATCACACAGATGGCATGTACCATTGCTATTGAGTGAAGATGGAGAGGAGGGCAGCACTTATTCATTCAGTCCAGTTCCCTCATGTAATAGCTTTTCTAATTCAAACAGGTCTGATTTTTCACCTGGAGCTGCCAGTCCAAAATGGTCAGATTGCACAGGGACATGTCTAAACAAATGATATCCAGGTAACAAAGTCACTCCACTTTACCATAGCCATGTCAGACATGTGACTAGAGGACTGAGAAATGCCTAGTAAAAGTGGTGGAATGCAGACAATCTGCCTGAATGAACAGAGAAAAATAAGCAACAATGTTGTGGCAAGGTGACACTTCAAGGGCAACTGGCGAGCTGTTGGGCTAGATGTCTACTGTTGGCAGAAGGGATACTGCTATGGCCAAATGCTGTTGCGCAGAATGTATTGGATGAAGCACATGGGTGACCCAAACAACTCAGGTGCACACACCCTCACCTGGCAAACAAACAGAAGCCCTCACACACACACCATGCACATGGATGACACACACATGCATGTGCACTCACCGGACAATGCCTCATAATCTGGCAGATCACCCACGCTTTGGATCTGTTCCTCCGTGACGTAGGTCCCAGCGACTGACTCATGTGGAGTGAGTTGCATGTCTTCTACTGGAGACCCACCTCCAGTCACTAGAGTTGCGGCATGACTTGAGGCCAGCTTATTCTTTGCCCTGCGCTTTAGGTCATTCCAGCGCTTATAGCAATCATTGGCTGTGCGCCTCACGATTCCAAGGGCACTTACGATGTCCGCAACGGTCTGCCAGTGTGCCTGGCGTTGTGCAAGTGTGGTCTTGGATCCTGCAACAATGACCATTTCGTTATCATGTGCGGACACATACTCGACAAGTGCATTTGGTTCGGCATCCGTGAAGCTGGGCTTCCTCGACGGGCCGGACTGTGTAGCCGTGTCTGGGGCATCAGCCTGTGCCGGACGAGCACTCTTCCTCTTCCGCTTGGAAGGTGGTGGGGATCCTGAGTGTCCTACGCCGCTCTGGACACTAGGGGCAGGAGCTCTGGTGGACTCTGTATCAGGAGTGTGGATTGCACAAGTGTAATGGTGTCAGGGGGAATGTCAGCAGGATGGACTAGGACCGACACTGTCCTGGCTGGGTGTGTGAGAGCTGGGGTGGATGGAGCCGCAGCTGCCCCTGCAGCCTCTTCACCCTGCCTACTTGGGGCAGCAGATGACCTTGCTGCCCCTGATCCACGTGGCCTGATGACATCAACGTGCACCAGCGCACGTGTCATAGGCCTGCTGACCTGGAAGTCAGCCATGGAGTCAGCCAGGTCTGGTGCCACAATGGGCTGGTCCAAAAAGGGCTGAGCATGGATGGTGTCAGCCACATCACCCTCAACCAGGGGGGGTAGGGGGGATTATGGGTGCCCTTGACTGGCCCTCCACACATAGAAGGACAGGGACACCCTGCAAGTAACAACCACATCCCCTACCGGATCCACCATTGCCACCACTTGTGGCTCGTCCACCTTTGCCACCCTTACGGATTCCTCGCCTCCCAACCATGGTACTGATGTTAATGTGCGTATGGGAGTGGCTGTAAACTATTGTCCTGGGCAATTGGGGGTCAAAGGGGTTGGGTACCAGATGGTAATCGTACCCTAGTGCTCTAGCAAGGCTGAATGTGACCCCTGTGGAAAGATGACGGGTCACGCAACGCACAGGAAGCCCAAAAAAGCGAGATAACGTGCACGCAACCCCTCCTAGACCACGTGTGCGGAAAAATAAACCTGCACTATGCTGTGGCACCCAGTAACACAAGAATGAACATATGCGTGTCACACGCAGCCTAGAATGACCTCTGAAGGGGTAGGCTACACACGGGGCAGGCACAGATGTTAGATACGTGCGTGACTCACCGTCTGCCAGGAAAAAGAGCGTGGAAAAAGAAGCACATGTGCGCGTTGGCAACACCCCCGCCAAAAGAAGAATTGTACGCTGTCTGAGGAGACAGGACAACAGTAGAAGGGAACGCTGTTTGAGGGAACAGGCCCAGGAAAACCAGAAAAAGAGAAAAAAGAGAAAAAGCTGTAAGAGGTAACAGGGAGTACGAACTTGAAACGCTGTGAAGTAAATCGCGTGTGAAACGACAAGAAGTACAGATTTCACCCACTCGCTCTCCATGAAAAAGCACGTACAAGGAAATGGTGTTCTACACGTACCTTTTATGCAGGCCCACACGTCCAGCGTCACTTCCGCGTGTACGCGGTAGGGCCATTTCCACCAATTACACGCTTTGTCACTTCCGCGTGTACGTGCTAAGGCCATTTCCACCAATTACACGCTTTGTCACTTCCGCATGTACGCGCTAAGGCCATTTCCACCAATTACACGGTTTGACACTCGGACGTGTCTTTCATTTTTTTAACACACAACATTTCAAACGTGTGCCATATTCAACGTGCACGTGACTTCATAGACGCGCATACGCTGGTGGCCTTTGGGCCAATGAATGTACAGACGTGTGCTGACGCGCTTACGCGCTAAGGGCCTTTCCTCGAATTACACGCAGACGTGCTGGATTTTCACGTGCAAAATCTGGCCACGCGTTCACACATGGAAGACCACGCTCCTGCCCAGAAGGCCGAATTACTGCCCCCAGAGCCCTGAGCACGCTCCCACCTGCCATCTGCTGCTGCCTGACTGCCTGCTGCCTACGTGCCCTGCCATTTGCTGCCTGCACATCAGCCAGGGGTGCTGTTGCTGTGACCACCCCTGCTGGAACCGAAGACTCCCGACTGCTTTTCCATCGCCCCACAGCCCAGCCCCAGGACCCAGTTGCCCACCCACTCCTGCCTCTGGGGTTGCCATGTCGGCCACTGCAACATCTGGCACCAGTGGCAACCCCCGGCCAAGGAGGCAGAGGGGCACCAGCTTCACTGCCACTGAAGTTGGTGTCCTGGTGGAGCATGTCCTGGGGCAGTATGATGCCCTCTTCGGAAGGTTGCGCACCGACGAGGAAGGACGGACTCAGATCTGGATGGACATCGTGACTGCCATCAACGCGGAGGAGGTGGCAGTCCGCGACTACGAACGTGTCAGGAAGCGATGGGAGGACTTCAGGTCCAGGACCCTCAACAAGGCCCGGCGCCTCCTGAAGGCAGCGGATGCTAAGGGGCGCCGGGGCCACTTGTCGGAAGATCAGATTAGGGTCCTGGAACGCATATCCCCAGCGCTCCACGTCCAGGTCCTTGAGAGGCAGACCCGCCTGGAGTCGAGCGGTAAGTGTACAAACATACTGATTGTAAGCTGTGTGTGTGGTGGTGTGCCAGGAGTGTGCAGGTTGAACATGTATTTTTATGTGGGCAAGTGGGGGGGGGTGTACAGGGCCGTGAGGGTGACACATGCGAGGGGTCTCAAGTGTGACACATGGATGGTGCTTGTGTGTGTGGGATTGCATGGCACAGGATGTGGAGGAATGATTGTCAGGTTTGACATGGATGTCGATCGGAACACTGCGACAGTTGGCGGAGGTGTACACATGCATGCAAGTTTGGTGGTGTGTGTGCATGTGTAGTGTACTCCCTATGTTGCATGTGATGTGTGGATGACCTTTGGCTGCTCATGCTGTTGTATGTGAATGGATGGTGCTGGCTGTTGCAATATGGCTGTGGTATGGCTCATGTGTGCAAGTTGAAATGACATGTGTTGTTGGGGATTGTGATGCCATGTCTGAGGTTTACCAATGCCACTCATGTATAACTGTCATGTGTGTATGAGTCCTTGTACAGTGCCCTGATGCCTGTGTTTTCTTTCTCCGTGTCTGCAGCGTCAACTGATGAAGAGGGCGGAGAAGGTGCTGTGGAGCACAGCGGCAGGGGTCGCACCACCAGCCGGAGACGCAAGGCCCGGATCCCCTCCCAGTTTCTGATCTCGTCGGGGAGTGAGGAGTCCGGGGCCATGTCCCAGGCCGCAGCTGCCGAGGGGAGGTCCAAGAGGCGGAGGTTGGAGTTGGACTCCTCGGCAGCAGAAGGGGCAGCTGGGACCCCACAGGGCCCAACGGAGGAAGATGGCACGGAGTCATCCAGGTTGGTGGGGGGGTTTGGAGGAGGAGGAGGCCATGCAAGCGACAGAGGCGGGGTCTGGAGGTGGGGATTCCACTGGTGCTAGTGGTGCAGTGCAGGATCAGGGACAGGAGGCAGCACAGGCCGCCGCGGAGGTGCCTGTGTGCAATCCTGTCCCTGCTCCTGTCACTGCATCATCTTGCACCAGCGGGGATGCCTACTACCAGACCCGTTCTCAGGGAGGGGATTGGCTTACAACACCTGGCCTTTCTCTCCCTGCGGATGTGGCTATCCTGCACCAGGTTGAGCCTGTCCAGGGTGGGGTGGCGTTGCGTCAACGGGCCATGCGAACTGACCTGCAGTCTTGTCATGATGAGTCTGCACGTCTTCCCGCCTGGCTCGTTGACCGCGCTGACCCACTGGGACAGCTCACCAGTGCTGGATTCCTCCGTTTCCTGGACCTTGTTCCGACCCCCTCCTCCACAGAACCCCCTATGCCCCAGTCATCCTCCATGCCATCTTCCCATCCATGTGTCACCTGGGTGCCCTGTGGAGCTGCCTCTGACCGTGCGGCCAGGCTGGTGGACAACAGATCCCTGCCACAGTCGGGAGTCGGACGTCCAGCAGGGGTGGCCACATCAACGACTGCACCCCAGCTGGAGGAGGATGTGCAGGCACCATCGGACAGGGCACATGGACAGCAGCAGCTGCAGCAGCAGGAGGCTGTAGGTGGGAGCCACGATAACTCGGGGCCTTCAACATCGGAGGGGCAGGCATCGGCCGGAGGGCAGGTGGACCCTGGACGGGAAGTGTCTTCCGTGTGGCAGCGGTTGGGCCACGCCATAGATGCGGAGCGGCGGGGGGCGGAAGAGGCGCAGCTCACAATGGTCAGGGCGGAGAACTCCATGCGGAGGGCCCTGAGGCGGGCCTAGTGCCTCGAGGCAATCCGCAGGGAGTTGGAGGTGAACATGTCGGCGTCCCTGCGGACCCTCGGGCCATGGAACAGGACCGCCTCCGGGACATAGACGAGGAGTTCGATGATGCCCTGGCCCGGAACACCACTGAGTGAGCCGCTGGACTGGCCCGCCGCCATTGTATATAGTTATTTAGTGATAGGTTTCCTTTATTGTTTATTTTTATTTGGAGTCGACGGACACTGCTCCACCTTTTGTATATAGTTCCATTTTAGATTTTTAGGTTTTTTTGTAGGTTTCATTTCGTCTGTTGGGATGATGGACCCTGAATACTTTGTACATAGTTGGACTTTGCGTTTGGATATTTTTTTTACTATGAATATTTTTTTTCATGGAACAATGGTTTTCTATTTCTTTTTTTCCTTCATTTACTTTTTATGGACTGGAACTTTGGAAGACATTTTTTTGGATTATCATGTATTGATTTTAATTTGAAAAGGGACAGCCAGCTTAATTTTCTTTTTTTTTACTTGTGTATTTTGTTTAATTTTGATTGCCATTACGGTTGTTTTTAATACATTATTTTGATTTTTTCATTCTTCAATGTGTGGTTTCATCTCATTGTTTTCATGCATGTCATGATATGGGTTTTCAGGTTCACTTGCAACCATTGTGTGTGTGTGAGACACATGTGTTCATTTACATTGTTTCCATTGGAGTAGTATCATGGGCGCATGTAATACTTGGTTGTGTCTTTGGGCTGTGGTGGCTGGCCATGAGGCCCATGCTTGAGGATTGTCAGAGCCTGTGGGCAGGGGGACATGTGTGGGGGCCTGGTGGAGGCTGCCCCTGCACTGCTGGGGGGTGGGGGTGATAGGGGACATGAGTGGGTGCCTGGTGGAGGCTGCCCCTGGTGGCTGGGGGGTGGGGGTGGTGGGAGACATGAGTGGGGGCCTGGTGGAGGCTGCCCCTGCACTGCTGGGGGGTGGGGGTGATAGTGGACATGAGTGGGTGCCTAGTAGAGGCTGCCCCTGGTGGGTGGGGGTGATAGGGGACATGAGTGGGGGCCTGGTGGAGGCTGCTCCTGCACTGCTGGGCGGTGGGGGTGGTGGGAGACATGAGTGGGGGCCTGGTGGAGGGTGCCCCTCAGTGCTGGGGGAGTGGGGGGTGGGAGACATGGGTGAGGGCCTGGTGGAGGCTGCCCCTGCACTGCTGGGGGGTGGGGGTGGTGGTAGACATGGGTGGGAGCCTGGTGGAGGCTGCCCATGGTGGCTGGGGGGTGGGGGTGATAGGGGACATGAGTGGGGGCCTGGTGGAGGCTGCCCCTGCACTGCTGGGGGGTGGGGGTAGACATGGGTGGGGGCCTGGTGGAGGGTGCCCGGGGCCTGGTGGAGGGTGCCCCTCAGTGCTGGGGGTGTGGGGGTGGGAGACATGAGTGGGGGCCTGGTGGAGGGTGCCCCTCAGTGCTGGGGGGGTGGGGGATGGGAGACATGAGTGGGGGCCTGGTGGAGGCTGCCCCTGCACTGCTGGGGGGTGGGGGTGGTGGTAGACATGGGTGGGGCCCTGGTGGAGGCTGCCCATGGTGGCTGGGGGGTGGGGGTGGTGGGAGACATGAGTGGGGGCCTGGTGGAGGCTGCCCCTGCACTGCTGGGGGGTGGGGGTGATAGGGGACATGAGTGGGTGCCTGGTGGAGGCTGCCCCTGGTGGCTGGGGGTTGGGGGTGATAGGGGACATGAGTGGGGCCTGGTGGAGGCTGCCCCTGCACTGCTGGGGGGTGGGGGTGGTGGGACACATGAGTGGGGGCCTGGTGGAGGCTGCCCATGGTGGCTGGGGGGTGGGGGTGATAGGGGACATGAGTGGGGGCCTGGTGGAGGCTGCCCCTGCACTGCTGGGGGGTGGGAGTGGTGGGAGACATGGGTGGGGGCCTGGTGGAGGCTGCCCATGGTGGCTGGGGGGTGGGGGTGGTGGGAGACATGAGTGGGGGCCTGGTGGAGGCTGCCCATGGTGGCTGGGGGGTGGGGGTGATAGGGGACATGAGTGGGGGCCTGGTGGAGGCTGCCCCTGCACTGCTGGGGGGTGGTGGGAGACATGAGTGGGAGCCTGGTGGAGGCTGCCCATGGTGGCTGGGGGGTGGGGGTGATAGGGGACATGAGTGGGGGCCTGGTGGAGACTGCCCCTGCACTGCTGGGGGTGGGGGTGGTGGGAGACATGGGTGGGGGCCTGGTGGAGGCTGCCCATGGTGGCTGGGGGTTGGGGGTGGTGGGAGACATGAATGGGGGGCTGGTGGAGGCTGCCCCAGCACTGCTGGGGGGTGGGGGTGGTGGTAGACATGGGTGGGGGCCTGGTGGAGGCTGCCCATGGTGGCTGGGGGGTGGGGGTGGTGGGAGAGATGAGTGGGGGCCTGGTGGAGGCTGCCCCTGCACTGCTGGGGGTGGGGGTGATAGGGGACATGAGTGGGTGCCTGGTGGAGGCTGCCCCTGGTGGCTGGGGGGTGGGGGTGATAGGGGACATGAGTGGGTGCCTGGTGGAGGCTGCCCCTGCACTGCTGGGGGGTGGGGGTGGTGGGAGACATGAGTGGGGGCCTGGTGGAGGCTGCCCATGGTGGCTGGGAGGTGGGGGTGATAGGGGACATGAGTAGGGGCCTGGTGGAGACTGCCCCTGCACTGCTGGGGGGTGGGGGTGGTGGGAGACATGGGTGGGGGCCTGGTGGAGGCTGCCCATGGTGGCTGGGGGGTGGGGGTGGTGGGAGACATGAGTGGGGGCCTGGTGGAGGCTGCCCATGGTGGCTGGGGGGTGGGGGTGATAGGGGACATGAGTGGGGGCCTGGTGGAGGCTGCCCCTGCACTGCTGGGCCGTGGGGGTGGTGGTAGACATGGCTGGGGGCCTGGTGGAGGCTGCCCATGGTGGCTGGGGGGTGGGGGTGGTGGGAGACATGAGTGGGGGCCTGGTGGAGGCTCCTCCTGCACTGCTGGGGGTGGGGGTGATAGGGGACATGAGTGGGGGCCTGATGGAGCTGCCCCTGGTGGCTGGGGGGTGGGGGTGATAGGGGACATGAGTGGGGGCCTGGTGGAGGCTGCCCCTGCACTGCTGGGGGGTGGGGGTGGTGGGAGACATGAGTGGGGGCCTGGTGGAGGCTGCACCTGCACTGCTGGGGGTGGGGGTGATAGGGGACATGAGTGGGGGCCTGGAGGAGAGGCTGCCCCTGCACTGCTGGGGGGTGTGGGTGATAGGAGACATGAGTGGGGGCCTGTGGGAGCTGCCCCTGGTGGCTGGGGGGTGGGGGTGATAGGGGACATGAGTGGGGGCCTGGTGGAGGCTCCTCCTGCACTGCTGGGGTGTGGGGGTGATAGGGGGCATGAGTGGGGGCCTGGTGGAGCTGCCCCTGGTGGCTGGGGGGTGGGGGTGATAGGAGACATGAGTGGGGGCCTGGTGGAGGCTGCCCCTGCACTGCTGGGGGGTGGGGTGGTGGGAGACATGAGTGGGGGCCTGGTGGAGGCTGCCCCTGCACTGCTGGGGGGTGGGGGTGGTGGGAGACATGGGTGGGGGCCTGGTGGAGGCTGCCCATGGTGGCTGGGGGGTGGGGGTGGTGGGAGACATGAGTGGGGGCCTGGTGGAGGCTGCCCATGGTGGCTGGGGGGTGGGGGTGATAGGGGACATGAGTGGGGGCCTGGTGGAGGCTTCCCCTGCACTGCTGGGCCGTGAGGGTGGTGGTAGACATGCCTGGGGGCCTGGTGGAGGCTGCCCATGGTGGCTGGGGGGTGGGGGTGGTGGGAGACATGAGTGGGGGCCTGGTGGAGGCTCCTCCTGCACTGCTGGGGGGTGGGGGTGATAGGGGACATGAGTGGGGGCCTGATGGAGCTGCCCCTGGTGGCGGGGGGGTGGGGGTGATAGGGGACATGAGTGGGGGCCTGGTGGAGGCTGCCCCTGCACTGCTGGGGGGTGGGGGTGGTGGGAGACATGAGTGGGGGCCTGGTGGAGGCTGCCCCTGCACTGCTGGGAGGTGGGGGTGATAGGGGACATGAGTGGGGGCCTGGAGGAGAGGCTGCCCCTGCACTGCTGGGGGGTGTGGGTGATAGGAGACATGAGTGGGGGCCTGGGGGAGCTGCCCCTGGTGGCTGGGGGGTGGGGGTGATAGGGGACATGAGTGGGGGCCTGGTGGAGGCTCCTCCTGCACTGCTGGGGTGTGGGGGTGATAGGGGGCATGAGTGGGGGCCTGGTGGAGCTGCCCCTGGTGGCTGGGGGGTGGGGGTGATAGGGGACATGAGTGGGGGCCTGGTGGAGGCTGCCCCTGCACTGCTGGGGGGTGGAGTGGTGGGAGACATGAGTGGGGGCCTGGTGGAGGCTGCCCATGGTGGCTGGGGGGTGGGGGTGGTGGGAGACATGAATGGGGGCCTGGTGGAGGCTGCCCATGGTGGCTGGGGGGTGGGGGTGATAGGGGACATGAGTGGGGGCCTGGTGGAGGCTGCCCCTGCACTGCTGGGCCGTGGGGGTGGTGGTAGACATGGCTGGGGGCCTGGTGGAGGCTGCCCATGGTGGCTGGGGGGTGGGGGTGGTGGGAGACATGAGTGGGGGCCTGGTGGAGGCTGCCCATGGTGGCTGGGGGGTGGGGGTGATAGGGGACATGAGTGGGGGCCTGGTGGAGGCTGCCCCTGCACTGCTGGGCCGTGGGGGTGGTGGTAGACATGGCTGGGGGCCTGGTGGAGGCTGCCCATGGTGGCTGGGGGGTGGGGGTGGTGGGAGACATGAGTGGGGGCCTGGTGGAGGCTCCTCCTGCACTGCTGGGGGGTGGGGGTGATAGGGGACATGAGTGGGGGCCTGATGGAGCTGCCCCTGGTGGCTGGGGGGTGGGGGTGATAGGGGACATGAGTGGGGGCCTGGTGGAGGCTGCCCCTGCACTGCTGGGGGGTGGGGTGGTGGGAGACATGAGTGGGGGCCTGGTGGAGGCTGCCCCTGCACTGCTGGGGGGTGGGGGTGATAGGGGACATGAGTGGGGGCCTGGAGGAGAGGCTGCCCCTGCACTGCTGGGGGGTGTGGGTGATAGGAGACATGAGTGGGGGCCTGTGGGAGCTGCCCCTGGTGGCTGGGGGGTGGGGGTGATAGGGGACATGAGTGGGGGCCTGGTGGAGGCTCCTCCTGCACTGCTGGGGTGTGGGGGTGATAGGGGGCATGAGTGGGGGCCTGGTGGAGCTGCCCCTGGTGGCTGGGGGTGGGGGTGATAGGAGACATGAGTGGGGGCCTGGTGGAGGCTGCCCCTGCACTGCTGGGGGGTGGGGTGGTGGGAGACATGAGTGGGGGCCTGGTGGAGGCTGCCCCTGCACTGCTGGGGGGTGGGGGTGGTGGGAGACATGGGTGGGGGCCTGGTGGAGGCTGCCCATGGTGGCTGGGGGGTGGGGGTGGTGGGAGACATGAGTGGGGGCCTGGTGGAGGCTGCCCATGGTGGCTGGGGGTGGAGGTGATAGGGGACATGAGTGGGGGCCTGGTGGAGGCTGCCCCTGCACTGCTGGGCCGTGGGGGTGGTGGTAGACATGGCTGGGGGCCTGGTGGAGGCTGCCCATGGTGGCTGGGGGGTGGGGGTGGTGGGAGACATGAGTGGGGGCCTGGTGGAGGCTCCTCCTGCACTGCTGGGGGGTGGGGGTGATAGGGGACATGAGTGGGGGCCTGATGGAGCTGCCCCTGGTGGCGGGGGGGTGGGGGTGATAGGGGACATGAGTGGGGGCCTGGTGGAGGCTGCCCCTGCACTGCTGGGGGGTGGGGGTGGTGGGAGACATGAGTGGGGGCCTGGTGGAGGCTGCCCCTGCACTGCTGGGGGGTGGGGGTGATAGGGGACATGAGTGGGGGCCTGGAGGAGAGGCTGCCCCTGCACTGCTGGGGGGTGTGGGTGATAGGAGACATGAGTGGGGGCCTGGGGGAGCTGCCCCTGGTGGCTGGGGGGTGGGGGTGATAGGGGACATGAGTGGGGGCCTGGTGGAGGCTCCTCCTGCACTGCTGGGGTGTGGGGGTGATAGGGGGCATGAGTGGGGGCCTGGTGGAGCTGCCCCTGGTGGCTGGGGGGTGGGGGTGATAGAGGACATGAGTGGGGGCCTGGTGGAGGCTGCCCCTGCACTGCTGGGGGGTGGAGTGGTGGGAGACATGAGTGGGGGCCTGGTGGAGGCTGCCCCTGCACTGCTGGGGGGTGGGGGTGATAGAGGACATGAGTGGGAGCCTGGTGGAGGCTGCCCCTGCACTGCTGGGGGGTGTGGGTGATAGGGGACATGAGTGGGGTCCTGGTGGAGGCTGCCCCTGGTGGCTGGGGGGTGGGGGTGATAGGGAACATGAGTGGGGGCCTGGTGGAGGCTGCCCCTAGTGGCTTGGGGGTGAGGGTGGTGGAAGACATGAGTGGGGGCCTGGTGGAGGCTGCCCCTGCACTGCTGGGGGGTGGGGGTGGTGGTAGACATGGGATGGGGCCTCTTGCAGGCTGCCCCTGGTGGCTGGGGGGTGGGGGTGCAGGGGGACATGTGTGGGGGCCTGGTGGAGGGTGTCCCTGCACTGCTGGGGGGTGGGGATGCAGGGGTACATGTGTGGGGGCCTGGTGGAGGGTGCCCCATGACTGCTGGGCGTGGGGGTGCAAGGGGACATGAGTGGGGCCTGGTGGAGGGTGCCCCACAGTGCTGGGGGGTGGGGTGGGTGGGAGACATGAGTGGGGGCCTGGTGGAGGGTGCCCCATGACTGCTGGGGGGTGGGGTGCAGGGATACATGTGTGGGGGCCTGGTGGAGGGTGCCCCATGACTGCTGGGGGGTGGGGGTGCAAGGGGACATGAGTGGGGGCCTGGTGGAGGGTGGCCCACAGTGCTGGGGGCTGGGGGTGCAAGGGGACATGAGTGGGGGCCTGGTGGAGGGTGGCTCACAGTGCTGGGGGGTGGGGGTGCTGGGGTACATGAGCATGTGTGCAGGGTAGTGCCCTGTTTTGTGGGCTGCCTGCAGGGGCCGTGGAGGGTGTACAGGGAACACCTTTGAGGACCCACCCAGCCTAATCGTGTGTGTATTTGTATTTGTTTATTTATAGTGCGCACCTTGCCCCGGGGCATCTGGGCGCATGTTTAAGGAGGCGGTTACAAGTTACACCAAATAGATACACTAAACATTTTTACACATATTTACATAGAGTTCAGAGCATCAACAGAGAGGAGAGGAGTGAATCTAAGAATGCAGTAAAAAACAGTCTATGTACAATGAGCAGTCGGTAATGGAATTGACAGGTGTAAGGCTTATAGAGAGGAGGCTATGGCGTCCCGCTCATGTAACCACAGTTTAGTTTTAGCTTTGAAGGCATAGATGTGAGGAACGTTTCTGAGAGCATTGGGAAGAGTGTTCCAGAGCTTAGCCGCGAGGACAGGGAAGCTAGAGCCTCCGGCTGTCTGTAGCTTAAAGCTGGGAATAGTCAGCGTATGAGCCTGAGATGATTTTAGTGGTCTAGTTGCTGTGTGTTGTATGAAGAGCGAGGAAAGGTAGGCCGAGGCTGCGCTGTTCTGGGCCTTGTGTGTTAGAACAAGTGCTTTGAGGGATATGCGGTGAGTAATGGGTAGCCAGTGCAAGTTGCGTCTCGTGTTAGATATGTGGGAACTCCTAGGAACGTTGAGAGCTACCCTTATGGCGTTGTTCTGCATGACCTGGAGTTTATCAATGTTTCTTTGACTAGTTCCTAGGTAGAGGGCGTTGCAATAATCGATTTTGGACATGATGAGGGTTCTGGCGAGAATCAGACAGTTCTCCGTAGTCAAGAATGGGCGACATGCTGTAATCAATTTGCAAGTATAGGATGATGCTGAGACAACTGAGTTGGTTTGTCGATTGAGGGATAGAGTCGAGTCAAGATATATTCCAAGTGTTTTAGTGACGTTGGAGACTTTCATATCGTTCCCATCAATAATGAAGGAATTGAACTTGGGGTCAAGTTTAGAGAGTTTGTATTGAGATCCAAGAATGATTAATTCTGTCTTTCCATCATTAAGGCAAAGCCCATGATGAGCCATCCAGGCTTGAATGACAGTGTAGACTGTATTGAGAGCTTTGGCATCTGTTACATAATCGCCAGTGATAGGGATGAGTATCTGGGTGTCATCCGCATAATTAGTGTAGGAGACACCCAGATAGTCAAGTATATCAAAGAGCGGTTTAGTAAACACGTTGTAAAGTGTGGGAGATACACAAGATCCTTGTGGAACCCGCACAGGACGTGGGCTGGATCAGCTGCGGCTATGGGAGAGAAAAACCTCATGGTTCTGTTTGCCAGAAAAGAGCTAATCCAAGATGTGGCTGCGTCGGAGAAGTGGGCCGCAATTTTGAGGTGGTGGCAGAGGATTTGGTGATCGACCAAATCAAAGGCAGCTGAAAGATCAAGGAGGAGCAGGAGTGCCAGTTTGCCCTTGTCTTTCAGCTCCTCAATTTGGGTTTTCAAGTCGATTAAGGCTGTGTCAGTAGCGTGTCTAGGACGGAAGCCAGATTGTCTAAGCCCTAGAAGATTGTTGGTTTCAAGATAGTCTTGGATTTGGAGATAGGCTGCGCGGTCCAGAATTTTGAGAAGGTAGGGCACCGTGGTAATGGGCCTGTAGTTAGAAGGATTACTAGGATCAAGATTAGGTTTTTTGATTAATGGGATGACCCAAGCATCCTTAAGGTTGTCAGGTACAATGCCCGATTTGAAAGAGGCATTAATGAAAGAGGTAATGAAAGGGGCAAGATCATGAGCAGCTTCCTTTATGACCGGTGCAGGGCAGGCGTCACCTTGGCAATTGGAAGGCTTAAGCTTCGTTATGATATTTTCGACTTCCTTAATGGTGAGGGGTGAGAAGCTGAAAGGTTGGACGGAATGTTTGCGAGAAAGGGTTTTGTATGATGGGGGGTTACCCGTTGAGTCGGCGAGGTGGCTTTTTTTAGTGTTCATCTTGTCTTGGAGCAAGGCGATTTTATCAAGCACTGCCTTTTGAATATTGGAGCACCATTCAGTGTCCGGGGTGCATGTATCAAGCGGGGCAACAGGGGACTCCAATTCCTTAAGGATCTTGAAGAGTTCCTTGGTATTTGATTGGGCTTGAGTGATCCTTTTGTAGTATACTTCCTTTTTAGCAGCTAGGATGGCTTCTTTGTAGGTAAGGGAGGCTGTGGTGAGGTTGTTTTTGTTCACTAGGGAAGGTGAGCTTTTCCAAAGGGCCTCAGCTTTTCTTTTTTCTTTGCGCAGGTCGCGTAAGTGCGGGGTAAACCAAGAATTAAGGTGGAGCCGCGGTTTTTGTTTGCGCAGTTTGAGGGGGGCAATGGTGTTAAGGGCTTTTAGCATGATGCGGTTGTAGGTGTCTACTAGCACTGTGGAGTCCGAGCACGTGGTGGACGCCGAGTTCAAAAGAGGAAAGATAAGTGGGAGTAATTTCTCGACCGTAATATCCTTTTTGTTGTGTGTGGAAGTGGGAGGGGCAAGGTTGGGTTTATCTGTGGGTGGAGTGGAATTAATGGAGAATGATATTTTGTGGTGATCAGACCATGCACATGGCGACACAGCGGTGACGTTAAGCGCACAGTTCAAGTCAGAGACCCAGTCAAGAGTGCGACCCTTGATGTGGGTGGGCTCATTGACATGTTGGGTGAGACCGAAGTCGGCCAGGACTCTTTCTAGGTCAAAGGCTTTGGTGTCATTCGTATCTTGGTAGCCTAGATTGAAGTCTCCCAATATAATGATTTGCGAGTTGGGCTTAGTACTAGTAGCTAGGATAGATGAAATGTCCTCTGCGAATGAAGAGGTCGGGCCAGGGGGCCTGTAAATGAGATGTATAGTGGCCGTGTGATTAGGAGAGATCGGCAGTTTAATAGACAGTAGTTCTGCTGATGGTAGATGCAGGCTGTTGGCAGCTCTGAGGTTAAGTGAACTCTTAAATATGAAGGCTAGTCCACCCCCTTAGTTTGATTTGTGTCCCTGTCACACCTGATAATGGAATAGTTGTCTGGGATGGCCAGGGTCAGAGAAGGACCGGATGCTGCATGCAGCCAAGTTTCCGTGATTGCGAGAAAGTCAAGGTTTTCTGTGACTATGAAATCTGCAATATCTAGGGCGTGTGCGGGGATGGAGCGTGCGTTAATGAGCGCGCCTTTGAGTTTAGGGGCAGTGATGGCAATGTGAACAGGAGGAGGTGAGTCAATTTTAGGTGCCGAGTGGGCTGTGGTTTTGTTATCGCTGGAGTTTGAGATATTGACAAGCATGGGATAGTTCAGGTGGTAGGACCAGTGGAGACATCTGGAAGCTAATCTTTGGTTTCTAACTCATGAGGCACATGGTTGACTGGAATGGTTGGGAGAGGTCGATATGGCATGATGAAGCAATGGTGGACAATTGGCAACAGTGTGTTCCTGTGATAGAGAGGAACTCGCCACCGGATTGACTGTGCCTATGTCAGGCCTAGAGTGGTGTCTGGCAGATGTAATCAGGTTGTTGAAGGTTGTGGGATGGCGGTGAGGTAGGTGGCGCAGGCGCGAGCCGAGCCTGGAATTTCTAATGATGGTGGGACATGGTTGATTAGGGGTCGGTTTGGTGGCGAAATGTAGTAGCCAGAGGGCTGGCGTGTTTAAATAGGGATTAGGACCTGTCATGATGAGAGTGAGAGGTAGTTCAGGAGATGATCTTATACTGATTGTGGAAGTGGGCGAGGCGTAGAGCTGTGTGGTGCAGGTGAGAAGGGGTGACCAGATTAGGATCTGAAAGGTGAACAATAAGTACGTGAACAGATGTCGAGTGGACTGGGGTGCATGCTTAGGTGCATTAGCAAGCGAGGGTAAGTGGTAGTGGTGAGAGTCAAAGGTGCAATGCATTGTAAGGGCTAGATCAGGTGAAGTGAGGTAGGGGAGGAACAGAAGTTATCTACCTAGACGGTGGGTCAGTACCAATTGGGCAGGAGTGCAATAAGAGGTAAGATAGGCTGGTAACTTCCCGCGCACCCCTGTAATACACGTACCCAGCCAAATCACGTGTGATAATTCCCGCGCACCCCTGTAATACACGTACCCGGCCAAATCGCGTGTGATAATTCCCGCGCACCCCTGTAATACAGGTACCCAGCCAAATCGCGTGTAATAATTCCTGCGTACCCCTGTAATACACGTACCCTGGCTAATTGCGTGTAAAACTTCCCGCGTACCCCTGTAATACACGTACCCAGCCAAATCGCGTGTGATAATTCCCGCGTACCCCTGTAATACACGTACCCTGGCTAATCGCGTGTAAAACTTCACGCGTACCCCTGTAATATAAACGTTACCCGCTTTGCGTTCCTTGTTTGGCAGCCCTGTAAACTAGTCCAGGGTTAGCGCAGCCCTTTGCGATGATTTAGCGATTTTGATGGCTTTTCCTTGCGCGAGGGCGTTCTTGGGGGCGTTACTGGCACTGCTGCAGGGTCGCTGCGATACTCTGCGCCACAGCTGGTTTGGGAGCCTAAAATCCATGAATACGCTGTGCGCTGAAATCGGTTTTAGCGTACGCGCATGGCGCAGACAATCGCACGCGGACACTCTGCGCCAGCCGCTTGCGACACTTTTCTGCGAAATTCTATGAATTACCCTGTACTGTTGGCGCCTTTGGGCAATAGTCCCTTTTGGTTAGGTGGCCATAAGGTGTCATTTCTGAAAATCTGTAATTTGCAGTACAAAATAGATGCCATGCAGTTGCCGAGTACTGGTGCTACTATAAAGCAGTTTTATGGAGCTTCGTAGCACACCACTGGCTGATGGGAGCTAGAATGTACCATTTTCACCCTACAGACATAAGATCTAACCCAATCTAAGATAAGGGGGCTCCAAAATGGCACTGACTACAACATAAATCCTTGCACCGTCCCATCTTCTAAAATAATACAAGCTTTTGCTCTAGGGTTTATACATTAAAGTTTGAGAATGTTGCATGAAAACATGTGCCTACTTTATTCCCTAGCATAATTCAGCTCAAGAAGAAAATCGCTGCTGAATTCCTATGTTCTGAGCTGCATGACTGATTACCAGGACTTCTATCATATAGAAACTCAAGCAATTGTGAGTGAAACTGTATGCACGAACATATATCAATTTAAAAATGGGAGCTGCACCACTTTCTTGATACTAGGAACACAAGGGCATGTTCTCGATGATCTATTAAGTGACAGGTGAAAAGAAGTTGGACAAATAAGTGGAAAAGTTATGGAAAAGGGAAGCAGACCATGCCTTCCTCCAGATCCAGTCATCATGTCAGATGCAAAACAGCAACAAACCCAAAGTGGGAACCTCAACTTTCACTGATACCTAGAGGTAGAACCAAGTAATATGAACAAACATGGTACCAGGAGAACAAGAGAGACTGATTAAGGTGGGCAGACAAATATGAAGCTCAAATCGTTATATTCATTTTATTAAGATTTGTCTAAAAAACACATAGACGCATATTAATTTAATTAATTCTAAAAAACATTTTACTAATCATACATCCATACATTCACTCTCTAATGCAATGTTTAAATAATATATTGACATGCTAAGAAATTACAGAAGCTGATCATTTCATTAAACCACTTCTTTTCCATTGTGTTGTTAATAATTCACAATGTTATTAATCACAGTTCATTCCCAATATAATATCGACTATTGGTGCCTAACAATATCAATCTTCTTTACAATAAAAGGCTTCCCAGTTGGTAAATAGTTTCGACTCGACAAGTTAAGTGTGTCTTCATCAGGATTGGATGAACAATAGCAACGTTCTAAAAGCAAACAAACATACAATTAAAACATTGTTAAAAAACATACTGCTGTCAACCTTCTATCAGTAACTCTCTCTCACGATTTGGACCAACCATTGAACACTAGAACAAAAATTGTCTCTGAGTCCAAGTTGGTATCCCTTTGCCCATGATCCCATCAATACTGCTCAATGCAGCCAACTTAAATGAAACCGACCAAATCAGTCCATTTTCATATACCCATATGCAGTCCCCCCAATTTCATTTAGGGCTCCAGGGTTCAGAAAGGAATACAACTGCTCCCATGTTCATACTTAATAGCACATATCCTTTTGAGTGCTAAGTGCCCTCTCCATAACACCTACCGCCCCCACTATGATCTGCTTCAAAATTCAAATACATGTAAGAAAACATACCTGCGAACCCCATTTGGTTCGCCTAATAGCTTGTATTCCAGTAGCTTCTGGTATAAGTCCAGTAAGGCTGGGTTTTCACAAAAGCGAAATCTGTGACAAGAACACAGGAAACAATAAACCAAACTTATTAATGCCACACAATGCAAAATGCCTATACTAATCTCTTTATAGGAAGTTATAGATGGCGAAAGTTCTATACCTAAACTGATCCGTTCCAAACGCAGGTCAGAAACACAGTTTCAGCCTAATATTCCTTTCGTAACTTCCCACAGAGTCACACTGGAGACTAGGTCACTTCTTGCTCCAGCAGAACGGGAAGAAAAATAACTCTTCTCAAGTTTTCAAGAAACCGTCTAGGAAACAAATTAAATCCTCTTTAGACTAACGAAATACGAACATGGCATGTATACTATTGCGGGCAAATCCGCCATCTCCTTAATGCAAAAAGCCTCTCACCTTCGTTATAGTAACGCTATCCAAATGGAGTAGCACTTGTCTCCCTTCTATCCCGCAGCACAGTTTGTACGCTCGCGCTCACGAAAAGAAAAGAACAGAAAACACCTCGTCGCTAACAGGCGCGAACGCTGATGCGTGAATTTGTAAATCAGTAAATAAACAGATCCCGTCAGCCACAGCCACAATAAACCGTACGGTGGACAAACGCCTACTTCAAACCCGCTTACCTTGCAGCAGTCGAAGCCCGCAGTCTAACGCCGTGTGCCTCTGAAAACAGAAGGACAGGGCAACGTCCATCATGGTCCCTCTTTTATTTCCAAATTTGTGACATAAACACAAAAGAAGAACTAAAAAACGACATTGTGTCCTACATGAAAAATTATGACATAAACACAAAAGAAGGACTAAAAAACGACATAGTGTCCTACCTAAAAAATGAGGTAAAGCAGACCCCTCGGTGAATTGGGGTCCCGAGCTGAACTGCACCGATGTTTCAAAGCTCTGGATGTCTTCCCAATGTAAGCCTTTTTACAAGGGCATATGATAACATATATTACATTGGTACTGAGGCAGGTGATATGATGCCTCAGATCCCAGATTCTTTCATAAATCTCAATAGAGGCAGTGGCCGAAGTACTGGCACAGCTCGAACAGTTGCCACAGGGATAGTGTCCCTTAATGGGCAGCATACCCCAAGCGGCAGTGATGGTAGGTTGGCTATCTTGCGCCGTATTTCTGTCGGCTTTGGAAACCCAGTTCTTAATGTTTCTGCCTCTTTTAAATGCATAAATGGGTTTGGCCAATTTCAGCATATTGAGCTGAAGTAGATGCCAATGACTGGATATTATCTTCTTGATTTGATTATGTTGGGTGTTGAACGTGAGAGCACATACTAGTTGGTCTCCCCCCAACTTCCTTTCTTTGATGTCCTTTTTTAAAAGGACATCTCTATGCTGGTACCTTGCACGTTTTTTCGACTGTATAAGTAATTTTTTGGGGTATCCTCTCTCTATCAGCCTTTCCTCGATAACAGAAGCTTGCTTATTAAAATCTTCTATTTTAGTGCAATTTCTCCTAGCCCTCAGAAACTGACCGTAAGGGATATTTGATTTCAAAGACTGGGCATGAAAACTTTCGTGGTGCAGTATAGTATTCCTATCGGAGTCCTTTCTATAAAGGTCCACTGCAAGTACATTTATATCCACTTTAATAAGGAGGTCTAAAAATGCGATCTCCTTATTACTCGTTTGCATAGTAAACTTCAAATTAGGATTTAAGTTATTAATCCAAAGGAAGAACGCATTATAGTCCCCCTTAGTGCTGTCCCAGATGATAAGTATGTCATCGATGTACCTCTTATACAATTTGAGAGCTGATCTAAACGGGTTCGAGTCTATCAAAATGTTAGATTCCTCGAAATCCCACATGTAAAGGGTGGCATAATTGGGTGCAAACGATGCCCCCATAGCAGTCCCCTTAATCTGCATATAATATGCATTCTTAAATCTAAAGAAGTTTCTAGTAAGAGCAATTTCCGATAGTTCAACCAGGAACTCACTAGGGACAGAGATAATATCGGTCCTAGTTTGTAAAAACCTATTCATAATCCCCAATGAATCCCCCTGGGGGATGTTAGAGTATAGCGACTCCACGTCTAAGGTGATAAGCATATCGTGGTCGCTATCAAAAGGAAAAGCCTCCACAATTCTAATGACATCAGTAGAGTCGGATAGATAGGTAGGAGTGTTTTTCGCCAAAGGTTTAAAAAAATGGTCCAAATATTGTCCCACGGGTTCAAGGATAGACCCACTAAGGGAAACAATCAGTCTCCCAGGTGGTGCAGCCATGCTCTTATGAATTTTAGGCAGCATATAGATCAAGGGAGTCCTGGTGTTCTTAGGGACAAGGAAATTAAATTCCTTCTGAGTGATAATTTCCCTTTCTAAAGCATCCTTGACCAAACTTTCTATTTCTTTCAGTATCCTCTGCGAGGGATCTCCCTGCAGTTTGACATAGACCTCTTGATTGTTCAATTGTCTCATGACCTCACAGTCATATTTGACAGCATCCCACACTACAACTCCACCTCCTTTATCAGCTTTCTTGATAACAATCGATCTATCCGATTGTAAATTCTTTAAACCTACCCAATCATCTTTGGTGAAATTAAAGCATTTGGTATCTCGTCTCTTTTTCTCTTTATTATCATAGAGAGCATTAAAGTCCTGAAGTACTGCCTTTTCAAATATGGCAGTTTCTTTAGAAATCATATTAAGGGAAGGAGTAAAGGTAGAAGGAGGTTTAAAAGGAGTATTGGCCATCCTTTCAATCGATTCATAAGGGGAATCGTCAAAGAAATCTTTGAGTCTAATTTTCCGAAAGAAACTCCTCAACTCTGTTTCCACATCCATTTTACTAGGGTCCTTCATCGGAATGAAGGAAAACCCTTTTTCTAATATGGATATTTCTTTGGTAGTCAAAATTTTATCAGGCAGATTATACACAGCTGAAGGGGAACTTACCTTCTGTATGCTCGCCTTCTTGTTTCGAACATATTTCCTAAAGGCGGTGGGCCTGTTTGGGGTGGAGGAAAAGGGAGTTCTTGCGATGGATACAGTTGCAAGGGCCCTGGGGGGACAAACCCTTGTGGATAGAAATAGGGGGGATATTGAAAAAACATATTTTGTCTCCCTCTTCTACCTCCTCTTTGGAACCCTCTATTTCTTTGCCTTTGTTGATTTCCTCTCCTCCCTATTTGGTAACCATCACCTTCATCTGAAGAAGTGTCTGAAAAAGTTACCTTTTTTCGAATCGATGTTCCTAAGGTGTTATCTGGATCTCGCCAATTAACTGGGCCTTGATAATCCGCATGTAAATACGGATATGCCGTCTCCTTAGAGACATTTTTTACATCCTTGATCAATTTCTCCATCTTCTTAGAGGTGGTAATTTTAATGAAATCTATCACTTGATTCTCAATTAATTCCATCTTTTCTTTAATGTTTACAATGGTAGAGTCCTCCTTAAATGTCATTTCGGCTTTCTGGATCTCTTCCCCAACTGCCATGCTCTTTTTCAACGCTGTATTTATAGTAAGCAACATCCAGTCCCTACTACACTTAGTTCCTATCCCGGAAAACGCATTTTTGTATTCAATATCGTCCACAAATAGACAAGTCTCGTTGCGAACGAGTAGTCCTGTTGGAATAATATTCTTCTTTAAATACTCTGTTAGACGGTGACTGTGCATTTCTGTTCTAAATTTCTTTTTCTTCAATCGTAATATACTATCACTAGTTATATTCAAATAGTCTCCAGTCACATTGTCCAACTGCAATTTGTCAAAAAACGAAGGGATCTTAATGGTCTCCGCTAACTGCTCTTCACTAAAGGACACTGAATCTGAAGCCGACATAGTATGGACGGGGTGCCACAAGAGGCAAAACACAGTCCAACAATGAGTGGACTAAACCTCTATAAGGTCACAAAGGAAAGGACCAGAGGACCCTATTCCCCACACAGCAAAGTGCTGCACCTAAACAACAAACCCAAAGTGGGAACCTCAACTTTCACTGATACCTAGAGGTAGAACCAAGTAAAACAAGATGCAAAACACCACCATGTACTGCATGCTGAAAAGTCCATCTAAGATCACTATACTAAAAAATCGGGTAATGCTAAACTATACCTGCACGTTATTCCTAGTAGCAGGAATTAGGGAAGACATTCATGGAAAATATATTGTCCGGGATTACATCTTTGAGCCCCCTTTCTTGCATCAGGATGAACCATATAAATGCCATTATTATTATTAGTACTCAGCGAGAGTCAACCAGAATGTAAAACACATTCTGATTGGCTCTCGCGGGTTGTTACCCGGCCAGGAATCCCCCGGATGGAATTCTATGGCCATTGTTCCCAGCAGTGGGCATGGCAGCCCATCAGCCAATGAGGAGGCTTGAAGCGGGGCTATCCCTGCTCCGAGCCTCCACATGGCTGAGAAGCTGCCATCGCCCCCTGCCGGGGACTCGGTATGTTTTTTTTTCTCTTTCCTCCACCATCAACACCCTCCATACCCCACTTACCTTCTGATTTCAGCTTTTTCTGGAGCGAATGCGCTGGGAACACTTCTGTTCCCAGCGCGTCCCGCTCCCGAAGGCCGCCATGGAAAGGGAAAACAGACCTCGTTTCCCCTTTCCCGGCAGGCATTTTATTTAACTATTTTTTTTTTGGTCCCGAAACACCACAGTGTTTTGGGACAGAAAAAAATGCTTTTAGTACCCTGGTCTTGCGGGCCGGGGTACTAATAGCAATATGCCCCTTGCGCTTCACTCAGGCCTATAACTATGGGCCCCAGGGCATTACCTGACTCGGTAATGCCCCTGCACCTCGGGGCATGTTGCATAAGTATGTTTTTTTGGCCTGGACTTGACTTTGGGTTCATAGATCTATAGGCTCTTTCTATCTTAAGTCCTACTTGAGGCAGACACAGAAAGGAAGCATGAAAAGAACAACTAGAATACAGTCAGTAGTATCACACTTTCACCGTTCTGTGGGATTAGTACCATGGACTGAGAAGAAGCCAATCAGGTTACTAAAATCACTTGGCAAATCCTCTCCTAAAGCCCAGCGCATATGCTCCTGTCTCACCCATTCTACCTCCACCTCATTGCATTGCATTACGCCCTTCTTCACCTCCTGCCACCTTCTCAACTCCACATGTTTCTTTAAAGTTAAACATACCTGCGTGGTTTGACTCCTGATCCCCATTTCCTTCATTACTCCATCCGTGAATGAAGATGGAAGAGACCGTATGAACTGCCTTTACCATTTGCATGTCCACCATCTTGAATACAGCTTTTTTTGGCAGGAGGGACATTTCATACACTTCACGCAAGATGTTCCTTTGTTAAAATGAAATATCACCATGGCCATTATCCTGTAAAGCTAACCAGATGAAAATCCAGAGGCAGGGAACGGTACCGGGTGATAATAGCCCTTTGCCCTTGTTAAATGTTCTTGCTATTCTCCGTCCTGCTAACTTGGGATTCAGTTCATTACCACCCACTATGGCCTAATAAATAGGGGATTGTTGCATAAACCTGCAAGACCTTCAGAGGTTATTACGACTTTGGTAGCTTTATGTAAACCCTTGTAAAATCAAGGCTCACTAAATGGCAAATAAATGTGTCCTCTAAATGTATTTTATTCAGCATTTATTTTGTTGCTTGCTTTCCTTACGGAAAAAAATCACAATGTATTCTATGTAATAGTGAGCTGCATTGCATTCTAATATATGGATATGCATCTACAAATAGTTTTACATACAATGTCCCCAGCCCTTCCATCTAGAAAAACTCTATAAAGTGTGGTTAGAGACTTTAAAACAAGTATGTTAGCCCAAAACCTCCGTTTGAAGCTAAGTATATACAATCACGGTATCTTCCAGAAGCTGTCTCAGCAGAGCAACCACATTGCCCATCATCAGTACATCTCAGCAACACCCACATTCCAGGTTGTCAAGAAGGACACCACTCAGGTATATCATCACTAGAGGGACCCTACCACAAAAGACTATGCGCTTGCCTTTGTACTTACCAGAGATAGTTATTCTCCTCATGTAGACAGCTCTAGGCACAGACCTACTGGCATGTTAGTGTATTTCATGCAGCCATCTCAGAGACTTCAAAGAAGGGAACAAAACTGCAGCGCCATACTTCCCAGGTTTATTCCATGACAGAAAAATCCTTATATTGAGGTACGAAGTTGCATGAAAAGCCCTACCAGCCTGTTACCCTTCCTCCAGCCTCTGCCGGTGAGTCTAGACAGCATCCAATAAGGGAGAAAAGGATCCTGATGAAAGAAGCTAAAGATGGCGCCTGCCCCATCACATTGTGTGAACACTTCTCAGCATAACGCTCGTCCTGTAGCCTGAAAAGACAAGTGGTGAGCCCAGCCCTGAAAGCCTTCTTCATTTTCTGCCGGTAGCAGCCACCATCCGTCCAGCACAATAACCAGGAGCAGGTAGAATGACCAGGAATGTACACCCGCTTATGTTTTTACTATTTTTATTTATATGGGGGAAAGGAGTGACTGGTGGTTTTTATTCTTCTTTTTTGACATTTTATTGAATATTTTCCATTTAGGTTTGGTCAGGTAGTCAACCAGCTACCACTGGTTCGATGTGAATGAGGGTTGGGAATAGGTTATCAGAAGCATAAGCAAAATACTTTTTTTAAAAAATTCAACACAAGGCTGATTTCTATTTTAAAGTAGGCAATATGCAGGGACTGCTTTTCATATAATAGAGAAAACAAAAGGGGAACTAGGAAGAAGACTATGGTACAGAGGAAATAAATAACTTGATAAAATAAGTGATAGTTATTGGGGGATTGCATTGTAATTGTATTGGGACATGCAGTCTTGCGCTCACATTTCTGAAATATGTATTAATACAAAGGTGACAAAGATTGTTGGACTCTATTTAAGAACAGAATTCCAATTTAAACCTGCTAAGGAAGGAACGTATTGCCTTTTAAAAACAGGATGGCATTTGAAAACTGCATCCTATTGAAGTCCTGATTGACATTTATTACATAGTTATTAACCCACAGTTGGGCAACTTATGTATTTAATCTATGCAGAGTTCACCCTGAAAGAGATTTCGAACACGTTTGTGGTCCATATTATCTACTTGTTCCTCGAAGGCATGAGCAGATTATTCAATTTAAGGGTGCCATGATTTCTTTTTCAATACCTTTAGCTGAAAATCTCTATGGTCCCCATTGAACTTGTAGAGACATCTTTGACATGGTCGTTCCATGGGATATTGCTGGCGTCTGGACTGTTGATTTGCCATTTTTAGAGGCTTCTAAATGGACAGCTTCATGCTAAAGCCTTTTGGATGAGATTGTGATATTAAGATTGTGGTCATCCGTGTCTGACGTAAATTCCTTGAAGCGTCTGTTTTTCTAAAAAACAATTAAAAATAATATACTTACAAAGGCTTCTGGGAGGACCTGAGTGAGAGACCCTTGCTGATGCCACTACACGTCACCCACAACAATCAAACTATAATTAACCCCTTTACAACTTGCCCTCCATTGGGGTTCCCCCAGCTTAATCCATGGTTTTGCCCACCCCATCCTGCAATACCTCTGTACACACATGTACACCTGATCCCATGCACGTGTTTTTAACACATTGATTAATGCATGAATTTCGTTGTTGGATAACACACACCTGAAATTTCATTTTGTTTACATTTTGGCATTACAAATATGCATATCATTTTTGTAGATCCTAAATTGCATTTTATAAAATTTGCTGAAGGCTAGAGATCGTTCATTGGGAACTAATCCAATTGGCTAACGATACCGTCCAAAGTTTTAACGTCATAAGAGTGGAGTTGCGTGGCCTCAGGTTAATGATGATGAAGAACCGGTATGTGCTGGATCTGATGACTGCAATGGAAGGTGGTGTGTGCAAAAAGATTGGGAGTTCATGTTGCACATTCGTACCTTCCGAAGATACTGAAAACGGGACGTTATCCCACGTTACTGCTGCATTACATGATCTCAGAGAGAGGATGAAAAAGGAGGCTGGCGTGCAGGAAGAGGATTGGTTCTCACTTGCGTTTAGTTGGGCCATATCCTGGCTTGGAACATTGGTGAAAATGATGGTGCCCATCCTCGTGTTTTCCTGATGATCTTCTGCAAGTGCTAATTCGGTCTCCAATGTTTGCCAAAGCAGTATCTAATAGCACAATGATGATGGTTTCTGTTGACGGTCCAAAAGCACCTTGTAATTCAAAGGAAGTAGAAGTGCAGACTAACCACCCCATTCCTCACATGGTCCCTATCCCCGTGGGAGATGTAGTTGACCAATTGTATCACACCACCATTGTCCCTCCCCCTGACCCCCAAAAATGACAAAGAAGCATGGGTTGACTTGGCCCGGTGATGGGGGTTGCATTTATATGACATGAAACCTGGGGAGTAAAGCCTGAGACATGTGTGTAGAGCTTGAATGCCAATAAAGGGAACCTCCCCCATATGAGGAAGCAGTGAGACAAGAAAATGAGCGCACATATGTGGAAAAATGTGTTACTGTAGAAGTAACGAAAAGGGGGAATGTTGGCATGGAAATTAGTCTATCCCACCCCCTAGGCGCTTTAAGGTGAGATGAATTCCATATGAAATCATGTAATATACAATGGGAGACCGTGCTATGAAATTTGGCACAAATATGATATAGCGCGAATAATAGATGCATATCCCTAGCGTGTGCATAGAGAGAAATGCCATTTTGAAAGTATGGCAGATACATAACCTAACAGGGCCATGCTGCACAATTCTTAGCTCCATGAAAGTAATCGACTAGACCGAAATCAATGATACAAAAGGGTCAGCATAATCAGTTCTCATGGAAGCAGCATCTTGTCCCTCTATTCTTGCAATTACTTAGTATCACTGGGAAGAATGAGCCCTGCAAGGCCATGAGACAACACCAGGCTCCTCACAGTGCCCATTCATCACAGCCAAGCTGCCAGCAGGCCTCCAGCCCCCATCCAGCATACCCAGAGCCATGGCCCACACCACTGACTTGATCCCCAAACCCCTGCATTCTAAGATAGTGAATGACCCAGCCCCATTTGGAAACCAACTGCCCATAAAAGATCTAAGCATGAGTGACTGTTTCACCTCTTCACATAAATACATCCTTTGTAACACGAGGTACACGGAGGAAAAATTACAGATCAAAATGAGGGTGGAAGCCTTGGGTGCGAGAGGAGCGGTATCAGCAAAGCACAGAATGTCTGGGTCCGTATGACTGTATGTCTTCCTCCCTCACCCTAGCACCAGTCCTCGAGCCTCCCAGGTACATGCCACACTGATGTAGTAGTGGGCTTAGTGTATCATAGCCGTTTTGATAATGTAACTTGTGAGAGGCCTGACCTTCACTCTGCAGAGAGATGAGCCCAGCTGACCCACATGGGAATTGACAGACGGCAAAGTGAACCAATGGTAGCCTGGCATCCCCTTTGGAGGAGGCCCATGTATAGGGTCTTGCCAATCAGTGGGGCTAGTTTTTACTGTATATTGATGATGCTTTACTGACTTTTAGGACTCTGCTTGTACTAGTTGGGGCCAGAACGTTCTCAAGCAGTCCAATGCTGATATTCTGTACTTTGTACAATTAAACCATGTTATCCTTGCAAGCTATCTCATGACTTCTTTCCCTAGAGGACTGCATTCATTCTGGCGTGAGCATAAACAGGGTCTTGCCTTCACACTCTCGAAAGAGGATCTGATAGAAACCTTGGATACCCTCACAACCACATTGTATACAGACATCAACCTCCCAGCATCCACCCTTGAGACGCTCCCTGGAGAAGCTCTCCTTCCCTACCTTGAGATCATCAACAGCTCCTTACATCAAGGCACCTTCCCATCAACCCTAAACACAGGACAATCCTCCCTCTACTAAAGAAACCCACTCTGGATCCTGACAAACCAGGCAACTATTGCCCTATCACCCATCTGTCCTTCCTAGGTAAGATCATCGAGAAACCAGTAACCACACAACTGCAGCAACACATCAACACCAACAATCTCCTCCAAACCAACAATCCTTGTTCAGACCCAGATGCAGCATGGAGACAGCAACCATACAGGTGGGCGGCGATGCACTCAACATTCTTGATGATGCCCACCCCTGCCTCCTGGTTCTACACAACCTCTCAGCCACTTCCGACACAGTGGACCACCAGGCGCTTACGGACACCCTACATCAGTGCATGGGAATCAACAACGTTGTCCCGCGCTGGTTCAAGTCCTACCTTGCCAACCACTAGCAATTTGCTCAGATGGACTACTCTAGATCACCAATACTACCCATCACCTGTGGAGTCCTGCAGGGTTCCGTCCTCTCCCCAGTGATCTTCAATCTATACATGGAGCCGCTAGGAGTCCTCATAGCCACACAAAACATCCACATCAAGCACATCCATAGGCTCAAACCCCACCCTCTCACTGATCCAGTCTTAGATGTCCAGTGCATACTTGAAGGTCAACCCCTCTGTGACCGAATTCCTACTCCTCACCAACAATACCAAAAATACAGACATACAGACCTCGCTATCAACCATGAACTCTGAGAGCTTCACACCCAAGCACACCTCCTGCGGCATTTCCCTCGGTTCCACAACAACACACATATACCTCCTTCAAGGCATACATAGCAAAGAAAGCTCTGACAGCTTGGTATCATCTCTCCCTCCTGCAGAAAGTCCAGCCATTCCTCCTGCCAGACAGCTTTAGATTCACCATTCAAGCAGTGGTAATATCCCACCTAGATGGGGTCCATGCACACCTCAAAGGCTTCCCATTGTCCTCCCTTGTGCCCCTGAGATGTATCCTACATGCAGCCGCATGCCTCATCAAGGGTCTATGCAGATACAACCACATCACCCCGGCTCTCATCGACCTTCACTGGCACAAATCACCTTCACGTCGTGCTGCATCATCTATAAGGCTGTTGCAGTCAAGTCACCCAGCTACCTCACTGACAAACTCAGCATCTCCAATGCAGCGCACCACCAGAAGCCATGACATGTGCAGACTTGAAATCAGCTTCTACACACAGGAAAGGGACAGAAAACAAGCCTTCTCTGCCTACTCCCCAAGACTATGGAACCTGCTCCTTGTCAGCATCAGACTTGCCCCCACACTCCTACAATTCAGAAAAGAACTGAAGACCCACTTCTTCAAGGAGTCTCTCCTTCTGTTCACACCTACGCCATCACGTCACCCTGCACCACCCAACTCACTAGATGCCACCCTCCCCTCTCCTCCTGCCACTCGTTACAGCGGTAACCCTCCTCTGTGCCCATCTGTATCCTACCCCACACTTTATATCTGTTCTGTTGTGACCTTTGAAAAGCGCTGCATTATGAATCTGTACTGTTGTATACCTCTGTAAAGGCTCTGTTATGTATCTGTATTGTTGTATACTTCTGTATAGCACTCAGTTGCTTCTCGAAGATAGGTCAGCACTCAATAAATACAATAATAATAATAAAAATAATAATTGTTGCTAAGTGTTTTGTTCTGAGATATTTGTTCACCCAAAGCATGTTCAGAAGTTTGAAAAATTAAAATACTCTTTGGGAGAAACTTTTGCTCTTTAGGAACCTTGCTAACTCTTAAATTAAAGTATTCTACTGCCAGCCACTGATTAGTGGATGTGGGGTAAAATGCTAAAATATGGTGCAGAAGGTTAATTTCATTAGTCATGTCTACTTTATTGGGTTGACACCCATTTCTGTGTTCCAATTCGGCAATTTTATTTTGATCAAATATCTTTTTATTTCAGTTTTAACATGCACAACATTAAGAGTAGTCCTCCATGTGAGTGGTCCATGAAACTTGTATAGTTAACTGAACGGAGCACATAACAATTTCACTAGCCCACTCAACCCAACAGACAGCCTCTGCTTGGCCAAAGGACACATTTCATGAAAATCAACCATACCTCATTCATCTCCTATTGAATGGTATTGTCCTAACCCAGACCCATTAATAGTCTGTCAGGCTCAACCTCGTGGAAAATCGCAGTTCTCCGGGAAAGGTCTGGGTCACAGACTCACACATTGGCAGTGATGTAAGACATCTAACACAGTAAAATGTACAGTTCCCCGCAGAGATCGCTTTCTAGTCCCAATGTGGGTGAGTGAACCCAACCGGTGGGTGTCCGTCATATAGTTTGAGGCTATCACATTTCGCACATGCCGAGTACCATTGTCCACATGATAGATGAAATTGACCGCCCCCAATCCCAAAGCCTTCGACTGTAAATTCTGCCTTAAAATAGCGTTACAATATGGCATAACATATTCTGAGGGTAAACAAGGTGGTTAAAATTCTCAGGACCCCAGACAGCTCAATGGTAATCATCCCCTAGGCCCAAATATCCTCATCTGTTATCTTTGTTAGATGCTGTTTCCTCATGAATTGTTATAAACAGCTCTTCAGATGTCTCAGTGTTCCAGAAAATGTACTCACTGTCACCCCAGGTAACCCTCAGATCCTTTTTCACCTCCAAATCCAACATGCCGGTGCTGGGAGGATAGCTCGACGACGTGGAGCAACACATATTTGTTCCCTGGTTCATGCTTAGAAACTTCTGGGTTTTAAGTGCATTATAAATAACCAATTACAATTTAGAGACAAAACTAATTGGGTCATTCCCTTCCACTCCTGAAGGGAGACTAATAACCCTGAGTTGCTTAGCTCGTACCACGTTCTCAAGATATTCCAACCTATTTTCCATCACTTCATTCCCCTTGATTGTGGCATCCACTTTCTGCCCCATTTGATCTACCAACGGAGTCAGTTGGGTACATTGTTAGGCTATCTCATTGGTTCCCCATCCGAGTATGGAAGTTCTAATTTTCAGTTGGGCCACTTTGTTGCTCAAATTGTTGAATTTATACTCTAACCTTGACATCGGGTTGCATGTTGATCTGTCCCGACACAGCCATCAATGCATCTTGGAACATGGGTTTCTCCTGGATATGTTGTCTACTATGAGGTGCAAAGAAATCTGGGTCATCATTCTTATCCTTTTTCTTGGTCTGATCTAACTCCGTTTTGCCTTCCTTGCCCCTTAAGAGTCTGGGATAAAGGTGAGTAGAGAAGGGTATTGGGTGATGTCGCTGTTAGAGGGGTAGAAGAATAGTGTCAGCCTTCAACCATTTGTCCATGATAATACCCAGGTGAGGTACACAATCAGGTGTGGAGGCAGTTGTTCAGTGAGATACTGCATTCTTCACTCCCTTTCTGTGACATTTCAGCAAAATGTTTGTGAAGTGTGGGCCCTTCAGGCATAAGCATCTTGATCCATGAGAAAGATGGCCACCCCTGGCCTGACTTTACTGCAATTGCATATGGCAACCATGCTTCCCACTACAAATATATCTGCCGCTGCTTCAACTCGATGAAGTTACTGGATCTGTAAGCTAAATTCTGCCCCACACAATATTTAGAGCACCAGGCTTATGTTGCAGATCGGAGGGAAAGCCACTGCTCTCCGAGCAGGCCCACATCTCTTTCAGTGACCTCCCTCTTTATGCACTGTTGAGGGCCCCTCTTCTCGAGTAAGGATAGCGCTCCGCTGCACGAGTTGTGCCTGTGCCTGCTCGCACAATTCCACCAAAACTGCTGGTTCCTGCTCCCATTTGTGGCAGCAGCCTACCCTCAGGCCCATCTGCTATCTTCAGGGGGGTCACTGGTCCATATATGCCACTGACATACGTTAAGAGGGCTCTGGTTATGCAGAGCTCAGATGAGCTGCTTCTCTATTACCAACATCTTGGACATGCCAATTTTTTGGTGTTTGATATACTGTAGGACAGGGGTCTGCAAGTTGTGGCAATTCAGATGTTTAGGTCTACAACTCCCATGATTCCTCACCAATGACTATGCTAGAGTTAATGGAGGTTGCAGAATAAAACATTTGTAGAGTCAACGGTTGCAGATCTCTGCTGTAGGATCATCCTGGTCCAGACTACATTACGCTTACAAACAGCTTTGAACGATGTACGACAGATGCAGCATAGAATGTTGTGTATTCTAGTCAAACAAGGGGTAATGCATCCAAGAAACGTAGCATGTCAGTAGTAAACAGCATTTGAAATATACTCATGCATCGAGCATATATCAACAAGTACAAATAGTTTTTATCATCTACTGTGCAAGTCTGGGCTTTGAGCAAAGCTAATCAGTTGCTTTGGAACACAGAAGGACATTGTAGGTAGCAAAGGTTCTGGACTTTAATCCAAAGATCTGGGCAGTGTTCCAATGGCTGTTTTATTTATTTTATTTTATTTATCTATTTCAAACACGCCAAAGACCGTGGGCATTAGGGCGCGGAGAACAGTATTCATAAGCAAACTACAAGGCAGTCAGGCAATATGACCCAGGCAGCCTAACATTTACGAGAATAGATTTCATAGATTTTTTTTAAGTAAGTACGTTTCTATCCCATCGTAGGTTTGTCTGTAACTTGTTCCATGCCAAAGCTGCTTTAACGGGGTAAGAACTTTCTTTTCTGTTGATGCGGTGGGCTCTAGGCAATTGCAGTTGCATGGTATCTTTAGATCTAGTATTTCTAACTGAGTGTTCACCATTGATGTGTGCTTTGAGGTATCTAGGTGCATCACCAAATAGGCATTTGTGAGTTAGGACATTAATCTTAAACTTTATTCTTGCTTCCGCGGGGAGCCAGTGGAGGTCTCTCCTGTGCTGTGAGATATGTTCAGACATATCTCACAGCACACCTTTTACCATTCTCACAGCATCGTTTTGTAAAATCTGTTATCTTTTGATACACTATTTACTTGCTCCGCCAAGTAGTGAGTTAAAGTAATCTAGTCTCGATAAAACTAGAACTCTGACTAGCATGGCACAGTTGGCTGCAGAGACAAAAGGTTTCATCAAGCGTATAAGCCTTAGGTAATAATGTATATTCATAGTCACATATGCGACTTGAGCCTATGATTTGAGTGATGCCTCAATGGTAACCCCCAGTGTTTTAACTTTGCTGACTGGATGGATTACATGTTTGTCAATGTTCAGTTTTTTGTATGCTACTCCTAATTTGTTTCTTGCTTTATCAGAGCCAAATAAGAGCTCTGTTTTCTGTCCATTCAAACATAGGCCGTTTTCCATCATCCAGATGTGAATCTTTCGATATGTGGATGAGATCATTTCGGTGTCTTTTTCATAGTCTCCACTGAGTCTCAATAAAAGCTGAGTATCATCAGCGTAATTGGTAAAATAAAGTCCCATGGACTCTAGTAGGTAACACAAGGATCTACAAAACACATTAAAAAGAACAATGTACAAACAAGCTCCCTCTGGCACTGTGCATGTGATCTGTTACACAGTAGAAGAAGCATTTTGCCAGGTTATTTTAGATTTCCTATTGCTTAAAAAGGAGCAAAACCATTTAACTAAATTAAGGGAACAGTTTCCACTTTCCTGAATACATTCTAGCAATGTAGCGTGATCTACAAGATTGAACGCTGCCGAAAGATTAAAAGCATCAGCAAACCAATTTTGCCTTCATCTACTATGGCCAATATTTGGGTCTGTAAGTCCACCATGGTGGTTTCAGTCTCATGTGAGGTCCTAATTCCGGACTGCCACTGATGTAAGACATTAGCTTTCTCAACATATTTTTGGAATTGGATTGCTGAAATCTTGTAGACAATCTTCAACAAAAATTGTGCGTTGGTCATAGGTCTGTAATTAGAAAATGTGGTGGTGTCCAGGTTAGGCTTTTTTAGCAGTGGTGTCACTGTAATGCTTTTTAGTAAATCTGATACTTCATTGTGTAAAAAGGATGCATTTATAAAACAAGTTAAAAACAGTGCAAAGATCTCCAAGTTTTCTAAAATAATTTTTGATGTTAAGCTGTCCATTTGGCAGGTGGTTGGATGCATTTTCTTCAAAGCTTTAAACAAAAACTCCGACGTGATAGATTCTAATTAAATGTTTAGTTGGTAGGGCTCTGAGTCTCACTGTCCTTATGTGTTTTTCTTCTACTCACAATTGAGATTGTGCTTTGTGTACTTTGTCTGAGAAGGACCTTTGTAGCGCTTCATAGTCAGCATTGTTAGGGGTGAATTGTTGTATTTGGGCTTTTGGTTTTTCTAATGATTTGACGATCTCAAATAGCTTTTTAATGTCATTGGTTGAATTAGAAATGAGGGTGTCATAAAATCCTTTTTTTTGCTTGAAGGGTTTGTGATCTGTACTTTTTTTCTAAAACTTACCATCTCTCTTTGTCTGCTAATAACTGAGTTTTCATCCACACTGGTTCCGCTTTTCTTTTCTTTTCTTTTGTTTTAGGGAAGTTAGTTGCGGTGTATACCATTTGTGATTATTTTCTTTGAGTCTGATTTTCTTCTCTTTTAAAGGTGCTACTTGATCTATAAATTCACACATATTCTTTGTGTACCTACAAACTAAAGAGGAAGGCGTATCATGATCAAATGTAGAATCCATTAACTCCTGGATAACTGTCTGTAGTTTATCAGATGACAGTTTGTTAAGATTCCTACTCATAACTGATTGTATTATGTTAGCTTTATGGAGTACCTTTGTAGGTAGTGTAACTTCAAAGGTTATAGTATAATGGTCTGACCAGATACATGGTTCAATATCTATGTTGTGAGTAGTCAGCTTTCTGACTGCAATCCAGTCGAGTGCATTGCCTTGGTCATGTGTAGGCTCTTTGCTCAAAATGGTGAAGTCGTAACTGCACAATAACTTTTCTAATTCTAGGGCTTCTTTGGGATTACCCAGCCATTTGTTGAAATCTCCTTGTATAATTGAATGGTTATTAGGGGTGTTAAGTTTAGATAGAATACTTGAGGTTTTGTCCAGAAACAAAGGTAATGTTGGTGGAGGGTGATACAGCAAGATCAGGTAGATGCAGTCATTAGGGGAGGTAATAACTTTTAAAAATATAATTTCACAACCCGTGCATGAAATGGGTATTTGGAAAAAGTCGATTTCTTGTTTGGCGATAATCGCCAAATCCCCTCCTTGGCCCCTTTATCTGTGCTGAGCGTAAAAGCTATAGTTTTCTGGGGTGCCCAGGTCAATATTAGGACCACTTGAGTCCCCAAACCACGTCACAGTAATGCACATTATGTCAATTTTCTCATCCTGAATATGGTCTGCCACACTGATGGCATACTTGTCAAGTGATCTGGTGTTTAGCAGGAATTTGTTGAGGACTTGGTTGCCCTTAATTTGTGTTTGACATACTCTGGTGTGTCTGCCATTTTGGTAGGGCATCAAAAAACAAACTGCCGCACTCCGGCAAAGAACTCAATTAAACTTCCTAGTAACTACAACAAGAATGTAGATATCTTGTGTGAAAGTACCCTTATATGTAAGGAAATATTAAGTCCAATTTACGCACCCTTGAAAGCAGTAACAACTCAAAAGAGAATCAATACGAGACGCGTACTGCGTGGACTAGCACAGACTGGCACCTCCCAGATGTGCCAGTGCTGACGTGCCTGTCAGGAAGAGGAATATAGCACCAAGGAATACAATACTGCTGGAAATTGTAGTTCCTAGAGCTGGATACAACGCATGAAGTATTACTGATGAAATAAACACAGAGAGATAAGAAATATCAGAAGTAGGAGAAGGTACATGGTCTAGTCAAGTGAATTTCCAGCACCTTCAAGTTTTGTTTATGTTAATAGTACCAGATGTTCTAGTAAATGACTAAAGCCCTACAAGACTACAATGGACTACAAGGGAAGATTGAGTTGGCTTTTAGGTTGGCCATCCTATTTATGGCCAAATATGATGAGGAATACGTGTTTTCCCCACTGAACAACTGGAGACACCAAGTACATCACTGGCACAGGTATATTGATGATGTTATTTTCATCTGGACAGGAGAATTGTGTCAACTCTTACTGTTTTGGGAATGGTTAAATTCTTGCAACCCAGACATACAGTTCACCATTGAACACAATAAGTCAAAGGTCTCCTTTTTGGATCTTACTATTCAACATCTCAATGGAAAATTAGTCTGTGGTCTCCACCGCAAGACCACAGACAGAAACACCCTTTTACACCACACCAGCAATCACCCAATGCACACCAAACAGAACCTGCCCTATGGTCAATACTTACGGATACGCAGAAATTGCACACAGCGAGAAGACTTCCGCACACACGCCAAAATGTTGTCTAAGAGGTTACAAGAAAGAGGCTACCCAAAAAGACTGCTTGATCAATCGACAAAAAGAGCCCTAAATACCAACAGGGAACTACTCTTGCAGCCAAAAGAAGCCCCAACAGAGCCGGGGCCCAATCGCCTCATCTGTGTAGTCACGCATGGCAAACACACAGCCAAGATTAAGAGAATCATTCAGAAGTATTGGCACATTGCCAAACTTATTTTACCAGAGGACCTACCTCCACGATTTGTGTACAAAAGGGCCAAAAACCTAAAAGAGCACTTACTGCATTCCCTTTTTCAAGCAGAATCTACACAAGCGGGGCAGAGAACATTACGGCCAATACAAGGGCACCACCCCTGTGGGAATTGTGTGGCATGCCAATTTACGAGCAAAATGAAAACCTTCAAAATTGGCAACAGAGAATGGATTTTGAAAGACTTTACGAACTGCAAGAGCTCCCAAGTCATTTACGGCATAAAATGCCCATGCGGTTTGAGGTACGTAGGTCAGACAATGAGATCAGTACACCTAAGGATCTTGGAACACAGATCTAAAATCTGTTGTAAAACATTGTCAGCACCTCTGGTGTCGCACTTCGTGGAAGCTAGACACTCACCTAATGATATCAAATGGTGGGTACTAGAGAAAATAAAGGGTGGAGCGGATTTAACACACAGTCTATTACACAGAGAATCCAGGTGGATTCATCGATTAGACTCCTACCATCAGGGATTAAATGAAAATTTTCAGCCAGTAGTGCATTAAAATGTCCTCCTCTCTAAAGGGTACGGATTTCACAGTCCAGTACACATACTCTAGCCTCCAGGAATGAAGAGGTGGGTCCTAGACATAGGCATGATACATACCCACACGAGACTAGCATGTAATACATTTACAAAGGATTGAACACTCTAGAGGCACGACTCACAGGCAGTATGTGTTTTGAGATCCCCTATATGGGGTAAGCACATCACAGGCTTTTCGGTTTTTCGTTTCTTCTTCACTCCGTTCTTGATACAGATTGACAATAGCCAGCACCAACCAATTTAGTTGCATTTACATGCGTACGGAACCGAGAGGTAACATACAGACATTGGAACAATATACTACTACACGAGACTGGAAGGGAACACCATGATAAGGGAGAGCGCACTCCACATGCACTACCCATAGGCAGCATATGGTTTAAGTCCCCTTACATGGGACAATACACATGACCCTGTTTTCGGTCCATCTTCCCCTCCACACTTCAGTTACATACATAGCCCACGGTGCACAATAGGGCATTTCACAACCGACATGACAACAGTATACAATTCTGTATGGCCGACACACAGGCGGCAAACAGTAAGAAAACAAAATCCCCCCCCTCTCTTTTTATACCGCTTAGCCCTTTCAAATTCAAATGAGTATTAGAACACTAAACCATTCACTTATCATTAATTTTGGACTCATGGACGTATATATTCTATTTTGGTGGGGAACAGATATATCCTCATTACAAACAATAAAGGTTTCCATTGCTCACGTGAAAACCGATAGCTACACACTGCCACTGCCTCCATAAGCCATTCACTCAAAGCAAATGGACATAACGGCAGCAGCCCTGTCGTCATCACAACAACAAAGAACAGGGCACGTACACTTTCCCGTTGCGAGACTTCCGGGGTCACGTGTTCCTATTAGATTACAGCATCCCAGTTGGCAACTCCTCAGCAAAGAGTCACTCGACTCGGAGAGGACGCTGTGTAGACTACTCACAGACTCACACACAAATGCGTCTACTGTCTGGAGGAACCCAAAGGGCAGAATAAGGTAAGTGGATTCCCATAGCCCCTCATTAATGGGACACATATCGAGTCATCTGCCGGGATGAACACCGGTATCCACATATGGCATATATATTTTTTTAAAGTAGGAAGTGGCATTTCTCTGATAAAATGTGCGCGGCTCAAAATGCACTCTCAGCAACTTCATAGTAATGAGGGCCACACATTTCATAGGCCCGCAGACCGCAGGGAACAATACCAGCCCCTCATTAACGGGACATAAATTGAGTCCTCGGTCGGGTAGAACACTGGTGTCCACATATGACACACATATTTTTTAAGCTGCACTTTGCATGTATTTCTTAGATAAAATGTGCGCGGCTGGATCACACGCACAAAATGCGTTTTTAGCAACTTTCACAGTAATGAGGGCCGTATATTTTACAGGCCTGTAGACCACAGGGAACCAAACCAGGAACGATCACGGTATCCCAGTGGACAATACAACCAGAGAGCTATTCACGCGCAGGTATAACTTTGACCTACTTTCTTTCTTGTTTGTTTCGTGTATGCTCCACACAAACAGCTGCAGTTAATACACAGTGGCAAATGGATTTTTGTCTTGTAGGGCGGCACGAGTTTGGCACTGGACCATTTCAAAGTAGGAGACGATATTCTGCACTACCTGGGATGCGTTTCCAGCCACCCCCCCAGGCCTCTCCACGACTATAGAAGCCGGGACCCACTGCCAGGTAACCCACCAAGGCCCCACAATTTCCAAAATGGTGCTATTATTTTTCCATAAATCTCAATACTAAACCCCTTAGTTATTTCTAACCTAAGCCTTTCTGTCCCCCTTTGTTGCACTATTATAGGGACAGGAGTCATAAGGATTAGGACAAGGGATCAGCCATTTGAGAACTTTGGTAAAACAAAAGTGTAACGGCAGCTGCACACAAGGTTGAGGGACGGCCTAGGACGCCAAACCAGACACGACCCAAGACTTGGGATCAAGCTATCGGCAGGTAAAAGTCACTACCGATACATCAGAGGTTTTAATTTTCATTTTTAATGCACTGAGTCAGACATATACTGACTTATTTTGAGAGAGGGAAATTCAAAATCTTCCCCCTTTTTTTCTTTTCTTTTTCCATATCCATACACGGTCTTCAAAATAAGACGCCCTGATGAAGGCGGACAAACAATAAAGTAGATTGACCGCCGAAACGTGGAAAGTTTGGTTGAACACCAAGCCCCACGTAGGCAAAGAATTCTTTTACTAGTCAAGACCTAGATACGTGGCTAAATCAAAGCCCCAGAACAATTCTCACAACCCTCATTAACCCCTGTCTCGTTTTCCAAAACATAACAAACAAGGAAACAAAATAGGGAGTTCTTTTCAATATATCTACTACAGGGAGTTAAATCAGGGAACTGAATTCAAGTCTTTCCCTTTCAAAAATTCACTCTGAATGTCACATTTTGAAAATTTAAATTTTGTTTGTCAGATTGTGGAGTGTTTTTTGTGATGAACCATGAAGTTAAATGTTTTTTGTTTGATTATGATATGTTCACTATGGAATACATCACGGACTTCTACGTTGAGCACTGATTATTTTTGTATTTTTGTATTAATGTTTTCTAATTTTATTTACAAGAATTAAATAGCACATGTGATTGAAAACGTTTTCTCTCTCCAACCAGCTCAATTATTCAAGGACGTCTATAAACAATTCGATTAGATGATTGGTGCAACCTTAAGGTCACCTGTAAAGCAATAATTAAGTGACCTTCCCAAAATAGTTTTTTTCTGTTGAGATAATAGGGTGGGATACATCTTTATGTATATATTTGGCTTTTAGGTTAGGCCATATGCGAGGAAGATTGTTAACTGATGAGCCTGGAGATAAATGTGTACCACAGCACATTCAAGGACAGAGTCCCCCAGCACTTGCAAGGACACATACCCTTGGTGCATGCAGAAAAAACCTTTGTTTACCATATATTAGAGGATTCTGGTAAACAAACAAGCTATAAGCTATTCAAAGCCAGCTTCTGGGATGGGAGTGCAGTACTGTGCAAGTGATCCTGGATAAATGCTCTCAGGCTAGAGGACATGAAGCAAGCTGCAAAATCGTCTCCCCATACTGGACAATGGGGAGGATTCTTGGATTCCGGAGTAATGACATTGCATTTTTAGGGTCCAGAGGCTCAGAAAGCCTTTTTCTTTTTTCTTTCTGAGAGAAGATTTATTTTGATTGAGCTGCATAGGGAAGCACTTCTACCTATCACAGTCAGCTGAATATCCATGGAACCATCTTATTCAGATTTGGCTTATGTTTGCATCATGATCAAATTCAGTTGACACTATCTTTTAAAGCTTTTGCTACAGCCATTAACGAACCAGAATGATAGGTGGTGCTTACCACTGAATTTCTTATTTTTGGATTTGTTCATGATTTCTGAATTGTACAGACAACAAGCCTTCCTCCAGACCCAGGCTCGAGGTGTTCAGATTTCAACTCTGTTCTCCCTCTTCACAGAGGACTGCAGCGAGTATGAGAGTGAGTTTTACAAATGTTTAATATAACATTGTGAAAGAGGAGAGGTATTCAGAAGGCAATTCATTTCATAAGGCCATTTAGTGAGAATTGATGAGCCTATAATTGCTTTAAGGAGCTATTATGTCTTTGAGATGGTCGACTGATTTGGAGTGAGATATAGGATATAAATGTATAACATTGCTCTCATTTATAACTTTGTTCATATCAAGTGTGTTATGTGTAGTTACAATAATAGTGGCAATGCTTTTTTACTTTTTCAAATTACATATTCCTCGTAATCGAAAGAATGCACTTTTCAGGAGAGAGTGAGAGAATTTATCGAGTGTTCTTTATTTAGAATCAATTCATAAGCATTTGTGCATGTGTATTAAGTGTGGGGTATATATAAAGTACTGTATATTGTCTTACTGTATATGGTGCATGCAGTATTCTCTCGCCTTGAAATATTTGTGTATAGGCGCGTTATGAATGCCATATCACAAGAAAGGTTTAGTGGAAAAGAAACCCTAAATAATTTACATGACATTACAAAATCAGTCCTGTGTGAATGAGTGAGGATGGCTAACACAGTGCAGGCGTGTATTGCCTACTCTCTCTTTTGATGCATAGTGACAGCTGTATGCTTTTCTCTACCCCTTTTCCTATCACAGCCCCTACTGGGGGAGTGGGTATCTAGTTAGCAGACTCCAATTGAGTGGAGATAAGGCTCTGTAAAGTAGCAGCAATACAACTCACACCAAGAAGTTGTGGATTCCTACCCAGAGCGTATTGTATGTTTGCATATATCGTAGCAGGAGCATCTTTAATGTTAGGTGCTGTACATGTGTTCAGGGTGAGAGTGGATCACAAACAAACAGGTGATGGGCCAGACTACAAACCATCCAGTGGCTCTTTTTTAGTTTAACATATTTAGATAACAAAATACATTCTTCTAATCTAAACCACGGGGAATTAAAGGGTCTTGCCTAAAGTGAGATGTTTCTTTTGGTCAAGCAATGAAGCAAGGAGCTGGAGTCAAGATATCAATGTTTGAGCACCTGCAACTGATATCCAATAGACCACACCTTCTTCTATATGTCATTATCACTGAGCTAACAGTTCCAGAATTAAAGGATAGTTCCGGGACTTTTTTTTTATTGTCCCTACGGTTCGGCCATGTGTTTTTAAGCATAACTCGGTAGATCGTAGAAAACTTTCCTATGGACCTTACCCGACTTTTCGTCCATTATCGCACTCGAAATCAGCCGCCATTTTCTGATAATCATATCATTTCCCCCCATCGCCCTGGCTCACCTGCTTTTGCGGCACTAAATCAAATCCCCCGCCCCTGAGCCTGACATCAGCAGACGTGTACCGCCCATTTCCCAATGCCAAAGCACGTTTCGTGTCAACAATCGCTGCGCTTCAGCTAATGAAGTGTCGCCATGGAAATGGCAGGACACCTCTTTCCTCAATAACTATAAACACACCGTTTCACAACACGCAGCAGCAGATTTTCGATTCCATTACTCTCTCTGTTTTACTTTGAGTATTCTGTGACTCGTTTCTGTGCTCTGGTCAGCTACCTTCGCCGCTTCTAGGCCTTGTGAACACCTGTACCATCTCTGTAAATTATTTTACTTTCTTTACCACACAATGGCTACAATAATGCCGTATATGTACGAGCCCGAGTACACCGAGGAAGAACTACTGGAAAGGCAAGCACGCGAAAACGATGGGGATTCGGACGGCAGTTGGGAGGACCAGTCAACGGATGAAGAGCCTGGACCATGTCGCATGGACGGCGTCTCCACCTGGTGCACGTGCAATCGGTGCGAGCTAATGCCAACTGAGGAGGAGAACTGCTGCTGCCGTGAAAATTCCGGGTGCTTGGCCTACATTTCGGAAGGCGAGCCAAGTCCGCAATGCATCACCGAGCTGCCAGAGTTCAGGGAAGCTTGCCTCTCACGGACCGTGTTGAGGATGATGATGGTGCTTATGCACGAACTTCGCGGCACTGTTCGTCCGCGTAATCCGAGTAACGAGTAAGTATACTCTGGTTGTGATGTCAGTGATGCCACTACTATTTCATGGTCGTCTCCCACATATAAAATGACATCTACATATCATTCGAAGGCATGTAAATTGGTTCCATATTGTGCATTTTCTAGATAGAATTTTTTTCAAAGCAGAATGACATTTTTTACCTGAATCGACAGTGATAAGAAAGTTTTGTCATTTTAATACAGTTTGCATTTTGAATTTTCACAGGTGGTACAGGCTGGTGACCTATCTTTGCTTCACTTGGTGGCTTCACGGGAGGCTCGGACACCGCGTTCGGAGAGTAATACCTGCCTGTGCGGTACTTGCCATTAGACAACATTTCCCCAGCGACAGTGGACAATACCGCGGATTTTCCCTGGATGTGCTGCAACCGGAACTTTACAATGTGTAATGTTTATTATTTTTGTTCAATTGAAAATAAGATCTAAAATAAAACCCAACATATATTTTAACAATGGTTGTTTTGATTTTTTAAATGAATCTAGTGTGTCTCCATTGAATAGTCTTCCTGTGCCTTGTCTTGTCACACCACATGTCTCCGGCCAGCATCCTCCCTCACGCTGGCCGCCCACCTTCAATCCACATAACCGTTGAACCCATATGCAGCAGACATACATATGTTATTTTGCGGGTTGGCATCAAGCCTAGGCATCCAGCGTCTCCAGGGTGAACTGCACCGATATATTCTCCTGGGACGGTGAGGTATTTATAAACTCACCCCCCTGCCTTCCATGTACTAGATCTTGCAGCCTGCCTCTTACATGCAGTTAGATGGCCTCTCCTTGGTGAGGCCCTGCAGCAAACGAGTCTTGTCTGCACGACCACCGCCCCAATCCACCCCCCGCCCTATCAAAGGCAGTTCGCACCGGGGTACTTGTGCTGGCAAGTGGAGCTGTCAGGGAGCGATAAAGGCCAAGAGGTGCCAAAGACCATGTACACTTCAAAGTGGTCTATAGAGCATGGGTTGTTGTTCCCATGTCTACCTCCAGACCCCGTGTCTCCTGCCAAGCATCCCCCTCACGCTGGACGCCCCCCTGCAATCCACATAAGTGTGTCTCCATTCACGAGTCTTCCTGTGTCTTGTCTGCACGACCACCGCCCCAATCCACCCCCCGCCCTATCAAAGGCAGTTCGCACCGGGGTACTTGTGCTGGCAAGTGGAGCTGTCAGGGAGCGATAAAGGCCAAGAGGTGCCAAAGACCATGTACACTTCAAAGTGGTCTATAGAGCATGGGTTGTTGTTCCCATGTCTACCTCCAGACCCCGTGTCTCCTGCCAAGCATCCCCCTCACGCTGGACGCCCCCCTGCAATCCACATAAGTGTGTCTCCATTCACGAGTCTTCCTGTGTCTTGTCTGCACGACCACCGCCCCAATCCACCCCCCACCCTATCAAAGGCAGTTTGCACCGGGGTACTTGCGCTGGCAAGTGGAGCTGTCAGGGAGCAATAAAGGCCAAGAGGTGCCAAAGACCATGTACAGTTCAAAGTGGTCTATAGAGCATGGGTTGTTGTTCCCATGTCTACCTCCAGACCCCGTGTCTCCTGCCAAGCATCCCCCTCACGCTGGACGCCCCCTGCAAACCGCATAATGCCACGACATATACACGTCATTCATTCACAAACACACCCCTGTTTCGAATTCTTTATAAATCACTTCATATTTCTAATGAGAACTTCTTTGCCCTTTGCTAGTCAACCCGTGAAGGTGCTGGTTATCTGCTCTTCGTCTCTGTGAACTTCCATGACCACTTCCAAGAAACTCGTCAGTTTGCAACCTGTGAACTGCTCCCTGTTCTACGACAAGAAACTACTCTGATCCCGGAATCTAACTGTTTGTTCGTCAAGGTAAGGCCATGTACCATAATCATTTTGCGTCCAATTTCTTTTCGTTCAAGACAGTACATGCAAGGAACTAGTCACATGTTCTGAGTTTAGTCAAATTATTTTTCTATTTTTTTAAAGTTATTCAAATACTTATCCGCATGTGAATAACGTGTATAGTTCCAAGAACCAAAACGAACCTTGCATTGAACCTTTTATGTGTCATTTAATTTTTTAACACATTGGTATTCATAGAGAATTGTTGATCTTTACTTTTCAGAACTTTCCACAATGCCTGCCTGTTCCATTGGCGGTTGCCCTTCGAAGACCCATAATAAATCTGAAGGTACTATAATGCATGTTTTCCCTAAGACAATAGATCAGATAAGAGAATGGGTCCGATATTGCGGATATCCACCGTCTGAGCTTGAAAGTAGAGTCCTAGAAGTCTTTGCGGACAAGAGGGGTAATCGATACCGCATCTGCAGCAGGCACTTTAGCTCAGACATGTACTCCACATCATTGCTAATAAAGAAGAACACACCGCGAGCGAGGCGAAAATTGCTCTCAACCGCTATTCCCACTCTATTCGTCCACATCCCTCCACTGGTGAGTCAAGTTTACGTATTTATCTCTCGGCCTTGCGGTAGTGTGTAGCATTAGCTAACAATAATTTCCCCATTTATGTATCCACTCAATATGAAGGCGGAAGATTCTCCATCCGTGTCGTTATTGCAGTCATCAGCCACTTCAAGCGCCTATCGGGTAATCTTACTTGGCTATTCTGCCACTGACTTGTTTTAGGCATCTAAATCAATAGTTTTAATTTATCGTGTAATTATTTTACCTAATGGTACACTCTTGTACTCGTCCTCTAGTCTTTGTTTTCAGTTATAATTATTGTTATCCAAAATAATGCAAGTACTGTCTTTCAGGGAGATGCTGAGGAGTCCAACGCATTGATGACAACCGTTGATGTCACTCAGATGCTCGAGGTACGTTTCCGGACAGTTCCATCGATGGAGATCATCAGATCTTGCATTCTTGTAGCGTGATTGTTACACACAATGTTTCTTTCGTTTTTAGCCATTGATATGTCCTTCTGTCGTCGCCCCCCTATGTGTCTTCTTTTTTCAATATTGTGTTCATTACTAATGAAAGTCCTATGTTTCAGGGAGTCGATGGAGCATTAGTCCAAGAAGAAGGGGGAGCATGCAGTTACGGGTCGGCGCAACAGCTTGCAGAAGTGTGCACCGCAGTTACATCGTCCCTTGATGTTCTTATACATTTCGAGGTATGGATACTGACAGTTCGATCAAGCGAAATCATATGACGTGATTACATCCGCTATACTTCCTTCTTTATTAACACAAGTACTATGTTTCAGGGAGATGACGGAGCTTCTTCTACAAGAACATCACCCCTAGTAGTTGATGCAGATTTCTGGGTGGTGAAACTTCCAACGATCGAGCAAATCAAATCATATTTAGATATCCATTATTTATTTTAGACAACTGATCATTTGTGCAGGTCTATTTAGATGAGCCGTTGACGCCTGCACAAAGTGTATGTTCTTTTTAACAAAATAGAAAACCATACTAATGCAATTACTGTGTTTCAGGGAGTTACTGAAGCATCATCTTCAATAATATCATCAATGGAAGTCTATGAGGAGCCTGAGGTATGGATCTTGACAGTTCCATCTAACTAGATCAACAATGCGATAATAATTGTCGTTTGAATGTTCTACACAAAGCGTTCATTCGTGTTTTGCTATTGAGATGTACTTGGGTATTGGTCCCCAAGTACATTTTGTGTTTTCAATATTATTATACATACTAATGAAAGTTCTATGTTTCAGGGAGTCGATGGAGCGTCAGTGCGTGATGGATGTGCTTATCCTGAAAATATAGTCGTTGCAACGCAAGAGGAAGTGGAGACATGCACACACGAGTCGGAGCAACAGCGTCCCGATGTTGAAGTTCGAGGCAAGAAAGTTTCAAAGAAAAGAAAGCAAAAGAAGTTTAGTGTCCTGGTCACTATATTATGTTGTTTTTCACTGTTAATAGTTCAATACTGTAAGTTGTGTTTAAACTGAACATCCCTTTTCCAATCTGTCCTCTAGTTGCGAGTGGGTGTACGAACTAGATCTACACAGACAGTGAAGCGAACGAGAGATGTTGCTTGTCAAACCTTTTGGCAGGGACTTGAGACTGGAGATGCATCGTGCCAATGGGAAGAATATGAAGTGATTGACAACGGAGCTATACCACATCCAGCCATCGATAGTGAATGTCCTCCTGGTAGTTCGGATGCAGTCGGAGATCAATTCACAGAATCCACACCCGCAAAAACTAAGACCGCGAGAAAGTTGAAGAAATTGTTTTATTCACCCATCGCCGGAGAAGGAACAGATGTTGCAATGGAAGAGAATGAAGTGGACGACAATGAAACACCATCAATATCACTGAACATAGCGGAAGACGATATCAGAGATTCTACCTTTCATGTGAGTGACATGTCCTCAACGTTACAGGCCGAACCAGCTGGGATGCAGAGTGACAGTATAAGGAAAGAGGCCAAATTCATTGTATTCGATAGTTGTTTGATTGATATTATTATTCGGATGAAATGTGGGCATTCGGTTGGTGGGGAAGTATGTGGGGAGCCATTGATTAATGTGACTCGTGCAATTCGAGGCACTAACCTTAAAATACATGCCACCTGTACAAAATATCATCCTTTCTCATGGTCTGCACAACCCATGCTGGGGCAACTGCCAGCAGGCAATCTACTTTGTGCAGCGGCTGCACTTTTTAGTGGTTCAAGTTTTAAAAAGTTAGAGTCTTTCTTTCAGTTCGTGGGAATCCATTTCATTGCGAAAACTCAGTTCTACAAATACCAAACCGATTATCTATTTCCAGCCATTAGCGAAGCTTGGAGAATGGAAAAAATGTCTATTGATAGTACATTCGCGGGCAAACGGTTCAGGCTAGCCGGTGATGGACAGTGCGACAGCCCAGGATTTTCAGCCAAGTACTGCACCTACCACTTTCAGGACATGGAAAGTAAGAAAATTGTGAGTTCGGTGGTCGTGCAGGTGTCACAAAGTACATCCTCAGTGGCCATGGAGAAAGTTGGCTTTGTAGCATCATTGCAAGAACTACAATCGCGGGGAATGGTGATCGACCTGATAGCCACGGACAGACACGTTTCAATTGCCAAGACAATGAGAGAAGAGTACAAAAATATAAATCACCAATTTGACGTTTGGCATCTTGCAAAAACAATCAATAAAAAAATGTCGGCTGCAGGTAAAAAAAAAGATATACAAGGTATTTCACAGTGGTCCAAGTCAATCAGCAACCATCTTTGGTGGAGCTCAAAAACATGTGGAGGGTCGTTGGAAATTCTACTGGAAAAATGGCGGTCAGTAATGCTACACTGTATCAACGTTCACCACTGGACCACAAACCAACATTTCCACAATTGTGAACATGGCCATTTGTCCACAGAGGAGGCACGGAAGAAGAAGTAGTTGATTCCTTCATCACCCACTCACAAAGCCATTGAAAAGATTGTATTTGATAAAACTATAACAAGAGATTTGAGGGGACTCACGGAATTCTGCCACACAGGAGATTTGGAGGTGTTCCACAATATGTGCCTAAAGTACAGGCCAAAACGATTGCATTTTGGCATGGAGGGCATGATAAATCGGACTCTTCTAGCGGTCTTGGCACATAACCATAATGTTGGCCGTCAACAAAGTAGGACGACCGGAACTTTAGGGACGCTTCGCTACAATAAGGCCTTCACTAAAAGAAGTAAACAATGGGTGATCAAACCAGTGTTTGAGGATATGCAATATGAGTTTATTGAGAGACTTATTGTTGATGTCCTAGATAGGCACATACATGGAGTTGTGAACGAACCTGTGCAGGGGACAACTGCATTGCCACCCAACATTGCCTCTGTTCCATGTCCACCTAAAGCAGAGCTCATTGAGAAATACACATCACGGTTTAAATGATTGTCATTTGATTGTCTGTTCTCTCGAGTCTCCTCATGTCGCAGGCCCATTGAATATGTGTATCTATGTAATGTGTAAATAAAAGTGATTGCTCAGTGTACATGCAATGTTTCTCTCCACCCTTGCCCCTCCCTTCACCGTGCAGTAGTGCGAACCACCCGGGTGTCACCTGTGACTTTGCTCTCGAGTCTCCTCATGTCGCAGGCCCATTGAATATGTGTAGCTATGTATTGTGTAAATAAAAGTGATTGCTCAGTGTACATGCAATGTGTCTATCCAACCTTGTTCATTTGCGCATTAAATTAAACCAAACAGTAATATAAATCATTTTTCAAAAAATATAGAATGTATCCGTATTTATGGTTCTATGGGGCTGCAAAGCACGTAGACAAAATGCAAAGATGGAGTGTAAATTTCAAGTCCTGTGAGATGGCCTTACACTGAATGTAGCTAACTAGGAATGTGTGCTCGTTCAAAGTGAAGGTCAGCTGCTTTGATTTTTTGCTCGGGTGCCGGAATGGCCCACGACTCAGTATAAGGTTCTATTGTTATTTGACCTTGACAGGCCGGGACCATCCCGAAAGACTTCTTTTTGGGGGTGTGGTGCAATAACGTAAGAAACGATAATGAATATAATTTCAGAAACGAAAGCCATTTAATGTTTGTTCATTAGAAGAAATAACGTCGCCATAGAAGGAGTGGTATTTCGGGGCTGCCCTACGCACAGACACAATGGAAAATGCAAATATAATGTAAGTAACTCTTTAGATGAGTTTATACCGCAATTTAATTACTATACAGTACCTTTAAAGACGGGTTAAGTTGTACTTGTTCGTTCTATGTGGCATATTGTTTTGTACCGCGCACTATCTTGAGGAGAACCATCTCCTTTTACGGAAGCACCTCAAAACCTTCCTCTTTGCTTCTGCTTTCTCTCTCCCTCTCCCCTGCTACAACTGGTCCACTGTCTGCGACCTCGGTCCTGGGCCCTTCCACTCTCCACCTGCACTGACTCCCTGTCAACCCCTGCACTGGGGGACTGTCTCAGTATCCTAAAGCCCCCCCTTGACGTATAATACCCAGTTGCACTGTCCTAGCTACGAAATAATTTCCCGACCTAATATATAAAATGAATAATTTTAATAAAGATCTGATGGTGAGACTAATTTCATTTTTTATGTTTTTCAAACAGGTACATCATTCATTATTGTATGTGTCACGAGTACCAGACACCGGCGGATGGCTTTTTTAACCGCCAGTTGCTTCTCCGCGTGAACAACGTTACCACCCTGACCATTTTATGGGACGATCGCCAAGTACAAGTATGCCCTTATGCGGTACTAACGGCTAGATGCAACATACAGACCGTTGTGGTGGCCTAGTGCCTCGTTGTTGGAACAGCCATGCGATTATCAGTGCGACCGAAGAGCTTATTTTATCGTAAACCAACACCCTGTGTACTGCACACGAACATCGCTTGCCTCAAGACGAACTATTTTGGATTGAGAGCAAAGAAAAATGCAAATCGCTGAATATTCTCTAAACATTTGATGTCCAATAAATGTACTTTGCCAAATGTACAATCTTGCCGTTTGCTTTTAAACCACAGTTTCATATTCCGAATTGTGGCGCTGTATTGTGAGATAATCTAAGACCCTGTGTACAGCAAAGGAACATCGCGTGCCTCAAAACGAACTTTTTGGAACGTGAGCAAATAAAAATGAAAATCGCTGAATATTCTCAAAACATTTGATGTCAAATAAATGTACTTTACCAAATTTACAATCTTGCGGTTTGATTTAAAAGTACAGTTTCATATTCCGAATTGTGGCGCGCTGTGTTGTGAGCTAATCTGTGTGGATTTCCGGGTTCTGTGTGGAGTCGCGTAGAAGACGCCTGGGCGCGTTTGCCTACGCAGCACAGTCACGTCACGGATAGAGGCGGGGAATATGAATGTTTTGATAAAGTCTGTTTCAGGGGCGGGGGATTTGATTTAGTGCCGCAAAAGCAGGTGAGCCAGGGCATGGGGGGAAATGATAGGATTATCAGAAAATGGCGGCTGATTTCGAGTGCGATAATGGACGAAAAGTCGGGTAAGGTCCATAGGAAAGTTTTCTACGATCTACCGAGTTATGCTTAAAAACACATGGCCGAACCGTAGGGACAATAAAAAAAAAGTCCCGGAAGTATCCTTTAATATAACAGGTGATTCACTCCTTCCATAGACTGCAGAGTTTGTAAATAGGACTTCAAGTTGTGGAGCTCCACAGTATTCTTACACATGCTGGTTGTCTTTATATTTCACTCGAATGTCCACAAAAGTCCCTGGTTCCACTCCCACTAGCCCGATTGGGACGTTTTTAAGAATCCAGTTGCGATTATGATTTCCGATTTTTATCTCAGACTTGAAAGACAGAAGGCTAGAGAATTTCAAGCATCTACTTACTTAAAAGGTGACTTCAATTTTTGTCACTGAAGTAAACTACTCCTAAATGTTAATCGTGGAATATCTGGGGGTCCAAAAATTGATACATTTCCAAATGTTCAGGTTTGAATGTTATGGCTTCCTCTCCAGAAGCTCATTACGCAAATTTAATCAATTGTATCAAGAACTGACCCAAACAAAACATACATTGTAAAATCAACCTTATAACACTGTTTAATTCATTGTAAAACTGTATCCGGGTAAACCCAGCTTGCTTAGAAATGTGTGGGAAAACAAGCATTTGCAGCGCTCTCAAAGAGCTCGCTGGAGGCTTTCTAAGCGTGCATAGCAATATCAGTACATTTCAAGTGGCTGTGAAGTGTATGCAGCCGTCCACACGCTCCAGAAAGTAAGGTTTTCCTTAAAACCATAAGCAATTTAAATATTTCAGTTGGTCTGCAAGAGTATATAAGAACTATCAGTTAACAACACAGCCGAGCTGATGGGATTGATGTCACAGCAGGACGTTTATGAATAAACCATTTGATAGGGAGACATGCTCGGAGCTTGCTCTCTCAGAAAATACTGATGCATATCATTTGCAACGTTTTCTTTTCATTTAGGATTCATGGAACATATGGAAATGAGAGGTGAACCCCCATTTAAATAAAACTGCAGCGGTTTCATTGTAAGAAATATAAAGGCTGTTTAGCCAAGCATTTATTTGACATACTCTGGCTAACCAGGTGTTATAATTGACTGCAGCATTATGGAAATTGCCCATGAAATTCTGAATGGGCATAATTGGAACTTGCAACAATGCCCTAAATCCCTCCCGATGAGGTTTGTGGTTATTTCTTAGGCTCAACGATGCAGGGTCATTATTGGCTGCAACACTTAACGTGTGCTATGATTGCATAGATGCATAGATGGCTTAACCAACCCAATTATTATTACGGTGTGATGAGCTCATAACGAATGAGCGCATATTGTGCACACGTCTTTGGTAGGAGATGCACAGAACCCCCTTAAAGTGTTCTTTAAAAGGTTGAACACATTTAAGTTGCAGCTAGTCAGGCATAAAAGTCACCCGTCCTCTGGCATGAATGCCAGCTCTCCCCATGCAGAGAGCAGACCATGTATTGATTGCCAAGAGCAATTGGCATATGGGGAGTCTTAACTTTGGTCAAAAGTGCTATAAAATGGAAGATCACCACAAAATGTTGTGAAAATGTCTTAAGGGGGAGAGGCGAAATATCCTTTCAAAGCTTTGGAAGGGGAACAAACTCTCATGGATCATATTCTCGTTAAAACCACCAATCACCCCCTGTGGAAATCGAGGCTGCAAGTGATTGATTTTTGGGGAATAAAATCCAAAATCGCCTGTGTTTTGCTGCTTCTGTACTAATAAAGTTAATTTATAACAGTGCAATTTATTCCAAGTTCTTCCTCAAAACAGCAAATCCCCATGAGGCTGAAAACAGTAGTCAAAATGGAAACCTACATGATACACACTGTAGTCTAAATTTTCTTTGATAGAAAAATAGTAAGCGAAAAGACTAAGCAAAAGATTAACAGCACGAGGCAACGAGGGAGTGAAAGAATAAGAAATAGAACAAAAGAGTGAAAGAACATAATAAAGACTCAATGAGCATAAGACAGAGCAAAAGACATTTGATAGAAGGAGCAACAAGAAGTCTAAGAAGAGTGCGAGAAAGAGTAAGCAAAGCAGCACAGCACTGAGGGGGAAAGGACTGAGGGAGTAAAAGAAAGTAAAATAGCATAAGGAAGAGTAAATGAGTGAAATAAAAGAGAAAAATAAAACCATAAATATAAGGTGGTACGACAAAATGAAGGAACAAAAGAATGGATGAAAGAGCAATACAAAGAGTTGGTACATATGAAAAAGTGGAAAACATGGTGTGAAAAGTGAGGCACAGTGAAAGTGAAAGAAAAAGTAAAAGTGGAAAGAAAGAACAATCCAAGGTGCAGCATGTACAAAGAGCAAAGGCGAAAAAAGAAGAGTGGCGAGTAAAAGAAAGGGCAAGTGTAATAGAACAAATAGAAAGAGTGGCCGAAACAAGGTGACAGCAAAAGAAGAAAAGAAACATACAGTGAAATAAGGAACAACATGAAGAGCAAATGAAAAAACAAAAGAATGAGCAAAAGAATGTGAAAGTACTAAAGAGCAAAAGAAGGTTCTGAAGATCAGAAGAAAGAGGACAGGAAAGAGGGAACAGCTAGTGGAAGAGAGAAAGAAAGAGCAAAGAGCAGAAGGAAGAGTGAACGGAAAAAAAGTAGAAGAAAGAATGAAAGAGCACAAGAGTGAGCGAAGGACAATCTAAATTGATGAGCAAAAGAAACGAAAAGTAAAGCACTGAAAAGCATGAAAAAGAGCAAATGAAAGAAAAAGTGGAGCAAAAGTGAGATTGGTGGCAAGAATAAAGGAACTAACAGAATCGAGGCAAGTTAGTAAGCATTTGTAAATGCATTCGTATTTAGAATTGTCTGAGGACAAATGGTTGGTGGTAACTCTTAAATTGGCAACAAGGATATTCTAAAGCATGGTTCTGCACCCTTTGGCTCTCCAGCTCTAACTAGCAAAGTTAATGCTGATGGGTCAAGGAAGGTTATTTGTTTCTGAAGCAATTCTTCCATTTATTGTTATATTTTTTATGACTATCAGGACAGCTTAAAATGTGATGATTACCTAACAGGGGGCCAGTGGAGAGACTTGAGGGTGATCTGGATGGGTTTGTTCTTCTTCAAAATTAGGATACAACTTGGTGAAAGGTTGTTTTTGAAAATGACGTGTTGCTTTCTTTTCAGTTTCGGCAGAGGAGAGTTAGCAAGGTTGTGTTGCCAGATTTGGTGCCAGAATGAAGGCTTGTTTGGAGAAAAGGTGGATTTCAGCTTTTTTGATTTGGTTACATTAAGGCAGACCCAGATTATTTTCATCCTAAAGTCAATAGCATTGATATAGTCAGTCAGAAGATGGACCAGAATATATATCCAATTGAAAATAAATGCGGTTATCATCAACATCAGAAAAAGAGAAGGTTGAAGCAGTTTGTAGGTTAAGGTCAGTAAGAACCTTAACTTCAAAGTTAAAAAGCAGAGAGGGGAGCCCTGTGGCATGGCATATTACAGGACAGCTGGGAGCTTTTAGAGATGAAGATACCATTTCTAGTGAACTATGAGGGGTCAGGGAGGAAGGACAATAACTTATGGATGAGTAGTATGATGATATTAGAATTGTGTGAGGCCTTTTGTGAAGACAGCGATTGTATATTGTACTGAATTCATCAACATATTGAGAAGGATAATGTTTGCAGAACCTCCACTGTTTCAAATTCTAAAAATGTAATTGAAGACCAAACATAGATGGCCACGGCACACTAGGTTTCAGTTACCCAACAATCCACCTGAACGACTGTGACTAAACCGGATGCCATGAGGATTGCACTGTTTCCTCCACTAACCCCTACTAAAACCCTCCATACTCCTGCAAACATACCACATGCAAGCCAACCATGGCATACACACATGATACCTATACCTCCCACGCTGACACCAGAACTCCACACCTCCTCCAATAACTCCCACAGTCTCAACTTGGCCATTGCTTATCTGCCAATGAAAGACAAAGCTTCCCATATGAGTGCAAACACCTTGCATGGCCATTAACCCAGACCACATAGAAGCAAACAGTAACTGTTTTTTCCAAACTGAAACTACCCACTCAGGGTAAAAGCACTCATGCATGCTCCCGCTCCTCCCACTAACAAAACAACCCCTCTCTTATTTTCAGGATCACAAGTGTGCCTGAAGGACATGCAAATGGCATTAGTGTGCAGTATAAATCGCACTAGCACAATATAAGCATAACAATTACATTATGCATTGATCAGAAAATCAAAACATGTTGTTATGCCCATATTAAAGAAGGAACTGTAGTCTATCTGCATGTGTGTATCTTCTACAAGCCTGGGCCACCTTGGATGAAAGAGAGAAAGATGAAAAAAACATGGTGTAGTTGTTTTAGATATTTTTGTGGTGGAAAACCTTATGTTATCATGAAGATGGTACACCCCAAAATTAAACTTTGATGTTGAATATATCTGTTAGTTTAAAAAAAGACACACATAATAACTGTGAATACTTTACAGTTTAAGGGAAGCCCTACAAAATAGTATTGACCTCCTATTTGAAATTCACCAGGCAAGCAACCACTCAAAAGCTTGTGGGTTTCTCCTCTTCATTTTTGTCTATGGAATAATAACCAATTGGTCCTAAAACAATAGAGACAGTAATTCCGATATAGATTCGACCACAGGAAGAAAAACTTATGCCAGATTTAAAATAGCAGTTTTGACAAGCGCACACAAAATCCAAAGCCAATCTGATCAAAGGAATTCCAAGGCCCAGTTCCTATAACCGGGCTGATTTAGAGGCCTGCAAAGGGACAGTGGTAATACCCAGTGGGAAGGCACCAGAAGTAAGACAGGATGCAATTTAAGCTCATTTGGCCTGTGTCATGCTGTAGCCCCTGTGCCCACCTGGGGCAGATGATACAATAAAAAGCATGAGGGCAGGTCTGCCTAATGTCAACCCTACAATCCAATGATGAACTCACAGGGAAGCCATGCCAATACCGGTGGCATAAACCAAGCCTACCCGGCCCGTTTTCAGCTAATTCCAAACCAAGTAACTTGATCCTGCTCAAGCGTGGACAAAATATCCTTCAAAGGGTAATTCCCCACAAGGAATAGCAGAATTAAGAAATGTCCTAAATGATCATGAAACTAACAACATATTGCATTTGTGATCCCAGAGGTGGCACACGTGGCTATAAATTTGAAGTCTAGTGTGCACATTCTATTTACTTATTTGGAAAACCTAGCCATACAAACATTTGAATAAGTTCTCTTCCACATTCTGCAGAGGTCCGTTGCTAAAATGTTATCTATATGCAATTGAAAAAAAAACAGCCATAGCTTATTTTTAAAGATTACACTTTTTTTTCCAAGTAAGCTCGAGCATCATGTTAAGTTCTGGGACCGTTTTTCTGACAAGATAATTCTTGTGACAGTCAACAGTAATTAGTGCTCCTTTTAGCCAAGAGATACCAACACTGCATAAGGCTGTTGCTAAAAGAAAGCTGTGTCCACATTTTAAAAATAATTTCCAACACTTAACATTTAATTTCATTTTGACAATAAATAGCAGTTTATTTGCTAGAATACATTACAGTAAATGTACACATCTCTACAACATGTTCTCTACAAATCCAATTTCAATGTCAAATGTGTACTTATTTAATGATTCCATATAGTGAGATTTCAGTAGGAGGAAATCCTATTGGATTATTTCATGGAGTACGCATTTGGTTTGCGCGGTTTAGTAAATACTATATAGACCTGTGGAACAGGATGTGTATTCCTTCGTTATATTCATTAAGGGAGAAACACAAATATTGCTATAAATCATTCTGATTTCTATCCCACGGTGTTGGGTGGTGCTGCTCTGTTTTGGGTCATCAAATGGGGTTGTCCTTGGCCATTATTATATTGAATCAAATATTGATACACCTGATTGGGTTCTATTCTGGCTTTGGGTGGGTTTAAAATTGTCCTGTATAGATGTCACCCGATTAATGATGTGCCACCATGCACAATGAATTGGTTAAATAGAACACTTCTATGGTACCCTCTCGAAACAAAATGCCTAACTCAGTGGCCACGTGGACTTTTCATGCTTTCTGCAGTCCGTCGGCATGCGTTATTTGGTGGTTCTGTAGAATGTCATCTTATTTTAAGTCACCTTAAAAAAAATCACCACAGTGTGTACGTAGTTACATATTCACCTGAAAGAAAATCAAATAGTTTGCATTCCTGAAATTGCATGTATTAATGCCTAGTGATGTATACTGTTGGTGGTCTTATTTTAAACAGGAAAAAGTTGTATACTTTTGGTGGTCTTATTTTAAATAGGAAAAAGTTCTGTAAGACAAACGAAAAGAAAGTCGCCTGTTTTTGTCTCTACTTTGGTTTTAAGGTGACTGGTCCGACGTACAAATAACCAGTTACAAAGAATGTACTATTCTTACTTTTCAGTGTTAATATGACATATTGAAGCATGTGGCAAATAAACCTGGTTACCTCGATTTAATAAATGTGACACCGTACCCTTATAATGAAGCTGCAACTGGATCATCTCCCATTAAAATCTGGTGTGTTGAGATGGTCGAGCCAAGACTTGGATCATTCTGACACCTGTGGCCATGGATTGGCCATCAGAGAAAGTGAAAACACTGCACCACTTAACTTCACCCAAAGTGAAAGAAGAACCTATTTCTATCTCACTGTGCAGGCGTGCCAACATAATTCATGAAAGGTGTAATTATATAAACACGTTCTAGAATATGTGGTAAAAGTGTTGGAGAGAGGGAGAACAAATACCTTTATCATGGTTGATGTTAACTAGCTGCAATGTTTGCATATGTGACCAGAGAGGCAGAAAAACATCTACTGTCCTTGACGTCCCAACCGTGCTTACGAGAAATAACCATACTTGTAACTCTAGCTTTCAATAATCAGGAAAATTATCATTCAATTTGATTGAATGTCTAGAGTCCTAGTTGCACTAAATTCAACTGTCTGTTAGCTACGTCAGAATGGGCAAGATTGAGAGGAACCACAATCTGAGTGCCATCCTCATAGATGTAACAGCAGAAATCGTAGGACTGGATGAGTTTGGCCAAGGGTTGAACATACAAATTGAACAGGATGGGAGAGAGAGCACAGCGCTGAGGATCCCCACATGTAATCGGTAGAGGAGGGGGCAGACAGGGGGTATAGAAAGAGACTGGGAACGATTAGTGAGAAAGGAACAGAACCAAGCCACCACATTGCCCAAAATGCCAGATGCGATTAATCTAGCAACCAAGATGTCATGCATGATTCATAACAGCGAACGCAGAGGATAGATCGAGGAGGATTAGTGCCCCAATGCTGCCCTGGTCGGAAAGTTGGGCCAGCTCATCCATGACCAAAACTAGTACCGTTTTGGTGCCGCGGCTGGGCCAGAGCCATCATTGGGAAGGGTCAAGCAAGCCAGAATCTTCAAGAAAGGTTTTCAGAAGAGGGGTATTTAGAACTTCTAACAGCTACATAAAAAAAGAGAGCTGGGGAATATGGCGGTAGTTGATAGAGAGAAGATGATCAATGGAGGGCTTTTTAAAGAGGGGAATGACAAGAGCATGTTTCAGCTCAGTAGGAAGAACACCATTGACTAAACAATGGTTAACGGTGGAGGTCACCAAGAGAGCCATTTCAGGCTTGATGGTTTTAACAATCGATATGGGAATATGATCCAAAGGGGAAGCAGATTTAAGCTTACTAGTGGCCTGAATTATGTCATTAGAAGCAAACACAGGAAAGGCAAGCCAATACTGGCAAGGAGCAGCAGTAGAAACAGATCCCGGATAAAAAGCAGCCATGTGATTTAACATAGGGGTGAACATTTTCTGGCAAATAAGATCAATCCTATTCAGAAGAAAAGCAGAAAGGGAATCACATAATGCCTAGGAAGGGGGGACTGAATTAGAAAGATCAGTGATGAAGATTGGGGAGTTGAAAAAAGTTCTTCCGGTTGATTAAGAGCAGCAACTATTTGGTGGGTAAAATAGAGCTTGCTAGCCTCGATAAAATGGACTGATTCCGTGTAGCTATGCAGTAAACAGATTTGGCTAGTGGACAGTAATTCAATCACCACTTTGATACAGCTTGTGTGTGGGATAGGCTCAGAGATGCTAGATGAGAGGAAAGCCAGAGCTCAGATGGACGTGCACAAGGCTTAGATGGATTCAGAGGAGTCAAATAATTTGTTATGTTATTCCAAGAACATAGAAGCTGGGCAAAGTTGCTTCCGTCAGCAACATGTGCGGAGTTGATAGAGTCAGCGATCCGGCAATTGTCAATGGAGTGCCATTTAAATCTAGGCAGAAGAGGAAGGGCAGGCACCACAGGGGAAGGAGAGAATAAGCTGCTAAAAGTCAAGATGAAATGATCAATCCAAAGAACACTAAAAGGAGAAAACAATTTAAACAAGAAGTAGGAGGGAAAAAAAAGTCCAGCATGATATGCTGGAAATGAGTAGAACCTGGGACTAATTGTGTGCAAGATCAGACCTAGCAGACAGAAAACTGTCTAACAGAAAGAACGATATCTGAATAGAATTCAAGTTAAAATCACCTAATATGATCAAGTCATTGAATCAGTGTTTCAATAGCAGCAAGGTTGAGAAAAGCAGAACAGAACGCCGAGTGATGTCCAGGAGGACGATAAACTAGGAGTGAATAACGTTTTAGAATCAGATATGGGAATACAAACAAACAAACCTTCCATTTGAAGGTTGTGGGCAATCGGTAGCAATGAACAAGGAAACATGTATTGAAAAATGATAGCAAGACTGCCGCCAAGATGAATGGATTCCCTGTCTACTTGTAGAAGACTGTAATCAGGAGGCAGAACTTGGACTAAAATGGAACCAGAGGACTCCCGAAGCCAAATCTCCACAATAAAGCACAAATGGGTGAGCATTAAGCAAAAGGCACCTGAATTCATCCGATGGTGTACATGGAATAGTTTAAATTATCGGTTCAAGAGAACTATCACAAGCAGTATACATAGCAGGGAGTACCGTGTCGTGAGGCGCCAGATTGAGCAGCGAGGGTCGTGAATAGGTAATGAGTGGGAGAGCAGGAGACAGAGCATAAGCCCAAGGCTCATCTGTAGCAAGGATGGGAACAGATGGGCTGGCCTTAGGCAAGACTTTGCTGTGGCAAGCACGATCGCGCTGCCCTCATCCACTGCACTTCCTAATTACACTGTCCTTGTGAAGGCATGTGGTATCGCCGGAGCCTATGCCATGGATCTGGTTAGTAGGTAGTGAAGACAGACTTCCCGTGAAGGCTGCATGGGAGTCAGAATTAAAAACAGTGAGCACTTGCCAGGCACGAGATTCTGAGATAGGGGGCCTCATTACAAGTATGCCACTCTGGAAATAGCAGTGCCCGCACCTCTTTCCAGACCAGCACACTTTGATTTGCGATCCCGCAAACTCTGTCACCGTAAGTGACCTACAGCACCGTGAATGGAATCTGCATAATGACGTGTCAGTCATTCCTGAAACAGTGGCATGGGGGTAGTATGGGCACATTCTGTGTACCAACTTCACAGGAACACTGGCATAAAAGTGGCGTTGGCACCATGATGACAGAGCCAGAAACACCGGCCTCGCGGACCAGGCATTAAACACTGTCAGGTTTGCAGGAACAAGCCACAGATGGCCAAAATCAGCCCAGGTGCACACCATGAGCACTGGAAAATCAAAAAAGGACCACTCACACACCCCACCCAACTCAACCATGCGTGCAGCAGCAGTAGCAGTAATGGAGGTGGAGGCCCTGCGTGTAGGGATACAACTAGAAGAGACAGAGAGGCAGAGGAGGTGGCAGAGGTGGAAGAGGTGAAGAAGGAGAATGAGGGTCATCATGGCCATGATAAGGACCACACCCTTCAACCTCAGCCAAACACAGACCTGCACCTTGCACCGGCTAGACAGGGACACCATCACTTCCATAGTAGACATGATCGACAACGACCTTGTCAGCCTCATCCAGATCCCTACTGCATCCCCCCTTGCTCAATTGTAAAGGAGACATATGTCCTTCCACACTTATTAAGGACTGTGCCAGCCACCTTGCCCCCTTCCTCACAGCATTTGTGAATGCCTCTTTTTCCACACGTAAAGTACCCACATGCCTTAAGGAAGCCTGGGTCCGCCCCCTCATAAAAAACCTTCCCTAGACCCTTGTTCACCTAACAACTACTGACCCATCACGACAGTCCCCTTTCTTCTCAAAATATTGGACAAAACAGCTTATTTAGAGGTACAACAATTTATTGAGGACAATAAACTCCTTGGACTATGACAATCAGACTTCCGCCAGGTCACGGAACTGAGACAGCCCTACTTGATTTAAAAACCAAATGGACGAGACAAAAGACAAAGGGAAACCCACGCGCTCCTCCTCCTTGACCTATTGGCGGCATTCGACCTTGTTGACCACCAAGTCCTATGCCACCACATTTCCACTACAGTCAACTTCTCTCCCAATGCCACCGCATGGATTGCCTCCTTCTTGCAAGGGAGGACTATGCAAGTTTTCTCAGACCTTGTCTCAGCCTCGCCCTCCATCATTCGATGCAGCGTCCCGCAAGGATCATGCATTTCACCAACCGTCTACAATCTCTTCCTCATCCTTGACTCCCTGGGCATTTCGTATACTAACTACACTGACAATACCCAGATCCTCCTCACCCTCACTGGAGACTATGACACTGACTCAAAGACACTTAGCCACATATACAACAAGATTCAAGCATGGATGGCAGCCAATGGCCTATGCCTCAACTCAGACAAAACCGAGCTACTCATATTAGGCTCCAAGGAAACACTCAAGAACCTTGACTCCAAATTCAGTCATTTTACGATTGATAAGATTAAAATCCCAGTGGCTAATTCAGTAAAAACATTAGGCATCTACCTAGACTCTAATCTAACGATGACTAGGCAAGTGAACGCCATCGCCTCTACAGCAGCATACCATGTCAAACTGCTGACAGTTGCTAGAGCCATCACAGAATCAAGACTTGACTACTGTAATGCACTGTTCCTGGGCACCTCTACCAAAAACATGACCAAACTTCAGACTATACAAAACAGCGCTTTGAGAGCAGCCACGGGAATACCCAAGAAAGAGCAAATCACGTCAGCTAGGAAAGAGGCACACTGGCTCCAAGTAAAAGAAAGAGACCTCTTTAATGCACTTGCCCTCACCCATAAATGCATCCACCTCACTGCTACACCCTACCTCTCTGAGAGAATCCACCCCACTACATCCACCAGACCGACAAGAACTCCATATGCAAACATGCTCATGATCCCCAGAGTCAAAAGAGCCAGAGCAGCCGGGATCAGCTTCCCGTACCTAGCAGCACTGCACTGCAATGCCCTACCACTACCCCTGAGAGCAGAAGTCTCTCACCTAGCATTCCGTAAGTCGTTGAAAACTATGCTCTTCATCAAAAACTCATCCAAGACAGAAACTCTACTCATTCTTATGTTGTAGCTAATATCTGTATCTGAATGTGTATAGAATGCAAAGAGAATGTACCACAAACTCAGAAAGTAACTGTACTCCTGATATGTTTTCCATCACATGTATGTGACTTTTTCGTAACTAAGTCTGCCACAAGTAACAGTGCCGCGATGCCTTTGGGCTGCATGTGCGCTATATAAATGTAAAAAATAAACAGGCCGATTCATGGAATCAACGTGCGCCGAAAAAACGGCGCACACGTGCGAAAACGCGCGATTCGCAGTGAAATAGCAAAACTCTCAGTGCAAGTGCGATTATTGCACAGCAAACATCGCACATCTATTCATGGAAGTCCATGCACGCGCAAAATGTGGGATGTGCGCTAAAAAAGTGTGTGGCGCACGCTGGCACACGCTGGTGCACAGGTCATCGAACGCAGTGCGATAAGGCCACAGCGAATTCGCACATAGCGTGGCGCACATAACAAAAGTACGGGGCGTTACACGCAGAATGGGGAACAACTCGTGAAAATGTGGGCGTCACGGGGGAAGTACAGGAGGCAAGTGCGCAGAACGCCCACACGCGCGCCTACAACACGTATTCATGGAATCGAATAGGGAAAAACAGCGCATGGCCAAAGACGCGCACAGGCCCATACATGTTCCCCACACGAAAGCAGGCGGTAGCGTCCCTGCGCAGGTAAAAAAAATGTGCGCCAAAGTTCTACACGCGCGAGAAGTACCACACGCGACCGGGCCCGGGGGAGCATGTGCGTGTATTTCAGGGGTGCGTGAGAAGTTTCACACGCGATTGGCCTGGGTGCGTGTATTTCAGGGGCTCGCGGGTGGTTTTCACACGCGATTGTCCTGGGCGCGTGTATTTCAGGGGTGCGCGAGAAGTTCCACACGCGATCGGGCCTGGGGGAGCGTGTGCGTGTATTTCAGGGGTGCGCGAGAAGTTCCACACACGATCAGGCCTGGGGGAGCGTGTGCGTGTATTTCAGGGGTGCGCAAGAAGTCTCACACGCGATTGGCCTGGGTGCGTGTATTTCAGGGGCTCGCGGGTGTTTTCACACGCGATTGTCCTGGGTGCGTGTATTTCAGGGGTGCGGGAGAAGTTCCACACGCGATCGGGCCTGGGGGCGTGTATTTCAGGGGCTCGCGGGTGTTTTCACACGCGATTGTCCTGGGCGCGTGTATTTCAGGGGTGCGCGAGAAGTTTCACATGCGATTGGCCTGGGTGCGTGTATTTCAGGGGTGCGCGAGAAGTTCCACATGCGATTGGCCTGTGTACGCGATTCCATTGGACCAAAGGCCCTGACAGCGCAGGCGCGCGTGTCCCTGTACCCGGGGGAATGTTACAAGACCAAAAACTGCACATCCGAGTGTCAGCCCGCGTAATTGGAGGATAGTGCCTCAGTGCGTATACCGTAAGTGACGTTGGACGTGTGGTGCGGTTTAAAAGGTGCGTGTAGTACGTCATTTGCTTGTACGTGCTTCCCGTGGAGAGCGAGTGGGTGAAATCTGTACTTCTTGTTACTTCACAGCGTTTCTAGTTCGTACTCCCTGTTACCTCTGTCAGTATTTTTCTGATTTTCTCTTTGACCTGTTTCCTCAAACAGCGTTGACTTCTCCTTTTGTCCTGTCTCCTCAGACAGTGTACAATTCTTCTTTTGGCAGGGGTGTTGCCAACGCGTATTTTTCACGCTCTTTTCCCAGGCAGACGGTGATTCGCGCACGTATTTACCAACTGTGCTAGCCCCGTGTGTAGCATACCCCTTCAGAGGTCATTGTAGGCCGCGTGTGACACGCATACGTTCATTTTTGTGTTTCTGGGTGCCACAGCGTAGTGCAGGTTCCTTTTCCCATGCACGTGGTCTACGAGGGGTCGCATGCACGTCATTTTCTGTTTTAGGGGTGCCTGTGCTTTGCCTGACCCGTCATCTTTCCCCAGGGGTTACATACAGCCTTGCTAGAGCACTTGGGTACGAATTCCATCTAGTACCCTACCCCTTTGACCCCCAATTGCGCAGGACAATTGTCCACTGCAACTCCCATACGCACAACTCCATCAGTGCCATGGCTGGGAGGCGAGCAACTGGTAAGGGTGGCAAAGGTGGCCGAGCCTTAAGAGGTGGGCGTGGTGGGCGGGGTAGGGGACGTGGCCAGGATTTGCAGACTCCCCCATGCCCCCCACGTGTGGAGGACCAGTCAGGGACACACATCCCTCCCCATGGTTGAGGGAAATGTGGCTGACACCATCCCTGCTCAGCCCTTGTTGGACCGGCCCGTTGTGGCACCTGACCTAGCACAGGGTGACTCCCAGGCTGACTTCCAGGTCGCCAAGTCTAGGCCACGGGTGGCGGCGCAAGCCAATGTCACCAGGCCACGTGGTACAGGGGCAGCCATGTCATCTGCTGCCACGAGGAGGCGAGCAAGTGGTAAGGGTGGCAAAGGTGGCCGAGCCTCAAGAGGTGGGTGTGGTGGGCGCGGTAGGGGACGTGGCCAGGATTTGCAGACTCCCCCAAGCCCCCCACATGTGGAGGACCAGTCAGGGACACACACCCCCCCATGGTTGAGGGAAACGTGGCTGACACCATCCCTGCTCAGCCCTTGTTGGACCGGCCGTTGTGGCACCTGACCTAGCACAGGGTGACTCCCAGGCTGACTTCCAGGTCACCAAGTCTAGGCCACGGGTGGCGGCGCAAGCCAGTGTCACCAGGCCACGTGGTACAGGGGCAGCCATGTCATCTGCTGCCACGAGTAGGCGGGGTGGGGAGGCTGCAGGGGCAGCTGCAGCTCCGTCCACCCCAGCTCTGACTCCCCCAGCACGGACAGTGTTGGTCCCGGTACATCAGACTGAGGTTCCCCCTGCCATCATCACACTTCAGCTAAAGCCTGCAGAAAGTCATGTGGTCAGTGTGCCATCGCACACTACTACTACACAGTCCACCGGAGCTCCTGCCTCTAGTGTCCAGAGCGGTGTAGGGCACTCCGGATCCCCACTACCCACAAAAAGAAAGAGGAAGAGTGCTCGTCCAGTACAGGCTGATGACCCTGACAGGGCTACACGGTCCAGCACGCCAAGGAAGCCTAGCTTCAATGATACCGAACTGGATGCACTTGTGCAGTATGTGTCCGAACATGACGGCGAAATGTTGGTCACTTCAGGGTGTACGATTACACCTGCTCGACGTCAGGCACACTGGCAGTCCATCGCGGACAGCATAAGTGCCCTTGGGTTTATGAGGCGCACAGCTGTTGAGTGCTACAAGTGCTGGAACGACCTTAAGCGTAGGGCAAAGAAAAAGCGGGCCTCAAGTCATGCCGCAACTCTGGTGACTGGAGGTGGGTCTCCACAAGAGGACATAGAACTCACTCTACATGAGCATGTTGCTGGGACCTACGTCACAGAGGAGCAGATCCAAGGTGTGGGAGAACTGCCAGATTACGAGGCATTGTCCGGTGAGTGCACATGCATGTGTGTGTGATCCATGTGTATGTAGTTTGTGGGAGGGGTTCTGGTCGAGTGCCAGGTCAGGGTGTGTGTGCCTGAGTGCTTTGTCCCACCCATGTGCTTCATCCAATGCATACTGCGCCCCGGGATTTGGGTATTACAGTATCCCTTCTGGCCACAGTAGGCGTTTTGCACTACATTGCGCCAGTTGCCCTTGAAGTGGCATCTTGCTACCACATTGTTCCGTATTTAGCTGTGTTCATTCAGGCTGATTGTAGGAATTCACCTGGTTCTACTGCGCATCACTCTGCCCTATTGTCACATATATGACATGCCCATGGTACATGCCATCTGTGTGATGGCATGTGTCATGTATGTGTATTGGACATGCCACTCACAGGCCAATGTGTGATGGCACTGCTAGCCAGCATACAGCTGATGTGTTGCTCTCCCATCTTGGTGTCATCAGTGTCTGACATTTTCCTCCCCTTCCAACTCATGGACAGTGCATGCACGGGAGGGTTATAGTCATGTGGGACATGTGTAAATCAAGTACTGGTACTGTAGCTTGTCTGGCCTAATAGCGTGCCATGGTGCTAATGCCTGTTTCCATTTTTTGTCTTTCTTGTTTTTGCAGAGGATGACGCACCTGATGCTGTTGAGGGAGAGGAGATGGTGCAGGCCCAGGAGGGATCTGAAGCACGACCAGGCACCAGTGGGGGATGTGGTTTGGTGGTGGGGGAGAACCCTCTCTTGCTGCAGGCCATACTGTCCCGGGGTGTCCCTGGCTGCACCTCCCCAGAACTCTTTTCAGGTGTTGATTCGGATGAGGCCTATGTGGATTCGCAGGTATGTGTTCATGGAAGGGATACTGTTCTGTCCGACCCACCTGCACCAGGGGTAGAGCCCACTCTGGGGATGTCAGTGTTGGTAGGTGCGCCTGTGGTGGTTACGGATGCAGGGCCACACTCCGCAACATCTGATCCTGTTCCTAGGCCAGCAGTTCAGAGGGGAAATGCAGTCCTGCAGCCTCAGGCAGTGCCGACACAGCAAGGTGCAGTTCGCCTTGCCCCAGACAGGTGTGGTGCCCGCCAACGCGGTGGCCGTCTGCCACCAGGCAATACCGCATGGGAGCAATCCATTTACGGTATGGCCAACCAACAGGCAGCATCATCCGAAATGATTGCTCAAGTCATGGAGAGGGTGGCCACTTCCATTGTCCCCCCAGAAAGGCAGATGGAGCTCCTACAGCAGGCAACAGACTCCATTTGCCAATCAGTCAGGGAGGACATGTTGGCGTCCAACAGGGACAAACAGGCGGCCCTGGACAATCTGAGGGAATCAATTTCTATAGATGCCCAGGGACAGAGGGAAGCCCTGAGGGGAGAGGTCCGGCACCTCAGGCAGACTCTTGTGGACCTTGAGGCTTCCACTGTCACCAGGATGGAAAAGCTGCTGGAGCGCGTCACCCGTACGCTCTCAGCAGAGATGCAGGCAACTCGGGCGGAGGTCCGGGCAACACGTCGGGTGTTGCATGGGGATCTCCGCACCATATCCCTCCAGAACGAGGCCTTCCAGGCCGCATGCTTGCTGCCATGGAGGACCAAACTAGGGCATTGCGTGGGCTGCCTCCCATGGCACCACCACCTCCTGTGGCAGCAGCAGTAGAGGTTGAGGAGAGCGAATCCAGCATTGAATCTCCCACTATTTAGTACCCGTGCAGGCCATGAGCCCATGGAGGTGTTTGTTTTCGCAACATTCACGCAGGTGGCTGTTGGTGGGCACCCTGTTCTCGGACCCCCTGGGTGGCCTCCCCCACCCCCCTGGCCCACACATGGCCATTTTTGATTTTTGATTTTTTTGTTGCAGTGTGTTGCCTTGTGTGGCTCCTGTGGGCATCCACTGTATTCCGGCTGGGCACATGCAGGCTTGTCCTGAGTTTGGGTTAGATGCTTGGGTCAGTGAGACACACACCCCTCCTGCTTCCCATTTCCATGGGCTTGCAAAGGGTGTGCCCAAGTGACAGTGAATTACACAGTTACGTTGGACTCCCATGAGCTGTGTGGGCAGTCTGTAGTCAATACTGTGTATACATTCCTAGTGCATATTGTGTTGTATTGTGCACTGCATGGTGTATTGATGTGTGCTTGTGCATCCATGTCTCCCTCCTGATTTGCAGGTTCATTCCTCATGTCTTCACAAGGCCGTCCACTTTGGAGATGGAGCTCATGTTGTGAGCAGTGGACTTCCAGATGTGCGTGGCAACAACACTGTACAGTTGGAGGTGGTGGATGTGCTGGCATTCTCATGTTGTAAGACTACGTATCCTTTGCCTTAGTACTGTCATGTTTATGCTATATCGATTGTATTGTGGTAAGTATTTGGTCATGTGTGTTGTTGTTTCTACATTCATGTGGGCATATTGTGTGTGGCCAGTTTCCATTAGGGACACTGTACTTTGTGACACGTGTCATGTTTGGGGGATGACTTTGTTTGCTCTCACATGGCATGTCATGCCATGGTGTGTTGGGTGGCAGTGCTGGGGAGGGGTTGGGTGACATGGCACTGTTGTCATGTTGTGTCTTGCAAGGGGGTAATGATTTTAGCAGCATGGAAATGTGTCTTTTGAACACAGCATTGGTGCTTTTTGTGTAGGTTGGGAAGCACACAATGGAACACTTCCAGATGTACAATCTCAGGCTGGTATGGTTGTGACAGTTGACGGTCCATTGACACATCATAATTGTCAGTAACAATCATCATTGATTGTCAGCTTGTATGTATCAGGCCTGTGTGCACTCCACAGGGGTGTGCTTTTATGTGAAGTAATTAGCCACGAGCTGCGTACGGGCTGCCTCACCCCGTGCCCTTTCCCCTCCCATGCGCAGTTGGCATGCATGTGGTCGGGGATGTGGGGGCACCACCATGTCCACGGCCAGGCCCCGGCGTGTTGCAACGTTGTGCAGGACACATGCTGCCACTATGATCCTGCACACTACTGGGGGAGCGTATAACAGCTGCCCGCCAGAACGGTCAAGGGAGCGGAAGCGTGACATGAGCACTCCGAATGTGCGCTCCACGATGCCCCGGGTTGCAATGTGGGCTGTGTTGTATCTTACCTGGGGTGGCGTGGTGGGGTTCCGAATTGGCGTCATCATGTGGGTGCTGAGAGGGTAGGCACTGTCCCCTGGGGAGGTGATGATGGGTATCATCAGTGGGGTTGTGACATTACTCAGTATCTGACATGCATGCATGCGCAGTGGCATTTATACTCACCGAGCAGCCATGTATCGCCATGCCGCCCAGCTTCTATGTCCCGGTTTAGGGTAGACATTCTGTAGATAGAATGTCGTGGGTGGAGCCTGGATAGTTGGCGTATACTGAGGTGATGATTCCCTTGGCATCACATACTACCTGGGCGTTGATAGAATGCCAGTGCTTGCGATTTCTATAGATGTGCTCAGTTGCCCTGGGGGGACGTAGAGCCACATGGGTGCAATCAATGGCACCTAGCACTTTGGGGAATTGTGTCACCCTGTAGAAGTCCTGGGCAACAGCCTGCCTTTCTGCAGGTGTTCTGGGCAGGTATATGTGCCTGCGGACTGATGGGCGTGCAGTGATGATGGCCAAGACCTGGTGTAGGCAGCGTGGCTGCGTGGCCTGTGACACCCCCCACACTATGGCACTTGTCCGCTGAAATGATCCAGTGGCCAGGAAGTGCAGTACATTGAGGACCTTCTCCAGGGGGCTGAGTGCTTGGGAGCACAGGGTGGTTGATGTGAGGTCATCCTCCCACTCACTGACCAGGTCGAGTATTATGTGAGGTGGAAACCTCTACCTCCCATACACATGGTCAGCAGGCATCCCAAAAAGGCTGGTTCTGGGTGTAAAAATTCTGGCCCGGACTATCCTCCTCCTCCTCCTGCGGTATCCCATGGCCACTGCTGCTAGGAACGGTATGTTCATCCTGGCGTCTGAGCTTGTTTGTTGTTTGCGTGCACTTTTATGCTGTGCGGGTGGACGTACGCCTACTTCCTGCTGGCGTACGTGTTTCCGGATTGGCCACGTTCGTTTCCATGAACACGTGTTGTAGGCGAGCGTGTAAAACTTCCCGCGCAGCCCTGGAATACCCGCACCCAGCCCAATCGTGTGTGGTACTTCTCACTCACCCCTGAAATACACGTACCCCGCTCCCCCAGGCCCGATCGCGTGTAAAACCACCCGCGAGCCCCGGAAATACACGTACCCTGCTCCCCCAGGCTCGATCGGGTGTGAAACCACCCGCGAGCCCCCGAAATACACGTGCCCAGGCCAATCACGTGTGGAACTTCTCGCGCACCCCTGAAATACACGCACACGCTCCCCCAGGCCCGATCGCATGTGAAACCACCCACAAGCCCCTGAAATATACGCGCCCAGGCCAATCACGTGTGGAACTTCTCGCGCACCCCTGAAATACACGCACACGCTCCCCCAGGCCCGATCGCGTGTGAAACTACCCGCAAGCCCCTGAAATACACGCGCCCAGGCCAATCGCGTGTGGAACTTCTTGCGCACCCCTGAAATACACGCACCCAGGCCATTCGCATGTAATACTTCTCGCGCACCCTGAAATACACGCACACGCTCCCCCAGGCCCAATCGTGTGTGAAACCACCCGCGAGCCCCTGCAATACACGCACCCAGGCCAATCGTGTGTGGAACTTCTCACGCACCCCTGAAATGCACGCACATGCTCCCCCAGGCCCGATCGCGTGTGAAACCACCTGCGAGCCCCTGAAATACACGCGCCAGGCCAATCGCGTGTGGAACTTCTCGCACACCCCTGAAATACACGCACACGCTCCCCCAGGCCCGATCGTGTGTGAAACCACCCGCGAGCCCCTGTAATACATGCACCCAGGCCAATCGCGTGTGGAACTTCTCGCGCACCCCTGAAATACACGCACCCAGGCCATTCGCGTGTAATACTTCTCGTGCACCCCTGAAATACACGCACATGCTCCCCCAGGCCCGATCGCGTGTGAAACTACCTGCAAGCCCCTGAAATACACGTGCCCAGGCCAATCGAATGTGGAACTTCTCGCGCACCCTGAAATACACGCACCCAGGCCATTCGCGTGTAATACTTCTCGCACACCCCTGAAATACACGCACACGCTCCCCCAGGCCAGGTCGCATGTGAAACTTCTCACGCACGCGTGTTCCCGACACCCGTAATACACGTTCCCCGCTTTGCGTTTGCTGTTTGCCAGTCCGGTAAACTGGTACGGGGTTGGCGCAGCCCTTTGCGATGGTTTTGCGATCTTGATGGCTTTTCCTTGCGCGAGGGCGTTCTTGGGGGCGTAACTGGCACTGCTGCAGGGTCGCTGCGCCACTCTGCGCTACGTCTGCTTTTGGAGGTGGGAATCCATGAATATGCTGTGCGCAGAAATTGATTTTATCGCACGCGGTTGGCGCAGACATTCGCACGGGCACGCTGTGCGCCAGCCGCGTGCGACACTTTTGAGAGGAATTACATGAATCGGCCTGCAAATAAATAAATAAATAAAATAAGGCAGTGGCTGTGCTACATTTCCTTGCCACGGGCGCCTACCAACACACTGTGGCTGAACTGCATGGGCTATCCCAACACTGTTTTTATAGGGTCCTCTTCCAGGTCCTGGATGCACTCATGCAGCATGTGTCTTATCACATAGCCTACCCAGAACACTTCACCCAGTCAATGCCACCAAAGTTGCATTCCATGCCCTAGCCGGCATGCCCAATTTGATTGGTGCATTGGACTGAACACATGTGGAGTTGATGGCCAGGCATGCCATTGAGGCAGTCTACAGGAACCGTAAACTTTACCACTCCCTCAATGTGCAGATGGTGTGTGAAGCACACCACCTCATCACCCCTTGCTTCGCAAGATTTCTGGGATAAACACACAATTCTATGGTTCTGGGGAATTCCACACTGCGAGGGTACATGGCACGTCACAGCAGAAAGCGTACCTGGCTGTTGGGTAAGTGTAATTACCAAATCATGTGCACTGTAGAATTGTGGGGGGCCCTAGCACACTGAGTGGACCTGGCTGTTGGGTGAATGTAATTACCAAAGCATAGTCACTGTGGAATTGGGGGGACTAACAAACCCGAGTGGACCTGGCTGTTGGGTGAGTGTAATTACCAAAGCATGTGCATTGTGGAATTGGGGGGGGCTAACACACCCGAGTGGACCTCGCTGTTGGGTGAGTGTAATTACCAATACATGTGCGCTGTGGAATAGGGAGGAGGCGACAACTATCTGCAGTGCATGTGTGCAATGGAATTTCCAACACACAAATAGCATGCATGAGTTGAAAGGCATGACTCGCGTGTGTCAAATGGCCAGACAGAGCATGCGCATTCCTAATAACATCAAAGCTGGACTACAACATAAAATGCACTGCAGCACCCAGAATGCATCTCACCAATGTCCCAAACCCCAGCAAAAACACCCTCAGCACAACCCACACTGTCTGCAGCAGAGACTAATCATTCCAATGCATCACACTACCCCACCTCCAAACCATTAACGTACTCCACAGCATGCCAGTTTGCCCACCTGTTCCAAGTGCACATACACATATGCATGTGACATGAACAGCAACAAAATAGCTGGACATATGAATGGATGGGTGATATGACCATCATAGGACATGCACATTGAAACCAGATCAGAACATGCATTAATGCTTACCGTCTTGCCTATTCGACAACACCCACTTATCTCTCTGCATACATGTACCCTTAAACATTGTAAACTTGTTAGCTATCATCTCTACTGTTGTACTGACATATATGTATTGTTTTGGATATGTCTCCTATCGTCCATATGCCTGTAACCTAAGCCTAAGTAACCTTGTACCTGCTGCGCCCGGCTAACCCTGGGTTTTGTGCGCATTATCAAATAATAAACTAAACTAAACTGATACTGCCACATGTTTTTCATTTCGTAGGCAACACACACATTGAACAGGCCATTCCACAAGCTTTTTCGTCCTGATGAAGGCCCGCTCAAGATAGGCTTATACAATAGCCTGTGAGGGCCGAAACACACCTGTGTAGACTCTTCCTATTCCACTCCTCGTGTTAAACGTTAACACTGTTTATCACTTTTCAATATTGTGTCCAGTAATTGTACTATTTGTTGTGATCCCTGTTGTTTTTTCTTCTTGTAACAGTAGGTAACTCATTGTTTTAAGTTGATGTGTACTATAAATTGAGGCGCAAATGTCTCAAATATGTATGTTTTACAGCACCATGCATTTGATTCATGTTTGGCCACTAACAAAATGTTCTATGTATTTTGTGTGCTACTAGACCATTAGGTCTCCACCTTTGAATATAAACATTGATTGTAAAAAAAGGTATGTCTACTATGTTATATTAACAATACTTGTGGGACAATCAAATAAGCAATACTGACCCTGTCCACACAGATGAATGCAGACAGAAAGACATCAGATCACTGATTCTATGCCTAACTGTCTGTACAATGCAGACACAGCAATTTCCATTGACAATGCGCATGGTACCAGTCTCATCTATGACATATGCTACTTCTTGAGCAAATCGCATGTAATAACTTGCATTGGAATGTGAATATACAGACTGTACCAACATGGTACAGGCCCTACAATGATGTTGCCCCCTTTCTGTCCCTCCCTTGCAGGTGTTGCTGTATACCCCTTGATAACATGGCTGATAATACTTGTGAGACAACCATAGAACAAGCACAAGCAGTGATACAACGGTGCTCACATTAGGATACGTTGTACAATTGAGCAGACATTTGGCTTGTTAAAGGCAAGGTTCCGCTGCTTGAGCAGATCGGGGGGTGGGGTGGGCACTGATGTACAGTCCTGTGAAGGTGAGCAAACTAGTCCCGGACTGTGCCATTTTGCACAACAGGTGTTTCGGGTGCAACATGCCACTCTCCCCAGACATGGACATGCACCCACCTGATGTGGAGGATGAGAATGACAGTGATGAGGAACTGCCATTGGCACATCACAGGGATGCCATGGATGGCCGTGAGGCAAGTGATGCACTGATTAAGCATTATTTCTGAGCATATCACACAAGCACATGGCTTAGGACAGCCAAGGCACTCAACACTGTACAGGAAATTAAACACCCACTCACACTTTAAATGAATGTCCAGTCATGTTTTCAATGCAACACCAAGTGTAATATAAATAATTAAATGAAAAATAAATATGGAACTACACCCACCACCCAAACTATCGCTCTACACCCCCCCTCCACAACTATCCCTCCCCACTGCTCCTCCCCAACGATCCCTCCCCACTTCCCCTCCACAACTATCTCCCTAAAACTCCTGTAATGTTGTCCATGTAGTCCTTGCAGAAGACACATACAGGGCACATGTCTGTTGTGGGAATATTTGCATCCCTGCTTGCAAACTGGCGTGCGGCTGTGTGCAGAGGATGACAAGCGCATCAAACAATGCCTTGGGCAGCTGGGCACAGAACTTACGGCGGTGGGGCTTGTGGATGTTGTGTGTGCCTGCTCAGTGGGCAGTCTCTCGAGGAAGGCCTGAAGGCACATTGCCATAGTCTCGGCAATGGAGGACATAATACTATTGCCCTTCTGTACCCTCCTGGCCTTCAGGATAATGGCAGTTGTGGCACGTCCAAGGGCACGTGCATTTCGCTGGCCACTGGCCTGTACACTCTCCACCATCAACTGCTCCTCCTGTAGGTGCTGCTACACTAAGGCAGTTAAGGCATCCTAACGTTCCTCGAAGCAGCAGAGCCTGCCATCAATTTCCCAGACACCTGGGAAGGGTGGGTGTTGTGGGCTCATTAGACTCATCGGGCTGAATACTGCAAGCTCATAGCTGCTGTGGTGACTGGTTTCTCCTCTGTCCACTCCAGCTGTGCTGGTGGTAGTGGTACTACAGCACTTGGGGCTGGCGAGATGGCCGCAGCTGTGCTCACAGTGATGGCTGGGGCTGGTGGGATGGCCGCAGCTGTGGTCACAGTGATGGTTGGGGCAGACGGGATGGCCGCAGCTGTGCTCAAGGTGATCGTTGGGGCTGGTGGGATGGCCACAGATGTGCTCACAGTGATGGTTGGGGCTGGCGGGATGGCCGCAGCTGTGCTCACAGTGATGGTTGGGGCTGGTGGGATGGCCGCAGCTGTGCTCACAGTGATGGTTGCGGCTGGCAGGATGGCCAGATGATGTGCCTGAGGGAGTCAGAAAGTCATGTTGTCAGTGAACAGTGTGGATTAATGAAGCACAGATACATGCAGTATGTTGGTTGGGGCTGTACTGTGTTGGGGACATGGTGCGGTACATGGCATGGTACACACATGCTTGTGTTATGCATACTAAGCTGCAGCATGTGTGATGTTTGTATATGGTAGACAAGTGCGCTGGGGATACTGTTGTGGTGTACTGCCACTTGATGGGTACAGTGTTAGGGGGTTGTTCACGTTGTGGGATGTTGGGCTGGGGAGGGGTGTGGTATGGATGGGGAAAGCATGGGCTTGCTGCCTCTACCAGTTAGCGGAACAGTTGTACATTAGTGCTCAGGGGTTGAGCTGGCTGGGACGAGGGGGACACATGTTGACTTTGTGTGCAACAGTGGTCATGTGTGGGTGAAGATGGGGCTTAGCACTGCTGTGATTTGTTGCCAGTGGAAGCACGGCGGGCACACATACAGTATGCTGTGGCAGGGTGACGGTGCTGAGTTCTATGTGTATTACTGTGATGGGTCATAGTTTGGTGCCCGGGGTGTATGTACATGTATGCACCCAGGATGTTGTTTTCTTGGGGGAGGGGGTATGCAGGGTGTTTTTGGGGTTGTGGACGATCCAATTCACATTTCTGTGATATGTTGGTACAGTGGTGGGAACAGGATGGCCAGGGATGTTGATTATTACATTGGAGTTATGTGTACTCACCAGCCTGTTCGGGTGTCCCGGCTCCGGCCTCTGCAGCATCAACCCCTTCAATTGACCAAAGGTGCACGTCTCCTCCCAGGGCATCAGGTGTATTGGGGATGTGCTCCTGCCACCTGTGGCCATGCCCTGTCTCCACTGGGAGAGAGGAGGTTCTGTATCTTCAGGTGCAGGTCGTCCCATTGCTTGTGGCAGTCTTGCATTGTGCGTAGGGCTGTGCCGACTGCCGATACCTTCTGGGCCACCTCCTCCTAAATGCTCTTCTTCCACAGCTGGGTTTGCCTGCGCTGGTCATTGCTGAAGAGCTATGGTGCAATGTGGACAATGGTGTCCACAAGCATGTTGAGCTTGGCCTCAGGGAATCATGGCTTCTGCTTGCAGGTCTCACACAATCTAGATGACATGCTAGTGGTGTAGTTTGTCTGGATTGGAGTGGAGGATTGCAATGGATTATTTTTTTGTAATGGCCGTCGGCCAGTTTCCTGTTTTGACGATCACTTTGTTTCCCGTCATGGTAATTGTGGTACCGCTGTTTCTGGTGCTGCTGGATCCGGCACTGTGATGCCAGATTCAGAGGCACTGGCACCGAGAACGACAGTGTTGTCAGTTTTTGGGAAATTTGATGGTGTTTCCATGATGCCGGTACCACCGTTTCCGGCATGCCGGAATGCACGTGCCCTGCAAACCGTAATCATCCAGTGATTCCGTAATCACAGGTTGCGGGAAACGGTGGCACTGGCACACCGGTAACTAGGAAAACTTACAGGCATACTTGTAATGAGGCCCAATGTCTGAGACCAGGCACCCTCAGACTGTTAAGAACAGCGTGCAAGGAACAGAAATAAAGTAAACTTAAAACAAATAATGAAATGCAAATGTAACTACAAAGATGGGTGGACAGTAAGTAAGAAGGTGTCCAGTCACTCGCCGCGGCCCAGGTAAACCTAGTACTTAAAAGGAAATGAAACAATGCAAAAATAAGACAAAAACTGAAAACGAATAACAATAAAATGATCAAGGCACAGGAGGATGCAAAGCCATACCTCCTAGCATAGAGAAGACAATACCCATAGACTCAATATACCCTTCCGGAATGAGAGTGAGCCACAAGGCATTTACTACCAATGAGGATAACACATACAAGAGAGAGGCAGCCATAATATGAATACACACACAAGAGTATGTTTACTCGCACACAATGGACCCCCCTCTAGGATTAGTATCACAAACCTGACACAGTTGATCCCAAAAACATGGAGGTCCCATGGAGCAAACAACCAAACAGAATGAGCACCTCCAACAGGGCAACACATTGCCACAGTGTGATAAACAATCACAAACTCATCAGTGCCAGAACACCCTATGAGGCTGCCTTTCAAACAGAGCTATCAGATTTTCGTGATAAAAACCCACCCGACAACAATCAGCTCATCCATTTCGCCCTGCAGAGTGAGCGACTCTGCACAGGGCCAGCAATCCATGCACCAAGGCAAATACTAAGCAACAGCATGACCACTATTGACAAGATGAAACATCTACGTTGTGGGAGAGTCCACCCTAGAGTAATGGACTCAAGAGGAGCACTAGACATACATTTGCAAACACACAAGCTCCCACCACGGATAATTTACTACCAGCAATGATAGCACGCCTATAGGCAGATACACTTCAACACCCGGATAACAAAACCTTCACTTACACCATGCCATTCAACAGGAGTCTGCATCCCATTCTGAGACCAGTTTCCCCAACTTGAGTGTAGCCACTGGCCCAATTTGGGCCCAGCAAATGAGGGTTACCCGCTTGACCGTGGGGGAAATAAAGAAATAAAGATGCAGACACCAGGGTATTTGATGTTTGTGTGTTTGTGTGACATATCTATTTATTGTTGGCCTGAACCATCCAGCCTACCATATGGCTGGATGGAATGTAAAACATAAAACAAAACAATATTGGATAGAGCCTCCCCTGCCCAGCGGTGGACTAGGCAGGTGAGAGATATTTAAAAGAGTGATGGTTGGAGGAAGGGGAGGAAGCAGGAGGCAATTATTACCAGCTCTCTGGAGGGCATTGACCTTAAGTGGCCACGAGGTTAGGAATACTTCCCCAGCCAGGCTGTGTATGCCAGGTGTGGCCCAGCATCAACTGTGGAACCAGGCTGTGTGCCTGGAGTAGCACGGGCATTCATGGGTCATGTGCAGCATGTGCAGGATGGCATGGGGAGAATATCAGAGACACCCAGCTTGGGCCACAAATGCATGGTGGACCAGACCACGGAACACAACCATGACCCCCGTCGTCCTGCCCTGGAGCTAGACAGGGTGAACCCAGAAGAGAACTGCTCCCGGGCTTTGCATGCCAGAGGAAGTGACGAAAGAAGCTGTGCAGTGGTTAAAGTCCACCGTACCAGGTGGCCAATTTGGTGAAAAATTCAAGTCCTGGGCCGGCGCGTCCTCACGGCTGGGGAAAGAGCTCTGGCCAGCCGCCAGAACACCAGAGAGCCCTTGCTGGCCCGCCCCCTAGCAGCGTACATGCACGGAGGAGAGAGGGGGCAGGCCATCTCCCTGCAAATGTGCACCAGGGTACAGCGGTGAAACAGGATGTGAAATCCCCCTGGCAATGGGGATGCTGCCAGAGTCACAGAGGTGCCACAGAGAGCAGCAGTGAAGCAGCAGCCCCAAGTGGTGGATAGGGCCACTAAGGAAGATTTGCCTACCACAGGCCAAGCAGCAGTGAAGATGGAGAGTCCCCCTAGGGCATAGAGGCCACCAATGAACTAACATGGAGTGCAGGCCAAGTGGGGTTGATGTGGCATCCGCACGTGGTGTACAAGGCTGCCATGGGCGAAAAGGAGGCACAGGAACACAATCGCATTCCAGGGTGCTTCAGGACTCCTAATGATTGCTCAACCTGGGTTGCACCCTTACCAAGAAGATGCACCAAGTACTCATTGTCTTCACTGACTGATGCCTGCACCAACCTGCTAACATTCTGCATTACGACAAACAATACCCATACCAACTAAGATACCAACTAAGATACCCGCGCATGGCAATTCAACAACTCTGCCAAATGACATCAACAATCAGAACTCTACACTTTTCCAGCCAAATGATTTATCAGTCCCCAAAGCAACCTTACTGTAAGGCACATGAGGCTCTACTCTGGATGAAGCTACCTCAAGAGATCGCGAAAGGACATGAAAGGGTATAGAGCCTCACACAGCACCCAGTGTCAATGAAGCATTCTGAAACATAAACCATGGATCAAAAGTCAACAGTGCCACTAAAGCCTATGATTAGTTGGCACACAGAAGTTTTATAGACATAAATGCTGTGTGTTTGCAAAGTGAGAACCTGTTCAGAACGCTGCTGTGCATCATACAGGGATATGGAGCAAACAGCACTACAATGAGGCTCTTACTCTGAGTGTGGAAACCATGTCACGTGGGTTGGTAGTAACCGAGAAGCTGATGCTCATACGTTGTGATGACACCAACCTGAAGGGAGAGAATATGTCTCATGATCAGGAGATGCGACTTGCTAAGGAAGCACTCAAGATTAAGGGATATTTCACTAAAGGCCTAATGTTTAAATGTAACTAACAAAATGTATCAATACCTTTCATTGACTAAACCCCTATAAAAGTTGATGTATTACAATGGTATGAGAATACTCTTTTTCTGCCACAGCTGCATAGAAAATAAACTGGCGCCGTCACCCACTGCTGTTCAGAAGAGTGTTGTATTTTGTTTTGCATTCACAGTGTGGACTTCGAAAATGCACTAAACAACACAGTTATCGTTTATGTTCCCTCCTTCCTCACTGACCAGGCCCAGCACCTCTCTCTTTCTGGGAATCAAGAGGCCATGCAAGTGACAGTGGAGCCATATCTCCACAGTATGACATCGAGCAGCTAATGCACACCAGGCGTTGACCGCTTTAAAAGTGTCCAGTTACAAACTTGTCACACTTCACTTTTGCCAACTATCCCACCACTGCACACTGGCATGAAGAATAACAACATCAGGGGCTCCTGTATGGAAACAAGAACAACAACCTAGACGCTCACTAGCACACAGATAGTGGTACTTATCATCTGCATGTTTAAACACCCCAGGGTTGGCATCTTGCCTTTCTGTCTGGTCCCATTAACTCCTAAACATCACCCCTTGCAGAACCAAGTGCCAAAAGGCCTCCAGAATGTCAGGACACAATACATAAGGCACAGTTATATAACCTTGCCCTCAATTCATCAGAATGCCCTATGCTTGGGTGTCCAATTCCAGACCCTGAGGTCCGCAATCTGATGGGCTTTCAGGGTAGCCCCCATTAATATGCATGAGATAAATGTGCATACATTTAGAATCAGTGTGTGAAAATGTATCTCATGAATATTATTGAGGGACATCCTGAAAATCTGTTTCTGGCTCTCAAAGCCTGGAGTTGGACATACCTGCTTACACCAACACACCACCACACTTCCTGATATCGGGCTGGTGGTCCCAAGATTCCACAGCCTTCCTGATCCCCAATCAACATGTAGAGACCATATCCTTCTCCTTAATTCCAGAGGCCAAAACGAGTCTGAATTAATACCCTAAAACCATGATGGGAACCTTCCAGAATGCCTGAAACCTGTCAAGCCCTGTGTATCTCGTTGTTTCAGACTATGGAGACCTGTCAGTGTGTGGTAAAAAGAGCACAGGAGAAAATCAAGAGGGGAGGCATGCATTAACATTGGTTAAGCACACTACTTTGTTCTCTCTCAAACGAGAGGACTAATTCTGAGTCAGGTGTGCTGTAACATCAGCATCCATAGTTCTGCAAGGCATATCTTGGCAGTAGATCCGCTATGTACTCATACCAGTGATACCAATTATGAAGGGATACACACAGAGCGATTAGGCCTCTCTCACCCAAAGTTTGTAAGTCCCCAAACGTCATGTCAATCACAATCCTGAGGAATCAAGCACCTCAAGATCACACTACTCACACCCTAACCATAGCCCCAAACCTGAGTTCAGAAGCATCACTTTGAGATCAGATCTTTTTCAGAATGTGATCATACTTCCTCACTGTGGGTAGTGACCCTACCTATGGCCAGACTCCGCCCACACTGGTACCTCCAACCACACTGTGATAGTAAAATATTCTTTAATTCCTGTTCATCACTGAGATGACACTTTCCACTCTTAGAACCATACAATGAGACCATAGCCACACGCTAAACCAAAGACCTTAACCTTGAAGTCAAACACCCCTCTTATGTATGTATTCCTGTTTTGTTTGGTGCAAACTTTTCTTTTAAGTCCTTTGCATAATAGGGACACTCATGCCTAAATATGTACATTCTTCTTCAGAATCATTGGCTCTGTCTGAGAACATACCTACGTTTTGCTCTGTAGTGGACCCGTTATTGACTACTGGGAACTAAGGATGACTATTTTCCTTTACTGGGTAAAATGATGAACATAGAGGGAGAGTCACTGGCTTTGTATATCTCTAGTGCATGTGTGCATGTACACTTTTGTGAATGTCTGAGCATGTGGACTTACATTGGCAAAGTCTCACCCTATTCTACAAACAAAACGCACTCACAAACGTGAGCTAGAACCATAGCTTCCGCTGAGCTCAAAAGGAAGGTTGCATGAGAAAGGTAAGTACACATAAGAGTCTATTTTGGCCAATTCTGTAGCTTGGAATGGCAGTGGCACACGCTGCACCCTGTTGTCAGGGGTGGAAATGTATTCCTTCAGTTTTGAAAATCAGAAGCGTGGCCTTTATGGACCATCATGCTGAATTTCACTCACAACATGGTGGCTTGTGCCTAATGAAGTTGCCAGGCTCCAGGAGTTCATCCACATGGATGGTGGAAGTCAATGAAACCTTTTTTTGGAGAGCATTGCTCAATACGTGTGAGTTCATGTTAGTTGCTGTGCAGCATTGGAACACCTGTCTGGGTGTTCCCAAATTACTGAGGTATTTTTTGTGAAGGGGAACAGTGTGTTTATAAACTGACATCTGCACCCTCTGTTCAAAAAAACGCAAGACTGAATCCCAACGGAGGAAAACCCCATCTGTGTCTAAAAAAACCTGCTTCTCTTCCATAAAGAAGGCATATAAACAAGCCCTTCTACAGGCTAAATGCACCATTTACAACATCAGAATGTCCAATGCCAAATCTGCCAGCTGAGAGCTCTTCACGATTCCACATGAGCTTCTCCTACTACTCGACCCCCAAACATCTTCAAGGATGTTACCAGGTGTATGAACATCCAAAATACATTTCTGGATAAAATCAGCATTCTCCAGAAAAAGTTCCCACTGAAAGAACATTCTCTCGGTGCTAGCACGCAAAGGTCCCGTTCACACCTCACTCTTGCACACTCTGCAAGACCTTCCCCTATTCCACTTCAATCCAGTCTCGGATGCCGAGGTCACCATGATCATGAAAGACCTCAAACCCTCCTGTTGCCAAGGGGATGTTGGCCTGGCATCTGTCATTAAGGACTGCATCAGTGCCCTTACTCTGTTCATCACCACCCTCATTAACGCCTATTTTGCTGTCTGCTCAGTGCCCTCCAGTCTGAAGGAAGCCTGAGTTCTCCTGCTGCTGAAAAAAAACACATTAGACCCATCTATACCCACCAACCAGTGCCTGATCACCACTGTCCCTTTGCTCCTAAAGCTACATCTTGAAGCCAATAGCACAGTAGGAGTGCGCCAATCTGGATTCCGCCCTGCCACGACACAGAATCAGCGCTTCTGGATCTAAAATACAAACTCGATGAGAGCAAATATGCAGGTAAATGGGCACTCCTACCAATGCTGGATCTATCTGCAGCCTTTGCCCATGCGGGCCAACATATCTTGTGTTAGAACCCTCCTTCGTTGGCTCACGTCTCGCCTGAAGCTGTTGCCTGGGTAAAGTCTTTCCTTTCCAACAGAACCATCAGAGTCTTTGCAGACAAGTTTTCGACCCTCCCCCACCGCCTGTTACCTGCAGCATGCTCCAAGGCTCAAGTGTATCCCCCACACTTTACAACATTTTCAACAAACCCCTATTTGACCTCTCCTGGATGACCAGGGTATTTCCTATACCAACTACATGGATGACACAAAGATCCTCCTATCTTTAACTGGAAACGACCCCACTTACTCTGACACTGCACACAGTCTACCAAACTGTCCAAGCCTGGATGGCCTCTCACCTTCTCTGCCTTAATGACAAAAAAACTGAAATTCTCTTGGTCGGTTCCCAAGTCATTCTCAATGAGCTAGTCCATGCTTACAAAGCCTTCACCACAGATGGCATCACTATACCAGACTCCTTCTGTGGGGTGTAATGACATCCCTAGAATGTCATAACTGAAAGGCCATGTTAGGCCTATATTACAAAATGCGCTGTTCCTATGTAAAAGGCACACTGGAAAAGTGACCAGCAAGCTCTAAAGCCTTTACATAGCCAAGGTGCCTAGCGGATTCAAATACGTGTACTTCTGCAGTTGAAACAAAGAGTATGTTGAAAAAGAAAAACAGATTGCAGAAGGGAAAGGCACATCATATTGTTGGTTGAGAGACAAAAAGCAGCATTTTTCATTGAAACTACCACATATGAAAATGCTGTGCACCCTGAAAATCAGGAGTACAAACGGATTCACCATGTGAATTTCAAATACATGTTAGTATTTTTCATGTTGTGTGACTAAGGCTCACTTTCCTACACAGAAGCTGACATCATGTTAAATGGAAAGATGTGTGCATTTTGCAGCATGTAATGAATACCTAGGTTGAAAATGCACATTGTGAATGACAAAATGGACAGCAGGGTTTCACTTTCAGTTGCCACCTTGAAAAAACCAATACAGTGTAAAAAAGGAAAGACACAGATTCAAAAGGGCCTTGCATGTAAGTGTAAGTGATAAGGCCAAGGAAAAATAAAGAAATAGATTTTATATGAAAAGCAGGGTATTTCTAACCCTGAAACTGCAATGTCCAGAGACATGTGCATTTCGGATATGGGGGAAAAAAGTTGCTAAGAATTAACTCATCATGATGACAAAATGAACAGTGATGTGCAAACATGTTAAAAATAATAGGAAGACATCAGGTCTAAAGCAAACTATTGTGACATGTGATGTACTGTATTGACTTCAACACAGAGATTCAAAGCCACCTTGCCCCATGACATACTTTGCTCTGCTGTCTATCTGAAAAAAACATTCCTCGAAGTCAGGAACAGAGTGAAGAGCTGCCTTCACGCATGACAGAGCTTTTTATTGGGGGTAGCTGAGTCAACAGACAGTAAGCCTGTAAAGACTGGTGGGGGTATTTGTACTTCTGCTCCCTATGTGGTAGGGTTAAGGCACAGAACAACCCCAGCTAAGGTTCTCAATTTGGTAGAATGGGCGAGCAGCCAGGCTTAAGCTTTCAGGAGGTGATGCAGGCTGATTCTTAAGTACAGTGTTTCCCCAAAGCCCCCACAAAGGAATGTCCACACTCTATGTTAGGTGATAACACATCTTCTTTATATAAAATAAGGTTTGCTACCCAAAAACATATACATATAAATAATAACACTTTGGGCCACATCAGGAGTCTGGCAGTATACTGCTACTCGGTCCCAATGGTGTTGGGGGCACTATTACTGCCGATGATAATTGTGCTGGTGGTAATAATGCCAAAAATTGTTGAAAAAGGGCAATAAGTCGACATTTCTACCGCCAGCTTTTTGCTGGAGGTAAAACTTCAACTTACCGCCCAACTCCAGATCGGGCCAGCCCTTAAATGCAGTGGAAATAGCGTTACTGCCGCAATTAAAGGCTACTGCTCAACTTGTGGTGAGGCCCTTTTTACTTGGAATTCTTATTCAAATAATGGCAAATATATACACTCTATGTGGTACCACACAATACTTAAATGAAGTAATAGATGAACTTACTCCAGACAGTTTTAAATAGGGTTGTGAATTCTTAAGTGAGGGGTATAAGCATAGAATAGGGAGGAAAGGCAGGTTAGTTGTGAACAGTGGCAGAATGCTTTTTTAGACTAGATATACAATTCTGTGTGAAGATCCCCCCACCTGGGCAACCAGTACTGGAAAAGTTAGGGAACGACTTATCTTGTCTTTTACAGCCCAGTCCAATAATGTTCAATAACCTTCTGCTTTCTTTTAAAGGTTCTACCACCCCTAAGTATCTGACAGGGCACAGGAGAGCAGGATTCAAGACAAATCTGGGACCCCTGGATGACTCCTGAGGCTAGAAGATGCTCTTCATCGCCACAGCAATTTTGGTGCCTTGGCAGGCGAAGTGGCAGAGTATCTCAGTTTCACTCGATGATTCCCTCCAAGGATGGACCCCCCCTTAGAAGAAGGAGCCACTGGGATGATGAGTCCATGATAAAAATGTGACCAAAGTCTTTCTGAAGTGCAGCAGTTTTACTCTTCATGGTGCTCTCATGTGGTCGACGATTTCTACGACTGTAGAAGTCCTGTGAAGATAAAACTTGCTGTGAGCTCCTTAAAGTATTGGGAGATGAGAGTAAGACCCCTCGGACCCTTTGATGAGTTCTGTCAGAGACGGTTGCTAGGTCACTTTTGATGTTGAGTTTCGGAATATCAGGGTTTTCTGACTTTCAGTTCTTTGGTGCTGCAGCAGGGATATCTGGACGGGTTCTGGTGACCTGGACTTGTCCACTGGAGTGGACCTCAGACCCTAACAAAGACTGTACCCTCAGGACATCTTTGTTAGCTTCTGGTGGTGGGAAACCCACTGGCAGACCTTCAACTGCACTCAGTGACTCTGGACTCTCTCCGGCAGGAAAAGGTGCTCAGTGATGATAGCAAGGACATCCCTTGGAATGTTCTTTGGCAGTTTGGAATTTTCGCAGCTCCAGGTGTCCAGCACCGCTATGTCAGGGTACCCCCTCTTCTGGGCAGTAGACAGCAAAGGCTTCCAGCGCTCACAAAACGCACCTCTGGACCCTGGGTGACACCAATAGACTTCTTTGACTCCAGATGTCCGGGCAATCTTCTTCAGGACTCACGAAGACCCCTCCCCCAGATGGCAGGCAGGCACACACGATTGGCTTCCAGGACACTTCAGACGCAGTTTTGCACAATGGTCCATCGTAGCTCTGGGAGAGGTCTCCATTGCAGGTCCTCTCTGGGTCAGTCCTTGGAAGACATGACAGCTTTTGGATTACATTGAAGAAAATGCAGCAGCATACTTCTCCTCCAGCTGGATTTCATGGAACAGCGTCTTCTTGCTAAGCTTCGACTTCAGCTTCTGAACAAATGGATAAGTGAGAGGTCCCCAGGTATACACATCTGTTTCCCATTCACTCTGGCTGAGCCAGGCTCAGTCAGCCAATCACGCAGAAGGGCATTCATGCAGGCAGACAGCCAGCCAATCAGGATCAGAGGCATTCAGTCCATTCACTTCTCCCAGACACCCATTACAAAAAATATGTTTTGGGGTAAGTACATAGACTTTCAGCACACTACACTGCATTCATGTCAGTTTCAGTCAGGGCTGCATCCTTCATTGTGTCACACACACAGAAACCATATACCGATAACACAGAATGTGAGTTCACTTCAGACTGCATTCATACAGGTGCCACCCCTAGGGTGTACCCACAACACACAGCCCCTGTGAAGGCTCCAGTCAGTCTAACAGGAGGCAGTCCCAGAGCCATGTATCGTATTTCCACCAACAGCCAGTCAGGAGGAAAGGGAACAGAGATGTATATGGTGTTTCCACACAACAGCCATTCAGGAGGAAAGGACAGAGTCAGGGCTTCCCAGCCAGGACTTTGGTAAACAAGGTAAAAGGCAATAGAAACTAAGAGGCCACCTCAGCCATCTTGCCTTTGCGTAGTAATCAATGTATTCCTATGGCAAGGCCTGGGTATCCCAAAAATGAGGACACTCAGAGCCACTGCCAAGTCAGCATGTAGCTGCCACCAGCCCATACCCTGCTCTGTGGGCAACACACAGGTGCATAAACACGCACATAAAGGTTAAAGGGTGTACCCTCACCAGCTGGTGCTATAAGGCTATCCAATGTGTGTTGTTCACCACACAATCAAATGAAGAACTGCACTGCCAGAGGTCCAGAGTGGACCCCAGTGACAGATCACATAAGGAAAACACACACAAAGAATTGATAGGACAAGAACTAGGAGGCCCTTTCCCCCGTAAGGAATTTCCAGCATCACACAGCCCTTGACTGTGGTGAACTTAGAACAACTTTTAAAAAATACAAGATTCTAAATTCGAATTGTGGTCAACTCAGGGATACCATCACAGACTTGTTCCTGGAGGAATTTTCCCTGAGCATGGTAGTGGGACATCTGCTCAGCTCTTTCATATAAGCAGAACTGTGGCGTTATCTTTGACCTTACAAGAATGCTGATGGATAATTGCAAGAACATTAACCCATTGGCCATAAATCTGCCATGTGCCGATTCTGTAAAATGGAAAATCCATTTGATCCACTCAAATATCTGGTAATAACTTGTACAGCAGTGCAAGGAAAAAGGTTATATTTAACTAGAGGGATAGCCCCCAATACTAGAACCTGGAGTCAGAATACTGTATAATGTGAAGTTGTCCTAGTTGGTTTGTTTTGGAGCACAGTAGTGTGCATTCAATTTTCTACTTTTTTTTACATTTAATGTCTTAATATTACCAGAATTGTTAGCAACAGTAAAGTACAATCAGCATTTAATTGTGATTCAGATTATTTTATATTCAAGTACAAAGTGATGGTACATTAAACCCCATCCTCTTATTATTTCATTTTTCAAAATTATTTCAACCAAACTTGCTTTTTCTTTCAGTGCAAAACACGAACAGAGTATATGGCATTTAACATCTCATGTTTTTGCACATATTCATATATTCCAGAATGGCATGCCTGGTGAGGTGCATTCATTTATAAAAGTTATTTCAATCCATAAGGCTAGAATTGGTATACAAACACACAATTCATTTATAGGTACAAACAGTTTCTTTAACAAGACACTACATGAGATGTTAAATGCCATATACTTTGTTAATGTTTTGCACTGAAAGGAAAAGCAAGTTTGGTTGAAATAAGTTTCAACAATAAAAAAATAAGACGATAGGGATTGATGTACCATTGCTTTGTATTTGAACAAAAAACAATCGAATCACAATTAAATGGTGATTGTACTTTACTGTTGCTAACAATGCTGGCTGGTAATTTTGAGACATTAAATGTAAAAAAAAAGTAGAAAATTGAATGAAATGTGTTCAACCGGGACGATGAAGAGTTAATATGGTGCTGCTGTCTGGTTGGATGGATGGACCACCTCTACAGTACTTACTGTTTCAACTGGATCAAATCAGAGTAGATCCAGAAACTTCATCAAGTGGATTTTAACTAATGGTCACTATCTATGTTATCATTGTTGTTCTCTGGAATAAGCAATTGTTAATGTCTCTTTTCCTTTTTTCCTATTTTTTCTTCTTTTTTTAAATGATTTTATGAATGTTATTTTCGATTGTTTACATCTAATTGTCATCCTCTGGATATGAATTTCTTGATGACCTCTTCACAGATGTATAATTTTAACCATTCTTGGAATTGTTATCCTATTTTAATACTGCTGAATAATGTGTTCTGTTAATTGTAATTAATACTGTTTGTGTATAATTGTTAAAGGTTATTATATAACCATATAACAATAAAAAATACCCTTTGGCCAGACCACTAATAAAAGCTTGAAGAGATGTAATGTGAACATTGAAATATGCATGGGATTAGGTTGCCATATTAACCACATTTTATTCATTTTCTCAACAATCATCAGTCGGACAGTAATGGTACAGGTATCACCGAAAAGCTGCTTTCAGGCCTCGAATTGTTGTAATTCTGATTCAAATGTGATTTGGGAAATAGGTTTCTAGCTTCCCCAAAAACGTTATGAGTACGAATGTTAGGGAGCTGATGGCTTATTAAATTAGCTATCTGGGAAGCACATTTCACATTCCTAACTATGATAATCTTTGCATGAACGGCAGAAAACTATAGCTTACACAGGCAATACCTTGCCAAAACAAAAATATGTTCTACACATATGTCATGATTAGGGGAACATTACTATCTTTGTATTGTGGCATTTATTGGTAAATTGCACATGTTGGCATGAAGAGACTTTTTGAGGGTAAAAACTGACATTTAAAAAAAATGTTAATGACAGAAGGTGTGTACCTCGTCACATCACTTCCATCATAGAACTCCAAGGGCCAATTGGCAGAGAGAGGTTGGACCTTTAGAAGAGGAAGAGGGGATAAACCTCCAATGAAAAGTCAGAACCAATAAACCTGCACCTTCTAATTGTAATATTTGAAGGTATGGCTTTTAAAGGGTAAAAAGCCCTTGCTGTATGGGGAAGGAGACAGAACTGGCCTAAAAAATATCTAAGGGAGAGCTGCCAAAATATCTTGAAGGAGACTTGCATTAATCCATCTGGGTAAATCCTGGCATAGCTGCCTGATATTACCAGGCTGAAAAGGCCTCAAATTGATGGAAACCTAACCATACATGGGAGACAGAACTTGTGAAGGCCAAAAGCTGACTAGGCTGTATTATTAAAGAGAACCAAAAAGAATATGGATTCTGGTGACTATCATTGACTGAAGTGTTTGATCAGACCCCTTTGCTGCCCAAAAGAGGAGCCTTGTTGACATTCCTGAGTGCCAAAAACAGAGGTTTCCAACGTGAGTAGATTATCCAAATGAAACTAAGTGTGGGTGGCATCTGCCTGCCTTAATATGTTCCCTTAATAGTGGTTAGGAGGCAAATTGTGTAGACCCTTAGCATGTTTTCTAAGGGTCTACACAGTTTAAGTTTAAGTTAATTAACTCCCGAATAGATTGACGCATGGGGGTGTTGGAGGAATTTGAAACCTCTGCCCTCTTTCCTAGGTGGTAGTGAAGTTATAGTCATGTAAAGCAATTGGGGTACATTTATTTTTCCTTTGAACCCCAGACTTCTCTAAAGAACAAGGGGTCTACTTGTCCCAAAACAAAATTCTCAACTGTGCCCACTTCAAAGACATTGGGCCTCATTACACGGAAGGCGGTAATCCAGGGTGCTATTAGCACCCTGGACCATGCCGGTAAATTACCGGCACCGCCTTGGCGGAAAGGGGATTTACCGCCCCATTCCAAGGTTGGAGGGGCGGTAAATCCCCCTTCCGCCATTGCCCTTCCCCATTCCCATTTCTGCCCCATAGGGCTCTATGGGAATGGGGAAGGCGCTAATTACGGCACCGCAATTTTGCGGTGCCGTAATTAGCTCCGAGGTCCCTTAGCGGGTTGGTACTTAGCGCCTGCAAGAAGCAGGCGTTGATTCCTCCAACCCGCAAAGGGACCTCGTAGTACGGCGATAAGGGTTAACGGTCACCGTTGCCATTAACGGTGACCGTTAACCCTTACCGCCGTCCGTGTAATGAGGCCCATTGCCTTTAAACAAAGGGGTGTTTTTGTCCCAAAACGAAAGATTCCCAACTGTCCTCACCCTCCAGAGCTTGCCTTTGCACAAAGGGGTGCCCTGGTTGCAAAACAAAATTCCTAACTGGCACCACTCCCTAGACCTGCCTTTAAAAGAGAGGGGTGCTGCACATAACGTTTGCCTGGATTTTGGTGCTGGGGAGAAACGTGCTTGACAAAGTGAAACCACATGTAATTCTCCATTGAAAAATATACACTCCATCCTGAGAGTGAATAAGTGACCCTGATAGCAGAACGATTTTGTATTGCTTTTCAGTGAAAGAGAAAGAAGGGTTCTATCCATCAAAAGTATTGTTAAACGTCTGTGGGGTTTCAAACTGCTAGCATTTTCAAGTATGCAGGGAAGTGACACATACAAAGGACTGCGTGTGAAATAGTTTGAAAACAAAACTGTGCTTTGTTTTAAATCTAAACCTTATCAAGTAATATTTTAATTTTTATTACAAAAAGGAAAAAAGTGTGTTTTGCATTGGAGCTGTGTTTTGTGCCAGGGCGCATGTGTAATAATTTTAGCAATTATTAATTGAACCTATACTAAATAAATATATATTCTCTCTACACCTCAGCCTTGTTCTTAGCTCATTGTTGGCACGGGGGAGGGATCTATGTGGCTATATTTGAGTCATAGATAGGGCTAGTTCAACCACAATAAATGATTTATTTTGGGCCATCTTAAATGGGGGGACTACCTATATTAAGCGTGGTCTCCCAATATATTGTTACAAAGTGGGGGCTCATGCCGTAATTTTGCTTACTGTCTTTGACAAGTGCATTGTGACACACTCTTCATTCTGGTGAAAACACATTGAGGTGGATAGCAGGTTGTTTATGGTTTGTTAAAGTACCACTATGGCTTGACCACTGGCTTTCAGGGAGGTGTGTAGGAAAATAAGGGTGTGCAGAGAAACAATGCAAATGTACTTTGATTTGAATTGATTTTTTGATTTGGCATTGAGTGTGGAAATCAAGCAGGAATATGGTGAGTTTTGCCCCTGTGCGAAGAAAGTGTAGAAGGGTGCAGAAAGCCATTCTTAAAATGACTACCTTAGAAGTGGACGATGCCAGGAAGCCTCTCCTAGCTAAATTGCTCATTTGGGGGGAATGGCTTGAGTACGAAGCTGGGAGCTGGCAAACTAGAATGGTGCAGGAGGTTACCTCAGTGAAGGTGGGATATCACAAAAAGCTTTAGAAGCATTTAATATAATCCAAACTACTCATGAAGAGCAAATAGTTCAGATAATAGCTTATTTATGTTTCCACTTGCAATTAGTGAAATAGGGATTGCAAAATAGTGAGGCCTGTGTGCTGAATCAGACTGAGGTCCTGCAAAAGGCCCAGAAAGGATTTATGCAGTTTGAAGATAAAGCACAACGGACCCACATTTTGAAGTAAAACTTCAAAACCTCATTGATCATCTTCAAAATGAGGTGAAACCCCACCTACGGGCCATTGCAGAGCGAGAAATAAAGTGTGCTAAACTGCATGACACATTCAATGAGAGTGCAGAAACTAAGACCTTCAATGCCAATTGAGGGACCACACTGGTCACAATAGATGGTTGTTAGATGGCATTATGGCACCCAAACAACAAATAAAGTACTGTGAAAGGGAAAACAGTCAATCATCAAACATATGGACTCCAAACAGGAGTTTGATAGCATGTGTCAGGATGTAAATATTTTTACGCAACATAAATTACAGACCAAGATGTATTAAAGTTGAAAATGGAGCAGAAACCGGTCAGTCAGGTTATCAGGAACTGACCAGAATTAAGAAAGAGAATACAGAGCTAGTGGAGCATCTGAAGCAAGCAGAAGTTGACCTATTACAGGCAGCACATTGTAGGGCACGCAAGAGAAAGAGGTGAGTATGTTGAAAGAAAAACACCTTGAATATACAAGCATAGGACAAGAATCACAGAGAAAATCATTTAAGTATTTCAGAATGAAGTACGGGAAATGAAGGATTGATTGGTGGTTCAAAGCAGGGTACTGGAGACCAGCCAGGCCTTGGTGTCAGAGTAAAAAAGGCATCTCTCTGAATACCAACAGGAAATAAGGACAGAGAGAAGCAGGTGTGAGAGTTTAACAACTGAAACTGAGAAATACAAACAGGCTGTGAGGCACCCTGACCAATCAGTGGGCCTCATTACAACCCAGGCGTTGAGGGTTTAACGGCGCCGTCAACCCTTAACGCCTGATTACCATTTTAACGCCTGCTTTTAGCAGGCGTTAAAATGCAAGGCGCTAACCCGCCTTGGTGCTAATTACGGCACCGTAATTTACGGTGCCGTAATTAGCGCCTTCCCCACTCCCATTATGCCATATGGGGCAAAAATGGTAATGGGGAAGGGTAAATGGGGAATGGGGATTTACCGCCCCACTCACCTTGGAATGGGGCGGTAAATCCGCCATCCACCATGGTGTAAACAGAGTTTACACCATGGTGGTAAAGTAGGGAACTTACCGCCTGGGTTGTAATGAGGCCCAGTGTATGGAATAGGGCCCTCTGATCAAGGAGCGATGCCCCTCCCATCAGGGAACTCATGCCAGTTATCCACAACCTCCTATGTACAAATGGGAACTGACCTCATGCATACCACCTATAGGGAACATGGAAACATGAAGAAGCTGGACTTAACCAGGCATAGACAAACTGATCAAGGAGGTCAGTCCTTATCTAATATTGTATAGTCTTCATCTCTACCACACAGAAAGGAAGGGGGCAGACCAGTGTGTCCTAGGAGCCTAAAAGGAATTATGTGAGTTCTTCTGACACTGACAATTCCTATGATGAGAAAATCAGGGAGTGATATTTGCAGAAGATGAGATTACAAAGAGACCACCTAGCCCACTTCACTAAAAGAGAAAAGCCAGTGATTCATCCCAGGAAGGGCATAATAAAAACCTCAATACATTCAGGGTAATGGGGGCTTCCCCAGACTACCTAGAAGGTGGAAGGAAGAGAATCCAGGGCCTAAAAGTGACAACAGGGAAAGTGACCTTGAGAGTTCACTGCCGCCCAGGTGAGAGGAGTCCATCCTATGAGTCTGGGAGGTATGCCCAATCTTACAGAGATAGGGAGCACCTAGAAGACATAGAATGGAGTCCTAATAGCGGAGCCAGAAAGTGAATAGACTCAGGTGCAAAGAAAAAAGGACAGCTGAACAGAGAAAGGGTTTTGTTAAAGACCCAATCAGACAAATTAAGACAATAAAGAGCTTCCTGATCCCATGCAACAAGAATGCCGGACTGGAGGACCAGGATCATTATAAATGGTCCACCTATAAGGTGGCCATTTTGAAAAATGTCTCCACACATAGGAACCCACAACCCAATATGGCTGCATTTAATTTGTAATGTGGGGAGTTCATGCAGGATTTAAGATGTGAATTTAACTTCCAGACCGGTGAACCCAAATAGTAGGGAGTTTCTAACCACATACTTCCATGGGCTGCCCAGATATATCATTACTCAATTGGTATGTGATTTTCATGAACGCAGTGCCTGGGAATGGGTAATTAAGCAAGCCTCTAGGATCTCTGAGGTCCAAAAGTCCACTGAAACTTAACCTACCCCAACAACCGCAAAACCATCGGCAACACCTCCCGCGGCCGGCCCAATCAAACGGTAATCAGGTGGGGTACAGAACAATGATCCCTCTGACCTTGCCATCTATATATGCCGTAGGTATAAGGGTACAAAACCAATCCTGGGGTATAAGTACACTCCCCCTGGCACAAGGGGGGAGCCGAACCAGGTAAGTACTTCCCCGGGAAACTTCCCCCCAAACTTCCTGCAGGAGAGATGTATCACTCCACCTCCCAACCTGAATTCTTTCCACAGGTACCCTCTGAATCATAACTTCCAGAATAATTGTCCCCTTTCTCCCTGGTTCCAGGACAATAGGTCCCTTGGCCAGGGAGAAGGGAGATTCAGAATGAAAAATTATGGGGGAAATGTCCAGTACCCGAGCTACTCTGGGAGAAGGGATAGTTTCCCTTTTCAAGAGTGGCATAGGTATGAATCAAGACCTCGCTATAACCCAGAAAATGTCTGACCGCTGGGGCGACAGGTCCAGCAACTGACCAAGGACCTGGGGCATATGTTGAGGGCACAATAAAACCCTCAACCTAACCCTGCTTCCCAGAATTCTGCAAAACCCAGGTCTGATATCCAAGGGGGGAAATGATGGAAGGAAGCATGTGACAAGCCACAGGTTCCTGTGGAGGGGGCCTGGGTGGAAGGGAGATGCCAAGCTCTAGTGGAAGATTCCTTTCTCACCAGGAGAGAACACATGGACACCTCTCAGCCTGAAAGTGCCTCTTCTACCCCCAGGAAGTTATAACCCAAAGAGCAAAGGGCAAGTAGAAGAGGCCAAAGAAAAGCCCACTTTGGAGGAAGTAAAGATAATCCTCTTTGAAAGAAAAGAGTCCCTGGAGGATTCAGGTAAGCAAACCTTCTAGTTCAGGAATGGGGGATCCCTCCCAAAGATAAATGGGTTTCAAAAGACCCTGAGTTGGGTGGGGTAAGTATGGAGACCGACCCAGATCAAGAGATTCTAAGACTTCAACCGTATGAGCTAGATAATACCAAAGAATAAGAGGTATCCTTTGCCCAAACAGCTTCTGAGAACTGTCTTCCGGTAAAGGGGGAAAGCAAAGAATCTGGGGAGAAAGAGGATTCCCCCAAATCCATCCATTGTTAGCTGTAAAATGTTCCTTACAGATTCCCAATCTCCGACACAGAAAATTGCCCCAGATCACACAGTGTCGAACAAAAAAATTACTGCCGAGCTGGCCAATAACTCAAACTTTCTTTGCGCCCTCAAGGAAAAAGAGAGCATATTTTATGCGGTCAAGCTGCAGAGTCAGTGTGAATTATCAGCTCTGGTGGATACTGTATTACAAGCCAACCTTCTGTCCAAAAAGGCTTTTGACCAACTAAACTCAGGAAGGGGGAGGGTCACCAAATTCACCTCATACCTCTTTCTGGACAACTCCAATGTTTTGATTGGAATGAGATTGCCATCGAAGGGACAGCAGATCTGGAAATCGAAATTGGGTAACATTAGTTAAAACATCTGGTGAAAGTAGTGACTCCAGAGGGCACACCTTGTTTACTGGGGAACTCCTCCGGAGGTTTTTCACCTCTGATCGGCTGTGTAAAAAAGGCCCTCTGGACCCAGACTAACCGTCCTATAAGACTAAAAATGAGTACCAATTATGTAAGCTTGAATGGTACTTGCCATTTAATTTACCAATGCTGTGAGAAAGTGGAGTTTCATTTCAAGAATAATCAGGTCCCAAACTTCACTGTCATCTCGGTAGTAGAACAGCCTGGTGATGGGAACCCTTCTCCATTCTTGAAAATGAACCTTCCTCCCAGTTTTAAGTGGCATTCCACACCGGAAGGGAATACGCTGATATTTTACACTAGTCCAAAGTCAGAAGAAAAATTGAGTCCCATGAAAAAGACGATGAAGAACCAGCTCAAAGTCTGACGGACATTCAGAAAAACGGCAAACAGTGCTTTTTCCTTTTTCAGATAAATGAGGGGGAGGAGTGTGTGCTCACCAGAGTATGCCTGAATAATGAAAAAAGCTTAATCAGTGAAGGATTATTCAGAAAACTCCCAAAAGATCAGACCATTCCCACATTTAAATGGATTGATAAATGGGAAGTGGGTCTGGAAACCCAAATTCCAAACATTTCCTGTCTAGCAGGTATATGCTAAAAATTTACATTGTTAACAAAAGCATAGAACATAATTTTTGGGTCATGAGAGATGTCCCTTCCGCCTTTTATTTAGGTAGTGACATTCTCAATCGATTTGCAATCAATTTGGATTTAATTAATAATAAAGTCTGGCCACGACTGGGGGGTAACCACATGGGATTTGAAAACACTGAAAAAGCATTCCGGTCCACTGAATTGCTGCCTTGTGTGGTTGAAGTTTCTGTGCGAGAAAAGGATACCATTCCAGGACTGGTGCGACAGTTCATAATTCCCCTCAAAATTAAGCAAGGACAGAATCTGAAACATCAGGACATCCATATAAAATTGAATTCTCATCTCCAACAACACGGTTTGTATTCAAACCTGACACCTCTAGTGGATCTAGAATACGACCCCATTTGAATATTGGTGGAAAACAGTGACTCGCAAAGTATGACTTTGGGTGTAGACACCTTTATTTGAATAGCAGTTGATGCCCAACATGATGTGGTATGGGTAGTAGTGTAGGTGTTTCCGATGTTGAGTTTATCTAAGATGTGGAGTTTATCTAAGAGTCGCATTTCTGGAAGAAAAAAATATAATTGATGCTAGGACGGGGTTAGGCTCAACAAAGCAAGTTGCGTTGAATATTACATTGTAAGAGGATTCAATTCAGCACTACAGCCAAGTTAACGCCTAGTCTAGAATACTGAATGAAAACCCTTATTGATATATCTTTAGGTCCAGTTCATGCGTTCTGGATGACTACCCTTGTATAACACCCCTCTCTTGGAATCCCCCTGACCCCACTGAGCCAAGAAGTAATTCTGTTTTGCAAGTTTAAAAGGTTTATTTGATAAATTAAAATATATATCACACTTTTTAATAAATTAATAATTGAATATCACACTTAATCTGATATGGTAAATATTAACAACGGAGAATCTGGCACTAGCACACTTCTTTAATCACTAATGAGTTGACATGAAATGGATAAGGTAGCACACTGGTAAATAGGAACAAAAGTATAATGTGGTAGAGGATGCTTTATGTATGCTCAGGTGGATGCAATATTCAATGAATGCAGTACAGAAAATACGCAATATGATTTCAACCAAACAATGTAATCACTTTTCTCTGGCTACTCCCCTCCCCCCCTTGATGCAAGGCAAGGAAATGGAAGGAAAACACACAGTTCTCAGAAATGCAATCAACTGTAATTCAGTTCAATCCAGCAAGCTTAAACAGAAGTTTGAAAACACAGGCAAATGCTTTGATAGGTGCTAGCAATGAATGAGAAATATGCTGGAAACGCTCTTAATTCCCTTTTAGAGGTTCAGGATGAGTGGTATCTAGTTAATATTAGTCCAGGCTCACACTAGCAATGATGCAGGGATAGTTAGCAGGTTAAACGAATTTCTGGCAAATGAAATCAGGCAGCAGCAGTTTTTTTACATGTGAAGAAATTGCAAATCGCGGCAAAATTCGCGGATGCGCCGAGCGCTATTACAAAGGAACCGCAAGGACTATCTCTACCGTTTTGGGGTCCTAGGAAAGCCTGGGATCTCAGCTTCCAAATGCTTATTTTGCAAGTCTCTAGCCCAAACGGTTGCGGAGATATGAGTAATTTAGTAAAGGTCGTTTTTGGTTTTGTAAATTTTAAACGCACACTTTTTCAAAATGACAAATTTTACTAGAAATGACAGGTGACAGATAGGAGGCAGTTCTACTTAGGTTAAATAGATTGAATTAGATGAATTTAAACTAAGAGATGTGTTCTGAGTTTTGCTAAGTACTCACAAGAGATTTTGAACAGGAAAGCGACTTGGTCACGATCTTCAGTCTGGTCAGGTCTTTCCGGATTCTGCTCACAGCGCCTGGTCTGGTCTCGGCTAGGCACAGCACTGCTTTCTCTCTGGTCTGGTCTCTGCTAGGCACAGCACTGCTTTCTCTCTGGTCTGGTCTCTGCTAGGCACAGCACTGCTTTCTCTCTGGTCTGGTCTCTGCTCTGGATAGATTGAAGTCTCTAGTTTGGCTTTCTGGAGTTTGATGGAGGTAAGTATGGATTTTTCCGGCAGGGCTTCCAGCGGCAGATGAAATTGAATGTCTCTATGTGTCCTGACTCTCTGCTTTTATCTGTTTCTTGAGAATGGGTGTGTGTGTTGCATCACTAGACTTGCCCCTCTCATTCGTCATTGGTCAGGCTTCCATTCCTCCGCTTGATTGGCAAACTGAACTGTGAGTCAGATTGATGTCATTTTATGATCTCTTGAAACAACCTCCCTTATCATCTGTGCACCCAAATATATATATGATCAAAATCCATACTTCAGAGTTACACAGTTGTTTGAAATTACATATACATGGTGTGGCTGAATTTAGCCATGTCTATGTCCAAATCTGCTCATTCTCGGAGCTTGCATTCAAAGAGTGTACATAATTGACTTTTTAACTGCTTTTTCAATTTCCGACATGGACCCAACTTTACATACATGTGTGCAGGGGGTAGGGACATTAACTGATGAAGTTTCAGATTTTTAACATGCACACATTTAGAGTAATATCCACTTTTCCGCTAAAACCCCCCTGAACATACCACCGGTTCCTACCACGTCTTAAACTGTGGGCAGAAAAATCACAAGAATTATGGTATCATTTATAAAATTTTCACATGTCCGCACTATGAATTATCCCCCTTTTTATAAAACCATATCCTTGCTGCAGGGGTGTGTCTTTTCAGGTCACATGGTACAGAAACCAGTCTTTCCAGTTTCTGCCAAGCCAGCTTGCTTCTCACAGGCAGTGCCCCTCCCAGCTTCTCCAGGAGGAAGCCACTTTTTACGACGTCTGTAATAAAAACCTTTGCCTGAGTGGAGAGGGCTTTGTTCACTCTCTGGCAGAGCACAGGAAATTCAATTATCAGATAGATGGCATATCCTTAGTGTGGGCAGCAAAAGGAACATTGGCCTGGGAACATAGTTGTGACTCAAGTTTCACTCCTGATGGGATCCGTTGCTAGGCAAAATCAAGTTCCTTAAGCCAGACCTTCAGCTAACTTTTTGTTGCTTTTAAAATAACTTGTAATTTTACACATGCAGCTAGAATGCTGATTCTAAGTGCAAAACTATGACATTTCAACAGTTACAAAGGCATGTGACACCAAACATAGGTCACTCATTTAATTTAACATTTTCGATTTTGGTGGTTTTAAATCCAGTTGCAGTTAGGCTTAAGCTGCTGACTCCATAGCATTTTTGTTATAAGCATTGTTTTTGGGCTCTTCATTTCCCAGATTTTGTAGGCACACAAAACTCCATTCTGCCAAATGTCTGCTGGTGTTCAGTGAATATTTTGCACATGTTGCAAGGTTTGAAATAGGCATTTTGCTTGCCTTCAGAAAAACACACAGTGGGTTTTAAAACGCCGGCTTTTGGATAGTGGTGAGTACTGGTACTGCACCCATTTTTGGGATTTTCTTGGATTAATGCATTCTAAACAGGAATGGTTCTTACATGGTAGTAAATCCTTGCTTAACATTGTTTTGATGGGGCTCCTTACAGTAAGATGGTTATGTGGAACCCCACAAAAAGGGTTGAATCTTTAAAGTGGTCCAATGAGTCACGATTTCAGCAACTTTTTGACATCAGTAAAAGTGGATTTTGTTAACAAAGACCTTTCTTTACCCTGGTGGGTGGCAAGTTAGGTAACCATTTTGGTGTGCGCACAACTGCGCAGCTTTTCTGGATTTCGGCGCACATGTGGGTTTTCCGCCATCTTGAATTTCCTAAGCCCACAGCACCAAATGTTGTAGCAGGGTAGCTTAAACGTGGGTCAGGACACCCTACAAGCCCCCCCACGTGACTGCACTTTGAGTTTGGGTCGATGGGGAGTCGCGTGCCCAAGGGTTTTGACCCACGCACCGGTCTGTCCGCATAATCTTCTTCCTCTTCTGTAGATGGCACAGTTCAGCATCTTCTTCTCCATCCGGTCAGATCGATCAGTTCTCCTCGCCGGTCCTGATGGGAAGATTGGGCGTTACCCCGGGCCCGTTGTGTCTTTGCTCCCGGTCTCCGGATCGTCCTTCTTGGTCATCCTTCATGGTTTCATCTCTCCTAGGATGATAAAGGAAGAGCGGCAATATCTACTCATAGACGATTTTTTTTTTCCACCACTGTTGAGATAGTGGGGCAGCATATGCATTTCATCGTAACGAAATATTACATTCTTATTTTGAAAAAAAAAAACAGCATCACTAGAGACAGTTTCATGTAAATCACAATATTTTAGAGACTAGATGTGGTAGGTTTTATGATTGGAACTGAATTAGTCTGATACAGTACCCGCTAGGATTCCAGAGGATTCCTCCAGTTGTTGCAGAGTGTGCCTGGGATGGCAACATTTCAACTGGTTTATGTGGACCCACTTGTCTTCCCCCTCTGCCGAACCACCTTTGGGGATGCGGATCTTGTAGGCCACAGGGGAGATCTTATCGACGATCTCAAAGGGTCCCTTCCATGTAGGCAAAAATTTGCGCTGCTTGGTCTGGTTCCTTTGGAAGTTGTATAGATAGAGCCGGTCTCCCACCTGATATTCCTTCCTGGAAGTTTTCAGGTCATAATGGGTCTTCATGCTATCAGTCGATCTTTCTAGATTCCGCTGAGCATAAGCAAAAGCATGTTGGAGGTGTTTCCTTAAATTCTCTACATACTCATGAGTAGTGGAGGCATTTATCAGTGTCTGCTCTTGGGTCCTGTAGAGCAAATGCTGCGGAAGCACCATCTTGCGCCCAGTCATCAACTCAAATGGTGACATTTTGGTTGCAGATGAAGGGGTAGATCTGATGGCCATTAGGACCAGAGGTAATCGGATATCCCAACTTGGCCCAGAATCTGCCACAAACTTCTTTAATATGCTCACAATTGTCCGGTTATATCTCTCTACTGCCCCAGAAGAAGCTGGTCTATAAGCAATATGCAGCTTTCTCTTGACCCCCAGTATCTCCCACATCTTTGTCATTACTTCACTGGTGAAGTGGCTACCTCTGTCTGACTCAATCCTTTGAGGTAGACCAAAACGGGAAAAGATGTGGTTAATCATCAAGGCAGCTGCAGTTTCTGCCTTGCAATTTGGGGCTGGGAGACATTCCACCCACTTGGTAAACAAGCATGTCACAGTCAACATGTACTTATTCCCCCTAGCCGAGCGAATCACAGGGCCTACAAAGTCGATTTGTAAATCTGACCATGGCAGTGTCATTCCCCTCTTTTGTAAAGGCGCCCGGTGTGTGAGGGATGTCGGCTGAAATTGTGCACACACAAGACAACCCTTCAAATATTGGTTGAGGTCCTGGCCCATGTGTGGCCAGTATGCAACCTCTCTTAAGATTTCCAATGTTGTGTGAAACCCCCTATGACCGGCGGTGGCCGCATCATGGGCGTGACTTAACATCAGGCTTCGGAATGAGGTAGGAACCACCCACTGATCGTGGCCAGCTTTGGATTTCCTTACCAGCAAACCGTCTTGGATCCGGAACATTTTTGGACATTTCATCAACACTCTTAGGTCCTCTTTCCCAATGTAATCGGTATCCGTCAGGGGAAAGTTCTCAGGGTCCTCAAGGTGCTGGTAAAATTTACCAATTATTGGATCCCCCTTCTGAGCAGTAATCAAATCATCATCAGGGGTCTCCTTACTCCATTGTGCAATTGAAAGGTCGTTGTGAGCATTTGTCTGGGACCTAGTGATGGCAGTGACCTGGATTTCCCCCAATAGGGACTCAATCTCAATTAGATCCCCTTGGATGGCCCCGGTTTTGGCCAGCTGATCAGCTAAGTCATTTCCAGTTTTGTCTGGTCCCTCTACTTTGGAATGACCCTTGATCTTTTTCCAATAGATGGTCATCTCGTTCGAGGTGACCAGATCATCAATGTTTTGGATCAACTTCCCATGTTTCAAGGGTTTGTTGTTAGCACATAACATGCCTCTGGTTTTCCAATTAACCAGGTGCTCCACGAACCCGTTCCGTACATAATCCGAATCTGTGATTATGACCAGTTCGTGGAGTTGATGCTGGACAGCAGTGAGGATGGCCTGATGCACAGCCATCAATTCTGCCACCTGACTACTTCGGGGACCAATTTTGTATCCAGCGGAGGGTTCTGGGGACTCATTCACCCATGCATTCCCTACGCCGGCCACCAGTTCTTTCTCCCCGTTGTTGTCAACATGGTAAGAGCATCCATCCACATAGACAGTGGGCATTCCCTCACACTTGTCTTCTTCAAAGACCTTGTGTGGGGAATTAAGGTATGCCTCCATGTTGTCCTTGATTTTTAGACTTTCGTCCTCGAGACAGTTTTCTCTGGCACAATCATGCAAGTCAGCCAGACCTTGCGCGAGGGGACTCTTCTTGTTTTGGCCATATCTGACCTCCACAGGAAAGCCTTGCATTGACAGAATCCAGGAAGTAATTCGGGAATTACTCACATTTCCGGCCCGGATTCTGTCACTTTGGAGATATTGCAGAGGCTGGTGTGGAGTCTCCACTATGATGTGTTCCCCCTGGATAAACGGGCGGTAATTCTTCAATGCCCACACCGTTGCCAGGAGTGCCTTCTCACAATCGTTGAATTTTTCCTCCACAGAGGATAAAGTTTTGCTCGCATAGGAGATTACTTTATTGACCTTGTCATGCTTTTGATATAATACTGCCGTCAAGCACGTATTAGAGAACCCCGTCTCCAGGAAGAACTCCTTGTTTCTGACAGGGTAAGCTAGGCAAGGCGCTTGTGAGAGGCTTCTTTTGAGTTGTTTTACTGCCTCGGCTTGTTCTGGACCCCATTCCCACTTGACCCCCCCCTTCAGGAGATGAATCAGGGGTCTGGTGATCTCTGCGTAGCCCTCAATGAACTTTCTGCTGTAATTAGTCAGTCCAAGGAGGCTCCTTAGTTCCCGCAGAGTTGTGGGGTCTTTCAGTTTCTGAAGTGCTTCCACTTTCTTTTCCTGGGGACAGAGACCCTGAGGAGTAATCTCATGCCCCAAGAAATTAACACGGGTTCTACACCACTGTGCTTTCTGAAAGGAAAGTTTTGCTCCGGCGGCCCTCAACTGTGTCAGAACATAACGGATCTCTGCTATGTGTTCCTCCAAAGATGAACTTTTGATGAGGACATCATCTACATAAGCCAGGTTACCCCTCGTACCCAGGTCGGGCATGGCCTTATGTAGGAAAATATTGAACTCATTACCGGAGTTAAGGTATCCGAAGGGAGTCCGGGTCCATGTGTACTGCTGGCCCCCAAAGGTAAAAGCCAGCTTGTATTGGTCCTCCCTACTGACAGGCACGGTCCAGTATCCATTGGTCAGGTCTATTGCAGTGAATACCTGTGACCCCTGAATCTGGGCCAGCCCTTGGTCAATGTATGGCAGTGGCCATCGGGAAGTATGGACCCGTTTGTTGAGCTCCCTGAGGTCGGCGCAGAGTCTCCACTGGCCGTTTGGCTTCAATATTCCCAGCACCGGATTATTGAAGGTGCTGTGGACTGGACGGATTATTCCCCGGGACTCAAGGTTCTTAATTATTTCGGTAAGGGACTCCATTGATGCGAGAGGCAAGCGATATTGCTTCACAAACACAGGAGTCATGCCAGGGTCCGTGGGGATTGTTGTTGTGTGGATGTCAGTGCGACCACAGTCATATGAGTCTACCGCAAAGAGATCTTGGAAATCCAAGAAAACTTGTTTCAACTTTTGCTTTTGTTCCAGAGTCACACAGGCATCAGCTAGGTTGACTCTCTCTTCCACCATCTGCCTGAAGCCTGGAAAGACTTCTGGTTTGGCTATCTCCGCGGCCTCCTCCAGCTGGGTGGAGAAGTCCCTGGTCAGAGTGCTGATTTGGACCGGAGGCTTCAGGTGGGAAAGGCAGCCCTCATGGACCTGGAAAATCACCTCATCCCTCCTGAAGTCACAGGTCACATCTTCCTTACCATAGGGGCAGGAAGTGTACACCAGGAAGTTCCCCCCATGCCGGGTAAAAATCCTGTCTGGTGTTGCGTTGTCATCACTGTCACTGTCAAAACAGTCCTTGGGGATGGGTCCTAACAGTTCATTTACAAGATCAATGGAGAAATGTCGGTCATCAACCGCCATTCCAATAATGGTGCCTGCGGCTAGAGTAATACTCTTTAAGTCGCTGTTATCCACCTCTATTAGAATGGGGTCATGTTCTATGTTGACTAATGGAGTCGGGTTTACCCCCAACCCTTGCTGTTGGAGAGAAGCATTTAGATGTATGTAAGCATCAGGGTTTTTCAACTCTTGTCCCCTTTTAACTTTCACTTCCAGGGAGAATTGTCGGGTCCTTTCTGGGATGGTGACTTCCTCTTTAACCTGAATTTCAACTGCATAAGGTAGCAATTGAGCTGACCTAAATGCTTTTTCTGGATCATCAAAGCCCATGGGATTATCCGCTAATCGGGACCAAGCTTTGAAGTTTATTAGGTCCAAACTAATGGCAAAGCGATTGAGAATGTCACTGCCTAAGTAAAAGGCGGCAGGGACGTCTCGCACGACCCAACAATTGTGGACTATGCTCTTGTTGCCAATGGAGATTTTGAGCATACACCTGCTTGGCAGGAGATGTTTGGAATTAGGTGCTTCCAGGTCCATTTCCCATTTGTCTATCAGTTTGAAGGTGGGAATGGCTGGATCTTTTGGGAGTTGGCGAAACATGGCTTCGCTGATGAAGCTCTTACCGTTGTTCACACACACTCGAGCGAGAACAGAGTCCTTCCCATCATTTAACTGAACAGGGATGAACAACTGCTCTCCAATTTGCTGAATATCAGCCAGGCTTTGAGCTGATTTCACATCTTTCTGGACTATAGGAGTGGGAGTTTCTGATTGTGGATTAGTATAGAATTTCAGAGTGTTTCCTTCCAGCGTGGAATACCACTTTAGACTGGAAGGAAGGTTGATTTTCAGAAATAGAGAGGACCCCCCATCACCAGTCTGTTGTCCTACTGCTATTACTGTCACGTCTGGAATTTGGCTATTCTGGAAGTGAAATTCTACTTGGTCAGATTTTTGTTCAACCATGTGGCAGGTGCCGTTTAAACTAACATGGTTGACACTCTGTTTTAATTTTATCGGTCGGCTAGTCTGGGTCCAGAGGACCTTGTTTACGCAATCTATTAGGGGTGACAACCTTCTCAGGAGGTCATTCCCTAGTAAACAAGGGGTGCCCTCTGGAGTCACAACTATGACCGGGTGTTTCAACTTGTGTCGCCCGATCTTAATGTCCAAGTCTGCTGTCCCCTCGACGGGAATTTCCTTCCCGTCAAAGTTCTGGAGTTGCCCAGGAAGAGAGGTGAGAGGAATTTGATAATTCTCTCCCCTTCCTGCATTCAGTTCATCAAAGGCCCTTCTGGACAGAAGGGTAGCTTGAGATCCAGTGTCCACCAGTGCCGAGATTGTACCCTGCCCCTGTACTTGTACCGGGGCATAATATCTTCCCTCCTTCTCCTCAAGGGGGCACAGATAATGCACATTTTTGGACAACTGGTGGGCTAACTTTCTGGTTTTGGACATCGCTAGCGAAGAGATTTGGGCAGAATTCTGTGGAGAGTCTTGGGAATCTGAAAGAAAAAGTTGGCAACTGGAGATCAGAGCCATTGTGGGTTCCCCTGGCTCCGGTTCTGGGCCGCCCCCCTCTTTTTGGAGGCAGTCACCAGGATGGGTTTGAACCAGGGGATTTTCTTGCTGTTGGTTCTGGGATGAGATGGTGGGCGGCGGTAGCTCAGTCTCCACATCTCCCCAGTCTGGATTTGCATCCCTAGGGACCCATTTTTCTTTGGGAGGAGTTCCCCCCTCTCTGAAGGAGAAGATCCTTTTCCCAGGATCCTCTGAGGATCCCTCTCCCTCAAATTGGAAGATCTGTACCTCCTCCTCAAACTGAGTCTGTTTGGGTCTTTTGTTTCTCCTACCCCCCCTCTGCTCCTTAGGAGGCAGACTTTCAGGGGCAAGAGATTTTGTTTCCGGTTCCTGGGTTTCCAGGGGCTGTTTACAAGTGAGGAAGGAAGCTTCCTCCAAGGCTTTACACCCCCCTTCCCTTTGTGCCTCCTCCCTGGGAACCGGTGATTTATCGGGGTGCTGCCCCCGTCATTGTTCTGGAGCACCAGGTCCAGAGTTGGGTGCGTTCTGCGCCGGCATGCTGATCTGAGGGTTCTGCTGTGCCCTCAGTATATGACCCATATCCCGCGCCATGTTTTGAACCTGGCGCTCTAACTGGGAAACCCGCTCAGGCTGATACGGGGCCCTGTTTTCTCCCCTGGGCTGATCCCGGGAAGGGTAGCTGTCCCTCCTCTGGTAGTACCCCTGGTTGGGAAGATTTTGGTACCCCTCCACCCTTGGCCTCCCCTCTCCCGGATTCAGTGGTCTGGGCTCAGGGAATTGAGGAAAGAAGGATGGATGATTTTGGGGTTGGAAGTCGGGTGGATATCTGGGGAAAAGTTCTGCCCAGGGTTTGGTAAATTTCTGCCCTCCTGTGGGAAGTTTGGAGGGAAGTTCCCTGGGTTAGGTGCTTGGCTGGATCCCCCCCCTTGGGCTGGAGGAGTCCACACATAACCCAGGATGGGTCTGTTACCTTTGTAGCGAGGACTTACATAGTCAGGAGAGCGAGGGACCCCATTTGTGGGGCTGCCTCCCTGGCTCCCTGTCTGCGACTGGCCCGAGGACCTTCTGGGCCTAGCATTATTAAGTGCAGGTAGGTTTTTAGGCCCCCCCATCTCCAAATCCAAAACGGGGGTGACCTTTACCTCTGCCACCTTGGCAGCAGCAGGGGTGCTGTTGGCTTTGGGGTTTTTCTGGGCATTGCTTTTATTTTCTATGGGCTTCTGCACCTCATAGATGCGGGTAGCCTGTTCAATGACCCAGTCTAAAGATCTTTTCTCGTGAAAATCCCTCACGAGCTGGGTCATGATATATTTGGGCAAGGCATGGAAAAACGTGTTTATAAATTCACGGCTATCCGTGCGCACCCTTCTTGTGGTCTGTGCAAAAGCCCGCTTTAACTCCTGCACAAATTCTTGTGGGGCCTGATCCTCCCCACATTGCAAATTGTAGGCTGCCTTGCGAGCCTCTTGAGGATTTCTGTGAACAGAAAAATGTTTCAGGATGGCCGCCTTATAGGTGGACCATCTTAAATGATTTTGGTCCTCCAGCCCCGCAAAGAAACTGGAGTATTCCGGGGAGAAGGTCCACTTTACATATTGAATGCAGCTTTGGCTGTCCTTCAAATGGAAAGTCTCCATCATTTGTTCAAACAACTCTAAGTGCTCCCAAACAGAATACTTAGCGTTCTTATGGTAAGGCGTGATGACGCTCCTGATCGCCTTAATCTGCTTTAAGGGGTCCTTGAGCAAGGCCCTTTTTGCCTTATTGGCCTTTTTGGTTCGGGTAACCCTTGTCCATTCTTCGTCGGACTCAGAGGCACTGCTCCCAGAGGTTCCCGTCTGTTCTTCCAGGTTTTCCCGGATTCTGCGAGCCTGGGAATGGCTGGCAGAATGTGGGGACCTGGTCTCCTGTGTCCTGCGCAGTTCAGAGGAGTCTTCAGATTCCTCCTTGCTGTCAGGATTTGATGGGTACCCCCTCCACTGACATAACTGGGCAGAGGTTTTCAGGATGCCCTTAATGGGCCTACTCTCCTGGGGTTCCCCACTGAACTGTATTGTACTTGGGTGCCCATACCCGGATGCCCACCCCTCCATTCCTGGATGGTACTGGCCTATGAGCCCCATGCTTCTGGCTGGATAGTAATCTGCCATCCCTGTGGCCCTGTGCTCATGTGCGCCAGGGGACATGGGGGTGGCAGAGTCCAGGGACTGAGAGGTATGAGGGCCTCTGGTACTAGGGCTCCTGAGGTTATGCTCCGGAGTTTCCATTTCCCAGCGAACCTCATCTCTATCCGCCCCTGCTCCCTGTTGCAATGCAAGAGCCTGCATTTGTGCCTTCAGTTCCTCAGTTAAGGCCTTACTCGACTCTATCAGTCTCTCCTGCATCGCTACCTGCTGTTGGAGCCTATCATTGTGTTGACAGAGGGCCTCATTTTCCCTCTGTGCTTCCTGGTTGGTCCTGGAGAGCTGGGCCAGTCTTTGCTGCAGGAGGGTTACCTCCTGAGCTGTGTCCCTATTGGCCTGCTCCTTTCTTGCTAGAGCATCCTCCACCCTCCTGGTGTGCTCTAGCAAGTTCTGGTTTTCTTTTTGGAGGTCACCCAGTCCCTGGTGGGCCAGGTGATTTTCTTCCATTTTCCTTTTTAAATGGCAGACTTCCTGGCCTAAGGCGTCTCTTTCCTGACTAAGAGCCTGCATTTGTGCCGCCAGGTCGTCCCTTTGCCTTTGGAAGGCACCAGCTTTCTGGCGCTCCTGATCAAACTCTGCCTGGGTATCCAGGTCTTTCAGGATCAGTTTATTGCTCTCCTCTTTCTCTCTGTCTAGTTGGATTTGCAGGGTGGCTACCTGCTCTGTGCATGCCCTGTTGAAATTGATCTGTTGCTCCAGCTTTTTCTGGCTCTGCAGTAAGGAGTCCAAACTGTCTTGGTGCTCCTTCTGCAGGGCCAGAAATCTAGTATCCTGTTCTGACTTTTCCTTTTGCAGCACATCCATATCCTCCTTTATTTCAGTAATGTACAGTCTGCTGTCATTTTCTGACTCCTGGCTCCTCTGCAGCCTCTGCTCAGAAGAGTCCAGATCAGATTGGACCTTCTGTAATGCCATCTGTTGCCTATTTGCCAGATTTTGGCTTTCAGCACATCTATCCTGCATGTCTCCCATATATAGGTACAGGTATGCTGCTATCCTGGCGATCTTATTGTGTTCCTCTTTGGCTTTAGGAGCCATATATAGTTCACTCAGGGCCACATGTAAGGGACCCTGATCTCTATATATATCTGACCCTGTTTCAGTGACCTGTTGTGTGATGGCCTGTAACCACACATCCTGGCCCTGTTCGGTCCATTCACCTCTCACAAATAGCTTATGCAAGAGGTGCTCTCTGGCTATTTTCATGTCTACTAAGGTCGTCATTCTAGAGATTGGTCTCTGTCCTGACTTACAGAAGTTAGTATTTTATTTTTGCAGAACAGAACTTTTCTTGGAGTGTCCCTTTTGAGGAATGCTTCACAGCGTAATGCAGCGTGGTGATCCGACCGGGTGTATGTATCCCGTCAGTTAGCACACTGTATTAAGCTGCACAACTGGTAAATCTAACCCAACGTCTCGGCTCGAGCCCCCACTTTGTAAGAGGATTCAATTCAGCACTACAGCCAAGTTAACGCCTAGTCTAGAATACTGAATGAAAACCCTTATTGATATATCTTTAGGTCCAGTTCATGCGTTCTGGATGACTACCCTTGTATAACACCCCTCTCTTGGAATCCCCCTGACCCCACTGAGCCAAGAAGTAATTCTGTTTTGCAAGTTTAAAAGGTTTATTTGATAAATTAAAATATATATCACACTTTTTAATAAATTAATAATTGAATATCACACTTAATCTGATATGGTAAATATTAACAACGGAGAATCTGGCACTAGCACACTTCTTTAATCACTAATGAGTTGACATGAAATGGATAAGGTAGCACACTGGTAAATAGGAACAAAAGTATAATGTGGTAGAGGATGCTTTATGTATGCTCAGGTGGATGCAATATTCAATGAATGCAGTACAGAAAATACGCAATATGATTTCAACCAAACAATGTAATCACTTTTCTCTGGCTACTCCCCTCCCCCCCTTGATGCAAGGCAAGGAAATGGAAGGAAAACACACAGTTCTCAGAAATGCAATCAACTGTAATTCAGTTCAATCCAGCAAGCTTAAACAGAAGTTTGAAAACACAGGCAAATGCTTTGATAGGTGCTAGCAATGAATGAGAAATATGCTGGAAACGCTCTTAATTCCCTTTTAGAGGTTCAGGATGAGTGGTATCTAGTTAATATTAGTCCAGGCTCACACTAGCAATGATGCAGGGATAGTTAGCAGGTTAAACGAATTTCTGGCAAATGAAATCAGGCAGCAGCAGTTTTTTTACATGTGAAGAAATTGCAAATCGCGGCAAAATTCGCGGATGCGCCGAGCGCTATTACAAAGGAACCGCAAGGACTATCTCTACCGTTTTGGGGTCCTAGGAAAGCCTGGGATCTCAGCTTCCAAATGCTTATTTTGCAAGTCTCTAGCCCAAACGGTTGCGGAGATATGAGTAATTTAGTAAAGGTCGTTTTTGGTTTTGTAAATTTTAAACGCACACTTTTTCAAAATGACAAATTTTACTAGAAATGACAGGTGACAGATAGGAGGCAGTTCTACTTAGGTTAAATAGATTGAATTAGATGAATTTAAACTAAGAGATGTGTTCTGAGTTTTGCTAAGTACTCACAAGAGATTTTGAACAGGAAAGCGACTTGGTCACGATCTTCAGTCTGGTCAGGTCTTTCCGGATTCTGCTCACAGCGCCTGGTCTGGTCTCGGCTAGGCACAGCACTGCTTTCTCTCTGGTCTGGTCTCTGCTAGGCACAGCACTGCTTTCTCTCTGGTCTGGTCTCTGCTAGGCACAGCACTGCTTTCTCTCTGGTCTGGTCTCTGCTCTGGATAGATTGAAGTCTCTAGTTTGGCTTTCTGGAGTTTGATGGAGGTAAGTATGGATTTTTCCGGCAGGGCTTCCAGCGGCAGATGAAATTGAATGTCTCTATGTGTCCTGACTCTCTGCTTTTATCTGTTTCTTGAGAATGGGTGTGTGTGTTGCATCACTAGACTTGCCCCTCTCATTCGTCATTGGTCAGGCTTCCATTCCTCCGCTTGATTGGCAAACTGAACTGTGAGTCAGATTGATGTCATTTTATGATCTCTTGAAACAACCTCCCTTATCATCTGTGCACCCAAATATATATATGATCAAAATCCATACTTCAGAGTTACACAGTTGTTTGAAATTACATATACATGGTGTGGCTGAATTTAGCCATGTCTATGTCCAAATCTGCTCATTCTCGGAGCTTGCATTCAAAGAGTGTACATAATTGACTTTTTAACTGCTTTTTCAATTTCCGACATGGACCCAACTTTACATACATGTGTGCAGGGGGTAGGGACATTAACTGATGAAGTTTCAGATTTTTAACATGCACACATTTAGAGTAATATCCACTTTTCCGCTAAAACCCCCCTGAACATACCACCGGTTCCTACCACGTCTTAAACTGTGGGCAGAAAAATCACAAGAATTATGGTATCATTTATAAAATTTTCACATGTCCGCACTATGAATTATCCCCCTTTTTATAAAACCATATCCTTGCTGCAGGGGTGTGTCTTTTCAGGTCACATGGTACAGAAACCAGTCTTTCCAGTTTCTGCCAAGCCAGCTTGCTTCTCACAGGCAGTGCCCCTCCCAGCTTCTCCAGGAGGAAGCCACTTTTTACGACGTCTGTAATAAAAACCTTTGCCTGAGTGGAGAGGGCTTTGTTCACTCTCTGGCAGAGCACAGGAAATTCAATTATCAGATAGATGGCATATCCTTAGTGTGGGCAGCAAAAGGAACATTGGCCTGGGAACATAGTTGTGACTCAAGTTTCACTCCTGATGGGATCCGTTGCTAGGCAAAATCAAGTTCCTTAAGCCAGACCTTCAGCTAACTTTTTGTTGCTTTTAAAATAACTTGTAATTTTACACATGCAGCTAGAATGCTGATTCTAAGTGCAAAACTATGACATTTCAACAGTTACAAAGGCATGTGACACCAAACATAGGTCACTCATTTAATTTAACATTTTCGATTTTGGTGGTTTTAAATCCAGTTGCAGTTAGGCTTAAGCTGCTGACTCCATAGCATTTTTGTTATAAGCATTGTTTTTGGGCTCTTCATTTCCCAGATTTTGTAGGCACACAAAACTCCATTCTGCCAAATGTCTGCTGGTGTTCAGTGAATATTTTGCACATGTTGCAAGGTTTGAAATAGGCATTTTGCTTGCCTTCAGAAAAACACACAGTGGGTTTTAAAACGCCGGCTTTTGGATAGTGGTGAGTACTGGTACTGCACCCATTTTTGGGATTTTCCTGGATTAATGCATTCTAAACAGGAATGGTTCTTACATGGTAGTAAATCCTTGCTTAACATTGTTTTGATGGGGCTCCTTACAGTAAGATGGTTATGTGGAACCCCACAAAAAGGGTTGAATCTTTAAAGTGGTCCAATGAGTCACGATTTCAGCAACTTTTTGACATCAGTAAAAGTGGATTTTGTTAACAAAGACCTTTCTTTACCCTGGTGGGTGGCAAGTTAGGTAACCATTTTGGTGTGCGCACAACTGCGCAGCTTTCCTGGATTTCGGCGCACATGTGGGTTTTCCGCCATCTTGAATTTCCTAAGCCCACAGCACCAAATGTTGTAGCAGGGTAGCTTAAACGTGGGTCAGGACACCCTACAACATTTATGATGTGCCGAATCAGGAAGAAAAAGAAACTCTACTTAATTAGAGCTTGGAAGCAACCACCAAAGTCTCGTGGCTTGTGTATACGATTTAGCTGGTGGGGCAAAACACAAAATTAGATGAGCTGCTTTGACAAAGATAGGGGTGGGGATATCAGGCATAACGTTGCCAGGCGTGGAGGAGTTCATGTGTACAGTGCTTCTGGTTGAAGGGTTCAATGACTAGCGGAGGGAAGAGGAGTGGTGGAGGACTCTTAAAGAGCCCTGTTATCAGATGTCGGTGCTAGCCTGAACAGGCAGAGTTCTAGTGTCCATTCAGTCCAAATTGAAGCTGCCGTTGTGTTCTTATGCATTGGCGAGATGTTTTGAACTATTTTAAGGTTCCATTATACCTATGGAAAGACTGTGGCTTGGCAACAGTGTCCGAAGCCTGATGGGAAAAAAGCGTTGGGTAGCCTGACCCGCAGTCCAATCTCCAAGTATTCTTGATTGCGCATTATACGCAGGTGTGGCGCATGTATTGTTCAGGCTGACCCCTCTCTATTAGGCCTTGGTTCGCTTATGTAACAGAAAGAGAACAGGATTCTGAAATACCTCTATTTTATTTCCGAACTGAAAACGCTGTTGAGAAATGCAAAGAGAGAATGTTTCTGCAAACGCTTCAGGTGCAGGGCTGTCTGACTTGAGGGAGTGACTCATGTGATGGCTGCTGCAGTGAAGCAATTTCTTCATTGTAAAGTCGCATTACAATGTCAAGACAAATTACTCACCTGGGAAAATTGTGCTGTTTTTGATGAATACATCTACAACTTTCTGCTCTCGTAAGGGATCGTGACGCAAAATCATGTATTCTTTAATAATACAATGCCATGTTTCCAGTGTGGAAGATACATTTCCACAGAAAATGTGGTGTTGTTAGAAACGAAAATGTTCCTATATAAAAATGTTCATTGTTGGGTTTAACTTACAAGCATTAAATGGCTCCATGATCCTATGCAACAATGGCTAAAGATCACAAGGACTGCCTTCGAAAGAAACACCCATCCATTGACAGGTGATTTAGCATTCATCGTTATACACCTTTCAATCATTCGTTCTGTCTCTGGTGCATTTGTCATATGCAGGTGTGCAGCTGTGGATGCTTTTATAATGTATACGAGTTGTACACCTTTAATAGCTTGGTAGCTATGTATCACTTTAATTGAAGGTCCACTGTACACTTCATGTGTTTTAGTTTGATGGCTTTTTTGACTTGGTTGAACAGTTATAGCTACAAGAAGTGCAGTCCACAGATTACATTAATGGCACACAGAGGCCCTGTGCTAATAGTTAAATATATAGATGAACAATGATGGCTGAAAAGCTCTATGAGCAAACCTCCGAGGCACAGAGTGCCGGACACTACTCATCCGTCTAGCAGTCCACACTTGTTTTAATAGCTACAAGGATCCATGGCTTGGGATATATTTTTTACCGGTCTATGGTTTAGCTCTGATGACCCTCCATGGCCACGACTTGGGAGGCGGTGTTGCTCCTTCTAAGTTCCTGTATTACGAATAGGTTGTTATTGATGGCGCTTTTAATAAACAAACAGAGGTGTCATCAGTGTCAACGCCAGCACAGGTGCTCTGTAAGGCAATGTGTGGGACCTGAGAGGGCGCTGGGTGGTTTTTGGGCTACTATCAGAGGGGGGCGTAGGTAATGTAAATTGAGTTGGTAACATTATGTGAACCAGGATGATGACCAGGATGATACACGTGCACAGTACTCGATTGAGTCCAGAGGGCCTGATTTCCTAAACACAAAAGTCAGAGGGCAAAAGGTGGAAGAAGAGAATTGCCAGGCATTTCGGTGCTGGACTGCCCCAGGGCAGGACAAACCCTGTTATGTAATGGAAATTTCTCTTCTGTGAAAGGATGGTGATCTTAAGACTGGTTGAGACCCTAACCCGGGATATAGGCCGGTCGTAGAGAAACTCCCAGAACCCCCCTTGTTTTTGGAAGAGACACAAAGACCGGTTGTTAGAGGTTGATGAGCAGGCTGCTTCAAATGCAAAGCTTGCTGTGAACCTGGATGCTTATCAGTATTTGGCCAAGTGGGATTAGAGGAGAGGTCCAAGCTTACAAATGATGAAGCACTCGAAAAAAGCCAAGGTGGAGTTCAAGGAAGAGGAAGACAGGCACATGATTAGATTATTGAAGACTAGCCTTTCAGAGAAGAGAGCGAGTAGTCTGACAGAGCAGAAGTCTTCACGGAGGGTTTCTCGATCAAGAAGGTGAGTGTGTACCGTAGTACGTTCAAGAAGCAGGAACTGTGGATAATGGCAAGGAAGTACATGGCTTACTTTGGCAGGGAGTGAAGGGGTTTGACAGTGTAGAAGGGGAGTTTTTTTTTATTTTTATTTATTTGTTTTAACATTTGTCGAGATGTGCACAAAGCCCATGGGCAACTAGGAACTGGTTACAGAAAAGAGAAGACAGTTATAGAAGGGCAAGGGGGAAAGGGGTACACAAGAAGTGTCAAGTGTCAATTGAAGAGCTAGGTTTTGAGGTTCTTCCAGAAGCAGTTGTAGGAGGGTTCACCTCGTGAGTGAAGGGGTAACTCATTCCAGAGGGCGGCGGCCCTGACTGGGAAGCTGGAGTCCCCGCTCTTTTCAGGTGGAACATGGGTGTGGAAAGGTGATATGTGTAGGCAGATCTTACTGACCACGCTGAGGAATGCTTCTTGATTTTTTGGTAGATATGGAGGAGTGTAATTCGTTAGGTATCGGTGGGGGATGGATAGGATCTTGAACTTGACTCAGTCCTTGACTGGGCCAGTGGGTGGATTGTCTAGCTTGCGACATGTGGCCCTGCCGGCCAATGTCTAGTGCAGCACAAAGAGCGTTATTTTCTAAGGTTTGTAGTTTGTGCATATTTTTATCAAAAGTGCCAAATAGGAGAGAGTTGCAATAAATGCATTTGGAGCCTATAAGAGCACATGCCACTTCAAGCCAGTTCTTGGTGAACAGGAAGGGTTTGCTGGCATCAATGAGCTTAGTCGCATAGCCCAATGATGGTGCAATGTGGTTGACTTGGCGCAGCATGATTAGTGAGGAGTCAAGGTACATGCCTTGGGTCTTCACCGAAGCGGCCACTGTGATGATGTGGCCGTCGATGGTGAAGGCTTTGTAGGCTTGGTTAAATTTTGATAGGTCGGCTGGTGGACCGATGAGGAGTGCAGTTTTTTCGTCGGTATGACAAAGGCTGCAGCCATCCAGGATTTAATGGCTGGATAGATAGAGGTTATTCTGAGAGTACCCATGGTGTAGTCGCCGAAAAGAGGGATGAAGGTTTGTGTATCCTCGGCATAGTTAGTATATGAGATGCTGAGGGAGTCTAGATGATCAAACAAAGGCTTTGTGTACATGCTGTAGAGTGTAGGGGAGACACAGGAGCCTTAGGGTACACCGCAGGAGATAGGCATCGGATTTCCAGTGTCATCTCTGGCAAAGGCCCGGCAGGATCTATCGGCCAGGAAGGAGGCAACCTATTTGGCAGCGTCAATAGAGAAATGGGCAGAGGAGATTAGGGTCAGGCAAAAGATCTTGTGGTCCACGTGGTCAAACGCTGCATGAAGGAAGGTCAAGCAGTAGTACTAGAGAGTGTTTGCTGTGGTTGTTTGCATCGTCAAGCTGTTTCAGTCCCATGTTTTGGACAGAAGCCAGATTGCAGAGTACCCAGGATACAGTGAAGTTCGAGGAATGCCTGGATCTGCAGGTACGCAACTCTGTCCATGATTTACAAAAGGAAGAGGACAGTTGTTATAGGGCGATAGTTGGAAGGGGTTGCAGGGTCAAGTGAGGGTTTTTTGAGTAATGGGGCAATCCAGGATTCTTTCAAGGTAACCGGAACAGTACATGTGGCAAACTATGAGTTTATGATGGTGGTGATGAGTGGGAGTAGGGGTCCCACACATTCCTATACCAGTGATGCAGGGCAGGCATCTCCTTTACAGCGTGAGGGCTTGCAACCTTTGATAGTGTTGCAGAGGGTGGGGATGCTGATGGGTTGGAACTGGAAGAAAGGGATATCTCTATAGATTTTAGGTAGAGGGTCCATGGGCGAAGGGGCTGGTAAGCTTTCTAACTTGGCTTTTATTTTTACTTGTAGCTGTGTGATTTTCCTTGTGACGGTATCTTGGATGTTACTACACCAGGCATTATCTTTATCATGGCAGAAAGCGGAGTGATGAGTGTCTCCAGTTCTCGGAGAATGGAGAACAATTCACGGGAGCTAGAGGCAGCCTTTGTGATTCTTTTATTGTAGGTGGCAGCTTTGGAGCTGTGGATAGATTGTTTGTAGTGGTGTGAGATTTTGGCGAGGTGGTATTTTCTGGCTGTAGACAGGTCTTTGTGCCTGGTGGCTTCAACAGCTCTTTTGGTGGACCGGTTAGCCCAAAGATCAGGGGTAAACCATGAATTGAGGTGTAAAGTCCTGTTGGTGTTCCAGGCTTTTAAGGAAGCCAGAAGGTTGGCGGTGTTACTAAGCCTAGTGGTGTAGTGTTCAACCAGGGAGGCAGTGTCCTGGGTAGATGGGAGCGGATGACAGAGAAGAGAGATGACATTGTCACTATTCAGGTTGCGGGTGCTCCGACCAAGATGGTAGATGGGGCAGCTGCTACCTTGGTTTGAGTGGTGGGAATGGTGAAAGTGATGCTGTGGTGATCTGACCAAGGACATGGTAAGTTGGATACAATGGAAATATTACTGTAGTGGTCTGCAATCCAGTCTAGGGTACGACCAAGAGAGTGTGTGGGGGTAGAGATGAGTTGGGTGCAGCCTAGGGCTGTCATAGAGTTGAATAAGGCAGTGGCCTCAGAGTGTGTGGATTCATTGAGGCCATGGTTGAGGTCGCCCAGGAGTAGGAATTGGGAAGTGGGCTTAATGTTGGTTGACAGGAGGTGGATGAGGTCGGCTTCAAAAGTATTGATGGGGCCTGAATGTTGATAGATGAGGTGAAAGGCAATGGTGGCATTGTCAGAACATTTGAGCTTGGCTGAAATCAACTCATACTTGGGGAGTTGGATAGAGTCGATGGGGTGAAGAGCGAGTGAATCCTTGTAAATAAGGGCAACACTGCCTATTTTTTTGTGTGTCCTGTCACAGAGAAGCATGGCATATCCCGAGGGGATCGCAATGAATAGTGCTGGGCTGGCAGTAGGGGTCAGCCAGGTTTTAGTTAGGCCAAGGATGTCAAAGTTGTCAAGAGTGATGAGATCTAAAATGTTGTGCGCGGGAGCAGTCAGGGATCTGGTATTGAGGAGGGCGCACCGGAGGGGTGTTGGCAGCGGTCTGGCATGACTTGAGTGTATTAAGCTGGGGTACCTACCTGAGGACTAGGCAGTAATAGTGAGGGTAAGTGCCATGGTGTAGTGCAGCATTGGAGTTTGACATTCTGAGATTCTTTAGTTGGGGTAAGGGCATAGATGGTAGGGGTGATAACACATTTGGCTACATACACAATGTGGACGGGTGTATGAGGTGCTCTGTGGGGGAGTTTTGGGACTTCCATGGGCTGAGGGAGTAGCCGTTGCAGCACATGGCAGAGATGGCTGGGGGCGCCTGCCAGCAGCATAGAAGTGCCTATTATGGTCAGATCCTCTATTAGGGCCAACAATGTTGCCTGGAGTTGGGCTAGATAGGCACTTGACAAGGCCTTGGTGTGTGTCAATGAAGTGATGGTATTTACAGTGTGCACTTTAGGAGGGCTGAGGTGCGTAACTCAGCGTGGTGGGTGGACACACTGGAGGGCATTTTTGGTATTGACTTGTGTTGGGAGTAGCATACTGTAGGGCATGAAGGCAAGTTGAGAGAGGCATTCAGCCGCTGTGCCGGACCATGCAAGGTTCCTGTTGAATTAAGGATGGGACAATTTCAGTGGGAGTGTAGGTGTCCACTCCTGGACCCTCTCGCTCTTCAAACCCCCTTTCTTCCTGACTTGAGTCTTCTGTGGAAGATTTCTTTCTTCTTTCCTTCTTCTTGGGAGTCCTTTTCTTTGAGAAGAGAAATGGTCGTCCCTAGAAAGAAGCCACCCTGGGACCCTAAGAAGACTGGGTAACAGGGGACCCCCTTCCGGGAAAAGAGAGAAAAAAGCAGAGCTAAAAAAAAACTCTCTGAAAGTTGAAGGGCCGGTACAAAGCAAAGATGTCTTGCTCCTTTTTCTGAAGATTCAGTATGTTTGTCAGGTAAGCAGAACAGGTGAGTGAAGGCTTCCAAAAATCAGATAAGTGCTACTCAGAGACGTGGAGCAGAAGGATTATTCACAGTAGACAGCCGAATCCAGGAGCAGAGCGGAAGCACAACAAGACTCCGCCACCGGGCGAACGGGAGAGAAAAAACAAGAGGTAAGAGAGGACCTAGGACTACAGAGGAATCCAAGGATAGCGGTAAGTAAAGAAAAAAAAGGGAAAGCCAATAGCAATAAAGTAAGAGAAGGCAAAATCTCCGAGAGAGGGAGAGAGAGAGGGAGAAAAGGCAGCGCTGCTCAAAACCGCAAAATGAAACCCAAGCAGTGAGCGAACGGCGGAAAAAAAATACAGAGGGAAAGTAGAAGAAACGGAAAGGGCAATACGGAAGAGGAAAAGCTGGAGGAAACACAGAGAAAATTACTTAGCAAAATGCTAAAGAGGACGAGAGAGCGACAGCACCTGGAGCAGAAAGCAAAGTACCGGAAAGAAAACAAAGGAGGAAAAGACTAGACCGGAGAATAAGGAAGTGAGAACACCCAATGGGACATTTCAATGGCGGCAGAGCTTCCATCTACTCCATACCTGCCACGAAGGAGGGCGTAGACAGCACGTGACAGTAGGGCACACGTCTTGAGAGAGTAAGTAGGGCGAGGAGAAAGGAGTGTAAGACTAGATGATAGAGGTAAAGGAGACAAGTAGTACATTTCTTGATGTTTGCAGTTCTTGAATGAAAGATGAAAATTATCATCTTAAATGATGCAGACCGAATATTGAGTCATGGGCGCTTTTCCTGGGAGCACTAGAACAATGAGATATGCCAGGTAGAGTGCACATGTTGGGGTGTTGAGGAACAGGTGGGAGACAAAATCTCAATGTGAAATCTTTTCCCCGACTTGTGGAGGGGAGTGTGTGTGTGTTCTTACAGCCTGGATGGTGAGACATACATCAAGGCTTAACGTGAAGTTGGGAAGGATGCAAACCAGCTGACCAAATGCGTGTTCCAAAAACCGTCCCCTGGCTAAGATGAAAGAAAACACACAAGGAGGAGAGGTCTTTGTGGTTCTTGATGATTTAAGTCAGCAACTATGTTTCTGCATAGTGGAAGGGAAGAGGAGCGTGGCAGAGTGGGCCCTGATTGACAGATATAGAAATGCATGATCCAATGGGAAAGACCAATTTTGGAGGAGGGGTAACGATTTACTGAAGTGGATCTGAGTCCTTGTCTTATACTATGCCTGTGTGCTGGGGACAGTGTGGTCTGTAAGTGGTTAAATTAAAAGTATTTTTTACTTGTGACAAAGTTGTTATTCCAGAGCACAACAGAGGGGAGTTAGAAGAGAGGATGCTGAAGGGGCAGGTGTATGTAGTTAAGAATGAAGTGAAATTCATCTATGATAATGGCAACTGGACTGGTGGACCGATAGAGATGAGAGGCTTCTGTAGGGTGTGGCATTTGAGACTCATGGTGCTGAACCAAAAGAGGCCCAGGAAATCATTTTCAAAGGGGCCCCATATTACATATGTTCAGCAAGCCCAACACCTTTCCCATGAGAACATTTGGAAATAAAATATGTTACCACACAAAAGAGGCCAAGGGTTCAAGAAATCTCCAGAGTTCCCTATAGGCCAGTCCACCTCTGGATGTAATGGATATGGGGACGTATGGGAGAGGAAAGGGTTTTCCCTAGTATGAGATTTCCTGTGAATGAAAACACCTTTTATTGGAATAGGAATTGTGGACTCTATGGGCCTCATTACGACTTTGGAGGTAGCCATGCCGCTATTGGCAGCATGGCTGCCTCCAAAATCAGGTCTGCATTCCCTGAATGGGGAATTACCGGGCCATTCCGAGTTTGGAGTGCCTGCTAATTCCTCCTACAGGGAACCCGGGCCTGGGAATGGGTGCAGGGAGCTAACAACGGGCCGATTACGACCGGCCTGTTGTTAGCTCCCTGGTCCCCTCGCGGGACCTGGTAAAGACATCTGGTAAAACCAGACATCCTCATCGGGTCCCGCGGGGGGACCTCATAATGAGGCAGAACGGGTCTAACGGGTCCGCATCCATTAGCGGCACCTGTTAACCAATTCCGCAAAGGTTATAATGAGGCCCTATATATAGTATGCACCAGCACTGAATTGTATTGTGGCGGTTAAGATAAATTACTTCTTATCTCTAGTGGTGCTCATTGTTTCGACACGAGAAGTGTGAAAGACTGAGTTTCCCTGTGCAGATTTGAACCTAGAAACTAACCTTGACCCAAGGTACTCTGCAGGTGGTGCTACATCCACCGTGGCCTGAACAGGGTTGGGTAAATCCATGGCTTTTACGTAGAAAATTCAAACCCATAACCCAAATCTGAATTATGATGACAGTCCATCAAAGTCAATCAGTCATTGCTGAACAGAATGCTTAACATAATCTCTAAATTATTCATTAAATCAAATTACGACTTTGTGGTGATCTGATGTCGACACCTTTATGTTAAAGCTGCACTCATGCAACTCAGCTCTCTTTAAAGGACAAAGTCAATCATGCCTTAAAGTATTGATTTATCAAAAATATACCCTCAAGTATCTCTTTGTCTCCTTGATCTCTAGATCAATAATGCATTTTTTTCATTTTGCACCCATTGGTGTAACTTCCAAAATGATGAGGATCCTATGCACCACCTTGCAACTAAATGTCCATTGCCACCAATCGCTTGTAAAAAACATCTAGTTTTCTTCTTACACAGGTGTTGGGGAGGGGCTAGTGCTTCCCTGCACTCCCCAAGCACTTTACATATTAGGCAAGACTTATCTAAGCATTATAGCACGGAGAAAGCTTTTTTCATGCAAAAATAATCCCACACAGGCATGGCCAGCCACTAAATGAAAATCTATTTAAATATAAGGTGCAAATAACTATTTAGCTGAATACATTTGTAAAAACCGTCTCAGAGCACGGTAAAGAGTTCTGTGCCAAAAGGTATGCAGTCCATGTGCTAAAAATAGACTACAGGCATTGCGTGGGGCCCGGCTAGCTCTGGCAGAGCACACAAAGTGGCTGAGCAGCTGTTTCCTGTCCATCAAAAGCCCATTTATCCTAGGAATAGGAGTGTACATGCTTAATGCACGACATACAACATTATGGAAAAACAAGGATATTAGTCAAAATTACTGGGCCAGATAAAATATGAGGCTATTGAGTGAAGTGTGGAGATAATTACGGGAAGGTGTGTTTATATATAAATGTTTATTTATAATGTAGCAAAATATGATAAAAAGGAGCTACAATGTATTCCTGCATAGGCAGCAGTTTGCTAAGTAGTTTGTAACCTGGCCATGCAAGAAGGAAGGCTGCAGTGTCTCTTTTAAGGAAGAAGAACAGTTTTGGATGAGCTATGCCAGTATCCAGTAGCCAGGTTAAACAGTGTATAAGGTGCCTGCTTGGCATCAGTCTGGGGGAGTCGGCCACGGGAGAAGGACAGGATGCTGGGGGAGAGGAGGGCAGAGTCCTTTGCCCACCATCCTCGTTTTTGTACAGATAAAATTGCTATTCTTACAAGACAAGACTCTTGGCCTTAATTCCCTAGAGGGATGAACCTTAATCTGGTTTGAGCGTGATTAGCGGTGCCTGTATTTAAGGGGTACCCCTGTAAATTGGGCTACCTTTCACAGGTATAGCTGGCACCCATCATGCCTCAGTCAGTCTTATTATGACCTAACCTCTGCATGTAATTACGAAACGTTGCAATTCTATAGTCTCTAAAATGGTTATTCTGCATGTTCATGTTCATTAGGCACTCATTAAATATAAGCTACTATGAGTACCAACAACCATCCAAATAATGACAACCGCTCCGGCAGGTTGCCAAAACATTCTTTTAGGTAGCACATGCAAAATGTGTACGTAACCGGGAAAATGGGCACATGCTCCACATGAAGGCTGAATAGCACTAGAAAATTTGAGTTGCTGATGTGCAAATTGTTCTGGGTTCATAATATTAGGCTTGACAAATTACAGGGAGTGGGACAGAGCCAAGGATGGTTCAAGCATATACGCTTACATAAAGACATGCTCAAGTTCTGACTTTCCACAGACCTGGAAAGTGCTTTTTTACTTCTGTCTGAATCGCCCCAGTCCTCTGCAAAAAGGCGCATATGTTTGAATTACCACTCTGAGAAGTGCTCTACCAGACAGTGCCACACATTATAAGACACCGGGCAGCACCCTTGCTTCCACCCACTTGCCGGCACGAAACTATGCATAACTAAGTGTTATGCAGGCATCCGATAATTCTTTAAGCAAGGATAGTTGGGAAGCCTAGCACTTGGCCCTAGTCTCCCAGTGCTTGCACAACACACAGGGGGTCATTACGACCCAGGCGTTAACCATGGCGCCATGGTTGATGCCGGTATTTTACCGATTGTGCCATGGTGGATGGCGGAATTACCGCCCCATTCCAAGGTTGGCGGGGCAGTAATTAATTCCCCATTCACCATTGGCCCTTCCCCATTCCCATTTTTGCTCCCATAGGGTTCGATGGGAATGGGGAAGGCGGTATTTACATACCGCAAATTGCAGTACCGTAATTACCTCGAAAGTCCCTTTGCGGGTTCCTTCCTTAACGGCTGGTCAAACCAGCCGTTAAGGTGGGGACCTGCAAAGGGACCTCGTAATTAGGTCAGAAGACCTAATGCACAAGATGCACATCACAAAGTCTTACCAGTCCAATTTGTGACGGAGGAAGCTTTCTGTAAATGGAATGACCACCTTAAATAGATTCATATCAGTTGTCAAAGCTAACATGCCCTCCTGGTTGACAGGAAATCCCTCCGCTGGGCCATTCCATTCTGATAGAATGATGGCTTACACTGCATTCTGAGCAGAGCATATCCAACGCTGGGGCCTGAAGAACAATGATTAAGCACAGGAGGTAACGTTTGCCTGTACATAGTCTATCCATTAGACAATGAATGCATGGGCAGTGCCAGAGCATATTCAGCAGAGCACTGCTGCCCTAGTCAGCAATATGTAAATGTCAATGCGGTCTATATGCTAAGAGAGGGGAGATGGGACGAATCTGTGGAGCATGAACAGGGCAAGGGGTCGAAAGAGGGCCCGGAATTAAATGGAAATAAAAATGAGCCTTAGACATAACGTAGCATTTCCAGGAATAACGCACTGAAAATAAAGTGGCCGCTTCCAGTGCCTCTAAGTGACTCTTCTCGCAGCTTAAGAAATTGCTTGTGCAATTCCATGGCGTGCTTAGAGTTGCCAGCAAATACGAAGAGCTGATGATGAAAGACTCATTATTGGCTTTCTATCCTCATTTTTTGATTCAGGGTTCACTCAGTAAGAAATGTGCAGTCAAATAAATAATTATCCGCGGATATCTTCTTTCTGAAGTAGCCCTTTAAGAAGCAATCCCATCCCACACAAATCGGAAAACAAGAGTGGAGATCAGCTGTGCCTTTGCATCGACAAATGCATTTGCCCAGCATTGACACAATGCACGTGGTTATGATCCATGCGAAAAAAAATCGCTGCACTTTCCACATTTCGGCCAGAGTGTGTGGAATTCATTTTTCCAATTTTCAGATATGGAAGTGCGCGGGAAACTAAGGCTATGATATTCCACTACTTTTTGCGAAAACTCACTATTGTTTCTTTGATTTCTGAAACATGGAGCACTGTTCCTGCACAGCTGGGGATTCGAACCTGGGACTTGCTGCAAATGCAATAGGCTCAAAACTTGCTGAGCTTTCTTGCGTGGGCTGACTTGCATTTCTTTATTTCAATAGCCTGTTTGGGACATAACGCCCAAACTTGACCCACCATATAGCCCTGCACTAAAGTGATCAACATTTGTCTTCTGGATTGCATCACGATGAATGTTAAAGTATTGCAGGCACAGGTGGGTGCATGTTATGGGGGAGTCGAGGTTGTGGCTATAGTGCTAGGCATGGCCCTTAAGCGGTGCACATGGTGCGTGATTGGAAAGGAGACGGTGCATAAAGCTGTATGCGGTGGGGGGCAATGACTGGAAGCAATGGTTGTCGTTTCAGATGCATTTTCCATCACTTTCTTTTCAGCCTTGATAGTACAGTTGTAAAACAGTGTGGGTGGAGGAGGTGGGGTGGAGGAACCTAGGTATTGGGGTTTTATTGATGGTCAGGCAGAGAGAGGGTTGGTATTGGGGATTATGGGTGAGCAGAAGGGGGGCAGAGGAAAATATGGTTCAACTGCTTTTTTGTGCACTTTGACCCCTGCCGATTTTGGCGGCAGCTCTCAATCACAGATAAACGCATTTGTAAGAAACTGTTTAATCATTTCTCTGATACTGTTTCACGGTCTGGTTAATTCTACACCATACACTACGCAACCCTATTCCCACAAATCCGACCCCATTAAAGACAGTGGGAGGCCAAATGTTGGACTATCATATGGCCTATAAAATGGCATACAAGGCTAGTTGTGTCTTCTCCCCAATCTAATGTGTTCATAAAAATGAGTGTCTCTTTTCCAGGATCCCTTATTATCGGTGAACTAGTGTGCCATAAGAGGAAGGCCCCAGACCAATCATCGATTGCAAGGGATACGCTTCCCAGCCTCTGCCTAACAGAGATCACTATAAGGTCGGGCAGAGCAGCGAAGTCCAGATAGGCTTGGCCCTAAGGCACTTAACGCTCAAAGTACTAACTTACAATATTGAGCTTTTCCATCTTCTCAGTAATCATACTTTAATAGCCAGATGTCCTGTTTTATTATAGTACAGAGAAGCAGAAGAAATCCAGGCATCTATTTCCTTTGGGTACTGCCAAAAACTAAGCTAAAGTTTATATCTGTATAAATAAGGTGACTCCCTTTCTAAAATATCCGATTAGTGGTTGATAGGAAGCTTTGTAATAAATTCCCTTCCACACTGGTGCTCATGTAATGAGTATCACAGGTCCTCCAGGCCTCAGTGGAGCAAGGATAGTTCAAGGGCAATGGGTTTGTCTTGGAAGCAAAACAACACAGCTACACAGGTTTGAATCCACTGGTTGGTATTAAGTGCATTATAAAAGAACAATCATAATTTTAAAGATAGCCTCTTGACAGAGCTCCTTAGCTTCACTGTGCTGTCTGGTTGGTTTTGGTGGTCAAGGGAGGAGAGTAACGTTGCACAACAATAACTTAATTGCTTTAAATGGCATTAAGGCAGGTGAATTGAATATGCACAGTCTATGGTAGTAGGTATATAAAAGGCCCCACACCTGACTAGTCATTTGATAATCTCTGGGTCACCTGTCAGTTGAGTTGCACGGTAAATACCTGGGGTAGCCAGAACACTCTCTACCTAGCCGCAATGCAGTGCTGCCTAGGGATCCCCCTGAAGGCCTTACACTCAAGGTTTGCTGAGTCAATGGGAGTGAGCACCATCTTGACCTCACTGTGGTAGAAGAAAAGTTGGTTTACTCAAATCTGACCATCCTGGCATCCTCTTGCGGTAGGACACCTGCCCCATGTGTGTAGAAATGCTGCGAGAATTAGATCAGACAGAGGGTTGCCTTAAGTAAAACATTTGACCAAATCAGTCACAAACAGGAGACACCAGAGTATTTGTTTGAGCAGATGAAGGATGTCTCTGGTCAGGTAACATGCAATTACAAGCCCTCTTCCTCATACGTATAAAACCTAGGGATCCCATAATCACATCTTACTGTGTGTGCATTATTCATGCTCACAGGAATCCAGGGCGTGCTCCAATGTGGTTTCCACTGCAGGGCAAGCACATTGGAGCATGGTACAAGGATTACTATGTATGAGGAAGAGGAGTTGTGATGAGGTTGGCCATGGATAGTAAGGTAGCACTGGCTTAGGTTACCTGGCTACATATATAGTGCGGCATGTTGTATATACTGCCTTACTATAATATATGGCCAGGTCTGTTTTATGCACTTTCAGATTCACAAACAACTGTTTAAGTGGACATACTTTAGAATTGGCGGTTGTAATAAAGATGCCTACATTTTTAACAAATTAATTGTAATTATGTACATGGTCGCCTACATATTTATTTACCTCATTGCAGGTTCTACACAAGAGACATATAAATTCAGGGGTACCTTAGGACCACAATTGAATTAAGGACATGTTGAGGATAATGTTCCATTATTATATAACTGGTCGCTGATCACTATCCACAATTATTAGATTGTCAACATGTTCTCAAGGTGTGTACATAGTGAACTGAACCATCAATGTGAGCCCTTCCATTCAGTAATCTCAAGGCTAGTGCCCTCCAAAAGTCACAGCAGGGTCATTGCTCTTTGCATGACATGTGATATGTTGCATAATTAAACCCATGCGCAGCCCCGAAATCGTTCCTGCGCGTCTGACCCTCAAGCATTTTTTTATAACGTGCCATAACTGCTTTATTATGTATTATCATCTTTATTAGGCTTCCGGGGTTACTTTCCTAAAGAGCAATTTAGTTTAGTTATCTTTTATTTTTCTGTTGTCTACAATTCTCATATCTTTCATGCTTAGAGGTGGAAAAATAATCAAGGCCAAAACATGTCTGAGTTTGCCTGTGTTTCCGTCCAGAGGGGACGTGGCCTCACAGTTGGGGCTGAGTGCACCTTTTATTGCACGCACCAGAAGGTCTTGCATATGGCTGATCGCCGTCTGAATATGCCTAGAGGAGTTAAAAAGGTGGTGTGGAACATTTCCCAAAGCACTGCAAGTACTAATGATTAATTGAAAACCTTCCACTTGTCACATTTTTTGGTTACAGAAAAAAGCAGTCCTGTTTTACAACTTTTTTCTACGTAGGTTGTTTGTCATACATTTATACATTAGAATTGTCGTGATTACTGGTCCCTCATCGTTTCTGTCGTGTTGAGCTCCATTCAACTCCCAGAAATTCACTGATTATCGTGAAGCACTATACATTTGTGGGATTTTTTCTATATAGAAAACGAGAAATATTCATCAAATTGTGGCACACACAGTCACTCCTACCAAGTCATTGATGAGGCCCCATCGCCTTAGCATTTGCTTTATAAGTCGAACTAAAGGGTTATAGACTGAGGGAGGGGTCAAGATCGCTGGAAACTGACCCAGCCCAAAGTTATTGCCAGAGGCAAAGCAGATAGCTATAGGTTGGGGGAACGTCCATTTCCTAAGCAATATGACCCCACCAGAGGTCTGTGAGGTTGTTAGTACACAGAGTTATGCAACTGAAAAGGAAGGTACATGATTTAGGCTGTTGCTCGAGTTAGAATGTTTCAGATTAGGGCTTTACCAGAGATTATAGACTGCATTCCGAGCCATCTAATTGGTCAAGAGCAAATCTATTATAGAATCCATTCACAAACCTTTGCAACCTTTTACCATACATATATTAAAGCATTGACATGGCCTCTAATCATTTTTGAGAAGGATAACGTCAAGCAGCTGTACTCAACATAGTCCGCTCATTCTAGAAGCTTTTCACACCCATTTATTCATGCCTACCTATTTTATTTAGGGCAAAATCCACATGCTTAGAGGTTTGTGCATCTTTATATTGCTCTTTACTTTTGCTTGTGACTTAAAGTTAAACCTTGTTTAAATCTACATTAATGTCTCTTTATGTCCCATGAGAGATGTTAATCTGTCCCAGGAATAGAGGTTTCAACTACCCATCAATGAATACCCGTTCTTTAAACTGGCATGCAGATAATAGTGGGAGAACAAGCATAATTTCCCAGGTCATTGAATTCACTACATGAGCTTCATTTAGTCAGGTGTCACCAATATCTTTGCTTTCTCCCAGGTTAGCAGTGGATAGTCGTGTTGTTTGCCTAAGAATGTCTACGGTTGAGAAGGGCCAATTACTCCTCCTATGTTTTAATTGACATGTTTTATTGGAATGTCCCTACATGAGCACTACAATGGACTAGAGTTAAGTCACAGATAGGTCACAGGTGGCTTCAAGAATCTTCAGACCCCAGTAATGTGTTTCAAGTTGGTGTTAAAACTTAAGTAAAAAGTGATTCAAGATGTTGCTGTTAGTCGGCTAAGGCTGTCGCTGAAGCTTCCTGATCCTCCATGGGACTCCCTTCATCCTAGCCCAGCAGTCGCTAATCCCCACACTATTCCTGAGGATAACCAGTGCCAGGTAGTCCCCACTTTCTGTTCAAACCATTACTCTATGGGAGGACTTAAAGGCCATAGTATTTCCTAACTAACTCCCTCTGGGACTTCCTAAGGATTTTGACACTTTTAAAACTCCCGAGGCCCGATTCCAGATGTTTTAAATACTCTGTCTTCTTGTGTTTCCCTCACTCTCTCCTAACTTTTATCCTCGCCTCCCTTCACTCTTCCCACTCCTTACTACTCCTCACTCTCCACGTCGATCCGACCAGTCTCAGTCTCTCTAACTGTCTAGCTCTACTCTACTTCCCTTAGAATCAAAGGGGAGGAGTGGATAGATAGTGAGGAGTAGTAAGGATAGGGATGTCACAGGTTTCCCTCTTCTCACCTGTCAGCGTTTTTTATTGGAGTTCTTCGATGGAGTCTTCTTGCGCACAGTGCGGGTCTTGTATAACCCTCTGCGGATGTCCTCGGGTTCCAGCGCGCGTTCAGCGTTCCGAGTCCTGGATCGTTCGGATGTCCGGGAAGTCCTGGAAACTGCAAGGCATGTACTCGGGAAGTGAGTACACGGAGATCCGGGAAGCAAGTGGGGACAAAAGGGGAAAGGGAAAGGGAAAGAGTAGGCAATAATAGGGGACCGGGAACCAGGAATCAAGAGGATAACAAGAGCGAACTACGGCAGCACACGTCTAGCCACAGTAAGCGGTAGCGTTGAGACGCGCAGAGCCATGGGGGCGTGTCTGCCTCATAGAACGTGATGCGTCCGATGAGGAAACTGGTAGACAGTGTTCCGTGTTTTTGGTGGCCATGTTGGGAGTACTGCTGAATGCAAGCCCCAATGTGTCAGGGACCAGGAAGTCCAATAGGGACGCGTCCGATGGTTCATGACAAGGGAGGAGTGAAGGGAGGCAAGTAGAAAGATAGTAGATAGTGAGAGAAGGCGAGAGAAAAAAAGAGTGTTTCGAATCCGTCCTCAGATGATTGAAAATCCTTAGGAAGAAGTATATATGTATCTTCTTCTGTTCATCTTCACACACTCACTCCTCTTGCTTTCTTCCTGCACCGCTTCTCACCTACCACATCCCTCCCCCTACTCTCAAACCTCCCAACTACTCCCAACTACTACTATAAACACTATCTCACCAACCTCCTTGCACAACACTGACTCTCTGTCTCTGTCTCTCTCTCTCTCTCTCTCTCATGCACCCACTCAATTTCCACTCACACCTTTTCGCACTGTATAACTCTCTCTCCCTCTCTCTTCCTGTTGTCCACTGTCCACCGCCTGGTCTGCCAAATACTCCACAGACTTCACCTGAACAACTTTCAATCAGCTCAGGCCTTTCTGGGCTTCTATAGCCCAGACTATTTTGCTCTGTACAAATCCCTTTTCCCTCACTAGTCTACCCAGTCATCTGCACCCTTAGGCCAATCTCCCACTATGCTTCCCCCAAGGGACTGGAATTTAATTTCATAGTTTTTAAATAGTGAGTTAAAGGCCACCCCCTCCGTGGTCTCCATCATGTGTTCCGTTGCAGCCTCAGGAAACCATTCAGTGCTTTCCTGTTGCCTTCATGCACATGGTAAACATCTCCCATTCTCTTCACAGACCCTCTGCTGTGCGCTGGAAGGTTCAAGTTCAGACATCTCACAGATGGGGGTTTCTAGTCAATCCATTGAAAACCATTCCATCAAATGCTATACCATGAATTATAAGCATCAAAAAGCATTTCCATCGAAATGCTTTTCCATTGACTATAATTTGATGGTATATTCGAAACTAGGGTTAGGGTTAGGGGTGAGGGTTTGGGGTTAGGGTTAGGGTTTGGGTTTGGGTTTGGGTTAGGGTTAGGGTTTGGGTTAGGGTTTGGGTTAGGGTTTGGGTTTGGGTTAGGGTTAGGGTTTGGGTTAGGGTTTGGGTTAGGGTTTGGGTTAGGGTTAGTGTTGGGGCTAGGGTTAGATCAAGGGTTAGATTAAGGGTTAGATTAGGGTTAGGGTTGGGTCGGGGGGAACTCCACCCCAATATACAAAAAACATTAAAACGTTACAAGGAGCTGTCCAGTGCCGAAATGTCAGCACTGGACAGCTCCATGTAACGTTTAAAGGTTACAAAAACATGCATCGAAATGCTATCTTTTACATGTAAAAGTGAATTTCCATTGAAACCAGTCCATTTATATTTTCGATGGACTGGTTTCGATGGAAAGGCACTTTTACATTTAAAAGATAGCCTGTCGATGCTTTGGTGAACAATGCTTTTTTCCGATGGTGTGGCATTTCGATGCTTTATTTTCCGATGAAATGACTAGGAATCCAGATTCTAAAACCACCATTCTGTGGTGGTTTGGCGGCCCTGAAGGGAAAAGACAAGAGACATGGCCAGAACAAAGGCAGCAATGTACTGTACATGGGACAGTGGTACCAAGAGTTTTGCATGCACTGTGACACAGAATGGAGTCAGGGACTAGGGTCCCTCTCAACTCCATGACATACGCGCTGTGGAAGCACAGGCTCTCACAATGCCCTGGTAAACTTCCTACCCCAGGTTAAGTGGGGGTCATGCCCCCTTCTGGTAGGGTCACATCCCTGACACTGCCACAGTTAGGCACCAAGACAGAGGTAAGAAGTTTGGTGTTTTTTTTTAACAAAATGTTCATTTGACATGATTTCTCTTTTTCCCTTGGATCATGTATAATTGAAATGGCCGTTATCACACGTATATATTATTTCACAATATCTTATTTAGAGTTCCATATTTCATCATTGAAGCGCCATTATTTCCAAGCTCACATAGCTGTAAGTAACTGTTCAAAGTGTGTCTTGGGCGGCGCAAACCTAAATGAACCAAGTGGCATTTCTTTTCTAGGACAACTGACAATGTGAATGCTGTACAAGCAAAAGCATACAATACGCTTGAGGAGGAAGAGGTAGAGATGACCAAAGATAGCATCCATAGTTTTCATGGAAACAGAAGAAGGCAGTAAACCTCAATGAGAAGTACATATGTGGGCCGCCGCTTACCAGAGGGCAGTGGCCTTTGCCCTTGATTAGGACATATGTTAGAAGTGATGATGGAGGCAAAGTGGTGGGTTTTCAAATTTTCTCTGAATTGAAGGCAAATGAAATGAGCCAAGTTTGCAGAGAGATGTCCACAGTCTGAGCGTGTAGTCTGGGAAAGCGGGCCCAAATTCCTTCCCTTTCTTGGAGTCGTGTAACTGGCTCTTCGGTCTGGAGTTGGTTTAGGAGTAGCATCTGCTGTTCTTTTGTCTGCCAGGGTGACCCTTGCCTCTGACAGGGACCGGCGCCATTTTTCTGCATTTTTTTCTCGGCGTTGCACCGTGTTTGAAAATGACGACTGTGTTAGGGGACGCTTTGGAAACAGTCCTGAGGTAAACTGCGAGTCACTTCAGTTTTAGGAAATTCTAGAAGACACTACTCATTACCAGGCTAGGCTAATTAGCCAGAACCATCAAAATAACAGCAGCCAGGTGTGTGATGAGCACTACACACTTTACTATCAGGGATAAAGAACTCGTCTCGATGATTTGTCCTGATTCCCCTGATGAATAAGGTTTAAACGCAGACCACAACTAATCTCCGTGTTTCAGTAGAAAGTTCTTCTCACTCATTCACTCATGCATCCACTGCAAAATGAAACATGTTTACAGAAGGCTGCATGGCTGATTTGGCTGCGAACCAGTCTCTTGTCCTAATAATAGCAGTGCCCGCAACGAGGCACTTTAAGCTCCTAATTACAATGAGCAATGCAAAGCCTTGTGTCCCCTAAGCACGTGACCTCTGCAGGCTGCTATGGCTACGCCATTGTCCTTGAGGATTCTAATTGAACAACAAAGAGACGGGCATTTGAAATGTTTGCTCTTAGGAAATATGGGCCTATTATCATAAGGGTACTTCTGAGATTGTTTGCTGATTTTAATTAAAATTGTTTAGCTCCATAAACTGAAACCTCTGGCCTGTGTCTCTCGACAAACATGTTCACACAAAGGGTAAACCTGATAGATTGCTAGCAATCCACCCACGGATGCAGGTCATGTGATAGACAATATATCAATATGTTTTCCCTGGGAGAGGCTTAATATATTCAAGAGATCTCGCGAAGCTAGTGATCTGACAGAGTACACATGCGGGAGCTACTGGTCTAATATCCTAGATGGGGTTTCAGTTAATGTGCTCTGCTTCTATGCCTCTCAAGTCAAGCTTTGACCGCATCCCTAGTGGTCCAGGCCTTTAAACCATGAAGACATACTTTCTTGAGGGGAGCAGAAATAACCCAGCAAATGAGTCAGTCCATCATCTTTTTTTAGAGGCCCTCAATTAGATTACAGGCCACGTTTATCTATTCTGTTAAATTAATAACAGTATGGCTTCAAAAGAGCATTTCTCTGGCACTACCCGTCCCGCGCATTCACTGACCATAAGTGTACATGGTGGCATTATGAATCTAACCCCTTGATTTTCTGTTCTGTCTGTGATTAATGTGTCACATGTCATAATGAGTTTCTTTAATGTCCCTGTTGTTATAGGTGCCATGTCACCGTTTTATACTCTGTCACGCCAGTGCCGCTTTGGTGAAGAACTTTGCAACAGTGTTGAGCTGAGTAGCATGGATTGGCCAACAATTATGATTTACATAACCATTAGATTAACTTGTCTCTTTTTGATTGATCTATTCATGGTCTTGTTCCTGGAGATTGATTCTTGCTATGTCACAGTGTTATGTTCTACTCCACAGGTACGTATTGTCATCTGGGTTGTGCTCTCCTATAAGATATGCCAAATACATGTGGTTATCATGCCACAGTGTGTTAACACAGTTCACGGAGAAAGACGTAATATATACAAACGGAAGATGCATGCGGAACACCATCTGGGCAATGCCGTTGGGCTGCCCAGGGCGAGGCAGAGTAAATGATGTTACCATCCAGCAGGCTAGGAGAGGGGAAGCTCCCGCCCCCACGCCTGCTCCTCTCCCCCACAAGCGCAGAGACACGCAGTCTCTGTCACACAAAGCCGAGGAAGGGTGAGGTGCGAACAAACGCCTCACCGTTCTTCCAAACAATAAGGTGCTAAGAACTGCGGAAAACCAACAGGCACACAGGGCCCAGTTTCAAAGACCTGCCCCTGCCTCAGGGGGCCAGACATGTCTGCTATCCGGCCGGGGGCTGGCGTACAGCCCCCACCACTATACACATCAAAGACCCAGGGCTTCCCTGGGTCTGATAAATAAGAGCAGAATGCTCTAAGAGAACACAATCGGTTTGTGGACCCTGAACAGGACCCAAACTGACAGGAGGTTTGCTGTTCACTCAGCGTCTTCCACACTTTGCTTCTTTACCACAAAAACCCTCCCACCCTACAAATAAGGGAGAAGAACAAAGGAAAGAAGTACAGGGCACTGTACGGTGTCCACAACGAGTCGTGGGACATGAGAAGGCAGCACGGGCCAGAGGGGGTAACCTCAGGATCCGGTGCCAAAAAGTATGATATTATTATGATATGTGATTATTTGTTTATCTGCATAACCATATCTGTACAATAAAATCCTATGGCCTTTTATTGCCAACACTTTACAAAATGTTGTGAGACTAATCATTTCAGGTGAGGGTCCGGGTTCGGTTTACAGCGATGCATGCATATGGGTTCATCAGTTACAACAATAATTAAATCATTTTTTGAAGGTTAATCAAAAGTGATAATAGAAACTATTCATAAGAAATAGCAGAGGTTGCATGAAGCAAGTTATCTGGACATTAAGTGGATATTGGAAAGATTAAAGCCCTGAAGAAGCTCCCTACAGGCGGCATTTAATATATGGGGATCCTTAATAGCGAAGCACGACATGGCGAGTGGCACAGATAAATAAGATATCTTCTGATTGGGAATCTACAAATGGAGTGGAACAGAAATGGCCTTTTGAATGTGTACAAGATTTGAATTGTAACCAAGAAAATAATACATTTCCTTGGATAAGGAATGGCAACTAACGCATTATAATGTATTGATTCAATTGATTTACTAATATACAATTATTTTTGATTTAATGATTTGATGAAAACAATTGGACATAACAATGAATTTTGATCATGTGTAACTATTTAGCGCACAGTGTGTAATTGTTTTAAGTTCCCACCGTTTTATATGTGTTATGTTCAACCTTTATACTTCAGCCCCACCAATACAATGCAGGTGAGGTCCAAGGGACGGGTCTGGAACAGGGATCGGACTTGGAGCAGAGATGGGACACAAAGCCTGGATGTGTCTTACGGCAAGGATGGTACTGAGGGCAGCGATGGGACAAGGGCCAGGGAAGGGCCTTGAAGCAGATGTGGCTTCATAGTATGGATGAGCCTTGGGGCAGTATACATCAGATAGAAACAATATCAGCCATCATGCGGATTCCCAATCCTTAATAACCTTGGGCTGAGGCCACAGCACACTAGAGTATGTGCTCAAGAAGCCACAGCACACACTTACCCAGGGGAAACCATCTGCAGGGTGTGCTCAACCTGGTCCTGACTGAAAGTTGCTGGCCGTGAGGGAGAGATGATAGAGTTCAGAGGACGTCCTGTTGCCAGTGAGGTACCCTGGAAAACAGGTGCATAGGGATTCACTAGTGAGTGCTAAATAGATAGCCTGAATTCTGCAGTGACCCTTCTGTGCCAATATGTGTATTTAAATGTGTCAGATTGTGTGGGCCATGCCAGCCCTCTACATCCATTCAGATTAATCAGTATACCAGTAATCTAAGCCTAATTATCTTTAAAGTTGACTGGCCATTTTTACCCACCATCCGCTAATCAACATCTATGCAAGGGTTGCACAAGTCCAGGCCTCGAGGGCCGGATCCATGTCGGGTTTTCAGGATACCCTGCATTAATATTCATGATAAATTTGCATGCAATGATTCATAATGTGTGCTCATTTTCCCTCCTAAATATTAATGAGGGAGATCCTGAAAACCCATTAGGATTCTGGCCCTCGAGGCCCAGAGTTGGACAACCCTACCAGGATTGGAATGGGATAGCAAAAAAATAAAAGGTCCAGCAGATGAAAAAAAAGGACCGTAATTACCAGTGATTCGCACCTCATAATTAGGAGGAAAGTATTATTGGTATGCAGTGTTTGAGCGCTGAAAACAAATATCGTTGGGTAAACGATTTTTGTTTTCAGCTACTATCCAACACTTTGCCCACACAATCTAAGACTGGAGTTTGTTTCTATAATTTCACCAGCCCGAAAGTATGTTAGGAAGGGTGTTTAGTGGGTGAAAACAAATATTGTTTACCCAATGGTGTTTGTTTTCAGTGGTGAAGTGTAGGAAGAAGTTGAAACCTTCACTTTCAGTGCACTGCACTGAACGTTCCCTTAAATGATCAGGTGCACGTGTTTGGGGGGTTTATTGTGTGTGGGAGGGGTCATGGCAATGAGGTTTGTGGGGAGTGGGTGCAGACCAGCAGGCAACATAGTTCCACTACTTCTTTTCGTACACTTCGACCACTGACAAAAAGACTTCATTGCTGCCAGTGGCAGGGGCAGCTTTTGGTGGGGTGGGTGGAGTGCCTCTTGTAGTGATATATACTTACAATCGAGGGGCATTCATATTTTCAACAATTTGTCATGAGTGTTCAAAGAAGCACTAACTAATAGTTTGTCGGGGTAGGAGGACTTCTGCCGAGAAATGTGTTAAAATAATGAGATGCAAGTGTGCATTTTCCATACTATTTCCAATCAATTGTGAAAGGTAACAAACGACAAAAACCATTAGCAAGCAGTCCCCAACAGTACACATGCACGTTTTACAATTCTGTTACCCTGTGGCTACAATATATGCCATCATTGTCCCTTTTACAATGCGACACACTCACAATTTGCCATCACATTGTAAAACACTTTCAAGATGCCGCTGGGCACAACATCGTTCATCATTGCCAGTGTAAATCATTTGTTGGAAGTACATTCATCCCCCGAATCTTTCTTAATTCCTCTGTATGTAATAAGGCAAGCTAAAAGTCGACCTGCCTTACATGTATGCTCCCATAAAGTGTGCCTGCTGTAGGTCAACTAACATGTATTGCACAAAGCTTGGATCCAATAACAACAATCCCAACCTATGTTATTGCTCCAGTCCTAACTTGTGTTACAAATCATTCAGACACTTAGGGTTGCATTGTAGCCAGCACAAGGCACTGGTGTGCCCATGCGCTAGTACTAAAAGTGAGTCTGGTGTTTAAACTAGAAGTATTACCCAATCAGATGCATGTTGGGTGTGCATGGCATGCTGCAGCTGAGGTCCCCAATCAGAAACTATCGGCAAAACCTGTGATAAATGTTTTGTGCAACACATTGCAGGAAGGTGTAAGGTGCAGCAGCGGAGTATCCCCTAAAATCAAAGGGACCAACAAGTGTGACCTGGGGTACACATTTAGAAAAACTGATGGGGGGCATCAAGAACGTCCAGGAGTGAGATCTGTTTCGTTGTATTCACATCCAAGAAGAAACATTCACTGTCCGTATCTTCAAACAATGTTACCACACATGTGCTAAATTAAGTTTCCTTGACAATTGTTTGGCTTAACTCATGCCTTAATTTGCCTAAATCTGAAAGATATGATATTGCATGTGTAACGCGCCTTTGCGACGAGGCAAGTAAGAGGGAACAGTGAAAGGACAGAGACAACGATCTTACTAGGCCAGGTGACATTGAGACCGCGCAGGTGCAGGGGAGCGGGAGGGGAAAAGTGCCAGGGGAAAGGAGAAGGGGCAGTGCTGTACATGGCATCAAAACAATAACAAGAAGTGCGGCCAACAGGTGGCAGGTGCAATTGTAAGTGCAGACAGCAGATATCCAAAAGTGCAGGTAGGGACTGTAGGGTTACAGATACAGACCCAAGTGCAAGGGTGCCAGGAGGCAGTGTGGGTGTGCAACTAGGCGGGCAGGGACTGAGGCACAAAATCAGAGGGTAGACAGGTGACCAGTGCAGTAACCCAGTTGTAAGACATTTTTAAGTGATTATTAAATAAAAGTGTGCTTTGATAAGAATATACATCAGACTATTATAGTTGTGTGCATTGACTGGCTCGCTATATGCTCTGAATAGGGGCGGGCATCCCAATAAGGTAGATAATATAGGACAATTATGATGCCTGTATCCTGGAGTGAGGAAAGGAAAGCCTCCTGTGTGGTGTCAATCTCTGGTCTACATGTTTAGTTGCTTTGCCCAGGTGGTGTATATGACCTAAGCAGGTTTGTGCTGAACTTCAGTTGGAAGAACTCTTGGGTAGGTTGGTGAAGGCAGCGTCAGGCTAGGGGTTTCAGATAGTATTTCAGGTGAGGGGGAGAAAGCTACTGAAGATGGAAGTTGCCCGTACTGGTAGTGACAGAATATAGTTGCACTGATTTGGCTCTGATGCCTAGGTAGTACTATCAACATTGATTTATAAAACAGTGAATATTGAGATGTTCTACCTTCATGAATCATAGTTTTCATTTGTAATTTCTGTGTTTATGGGTTAGAGCTGTATGTTATTGTTTGCCCTTGATTTCTTTGTATTAATGATCACTCCCAAAGCATCTGGTCGATTCAGGGAACAAAAGGGTACACAGACGGGCATGGAGGTTTGCAAGTAGGAGTAGTCCAGAGGAGACTCAAGAGCAGATGCAATACTATTTTTCAATGCAGACAATTCTGCAGGAAGGCGCCCACCCTTTGCTATGTGCTGTTCATAGTGGTTGTGATGAATTGTAGTTCTTGTTGTTCACTGACATGTCTGGCATAGTTCATCCCATAGATATGCAAGGATGCAAAGACTATTTACATAGGTCTAATTTCAAACCCTTTATTAAACGTGACAAGCTCTGAGGCTATCGACGTTGCTTGGGAGTTTGTTCCAGAGACAAGTCAGGTGAACAGTAGCTTGGAGAGTGTGCTCCAGAGGCGAGCTAGTTGAACAGTAGCTTGGGGAGTTTGTTCCAGAGGCGAGCCAGTTGAACAGTAGCTTGGGGGAGTTTGTTCCAGAAGTGACCCAGATCAACAGTAGCGTGGGGAGTTTCTTCCAGAGGCGAGCCAGTTGACCAGTAGCTTGGGGAGTTTGTTCCAGAGGCGAGCCGGTTGAACAGATTGAAGCATCATACCACTTCTTACTCTACTGATCTGGGCCACTGTAGACTCATGGTCATTAATGATCCGTGCTCTCAAAGGGTGATAGGAATGAATGGCTAATTGTTTTTTTTTTTTAGAAATGTTGGCTCTTTATTCCAAAAGAGTTCATGAATGGGGCAGAGCATTTTTAGGCGTATCCTCAGGGCTAGCACGCATATAAGTTCAACGTTATGATTTGGTTATGGGAACAAGAGCATGCTAGCAAGTGGATCAGAATCGCATGCTCAGCACTGCTCACATGTGACTGCCATGCCACACTCTTCCCAAGTCACTGCTGCCCTAACTGCCTTTCAGGCGCACGTGCCTGCCTGGGAATCTCCACATCTCTAGTTTAGTTTAGTTTAGTTTGCTTATTTATAAAGCGCAACCAAACCCTCAGGTAACTGGGCGCATAATCATGTACAGGAGAATTACATATCGTTACACGAACATCATAAATACAACAGACAGAGCGTACATTAGTTCAGGCTCTGAAAGTTTACATACAGGAGTAGAATATACTGAGAACAGAATGTACAGAGGGCAAGTTACAGTGGCAGATGCTGACCGGGTTACAGGTTGGTCCTAAATATGCTATGGATAGAGTAAACATTGCTATAAATCGAGCGCGGCAGCTAGCCAGTCATGTCGGTGAAATTCTGGATGTTTAGGCTAGTAGCCATGATTTTACCATGGTTCTGAATGGCCAGAATGCGGTTTCCGATCTAATTGTAGTGGGGAGGGTGTTCCAACATTGTGCTGCGAGCACTGGAAAACTGGAGCCTCCTGCAGTTTTTAGGTTATACTTGGGGATCTTTAGTTGGTGCAGGTAAGGTGTTCTGGTGGGTCTAATGGGGCAGTTTCTAGAGAATTTGTCAGAAAGATAGCGTGGGGCAGTGCGTGATAGGCACTTGTGGGTGATGACCAGTGTTCTTAGCTTGATTCTATCACGGATCGGGAGCCAGTGGACTTCTTTTCTAACCGTGGATATGTGTGCCTTGCGCGGGAGGTTGAGGGCACATCTTAATGCATTATTTTGCAGGATCTGGAGTTTGTTCAAGTTGTTAGAGGTCGTGCTTAGATAGAGTGTGTTGCAATAGTCTAATTTAGACAATATCAGCGCTCTCGATAGGGTGAGGCAGCTGGAGGTGGAGAGGAAAGGCCTACAGGCATTGATCAATTTATTGGTGTATGAGGTAGCTGAAATGGTCGAGTTTATTTGTTTCTTTAGTGATAAGGTAGAGTCGAGGTATACACCTTGGCCCTCATTAGGACCCTGGCGGAAAGGGGTTTACGCCGGCGTAATGCATGGCGTACCCTTCCGCCCGACTACGAGTTCCCGTAGCGCCATGGTGATTTTTACGCCTGCTTTTTGCAAGCGGAAAAATCCATGGCGCTACGGGACTTGTTAATTACGCCACCGTAATTTACGGTGGCGTAATTAACGCCTTCCCCACTCCCATTATACCCTATGGGGCAAAAATGGGAATGGGGAAGGGTAAATGGGGATTGGGGACTTACCGCCCCGCCAAGGTCGGAATGGGGCGGTAAGTCCGCCAACCCCCATGGCGGAGTTGGCAGCTTTGCGCCATGGACCATGGTGCAAATTGCACCATGGATCTCCGCCAGGGTCGTAATGAGGGCCCTAATGTTTTAACCTCTTTGGAGACTTTTATGATGTTGCCATCAATGGTAAAGGATTGGTATCTTTGGTCTAGTTTCTTGAGGCGAGCCTGGGAGCCTTTGATAAGTAATTCTGTCTTATCGTCGTTGAGGCACAGACTGTGTGTGGCCATCCAAGCTTGGATTTCTGAATAGATATCATTAAGCTTTGCCACATCTTCTTCATAGCTACCAGTGAGCGTGATGAGGACCTGGGTGTCATCTGCATAATTGGTGTAGCTGACACCTAGATGGTCAAGACGGTCAAATAGGAGCTTCGTGAAAATGTTGTAAAGAGTGGGAGAAATGCAAGAGCCTTGCGGCACTCCACATGTGATTGGGATAGGGTCCGCAGCTGCCGTGGGGGCGAAGACTCTAGTCGACCTGTCCGACAGAAATGACTTGATCCACTTAGTGGCATTCTGTGAGAATGCAGCAGCTGAGGAGAGGTGTTGAGTGAGGATCTGGTGGTCGACCAGATCAAAGGCAGCAGAAAGATCCAACAGGAGCAAGATGGCTAGTTTGCCCTTGTCTTTAGCGTCATCCATTTGGATTTTTAGATCCAAGAGGGCAGTTTCAGTCCCATGCCTAGGTCTGAAACCGGATTGTCGCAGGCCTAGGAGGTTGTTGTCTTCCAGATGCTGTTGTATTTGGAGATAGGCTACCCTGTCCAAGATTTTGAGAAGGAATGGGACTTTGGTGATGGGTCTATAATTTGTGGGGATATTGGGATCTAGGTTGGGTTTTTTGAGCAGGGGTAGGACCCATGCTTCTTTAAGGTTGTTGGGGACCACTGAGTTTTTGAAGGAGGAGTTGATCAGAGAGGTGATGAGAGGGGCTAGCTCATTAGCACCATCTTTGATGACGGCAGCTGGGCAAATGTCGCCTTTGCAATTGGAAGGTTTGAGGCTGGCGGTTATCTTGATTACTTCCTCTTCCATGACTGGAGAGAAGTGGAAAGACGGGCAGATAGGGGTGGTGTGGCTAATTTTGCTGCTGGGATTCTGCTTGGAGGCAAGGCTAGCTTTCTTAGCTTCTATGTTGGTTTGTAGGAGGGAGATTTTGTTGGCAAGGGCGAGCTGGATATTGTTACACCAGGCCTTGTCTTTGATGCAGTCCTCTGTAGGGGGCAGTGGTGATTCAAGTTCTCTTAGTATAGAGAAGAGTTCTTTGGTGCCAGATTTGGCATTTTGTATTCTCAGGTTATAGGTCTCTTTCTTAGCACTTAGGATGGCCTAAAAATAAAAAATAAAATGGACTAAAAGCCAGTCCGCCATTGTCATCAAATGGCGGCGGGAATGCTGTGAGGAGGGAGCTCTGGCTGCAAGAAGAAACCAAACGATGTCAGTGGTTGGGTCACAGGCGTTTGCACAGTTGCCATTACGCCACCGAATTGCTGATAACTGAGCAGCATTGTAAGGAAGCACTTCCAATGCATACATTATGGAGTCGGCAGAAGAGGTTGGCTGTCCCTCTGCTTGACTGCTTGACTGCAGTGGGAAATTGCTTAGAAGGCTGAGTTAGAAGGAACACATGTCGTTTTTCCCCACTCCCCTTAAAATGTTTATGGCTGGCCTGGTTGCAAGTCAGAATTCCGTTTTTGATCTCCAATATTAAAAAAGTTCATCTTTATCATCCCATGTACATTACTCCTTTTATATCTTGCGCTTCCCAAAGGTGCAAAGACAGCAAGTAGCAGAACACATTTCATCATGCATTGCAGAGCCTATCAATGTGCTGGGATTAAGAGTTATTAACTGTGCTGATTTCATTCCACGTTAGACAAAATTGATGCACAAATGAAACACCCTAAATGAAAACTGTTTATAGTAAAAAAATCGAAAACAAAAAGGTCGAAAGTCAAAATATCGAGAAAAAAAAAGTTGAAAAAAAAGTCGAATTTCTTTTTTATTACATTTTTTATTCGAAATGGGGGGTTCCCCCCCAAACCCCCTTTTTTATTTTTTTTGTGTTTACCTTTTTTTTTTTTACATGCGGGAGCTCAAAAAAATAAATACATTAAAAAAAAATATCTGACTTTTTTTTTTCACCGTTATGATTTCGATTTTTTTGTCTTTTGACTTTTTTTTCGATATTTTGACTGCACACCAATGGAAACATCGCTGGAGGCAATATGGTAGTAGGGTGCTCACACAAGAGCCCTGCAACAGGGACAGCACAACAGCCTTCATTTTAACATCTCTTCTAGCAAAACCTTACAGTGCGTGTGTATTAATATGTATACTGCTCACCTACGGTGCATGGAAGCCTTAAGGCTCAACCCATTTTCAAACCAGATGGTATCATGACAAAGCTATGTGGCAATGGTGGATGAATTCTGCATATCAAATGCATATAATTCTACGTTCAGCAGAACATAAGACGTATATGGAAATAGCTCAAGCAACACACGGCATACACATCTTGTACTCTTCTTCCTATACGACTCCTTCCGTTGAAGCCCTGCCAATTAGAATTCAGCCTATTCCATTGTAAAAACAAGCAATGGCAATGCCAACGGTCTGGGATTATGTGTAGGCATGGGGAAGGAACTTGTTAGGCACCGCGTTAGTGGTATGAACTGGCCATTCATGGACATGATGCAAAATGGTGCAAGTACCTGGGAACCTAATAGCAGAGCCTGGCACATGTCTAATACTTATACACAAGCCATAACTGTTGGCTTTATCGATGCTTGTATTTAACAGGACTTCAGCTAAGGACATACTTAGTGCTTCTAAATCGAGTGGTGGAAGGCTGACCTGGTTAAGACTTTCTTTTACACCAGTACCATGTTTACAACTCCAATTATGTCACTAACTTTCAGAAGACTGTTTTGAAAAAACACTGGCAGGCACATCAAAAGTGCAAAGTTCGATGGTAAGGCTTGGTTAAAGTGATCTCCAAGAGTTCTCATGAGGAGGTGTTGTGCTAGCAGGGAGGGGTGGGAACTGGGTGGGAAAGGCCATGGGGATTAGAATGGCCATGGACAGTCAAAGGGTGCGCAAATAACCAAACAACACCTACAAGCTTTGTGGTCCTCCTCATTGAGCGCCTGGTGACTGCCCCTGGATGATAGAGGTGCATGCTAAAAATCAACATAAGATAACTTATGCCATTACTCCCTATCTGTACTCTAATGCATTACTTTCTGATTTCACCTGGGAAGAAAAAAACAATTTGGCACAAATAATAGGATTTATGAAGTTCACAGTGCTGCATTCAGTTCTTCGTATGTTTTGTAAAAAATGATAGTTTGGCAGTGCATTTCTCTAGGAAGCTCAGCTACTTCACTGTAATCAAACATTGAGGACAAGATATATAATTGCAAGAGTGATACTATGCTACCTTCTGTCTAATGAAATACTCAGTGTGGTTAAACTGATTGGATTTGATAAGACATTTACTGGCGAAGCAAGCGTTCACAAGCATGGCATTGCGTTCATTATCTTGGTTGTCAGGCTCTATGGCAGTTCTTTTTGCACAAGACGCCACTTTAACACCCTGATTCATGGAATTTGTGCGCCGAAAAATGGAGATTTGTGCACCATTCTGACTGCAAATCCCTGTTTAACAAATGGCGCACAAATTCCATGAATCAGCCTATATATATATATATTCAGTAAAAAAACTTTGTTAAAGGGACGTTATGGTTAGGTTGCGCTACTAAAAACCTATGAAATTCAGTAAAAAAACTTTGTTAAAGGGACATTTTGGTTCAAAGTATAACTCGCGCCACCACCGTGCACTGCTAAGACTAACACCCAGAACATCAAAGATGACATCACAAATGTCATTGATGACATAACTGATGACATCACATGTCTGGCTCCCCCTTTTTTCCTTTACTGACATATCCAGTCCACATGGTTTTCTTCAGTAACAGTCAGGAATTAAAAGTGGAAAAGGTAGTATATTTGTAGACTTATCCTTCAAGTATATTCTTACAATAATTCCCTTAGGGTCCAGTCATATCATATGAAACGTATACATAGGGGAAGACACAAGCTTGAAAGACAGCAATCCTTTCTGTGCATTAAAATTATCAGTAGAGTTATCAGCACTTTCTGATAGTTTTGATGTTTTTTATTACTGTACTTTCCCTGTATATGCTCATATTTTTATATGTTGTACTCACACTATTTTCCTTATGGTCCAGACACATCATGTGATATATATAGATAGGGTAAATAACAGCTTTGAAACAGAGCAATCATTTCTCTACATAAATGTAATCAGGTTATGAACACTTTCTGCTACTATTGCTGTTTTTGTTTTCTTACTTCAATTCCCTTGTATATATTCATATTTGTATGTGGTATTGTCTCTTTGTGATTTGTCTGTAATAATGCAATTATGTAGTAAGTGGGTTTTATTACCTACTTATCACAAGTTTCACTGTACGTAAAACTCTAATATGAAAACAGTTATCATTTCACTATTCAACATGGCAAGCTTATGAATATTGCACCTCCATCATGTATGCTGCACACAATGCCTATGTTTCTACATGAGTACCTTCGTATACTGGATTGAAGTTAATAATAGAATGCTTTTTATATCAATGCATATCTTAATGCACTGATTAGCACTTAGAATCCCTTGTAAAGAATTTTCATGAAAGGTAAAATGCACATGTGATGTCATCAGTGATGTCATCAATGACATTTGTGATGTCATCTTTGATGTCCTGGGTGTTAGTTTTAGCAGTGCACGGTGGTGGCGTGAGTTATGGTTGCTTAGCTTACCATAACTGGTGAATTTCAGGGGTTTTTCGGTTTTACTTGGAACCAAAATGTCCCTTTAACAAAGATTTTTTACTGAATCTGATAGGTTTTTAGTAGAGCAACTTAACCATAACGTCCCTTTAACAACGTTTTTTTACTGAATTTCATAGGTGTTTAGTAGCGCAACTTAACCATAACGTCCCTTTAACAAAGTTTTTTTACTGAATTTCATAGGTTTTTAGTAGCGCAACTTAACCATAACGTCCCTTTAACAAAGTTTTTTTACTGAATTTCATACTTTTTTAGTAGCGCAACTTAACCATAACGTCCTTTTAACAACGTTTTTTTACTGAATTTCATAGGTTTTTAGTAGCGCAACTTAACCATAACGTCCCTTTAACAAAGTTTTTTTACTGAATTTCATAGGTTTTTAGTAGCGCAACTTAACCATAACGTCCCTTTAACAAAGTTTTTTTACTGAATTTCATACTTTTTTAGTAGCACAACTTAACAATAATAACTTTGACTTTATGTACATGTAATATGGAACATACTGAACCGTTTCTACTGAATTTGACGGTCCGCGGACATGTTCGGACAACAGTACCACCACCAAAAACCTCTGGGGGGGTATGTGTAATTGTATATCATAACATAGGAACATTTAACAAATTCACAAAGCAGCACACATACGAAGTATATGTAGTAATACTTAAGAAATGTAACCCATATATGTAACACACTAACCATTAATTTAAATAGAATATGTTTTAAAATGGAATATACCAAAAGAAGATAAAGTGGCTTCCAACATAATTGCCTCACAGACACTCCACAACTAACAGCAAGACCAGACGTATAGACTACTGATTACATATCTTACCAGAAATAGTAAGTGCCCTTCATTGTACTCATATATTTATAAACTTTCTATATTAGAAAAAAAACATATTACTTTTTTGTTTTCTCACAGAAATGTGTAGTACTCTGGACTGGCTAGAGGAGCATTTCCCACGAGACGAAATGTTAGAAGATAGTCCACCTAATGGTACACACATTACTATATAAACCAATTAATAAATATTATTTTGTATACATTCAACATATACATTTTGTTTTTTTACAGACCATACGAAAAATGCAACTTCCAAAGAAAAAGAAGCGGTGGATAACACTCTTGAACACATTACCCACAAAATGGACCAACTTATGGCAAATTTTACGGATTTAAAGAACTTTGTGGAAGATCACCTAAAACCACCAACAAAATATCATTGTCCCACCTGTACATATCCCCCCTCACCATATCACATTCATTTAACCCCAAACTCTCTCCATGGACCACAACATTTTGATGAGATTTCCATCCCTTCTTCACCTGATCCCACTTATATTGAAAACCCTAATTCTCCTGTTTTTGTTTCCGTTTCTGCCCCACCTTCTCAGTCATAAATTGTTTATATATGTTAAATAAAGTTACTTTTTTATATTGTGTTGTAATTACTTTCAGTTCTTTGTGGTAAAACCAATTTAGGTGTCCACGGACAGCGCGGTTGTTCGTAAATGTTCGTAAATAAACGAAAATGTAAGTGTCCTGAGGACACTATATCTGTCCGTAATGTTCTCATGCAAGTTGAAAATGTTCTAAGAACACTCACAGTGGCCTGAAATGCTCGTAAATAAACGAAAATGGAGGTGTCCTTAAGAACACTATGCCTGTTTGTAGTGTTCGCTAGCAAGTTGAAACTGTTCTAAGAACACTCGTGGTGTCCTGAATTGTTTGTAAATAAACAAAAATGGAGGTGTGCTTGAGAAGCTATGTCTGTCCGTATTGTGCACAAGTAAATTAAACTGTGCTAAGAACAAACGGCTGTCCGTAACTGTTCGTTTTACGTGTGACGCACTTTTAATTAGTTCAGGACCTGAACACTGTCCGTAGAATATCAACACGCATGCGCAAAACAATGTCCGTACATTGGGTGTCCTGCGGACGGTTGCTACCTTAGCGGACATGCTCATGAAACAATCATGTGACAACGCCCACGCTGATCGGGTGTTCTGAATGCGGACACTGTTCGTGTCCCCTTCTGAATGCGGACACTGTTTGTGTCCCCGAACACTTTAAAAGTACATTTCCAAGTAATCCACAATATTTCTCATTAAAAACTCAACATACCACAAATCCCACATACTAATCCTAAATTTCCACATAGTTTTAGTGACTTTTTGAAACTTTTTTGGTGTTCAATCTGTCTTGCGGACGGCGCGCATGTCCGCGAACCCCCTCACAAGCACCCCTATAAAAGACCACGCCCTAGAGCTCATTCTCATTGTGTTTCTGGCTATTCCACAGAGCACACTGCATTTTGCTGCATACTTTGCAGATTTTGAGATTTCCATCTCCAAGCCGATGACATCCATGGCTTCACTATTGCCACCTGGTGCTACATCTGCCTCAGCACCACCCCCACCCCCTCCACCACCACCATTTCCCCAAGGGCCTGAAGAGGGGAGCAGGAGTGAGGATACAGAGGAGGAAGAAGAGGATGACGAGAATGAGGTAGAGGAAAACCCTACTACCTGCCGTCGGCGTGATTCTTGGGTGTGGCGTTTGTTTACCGTTCATGGGAATGGTCCTAAGGCTCGTGCAAACCGTGTCACCTGCAATGAGTGAAAAATGGTACTCAGCCGCGGGAGGCATGGTTCGTATAGCTTTGGGACTACGACCATGAAGCGACACCTGAACTCATTCCACACTGGGGCCATTCACAAGGTTGTACCTTGCGGAGAGCGTAGTAGGTTGATTGCCTCTACTTCATCCTCCGTTTCTGATCCTGTCACCACAAGGAATACCTCTGTGGGACAGCGTCTTCCTCAAGCTGCCTCACAGGCCATACAGAATTCTGATGACCCTTACCTTTCGAGGGTCACAGTTGTATGTATGTACTGTGACACAGTACTCTGCAGGGGGGAGCGACTTCGCAGTGCTTTTGAGACAATCGTCTCAGAGCACGAGAAAACCTGCTCCCTACCCAAATAAAACCCACTCTACATCTTCCTCTCTCAGCTCGCTCTTTCTTATCCCTGTGGTTGGTGTCCCCCCCTTTACCCTCCTTTCCTCTCCTCTCCTAGTGTGTCGTGTGTAAAAAACCAAAATAAATACAAAATAAAAAAAATAAAAAAAAATAAGGCTCTTTTCAGAGCCGCCTTTCACAGTTAAAAACCAGAAGTAAAGATAAATAACGCAGGGCCCTTTCTATTTCTTGAAAGTCTGCGGACAGTTCGCAAACATAAAAAAAATTGGGATGCTACCCTATTGTAACCATTGCATTTTTCTCTGGGAGGAAGTGGTGGCTCTGAAAAGAGCCTTTGGGAGGTGTTTGTATGTAAAAAATTATAAATACTTAACACCTACTTCAAAATGGATGCTGCATTTCTAAAAAAAAGTTGCAATGCATTTTGTACATTTCTCAGAAAAATCTGATTGCCAGCATAGGTAAGATGGACTCCATCTCTGCGAAAAATGTATGTACTACGAAACATAATATTTTCATTGTGAAAAGAGGACATGCCAAAATCTCTTAGGAAGGCACAAACAGCCTTATTGACATTACGCCTTGCTTTCTCCATTTGTGGACCACATGAGAAAGAACAAAGCTACATTTGTCTCTGCGCAATCCGTAAAAAAATTACTTTGGAGTTTGGAAACATGTCCATGATCTTCTGAAGTCCTTCTTTCATTGCAAATTTCAAAGAAATTAGAGACACATGTTCTAAACTGTTCCTTCCACAATGAATTACAATTATGTCTGGATGTTCCTCTATCTTCAAAGTTGCACAGAGAGGTAGCAATTCCAGCCACTTCATTCCACGCACTCCATGCCAGTGCACTTCCACATGTGGGAATCCAAGATCTATAGATACTCCACAGCTTTCTGCATGCACCTTCAACCAATGTATTCACGAGTCTCCCAAAATCCACACAATCTGTTTTTTAAAACACTCAGCCATAGCTATCTGTTCTTCTCTCAGCAAAAAGAATATCTGAGAAAACCTCTCCTAGCACAACACACTCACTAAACTTTACTGACCAATCCCTTGCTACATTCAATCTCATTTGCATGCCTCCCCACCCCAAATTCCCCAGATGTAATACGCGGTGTCCTAGAACTACCGCCATGTCCGCGAACATATCGTAACATGGACAGCCCTTCTACCATTTCCACTTCACTCTCTATGCCATTCCCTCATTGGATGTAGCTAAGAAATCACATGACCATCCACCAATCAAATCCATGACCTCTACATGTAACTGCATCATCATAGATCAGCACTGCAAATGTACAGTGAATCTCTCGGACTACAAGTCTCATACCATTGGCAAGCACGATCTACGAGAAATACTAGACAAGTCTCCAAGATTTCTACTTGCAGCTTCGTCCATATCCATATGCATGAACACAAACTACAGGTATGCATATTTTCTATACAGTACATGAACACATTTTCTAACTGACTTTTATCTTGTATAATCTGTAAAATTAACCTACAATAATGTTTTCATTCCCCTAAAATGAACTGTGACTTAAAAATCTTTATACCATTTAATTTCTTCGTACACACACACACACGCAAATAATGTTAAACTAACATTTTTTGAAATAAAATATATAGACTACATATGATCAAACAAAATTATATGCACACTCTATCATCAAATCTCAAAGAATAATATTTGTGCAAACACATACTTGGTTTTAATGTTTTTAGTTTATATAATTACTTACATTTATATAGGACAAGCAGGCTATGACATTGACTCCCTCTTACGTGGAAAAGCAGGCTATCACATGGACTCACTATTACATGGAAAAGCTTAGTTACAGGAATAGTGGTATACAGTGGTACATTATGATTTTGACAAACCATAGTAAAGATATTTTCGTTCCTACAGTTAGTCATAAGATAGTTTTAATGGTTTTGAGGAAGGGGCTGAGCATTTCAAGTTAAAAAATCTAAGTCTAAATTAAAAACAGTGCTATATACAAACCAAATTACTAATTTCTTTCTTTTACAATTGCAGTGAAGACCATTCTCCTGAAAATAAGCAGCCGAATTTGAATTACAAAGAACAACTAAGATGCAAACTGCTCATTTTAGAAATAAAGTAAGTAGATTGTTACCATAATATTTGAATTATTACTCAAACACACTCTAAGGTTAATTCATGCTACTTCTGTGCCTATAAATAGAGATTCTGCACCATTCTGACCATGTCCTCCCGTCTTATACAGTGATTTACTGGCAGAATGGCCCACAAATTCCTATTTTTCACCACACAAATTACCCAACTCAGCCGCTAGAATTTAGATATTGTAGAAGAAACAACTGTTTTAATTGTGTAGCTTTAGATAAACTATTTATACTTCTCCACACCACTGGCTTACTTTTTTCTGTCATATGAACCCCATTTTAGTAACACATTAATTCAAGAATACCCATCCCTAGTAGTTGTACTTCCCAATGCACAATCACACACCATTACATACATCTTTATCATCTCACTCAAACACTCATGCACACAACACACATGCAGAAAGGAATGCAGAAGTAGAGCAAATGAAAAGAAAAGTCTCCACATAAACATCCATCTATAGCAGAATTTGTAAAAAGAAGTTGAAACACAACAGCTAATACAGTCATGTAGTGAAACAGAAGAAGTTTCTAGTACAAAAACTTTGCCTCCTCTATCAAAAAGTAAAACAACCCAAAAAACAATTAACAGAAAATCAACTATCTCTACAAATAAAACTTCATAAAACTTCATACCATGAAAAGTATTTTAGCCAAACTGTTCCATCACAAAGTCCTTCAAAATCTTATAAAAACAGGAGAGAAACCAGGTTCAAAACTTCAAACCTATCGTAGGAAAGTAATCTTAGAAGCGTTGATAGACAGTGCACTCCTTCTCATTTTAGTGTTAAACAGAATGAAACCACTAACAAAACTAATAACTAAATTACAAAAAAGACTTCTCAATAAATGAAAATGTCAACAGAAATAACTTCTTAAATATCTGTGGAGGTGAATGGAGTCACATTACAAGCACATAACCATACGTTAATGAAGAAGCCTACAAACAAAAGCAAACAAATACAATTGCCATACATAGAGGTTATGAAAAAGTTAATAATACCAAAATGGAACAAGAAGTACTCCTTACAAAAATATGCCCTGAAAACGTAGATTTACCCCTCCATTCAACTGAATCAGAACATCTAGTGTACAAATGGCCATGCACGTCAATGTGTAACATTCCCAAAAAAATGTTCAAGTCTTTACGCCAATTCCTCAATCAATATGTGAAAAGCAAAGACAAAATCAAAATTAAACTACTGCAAAATATGGATGCGTGTCCAGTACGCAAATACACAGGACTACAAGGACATTCATTGGCCTGCATTACAGGACCTACTTCCAAAACACCCTTCCATGATATCAAAAGGATATGAACACATCATGCAAGTATAAGAAATCTAGTTTATAAACTGTACTATGCTAAAAGTCCTGTTTTAGCACTAGCCAATTTAAATAACATTCTTCTACATGGTACAGCAAAAGACCTACTAGAAGAAATCGACTATATCCAGACAAAAGATTTTTGAAGTGAAACCCACTTTCAAGATGAATTAGCTGTAAACCAACTTCGAAACAAATCTGCACATGGCAACCTTTCACTACATACATACAAAAAAGAAATACTAAAATTTGAAAGTACTTCAGCTGAAGTACCAAACCACGTGTGTGTATGTTGCTGCAGAACCTTTTATAAAAGTAACACAAAAACTGTAGACCTATCATACAAAATAGAAGACAATGAAGATTCTAAATGGTTTGAATTAGCTCTCTACCTTATAGCAGAAAACAAATACGAAATAACTGACCCCATAATACTTTGCAGTTACTGCACTACAAAACTTGACAATAACTCCTTCACGTGCTATCATAAATAAATTGGAATTATATCCACTACAAAAACCCCTTCAACAACTTAATTTATATGAGAGCATCATAATTCAAACACTGCACCCATTTCAAGCAATAATACGCCTTCAGCCAAAAACTGCAAAATTACCTCCCTCTGAATTAGTAAAAGGTGGAAAAGTAGTGTATTTACCATTAGATCTAAAAGAAAATGTGCACACTCTAGGAGTGCAATGTCCGATGCAGCAATCTTTAATTATCTTGGTAAATAGAATACCTAAAAAAGACAAAAAAATTTGGCAACAACTGGTAGATTTTCATAAAGTTAGAGAAGCCCTGCAATATCTTAAAGAGAATAATGAATATTACAAAGAAATTAATATTGAAGAAAACTTGAAAGATACAACTGAAATAATTCAAGAGACACAAGAAGCTGGTCAATTTGAGCTCCTAGATCCTGCAACAATATCAAACACTTTAGACCATTATACAATTCATCCATTGCACTCTAATGACACCATAGAAGATGCACTGGAAAAGTACCAACTGCGTCAAACAAAAGGATCACCAATCAGCATATGGGAAAAAAGTATACAAGCATGTGCTTTTCCTCTACTCTTTCCTACTGGCAAAGGAGGAAGATACGATGATAGACCTATTCAAATATCAGCATCAGAATATCGCTCATTACGAATGTGTTCTGAAGATCCCAGATTTCAACAAAATGTGGAATACATATTCCACCTACTCTTTGAAAGTGAACTAGCAACTTTATGTTACGGAGTTGCACACATATTAAAATCAGGATCACACTTTCAAAATATGACAGCTACACAATTATTACAAAAAAGTTCAACAAAAAGATGACATTTTACAAGCAAATCTTACAAATCTATTATCAAATATTCGTGGTACTAAAGAGTACTGGTTTCGATGTCATGGAGATGTACGTTGTATGATCAGAAACCTTGGCCCACCCACTTGGTTTGTTACATTAAGTTGTGCAGAATATGCATGGGAAGATTTACATGCTTTCCTACGCATATCAAACGAAAACAAAACAAACATAGATATACTAACACCTGGAGAACTTTGTTCACAGGATCCTGTTAATGTTTCAAGATGTTTTCACCATCGCTTCATTGCTATGATACATTTTATTTGTAACAAAACTGTTCCTCCCCTTGGAGAAGTGCAACACTTCTTTTGGAGAAAAGAATACCAAGCCAGAGGAGCACCACATATCCACATGCTTTTCTGGATTAAAGATGCTCCTAAATTTGGTCAAGACAATGATGCCACTGTTTTACAGTTTATTGAAAAATATGGCACTTGTGAAATTCCATCAGAATCCGCAAAAAGTGATCTTCATGCAAACATTTTACAATTCCAAAGACACATATGTGGCAAATATTGTTGTCGCAAATACAAAAACAAAGGGAAATACTACACCAAATGCCGATTTTGTTTCCCTAGACCAGTTACAAATACAGGTCAAGTGAACAACCTCATGTCTTCAGTTAGACATAGTGTTAAAGGTAAGTCACTTAAAAATACATATTGCATAAAAAGAAAAGAAGAAGAAAAATATATCAATGATTACAATGCAATCATTGCCCACTTATGGAATGCAAACATAGACGTGCAGTACATTGCAGACAATTCTACTGCAGTTGCACGATATGTCACAGCATACTTAACCAAATCAGAAAAGACAGAGCTCCAAGACCTCTGGAATGACCTGTCATCAGATAAAACAGTGTCTCAGAAATTATACAGCTTGGACATAAAAATGCTGTCCCATAGAGAATGTGGAACCTATGAAGCAGCTGATTGATTAACTGGTACTGCATTGTATGGTACATCTGCAAATATAGTATGGCTAACTCTTGGTCCAGCTAAATCTCGAAAAAGAGTTCTAAAATCATACGAAGAAATAGAAACAATAGCCAAACATGATCCCAACAGCCAAGACATTTTAAAAAACAATACATACTACCCAAACAGGAGTACCACTTTGGAAACCATGAGTCTATACCACATAGCCCAAAACTACATATACAAAAATAATATAAAACCTGATGAACAAAACCGTAAATACAAAGTGACAAACTGTGAAGGCAGCTTAGTAAAACTCACCAAACCAAATTGAATTAATCATATCAAATTGTCATTAAAGACTCCTCAACATAAAGAAGTATATTACATGTCCCTGCTACAACTCTTTAAACCATGGAGAAAAGAAGAAGAAATACTAGATAACTATGACTCATATGAAGACGCTTTCAAAGCAAATGAAAGCAGTATAACTGATGTAAACTTTGCACAGTACAAAACAATGTTGCACAATGAACAGCAACACGAAGAAGAACTCCAGGCCCAACTAGATAAGGACACTCCTGACACTAGTCAACCTTCTGTCACAGGAAGCCAAGAACCACTGGGAGACCCACTAATAACAAATGAGGGAGAATTGGCTATGATAGAAGTAGAAAACACCATGTGTCAGTATAAAGAAAAAGAAGACTTAACTATACTACAATCAAAGCTAAACAATGAGCAGAACAGAAAACATGCGCCAATCTGCAGATCTCACTTATGCCAACATCTTAAAAATTATCAGAGTTGGTATACTTTCTAAAGAAGCAGAAGCAATATTGAAAACCCGGCACATTCATGCACTTTATGGTGATAATGCATGTGCTACAGATGTTATGGAACAATTAGCCCACAAAAATGTCAATTGTATGGCCTTAATGCCAACTCTTGCAAGCTGTTTCAAATTCAATGAAATAATGTTAAGTAAAGAAATGCAACCAATAATGGAAATTAGCGCCACAGACAAACTAGATGTACATGGAATGACACTACCCATGTGTGACCACGCCATAACAAGACTAAATAGTTTAGAAAAATCAATCTCAAACACAGCAGGTTTGGAAAAGATATTAAAATTATCCTTAAATTGCAGAGTAATGCTGAAACGTAACCTTGACGTGGACCAAGGACTAGTTAATGGAGCACTGGGTACAGTTGTTGGGTTTCAAACATACCCACGTGACAACAAAATTCAGTTTGTCAATATTCTCTGACAAACTTTCAGAAGTAAAAAGAATAAGACGCTCAACAGCTCGATTCCTTCTCTTCAAAGACATGTATGTACGCAGAGAACAATTTTCTCTAACTCTTGCATACGCAGTCACCATTCATAAATCACAAGGTCTTACCCTAGACAAAGCAATGATAGACATTGGTAACACAGTCTTTAAAGAAGGCATGAGCTACGTAGCACTATCACGCTTACGTACACTTGACGGTCTATTTCTAATCAACTTGCTTACTAATGCAAGTAAAATAAATGCTGATATTCCTTGCATTTTAGATTACAATAGAATTTGTTCACTATACACTCCCCATCTAAACACATATTCTGTTCCACAAAAAGTAAAACATTATAAAAGAAAAATAAATCAAACAGAAAAGCAACAGGATGTCACTGCAAATCCTCCAAAGAGAGTAAAAGAAAGTAATAATTCATCAAGTACCACAAGCAAAAAAGAATCAATTAGGGAAAGTAAAGCAGGTACTTCTTCAAAGAAGGAAGACAAACTCCAAAAAAAGCAGTCAGATACAGAACTACCTGGTCCATTTAAACTCTCAAATATAGTTGGTGTAAGTTGCTACGCAAATGTAGCAATGAATATTCTATTTCAATTACCACCAATTGTTGAGAACATTTACTTACACAGTACAGACCCATTGTGTTTGCAAATGTTAGTACTTCACAGAAATGCAGCAAATAATCCTGACAACACGTATAGTGTTTATGGAATAAGACAACAATTGGACTACTGTGCTGGAATGGTGAAATTCACTATAAACTCACAGGAAGATCCACAAGAATTTCTAATGAACTTACTATTAGTACTGGAAAATAAAAACATACCTATAAATGAAATCTTCCAGATTTCATACATGTGGAAACATACATGCACTCTCTGCAACAATGTGACACAAGAACAAATCCCCAATGAGCGCTTTGTGTATATATCAATACCTAATTGTGAATCCGTTCCATTTCAGCAACTTGTACAAAATGCAAACCACGGTAGATTATGTTCGACCTGCAATTCAGATAATCGCTCCACGTTAGTAATACAAACACATAGTAAATAGTTAATACTAATGCTTCTACGTTACAATGCAGATGGTACCAAAAATAACTGCAAGCTGACTGGATTCACACATGGTCAAATATCACTTGGTAGGAAAACCTTCACAACAATAGGTATAATCTACCACACAGGAGCCACAACCAACTCAGGGCACTTCACTGCATATATAAAAAAGAAATGTGGATGGTTTGAATTTAATGATAGTACCGTTACTCTAAAGCAGAGATTACCAGCAAATCTTACAAACGCTTATTTAATGTTCTTAAAACCAAAATTTGATAACTAAACTGTACTTAAACCTTAAGTACACTTCTAGTAAAAAAAATATAAACTGTCACAATATTCCAAAAGCTATCTAACTGCCCAAAGATGCTACAACTAATCAGATAAATTAATACCACTCAAATAGAGCAAAAAATAGACAGTTAGAATACGCCAATTGGTATCTAACTGTCCCAAAATTTAGAAATATCCAAATAGATAAAGCAATACCACGAAATTATATAAAAAAATAAACAGTTAGAATACGCCTACTGGTATCTAACTGCTCCAAAATTTTACAATATCCAAACAAATACCTAATATCTTACTGCTCCAAAAAACTGGAACAGTCCAATGTATAAAGCATTAGCCAGAAACAACAAGTAAACACTGAAACAAACAAACAAATAAACTGTAGCATAACAGAAAACGTTTTTTTTAAGTCATCTACTAAATATGAGGGTCAAAAAAAAGAAAAAATTGTTATTGTACAATATAATAAGTCTTTATAAAATACTAATACTAACATGCTATTTTCTTTTATCACAGAAATGAACAAGAAAAACATGGACTCCCGTTACTAAACCAAATAGTAAGTATAACATGATAAATACAACCATCGCAGCATATCACACCCATACTGGCTTATAACATTGTTCCTTATAAATTTGTTTTTGACCCAAAGTTATAAACCACTATGAGTATGATATGCTGCGGTGCTTGTGGCCAGGGCATAGACTCTTGGGTGCATGGCATATGAGTGTGATATGCTGCAGTGGTTGTGGCCAGGGCATAGAGTCTTGGGTGCATGGCCAAATGGCCATGCACCCAACATTCTATACCCTGGCCACAACCACTGCAGCATATCACACCCATAGATTCAAGCATTTCAACCATTTTAATGTCCGCGGACACAAGGAAGTTCCTAGAACACATTCAACTTGCCAGAGGACGATACGGACAGCGTCATCAGGACACCCCCATTTTCTTTATGTACGAACATTTCAGGACACCGCGAGTGTTCTTAGAACACTTTCAGCTTGACAACGAACAATACAGACAACGTCTTCAGGACACCCCCTGCGAACATTCCAGGACCCCACGCGTCTTCTTAGAACACTTTCAACTTGACACCGGATCCATTCTGTTTATTTACGAACATTTCAGAACAGCCGTGTTGTCCGCAGACAAATCAAACACAACAAAAGCGTCTAGCACATAAAACAAATACAACATTGCACCTATCTCATACTCCCCCACCCTCCCCAAACACTCTTACATGCCAACACACTCCATTAAATACAATTTTTAAACTAAGTTTCACCTCGCTGTCCGCGTTCGTCCGCGAATGCAAGATGTCGGGCGCCACCAAAAATCTGACGCGCTCCACGCCCCACGCTGTCCAATCAGCGAACACGTCGGATGTCCGCGGACATCGCGCAAGCCGCTCGGCCAATCAGGGCACTGTTCGCGGAGCGAACCGGGAAGTCCATCCGCGAAGCGAATGGAGATATCACTAATTTTTTTGCCTTACATTTTGGTCATTTTACTACTGGACGGATTTACACCAAATTTGCAAAAGCACGCTTTCAAGACCAAGCCCCCACTCCTGCCGCAAATTTGGTGTAAATCTGTCCAGCGGTTTGGGCTGTAGACGTGCGCAAAGTTTTTTCCCATTATGTCTATGGGAAAAAACACAAGTTTTGGGACCCCCCCTATAACTTTGCCCCCCTGGACCAAATCTCTCCAAACTTTGCAAAAAACATTCAGAGTGGGCCATATACTTTGTTTGAAAAGTTTGGTGAGGATTCGTCCAGAGGGAGCGAAGTTATAAGCCGCCCAAAAAATGCTCTTCCTATGGAAACACCAACTTAACCATAACTACATGGACGCTTCTGCGTCCATGTAATATATATATATATATATATATATATATATATATATATATATATATATATATATATATATATATATATATATATCCTTACACTTGCTCCTGCCCAAGCCATGCTGTGCATGGTTAGGTCATCTGTGGTAAGCATCACTAGAGGCCTAGGAATAGAGGCAAACTTAACTCACTGGCATGCAATTCCATTTTAAAAATGCCATGCAGGCCACTTGAACCTCATCCATCGGTCTGGTGCTTAGCATAGAAGCCAAAGCTGCGACCATCATTGGCGACCACCTGAGTCTGCGTGCAAGAACCTCCTTGGATTCATAGCACATATCAAAGAAAATGGCTGTGTGCTTGTGCTGTTGGGGCACATAATGTGTCTTTGTCAGACCTATGGGACGGCAGGAATCGGAACATTCAAAAAGAAAAAGAAAAGTGTCAGGGAATACAAAATGCTGTTTGGACATGCTGTTAGGCCGCTGTCACCAACCCAGTTGTAAATGGCACACAGATTGTGCCTATATCTTCCACATAGAAGCAGGAGGGGCGCTCGCAAATAGCAAAGGTGGTGGGTAGTGTACTGCAGTGCAAGGGAGCATTCTGCATCTCTGATACAAAATGACCATGCCCTTTCTGACATAACCGCTGCATTTCCAAGACACTTCCCACTAACACCTCCTTTGTGGGTAGCCCCTCAGGCGGCTGTTTTTCCTCAGACTCTCCAACTTGTTCTCTTTATTTTAAGAGCTTTGCCTGTGTTACCTTCCCTCTCAAAATCAAATAACCATACACTCTTTACCCTCCCTTCACTGCCCAGCAAATGTTGCGGTATCCCACTCCCATATGATAGCCTGGTGGATTGAAGCACCTGCTTGCAGCTCAAATCTGTCAGGAAACTGCTATAGGCCTTCAAGAAAGAATGAAATATACCATGGATTCCAAGAAACAATCTCCAGTAAAACTCATCCCATCATGTCAAAGAAAGCCAGCTAAAACTGAGCCTAGACAGTCTGCTCTAAGCCCAATGGCACACCTTCACGCTTACAAATGCTCCGAAATACAGGTAAGCAACTCCTAGGTATTCCATCACCAGAGCTCTCACAAACATTGGTTGTACCCTGCAAAATGATCGTGTGAGTAAGAACCATTGAAAGTGGTTGCCACAGTTTCGAGATGCGGCATCACAGAGCCTATGAGACGTAATGATGCCAGTCTAACTGCAGACAATGGCATACCTGACCACAAGGATTCTTGAAGCCGTCTTTTCTGCACCATCAGGCACCATCTACCACCTGTATTTGCATCACCATGCCACCTGATTTCCCTTTGCTTCGTTTCCACTCTGCTTGCCCACAAGCCAATCTCGAACTTCACAGCAGGGCTTGTTGCTCGAACCACCTACATGTCTCACCATGCACGCTCCGCTCGGTGTAACATTACCTGTACTTCGATACAGCTCTTGCAAAAGGATTACCCTTATTTAGTAATTATGCTGAGTGTCCGCAGCAGCTCTGAAGCGAGAAAGGGGGGTGGGGAGGGAACAGATCACCCAAGTTGCAGGCTGTAACTTCTCCTGGAGCAGGCCCAGCCGTTAGAGCTGTGTTTCACGTCACAAGGTGGCCTAAGTACCAGGCAGTAGATACTGCATTGAACAAACCGTCTCGTCTGTCGGTTGCCGTTTTCAGGCTCCGTAGCGAGATGTCTCTGTTTGTTTGTTGTAAATCTCCCTCTTTCGCAGAAATGAGGTGATACTCTTACATTTTCGGTATTTGGAAAAAATGCAGAACATGCAACATGTTTGTCACTGCAAAAAAAAAGGAAACTCTCAAAATGCAAATTACTTTAGTTATTTTAAAGTTACATGGTATCTTTCCTACTGAAAGATGGTCGCTAGTGTTGCCTCGTTTCCACAGAGCTTTCTTAGAGGCAGTTATCCAAGATGGCTGCATCCATGGAAGAGCTCAGAAAGGCAAAGAGTTCCGAGATGGGCAGGAATGGGTGGGATTACCCATAGGGATTATCATGGCTAGGGGCAGGGAATAGGGGAGTGAACAACTGTGGATCCCTCTTCAAATGTCATCTCCATTGGAAAAGCATTACAGACCCTCATTCAAAGCACATATTTAAGCTCTTATTTTAATGACAATAATTTCAGCTTAATGGTAGTGCTTTCAGCGCCTCCTAATAGCCAAAACTAATAAGTACTTCTCTCCACCGTATAACAGCAGGATGTTAAGATTGGGAATGTTTCCTACCGGTAGTGTTGTGAGTAAAAATCGAAAGAAATCCTGCCTCAGCATCAAATCAGCATCATAAATGGCCCAAGCACCGTTCTAATAGCCGCCACGCAAATCTGATCTGGATGAAGTGAGAGAACCTTTCACATATTTAAAGTCTGAACATGGTAAAGAGGGAGACCGGATATTCTGCAGAGCGTCAGAAACTGCACATAATTTCCGATGCAGAATTGTATGCCCCTTGACTCGTGGGAGCTAGAATTTCTATTTCTGTGAGAGGCAGAGTATGCAGCAGATGAAGGCATGCCGGTTTGTGAAAATGTCGGCTTTGTTAAAGGCAAAAAGGTAGCCAGAGGCATTCCCACCTACTTTTGTAATGTATTCACGGGTTACCTTTCCCCGTTCTGTCTTTTATCTCTCCCTTTCCCACAAGTCATTCTCTTGCCCTTTTAACGCTGGCATGGAGACCCAGAAAGAAGACAAAATACTTCCGCAGTCATGACATATTTGACACAGAATTTCGTGAATCCAACAACCCTGCATGCTTGTGGTTCAGTGGCCCTCCCTCTCTGAATAATATTATTGCAAACTAATGTTTTATCATAAACCTATGTAATGCATGGAAGCTTGAAATGTCCTTAAAACATCCTTCCACAATATTCCATTTACAGGTCCCCTGCAGCTTGATAAGACCATTACATCACATCCAGGGCCGGCCTTAGGGCATGCGCCGGGTTGCCATTAGCTTCCCCGCCACGCCAGCTTGGTGGAGTCTTTCTAGGCCTCCCCTGAGCTGGCGTGGCGGGAGAAGTTGTGGCATGCACCCTATTGAAATTAAATGTGCCCGCTCTTGGGGCACATTTAATAACTATAGGGTGCTGATGCTTTCGCATCAACGCCTATTGAAAAATATGGCGCTGCGCCCCAAGTCATGTGGCGGGGGGCACCATATTTTTGTTTTGTTGCATGGGGTCATCATAAGGTTACGGTTTATTCATGATGTCAACATATGCGTTGCCAGACACAGCACACTGTGTAAAAGACAGCTCTCTCTGTAGAATTCCTACTGCCACTAAGACACCTAATTTAATCAATAACCTGGGGAGAGTGGAAAATGAGTTCTTATTTGTTTGTGCAATTCAGTCATGTTCCTAATGAAAAATCCTTTACTTGTTTGTGCAATGTAGTAAGTTTCTCATTGAAAAATCCTGTTTTCCTGTGCATTTCAGTCATTTCCCATTGAAGAATCTGCAGTTGTTTGTGTAGATCCATATTATATTTTTCTCAGTAAAGCAATTCATTTCCACATTTATTTCACGGGATTGGGATAGTTTGAATTTGCAACCGACAATCTCTTCCCAGTGCATTGTGAGTCATTATAGTTATAAAGTGTTCCCCCAAAGAAGTAATTTCATTGTGAGCTGAAAAATGAATTTGTCTGTGTATTTAAATTGTGTCCTACAAAATGAATTTGTATATGAATCTGTATTTAGCCATGGCTCTGCCATCCTAACCTAAAAACCCATTTACCTATTATAAACTATCCCTTTTCCCAGAGCCTACATGTTATTTACCTGTCATTTTAACCCCAAACCAATTTTCCTATTGTGAGCTATCCCTTTGCCCAGAGCCTCCCTGTTATTTACTTCTGTCATTTTAGCTGAAAACCGATTTTCCTATTGTGGGTTCCCTATTGCCTAGAGCTTGCCTGTCATTTGCACCCTTAGTCAACACGAATTTCATTTGCATTTTCTTTCTGTTGAAAGTGAGATTAATCTTTTAAAAACTGTTTTTCCTAGTCTGTTCCTCTTCCCCTACTGTATTGTGAGAACGAATTTCCAATTGCATTCCCTTTCCATTTGCCAATGTGTTGCATATTCTAAAATCGATGTTCCTATTTTGTGCTGGCTAGTTTGTTTCTAAAGCCCTATTTGTCTTCTAAGAATAAGCAGCACAAAGTACCTTTTGTGCTGTCCCATAGCAGTTGTCCTAATTAGTTAAAAATAAATTTTTTCCTGGTGCAGAAAAACGAATTGTCCCATTCATTACTGGCTCCCCATATTGTTTCTGGAAGCCCTACCCAAAATCCGATTTTAATCTTGTGTTCCCATTCCTTGCCACTGCCTTCCATTCAAAGCTGACAAGCCTAGTGGAGGTCTAGGATGGGGTGGTGGGGGGGGGGGGGGAGTGAGGGTTCGTGGGACTCAAGAATCCTTCGTGTGCGCATGCCCTTTCCTGTGGGTTGCATTCATTTTTATGGTGTTTTGAACTGTTTTGATGGCAATGGTGAGAAAATTAAAAGTAAATCCTTGTGCTATACATGTTTGGGTTGTCTCAGTGTGCCGCTTGACCAAAAAGGACTCTGTAATGTGTGTTGCCACACACCTTGGTGGCTATTGTAATGGTTTATTTTATTTTTCCAATAAATCATAAAATAATAAAATATTAATTGATAACACATACCGGCCTGGTTCCTAGTCTACTGTGACACATGGTCGTGGTGGAGGTTGTGTGGTAGACGGGTTGAAGGCCTCCTTAAAAAGAATCTAGATTGTGAAAATAAAAAGCGGTGTCATTGTGCGCCACATTATTGCAGGGGAAAGAGATCCCTGACTTGCTTGTGCTGTGTAATATACCGTGACACTACAGAATATTGGGGTGCTCATACTATCAAACATATTAAGACACATCTTTCTCGCCCTTTTTATACAAATTTCCAAATGATCTTTGTCTCATGAATTGAGTTTTTGGGGTCACAGGTGTATATTATCACACATGCTATCTTGTTTAATTTTGAATTTTGCACTTTATATTTGTATATATGTGTTTACAAGATGTTGTGAATTATGAATCATCTATGGAATGTCTTATATATTTTACAAATGTTATTCTGTCTTCACTTGTTATGTTTATTTTTGATTAATCGTGTTAAGAATACATTCATATACTGCTGATTTACTTATGTTTTCATGGTGCACATGGAGGTCATGTATTAGAACATTAAATGGGAATCATACATCTATTGTTTTTTCCTATTACTTTCTAGCCAATTAATCACTGATTTCAACCTGTCCTTTGTAGTTTTTTGATTGAGAATTAAAAACATACTGAGAAACTGAAAATGTGCGACTCTAGTAACAGGCATAAAAATAGCAAACTTGAAGAAGTAAACATTTCGGTAACAGTCCTTGGTGTGGATTAGTAAACATAGAAACATACACATTTGTTCAGAGACTCCATGCCAGTGGATTATACATTGAAGAACCAGGCAGGTGCCAGTCAGAAACTATCCCACCCAGGACATTGAAGCCCTTGCCAAGGGAACACAAGGTGTGACTGGAACTATACAAATCCATCGAGGTCACTGAAGCATTTTTTTAAATAAAAAATGATAAAGGGAAGTTGTGTGAAAAAACATGTAATACCATCGAGAATCTGATGTGCTTACAGAAGAGAATGTTGAGAGTCTCCATGCCCATGGTATGGTTGCCTGCTGGCGAGAATTGAAAAGTTTAAGTGGGTGCCAACCATGACATGAGATGCTATAAAAATTGGTAGACAGCAAACAACGAAGAACCCTGACAAGAGAGTCCATCTTTATTAATAGAAAGTAGAACATAAAAGAAAGGTTCAGTACAATGACAACGTGCAATTGAACGGTGTTGAGCAATACATGAAAATGCTGTTCGTTCAACCACAGCAGAATGTCAACATGCAGGGTGAGCTGTCCTACGTTGAGCTGCGCAAACCTAGAAATTCGGCCTCATTATGGCCCTGGCAGAATGGGTTAACGGGTGACGCTAATGGTGGCAGACCCGTTAAACCCATTCCGCCTCATTACGAGTTTCCCTCGCGACACCCGATGTGGACGTCTGGTTTTACCAAACGTCCTTGCCGGGTCTCGCAAGGGGACCAGGGAGCTAACAATGGGCCGGTTGTAATTGGCCCGTTGTTAGCTCCCTGCACCCATTCCCATTTAGCCCTATGGGAGCTCAAATGGGAATGGGAAAGGTCTGGCCCGGGTTCCCTGTAGGGGGAATCACCGGGCCCTCCAAACTCGGAATGGCCCGCTAATTCCCCATTCAGGGAACCCGGACCAGGTTTTGGTGGCAGCCATGCCCTTATCAAGGGCATGGCTACCGCCAAAGCCGTAATGAGGCCCATAGTAAATTATGTGGCGATATGCGATGTACGCAGTGTTAGGGAAGACTTTGCAGCAACAAAGCAATTCATTAAACCAGGGCTGCCCCTAGGATTTGCAGGGCTCAGGGTGGCAGCAAAAAATGTGTGGGAACCCTATTTTGCATATGCAGTGGCATCGCAGGAAATTACCTCACAGAATGAGTCTTTCAAATGTGAGGGGATTACGGGAAGATGCCGTCATAGTAATTGCCATGAGTAAGACCAGGGACGAATAATATGTAATGTTCCCTATATGAAGGGTCACTGTTGTGTGGCAATATAATGAATGAGGCCATTTTTAGGAGTAGCAAACAGTGGGAGCGGAATACGTTTTAAGGGCTTCCTAGTTTGACAGATATGCCTCAGTGAGATAAAAGTATGTGTCTGGAAGCACTCACTTTGGATAAGTGGTGAAGCTGGGATTTGAAACTACTCTGCGTCTCAGGAACTTGAACACATCTTCCCTCCTGTAGTTGGTAGAAATAATGTTTGCAGCGTGGCTTTTTTGCAACTTTGGTTTCAAAACACCATCTAACAGTGGAATGCAGTGCGAACAGTTGTAATTGTCTTTTAATTACTGATGTAAAGGTTTTTTTTTTTGCAACAGTTTCATGATCACTTTAAGGTGCATATATTTGCCTATATTGTCTAAACTATCAAAATGCTTTTAATTCAGGAGCTTACAAATTATTTTGACTGTTAAAGGAAATTCATCTTCATGGATGCTTTCATTTATTTGTTAAACAGAAGGTGAGACACATACTTAAAGAATTCCCCTTGCTGTGACTGCAGTTTCTAAGGACGTAGGGGCATCAATTGTGCCTGGGGCAGATAAGACTAAGTACATCCATTACAGAATTGCCTAAAAGTGCAATCGAGGTAAAGCCTATTTATCGGGAGACTGTGAGAATAAGCAATTTTGTAATGCTAATAAAAAACATCCCAGCGCCAGGAAAGGGGGACAGAAGCTCTCCTATCTCCAGGTCAGAAACCTCTCTTCCCACATCCATATACACAGCAAATCATCATAACTGACTTGCCCATGTTTCCTTTGTTCATCTCACCCCCTACATTTGACTTCTATCAAAATACTGTTTTAAAAAGATTACTTAAAAATTACACACATAATAAAGTACTGGGCAAAATATCTACATTCTTACAAAAATATGTTAAGCAAAAAGAGTATGATTGTACTATTATTTTTCACCAACTTGTATGGCAGACTACAAATACCAGAATGCAATTCAGTGGAAGGCTACAAAAAATGACGTGTGGGTTTTGTAAACGAGCTTTCAAGAGACAGTAATACTCACAAAAAAAGATAGTGTGTGAATAATTAATCTGATTTGTTTTCATTGTTTGACAAAAGCATACTTCCTATACGCTAGGAGGAAAATGTGACATTCTACAAAAACACTTTTTTTGGTTAAATAAGATCACTTGAAAACAACGGATTTAGTTAACAACTTTTTGTGTGACATTTTATTTGTCTTGGAAGAAGGCATATATTTGGGTAGCTTATTGGTCATGTGTATCTGCTTTCAGAATAAAAATGCTCCTTTTGCTGTTCTTAACACTGATACGAACGTCTTGTCTAAACAATGGCTATTAATGGATCATCACTTATAATGTCCACTTTGAATACTCTACCAAAACAAAGAGAGATTAGGTTGTAAAGTATTTGTGATGGCCAGTGGGAGGTATTTATCTCCAGAGTGTCACAGAGGATCGGAGGTCACAGGACTGCGAAGCAGCGACAGGTAGAAAATAGAGCCTTGTGTTTGTAGAAAGAGCAGCCCCTCTAGAATACAATCTCTATCATGTTGTATAAACGCGGCAGCTGGTGCCTGGGGGATCCCCCATGAGCGTTCAGCCTTGGGCGACAGCACAGACTACCCAGGCCTAGGGCCAGTCCTGCAATAAACACAAGTATTATGAATTGCTGTAACATATTGCAGGCAACAAATTATAAACCATAAAGACTGAGATGTCCTAAAGAGGCACATTGAAGTCCATGCTATTGTTGCCCCGGAGACAGCTTGAGGGTGCACAGGACAAGTTCTTTGTAAATAGCGACCCCATACTAGAATGTCGAGAATAAAAAGCCTGTGTGCTGTACATAAAGTTATGCTGATCAGAAAATGCTACACCCTTTGACATTATAGTGAGAGGAAACAGTGAGGGATGTGCTTTGTTGAAGCTGAAGTTGCCCTGTTAACATGATTCCTGGTACTGGAGCAAAAGCTGTGGTCTATTGTGCTGTCACAAGGAAACATCTTAGGCAGTAATGTTTCTCCCTACTAAGTCTCAATGTATGTGTAATTAATAACCAGTGGATATAGTTATGTATAGGACGGCGGAGAAAACAATGCAGCCATCATGTCATTGCATTCTATGATTCAGCATTCGCAGAAAAGGCAGCCACGAAGTCTGAATCAGGACTTGTATTGTATTTGTATTTGATTCTAAAGCGCTTACACCCAAGCGCTCTACATAATTAGTGAATTGGTAAATTATTAGTTATGACAAGTTAACAACTGAAGAGAATACAGAATAGAGAAAAGAATACCATAAAGGACAACATGTAATGGTAAACCAATGATAATGAAGATTACCAAGGCGGTTAGCGCAGGTAGTCTTGATTCTATTAAAGACACAGAGGCGAGCATTATGTGTATCTCTTTAATTACTATTTCCCATAGCAACCCATTTTCAAAACTCCAAACTTCAAACAAATTCAAACTTTTCTTCTCTTTTTGCAATCAAAGGCACACAATAGAAAGAAAACAGTCCGCAAGAATACTATGACTTGGGACTACACATCCCCACAAGTCCTCAAGGTCCTTGTAGTCTTGACCTCCACCACTACACCAATCCATGACGAGCACAGTCTATGCCTCACTTCCTGCCCAAACTCCTTCCTCTTTCTTTGATGATTCGACAAACATAACCGCGAACTTCTTCAACTTAAACCAGAACAAACTACAACCGGATGTAACTTCCATGTATACTCCTTCAATTCGAGGCACTTCCTCCTTCAGCCTTTCTTGGTCTCCTCCCCTAGAAACCAAATCAGAAAATACATCATTAGAGTGGAAGTATGCAGTCCTCAAATACGTAGGATCAACAAGAGAACTATACAAGGAATTCAAAATATCCCTCCCTCCATATATATTATCAACATTTGCTTTCCTGATGACCACCTTACATCATCATCTATTCTTCCTTGCGTACGAGGGCGGGAAATAATGCTCACCTCTGTGTCTTTAATAGAATCAAGACTACCTTTGCTAACCGCCTTGGTAATCTTCATTCTATTATAAGACCGGAGGCGAGCATTATGCTTGTTCAAAGCTTTATAGCACCATCTTAGCCAAAGAATCTACTGGTTTGAAATAGAAAGTCTTAAACGTAGATTCTGAAGACCAATCTGCTGCTTTTAAAATATCATGCAAAGAGACTCCTTCTGCAAAGGCTCTGGAAGCCATAGCTCCCCTCACAGAATGCGCTCCAAACATGCCTAAGCAATGCCCGCCCAGCACATAACCTCTCTAACCCACCTAGATATGGTGGCTGTAGCTACGGCGTGAAAAGGCTTCCTACGTGCAATGAGTAACTGTCGCACACCTGTTGGTCTCAAACTCTTGGTCACTCTCTCAGACTCTTGAATGCAACGCGCGATACACAACTTGGGCTCATCCGGAAAGTATGGGTATGAAATAACTGTAGACATGCTCTTAGTTCTTTGCGCAATATGAAAAGCTACCCCCTCCGGATAGAAGATCTTTCTGTCCACTTCCAAAGCTTTCACATCAGAGACCCTTCTACACGACACTAAGCACAATAACATAGCTAACTTGCCCAACAAGCGCTGAGGTGACAAACTATCGTTATCTGGCCACTGCTTAAAGAGAGGGAAAACCTTCTCGACGTCCCACATCACTGAGTATTTGGGAACGGGCGGCTTCCGCATCTTCACACCTCTCAATAGTCTAACTACCGCTAGATGTTACCCAATAGGACGGCCCTCACACCTCACCTCTCGTACCCGGCAGATATCGCAGATCTACAGACTTCCAGCAAATGGAAGGCTCTCCAGCTCGTCGACATCTCTGCCAAAAAATTGAGCACATGTACTACAGATGCTGAAACGGGATGAATACATTTCAGTCCGCACCATCCTGCCCACTTCTCCCAAGCGGCGTTATAGCTCCTAAGGGTAGAGGGGGCCCATGAATCCCTGATTGCAATCTGCAGCCTCTCTCGAAAGGCCAGGCAAATCTCATTGTCTCCTGAAATCCTGCAGGCTAACAGATGCAGAGTCCCGGCCTGAACTAATGGGTGACTGTGCTCTGGCGGGTCGCAAAACAGATCCGCCTCCCATGAAATCAGTCTTGGAAAATCCAAAGAAAGTTCCATCAGAGTCGGAGACCAAGCTTAAGACTTCCACAGCGGCGTCACTATCACCACCTCTGCACGCTCTCGATGTACCTTCTCTAGGGTCCTCATTATCATTATCAACGGGGGAAATGCATAAAGCAGAGCGCCTCTCCAATTTGAAGGAATGCATCCGTCCCCAATGCCTCGGAGTCTATCCTCCAGCTGTAAAACTTCGACACCTGTGCGTTCAATCTGGAGGCAAACAGATCTATCTCTAGAGGCTGCCACAGTCTCTGTAACTGCTTGAACACCTTCCTGTGCAACATCCAGTCGCTGGCGTCCAGTAGATATCTGGAGTTCCAGTCCGCTATCGTGTTCTGTACCCCTGGGAGTTACTGCATCGTTATCACTAGCCTCTTCTGCAGGCAGTAATGCCAGAAGTCCTTCAATTTCTCTGCCAACATCTTCGACTTTGTGCCCCCCCATCTTGTTTATATAGCGTACTGCTGATATATTGTTCATCTTCAATAGAATGCAACAATTGATTGTCTTTCGCAAACGCCCACACAATGAACAAACCTGCCAACAACTCTAGACAATGTATATGTTGCCTCAGCTCTTTTTCCGACCACCGCCCTCCTGTCTGCAGCTGACCACACCTGGCGCCTCAGCCAGCCCTGCTCGCATCTGATTCTATTACTATCTCCGGCACATCCCCGAATATGGCTCTGCCATTCCAGGCCTCCATATTCTGAAGCCACCACTGCAACTCCACTCTCCCTCCCTTTCCAGAGGGACCAACTGGTGATATCTCAAACCCTCTCTCAGGTGTTTGATCTTTAACCTCTGGAGCGCTCTGTAGTGCAGAGGCCCCGGAAAGATCGCCTGTATGGAGGCCGCCAGGAGCCCTAATATGCGAGCTAAACTCTGCAAGGAAATGACTGTATTCCCCAATGCTGTCTTTAGCTCCTTCTTTATACTCCTCATCTTTTGCTGAGGCAACTCTAAAGTGGCCTTCCTGGTGTCCACAACAAACCCCAGGAACTCCATCCTCTGCTTTGGATCGAGCTCCGATTCCTCCCGATTGATCAGGAATCCCAGGGAAGACAGTAGATTGCTGACCCAACAAACCTACTCCTTCAGGAGCCACTTGCTCTGGGCCAGTATCAAGATATTGTCGAAGTAGATAATAATCCTGATACCCCTGCTCCTGATGGCTTCTGCTACTGGTTTCATCACCTTTGTGAAGGCCCAAGGAGCCAAAGCCAGTCCAAAAGGAAGGCATGAGAAGCACCAGCTTTGCTTCTTCCCGAAGAATCTGAGATAATCTCTGAACCTTTGCGCCACTGCGATGGTAAAATATGCGTCCTTCAAATCTAATCTCACCAGCCAGTCTCCTTTGCGGAGCAGATCTCTCAGAAGATGGATACCCTCCAAATGCCTTTAAACCAGCCACGCGTTCAACTCCTTCAAATTGATCACCAGCCTTGCCTTCTCCTTCCTGTGAACCAGGAACATATTGCTGTGAAACCCAACGCTCTCATCGGCACACCTTTCTATCGCCCCTTTTTGTGTTAGCGCGAGAAACTCCTTCTCGAGGAGCAACTCCTCCTCCATTGGCATCTTCATACTGCGTGCGACCCGGGTCTGACATGGAGTACTCACAAACTCCAATCGCACTCCTACTACTGCTCGCAAAACCCAAACATTGCCTGATATCGTGCGTCACTTGTCTATACATATTCGCTGTGCACCCCCCCCTACTCTGGGGTAGCCTTCGCTTTGTACACTCACCTCTGGCAGGATTCTGCTGTCAGAAGCCTCCTCTGCCTCTTTTCCCGCGAAAACTTCTTCCTCTAGAGGGGAAAAAGGCGTCATGCTTCCTACTCTCCCAGCACTGCGTACTGAGTCCTTGAGGCCATCTTGAGAAGGCAAGACCGGCCACGCGTGGCTTGTGGCGACCGGTCCCGGTGAAAACTTGCCCCGGAAAGATTTTGCGAATGGAGGATTGCGCTTTTTCAACGCTGTGTAAGTTCCCACGAAGCGGGACATCTCTTTGACAAACGCCTCGCCAAACAATAATCCTTTGTCCACCTGTCCTGCCTCGTAGTTGGCGAGGTCTCCTAGTTTGCTGTCGATTTTCAACAACAGACTCTGTCGTCTCTCCGCCAAAAGAGCACAGCTGGCCTTTCCTAGGAAACAGACCACCCTCTGCGCCCAGCTGGCGAGTGTAAGCGGGTCCACCGGAACTTTGGTGTCCCTGGCCCTTTCGACCAAGTCCATGATCTTTGCCAAAGGACCTGCCATATGCATTACTTTGTCCTGACAGGACTTCCAGGTCCGATCGACACCTCGCCTGACATCTTTCATAGCCTTTGTTACAAAAGTAACCATTTTAGCATCCAACTCAGGTAACTCCATAATCTTACTTAGAAGATCAGGCCTCGGGCACTCGCCTGTCATGCGGAAGCGTACCTCCATCTCCAGGGGTTTACAAATCCTATTGGCCATATATTGGGCTACTCTGGGGCAGGAAAGCCACTCTGCGGACCTCTGATGTATTATACTGTCCGGGTCGAACATGTCATGGACATCTTCCGCATCTTCCGCGTCTTGCGGTACTCTGCAATTGCTGTCCACTCTGTCCTCCACTCCGAGACCTTATTCGGCCTGCTCCTCCTCCTCCTGCGAGGAATCACCCCCTTCTAGGCTGCCCATGTATCTAGCACCCCTGCGGTATGGGGTCTCAGGATTGGCACCGCCGTCTTCTCCAAGAAAGCTGCCTTCAGCTTGTCAAATGGATCGGCAACCTCCCGGGGTTTCATCTGCACCCCTGAAGATTGACCCGAGGGGGTAGAAGAGCGGGGGCTTCTTAAGCATACCTTGTGAAGTGCCCTCGCCTGGGCTGAGCTCTCTCGCTTTTCTCTAGGGGACTGTTGTCTGTATGAGGGATTCTAGTGCCTCCAGGCACTCTTGGATGGGTATCAGCCCCTGGGATACTGCTACTGCCCGTGAATCCCCCAGGACACTCTTAAAACTTAAAGACAGATCCTTGTCTCCATCCCACTCCTCTTCGCTGTATTGGGGAGTGCTTCCTTACTCCATCTCCATCTGTTTGCTCTTTTTAATTTATATATATATATATATATATATATTTTATTTTATTTCATATGCCTGGTGCCTCAGTTGCCAATGCCTAGCAGAGGGCAGTATGAGTGAGATGTTCTGTGCTGCAAAATCCCCTATGTTGTGGAGGCTCCGTGGACTGTGAAGCTTCTCCTAGTGATGTGCGGTGAAAACTGCCCGAAAAGAGCACCGCGCATGCGTGCCAACGGGTCTGTCCACGTTGACTGCTACTCGAAGGGTCCTTTCCTATAAACCACTACTCGGCTGGATAGGACCTCTCCTGAAGCGCACACAGACCCTGAATAAAGCAGGGGAGCACCGGTCGCCCAGGGCGAGCAAGGTAACTCGCGGCCCCGGTGCTCTCCCTGCAACTACCACCAACATGTCACCAACCGCACGGCTCCGGTGAACGTCCCTTGGCCGCAACTGCCTGTGAATCGGTACCAACAAAGACTCTCTTTTTTTTTAAATACTGCACGCCATTATCTCACTACGGTGCTCCATAAACACACGTAGACCAGCTCTGCATGAAAACCTCCACTGCCTCACACGCACACACGCTCCGGACACCAAGAGGGGTGACTTATCTTATCGGGAAGCAGCAAAGAAAGAGGAAGGAGTTTGGGCAGGATGTGAGGCATAGACTGTGCTCGTCGTGGATTGGTGTAGTGGGGGAGGTCAAGACTACAAGGACCTTGAGGACTTGTGGGGATTTGTAGTCCCAAGTCACAGCAGTCTTGTGGACTGTTTTCTTTCTATTTTGTGCCTTTGATTGCAAAAAGAGAAGAAAAGTTTGAATTTGTTTGAAGTTTGGAGTTTTGAAAATGGGCTGCTATGGGAAGTAGTAATAAAAGAGATAAGCATAATGCTCGCCTCCGGTCTTGTCATAGAATGTACACTGGAAGGTCTAGCTAATAAAGATTTTACAAGACTAATGACATTCAAATCTCAAAAAGAATAAAAAGGAGAGCAATAGAGGAGTCTTTGAGGGCTTCAGTTGGCGCATGGGGGTTGGAGGCATAAACTGCAAAGGAAACACAAATGTAATTAAACACTGAAGCAGAGAGAGTTTCAAGCAGTAAAGCTTGATTCAAAGTCAAGTAACCGAAGTTACTACTGCACACAATAAAGGTGACTGGGCTGGAAGGCCACACCACCAAATGGCCCCATAGAAGTCGTGTTCAAGTGGCCAAATAGCACGACCAGTAATCCAGACTGGACAGACAACTGCCACCAGTCTTAGTGCTTCCCAATGCATAACAGCAGCAGCAAGATGAAAACAAAAAGTCAAACTGCTCAGCTCACCCATACCCCCAGTCCAGTCAAGACCACCAGCCTCACTGGAGTGCCACAGCCACACGCCTAAGCCAGTCCTTTCTCCTTGTAAAATAGCTATTCGAGCCTGCAGCTCGCGCCAACCACGAGGATACCGCCAAACCATCACTGCGATCAGTAAATTACTTGAAAGGACTTTGCTGTTTGTGCGTTCTGTGCAAAGGAGAAGCACAGGTCAGCAGCCTACAATTCACACTACTCTGTTCCAGCCATTGTGTATTTATATTTGGTCGTTTATACAGCGAGAAGCTAGCTAGAAGACAACAGACTACTTCATAAGCCATTGAGGGTAGCATATCAGTTATGGGGATTTACACATTTTGGGATGGGACGTATCAACCATTCGGTGTGGGATATGATGCAGGAATGCAATGATCCCTGGTGGCACTTAGGAAGTCACTGAAGAGTACAGTCTTCAGTAATTTTCTGAACTGCATGGGCATTGCCAAGGTCTAGGCTATTGCCACCATGATGGTGCTCCAGCAGGCAGGGGTGTTGTAAGAGAAGTCCAGTTTCTTGTTTTTTTCCATGCATGCCAGTTTCTTCTCAAACCTTGTAATGGCCTGGCAATGGCCTGACTCCTGGAGGGGTGCAACTTACCTGACCAAACACACAGTTTTGCAGATAGGTAAGCAGGTGTGCCTGTGATGGTTTCCCCAATAGGCAATGCCAGAGCTCTTAGGCAGTATCCTGGAGGTTCTGGGATGGCAGTTGCACTCACTTGGGATCAGAGAAATATGGGTGGTTTTTTGTCATGGTTAACCCTGTGACGAGTCTGTCACCAGAATGCCAGTGAGGAGGGCTTTTCCCAATCAGTGAGAGAGATTTCCAGGGGCTGGTCTGTGGTGCTGAAGGCCTCAGGTGGAAGTGGAGGATTTTATCTTCCAGTGGTAGGTTAACTGGTACTAGGGTGGGGATAGAGTGAATGAAGGTGGGAGCTGGTGGTGACAGTAACACAGTGAAAACAATAATTGTGATCCTTGTTGATATATTACACTCTTGCCTCATATCAAACGAGGCACACATGGGCGAACGGAATTCATCAGAAGAACAAATTACTTACCTCTCTAAAATGCTCTTTCTGATGGATGTTCCTTCCACAGATTCCATATTGCCCTGCCAGCCTGCCCCTCTGGCAGATCATTTGTACACCTTATCTGTTCTCCAAATCCCTCAGCGACTGAGTGTTAGGTGAACAGATCGGAGCTCTGGTCATGGGATGCCGCACCTGTGTGTCCTGGCCACAAGAACAGGTCTGGTTTGGGACACATGGAGTCATTGAGCAGAGCCGTGCAGAGCGCCTTGGTGGCGGAAGTGTTTCCAAGGAATGTCAGCACTGGAGATGGAATATCATGGATGTGGAATCCAGTGTAGGAACATCAATCAGAAAGAACGTTACTGAGAAGTAAGTAATGTATTCATTCTCTTAGTGGATATTATCGCATATGTACAGTCTCCTGACAATAACTATACCGTCCTCAGAAGAACCCAAATCAAGAAATGCACTCAACTGAAGATGTGTTGCGGTCGACAGACCACACAGGGATCAGCTCATGGTTGCTACAAGTGGAGCAATGTAGACGTGTTGACCGACAAGGTAAGACTACTTCAATGTATTCTTCCATAAATGTCTCTGAATATTACATTGGCTCAGTGTCTGTGCCTCTCAGCAGACTTAAAGCCCCAGTGTAATCTCTTCTGCATCCTGCATGAACGACAAACAAACTTGCTTCATCAGGATTCCCGACTTTGTACAATTGTACTTTCATTTGAATGTGTTTGCATACTTTTCAACAGGCATGTATGACGCATGTTAAGTATAGCAGAGCCCTCAACTGTAGACAGCTCCTACAGGAGTTCCTAAACTGTATTCCTACCTTTCCTCCAATGAGCTGCACCCTTAGCATACAACGAAGTCTCACAAAACACTTGGTCCAGATATCACATAGTCTCTTCCATATGCATGCATGCTACATGTAAAGTATAGCATAGCCCTCAAGTGTGGACAGTTTCCCTTGGGGTGCATCCACTTCTTATTGCTGCTACCTTTCCTCCTCTAGGACTGCCCCCCTTGGCATGCAGCTGAGTCACATGAAACATTAATTGCAGCTGTCACGTAGTCTCTACCATTTCAAAACAACCTGCCCCTCGTCTATATATACCCTTTGACTTCCAAGGTATCTACTCTAGGCAACTCTGCTTTTCCAAAGCAGTTCTGAACAGTCCCACAAACTACAATTACTGCTGCATACACTTCTATGCTCCTTCATTTGTCTTCTCAGACTAGGGCCTTCAGAAGGGCCATCCTGCTTATAGCACTTCAAAGCCATAACAAATGCCAAGTGGTTCTATACAAATACAAGATCACATAATATAAGATGGCATAATTGGATATGGAAACTCATAATAATGTTGTGTTATGCTGCTGCTGTTGAGATGGTGAAAATCCATGTGTTCACCTTTAGGAACAGTTGTTCACTGTATAGGCCCTGCTTATTTTTGGAATGTAATACTGTGGTGATGTCATTTTCTAAGTAGAGGGAATCAAGTGATGGGGGTGGACACTCAACAAGCTAATGTCCTAGACAGTGATATTGCACATTTCAGCCCTGCTTTATATGCCACTGAAGGTCCAACACTGTTTCATAGCAGTGGTCATTATAGTCTAATTCTTTAAGTAGTTCCAACAGCATTTGTAATATTAGTACACACACAATGCTCCCCTTGCCCTGATACAAGACCCCTTATCTCAGCAAGTGACTATTGATGAATATATTTATTGTTCCCTCTCGCCAGAAAGCCTAGAGAAAGAAACCAATGGTATCGATGCACTCTTCATGAGGCACTGAAAGCGCAATGCTCACATGGATGGTTTTGCCTGAGCCAAGTACATGGTGTTAAACGATGATGCTTTACCCCTCATTCATGCTTCTGGGGACTTCATAGTTATGGCAATGGATTTATAGTGGTTAGGACGCTCGGGTTAAATCTCACCTACCACTTTTTGAATTGTCCTTTTTTTACATCTTCAAAGTAGGTTGAATCTTATCTGCACTTGGGACAGCACTTAGCCCTACAGCTTGGTCGCCGGGTGTTTTTGGTAGCCTCTCTTGACAGCTGCATATAGTCCTTTAATATGTCACAGTTCCACAGCCCCTTCAGAGTTAACATCATCTTTATTTGAACAAACAAATGAATAAATAGTGTAGAGGCGGCTGTACATGGGCCAAAGTGCAGGTTTTCATTGACACAGTAGGACCACTATATATCCAAAGCCAAGAGCCCCCTCTAGCGGTCACAACAGCCAAAGCTACTTCATCTGACAAACATACAGGGATAAACATACATCTGGCCTTTTATTATATAGTTAGATAATGCATTTGGCCAAAATATAGGATGCTAATAACTATCTGGCCTGTGCTCAAAACTCCCCATTTGTGTTTACCCACTGATAAATTGAACCAAAACATTTGAGTGATGTGCCTTGCATATTCTGTCATGCAAGCCCTTGACTTCTTATTTTGTTTTGTTTTCTGAAGGGAGGGCACCTGTCTAGTACAACACAGCTTAAGAAGGCTGTGAAGTTCATGTTTGTGGGCATCTTAAAGTATGTCCTATGTCCCACCTTTGAAGGTATAATGAAAACTTTCCTTTTCAAGGAGACTAGTGTGTGTGGGGTGTTGGTCCTACATTTGCCAAGGAATAATCACCAGGGCACCTGAAAACTCAGGATAGTACAGGGCAATGGGTCTCATCACAGTTTGGAGGTATTCCAGTGGTAAATACGCCAGAATACCGACCAACGGATTTACCTTTACCGCCACTTGGTCTGAGAGGAATTACCGCCAAATAACAAGTGGTGGTATGGCAGTGTTAGGCTCTTTATTCCCATTTATGACATATATTGGTATGAAGATATAATAAGCAATATGGATTTAATGTTGACTGCAAGTTGTGACACAACTAGATGTTTAATAGATATTTCTGTATTGCTTTTAGAGTATGCCCTGATGATGGGCTTGAACCCCCGAAATGCAATGGCCGGCCATTGATTCTGTCACTTCAGCCACAATGTTGATAAAATGTGGATTATTAAAGAGCTTCACTAAGAAGACAAATGGAATTCTCTTATGATTTGGTAACCATTATGCAACATATTGTAATATTTACTGCAGGTGATAGTCACTGGTTCTGATGACACATATGAGTTTATGTTCATGGTGCTGTTAGTCCACATTTATGGAGTCCATAGGACTCCATGGAGATTTGGGTGGAATTACCACCAGCAGTAATTCTGCCGGTGGCAATTCAGTGGATTTTGCCGATTTTTGGCAGTAAGACAGCACAATTACCTCCAGCATTTTGCTTGAGGGTTTTCCCCAACCGCACCACCAAACGTATAGTATGGCAGTGCAGTAATGCATCAGTAATGCCGTGGTAACATTGCATTACCGCCATTTTTTCCACGCTGCTGTACTTGTAATGAGGACCAAAGTCCCTAGGTAGAGGCATTTGAGAGAGCTAACTGCTAGGGTTAGTGTCAAGCACATGTTTCCAGAGGATCAGGAGCTCACTGGAGGTATTCTGGGTCCATAGGGATGACGCACCTGCCAACTCAGATAACCACAGAGCTGGACTAGTTCAGAAAGTCAGGTTTTAGTCAAGCAGTGGCTGATTCATATAGCAGGGGATGGCCCTGATGCTGATCATGGTTAGAATGGGCATAAATGGTTAGATATACAGGCTATAATATGCCTGTGGGGTATTGCCTCTTGGTCTAATTGTTCTCTGAATTACCCCATGAGAATCAAATGCACAAAAAAGCATAAATATGCAAAAGGGGTGATATTGAGGCAAAAACCATTGAACACTGTGGAGAATACCTCTTAGAATAAACTATTTGTTGTCAGGCCCAGCTATCAAAGCTTCCTGAGCCATTCATTTGGAATACCTATATACCAAACTTGGAGCCATGGGTCTCAAGACGCTCTACTGCAAGCTGCCCAAGTTCATTCCATATCTTGGCAACTTGAACTGCAAAATGTCTACTACCATTTTTGTTCAGGTGAAAACCTGAGGATCTCAAAATGTGGAGGTTAGCAGCACTTTGGAGGGATAGCTGTTGACATATTACGAACAGTTTCAAAAGCTAAGCAGGCAATCAGAAACTTGATAGTGTAGAATTCTTCATTTCTCAGCTTAAAAACAGCTTCTCATCATCGTGGTGACTAGACAGGACAACAATATATCTTCATCAAATGTATAGTCTAGTTTTCCATTATATGGCTTCGAGGGAAATAGCAGTGGTTTGAAGAGATTTTTAGAACTAAACATAATAAGTTTGGATTTTGACTCATTTAGTTGAAGATGATGGGTGAAGGCAAATCCACTTTTTATGCACACTCCTGAATAAAGAGAACCTGCAATGGAAATAGGCCAGGAGATAGTGTTGCAAGCATAACAAGGTTTAATTGTACAGATTTCACTTATCAGCAAAGGATTCTGGACCCAGACCCAGACTAACCAACCAATAAAATTGAAACAGAGTGTCAACCATGTTAGTTTAAATGGCACATGCCACAAGGTTGAACCAAATCCTGACCAAATTGAGTTCCACTTCAAGAATAATCAAATCCCAGACGTGACAGTAATTGCAGTAGGACAACAAACTAGTGATGGGGAGTCCTCTATTTCTGTAAATCAACCTTCCTACCAGTCTAAGGTGGCATTCCACGCTGGAAGGAAACACTCTGAAATTCTATACAAATTCACAATCAGAAAATCCCATTCTATTGTCCAAAAAGATGAGAAGTCAGCTCAAAGCTTGGCTGATATTTAGAAAATTGGAGAGCAGTTGTTCATCCCTATTCAGTTAAATGAGGGGAAGCACTCTGTTCTCGCCCAAGTATGTGTGAACAACGGTAAGAGCTTCATCAGCGAAGCCATGTTCTGCAAACTCCCAAAAGATCCAGCCATTCCCACATTTAAACTGTTAGACAAATGGGAAATGGACCTGGAAACACCCAATTACAAACATCTTCTGCTTAGCAGGTGTATGCTCAAAATGTCCATAGGCCACAAGAGCATAATCCATAATTGTTGGGTCGTGCGAGGCGTCCCTGCTGAATTTTATTTAGGCAGTGACATTCTCAATCGCTTTGCCATTATTTTGGACCTAATAAACTTCAAAGCTTGGTCCCGATTAGCGGGTAATCCCATGGACTTTGATGACCCAGAGAAAGCATTTCGGTCAGCACAACTGCTGCCATATGTAGTTGAAATTCAGATTGGAGAGGAAGTCACCATCCCAGAATGGACCCGACAATTCTCACTGGAAGTAAAAATTAAAAGAGGACAGAAACTGAAAAATCCTGACGCCTATGTCCATCTCAATGCTCATTTTCAACAGGAAGGGTTGCGGGTAAACCCAACACCAAGGTCAACATAGAACACAACACCATTCCAATGAAGGTTGGATAACAGCGACCTAAAGAGTATCACTCTGGCCGCAGGCACCATTATTGGAATGGTGGTTGATGACCGACATTTCTCCATAGATTTAGGTAATGAACTGTTAGGACCAATCCCCAAGGACTGTTTTGACAGTGATAGCGACGATGACACAACACCAGACAGGATCTTCACCCGTCATAAGGGGAATTTCCTGGTGTACTCTTCCTGCCCTTATGGTAAGGAAGATGTGACCTGCGACTTCAGGAGGGATGAGGTGATCTTTCGAGTCCACAAGGACTGCCTTCTGCACCTGAAGCCATCAGTCCAAATCAGCACTCCGACCAAGGACTTCTCCACCCAGCTGGAGGAGGCCGCTGAGATAGCCAAACCGGAAGTCTTTCCAGGCTTCAGGTAGATGGTTGAAGAGAGAGTCAACCTAGCTGATGCCTGCGAGACTCTGGAGCAAAAGCAAAAATTGAAACAAGTTTTCTTAGATTTTCAAGATCTCTTTGCGCTGGACTCATATGACTGTGGTCGCACTGACATCCATACAACAACAATTCGCACAGACCCTAGCATGACTCCAGTGTTTGTGAAGCAATATCGCTTGCCTCTCGCATCAATGGAGTCCCTTACTGAAATAATTAAGAACCTTGAGTTCCGTGGGATAATTCGTCCAGTCCACAGCACCTTCAATAATCCGGTGCTGGGGATTTTGAAACCTAATGGCCAGTGGAGACTCTGTGCTGACCTTAGGGAGCTCAACAAACGGGTCCATACTTCCCGATGGCCTCTTCCCTACATTGACCAAGGGCTGGCCCAGATCCAGGGGTCGAAGGTATTCACTACAATTGACCTCACCAATGGGTACTGGACTGTACCTGTCAGTAGGAAGGACCAATACAAGCTGGCCTTTACCTTCGGGTGGCAGCAGTACACTTGGACCCTGACTCCCTCCGGATACATCAACTCCGGCAATTAATTTAACATCTTTCTACACAAGGCCATGCCCGATTTGGGTGAAAGGGGTAACCTGGCCTATGTAAACAATGTTCTAGTCAAAGGCTCAACTGTGGAGGAACACATAGCAGAGATCCGTTATGTCCTGACACAGTTGAGGGCTGCCGTAGCAAAAATCTCCTTTCAAACGGCACAGTGGTGCAGAACCCGTGTCAATTTCTTGGGGCATGAGATAACTCCTCAGGATCTCTGTCCCCAGGAAAAGAAAGTAGAAGCCCTCCAGAAATAAAAGACCCCACAACTCTGCAGGAACTAAGGAGCCTCCTTGGACTAACTAATTATAGCAGAAAATTCATTGAGGACTACGCAGAGATCACAAGACCCCCGATCCATCTTTTGAAGGGGGGGGGGTCAAGTGGGAGTGGGACCCAGAACAAGCTGAGGCAGTAAGACAAATCAAAAGAAGCCTCTCACAAGCGCCTTGCCTAGCTTACCCTGTCAAAAACAAGGAGTTCTTCTTGGAGACAGGGTTCTCAAATACATGCTTGGCTGCAGTATTATATCAAAAGCATGACAAGGTCAATAAAGTAATCTCCTATGTGAGTAAGACTTTATCCTCTGTGGAGGAAAAATTCAACGATTGTGAGAAGGCAATCCTGGCAACGGTGTGGGTATTGAAGAATTACCATCTGTTTATCCAGGGGGAACACATCATAGTGGAGACTCCACACCAACCTTTGCAATATCTTCAAAGTGACAGAATCCGGGCCGGAAATGTGAGTAATTCCCGAATTACTTCCTGGATTTTGTCAATGCAAAGCTTTCCTGTGGAAGTCAGATACGGCCAAAACAAGAAGAGTCCCCTCGCGCAAGGTCTGGCTGACTTGCATGATTGTGCCAGAGAAAACTGTCTCAAGGACGAAAGTCTTAAAATCAAGGACAACATGGAGGCATGCCTTAATTCCCAACACATAGTCTATGAAGAAGACCAGTGTGAGGGAATGCCCACTGACTATGTGGATGGGTGCTCTTACCATGTTGACAACAACGGGGATAAAGAACGTGTGGCCGGCGTAGGGGATGCATGGGTGAATGATGCCCCAGAACTCTCTGCTGGGTACAAAATGGGGCCCCGAAGTAGTCAAGTGGCAGAGCTGATGGCTGTGCATCAAGCCATCCTCACTGCTGTCCAACACCAACTCCACGAACTGGTCATAATCACTGATTCAGATTTTGTACGGAACGGGTTTGTGGAGCACCTGGTTAACTGGAAAACCAGAGGCATGCTATGTGCTAATAACAAACCATTGAAACACGGAACATTAATACAAAATATTGATGATCTGGTCACCTCGAATGGGATGACCATCTACTGGAAAAAGATCAAGGGTCATTCCAAAGTAGAGGGACCAGACAAAACTGGCAATGACCTAGCTCATCAGCTGGCCAAAACCGGAGCCATCCAAGGGGATCTACTTGAGATCGAGTCCCTGTTGGGGGAAATCCAGGTCACTGCTATCACTAGTAAGTAAGGAGACCCCAGATGCTGATTTGATTACGGCTCAAAAAGGGGATCCAATAATTGGTAAGTTTTATCAACACATTGAGGACCCTGAGGACTTTCCCCCGATGGATACTGATTACATTGGGAAAGAGGACCTCAGGGTGTTGATGAAATGTCCAAAAATGTTCTGAATCCAAGATGGTTTGTTGGTGAAGAGATCTATAGCTGGCCATGACCAGTGGGTGGTCCCCACCTCATTCCGAAGCCTGATGCTAAGCCACGCCCATGATGCATCCTCAGCCGGTCATCGGGGTTTTCATAAGACATTAGAAATCTTGCGAGAGGTTGACTACTGGCCACCCATGGGGCAGGACCTCAACCAATACTTGAAGGGGTGTCTTGTGTGTGCAAAATTTAAGCCATCACTCACACACCATGCTCCCCTCCAAAATAGGGGGATGACAATGCCAGGGTCAGATTTACAAGTGGATTTCATCGGGCCCGTGATTCGCTCCTCTAGGGGGAACAAGTACATTTTGACCGTAACATGCTTGTTCACCAAATGGGTGGCGTATCTCCCGGCCCCAAATTGCAAGGCAGAAACAGCAGCAGCCCTGATGATCAATCACATCTTCGCGCGTTTTGGACTACCCCAAAGGATTGAGTCAGACCGAGGTAGCCACTTCACTAGCGAAGTGATGACAAAGATGTGGGAGATACTTGGGGTCAAAAGAAAACTACACATTGCCTACCGGCAAGCCTCTAGTGGTGGAGTTGAGAGATACAACATGACTATTGTGAGCATATTAAAAATGTTTGCGGCAGATTCTGGGCCAAGTTGGGACATTTGATTACCTCTTGTCCTGATGGCCATCAGATCAACCTCTTCTTCTGCAACAAAAATGCCTCCATTTGGGCTGATGACTGGACGAAGGATGGTGCTACCCCAGCATCTGCTCTACAGAACCCAAGAGCAGACCTTGATAAATGCCTCCAAGACTCATGAGTATGTTGAGAATCTTAGAAAACACATTCAACATTCTTTTGCCTATGCTCAGCAGAATCTAGAAAGATCTGCAGACAGTATGAAGACCCACTATGACCTTAAGACAACAAAAAAAGAATACCAAGTAGTAGACCTGGTCTACTTGTACAATTTCTAAAGGAATCAAGCCAAACAATGCAAATTCCTCCCAACGGGGCAGGGTCCTTTTGAAATTGTAGACAGAATCTCACCAGTCGCCTACAAAATCTGCATCCCCAAGGGCAGTTTGGCAGAAGGGGAAGATAAGTGGGTCCACATAAATAAGCTGAAGAGTTGTCATCCCAGGCATACTTTGCGGCAAATAGAGGAGCCAACCAGAAACCCAGAGGGGGACATTCCAGCAACCTAGAATAATCCACCTGTTTAAACCAGTAGTAAATACAGGCTTGGAATATTGTACATTGTAATCAATGTAGGCATCTGCCCCACTACATGAGTAGTAGTGGGGACATTTCCATAACCATGCTCTGTTCTGTCTCATAGCATTGGAACCAGGAATTTCTAATTACCAATGAGGACCACTCGGGGACCGGGAGGAAAGACCCACGGAGACCAGAGTGTCACTCCATACTTGCATCCGGAACCGGCGGGGAGAGCATGTCGATCCAGCACTGATGGGAGAAGCAGGTGACTTTCTCCATCAGGACCAAAGAAAGAAAGAACATCCCAATCTCCCGACTTCCCCTTGACGGGCAGTCAAACTCAAATTGTGAGGGGGGCTCTGTGGGATATTTTAACTCACTTTTTGCTCTGCTATGCTGTAGCACTCTGTTATAATGGTGCCAGAAACATCAAAATGGCCGCAAAACCCATGTGCGCGCCAAAACCTCTGAAAATCGCGCTTTGCAATGCACAAAAAGATGGCTGCCCAACCTGCCACGCATGGTGTCAGTGGTGGAACAGAGAGCTCACTCCTGAAATATGTCCAAGTGAAAATGGAGTACAGAAGGAAAAAGCAGTGTTTTACTAAGGAAATCACAGAATCTTGCTTTAAATCCCTTTTTCTTTGTTGCTGAAACTGCAAAAGGCCAGTACAAAACACCCTTAAAACACCCTCAAACAACCGAAATTCTTGCTGGGTGCTACAATTCACTTAGTTTAAGAAATCATTGTGAATTTGTAAGGTCCTGAAAAGCTGAAAGAATAAAGGGATTTCTACAGCAAAAGTGGCCTGACTGTGGATGCCAAAATCTCTGTGCAGCAGAGGACTGCAGAGATGACAGCTGTCAGGAAGCCTGCCTGATTAAACTTTAAACATGTATAAACTGAATTCAAATGTTTGCCATCTAAGAGGCCTGTTGCTGATAGTCACCTACGTTGTAATTGTTTGATCCTATGGTTTAAAATCTTGAATGAGAATTCTAGCTGCTATTTTAAAAATCACAAGATTGTTTTAAGCTAAGGAAAAATGCAATAGAATTAACAATTAAATCAAGCCTGGCTAAAGCTAACCAAACTGGAATAACAGGTTTCCTCACAGAGGCCTTTTCCTCCAGCAGGAAATCACACCTAAGCAATAATTATAGGGTTTAGAAAGAACCCGGTCTATAGAGGCAAAAGGGAACAATGAACAGCTACTGCTCAGGAAATGCGAGGTGTGAGGACAGTCGTAAATGGCCTCTGCCAAGAGCAAACAGGGAGGAGACTGCTCGTGAACCGCAGGGAGACAGAGAGAGATGGGCCCAAACAACCATCTGTGGCTTAACCTTCACAAAGAACACTTTTTTAAAAGACTTATAATTTGTCAGTTAAAATTGTGAAAAATGTAAAAGTAACAGATTTGTGAATCTAAATTTTGGCTGCACATTTCAAGAGGAGGAAAAATCGTGTGACATTTTCTGGAAAGAAATGGCAGAAAATGTGATTTTACACCAAATGTATTTCTGATAGAAGTATGAAACGTTATAACACGCGCACACTTGTAGAAATTTGTTTATAAATTGGACATTGTGTTCCTGATGAAAAAGGCAAAATTCTGTGAAAAGCAGAGGCAATATCCCATGGCTACAGGGTTTTGAGAGATAGATGTGATGTAAAATATGTAATCTGTATATGTGATTGTTATAGAGGTTGCACATCTGTAAATATGTATGGTGCCAAAAGTAGATTTTGTGTTCAAGGGGCTAGTGGTGGATTCTCAGCCTCATAAAACCACATCATAAAGGTGACACACTGTTTATCTCCTCCTATCAAGGCAGAGAGGAGACTCTGACCCAATCAGCTGTCAAAGGGACGAGTTTTGGCTAAACCAGCACACACACCCCTTTATCATAGCATAAATAGAGACCGTTCACCACTCAAAAAGACAGACAGATTCACTCACTATCCTGATCCTGGCAGAGAACCCTGTTGCAGAACTCTCCACCTTCCTTGCTCCAGACTCCAGAAACTTGGCAAAGCAGAAACCCATTGCATAACTGAACCATTTTCAGCTAGGCCTCAAATTCCAGAACCAGAACCCCACAAACCTAAGGGGAAGCATCAAAATACAGCCCGGCTGCGATGTACTGCTTGCCTGCTGAAATAATTATCATCAGAACCAAGAAGGGCAGATCCAATCCAGTCCTTTGCCGTGCTGTGACCAGAGCCATTGCAGATCCAGTCCAGTCCTGTACCGTGCTGCGACCAGAGCGCCTTGCTGATTGCAGATCCAATACGATGTGCCCGGCCGTCTGTCCGAAAACCAGATCCCAATCCATGGCCAGAATCTTGATGGACCAGAATCCTGACGGTTCCATTTAAAAACATATCTAGTGAGTATGTATAGATAGAACTGTGTCACAAGCATATGTACCCAGCTTAGTTAATCCCTATCTTAAACCCATCCTATTTAGTATTCAGAATCTGTATTGTTAGGAGTATTTTTGAATTGTCTTAACTCTCTGTCCAATTCCTCCTATCTTCCTTCTGTGCTAGTATTGCTAAAACTATCTCTGCGCTGATCTTTTCTCATCTGAGGAAGGCGAGTCCTTGGCAGGCAGTCATTCTGATCAATTGGCTGTGTTCCTGTGGGGTATTCATTGTATTCTTAGTGTAAGAAATCCTTTTGTCATTTTAAAAGTGCATCCCTGTTTTCCATTCTTGCGCATATTTTGAAAAAGCGACCGCCACTAAAATGTCCATAACTTCCTCATGTTTTTGCTAGAAACATAATTCCAACTTCTGCTTGTAGCTAACATCCACAGCTTTAAATCGCATCCAAAACTGCATCCCAAATCCATACGGTTCTCCCGTTATCGCGATTATCACGCAATGAAAAGTTTGAGACAAATTTCGTTTTTGGGAAATTCTGACACGTGTAAAACAGCTTTTGATTACTCCGACTTGAATTTTAAGATTTCAAATTGTTTCTTGGTATTAAATCATTGTTTGTGTTTATGTGCAACTATCCAAAGCGGCTCCCATAAGAATTTATAGCAATTTCAGCAATTTTTACCATATTTAGTGTTTTTGCCCAGTCCATTCAAAGATAACTTTAAATGCCATTCTGACAGCTTGACAGTCAATTCCGTTTTCTCTTGTGTTTGAAAGGGGGAAAGTGGGATTGATATTCGGTTTGATTCTGCCATTCCTGAATACCTGCTGTCTCCTCCTATCTCTTTACATTGCCTATTGGGGGGTTGAGGGGTGTGCAGGAGGAACCTTTAACCACAGTGCTATCGGATCTGAACACACACACAAAAGTATTATTTCTGTGCTGAATTGTTTTGCTCACTATTACTCCTTGTGTATTAAAGAGATTATTCAGTGTTACATCACCCCATTGGTGATTATTGTGTACCCATTAAAACATAGTGTGATTAAATTGTAAATACCGAAATAAATATTTTAACTTTGCAAACCAGCCTGATTCCTGGTTCAGTGTGACCGAGTGAGGGGTTCCAGGAGGAGGGTGTGATATGAGTGGTATATCGTTCAGAATAAATAACGTTTAGACAAAAATAAATAAGGATTTCAGTTGTGCATTACGTGCTAGGCGTTGACTTGGATGTGTGCCGGATTGAAATCACTTAAACTATCAATGCCATTTATGGCGAGTTTCAAACCTGGATGTGTATTAATGGCATCGCTCTTAATGACTCGAAGACTGAGTTGAAGGTTATGGGTAATTCTGTGCAACTCCGGAAGTTAGGCCCAGAATAGCAGCGCTTTAACATCACTGGATGAACCATCTCACCCAGACCAAAGTCAAGGCATCCAGAGTTATCTTGACCAAGAGCTGAACATGAAGGCCAACGTAAGCAGCCTTGTTTCCGGTACCTCTTATCATCTCAAATTGCTTGCCCATGTATGACCATTCCTAAACTCCATCAACTGTGCCGCTATCGCTTGATCCATTGTAGGAGCTAAACTCGACAATTGCTCAGCCTCCTGATGGGCATTGCTAAAGGTGAACTAATGTGGTTCACAGGTTATTTAGAATAATGCTGCCTGCATCGTCGAGGGACTCCGTAGACCGGATCATGTATCCGCAGCTCGTACTGCTCTTCATTGGCTTCCGATCAGCAGCAGAAATAAAGTGACTAAGCAATGCCTGGCATAGATAATTTGGGTACTTAGGTTAAAGTTCAAAAGAAAAGTGCCGGGCTTACTCTTCAGTATCCATAGCAACAGGCTCCATTCCAAAGGCAGCTAGGCTGAGAAGAGGAAAGAGAAAGAGGAGAGTGAAGAGCATTATTTTAGAAATATCAGAGCTACAGAAATGAGGGAAAATGGAAAGCGGGTGTGTTTTTAATCCATTTCAATGTCAAAGTTACTATACAAAATCTTGTACTGGACAGTTAATATTGTAGGTGACTGGTGGTGTGATGGTGTGTGCTGCAGATGTCTTACCTACAGTGAGCTTCAAAATAAGTAAAATATAGTTGCACCTGCCCATAAATCATCTGTCAAGTGCAAGATTTGGATGTTATTCTCGATCTGAGATTGTGGTTTGAAAAGGAATTTTGATAAGAAGTCACAAATCTCCCAAAGTCTTGAAAGCTCTGCATGGTAACTGACTGCTGGCACTTGTTAAGCTAGGGTTTTTGTTAGGTTGTTAAGGCTCTTTTAAATGATAAGCAATCATCATGTGGCCAGCGTTAGAAGCATAAGACGACTAGGGTGGTGAATGGAACAATACAACATCTCATTAACCTGAGTCAAGAAGCATTGCCCTGTCAGATTCTACTACACCGTAAGTCTGGGTGGACTTGCACCTGGCAAAATGTGTAAATGAAACTAAATGAGGTACCAGGATTTGGTGGAATATTAAGATCCAGTGGGATTAGGCCACAGGACAAATTCACACTCAAACTTGTATAAAATGTCAGCAGGCGGTTCTGAGTTTAGTGATTCAATGAGAGCTCAATAATCTCTAGAGGTGTTCTGTGGCCATGTAAAGAGCACTATTCACTTTGTGGTTCGTTGTGGCCTGTGTTTGGCTTTTAGTGGAAGGATCAAGGCCAATCTACACCATGATAGAGCTGGAGCAAGAATATGTAGTGCTGTGGTCTCCTTCCAGCCAATGGAAAAGGGGGAGGTAAAAGATTTGGGAGTGGTGTTACTACGGTCAGGGTATAAGCAGAAAATTGGAGACAGTGGTTGAAAAGAGCGGGTTATGTGGAGTATGAGATCATAGGCAGGTGGTTAACTGGGAGGTAACGTCACATGGTGAAAACAAAGCTCATGAAACCTGGAAGGTGTTCATTAAGGAAAAAACATAGTGAACATAGTGTCACAATATAATTGGCAATAGAATAATCTGGAGGAAAATGTTCACTTTGAAAACTACTGCCAGAAAGCACATAGAACCATTCTTGAGTCCCAATGACAAGAAATGGCATGTGTGTGTGTATGTCACTCAAGGTGGTGATGGGATTATTTCTTCCAGAGTAAGAGTTGCCACTAAATGGTGGCACATTTGCAGTACACTCTGTTACAGTCAATATATGTACTCTCCTGTCTCCAATTTATACTCCCAGGTCCAACTTGGGTCCTTCCTCTCCTCTATCTTTATCTCTAACTCTGGTGTTCCCCAGAGGTCTAACCTCTCTCCCTGGCTGTTTAACCAATAACTGGCACTTCTTGCCCACCTCATTGCTGCTCTCTGCCCCAACTTTCAGTGCTATGCGGGTGACACCCAGCTCATTTTCAGGCTGCCTTCTGTCACCTCTTCTCCTTCTCTCATCTCTGACTGTCTGTCCGCTATCCAGGAGTGGTGTGCCACCCATGATCTCTGCCTTAATGCCAGTAAGACTGAGATTCTCCTCATCCACACACCTACTCCCTCCTTTCCTGTCACTCTCTGGCCGGTCTCTCTTGGCCCTCTACCTTCTCCCATCGGTGAGGCTAAAAACCTCAGGGTCATCTTCGACTCCACTCTCTCCTTCTCTCCTCCCATCTCTGGCATCTCTAAGAAGTCACACTACCAGCTGCACATCCTCAGAGGTATTCTTCCTTTCTGCTCTTTCCCCCAGAAGCTCACTGTCTCCAGAGCTCGGGTTCTCGCTAGGCTGGACTACTGCAACAGCCTCTCTCTAAATCTGCCTGCTTCTACTCTCTGCCCTCTGCAACTCATCCAGAATAGGACTGCAAGACTTATCTTTGGCTTCAAGCCCAGGGATCGTATCTCTCCAGGACTGAAACATATGCACTGGCTCCCAGTGGCTAAGAGGATTACGTTCAAAACCCTCTGCATTGTCCACATGGCCTTCTGGGGCTTAAGGCCTCAATACCTTCAACTCTCTTTTCCTAAATATCTTCCTTCCCGAGCTCTTCGCTCATTCTCCTCCAACTCCCTCAGGGTCAGTCGCTTCTCCAAGCAACACGTTGGTGGTAGATCTCTTTCTTCGGCTGGGGCCTCCCTCTGGAACAGCCTCCCTGCCTCCCTGAAACTTGAGGGGAACCATCTCCGGTTCCAGAAGCACCTCAAGAGCTTCCTATTTGCTTCTGCTTTCTCTCCTCCTCTCCCCTGCTGAACTCCTGACTGAAACTACACTGGTCACTTGGCTACCCTCTGATCTCGGGCCTAGGTCCCCTGCCCCACCAGCTGCACACATGCAATGCCTCCCAGGCAACACCTGCACTTGGGGGCTGTTTCTGTATCCATACAGTCCCCTCCAGCTCTTGACACTTGATGTCTGCATTTACTCCTGCACTTGCCACAAGCTGGCACACTTTTTACCTATTGTTTTTTTATTATTTTATTTTTTTAAAATGTATTTACTGTTGATACTATCTCTTGCACTTCCCCCTCCCCCTACCCTCCTGCACTTTCGCTTTCCACTCTCCCCTGCACTTGTGCGATCTCAATGTCACCTGGCCTAGTAAGATTGCTGTCTTTGTCTTCCCTCTGTTCCCCCTCCCTTGCCTTGTTGCGCCTTGAAACACTTGTGTTTATGCGCGTTATAAATGCCATATCATATCATATCAGTTTCTCTTCACAATTAGTATTTTGTCTTGTCCATCACACAGTGTTGCCTTACTCAGTGATGGCTACTGAATGTGATCCGCTGCACCCACATCATTTTCAGAATATAGGTACCTAGGATAAAGTTGTCACTTGACTGTTCAGTATCCATAGAAACACGCTCAATTACAAAGGCAGCTGGGCTGCACAAAAGGAGAGTGATGGTACAAACATAAATGAGGTCAGATGGAATGTTGGTATGTTTTAAACCTTCTAAATTGCACATTTACTTTCATAAATAGGCACTGGATGGAGAATACTTTAGGTCGCTGACATTGTCAGCTGCAGGTGTGTTATCTACAAAATAAGCTAACATTCCATACGATGAATCGTGTGCTAACTGCAGGATTTCCGTGGTCTATTTGATCCAAGATTGTGGTTCCAAAAGGAATTGTGACTAGAGGTCACACATCTCCTAAAGTCTAAAACACTCTGCATGCTAACTGCAAACATTTGTGAAATGTTCGATTTGTTGTACTTGCTTTATGAAGTTCCTCAAAGTCTACTTCTTTGAGAAACTCTTTGTAATTGATGGCACTCAAGAAGGTTAATTATTGTCTCACAGACAAGACATGTCATGTGTGTTTATGTCGCTGACAGTGATTATTTGGATTCTCTATGCCGCAAGATTTACACAGTGTGCCACAGCCACAGAATGTAGCTTCCTTTTACAAATAATTCTATGATCACTTTGCAAATAGTATTTTGTCTCATTCATCACCAATGGCATACACAGTTACAGACACTGAATGTGATCTTCGACACATTTATTTTTAAATTTGCAACTAGCATTTTGTTTCATCATTCACAAACATCTAGCACACTCAGTTACAACCAATGGATGCAATCTCCAGTATCCAAATACTTATAAGAATTTGTCTTTGCTACTAATATTTTGTGTCACGGCGCAACTTTTTGTGACACTCATTTTCAGCCACTGAATGTAATCGTATGTCTGCAAACAATATAAAGGGCCTCATTACACGGATGGCGGTAGGTATTTAACTTTACCGGTAATGGAATACCGGTAACGTTAAATGCCCATGCGGATTACGAGACGGCTCACCGCCAATAGCGGCACCGCTAATTACGGTGCCACTAATAGCAGTCAGTCCGTGTGCGCACGACCCACCAACCCGTAAATAACGACATGCCGCTAATAGCACACCATCACAAGGCTAGTGCACATGGCAATAGCGCCATGGTAAATATCCCAAAACCTCTTACCGGCATGGCGGCAATACCGCCATCGCGAACCACCCGTTAAAAGAACTAAGCAGTGTCAGCACCTGCCACAGGTGGCCAAAATTAGCACAGGTGGAGGCAATGGAGACTGTGGCTTGCCAAAAGAAGCACACCACACCCCTTCCCACACCAAGATGGTTCCAATACTGGCAGCATGACATGGCCTGGAGGACCTGATTGCAGCGCTGCTGCTACAACAACAGGCTGCACAGAGGAGAGGCAGGAGGAGGAGGAGGGCCAGACAGGCACAGCAAGCACCATCACACCACCTAATCATACCACAGAGGCACCCACCAATTCCCCAGATCAGAGCCAGTCCATTTAACCTAACACCTGAGCAGATACACACCCTGTACCGTCTGGACCGGGACACCATCACCAGCATTGTGGACATGATACACAACGACATTGTGAGCCTCATAGATACCCGAACTGCCATCCCCCCTCTACTCAAGGTGGTGACAGTGCTCCACTTCCTGGCCACAGAAACCTACCAGCATACAGTGGGGCAGATGCATGGCATCTCCCAACCAGTATTCTCACGCATACTGAACCAGGTACTCGATGCCCTCCTGAAGCATGCACCAGAACACATATCCATGCCACAGACTGCCCAGGAGATTTGCAAACACCAAAGTTGGCTTCTATTCACTGGCAGGCATCCCAAGTTGCATTGGGGCCATCGACTGTACACATGTGGAATTGGTCGTCCCACATCACAATGAAGTAGTCTACCGAAACAGGAGCAATTCCACTCCATCAATGTCCAAATGGTATGTGACGCAAACAAGATAATCACACATTGCTGTGCCCGATTTCCAGGATCTACCCATGATTCCATGGTCCTGCGGAACTCAACTATCCCCCGCTACATGGAGCGACAAATGGGACAACGTTCGTGGCTACTTGGTGAGTTCCAGGCCAAGCACATGGCAGTGTGATTGGGGGGGATAGATAGATACTCCAACTGGGTGTGCATTGGGGGGGTAGATAGATACTCCAATTGGGTGTGCATTGGGGGGGTAGATAGATACTCCAACTGGGTGTGCATTGGGGGGGTAGATAGATACTCCAACTGGGTGTGCATTGGGGGGTAGATAGATACTCCAACTGGGTGTGCACTGGGGGGGTAGATAGATACTCCAACTGGGTGTGCATTGGGGGGGGGTAGATAGATACTCCAACTGGGTGTGCATTGGGGGGTGGTAGATAGATACTCCAACTGGGTGTGCATTGGGGGGGTAGATAGATACTCCAAGTGGGTGTGCATTGGGGGGTAGATAGATACTCCAACTGGGTGTGCATTTCGGGGGGTAGATAAATACTCCAACTGGATGTAGCCTGTAGTCCGTCGCCCAAATGCACATACAGATGTACGCTAATGGGCATCTGTGAGGGCAGCAACGTACTTGGGATGAACGGACATGCAAGTATATGCCACACGACACGGCTGACAATCCAAATCTAGTGACATCAAACATCAATCCTCATCCACATTGCACGACACTCCACGCCACGAAATACACAAATGTCATCCATGCCGTCAACATAGTCATGCAGCATTCCTACAGCACAACATCAACAATGCATTGTGCCCTTGGATGCATGCAAAGGGATACCCCCTAGCTATGGCAATGCACCACAAACCCCTGGCACCACTGAAGTGTTGCCTCTCAGCATGGCAACAGCAATGTCGGAAGGACATTACACCACCAGTGTGGTACCAAATGTGCCTGCCCACAGGGACACCAATGACCTGGCCTCACCCAGGACATGGCAGTCACTGTTGGAGGCATCAATGGGGCATGTCTACTTGCATGCTTGCGCTCACCTTTGCACAAAGCAGTCACACAGACCATATTCATTGATGCAGTTGAATGTGTACATGAATCACAGTGATAGGCCAAAGTATGTGACATGAACAGGCCACACATGTGTCAAAAAGTAACAGGAACCCATTCCTCCCCCCATGTAGGTGATGCCGGCTATCCCCTGAAGAGGTGGCTCCTCACACCTGTACGAAACCCACAGAACAGGCACGAAGAAGAATACAATTGTGCACATACCCGTACCCGCCTCGTCATCGAGCAGGCTTTTGGACTTCTGAAGTCACGGTTTAGGTGTATTAGCAGGTCTGGTGGCACCCTCCTGTATGGCCATGAGAAGGTGGCAAAGACCACCACAGCATGTGTCATGCTGCACAATATGTGTATGAGACGGAATGTGCTACTGCCCCCTGACGTTGAAATGGAGGCACCTGATGAGGATGATGACGGGATGAGGATGGAGGTGAAGGGGATGCAGGTCATGCAAGAAGGGATGGCCAGGAGGGATGTGCTGTGAGACAGCATTTGATCAACCAAATATTCTGAGTAACATGTAGTCATACTGTCACCTGTATATGGCTGGTGATGCACTGGTGTCTGTTTGTTAGCTCACAATGGACCTTGTCGTCAATAAATTGATCATACACAATGAAGGAGTCAAGGCCTGTGTTTTGCTCAAACAACAGTGTATTAATGAACAGAAACAGAAAAATGTGCAAGTCCCCAACCATCCCGCCACCCTTCCCTGCACCCCCCACAACTGTCCCATCACACCCTTCCTCCCACCCCCCACAACTGTCCCATCACACCCTTCCCCCCACCCTCCCACAACTGTCCCATCACACCCTTCCCCCCACCTCCCACAACTGTCCCATCACACCCTTCCCCCATCACACCCTTCCCCCCATCACACCCTTCCCCCCACCCCCCACAACTGTCCCTCATGAGTCTCCAACAATGTATCTGTCCAGGCATGCACAGAGGTCAATGGACATTCACGCCCTATTGTTCATTGCCAGGGCCAGCATTTGGGGGCTGGCTGGAGGTGCGCCTGGTGGTGCGTGAAGAGCGTCTGAGTGGGCTTGTCTGCCGCGAACTGGTGGTCGAAGAGGTGGCAGACTGTCCTGGTGGAAATTGGCGCTCCATTGCATCTGCGATGCATGTTAGCACCTCCCGGACGCGTATCAGCTCCCCACACAGCCTGTCTGTGCACGACTCCATTCCCTCCCTGGAGTGCCTGGACCTTGTCGTCAATAAATTGATCATACACAATGAAGGAGTCAAGGCCTGTGTTTTGCTCAAACAACAGTGTATTAATGAACAGAAACAGAAAAATGTGCAAGTCCCCAACCATCCCGCCACCCTTCCCCGCACCCCCCACAACTGTCCCATCACACCCTTCCTCCCACCCCCCACAACTGTCCCATCACACCCTTCCCCCCACCCCCCACAACTGTCCCATCACACCCTTCCCCCCACCTCCCACAACTGTCCCTCATGAGTCTCCAACAATGTATCTGTCCAGGCATGCACAGAGGTCAATGGACATTCACGCCCTATTGTTCATTGCCAGGGCCAGCATTTGGGGGCTGGCTGGAGGTGCGCCTGGTGGTGCGTGAAGAGCGTCTGAGTGGGCTTGTCTGCCGCGAACTGGTGGTCGAAGAGGTGGCAGACTGTCCTGCTGGAAATTGGCGCTCCATTGCATCTGCGATGCATGTTAGCACCTCCCGGACGCGTATCAGCTCCCCACACAGCCTGTCTGTGCACGACTCCATTCCCTCCCTGGAGTGCCTGGATGTCTCCCCGAGGTCAGCCCTGAGACGGGCAACCTCCTCCACATGTTGACCTACGAGGTCTGTGAGAGCCTGCTGGCGCTGGATGACGCTGGCCAGGTCAAGGGCAGTGGCAGCCTGTGGCGGTGTGTCTGCTGCGCATCCTGATGCTGGCTGGGGTGCAGATGCCGCCTCTGGGGGGCTACTGAAGGCCTCCATGGACTCGTCAACAGTGACGTGCGAGCCAGGTGTGTGTAGGGGTGATTGCTCAGGGGTTACAGCAGGGCTTGGGGTGTGCATAGGCAGATTGAGATCTGTGGGCTCATCCACGTCGGACAATGGGGCAATGGCTGCCGCCTCCCCTGACGAACTGGCAGCAGCTGAGGGTGGACCCTCGGTGGCAGTGATTTGGGGGGGAGTGGACCTCCAGAGGCAGAGCAGTAGGGTTTTGCGTGGCACTGGCAGTGGCGCGCAGGAGTTGTTTTTGACGCTGCAATAGGGGCCTTGGCCTTTTTCCCCTTGATGTTGTTGGTGCGTCCTCGCCGGGCTGTGGCCTTTTCTTCATTTGCACAGGGGGTGCCTGGGATGCTCCCTCGCTGTCTGTATGCGACCCTGTCGGGAACAAGAAGGGGGATGTCATTGGTTATGGTTGCATGTACTCAATGCAGGCTACATCATGAATTCATTTGGGGCCGTTTGAACTTCATTGTGGAGGAAGCAGGTGAGGTGTCATTTCAGTGCCTCATCCATGCAGTGTTGTGTGTGGCACTTGGCTCTGTTGATGTATGCATGTGTGTGTGTTGGGGTCTGGCGCTGACATGCGCAGGGTGGGATGCATGTGTGGATGCCGGGCCATCCATGCAGTGATCCAGGGCTGTCATTTGTGGGGACCTGTACATTCACATCGCATGCTTGTATCAGTGCACTTACCTCCATCAGAAGTGTCTGGCACGCCGTGCTCCATCCTCCCGACTCCCTCAATACATTCTACCCCGATGAGGTTTGCGCATGTCTCCTCCTACTCCTTCAACTTGATCGGTGACCCTGATCCTCCAGCGGTGCCAGTCTTGTCGTTCTCGGCCAGGATCATCCTGACCCGGAGTCTCAGGTCGTCCCATCGTTTTCTGCACTCGCGTACAGTGCGCGTGCTGGTGCCTACAGCACTCACTTTTGTTGCCACTTCGGCCCAGATTGCTTTCTTCTTTAGGAGGGTCTCCCGCCGCATGTCATTTGCGAAGATCACTTCTGCATTGTCCGCTAAGGTCTGAGTCAGCATCACTAACTCCTCAGTGGAGAACTTCTACTTTCGCTGGCGGTATGTGGTTTTTTTTAGTGCCTTGGGCATGGTAACAGTGTAGCAATGGATCTCAGGCAGCAAGGTAACACAAACAGGTCCAGGGGGCAGAAGATGGCAATGGATTGTGTTTTTGAAGATGGCCGCCGTGCTCTTTCCCGTTCCTGTGCGATGATGCTATTTCCGGTTCCGGTATTTAACGGTCACCGCTATTAGCGGTGGCCGCTATTTGCACGATGCGTCAAGGCGGAGTTGCTATCTGCACTGTCGTGGAAGGCGGTAAGTGACTTTTGGGGGAGATTAGCGGCAAGGCTGGAGGGGCATTACCGGCATGGCGCAAAGCTCGTGTCCGCGTACTTGTAATGGTACGCTATTAGCGCCCTCCTATGAGGGCGGACACGTTAAGGGCGCCATGCCGTTAATTTGCGGATTTTTCTGCACAACGTGTAATGAGGCCCAAAGAATATTTCTTCACAATTATCACGATTTTTTTGTAACTGGTATTTTGTTTTATCAGTCACAAACCAATGACACACGAAGCAATAGCTAGTGAATGTAAATGACTATTGTGAAAATATTACTGGAACTTCCTCACTAACAACAAATATTGTGTGTGTTTAAGGCAGGCTAGGTTGTCTGCAGGGTTTTATCCTCTGCTAGGAGCAAAAAGATGGCCTAACCTATTTTAATTTTCTCCCTCTACCACAACTAAAGTAATGTTCTAAATACCCCCCAACTGTTCTAGCAACTTACTACCTCTGTCTTCAAGAGTGATTACGAACTCCAAGTGTACAGTGCCTATTTACAGCAGTTTAACCCAAACCACTTCATCCGAACCTTAAAAGAAGTTTAGGTACATATTGATTGGCTTGGTCAAAAGCCTGAAATATGAATGATGTGTAAATTGTCCAAATGTGTTTGCTTGTGCTTATGTCAAAGTAAGTACACACAACCTTTCTTCAAACTTCCTGCTGACCCTCTTGCACCTTCCGTCATCCCTGACTGCCTTTCTGCCATAGAGCCCTCGTGCACTTCCAATGATCTGTGCATCAATGCCAGCAAAACTGAGATCTTTCCCATTGGGACCCCTGATCCCGACTTCTTCCCTTCACTCTGGCCTTCTTCCACGGGCTCTCCCTCCGCCTGCTCCCTCTATTGAAGACAGAAACCTTGGAGTCATCTCTCTTTCCTCCCTCACACTCAGGACATTACCAAGAAGTCTCACTTTCAGCTCTTCCTACTCAAAGGAATTCTACCTTTTCTCACCTTCCCCAGAAGCTCAATGTTACCTGAGCCCTGGTTCTCTCTAGGCCTGACTATTGCAACAGCCTCCTCCTGAATCTACCTTCTTCCACTCTGCGACCTCTCCAGCTAATCTAGAAAAGGTCATGAAGACGTATTCTTGGCCTCAAGGCCAGGGACTGCATCTCTTCTGACCTATACCATCTTGACTGGCTCCCGGTTGCTTCATGGATTAAATTCAAATCCCTGTGTATCATCCACAAGGATGTCTGGGGCCTGGGACCACACTATCTGCAACCCTCCCTAATTAAATGTTTCCCCTCTAGACCTCTGAACTCCTCTGGCACCAACTCTTTGCATGTAAAGCATTTCACTAGACAGACAGCAGGTGGTCGATCACTTTCCTCAGCTGGCTCCCTTCTTTGAAACAGCCTCCCCCTCCCTCTCCGTCTTGAGCAGGACTTCTTAAATTCCAGAAGCTCCTCAAGACTTTTCTCTTTACCTCCTACTTCCCTCCCTCTCTCCTCTGCTATTCTCACAGTTGCTTATTTGGTGTTCAGGGCCCCTATGCATCCTCGGGGCCCTGACCTCCCACACTGAATCGCCGCAGCTTCTGACTATCTTCAGTACTTGCCTCGGCTCACCCTCCACCCTGGAGGCTCACACTTACCTTTCATTGCACTTCACTTGTTGCTCACCTATGAGTAACCCAGCACCTATCTCATTCCCCCTCCCGCTGTGCTTGCACGTTCTGAACACTCACAAGGCATAGTAGGAACACCACCACATCCACTGTATTTAATATTTGTTTATGTATTTCAATTGTATCTTATCCCCTTGTCTTCTCCCTGTTGCCCTGTGGGTGCTTTGAAAGAATATTTACTTCCTGCATAAGCACCTAATAAGGGAACAATAAAGAAAGAGGGGAGAATGTCCAAAATGTCAATGAGGAAAGCCTGTAGAGATCCGGGCTGAATTTCAAAATCCTGTACTTGATTTAGATGTGCTTATTTACTTACTTGCTGAGGCAAGCACACTTTGGTTTGGTGCATCAAATCAGCAAAGATGCTGTGGAATCCAGTGTTCCACTACTCACAAACATTGTCAATGCCAGTGCTTTGGAATGTGGATGGCTTACCAACCTTTATACACATATGGCTGCTCCAATCTTTGTGGGTGCTCATAGGCCCCTCCCACAGGTCTGAGTAGAAGGTGTGCTCACGCATTAACAATAAGCACAGCTGCTGCCACAATCCTAATGTTTGCATGGGTGCACCACATGGTCTCCTTTTGGTGGCCACAGTATAGAGGAGTTCATTCTCTTACTTCATCCCACCAATGTGAGATCAATGGAGTTTCCCTGTGAACCCTTACCATTCTAAGTACCTCCCCAGTGTGAACACAACATCTGCTGCTTCCCAGTAATTCTGTATATGTGCTGCCTACTGTTTGTCTGTTAAACATTGTTTGGTACCCATATGCATAAAAATATAAGAATGCCTATTTTCCAATATTTACCCGCAACAATAGTGCATGTCCGTTTGTTATTATCAAATGCCAAACTTCACCATTTCATGCAGCAGAAATCGTGCACCATTTGTGAATGTGGTTGGATCACATGTTTCAGCAATAACAAATATGACAGAGCATTATATGACTTAAGAGTCCTGACCATTACCAAATAATAGAAGAACCTACAAATTCCTTGAGAGGACAAGTGAGGCTAAAGATGTAGACGTCATCAATGGAAAAGAATACTTCTGATTGAATAAATTATTCCGTATATTATCAGTATTTAATATATTGCCTAAAACACATAATCAAGAGGATCCACCAGCCGGATCCTTGGCCTCTGGTGTGGGTCCACGTTGGACCTCCTCTATAAATATGTGGATTGCTTTTTGAAAACCTTTGACATGGAAATGACGGCATCTTTGCCAGATACCCGAAATGTCATCTATCTAGTTGAAGGCCTGGATTTTGATCCTAATCATGGGATTTTGGGGAGTTTCAATATGGAATCATTGTACACCAGTGTTAACTAGAAGCTATGGAAGATACAGATCTGGCGCTGGGTGCACGAGCAAGACCCAATCAAGTACCCACAAACTTTATTACAAACTGTCTCAGATCTCTATTCAGCAATTTCTTCAATTCTGAGAAGGAATGTTTCCTGCAGATTAGTGACACCACCATAGGTGCTGCATTTGCATCTAATTTAGTGATTTTATTTATTGAAAATTGTGAAGACCATCATATCTTTTCAAACAATCCTTACTACAACAAATTTGGATATGGAAACAATTAATTGACAATGTCTCTATTATGTAGCAAGTGAGTGAGCAGCATCTAAAAGTGGATAAACCAAAGTGTAGTCCGAGATTTGCCATGACCTACGCTGCAGAAAAAATAGGATTCCTTGATGTTTGAATTATGGAAGATAATCTAAACATCTAAACACTTTATAGAGAAGGCTAACGTACTGCAATATACTTTTTAGAAATAAATCCATCATCCAAAAGCCACAAATTATAATTTAGCATTGGAGCATTTTTTGCGATTGAGGATTTGTAAAAAATGGACAGGCAATAAAAAGTAGGCAAATGATCTTAAGGTAAAATTGAAATAAAGGGATTATCCTAGATATCTAGACAAAAAGGGCACAGATATCCAAGTCAAGACAAGAAGGATCTCCTGCAGTCTAAAACATTAGAAAAGTCAATCCAGCTGAACTATTTGTGTTACCACATTAAAACAATAAGCACAAAGATTAGGAAGACAATGTTATGAAACTTGAGTTTAATTCAGCACTATGAACTATTTACAGAGAAGCCATTATTTGCTTTTAAACAACGACAACATCAAACATATCTCCAGGTTAGCTCAGCTAGATAAATAACCATAGTCAACCCCACAATCACTAGATGCTGGGACCTACTGAAAATGATTGGACATCATCCATGCAGGAAATGTGCTACCTGTCCTTTTACCAAAATAAAAAAGAGTTTGTGAAGGTAAAAAGTACCCACAAAGAACATTTTCCAAGTGTTAAACCCCAAACAACGTGCATTACATTCAGTGCCCCTGCAGAACATGTTATATTGGTGTGACTACAAGAAGCATAAATAAATGGATCCTTGAACACAGATCTGAGATCAGGTAAACAACTCTAATAGCACTATGGTAATGGACTTCATTGAGATTAATCACACAGCAGATCTGCAATGGGCGTTCCTGGAAGTAGTAAAAAAATGCCAAACATGATTGAGGCAAGTACAAAGTACTTTTGAAGTAGGGCTTAATGAGCAGGAACAGTGGACAAAACTAATTAAATATCGTGTTATTAGTTTTGGTAATAATATGGCATATTCAATGTCCCTTCAATACAATTATAATTATCAATTAATCAGCTACTGTAATTGCCAATTAGATACTGGAGATTACATCCATTGGTTGTAACTGAGTGTGCTAGATGGTTGTGAAGGATGCAACAAAATATTAGTTGCAAATAAAAAAAAATGCATTTTGTTTTTGAGACGATCACATTTAGTGGCTGTAACTGTGTATGTCATTGGTGATGAATGAGACAAAATACTATTTACAAAGAGATCATTGAATTATTTGTAAAAGGAGATCACATTGAGTGGCTGTAAGAGAGTGTGTAAATCTACGTAAAATAGAGAAAACAAATCATCACGGTCTGTGACATAAACGCACATGACATTTCTTTTCGTAAGAGAAGAATTAACTGTCTTGAGTGCGACCAATCACAAAGAGTTTCTCAAAGAATTGGGCAAGGCTGACGGATTCCGAGTGGCAGAGTGACGGTGTAAATCTCCATTCATGGAGTCCGATCAGACTCCATGAGGGGATTTGCCGTCATTACTGGCTTTTTTTGCCGGTTGGGCACCTGTCTTACCTCCAGGTTTTAGCTGGCGATAACACAGGTGCCCCATCGGCAAACCCATAGTCGGCCAGTTCGATAAAGTGGCAGTATCCATGAATACTGGCCCATTTTTACCAGACCATCCGACTTAGAATGAGGCCAAACGTATGGTTCACAGCAGGGCCTACAGACACAAGGGTCAATGAAGACTGACATATTTGCTTTTTCATAGGATGACGCTAGTGAGCCCGGTCGAGTACGTTGGACTCTGTGAGCTTCATGAGTTAGCCCAGATAAATCCCTTTTTTATGCACTTTTTTATGCACTGCTGAGTCGGCTTGAAGTTGCTGAGTGTTGGCGGTGGAGGTCTGATGGAGTCCAGTGCTGCCGGGTGAAGTCTATAACTGCTCCAAGACATATTCAAGCTCCTGTAAGTCCTGCACTGAGGATCGGGTGGCGGGCCCTGAGGCTGCGAGAGTGTCCGCCGGCTGTTTGTCTGATCCAATATCGGATCAGGGAAGGTGTTCTTGGAGTGGGTGTGTTGGAATGCAGGCCATCCTGGTGGAGCTGTGGGTGCCCCACGCTCCAGGTTCAGATCATGGAGAGGTGCAGCCTGACGGCTGCATGGCTGGCTCGAAGTGGGGATTAGTGCAGAGGGGCCTCCTCCATTGCCTGGGTGCCGAGTCCCCTGCTGCCAGTGACCAGAGGTAGTGGGCAGTGAAGATCTATGCTGTCTGCGCTGGCTCCAACAGCGATGAAGTGCGGCGGTCCAGCGCCAGTCATCCCAAAGGTTGTTCCCTGTTGAGGTTGGTGCCCAGGGCTGATCAGTACCCAACTTGCCATCCGTGCATTGGCTGCACAGCTCTGTTGCTCTGGCAGAGAGGTGGTTGAGTGCTTAGCCTGGCTGGCTGCCCGCTCTCCCAGGACACTGGGCCCATGTCAGTGAGCCCTGGTGTGACGTCCTGCTCCTAAGGACTATGGCTGGGAGGCTGCAGGGAGTATATATTTTGTGACTACGCCAACTCGTATTGGCAATGCCACTCAGGGGTGTGTGGTGGTGGTCTCCCTCGCCTCTATGCACCTGTGTCTGGCACCTGCGAGAATTCGCTTGGGCTTGACCTCTGGCAGCCATTTCTGAATCACCATAAGAAAAGCAGAAATACTGAAGAAGAAGCTCTCCTTTATGGGTGCCTCCGGAACCAGGACTCCTAGGGGTGTACCACCAAAGATTGAGCAAGACACGAAGGGCACTGACTAAGGGGAAGTGTCCCCAAACGGGGATCCTGTTATAAAGGTGATTTTACTTAGCTTAAGGTCGGTATTGGTGGTCTGGATGCCAAGCTGGATACTCTCTCTCTTCCAAAGTGAATATGCTGCTGCAGCACCACCTGGACAAGCATGGTGACCACCTTCATGAAGTCGAACATACGGTTTTGCAGATGGAGGACAACATCACATTGTTGGCGACTAGAGTGTCTACGCTGGAAAGTCAGGTTAAATCTGTCTCTGCCAAAAATTATGATTTGGAAGGCAGAGCCCACAGAAACAATAGCAGGATGGTCAGAATCGGAGAAAACCAGGGCCAATCCAAGATGGAGGAATTTGGGGAATCTCTGTGCAGGGCTGTCTTTGGTGCCACCGACCTGTCCCCCCGTTTGTCATCGAGATGGTGCGTTGAATTCCAGCTGTGAGGCCAGTACTGGGACTCCCCCATAACCCATCACAGCACACTGCCTGAAATACCCGGATTGCGTAACCAACCTTCATTTAGCATGGCAGAAGGGGGAGCTACAGTATGATGTTGACAAATTCCAGATCTTCCCGTAATTTTCAGCCACTGGCCAGGCCTCCAAAAGATCCTTTGGGGTGTTAAACAGAAACTCCATGAGAACAATATTCAATACTCTATGCTGTTCCCTGACAAGCATCAGATCAGGTTTGAGAGGAAGACCCCGTTTTTAATGTCCCTGTAGTCCACCAGTATCTTCTTGGATGGGGTTGAGAAAGCATTCTGTAGGAACCCTGAATATCAAGAACTGTTGGAGAGGGGGTTGAGCCACCGTGGGCTGCTGTGTTTGATCCTGCGCCAAGTTGGACCCTTACTTTACCAAACTGGGCCACTCAGTGACTGCCTAGGGCTTTTTGTCAATCCTATGTTGGCCTGGACTGGCAGGTACTGGGTCGCACACTAGCGTCCCGAGCACCGCAGTTGCTTCATGGTTGTTGTGAGGGGAGTTGGAGGAGGGATATCAGCCGAATTGGGGCTGCCTGTGGGGGAGCGATGGGGGAGGGTTCTGCAGTTGGGGATTGGAGGTGTTGTTTTGTGGAGTTGAATGGCAGTGATAGTGACCTACCTGAGTGTGAGCTGAGGAGTCTCTGCGAGGCTAGAGGAAGTGACAATTCTGGCTTTGCATAAGCCCCCGAATGGCTTTCAAGGTATCTACATGGAACATTAGTGGGGGGGGGCGAGTAATCAGCCATATAAGACTAACAGGATTTTGCAATTCTTGTGCAGGCATGAGGTGGACATTACATTTATTCAGGAAATGCATCTCACCCCTTCCACGGAATCTTGCTGGGCCTCTCCCTGGGGCTGCCATAGATACTATTCATCATATGCGTCCTATGCCAGCGGGGTGGAAATCCTGATTAATAAGACTGTAAAATTCTGATTAATAACAGTGCTTAAGGGTGAGAAAGGGAGGGCCCTAATGGTTTGTGGTTTTCTGGAGTCTGTGAAAGTTACATTAGTCAACTCCTATGGGCCGAATGAAGACAGCGCAGACACTTTCCAATGGGTGCTTGTGAACCTGGAGGTGTACTCTGATACAACCATTGTGTGGGGTGTGGATCTAAATATTGTCCTTGACCCAGCTCGGGACAGATCCGGTGGAAAGAGTGGTGCCCAATCGAGGACAAGCAGACAAATTGTGGATATATTTGAAATGTATGACTTGATGGATGTTTGGAGGGTGCAACATGGGGATGAGCGGGATTATACATTCTATTTATGGGTACATGGGTTGAGTGTCCCATGGGGTGGGGATTTGCCTGGATGAGTGTTGGATCCTTCCCAGGACTCTGTCTGGCCACTCTCCGGTTGTTCTGGACTGTGTTATTGCAGAGGGAGAGGGGCATGACATCATGGCGGTTTAAGCCCAATGTGTTGGAAGATACTGTGCTCCATCAGGAAATCCATGACACAATTGTTGTCTTTTATGATCACAATGATGGTTCTGTTGCATAACAGGGGATACTACGGGACTGCTTCAAATGTTTTATCAGGGGTATATGTATGGCTAAGGAGAATGGGATACTCAGGTTGATCAGGAAATATCTTGAGACCAATAAAGGAAAGTTGAAGCAGCTGGAGGCGGACTACATTTCACTGGCTGAGCCCAGGGTCCTTGCAACATTACGATGGGAGCTGGACAGCTTCCAGACAAATGCAAACCGGGAGATTACATTTCTGAATAGGGGCCACACGATAGGGAAATACAGGGAAGGACACAAACCTGGTGCCTTGCTGGCCAGATTTCTGGCTGCCGATAAAAGGCGGCCCCACATTGAGGAGATTAGGGATGCCGGGGGTGCCGCGCCATGCAGAGAAAGGACATTCTGGTGGCAGTCAGTGAATTTTACAGATGCTTTTATGCCTTGAGACACACACAGGTTGAGACAAGTATGCAGCAGTACCTAGATAATGTACAATTCTACTGGTTAGACCCGCCACTGAAGGAGGCTCTCAATCATGAGGTCACACTGGAGGATATTCTGGCGGCTTCCAGGATTGATGGCCCCCGGTACGGATGGCCTCCCAGGACGTTTTATAAAGCGTATGCGCATATTCTGGTGCCCATACTGCTGCAGGTATACGCAGTTGAGCAGGGGTCCTTGTCCCTTCGCTGCTTGAAGCCACTGTCATCTTATTACACAAAAAAGGGAAGCCTTCTGAAGAGTGTGCCTCTTACTGGCCCATATCCTTAATCAATGTGGATAATACAATTAGTGACATGGGTTTGACCAATCGGCGTGATGCCAAGGTTGGTATTAGCTGACCAGTCTGTGTTTATACCAGGTAGGAACTCGATGTATGGCTTGTGCCACCTTTTTGGCATCCTTTCGTCACTGGCGCCGGAGTCAAAAGTGATAGTCATGCTATTAGACGCTGAGAAGGCATTTAACTCTGTTGAACAACCCTATCTTTTGGCAGTCATCGGTAAACTGGGTCTGGGTGAACAATTCATCTCGCTCATGTTGCTTCTTTATACTGGCCCTATGGCTAGAATTGTGGTGGGGCATCGCTAATCCAAAGCCATAGTGATGGGGTGGGGGATGAGACAGGGTTGCCCCCTGCCCCCACTTCTCTTTGCCCTGGCGATGGAGCCTCTGGCAGCGATTCTGTGGGAACAACACATACAGCGGGGCTTGTTGCTTGGGCCACACAGGCTGATCATCTCCTTATATGCTGATTGTGTGGTGCTATTTCTCAGCAACCCGGCTCATATCCTACCACCAGTAATGCGGCAGGTGGTGCAGTTAGGGGAGTTCTCCGGGTTACGGATCAATGAGAGCAAATCAGTGTTTTTTCTGCTCACCAACGGGATGCTCGCTTTTGGTAACAGCTTCGGGTCGGCCTGGGATGTTGAAAGTCCTCCTTACTTGGGGTTGGAGGTGTAGCATGACCCATCCACTCTATTCCAGGACAACTATGACAAGGCCAACAGCTTTCTGCAGGATCATGTGGTGAAATGGCTTGCCCTTCCGCTCACCCTGAAAGGTTGCGTTTCTACAGTCAAGATGATTGTATTACCTGAATTCCTGTATTTGTTTTTAAATATCCCTTTACTCCTCTCGTTTGTTTTTTCCTCCATCTGCGAGGGATTCTTTAAATTTGAATTGGGCAGGGAAACAAGACAAGGTAGCTTATTCAACGTTGATGAGACCATATAGTGATGTGGGCCTGGTGATGCTGGATTTGTAATGGCATCATTGGGCAGCGCATGGACATTACTTGGCGTTCTGGTACACTATGCACTTCATTTGACCACCTGATCAGGTGGAGAGGGCCCTGGCTGCTCCCCATCTCATATGTGCCTCAAAAGCGATGCCAGGCTCCATCCATATTGTTAATATAACCGGCACGATTTGGGGCAAGGTAGCGTGCAAGATGGGCATTGTTGTCCTTTACTTGCAACTGCTCCTCATCAGGAATGGTGCTGGTTTGGCAATCACAGATAAAAAGGCCTATTCGTGATGGGTGGACAAAATTGATATACAATCTTTTAGGGATTACTTTGTGGATGACGTATTTATATCACTCCAGCATATGAAGGACAGTTGTGGGTCCACATTTCTAGATCTGGTCATGTACTTTCACGTGCAGAATGCTTTAAAGACAGTATTCCCCTGGTTCCCAAAACAGCCCATGACGTGGGCATTGCTGCATGAACTTATTCCATCGTAAGTGGAGGGCAGCTCGGTCTCATGGCTGTATCAGAGCTTTATGTCTGACATCCCTTGGTAGGGGGATTTGTGTAGGCATCGCTGGGAGGAGGTCATGGTTGGCGCAATCACTGATGAGGACTGGGGGTACAGTCTGTCTCAAACTCAGAAGTTCTCCCTGAATTCTAGGTTTAAGCAGGTCCATTTTAACTTTGTGCACCAGGTTTATCAGACCCAGGATAATTTTTGTTATAGTGGTTAGTAATAAAAAGACAGACTTTCCAAATAATGAGGTGGTTAATACGAGCAGTAGGGTCAGTGGTAGCGATGAATTACTGTAGTTGTAGGTTGCTATCAAAGCACCCCCCCCCCAAAGCGGGCTTCCAAAAATGCCAAATGGACAGTAAGCCAAATGGCTATGATTTATTGCATGCCGTCACCGCACCCTACTCCCAGTATAGTCCCTGGGCTCCCCCACCCTGCTCCCATCACAGTCTCTCGCCTCCCTCATCCCACTCATAGCCTGGCCCATGTGCTCTCCCCACCCAACCACAGAGCCTGGGCTCTCCAAACCCTGCTCCCACCACTATCCCATGGCTACCACCCATCCTGCTCCCAGCACAGTCCCAGGGCCAGTGGTGGCTCATGAATTTTTTAAGTGGTAGGGCATAAATATTTCCACCAGATATGCCACAGCGACCGAGCGCAGCAAGTGAGCCTGAACCAATCAAGGGCAGTTCAGGGGGTTTTCCCCCGTGAATTCTTTTAAAATAATGGGTTAAAATGAAGCATTTTAAAGCATACTTTTTAAAATAAATGGGTAAAAATCCAAACAGTTTGCAATTAACGCTGGGGGCTCAGGGGCAGGCATGACATTTTTTACTGGACATCGGTGATGGATGTCCAGCATAAAGATACCATACCTGTTCCATGAGTCCCACAGTGCCTAACACAATCAACATGATTATGTGTGTATGCAAGGCTCTGGGGGCCAAGGGAGAAAGCATGGTATTTTTCACTGGACATCTATGATAAGATATCCAGTAAAGAAATACCCTCCCTGTCCGCTGGGCTCCACAGCGCCTCAGAAGGAGAGCTGATTTTGGCAGGTGGGACGGGGGATTGTTCATCAAAGCCAGTTTTAAAATACCTGTTGTACAACCCTCCTTCCCCCATCTAACCCCCACTCGCCAAAATCAGCTCAACGGACCAAAACAAACACTCACACATTCACACAGCAATCACTCTATCATTCACACGAGCACCCATCACCATACACTCACTCATAACACAAGCATACACGCATCCATACACATATTTAAATACAAAATAAATTAACATAAACGTACCTTCTGCAGGGGGCCTGCGCGCGGGTGCTGAAACGCCCCGCTCCAAGCTACTCTGTCTGTATGTGCAAGGAGGCTCAGGAGCTCCCACTCGCACATGCAGACATGCAGTGCCCCAGCCAGCATATTCAATGAGCTATGCAAGGCTGATGAAGCAACCCCCCCCCCAGCCTTTCATGGCTCAGTGAGCATGTGCGGCTGGGGAAGTGAACTGAACTGCCAAAGGGATACATTGTTTTCCTTTGGCAGTTCAGCCAGCCCAGGAGCACTCCCTCAGCTGGAAAAATCTGCTGAGGGAGTGTTCAGTGTTTCACTTGGCTGGTTCCTCTCCTCAGCTCCTCCATAATGGGTGAGGGGGCCACTGGGTGGACACTCCCTGGTCCATTATGGATGAGCTGCCAGGTTCGTACTGGCCTATAGGACAATTCGGCAATGCCTTCACTATGCAGCTAATAGTTTTGACCATTGTTCCTGAATAAATAATCTTTAAATATCTCAATATGCTTACATTTTAAAAAACCATGGGTACTATTCAAACAGTCTGTGACTAAAGGAATAAATATCCATTTGCATCTGTGGGCCACTTTTTTAATTGGTGCCTGGGACTGATTTATGCACCAGTCCGGCCATGTGAGGCGCCCCTGCCCATTTCTTCCAACAGTTTGAAGATCTCTGGTCTAGAGGGAGAAGGAGTAGAGAGGAAGGTCATGGAGTCGGCTTGAGCAGTCGTCCAGTTTGCTGAGCACAAGAGTGTAGATTAGAGTTTTTGTTAGAGTGGTTAGTACTAAAAAGACAGAATTTCCAAATATTGAGGTGGTTGACACGAGCAGTAGAGACAGTGTTAGTGATGAATTGCTGTAGTTGTAGGTTGCTATTAAAGCGGACCCCAATATTGTGAGCCTTCAGTGAGGGAGCAAGAAGGTCAGGCGGGAAGAGTAAAGGAGAGGTGTGAATGATCAATCAGGATAGTGTTAATCAAATGAAAAAATAAGTGCACAGTGAAAGTCAGAGAAAGCATGGTCAATGGAAGAGGCATAAACAGGGGAAAGAGACAGGAGCGAGGTCCTCACATCATCAAGAAAAGGGGCAATAATGACCTACCTGAACTTTCTGCTTAGTCATTGAAGAAATGAAATGAAATTATATTTTATTTATATCTCGCTCATACATAAGTGTTTCAGAGCGCAACCAGGCAAAAAGGAAGGGGAACAACGGAGAACAAAAAAGAAAACAACGATCTTACTAAGTGCAGTGACATTTAAGAAAGTGCAAGTGCATGGCAAAGGAAAAAAGGGTAAAGTGCATGGAAGGTGGGAGTGGAAAGTGAGGAGCACAGCAGAGAGAAACATGAAACAGAAATAAATCAATGGCGGAGGCAAAGAGGAAGGTCTTGAGAACTTCCATAACCGGAGATGGTTTTCCTCAAGTTTCAAGGTGGTCGGGAGGCTGTTCCAAAGGGAGGCAGCAGCAGAAGACAGAGATCTAACCCGAGCTTGTTTCTTTGCAAAACGACTAACCTTGAGGGAGTTAGGAGAAGAAGAGCGAAGGGCTCGAGAGGGGAGGTATTTACGGAAGGATAGTTGAAGGTATTTTGGACCTAGGCTCCAGAAATCCTTGTGGACAATGCAGAGGGTCTTAAATGCAATCCTTGCATCCACTGGGAGCCAATGAAGGGATTTCATGGCTGGAGAGAGTAAAATCCCAGGGCTTGATACCAAGGACAAGTCTTGCAGTCCTGTTCTGGATTAGTTGTAAAGGGCGGAGTGTGGAGGCAGGTAGATTTAGAAAGAGGCTGTTACAGTAATTCAGTAAAGAGCCAGAGCTTGGGAGACAGTGAGCTTTAGAGGGAAAGTGTGGAGAAGGAAAGTGTAGAGTCAAAGATAACCCACAGGTTCTTAGCCACACAGGGGGGTAGGAGGAGGGCCAATGGTGGCCAGAGAGTGAGAGGAAAAAATGGAGATGGTGTACCAATAAAGAGGATCTCTGTCTTGTTGGCATTTAGACATAGATTGTTGCCGGCACACCAATTTTGAATGGCGATTAGACAATCAGAGATGAGTGAAGGGGAGAAGGAGGCTGAAGGAAGCCTGAAAATTAGTTGGGTGTCATCAGCATAGCACTGGAAAGTTGAGCAGATGAGCGAAGGAGAGGAGGAGGCTGAAGGAAGCCTGAAAATGAGTTGGGTGTCATCAGCATAGCACTGGAAAGTTGAGCAGAAAATGGAGATGCTAAAAGCGAGAGTTGCCAGGTATTGGTTGAAGAGCAAGGGCAAGAGGTTAGACCCCTGTGGGACACCACATGATATAGAGATCATATGTGTGCTCCAGAGATCTGTTGAGGGAACATAAAAGAGGATGTCAATGAGGGTTTGTCTGGCAGAGGAGCTGGAATAGGTATCAGTGATGCAGAATCCTGGTTTGGAAACCAAGATATCCTTTTTGAATTTCTTCTTACCAGACTTAGGGCCTCATCACAAGTTGGGGGTAATGCCGGCGCTATTAGCGCCGGTGCTAATAGCCCTACTGCCAAACCCCCGGAGCTATTAGCGCCGGATCACGGGTTTGGCGGAAGGGTTATTGCCCATTCCCCATTGGGCCCATGCGGGAATTCCTCATTCCCCATTGGGCCCAATGGGGAAAATTCGCACTATTACCGCTGGCGGATTTCCCACTCTAGTGAGAAGGGAATAAAGGTTGATAGAGAAACAGTTGGACTAGATAGAAAAAACAGATAACGCCATGGGCAGGTAGATAGAGGAGGCAGTAGGAGAAATATACAAGATCAGAGGTATGGAGCAGTCACTGGGCTAGCAGGGTACAATTGAGGGCCGAAGTAAGGTGAAAAAACACAGCCAATTTTGATTTACAGAAACACACCCAAATTTCACTTTTCTAAACACACCCAAATTTCACTTTTTTTTATTTTTATTTTTATTTGTATTTGGTTCATTTACAAAAATATAATACCTTTGCAGAACCTTTACAAAACATCATAAAAAGAGGGAGACATCAACAATCTTTAAAATATCTACATAAAACGATGAGATTGCAAATTATTGAGGCGTACATGTCATTTCTACTTAAACTGTAACAGCTCCTTTTCAATGTGTTTACAAAAGCTTACCAATTCATATATCAGAGGTTTATACATGGCCTGCATCATGCGTGCCCACAATAATTGCAAACAGTCTTCAAAGTCCACATTTACAAACTTGTAGAGTCGCTTAGTCCTCACAATTTTTAAGTGTGGACATTCCAGAATAAGATGCTTCATTGATTCAATTGATTCATTACAAGAAGGAAATCTGCAATTCGTTATCTTTGAGCCTTCATAACTGGACCAATTAGCTGTCCTTTCTCTTGTATGAAAAAGATTCAATCTGAACCATATATAGGCTTGTCTCGTGTGATTGCATGGAAAAGTAACAACATGGTCATATCTAGGAAACCGTGGTTTAAGGAATGCACCATATTCTTTGTATATTTTATATGTTTGTATAGTTTCAATCGTACATCTCCAGTCCTTTTCAAACAACTTTTTTTTTGCAAAGGCAGGATGAAAGAATATATCGTCAACTGTTATGCTTAAATCATTCAGTATTCTTTGCATATTTGATTGATAAGTTTTAAAGGACTTTAAAGGACTTTCCCAAACACACCCAAATTTCACTTTCCTAACACACCCAAATTTCACTTTCCCAAACACACCCAAATTTCACTTTCCTAACACACCCAAATTTCACTTTCCCAAACACACCCAAATTTCACTTTCCTAAGACACCCAAATTTCACTTTCTCAAGCAGACCCAAGTTTCACTTTCCCAAACACACCACGAATTTGACTTTCCTAACACACCCAAATTTCACTTTCCCAAACAGAACCATATTTGAATTTCAAGGCAATTCCTAAGGCACCAAAAGGTAATAAAATGAGGTAGGATTATAGGTGAGTGCTTAGACGAGAGCATGAAGGGAAGACCAGTTGTACACAAGAAGAAGGTAGAGTGAAGGTCAATGAAGTGAAATAGAAAGGGTAGGCAGAAAGAGGGATACTAATCAATAGAGAGGGAAGTGAGAGAAAGTCTTGGTAGTCCAGTTTCATAGCTGAGGGAGACGGACAGGGGCCTTGGCAGTGGGCCTTCGTAGATGGTGCCAGCTCCCGCCTCTCGGTTGCTCCGATTGGGCAATGAATGCCCAGGCAGCCAATGGGGGGTGGGAGTCAGGCAAGGCAGCAAAGGCAGGAAAACATCAGCTTCAGGAAAACAGTGAGGCCATCTTGGAGGGGCCTGAAAAGCAGTGTGAGCAAGTGGTATGCTGAAGTCAAAAAGGCAGAGAACCACAAGATGGGTCCAGATCAAGTGCAGATAGCAACTGCGTGTTGTCTGCTGCCCACAGACAAATCCAAATTTAATGTTTTTTTTTAGTTTAGAAAATCGCACTTCACCCACAATGAACACACTGATAATTCAGGGTTTACCCCTTAAATGGCTCCGCTCTCCGGAGCATGTGGAAAAGTGGAGAAGGGCCAGCCAGTGCAGTGGAGGCGAGCATCAGTCCTGGGAGTCTCAGCAAAGAATTCCAACAGCAAGCTCCTTCTGTGCACTTGCTGCTCTCTCCCCGTTGCAAACTCACTTGGTGTTTGCTGTGGCAGGCCTGTCAGCATGGGCTCCACAATCCTAGGATCACACGAGTGACCCACCAAAGCTTTGTCTCCACTCCGATCCACCTGCTGGGACCAATGCCTTCCACCTGGTTTCACTGCCGACAGTTACAGTGTGCTGCAATGCTCTTAAGCATGAGCGCCGCTCGCACCTCACACCACCTGGGGAGTCATTTACCGGTCCAGAGCCCACATCAGGCAAGTCAGCCGAGTTCCGCCCTCCAATATCATCCCCAGCAGGCCTTTCCCCCTCCTCAAGCATCACCGGGGAACAACCCGCTGCATAAGCGGGATCCGCACCACTCTAATTTGCCTTCACAATGGGGACAGCAGAGCACTCTGTGCTCCACTTCCGCTAACAGCCGGGGGTCCGACAGCGACCCCTCAATATGAGGCCTGATCCAAACTAATGGGCTGGGTCCACTCCTTGAGGCCCGACACTGCGGCCGTTAGGACTTGGTAAACCGAGCCGGCCGCCATGTTGATTTCATATGGGCTGCAGTTTCAACAGTGTTTTTGTACCTTCCCGTTGTCCAAAACTCCCAAACCATTCGGGGGATCATAGCCACATACTCCAACACCTCTGACATGATTTGCAGAAGAAATTAGAGGATAAGGGCTCACGGAGCGGGTTCAAGTGCAGGAGCTTACCGCAGAGGCATGAGATGAGAAGAGCAGAGATGAGGAGCAGAAGATGGATGGACTGAGATGGTAAAGTGATCAAAGGAGTGATCAGAAGTAGAGGTATCAATGGAGAGATAAGAGGAGGAGAGTCAATTAGGGAGAAAGACAATGTAAAGAAAGATCCCACCAAAGTAGGTATGGTGGTCGTAGACAGAGTAGAGGAAATGGTCAGATAGGAGGAATTTAATCTCAAGGCAGGTGACTGCAGATAGCTTGGGAAGGTTAAAGTCCCCTAGCATGACAATGGGTATGTCTTTAGGAAGTGATTCAAGGAGAAGGGTTAGATCAGGGAAGAAGGAGTTGAGAGGACTGGGGGTCGATAGAGAGCCAGAAAAGTGATAGGAATAGGAGGGAGGAGTTGAATAGTGGCATATTCAAAAGAGGAAGAGTTGATTTCAGAGTGGGTAGAGATGCAGTGATGAGGGCCTTGTTGATAAGGAACCCCACAATGCAGCCCTTCCCATCAGTTATTGGAGAATGGGAAAATGAAAGAGAGTCAGAGTGGAGAGCTACTACTGTAGCAGAGTCTTGAGGGAATATCCAGTTTCTGTGATAGTTTAGGATGATAACAGTTAGAGCGATCAGAAATACTTGTTGCAGAGAGATTGTGTATTCCAGTGGCCAAATGAATGTGTGATATAGTAGGTGGGGAAGACAAGCAGGTGTTGTGCAGTAGGTGAGTGGGATGGATGATGTCAGAGATCCCAGGAGAACTGGAGCATCTTATTTGAGGGGTGCCAGTGCAAGGGGATGAGGAAAGTGGTGAATCCAGAGATTGATGCAGAAGTTAAACCATCTGGCTGATGGCTATACGAGAGGAGAAGGATACGCGTGAGCAGAAGATCGAATGGAGTGAAATCAAGATGCATGATAGAGGGTAGAAGAAATAGGCAAGTGAAGGCAATGAAGAAAAGGTGCAGCCCAAGGTAGAGGGAGGGTAGCTGGGTGAGTGAAAAGAGAAATCTGAATCCCACACATGGCTGACTGTTAGGCAGAAACCTGTGCAGTTCCCTTAGGGACCACTGCAAAAGATTTAAGACTACAGGTGTTTGGCAGTAAACCCACTTGGTAGCAGTCTTACCAAACAGATTCACTTGGTAGCTGTGGCTGAGCAGTCAGACTTCCCTCAAGAAGAGTTAGGCAGTATACATAGCATACAAAATAGGTAAAGAAATACAGTAGCACAAGCAAACACTGACCAGAACTTGGGTGTAAAAGTATATAATTATGTATTTAACACACACTTATAAAACACACTAGCACTAAATTGGTAAGAAAAGTTCAAAACACAATCACTATTATCATATGTACATCCCTGATTACTTGTTGGACAAGTCTTAGTTAACACCACTTATTTCCAGACAGAGGTGAGCACTTAACGTTCAATGCACTCCAACAAGTTAAATAAAAAGGGAGGGAAAAGCAGAATTATGGAAGCATACACACTAAACACTTTTTAAAGAACCACAGCAAGTTCAGGAAGGCACAGTCTACTGGTGGCCAAGGAAGTTTAGGCGCCAGGCCCCCTTTCAAGGGAGCCGGGCAGAAGATGCCCAAGATCAGACAGTTGCACAGAGTCTTCGAAGTTTGTGGAGGTAGTTCGAAAAAGGTTTAGTTCAGTGCAGAAAAGTTAGCTAAGGTGTCCCAGGCTAACCCAGGTTCGAGAGACGAGGATTTAATACACCCCGTTCAAACGGTTGCAATGGAAGCCAGGCGGAACACGATACCTTAAATGGAGAGAATCCTCCAGCGGGGGCAGTTGGTCCTGGCAGCGGGTGCAAGTCACAGCGTCGTCCAGAGGAAGAGAAGAACTTGTCGTGGAGGAAGAAGGAAGGTCGTTGCACTGCCAGGGAAGATATCAGCCGAGGAGTTCTCCGGTACAAAGGTACTACCCTTTCGGTTTGCGGTGGTGGTGAAAACGTGGTGTCCCGGTTGCAGGGGTGCTTGGCACAGGCAAGGCGGCCACAAGATGCTCCAGGAAGGCGAAAAGAAGGTAGACTGGTTATCCCCACCAGTCGAAGGAAGAAGACTCTCCGGGCTGGAGAGCTCCTCTGTCATTGGGAAAAGTGGTGAGATGGTTCAGGAGGTCTCCACCGGTGGTGTCGTCGTTGCAGGCTGGCTCAGCTTCTCCCTCCTCTGATTCTTAGGTCCTGTGGCGACTTCTGAAGTTCCAGTCCCCAAAGCCCTGCTTTTATGCAGCACACCCCCATTCACTCAGCCTAGCTGTCAATCAAACATGCTAAGTGGTGAGCCGGCCGGCTCACCACTTCGGCCAATCACACAAGAGTGCGACTTGAGTTACCAAGGTTACTCAGTCCAGGGTGCCTGAACCCCCTCCCACACCCCCTGTGGTACCCAGACAGAGTGGCACCACTTTTGGAGCCTTCTGTGGAGAATCCCACCAAAAAGTGTAACAAAGGGCTCAACTTGGGTTGGAGTCACAGAAGAGAACACAAATACCATTTTAGAATCGAGTTCTGGCAAAAAATACCAACCGGTGAATTAATATTAAATAAATAAACCGGCGGTATGTTCGAGGCTATAAGAATGAAATGATGAAAGTTGGTAGCCCCGAACAATGGGAAAATCCCATAGAGATATATTTGCGGTTGAATATAAAAAGTAGTATCCACTGCCACCAGCCAAAACTCGATCGGGGGGATGGAGACGTGCCCCCTCGAACAACAGACCCCGGGGCAATCGAATTGCCCCGTCCAGTACGTCCACAATATGATTGTTTGTACTGGTTTCTGTTCATAATTTGGGACTAGCAAAGAAAGCCAATGGTGACTTTACATGCCCTGGGAGACAGTAGTCAGTCCCAGGGTATGGAGTCTATGTTGGGGGGTCGCTACGACACCCCTGGGTTACGGCACGGAGTGTGCTGTGTAACCCACATCAAAAAACACATGAGACCCTATGGAGTAAAAGACCCCATAGCCCATAAAACACATGGAAAGTTAAAGGAAAACCTCAAATCATGTCTAAGAGTGGGGGCACAAGATTCTAACTCTTAGCAGGAGAGAAAAAAATAAACCCCAAAAATCCAGCAAAGCTGCTGGGGGACTCACTAGGTTTGGGAAATTAGCCTTACAGAGAATTCTCCCTAACACACGCCCCCCACCTCCCCCAGACTAAGGGATAGGAGGATTTAATCCTCTCATGGATGAACCTTATACCTCTAGTCGATGATATACACCCTAGAGAGTCCATCAGCATTTTGATGGTGACACCCTGACCTGTGCTCAATGGTGAAATCAAACCCTTGTAGGCAGATTGACCATCTCAATAGTTTTGGATTTTCTCCCTTCATTTGCATTAACCATCTCAAGGGTTGGTGGTCAGTCTGAATAACAAAAGTAGAACCATACAAGTATGGCGTAAACTTCTTCAGTGCCCACACAATAGCAGAGCATTATCTTTCGATTGTTGCCGACCTTGTCTCAGGATCCTTCAGTTTTCTACTGATGAAGCAAATGGGGTGTTCCCTACCCTTCTCATCCAGTTGGCTAAGGACTGCACCTATTCCTACAATTGAAGCATCTGTCTGCACAATGAAAGTTTGGTGGTAGTAAGGAGCTCTCAGTACTGGTGCTTGGCAAAGAGCCTTCTTCAGGTTTTCAAAGGCCTGATTGCATTCCTCATTCCATTTGACCTTCTTAGGGAATTTTGGAGAGGAGATCACATTCAGTAGAGAAGCTATGGTCCCATAGTTCTCAATGAAATTCCTGTAATACCCAGTGAGGCCTAGGAAAGCTCTCACCTCACCTGGGTTTGAGTAGTAGGTGTTGTCCAATTTTGCACAGCTTCAATCTTACTGAGCAAAGGCCTTATTTTTCCACCTCCTACCTCATGCCCAAGGTAGACCACCTTACTCTGACCAATTTGGCATTTACTTGCCTTTATGGTCAGATTGGCCTGTCCAAGAGCCTGCAAAACATATCCTAAGTGGTTCATATGTTCTTCCCAGGTTTGGCTGAATACTGCAATGTCATCCAAGTATGCCATGCAGAAGTCCTCCATCCCATTCAGAACCTGATTCACCATTCTATGGAATGTAGCAGGTACATTCTTCAATCCAAAAGGCATAACCTTAAATTGGTATAAGCCAACTGAGGTAGAAAATGCAGTCTTTTCCTTGGCATGGTCTGTCAGGGCTATTTGCCAATAGCCTGACGTAAGGTCAAATGTGCTGAGGAACTTGACTGAACCAAGTCTATCCACCAACTCATCTGTCCTTGGCAAAGGGTGGGCATCAGTCTTGGTGACTGCATTAAGAGCTCTATAGTCCACGCATAATCTTAATTCTTTGGATCCTGCCTTTGGTACTAACACAACTGGGCTAGACCATGGGCTAGTAAAGGGCTCTATTACCCTGAGATCAAGCATCTTCTTGACCTCCCCTTTAATGTGGGTTCTTAGATTTTCTGACATTCTATATCCTCTGCTTTTGACTGGCAGACAGTCACCAGTGAGTATATCATGCTGTCCCCAAGGGGTCAAGCCTGGTGAAAGTGAGAACAGAGAGGCAAACTGATTTAACATGGCTTTGCACTCTTCTTGTTGCTCAGGTGTCAGATTTGAAGAGAGATTTACTCCTTCAATCTTTTCTTCTAAGGGTAAGCCTCTGAGGAGATCAGGTAGAGCTTCGCTCTCTTCTTCCTTTTCTGTTGAAGCTAGAAGCAAGGCTCCTACTTCAGGTCTGGAGACATACGCCTTTAGTCGGTTGGTGTGGAAGACTCCAGGAGCCTCCTTGGGATTGCACAAGTCCACCAGATAGTTCACCTCTCCAAGTTTACCCACAACCTTGAAGGGTCCCATCCATTTATCTTGCAAGGCCCTCTGCCTTGTTGGGATCATAACTACAACTAGCTGGTCTTGAGTGAACTCAACCATGTTAGCCTTCTGGTCGTGCCAATTTTTGACCAGGGCTTGTCCAGCTTTCAGGTTATCACTAGCTTCTGCCATCATTTGTGACATTCTCCTTCGGAGACCTATCACATAGTCAGTCACTCTGTCTGGCTTGGGGGAAGGAGCACTCTCCAACCCCTCCTTAATCAGGGCCAATGGACCTCTGACTGGATGGCAATAGAGAAGTTCAAAGGGAGAATAACCTACTCCCTCCTGAGGGACTTCTCTATAAGCAAAGAGAAGGCATGGCAATAGAAGGGCCCGCTTTCTCTTAAGGGGATCCTCTAAAGCACCTATCATGCTCTTCATGGTTCTGTTGAACCTTTCTACCAACTCATTTGTTTGAGGGTGGTAGGCGGTAGAGAACTTGTAAGTAACTCCACAGGTTTTCCACATGGCTTTCATGTAGCGGGACATAAAATTTGACCCCCTGTCAGAGATTACTTCCTTAGGAAACCCAACCCTGGTGAAAATACCAAGGAGGGCCTTAGCCACAGCTGGAGCTGTAACAGTCCTCATAGGAATTGCCTCAGGGTACCTAGTAGCATGGTCTACTACAACAAGGATAAACCTGTTGCCTGAGGAGGTTGGGGGATCAAGGGGACCAACAATGTCAATCCCTACCCTCTCAAATGGGACTCTGTAGGGTGTCCTGACCCACGTTTAAGCTACCCTGCTACAACATTTGGTGCTGTGGGCTTAGGAAATTCAAGATGGCGGAAAACCCACATGTGCGCCGAAATCCAGGAAAGCTGCGCAGTTGTGCGCACACCAAAATGGTTACCTAACTTGCCACCCACCAGGGTAAAGAAAGGTCTTTGTTAACAAAATCCACTTTTACTGATGTCAAAAAGTTGCTGAAATCGTGACTCATTGGACCACTTTAAAGATTCAACCCTTTTTGTGGGGTTCCACATAACCATCTTACTGTAAGGAGCCCCATCAAAACAATGTTAAGCAAGGATTTACTACCATGTAAGAACCATTCCTGTTTAGAATGCATTAATCCAAGAAAATCCCAAAAATGGGTGCAGTACCAGTACTCACCACTATCCAAAAGCCGGCGTTTTAAAACCCACTGTGTGTTTTTCTGAAGGCAAGCAAAATGCCTATTTCAAACCTTGCAACATGTGCAAAATATTCACTGAACACCAGCAGACATTTGGCAGAATGGAGTTTTGTGTGCCTACAAAATCTGGGAAATGAAGAGCCCAAAAACAATGCTTATAACAAAAATGCTATGGAGTCAGCAGCTTAAGCCTAACTGCAACTGGATTTAAAACCACCAAAATCGAAAATGTTAAATTAAATGAGTGACCTATGTTTGGTGTCACATGCCTTTGTAACTGTTGAAATGTCATAGTTTTGCACTTAGAATCAGCATTCTAGCTGCATGTGTAAAATTACAAGTTATTTTAAAAGCAACAAAAAGTTAGCTGAAGGTCTGGCTTAAGGAACTTGATTTTGCCTAGCAACGGATCCCATCAGGAGTGAAACTTGAGTCACAACTATGTTCCCAGGCCAATGTTCCTTTTGCTGCCCACACTAAGGATATGCCATCTATCTGATAATTGAATTTCCTGTGCTCTGCCAGAGAGTGAACAAAGCCCTCTCCACTCAGGCAAAGGTTTTTATTACAGACGTCGTAAAAAGTGGCTTCCTCCTGGAGAAGCTGGGAGGGGCACTGCCTGTGAGAAGCAAGCTGGCTTGGCAGAAACTGGAAAGACTGGTTTCTGTACCATGTGACCTGAAAAGACACACCCCTGCAGCAAGGATATGGTTTTATAAAAAGGGGGATAATTCATAGTGCGGACATGTGAAAATTTTATAAATGATACCATAATTCTTGTGATTTTTCTGCCCACAGTTTAAGACGTGGTAGGAACCGGTGGTATGTTCAGGGGGGTTTTAGCGGAAAAGTGGATATTACTCTAAATGTGTGCATGTTAAAAATCTGAAACTTCATCAGTTAATGTCCCTACCCCCTGCACACATGTATGTAAAGTTGGGTCCATGTCAGAAATTGAAAAAGCAGTTAAAAAGTCAATTATGTACCCTCCCTGAATGCAAGCTCCTAGAATGAGCAGATTTGGACAGAGACATGGCTAAATTCAGCCACACCATGTATATGTAATTTCAAACAACTGTGTAACTCTGAAGTATGGATTTTGATCATATATATATTTGGGTGCACAGATGATAAGGGAGGTTGTTTCAAGAGATCATAAAATGACATCAATCTGACTCACAGTTCAGTTTGCCAATCAAGCGGAGGAATGGAAGCCTGACCAATGACGAATGAGAGGGGCAAGTCTAGTGATGCAACACACACACCCATTCTCAAGAAACAGATAAAAGCAGAGAGTCAGGACACATAGAGACATTCAATTTCATCTGCCGCTGGAAGCCCTGCCGGAAAAATCCATACTTACCTCCATCAAACTCCAGAAAGCCAAACTAGAGACTTCAATCTATCCAGAGCAGAGACCAGACCAGAGAGAAAGCAGTGCTGTGCCTAGCAGAGACCAGACCAGAGAGAAAGCAGTGCTGTGCCTAGCAGAGACCAGACCAGAGAGAAAGCAGTGCTGTGCCTAGCAGAGACCAGACCAGAGAGAAAGCAGTGCTGTGCCTAGCCGAGACCAGACCAGGCGCTGTGAGCAGAATCCGGAAAGACCTGACCAGACTGAAGATCGTGACCAAGTCGCTTTCCTGTTCAAAATCTCTTGTGAGTACTTAGCAAAACTCAGAACACATCTCTTAGTTTAAATTCATCTAATTCAATCTATTTAACCTAAGTAGAACTGCCTCCTATCTGTCACCTGTCATTTCTAGTAAAATTTGTCATTTTGAAAAAGTGTGCGTTTAAAATTTACAAAACCAAAAACGACCTTTACTAAATTACTCATATCTCCGCAACCGTTTGGGCTAGAGACTTGCAATAACTTTCATTTGGAAGCTGAGATCCCAGGCTTTCCTAGGACCCCAAAACGGTAGAGATAGTCCTTGCGGTTCCTTTGTAATAGCGCTCGGCGCATCCGCGAATTTTGCCGCGATTTGCAATTTCTTCACATGTAAAAAAACTGCTGCTGCCTGATTTCAATTGCCAGAAATTCGTTTAACCTGCTAACTATCCCTGCATCATTGCTAGTGTGAGCCTGGACTAATATTAACTAGATACCACTCACCCTGAACCTCTAAAAGGGAATTAAGAGCGTTTCCAGCATATTTCTCATTCATTGCTAGCACCTATCAAAGCATTTGCCTGTGTTTTCAAACTTCTGTTTAAGCTTGCTGGATTGAACTGAATTACAGTTGATTGCATTTCTGAGAACTGTGTGTTTTCCTTCCATTTCCTTGCCTTGCATCAAGGGGGGGAGGGGAGTAGCCAGAGAAAAGTGATTACATTGTTTGGTTGAAATCATATTGCGTATTTTCTGTACTGCATTCATTGAATATTGCATCCACCTGAGCCTACCTAAAGCATCCTCTACCACATTATACTTTTGTTCCTATTTACCAGTGTGCTACCTTATCCATTTCATGTCAACTCATTAGTGATTAAAGAAGTGTGCTAGTGCCAGATTCTCCGTTGTTAATATTTACCATATCAGATTAAGTGTGATATTCAATTATTAATTTATTAAAAAGTGTGATATATATTTTAATTTATCAAATAAACCTTTTAAACTTGCAAAACAGAATTACTTCTTGGCTCAGTGGGGTCAGGGGGATTCCAAGAGAGGGGTGTTATACAAGGGTAGTCATCCAGAACGCATGAACTGGACCTAAAGATATATCAATAAGGGTTTTCATTCAGTATTCTAGACTAGGCGTTAACTTGGCTGTAGTGCTGAATTGAATCCTCTTACAACTCCCACTACTGGGAGAGGCACTAATGGTGCCACATTCTTGGACCCAACCATACCATAGGTCTGGCAGGTATGGCAGCTCTTGCAAAACGTATCTACCTCAGCACATATTATTGGCCAATAAAAGTAGAGTGAGAGCCTTTCCTTGGTCTTCTTGAAACTCAAGTGACCAACCAAAGGAATCTCATGGGCCAGTTGCAAGAACTGTTGTCTGTTTTCTTGAGGCCGCTTGTAGTCTCCAGGTGCAGACTCAGTTGGTTCACTGTAGAAGAGGCCATCTTCCCTATGCAACGTATACTTCCCAGGCTCTTGCCCATCAGCCTGAGAAGCTGCCTGTTGTCGAAGACCTTCCAGAGTTGGACATTCTCTCTGTCCCTTACTGAAGTCTGCCCTGTTGGGTCCACCTTCTGCCAGTAAAGACTGCAGCTCAGGATGGTCAACAGGATCCAGATCTCCAATGAGTTCCTGGCCTTCCACTAGCTCTTCTTCAGAGTCTAGTTCCACCATACAGGGTTGTACCTCCCTCTCAGCCTCAGCTGAAGGTGGAGTTACAGGTGTAACTTTGGACAATCTCAGGGAAGTCCTTGTTGGAAGCACTGGAGTGCTTGCTGTTGGCTGTTTCTTGGAAGACTTGGGTTTCCCCTTTGCTTCTTTGTGTTCAGAGATAGCAAGTTGTAACTCCAGTGGAGTCGGAGTGATATCTTTCTTCATCATCTCCTGGGGAGTACCTCTCATGGTTCTCTCCCTTGCAGGTCTGGTGAGCTCCTGTAACCTTTTACTAGGAGGTCTGGGTGTATGTGACACTACTCCAAGAATTTTCAGGTCATTACCCAGCAGAACCCTTCCTGGCACCTCACTTTGTATGCTGACAGGTATTTTCACAGTCATGTCATTCCACTGGATGAGAACTGGTAATTGGGGAAGCATCTGCACAGGCCCTCCAGCTAACTTGGTGAGGCGTTTGGGTGCCTTAGCAACATCCTCAGCCTGAAAAAAAGATTTATCCACCACAGTTATGCTGGCCCCAGTGTCCCTAATGGCAGGAGTCTCCTGACCATTCACCTGGACACGGTCCTTATAATACTCTTTAGTATTATATGGGATAGAGTTATTGACATCTAAATTCTGTTGTTCCCACAGACCCAGAGACACTAAAGAAACACTGGCTGAGACTCCAATGGGTTAATCAGCCAGCAGCAGAAAGTTTACACTTGCAATTTGTACTTCCTCCTCTGGAGCGAAGGCTAAGGAGACACGCTGGACCCCTGAAGGTTTACCCTTACATCTGGGATCTCCTTTCACATGGTCAGGCGAGCCACAAACAAAGCATTTACCAAATGCTTTCTGGAATGGTGACTTGCTCTGACCTCCTTCTGGTTTACCACCAGAGGGCACACTACTCTGATTTGGTTTTCCTTGTGGTTTACCCTTATTGTTCTGTTTGGGGCCCTCTTTGGGATTGGAATTATTAGAATTCTCTTTGGAGTCCTTTTTTGGCTGTTTTCCCTCATCCTTCTTCTGGGTTACCCCAGAGTCCTTGTGAGTAGCCCTGTTGGTAACCCACAAGTCAGCATCCTTAGCTAGTTTCCTGGAATCTATTTCCTTTGAATCAGCTAAGTGCTGTCTGAGCTCAAGAGAGCAGGCATCATAAATTGACTCCAACATCACAAGATTCTTCATTCCCCCATAAGTGTTCACCTTGTAACCCTTAATCCATCCCTCTAAGTTCTTCAAACTTTCACTCACCCAGGTAGCCCAAGGGGTACCATCATGCTTTTTGAGGGTCCTAAACCTCTTAAGGTACTGGGAAGGGGTCTTCCCAAATCTAGCTATCAAAGCTAGTTTTACACATTCATAATCTTTCTTATCCTCCTCCCCCAACTCCATTACCACATCAGTTGCAACAGGGGGGAGCCTAGAGAACAACCAGGAAAGTAACTCATTTCCTGTGATGTTCTGGAGCCCATGATTATATTCAAACAAACTCAACCAGTCCAACACATCCAACTTAGGTTCGCACATACCCACCAACTCCTTAGGCATCTGGGGTCTTTTGGGACTGGAACTCCTAGAGGATTCGGAGAGAGAAGCACTTTCCACAGACAATATTTTCATTTCTAGCTCATGGTTGAGCTCCATTTCTCTGAGCCTTAGTTCTTGGTGCCGTTGTTCTGTTTGAGCATTAATTCTTTTGAATTCGAATTCAAGCTTCATTTTTTCTAGTTCCATATATTGAGGATTAAGTGTGGGACCTGGTAAAGGTCCAGTAGGCACAGCTGGCATGGCAGGTAGAGGCCCAGGGGAGGCAACTCTAACATCTTCTACCTCCTCTTCTGCTTCTGACTCCAAGTCATCAATACTAACATTCATATCAATATCATTGCTGTTATCTACAGTTGCTGCAGTGGTAGGTTCTTCTAAACCACCATCCAGACTTTGGTTTGCTAACGACCTTTCTATTAGCTCCATTTTCTTGCCTTTAGTCAGGAGATTCTTATGCTTACAGAGAACTCTTAAACAATCAGCAGTTTTTGTAGCAAGGGACTCTTGACTATAACTTTCCATAGTTGACAGGTCTTTAGAAAATACTTCTTTTAGTGATAAGCTTTGTGGTTAGTTGCACTAAGGTATCTCTAAGCACACTACAATGTATACTCAATACAAATCCCACCGCTGTACACCAGTGTTAGGCAGAAACCATTGCAGGTCCCTTAGGGACCACTGCAAAAGATTTAAGACTACAGGTGTTTGGCAGTAAACCCACTTGATAGCAGTCTGTACCACACAGATTCACTTGGTAGCTGTGGCTGAGCAGTCAGACTTCCCTCATGAAGAGTTAGGCAGTATACAGAGCATACAAAATAGGTACAGAAATACAGTAGCACAAGCAAACACTGACCAAAGCTTGGGTGTAAAGGTATATAATTATTTATTTAACACACACTTATAAAACACACTAGCACTAAATTGGTAAGAAAAGTTCAAAACACAATCACTATTATCATATGTACATCCCTGATTACTTGTTGGACAAGTCTTATTTAACACCACTTATTTCCAGACAGAGGTGAGCGCTTAACGTTCGATGGCACTCCAACAAGTTAAATAAAAAGGGAGGGAAAAACAGAATTATGGAAGCATACACACTAAACACTTTTTAAAGAACCACAGCAAGTTTAGGAAGGCACAGTCTACTGGTGAGGAAGGACGTTTAGGCGCCAGGCCCACTTTCAAGGGAGCCGGGCGGAAGATGCCCAAGATCAGACAGTTGCACAGAATCTTCGAAGTTTGTGGAGGTAGTTCGAAAAAGGTTTAGTTCAGTGCAGAAAAGTTAGCTAAGGTGTCCCAGGCTAACCCAGGTTTGAGAGAAGAGGATTTAATACACCCCGTTCTAACCGTTGCAAGGGTAGCCAGGCGGAACACGGTACCTTAAAAGGAGAGAATCCTCCAGCGGGTGCAGTTGTTCCTGGCAGCGGCTGCAAGTCACAGCGTCGTCCAGAGGAAGAGAAGATCTCGTCGTGGAGGAAGAAAGAAGGTCGTTGCACTGCCAGGGAAGAAACCAGCCGCGGAGTTCTCCGGTACAAAGGTACTACCCTTTTGGTTCGCGGTGGTGGTGAAAACGTGGTGTCCCAGTTGCCGGATTTCTTGGCAGAGGCAAGGCGGCCACGAGATGCTCCAAGAAGGCGAAAAGACGGTAGACTGGTTATCCCCACCAGTCGAAGGAAGAAGACTCTCTGGGCTGGAGATCTCCTCTGTCGCTGGGAAAAGTGGTGAGACGGTTCAGCAGGGCTCCACCGGTGGTGTCATCATTGCAGGCCAGCTCAGCTTCTCCCTCCTCGGATTCTTAGGTCCTGTGGCGACTTCTGAAGTTCCAGTCCCCAAAGCCCTGCTTTTATGCAGCACACCCCCATTCACTCAGCCTAGCTGTCAATCAAACATGCTAAGTGGTGAGCCGGCCGGCTCACCACTTGGGCCAATTACACAAGAGTGCGACTTGAGTTACCAAGGTAACTCAGTCCAGGGTGCCTAAACCCACTCCCACATCCCCTGTGGTACCCAGACAGAGTGGCACCACTTTTGGAGGCTTCTGTGGAGCAGCCTGCCAAAAAGTGGAACAAAGGGCTCAACTTGGGTTGGAGTCACAGAAGAGAACACAAACACCATTTTAGAATCGAGTTCTGGCAAAAAATACCAACCGGTGAATTAATATTAAATAAATAAACCGGCGGTATGTTCGAGGCTATAAGAATGAAATGATGAAAGTTGGTAGCCCCGAACAATGGGAAAATCCCATAGAGATATATTCGCGGTCAAATATAAAAAGTAGTATCCACTGCCACCAGCCAAAACTCGATCAGGGGGGACGGAGACGTGCCCCCTCGAACTACAGACCCCGGGGCAATCGAATTGCCCCAACCAGTACGTCCACAATATGATGGTTTGTACTGGTTTCTGTTCATAATTTGGGACTAGTAAAGCCAATGGTGACTTTACATGCCCTGGGAGACAGTAGTCAGTCCCAGGGTATGGAGTCTATGTTGGGGGGTCGCTACGACACCCCTAGGTTACGGCACAGAGGGTGCTGTGTAACCCACATCAAAAAACACATGGGACCCTATGGAGTAAAAGACCCCATACTGCATAGCCCATAAAACACATGGAAAGTTAAAGGAACACCTCAAATCATGTCTAAGAGTGGGAGCAAAAAAATCTCACCCTTAGCAGGAGAGAAAAAAATAAACCCCAAAAATCCTGCAAAGCTGCTGGGGACTCACTAGGTTTAGGAAATTAGCCTTACAGAGAATTCTCCCTAACACTGACAAGTAAAATATCCTACAAGGGTATGAGAGGAGCAATCTAACAAACAGGGCTGAGCAGGTCCATAGACCACACAGGGCTAACAACACGAATACCCCATGAGGGGATGGGAGAAGCAGCAGACCAAGCAAGCCTAAAACATCCCATGTATGTAGAGAGGTTGCATACCCCGTGTGGGTTGGAGAGAAATAACTACACAACCAGGGCTGAGCAGGACCATAGCCCACATTGGACTAATGATCCGAGGGAGGGGGTGAGAGAAGCAACCAAACATGCTGAGCTAAGCAGGACCACCGCCCACGTGAGGATGATGACCTGAATACCCCAGGAGGGGGTGAGAGACACAGTAAACCAAGTGGGGCTGAGCAGGCCAATAACCCATAAGGGGTTGAATTGACAAATACCACAGGGATGGGAGAGAAAGGGAGGGAAGGAAGAGGAGGGAGAGAGTGAGAGAGAGAAAAGCATAAACCACAAGAGGGCTGCCCAGACTCATAGCTCACCTGGGATGAGAAACTGACCACCCCACAATGGGGCAAAAGAAGGGAGAAATCAAACAGAGCATAATAGGCTTGGAGTTTACACAAGGCTAAGACCCCTCAGGTGAGGGGATGAACCATTGACTTTTGGATTACTTGAAGTGGCCATTATCCAAACCAAAAGAACAGTTTAGAGACATTTTGGGTTTTTTGGAAGCATTCTACAAAACCAAAAGCTGGAAGAGACTGTAAGAGCTCTTGGTGGGGTGAGAAAACCAGCCACCACAAAGGGGAAGCAACTCCATACTAAGTGGAACTTAGGTTCTTTCTCTTTCTTTTCTTTTCATAGTGGTTGGGCAGATAGCAGGTTAGCAGAAATGTTTGAAGTGTGCAGAGTTAATTTGTGAGACATTGTGACGAGCACCTGTTTGTTGTTTTGTAGCATAGGGAATCATTCATAAAGATTACGATTAGCAGAGGTTTTCTTTCATTTCTTTCACAAACCAAATTAATCAAACTTGTCTTTGTGTCCATCTCCTATGTCTGACTTGCCACAATGGTCAGCTCAATGGAAACTCAAAAAAATGAGTCCATGTCAGCAGATCCAAGCTAATCATTAACTGAATGGCTTGCTAGCATCAGGGTTTCATAATCCAAAGAAAAAAACCTCAAAGTTGGCACACTGATTCATAAATAATGGGCAAGTTACATGAGCATTATGTATGCATTAAAATGAGTTTGGCTTATACAATAACAACCGTATAACATCGAAACAAACAGAAATTGAACTGTTTTTATTTTTAATACTAATAACTTTATTCAAAATGATTGTGCAATCTTTCATGAATGTGGCATGGTGCTATGATGAGTTACGGAATAAAAGTTATTTTGCATTCAAAGGTTTTAAGAGCATGTTAGCCCCCCACCTTTTTATGTCAGAATTATGATCAGCTCATGAAGATTGGGGGGGTTGTCTCAATATTAAGCAGGCCAATTGAAATATTGGACCAATCAAAAAGTCTGATGTCATAATTGACAAAGCACAGGAATACCACCCATTATAAAAGCAGAACTACACTGTGAATAAGGATCTCTCATGCTTTCTCTGGAATTTAAAGCTGCATAGGAGGTATAACACCTGTTCCAAATGGATGAGTGCTGATCTGGGATTATATCTGGAGAGGGAAAGGCCTTGTCCATGAGGGAGCTTAAATCTGCTTAACCTGAGGAAGATCTGGGAGGGAAGAGAGGCTGACTTGGAGTTTCTTGAAAACTCCTGAGGGTCCATCCTGACTCTGTAGCTTAAAGAATTATTAAAAATATGACTATAAAAACCCCCTCAAATGTGTCACCTGAGATCATAGCACTGCTACGTCCCTGAAGTTCAAGGGAGGTGGTTTCCAGTAGGTAGCTTGTTTCAAATAGAATATCTTGATATTTGTGTGTGAAATGTAACAGTGTTGTCTCACTATAGTTAACGCCAAGTAAGATTTGACATCTTGTAGAAACATTGCATTTTTCTGTGCACAGAATGCAGGGGCTGATCATTTATTTTGCAGAATGAGAATATGATATTGTAGTTTTCTAGTGTGGGTTATATCCTACTTTCACTGTATTAAAGTTGAGGAAGATTTAAATGAGAATACAGGTGCTTTTTCTGTGCTGTGCGCATAATGTAAAACAGGGAGCAATTCCGACCACTGGCAGTTTTGTAAATGATGGATCAAATAAACGGAATCATGGAGCATTCACTGATATAGTCTAACACTTCGGGCTGTGAATCACTGTTCACACATCATAGCCTTATTAGAGAATTGCTTAATAATTTGAGACCTGTGTATGCCATATATATTTAAAAAGTAAATGGTGAGGTGACTGGGAGTTTTCCATCCTAATTTCATTCCCATGGTAAATTACACCAATATAAATACATTATCTCTTCTCTCTTGACAATGCACCGTAGGGGAAGGGCTGTGCATCTGTTGGACCCGATTTGTGAATTGAAGTGGGAGGGGTACTCATACTTCAATTAGAAAACCATAAAACCATTTTGCGATATTGGGTGGATGATCCGATATCGGGTGCATTCTAAATTGATAATATTGGTTTGCTAATCCAAACCTGCTGAATTAGATGCAACTCATTATAGCCCACATTCAAATGATATACAGATGCTAAAAACCCATAACCCCATGTTTACAATGGAGGGGAATTGCATGGTTACACAAATGCCAGTTCTCTATGCAACCTTTCTCTGATACCAATATTTGTTTTTGATACTGGAGAACATAAAGTGCTTGAAAATGTTGTTATAAAACACCAAGTGAAATATAATGTTTGAATTAACGAGAAAGATTGAATACACTGGCCGTTAAGCAGTAATGCCATCACTAAAGTTGTGTTTATGGTGTAGATCTGATTTGGTAATTTTGAAGATTAAGTCCAGCATACCACGAATAAGTGTTAACGAAGAAAGGGAGAGGAAAAGAGGTTTTTTTTTGTCAATTTATTGTCAATTTATTAAAAGGTTTTAGTGGGAAGCATCTTCATACAATGTATTTCGATTCATCTATTTCAATTAGGGTGTTTACATAACCAGGCATGGCTTCAGAGTGTGGCAGCATCCTTCATTATGTTATGTTACCATGCATTTATAAAGTAGAACATTTGCTATTTACACAGTATCCTGGTGCTTGGTGCTGTTTTAGGTTCATTATCACCCTTATTTGCTGGCTGTGGGTGCCCTATGGACAGACCCTTGTAAGTTTTCTGATATCCCCTAAAAAGTGAACGGCAGAGAGAGAGAGAGTAAAAGACAGAGATAGATATGGGAGGTGCCTCACAAAGAGTGTGAGTGTGTGAGACTGTGTGAGTGTGAGAAAGAGGTAGACAGAGTGTTTGCATTACATTTTTCAATACAGTTTATTCTCTTGGTTGTGTGTTTTTCGCTGTGGAGGGAGCTTCAGAAGTGATAAAGCCTTGTGACCTTCCTCTTCAGTGAGACACCTTGCCCTTGGAGTCATTTATGGATTGCATCTCCCTCCAAATCAAAATACTGATGCTGGCTGAGAGGCATTCTGCTTGCCCTTTTGCTTGTGCAAGATCAGGTGAATCCATAAGGATTTAGGTATGCCTACTTCATCACCCCAAACACATTGGGCCTCATTATGACTGTTGCGTTAAAGCAACAACGGTGCCGGTAGTGCTACCAGCGCTGTTGTTGCCATGCCGCAACATTACGAGTTAGCTTGCGGGTGCCGCTCTGGACACCTGGTCAGACCAGGCGTGCAGAGAGGCATCTGCAAGCAGACCAGGATGGTAGCAACGGTAAGGGGGCTCAAATGGGAATGAGGAAGTACCGGCTCAGGGTCCCGCGAAAGGGAATTACTGGGCCCTCCAAGGTCGGAATGGCCGGTAAGTCCCCTTTTGCGCAACCCGGATCCGAGTTCGGGGGTGGCCATGCCCTTATTAAGGGCATGGCTACCCCCGAACTCGTAATGAGGCCCATTGTCACTTGCTAACAGGAGTCTGAATTAACCCCTTAAGTGGCAAGGACGAGTATGCTCATCCTTTTTGCACAGACTTGCATAATAGCCTGGCACGTGCACATACACGAAAACGCATTTTTCAAATGTTTCAAATGTTTTGTTTCGGATTGTATTTCCATCTTTTAGGTGAAGGTAAACATTGCCTTTTGTTGTGGTATTGCACCTCATAATTAAGCTGCATTGTCATAATGTGGGATTCCCCGGGTTTACAGAATGAGGTGAACACCTCTGGCAACCATCTGGTAGATGGTTAAAACAGGCAATGGATCCTGTTTTTCTAATTACCACCATACTAATAATGAGAGGCGTGGTGTTTAGTCTACGAGATGTAAATCTGAAAATGAGCCTTCAGTAGCTGTGAGAAGGCGTCATGTGCCAGAAAGTTGTAAGGATTCACTGTGCGCCTAAAAAAGCCAGGTATTGACAACAGGGGGTAACGTGTGAAAAATATAATTTAAGCAGAAATCATATTCTTTCTACACGTGACCCCCTTCTACCATAAAACAGAATACTATTTGTTTAAGTACCGCTGGTAGCAAAAAGTTTACTGGTAGGGCACACTGGCTGTCACCACAAAGCTTGCATGGTGGGTGGTATGGCCCGAATGCATATGACGAATAATAGTGAGTTGCACCTGGCATTTGCTTAGGCTGCCATAATACACGGGATATAGCATATGTCCTTGTAATTTATTTTCTGATGTGCTCTATTGCACAGACGAGGAAAAGATCAATGTCATGTAACTCAATTCCAAATTGACGGATAGCGCTTGAGTTACGCAGAGGAAAAGGTGTGATTTAATTAGATAATTGAATAACGTGTATTGCTTGACGTGTATTAGAGCAAACCCAATATTTTTAAATTAAACCAATTTGTAAGCCTATATTTGAATTCAAGAGATAGTTTGAATGGTGTAATCACAGTGCATGGGCTGAATGATTTCAAAGCTATGTCCAGCAACATGTGAACCATTCTGAAATGTATTTTACCAGAGCCTCGGTTTAATATGCATATCTCTTTTTATAGTCCTGCTGACATTCATTTTGTTCAGTTCGATTTATGCTTCCATGTGTTTTTACAGCAAATGTTTTCACTGCGTTTTTTGTACTGCACATCTTGTACTGATGTGTTTTGCCGTAGAATGTGAGGGGATCCAATCAACCTTTTCCTCCAAACTATGCCATACTGACTCGTCTAAAACTCCCCCTTCAATTTCCGGCATTAATTCGGTTAAAAAAAGTGAGTAAAACAATGTGGGGGTGACTTTTTTGCTGTAAGAAGACTGCCTACCCATTGTCTAACTTTAGCAACAGAATACGTTACTGCTTTAGGGAAAATTAACTTTTTAAGTGTTGGTCTTTAATGTAGCAGGAAACTCACTGCAAGGAGCAGCAAAGTCTTCAAATTGAACTATAATTATTTAATCGACAGCTCTGGTGCGACTCCTAACCTCATTCCATCTAGCTGCCCCACCTCCGTCATCGATACATCTGACTATGCCTACTCACCCATACAATGCACTGTGATTTACTCATCTATGTACTGTAACTAGCACCCAGATACCTCCAGGTTCGGCGCGCTCTACAAATGGAAATAAATAAAAAATAAATATAGTCCAGTTGAGAACAGGGTACAAAGAATCCAGATGTGATGCGAAATAGGAGCCTGAAATGGAGACAGTACTTCACAGAACACTACAAGATTGTTTTGTGTATCACATGTGAACTCTATTTACAATTGTGTGCACAAGGAAACAAAAGTATTGTGTATGAAGACACGCATTGTTAGGAAAATTGCCTGAGCTGGGAACATGGATCTTTTCAGGGTCAGCAATATACCACTAGACCAGATCTGCTAGAGTAATTTTAAACGATTGTACTGTGATGAAGAGACAAAAAGAATACATAAGGCCATAGTACAATGCAACACTTTTATTACCGACACCCAGTAAGTTCTGTTGGAAGAATGCCTACACGCTTTAAGGCCATGGTTTCAAATAGAACTCAGGTGTGGTTAGCTATACTCAAAAGTCTCAGGATGGATAACTCCGGATGTGGGATGAACCTAACTAAGTAACCGGGGATACCCTTTGTTTCCCAGTCTCTTGGATAAGAAGGACACTATCATGAAAGCATTCAGAAGGAGCACCTAAACATAAAATGCTGGAAGAGAACCTAACTAAGAACCACTATTCTCATTGTGAATCCCTGGTCTAATAAACAGACTTTGAAATATACAGTAGTGGTAATTTGTTTCAAAGCACACATTCTAAGGATTACAGCTTTCAGCTCACTTTTTGTTTCACTTCACAAAGTTCCAGGAACATAGTGCCCAGCACGCTTCTTGACTTCTTGGTTCCAACAAGTAAATCCTTGGCACAGATATTCTCACAATCTGGCCCTGAATCAGCTTCCTAGGTTTCTTGGTGTGATGGTTGCAAACTCCTAACAGCAGGTATTTATATCTGTACTATATATTGTAGTGATGGCAGGCTATGTGGTGTGTGAATGAGAGGTGGGGGTTGATGTTGAAGGTAACGGATCCAAAAGGTTTGGGCAGGAATATATGTGGGTTGTCTGTGGCAAGTTCTTGGATCCAGGGGGTGAGGTCATGATTGTGCTTGGAGTGAGCAGATGAGGAGGTATTCTGCTTTTGATGGGTTGAGTTTGAAGAAGTGAGTGGCCATCCAGGTGGTGATAGTGCAGCAACAGCTTTTGAGGTTGTGGAGTTGTGAAGGGGTGAGATCTGGAAGCATATTTGTGTGCGCTCTTGGTGTTCGTGGAAATTAATGATGTCGTTACTATGGGTTTATTCAAGGGATTCTAAATAGAGTTTGAAGGAGAGTAGACATAGGGAGGCCACCTTGCGAGACCCCATAGTTGACTTGGGTGGGGTCAGAATGATAAGGAAGCATAGAGAAAAGGAATGTTCTGGCAATGAGCGAAGAAGTAAATCAGTTGAGGATGTTGCTTGAGAGTTTCATCCTGTGGCATGTGAGGATGAGTGGATTGTGCAGTCAATGGTGTTGAAGGCTGCAGAGAGGTTGAGGAGTACGAGTGTGCTGCGTGTCCTTTGTCGGTGATGTTGTGGAGATCATCAAGGATGTGAAGTGTGGTCGTCACAGTGCTCTGTTTTGGTTGAAAGATAGATTGGAAGGGGTTGAAGAGGTTATTTGTGGTGATGTCTTGTTGAAATAGGGTTGTGATGAAGCATTGCATCATTCTGGTGAGGTATGTCAGGTTAGTAATCAGGCAGTAATTTTCAGGGATTTTGGTGTCAAGTGATGGTTTTTTGAGGTGGAGTGAGATTTATCTAGGTTTGAGTGCAGAGGAGCTATGAGAGACACGAGTTGATGTTGAGCCAAGATGGTGCGAGGGTGGTGATGCAAAATGGATGCATCCTGAGCCAGGCATGCGTCATCCAGAAAGTGTATAGGTTTTGGTTTGGCAGTAAGGGTGCTGAGGGTGTCCGTGTCAATGGGGCAGAGGTATCTTATCTTGTGGAAGGTTGGGAGCTGGGAATGGGAAAGCAGAAGGAATTATTAAGAGTTGAAGTGATCCATGACAGAGTTGCATACTGAAGTGGATGGGGTTGTGAAAGGTGTGGATGGTTGTTCAGAGCGGGTCTTGATGGTGTTTAACAGTTTCTGTGTACAACTGGTGGTGGGTTGGAGTTTTTGACAGTGTGTGGCTTCTGCATTGCGTTTAACTGTTTTGGATTTGTTGCGGCAGAGTTTGAGAGGTGTATTGGTGGTGGTGCATGGATTCTTTAGCCAGGCTTTTTCTAGACAGTTGGCTTCCTGCTTGATAGAGAGGAGGGGACTGTTAAACCATGATTTATGGTGGTAGATGAGATTTTGTGATTTGAGAGGTGCTGTTTCCTTGAGTGCCTGTGTGTTTATGGTGTTGTAATTGTTGTGAAAAATGGAGGGATGTGTATGAAGGGCTAAGGGGTGGTGTGAGTGGTGCTAATGATGTGTCTGTAATATGTTTGGTTTGTCTGGCTGGGTGGCAACAGGGATGTGTGGCAGGTGGTGGAGCATGTGTGGTAGCATGAGCGAGAAGGGGATTGCAACGTGGTTGGACCATGACACCTAGATTCAAATGTCCACAGAGACATGATTTTTGCTTGAAATCAAAAGGTTGAGAGTGTTGCCAACAATGTGTTTGGGGTAGGTGATGAATTGTGTGAAGTCATAGGGGGTGAGTGTAGTGAGGATAATGTTTACTATGAGGTTGCTGTCTGAACGGTGTTGGAGGTTTTAAACAGGTGACATCTGTTCAGGGGAATTTTCCACCCACCCCAAATAAGGCACACACAATTTCTATTTGTTAAACTAAGTTATTTTTATAAACTTGGAACATTTGAGTTTAACAGTATTAATTCCCTAAAGCGTTCCTCCCTTTGTAGGCAAGAAACACCCAAGGGTTGCACAGAAGTTCTATTGATTAAATGCTAGAAATAATCAAACCAAATTAAAATATAAACAAACTATACATTTTCACCATTCTCAATTAAAATCTAATGTCAGTGGTTACTACAAAAAAGAATTAGCAATATGCGAGTAAATTCAATTATCACTGCTGCATTCAACTTAAATGTAGACCTTTTAGTGCACACACATCTCCATATGTACTTTCAGGTTTCCCTGAGTGCACAGTCATCATATTTTCAAATGTGAATGAAGATTCAGGACAAAGCTTTCACTTTTCTATTAAAAAAAACAATTTGAATCAGAACAGCCCTACCTATTTGAGTCTATTTTACAATTTCCAGAAAATAAACACCTCCCCCTGTATCAATAGACATGGCAGTATTTCAAACAGCATTTGAGAAAACTCAGTCTAAAGACAGACTACTTGACATTCATGTATGTAAATGGCTTACAGAAAATGTATATTTAACATGTAGGTTTACTAGGTTCACTTCAATTGTACTTCTATTGCATTACTGTGTAAAAAGTGTACATTGGACATTTTTCAATAGGCAATTTAAATTGGGAAAAGTGAGTGGCAGTTAACAACCCTCTCCCTATTTCCTTTAGTGGTTCTGAGCTAGTAACAGGGGTTTGCTCTGTGATATAAACAGGGAAAGACTTCAATTACCTTATTGTGCTAGGCATTTGCAAAGTGAAATAGTATATGACTCCCAGTCTGTGCTTGGTCATTACACAGAAAAAGAGTAAGTGATCCCGCAATATACACGCTGTTGGGTCTATTTTATCAAAGCTAAAGTTTCCAGAAGCACACACACTTCTGAAACATTTACTAATTTCTCAGGGTGTAAAGTCAATATATATACCACCGCTAGTATACAAATATGAGGGGCTAGGATTTAATATATTCCCATTTAGAGAATACCTCCCCGTAGAAATATGTTTCCCCTTGGTATTATACTTACATAGGAATTTCTTTTGGCTGTCTCAGAGACAGGTGGGTACCCTTTCAAGGACTAGTTGAATGTTCCCCTTCTAGAAATAGGTGGGCATCAGTGAACAGGATGGATCAGCATTCCCCCACTGCCTAGTTTCTCTTCTATTGTATTGGGCTGGTTTCCTTTCCTACTGAGGCCTGGGGTTACATTTCATTTACAAATCCCACAATGGGCTGCTAGCAATCCAAAATGTGGCCAAAGGAAAGCAGGCTATTCTATTGTCCTTCTTGTTGTTGACAATTCTTCTTTATATCTCCTTCCAGTCTGGCTGTCATTCAGTCCATCATTGATTGAGTGGGTTCCCTTCAATCCATGGTTTGCACTTTTATAGACTAGAAAGCAATCACTTAAGAAGTGTGCATCATTTCTCAATTCTAATCCTCTATCTAATTGGATAGTGTGCTAAAGGTGACATCACTCTAAACCATCCTCTTCATACCTTTTGGGGATATTAATGAGGAAGGCAGTCTAATGGGAGTAATTTCTAATCCCAGTTTCCCTCCAAAGTAATCTCATTTTGGAGATTTTTACATTAAACAATTTTTATTGTCTAACACAGTATATTCCACATATGTGATTGAGTGACTAATTCGTTTTCCTAATTGCACTCACACACATGAATCAAATGATGGTAGTCCCATCTTGGCACGACGTATGATGTGTGTGCGACAGATTATTGTTTTTTATTGTTTGATACTTTCACATAAATATGATATTTCCATCTCAGAATATTAGCCCAGATAGGATATATGAATCACTCACGTCCAATGTTTCTCGACATTCATCAAATATGCATAATGAAAAAATATAAAACATATATTTTAAATTCAGCTGGTGGAGTTTTCACCCTGAACAATTAAATTGCTTCGACATTCAGGAAAACGTGATCCCAGAAGTCAGTAGTTATCCTGAAACCAGGATAGCACTCAGACGAATGTGGACATCCCTGATCCAACTGTTGTCACATTAAACATCTGTGTTTATGACTCAATAATATTGGGTTACTTAATCAGGACATGATTGGCTGTCCTGTCCTTTTTGAACAATTAATTCAAGACTTCCATTGTTGGGAAGAGTAAGGAGTACTCCGAATACTCCAGGGGGAAGAGGCATGACCTCCATATACTTTTCTTTGGCATCAACTACCTTGTTTTAACACCAACACCCCATGTTGCACCCTGCACCTGTGGAATGGTCTGCGAATCCTAATTCACAACTGTCCCACTGTGCAAAGTTCCAAGACTAGATTAAGAAAGCATCTGTTGTCTTCTTTTTTGTAGCTCTTGAATTTTAAGATAAATCGAGCACTGTTGGATTTCGGGTGAGGCCTGAACTCTTTTTATATGTTTTAATTATGTTTTAATTCTAATGTATCTGGTTGTTTGTATTTATGTATATCCTTAAAGTTGGCTTCTCTGGTAATAAGGTTGAGCTCAATAATTATTCGCCTATTCTATTCTATTCTATTCTATTCTATTCTATTCTATTTGAAGAGTTTAAGAAACACCAGTTAGACCGCATTAGCAATTAAAGAGCATGCATAAACAGATGATTTTGCATTTCACTTGTATAACTTTGACAAGAGGTGCAAGGTAATGGGAATCCTCTTTACCCATAGGGAATAAGAACGTGTGCAATTTCTAAGACACCCCGATGAACAGGCGGTCTTCCTCCTAATGGAGCCATGATGGGCCTAATGAACCGTATTCAATGGAAAGCATCAGGTTCTCTGCAGAAAGCACAGTGCTCAATGATCAGTTTAATCTGATGCCAGCGAATTTCAGTTCAAACACAAACATACATTAATCATTGTAGGTTAAAAAGTACTCTAGCAAGATCTGCTGATTCTACTTCTTTACAGGGCCTGACAGGCCTCACGGAGCACCACGTGACACGACAAAAAGATCTCAGATGATGAAGATGACCCAGGCTCTAATGTCGCATTGGTTTATGGTGGCTAGTATGGGCCCTGGAGATTTCAAGGTCGAGATGTCACTGGATGCAGCGTTCTCTTCCCACCTTTGTGGCTTGGTATAAAGACCCAGTTTGAGCCAATGAACGTGAAGAAACATTCAGGGTATTGTTACCATTATCTGCTGGAGCCAGGGTCGGACTGGGGTATAACATTGGCTCGGGCACCAATGAAAAAGTGGCACACAGTTGCAAATGGGAATTCATTCCTTTTGTGACAGAGTGTTTAAGTAGCACCCAATGGGGAGTTTTTGATAAAATGTGATGCAAATTGTGCATTTAAAAGAATATTAATACAGTAACATGGGCCAAATAAGTGGCCCACTTTGACCCAAAAAACTGACCCACACAAACATTTTGTGGTTTTGGTTTGGGCATTGGCCTATAGGCCAGTCCGAGCCTTGCTGAACCGAAAGATATTTGGCCGAATTTCCTGCACTACAAATGCACACACACACAAACACACACGCACGCACGCTTATGTAGATATTTCTTTATTTTCGAGTCTGTTTGATTGTTCTTCCTCTGATTGGCTCGGATAATCTGCTGCCACTTCTTTTGTATTATACTCGTCGGTTTCTTGTTGGTATTCTTAAAACACTTTAATAAGAATAGAAAACAGACCCCAAGTACTAACATGCCCCTTGGTCTCTATGTTTCCACATAGTCTATAGGAGTTTGGCCTCGTTGACTGTGGTTATGTCCTGGTTCAGTCTGGGAACTTGCATTCTGCGTCTCAGCATGCAGAGTTTCTTGTTAAAACGGATGTTTGTTTTCTAGGATTTCGGGCACCACATGTAACTGTAAAGGCTTTTCGCACACTAATGATTAGTGTGCACGTCTGTGGTACATCGCTTTCACCACTGGCCTATCTACTGTCGGCTCCTTTTCTCCGTCTCTTTTCTCTCACATGACTGCACAATTCAGAAAATGTCTCTGGAATACTTCTCTCAGCTACAGCTCTTCAAGTCTTTCACGGATTTCCAGGCCCTAACTAACTGCTGGTGCTCCTCTGATCTCTTCCGGTTCGGCAGGGGTTCCCGCCTCATCCCCTGTGCTCATCAGTTCTGCGTCGGGCATCTACCAAGCACTCCTTTCTCAGCCCCACTCTTAGGATCTTCCCCAGTTGTTCTGGCACCAGGAGAATAACCTTTCGATTCTGCCATCTTCTCAGATGTGGGGCAGCCGCCAGGCCATAGCTGCTCCCCCAAAGTAGGATGATGGCCTTTCCCGTTCCTCTACTCTTTTTGAGCTTTCTTCAATGAAGGATAAACCTTTTAAAAAACATTCTGGGGACTTTTTACAATCTTTTTTATCTCCATATAGGCTCTATGTAAGACTTCGAGGACATTCACGGCAGAATACTAACTTACATTTCAGGGGTAGTTTTGCCATTACTGGGCGGTGCCCCATTGAAATACCACTGGACGTAAATACATCCATACTTGTAATGAGATGGGTGCTACATTTAGCAAATATTGCACGTTTTAGAAGCACCCGCAAACGCGCAATGAGGCACTACATCTTTTTTCCTGGTAAAAAAAAGCATTGCAATAAATAGATTATGTGCCAAGGAAGGAGTAAGGCCTTATTACTGTACTGCACCTTTCCTTACATTATACTTATAACAAATGTACGTATCAATGTATCATTCTGCATTTATTGATCCAGAAATAAGCACCCTTCCCCTTTGCTTAAATTAGTTAATTATTCAGACTTTTATTTTATTGGATTGTTGAGCGGGCTTGATACTTTAAAATCATCTATTTTAATAGCCCTACTTATGTATATGTAGTAATTTTATTTGTACAATATAAAAGTGTCAATTACCAAAATGTGTTTCGCCTATCCAGGCGAAACCACCTTGAAATAAAATGGGAAATCCCACTCAACAGATTGCAGATGTATCCAGCACGAGAGTGGACTTTCTATGAACCCCCACCATCATGGGACGGTTTGCATGAAGGACAATACCGCATGGAACGCTGGGAGTCTATAGAAGGGTTGGGTACTTGTGAAAAACTGCTGCTGTCTTCTTAGTCCAATACAACGACCCGATGGGATTTCAAAGGGGTACATCATGTCTATTCTGTATGGTTAAAATGTCAACCATTTTATGAAGCACCTTGGAAATTGACAAGAATGCACGCGTCAGTACTGCAAGTGGAGTGAAGGATGAATACTCAATGCAATAGTCTTTCTCTTGCAATGCTTGACGTTTTGTTTTACAAGCTTTGCTCTATGCTCTTTTGTATCCCGAATTGGCTGTGGCATGATTGAAAACAACCGAGAACACGGGTGATTGGTTTCAACAGAGCCAGGAGAGTGTTCCTTCTCATTAGCTTAAGAGGCTACAGATGCTCGTTCTGGCGAGTTTGTCATGTGGTGACATCTAGATCAATGCATAGGATATGCATACTAAGGGCCTGATTCCCAGAACGTGTTTCTATAGGATTGCACCATTATAAAACGCTTCTGTGAATCAGTCCTTAAATGTCAGCGTGCCTGGTCCGAAATAGAATATAATAGGTTGGCACACGTCATATATTAGGTTTCCACATTCTGCGGTTCCAGTTGATGATGTATGGTATCCAGACCAGCGTAGCTGGCTGTGGTACAACGTTAGACGAAAGCAGTGGTCCTAGGCTGCATTTGCATACATAGAGGAGTTATCATTGTCCATATTTTAGTCCTGTTAGTTATATTTTAGTGATTTTATAAAGCGCTATATGCTGCTGGAGCCAGTCACTTTTAAGCACTGGAGGAAGGTAAAAAGCAAGCAAGGAAACAGAGGGAAGACAGTATTGTTGTTAAGTTACTCCAGATCAATAGGTAATCAATACATTAAAGCTGGCGAGACTGAGACAGCAATGGAGATGTGTGGTAGCCTTTCAGGGGTACAAGTAATAAGACCAGATGGAATTATGAATGAAGGAAAAGTAGACAGGAAAGCGAAGTGGGCATGGCTTCTTCAGATGAAGGCCGCACAGGCTAGTATTCCTACATAGGACCCGATTCATGGAAAAGTGCACATGTATCCTGGAAAGGTCACGTGCCAAGAACGACACAGTGCAAGCCTGCACGCAGAATAAAAAATGTGCGTCCCGCGTATTCATGGAATTTTCTATGCAAAGTAACCGTATATGCAAGTTGCGGCTGGAACTTCCACTGACACGCCCGCACGCAAAGGAAAAATGCCAGAACAGCTACCTTTGCGTGTTCCCCCGGGCACAAATACATGCACCCTTCAAACAGTGTGTGGGGTCCCCCACAGGTGGACCTGCATCTCGGGGACACTGCACGGGGTCCCCTATAAATGTTAATGGCACCCCGACTACATGCGTACGATGTATCGTACCTCAGGTAAAACTCAGAAAATCTACGTGCGAACAATAAACAAAGCGTTACCTTTGCCACAAAGATCCACGCAGGGGGACTTTCTATACTTAGGGCCTCATTACACGGATGGCGGAGAACCATGGCGCTATTAGCGCCATGGTTCATGCCGGTAAAATACCGGCACCGCCTTGGCGGAAAGGGGAATTACCGCCCCATTCCAAGGTTGGCGGGGCAGTAATTCCCCCTTCCACCATTGCCCTTCCCCATTCCCATTTTTGGCCCATAGGGCTCAATGGGAATGGGGAAGGCGCTAATTACGGCACCGCAAATTGCGGTACCGTAATTAGCTCCCTGGGTCCCTTTGCGGGTTGGTTTTTAACGCCTGCAAAAAGCAGGCGTTAAATCCCCCAACCCGCAAAGGGACCTTGTAGTAAGGCGGTAAGGATTTAGCGGTACGGGTATTTTACCGGTACCAGTAAATCCTTACCGCCATCCGTGTAATGAGGCCCTTAAACTGCTACTATGAAACGGGTTCATTGTGGCGCATATTCAAATGGGTGATGTCATTGCACTGACATCATGTCTAACAATTGGATGACAATAATTATGATAATGTATGCAGTACACATCAAAAATGTGTCACTGAGGGACAGCCTCCAAGAAAATAAATGCCGTTATGCAAATGAGCATTAGAGCAAATGTAATTTGCGACCAGCACTAATGTAATTGGAATGTGCAAAACGCACGTGTGTTCCCTCGATGTTTCCGGTATTCTACCTCTCTGGTGTTTAATTGACAGGTGAGTCATTGTTGCACAAGTGCATGGTGGCCATTTTATCAACCTTAAAAGGATGGGTCAATCACATATGCCAGGACATGAATCTATAAGATGCAAGCATCAGGGCAGCCCACTTAGCTATCGTACCTGCTTCGCATATGCACACATATAGGCCATTATTGAACTATCATATACAATGTCAGCAGTGCTGCAAACGGCAACGGGAGAGGGCACATGCAAAACAACTACAATTCTCAATTCTTTAATCAAATAAATAAATAAACTACAATTCTCATGGTGCTGTCATGTTGGTGTGCAGATTGCTAAAATGTGAATGTGAACACTAGGAAAACACTTTTAAGTCAAATAAAAACAGAATTGCCACCTTCTTTGATCGCTAAAGCATCTGCAAAGAAAAGTAGATCTCTTTTTTTGCAGTGAACAGATGATCTGCTCAGATGCAGCAGGACAATGCACTGCAAATCAGCAGAACTGGAAAGCTTTTTTCAAAAAAGCTGTTTAAATGGCCTCACTATCTTGAACTCAGCAGCTTAATGCTTTTTTTCTATTATCAAATCTAATTTCTCTCCAATCATCATTTTCGATGATGCATCAGGGGATATTATGATATTGCATTTATAACGCGCCTATACACAAGTGTTTCAAGGCGCGACGAGGCAAGGGAGGGAGAACCGAGGGAAGACAGAGACAACGATCTTACTGGGCCAGGTGACACTGAGATCGTGCAAGCGCAGGAGAGGAGGGAAAAGTGTGGGGAGAAGGGGGAGGGGGCAGTGCAGGCCAGCTGGTGGCAAGTGCAAGGGTAAGTGCAGACATCAGTAGTCAAGTAGTCAAGTGCAGGAAGGGATACAGAAACAGACCAGAGTGCAAGGGTTGCCAGGGGGGCAGTGCAGGAATGCAACTGGCGGGGAGGGGACCTGGGCCCGAGATTAGAGGGTAGCCAGGTAACAAGTGCAGTTTCAGTTTCAGCCAGGATATCAGCAGTGGAGAGGAGGAGAGAAAGCAAAGGAAGGTCTTAAGGTGCTTCCGGAACTGGAGATGGTTCTCCTCAAGAGGCAGTGAGGCTGTTCCAGAGGGAGGCCCCAGCCAACGTAAGAGATCTACCACCAACTCGTTGCTGCGAGAAGCAACTGACCCTGAGGGAGTTGGAGGCAGATGAGCAAAGAGCTTGAGAAGGAAGATATTTAGAAAGAGAGAGTTCAAGGTATTGAAGCACCAGGCCCCAGAAGGCCTTTTGGACAATGCAGAGGGTTTTGAACTTAATTCTCGCCACCACTGGGAGCCAGTGCAGAGATTTATGTCCTGGAGAGATACGATCCTTGGGCTTGAGGCCAAGGACAAGTCATGCAGTCCTGTTTTGGATGAGTTGCAGAGGGCGGAGACTAGAGGCAAGAATATTTAAAAAGAGGCTGTTGCAGTAGTCCAGCCTAGAGAGAACCAGAGCTCTGGAGACTGGGAGAAGAAAGGAAAGGAGGAATACCTCTGAGGAGGTACAGCTGGTAGTGTGACTTCTTAGAGATGGCAAAGATGTGAGGAGAGAAGGAGAGTGTGGAATCAAAGATGACCCTGAGGTTTTTAGCCTCAAAGGTGGGAGCAGGAAGAGGGCCAAGAGAGGCCGGCCAGAGAGTGACAGGAAAGGAGGGAGCAGGTGTGCCGATGAGGAGAATTTCAGTCTTACTGGCATTAAGGCAGAGATCATTGGCAGCACACCGCTCCTGGATAGCAGAAAGACAGTCAGAGATGAGAGAAGGAGAAGAGGTGGCAGAAGGGAGCCTGAAAATGAGTAGAGTGTTATCTGCATTGCACTGAAAGTTGGGGCAGAGAGCGGCAATGCGGTGGGCAAGAAGTGCCATGTATTGGTTGAACAGCCACGGAGAGAGGTTAGAAACCTGGGGAACACCACAGGTAGAGATAGAGATAGAGGAGAGGAAGGGGCCAAGTTGGACCTTGGAGGGTTGAACAGAGAGGAAAGAAGTCAGCCAAGCCAGGACCTGATCGGTGATATCCAAGTTATCATAGAGATGGTTGAGCAGGATGGCATGGTTGACCGTGTCAAAGGCAGAAGAGAGATCAAGTAAGATGAGGACAGAGGGGGTGTTGCAATCAAGGTTGGAGAGCAGGCCTTCACTGATGTTCAGGAGAGCAGTTTTTGTGCTTCTGGCAGCTCTGAAGCCAGACTGATGATCATGGAGACAATCATCAGATTTAGTGTGAAGATTAAGCTGGGAAATGGCTATCTTTTACAGGAGTTTGCCCAGGAAAGGAGTGATGGAGTTTGGGCGATTGTTACCCAGGCAGGAAGGGTCTGCAGATGGTTTCATAAGAAGAGGGTGCCTAAGGGAGTGCTTCAGGGGGGAAGGGATGACTCCAGCGGCTAAGGAGTGGTTGAAGATGTAAGTCATAGCAGGACAAAGGGTGTCAGTGTGGTCCTTGAAGGTTTTGGAGGAACAGGGGTGAACCTGTTTAGATGAGACTTTCATAGATCGGACCTGTCTAGAAACCTTGTCTGGGTAGAACAGGGGAAAGGCAGAGAAGGCGGGAGGAGAGGTGGCCGCAGAAGGGCCAGAGGAAGTGCAGGGAGTAGAGGGAGGAGGAGAGGAAGAGAGAGAGGACAGGATGTCCTTAGTTTTAGAGATGAAATGAGAAGCGAGGTCCGTACAGAGGGCCTGGGAGGGGACAGGAGAGGTAGAGACTGCAGCAGGATTGGCTAGCTCCTTACAGATTTTAAAGAGTTCGGCCGAGTTGTTAGATGCCGCAGAGATGCAGTTTTAGATGTGGGCTCTCTTCTTGGTGCGGACAGAGTCGGTATTGCCTTTGGAGCAGGCAGCAGGCCAGTTTGTCAGAGGGGGCACCAGAAGCACACCATTTCCTCTCAGCCACCCTCCACTTGCGTTTACGGGTGACGAGGTCTGAGTTATACCAAAAGTTGCACTTGGCTTTGGGCTTCAAGCGAATCCTCATGATGCGGGCAAGAACATTGAGGGTATCAGATATAGCAAATGGAGCATGAAAAGTGCTGTGTCAGGGTGTGAGTCAGTCAAAGGGTGTGGGGGGGGGTGAGAAAGAGGTGGCGAAAGCCTCACCTGACACACACTTTATGGGTCGGATAACCGAGAAGGTAGGTGGCAGTGCTGGGGTTGAGTTGGCCTGAGGGGTAGAGAGGGTGAGCTGAGAGGACAGGAGAAAGGGAGGATACAAAGTCATGCAAAGTTCAGACTTCTTGAAATAGTTGTTGGCCTAGATCTAGCCGATCTCACATTCTACTTGGGCATATTTCCCCAAGGAGAATAAACATTGCTCTGTGATGATTTTCCCCTCAAGGCTGACAATCATATGGCATATTGGAAATATTCAGAGAGCACAAACATGGGCAGTTATTGATCTCCAATATGAATCCCACATGGCCCACATAAGCGTCCACATAGCCCCCATAAGTTTCCATCATATGGCAAAGGTAGCTGGGTGAGTGACCATGACAGCAACTTCCAAAAACATGCCTGATATATCACATTGCACGGTCGAGTTACGCTACCCATAAACACTTCCTCAGGAATGGATACACGTAAAGAAAGGAAACCACACCAAAGACCCAACTACATCCTGAGGCAAGCCTACCTAGCCTATTGTGCACTTGCATGACCCGTACGCACTGTGCCTGAAATGCACTTGCACGGTCCATACGCACCATGCCTGAAGATCGTTTTTCTGTTCTCTCTTGTCTTCACCCCTTAATTGTACTGGAAAAAAACTGCAGAATCTCTGTCAGGCCTGTTTTCTGTATCTCAAACTGTTACATGTATTTTACGGACATACTCTGCCTGTGCAGACTACTATCATCTCAGAATTTCAAGGGCTCTGAGCGACTGTTGTTTTTTCCCCATGTTCTCACCCTCCTTGAGCACTTTGAAACACTTGTCTGTGTACAGGCGCTTTATAAATAAACTGTACCATACCATACCATAACTAATCAGAATTAATTGAGAGATTTCAATGCCAATAGTTGTGGACACAGAAATAGGTGGTTATGCTTTGATAAGTCTTGTAGCTGTATTGTTTTTTAACCAACCTGTGTATGTATTAAAGCTGTATGCCTTCATAGTTAAGAGTAGTCTATGTAGTGATGAAAAAAATGGCATTTGGGAAAACATATCAATTGATTTAGCTTTCATTTCATGTTATTGTTTTCTTGGTTTATAAACCAGGCTATTGGGCGTCATAAGCAGTATATGGTGGTGGTAGTGGGATTTTTATAAAGGGTCATTGGCATATAAGCAATTACTTAGGTTGTAGACTGCCATATTGATTTGCTGATGGCCAGTGGGCTGAGATATCTAGATGCATATGGTGATAATAGCAACAAATATTACATACAAAATAAACCAGCAGTTGGTAGATTTGAGAAACAATGACTGGCATGTGTAGGGGAGGATAGGTAATCAGGACCCTCCTCACATACATGCAGCCTGACCCCTGCTTGACTGCGCTCACAGGAGCATACACTCCCCCCCCAGACTCCACCTCATGGTAGATCCGCTGAAGGCCTGTTCTAACGAGCAACCAGACATGAACAAACAACAAAATAAACACTGTATCACTTGGCCCTCCGCAGTACATCATTTGCCCCAGCCGTGACCGGGCTTGTTAGAAGGTAACTGAAACCAGCCCAATCCTGCATGCCCTGACCCTGTACCAAGCCCTCTAAGTTGGACTGTGTGGCACCCCTCACCCCCACCAACCCCCGAGGCACCTTGCATAACGAAAATAAGCATTTGTGTAATATATGTCGTGTTGACTAACGTTTGCTGCTATTCTGGAGACGTGTAATTTAAGAGTAATATGTGATCACTCCTGTACATGATGTAACAAAGCACATTTGTAATGCACGATGATTAGCTGAGGCATTGGAGCCAGATTGTACTGTGATGTAATATGCAATGCTCTCTCTTACACACAACCCAACCTAATGCTACCTCATGTTCATATGTCAACTACTGATGTGAAATACTGTGTTAAATGGCAAAACCCTCTCCAGCCTGTGTTCCCATATTAATGTAAACATATGTGTATAATACCAGAAGCTCCAAGTGTGCCACCCACCCTTGCCAAAAGTACGGGGAGCTGCCCTGTGCAGAGAAACAGGCCCAGAGCTGAAAGGTCATCTCCCCCCTCCTCCCTCCCAGGCCCGCCAGGGATAGCTGGTGTTCGAACAGCACAGCCTCGCCTCCCCTCCCAATCTTGCTGGACCCGCTTCAAGCATCCGCCTCCCCATGTCAAGAGGCCCCCACAGCCTGACTCTATGAATTACGAGTTACCTGGTCCTAAATCCCACCCTCTCCCGGCCACTGGTTACATGCCCCCATGGCCCATTGGTATCCCCGTTCACCTCAAGTTAATGGCCCACGAAGGAGGGCGCCCCCCCTTGTACTAACAGATCATAATACCGTCCTTCATTATAGCCACCAGGACAGGCCGAACGAATAACCCCCCCCTGTATCCCTGGCCTGCACATGGACTCATGGGACTACCATACTTGAACCCAAATGTCACTACAACAGATGGATAGGGATACCCCCTATCACATATCCATGTCCTTGTCTCCCCCTTGGGCTAAGGTCAATGAGAATTTACCAGACACCTGACATTGTAGAATGTGACGAATGACTGCGAATGTGTGGCCACAAGGGCAAGTGTTAGAGCAGCCACCAATCATCAATACAAGTTATGTCCGGCTGGCAGCTCCACCCCGAAGAGCCCAGCTGACCCGTCTACTCCGCGTGGCACCGCACGGACGTCTGCCAATCCTGGAACAGCAATTTCCCCTTTGATAAGACCGTTCTGGATATGGTAGCCACCTGCATATTCCTAAAATACAAAGGAAAACATTTTCATAACAGGAGGTAAATACTAGATCTGTGGCGATTATTTGAGGAAATACCCCCACCGAAGAAAATAGACACCACACTCGATCAACCTGCCCTCACTGCCACCCCATTAGCAAGAGCAGAAGGTGGTAAGGAAGACCGGGAAAAAGAGGGATTGGTAGAGGTAACCCGATTGTACCCACTTTTGAATAAGCCCCCACCTGCTGAAGGGTATAGTGATCCCACATACGTGCCCACCAGCACCCCTGCCCCCACTGCACGACCAACAGCACCACCACCATATGATTGCCCCCGAACAAGTGGGCAGGCGAGTACGCCATCAGTGAATATATGTAAACTAACAGAAGTCTTAGATGCAAGACTCTCAATAGCTAGAGAAGAGCTATCAAGGATACAAAGTATATGTGAACAAAGTGAGCCAGGTACGACAAGATTAGAGCGATTGTCCCGATCACACACCCTAGATAAATCAAATGAGGAGCGGTGGAAAAAGGGGGAGATACTATTCAAGATACAGGAGGAGCCCACAAGGATAGCAGAACTGGGAACACACAACCTTGGAGGGAGTGCAGAGGGGGAAGAAGTGCTGGACGAAGGGAGAGAAGAGCTATGGTGTGATATAGAAGAGGATGAGCAAGAAGCTGGGAGATTAGGGATGGCCACAGGAGATGATTTAGTGGAGTTTGGAGGGACACCATTAGGAAGAACAATGGAACAAGAATGGACAGGGAGATTAAGGAACAGGATGGGAAGGATGGCCCTGGTGGGAAAGAAAGGGGCAAAGGTGAGTATTGGGAGAGGAAGCAAGGGACGCCTGCAACTCCCACTGATACACCGAGTGGGGGGGAGACCAAATTACATACCCTGGGCACAAATGGATAAGACTGTTTACTAAAATCATGCCCCCGCTATCCGGATGAGCCAGTAAGTGGATATATGCCTTTGAGAAGCAAACCACGGGAGTACCCCTGGCCATAGGAGATGTCAAGAGTTTACTTGTGTCAGCAGTAGGTGACCAATCAGACCGGGTATGGGCAAAAGCAGGTTTCCCGGGAATAACATTGGGCAGTGACAGACATGACGGCGCTGCTTTCAATACAGTGCGTATGTTTGGGACGCGTTGAGGGAAACCTTCCCGGACACGCCAGATTTACAGTCAGTGATGCAATGCACCATGAATGATGGTGAAGAGGCTATGGATTACATTTTCAGGGTGCAGGAGATGTGGAGAGCTGAAACGGGTACACCGTATGACCAATCAACATCCTTATTTTACTTCATAATAAAGAGGGGACTCCCGAAAGAAGTCCAAAAAGCGCTTGATGAAATAGCAGGGATCGAAGCAAAGGGATGACCAGAAATACAGAGCATAATAGTTCACCATTGCAAAAGAATCAAAGAAAGGGAGAAGGAGGTGGTACAAAAAAGGCTGGCAGATGAAGCTAAACTAATACAAACAAAACTAGTGAAGGTCGCTGCAGCTGCAGCAGCACTCCCCCATGACAGGGACGCAGAGGAGGAGGAGGGATTGGTAGCGATACAGGGGAGGATGGCTGCAAATTGGGCAGACAACGGGCAAAGACAGAGGAATGGACAGGAGGAATACGGAGGGCAGCAGTGGCAAGCGTGGCACCCCAGCAACAGGAGAGGTGGGTACTGGGGGCACCAGGGAGGTGGACAGGGATATGGCGGTAATGGCGGAAATGGGGGACCAGGTCTCAGAGGAGGCCAAGGAAACTGTTGGAATTGTGGGAGGTGGGGACATTTCTCACGCGAGTGTAGAAGCAGACCAAACACAGCTTACCAAGATGATCAGTATTGTGGACACTCCCAGAACAGCCAGAATACAGAGGGCAAGAGCAAAATAGGGAACAACCACATAATGTTCAACAACACCCACAAAGTAGCAAACACCTCCCCTACACACAAAATAACCCCTTCACCATGACACCAAATGGCGCACCTGGCCCATATGGAGGAGTAGCGATAGTGTCAGGTAATGTTTTCAGTTAAGGGGGAATGACGAGACACCCAGCATAGGACAGCCCACAGGGAGCACTTGCGTGTCCAGCCCTATCGACAACCTTCAATGCAAATGAGGAACCATTGATAGGGGCAGAGATAGGGAATAAGCAGTTCATCTTTATGGTAGATTCCGGAGCCGAGAAGTCATGTATACGTGAAGGCCGGTTTCCGCTATCTAATCGTAAATTAGAGATGCAAGGTTTCTCTGGGGCGGTGGTCGAAGTTCCTTACACAGAAGATTTGGATGTAACAGTAGGGGGGGAAACAGTAAGGGCTCCCCTATTGTATTATGAGTAATCCCCTGTCAACCTACTGGGGAGGGATCTCCTCAGCAAGCTTAACATGACTATTTCGTTTGTAGAATGTGACAAATGATTGCGAATGTGTGGCCACAAGGGCAAGTGTTAGAGCACCCACCGATCATCAATACAAGTTATGTCCGGTCGGCAGCTCCACCCCGAAGGGCCCAGCTGACCCGTCCACCCCACGTGGCACCACACGGACGTCCGCCAATCCCGGAACAGCAACTGTATACAATGTATACCACCTAACATTCACAATCCCTAAGACTATGTGCCCCCTATAGCTTGTGTCATGCATGACGTTAGTTCTGTAATAAGTAGGACTGTCTTTGCTATTGTCAGACAGAGCGCTCTTGGAGTTTGCAGAGTCCTTTGCATGCCCTATATTGATTAAGATAAAACCCTTTTTGATCTCACCCGCACTTGGTCCTGGTCTCATCCTGGGGTGTGTCCTTTATTGCCTCTCACTAAGAGGGGTGCGTTTTTGGGGAGGCTCACATTCACATGCCTGGGGAAGGGAGAGTGCAGTGGAACCGTATGCGCAATGCTGCATATGTACAAGAAGGCACAACACTGATGCTGGATCTGCAGTTGAAGAGTCATGAAAAACCTATGTGTGTTACCTTTCCCGATCCACCGGTATTTTGCTTTTTAGAAGAAAGTGTTATACTGAATACAACTTTTTTTTATTTTCCCGCTGATGCTGAACTGCACAAGAAATACAGTTAAAAAAATGGAGGCCATTCACAGCAACAAAAAGCTGGCATAAAAGACGACGTTTTGGCAGACGCCTGTGAGGCCTTGCTCTTCTCGTTGTTTCAACTGTCAAAGCAATTCATACAGCACGCAGAAGTGTAATACTTTCCTGTGCACGTGACCAACGACTATTATTATATCATGGCATCTATATTGTTGTATTGATAGCAGACTGGCTTCCTATTTAGGAATCACAGTGCTTTACCTGAACAGCAACAGAGGGAGGAAGCTGAGGGTTAAGAAAGAACAAACAGGAATTAGCACTGTAATGAGTTTAGGAATACTGAGGGCTGATAGAGACCGGATTAGCACCAGTCCTGGCTGAGAACATTGTGTGTTTGCCACATTATATTGTGCTCCACCACAGTAATAACTGCAAAGCAGCGACACATGTTAGCGGGTGGCAGAGTTGCAGATGCAATTATTCATTACATATAGGTCGATTCGTTGAACAGTCAAGCATACCTGCTGCACTCTGATTCGATGAGCAGTGGAGATCTGGTTCAGAACACGGACACCTCTGCAACAGACTTGCCCTCTGTATCTGTGGCCCAGGCCTACCCATGGTGCGCCTGTTGGGATTCTACGCCTACTGATCTGGTGGGATGTTTGTGGTGTGAAAGGAGCCCCACCGATCCTCAGTTTTGTAATGCACTCCATCTCCACCCTAAGTGCTCAAGGGTGCATTTTAAGTGTATGAACACAGAACAAGCAGAACCATATGAGCCTCTACGAGCATGATCAGTACGAAGGCAAATGCAGTGCAAAGTCATTTGCACTGGTTGCAATGCAATCGTTCATGGGTGGTTGTGCATGTGCAAAGTAACGTTGGTTTGCCATACATGTGCAGTAATGCGGCCCCAGGAGAGAGGTTAAGAAGAGGAAATGACCGAGATTATACAGACGAATCTGAAGAGGTGAGTAGACAGTTGCAGGTGTTACGCGGAAGGCACAGTCAACCATGGGCGGGTTCCTCCATAATGGGCGAGGGGGCGTCGACCCAGATGTACACTCGCCCATCATGAAGGATCCTCACCAGCCCAGTGGAAACACGGCGTGCTCCCTGGGCTGCTTTTTGCTGCAGAGGGAGCACTCCTGGGCTGGTTCACACTGGCAAAGGGAAACATGGTGTTCTTATCGTTTCATTACTGGCCTTATGCGCAAAGCAAACATGAGTATGCTCTTATATGGGAATACTGGTATATATTGGTGCAGCCAACGTGAAAAAGCTTTTATAACAGCATATATTGTGGGCAAGGGCATCATGAAAATGCATTAGAGAATGCTCTTGTGCACGTTTGATGATTTGCATTTATTGGATTTTTGGTTTGGAGATACCCTCCAAACCATTTGCAAACTGTTTAGTTTTTTACCCAATTTTTGACACAAAGGATCCTACTCATGGAACTTTTAGCGCGGTGCCATGTGACTTTGCACAGGTCTGTTAATCACTTTGCACCAGTGCAAAATCGCTTTGCACCGGGCTAAGCTTTCCATGAATCAGGCCCAAAGTGTGCTGTATAATGCAATATTTTAACCCATTGTTGAAAACATTTTCTCGGCGCAAAGAATGCCTCCCGGAACCCTAATGATTGCTATGGGTTCACTCAGTTGCATAATATTTAAATATTTAAATATTTAACCCCTCCAGTTAAAAATATTCACCAGCCTTCACTGCAGTGAACTATCAAATGCTGGGTGACAAGACCCATGCTTCCGACACTACTTATTTTGTAGAATTTGGCCACAGAAAGCCTTAGCTTTCCTTTGGGTACATTTTTTCAGTATCATTCCAAAATATCGTATTTGGGGACTCACTGTTTTTTTTCTCGAAATTAAAACATGTATTCAATTTTTCCTATGGCTACACTCCACAGCAGAGACCACCCCACAAACAAAGCATTAATTAATGATATGTAGGTGTGCTACATGCAGTACCCAGCACGTGCTAAATGTTTCAGCTGATTGAATTGAATTGTAAATGTAGTATATCTTTGTTGTTTTACCTGAAGCACCAAAGGCTTTACTAAAGTGTGCTAAAAAATCGTCCTTCCCCACATGTTGGTGGGGGCGTCGCGCTTGTCCATCATTCCCGGCCGGCTTGTTCTATTCTTCCATTTAAGCATAGTCTCAATGTGGAGGCCCTTTTGCTCCATATCTGTGTATCTGCGGCTAACGCTTCTCATGTTTGCATTCTTTACTGCCCCCCCACAGTGGATACTCAGTCTCCACTTGCACTCGCCGAAGTTGCTGCGCATCTCCATCTGCCCTATAGGGATCTTATCATCTTGGATGATTATAATGTGCATCCAAATGACCCAATAGATTCTTTTGAAGGTCTGCTAGTGCCCGCTTTGGCCGATATTGGCCTTTTGCAGCTTCTTGTGTGCCCCACCCATGGGTTAGGTAACACCCTCGACCTGCTGTTTTCGCCCTCTGGATGGGTGTCTTTTTTTCCAGCTCTTCCTCTATGTTTGATGGACAATTTTTTTATTCTCTTCATTATGAATATAGTGCCCGTGGTGACACAACTCACCTCTACTCGCCCTTTCCTATCGAAGGTGGCAGTCTATTTGTATGCCTGATGTGGCCGATAACATTATTTTACTGTGCACTCCCCCTTAGGACATTAATTTTATGATGCTTGAATCAGCACTGACTTCTACAGCCAATCGTTTGGCCCCTCTAAAGCAAGCCAAACCACAGAGGCTTCCGTCTGAACAGTGGTTCTCATCGGAACTGGCAGCCCTAAGCCTGCTGCATAGACAGGCAGAACATAAGTCGCGGGTTTCTTATGGCCTTGCTAGCCGCTTTGAGCTGTGCAAGGCCACACCAGTTTTCCAGACAGCGGTCTTTGAGGCCAAACAGGCCTTCTTCTCTTCACGGTAGTAGGGTTGTGAATCAACCTGTGCAATTATTTTGGATGGTTCATTCGCTATCTTCCTCTACGCCTGCTGAAATAGTTGAGCCCATTCAGGGGTTATGTGATTCTCTGGCAGAGTTTTTTGTGGATAAAATTGCCACAATATACCAGAAAATGGCAGATTCAGGATCATTCTATGCTGTTCGACAGGCTTGGCTCAGCGGGCATCTCGTGCTAAGTGCTCGCCTGGATCAGTTCTTTTCTTACTGATTGCATGCAGTCTCTTTTTCTTTTTCCTTTTTGTTCTGCTCCCTCTCCCCTCTCTTGCGGGGTTCCACAGGGCTCTGCTCTTTCTCCCCTTATTTTCAGTATCTATACCCAGCCTTTGGATCTTCTAATTCACCCTTTCGGGTTTAGGTGCTATTCTTACTACGCAGATGACACCAAAATACTTATCCGCCTTGATCTTCTTCAGCAGCATACGGCTGCACGATGTCAGGCGTGTTTGACGGCAATTAACATTTGAATGAGTGATAATTGGCTTCCTCTAAATGGCAACAAGACGTAGGTCTTAGTTGTGGGATCTGCTGCCTGCTCGACCCTCTGGACCATGGACTTTTGGCCCTCTTCTTTGGGTCCATTACCTAAGTCTGTCATGGTTGTCAAAAACCTGGGCATTAAACCTTCATCCACACTGTCCTTTGAGCCACAGGTTAGTGCAGTGTGCCAGTCTGTGTATTTTAAACTAATGGTGCTACGTAAGGTCCTTCCCTACCTGCCGCCTCATCTTCATTCTGTAGTGATATCCTCCACGAGGGCTGGCAAACTGGACTACTGTAATGCGCTTTACTTTGCTCAGCCTCTCTCTATTCCACCGCCTTCAGGTTTTGCAAAACACTGCTGCAAGAGTAGCCACGGGGGCTCATGTTAGTGCTGCTTGCTCTCCAATCTTGGCCTCCCTGCACTGGTTGCCGGTAGGCAGGCGGGTTGATTTTAAATCACTCTATCTGGTGCACCAGGCCTTTTATGGTGGTGATCCTGAGTACTTACGTAAAAAGGTTCCTCTTTATGATCCCTGTAGGTCTCTTCATTCAGCATCCTTACTTCTGATCCAGGTTTATCGTTCGAGATTTTGAAGGGCGGCCCTTATCAATGGCAGCAGTCAGTTTATGGAATTCCCTCCGTCTGGCCTTGCGTGCGAGTCAAGATCATTTAACTTTTTGCCGAGTCTTGAAGACTTTGCTGTTTTATTTCTTACTTCTTTGCCTAAGTGTTCTTTTTAGGAATATTGCTTTCTTATCCAGTCCTTCTTACCAGTAGTGCCATGATGGCGCTGTTGGTGAAGGTGTGCTTTAGAAGTGTGTAAATAAATAAATAAACATTTTGACTGATCGTATTAAACATTTTCCATTACACATATTACTTTAACTTACAAAACACAACATTGTGTTAAAAGATAGATTCTATTGTGTCTTTTTAAACAATAATGATTGTGCTGTGGAATTAACAAAGTATTGCTTGAGATGAACTGGAGAATTATGTATAACCCTGCTTGTGGAAGTAACAACTAATTGGCTAACATAGATACAGTGTCAATGCAATGTTGTAGTCTAGGGCAGCACAATCGACTATGAGGAAGGCACATAGATGCATATGATTATGTTGAAAGAGCACAGTAATATAGACATATCAAATAATGTATGTCTAGCCAAATGGAGCCACAAAGAAAAGTGGTCCACGCTGCAAACAACTCAATTCATTATATAAAGTTCAATTTTTTTGGGAGAAATCATATCGTTAAAAAAGTCACGGGTATCTCAACTATTCAAAGAGCAATTTTATATGAAATTGGAAGCTACATATGTCATTATTGTACATACAAAGCAATAGAAACAAATAATATATTTGCATGACAAAATAGACAAAATACAAGGTAAAACAGTGATAATCAATGACAACAAATATATATGCAAACAATATATCTGGAATTAATTCTTTTTAATCCATGTTATTGTAACTTTATGCTTTAAAGGGTATTTATATGATACCCCCAGCTTGGCATGGTAAATAAATGTTCATGCACTCGGTCTGCCTAGGTGTGTGTCAAAATCTTAATTTTTACGATTCCCCCTTCCTGTATGATGGGCATATGAGCATGTTTCAGGGCACCAACTGTTTGGCATCCACTAGCGCCTTCCTCAGGGCAGGAAAAACAAACCCTAGTAGGAAGCAGACAAAAAACTGGTTCAGAATGATGTTCTGAAAAATGCTTAAATGTGAGATACTCTAAATCAAACAAATTGAATATAGTGGTCTGCCCAATTGTCAAAACTCCCCAAATAACACTTACCCTTACACTGTACCTCCAACAAGGGGAATGGGGACTCCAAAATTATGGGGTCCTCAGGACAGGGGGCTCCCACTCTTGGAAGGACAGCCTGATGGCTCAATCACTGGTTTCTGGGGGTAATACAGGAGTTTGTCAGAGATTTGAGGTTTACGGTATCAAAGGCTGTGGGGACGGCCCTTGAGTGTGATGCAGAAGAGTATAGCACGTGCAACATGGGGAAAAAATAAATAAAAATGGAAGTGGTGATATACCTGATTTCAGTGGTTAAAATTAGGGATCCTGATGGTTAATTCTTCAAATTCTGTGGAGCCGCACAGGCAGGGAAAAGTACTGGGCGTGTCCCTGCATACAAGTTAAAATGACATTGTAAATAGTGCTTCGAAATTTCAATAGAGTACAGTAATTATAGCTGGTGCCTACTACTGGTAGCTTAAAGTGAAGCAAAGCCTACCTGTTTATTTTGTGGTTAGGAGACTGTCTAGGAATATTCTGACACACATTTATGCTAGTGCTTGGCGGTCACGTTACTGTAACCTAGAAAAACGATGAAAGATGCGCGATGAGCTCAATTGGTAGCGCTGAATTAGTAACATTGGATGCACTCATTAGCAACCACGATATGTTAAATATTCAAATAAATTATAACGCATACCTCTGGAGTGTACCGTGTTGGTATAGCTGTATTGGCTTGACGGCTCCTAGTCCTGACTTATTCTTTCTTGAGGACGCGAGCAGTAACAAAATGGAGCCAACAATAGCTACACCCTTTCTCCGCTGCATAACAAGAAGTGTTAGGTAATATTGTGGCGGTATGCACCCACTCCACCGGCAACACTGGGGGGCTAATTGCCCAGCGGCCTGAGTTAACGGCCTCAGCAAATGCCATTAGCACCCCAGGTCCCATTCAATTAATGAAAATCCTTTGCTAAGATGGCGCCATGGTTGTAGAAGGCGGGGCTCCATATGGAAAGTGAAGATGCTGTGCTGGCGGTGGGCATTGCCACCGCAACAATCAGGTAAGCGGGGCAGAGGAGTGGAGTTAGGTAATAGTTACAAAAAAAGAAATGGGAAGGGGGGATGGCGTGCATGGCAGGTGAAGCAGCCGACAGGTTCTGTTGAACGCAGGCTGAGATCACAGGTTTCAGTCCGCAATCCATGGAACATGATTGACTGTGCTCTTGCCCCGGGTGCTAATGGATATTATTCAAATCTCTCTCCCCAAAGTAGCTTCTAATGCACTAGCATGGACCGAAATTAGAAATTGGCCACACTTAATTTCAAAATCCTCTCCCGATGATGTAGCTTGATGATCAAGAGAAAAAAATTAATTCTTCTACTAATCCACTATCAGCAGAGCTCAATCCCAAACAGCTTATATCTTCAAAATGCACAGCCAAATCACCAACCCTGAAACCTTGAATAACCTCCCACACCTACCCAAGCTCGGGCTGACAATACAGCTTTATCTCTAAACAAAGATGAAAAATCCAGAATGATATTCACAATTTCAACATTAACAACCCTCAGACAACCCCAAAGCTCAGTCCACCTACCTTCAAAGCCTTGCCCCCTACCTCAGCATTGGGAGTAGAAAAGATAATAATGAACCTGAAGGTACCATCCACTCCAGCCGACCCTTGCCCAGCCGACACAATCAAAGAACATAGATCTCTACTGGCCTCCCACATAGCACAATTCTGCAATGCCTCATTTAAAACTGGCTCGTACCCCACAGAGCTAAAAAAGCAATAGTTAGCCCACTCTTGAAAATCTACCAGTCATGGCAAAAATAATGGAGAAACTAGCATGCATCCAACTCAACCAATTTTCAGAAATGCACAACTCTCAGCAACAATCAATCCAGTTTCATACCATACAGAAACATAGAAGCCACACTTCTATACATGAGAGAACACATCTACCCTTTTCTAATTCCCTACCTCACCTCCTTCTTCAACATCTGTCTCTCATCTGCTACCTTTCCCTCTGCCTTCGATACTGAAAAAGCCCTCTGCTAACCCTCTAAGGGATTTCAATCAGGCACACACCCAAGTCTCACCTAGCATGTAGTGCGCAAATGAAACCCTTGTTTAATTTTTGACTATAAGTTCAATATTCTGAATGATATACCACTCATATCACACCCTTCTCAAAATACCCCCCAGGTCACACTGAACCAGGAACCAGGCTAGTTTGTAAAGGTAAATATTTATTTATTTTAATATTCAAATTACACATAGGTTTACTATAGATATATATATATATATATATATATATATATATATATATATATACATATATGGGGCAGCAATCACCCAAAGGGTGACAATACAATTCAGAAATAAGCAAAGCAATTGAATTCCATTATAAGGAGGCAATATAGAAAACACAGGGAAAAAGAACAGTTTGTTTTTCGCTCAGATAGCGTTCAGGTTAATGTTCCCCTTGCAAAGTTTTGTTTAAATACAAATGAGCAGTCCTACACCAATGTGAGTAATCAGCAGGTTTTCAGGAATGAACTACAATGTCTAGAGCAGTGGTCTTCAAACTTTTTTGGCCGGGGTGCCCCTGAGCAAAATTTGGACAGGCCGGGACCCCTCAAAAATGCCAAATGGACAGTATCTATGATATGATATGATAGGTTATTTATAACGCGCTTAATACCCAGAGGTTTCTTAGCGCCGACCCAGGGACTGAACCTGTGTTGCTTTGTGTCATCTTGCTTCTAAGATGAGCACGTTGCAGCTGAGCTGTCCTCCTGGGCTGTCACCACTATTGCATGCTGTAACCCCACCCAACTCCCAGTATAGTCCCTGGACTCCCCCACCTGCTCCCATCACAGTTGCTGGGCTCCCTCATCCCACTCCTAACCGGTCCCTGGGCTCTCCCCACCCCATCACACACCATGGGCTTCCCCCACCCTGGTCCCACCACTATCCCATGGTGCCCGCCCTTCCTGCTCTCACCACAATCCCTGGGCTCCCCCAATCCGTTCCCAGCACAATCCGAGGGCCAGTGGTGGCTGGTGAATTTTCGAAGTTGAGTGGCATAACTATTTCCCCAAAAATGCCTAACCGACTGAGCGCAGTGAGGGAGCCTGAACCAATAAAGGGAGGATCGGGGGGTTTTCCCCCGTGATTTCTTTTTTAAATAATGGGTTAAAATGTTGCATTGTAGAGCATACTTTAGAAAAAGGAATGGGTAAATAGCCAAACAGTTTGTAAATGGTGCTGGGGCGCCCAGGGGGGAGGCATGAAATGTTTTACTGGACATCTATGGTAGATGTCCAGTAAAAAAATACCATCCCTGTCCGCTGTCCGCTGGGCCTCACTGGGCCTAACACAATCAACATGATTATGTGTGTATTCAAGTCATTGGGGTGGCAAGGGGGAAAGCATGGTATTTTTGACTGGACATCTATGATAGAAATCCAGTAAAATAAATACCATCCCTGTTCCCTGGGCTCCACAGCAACTCAGAAGGAGAGCTGATTTTGGCAGGTGGGTAGAGGGATTGTGCAACAAAGGCATTTAGGTATTTATTAAATGACTTGTTGTACAACCCTCCTTCCCCCTCTATCCACCACTTGCCAAAATCACCTCAATGGACCAAAACGAACTAACACACACACACACCATATTCATACAGCAATCACTCTATCATTCACACGAGCATCCATAACCATACACTCACTTATAACACAAGCATACACGCATCCATACACATGTTTAAATTTTAGAAAATGAACATAAACGTACCTTCTGCATTGGCCTGCATGTGGGTGCTGAAACGCCCTGCTCCAGGCTGCTCTGTCCATATGAGCTCCCCCTCGCACATACAGACATGCAGTGCCCCAGCCAGCATTTCCAATGAGCTATGCAATGCTGGTGAAGCAAAACACCCCGGCCTTGCATGGCTCAGTGAGCATGTGCAGCTGGGGCACTGAACAGAACTGTTAAAGGGAAATAGTGTTTCCCTTTCACAGTTCAGCCAGCCCAGGAGCACTCCCTCAGCAGGAAAAAGCAGCTGAGGGAGTGCTCATTGTTTCACTGGCCTGGCTCCTTAGCTCCTCCATAATGGGTGAGGGGGCCACTGTGTGGGCACCCACTCACCATTATGGATGAGCCGCCAGGCTTGGACTAGCCTATAGGGCAATGGGGCAATGCATGTATCAAAAATGCAAAATGCTAGTGTGGGCCATTTAAAGTGGGACACCTTTTTGGCCAATGTGGGCCAGTTTGATGAGTTACTTCACTATGCAGTTAGATTTTGACCAGTGAGTAGTTAGTAATTTTGAGCATTGTTGCTGAATAAATAATCTTTAAATATCACAATTTACTTACACTTTAACACAAAGCATCCCCTTGGATACTATTCAAACAGTCTGTGACTAAAAGAATGAATGTCCATTTAAAACTGCGGGCCACTTTCATTGGTGCCTGAGACAGTTTCATGCTTCTGCCCGACAATGTGAGCCGTCCCTGCCATTTCTTATAATCTAAAAAAAAAATAATCTTTTTTTATTTTAAAATTTCATATTGATCCAGTGGCCATTCGACTCAGACTTCCAGAGTCGTGGAAAAGGATTCATCCAGTCTTCCACACTTCTCTGTTAAAACCATTTGTACAAGCCACTCGAACTGCTCCAAGATCTACTCCAGTAATTGTCAATAACCAACTTGAATTCGAGGTCTCCAGGATATGTGACTCCAGGTACAGAAGAGGTCAATTCCAGTATTTGGTCGAATGGAAAGGTTATCCTCCCAGTAAGCGCACCTGGGAACCCGTCTCAAACATGAATGACCCCCGATTGATACAAAGATATCATCATATCCACCCAGGCAAACCCGGAGGTGTGGGGCTTCGGAGGAGGCATACTGTCATGAACTGCCAATTACGTCCATTCTGGACTTCGTGGTCCATGATGCATCGAGGTCTGAACTCCGTGATCCTTCCAACATGGCCGTCAATTTTGAAATGCTGCTTACCAGCCCTTGCGCATTTCGTTCAACTACCTACTAAACAGCCACGCCCCGTGGCTCTGCGCATCTCAACGCTACTGCTTGGAGTAATCAGACATGTGTTGCCGGAGTCCGCTCGGTGCTCCTTTTCGAGTCCTTGTTCCCATCTTCCTCATTATATTTCCCGTTCGTTCCCTTTCCTTGCTCTACCTACTATCCGCGCTTCATTCCTGCATCCTTTCTGTACTCGGTCCTACAACGTTTTCCATACCTCCGAGTCAGGACACTGTTCCCTTCCTGGTTCCCGGTCCTGGATGTTTGAACGCTACCCAGCGTAGGACATTGGAAACCTCATGCTGGAATCCAAAGACCCGCACACGGGCCTGTATAAATCCCGGACCGTACGAAAGAAGGAAGTCACTTCCAAGAAGGTCGCAAGTAAAGAGAAACAAGTGAGAAGGGGAGAGACTTGTGACAGAGCGTGGAAGTACCAAGTGGTTTCCAGGAAGGATGGAAAGAGCGGCCTCAGGCAGAGGCGAAGGCCGCGCTAGCACTTCAAGAAGGAAGAGGAAGGGAAAGAATATCGGGTGGTAGGTTCTCCGAGAAGGAAGGAAACAGTGAACACACTAGCCGCGACGAAAGGGAGTGTTGAGACGTGCAGCGCTGCGGGGCATGCCCGTTTTCTAGGAAGCCAGAGTTCCTGTCTAAATGCTGAACCGCTACGTGTCTGAGCTGGCAGCCATGTTGGGAGGATAGCGGCTCCAATGGTGCGGTGCAGCATGGACCAGGAAGTCCAAAAAGGGCGTAAGCGGGGAATCATGACAGCATGCTCCCTCCTGAACGTTGTCCCACCGGGTTTGCCCGGATGAGTTAGATGGAATCTCCGCACTAAACAAGGGGCATTGATGTGGGAAACAGGTTCCCATGTCCATTCACTGGGAGGATATCCCTTCCATTCCACTAAGTACTGTAGCCGACCTCTTTTATATCTAGAGTCACAGATCCTGGAAACTTCGAATTCAATCTGGTTGTCGACAATCACAGGGTTAGGGTGATGTGCTGATCTAGTGGATTGAATATAGGGAAGTATGAAAAACAGGATGAATCTTCTTGCAGGAGTCCGGTAACAGAAGTCGATATGCCACGGGATTGATAACCGCTTAGATAGAAAAAGGCCCATAGAATTTGGGGGCCAGTTTTTTAGGTCAGAGATGTCGAAGCAAGAGTTTGGAAGAGAGCCAGACCTTGTCACCAATTCCATACATGGGGCCAGGTCTCTGTTTGGCATCAGCATGTTTTTTGACATCCATCCTGGCCTTTTTCAATTGTTCTTTTACATCCTTATGAATAGTGACCAGTCTGTCAATCCAGGAATCAACCGACAGAACCGGGGTGGAATGAGGTAGGACTGTTGGCAGGACAGATGGATGGAAACCTTGACTGCAGAAGAAGGGGCTAGTCTTGATGGTAGATTGATCAGAATTGTTATAGGCAAATTCGGCAACTGGAATCAAAACCGACCAATCAGCTTGGACCATGGCTGAAAAACACTGCAAATTTTGTTCTAGGGTCTGATTCACTTGCTCTGTTATTCCATTAGTCTGGGGTGGTATCCAGAGGACAAGGCACGTTGAATACCTAACATGTGACATGGGTGTTTTCAGAATTGTGAAATTTATTGAGGACCACCGTCTGAAATGATCTTGGAAGGAAGACCATGTAGCCTAATGATGTGATTCAAAAATATCCCTGCCATTTCTTGAGCTGTTGGCAATTTATACAAGGGGGTGAAGTGAGCCATGTGGGTAAATAAATCGATAGTAACCATGATCGTAGTGAAACCCTTGGAAGGGGGCAATTCCACAATGAAGTCGGTAGCAATTACTTCCCAAGGACGTTCTGGCAAGGTAGGTTGATGGAGATTACCTACTGGCTTTCTATTATCACACTTATTACGGTTGCAGATAGGGCAGGCTTGGACATATGCCCTTACAGTGTGGATCATGTTAGGCCACCAGAACTGTCTCTGAAGGAGGCGAAGAGTGGCAGTAACGCCTCGATGCCTGGAATTGAAGGTAGCATGACAGAGGTTTATAACCTTGGTCTCAATTCTTGCGTGAGTACTGCCAATCTCTTATCTTTGAAGAGGTAGCCGTCTTTAGTGACTAAAATCCATCGGTTTGCCTTGATGTAATCCTTCCAGAGATCAGAAGGTGGTGTTGCCGCACAGATATCTTCCAATAAGGAGTTGGCTTGGGCCACAAAATCCGTGTCGGGAAACATCTTCGGGAAGGCGCAGGCCTCAACCGGCACGTAATCTGGGCATCTGGATAGTGCATCGGCGATTACGTTATTAGTGCCAGGAACATGGTGTTTGCAAAACTGATACTGAGCAAAGAAAAAGGCCCAACGAGCTTGGCGACTGTTCCTGCATTCTAAGGATTGCAGGATCTGCAGGTTTCTGTGATCGGTTCGCACTTGGACAGGAAATTTGGCACCCAGAAGTAAATGGCGCCACTCAGTGAAAGCCTGCCGGATGGCGAGCAATTCCTTCTCCAGAACTGAATAGTGGGTCTCGCTGGGAGTCAGTGTTTGGGATAGGTAAGCGATGGGATGTTCCGTCTTATCCTCAGATTCTTGTTTTAGTACAGCCCCAATTGCATGTTCTGAGGCATCAGTTTCTACCAGGAAGGGTTTATTGATATCCGGTTGTGCCAGGATGGGACCTTGAGTAAATCTTCGTTTTAACTCCTGGAAGGCTGTCTCTTGAGCATCTGACCAAATGAAGGGAATGCCTTTCTTTAACAATGCTACTATCGGGTGTACAATATCTGAGAAGGTTGGCATGAATTTCCGGTAAAAATTGGCAAGTCCCAGGAAGGATTGGATTTGTTTCACTGTTGTAGGGGCTGGCCATGAGAGAATGGAGTCAACCTTGGCGGGATCCATTTCTATTCCCTGGGAACTCAGAACGAAACCTAAATAATTAACAGTTTGGCCATGGAATATGCATTTTTCTGGTTTAACCAGGAGTTTGTTCTCTCGTAGATGTTGTAAGACTGATATCATGTGTTCTTGATGTATCTGGGAATCATTGAAATAGATCAGTATGTCATCCAAGTATACTATGACAAAGAGAAACAGTATATCTGAAAAAAACTGTGTCCATGAAGCATTGAAACACTGCAGGGGTGTTGGCAAGACCAAATGGCATTACCAGGTATTCAAAATGCCCAAAGGGTGTCCTGAAGGTAGTCTTCCACTCATCGCCTTCCTTTATTCGGATGAGATGGTAGGCGCCCCGTAAAAATCGAGTTTGGTAAAGATTACAGCACCCCTGACAGCTTCCAGTATGTCGGAAATGAGTGGCAGGGGGTAACAATCTTTAAGGGTGCATTGGTTAAGGCCCCGATAGTCCAGGCAGGGTCGAAGTTCCTTGGTGTCCTTCTTGGGCATGAAGAACAAGGAGGCTCTGGCTGGAGATTTAGAGGATCGAAAGGTGCCATTGGCGAGATTGGTATCCAAGTATTCCAGTAATGCCTTTTTCTCAGGTTCGGAAAGGATAAACATTCTTCCAAATGGTATCACTGCAGAATCTTTATGCATCGATTGCACAATCTTCTGGTCGATGAGGTGGTAAAGACTGGACAATGGCTGTAGAAAACACATCTGAGTATTTTTGGTAGATATGGGGTACTTGGGCAATGTTTGAAATACGAATAGATGGTTGTTCGAAAGTCTGGGGTTCCATAGATAAAGTCTGCACCATGTTTTGGGATAAGCAATGAGACAAGCAGAATTCGGATCCTAGGAATAGAGATCTGGCTGCCCAATTGATATAAGGATTATGTTTTTGTAGCCAAGGCATTCCCAGAACCATGGGGTAGGGTGCTGCTTTGATGATATCAAAATGAAGCATCTCCTGATGGTTGTTTATTGAGAGCATCAACTCTGAGGTTTGCTGGGTTATGGGTCCTGAAGACAGTGGTTTCCCATCAATTCCTTCAACAGCTTGGATTTTTTCTTTGGATTCTCGAGGAATATTGTGCTTTAAGGCCCATTCGTGGTCCAAGAACACTCCCATGGCACCTCAGTCCACTAGAGCCAGGATAGAATGAGTTTCCTTATTGGTGGTTGTCAAGGAAGTTTGCAGGACCACCAAGGTGTTCAATTGAGGGGAATTCAAGGAAGGAACAGAAGCAGAGCAAGTATGTATCTCCCGAAGCTGGGCTCTGCTCAAGATCGGGAGCTGGTGTTTCCCGAACGCCTGGGTGGAGCTATAGGACAGTTCCTTACGAGATGTTTGTCTGAGGCTCAATACATACAGAGTCCTGTATTAAACCTACGCATCCTTTCCTGTGAAGATATCGGACCCCGCAAGGAGCCCAATTACATGGGTTCTGGATCAGGAGAGTGCTGTGCAGTCGTTTCCTTTTGGCAAGGCAAATCCATGGAAACCTTTGGAGAAGCAGTGTTTGTTTTCCTTTTCTCCGCCTTCCTTTCCTGGATACGAAAGTCGATTTGGAGGGACAGATCTATTAAACCTGGAAAAAAATTGGATGGGCTACTCTGTCTAGTTCATCCTTAATTTCGTCATTTAGCCCTCTTCGAAACAAGGTAAAACTCGCCTCTTGGGACCAATCGGCCTTTTTAGCCAATTGCTTGAAGCGAGTTACATAAGACAACATGTCTTGGTTCCCTTGTTGAAACTCCAGGAGCTTTTCCTGAGCATTGTAGACTTGTTCAGGGCGGTCAAACATGGTCTTAAAGCCTTCTACAAATCCATCATAATTGTCCAGGAGTAGGTCTCCCGCATTCACCAGGGGAGTTGTCCAGGCCAAAGCATTACCGGCGAGATGTGATATTATGAATCCCACCTTGGCCCGGGGAGTAGAAAAATAGTAGGGTTTAAATGTGAAATGCACCAAACAAGAATCAAGGAAGGATCACAGTGTTTTAGACGAACCGTCATATTTGTCCTCTATGCCCCCTAACAGGGCACTTTCTTGGAGCGCTGAATCTCTGGAGAGCACGAGTTGTTTTAGCGCAGTATTTTCGGCTTTGAGGTTTTGCACCTCTGTGGTCAGTTCTTGCATTCCTCTCATGAGGTCCTGGACAGCAGCCTCCATATTGAACTCCATATCAGGTCTTTGGCGTCTCAAACTGTCACACGCAGCCCCAGTTCTCACGTGTTTGCCCTTGGTAATCTTCTTCTTTGGAGGTCTTTCAGCGTTCTGGGACGTCTGGTATTTATACAAGTAAGGGCAGTGGTCTTCCGTATCCAGTGTGGGGACCGTAGGCAATCTCGGGAGGACACCGGAGTTCAGGGTTCCGGGAAGGTAAGAATCATGTAGTCTATGTCCGGGATGATGCGCGGAAACAGGAAGGGAACAGCACAGCTCGCAGAGGACAGGGAGGTTGCAGCGAGCGTGGAAGTACAGAGTGGTTTCCAGGAAGGATGGAAAGAAGGCCGCGCTAGCACTTCAAGAAGGAAGAGGAAAGGAAAGAATATCGGGTGGTAGGTTCTCCGAGAAGGAAGGAAACAGAGAGCACACTAGCCGCGACCTCGAAAGGGAGCGTTGAGACGTGCAGCGCCACGGGGCATGACCGTTTTCTAGGAAGCCAGAGTTCCTGTGTAAACGCTGAACCGCTACGTGTCTGAGCTGGCGTCCATGTTGGGAGGATAGCGGCTCCAATGTTGCGGTGCACTGTGGACCAGGAAGTCCAAAAAGGGCGTAAGCGGCGAATCATGACAATTTCTGCATATCGAACAATACCAAGCGCAGTGAGCAGGTACCCTTTATCAAATATGAGTGTTTATTGTGTGAAACAAGCACTCACCAGATTTCATTCCATTAGTGGTGTCATCTCAGTCTGCTTTAGATCAATTAACTTGGTGATTTATTTTGTAAATCGGTTACTTCTACTTTCGTTTGATTTCCCTAGTATCAGTAATCCTGTGATTTGGCTGTAACGCGGTGGAGACAAACATACCCACCTATCAAAAACGTTGCAAGTGTGCAGTAGATATCCCCTGATGAATGTCCTAGTAATTGCTTAATAGGGACAGAAACATTTTGGGCTGACTTTGTATCTACACAAATTGAGTCATTGTAGATTTCGGGGGTCATTCAGAGATTGGAGGAAGCCATGGTGCTACTAGCACCATGGCTGCCTCCAATACTGGGTCCGGGTCCGGTATGGCTGAATGAGGACTTACCGGGTCATTTCGACCCTGGAGGACCCGGTAAGTCCCCATTCAACCAACCATTCCCCATTCCAATTTGAGTTCCCAGAGGGCTCAATGGGAATGGGGAAGGCGCTAATTACGGGCCCGCAAATAGAGGGCCCGTAATTAGCGCTATGGTCCCTTAGCGGGACCCGCTAAGAACATGTGGTCTGACCACACATACTTTGCGGTTCCCACTAAGGGACCTCGGAATTGGGCGGTAAGAGTTTAACGGCACCGGTCTCCTTACCAGTGCCCGGTAACCCTTACCGCCCAACTCGGAATGAGGGCCGTGGTCTTTTGTCTAATTGTGGGTGAATAGAAATTGGTAATATATGTATTTTTAAATTTTGTATTATGGACCTTGTTTTTTTGTGGGTTTTATGTGGTTTTATACATTTTGTGTAACACATTTTATATCAAATTTATTTGGGGAAATAAAGCCAAATGTTCCTTTTATAATATGCTATTAGATCAATTGTTTCAGGATTTAGGGATTTAGCGTTTTAGAAGATTTGGTCATCAGTTCTCTTGTTGAATGTTTCCCTTCTCTTCTTTATACATGTGCTGAAGGATCACCGTGCCAATCTGATATTGTATGTTGTCTATCTTGTCGATGGCAAAGTTGTTAATAGTGTTCACATTTTCTGTTAGTGGCCCAGACAATGGGCCTCATTACAACCCTGGCGGTAGCCGTGCCTGTAACACAGGCATGGCTGCCGCCGGAGTTGCATTTTTTCCGGTGCCCAGAAAGGGGCAATTTCCGGGTCATTACGGCCTTGCTGGACCTGGTATTTGCCCATTCCTAGGCACCAGAAAAAAAAATATGTGCTTTGGAGGGAGTTGTTTCCCAGTCACCTGCAATTGAAACAAAGTGTCAGAATACAAGTACCAGAATCCTTAGAGACATCAATGTGAATTAACCTGAAACACCTGAAAACGAAATGCAACTAGACACGCCTGAAAAGGAAAAGAAACACCACCTCCCTGATGATTGATGGAGTCAAGAAAACGTTTGGAGGAGAAGACAATTTGTTGCTACAGCAGGAAAACTTGACTGGGAACCAGAATGCGTGCCTTACCATCAATCTTAACACTTTGGTCAAGTATTAGCCTCGGACTTTGCCCCAAACTGGATGTTATAACTTTATGGGGTGGTGGGTGGTTCAGTGTGAGGGGTCTGGCCAGCAACCAGGGGCGGATGATGACGCAAGTACACAGGGAGCCGGGCCATGGCGGTGAAGTTCAGAGGTACAGTTCTTCACTGAGCAGGAGAGGAGCTTGGTAGCATTCCATGTAGAAGATGAGGGCCAGAGCACACACGACCCCCACGACACACACCACAGTAGTCTGGCTGACAGTGCACACTTGGTTAGTACTTCGGCTGGGGCTTTGCCCTGGGCTGGATGTTATAACTTCTGGGGGAGGTGGGTGGGTCACTGGGGGTAGAGGGATGGCCTGCAACCAAGGGGCGAATGATGACGGCAGGGAGCCAAGCTTTGGCAGTGATGTTTGGAGGCACAGGCACAATTCATCACTAAGCAGTAGAGCAACCAGGCAGCACTCCAGTTAGGAGGCGAGGGCCAAAGCACACACAGCCCCCACGAAACACACCACAGCCGTCTGGCTGAAAGCGCACACTTGGCCTGGACTTCACCAATTGAGCTTGCTAGGTGAGGCGGCTTGGTGTGTGGAAAGAATGCATCGTTTTTATGATTTCCTGTTTTCAGTGTCTATGTTTCTGTGGTTCTGCTGGTGTTTTTCCAGGATTTTCAATTTTTCCCCAAATCTTTGTTTATCAGTGTTTAGCCATTCTTTCCCTCAAACAAGTCATGGACTTCTGTGTTTTTTCCACCGTTGACAAAAATGTATGTTTGCTGTGGGCATATAGGCATCATTCTTTTGAAGTAAATAATTACAGATTATGCTGCTGAAGCCCTTGCTATTTCTTTGCGTTCTTGGACTTGTATTATTGAATTGATCATGGAAAAGGAAAACTACACATACAAAAATGCAAAGAATCAAATAACGACTTGATGGCCTCCAGTCATTGGGCAAGATAGGAGATTTAATTAATTGCAGTAAACTCTAAGGCATGCACCACCCGGAGTTAATATAAATCATTGTGTACAAGGTAGAAAGGGGAAGGAGCAAGAGGGACTGAAGTATGTTTATCTGTATAATCTGTGAAGAAAATTTGTTAGAGGGACGTTCTGATTAAGTTGCACTAACAAAAACCTATGAAATTCAGTGAAAAAATGTTGTCAAAGGGACGTTATGGTTACAGATTAAACCAAAAAACCCCAGCAATTTGCCAGTTATGGTAAGCTAAGCAACCATAACTCGTGCCACCACTGTGCACTGTCACAGTCAAGGAACATGAGAAACACTGCACCTTACCTTACCACACAACATCTACCCCTGTTAACCTAGCCCTCTCTCACTTTACCTCCTCACCACTTTAACCAAAAATAAATTACATTCATAAAAACATAAAAGCCAGAAAGACAAAAAAAGATTCCTTTTGGAGGCATCTTTCAGTTAAAAATTAGAACAAAAAAAAAATCAGAGCACCTTTTTCACCCTGTAAGGTCCACAAACACTATTATAGTGTGTGGACACCTGAAAAATTCCAGGTGCAGGGCAGGGGAATTAAAATCAATTAAATTGGTTTTCATTCGAAAATGGTGACTTTTAAAATAACCTTTTTTTCCTTTCTGACTTTGATATATTTTTAGATTATCTGGTTTTATATATGTAAGTAACAAATGTTCAACTGAACATCAATATTTCTTCTTACTTTCACAAAAAGTGCTTCTATTTTTTCTGTTTTTCCTTTGTTTACTACAAGTTCTAAAAATATTTCAATCCATATTTTATGTGTCCACAGAAACTGTTTCAATGCATTTTGAAAATTTTTAACATTTCCAAGAAAAATCTGATTGTAACATCAGTTAAATGCAGGCCATCTCTTCAAAAAATGTTGACAATATTAAACTTGATATTTTCACTCTGAAAAGATGTCATTCCAACATCCTGCAAAAAAGCACATACAGCTTTGTTTACAACGCGTCTTGCTTTCCCAATTTGTGGACAAAATTAATTTGAATGCTTTCACATTTATCTTTCAGCTATCCGAGAGTAAACAATCTTCAAATGTGGAAACAGTTACATCAACTATGAAAATGTATCCTTCTTTACAAACTGTAATAAAATTCCAATGGCATAGCCCAAATTATTGCCACCACAGTCAACTACAATGACTTCCAGATGTTTCAAAGTAACAATATTCTTACAAATCGGGAGTAATTTCCCCCACTTTATTCTTAAAATCCAAAATTCCCAGGTAATTCATGCTGCTCACAGTGAATCTTAACCCATTAGATGTACGGATCGCCGACCAACCAGCCACTCCATAAAGTCATAACTATCATCACTGCACACAACAAAGATAACTCTTGCTGCCCAGTCTTCCTGTACACCACACCAACAAATCCAGTAGTGCCCTTTACATGCCTAGCATCCTAAAAATACCCGGATTGAACATATACTGTCAGTGGACTTCTGCATTGTCTGCTAACCGCATCACCAATTGAAGGTGGTGGAGAGGTTTCAACTCAATTTAAAGCATTTATTTTACAATGGTGGCTCTTAAAAGAGCCTTTTTTAGTATGCACTCCACATCTTCCCTTTTAAATTGTTCACACAAACCTTTGCAATGCATTTGTAACATTCCAAAGTAAAATCTGATTGCCAACATCAGTTTAATGCACTCTAGCACTCTGAAAAGTATTTACACCATCCAACTTGACATTTTAATTCTCAAATGATACCATCCCTAAACCATATAAAAAAAGCACATACACCTTTATTGACAAGGTGCCTAGCTTCTCCCATTTGTGTAGGAAACAAATGTGGACAACTCCATATTTGCCTTGGATTGATTTGATAAAAATTAAAGCTGGAAACGGTTTCATTAGGCTTCTCAACATATTGTTTATAGCAAGCTACAAAGATATTGGACTTAAATAGCCCAAACTGTTGCCTCCTCAATGTACAACAATACTATCTGGATCTTTAAAGTGAGCCAGACTCTTGCAGAATGGCAATACGTTCACCCAATTCAACCCACAAACTGTATACCACAAAACTTGTACTTCTTCCAATCCAATAGTAGCAGAGATGCCACAAGATTCAGTGTAACCCTTAAATGAATTCATCCAAGTATCTCCCACCATCCACACACTCTTCTTCTTCATAGCCATACCTAGAGACATCTTCACTGCACCCAACAAAGAAAACACCTGCTATCCTCTTACACCACAACCACAGAACCTGATTGGCTAATCCCCCCAATGTCCACAGACATCCACGACTGTCCGCGGTCACCACGGTCAACGCAGTCCCTTTTCCATGCCTGGCACCCTTAAAGACCAGGATGTCATGCGCGGTGTCCAATGACATCATAGCACGGGGCAGCCTTTCTACCTACACTGGCCACAACCAACACAATACAGTTAAACCTGCACCACTTTGTTTCACCGACAAAAATGGCTCCATCTTCTTTTTTCCACTCTCCCACCCTTCCGTGGTCCTTTTTCGAATAACCCCAAATGTGTTTTCCACACTTTTTTCTCAATGCGCTGTCTGCGGTCAATGGCGATGTTTGCAGATTCGGTGGCAACTGCAAACCTTTTTTTGACCTATAAAAACATCTCCATATCAACTTTATTCCACTCCCCCACCTTTTCCATGCCCTCTTCCAGCCACCAAATAACCCCAAATGTGTTTTCCAGACTTTTTGATCACTGCAGTATCCACGGTCGGCGGAGGGCCATGGACCCAACATAGCAACCGTTTAAAAAAATCTGACGCAGCTCACATTTTCCAACAACCAATCAGTGGGTGTGCATCATGTCCACGGATGTCACATTGGACCCTGATTGGTCTAGAGGCATCCACCGACTCCGAATCACGAACATTAGTATGCGGACCAGAGATATCACACCTTTTTCTTTAACTACATTTTGGTCATTTTTTTTAATGCCTGGATGGATTTACAGCAAATTTACAAAAGCATGCTTTTAGGACTTAGCCGCCACCCCCGGCGCAAACTTGGTGAAAATACAGCAGTTTGGGGTGTAAGTGTGAGCACATTTCTTTTTCCATTGTGTCTATGAGGATTTCCACACATTTTGGGAAACCCCCTATAACTTTGCCCCCCCCCCAGACAAAACTGCACCAAACTTTAGAAGATAATTCTGAGGGGGCCATATACTTTCTTTGCAAAGTTTGATGAGGATTCGTCCAAAGGGGGCAAAGCCATACGCCACCCGAAAAGTGTTCTTTCTGTGAGTTGAGCAATTTTGCCATAACTACAGGGCCCTGTAATTACTTTTCAAATCTGCATGCAGGTCAAAGAACAGAGCAACCTTTAAAAAACACTCGTGGGAGAGTGGCTTATTTCAGTTTAAATCATATTCAGTTAAAAAATGACTGAACATTCCCACTAGCTACCACCACTGACTACACTTTTGATGTTTACTTTAATACAGAAAATCCATGAGCAGCAAAGTCAAGGCTGCCATCGACTGGACATTTTCTGACTTTTTTGTGTAAACCACCAAAAGGGGACATTTTATTCGGTGGCAGAAATCAGATAAACGAGTATTTTGCTGAAATCCAAAAAATGTAGTATTTTGTTTCAAGGATAATCCAGTTTATTGGTTCCCCTTTTTTACCCTGAACATTTCAGTGCTCTGCGGGGTTGGCTGTCTCTTGGTATTTCATAATTATGTGTGGCCCCTGGTTGATATTGTCCAGCAACTGCTCCACTTTGTGAATTTATTGATCACAAATATTTTCAATTGTGGGTTGATTGTGTCAGCCCTGTAAAATGCGTTCATTCTCATTGACTTCTGGAAAACGAGGCAGGATGGGAGCCAACCATACTAAACGTAGAATTTTCAAAATGGACTTACTCATTTTCAATTCAGTCCAGAATAAATTTGAGTGACTCAATGGCCCCACTCCCTGGATGACTGACCCAGACAGACTATCTAGCTCACCTAGAGTAGCAGACTGATTCTGATGACAAACTCATCACTGTGATCAATGAAGCCACTTTTCATAGCAGTGGCCATGTGTATTTTTATCAGTTATAGCTGCTCTGTGTCCTTTCCAAACCTTTTGTTCTATTTTTTATTTGCCAATCAGTGAAGAATGAGTCTGCCAGGGTTTTCCATTGCAGGAGGCATATTGCACATATTCCATGTTGCGTGACATTTGTAATGCTCAAATCTTGTACGAGTGCAAAAATACATTGCTCCAATAGAGATATGAATTTGGGTAATTTTGTTCACGTGCAGATGCTAGCGTACAAAAAGTGCACTGCACTGGGACAAAATGTATCTAAAGTTAGCCATTCTCTGCAGTCATTCATGTCCCTGCATTGGTTGGTTTTCAGTATCAGCCTTTTTATAATCAGTACATTACATTGTTTTTGGTCATGTTTCTGCATGTCAAAGTGGCGGGTGTTGATTTCTTGAACAGTCTTGCTGCTATTCTGAGGTTACTAGGATCGCCAAAGGATCAATGAATAATGATTGACAGCAGAGAAGGTTTGGGCTGCTGGATGAGCTATACAAGTGTGATAACACAACCATTCTCGCTCTCTCAAAAACAGAAAGCTATCTAATATCTAATGTACAAAAACATCCAATTATTATAGGTTGAAATAGAAATAAAATGTTGGAATATTTATTTTTAAAAAAGTGTTGGGGATAGCATCTGTGCACAGTGCTGGTTGTTGCATTCATTCTTCTGCTGTAAGAGTGAGCTAAGTTACAACTATCACAGTATTTCGCTCATAAAATAGTGTGCATTACAGTGCAACAGTATCTGGTTATAAAAGGATTGAGATGATTTGATGCTGTAACAACCGTGGCTTGAAGTTCAAAGGTAAGTGCCAAAGACAGCACTGTGGGTCTTGGATTTTAAAAAGCGGTGAACATGATTTAAATGCAGTTGTGTTGATTGAAATTATGAAAAACAGGAGATTTTGCTGCTTTGGCCCTCATGGTGCTCTGAGTCCCACTGCAGGGGTCTCAACCGCAAGGTGAGTCCTTTCAGTCTCGGCTCTCCCAGCCTAGAGAATTTTGCTAGCAGAGTGGTAGGCCTTGGTCTTTAGCAAACATTACCCAGAATAAGCCCTGGGAATGGGTAGGGAGCAGAGCTTTTCTCTTTCTTTGAACGTCTGACTTCACCTCTGTCAGAGGACTTTGGAAAGGACTCGTCTCAAAACAGGGTCCTAATTAATTCTTCCTGATGTTCTTGACAATCCAAAGGTGAATCAACGAAGAAGTGGGAGACCCCCTCTTTTATAGGTAAAAAGCAAAAGAGGATTGGATGAAAGCAAGCCTGCTTTAGGGGGCCCACTCTCCATCATTTGGAAAAGTAACAGTTGCCTCTTAATGTCATAACTAGAGTGTCTTGTTGTGCAGGAGGTGGAGGGGACAGGAAGGAGGGAAAAGGCCACAAAATAGCAAGATGGAAGAATCCTTCCTCAAACCCCCTTGTTCTCTCTGACTTTCTTGTGCTCCTTTACCAGCTACACCTTTAAAACCTCTGGTGTGCAGTCCCTAGTGAGAGGCAGGCCTTTGTTATGGAATTGTCCCTTTGATGACACGCTCTCAAGGCACTTCCAGCGGGCAGATCCCAGGGCTGGCAAGAGGGTGTTACCTTTCCTCCACGAGGGGCAACAGATTCATGCATCCTGCCTGTCGCCTCCTTCATCAGGAAGCCAACAGGAAGGTGCATTAGCCTCCCATAGCTGGTATGACTTCACAGAGATGACACTGGCATGCTACAAATTAGATGTGGCTTTAATAATTATGTCAACTATTAATCGCCAACCATAACCTTATTATGGCTTATATTTCCAAAATATCCTGCCACTAGGTTGATAATGTATTATAGTTGTCATGATTTTGGAAGAGAGGTTTGGATTTCACTGCAGTCTCTGCAATGACTTTGTTGTCACAACAGCTGTCAAACAGTGCACCTATGAACTTTCAACCTACTTTTTACCACTGGAGAGCAGGAGCTGCAGATCAGGATACTGATTTAGAAGCCAATGGTGTACGCTATTATTATGATGGTATTTAATGAGCGTGGACATAGCGTCAAGATATAACAGAGCACTTTACAATCATAGGTGGAAGAGCACAGTGAGGGTAGCAGAGTAATGGAATAGGAGAGCTAACAACAGGGCTATCCAGACGATCGCTGTGAGTTCATCAGACTGCTCTACGCCGCCCTGCCGGGCATGGGAGCCAACCAGCTACCATATTCAGAAAATTATATAACATAACCTACACAGGACAAGATGTGCCCCAGTTCATGCCTTGAGAAAGACCTATGGATGAAACATGTGTCGGCACTCTAGCAAAAACCAAACAACTTATGACATATGTCCTAAACTGTACGCAGAGATGTACGCCACCGAAGTGGCAAGAAACCCTGACAAAAACGTGTAACTGGGTTTATGTAATAAATCCAGCCAATTTCAAAACACCCAGGAGTGTTACTCATCATTTGAGATCCAACATGGAGTACTAGATATCTACTGGTAAACACCAGATCCAGCGTCACTGTGAAACCGGGTTCCATTGGTACAATCCTGAAATTTGGGACTGCAGGAGCTTTGTCCCACTAGAACCTCACTCACAGGCAGCAGGATATGTAACCGTGGGCGGAAATACCAATTAATATTTCCCTCTCAAGTGCAGAGATCAACAGTTCTTCTAAACTCCCACCCCCTAGCTCAAAACAACAGGGCAGGGCAGGCAATTGGCAGAAAGGGATCTTCAAACAACCATGGAAGGAAACAGTGAGGAGCAGATCATCGAGTCTCAGGTAGGTTGGGGAGTGGAGAGTGTGTTGACCTAGGGGTTAGGCACAACCCATTCCTTTAAAGGCAAGGCCTTAAACTCCAGAACTGTTAAGCGATGGGGCAAGTTTGATGTTGATGGGGAGGAGGTTTCAGAGTCTTGGGGCATTGACAGAGAAGGCCGGACTCCTAGTTCTTTCCTTCCTGCACCGGCAGAGTTCAAGTCTGCACGTTTCCTTATTTCTGATGGAACGCAGCTATCAGGAGATGCTAAGTTTTACTGTGAGGTAGCTTGGAGACTTAAGGGTGACACCCTTATAGATGATGGACCAGTATTTGAAGATGATATAGGCTTGCAGCGGGAGACAATACAGTTCGATGAGGATCAGGTGATGCAGAGTCCTTTGATGAGCCGTACTGCTGCATACTGCATGCAGGACACATCTCAGGGGTGCCAGGGTAGCGTGAGGAATTGCGGGAATTCATCGCTTCTCCCCAAGGGAGATGGCCTCACCCATGATCATAGGGAGGTAAGCCCGCTTTGCAACAGGTGGGTTATCACTGGGAGAGAATCACCCTTTGGGGACAAGGACCTCCGTACCCGTGATGGCTTATATGGATATCATATGTATGGATTATACAATATACCAAACTGTTATCAAACTCATGACAATAACAAGAAGTTAAATTGTGAAAGACAAGAAATGGAAGATATCCCTTTAAATTCAAATCTCCAATGGACAGCAACAAAGAGGCTGAAAAGGGATGCGAGACCAACAAGTGACAGAGAAGAGGCAGAGAGCCAAGACCCGAGAGACTCAGCGAAAGCTCCCTGTGTGTAACAGAGCAGAATAAGGTGGGGCTCTGGGAAAATGCAGAGCCAAAGTGCGAGGGGGCAGAGAGAATGCTGAGAGCAGAGAGGAGGCAGAGAGCCGAGAGAGAGCAAAGACCCAAGAGATGAAGGGAAAGTTCTCTGTGCATAACAGAGCAGAAGAAGCTGGAGCTCTGGGAGGATGCAGAGTAAACATGCGACAGAGCTGCTCCAGTGCAGAAGCAGAAACGTTGAGCAACTGGAGTGTGAGAGTGGGAGAAAGCCAAGCAAGGCAAGGGTGAAAGAGCGGTGGTGGTGTGACCAAGGAATCAGAGTGGGCATTAATCTGCCTGTATAACAGCACCAAGACTATCCAGGGGAATAAGCAGTTCCCAGTCTGAGTCACAGCCAATCTAGGAAGAAGACACTTTGGAGAGCAAGGCGCGACAAGTAAAAAAGAGAACTCAAGGGTCTGCAGGTACCGCTGCCGTTGCCCCAGAACTTCGAGGTTAAAACGGGGAATGGGAATACCGGCAAACCAAGCAGGACTCATTATAGGTTAAGCAAAACCCGTCCCAGTACTCATGGGAAAACTATTGGAAATATTCCAGTGAAACAGAATTGTTTCAGTGAGGTAAGAAGTAATATGAAAACCATAGAGTGGGAAAGAAATTAAAGTGTGGGCTTATCACTTTGAGAAAAAGGCAAAGCCCAAACATATCGTAAAGAGAAGAAAGAGAGCAAAAGAAAGAGAGACATTTGGGGAGAACAAACCTGTAAAGCCAGGAAGCACAAACTCATACATGAAAATTCAGCCTGGGAATGGGGGAATGGTAATGGGAACTTGAGATACTATAAAAGAGAGAAGTAAATTGTAATAGATATTCAGGTAATCTGCAATGAGGAGGAAAGGAACCTAAATAGACTAAAGCTAGCTAGGAAGAATATGGATAGGGGAAATATGAGTCACCTAACAGAACTACAGAACTGGATACAGTGGAGGACAAGGCGCTATTTGCATGTGGTTTAATGAATAGCGCAAGGGTGTGAGAACAGGTAGAACAAGGAGAAGGGAATTACTAACCCCTTAAAAGAACTTCATAGCTTTATACAGTTGATGAAAAGAGACAATTTGCATATGGTCTAGGTAAGAGAAGTGAGAAGAAACTTGTGACAAAATGTGAACCCCCTGGAGAAGGGAGTCATTCTCCTGAACTTACTTAGTTATAATAGTGGTCGGTCAGATAGCTGAGCTTGGGACAGTGGGCAGATTTATTTTTGGACATCCATCCTAGCTGATGAGCACCTTAGTTAGAAAGATAGGCATGGAACACCCCATGCTTATAGGGAGAGACAGGTCTTATTTCCCTTTAAAAAACTTCACAGTAAGAACATGCCTTTTCCACGCCTGTTTCCTTCTGATCTTCTACACTAGTTTTCGAATAGACCTTCCAAAAGGACATTGCCACCATCCAGGTGGGAGAGGACCAAAGCTTGGACAGAGGATCTGAAGTTGTTTTCTGGAATGAAGGGCTTGATTTTCTGCTAGAGAGATATTTGGTACAAACCCGTTTGTGTCTTCCATGCTTTGTGCACTTGTAAGGTGAGGTGTCTGTTTAAGTTGAGCCCATGGGACTTGGTGCAGTTGACCAGCCGTGGTGTGACGCCCTTGAGGTTCATAGCACAGAGCTGGTTCTCGGTGTCAGGGTGTTCAGTGTTGTTGGTCAGGAGTAGGAATTCAGTCTTAGAGGGGTTGAGCTTGAGGTAAGCACTGGACTTCCAAGACGGGATCAATGTGAGACTGGCCTTGAGCGTGTGGATGTCTTTGATGGAAATATCTGGAGGTAGATCTGTGTGTCATTTGCCAATAAGTGGATGTGGATGTTGTGTGGAGTGAGGAGGATTCCAAGCAATTCCATGTAAAGATTCAAGACAACAGCGATAGGATGAATCCTTGCGGGACTCCACAGGTGACTGATAGAGATGGTGATCTGGAGGAATCCATGTGTACAAACTGTTCGCAATTAGCAAGGTAGGATTTGACCCAGCTAAGCACGATCTCCCTGATTCCCATGTGACGATGTAGATTTTTTGTGAGTGTGTGGTGGTCTACTGTGTCAAACACTGATGAGAGTTTAAGGCAAACCTAGGGGCAAGATGGCCATCATCAAGGATTTTAAGGGCACATTCAATCACATTGATGGTAGTTCTTTCTGTGCTGCATCTGGGTCTGATGCCAGATGGGTAGGACTGAAGGAATTTATTGACTTTGATGTGTTAGAGGAGTTGCCTGGATACTGTTTTCTCAAGGATCCTACCCAGGAAGGGAAGATGGGTGATGGAGAGGTAGTTGCTGAGGTCATGTGGGTCTAGTGTTGGTTTCTTGAGAAGTGTGAGAATTTGTCCAGTCTTGAGGGTCGAAGGGAAGGTGCCTTAGGGAGGTGTTCACAATTGCCAGTTAAGGTAAGAGTGCTTCATTTGGAAGGGTCTTGAGTATGAAGGCAAGGAGGATTTTGCCTTGCTCATCCAGGACCATCAAGGATACGATTGGCTCTCTTGCCCCTGCACTCGCTGATTTCAGCAATCATTCTTTTGCCACTGGATCTTTTCCCTACTTCCTTAAGCACTCCCTTGTGTGCCACCGCCTGAAAAAACCTTCAGCAGACCCTACCTCTCCTGCCAATTACCATCCTATTTCCATCACCCCCTTCCTGGGGAAGCTGCTGGAGTAGCTGGTATTGCCCTAACTCTACTAGTACATCAAACTTGTTGGTGGTCTCCACAACCATCAATCTGGATTCCGAGCATCCAGAGGATCAGAAACTGCTCTTTTGAACACCCAGGAAGAACTACTTGCATCTCTGGACTCCAACTCCCCAGCTATCCTCATCCTTCTCGATCTCTCCTCAGCCTTTGTCATGGTCAACCAAGTTATCCTCATACAAAGGATCGACGATATCCTTGGTATCTCGGAACGGGCACTGAACTGGCTGACATCCTTCCTAACTAATCGGTCTTCCCAAGTCATCCTGGGCACCTTCTCCTCTCCTACTTTCTTCAGCATCTGTGGTGTCCCCAGGGTTCTAGCCTCTCCCCTTGGCTCTTTAACACCTACCTTGCTCAGCTTGCATGCCTCATTTCTTGATTTTCCTCCAACTGCCAGTGTTATGCAGATGGCACACAACTCCTTTTCAAACTTCCTGCTGACCCTCTTGCACACTCCATTATCCCTGATTGCCTATCTGCCATCCAGTCCTGGTCCAACTCCAACGATCTCTGCCTCAATGCCTGTAAAACTGAGATCCTTCCCATCTTGACCCCTGCTCCTTCCTTCTTCCCTTCTGTCTGGCCTTCCACCTTGGTAACTCAACCTGCACCTTCTTCTGAGGCCAAAAACCTTGGAGTCATCTTCGACTCCTCTCTCTGCTTCCTCCCTCACACTCAGGACATTGTCAAGAAGTCCCACTTTCAGCTCTTCCTTCTCAAAGGAATTCTCCCTTTTCTCACTTCACCCAGTGGCTCAATGTTACCCGAGCCCTGATTCTCTCTAGGGTTGTCTATTGTAATAGCCTCCTCTGGAATCTACCTTCTTCTACTCTGTGACCCCTCCAGCTAATCCAGAATAGGGCAGCAAGATGTATCCTTTGCCTTAAGCCCAGGGGCTGCATCTCTCCTGCCCTAAAAACTCTTCACTGGCTCCCGGTTGCTGCACGGATTAAATTAGAATCCCTCTGCATCATCCACAAGGCTGTCTGGGCCCGGGGACCTCACTATCTTCAACTTTATCTTACTAAATACTCTCCCTCTAGACGACTATGTTCCTCTGGCACCAACTGTTTGTGTGTAAAGTGGTTTGCTGAACACAGGGTAGGTGGTTAATCGCTTTCCTCAGCTGGCTCCTTCTTATGGAACAGCCTACCCCTCCTTCTGTGCCTTGAGCAGTACTTTCTTAAAATCCAGAAGCTCCTCAAGACTTTCCTCTTTACCTCCTCCTTCCCATCGTCCCTCTTCTGCTAATCCCACAGTTGCTATGATTGGTGTCAGGGGCCCTTATGCATCCTCGGGCCCCTGACCTCCCATGCCCAATCGCCCCAGCTCCTGTGTACCTCAGCACTTGCCTTGGCACACCCTCTGCCCTGTAGGTTCGCACATACACCTAACGTGGCTCAAAGCTGTGTAGCACTCAATAATCCAAGCACTTCATCTGTGGCTCACCCATGAGCTCGGACCGATAGCACTTACCTCTTCTGCCCTCTTCCTTGCTGCACTTGCACTTGCACATTCTGAATGCTCACAAGTCATAGAAGGTGTGTCCTTTTTTCCCTCCACTGCTTTAAATATTGTGTTGTGTGATGTGTTTCACTCCCTTGTTCCCTCTCTTCGCCCTGTGGGCACTTTGTAATAGCATTGTACTTGCTGTATAAGTGTCCAACAAGCAAACAATAAATACATAAATAAGATGTGGCCTTTAGCAAGTCTAGGGTGGCAGTGAGGTTGTCGATAGTACTTTTGGCATGGAGTTTATTGGAAGGGGGCTCTGGTTAGCAGACCACACTTTCTGAGATGAATTACCGGCATCATTTCATATTATTAAAAATTTAAAAAGCTAGCGCTTTTACACCCCTGTGACTCATTTATAACAATGGCAAGTGTGTTTTCCCTGATGTGGTGAGGGTTCAAGGTACGTTTTATGCTCTTGGACACCATGAGGTGAGCAAGCATTCCTGATGCTTTTTGAGGCTTGGGTTGCTGGTAATTTGAGATCACCCGGGAAGACACTTGTACAGTGAGTGATGCTAATGTGATGAGACCAAGTATATAATCAAGGAATTACCCGCATCGAAGAGGTGGGTGATAGATGAGTGGCAGTGTGTTTCTTTGATAGTGGGAAGTGGCAAGGGAGGAACTCCATGGAGTTCACAGGCACCCGCTTCATTACGGCGTAGGCCCAGTTGGATTTTGTGGTGACTGCCACACCCAACGTTACCTTTTGAATGCAGTTAGCGAGGAGGGATGAGGTCTTCAAAGACAAAGGAGTATGTGAGGAAAATACCATATTTGAGTGATAAAGATGGCATTGGAGCTTTTTTCGAGATATGATGTCCGCAGCGTGAAGGACTATTGTGTGAGATCGGTGGCAGTGGGGTGGCAATTTGAGGATGTGTATGAGCTTCAGAGGATTCACGGAGAAAGGATTCTGTGAGTGTTGAAATGCACGTGCACTTGAGAGCTTGGGGGCATGGGAATGGTGTGGGACTGTAGGAGACTCACTGTAATGCCTGCCTAATGTTGAAACAATGGCAGGGTTTCCTGGCCCTTGGCCCTGTCCAGGCCCTTACAGGTACAAACAGGCGATGTCCTAAAACAGGTTGCGTTATTGTCTTCGCCCACAGGCACAAACATGCAATATTGAGCCCGGTGCTGGAGCAACGCAAACGAAGCCATCTAAGCTTGGAAAGCATTCCAAGAAGCCTTTCGCCAATAATGTGCAAACGCATTTCACCTTCATGGCTTTGCCAAGCTATATAAATAAGGGCATTTTTTCCCAAACATATTGCCTGGATTTTTGTTTTCAAGTCTCTAGTATCACAATCACTCCCTCACTTGCCATACGCTTGGGCAACACTCAATGTTGTCTACTCACTCATGTGAAAGATTCGACGTTTTGCTGATGATAGAGCATCAAGCCATAAAATCTTGCATGCAAATGATATGAAAGAAGCGCTGACAACGCCGAGTTCTTTTCATAGGTACACCCTTTGTTATCAAGTTTTCGTAAAAAATATTGCAGCAATTAGATTAGGTTTTAATTTAATTGACTGACTTATTTCTAAGAAATCATCTGAAGGGTTGACATGAATCACAAAATGTTGAGCATTGTTGATGTGCCAAGAGAGTTAGCAAAAGGAAGTTGGCATCCCGGTTTCGATGAGTCATTAAAAACAATAGGCCTGGATTCTAAAAGAAAAATACTCATGCAAATGTCTTGTGCCCACACTCATGCGCAAATAGCACATTCACAAAATGTGTGCAATTCATGAAAAGGCCAGGGTGACACTAAACAAAGAACATGTGCAAGTTGCCCTGTCCATGACGCACTCCAACAAGAGTATGCAAGTTGAGCAAGAGCAAAAATGCAAGTGGGTGTAAACTGAGGGGAAATGTAGTGGAATACTTGTAACACCTTTGCCTCCGCAAACGGAGATCACTAAAAGGAGTGTCTAAGGCAAGGTATTGCTTGGTGGGACACAGAGAGAAGCCCGCTGGCGTGATAGTGATGTCGGTGATCTACAAAAAAGGGGCAAAACATTTTCTTTGCATTTGCCTTTTCATGACTCGGCACGATTTCGAACAGCTGCAAATCAGGATCTGAACAAGAGTCCGCCTCCCCGCGGTAATCGAGAAGCTTCTGTAGCAAAAGGACAAACAAAGCTTTCTCAGATTTCAATTGCTCATGAGTCCGTTTCCAAGCCTGCATGTCATCAGTGGTGCCAATTCTGAGACACACATGGGAACATTGGTTGGTATATAAAGCAAAAAGCAATAATCAGCAATATAAAACGACTCAGAATAAAGCAGAGCAAAAAAAAAAAACTAAAAAAAAACTAAAAAAAAAGAATAAAACAGAGCCTGGCTCTCTCTACCCAGACCGCACCCCAAAAAGTAAGACAATACACATTCAAAAGTTCACCCGTGTAGGCTCATCCCAGGAAGTTCCCCTACCCAATTACTCGTTATAGAATTATTAGTTCACAACAATGAAAAGGCTTTAAAAAGTTGTGTTCAGTGTAAATCATTTGAGTTCTGTACGTAGGTATATTTATAAATAGCCCCTTGTAATAAGACTAGGTTTATCCATTGCTGACATGTTCCACGATTTATTCCCACCAGATTTCGGTAAATGTAGGTCTGGGGGCTTTCCAACCCTATCGAAGGGTAAGGCAATTCGGTAGGAGCATTGGAGATGCCGTCCTAGATTACTGGCCCGTCAGTCTGTAAAAGTTATCTCTATGCACATCTTACATCTCCTTAAAGAATGACTTTCGAGTCTCATGGCTGCCCCAGTGACACAATACGTTTAATGTAGGAGATAACCATGTGCCAGAATGGCTACACCATGCAATAGGACGGCCACAGATGGAGGAAGGAGCCATGGGCCAAGAAACAACCCTGAGAAAATCTAAGTGCAGATAGATAAATCTTATGTAACCAGACTGCGGTCAGGTGCCATCAATAGTTATCAGATAAGACTTTCAATAACAACTGTGAAAGGCATATACAGTACCAAAAATAACATGTTAAATAGTTTAAATATAACATGAGCTTTAAATATCATTAAATATATGGAAGACTTTATTTAAAAGAGTTATGGTAGTGTACGTTTGTGACTTTCTCCAGAGACAAGACATTTGTGATGAGACACGGGGTCTCATTACAAGTTTGGTGGTTTTCGGGTGGTAAACCTGCCAGAAAACCACCAAACTGACTTACTGTTACTGCCATTTGGTCCGGCGGAATTACCCCCTGATTACAGGTGGTGGTACGTTAGTTCTCATTTACGGAGTCCATAGGATTCTGCCGATTTGGCAGTTGTTTGGCAGCAAGGCAGTCGAATTGCCTCTAGCATTTCCTCTGCCTCGCCACCAAAGTTATAGTACTGTGGTGCAGTAATGCAGTGGTAAGCTAGTTACCACTGCATTACTGTTGTTTTTCTCACACCCCATACATGGAATGTGGCCCATGTTCTTCTGAACTCTATTCCATAGAATATCCCACTGTCTTTAGCTTCTAAATGATCTCCTATTGGGCAGAATGTCAGAGATTGCATCCACTTCTCCCGAGCCCTGTGTGTTTCTGTGTTTTCCTGCCTCTGTTTAGTGGCATAGGCTGGGGTGCCATCGGTATGCTTCTTACACTGGGCTCTATGTCCCCTTCCAATGGAGCCTGGAAATAGCCCACCAATTCCTGACAATCTACTTGACTGAAGTGCTGTCTGGGTGCAAGGCAAATTGTCAAAAGATGAACCCAGCCACAATAGAAAGAAAGATTGGAGGTTTCGAAAAAGACTGATGTTACGTCAAAGTGTGAGTTGATATTGTTTACAGATGTGCAACCTTTTTCTTTTAAACTAATATGAAGCCTCATCAATGGCCCCTGCTTCCAAATCCATGTGTGGGCTTCGCAAATACAATTCAGCCAAAGTTGGATTATGTACCTAACCCAGAAACAGGAAGTGGTACACACTGTGGCTGCTAGGATGCAGTGATATTGTGATGTATTCTTTAAGTTTGAAAATAGTAACCCCGTTCTCCACGGTCTGCACTTGCCAGTCCATAGTTTTCCAGGTGAAATACAAGTTGGTCATTATGACCTTAAAGCCATTACATGGTGGATGGCCACGATATCTGCATGGACATTTGTTGTCCCAGAGGGTGACTACCCGGCAGCTCCACCCAATGATGGGGGTTTTCCCTTCTCAAGTAGGGTTTTGCAGGATTCGAATTCCTTGCCCCTGCCCTAAGAGGCACAATGATGCTGTCTATGTCAGTACCCATTTCTTACTGTTTTGGGTTTACTATGCAATACTTTACTTAAGACATTATTCATGAGTTGTTAAATGTTTTATAATGTGCGCTGATAGGTTTAAACATGTACAAATAATGATACTAATCATAAGTGATAGTATTAGCACTGTCAGTCAAATAACTTTATTTCCGATAACAATTATCCACAAAAGTACATACAACAACAATATTGACACATCAATAGTTTTAGAGTACTTTTCCTGGTATTGATGTAAACAGGGCAGAAGAATAAAACGTGCATTGTTTCTTCAAAGGGCACATTACATGCACAGCTCAAAACACTCATTGTGCCATCAGCAGCCGAGGATCATTTTCCGGTGACTGCCGGAAGAGGTAGCAAATTGAGCCTTGCCCTCGTCATCAAGCTAGATTCATGTTTAAATTTAGACTAAAGCAAACATTCTGAAATTCTATTGGTGGATAAGATAATATGTGCAGGATTTGAAACTTCGGTTTGGCGGTGCATTCTTGTGTCTCTACACCAGCTAAGGAACTTGTGCAGGCATTTCACTGGACACCTACATCATTTCAGGAAGTGGTATATATTAGAAGGCCTTGCACTCATGCACGTGCGCTCACAGCCAAGTGAGCTAAGTGTGCGGTTTGGTGGTGCGTTCTTGTTTCTCTACACCGGCTAAGGAACATGTGCAGGCATTTCACTGGACACCTACATCATTTCAGGAAGTATTATATAGTGGAGGGCGTTGCGCTAATGCGTGCGTGCTCAAAGCCAAGTGAGATAAGTGTGCAGTTTGCCGGTTAGGTGGCTCGAAGACTTTGTGGCTGAGGAAGAGGCTAATAACCAGACTGTGTAAGGATTGAAATATCAGTAGGACTTCTGGCCATTTCAGCCGCTTGCAAAATCTTACTGCGTTCATCCTTCTTTCAGTGACTAGTCCAAACTCTAATGGAAGGCAGACCGTGAGTGTGACTGCGGGACCTAGTTGCCCTTTGAACCTCGCTCCCGCTCTTCCCTGGGTATAACATTGACTTATTGATTCCACATATCACGATACAGATTGTTTATTGGACTCAAAGCAAACTTCTGATCTGTCCCCTGTTGGCTTACCATGTCTACACTGCGTAGCGGCAAAAACTGGGAGCCAGTGACTGCACAGAATCCTCAGAATAACATTGCAGTATCAGACCCTGAAGTGGTCTCGATCTCATTGTTGCTTATACTGATGGAGGAAGTAACTATCAGCACAAATGATGATTCCAGGCTCTCGCCCTTGGGTAAATTAGAAGCAAAACCTGTTTAATTCGTACATAATTCAAAAATCATTGAGGAAGCTGCAACATGTTATCTTAACGGAGGGCAGGAAGGCGGGAGCTATCTTGGACTTGGGTCGCCAAGCACTTTCCAAAGCAACAGAAAGGAAAAAAGGTAGTAAATTGAGGCTACCGAGCTGTGCCTCTACTCCTAAGGCTTCGGAAGGTATTCATTCTTCCCCCCTTCTCGATGCAGACCCAGATTTTCAAAATAATTAACTCCAGCAACCAGTGCAACTACGATGGATCTTCAACAGTATCAGGCACTACAGTAGTGTGCACGGTCACTCAGGTCCATCAATCGGGCCTGCCCAAGTACGAGTACAAGCCCTTTATATTTGGAAATAAATCGCTAAAAAACATGAAGGATTTCTTGTTTAGATTAAGAGCCAGATAGACTATGGCCAAATCAGAGACAAACTCTACAGAACTACAGGAAACAGACGCTCTGATGGGCGTCTCTGACCTGAGCCACTTGGAGGCTTATTGTTCTGCAGAGAAGGACATAAAATCCCTAAAATCACATCCAGGGATTGCCAAAAGAAGGAGAGTGTGGTTGTTATGTGTATCCAACCAGGTGGAGACTACTGATATTGACCTCCATGCAGATCTGTCCTCGTTTCTTACAGAACATCTGACCTTCGATTCGAGGAAAGAAAGTAATAAGCAGGAGCAGGAATTCATGCATGAGTCTCTAAAAGAGATGAATGGCAAGGTTAAACTCACATCTCCCTCAATATCTGCCTTGCATATAGTATTAAGCTAATTTGTTAATTTATATGAAAATATTAGAGACTCTGCTGCTACTTCAGTCTTTCATTCTGCAGAAATGAAATTAACCATTGAACTGATGATGGATGTGCTGGGGACTCACTCCTCTTAACAAACACTGTTTGAAACAAAAATGATGCCAGAGCTGGATGATCTCAAACAGGAATTGGCACAAATTGCCGGTATAGTATAAAAACAACGGACCAACTTTAAGACAAGCTTAGATCTGTTGAATACTAAGGAGTAACTTCTATTCCGGGAAATTATATGATGAAAGAAAGAGATACAAATGTAATTGTAAATAGTAGGATTTGGGCTACACTACCTGGAATCATGACACAGTTCTTTCAGAAATTAAATGGAAGCAATCCATTACTTTAGTAAGTGCTGTAGTAGGAGTAATCAGTTGGAATACACGTGGCGACAGAAGTTGTATGTCTGATGGTGCCCGCAGGGAAATTATATGTGGTCACAACAGTATCATGCTGCAAGAAACTTGGTTGCTCTCTGAAGTTGTAATGGACGACTTTACAACCTTGTGTCAAGTTGGTACTGTTGGGAAAGTGGGACAACTCTCTTGGGGTCTGATGTTGGCATGTAGATGTTGGCAAGGTTTGAGAGGGTTGAATTAATTTCAGTCAGCACATATGTTATTCTTGCAGTGTTGTTGACTTTGAATCTTAATAATGGGACCCAGCCCCTCTTAGTATTGAATATATATCATAATCCCTCAGAAACCACTGCAGCCACCTTTTTGGAAGAAATTGCCTATATTATTGTTGCAATAACAGATTGGAGAGTTTGCATATTCGGATAGCTGGGGATATGGATGCTAACTGTTTGGTCTCAAAACATGCTGGCACCAGAGCTGTTCCATCAGATGATATGGGATCCAAGTGGGCTCACTTCTGCAATAAATAGGATCTGCTAAGTTTTAATGGCAATATTGAAGGTGATCGCCCCGCAAAACAGACCTGGAGAGGTAACAGCTCAAAGACGATAATAGACTACATGATTGTTTCTCGTAATCTATTCCAACATTGTCAAGAATTAATTGTAAAAGATGCAGTTGCTAGTGATCATAAATTATATCTACATCTTGTATTTGGCTCTGCAAGGAAATTGGGGATGTATGTGACAGAATTAGAAATGTATCAGGCAAAAAACTGTATAGTGAAGTTTAAGAGGAATGGCAAGAGTCTGAATGAAAAGTTGAAAAAACTGTCCAAAATACACTGTGGGAAATTATACAGAAGGAGTGTGCAACTAACAATGTCGAGACTTTCTTGTGAAAGTTGGAGCTCCCTCTTCCTGCTGTATATAAGAAAGGAATATCCCATAAGAATTAGTTCTGCTCTGGAATACTCTGGTCTGGAATCGAGAACTAAGGAGAAGTTTAAGAGTGCTGAGGAAACATAGTAAAAATGGAGGAGAATTTAAAAGCGAGAAAAAGATCCTGCTAGCAACTTTCCAAAGATGGAATAGATCAAGCAAATCGCTTCGATATCAGCGCCAGGGGTAAGAAATGTTAGAAGCCCTTACAACCAAAAACAGCCAAAATTACTGGTCCCTAATGAATGGTGGTACATTCTTGCAGTGCTCAGGTCAAAGTTTGTGTGTGTCAGAGGATGCTTGGAGAACCCATTTAAGAGAAATATTCAATCACCAGCAGGTTGGAGATAAGATGGATCTACCTAGAACCCCATGGATGAACTGTGGTATGACAGAGGAAGTAAGGGAACTGATTAAGGGGGCATCTAGCTCTAGCTCTGGAGCAGCAGACCAAAATGGCCTTTCCAAATGTATTCTAAAACGGAATGCTGATAATTGGTCAATTGTATTGCATGAATTGTTTGAGGACTACTTTGAAACACAACAATGCCCCCTAGTTGGAAGTCAGCCATGGTAGTACCTATCTTCAAGAGGGACAATGCCATACAGCTATGGCCCAATCGCCCTTTTGGATGCAGATAGCAAGATATTTGCAAGTATCATTCTGATAGAATTGGAGAAGTGGGCTGATGAAAAAAAGCTTACTGGATAAAGCCCAGACTCACTACCGGAGAGGTCTGTCTACCACATTAAATGGGCTGATAGTTAACAACATTAGAGATCAAGCCTGGTATATCAATAAGGCATCTCTATATGTGGTGTTGATAGACTTCTCCAAGGCCTTCGATACGGTAAACAGATTGTTTCTATGGAAAAAGCTAGATATGTGGGGCATCCCCCCTGGGATTATTGGCAATTTTAATCTACCTACAAAGTGACACCAATATCGTTGTGAGGCTGGATGGATTGAGCCATATATCAAAAAATATACCAATGAGAAGAGGTATATAGCAAGGGTGTATCTTTGCATCCTTTCTGTTCAATTTATATTTAGCAGATATATAAAATCATCTGCATGATGCTGCATTTGCAAGCCTGAAAATTTGACCTCAAAGGGTATGCTGGTTGGCTTATGCTGATGACATCCTGCTCATGGACTTAACTCCAAAGGGAATACAACGGTTGCTGGATGCCATGAGCTGGTATGCCTCAGCCAATGAATTAACAATCAATCCGGCCAAAACTAATATATATTGAGAATGACTAAACATGTGAGAACCAAACCACTCATTCTTGGAAACTGGAACAAAAATGGCATTAAGCCCATATTAGAAACTAAATACTTGGGCTTTAGGCTGACAGCACACCGAACAGCTCTCTTCTTAAAAGAACATTGGGCAATGATATAGACCTACTCATGGGGCAATTACTTAATATAAAATCAGAATGTTGTAAGTTCTCAATCAGACCGATGCTCAAGTTTTATAAGGGCAAAATCATTCCCCAATCCTATATGGGTTAGACATAGAATCCCAGTCTTGGGAACTCGATTGGGATTATTGGGAGGGTCGCATATGGAAAAGAGCACTGGACTTACCTTTCTCATTACCTATAGTAGACTTGTGCAATGAGCTTGGTCTGAAGTCCTTAAGAGCAGGACATCAATGGAAATTGCTCCAACTATATAGATCTATTAAACTGCATCAACACGATTTGCTGTACATGGATCTGGCTCATGAACATGTTAGGGGGTCAAGCACACTTCTCAATAAATTGAGAGTAATGGTGGAGACAATTCTGGTATCGATACAAAAAACCACAATTGATCTAATCCAGAACACAAAGGGCTGTAAACTAGTATTAGACGGTATGGATTGGATCAATACCACGGATATGATGAGAACTTTGATACTCCTCAAGAATCCCTAATTTTTAGAAAAAAGTTTGGGAATTCTGCCGCAATATCGAACACAATTCCTGGATTGTAGAGGTTGTGGTGCGATACTGAGATTCCAGGTAAATTTGTTGCCCTCGGGTGAAATATGAGCATGTAGGCATCTGGCGGGTTCAATACTAATTTTTTGTCCCAAATGCAATTTAAATGTCTCCCAATCGTTATATCACTTAATGATAGAGTGTTCAGGAACTCGAGTAAAGAGAGTCCAAGTCTTCTCAAGATTTGTGGAGTACCTGGGGTGGCTGCACTCGAGAGACTTTTGGCATCGCTATCCTCAGGGAAAGTATCTTTTCTGTCCCTTGAATTGTATAAATTGCAAAACATTTTAAGACTGTATGAAGATTCATTTTGACACTGGGGATTAGTGGGGTGATGCAAAAATGTATATATGATGACAGAAAGTTTTTTATTTTTTTACTTTTTAATGATTGTACGAATTGTATTTGTTGATGTATATTCTACATTGTCAATAGTCATACTTTTGACTATGCCACATTATTAATAAAAAAAAATATTAGTTTGTTGAAAACAATTCCCATATCAACGGAGATCACTGGGTATGTTTTGGGCGAAAACGTGGGGTAAATAGTAAGGGATGTGAAGAGGAGACATGATGGACCTGTGTCCAATAACAGATATTGTTCTGTAAGCTATGAGCTAGGTATGATTCACTATAACTTTTTTGTGACAAAATGGCTCAAGCGACCGGCTATTCAAGCTGGGTGGACAATTACAGCCCTAAGCAAAACCTTCATAGTCTCTTGAACGATAAATTCCAAAATACACCAGATATCCAACATCACCATTTTCCAGATGAGACAGAAAGTAACCACAGGGCGAGTTGCCTTCTCATTAATGCTCATTCTGTGTTCAAATGCCAACAACATCTATTAACTACACCTTTACAGAGTCAAAAGTTTTTCGTGTTGTTCCACCCGATTAATTTAGCCAACATAACCACCAAGAGGAGGGAAAGAATCACCCACGTAGACAAGATAATCTTGACAATGACATTACCCTCCACAAGCATCCTGATTATGAATCCCACCTGCATTTTAAATCGTAGTCCCACAAGGATTTTATACTTGATCCGGGCCCAGGCTTTTGCTTCTGTGCAAAGCGTTTAAGGACACAACTTTAGCTCAGCTGTAGTCAGACCTGTGAGCCTGCCACTGTGCCATGGTGAGCCTGGGCATGCTGAAGTCATGAGAAAAAAAATGGTACCTTGAATTCCTCGAGGTACAAACAGGGGCACAACATTAGCAACTAAATAAGCTGTCAACAATATTTGAAATATTTGAAAGAAACTCACATAAGATTAAATAATATTCGTTACTAGTAATTGAATTCACCAATGGGAACGTGATTTACATCAAATTTACAAAACAATTCAACATGAACATTATTTGCGTTTTGCATGTATTATTTATACGCATAATAATTCAAAAACAAAAACAGTGTGTAATTTCATAAACAAAACAAAAAATAATCAATTCCTTTGATTTACAAATGCCAGTCTCCTCGTTGGGTTAGGACTGGCTGGTATCCTGATATCTAGACAGGGAATTACTATCTAAGTGTTCTCAAGAATTCCGCAACTGTCTTAGCACTATGCGTTTCAGGTGTGTTGCCCTTCTTCAGGTATTTATATTGTGGATATTTCTTTTAACAAGAATAAATATGTTTTAGTGACTGCATCTCTTTTCCAATTGTGGGTGTATATACAAAGTAAAATTTACAGTGGCACTTCACTAACCTGTGAAGACACTCTTTACAAATAGATGTATTAGTCATTAACTGCTCCAGAGAGATATGCTACTCCTAAAGATAAAAAATGTGGCCATAGTTACTCAAAAGTACACTCCCTCGGTTATTACCTATCCTACCCCTGAACCGATCTGTGGCGCATATGGAAACTAAGGCACAATAACCATACACCAAAGTGACAAGTCAGACACGAGGTTCGTTTTCCAAACAAGTCTGGTTTATTTCAAAGTATTCTCAGTCAGCCGACTGGGTCTCAACGCCTCACGACGTGTGTTCTCAAACACCGTGAGATGCGAGAGAGAGCGAAGAGCGCTCAAGCAGCAATATATATACATTAGACATAATCTTTGTAAAGGCAGTTCAATCCGCCCACATACATGTCATTCAGGCTAGGGTTCAGTGATTGACAATTGTGACATTTATGACACATTATTACAAATCTTCATTCAGCCTAAACATAGTTATTCTAGCAAAGGCAGCAGAGACAGCTTTCTGTTATGGGGAACATGGAGCTTCAGCAAGGATATTGTGTTCTTAGCAGGGAAACATTGCTTACTATGTTATCTGTGTGACTTGGGTCATGAGCTAAGGGTCTGATAGTTCTGAAGCAGGAAATACCATTCTCCGCGAAGGAGCACCGTTAGAAGAATATAATTCATGTTTTCACTCCCTTTTACTACAGCGTTTGTAAGACAACCCGGCAGCTGGTGTGCTGATTAGATGCAGCTTCTGCTCGCCTCCAAGGACTTAGTGAGAGAGAAAAACAATGTATTTCTGCACAGTTTTACATTCCTGTCTGTGTTAGTATTGCAGCATGCAGGCCGTGGCCTCGCACTGTGTGTGAGTTTGAAGCCTATAATATATTTGCAAAGCGGTTTGACAGAAAGGAAAAAACCAAATGGCCGGCATTATACAAAATGGATGCCCTTTAGTTACATTGACGATTCTTTGATCGCAATGTTTTTCACATGATGCGATTGGTTTCAGGCCAACATATTTTACATAGCATTCGACTACAGGGTTACGTTTCTGGGCTAACAAACCCTCCTTTTGGCTGTAAGCCAATAGCATCATCCATACATCACGTCTTCATCGGACCATGTATCTAATGCCAAACTACCCATACTGCTGTAATTGTCATCTTAATTGCCATACATTCTTTAATTATTTCATTTTCATGTTGTGCACCTTCACTTAATATGCGAGGAGGTTTCGTTCTAATTGCTTGTACACACTCATTTGTAATTTGGGAGCAGAGGACTGCAGGCATTCTATGCAACAACAGCAGAACATGAGGATTCCAAATATCATAACCAAAATTGCAATTAGTTTCCATCCCCATGTTCACAGCAGTTCCCAGAACCATGAACTTATATTCAGATTCCAACCACCTGTGGGAACATGAATTTCAGAATTTAGGACATGCAATTTTTTAATTGCTTCAAATATCGTGGGGTGGAGTCACTTACAAATACACAGCACGCTGACCCCACTAATTTTACTCCTCCAAGATCAGCCAAAATTACATCAAGGACCATTCCATTTTGTTCCAACGTCATATTATAGAGTATATCTGTAGTTCCATTTATTGTTTTTTCTAATACCTTGGACAGTTTCCTTATATTCCATGAATTTATTGCTTGTCCCCAAAATGGTATAAATGATTTAGCTATATGCCCTACGATCAGTCCTTCAGTATCATCTCGATGTGGCCGAGATCTAGATAGTTTTGCTATCTCAGAAGTTTTGGAAAGAAGTACACCAGGCAAAAGTATACCTAAATAACAGGTCCCTTCCCAAGTTCTAGTTAACCATGGGTAGGCCTGATCTCCACATATAAAATAGACAGAACCTCCTATTTATAATGTTTTTTCTTCTTGCTCAAGCACAGCAATGTTCATGCACCGGGTGGGAACCCTTTTTCTGCAAGCAAAATGGGACAGAACGTGGACTATGATTAATAATATAAGAGGGGGGAACAACATTGTTAATTCCATCCGGGGCCTAGAGAACCTATCTACTGGGCTTGTTCTTACCAGGTTTATTTTGCTTCCGCTTGTAAATACGGAACAACCCAACGGTTCCAATACCAATCTTTCAAATTCATTTATGTTTGTTCCATCAAACTGACCAGTGACACTATCATTCCATTTTCCAAAAAATAGCGTTCTTAATGATGCATAACAGGCGGTATTAAGTGGCAAAGGATGCACATACCAACCCATTCCTCTTTCCCCGTGCTGGGGTAAATGGGAACAGACCCAACAATTGGGCCTGTTCAAGATAGCATGGGTCATATTCATGATCAATAGCAATGTATTATTGTGATACCCTTTTCTATGTTTCACTTCTTGTGAGGGGCGAGTATAAGAGAGCACATGAACTGGGCTGCTCATAGTAGGAAACTCAAAAGAGAGTTCAAAGGATGCACAGTTTCTAGATACCAGAATATTGGGACTAGTGTAATTAAAATGCAGAGTGGTATCATAATCAAAAGCATGTTATTCCTTCTAAACCAAGTCTTTCTTGCAGTAGGCTTAATCTCTATCTCTATATAATCAACAGCATCGGTGCAGGAGGGAGTAGGAGCGAATATAGGCATTGTCTGTAATGTTTATCTCAGGAAAAAAAAATTCAGTGTCCGTCGGGCAAAGTTCTCCACAGCAACACACGTTAGCAACAAACGTTCAGGCCAGTCCAGGCTAGCCTGCTTTTTGATGACAGCAAGCTGATGTAAATTTGCAAAGAGCTCCAAAAAGGCAGGAGCAAGTATCAATATGATTGTGTCGGTACCATATGCCCCGCTTGTACATGCCCGGTTGCATTGGTCCTTCACTTTTCAATGGTAGCACCGGGAAACCGCATGTCAGAGCTTTCATTTTGATCCAGCTTGATACAGCTCATACGCTCCTTTTCCCTAGGCCTCCGTTCCCAGCGTCATCCGTGAGCTAGGAACAAAGGCGAAACAAAAGCTGATTATTCCTGATTTTTGGAACGTAGATTGTACCTCACAGCTCCGGGTACAGTATGGTCGATGAACAATGCATTCTCATTTCCATATGCAAGATCAGTGCCAGCTTCAGATGCACTGCGTGATGATGATAAGGCAGCAGTCAGACAAAGTTGAGGCAGCTTTGGCCTTTCGATCTTCGTTGCAATCTCCCCAGGGGCCCTTTCTCGGGCTTAGGAAGCACTTCTGACAGAGAACTGGCGATGATATCTTTGTGATCAAGTGCAGCTGTCTTTCTTTCAATGTCAGGATCATCAATCTTTCTCATGTGGCGAAGGAAACAGAACTCTTTTTGTGTGTGTTGGGTGGATCCAATGCTTTCGTCCATTCACTCGGACTGCAGTCTGCATAGCCAGTAGCACCTGGAAGGGTCCCACCCAACGCGGTGCAAGTGAAGATTTTCTTTCAAAACTTTTGACAAGTGTCCAGGCCCCAGGCTGCAGAGAATGTCCTGGGCCGGTATATCTGAAAGGAAGAGCCTCCTGCACCTGCTGATTAATCAAACGCAAGTTTTGAGTTAACTATTTACAGTAATCAATAAGTAATGGGTACTCTATATCCCTCAACCACTTCGGTCGAGGGGCATTCAAAACATTTGCTGGTCTCCCCATCACGATTTCATAAGGGGAGAGACCAGTCCTCGCCTGTACAGTTGTGCGCATGCAGAGTAAGGCTAGTGCATCGGGCCATTTCAAACTGCTCCCCGCACATACTTTATTAATTTTATTTTTCAAAATACCGTTCTGGCATTCTACTAAACCGGCACTCATCAGGTGTCTAGCCGAATGAAATTGTTTATCAATCTGAAGACCTGCACAGATTTGCAATATCACGGCCGCAATAAAGTGCGGGCCGTTATCTGACCATATGACATGGGGCAGGCCGAAACGGGGAAAGTATTCTTTTAGCATGGCTTTAGCTGTGGACATAGCTGTACAATCTTTCAGGGGATAGGCCTCTGCCCATTTGCTAAAGGCACAAACCACCACGAGAACATACTTACAGTTTTGGCACCTCTCCATTTTTATGAAATCAAAATGGATGACTTCAAATGGCATAGACGGCGGAGCAAAACTACCTACTGGTGTCACTGTCCCCTTTCCAATGTTATGTTGTAAACAAGTCATGTAATTTTGAACAAATCTTACAGCAGTTTTTCTGATGTGTGGATTCTGCCATACAGAGCCCAGGTGTTGGATAATTTTTCTAGCACATATGTGTGTTGGACTGTGGCCCATAGTGACCATTGCCATCACAGCATTTGGTAACATTCATCTGTTCTTTTTCTTGTCCACCCAACAACCTTCAGAATCTAATTCTGCTGGGCCCTCAGACCAATTTTTTATTTTATCTACAGTAGCTTCTGCTTGCATTTCCTTAACTGTTGCAATTCCATTTTCTATCATGCAGGGTACTTCTTCTAATTTTTCAACATACAATTTTGTGTGTAAATCAGTGGCAGTTTGTTTCGCAATTTTGTCTGCAAATGTGTTTCCCTCTCCAACATTACATGTTACATTTTTATGTGCTTCACATTTCATTATTGCTAATCACTTGGGAAGTGCAAGTGCTGACAACCGTTTCACTATCAAAGTGCCATGTTGGATTTGGGTTCCGTGTGATGTTAGGAAACCCCTTTTAGCCCATAATTGACCAAAATTGTGTACCACCCCAAAGGCATACTGACTGTCAATATATATGTTTACATTGAGATTTGCAGAAATTTCACATGCTCTTGTCAACGCTATTATTTCTGCAGTTTGTGCTGAGTTACATGGGATTCTTTCGCTTTCTATAATGCTTTTCAGTGTCGTGATGGCATAAGCAGCCATTAATGTGCCATCTGGTAATTTAAAACAGGAACCGTCACAAAACAGTTCTCCATCTGGCTCTTTCTGTGGGCTGTCAGTTAGGTCAATTCTTCCTTTTGTCTCTTGTTTAGTAACCATTAAGCAATCATGGGGGAATTGTTTTTCACCACCTTTCGCATTTGGAGGGGACATTAACTCAGCCGGATTTAAAGCGCAGCACCTTTTAATTTGGATATGCAGTGCAAATAGAACTATTTCCTACCTTGTTAATCTGGCTGATGTAAGGTGTTGCTTCTGCGTTCTATTTAAAAGAACGTCCAGTGAGTGAGGTACCATTACGGTTAAAGTGTGACCTAAAATCATTCCCTCGGTTTATTTTACTGACGCAGTGGCTGCAGCAACAGCTCGCAAGCAACGCAGCAAAGCACATGCAACAGGATCCAACGTGGAAGAGAAGTAACAGCATGGTCCATTTCTCCCCCCATGTTCCTGGGTCAAAACAGCCAAAGCGCATCCACTATTTTCATGCACAAATAACTTAAAACTCTTGTTGTGATTTGGCGTGCCCAAAACTGGAGCCGAACATAATGCAGCTTTAAGCAGGTCAAATGCTTCTTGACATTCCATGTTCCATGGCAAAGGTAAGGTAACAGCTTTCCTTGTCAATGCCACTATTGGTTTCACAATCATCGAAAAGTTAGCAATCCACTGCCTACAATATGAAGCCATGCCAATTAAAGCCCTGCCTTCTTTCTGTGTATTTTGCATATCAGAGATACTTTCTATTCTTTCTGGTGTCAATCTTCTTCCCTCCTTCCTTCGAAAGGAGGTAGCCCAAGTAGGCCACTTCCTTTCGACAATACTGGAATTTTTTCAATGATGCTTGGTGTCCATGTGCTGCTAAATGTGTAAATAACGCAACTGTACTTTCTTTACAAATCTCTTCTGTGTCTGCTGCTATCAACAAATTGTCTATGTATGTAGTAATATGCAGCCTGCCGGTAGTTCTAGCATTACTAATTGTTCCTTCAAAGCTCTACTGTAAATACTTGGACTCTCAATGTAGCCCTGTGGAATTTGTGTGAATGTAAATGAACGTCCTCCTAGAGTAAAAGCAAACAAATATATGCTATCTGGATGCACTGGGATTCTAAAAAAATGCATTGTTCAGATCAATAGCACTAAAATATGAAGCAGAGGCTGGAATCATAGGGCCTCATTACAACCCAGGCTGTAAATTACGTTTACACCATGGTGGATGGTGGATTTACCGCCCCATTCCAAGGTGAGTGGGGCGGTAAATCCCCATTCCCCATTTACCCTTCCCCATTCCCATTTTTGCCCCATAGGGCATAGTGGGAGTGGGGAAGGCGCTAATTACGGCACCGTAAATTACGGTGCCGTAATTAGCACCAAGGAGGGTTAGCGCCTTGCATTTTAACGCCTGCTAAAAGCAGGCGTTAAAATGGTAATCAGGCGTTAAGGGTTGGCGCCGTTAAACCCTTAACGCCTGGGTTGTAATGAGGCCCATAGTCAAAATTGTAGTCACATCCGAGACTAATGGAAATTGAGGATCAACCACTTTATTTATTTTGCGTAAATCAATTATAAAACGGTAAGGTATATCATTACATCCTTTCTTGTAAACTGGAAGAATTTGACTATTGCAAGTACGACCAGAAGTTTCTTCAATTACGTTTCTTTTAATCAAATCTGATACAATGCATTTCAAATTCTATCATTCAGGGATTGCCTCACAGTATCAGTGATATTCCATCCTACCAAGTGAGGATATCATATATATATATATATATATATATATATATATATATATATATATATATATATATATATATATATATATTTAACCAAAGGAAGGAAAAACAAATTGCTCTCAATGTGACATTCTAAACGTATCCTCAGAATATGGTGTCTTAAAACAACCATTTAAACAAATATAGGTTGCATATAATGAACCTAATCCCAAAAGAAATTACTTAAAATTACATTTTTAATTCATATTCCAATTTCAAGCACAAATCACATAGACATTTAAAAAGACATAAATACATAACAAATACATTTTTTCTGTATCATAAAATGATTCCACCTCACAAACTTAAGATCACAAATAACTTAGTTGAAAAGCATAATTGAAAAACATCAGTGTCAACTCAATTCGACTTATTCACACAGTGTTTGAATAGCCCAACTTATATAAGTTTATGTCCTATATGTTAAAAATCACTGGACATTCTTCAGGGGCAGAAAAGTTGTCTTGTGCTTCGAGTGGATCTTTATCTCATTCCTTTCACACCAGATTTTTATATCTGTACCAAAAGTCCGAAGAGGTAAATATCTTCCGACTTGATAGCAAAGCCAAATCTTGCTCTTCACCTTTCTAGTAGACAGGGAAATTCACTCAGGGCATCAAGAACTTTCTCATCTTCTTAAACCAATTCACTCACAGCAAAAATCTTCCATCATCAGTTGTTCCATACTTCATGTAGATCATATAATATCTTCATATTAAATGACTGCTGCCTTCAAAACACCAAAGTGTCTAAAATGTCTTTCAATCACAGGTATACACCTCCAAATCGATGGTACAACACAAGTATGTCTTGCACCTTAACCTTATGTTTAGGCAAACATTATGCCGGTTTGAAAACGAGCAGCACAGCAGTTTAGGCTATAACACCATATTATGAGGATACATTAAGAATGTCACAATGCATTTCAATGCTTTTTCTCCCTCAGCCAACATTTTATATTGTGGAATACGCGGCAATGTAATTCCTTCTTTCAAAACAATCTTTACTGGCTCTACTTTCAAACAACCAACATCATTGTCGTTCACTGACCATATACAAGCCGGTACTTTACTCAATTCAGTTGGTAGTGGCTTAGATACAAATTGTGATACAGGAGTCTTTTGTGGTGAGATTGTCAAATACACTCCATCCGGAGAACAATAAATGACCGCATTCAATTTCTTCAATAAATTTAATCCCAACACATTTCGCCACAATTTTTCGTCAAAAGAAATGGGCAAGACTCTGTGAATGGACCTAGTGTTATTGGTACTGGTTGTGACACTGGACTAATTACTGGCGTACCTTATAACCCTACTGAGACATTCTTATGCCCTGACAGTGGTATTTCTGGAACCCGCTGATGGTCAATTGAACATTTTTGTGCACCTGTGTCCACTAAAAAAATGTGCTCCCTATTCCTTTCATTTCTACATACGGCCCTTTCTGGTTGACGAGAATAGATACTGGTTCCAACCCCTCTCTCAGGCTGTCCTAGTAGAACAGTACATCGTCAGATGTAAAGTTGCCAGAGAAATATGCATTGGACTGATTGTCAAATACATTCCCACCATTTGTATTGTTTCGTTGTTGATTATGATTCTGGTTCTAGTTCTAATTACCCTGGATATCCGGAAATTGTGGCGCTCTTTGGTTTCTATTCTGTCCTTGTATTCCCAGGCAACCTCTATTCTGTCTTCTCGGAAAAGTCCCATTTCTATTCTGTATATGCGGGCACTGTGCTTGCCAATGGCCTTCTTGTCTACAATAGGCTCATTGATTAATCCCTATTGGACCCCCTTGTATATTGGACGTTAATGCAAATTGGACTTTGGACGGTGCGTTCCCAACACCTCTATTATTGTTCGCTACTTGCTGTAACAGTACTCTTGTTTTCAAATTCCCTTTGTCCCTCAGTTCCTTATCCTTTTCCAAATTTACTCTGTTCTCATAATACTGGGCCATGTGTAATACTTCACTTTGTGTTTTTGCTTGCCATGCACTTTCAGATGTCACTATTAAACTTTGGATTTTCGGTAATAACCCTCGCACAAACTTATCAACAAACAATATCTTCCCAGGTTCAGTACTTAGATCTTGACCACTAAAATCTGCAAATACTTCTTCAAATCTATTAAAATAATCTGTCGCTCCTTTTTCTTTGCCCTGCAAAGAAGCAGTCAATTTATCCCAAACTATTCTCTTCTCAGGCACCAAAGTTTTCAATGTCTCTACTATTCGCGATGGTAAAGCCAACATTACCTGCAGTGGCTTCTCTCCAGCCTTTCTCTCACTATCAATTCTAGTCAAATTCTCCCATGTATCGCCTAACATCGGCGCGTCACTTATATTTCTAACCTGTTTCCATATGTCTACAGGAAGAATCACGAGAAACAATAAATCAATGTTACTCGATGTAAAAACATATGAATTCAAAACAGATTCAATTTCCTTATAAAATCCTGATGGGTTTTTCCTAATATCAGGGATCGTCTGCTTCATAGTATTTACCTCTTGCCTTGAAAAAGGGACATGTACAAACTGTGCGATATAATGAACTTCTATCATTCGCGCTGGAGTTCCTCCAAATTAGGAGATTCTACATTCATTCGTCTATTAAGCAACAAAGCTAAATCGAGTGAAAAAACAGTTGTTCCAGTTTCAGGCGAAAATCCTCTTTTTATAAATTGTCATTAAATCAGCGGGACAACATATCTTATTCTTCATACATTCATCTTGTCGGTACTCTAACATAACCTGTAATACCTTTCTCTGCATTTCTGGTGTATACTGACTAAACGTATCATGCACTTCAATTGCGGAAATGGCAGCATTCATAATCCATTTAAGCGCATCTCGCGTACAAATCCGCATTTCTTCACTAACAGGTTTCAACAGTGGCAAAATTTGTTGCTGGACATACTACATATGCGGTTTATCTTTTTTCAATAGCTCTTTATACAAACAATCAAGTTCTTGCTTAAACACAAATATTCATCCTACGTGTTCTTGTACTTTCGTCGCATTATCTCGCAAATTCAAAAGAAAAACCAAATCAGAAATGATGTCACAGGCACAAGGGGAGAGGAACTGCTTACTGCAGGTGCAGATGGAATAATGGGAATGGGAGGTACATAAGGAGGAGGTGCAACTGGGTCAGTACTTTGATGTTCATTTCTTCGCTCATTTAATATTTTGTTTATTAGTTCATCTGATGTATGCAAGTCTTGCTGAGGATATATTTTCTGTACATTTAATTGGAAAGCCCTGTCCATGTTTCTAATGGCTTCTGTCTGCTGATGTTGGTCATGCTCTAGCGCTTTCTCTACATTCGTTTTATGTCTGCGCGTGTGTTTCTCCCTACTTCTCAATCAGAGATTAGCTTCCTTCCTCCAGTCTCTTACAACGTTGAAGGCTGCTGGTCGGGCCTTTTGCGTAGCAATACTGATTCTATGTGTTCTATATGTGCTAATTCAAAGCTCCCATTATGAGGCCACTGAAGGTCTGATACATGTCTGGGCTGCCTATGCCAAATCGCATTGAACACTATTGCCCCTATACCGTATTTTATGTACATTTCATGTGCCGGCGACCCTTCAGGTGGCGCGACCTGGCCAGTTTCCTAAGATTGTCTACTGCAGTGAAAATAACTCACTAAACAGGAAGACAATTTCCTAGGCATGGTTAATTCTTACCCTTTTCATACCCTGGGTGTTTGATCTTGCAAGAGCAACATTCAACCAATATCAGGACTTTTAGGAATGGAGGCACGACCCACCTGATCAACCAATTTGTCACTCCGGACGCATTTTGCCTGTATACTGACGCAACCAAGAATTGTTGTGACTCTGTGTCTGGCTCAATCTGCCTTGTTCCAGGACCCTCGCCTTGATGCTTTCTAGGCACTGCTCATCAATCAGGGATCAGCTGTGTACAGATCAGCAGAGGAGTCTCTCATCACTTCTACAGGCGCGCCCCGAACACCTTCCGATCCCGGCTCGACGGCTTCGTCCTCAACTCATTTTTGCCTTCTTCACCTTCAACGTTTACGATGGAACATTAGTGGGAGGGTCCCTATTCAGGCACCATATTTGCTAGGCCATAAAGACTGCATATGGAACCTAAGGCACAATAACCATGCACTAAAGTGACACATCAGATACAAGGTTCGTTTTCCAAACAAGTCTGGTTTATTTCAAAGTATTCTCAGCCGGCTGACTGGGTCTCAACGTCTCACGGCGTGTGTTCCAAACACTGTGAGATGCGAGAGAGAGCGAACAGCGCTCAAGCAGCAATGTATATACATTAGACATAATCTTTGTGAAGGCAATTCGATCTGCCACATGCATGTCATTCAGGCTGGGGTTCAGTGATTGACAATTATGACAATTATGACACATTATGACAAGTCTTCATTAAGCCTAAACATGGTTATTCTAGCAAAGGCAGCAGAGCCAGCTTTCTGTTATGGGGAACATGGAGCTTTTGGCTCAGCAAGGATATCATGTTTTTAGCAGGGAAACATTCCTTACTACGTTATCTGTGTGACTTGGGTCATGAGCTAATGGTCAGATAGTTCTGAAGCAGAAAATTCCATTCTCCGCGAAGGAGCACCGCAAGAAGAATACAATTCATGTTTTAACTGCCTTTTACTACAGCGTTTGCAAGACAACCCGGCACCTGGTCTGCTGATTAGATGCAGCTTCTGCTCACCTTCAAGGACTTAGTGAGAGAGAAAAACAATGTATTGCTGCACAGTTTGACATTCCTGTCTTTGTTAGTATTTCAGCATGCAGGCCGTGGTTTCGCAATGTGTGTGAGTTTGAAGCATATAATATATTTACAAAGCGGTTTGACAGAAAGGAAAAAAGCAAATGGCCGGCATTATACAAAATGGATGCCCTTTGGTTACATTGACGATTCTTCGATCGCGATGTTTGTCACATGATGCAATTGGTTTCAGGCCAACATATTATACATAGCATTCGACTAAAGGGTTACGTTTCTGGTCTAACAACAGCGTTGTGCCCCGCTCCGAGACCAGACCAGAGGAAATGTAGGTAAACATGCCTGGTTTCTTAAAAAGATATTAATAAATAATAAATGTAAAACTCACCAATATAGTACAAGTCTTGTGAACTTCTATACAGAATGGGGAGTTATCAACTTTTCTCGTCTGTGTTCAAGGAAAGAATATATATAATCACTTACTAGCGATTACTCTTAACTCATGTCAATAAAAGACTACCACATTTTAAGCGTAGCGTACCTTGGTTGTGTCCAAAGCGCCTCCAAGGCATTTCAACCAAGAGCAATTCAACAGGTGTTTGGATGTTATGCTGTTTTCCTCTGATATTTTTGTACCTGGATTACATAGGTTCTATCTAATTTCTGCCATTCTAATCACTGTAAGGCAAATTTCAGTGAGGTAATGTTATTTGAATTACCTCTTTAAATACAATTGTGTTATTATTGTATCGACTCGTAATATAACTAAAGTGAACAAGTCACTTACCAGAGATAGTGTTGATAAAATTAGCTTTTCCCGCATCGCTCAGCCCAAAACACTGAGATATACCTTTAGTGTCTACAAATTCAAATGCCAGTTGGCGCCGTTCTGTGAATACACAACGGACGATTATTATTGTCACCGGCGTTCTCGGGCCCCTAACATTGTGATGAGTCTGAGTCTCAGGTAGGGTGGGGAGTGCCGAGTGTCTGGACCTAGGTGTTTGGGAAGAGCCATTCCTTGAAGAGGAAAGTCTTGAGCTCTTTCCTGAACTGTAGACATAATGAGACATGTCTGATATTGGTGGGGAGTAAGTTCCAGATTCTTGGAGCATAGATAGAGAATAGCCCTGTCTTCTGGTTGTTTCCTTTCTGCACTGTCTGTGTTCAAGTTTGCACATGTCCTTACTTCTGGTGGATAACAGACCTCCAGAGATGCTGATGTTATATACATCAATAACATGCTTCCTTACATTAGCTTCCTAGAACTTTGAGGGTCTGCAGTGTGTTTCCAAGACTAGGAAAGAAAGTAAATACATTATTCTAGCTGCATTAAAGAGGATTAAGAGCACCACAGGACTGTGCTGGCGTCCTAGGGCACATTGTATGAGGAGGGGAAGCTCAATTAGTAAGACAACATTGCTCCTATGGTATGGACCTGTCCAGTGAGGGTACTAGCATGCAGTGAGAGACTGTGTTCTTATTTCGTGTTATGTTACTTTGCCTTGACTGTCACCATGAGGCTATGCCATGTTCTTTATGGTGCTTATCAAAATCTCATCTCCCATTACATTACGGCCACTGGGATTCTGTCCCTTCACACACATGCAATCAGTTTCTGCATTGCCATGTGTACCAGCAGTGTTAGCAAGCAGTTGGTACAGCTCAACATTTTCATCAAGCACCCCTCCTTCTTTCCATCTGAGCATTCCCTATCACCTCCCTTGAGGGTATTTTTCTTCATTTAGGGCTGGTCTTCCCTGGCAGCTTACCTGGTATAATCCAGCGAGACCTGTCTCATGATTCATGGTCTTAAAGCTGGTTTATAATCTTGAAGTCTTCCCTCCAAGGTAGATCCTATATAGAGGTCCATAGCCCACATCCTTTCTTACCAGACGCAGCAGTCCTTCTCCTGTCTCTCTTCCTATCTCCCAGGAGTACTCAGGGCTTTATTTGCTTGTTGAATATTTATTTTACATCCTGATGGATAAGGATTTATGGAGGTATCAGGAACACAGTGTGGCTCTTTTCAGATTTAGTTAACGCAAGGGAAAACCCTACTGTTAGGATCCAGGGGTAATACCTATATAAAACAAATGCACAGCTGACCGCAAATGGGTCCTTTTATTGATGATCGATGACTGGGTTATACATTACTTGTGAACGGAGGATAGCACAGGGGCCACGCCACGCGCTGGTTTTGGAATCAAGACGATGCAGAGCAACAGAGGTTTGAATCCTGGATCTGCCCTTATAAACCGAAATCCGGTGTGGTATTAGGTGCACTATAAAAAGCCAATAAAATAAATTGCCTTCTTAAGATTTAGGGTTCATTAGACAGAAAAGATGTATAAAGTTAGGAAGTACAAACAGATATATTTAACAAAGTGGTACACAGGCAAATGGTGTATCCCCAGTGCCAAGTATCAAAACTTTGAAAAATGGATTTTCCTTTGAATTAACATTTGTTACAATGTATTGTGTTTTTAAATCTATACAGGATATGATCGTTTGATTGTGATATTTTTTTTTTTTATTTGTCATAGTTGGTAAACCAACTTTTCAAATGTTTTATATACACTGTTATACATACATTATTCCTCATCTTGAGAAGAAACCAAAAAGTAAAAAAGAGAAAAAATAGTTAAAACAATATTTACAACCCATCACAGTCAGGACAAAGGTGAAACACATAAAGGAAAAAGCATGATAAAGTTAATTACACATTTTTTGAGCACTATAACTAATCAAAACAAAATACCACAGAGTAATTAAATTGTCAACAGATAAGATCCTCCATATTCTCATTTGGGTCAACATTCACCGTTCACTTTAAATTAGTGTGAGCAGTGTTTGAAGTTGAATTCGAATCGGGGAAAATTATTTGATTGTGATATCTTGCACACTTAGGGCCAGACATTCATTAAGTGACTAAAGACCCAACATAGATTGCATGTTTTGCTCTTTGTCATACACATTGTGTGGTTTGCACATTGCCCATTTTGCACATTTGTGAGTATCCAGGTATCTGTTTTAACACTAAGTATGTATGTATTTTCAAGTGAAAGAATGTGTATTTGTGTACATTTAAAATTAAGAAAGCACTACAGCCCACAATGAAATGGGTACGATGTTGTTTCATGGACAGTGTTTTTTTCAGCAGGTGTTTTTACGAAAACACTTTGCCGAAAAAACTCATTGAAATTTTTAGGGGAATGGGAAAGGTCAGATAAGGGGTTGCGGATGGTTTGGAACAATTAAAAATAGATGGGGAGGGGGGCTTGGGGTGGGAGCCCCCCAAAAAATAATTGAAAAAAATGTGATTACTTTTTTCCGCAAAATTCTTTAGGAAAAACACCCATCGTAAAAATGTCTGTCAATGATGTGACATAGAACATTGAAATAAGTATAGTAGGACTATTGGATGTTTTTTTTTTACAAAAAAAACGTTGAAAGCAAAATTAAAAAAGATGTGTGGGTGATTAATATGCCCACAATACTGAATTCCTTTCTTCGTGAAAGACTGTTAGAAATAATTGGACATTCATTGTCAAACAAGAAAGAGTAACGCACAACAAAGTGCATAAAATGGTTCTGTTAGGCCAATGTTTGTGTTATATGGATCTTTTCAGAGACATCAGATACCTGGCAGATAAGCACCATCCATTTACAATCACTATTCTCTAGTTGTTTTACAGTCATGAAAAGCTGGGCATCATGCCTTAACAGCTGATATGGGCACTTTTGTATTATATATATATATATATATATATATATATATATATATATATATATATATATATATATATATATATATATATATATATAGCACATTTCTGAAGGTCAGCACACCATGCACGTGTTATAATTACTCAGCAGGCTGTCGCAGTTCCTTCTAATCTTATGCTGAAATTATATTCGAACCAAACACGAGCTCTGTTCGTGTTTTTCCACAGATCTGTATTTGAGGAGGGGGTGAACACATACTATGGAACCTCTGCACTATACAAAAACAATCAGTGGCAAATACAATTACGGCTTTTGTTTGGGAGTAAGATGGACATTTCATAGTAACTGCCATCCTGCATCCTGGCACTCACACCATTTGCCAATTTATGGTCAGATTGAACTAGAGTTCAATGTATTGCCATGACAAGTCATGATTAAACATTACTAAAAGAAGATTGGGGGGCACCAACATTTCACAAAGAAGTTCAAGTGTTTCAAGGACTTTTAAAAGAGCCCGTGAACCTCCACGAATCCCAGTGCAATCCTAGAACCTCAAGGAACAATTGAGGCAGTGGGAGAGATCTGAAGTGATTTGACTTGCTAAGGGTAGTTTGTGGCACTTTGCAGCCCCAAGTACACCAGTAAGATAGTTAAGAGAACAGAATAAGACATTGGTGTGAAGCCCAAAGTTCACAAACTCAAGTGGAGACAGTGAGCCATCAGGTTTTAAGAGGATGAAGCGAGTACTGCTCAGATGGGAAATAACTCTTTCTGAAACAATTCCATTAAATAAAACTCAATTCAAATAAGAGCCTACATTTTGTAAAATAAATCTTTAATGTGTACATCAAGTAAAACCACAATCACAAAAAATGCTTGATCGGTGCCTCAATATCAAAGTACTCTCCATATCATGAAATAGTAATGTGCATGGAACCTGCAAATAGAGTTTCACATAAAACATATTTTACTGAGCAAACGTTTGGTGCATCTCAGTGGCTAACATTTATTTCTATGTGTCTGCCCTGAAAGTTCCAAAAGGAGAGATGAATTTAAAACTGGTACCTTGAATTCTACTGGTAGACCATCATGTATGTTTCCATGATGCAAATTGATGCTGGTGACATAAAGGCCCTTTGTAACAGTGTGTCTCAACTAAAATATTCCAGCCTGAGGAAAAAGGAGCATTCCACAAGACGGCCGGCCCCATTTTTGACCAGATGACTGGAGCAACGACTCTGCTGAGTGTAGATGAGACAGTAGAAGAAAGCAAGATAAAGCCCTAACCAGGCATGCAGAGGGGAATATGATCTGGGACTTTGGTTTGTTTCTGAAGTGCTGAGCCAATACCTGGGGGAAATGTCACACAAGAGATTTGCCAGGACAGTGAATTCACAGGAGGACTGAGGCAAACTGAGCCAGAGGGAGAATCTTGTAAACCTTCCAAGAGTGGGTGGAAAGAGTAATGCTGACACACAAAAGGAACACATGTTCAGATGGAAAAATCAGACACTGAGCTGGTGTCTGAAGAGAAGGAAGTGTTGGTGAGAATACACTGGTGCAAGAGAAGCACTGAGAAACTGAAGGTGAGACCAGGACAAAAACATGCTCAGAATTTTGAGACCGCCACTCTGCACTGAAACACCAATTATATCCTATTTGGATTTATAAAGTACAAAACAACCAGCTATCGGTGTCACAGCACTAATACATGGACCAGCGCACTAAAAAGCCGAAAAGCTAGAAAAAGTGGGTTCCTGGTCATGTCTGTAAGGATATATAGATTTCAATTGTCTGCATCTCAGTTGGAAGGGAGTTTCACAAGGCATAAGCTTGAGCTCTGAAAGAGAACCTGATTACGTTCTTCTGTTTATAGTGGGGCACTATTACTAACATTTATCTCAAGAATGTAGCTGCCTCTTAGGATGATACCATGTAATTATGTTAGCCAGATACTGGGGGTGGGCCATATAGAGCTTTGTGCAACACGGCCTGTCATTACCACTGTAATGCGGCCTGATTACTAGTCCTAATGACATTTCTTGCAGCAACATTCCTGGGAACTTGAAGTCACTGAATGATATCTTTGCTTGTTCCCAAAACAAGGATTTAACCATAATCTAGTTTAGCTCAGGTTATGGCCCCAGCAATGATGGCAAATTTAGCCTCCAATAAAAAGGTAAATATGTGTGTCAACGTCATGAGATTGATAAGAGTTGGCATGAACTGCCATTGACAGGGTCAGGTCTACAACAACACCAAGGGATTTTACCTTCTCTTGGGAAGAAATCATTGCTTCAGAAACCAGAAAAGTAGGATATCATATTTTTATATTATCTCTTAAATGATCATATATTGATCAAAAGGAATTCCCTCAGATTTAGACAGAGCCAGTTATGATGGCTCTGTAACTCAGTGATGGAAACCAGATGCTGCATGTGCTTAAGGTGTTCTTCTCTGTGCCCTTGAGTTGAAAGAGGACTTGCATATCACCCATATAATTGAGTAACGATATTCCTTTCTGGTTTATGATGCATGGGCTTCAAATGAATATTAAAGAATATAGGGGAAAGGTAAGATCCCTGAAGACCCTCACAAATCAGTGTCCAAAAAAAGGATTGAAGGGCATCTTGCCCAACCAGTGACTCTCTGTCCTCCAGAAATGACTGTATCCAGTTAATAGACAGAAATGACTGCATCCAGTCCCTAGATTTCTGATCCTATCCTCCCACCGGATTCTGTCTCTCAGTAAGAACCATTTGATTTACTTTGTTGAAAGCAGCGGATAGATCAAGCAACACAAAGATGCCTGATACATTGTCCTCATTCACCTGCAAAAAAGAGTTCCCCTGACATAAAGCAGTGCAATTTCAGTTCCCTTATTTGGTCTGAAGCCAAACTGCTTGTCCTTAAGAATTGAAAGAAGTTTGCTTTCTCCAGAGCCTTCAGGATAAAGGGATGGTTTGCAATAGGTCTGTCATAAATCCACAATACTGGGTTAAGATTTGACTTTTTTTCAACAAAGGAGTGATCCAGGTCTTTTTTAAGGGAGCAGCAATTACGCTTTGACTTGAAGAGTAATTTACAAGGTTTATAATGAAAGGAAGTTGTACACACTCCTTAATTGAGCCTGAAAGGCAGGGATCACCAGGATAGTTTGTAGGTTTAAGACTGTGACTAATCAAACGAATATTGAATGAAAAAAGAACACGGGCTGGTGCAGTATAGGTTCATGCCTCCCAAATGCAGTAAGAATTTCCAAGATAGGAGAGAGCTTTTCCACCAAAGCATGTCCTTCGGGAAATTGATTTCCAGATTTGGGACATTTTATTCCTAAAGTATATGTGAATTTTAACACACCATCCAGACAAAGGTGGTACTCTATCCAATTTTGGGGTCTCATGTGAGAACTGCATTGGGATTTTAAACAGCAGTTTTTGAGACTGTTTCAGCAGTGTTAATTAGGGAATTATAATGGACTTTCTTTTTTTAACAATGGACAATGTATACTTTTTCTGGAGGTGTTTATTCTAAGCATCTTATCTTTTTTAGATGTGAAGAAAATAATTGTTCTTTTTCTTTGGACGATGTTATTACATATTTCGTTATTATAGTAAGAAAATGACACTGAGAAACTGAGACACTATAGGGTGAGCCCAGGGAAACGGGTCAGCCACTCTGCACGGAATTGCTAGAGATCAAAGACACACACAGAAATAAAACAGGCTGTGAGCTGGGGGGCACTCACATTGCACTGAAGTCTGTGGAGTTAGATACACTGAAGGAAAGCAATGGAGAACTATACGATTAGAGCTACACTCCAGTCACTTTTGAATGTGGTTCTAAGAGAGAAAGTCAACCAATACCAACTATTAATTGGAGGTTGTGATTCCAACACTTCACAAGACAACGCAGGTGGTGCATGTAGTACACTAAAACAATCTGTCTTCTGGCAGTTGAAGGCCTTTCACTACCAAAATTGGTGAAAGAAAGAAAGAAAGAAAGAAAGAAAGAAAGAAAGAAAGAAAGAAAGAAAGAAAGAAAGAAAGAAAGAAAGAAAGAAAGAAAGAAAGAAAGAAAGAAAGAAAGAAAGAAAGAAAGAAATTATACAATAGAAATGTGCAGGCTTGAATGGTCATTTCAAGGCAGGGAATCAAAGAATACAGAACAACAGACATATTCATAGCTAGCTATGGCAAGGGCCAGCTGACAGAGAGTTGGAAAAGCAGGGAAATTGACCCAAGGCTGAAAGAAAAGTGCATTTCTTTCATTGTGTTTCCTTAACAAAATGGCATTTTTTAATATGTTTGATGCATGTTGTCACATCGTATGTGGTGTCACCCTGCACAACAAGCACTGATATTTTGTTTTTGCATGTGAGGAGGTCAACAGAATAAATTCACCAAAAACATTATCTTCTTACAGAAATATGACTATACTATAACACATAGAAACAAAATGGTTCCCTCTTAGGGAACCTCCGTCCTCTGCACACTGCCTATGCCCCTGGGAGCCAAACTTTTTGTTAGAGGTGGCAAGTGGATCATTTGGAAAGGAACCTGGTTTGCAACCGCACTATTTAATTTGAGATTTTTAGTTTATCGAAGAGGGATCCGTTTTGTTTCTATGTTCTGAAAACAACCTATATGCCAGAGTTGTGGTTTTCTCCCCTGCACCTAGAAACACATTACTGAGCTGGTCAAATTCTTATTTACTACATTGAACATCTTTATAGTCAACTATAATAAGGGTGCTTTGTGATAACAAAGTTTAGTTCATACTATAACATATACCATTGTTCTTTTCCTCCTGTTTACGATTTCCAGCATTGTTAAAGTGGGAACAGTGTAACAAAGAGACATACGAATTACTGGGAGGACCATTGGTTCTAAATATACTGGCGCTCCTTTTTCATTTACTTACAATACTACAGCACACTACCAGTTGATAAATAATGGGTTTGCAATAACTGGATGTTTACTCATGTCACTAGTATATTTCTTTCAAAGGTCTTTAATCCAGCAAACATTACAAGAGCTGCCTTATTTTCACAATAATGGGGCACTCGCTGCAACTGACATTCCCAGCACCCTTCACAATCCCCCTTTCAAATGGAGAACAATGTTACACATTTCCAATAACACAAAGCAGCTACCAAAATCCCTAATGACAAGCACCAGACACTTTGCTGTTTTCTTTCCATCTTTCAATCTACAAATAACCCAGCTATGATTTGTCTTTTGAGTCACCGACAAACTCTCAAACAGAACATCCACCAAAACTAAAACAAAGAAAACGGCCTTCCCTCACTAATGGACAGCAATGAAAATTGAAGTAAGGCAACGAGAGACACGTGTTGTCTTTCGCTTCTATTTATTTGTGGAATTGTAACAAACCCCACGGACACCACTCTGTCTACTCCCACCAGTAAGATAACTGCTTCTCAACTGATCACCACTGAATCATAACACTTTGTGCTTGTTCCATTTCCTCATTCTACATTCCATTACAATCTTGTAACTAATAATACCAACATTCTAACTCTAGCACATGTTGCACATCCCCCTTCCTAAAACAAAAATGTGTTAAAAAAAAGAACTCAAGAAGGAAAAAGAGAAGGAAAGAAAGAAAAAAAAGAAAAAAATGAAAGGACCTCACTGTAAGGATTTCAAACTCCCTGATAATGCATGCTCACTATCTGAAAAGAGCATGAACTGTTACCAATAATTACTATCACATTTTCATATTTTATTTTGTTTTGTAACCATGTAATCATGAAACTTGTTCACCACTCTTCTACTCCTCAATCTCCTCCTCACCTCCCCACTCTCTCTCTCTCCGAACTCCTATAAATTCCATCCACACCATTCTGTTCTCTTCTTTCACCTCTATCAATATTCGCCCCTCTTTCCTTCCACATCAAATCATTCCAAAGGTTCCATAGACTCTAATCCTCCCCAATAACCCTCCCATCGACACACTTCAGTACTCTGTTGCGGTTTCACACAGTGCAATCTTCCACCCTCAGTGCATACTTAAAACATTGCACCACCTTCATGGGACCAGAAAACTTAGACATGCCCTTCCTTTATTATCTACCCTTCCTCACTTTTACCAAATCACCTAATAGAACTGTTTCAATTACTTTTCCTCCTTTGTTGATTCTACCTTTAAACTTCTTGTTGTGGTAATCCTTGTTTTTCTTCTACATCTCCAACATCTTATCTGCCACAAAACCTTCACACACTCTCTTCATTCCTAACTTCTCATTCACCCATGAAGGAGAAACTTTACTATTAGTGTCCCTACCTCTCATAAGCCGAAAAGCTCTCGTAGCACTGTGTGGTATCACCCTAATGCTCTACAACAAATCACCCAAATTCTCCTTCCAATCAAGACCATTGGCTGATACAAGTTGTATGTATGCACTCACCTACCAGTCTATTCATTCTCTCCACATAACCATTGGTTTCTGGATGATATACGGACAAGTGTTTCCATTAGAAACCCATTTTTGTTGCACATTCTATAATCTCCCTAGAATCAAATTGAGGGCCATTATCAATCAATGCTTCTTTCAGCACACCTTCTCTCCAGGAAATATGTTTTTCAGAAATTCGATAACTGTTCTTGATGTAAATCTGTCTATAACCGCAACCTCCGGCCAACATGTGTATCTGTCCACCATTACCATCAGAAATCTGCTTCCCTGTCTCAAACCTTCAAATGGACCCAGTATGTCAATGCCCAATTCCATCCATGGTCCCTTTGGCACCAGAATCGCTGACAAAGGTAAGGTTCTGGTCACCATATTTCTGTCACAATTCCCACACGGTGCACATTGGTGAAGAATCCTTTCAACCTGTGTATCCATTTCTGGCCACCACAATCTCTCTCTAACTTTCCTTTTCATTACAGTGAGCCCTGGATGACCTTCATGTGCCAGTTAAACAATCTGCATCCTCACTTTTTCTGTAGGCACTAAACTCGAGCCTCTCAAAATCCAGTTACCTTCAATGGACACTTCGTCCCTCACCATATAGTAACCAATAAAGTTTTATTCCACACTATCCTTTTCAGGTCATCCCTTTATTATCCATTCCTTCACTTTGCTCAGCAAACTATCCACCATAATGCGTTTCTCCCATTCTTCTTCACTCAATGCGATAGTTACACCACACCCTTGCTCTTCAACTTTTCCCAAATCTTTTTTCCCCCTCAACATCTGCTCTCGGCATCCAAGACAGAAAGTTAGTAATATAATTTCACCTGCCTGGCAAATACTCAATCTCATAATTGTACTCCCAACCTCAAACCATCCTTGCTATTCTCGATGTAGCCCTGGTCAAACCATTAACTGTCAACACTTCCACTAATAGCTTGTGGTCAGTCCTTATTGCAAATTTGTCCCCCTAGACATTTTGTCTGAAATGTTCTGCTCCCAAACAGCATGACAACAACTCCCACTCTATTACAGAGTAGCATGTTTCAGTGTCTGTCACTGCTCTAAATGCAAACATCACTATCCTCTCCTGATCCCCATCCTTCTGAAACAAAAATTCACCCAGGTCTTTGAAACGTGCATCTAACGTGATTATGGACTTCCTTCCTGGAACAAAACCTTGAAACAAAGGGGTTTCACTTATGCACCTCTTCACTTCATTCACATGGCTGTAATTCAATTGAAATGTAACATTGTTTTTCATAAGTTCCCTTTACGGATGGGTGATACCAGCAAAACCTTCAATAAACTTGTTTTAATATTCAGCCAAGCCCAAAAAGGAATGTAATTCCTCCTTAATACTTGGATAAGGTGTTTTCTCAATTGCTTCCATAGCTTTTAACCTAGGTTTAAATCCCCTTTTCGACAAGGTGTGAACTAAATACTCCACTTCCGATTTACCAAACTTGCACTTGCTATGTTCCACCATTAACCCTTTCTCTTCTAACTTCCCTAAAACCATACACAGCCTGTCCTTACACTAAAATGTTATATTGGGATGTCTGTACCCCTGGCACCCCTTCTAAGAAATGTGTCATGACTCTTTGAAACACTGCAGCCAAACATGCTAACCAGACAGCATTTGTAAGTAGAGGTTCATGCCAAAAGGTGTAATGAATGTGGCATATTTCCTCAGTTCTGGATGCAGCTGTATCTGGTGATACGCTGCTGACAGTTCAATTGTGGAGAACATGTTGGCCTTCCCTATTAGGTTCAACATTTCAGATATAACAGGCAAAGGCACCTTTCCAAAACAATCACTTTGTTCAACTCCCTCAGATCTATGCAGATTATCACTTTACCATTAGCCTTTCTAGCTACTACTATGGGGAACACCCATTCAGACACATTAACTCCCTCAATCACCCCTTCTCTCTTCAACCTGCTTGACCTATTCTCTCAAAGCAATAGGTATATGCTTAACAGCATGTGACATGAGTGTAGTATCCGTCTTGAGTTCAATCTTGTGACAATAATCCTTGAACCTCCCAATTTCTTATCTGAACACCGCAGGAAACCATCCCTTCTCCCTGCCCAGGGCATATTTGTCAGTATCTACTCCATTTTCCAACACTAGTGATACAGGTTCTTCACTTCCAGAACTAAGTTTGATCTTTAGTTTGACTTGATTTTCTTATCCTAACACATTTACCCCTCTTTTTGTCACATATTATTTAACTTCTGCTAGCCTCCCTTTAAACTCAGGAATTGCAATCCTGCATCCAATCAACTTGATATGAACTAAGTTAATTAGAAGTATCTCTGACGATTCATAGTGTCAGGGTATTTTTTCACCCCTGCCCCCTAAAAACATTAAAGTGCCTATTACTTATCATTAAACAACTTAGATCTCTAGACAAATTAAGGAGTGTGTTACCCTATTATCTCTTCCTCCAATCAACTTGATCACAGACCCCTCAAATGCTCCAGGATTCTTTACATTTGGCTTCTTCGGGCCTGAATTATAACCCTTTTTTTGCACAATTCATCCCATTTTGCCTTTGTGACAATGGTATGCCGTGAGCCTGAGTCTACCATTAGCTCTATGCTGACTCTGTCTTGAACATACATTTGGGAGCCCATTTTTTGTTTCCTCACTCTATAGTAACTACTTCTACTTCTTGCTCACCTTCTTCTCCCTCTTGTACTTTTTCCTGTATACACTTCACTTGACTTCCCTGTTTCTTATTCCTACATACGGCCCCAAAATGACCCATCACACCACAATTTGAACATTTCTTGTTCAACGCTGGGCAAGCCTGTGAACTACCATAATGTCCTTTTCACTCGCATCGATAAAACCTTCCAGTCATTGCTTACATCCTCTGTCCTGCCGTTGCTTCTTCTGCTTTAATGCCCTTGCTGCACTCTTTTTTTTTAAACGGTTTTTATTATTTTTAAAACAAACAAACAATACAAACCAAACTAGCAGCGTTATTTGCAACAAAACACATGAACATCAATTAGTGAAAACCACTGCTCCCCCAATCCCTCCCCCCTCAAGAGCTTGTTTATCTTTCTCATTCCGTATCTGCTGCGTGTGGCAGGGTATCACCTTCTTCTGAGACTGCAGAATCCGTTATTGTTCCAAACAGTCCTGCTATTAACACTCTCCATGCTAGCAGGGTACTCACTTCTTCTTCCCCACACTTGCTACATGCTTCCTGCCATACCACCGTTTCAGCCTCTGCCCATTTTTGCAAATCTCGCCACCATACTTCGACCCGTGGCTTATGGCACTGCTTCCAGCCCATGGCAATCCTTCGTTTTTCAAGCACATATGCCAAGTCCTTCAATTTCCCAACATGTTTAAGTTTCCGTGGTCTGGGAAACCCTCCCAACAGGCAGGCCCAGGCTGTATCTATAGTGAGCGTGACCCCTTTGTCCGCTAGTTTTTGCGCCACTTCTCCCCAGAAACTCTCAATCACTGGGCAAGACCAAAACATGTGTGTCATATCAGCATCTTCCTTATCGCATTTTGGGCACGCTTGTCGTCCCGCATTTACAAACTTAGATATTCTCATCGGGGTCATCTAAGCTCTGTGCGTTATGTACAACTGCATTTGTTGTAATCTGGCATTTCTGGACTCCTTCTTGTGGTATCCCATAGCACGCTCCCCTACCCGGGTCATCACCATCTCATACAGTTTAGAGATCTCATGCCCTCCTTCTGATATGTCATATATTGTCCCCATGGTGGCGTCTGGCTCCTCCGCCAATACAGTCTCAGGCCAGGTTTTACGAATATTCTGCAACAGCCTTAGATACATGACATACTGGCCTCTATGCAAGCCCGCCTCTTCCCCTAGTCCTTCAAAATCCTTAATGGCCCCCTCTTGCCAGACATCCCCCAATGTAACCAGCCCGACCGACTCCCAGTAGGTCCTGATTATCATCCTTAGTTGTTTGTCTTCCCCTGCCAAGGCCGCCAGTGGCACTTGCGGGGAACACGGGTACGGGTCCTCCATCATTCGACATACTCTACGCCACATCTTCCACCCAAGCAACATCATACCCGGGCGCTCCTTCATTTCAGGCCTAGGCAACCAAATAATTTCCTTCAGGTAAAACGGAGTGCAGTCCTGTCCAAACAGCCTAAATTCGGGAGTTACCTCATCAGAGAGCCATTTGGCCACATATTGCAACTGGCCAGCTACATAATAGGCCTCAAAATTAGGCAGCTTAATACCCCCTTTTTCATAGAAATTCTGCAACTTCCATAGCACCACTCTATTCCGAGTGCCATGCCATAGGAAGTCTCTGCACATACTATTCAGCTTGGCAAAAAACTTTTTAGGTATCATGTACGGAATATTGCTGAAAAAATTTAAGAGCCTGGGTAGGACCACCATTTTGAGCATCGCCCCCCGTCCCATCATCGCCAGCGGCAACTTCTCCCAAAACTTCATACTTATACAGATTTTTCCCACAGCCACCTTGGTGTTATGCAAATGTTCCTCCTCTGCCGTGTGATGCACATCTATTCCGAGGTAGCGGAAGGAGCCAACCGCCCATGGTATCGACAACACTGGCAACCGCTCCGGAGGGGTTCCTCTGTAGCTACCCAATGGGAACGTGCTCAATTTTTGGGGGTTCACCGCTATGCCAGACAGTTCTGCATACCTTTCCATTACCTCTAGAATATACTGAAGATTTTCCTCCGGATATTTCAGATATAATAGCAAATCGTCAGCATACAGGGATATTAGGTGTTTCTCACCCCCTACCTCAATGCCTATCATGTCATATTGTTGTCGAAGGTACACTGCTAGGGGCTCCAGGGCCAGAATATATAACATCAGGGACCAGGGGCACCCTTGTCTGGTGCCTCTGCTAAGTTGCCACCTCTCGGATATCATCGCTCCTGTACGTACCCCAGCCAGCGGCTCACTGTACAGCAACTTCGCCCACCTAACATAGCCCGGCCCCATCCCATATTCCCTCAGGGCCTCCAGCAACCATGGCCACCTCACTGAGTCGAAAGCTTTGACTGCATCTAGGGACACAACCGCCATTTCATCCTCGCTCTTGTTCCCCTCTTCAATCACCCGGTGGAGTCGTCTATGGTTGTGGGTTATATTTCTGTTGGGGACATAACCTGTCTGGTCCGGATGTATCAGTTTACTAATAACTCTACGCAACCTATTGGCCAGGACCACCGTCAATATCTTGCCGTCCTGGTTCAACATTGACAAGGGCCTATAGGAGCCGCAGCTATGCCCTGGCTTGTTGGGCTTAGGGAGCGGTATAATTATCGCTTCTCTAAGCGATTCCGGCAGCCGGCCCACCTCAAAAGACTCATTGAGCATTTCTAGCATGGGGAGGGAGTATCTCCTCTCTCTATGCTTTATAAAATTCGCTAGGGAGTCCGTCCGCACCCGGGGTCTTACAGGTGGGCAGCTGCTTCACCACCTCCTCCAATTCCTCTATAGTAATCGGTGAATACAGCTCCTCCCTTTCTTCGGTACTAATCTTAGGTAATCCCATATCTCTTAAAGTTTCTCTTATCTCCTCTCGATTGCCCCCCCCTTTGTCCTCATATAGTGCCCTGTAATAGTCTGAGAATGCCTCAATGACTCCTTCTTGGGTGTCCGCTACCTCCCCATCCTCTCTGGTTATCGTCCTAATTGGGGGCCTAGGGGTTTCGCTCTTGTATAACCACGCCAAAAGACGGCCGGTTTTATCCCCACCTGCATGCTGTCTCTCAACATACTTCTTATAGTTAAGGTTGCAGAGCCTTTCCCAAAGTTCTGCACATTGCTGCTGCAGTTTGAGTACTAGTTCCGCATCCCCTCCTCCCCTATTGATTTCCCGTTCCAGTTCATCCTCAGCTCACCTAACTACATTAGGACCACACCCTGTAGGCCCTTTGATTTAGCAATGGCAGCACCCCGCAATACCACCTTAAAGGCTTCCCAGAGCGTGCCCGTTGAACCCACACTTCCAGCGTTTTCCTCAAAATAATGTGTGATCTCATCCCTGATATCCTCTCTAAAGACCGGGTCCTTGAGCGCCTCAGCCCGGAGGCGCCACGTCGGTATCCGCGCTCTGGGGCGGCAGTACTGCCAACCCAGAACCAGAGGCGAGTGGTCTGACAGGACCCTCGCTTTGTAGTCTATTTGGGTGGCCTCTATCACCACATCTGGCGTGGCAAAAAAATAATCAAGTCTCGTATGCAGTTGTTGTGGGGCTGAGTAATGCGAGTACTGTTTCTCATTAGGATGTTTCAGCCTCCAAACATCTGCCAGCCCGAAGTCGTCGAGCAGTGTCTGCAATGCCCTGGCTGCTGGGGTGGGCCTATCAATCTTATCATCAGATCTGTCTACCCTGGGGTTAAGCACGCAGTTAAAATCCCCTCCCCAAATAACACCCCCCCACACACGCACCCAGGTTGGTACACAGAGTCCTAAAATATGCCACCGTATTTTGATTGGGGGCATACATATTTACAATGCACACCTCCCTATTCTCCACCAGTGCCTTCAATATGACTATCCTCCCCTCTGTATCCACCACCTCTTGTGTAAGTGGGAGCGGAACGTGCGGTGCACCCAGACCAACACTCCCCTAGCGTAGGCAGAATACAGAGAGCCCACTACAGTACCTCTTCACTTCTTCCCCACCAGTTCCAACTTTTGCCGGGTCAGATGCGTCTCTTGCAACAGTGCAGTATCAATCTTCTGTCTTTTCAAATACATCATGACCTTGTTCCTCTTTAGGTAACTATTGAGTCCCCTGACATTCCACGTTACGATCTTAAGATCCCCCATAGCTCATAAGTATCCTCCCCCCTTCCGTGTAACAAATCCCACCTGCCCACGCGATACAGATACAGCCCTCTGGCTTTTTCTTGTAGCTTCTTGTACAAACTCAAACTCCCCATAACTATACACACCCCAAACTCCCCACTTCCCTCTCCACCCTCTACCCATCCCTTCCCCAACACCACACACCCCAACTGCTGCCCAGCTCCATCCTCAGAACTCAGGCACCCCCACATCTAGCCCTGCAAGCAGCAAACAATGCCCAGAGCTCAGTAGGGTGAACTCACCCTAATGGCCACTTAACTAAAGTTACTAAGTGGGGTTAAGAGATCCGCTCTGCAAGGCTCCCCTAAATACAGCAATAGTCAAAGTGCTCATAATATCTTGTGCAACAGTCTGACCTTCTCTTCCTAAGGCCGCGCAAATGACTATAATCAAGTCCCATAGATCTATTCCGCGCCATCTTGTAGCACCCTCCTCGTGCACTACTTATCTCCTCCATCTCCTCTTCCCGTCCGAACGTCGGGCTCCTGGGGACATCCCTGCATGTCGAGCCATCCCATGGCGTCCTCCAGAGTCTCAAAAAACAAAGTTTTGTGTTTATGAAAAACTTTCAATTTCGCCGGATACACCAACATGTATTTATAGCCCGCCTCTCTCAATCTCCGCTTTACTGTCCCAAAGTTCATGCGGCTACGCTGCACAGTCAGGTTATAGTCCCGGTAGGCCTTTATGTTTGCCGCTCCTCGTGTAATCGTTCATCCCTTGCGGAAGTGTTCCAATATCCTCTCCCGGTCCCGGTAATTAAGGATTTTGGCTATTACTGGCCTAGGCGGGTTTCACGGCGGCGGCCTCCTTGTTAGAGCTCTATGCGCACGTTCCACCGCGAATCCTTGAGATAAGGCTCCTCCAGGTATCTCCTGCAGCAGCATAGATTCAATGAACGTAGGATCGTGGCCCTCCGATCCTTCTGGCAGGCCCACGATGCAAATGTTGTTCAGTCGGGCGCGTCCTTCTGCCTCCTCCGCCCTGTTCTCCAAGTTGCCCACTCTCTGTACCAGGGCATGCAATTCGGCCTTATGGGAGGCACAATCCGCAGTATTCGGGCTCACCTCTTTCTCGAGGGTCTCCATGCGCTCCGCCAAGGACCTGACGTCCTGCCAGAGCAGATTCACTTCCTCCTGCACCTCACCGACCTTAAGGTCCAATGCCATTTTCAGCTCAGTTAAGGCCAGTTCAAGTTTAGCTTCCCAGGTCGCCTTCAAGTCCGCAATCGCAGCCAGGACCTCTTGGTTAGTACCCGTCGCAGGCATGCCGCCTGTAGGCGACTTATCCTTACTCTTGGAATTTTCCAGACCAGGGGACGTCTTAGCGAAGTCGTCCAAGGTGGGCTGCTTCGCCTTCGGTCTCACTGTTCTATTAGACATGACCCGGAGGACCTGTGTTCTGCACAAGTTACAAATGCGCACCCAGTACGCCTCTTTCGTTCGACCATCGTACGGCCTGCTCCTTCCTTTGTTCCGGTCATTGGTCGGCCATTTTGTGTCGTCTTTCGTCTCCGGCGCTCCTTATCTTTTTCGCACAAAACTCCACCGCCATTCCTCCCACGCCTTCCAAAAGTTCACAAAGCGCAGTCAGACCGTTCACACACCGGCATGTGTGTTTTCAGCAGTCGTAGGCACGTCGTTATGCACTATTCCGCCAGGATCATTTCAGGATCTCGGGAGCCCCTCCAGATCACGTCCTCCTACATGGCCCTCGTAGCCACGCCCCCGCTTGCTGCACTCTTTATTCCTATTCTCTCTGTAATTAACTATTGACATGTCTTTCCTGTCCTTAAGTTTGAACACCGTCACTTTTGTCGACATTTGCATGTCCCTATCGTTTGCTTTCATTGCCTTTGCATGAATCATATTGTGATCTACCTTTTGCAATTGTCTCCTTCAATGAGGGATCCCTGTGCATCCACAGTTTCCCTTACACCACATTACTGTTTGTGTGTATTATAATTTGGTCTCTGATGAGGTCTTCCAGTGCCAACCCTCTTCCAAAATAACATGACAACAGCAACTTTTTATGTGTGCTGATGCACTCGTCCACAGACTCATCCACTTCTTGTTTTCAAGTGTAGAAGTAATGCTGAATAAATGCCACATTAGTGTTAGAGTAGTAGTATATGTCTAAACTCTTCAACACTTGCTCATATTCATCAAAACCATCTTCTCAACCCTACCTCAACAGCAGTAATTCTCTGTAAATCCTGTGTTCTTCTGGGTCCAAGGAATGTAGTTGCAACATTTTTTTTCTTGGCCAGTATAAAATGTCATTCTCAGTAGTTCCCATATAATTTCCCGAATACCGCTTCCATTTCCTCCATGGGATTTGGGGATCACAAGCCACGGCCAGGAATGGTTGAGGTGGGTGAATTGTCACTCCTTGCATGTTAAACTCTGGCGAGCAACAATTTTCCCAATGCATTAAATGAGCGTAAGTACAATTTGCCCTTAAATCCTGAGCAAAACACTCTCTTATTTAATGCCTGGGGGAATGGCAGGTGGAATGCTTAAATAAACGATTCCACTGGCGTGGGCCCCTGTGTAACAGTTGGTTGTCCTGGCACCCCATTCAGCAAAGATGGCTGCCGCACGCTCATCACAACTTTAGGTCCTTTCCATTTCCTTTCCGTTTGCGCTCGCAGAATGGACTGTGGTTGCTGGCTAATGAAGCAGAGGAAGCCACGCACCTCACTTGCCCTCGTCCTGAATGTGAGATCCACCTCACGTCTGTATCCTATGCCACCGAGTGCATGAGCAGAGCCCCCAAAACAATTAGGTCCCAACCCAGTCCCTCTCCTTACTTGGGGGAACGCTAGCTGCACGGGCCTCGAGTCCCTCAGTCTTCCAAGTAGGCTACAGAGTCTGTTATGCACATCTGCACCTTTAACAGAAGCAATCACCCAAAGCATATGGGCAATCTAGTTTGGCAAAGACAGGATATTCTGACCAGCTGCACTGGTCCTGCTCAGCTGCTGTGGCCCTTGGTCAGGCAGCACTGCTCAGTGCTGAGGGGTGTCCTTCTGGAAGTTCTGCTCGACTCTGCACATGTGGGAACTGCCCGCTCATCACCAATTGAAGTAAAGCAGCTCGCCACACGTGTTGTCTTTCTCTTGTATTTATTAGTAAATTGTTACAATCCCCACGGACACCACTCTGCCCACTCCCAGCAGCAAGATAACTGCTTCTCAACTGATCCCGGCAGAATCTTAACACTGTACTTATTCCAATTCCACATTCCACATTCCATTACAATCTTGTGACTAATAACATCAACATTCTAACTCTACCACATGCTACAAAAATCACATCATAACAAGTGATAATCATCACAGCGCTTGACAGTAACCACACACACACTTCAAACAAAAAGTTAAGGCCATAACTAACACTGTTCTGAAAAGCTTTTGACATCTGTTGGTCTTTCTGTTGCATCAGTAGGTGAGGCAACCAATTACAAATAAACACCACACAGAATGCTGAACTTTCAACTAATCAAAAGGTCAGACAAATATAGCAGCAGGGAATCGGGACACATCACTTATGTGAATGAAGAGTCATACACATTTAAAATTGGAGACTAGCCAAAACAGTGTTTTTCCCTCACATAGTGAACAAAAATCATCATCTGTTGGCCAAAACGGAAAGGAATATTGAAAAGCAACTCAACCCGTATTACTTGACTAGCCTTGACCCTTGTTCCTCTATTTGGTCACTGAACTCCTAAACACATTTTAAACACATTTTAATGTTGAAGAATATGGTAGGAAGAGCTGTATTTGCATCTACATGCATAAAAGAGCTGATGAAAAGATTTAGTTTTTAAACAATTTGTACTGTAATATTCTCCGAGACATAATCAGTCCTCATCGTGTCCTTATCCCTGTGGGTGCTACCATTTGATCAGCACCCCCTGAGTATACTGTCCTGGTTTGACCGTTCTCCCTCTACTGCGTGGAAGAGTTGGATCTCTGTTCTTCATTTTTTGAGGGGACCACCCATCCAGAAGATGCTGAACAACCTTCCTCATTAATATGTAATTTGGTCCTGCTTCGAACCGCTCCTCTTTTGTGAGACTTACCGAGATCGGAAGCAATGCAGACTACTGCATTGATGTCTTACTCCATGTTAACTGAGGGAGCCATACTTTTGATTGGCAGACATGACAGCAGGTTCACTCTCATGTTGCACCACCTCGCTTGAATTCCACTGCATAGTAAAGCTCTTGCAGCCTGGCTGATAACTTAACTAGAATGGGTAAAGCTGTGCTTGTGCATGCTGAAGTCAATACTTGAAAAGGGAGGTGGTGGTCCCATGAGTATCCAGGGTACATCCCATCTTTATTATGTAAAGTGGCACTCCCACAAAACACAAGCTAGAACTTACCTCTCAATTAACTGACTAGTTCAGTTCAGGTGGCTGCAACGTCCAAGATGGTTACTTTGTCCCATGGACCAGAGACAGTATTGGTCCCAGGACCGTATGGCCTGCAACTCCTCTGAGTATTGACTTGTTCAGTGCAGCAAAGGGAGGGAGAGCCTGGTGTTTATAGTCAGTTGCTTTGCCACTTCGAGGGCTTGTCTTTGTTCCTCCCTCAAGGTGAAATGTACCCCCTTCCTGGTCAGCCACCAAAGCAGTTCCGCGACTTTGTCAAAATCACACGGTTTGCATAGAATATTAACAGACCAAGTAACAAGAGCCACTCTTCCTTAGTCTATGGGGCAGTGGCAGCCTTAATAGCTAGCACGAGATCCATTTTGCATTTAATATCTTAAGCAGAAAGAGAGGGGTCGACATAGTCCACCTCTTGACGAACAAGCTTGTCCTTGCTTTCTTTGTAGGTCAAGCCGTTGTCTTGCATGATCCCCAATACCTGTTTGAGGACTTCCTTGTGCAACAGAGTTGTATTTGTAAAGATAGTGAAGTGGTCCTATTAAAAAAACGACTGCCTTGATGCCTTTGAAGTGATTGTCAATTATGCACTGGAATACAGCAGTTGTGGGTCTAGGCCAAATGGCAAACCAACCCATCAGTGTGCAGTTGATCAGTGGGAAATGGTTTGTGGTAGCATGGTAGCCTTGAAGGTCAGATGTCCTCTACTGCTGGTCAATAGGGTGGCAAGGGCAGTAATACCAAGTCGCAAATATTTAGTCAAGTTTATTGCTGATGAATGGAACCTGCCCCTGCAAAAAGCAATGTTAGCAAAGGCCACTGACAGCATGTAACCCACAGCCAATGCACAGTCAAGTGCACTCATCCCGGGGGGAAAGGAGGCACGATTGCCATTGCTGGCATCTGTTGTAAGCCCACAAATATCAGGAGCCGGGATCCACGCGCAACATGAGATGGCAGCCAATGGGAAATCCTGAGATGATTGGGTTCTTCAGTCGCACTCATGGCACTGCTCTCTCTTTTTGGTGACTTGACACATGTGGAATAATGGGTAGTCATCTGGTGGCAGCACATACTGATGAGGGTTAATTGAAGCAGGCCTGCAAATAGGCCTGGTCACAGAACTTAACAATGGCTAGGAAAACTAACACCTCTTTGATATGCAATGTGTCACCTTGAAGCTAGCTTCCATCCCTCTTTACAAAAGCAAGTGAATTTCATGTCTGAGACAACTGTTTACAGTATGCAAACCCCCAGAGTATGCGATTTGAGGCAGACAGAAGTCTGTTCTCACCAAAAACTTCAAGGGAGACCTGACCTTTGAACAAGAGCCACAGAGGGCTCAGTTAACCAGAGAGACACTTTGATCTACAATAGACAGGAAGATGGGTGAAATTTAGGAGTACAAGTGGTCACCTCCTTCTGTTCCTGTTGCAAATCACTGAGGTACTGACCTCACGTATAAAAGAAGGTTGTTGGTGAGGACCCCAGATTGGTTTTATAAGGTAGGTTTAGCCTGCACCAATCACTGGGGCCCATTTGGCTTTAAAAGACAGCTGAGCTGCTCACTTGGCAGATCATCTGGCGACTTTGAAAGGAGTAAGAAGAAGGACTCATTTGGACCCTGGCTGAAGGTACAGTCTGCCTTACATCTTCCGCCAGTGAAGGAAGGCCAGGATTTCCAAGAGGGAAGCAAGATCCCTCCCCTAAACATCTCACAGGGAACAAAGGGAGATACCGGACTCAGAGGACCCGTCCAGCAGCTCCAGAACCGGTACCCAGCCAGCACACAGTGTGCCCTGCTAGGTTCTGCCAGCAAGCTTCCTAGGTGCGAAGTGCCAGAGAGTCTCTGAACAAAGGACAGTGCCGTTGCTTGCAAGCACTCTCCTCAGCTTTGGGCTGTACATCTTCAAAGGATGCCAAAAGGCCTGTGAAGAAGCTTGGAGGATGCCACACAAGTATCAATCAGAGTCCATCTTTTAAGGAAATTTTCGAGGTAGTGTACCCCTTGAACCTCGACCAGTTGCACCACTGACTGTTGTCATGCTACAGTCACTTAAGCGTCCAAGACGCCTCAACCAGCATTCCAGATCAGCCAACTAGCACATAGACGATTCTTGACCCTGAATTGCAGTGTAGGCCAGCCTGCAGCTGCCCATCGTGCCTCTCTTGCCGAACTGCCTACCGCCTGATACCTGCAGGTTTCTTGCATCTTGAACTCTGTCACAGAAGCTTCAAAGCATCCTGGAACCAACTTTGATGCTGTCGAGCATCAAGATCATCTGAAGCACTGGGTACATTGTGGTTCTATCGCGCTGGTCCTTCTCAGAGGGCCCCTAGTGACATTTACAACCCCTTCCTCCCTTGGTACTGAAACCAAATAACCTTGAACAGTTAAGACTGATTGCTTTACCGCCTACCCTCCTGTCAGTATCCAGAGTGCATCCCTTTCCCTCTTGAAACTGTCTGTCCACTTTGTTCCTTTACAGAGTGCGTTGTATTTTGTAGTGTGCTAGAACTGTCTGTTGTAATAATGATAAAGTAGATATTTTTATATAACCTTGACTAGACAGTCCCTTCTGTCAATGGGTAATGAATGTATTTTTGTTGTGTTCCAACTAACCAACGGTCCATGACCTTGCAGAGATAAGCCTGCCATTCCGTCTAAGTTACCAAAATTGGACAATGAGATTTAAATGGACTTGTTTTGCAATCTATTTGGATCCCTTCTGGTGTACTAGAGTTGTGGGGCTGATTGATGATTTAGAAACCGATATTCATCCCTGGACCATTGGTTCCCCCGAAAGTTGATTTGTCACAAACAGACATACCAACAGCACTATAGTGAATCACGAAGGACTTTGTAATACTTATATGGTATTTTGAGCTGTGTGTGCAAATTGTCATCCTAGGAGGCAGTGGTGGAAAAGCATGAGGCATGTCATTCTGCCTCTTATTTCAGGCTCCAAATTGAACAGCCCAGGCTGAAAGCAAAGTGCTTGCAAAGTGTTTTCATGAGGGAGTCTATGCGAGGTCAGGTATCTGTCACGTAAGACACCTTTTAGCCATTGCTGCTAATTTACTGCTAAAATGTTCCAGCACTGCTTATGTGTTTGGAAGGTTCCCTGTCAACACTCTGAGATATTCTCCTTTGTTATTAATCATGCAAGGGTCTACGGTGTTAGAATTTCCAATTACAGATAAGGTACAGTAGGGTATTCAGTGTATCAAAGTCTCATAATGCCATAGGAGGACTCTTTCTTGAGTCGCTGTAAGGCTTTATTCATCATTATCGAATAATAGGGTACCTGATGAATGCAAATAATGCCTCCCAGGACTGAAATGAAAAGCCACAGAAAGGCCATCGTATGACAGCTGGTACTTTGCGCTGCTTAGTAAGTAATTATTTTTCTGCCTTGCATTTCTCGAACGTATCCAGGTTTATTTGCGGTGATGACTGTATTTATAAAGCGTGATTTCGTTGTTCATCGGTTCCCATTGGTGTAGATTTGGATAATGTGCTTTACGGTTTCTTACTGCAGAAGTGTTTTGGATGAGTATCTTGACTGGTTTGCCCCTTCATTCCCCTAATCATAAGTCACAGATGAGCCGAATGCCTAAACAGTGTCCTAAGACTTTTCCTTCATATCATAATTAAGACATTCACCTGTACTCATTCAAAATTATTCAAGTGCACTATGTTGTGATGTGTTTATGTTGTCCTGTCTTCCTGATGTCTATCCATGCAGTTGTGGAATGTCAATGAACGGGATGATTGACAGCTCGGGAGAATGTTTGTGTGTGAATGTTGCTGAGTGTTCGTTCACTGACAGTCAGAAAATTAAAATTCAAAGGGCCTCATTACGACCCAGGCGGTAAGTTACCGCCTGGGCCGTGACTTTACCACCATGGCGTAAACTACGTTTACGCCATGGTGGTTGGCGGACTTACCGCCCCATTCCGACCTAGGCGGGGCGGTAAGTCCCCAATCCCCATTTACCCTTCCCCATTCCCATTTTTGCCCCATAGGGCATAATGGGAGTGGGGAAGGCGTTAATTACGCCACCGTAAATTACGGTGGCGTAATTAACTCCATGGTCCCTTAGCGCCATGGATTTTAACACCTGCTAAAAGCAGGTGTTAAAAGCACCATGGCGCTAGGGGACCTCGTACTCAGGCGGTAAGGGTCGGCGCTGTTAACGCTGCCGTAAACCCCTTACCGCCTGAGTTGAATGAGGCCCAAAAGGTGCTATATATCTAGACGTTAACCTTGTTGTACGTTCTTGAAGTAATTTCCTGAGGGTTTGGTCTCAGCTCATGCTGCACATTCATGGGGCAATAAGCAGGCCTTAAACACACAATTAATTTGTATACATGAAGATGAACTTTAATGTTATTAAGATGTTCTGGTGATGCTGTTTCTCTCTTCCTTACTTTAGTTTCCCTGTATGTGCCTCTGATTTGTATGCATTGTGGGTCTTCATATGTATTGTTTGTTCTAGCACAAGTGTGTAATAAGTATTGAATTGTTAGCTATTTACTACATGTTTAGCATTACTCAAAACTCTGATAAGGTAGCATTCATTATTTTACAATCCAAAATTACAAGATTGAAAATATTGTACTTCTATGGTGCATGCTGCAGCCACATTGCCTATGTGTATGTATGATTAGGTTCCTATATTAACAACAACACTCCAATATGTTTTTTTAGATGAGTAAATTCTTTAATGGATTAAGTAGTTCATGATAGGTCTCCCAATAACTCCTGCCATCTTGTTACCAACATTATAAACACAACCCCTTGTAGGGACTTTTTATTTCATATGTGATGTCATCAGTGATGTCATCAATGACATTTGTGATTTCATCTTTGATGTCCTGGGTGTTACTCTTAGCAGTGCATGGTGGTGGTGTGAGTTATTGTCGCTTGGCTTATCATAACTGGCAAATTTCTGAGGTTTTTCAGATTAACTTGTAACCATAACATCCTTTCAACAAAGTTTTTTCATTGAATTTCATGGGTTTTTACAAGTACATGCTAATTTCCTACAACTTACTAATATCATACTTACCCCAATATAGCAACATTTGTGTCCAATTCACAAAGTGTCACCTTAAAACGTTGCATTTCCCACCTTCTACCATCATTTTTAACACTTCTATACACTGCAAGTTTTCCCACTGTTTTTGCATTCGTCGATGTCCGCGAATGTCTGACATCCTCACGGACGGTGTCACGTGACCTAGTGCATGTGCATGGCATTATGACGTGTTCATGAACGCGTCCACACGTTGCGATCAGGTCTGTGCTTCGCAGACAGTTCGGAACTGCATTTTATGCTGATCTAGGAACTTTCAAGCTCAAAATGTACCCTTGCACAGCTCCTACACCTATTCTTAATCATTATTCATTAACAATCTAGTACAGAGCACATACTTGGAAGAATATTAGCAAAACTGCTATTTATCTTTAAAATGGCATCAGCTATTGCCATCCCTCCTCCCCAAGAGCCACCACCAGCTGGAGGACCTACTCAACAGAAAAAGCGCCCAGAGAGAATCGCGGGTGTGGCAGTTCTTTACCACTGTTGGGAATGTACCAAAAGCTAAAGCTACCAAAGTGAAATGCACTGAGTGCAACATTGTACTCAGTTACGGACTACCTGGACAATACTCCTATGGGACCACCTCCATGTGCCACCACACCAAATCCAACCACCGCAATAAACTCAGAAAGGTTGTTCCTTTCTTAGAAAGTAGTAGGCTGTCATCTTCCTCAACCAATGCTGTAACCACACAGCCTACTTCTGTGGGACAATAAAAACCCACCAGCTACCTTGCAAACGATAAAAGAGGCTGTTGATCCATATCTTTCAAAGACAACAGTACTCTGTATATACTGCAACACAGCACTCTGCAGGGTAAGCAATTGCAAAGGGCTTTTGAAGCTGTAATCAAGGAGCATGATAAACACTGCCCCCTACCTTAGATGCAACACACGTGCAACATCTTTGCCTGTCCACCTGCCCCTTTATATTAGTAGTTGGTGCCTCTTCCCTCATTTCCCTCCCCACCTTACTTTCTGACCTCTCCTGCAAACAAAAAAAAAGGTTCCCTTTGGAACCTGCTTTCACAGTTAAAGAAATAGAACAAAAAAAAAAATCTTATAGACTCCATCTACTTTATAAGACTCAATAAGATTCTCCAACATTTACATTAGCATTCTGTGTTATGCTAATAATAATAATAATAATAATAATTTAGCATTTATATAGCGCTACAAACCCTCAGGTATCTGAGCACTGCTTATTATTACCCATGGTGTGTGGTGCTCATTTATCAACCTCGGAAGGGGAAAAGGCTGGCTGTGGCCCTGCCGGGATTCAAACCTGCGTCAGCAGGCTCTTCACAGATGTCAAAGCGAGCGCTCTACTCGCTGTGCTATCAGACCGGCATAATGGAAGTAATGTGGCGTTCATCCCCCTTTCCAGGGGCTGGAATGGGGGATAATGGGCCGGCAGCCCAAGTTATCGGCACAAGCGAAGTGAGGGCAGATAACAAGGGCTCCGGGCCGTTATCCCCCGTTCCAGCACCTGCAATGGAAATGAAGGCCATTAGCACTCCGGGTTGCCAAAACGGTAACCAGGGGTGCTAAAATAAAGGATTTTCCTTCCTACAGCGGGATGCATGCAGGAAGGAAAATCCTTTTCCAAGATGGTTGCCATGGAATGGGAAGGTGGGGATCCGTATGGAGCCCCTCTTCCCTTTCCATGGCAGCCTGCAGGAGGCAAAGAGAAGGAGCGAATGTGGCAACGGCACCCACCGCCACCGAAATAAGGTAAGTAGGGGCGTGGGCTGAAAAACAAATGAGAAAATGGTGGGCAGGGATAGAAGGCCATCAGGCAGCTTCAAATGCAGGTTTGTACCGAAGGTTCAAGCCCGCATTCCAAGCAACCTCATTGGCTGGCTCCCCTGCCCAGAGTCCTAATGGACAATTGTATACTAGAGAAAAATATAAAAGGACAAAAACTCTTTTCTGTCCCAAATACTTTTCTGTAGCATACAATAAGGACCTCATTCGATGAACCTTTATAACTATCTGCTGTCTCCACACTACCCTTTCCAGGCCATGGATCATTAAAAGACCCACATTTCACATGCACACCATCGCACAGGGCAGCCCTTCTACCCTTTTTAATTTTATATTTGTAACACTTTCTCAATGCCTGCTTTCAAACAGTCACACATCCATCCACCAACCACTTCCAAAAACTGTACATATAACCCTATGACCATACTAAGCTTCCACACACCAACTGCCACTTAACAATGTTCTACACATCTGTATTTCCCTTACTTATACAATAAAATGTACACAATGCTCTTATAAATACACATATGCATTGTGCAGTCAGAAAGGTGCATAAATAGAAGCTGCAGTATGAATGGGCACGTGCTCATGAGAACCCTGGAGGGAAATGCCAAGGGAAGCCAAGGTGGGATGCCACTGGTTAACTGCTGGAGCAGAGGAGTCCCAAGGGGGAATGCATCTTAACCATGACATCCCTTTAACAACGTTTTTTCTGTCAATTAAATAGGGTTTTATAAGTCAAAATATTTCATGGTGTTACATCACTGTATTTAGGTTATTAATAATTCCTCTTTTCATATATATAAAAGAACTATAAACCTCCTTTAAGTAACATATTTTTTGCAAGACATACTTATGTCAGTCGTTATCAGCAGTGCATGCTGGGGATGGAAATCATCTTTCAATTGCCTACAGCATAAGGCTCCACCATAACCCCAGCCAAACCAAACCACCCCTATTATTCACTGCACCTACCCTGCATCCCCGCTCAGTGTCCACTATACCCTAATAATGTAACCAATGGCCAGTGCTCATGGCTTGCAGCCATGGCCAGTCTCCAAATCTCCAAATCCCTGGGACATAAGCTTTGGCCATGCCGCATTCCCCAATAAGCAAATTAGAGTACACATTCGCATTTTCTGAGGGACAGGCCCACTACCCACACACCAACACAGTAATTCATAGAAATTCACACAAAAGTGGCGCACGCGACTGGCGCACAGCAGGCCCGTGCAAATGCCTGCACCAGCCGCATGCGCTAAAATCGATTTCCGCGCACAGCGTATTCATGGATTTTCGCATCCAAAACCAGCCGTGGCGCAGCGACCCTGCAGCAGCGCCAGTTACGCCCCCAAGAACGCCCTCGCGCAAGGAAAAGCCTTCAAAATCCCCAAATAATCGCAAAGGGCTGCGCTAACCCTGGACCAGTTCACAGGGCTGGCAAACAGCAAACGCCAAGCGGGGAACGTGTATTTCAGTGGTTCGCGGGAAGTTCCACACGCGATTGTCCTGTGTACGTGTGCATCAGGGGTGCGCGGGAAGTTCCACACGCAAAATCATCAGGGTACATGTATTTCAGGGGTGCGCAGGAAGTTCCACACGCGATTTCAGCAGGGTGCGTGTATTTCAGGGGTGCGCGGGAAGTTCCACACGTGATTCCATCAGGGTACGTGTATTTCAGGGGTGCGCGGGAAGTTCCACATGCGATTGGCCCCGTGCGAGCAGGGTACGTGTATTTCAGGGGTGCGCAGGAAGTTCCACACGCAATTTCAGCAGGGTACGTGTATTTCAGGGGTGTGCGGGAAGTTCCACACGCGATTCCATCAGGGTACGTGTATTTCAGGGGTGCGCGGGAAGTTCCACACGCGATTGGCCCCGTGCGAACAGGGTACGTGTATTCCAGGGGTGTGCGGGAAGTTCCACACGCGATTTCAGCAGGGTACGTGTATTTCAGGGGTGCGCGGGAAGTTCCACATGCGATTTCAGCAGGGTACGTGTATTTCAGGGGTTCTGGGGAGTACTACACGTGAATTGGCCGTGTGGGTCCTCCCAGGTGTTCGCTCTACAACCTCCACGGCCCCTGCAGGCAGCCCACACCACGGGGGACTACCCTGCACCTCTGCTCATGTCCCGCAGGCAGCCCATCCACCATGGGCATGCCCCCCAGCCAACCCACATGTCACCTTGCACTACTGATCAACAATGTATGTCTCCCACCACCCCCACCCCCCAGCAGTGCAGGGGCAGCCTCCACCAGGCCCCCACCCATGTCTACCACCACCCCCACCCCCCAGCCACCAGGGGTAGCCTCCACCATGCCCCCACTCATGTCTCCCACCACCCCCACCCCCCAGCAGTACAGGGGCAGCCTCCACCAGGCCCCCACTCATGTCCCCCTGCACCCCCACCCCCCAGCAGTGCAGGGGCAGCCTCCACCAGGCCCCCACTCATGTCCCCCTGCACCCACACCCCCCAGCAGTGCAGGGGCAGCCTCCACCAGGCCCCCACCCATGTCCCCCACCACCCGCTACCCCCAGCAGTCAGGGGCACCCTCCACCAGGCCCCCACCCATGTCTACCAACACCCCCACCCCCCAGCCACCAGGGGCAGCCTCCACCAGGCCCCCACTCATGTCTCCCACCACCCCCACCCCCCAGCAGTGCAGGGGCAGCCTCCACCAGGCCCCCACTCATGTCCCCCTGCACCCCCACCCCCCAGCAGTGCAGGGGCAGCCTCCACCAGGCCCCCACTCATGTCCCCCTGCACCCCCGCCCCTCAGCAGTGCAGGGGCAGCCTCCACCAGGCCCCCACCCATGTCTCCCACCACCCCCTACCCCCCAGCAGTCAGGGGCACCCTCCACCAGGCCCCCACCCATGTCTACCACCACCCCAACCCCCCCCCAGCCACCAGGGGCAGCCTCCACCAGGCCCCCACTCATGTCTCCCACCAACCCCACCCCCCAGCAGTGCAGGGGCACCCTCCACCAGGCCCCCACTCATGTCCCCCTGCACCCCCACCCCCAGCAGTGCAGGGGCAGCCACCACCAGGCCCCCACTCATGTCCCCCTGCACCCCCACCCCCCAGCAGTGCAGGGACAGCCTCCACCAGCCCCCCACTCATGTCTACCACCACCCCCACCCCCCAGCCACCAAGCGCAGCCTCCACCAGGCCCCCACTCATGTCCCCCTGCACACCCACCCCCCAGCAGTGCAGGGGCAGCCTCCACCAGGCCCCCACCCATGTCTCCCACCACCCCCTATCCCCAGCAGTCAGGGGCACCCTCCACCAGGCCCCCACCCATGTCTACCACCATGTCATGATGCCTACCTCCAAGGAGCCAGGTCCGACCCAGCGACCCCAGAGGCAGGCATCATTTCCCCCAGGGGAGTGCGAGCGGGCCCAAGCTGGGGCCCTTTGGACGCAGTCCTGGCGCCTTAGGCGCCAGGCTCATGTTGGACCTCTGTCCTGGCGCCTTAGGCACCAGGCTCATAAAGCAAGACATGTGTTCAAGTGTTTTCATGTGCACTTACCTGATGCAGACCATGCTGCCCCATCCAGGCCCTCTTGAAGCCTGAATGGAACTACTTTACCTGTGGGACTACTTTCTACCCGGGTGTGGTCGGGGAAGGATACATACCTGATCGGAGGAAGGATACACACTTGGGACTTCTTCCAAAGCTATTTAAACCACACCCGATCAGCAACTCACGCTTCGCGTTGTTCTGCTCCTCGCAGCTGGACGCTCACCGTGTCAGCTCCTACATCTGGACTTCAGCCACGCCTGTCAGCATCCTGGGTCACCTGCAAAGGGAGACAAGAGACCTTACCAGCTAAATCTGCACCACGGAGACATCACCGACGATCCTGAAAGGGAAGACATTATTTTTAAAAGCATTTCGTTACGATCGCTGCAGCGCTGCATTTCACTCACCTTTCCTGGGTTCCTCCATCTTCAGCAGCGATCATCCGGATACACAGCCACTTCCCAGAGCCTAGAGAAAAAGACAAGAATAAGAGGTGAGAGAAGGAAGGGAATAAGACTTACCTCATTTCATTTCGGGTCTTGCCGCTTCCAGGCATTTTCCGGACCCCGGCCCCTATGGGGAAAAAAGACAAAGACATTGAATGAGCGTATGCAAAGTCAGTTCCCGAGCGCTCATCCAGAACTAACCTGCCATTTACTGGAACTGGAACTGCACGTTTCACTTCGGGTCGGTGCCATATCTCCGGCATTCCGAACCCCGGCCCCTAAGGGGAAAAAAGACATAAACATTAGCGCTTGCTGCAAAAAGACAATGAACATTATTATTAAGCTTGGACTTTTGAACTTGCAACAGAACTTTTACAGAGCCTTACCTGAATAGTCAAGCTTACCTGAATTCCCATCAATCCTCAATCCAGTGAAGTAACTGGGTTTCAACGCGCCCCTGCATCAGAAGCAGGATGGAGAGCTCATCCTTCCTGACCCTAAGGTGAGACTTCACAGGGAATATTGGAAGGGTATTGTGGAGGGTTGGAAGAGAGTGGGAGGCTTGATCATAACTCAGTCAGTAGGTAATACTCCCTTTTCACGCACAGGGGAATAGTCCTGCGAGCCGGAGAAGCCAGAGTAGAGGGCCCTTCCTGTCCATCTTCAGAGTCCTGCGCTTCACCATTGAAGAAGCATCAGCACTCGAAGCCAGACCTGCGCCTCCGTGGGAATCAGGTGAGCGTTATACACCACCCCCACCCCCAGCCACCAGGGGCAGCCTCCACCAGGCCCCCACTCATGTCTCCCACCACCCCAACCCCCAGCAGTGCAGGGGCAGCCTCCACCAGGCCCCCACTCATGTCCCCCTGCACCCCCACCCCCCAGCAGTGCAGGGGCAGCCTCCACCAGGCCCCCTCTCATGTCCCCCTGCACCCCACCCCCCAGCAGTGCCGGGGCAGCCTCCACCAGGCCCCCACCCATGTCTCCCACCACCCCCTATCCCCAGCAGTCAGGGGCACCCTCCACCAGGCCCCCACCCATGTCTACCACCACCCCCACCCCCAGCAGTGCAGGGGCAGCCACCACCAGGCCCCCACTCATGTCCCCCTGCACCCCCACCCCCCAGCAGTGCAGGGACAGCCTCCACCAGCCCCCCACTCATGTCTACCACCACCCCCACCCCCCAGCCACCAAGCGCAGCCTCCACCAGGCCCCCACTCATGTCCCCCTGCACACCCACCCCCCAGCAGTGCAGGGGCAGCCTCCACCAGGCCCCCACCCATGTCTCCCACCACCCCCTACCCCCAGCAGTCAGGGGCACCCTCCACCAGGCCCCCACCCATGTCTACCACCATGTCATGATGCCTACCTCCAAGGAGCCAGGTCCGACCCAGCGACCCCAGAGGCAGGCATCATTTCCCCCAGGGGAGTGCGAGCGGGCCCAAGCTGGGGCCCTTTGGACGCAGTCCTGGCGCCTTAGGCGCCAGGCTCATGTTGGACCTCTGTCCTGGCGCCTTAGGCGCCAGGCTCATAAAGCAAGACATGTGTTCAAGTGTTTTCATGTGCACTTACCTGATGCAGACCATGCTGCCCCATCCAGGCCCTCTTGAAGCCTGAATGGAACTACTTTACCTGTGGGACTACTTTCTACCCGGGTGTGGTCGGGGAAGGATACATACCTGATCGGAGGAAGGATACACACTTGGGACTTCTTCCAAAGCTATTTAAACCACACCCGATCAGCAACTCACGCTTCGCGTTGTTCTGCTCCTCGCAGCTGGACGCTCACCGTGTCAGCTCCTACATCTGGACTTCAGCCACGCCTGTCAGCATCCTGGGTCACCTGCAAAGGGAGACAAGAGACCTTACCAGCTAAATCTGCACCACGGAGACATCACCGACGATCCTGAAAGGGAAGACATTATTTTTAAAAGCATTTCGTTACGATCGCTGCAGCGCTGCATTTCACTCACCTTTCCTGGGTTCCTCCATCTTCAGCAGCGATCATCCGGATACACAGCCACTTCCCAGAGCCTAGAGAAAAAGACAAGAATAAGAGGTGAGAGAAGGAAGGGAATAAGACTTACCTCATTTCATTTCGGGTCTTGCCGCTTCCAGGCATTTTCCGGACCCCGGCCCCTATGGGGAAAAAAGACAAAGACATTGAATGAGCGTATGCAAAGTCAGTTCCCGAGCGCTCATCCAGAACTAACCTGCCATTTACTGGAACTGGAACTGCACGTTTCACTTCGGGTCGGTGCCATATCTCCGGCATTCCGAACCCCGGCCCCTAAGGGGAAAAAAGACATAAACATTAGCGCTTGCTGCAAAAAGACAATGAACATTATTATTAAGCTTGGACTTTTGAACTTGCAACAGAACTTTTACAGAGCCTTACCTGAATAGTCAAGCTTACCTGAATTCCCATCAATCCTCAATCCAGTGAAGTAACTGGGTTTCAACGCGCCCCTGCATCAGAAGCAGGATGGAGAGCTCATCCTTCCTGACCCTAAGGTGAGACTTCACAGGGAATATTGGAAGGGTATTGTGGAGGGTTAGAAGAGAGTGGGAGGCTTGATCATAACTCAGTCAGTAGGTAATACTCCCTTTTCACGCACAGGGGAATAGTCCTGCGAGCCGGAGAAGCCAGAGTAGAGGGCCCTTCCTGTCCATCTTCAGAGTCCTGCGCTTCACCATTGAAGAAGCATCAGCACTCGAAGCCAGACCTGCGCCTCCGTGGGAATCAGGTGAGCGTTATACACCACCCCCACCCCCAGCCACCAGGGGCAGCCTCCACCAGGCCCCCACTCATGTCTCCCACCACCCCAACCCCCAGCAGTGCAGGGGCAGCCTCCACCAGGCCCCCACTCATGTCCCCCTGCACCCCCACCCCCCAGCAGTGCAGGGGCAGCCTCCACCAGGCCCCCTCTCATGTCCCCCTGCACCCCACCCCCCAGCAGTGCCGGGGCAGCCTCCACCAGGCCCCCACCCATGTCTCCCACCACCCCCTATCCCCAGCAGTCAGGGGCACCCTCCACCAGGCCCCCACCCATGTCTACCACCACCCCCACCCCCAGCAGTGCAGGGGCAGCCACCACCAGGCCCCCACTCATGTCCCCCTGCACCCCCACCCCCCAGCAGTGCAGGGACAGCCTCCACCAGCCCCCCACTCATGTCTACCACCACCCCCACCCCCCAGCCACCAAGCGCAGCCTCCACCAGGCCCCCACTCATGTCCCCCTGCACACCCACCCCCCAGCAGTGCAGGGGCAGCCTCCACCAGGCCCCCACCCATGTCTCCCACCACCCCCTACCCCCAGCAGTCAGGGGCACCCTCCACCAGGCCCCCACCCATGTCTACCACCATGTCATGATGCCTACCTCCAAGGAGCCAGGTCCGACCCAGCGACCCCAGAGGCAGGCATCATTTCCCCCAGGGGAGTGCGAGCGGGCCCAAGCTGGGGCCCTTTGGACGCAGTCCTGGCGCCTTAGGCGCCAGGCTCATGTTGGACCTCTGTCCTGGCGCCTTAGGCGCCAGGCTCATAAAGCAAGACATGTGTTCAAGTGTTTTCATGTGCACTTACCTGATGCAGACCATGCTGCCCCATCCAGGCCCTCTTGAAGCCTGAATGGAACTACTTTACCTGTGGGACTACTTTCTACCCGGGTGTGGTCGGGGAAGGATACATACCTGATCGGAGGAAGGATACACACTTGGGACTTCTTCCAAAGCTATTTAAACCACACCCGATCAGCAACTCACGCTTCGCGTTGTTCTGCTCCTCGCAGCTGGACGCTCACCGTGTCAGCTCCTACATCTGGACTTCAGCCACGCCTGTCAGCATCCTGGGTCACCTGCAAAGGGAGACAAGAGACCTTACCAGCTAAATCTGCACCACGGAGAATCACCGACGATCCTGAAAGGGAAGACATTATTTTTAAAAGCATTTCGTTACGATCGCTGCAGCGCTGCATTTCACTCACCTTTCCTGGGTTCCTCCATCTTCAGCAGCGATCATCCGGATACACAGCCACTTCCCAGAGCCTAGAGAAAAAGACAAGAATAAGAGGTGAGAGAAGGAAGGGAATAAGACTTACCTCATTTCATTTCGGGTCTTGCCGCTTCCAGGCATTTTCCGGACCCCGGCCCCTATGGGGAAAAAAGACAAAGACATTGAATGAGCGTATGCAAAGTCAGTTCCCGAGCGCTCATCCAGAACTAACCTGCCATTTACTGGAACTGAAACTGCACGTTTCACTTCGGGTCGGTGCCATATCTCCGGCATTCCGAACCCCGGCCCCTAAGGGGAAAAAAGACATAAACATTAGCGCTTGCTGCAAAAAGACAATGAACATTATTATTAAGCTTGGACTTTTGAACTTGCAACAGAACTTTTACAGAGCCTTACCTGAATAGTCAAGCTTACCTGAACTCCCATCAATCCTCAATCCAGTGAAGTAACTGGGTTTCAACGCGCCCCTGCATCAGAAGCAGGATGGAGAGCTCATCCTTCCTGACCCTAAGGTGAGACTTCACAGGGAATATTGGAAGGGTATTGTGGAGGGTTGGAAGAGAGTGGGAGGCTTGATCATAACTCAGTCAGTAGGTAATACTCCCTTTTCACGCACAGGGGAATAGTCCTGTGAGCCGGAGAAGCCAGAGTAGAGGGCCCTTCCTGTCCATCTTCAGAGTCCTCCGTGGGAATCAGGTGAGCGTTATACACCACCCCCACCCCCAGCCACCAGGGGCAGCCTCCACCAGGCCCCCACTCATGTCTCCCACCACCCCAACCCCCAGCAGTGCAGGGGCAGCCTCCACCAGGCCCCCACTCATGTCCCCCTGCACCCCCACCCCCCAGCAGTGACGGGGCAGCCTCCACCAGGCCCCCTCTCATGTCCCCCTGCACCCCACCCCCCAGCAGTGCCGGGGCAGCCTCCACCAGGCCCCCACCCATGTCTCCCACCACCCCCTATCCCCCAGCAGTCAGGGGCACCCTCCACCAGGCCCCCACCCATGTCTACCACCACCCCCACCCCCCAGCAGTGCAGGGGCAGCCTCCACCAGGCCCCCACCCATGTCTACCACCACCCCCAACCCCCAGCCACCAGGGGCAGCCTCCACCAGGCCCCCACTCATGTCTTCCACCACCCCCACCCCCCAGCAGTGCAGGGGCAGCCTCCACCAGGCCCCCACTCATGTCCCCCTACACCCCCACCCCCCAGGAGTGCAGGGGCAGCCTCCACCAGGCCCCCACTCATGTCCCCCTGCACCCCCACCCCCCAGCAGTGCAGGGGCAGCCTCCACCAGGCCCCCACCCATGTCTCCCACCACCCCCTACCCCCAGCAGTCAGGGGCACCCTCCACCAGGCCCTCACCCATGTCTACCACCACCCCCACCCCCCAGAAGTGCAGGGGCAGCCTCCACCAGGCCCCCAACCATGTCTCCCACCACCCCCTACCCCCCAGCAGTCAGGGGCACCCTCCACCAGGCCCCCACCCATGTCTACCACCACCCCCACCCCCCAGCCACCAGGGGCAGCCTCCACCAGGCCCCCACTCATGTCCCCCTGCACCCCCACCCCTCAGCAGTGCAGGGGCAGCCTTCACCAGGCCCCCACTCATGTCTCCCACCACCCCCACCCCCCAGCACTGTGGGGCACCTGCCAGCAGGCCCCCACTCATGTCCAACTCATGTACCCCTGCACCCCCACCCCCCAGCACTGTGGGGCACCTGCCAGCAGGCCCCCACTCATGTCCAACTCATGTACCCCTGCACCCCCACCACCCAGCACTGTGGGGCACCTGCCAGCAGGCCCCCACTCATGTCCAACTCATGTCCCCCTGCACCCCTACCCCCCAGCAATGTGGGGCACCTGCCAGCAGGCCCCCACCCATGTCCAACTCATGTTCCCCAGCCAACATGTCATCACAATCTAGATCCCTGGTCCCTATGGTCAGCCTCTAAATGCAAAACACCCACCCGAGTATTGCATCCACCCACTCATAGTTGGCAATTACATGACAGAACACCAATTGCAAGTTCCGAAACAAACACATTTCCCTCACATACACCCAATGGGTGTCAGTGAATCTCAAAAGCCATATCATGATATGCATTAAACCAATGAGATGATACTACACATTGAAGTTTGATAAAAAAATATGTATTGAAGGAAACATAAATAGAATCAAAAATAAAGAAACAGAAATGGGAATGTACAAAAGTGAAAAGAATCATGTCCGTGAAAAAAAGCAAAACCAAAAATCAAAATCCAAAGTAATGGTATCCAAAGTCACTGTCCAGAAAACAAAATCCAATGGGAAATAAAATAGAAAGCCATTGCTCCATGGTTAAAATGTGAAAGAAAAATACAATCCAACAGTGAACTATGTACATACGAACAAGCCAGGGTCCATTATCCCAACAAAAGAAAGGAAACCTATCTAACTACACTGACTAATAAAATAAACTATATACAAAAATGTGGCCAATGTCCGAAAGGTCCAAAATAAATCCTAAAAAAATGAAACCTAACACTACCTACATAACTATGTACAAGGGCAGCGGGCTAGTTTGACGGCTCACTTGTGGATGTCCCGGGCCAGGGCATCATCGAACTCCTGCTCAATGTCCCGGAGGCGTTCCTCCTCCATGGCCCTGAGGGTCTGCAGGGCCGTCGACGTGTCCACCTCCAAACCCCTGCGGATTGCCTCGAGGCACTCGGCCCGCCTCAGGGCCCTCCGCATGGAGTTCTCCGCCCTGACCATTGTGAGCCGTGCCTCTTCCGCCCGCTGCCGCTCCGCATCTATGGCGTGGCCCAACCGCTGCCACACGGAAGACACTCTCTGTCCTGGGTCCTCCTGCCCTCCGGCCAATGCCTGCCCCTCCGATGTTGAAGGCCCCGAGCCTTCATGGCTCCCACCACGTTGCTGCTGCTGCTGTGCCTCTGCCCGTGCACTGCCTCCTGCAGCCTGCACATCCTCAGCCGGCTGGGGTGCAGTCGTTGATGTGGCCACCCCTGCTGGACGTCCGACTCCCGACTGTGGCGGGGATGCCTCCTCCACCGGCCTGGCCGCACCGTCAGAGGCAGCTCCACAGGGCACCCAGGTGACTGATGGGTGGGAAGATGGCACGGAGGACGACTGGCACGTAGGGGGTTCAGTTGAGGAGGGGGTCGTAGCAAGCCCCATCATACGGAGGAATCCGGCCTGGGTGACCTGTCCCAGCAGGCTGACGTGGTCAACGAGCCATTCGAGATGACGTGCAGTCTCCTCATGAAAAGACTGCAGGTCACCTCGCATGGCCCGTTGAGGCAACGCCACACCACTCAGAACAGGCTCAACCCGGACCCGGATAGCCATGTCCGCAGGCAGAGGAAGGCCAGTTGTTGTGAGCTCATCCCCTGCCTGAAAACGGGTCTGGACGTAGGCATCCCTGCTGGTGCAAGATGATGCAGGGACAGGATCAAGGACAGGATTGCACACAGGCACCTCCGCGGCGGCCTGTGCTGCCTCCTGTCCCTGGTCCTGAACTGCACCACTAGCACCAGTGGGATCCCCACCTCCAGACCCCGTCTCTGTTGTTTGCACGGCCTCCTCCTCCACCAAACCCCCCACCAACCTGGATGACTCCGTGCCATCTTCCCCCGTTGGGCGTGTGGGGTCCCAGCTGCCCCTTCTGCTGCCGAGGAGTCCAACTCCAACCTCCGCCTCTTGGACCTCCCCCCGGCATCTGCGGCCTGGGACACGGCACCGGACTCCTCACTCCCCGACGAGATGACAACATGGGAGGGGAGCCGGGCCTTGCGTCTCCGGCTGGCGGTGGGATCCCCGCCGCTGTGCTCCACAGCACCTTCTACGCCCTCTTCATCAGTTGACGCTGCAGACAGGGAGAAATAAAACACAGGCATCAGGGCACTGTACAATGGACACATACACACATGACAGTTGTACATGAGTGGCATTGGCAAACCTCAGACATGTCATCACAATCCCCAACACACATGTAATTTCAACTCGCACACATGAGCCATACCACAGCCATATCGCAACTGCCAACACCATCCATACACATACAACAGCATGAGCAGGCAAAGGTGAGCCAGACATCACATGCAACACAGGAAGTGCACCACACATGTACACACACCACCACACTTGCATGCATGTGTACACCTCTTCGAAGTGTCGCAGTGTTCAGATGGGCATCCATGTCACATCTGCCCATCAGGCTTCCACATACCGCTGTCACATGCATCCATGTTGCATCACTGTTGCACCCTTGTCAAATACACACACATGCACATGTACACAGTGCTGATACATGCAGCTGAAAACAACATACATGCGTGACATCACGGACATGTCTACTTACATACACATTCATCCAAACATGTGTGCCCACACAACTGCATTTGGCATGCAAGCCTACACACACAAGCACCATCCATGTCTCACACATTCCAGCCCTTGCATGTGTTAGCCCCACGGCCCTGTACACCCCCACCCATACTCGACCCCATACAAACAGATGTGCAACCTGCACACTACTGAAAAATCACCACACGCACAGCTCACAATCAGGATGCATGTACACTTACCGCTCGACTCCAGACGTGTCTGCCTCTCAAGGACCTGGACGTGGAGTGCTGGGGATATGCGTTCCAGGACCCTCATCTGTTCTTCCGACAAGTGGCCCCGGCGCCCCTTGGCATCCGCTGCCTTCAAGAGGCGCCGGGCCTTGTTCAGGGTCCTGGACCTGAAGTCCTCCCAGCGCTTCTTGACATGTTGGAAGTCGCGGACTGCCACCCCCTCCGCGTTGATGGCAGTCACGATGTCAGTCCAGATCCGAGTCCGTCCTTCCTTGTCGGCGCGGGAACTTCCGAAGAGGGCATCATACTGCCCCAGGACTTGCTCCACCAGGACACCAACTTCGGTAGCACTGAAGCTGGTGCCCCTCTGCCTCTCTGGCCGGGGGTTGTCAGCGGTCTCAGATGGTGTTTGCCCCGACATGACAACCCCAGAGGCAGGAGTGGGTGGGCAACTGCGTCCTGGGGATGGGCTGTGGAGCGATCGAATCCCAGTCGGGAATCTTCGGTTCCAGCAGGGGTGGTCACAGCAACAGCACCCCTGGCTGATGTGCAGGCAGCAAATGGCAGGGCACGTGGGCAGCAGGCAGTCAGGCAGCAGCAGATGGCAGGTGGGAGCGTGCTCGGGGCTCTGGGGGGCAGTAGTTCCGCCTTCTGGGCAGGAGCGTGGTCTTCCGTGTGCTTACGCGTGGCCAGCTTGATACGGAGTGATTTGGCACGTGAAAATCCTGCACGTCTGCGTGTAAATCGAGGAAAGGCCCTTAGCGCGTATGCACGTCAGCACGCATATGCGATTTCATTGGACCAAAGGCCCTTAGCGCGTGAGCGTGTCTGTGACGTGAGGCGCGCGGGTGCTTCCCTCATTACACGTGATGACAGAGCACACGTGGATTTCCACCAATCGCGTGTGGAACTTCCTGCGCACCCCAGAAATACACGTACCCAGGCCAATCGCGTGTACGCTCACTTCCCTCCGATTACACGCGATGAAACTCGGACGTGCAGTTTTACCACGTGTGAACGCATATGAGATTTCATTGGCCCAAAGGCCACCATGTGCAGCTGTGACGTCACGCGCATGGCCATAGAGAATGGCGCGTGTAAAAATGAAGGGATACACATCCGAGTGTCAAAGTGCGTAATTGGTGGAAATGGCCTCATTGCGTATGCGCGTCTGTGACGTGTGTATAAAAGGTACGTGTAGAAGGCCATTTCCTTGTACGTGCTTTTCGTGGAGAGCGAGTGGGTGAAATCTGTACTTCTTGTCGGTTCACACGCGATTTACTTCACAGCGTTTCCAGTTCGTACTCCCTGTTACCTCTGACAGCTTTTTCTCTTTTCCTCTTTTTCCTGGACCTGTTTCCTCAAACAGCTTCCCTACTACTGTTGTCCTGTCTCCTCAAACAGCGTACAATTCTTCTTTTGGCGGGGGTGTTGCCAACGCGCACACGCGCATATTTTTCACGCTTTTGTTCCTGGCGGACGGTGAGTCGCGCACGTATCTAACATCTGTGCTTGCCCCGTGTGTCGCGTACCCCTTCAGAGGTCATTCTAGGCTGCGTGTGACACGCATACGTTCATTCTTGTGTTCCTGGGTGCCACAGCGTAGTGCAGGTTTATTTTTCCATGCACGTGGTCTATGAGGGGTTGCATGCACCTTACTTCGCTTTTTTGGGGTGCCTGTGCGTTATGTGACCCGTCATCTTTCCCCAGGGGTGACATACAACCTTGCTAGAGCACTAGGGTACGATTACCATCTGGTACCCAACCCCTTTGACGCCCAATTGCCCAGGACAATAGTTCACATCGACTCCCATACGCACAATAACATCAGTGCCATGGCTGGGAGGCGAACAAGCCGTAAGGGTGGCACAGGTGGCCGAGCCCCAAGTGGTGGCCGTGGTGGATCCGGTAGGGGACGTGGCTGTGACTTGCAAGGTGCCCCTAGCCCCCCATGTGTGGAGGAGCAGTCAGGGACACCCATGCCCCCCCCCGGTTGAGGTTACCGTGGCTGACACCATCCATGCTCAGCCCTTGTTGGACCAGCCCACTGTGGAACCAGACCTGGCACAGGGTGACTCCATGGCTGACTTCCAGGTCAGCAGGTCTAGGCCACGTGCGCCGGTGAACATTGGTGTCATCAGGCCACGTGGATCAGGGGCAGCTAGGTCATCTGCTGCCCCGCGTAGGCAGGCTGGGGAGGCTGCAGGGGCAGCTGCGGCTCCATCCACCCCACCTCTCACACACCCATCCAGGACAGTGTCGGTCCAAGTCCATCATGCTGACATTCCCTCTGACACCATCACACTTGAGATAATGCCTGCACAAACTCCCATGCTGAGTGTGCAATCCCACGCTCCTGCCCCTAGTGTCCAGAGCGGCGCAGGACACTCCGGATCCCCAACACCTTCCAAGCGGAAGAGGAAAAGTGCTCGTCCAGCAGAGGCTGATGCCCCAGACATGGCTACACAGTCCGGCCCGTCAAGGAAGCCCAGCTTCAATGATGCCGAACTGAATGCACTTGTAGAGTATGTGTCCGCACATGACCGCGAAATGGTGATTGTTGCAGGATCCAAGACCACACCTGAACAACGTCAGGCACACTGGCAGACCATTGCGGACATCATAAGTGCCCTTGGAATTGTGAGGCACACAGCTAATGAATGATACAAGCACTGGAATGACCTGAAGCGCAGGACAAAGAATAAGCTGGCCTCAAGTCATGCCGCAACTCTAGTGACTGGAGGTGGGTCTCCAGCAGACGACATAGAACTCACTCCACATGAGCAGGTTGCTGGGACCTACGTCACGGAGGAACAGATCCAAGGCGTGGGAGAAGTGGCAGATTAAGAGGCATTGTTCGGTGAGTGCACATGCATGTGTGTGTCATCCATGTGCATGGTGTGTGTAGGAGGGCTTCTGTTTGGGTGCCAGGGGAGGGTGTGTGTGCCTGAGTGGTTCGGCTCACCCATGTGCCTCTTCCTAAACATTCTTGGCAACAGCATTTGGGTATAGCAGCATCCCTTCGGCCAACATTAGACATCCAGCCCAACACCACGCCAGTTGCCCTTGGAGTGTCATCTTGCCACTACACTGTTGCTTATTTACCTTTGTTTATTCAGGCAGATTGTTTGCATACCACCACTTTTACTCGGGATTTCTCAGTCCTATTGTCACATGTCTGACATGGCTATGGTACAGTGGACTGGCTCAGTTTCGTGGACATGATTAGTTTGGACATGTCCCTGTGCTATAGGACCATTTTTGACTGGCAGCTGCATGTTAAACATTTGAACCATTAAAATGAAAATAATCAATCATATGAACAAACTGGACTGAATGAACAATTGGTGACCTCCTCTCCCTCTTCACTTCATGGCTAGGGTACATGCCATCTGTGTGATGGCATGTGTATTTGACCTGCCTATCACTGGCCAATGTGTGATGCCACTGCTAGGCAGCATGCAGCAAATGTGTTCATCTTCCATCTTGGTGTCATCAATGTGTGCCATCTGCCTCCCCATCACACGCAGTGACGGTGCATGCATGGGAGTGTTTTAGTCATGTGGGATATGTCAATCAAGTACTGTTTCTGTAGCCTCTCAGCCCTCATTGTGTGCCATAGTGCTAATGCCTGTTTCCATTTGTTTTCTTTTATGTCTTTGCAGGGGAAGACGCACCTGATACTGCTGGGGTTGTGGAGATGGTGCAGACCCAGGAGGGGTCTGAGGGCCGACCGACCACCAGTGAGGGACGTGGTGTGGTGGTGGGTGAGAACCCACAACTGCTGCAGGTCGTGCTCTCAAGGGGTGTCTCTGGCTGCACCTCCCCCGAGCTGTACTCAGGTGTTGATTCGGATGATGAGACCTACGTGCCGTCGCAGGTGAGTGTTCCTGGGAGGGATTCTGTTCTGTCCAACCCACCTGCACCAGGGTTAGAACCCTCAATGGGGATGTCAGTGTTGGCAGGTACGCCTTTGGTGGTTACGGATGCAGGGTCACACTCCGTGACATCTGATCCTGTTCCTGGGCCAGCAGATCAGAGGGGGAATGCAGTCCTGCAGCCTCAGGCAGTGCCGGCACAGCAAGGCGCAGTTCGCCTTGCCCCAGACAGGTGTGGTGCCCGCCGACGTGGTGGCTGTATGCCACCTGGCAACCACATGGGAGCAATCCATTTACGGTATGGCAACCCAACAGGCAGCATCATCAGAGATGATGGCTCAGGCCATGGATCGGGTGGCCACTTCCATTGTCCCCCCCGAAAGGCTGATGGAGCGACTACAGCAGGCAACCGACTCCATCTGCCAGTCACACAGGGAGGGCATGTTGGCGTCCGACAGGGACAGGCGGGCGGCACTGGCGACTCTGCAGGAAGCCATCTCCATAGAGTCCCAGGGCCACAGGGAAGCCCTGAGGCTGGAAATCCTTCACCTCAGGACGACTCTTGTTGAGCTTGAGGCTTCAACAAACCGAAGGACAGAACAGCAGCTGGAGCGTCTCACCCATACACTCTCAGCTGAGATGCAGGCAACTAGGGCGGAGGTCCGGGCATCCCGTGAGTTGTTGCATGGGGACCTCCGCACACTCATCCTCCAGAACGAGACCTACCACACCTGCATGCTTGCAGCCATGGAGTAACAGACTAGGGCTTTGCGTGGGCTGCCTCCCATAGTGCCACCACCTCCGGATGCAGCTGCAGAGGGTGAGAATAGCGACAGCAGTGATACTCCCACAATAGGGTAGTTGTGTAGGCCATGAGCCCATGGAGGTGTTTTTTTTTTTCGCAACATCCACACAGGTGGGTTTTGGTGTGCACCCTGTCCTCGGACCTCCTGGGTGGCCTCCCTAACCCCCCTGGGCCCATTAATGGCCATTTTTGATTTTTATATTTTTTTTTTTATTATTTTTTTTTTTGGGACAGTGTGTTGCCTTGTGTGGCTCCCGTGGGCATACGCTGCATTGTGGCTGGGCACATGCAGGCTTGTCATGGATTTGGTTCAGATGCTTGGGTTTTTGTCACACACACCCCTCCTGCTTCCCGTTTCCATGGGCTTGCAAAGGGTGTGCCCAAGTGACATTGATGTACATGATGACATTGGACTCCCATGAGCTGTGTGGGCAGTCTGTAGTCAATACTGTGTATACATTCATAGTGCATATTGTTGTTGTATTGTACACTGCGTGGTGTATTGATATGTGCCTCTGCATCCATCTCATCCTCCATATTTGCAGGTCCATTCCTCATGTCTTCACAATGCGGTCCACCTTGGAACTGGAGCCCATGTTGTAAGCAGTGCACCTACACTCTTGCGTGGCGCTAACACTGTATACTTGGAAGTGTTCGGAGGGCTGTCATCATCAGGTGGTGAGGCTAGCTAATTTTTAAGTCTGTAATGTCATGTTTAAGGTAGGTTGGAGGTTGTGTAGGTGATTGGTATTCTTGGTAAGTATTTGGTAATGTGGGTTGTAGGTCCTGCATTACTGTGAGCATTTCATATGTGGACATGTTTCCATTAGGGACACTGTAGCTGCTGACACTTGGGGCATGTTGTGGGGATTAATTTCTTTCCTCTCACATTGCATGACATGCCATGGTGTGTTGTGTGGCCGTGCCGGGGAGGGGGTGGGTGACATGGCACTGTTTTCATGTAGTATTTTGCAAGTGGGTATTCATTTCTGCAGCATGGAAGTGCCTTTTCATGACACTGCATTGGTGGTGTTTGTGTAGGTAGGGATGCACACATTGTGACACTTCCACATGAACAATCTCAGGCTGCTATGGTTCTGACAGTTGACAGTCCCTTTGTTCGTCTTAATTGTCAGGTCGAGTCATCATTGCTTATCAAATGGTATGTGCCAGGCCTGTGTGCACTCCACTGGGATGTGATTTCTATGTGAAGTAATTAGCCACCAGCTGCGTACGGGCTGCCTCACCCCGTGCCCTCTCCCCTCCCATGCGCAGCGGGCGTGCATGTGGTTGGGGATGTGGGGGCACCACCAGGTCCACGGCCAGGCCCCGGCGTGTTGCAACATTGTGCAGGACACATGCTACCACTATGATCCTGCACACTACTGGGGGCGCATATAACAGCTGCCCGCCAGAACGGTCAAGGGAGCGAAAGCATGACTTGAGCAATCTGAATGTGCACTCCACTATGCCCCGGGTTGCAATATGGGCTGTGTTGTATCTTACCTCTGGAGGCGTGATGGGGTTCCGAATAGGCGTCATCATGTGGGTGCTCAGAGGGTAGGCACTGTCCCCTGGTGAGGAGGTGATGGGTATCATTAGTGGGGTAGTGACATAACTCTGCATCTGACATGCATGCATGTGCAGTGGCATTCATACTCACCAAGCAGCCATGTATCGCCATGCCGCCCAGCTTCTAGGTCCCGGTTTAGGGTAGACATTCGGTAAATGAAGCTGTCGTGGGTGGACCCTGGATAGTTGGCATATACTGAGGTGATGATTCCCTTAGCATTACATACTACCTGCACGTTGATGGAATGCCAGTGCTTGCGGTTCCTATAGATGTGCTCAGATGCCCTGGGGGGACGTAGTGCCACATGGGTGCAGTCAATGGCACCTAGCACTTTTGGAAATTGTGCCACACCGTAGAAATCGAGGGTGGCAGCCTGCCTTTCTGCAGGTGTCCTGGGCAGGTATATTTGCCTACGGACTGATGGGCGTGCAGTGATGATGTTCAAGACCTGGTGTAGGCAGCATGACTGCATGGCCTCTGACACCCCACCCACTATGGCACTTGTCCGCTGAAATGATCCTGTGGCCAAGAAGTGCAGTACATTGATGACCTTCTCCAGGGGGCTAAGTGCTTGGAAGCACAGGGTGGGTGATGTGAGGACATCCTCCCACTCACTGACCTGGTCCAGTATGATGTATGGGGGAAACCTGTACCTCCCATACACCTGATCATCAGGCATCCCAAAAAGGCTGGTTCTGGGAGTGAAAATTCGGGCCCTCACTATCCTCCTCCTCCTTTGGTAACCCACGGCCACTGCTGCTAGAATGGTATATTAATCCTGGCGTATGAGCTTGTTTGTTGTTTGCGCGCACTTTTATGCTACGCGGGTCGACGTACACCTGCTTCATGCTGGCGTACGACGTGTCTCAGGATTGGACCATTTTTCGGCAAGTCGTAGGCGAACGTGTGAATCTTCCCGCCCACCCCAGGAATACAAGTAGCACGCTCTCACAGGCACAGTCGCGGGTAAATATTCCCGCCCAACCCTGGAATACATGTAACCCACTCTCACAGGCCCAATCGCGTGTGGAAGTTCATGCGCACCCCGAAGTACACGTACCCAGGCCAATCACGTGTGGGACTTCCCGCGCACCCCGAAGTACACGTACAATCGCGTGTGGAACTTCCCGCGCACCCCGTAGTACACGTACCCAGGCAAATCGCGTGTGGAAGTTCACGTGCACCCCGAAGTACACGTACCCAGGCCAATCACGTGTGGGACTTCCCGCGCACCCGAAGTACACGTACAATCGCGTGTGGAACTTCCCGCGCACCCCGTAGTACACGTACCCAGGCAAATCGCGTGTGGAAGTTCACGCACACCCCGAAGTACACGTACCCAGGCAAATCGCATGTGGAAGTTCACGCGCACCCCGAAGTACACGTACCCAGGCTAATCGCGTGTGGAACTTCTCGCGCACCCCACAGGTACACATACCCAGGCCAATCGCGTGTGGAACTTCCCGCGCACCCCGAAGTACACATACCCAGGCAAATTGCACGGCTGGGGGGTGGGGGTGGTGGGAGACATGAGTTGGACATGAGTGGGGGCCTGGTGGAGGCTGCCCCTGGTGGCTGGAGGGTGGGGGTGGTGGGAGACATGAGTGGGGGCCTGGTGGAGGCTGCCCCTGCACTGCTGGGGGGTGGGGGTGGTGGGAGACATGAGTTGGACATGAGTGGGGGCCTGGTGGAGGCTGCCCCTGGTGGCTGGGGGGTGGGGGTGGTGGTAGACATGAGTGGGGGCCTGGTGGAGGCTGCCCCTGCACTGCTGGGGGGTGAGGGTGATGGGAGACATGAGTTGGACATGAGTGGGGGCCTGGTGGAGGCTGCCCCTGGTGGCTGGGGGGTGGGGGTGGTGGGAGACATGAGTGGGGGCCTGGTGGAGGCTGCCCCTGCACTGCTGGGGGGTGGGGGTGGTGGGAGACATGAGTGGGGGCCTGGTGGAGGCTGCCCCTGCACTGCTGGGGGGTGAGGGTGGTGGGAGACATGAGTTGGACATGAGTGGGGGCCTGGTGAAGGCTGCCCCTGGTGGCTGGGGGGTGGGGGTGGTAGTAGACATGAGTGGGGGCCTGGTGGAGGCTGCCCCTGCACTGCTGGGGGGTGAGGGTGGTGGGAGACATGAGTTGGACATGAGTGGGGGCCTGGTGGAGGCTGCCCCTGGTGGCTGGGGGGTGGGAAACATGAGTGGGGGCCTAGTGGAGGGTGCCCCTGCACTGCAGGGGGGTGGGGGTAATAGGGGACATGAGTGTGGGCCTGGTGGAGGCTGCCCCTGGTGGCTGGGGGGTGGTGGTAGACATGAGTGGGGGCCTGGTGGAGGCTGCCCCTGCACTGCTGGGGGGTGGGGGGTGGGAGACATGAGTGGGGGCCTGGTGGAGGCTGCCCCTGGTGGCTGGGGGGTGGGGGTGGTGGGAGATATGAGTGGGGGCCTGGTGGAGGCTGCCCCTGCCCTGCTGGGGGTGGGGGTGGTGGGGGACATGAGTGGGGGCCTGGTGGAGGCTGCCCCTGGTGGCTGGGGGGTGGGGGGGTAATTAGACATGAGTGGGGGGCTGGTGGAGGCTGCCACTGCACTGCTAGGGGGTGAGGGTGGTTGGAGACATGAGTTGGACATGAGTGGGGGCCTGGTGGAGGCTGTCCCTGGTGGCTGGGGGTGGGGGTGGTGGTAGACATGAGTGGGGGCCTGGTGGAGGCTGCCCCTGCACTGTGGGGGGTGGGGGTAATAGGGGACATGAGTGGGGGCCTGGTGGAGGCTGCCCCTGGTGGCTGGGGGGTGGGGGTGGTGGGAGACATGAGTGGGGGCCTGGTGGAGGCTGCCCCTGGTGGCTGGGGGGTGAGGGTGGTGGGAGACATGAGTTGGACATGAGTGGGGGCCTGGTGGAGGCTGCCCCTGGTGGCTTCGGGGTGGGGGTGGTGAGAGACATGAGTGGGGGCCTGGTGGAGGCTGCCCCTGGGGGGTGGGGGGTGGGGGTGGTGGGAGACATGAGTGGGGGCCTGGTGGAGGCTGCCCCTGCACTGCTGGGGGTGGGGGGGTGGGAGACATGAGTGGGGGCCTGGTGGAGACTGCCCCTGGTGGCTGGGGGGTGGGGGTGGTGGGAGACATGAGTGGGGGCCTGGTGGAGGCTGCCCCTGCACTGCTGGGGGGTGGGGGTGGTGGGAGACATGAGTGGGGGCCTGGTGGAGGCTGCCCCTGGTGGCTGTGGGATGGTGGTGGTGGGAGACATGAGTGGGGGCCCGGTGGAGGCTGCCCCTGCACTGCTGGGGGGTGGGGGTAATAGGAGACATGAGTGGGGGCCTGGTGGAGGCTGCCCCTGGTGGCTTGGTGGTGGGGGTGGTGGGAGACATGTGTTGGTGATCAGTAGTGCAAGGTGACATGTGGGTTGGCTGGTGGGCATGGCCATGGTGGATGGGTTGCCTGTGGGACATGAGCAGGGGTGCAGGGTAGTACCCTGTGGTGTGGGCTGCCTGCAGGGGCCGTGGAGGGTGTAGAGGGAACACCTGGGGGGACCCACATGGCCAAATCACGTGTAGCATTCCCCGGCACCACCGAAATACATGTACCCTGCAGAAATCGCGTGTGCATCTTCCACGCACATCGGAATACACGTACCCAGGCCAATCGCGTGTGGAACTTCCCGCGCACCCCCACCTAGCCAGGCCAATCGCGTGTGGAACTTCCCGCGCACCCCGTAGTACACGTACCCAGGCTAATCTCGTGTGGAACTTCCCACGCACCCAGGAACACTCGCACACGCTATTTTTCACACAGCGGATGTCCGTGTTTGTCGGGGCCCCTTTGCACCTCATTTGTCCTAGAGGGCCACTGTATGGGCCATTCATCATGGCTGTATATGGGTGCTTTTTGTTAGCGCACATTTTGGCACACATTATTTTCAGTCGCAGGGGCGCTACCGCCTGCTTTCTTGTGGCGTACTTGTTTGGCCCTGTGCGCGTCTTTGACCGTGCGCTGGTTTGCCCTATTCCATTCCTTGAATACGGGTTGTAGGCGAGTGTGTGGGCGTTCCGCGCACTTGCCTCCTGTACTTCCCCCGTGACGCCCATATTTTCACGCGTTGTTCCCCATTCCGAGTGTTACGCCCCGTGTTCCGCCTACTGCGTGTGGAACTTCTCGCGCACCCCGAGGTACACATACCCAGGCCAATCGCGTGTGGAACTTCCCGCGCACCCCGAAGTACACATACCCAGGCAAATTGCACGGCTGGGGGGTGGGGGTGGTGGGAGACATGAGTTGGACATGAGTGGGGGCCTGGTGGAGGCTGCCCCTGGTGGCTGGAGGGTGGGGGTGGTGGGAGACATGAGTTGGGGCCTGGTGGAGGCTGCCCATGCACTGCTGGGGGGTGGGGGTGGTGGGAGACATGAGTTGGACATGAGTGGGGGCCTGGTGGAGGCTGCCCCTGGTGGCTGGGGGGTGGGGGTGGTGGTAGACATGAGTGGGGGCCAGGTGGAGGCTGCCCCTGCACTGCTGGGGGGTGAGGGTGATGGGAGACATGAGTTGGACATGAATGGGGGCCTGGTGGAGGCTGCCCCTGGTGGCTGGGGGTGTGGGGGTGGTGGGAGACATGAGTGGGGGCCTGGTGGAGGCTGCCCCTGCACTGCTGGGGGGTGGGGGTGGTGGGAGACATGAGTGGGGGCCTGGTGGAGGCTGCCCCTGCACTGCTGGGGGGTGAGGGTGGTGGGAGACATGAGTTGGACATGAGTGGGGGCCTGGTGGAGGCTGCCCCTGGTGGCTGGGGGGTGGGGGTGGTGGTAGACATGAGTGGGGGCCTGGTGGAGGCTGCCCCTGCACTGCTGGGGGGTGAGGGTGGTGGGAGACATGAGTTGGACATGAGTGGGGGCCTGGTGGAGGCTGCCCCTGGTGGCTGGGGGGTGGGGGTGGTGGGAGACATGAGTGGGGGCCTGGTGGAGGCTGCCCCTGGTGACTGGGGGGTGAGGGAGGTGGGAGACATGAGTTGGACATGAGTGGGGGCCTGGTGGAGGCTGCCCCTGGTGGCTGTGGGGTGGGGGTGGTGGGAGACATGAGTGGGGGCCTGGTGGAGGCTGCCCCTGGTGGCTGGGGGTGGGGGGAGTGGGAAACATGAGTGGGGGCCTAGTGGAGGGTGCCCCTGCACTGCAGGGGGGTGGGGGTAATAGGGGACATGAGTGGGGGCCTGGTGGAGGCTGCCCCTGGTGGCTGGGGGGTGGGGGGTGGGAGACATGAGTGGGGGCCTGGTGGAGGCTGCCCCTGGTGGCTGGGGGGTGGTGGGAGATATGAGTGGGGGCCTGGTGGAGGCTGCCCCTGCCCTGCTGGGGGTGGGGGTGGTGGGGGACATGAGTGGGGGCCTGGTGGAGGCTGCCCCTGGTGGCTGGGGGGTGGGGGGGTGGGAGACATGAGTGGGGGGCTGGTGGAGGCTGCCACTGCACTGCTAGGGGGTGAGGGTGGTTGGAGACATGAGTTGGACATGAGTGGGGGCCTGGTGGAGGCTGTCCCTGGTGGCTGGGGGTGGGGGTGGTGGTAGACATGAGTGGGGGCCTGGTGGAGGCTGCCCCTGCACTGTGGGGGGGTGGGGGTAATAGGGGACATGAGTGGGGGCCTGGTGGAGGCTGCCCCTGGTGGCTGGGGGGTGGGGGTGGTGGGAGACATGAGTGGGGGCCTGGTGGAGGCTGCCCCTGGTGGCTGGGGGGTGAGGGTGGTGGGAGACATGAGTTGGACATGAGTGGGGGCCTGGTGGAGGCTGCCCCTGGTGGCTTCGGGGTGGGGGTGGTGAGAGACATGAGTGGGGGCCTGGTGGAGGCTGCCCCTGGGGGGTGGGGGTGGTGGGAGACATGAGTGGGGGCCTGGTGGAGGCTGCCCCTGCACTGCTGGGGGTGGGGGGGTGGGAGACATGAGTGGGGGCCTGGTGGAGGCTGCCCCTGGTGGCTGGGGGGTGGGGGTGGTGGGAGACATGAGTGGGGGCCTGGTGGAGGCTGCCCCTGCACTGCTGGGGGGTGGGGGTGGTGGGAGACATGAGTGGGGGCCTGGTGGAGGCTGCCCCTGGTGGCTGGGGGGTGGGGGTGGTGGGAGACGTGAGTGAGGGCCTGGTGGTGGCTGCCCCTGCGCTGCTGGGGGGTGGGGGGGGTGGGAGACATGGGTGGGGGCCTGGTGGAGGCTGCCCCTGGTGGCTGGGGGGTGGGGGTGGTGGGAGACATGAGTGGGGGCCTGGTGGAGGCTGCCCCTGGTGGCTGTGGGATGGGGGTGGTGGGAGACATGAGTGGGGGCCTGGTGGAGGCTGCCCCTGCACTGCTGGGGGGTGGGGGTGGTGGGAGACATGAGCGGGGGCCTGGTGGAGGCTGCCCCTGGTGGCTGTGGGATGGTGGTGGTGGGAGACATGAGTGGGGGCCCGGTGGAGGCTGCCCCTGCACTGCTGAGGGGTGGGGGTAATAGGAGACATGAGTGGGGGCCTGGTGGAGGCTGCCCCTGGTGGCTTGGTGGTGGGGGTGGTGGGAGACATGTGTTGGTGATCAGTAGTGCAAGGTGACATGTGGGTTGGCTGGTGGGCATGGCCATGGTGGATGGGTTGCCTGTAGGACATGAGCAGGGGTGCAGGGTAGTACCCTGTGGTGTGGGCTGCCTGCAGGGGCCGTGGAGGGTGTAGAGGGAACACCTGGGGGGACCCACATGGCCAAATCACGTGTAGCATTCCCCGGCACCACCGAAATACATGTACCCTGCAGAAATCGCGTGTGCATCTTCCACGCACATCGGAATACACGTACCCAGGCCAATCGCGTGTGGAACTTCCCGCGCACCCCCACCTAGCCAGGCCAATCGCGTATGGAACTTCCCGCGCACCCCGTAGTACACGTACCCAGGCTAATCTCGTGTGGAACTTCCCACGCACCCAGGAACACTCGCACACGCTATTTTTCACACAGCGGGTGTCCGTGTTTGTCGGGGCCCCTTTGCACCTCATTTGTCCTAGAGGGCCACTGTATGGGCCATTCATCATGGCTGTATATGGGTGCTTTTTGTTAGCGCACATTTTGGCGCACATTATTTTCAGTCGCAGGGGCGCTACCGCCTGCTTTCTTGTGGCGTACTTGTTTGGCCCTGTGCGTGTCTTTGACCGTGCGCTGGTTTGCCCTATTCGATTCCTTGAATACGGGTTGTAGGCGAGTGTGTGGGCGTTCCGCGCACTTGCCTCCTGTACTTCCCCCGTGACGCCCCTATTTTCACGCGTTGTTCCCCATTCCGAGTGTTACGCCCCGTGTTCCGCCTACTTTTGTGATGTGCGCCGCGCTATGTGCGATTTCGCAGTGGCCGTGGCGCACGCTGTTGGATGACCTGTGCGCCGGCGTACGCGGCGCACATTTTTAGCGCACATCCAATGTTTTTCTCGCGCACGGACTTCCATGAATCGCTGTGCGCTGGTTTTCCTGCGATTTTGGCACTTGCACTGTGATTTTCGCACTTTTCCTGCGATTCGCACGTTTTGGCACCTCTGCCCGGGAATTTTCGGCGCACATTAATTCCATGAATTGACCCCCAAATGTACATCACTAGTTTTTCAACTAACATTCTTACACTTTTCAAAAATAAAACACAAAACATATTTCCCTAAACATTCTTTCAGGTCCTTGCTAATGCTCTTCGAGCAAGTTTGTTGTAATCTAGTCCACCACTTCAGGCTGTAACTGCAAGCAGAATATTGTTTCCTATTCATACCGACTGCTTCGGCCATGCGGCATGCCCCAATAAGCAAATTACAGTACCCATTTCTCTTTGCTAACAGCCAGGCCCTTTGCCCAGACACCAATGTTATATCACTGTGTTGTGTACATACATTTTACACTTTTGAAAAAATAAAACACTGGATATATTTGCAAAACCATGCTTTCAAGTTCTTGCTAACCCTCCTCGTGCATATTGCTGCAATCCCATCCAGCACTTCAACCTGTACCCACAAGCAGATTTTGTTTTCCCATTCAAACCTATCCCAATTTCGAAAAACGTTACCAGATAGCTGGTCCCTGGAGGCCATGCCCACTTTAACCCCATTCCTGGTCGCTCATGGCCATGGCCAGTAGCCAGATTGTCAGGGTCATGGCCCTAGGCCATGCCCCAGAAAATCTGGTCACTGCCCACTACCTCAGTCACCAAAGGTATAGAACTATTTTTTGTACCTACATTATGACACTTAAAAAGAAATAAAACATAGACACAATTGCAAAACCATGCTTTCAGGTACTTGCCAATGCTCCTAACAAGATTTTGCAGAAAATTCGCCCATGTTTTATTTTTTCACAAGTGTCAACATGTACGTACATACAATAGTCATATAACTATTGAAAACATCCATTCAGACTTGGCACAAACATTCAAGATAGGGTCTATAATCTTTCTGAAAACTTGTCCACATTCGTCAAACAGCATCAAAGTTATAAACCATCTAAACATGTTAAGACCCCTCCTCTAATTTTGCCCCTCTTGACAAATTCCCAACAAACTTTCCAAAAACATTGATATCTAGCTCTACAATCTTTTTCCAAACTGATGAGGAAATTTGTTAAATGGCAAGACTTTAAACTATTTTGGGACCCTTCTCTAATTGTGTTCGCTCTTCACAAAACAGCATGCCACTTTGCAGAACCATTCAATCAGATCTGGAATGAAATTCCAAACTTTCATGCAGTTTCATTGTGTGGCGCCAAAGTTATAAGCCATCCAAAAACTGATTTTCACCTACGCTGTAATGCACAAATAAGCATAGATGTTCAAGAACATCACAGGACTGGTGCGGACATCGAAGTTGAAAAATCATCTGGTCTTTGGGCTTTTTAAGGCCACCTCTAATCCCATCTTCATCACTCTTCACCTCTTCAGAGATTGTTTCATTAGTTTACCAAGTGCAATGTTGTGTTTTCTAATATGTTTTTACTGCAATGCTCGCGGACAATGCCCGATGTCCGCAAATCCAACATCATGCACCACACGCGTTTCACCAACCCAATCCAATGTCCGTGGACCTCATGCCGCCCTCTAGGCCAATCGGAAGCCCTTCTGCGGGCCAAACAGGGAAGAGAGTCCGCGGACCGAACCCAGATATCGCACATTTTTTGTTATCTACTTTTTGGCCATTTTAAAAAAATCTACTGGCCGGATTTACACCAAATTTACAAAAGCATGCTTTTGAGACCAAGCTGCTGCTCCTGCCCCAAATTTGTTGAAAATCCATGCAGCCCTTTGGGCTGTAGCCATGAGCAACATATTTTTTCAATTGCGTCTATGTGAAAAACCACACATTTTGGGACCCCACTCCACATAACTTTGTCCCCCCTGTAACACACTGCACCAAACTTCACAGAATCAATCTGACGGGGCCATGTACTTTCTTTGCAAAGTTTTGTGAGGATTCGTCCAGGCAGGGCAAAGTTATAAGCTGCCCAAAAAGTGCTATTCCTATCGGTTGAACAATTTAACCATAACTACAGGGCCGCTACCACAGGCCCCGTAATATGTCAAATAAAAGCAACCTGGAAACTTATCGTTGGCTCCACATCTGGTCTGTGTTCTGAATGCACCATCATCCAATGTACAGTTGCAGACTATTTTTGCAACGAGATACTGACCAGGAAAGAAAGTAAGCATGTTCAAGGATTTCAAGAGTAACAGGTGTAAGGACTGGCAACAGGCCAAAGACACAAGTAAGGAGCTATGGAGAGCTGAGGGGGGAGGAAGCTTGGCCACTCATTGTTCCCTCACCAGTGTTCATCCATCCTCACACTACAGTGGCATAACCTCCCCTTTGCCCTGATGACCTTGCCCTAATGACAGTGCCCACTGCGCTTTCTGTTCCCATGGCTGGGGAGCGTTGGACTTGTGACAAGCTTGGGGCTGACAGTGTTGGACTGGGGGTTTTGCCAGGCAGGAATGCCCAGCAGCACCATTGGGAGATGCTATAGTATAGAGGGACTTGGAGCAGGACATGGCTGCGACCATTGTGAGGCCACGGGTGCTCAGACACACGCATTAGTTGCACGCTCTCGGTGGGTGGGTGGAGCCAGAGTGGGGCATGGCCGATGTCGGAATACGGCCTTCAATAGAGCAGCGTTTGCAGTGAGCGCTGGTGTGACACATACATTATATACCTCCTCTCCTGTTGCTATGAAGGGGAGTGACAGTGCCATTGTTGGACCAAGGATGCTGGTCGCGGTTGTGGGAGGCCTCCTGGACTGAGGTTGAGGGCGGCACCTAGGTGGTTCTGGCTGCCGCTTCAGAACAAATGTGGTGCCTGCAGGTTTGCAGACTGTCCCACTGTGCCCCAGTGCATGGTGCCATTGAAGAGCCAAGGAGCACCGTCCAATATGGGATCTTCGGAAGAATGATGATGTCTTGGAACGTTGAGCGCAGGAACACGTCTCTACGCTGGTGTGTGGAGTGCAGTTGTTTTCTTAACACTCTCCACTGCCTGTGATAGAAACTGAGAAGCTGAGAACTAAAGTACGGAGCTGACCGATTATCAACTTAAAACTGGGGAATGATATGGATCTAATGAAGTTGTCTACGTCGCGACAAGGTATTTGTTGGAGATTGGGGAATTGGTCTTTATGCTACATTCAATAGAACATTATTTGGTGCGTTTCCTGAAAGCTCAACAGGGATCCATCAGAGACGCGCCGTTATTTCTTATTGCTCATGGAATTGTTAATTGTTTTTCCTCTTTTTTTAGAGATAGTGTTCATTCGCACTATTGGGAATTGAGAAGTTAATTGGCCACTCAATGTTCTTTTTTTTAATTGAGGTGTCAGTGGGCCTCATTACGACCCTGGCGGAGTGGGTTTACCCCAGCGGTATTCGCGGCGGACCCGTCCGCCCTACTACGAGTTCCCGTAGCGCCATGGAGCCGTTTTCCGCCTGGTTTTTCCGGGCGGAGAAATCCATGGCGCTATGGGACCTTGTTGTTAATTACGCCACTGTATTTTACGGTGGCGTAATTAACGCCTTCCCCACTCCCATTATACCCTATGGGGCAAAAATGGGAATGGGGAAGGGTAAAATGGGGAATGGGATTTACCGCCCCGCCAAGGTCGGAATGGGGCGGTAAATCCGCCAACCCCCATGGCGGTATCGGCAGCTTTCCGCCGTGCTCCATGGTGCATATTGCACCACGATCTCCGCCAGGGTCGTAATGAGGGCCAGTGTCTCCCAAAATGTTAGTATTGTGGCTTGCTAAAAAAAAAAAAAAAAGAGGAAATGAATGGAAAATTGAAAATATGGAAAGATTCAACATGCTTATTACGTGAATGTTATAATGTCTTGCCCCGCTGTTCTGCTCATGTGTTTTGTTGTGTGTTGTGGCCACCATGTTTATGTGTTTTTCACATGCTTGTACGTTAAAGATCACCCTCATTGTTGTACTGGTGATCCTCTGTTTAGCAGGATGTTTAGTAAGGGATATTGGGGATTTCGTCTTCTAGGGTAGGTGATACACCAAAGATATAGGAAAAATGCAAATGGGGTAGGATATAAGATATAACATGCATTCAGGATGTGTTGCCTCAAATAGTTATGGTATGTTAGGACCCTTAAATTGAGTTCACATTGTCTTAAGATGTTTTGCTTTAGATTGCTGAAAAATGTTTTGCTTTAAATAGCTTAAAGTAGGGTTGCTTTAAATAGCTTAAAGAGGTATGGACTTTAAATATTTTATTTTTCCCATGTATATGTACAGTAAAACAGATATTTGATGAATCATTTTGATAAACTTGCAAGAAATGTAACATTGTTAGTCCGGACTCTTCATAATTTTTTTGCTAAGTGTAGCATGTTATCTGATGATTTTGTTATCGGTACTACCAGGAGTACCACAATATATGTTTTTTCTTTGTCTCTCTTGTTTTTGTTGGTGTATGGTTCGGTGTAGGTGCGAGTGAAGTAGGGTGAGGTCGCTTGTGTGTGTGTGAAGCATGGTGAGGTTGTGTGTTTGAAGACTGAAGTGTAGCATGTCATTGTTTGGCTCTTTTGATTGACGGGTGGAAGATGGATGGATCATGTACCTCATCCTGTGTTGGTACATTGGTGTGTGAATGTTGCTGAATGTTCTGAGAGTGACAGAGCTGAGGGTGAATGAGGATGGCTGATGAGTGTGCCCCTAAGTCCTGTCCCAGTCATGTCCTAGTGCATATACAATAAGAGCACCTCATTCATTCACCTATTTTCCCTATTTTCTTCCTTGGTTGGCTTATTTTTGCTTAACTTCCCTGGTTCCATTCTGGGTATATGTATTTGTTTCTCCATTCCAACATGGCTGCCATTTAATCCATGCCCTCATGCACCCTTACTTCCACTAATACAGTAAAAGGACTACATGTTTGTATATCTAGGTTTTGGTCATTTTTTCCTTTACGTGACCAAGCGCTCAGTTGAGCTTGAAACGTGTTGTAAGCAGGTCGTGCTCACAGGCGTCCTGCCTCTGTTTCTGCTGCTTTCCCAGCCATATTTTTACACTATTTTGTGTTTATCTCATTAAATACTTTTCTATGACCTTCCTCGTGTGAGTTGCGCTCATGTATTTTTTGTGTGGATTTTTGCCTCAGGATCCGCGTAGAGTGCGGTCTCCCCTTTCTCCTCTTGTTTCTACAATACAATAAGAGTAACTGGACATGTTTATATGTATATATGTAAAATAAAGGCAACCTGGAAACTTAACATTGGCTCCACAGCTGGTCTGTGTTCTGAACCCACCATCAACCAATGTATAGTTACAACAGACTGACAGTCCTCTGTTCCTGCAGACCATTAGTTTGAAGTAAGCCGAGTTACGTCAGGATTGCAAGGCAGCTAAAACAATACTTCTTACACCAATGATCTCCATCCAGGTTCTGATGATGTTGCTGTGTCTCCACCATACATTTTATTTACAGATAATGTTTCTCCTCCACTTTATGACACAGCCAAATGTGTTTACAGTTGCAGTTTCTGGAGAAGAGTTTAGAGGGGCCATATCACTTCCCTTTCTGGGGTTCTGATTTCTAGCCACTGCCCCACATATCTACTCTCCTTTTGGTCTGATCCTCTGCAACAACGTACCACAAACTCATTCCTCTCCCTGCTGTGAGTTTAGCCACTTCTGACTGAGGTCTCACACTTACCCCCTGTCTTGGGCCTTCCTGTACCTGCTAGCTACTACCATGGTAGAACCTTGTGCATTCTCCTGGTTCCCAGCTTCTTCCTCCAGATGACATCTGCCTCACACCCGAATGTCCTCCTCATGCCACATCCAGTACACCTTGGTTACTACCTCCAACCACATGCTGATATCTACATTTTACCAAATCATGATATCTTCTTCCAACCACCTCCCAATGTTTCCTCTGACCAACTCCTGTCTTGTTACAGCCATTTTCCGATGTGTTCCTCCAACCTGAGCCTGTTTTCCCTCCATCCCACTCTCCTTGAGTTTTTCATCTACCACCTCCTGATGTCTCCTTCCAACAACCTTTTGATGTCTCCCTCTGACCTCCTCTTGATGTCTGTTTTCCCCTTCTTATCTTCAACTTCCTCTGCTCCTTTTTGTCCCACTCTAAATTCCTTCCACCACCTCCTTCCCAAATTGCCACCTTCTCCACACTCTTACTAAAATCTCATTCTCCAAATTCCCAAACCTTGGCATCATTTCCTCCAAAGCTCTTTTTAACCTATTCAGTAATCTGACCATGTCAAGTACAGAATGAGGGCACCACTCAGCCTGGGAAAGAATGCCTACTGGGGTGGGAGGCCTATGAGGGAGGAAGCAAGAGCAGTCCTTCCCCATATGGAGAACAGGTAGCAATTGGGAGGGCCCAAATTCCAGTCCCTTCCCTAAGATGCAGGATGAGTATAAACAGTAGCATTGTGGATCACCCTAATTCTCCTAAAAACCATTGCTGACCAGACCACCACAACAAACAACTGAGATCTGGGCAGAAAGCAGATAAGACAGCAGCCCACCGAGCTGTCGGGCCAACAACCCCAGTCATCCTACTATTACAGCCACTGGGAAGCAAGAGAGCTGTCAGATGAGAAAAGGCCTGTGCATCTGCTGTGGATGCCGCTTACCACTCACCAACTACAGTGTGTGCTGCACTCTATCAGTCATGGTGCAGCCTTTGACAAACAGTCACAGACTTGCCATGGACTGAGTGCCAAATGGAGCAAAGACTTTTAATTTGTTTTCTTCAGACTTCACTGCAACATGCCCCCCTAACAAAAACTGGGACACTCTCCAATGTGGAATGCCATTGTTTCAGCCTAGCAGCCCTATCTGGAGAGTAGCAGGAGGAGGCTAGAATAGCAGTGAGAGACCAGGCAAGACGCATCACGACATGAGAGGAAGAAGAAAGAGTGAGGTTTGGGTGTCTGACAGGCACATCCCTCCCACCCTATAGAACGAACACCAAAGACAAAGTAGGTCTAGTCTAGGGAGTCCCTGAGGGTGATTGGATAGATAAGGTGATGGCCTTTAGGCCCTCACTTAAAATAAAGTCAGAACCTAGTCACTAGGGGTCAATCAGCTCTAGATACTAACCTGGGGAGTAGGGAAGCCTGAGTTAGGGTGGAAACTGAATCTTCTAGATGAAAGAGTGAGGAACAGCCATTGGCACCTTGCAAAATGTTAATAAAAACCTTTGCTCTAGCAGCTTCAAGCATCTCTTGTGGTAAATGGGATTACCAATAAAGATTTCAGACCAAATAACCAGACAGACTCAAAGGCTATGGCAAAGTACTGCTTTATTCTCAACTTAGTAGAGCAGGGTCAACTGGCAGACATCAGACTGATGCATACACACTCACACACAAACTTGATTACATCAAGGTTTTATACCCCAATATGCATCATCTATGACATCATCCTTCATGGCAAACTGTAAAACCTACTGACGGCAGGGATTGATTAGGGGAAAATATCTACTTATAGAATACACATGGGTTAGTACTTCATTGGCATAAGACTGATTAGAGCGGACAAAATGGCAGTGGATTGGTCTATGCAACATTGTATAACAGGATGTCCAATAGACCCACTGGTTGGTTAGCATTCCCGCCCAACCTTGGACTTTCAGCTCAGCTTGCAGCTAGTAAGCAAAATGAAACCCAGGTGCTTGTTTCACGTCAGATTATTCCCCACTTTCCCAATTAGTCCATCATTTCTCATCAGTTCGGCCATGAGCCAGAGTTTCCCATTTGTGGTTGACCTAGTAGCCTGCTTTCTGTTCTGGGACATTCAAGGGAGTGTAAGCATATCACTATGTTCATCCACAGCTAAATGAATAGCCCTTGTTTTAGACTTCTGGATCACTTGTGAGGAGATCGCAAATGTGTCCATTTCAACTTCCTATTTACTGCTATTTGATTTAACTGTGCTTGGTGGCATTTCTCCTCTTGGCTTCTAGAGACTTGCTCGCTCTATCTTGTATAGACTTTATACACTTTTAATTGTCCAATACTTGGCTCTTGCAAATGTGTTCATCGTCTTTAATCTAAGAGAAATATGTCTCACGTCCATGGCTTATCTATCTGTTTGCTTCACTTTGTGCTTTGCAGCTATTCCTTGAAATAGCATCCTTGATCCCAGGCAAACATAGACTCCTCTTCAATTTGCATACAAAGCAAATTCTCCAACATCTTCTGATTCTGCAGCCCTGGTCTGTTTCTGAAGTAGCTGAATTGAACCTTTGCACCAGCCGGCCTCCATTTTCGTATCATGGCCATCTTTGGCATGTTATATTTTCAACCTTTGCACCAGCCGGCCTCCATTTTCGTATCATGGCCATCTTTGGCATGTTATATTTTCTTCTATAGCAAGCTTCTATGTGTCTCATCTACCTTGCGTTGCTGCGTATGTACACTTATTGGTCAACAAGTTACTTCATTCTTCTTTGTATATATGAATACTTCATCATTTCACAATTGTTTCTCTTATCACTTCTGTTACAATGTTACTCTTCAGTATTTTCATATACTTTCAGTATGTCCTTGTGTAGCTTCTTTATGACATCACTCTGCCCACATCAGATTTCACTCAGAACTACATGATATTCAGTGGTGCGTGCTGACATCCCTCCGCACAACATCCTTCCACTCCTTCAGTGCGAGGACACATTTTATGCGGTTGTCTGAGTGCATATCGTCTCTCGTACACTCGATGCAGTATAGGCATAATGCATGCAGCCCAATATAGGGCATTTCTCCTGCTGTACCAGTATTACAGCAGTGAGGGGGCAAGCGGTAGGGATAATACGTCCACTTACTCCTCTACAAACCCTTGAACCATCTCTGGTAATTAACTTGTTCTTTAGGCATCTGTTACAATTGCCTGTTTTTACACAGGAGAGAAGAACAGGAAATTGATACACAGCAAGTATTAAGAAAGATACATGTTTAAATTGTAGAAAAGTCGGATGATGTTTTACAAAAACGTGTATGAAGAATAACATTTGTATTTTCTCAAGAACAATGCATTCTCTGGAACAATAAGGTCGAGATCAGTACAGTATACGAAGTAGTATTATACTATATAGTATTCAAGTTTTTCAAACATAATTTTCCACTACAGTCAAGGTTCCCCAATATGGTATGTAAGACAAATGTCATGTTGTTTTCATCTTTTCTTCAGAGCTACAAGGTATGCATTTTTATCCTAATATATTGTGTCAAATAACAGCATTACACAGCATGCTATCTTGCATCCAACTCACAAAGGATTGCTCTACCTCCCTTACCAAGGGTGCAAGTAACTTCTCCCCTATTATCCACTACTAATGAAATTATCATTAAATTATTATTTATTCCATCTTACGTCACTTCTTTACTGCACCATGTATTTTAAAGAGTTAAACGCCTAGCATTGAAAGTAACCCAAACAGAAAACACAATGTTATATATTTCTAATCTGGCAAATACCAAAGTAATTCTTCACCCAAATTTATTTTGCGAGAAGGCCTCAAGAAGTATTTTAGAATTGCTTCACCTCCATTTTGTCTCATTGTTGTGTTTGGAATATCTTTTACATGCGTCTCTAAGCGTGTGTTTGTGTGTGTTCATGGGCGCGCGCATGCACGCTGAGGTGCCAATGGCTGTGTTCCGAGCAAGTATATTTGATGTTTCCTTACACCATTATGTTTACCTGGCAATGCTAATAAGGATACATGCCTGACTTGTTGTAAATTAGTCACTGTCATCTGTTAAATCCTTGGCATTTGTTTAATAAAAATATTATTCCTTATTGATAGTTGCAATAATGTTTATTTCTTCATTTGATGTAAAGTACGTGTGTGTGACTACTTGGAGACATGCAAGTGTATTTAAGTAAAAATGCTTTGCCACATTTCACATGTTGGTGCACTTATTATTTGCATACCTCCTACTACAGCATTCAAGATTTTGCACTGATTTAAATAACAACCACTGCAATTCTCACAAGTAGATGTATGGGTGATTATTTAGGCCATAATGGCATTTTCAAATCAGAAGTCTCCACTGAATAGTAATCTGAAACTACCCTCCAATTAACAATTATATTATCAGTGCATTCCATTTAGGTTTTAAACAGCAGTCGGGGTTAAAAGGCATATGTGGATTTTCAGGAAAGAACCCAACATTTCGAGGACAATGGGCCCAATTCACAAGTGGCTTACCCTTAGTTTACGCATGGAGAGAGCCATTTGATTCACAGAATAAGTTACTCTCACTTTCTCCTGATTTACTAGTAACTACAAAGTTACACTGAGTAACTGTGACTAGGAGTGAGTCAGTATAACTTCTTTAGGGAATGAAATAGCCCTCTCCACTAGCAAGTCAAGTGTAAATCAGACTTACTCCGGGTAATATCTTTGTTCTGGTAATCGCATGGCTTTAACACTTGCTAAACTGTTGAATTTATGCACTGACATTAAATGATAAAAGTGCCTGCTTGCCTGCGTTATTGAAAAGATTGCCTGAGCCTGCACCAAGGTGGTCAAGCTGATCTAATACACGACTGCCAATTCATAAACAGTAGAAGTGCCTGCAGCGAACACTTCTAACAAGCATTGCCAAAGCCAATCATTGTGGATGATGTGTATGCATTGTGTAGGCAATGGTATCATATCCTCGGGTGCTCACTCATTCGCCAACTATTGCCATCATACACCCAGAAACAATCATCATTTGTTAAGTATTGGCATGATGTGCTCTGATAATCGTATATTATGCCAGATATTTGCACAATAACCATTAGATGTTGAGGTGCTCACCAGACAGTCAAGGATATGCCTAGTCCAGTTACCACAGCAGTGCAAAGTTCCACTATGTCCCCCCTAGCATAGCAGTGCCAGATTCCATTATGGCCGTAGTGCCAGAATCAGGTATGCCCAGAAATCGTAGCAATGCAAGATTCCATTATGCCCAAATATTTGTGGGGCGTGGGTAATGGGAGTGAAGTATCCCTGGCGGCCATGTGCCCCAACCCACACCATGACGTAGGCCCCAAAGGAGGTACACATAGAATCCCCATGTCTATCAAAAGCCTTAGAAGCCTTAGAAGTATCCATTCCCACCTGGATCCAGACAAGACTTGCAGCAGCCAGATAAAGATACCTGGGAAGGAACTAAGGCATTCCCAGAAGGGTGACTCTCTTAAAGGACATCACGTAAGAAGTAAACTACAAAGAAAACAAAAACCCCAATCTATATCTTTGTTTGATTACATGACCCCGGGCTAAGCATACTTATAACGTGATAGTGTACAGCAAATGTACTGAGTCTGGGTCCACCAAGTAGAGCACCTATGAAGGACCACACATTAGAAGAATGCTTACTACATAGGCAAGCTGACCCTGCTGTGATTCATGGAAGCCCAAGTCCAAGGCTCCGTCTGCACAAAAGGTTCCTTATAGAAGTAGACAAAGGAATGATATGGGCTATTTATTGAATGGGATAGCGTAGAATTGTTCCCAAACACTAACAGGCTGCAATGATTCCTCGGGGCTACACATCTCCACTCTGGGGCACCTGCGATGCACATCTGCCAAGCATAAAGACATAGCTCACAAAGCAACAAGAATAAAAACATGGCATTTCATTTTGTGAACCTACTTGCATCGGCCATGCAGAGTGGAGAGCTGAACACAATCCCGGACCATCAGAACTTAAGAAGCCACCCAGAATAGATAACGGTTTAGTAAGCAAGCCCACGCGGAGCCCAGCTGGCACATGAAACGCAAGTGGCAGTATTGTAGTTCAACAAAGGGAGCACCTGTTACAATGCTTGCTCACAGGCACCAGCCAGCTGTTGATAATTAATCACTTAGGCAAATCACCCAAATATTTGGATGTGTAAAGGGATAGGAACAATAAAGGGGTATGGGATTTAGGAGTTTGAGGTGAGAGAAGTTAATCAATGCCTAGTAAAGCGGTGTGTCAGAAAAGGGCGGGAAGTAGGAAGTGGTGACTGAGGAGGATGAGAGCAGCAATTTGAAAGGTAGGATGAGAACATCAAGAAAGAATGGAGCAGGCGATGTATAAAGGAGAAGCAGACCATCAGTTTAGAAGAAGCATAAAAACAATCAGTAGACAGAGGAGGAGGAAAGCAACAAAAGCAGGGAGGTGCATTTCGAATTAGAGAAAAGACCCAGAAGCTGAGAAGAGCAGGAGAAGGAGTAAGACAGAAAGGGGAGGTGGAAAAGATTAGAGAAAGAATAAGAGGGGAGGAAGGAGAGAATAGAGCATTGAAGTACATCAGACAGGAAAGGAAGATGAGAGAAGAGAAAGTGAAGCGGTAATGGAAGTGCATAAAATCAACCTCCCAGTAGTAAAGCTGGTTGGTGAGAAAGAGAAGACATACATGTGCAGTCCTGGATGCAGACCACAGGAAGGATTTTGGACTTAGCGAGGGAGTCAGACCCAAAAACATCTCTGACAGCATGGTAGGGGGCTAAGCCTAAGAACCAACCCCAGAGTCAACCACAATCCTGCAAAGGGTCATACATCATAACTTGATGCCTGATCCCAGTTCAGATCACTCAAGGCACCAGGGGATGTGGTGACAGCTTCTTCTACAGAAGTGTGACATTCTGACATCTAATGCGACTGCTAAGAAAGAAGTGCAGGGCAGCACCTAATGGAGGAAGGCAGGAACTGGGGCTATGGTTCTAAAGAGGCTCTAACTTTGTTTTTGAGCTAAATTCTTCGTTAACTAGCTCAGTTTAGCCAAAGTCCCTTCGTTTTCTGCTGTTATAATAAAGATCCTTGAACCTTATAATCTGATCTTGAATTGCCTGTTGATCCCTCGATTGTGTCAGTATGCAGTGCAGCACTGGGTAGACTGTACAGATCACCTCCCTCTGAAATGTTGTGTTGCATGTGTGTGTAAGATGTTAATAGTTTATTGTATGCTTCTAATATGTTGCAGCAGGATCGTTTTTAATAAAAAAGATTGTGCTTTTCAGATACCAGCTCCATAGGCTGTGTTACTGCTCTGCTCAGTTGTATGCTTTCAAATTCATGCCAGGTAATTATGCATAGCAATTGAGTTTAGACTTTAACAGGTCTGGGGCTGTAGGTCGAGGGGAGACCTACGCTGGTGTTGGGAATGGAGTGACTTGAGTATTCAAGCAATTATGCTCTGCATGACGCTGTAGTGACAGGGTCTGGCAACACCTGATTCAATTAATGCGTGGTTATGTTGGGTATTCATCCAGTCAGGGTGTGTCTAATGCTGCCAGGCTGGGTCAAATCTGATTGGTGAGCACACAACAATCAAAAAAAGCTAATCAAAGATAATGTACCCATAGATGAATACAGAAACAACACGCTACCGTATTTTTCGACCACTGAGGTGGCTTGCACATTTCAACACAAATTAAAAAATGATACTAATAAGTGAGGTTTTTTAAATCATATTAAGAAATCCAAAATGTACAACATACACCAGTGTTGTGGCAGTAGTCTCCCTGCAAAATGCTTTGTGTCTTAGGGCTCAGCCAATTTGATTCAGAGCAAAACGGATGCAATCACCTTGGCTTCTTCGGTTAACATGAGAAAACTGTTCTCCATATTTTGCAAATGGGCATGCTCTGCAGACGAGCAGCTGGATTATTTAAACATTTTAGTTTGGAGCAAACTTATTTATCTGGCTGTAATTTCGACAGATGTGTAAGTGTTATTACTGTAAAACAATACAACTATATTTGCTCACTCTTATGCACATTTTTGCAAAGGTATTCTTTTCTTTTGTGCATAAAGAAATATATTAGAGTTGATTTGAGTGTGTTTACTGTGCTAAGCAATTGATCCTGTCTGCGTCTGTTTCTAATAGTGTTATCCTTGGGTGTGTGATCTTAGCTGGGCAACTTGCCATGAAGTAGTTCCAGGTCATGCTACAGACCTTGGGCCAGTCTTGTCATTTCAATGGCCATGCTGGGACTATACACACTTTATTAAAATGTGAAACGGGAAGCTACATGTCTGTGAAGTGACGATATTCTGCAATGCCGCACAAACTACCAACAGCCACATACTTCCCACTGGCCAAAAATGCCAAGGTTCCTCACCCCCTGAGCAAATAATAATGCTTGCTCGCTTGCGAAGATCCCAACCAGGCAAGAGAACATGTACGATAATATAGCATTCTACACCGAGGCTCTATAAAGGAACATGGGTTGTGATGTTGTACAAATGCAGTCTGCAAGTGACCATCTAAAGACACCCCAGAGAGGCTCATTCTGGGTAATTTCTTCACAAGATGAAAATTCAATGGGTGGAATCTATACTTGTAGCTTGGGGAATGCAAGAGAAAAAAAAGTGCTATGTTTTCCTAGGAAGGTAACAATCATGGCAGCATTAAGTGCCTTCGCAATATGTGACAAATGGGGCAGAGTAATGAGAATCAGATACGTGGAAGCTCAATATCTGTTAGTATCACGGGAATAGATGAGCAAAACTAAGAACTAGGTGGATAACAAGCCGCAAAATCAATCACACCCAGCGGTTTGATGGAAGGAGATATGTTTGCACACGAGGTCACAGCAATTGCACTGTTTTTTTCACAAATCAGACAGTGCATTGTCATGGTTGTGGGAGCAGCAGATTCTTAGTGGTGATCTTTAGGAGCACAACTGTGAAGGATTGCGTTGCCAAGGGATCCTTTTCCACCAATAAGCCTTCAGTCTCCCCAGTCAAAAACTACTCCATGCATTCTCCAAAACAAAAGTGTAAGCCCCTCTACTCAGACAGATCGAGGCTAAATAACCTGTTCGATGGGACGATGCCCACTCTCCTGAGTAAGATTGTAGCTCTCTGGGCCTTACCAGTGACGATATAGGTTTGCGTAACAGTTTGGCCCCATCCAGATGTACAATCCAAAACCGAAATTCTAAGTAATTCTCCAGTGAACAGTGCGTTCCATAATTTAAGCCTTGTCTGAATACAAAATTTTAATAAGTAAAAAGGTAACATTCGATCATCTGTGAGTCAATATGGCAAGAAACAAAACCAAAGAAATATTTACCGTTTACAAATAGAGAGATAACCCAGCTCAATCACCACCATCTTGGGGCCCTCATAAAACTTGAGCGCATAATATGATCTTTTACTTAATTAGAGTTTTACAATGTGCTACTGCTTTAAAGGGCACGAGGAGACAGTACACAATAAGTGGACAATGTAAAACAATGACCCACACAAAGGTGGCCTTCAGGGAACTTCCAATATGTAAAAAAGACAACCTATAAATATGAGAATTTCTTTAGATACTGAGAGAGCAGAAATGAGAAGTTGGGTGGGGAGAACTCAAGCAACAGGATGGGTGGTCTGTCGGCGGTCCCTTCAAATGCTTCCATAGGGCAGGGGGAGGGTACCACTAAGGGTGGGTAATGTCAACAGTGGAGCAGATAATGCCTCCTAGGAGAATTGAAGATTTAAGTGGTCCCTAAGGGGGATACCATTAAAAATAGGATGTCATGGTAACTGGCCTTTAGCTCTTTTTCTAACATTAGGTTATTACAGATATATCTCAGCACATACAGGAGTTTGTTACAAAAGTTGTTGCCAATTTTTCAGCTTCTTCTTCCGCACAATCAAATTTTTCTGAATCTTGGGTTGGCTATGAGCTGCTTCTTGACTGATCTGAAGTTTCCAGTAGGAAGGAAGTGTTTCCAATGTAAGCCAGGCCATGCCAAGCAGTGCTTTGAGCATAACGCTTCTGATTCTAAGTGTACTCTTCTTTTAAGCCTTGAACAAGGGGAGTGCTGCAGGGGCCAAGGATATATGACCTCTTCTCTTGACTGTGGTGAGTCAGACAGCCCTATTATGCACAACACGAATGCAATTTAGGAGTTTCTTGGGGTGGGGAGGACAGCTAGCCAGGAGGCTGATGCAGTAATTCACATGTGGGAATTCCAATAGATTCACTCATTGTAATTGCTGGTGGGTTCCCACTTAGGGTTTCATTCCTTTGCTTGTGAATGTGGAAGTCAGCAGGTTGAGTTGATTTTGATTTTGATTAGTAGACAGGAATTCAATATTTTCCTAGGTTCCTTGCTTCAGGCATGGGTTTTTGAGGGAGGCCTGGGGTGCATGTCCTGTTCCAAACAGTATGTCTTCCAATGTTGTTGCCATTGAGGAGAAGATAGCTGCCATGTACTCATAGATTGTAAGCTTGTTGGGGTGGATTTTGCTACTTTGAGTCAGGATCAAGTTGAATACAAATTGAGGTAATCAGTGTTGCATTAGAAAGGCAATGGAGCCTTTTGTAGTAGGGAAGTTAAGAGTGTGATGTACAGCATGCATTTAGTAGCCAGAGGGACATGACTGACCCTTGTGGGACCACACAACGGGTTGTAGGTAGAAGCGAGCGGTAAATTTCACCTGGCAGACCCTGTCTGAAAGGAAGGATCTGAACCACTCCAGGGCAGTACCCCAATATTAAGAGTTATGCTAGTAGTGGTACAGTAGGGGTTCATGGTCAAAAGTGTTGTGTGCTGCAGACTGACCAAAGATGATTCATACGGCTAGGGCAGTTTTAATCCATGGTCTGGAGTAGGTTTTTCCTTACACCAATATGCATGGTATTTGTCCCTCTTCCAGGCCTGAAGCCATATTGGCTAGTGTGGAGCAAGGCAATACTTTCAAAATGTCTTTGGATGTTAGAAAGCATGTTAGAAAGCACAGGTTTCTTTAGAATTTTAGCTTCTTAAGGAATGATTTCCATACTATAGGCCTGTAGTTAGACATGATGTTGAATAGGTCTGCACCTATCAGACCTTTCAGGGGCACAGGGACCAACCTCATCCTGAGCTACGTTGTTATATTGTTAATCGCTGGGAACAGGGTTAGGATCTGTTTCACAAATGCTACAGTCCAGATAGTGAAGATGAGTGGCTTTGGATGGGAAGTATGTTTACTCTTTGTAATATTAGAGGGGATGGGCATATTCCATACCATCAGGAAATGAACTGACTACGACAGTGGTATGGCGGTGGTGTTGTCAGTGGCCAGACCAAAAGACAGGATGAGGTGAAGGGTGTTGCTACACCTGTGGGTCAGGAACTAGCATGTGTGAATTAATTGATTCTAGTATAGTATGGGTGGCATTCTTGATTGAACAAACAAAGGGTCCAGGGTTGCCCATGGGCCTACTAAGCGCTCACGTACTCCGTATCAACAAGTTGAATCAAACCATAAACATCTATATATGCACGTACTTAGTGTTGACATTATATTCTTTCTAAAATGTAAATCATAATATTGAAGGACAAACAGATTGACTCAGTATTTATTTCCTCATCCAATGCAGTGAAAATAAATATGAAAGCCAAAGCGTTTTGGACAAAGTCCGTCTTCAGGGCTAACACATTTAGAGATGTTATATCCATTCCCAAGAAGGCTGCTTCTGGATTGTCATTGAAAGGTACAGAACTGGTATTACATCTCAGAGCTTCAGGCAGCTTCGCCCAGTCAGCTATACCTCCCGGCCTCAAAATACTTCTCAGGGAATCTGGTCCTAATTAGGCAAAAGTCAGCATCAGGTTTTATCTCCACGGTTTTATCCCACTTCAACAGTTCTCCTGTTTGGCAGGGTTCCGCTGTCTGCAGACCTATCAGAAAGCAAGAGCTCTTGCTGCTTCATGTATGTTTGGGGTGAAACAGGAAATAATCAAATAGATGCTTCATAGCTGACAACTTTCCCTATTCCATGTGTAACACCTCAACCCTGTCCCATTTTTTTCCATTGCCAGGCTTAATGTTTTTCCACAGGCCCTTTTGCTGATTTGATTTATGATCTTGTGCCAGAGGTAATTCAGATACAATAGCGTATGCTAATAATTGAAACGTTGCAACTATAAAGAATAGTGGTGCCCACCCTTCAATCGTTCCTGGCATTCTTGGTTGCCCAGTGGTCAATGGAGATGGCTAGTTTAAGGAAGGTAGGAGCTGGTTCTTTGACCACACGTGTCTGGAGATGGTATGCTGGTTCTTTCAGTGTATTGTGAGGTGTTGAGGGAAAGGTTGGGTGGATGGAGGTGGACCACCCTGGTGTAAGTATCTCTTGTAATGATGATTGGAGATGTGGGAATGGTAGGAATGCATTTTGGGTACTCCATAGGTGGGTCACATGTTAGGGAGGTAAAGGGGGAAATGAGGTTGATCTTACCTTACCAGTGGATGTTTTATTCATGTGCCAGGTTATGGAGAAGGCCCTTGGTTGTATACCGTAGTGAGGGGTTGGTTGGAGATAATTGGAGTAGGTCAGTGGCCCTATGTAAGTTGATGGATTAGGTGCTTTAGACAAGACCTAACTGTTCTTCACAACAAAAGTGAAGGGTATCAGAAATCTATACTAGCCCCACTGCAGATACAACCACCACACTCCCGACAGTAGGCTAGAAGAATCTAGTGTTTCTTTCCAAATCTCTCTCTAGAAGACACTTTGAAAGCCATCCTCTTACAACCCTGTCCAATGCTTCCAAGTCTTCTGGCAGAACACCTGTTGCTGCTGACTGAATTGATTACTCTCCTACTCAAGAAACTAAATGCAGACACAACTTATCTGGCTAAATGGCTCCAGCACAAAGTTCTTTAAGGATAAAGGTCCTTGCACCAGAAGGTAGTTCCCTTCCCTTGGATTCTTCTTTACTCCTTGAGCCTTTCTTGGCCAACAACAACACTGACATTCAAAAGTGTCTGCCTTGGTCATTTTGTCTCTTTTGGGACACCTGGTATATTTTTCTTCCAGGGCTTTGCTCCTTCTTTCCTGGTCAACACAATCTATTTTCCTAGTCCTGATATTTCTTCTCAGGGCTTATTTAGATCTTGTAAATGTCACATACTCTCCTGCCAGGGCTTCTTGTATCCACACACTTGTAATTGCCTTGTATACTCTCTTACCGGGGCTTCTTGTACACATACACTTGCAATTGCCTGGTATACTCTCCTCCCAGGACTTCTGTTCATGTGGGGTCTTTGTCTTCTCCCAGAGTTGCATATATACTTTGTTTGATAATGTATATTCTTTATATATTATCCTATTCCGGTTTCCCATATAATTGCCAGTATATATTCACATATTTGTAAGGGTTTTGTTTGTAGTTCAATTCCCCTTTAACAGTAAGTCCTTTTGCTTTTTCTCTCTCATTTGCTTTATTTACATTTACTTGCATTTGGCGTGGCTGGTGATACGCTCCGGTGTCCCCCGCTGTCTCTTGGTGGACTCACCGGCTCTTGTTGGTATTCCTGGATTCTCCCATGGTCAGCCAGTTAAGGTTTGCTGCCTGCTTTCTTCTCACAACCACTTGCTTGTGGTTTTCCCGACTCTCGCGGCTTCCACCTGGCACATCTGCTTCATTCCAGGCTCCTGTAAGTGAAGCATTGTTTTCTGTCACCTGTGAATCTCTCATCGGCTCCTGGCATTCCCACAATGTGTCAATCTTGTGCAGCAACTTCTTTCACCTTGTTCGGTGAACCGCCTGGCTTCACCATGCCAGTCTCAACTTTTCAGTCTCTCGATCCTCGCAGAGAGGTGCATCTCTCTTCTGCAGGCAGCAGACCTTGACTCTCTGCTCTTTGAATTTCCCAGGCACGAGTTTATGCAAGCAACAACTAGAGCGCTCGATGGCTTTGGGCCCTCCTTCACTCTGCATTCCTCCATCCCTCTTCCTCATCCCAGTATTTTGGTAATTCTGGGAAAGGAAGTCAATTTTCGACATTTGGCTTGAAAAAATTGGATAAACATTCTCAATGGTTTTCAATGGCAAGTCAGTCCTGGTTGACTGGTAGGTGGAACTGGAAAAGGCGTTTTCATAAGTTTCACAGGGCAAATCAGAGTTGGAAATCTGTATTATTATTCTACTCCTCGTCCCAGTACTTTTAGTCAACTCTAAGCAGGGAGAAAACAGGATTTCATTGCTGTTTATGTATGAAAGTCCTTGTTTAACTTAACAATATGCCACATAGTGCTGGGGAATTATAGGGGTGTTATGAGCATCAAAAAACACTCCATCCTCATATTACCACAGAATCCAGAGTGGAGTGATGTTGGTTCTGGGTTGCTTGTATTATTCCTTACAGGGGAAGCTGGATTGTAGGGATTTAATTAGGAAGATTTTAGATCTCTACTAAAGGTAATACGGGGGTGGGGTTTTCCCACCTTACAAGAGACAATCAATGCTTGGGGAGTTGGGTCTTGGTTATTAAACTAGGATGGGTAAGGAGAATACCATGTCTCACCTGGCAAGTCACCCTTACTTCCATGAGGGTCGTCTCCCCCTCTTTGATCCTCTGCCAAAAAGCCACACGCAGGGTTCGGATCATAGAGCGTCTGCCTCACCTAGGCCACATTAGTAGTGATGACACTGCCAGATTCATCGGAGGAATGAGCGGTGTGTCAGAGAACAGCCATTGATGATATGTGCTATGCCTTAAGGTGTATAGGAGGAGGTTGATATGGATACTCTTGGTCCTATTGGAAGGGAACCTCATGAAAAAAATGTGTGTTGATTTTTGTGGATCTATTTTCAAAATGGGTAGAGATGAAAATGGTGAGGGAAACCACTGCAAATGGTGTTCTGAAATAATTTTTGGGTGACGTGTTTGACAAAGAGGGCATTGCCTATAGTATTCTGAACCGCAATTGTTTGGGAAGATCTGAACACATTTTGTGAAATACTGGGTATCAAGCACAATCGCACACACTATACCATCCTCTAACAAATGGGGCAGTAGAGAGAGTCAATAGGTGCCTCATGGAAAGGCTGCATAATGCATAAAGTTGTGCTGGTGATTGGATGATGGCGTTGGGAGAGAGTGTCAAGGGACTATTGTTGACACCTCATGTGGTCGCTGGGGAAATACCGTTTGAACTGATGAGGGTAGAAAGGGGCAGAACCTGTGTTCCTGCCATGGTGATTGGAGAGAGAAAAGAGTGGAGTTGTGAGTGAGAACGTGATAGAGGAGAGAGTGGCACATAATAAGAAATATGCTGAGGACAGGTATGAAAGAATCAAGAGTTGTGAAAAGAGTGAAAGTGAAGGATGGTGATATGGTCAGCGTGAAGAAAGGTCTGAGGGGGAGGATAAGAGCCGTCAAATATGGTCCTCTGGAGATGGTCAAAGTAGAGTTCAGCGGGACAGTGAGGCTGGAGAGTGGGCAGCTGTGGCACATGAGGTGAGGTGTGAAAGTATAAAGAATTACTTTCTAGAAAGGGAGGGAAAATCTGATGTGTTTTGTGTCTTTCCTTGAGGAGATGTGTTGTATTTAATAGAAAACATGCTATGTTCCAAGTTCCTGTTCCATGTAAATACTAGTAGACTGTGTTAAGGAATGTAAGAGAAGGGTCCCATCAGAAGTGGTTGGGGAGAGTTGAGAGAAGGGTTGTGTGGAGCAAATATGTATGCAGCATGCTTAATAATACTCACCAGTGTTATCGTTCTTGGATCTAACAATATTAAAACAGTTAAACATACATTATGACTGCATATTTTGTGCAGCACCCACCTGGGCAAGACAAATATAATTCGAAGTCAGCAGTTGCATGTCATGCATAGAAATGTGTGCACGTGAATGCAAGGTTGTGATTAAGCCTGGGCGAACTTTACTACTAGAACACCAAACATCCCATATTTTGGGGGATTTGATCAGGCTCAACTTCAGGCAAGCTTTTTAAGAAATTCAAAAGAGTTCAGCTGAATGACCTATACAGGAGCACACGTAGGCTTCACATAGTTCACCTTCAGTATGAGGCAGCTTTCAGACAGGCAGAAAGACCTTGATAACACCAGGTTTAGGACATGTAAGTAAATGCTAATAAACTGTAGTGGAGTTAGGAGTAATTCGGTAGGAAGAAAAGTAGGCACAGACAGTGAGTGACTGGTAACATTTAGGCTAGATTTTGTTTATGCAGTGGTGTATCCCACATTCTGTGATGTGAAGTGGGTGAGGCACACAAGTGCCATCTGGTGAGCATAGGAAGAAGGAATCTCAACGAGAGAGCAGAATGGGTGAGTTTGCAATACATTTATGTTCTAATTATTAGATTTAGTCTATTCATATTTTAGAGGGTCAGATTCACCACCATGTCATGTTTAATGTTTACTTGGTATTTCTCTTCCTTTATGACCCCACATTTCAAGGTAAAAGGGGCTGCTTTTTATCCACACGTATCAGTGTCAGTGGGAGAGGACTTGAGACAAACATCACATGGAGGAGACAACTGTGCAAATGTGCAAGGATGCGCTTGCATCCTTAATAGTAGAAAGAAAAGGGGCAGCAGGAAGAACATACATGAGCCTAAATTGTGCCAGCTACACTGGGAATGTCAAACTCAAAATACATTGCATCAATTTAACATCACTGGCATCTGTCGAAAGCTTTGTGAGCAGTGTGAGCAGTGTGGGTGAAGTCTACAGGGAAGAGATGCTGAAAGAACACCCGCCTCAGCCACTAAGGCATTTTAAATCAAGACGGGTCTGCAATCGGAATATACAGCACACCGTCAGCTGCACAGATGCTTGATGGATATCTCCTGATCACTTCATCTGGGAGAAGGGATGATGACAGTGGTCGAGGTGTACAAAAAGAAGTAGTGGAACTATGTTCCCTGCTGGCCTGCACCCACTCCCCACAAACCTCATCAGCAGACCGCCTGTCACACACAATACAAACCCCCAAACACATGCACCTGCTGTTTAAGTAAACGTTAAGTGTAGTGCACTGAAAGTGCACGTTTCAACTTCTTCCTACACTTTTATTTTAATACAAAACTGCTCCGGAAAGGTTTCTTTTTCAAATGAAAGTATAGGAACAGTAAAACTTAATTAAAAAAAGTAGAGGAGCACCGCTCCCAACCGCTCCCGCCCACTTCGACCACTGGATGATGACCCAGTACCGCATTGGCTCAGGAAGTGGTCAGTCTGTGCAGCAGCACTTGCGTGAGTTGCTAATCAATCACTGAGCTGCCGCCAGTGCAAGTGTGCAGTCAGCATGTTTAGAACAGGCAAGGTTGTTGTCCCAAACTGCAGGAGGTGACTCTGATTCCTGCAAGTTGGACAATTGCCATTTATAAAAATGAACACTCACTGTATTGCAGAAGAATATCACATCATTCAGAGACAACACACCATCTTGGATATTGACGACGATTGTTATCAGGTACATGTGGATTCACTAGTGAAGTCAGCGTAGGCGGGTGGCACCTACTCAACTGGTATATGTATTGATGCAACTGGCAAATGTGGTTGTGCATGGCTGTCATCTCAGTGGCATGACCTGTGCCCTTCTACCCGAGCCCACTTTCTTTACATAGCACTGGAAAATAATTCCCCTTAAGTAACAGTGATCCCAGGGGGTGAAGATTCAGAAAATGCAATTTAGCATTCTTGGGATGTTCTATATCGCTACATAAAGAGTGATCATTTTAGATGCCGTATTAATGCATGAACACATGCTCACATGGACCTTGATTAGTTTGAATAAAACCTCTACAAATGTTTGATTTAAAAAGTTAAAGTTAAACACTTAACGCTGTATTTGTCTTAATGTTATTTCTGGACAATACTGCTTGGCAGAAAGTGTAGGTGACATTATTATAAATGTGTCCATGTTACCAAATCCTATGCGCAGCAAATAGTATTATTATTATTATTATTATTATTATTATTAGTATTGTTAGTATTGATAATAATAATATTAATAACCGTACATCAGTATATTATTATATTATTATTATTATTATTATTATCATCATTCTTATTATTATTATTGTTGTTATTATTATTATATTTTTTCTTCTTCATGCTGGGCTACTCTCACTTCTAAATGTTCGAGGTATGAATATTACCCAATTTAATGTTACCCAATTTATCAACATCAGAAGGATTTAAACAGTTCAGGATGGCCCCCTTTTTTATGCAAGTACTTTACTTGTAATTGGTCAGCCTACACCCTACATTCAATCCCTTGATGTAATAAGTAAAAACATACAATTCTTTAAATAAATTGAAGAAAGCAAGAGCAAATTGTTTCAAAAAAGGAAGACTGGACCTCATTACGAGGTGGGCGCCAACCCCATAACACTATTACTGCCACCTGATATCCCAGTGCCACCAGGATATCACGAGTGGCGGCGGTAATGGTTGCTCCCTATTTGCGGAGTCACTGAAGCACAGGCACCGTTGCTGGTGCTTCAATGAAAACAATGCCGCTAGGGGCCTGAATTCCCGGCAGGTCTGGCCTGCCGGGAGTTCCATGCCTCTACCGGTATTGTTGTAGTATGGTGGTCTGGAAAGGGTGCCGCTTCATTGCTACTGGCACCCTTATTTCTGGACCGCCATACTTGTGATGAGGTCCAGTATGGCCAATAGAGGTGGGGGAGCCAAAACCGGCTCAAGCCTGTGTAGAGCCAAATGGTTTGCTCTTGCTCAGCTCGTGTGGCTTTGTGAAAGAAGAGCCCGACTGGAGCCAAGGGTCACGTCATCCTCCCCCAACATTTGCAGACTACTTTAAAGTGACAGTGCCACTCAGTATACTTAAAATACCTGCATGCAATGATTTACTTGCAAAGTACTTTGTTAATCTCTTGCCATGAATTGCATGTTGGTGCAAAACTGAAAATGCAATGGGAGCATGTGTGGTCTGAAACCTGCAAAATGTCAAACTGTGAAACCAGAAATCCGGGTTTAGACACTTGACCATTCTATGCTATCCTGCGCAAATCATTCTACTTAAATGGGCCATATTTCCTTCAGCTGCTGCAAATGGGACCACTTGGAAGTGAGTCTGTTAAATGTGCATTACACAAAAAGCTGAACTTTTATATTGTGTATTAAATTACAGTGTTTTTTCCAAAGATAATATAAATATTGATAATTTATAATGTGCACAAAACAGGCTGAAGTAGGTCTTGCTTATTGCGCTGTCACTCACGCTTCATGTTCCTCTCCTAACAGAAAAGTGAAATAGATGATGTACTAGAGTGTTTGAGGAGTAAGAGGGTTTCCTTGGAGTATAAGGGGCACTGCCAGGATATGTTCTTTACCTCTCACCCCAGGATATAGGCAGTGGCCATGGTGTCTCCCCATACTATCCAGTTTGTAAATGTGGTGGTGCAGGTGACACTGGCCTTAGTCAAGGTGTCTGCATGCCTGGACTTGAGGCTTTGCACCTGCCAAACAGCCCTTCATTTTCTGTTCTCAGTCTTCTGCCATCCAGGACAAGTGAGTTCTGCCTGTTGCTCCCACTTGTGCCTGCTAAAATACTGGGGATAGCTCCCCGAGGGTGTATGCCCGCTGGAAGCTTTGCACTATAAGCAGCACAAACTCTTATTGAAACAATGATTACAAGTAGCTGACCTTTTCACGCACGTTTGTTGCATTTTCAAAACACAGGATTGTTTAGGCTGATAAAACTTTGCATTCTTTCACAAGTCGAGTTCCATTCAGGCTTGTGAAAATAAAGCTATAATCATTATTTTTGCATAAGATAAGGTTTCATATATTTATCAGGTTGATCTTTAATGTGATTTGTGTACTCTTACATCATCTTTATGAAACAGAGTATTGTTTCAGCTCCTTAAATATATACAATAGCACATATTTATATCCACTGTAGATGAAAAGATGTGTGTAAATAGAAAAATTGGATTAAATCCTATTTTACATAATGTGTGTGATCCTGGACACATCATGTAATTCCACTGTGCCATAATTTCCAAAATTGGGATGCCAGGTATGGGTTTCCTGTTATGGGGGCTGGGAGACAGGCAGGGGTGGACTGGCCTATTGGGAACTCTGGAGATTTCCCGATAGTCCTCTGCACCATGGGCCTCTTTTGTGAGGTCTTTCCAAATGTTACGATAGGATAAGCATTGGGCTTGCTGAAAATGTGTAATATGGGGCCTCTTTGAGCATTATTTCCGGGGCCGCTTTTGGTTCCCAGTGCACCCCTGGAGACAGGGCATCAGGCAGGGGTATGCGTTGTATGAGGCAGGGAGGTGGATGACAGGTATTGTTTTTTTGTTGTAGGGGTTGAGTAGAAATAGCAGGTATGGATTTTATGTTTGAGGGTTGGGATGCAAATAGCTGACTGGACTCGCTTTTCACTATTAGAGCCAAGCCAGGCCCAATGCCTTGGCTCTGGCTCAACCCATTAATTTTATGGCTCCCCCACCTCTAATCTTCGGAAAGGCGAGGCCCTGAATGCTGCAGGGATTTCATGCAATTGCATGAAAAGAAAAAAAGAAAAGAGGTCCCGTTGATACGGATTTGGTGGAGAGAACAGTGTCACTTTCGTCCTTAATCTATGTGTGCTTCGGTGTAGAAAAGCGAATGCATAAGTGAGGCACAATATCCATGGCAACAGAGAACTACAATGCCAAATTACATAAGCAACCTGCACCAGGCATATACTTAGAGCGTGTTCAAGGCTCACAGAAAACACACACTACCGGCAAGAGGACGTTGAGTCAGAACAGCACACATCGCAATTTGCAGGATTGCAAATACGAAACGTTGAAATAATGGTTTTCTGAGTGTTCAACGCTGCAGATGAGTACACATACTTTTTTCAATGTCGTCCAAGTATTATTAGTCGGTTGTTTTGCATAAGCAATTGCAGTTTTCACTTTGATATTAGGAATTGTAAACAATATTAAGATGGACTATGCAGTATATTGAAGCCAGGTGGAAACGGTGCCTTCAGTGTAGGTGACATTGTCCAGGAGATTGCCTTTATGGGGGATTCAGGCGATGAACCGCTTTGACAGGAGCGGTTTACAGGATATGTGGTCAGACATACACACTAAAATCTTGAGGGGTGCATTAAATGCACTATCCTTTATTCATTCATGGGTGCTGTCCTGAGATGTAGTTTGAATGATCAAGGGGTGTGGGCAATCCCATGATGGCTTGTAGCACATGTTATCGCTTACTTTTCTGGAAACACAAACTTGACACGGAGGTACATCATTAGTACATATTGGGAATACCTTTAAAGTTGTATAGATAAACCATTGAGGCAAAGAACATTGCTATAAGCATGACATTGGCAAAAGCCTTCGGGGTATATTTGCTCTTTAGACCAGCACGAGTTGATTCTCATCCACTAAATGATGTGGCCCAACAACTGCTTATCCCATTCAAGTCTCCCCATTGCCTCCATTGCCTCTTGGTCTGGTGCAAAGAGACCACATTATTGATACATGCCACATAATACATCATGCATGTGAATATTGATTACATTTTGGAGGCGTCACTCATGACCTCACCAATTATAATAAAGATGGCATTAGCAATGATATAGTCTTGCCTCTCCAAACTCCTCCCCGCCCCCGCATGGGTAGCGCCAACACAGTTCTTCACTGACGCAAATCTTTTCTGAGCGTCACAAGCATCCGAACGAAACATGCATTTATATTTTTTAATTTGGATATATGCGTTTCATATAGCACAAATCTAGCTTGAGAGGAACAGAGTGCTGTACAAGAGTTCAAGGAAGAGAAGGACCATTTAGAATGGGTCCATAGTGGTAGTAGAATTGGGGACAGAACTTCCCAAGTCACAGCTAGGAATTCCCTGAAGAGCAGTGTTTTCAGTTCTTTCATAAACTGCAGGAGTGTTGAAGCGATCCTGAAGGCAACAGAGATGGTTTTTTATCCAAATATCCAGGCTCCAAAACTGCTTAATTGTTAACCTGTTTAGCTTTTATTGTTAAAAAATAAAAATACAATTTGAATGTAAATTCTTTATTTTGTTTAATTGGTCTTTATAGAGTTCTACACGCTTCATTCAAGCCAATGTCATGTTGCTTTGAATCACAACAGAGTGGTGAGTGTACATTAAAAACATTAGAACAATAAGTGGTGGAAATCAGGGCCAATAATAATGTATTTGTTATTAGCCACCTGGCAAGATGATAACAATCAATCTGGTTGTTCCAAATGTGGACTTTACCTGCAGGTATAAGCCACATCTGGCGCAAGCAGTTAGATGCTTGCACCCACTTCCCCGACTTCGTGTTCCTTCTGTGCTATCCCATGCCTGCACACCTGACCCTCACATCAAATTCCACCTGCACCTCAAACAATTGTAATCATGTATCTTTGTGGACGCTGTCTTCTCCTCACCAGCCGCCTCAATTCAGACCTACAGCTCCACACTGCTCCTTGTCAACACCATTGAAATGAATGAGGGGTACATCTCAGGTTTAGATTTTTGGTGAGCAAACACGGATTGCATGCTAGCCATGGCATGTGTTTCCTCATAAAGTGCATTTGGCCCTTAGCACGCCAGACACGTGCCCTGGGCTCCAGAAAATTCATTAATGGCTATTGCAGGTGGCTAACACAGTCGGTAATGACTTCAAGCCATTGCTAAAGGACACTTTACTTATGTCTTTTACCTTATGCTACCAGTCCAAATCATCTGTGTCAGCACGCTTCTGCAACCATTAACACTAACTTAAATGTTACCTTGTAATTTTGTGTTTCATAACTATAGCGAGCATGAAGCGGGATTTCTAAACTGGTATTCATGCATGTTCCGCTGTTGGAAAGTGATTCATTTGAATGCATCTGATGATATGTAGGGCAAAGTTAATCACATATTTGTCAAATCAACAGCACATTGTGAATAACATAAACGTGCTTTATTGCTAAAGATGATTTGCAGGATTTTACCTAGTGTACAATTGCACTATTTACAAAATATCTTCCACAGAATAAGATTAGAAATTGCCTTCACATGATATAGGGCATATGAGATAAATCTTCCCAAACATTTTTTTTTAAAGTGATTTTCCATCATAGCATTCATTCTTTAAAATGCTGAGAGCAAATGCTTAGAATCCCAGTGAAAAACAATCTCTGTAAAAGTCTTATTGGTGTACATCTTAGGTGCTATTGACAATTTAGAAATTGATTCACACATCCAAACTATAGTTAGTTTATTCTTTATTGGATTCGGATCTATCGATTAACAATTCAAAAAAACAATAACTAATTTAATAACACACGCGAAAACCACTAAATTTAAAAGGAATTTTAAGATTGCACGCTATGCTGGGCAATAGCCTGCCTTAAAAGAGATCTTGATACTAAATGATATAGAATGTACGAAAAAGCAATATCATTCCAATTCATTATTAAAAAGAGTGCATCTTGACATAACCTGATATTACAGTCCTTATAATATTGGTCAAACATTCCTTACATAGGTCATAATAGCATGTGCAAACCAGTATAAAATGACACAAATTCTCCACCTCTCTGGCATTACAGTGACAATTCCCGTCTATCACAGACTTCTCCCACACCCTGCTGTCTTTTATGGATGCAAGTTCAATCTAGACATCAACACCAACCTCCTACATTCCTCAGATTTAATAGAAAATATTTTGCCACCACGAAACGGAGTGATGTGTAGACCCCTGTAAAGGACATGCAACAGGAGTGTGCTCGCTGTCCTCAAACTCCGCTCCAGTCCCACCTTACTCCTCTCTGTTAAACCATGGTCTTCAGAGAAGACAGTGAGGCATAAGAGGTATCCATATATGGAATTCACAGACGTATCCAATAGTTTGAGCCCCTGCCTAAACCAAACATATTTAGTGGATGCAAGGGACCCCTCACCACCAGCTCCTTCTCATTAGGGATATTCGAGTGGCCCAGGCTAGCCTTCAAGAAGTAAAAGGTAAATCAAAGTTTGCCTGTATTTCAATACTGGAAATCCCTAGTTCTAACCTGCACGTACTGTTGCGGGCACCTTTGGGGAGTCCTACTAAATACTGAATAGTTCTATACTGAATCATCGACAGAGCAGAACAATTGGAATAGCCCCAAATCCTGCTCCCATGTAACAGCAGAATGTGTACCTTGGCTATGTAGACACTAAGGCATTTGTCCAACATACGACCGCTATTCATATGATATACCATGAGCAGCCCCACTAACCTTACGGCTGCCTTTGTGGCAGTGGCCTTGATATGTCTTGACCACTTCCCATTTTTGTTTAAAAAAAAAAAATAAACCAAGGTAGCGTTATAACTCAACTAATTCTATTTGTTTGCCTTTAAGTGCCCATCACGATTGGTTTAATCCTTTTCCAAAGATAATGACCTTGGTCTTAGACCTGTTCAGTTTCAGCCTGTGGGCAGGTATATACTCCTTGGTATAATAAAAAAGCTGCATTGCAACCCCCCTGGGGTCCAATCAAGCACAGCTGCATCATCCGCACACAGGAGCGCTTCAAAGGTGGTGAGATGGAGTGAGGGGTTGTTAGCCCTAGATCCCAATGCCTCAGTATTAAAATCAGAAAAAATAGGACAGATAGCAGCGGGGCTAGAGCACAGCTATGCTTATCCCTTTGTTTTTTTTAAAGATTCCCCACAAACTTCCTGTACACATGGACCACACTGACGCATGGGTGTGTGTCCTTGTAGCAAAGTTCTAATAGCTTCAAGAGCCCTGCCAGTATGTTTAATGCAAATAACTTTCCCCATAACGTGTGACTTGGGATTGAGTCAAAGGCCTTTTCTAAATCAATGAAAGCCACATATAACTCCCCATCACTCATTGCACAATATTGGTTTATCCATGTGCTTGACAGCAAGCTGTTGTCAATCGTGGAGTGCCCTCTTCCAAATCCTGCTTGGGACGATTTTAACAGGTTCAAAGAAGTAGCCCATTACTCTAATCCGGATAACAGATGCTTAGAAAGGATTTTGCCCAGTATGTCAAGTAGGGAGATTTGTCAGTAGCAGTTAGGGTCATTAAAGTCCTCTTTCTTGAAAATGGGAACTATGATACTCTGCGCACATGAACAAGGGAAGACCCCAGGGTGGCTAATTGAATTGAAAAGCTAAAATAGAATCAGAAACCACCAATTTCAGAAGCCCTTAATGATGCCTGGATGCATTCCAAACTATAGATATTTACACTAAATTGTTGAATGGTCCCATGGGACAAAGAGTCCACTGCTATCAATGAAGTGATGAAGAGAAATACATTTGGAGATAGGTTGTTGCTTCTGCTACAGACACCTTTCCTTTAAGAGGAAGTGTGCATTCTTTACTGCCTCCCCTTTAAAAGGGGTGTTTTAGGCTAATATAGAGTATTCTGCTATGTGAGAGAGATTTTATTCTGCTACAAAGTCTCCATGTCAAGAGGGAAAGGGATCAATTTGAATAAATAGACACCAGCTTCATTCTGAAAAAGAGTCCCAACCTTGAAAAGGAAGGTTTCATTCTGATAAAGTGCCTCTGCTTTCAAGGGGGAGAGTGTATTCTGCTACAGAATCTCCCCCATCAAGGGCAGAGTTAACCTGATAAAGAATCTTCCCTTTCAAGGGGGAAAGGTTATTCAGCTATAGAGTCAATCCTACAAGGGGGAGAGTTTATTCTGATACAGATTCTCCCCATCAAGCGAGAGGTTTTATTCTGCTACATAGTTTACCTTTCCAGTGGGAGAGTCTATTTTTCTACAGTGTCCCGGGGGAGAGTTTATTCTGATACAAAGTCTCCCCTTTGAAGGGGGAAAGTTTATTTTGCTAGAGTCTCCCCCTTCAATGGGGAAAGTGTATTCTGATATAGTGTCTCCCCTTCAAGGGGAAGAGTTTATTCTGATACATTGTCTCCTCTTCAAAGGGAGAGTTTATTCTGGTACAGAGTCTCCCCTTTCAAGTGGGAGAGTTTATTCTGCTACTGAGTCTCCCCCATCAAGGGGGAGAGTTTATTTTGCTACAGAATCTCCCCCACCAAGGGGAGAGTTTATTTTGATACAGAGTCTCCCCTTTCAAGGGGGAGAGTGTATTTAGCTATAGAGTCTCCCCTACAAGGGGGAGAATTTATTCCGATACAGAATCTCCCCATAAAGGGGGAGAGTTTATTCTGATACAGAATCTCCCCGTCAAGGGTGAGAATGTATTCTGATACAGAGTCTCCCCTTCAAGGGGGAAAGTTTATACTGTTACAGAGTCTCCCCCATCAAGGGGGATGTTTACTCTGCTACAGAGTCTACTCTTCAAAGGGGAGAGATTATTCTGATATAGGGCCTCCCCTATCAAGTGGGAGAGCTTATTCTGCAACAGAGTCTCTCATTCAAGGGGTAGCGTTGATTCTGATACAGTCTCCCCATTCAATGGGGTGGGTTTATTCTGATACAGAGACTCCCCCTTTCACAGGGAGTGTTTATTCTGATACAGAGTCTTCCCTTTAAGGGGGAGAGCTTATTCTGATACAGAATCTCCCCATCAAGGGGGAGAGTTTATTCTGGTACAGAGTCTCCCCTTTCAAGTGGGAGAGTTTATTCTGCTACTGAGTCTCCCCCATCAAGGGGGAGAGTTTATTTTGCTACAGAATCTCCCCCACCAAGGGGAGAGTTTATTTTGATACAGAGTCTCCCCTTTCAAGGGGGAGAGTGTATTTAGCTATAGAGTCTCCCCTACAAGGGGGAGAATTTATTCCGATACAGAATCTCCCCATAAAGGGGGAGAGTTTATTCTGATACAGAATCTCCCCGTCAAGGGTGAGAATGTATTCTGATACAGAGTCTCCCCTTCAAGGGGGAAAGTTTATACTGTTACAGAGTCTCCCCCATCAAGGGGGATGTTTACTCTGCTACAGAGTCTACTCTTCAAAGGGGAGAGATTATTCTGATATAGGGCCTCCCCTATCAAGTGGGAGAGCTTATTCTGCAACAGAGTCTCTCATTCAAGGGGTAGCGTTGATTCTGATACAGTCTCCCCATTCAATGGGGTGGGTTTATTCTGATACAGAGACTCCCCCTTTCACAGGGAGTGTTTATTCTGATACAGAGTCTTCCCTTTAAGGGGGAGAGCTTATTCTGATACAGAATCTCCCCATCAAGGGGGAGAGTTTATTCTGGTACAGAGTCTCCCCTTTCAAGGGGGAGAGGTTATTCTGCTTACAGAGTCTCCCATTCAAGGGGTAGCGTTGATTCTGATACAGAATCTCCCAAGTCAAGGGGGAGAGTTTATTCTGATACAGAGTCTCCCCTTCAAGGGGGAGTTTATTCTGCTACAGAGTTTCCCCTTCAAGGGGGGGGAGTGTATTCTGGTACAGAATCTCCCCGTCAAGGGCGAGAGTTTATTCTGATACAGTGGGAGTCATTCCGAGTTTGGAGGCAGCCATGGTGCTTTGAGCACCATGGCTGCCTCCAAACCCGGGTCCGGGTCCGGTCTGACTGAATGGGGACTTGCCGGGTCATTCTGACCTTGGAGGTCCTGTTAAGTCCCCATTCAGTAAACCATTCCCCATTCCCATTTGAGCCCCTATAGGGCTCAATGGGAAGGGGGAAGGCGCTAATTACGGGCCCGCAAATAGCAGCCCCGTTATTAGCACCCTGGTCCCTTAGCGAGACCCGCTAAGGATGTCTGGTCTGACCAGACGTCCTTTGCAGGTCCTGCTAAGGGACCTCGAAATTGGGCAGTAAGGGTTTACCGGCACCGGCATCCTTACTGGTGCCCGTAAACCCTTTACGCCCAACTCGGAATGACCCCCAGTGTCTCCCCTTCAAGTGAGAGTTTATTCTGGTACATAATCCCCCCCACCAAGGGGAGAGTTTATTCTGAATTCTGATACATAGTCTTCCCTCTCCTCAGCAAGGTGACGGCTCAACAATATTTCAACAGAGACTTGCCTGACTGGATTTTTCCAAAACCCTTCCTAGAAGAGTAAATACACTTTTAACAAAATGCTAGATGTTCAATTGTTTAAAATGAGAGGAACATAATTTCTCGTCATGGGGAAACATTTATTTCACAGGGGGAGATTCCATTTCCGAATAAATTCTCCCGGGGAGACTTTATTACAGAGAAGGGTTTATTTTGTGACACCGGCACTGCAGATGATGATTGTGATGAATGAATATATTGACTTTCCTCATTCCTTCCACCCACTCGACCTTGGGTTTGTCAGGAATCTGTCTAAACAAAATACTGCACCAACACTCTGGAATTTACAGCAGCAAATGGTTTCCAGGTTCTATCACTAGTGAGTACCCTTTTAAATGGATTAAATGGTTTCTGAGGATGACTAACATTATCAACATTCAAAGGTTTCACTGCAAACTGTAAAAATAATGTACATCGTTTGAGTCCTTAAAAAATATATAATAACATATTATTTAATGTATGTGTGTGAGCAAACACTGGTTGTCGACTTTATAATATTCCCTTAATGCCAGCAACATAGGATTCAAAATTCTACTGTCTTTAATACATGTGATCAACATGTGAAATGATAAAACATGTCCATTCTTTGTTGAAAGAAATTACAGCACTACCTTGTCTCAGGGATACAACATCCAATCCTGCACAATCTATAACTGTGCATATATTCTATAAAAAGCGTTCACTGGCATCCCTTTTTAAAGAGCCTCCTGCCCTCCTCCTCTGGACATCCCCTCCGGAGGGGCCGGCCCTACAGTTTGAAAAAACACAGCTTTAGGATAATCTTCAGGCAAAGACATTCTCTACCTCTAGCTGTGTCACCCTCTTTAGTTAGTGTTGATACCTTAACTACACTACTACCAGCAAGTAGTTCTTCCCCCATGCCGAGTGTTTTTGTCAGACTGTTATATTCTAACCCTCCATCCAGGGATCTCCCTTCTACACCTTTTGGTTGTCTCGAAACGGTAGCTTCTACTTGGTATCCTTACAGGCCTTCTCCAAACCTTCTACTAGCCACAGACAAAAGTGGTTTACCGGTATGAACTGTGCTTTCCTGGTGTCACCTATGTTAATTCTACCCACCAGCCAAGAGTTGACCATTAAGGTCAAGGTCAACTCTCAGCATCTGTGATACAGCCCTCAACAGACTGTTCCTTTTTATCCTTCTTGGTGTCTGGTTGCTACCAGTGTCTAAGAAATATCCCAAAGCAGGCTTTTGGCTTTCTCTCACTTTCTCTGTGTCTGGTCTCTGCCAATGTTTAATATGTAGCCATCAGCGGGCTTTCACCTTACTCTCCCTCTCCCTCTCCCTCTCAGGGACTTCCCCACTTGCATTGTTTTTAGCTGCTTCCATTCTCACAGCTGTACAGCAAGTATTCACGCTCCTGCTTCAATTGTCCTAGACTGAGGAAACAGCTTCATTATATTGCCTTGGCCAGGCTCCTTCTATTTCTTGATTAACTGGTGTGGTCAGGAAGTCATGCCGTGAGTTTGTGGTGTATTTTTGCTGAGCTGCCTTTTTCTCTCACTCCCTGGATTGCTTGTCTATTTGCAGGTAAAAGGGTTTAGGGCTGGGGAATTCCCAATATCTGGGCCCGTCTTTGTTCCCAGTATGGATTTAGGGCATTACCATTTTTTATTTTTGCTGGAATCCCTTCTGCTGATTGCAGAGGTGAGGTTGTCCAATGCTGTGCTGCTCTGGCTGTGTGAAGGGGGTATAATTAGTGAACACCAACAGTGCTGAGCTGTGTTTTTGTTGACCCATGAATGGTGATTTGTGTACATTGTCTCATATCCATGCAGTGGGTAGAGGTTACAGTTAAAGTATTTATTTTAGTGTTTTAGTCAACATTTGACCTTTACACTATAAAAAGAATAAAACACAAATTCATCACATAAATTCATCCTACAATAATAAAATATTGAGAAAAATGTAAATACATCAAAAAGATAAAAATGTAATTGAATCAATAAGAGAGCAAAATCATAACTACTAAACTTTAACATCGGGGTGTTTCTGCACAGAAAAATTCTAAATATTTGTGTGCATGGATTGCCTCATGCTTGATCTTACATTGATGAAAGGTATCCACAAGGTTTTACATTTGACCCCTTAAGTAAGTCCAGGCTTTTTACCACCTGAAGCCAGATGCGGTACGCTGCAGCTGTCACTACCAGAGATTTTGTAGTGTACAATGCACTCCAGAAGTGGTCGATGGTGAGGCCAATAAACATATGGTATCCCTTCTGATAGAAGTTAGACAGCACAGTACATTATACATGCCTTGAGGTTTCAATAGCTTCATTACATAGGTGACATAAGCAATCACCCCTTTTAAGGCCAATCCAAGTCCCCATATTTTCATATACCATAAGGATTTCTAAGCACAGGGCTACAATAAAGCGGTCCAATTTATGGAGAATATGATTTCATTCAATAATTACATGGAGAGTTTTTGTTCAATTCCTGCGCAGAATATAAAGCATATTTATGCTTTTTTGACAGGTAGTCTGCAGACCGTGAGCGATCGTAGTCTCTAGATTTCCTTTCAAAATCCAACCCATATACTACCTCCAATGACTCGGGCAATCCGTTCATGCCGATGTTTTTTGCATGACTTTTATCCCAACACTACGCGGACAACATTGCCCGTGTCTCACAGTTAGGCTCACAAGTCATCCTTTTACTGGATCACTAAAGCGAATATTGGCCCAAAATGTACACACTGCTTTCATCCATAATATTTTTAAAGATGGCAATCCGAGTTCCAGTCGAATGACTTATACCGGGACTGTGGCCAGTATGCCTACTAGAGATCTCAAAAGTGTACCCTCAATTTTCTTGAGCCAGCCTACCAAACCCACAGGCAGCATCTCTAATTCGTACATGATCCGCGGGACAACCGAAATTCTGTATGCATTGAGTTTAGCCTCAATGGATCTGCCTCCTTGTCCAGCGATAAAGTATTTTAGTGATAACCATTTTGTCCAGGCCATAGAGACCGTCGCTTTTGCATGGTAGAGACAATTTAGTCGAGACGAAATATGCATAACTAAATATTTATAGGTCTCGACTTGTTCCAGACTAGATCAACCCAGTCACCAAGTAAACCACTTCCCCCGATAAGCCCCTTTGCCAATGGCATTCATTTCTGTTTTACCTATGTTTACACTCAAGAGCATTTAAATCAGAATATTCTTTTAAGGCGTCAAGCGAGTGTTGGGGACCAGTAGGTGTTCGATCAAGTATTACAGTAGCATCCACATAAGTGATACAATGTATCTTCTTTCCACCAAAACTGGGGTTTATAGTTATGTACTGCCTGCAAAGCTGCCTCAAAGTCTGATATGTATAATTTACACAGTGGCTGAGCAAGAACACAGCTCTGCTTAAGACCAAGTATTACAGTAGCATCCACATAAGTGATACAATGTATCTTCTTTCCACCAAAACTGGGGTTTATAGTTATGTACTGCCTGCAAAGCTGCCTCAAAGTCTGATATGTATAAATTACACAGTGGCTGAGCAAGAACACAGCTCTGCTTAAGACCAAGTATTACAGTAACATCCACATAAGTGATACAATGTATCTTCTTTCCACCAAAACTGGGTTTATAGTTATGTACTGCCTGCAAAGCTGCCTCAAAGTCTGATATGTATAAATTACACAGTGGCTGAGCAAGAACACAGCTCTGCTTAAGACCAAGTATTACAGTAACATCCACATAAGTGATACAATGTATCTTCTTTCCACCAAAACTGGGTTTATAGTTATGTACTGCCTGCAAAGCTGCCTCAAAGTCTGATATGTATAAATTACACAGTGGCTGAGCAAGAACACAGCTCTGCTTAAGACCAAGTATTACAGTAACATCCACATAAGTGATACAATGTATCTTCTTTCCACCAAAACTGGGTTTATAGTTATGTACTGCCTGCAAAGCTGCCTCAAAGTCTGATATGTATAAATTACACAGTGGCTGAGCAAGAACACAGCTCTGCTTAAGACCAACAGTGGTGCAAATTGCTTCTGTAAGTGCTCCTTCCTGTAACAGCTTCACACTTATCAGTGTATCGCTATACAACAGCTTTATAAAATACAAAAGGAGAGAATCCAAGCCCCAGGCATGTAACTTGCTCCACAATCTTCCTCTGTCAACAGAGTCGAAAGTGGAACTATAATCAACAAAGCACAGATAAAGGTTTGATCCAGGGGTACAGAGAGTGTCGAAATTAGAGTCAGGAGCACCCAAATGGAATGGCTTTTACCATGACCCTTCCTAAGTCCCATCATTTGAGATGGAATTTACGTCAGACAATGAATGATACAAGCAGCTCCAGCAGTAGGCATGAAGAAATCTTCACAATGCTGTCCAGCATGGCCAATAGTCTATAATTATTTGGATTTAACGTGATCCTTTCTTATAGACCGTAATCAAAATTGACTCCAGCAGCCCAGGGGGTCTCACATATATGTAAGAACAAGGTCCTCAGCATTTCGGCCCAGTATTGAGGATCATTCTTCAATACCGCATTGCAAAGGCCATAAGGCCCCATGGCCCTTGATGATTTAGACTACTATTTTTAAAGCAATGTTGGCCTCCTGCACATGATGCCAAACTACGGAGCCATTTTTTGTGGCACGTTGCACACCCATTTGAGAGTCAGCTTGTAACCAGTAGGATTTAGCGATATGTGAAGTCCAGACAGTCTCAGTGATGCCACAAATCGCCAGGACAGAATTGGAATGGAAATTCCTTGGTCATAGTGTCAGAAAAATAAAGCAGCAAACAGAGCAGTTAGTACCCACAGCCGTATTGCCCACTTCGCCCTCAAAGCTGCAGAACTGCAAATCTGCAGTTTCAAACACTTGCACCTTCACTTCCTCCTTCGCGCGCTTTTGTGCTGGAAATGGTCCTTTGAAGCAGAAGCAGACAGTCTGCAATAGCCGAGCTCCCAGACCAAAGCAAGCGATGTCAAGCCTAGAATCTCCTTTGTGGGAAAGGTCAGCATATCCCAGCAAAACTGCAGTTTCAAACACTTGCACCTTCACTTCCTCCTTCGCGCGCTTTTGTGCTGGAAATGGTCCTTTGAAGCAGAAGCAGACAGTCTGCAATAGCCGAGCTCCCAGACCAAAGCAAGCGATGTCAAGCCTAGAATCTCCTTTGTGGGAAAGGTCAGCATATCCCAGCAAAACTGCAGTTTCAAACACTTGCACCTTCACTTCCTCCTTCGCGCGCTTTTGTGCTGGAAATGGTCCTTTGAAGCAGAAGCAGACAGTCTGCAATAGCCGAGCTCCCAGACCAAAGCAAGCGATGTCAAGCCTAGAATCTCCTTTGTGGGAAAGGTCAGCATACCCCAGCAAAACTGCAGTTTCAAACACTTGCACCTTCACTTCCTCCTTCGCGCGCTTTTGTGCTGGAAATGGTCCTTTGAAGCAGAAGCAGACAGTCTGCAATAGCCGAGCTCCCAGACCAAAGCAAGCGATGTCAAGCCTAGAATCTCCTTTGTGGGAAAGGTCAGCATATCCCAGCAAAACTGCAGTTTCAAACACTTGCACCTTCACTTCCTCCTTCGCGCGCTTTTGTGCTGGAAATGGTCCTTTGAAGCAGAAGCAGACAGTCTGCAATAGCCGAGCTCCCAGACCAAAGCAAGCGATGTCAAGCCTAGAATCTCCTTTGTGGGAAAGGTCAGCATATCCCAGCAAAACTGCAGTTTCAAACACTTACACCTTCACTTGCTCCTTCACAGCTAAAGCAATAGAGTGGGTCCCTCCGGGATATTGGAGTTGTGGGAAGTGGATCCTCCTACAGCCTCACTGGGTCGGGGGAACCACCAGATGCCCTGAGCCAGGGTGTGGAGAAAAAAGGTTCACTTTCCTGAGAAGGCAACTGTCCATGATAGAGTGTGTGTGCAGTATCATTCTTTCAGAGCATACCACACATGTGTACGAGTGTTCAGTGTGATTTCATTACACATGGCAACATGGAAAAATTCCAATAACTAGGAAGTTTGTCTGATTTTGTTTAGGAATTTCCAGGTAACAAATGGTAATGATTCAGATTTGTTATGCAAAGACATGCAACCTGGTGCTATATATGAAACTCCAGCCCAGTTTCCCCAGACAGCCTGAAAGATGACGCAAAGGAAACCATTTTTGTTCCAATAGATAGGTTAGTGAGCAAAATTGATATAAAGTTGTTTTTTGCTCATGGTTTTTCTACTCTCGTCTTCTTCGTCTAATGTAAGAATAATCACCTGGTTTGTTTTGACTGAGTGTTGAGTATGAGTGTCAGCCATGCATGTTGATGTGTCCCGCACTTTGCTACTTTAATACATTATAGGGATTTCACATTTGGAAAATGTTTGCAGTTTTATTTATTTTTGGTATGGGCACTTAATCGCGGATAGTTCCAGTGAGAAATTCAGGAGAATTCCTGAGGGGCAAATGACTAAAGGTCAACCTGGAGCCATTCTAGTTAGCCCCAGGCGTGTTGATGTGTCAATGTTTGCAGCAGTGTCTTGATGTGTCCTTGTAAATACCTTTTAATGCATCTGGAATTCACCAGCTTTGGGCCACGTGTTTGTGGAAAGTTGTTGACTAGATGCTAATGACTCAGTGATTAAAGCTTCTATATGTGCCAAAGCCCCACGCAGCTCTCAGTAGCTAGCATTGCTGTGATTTCCACAAAAGGATCTTCAAACTCGAGTCACAAAATGCATGCCATTTGTTTAACTATCTTTGGTGCGTGTGTCTTTAATTTAGGCACAAGAGTAACTAGAGAAATTATGTGTAGGCCCACGTCAATTGGCATTGCACATTTATATATATGGATATATTCAAGATAATCAAGACACATCTATGAAATCAAGTGCAATCTTCGTTCCTGGTAACAAAACATTCATAGATAATTGTACCTTCCTGTTCAAGTGGATCTTAGAAATGATCCTTTGATCTCAGTGTGCCTTACCTTCCCAAATTGCCAGTCCCTAGAAATGATTTTGTTGACTAGGTAAACTCTGACGAAAGCCTCACTATAGGGTTTTTCCATAAATAATAATAATAGTGACCATTCATATATTTGCACAATACAAAGTCAAGTGTCTCTCAGCACACTCATGAACATACTATTTGTCTGGCATTTGATTGCAATAATTAGCGAACATCTGAAGAACCCAGCATTTGAGGGAGTACCAGGCATGCAAGCCCAGCATCTGGTCATTTGATGGTACTGTCTGACAATATCTGCCATTCAATGTGAAAATCTCGAATTTGATGGCTATATCTGGCATATTATATATACCTGGGCCTTTTCTGGGGATACAGGTAAGCAACATGAGTTCTTGCCATTGTATGCAAATGCATGGCTTTTCCTGGCAATTGCTGCCATCTGAGTGCATGGTACAGGGTCATAATACTGTTCAGATTATCTGAGTGACTCGGATAATAAGGGAATGTTTGGCCTATCAGGGGTATTTGGGAATTTGGATATACCTTACATACAATAAAAGTACCAGATGATTCATTTGTATACCTGGTATATGATGCAAGTACCTCACTGTGCGATGGGAATGTGTACTATATGATGAGTAAGTATGGCACTTAGGGGGAATACTATGCATGAAAGTACTTGGCCGTTCAAAGGTAATACATGGCATGTGATAAGAGTACCTGGAATCAGATGGTAATGACTGGTATGGAGTAGGGGGCACTGCCACTGCATACAAAGACCACCTAAAAATCAGAACAGCGCCATCATTAAGTACCACGAATCGTGAATCGCTCTTCCTTCATCTAGCTTTGTACCCCCAAACCAAACTTTCATTTCTACTCTTCTACAGACTGCCCACATACAATTAGTCTTTCACAGAAACATTCATAGGTGCCATAACCAACATCCATATGAAACACAACCATCTAATCATAAAAGGAGATTTCAATATCTGGTTTGAAGAAGAAAACATCGACTCTACCAAATCACTGATCTCACAACTATTACACTATGGATTACATTTTTTTGCACAAAAAACCTAGTTACAACTGTGCCCCCAATACACATTCTCTGGACCCACTACCTTACTATACCTTTCGCAATCCATGCTCCAACACAAATATAAATTCCTCACCTAAACATAACTCCAATTCAGAAAAAGAGACTGGAAATACCTCAACACTATCGATCTCAACACCAGACTGGAATCTACAAACCCACCAAACACCGTCCTGGGTACCCTCCAAACACATGAAAGAATGGAAACATGGCAAATATGTATCACAGAAAATCTAGATACTGTCACACTGGAGAAAACGTTCACCCGCTCACAAAAGAAGATGGCTGCCAGATGGTTTGTGCCCCACCTCCGAGCCTTGAAGAAAACAAATAGGAAACTGGAACAGACATGGAGGAAAGACTACAACCATCAGGACATAATCGCATACCAGAAACAGATATGACTTTCTGAAGCAGAAATCTGGAAAGCAAAAAGAAACGACACTATAACAAAAGTATCTCAAAAGCATGCAACTCCGAGAATGAGATGTTAACCATCATCAATGAGATAACAAACCCAACAGTGAGCAATAACACACACTCCCTCACAGAAACTATGTGATGACTTTGCAAACCACTTCAAAAACAGCATCAAAAACTAAAAATCATAAACAACAAGTCATCAACACTATGCCCAAGGACACAAGCAACAACTATGCCAGTGAGCCAAAGCCAGAAGTAACCACAAGACTAAAATACTTCACACCTATCTCGACTGAAGACTCACTAAACTAATGAAGAAAAGCAACAAAGCTGAACCGCCAGTAGACCCTTAACCACCAGACCTCTGCAAGAACGTCTCAGCAAAGACACACCTGCAGAATATTTCTGCAATCTCATGAACCATTCGCTAGCAACAGGAACCGTACCAATGAGTTTTAAAGTGACACACCTTAAACTATTCCTCACAGGTACCCTCCACCCACTTTTAGATATGTAAGGAGCAGAAAGGATATTTAGGGGCCCAGAGAGGCCCCAGAGCCCATATATTCCATTTCTAGCTGGAAAGCAGTGGCGTGCCGTCCAGGTAGAGTGTGGTAAACAACATCAGTTGAGTCTTCGATCACAGAAAATGGCACTTCACATTTTTAAACATTAAGCAAATATTTAAAATCAAAACAGCAGTTATTTAAGTACATTGAACCTTCTGTCAAGAATATTTCACCATTTTCATGTTTCCTATGTTCACCTGGATTCATCAACACATTTCAGCTATCAGTTGCTCATTATACCTTTATATTCAAACTATGTTTATAATTCCTAGTTTCTTAAATTGTGTAGCTACCATCCAGATGTCCATGCTTACTGTGACAGGTCCCTCCATGTCCTTGTCCTGTAGTCCTTTTTCACTTATGTTCTGTATTGCTTTCGACCCAGGAGTCCATGTGGGACTCCTGGCAGTGCAGCTCTTCCTGTTTTTGGTTTGGTGTACAGACCCATGGGATACCCTTATGGCACCCCTGGGTGGGGGTGCATCCCTGTGCCTCTAGTGTATGTTTTTGGGCACCTGTGTGTGGCCCAGAGAGCAGGGTATGGGCTGGTGGCAGCTCCATGCTGAATTTGACAGGTGCTCTGAGTATCCTCCATTTTGGGACACCCAGCCCCTCTCATTGGAATCAGTTGATTCCTGATAGGAAACAAGATGGCCACTGTGGCCTCTTGCTTTCTATTGCCTGTTACCTTGTTTTCCCAAAGTCCTGGGAAGCCCTGACTCTGTCTCTTCCCCCTGACTGGCTGTTGGGTGGGAGTTCCATATATGGTGTTGTTGTGAAGTCCAGGCCAGACTGGCTGGAGCCTTCCCAGTGACTGTATGTTGTGGGTACACCCTGTCGGTGGGACCTGGGTGAATGGAGTGTGTGACCAATATGCACTTCTTGTTGTGGTTGTCTGGTTTCTGGTATGAGAGACAAAGACTGAGACTGCCCTGCCCGAAACTGTTATGAATGCAGTGTGTAGTGTTGAATGGCTGGGTACTTGTCCCAATACACATTCCTTGTTGTGAGTGTCTGAGAAGGAGGAGTATGGCCTGAATGCACTGTATGCCTGATTCGCTGACTGACTGCATGAACGCCCTTCTGTATGATTGGCTGCTGAGTGTGACCCAGCAGTGTGGATGAGAGGCATAATAGAATATCTGGGGACTTCTCACCACTGGAAATTGTTCAGAAGCTGAGTCAACACTTGAAGAGTAACTGGGACTGCTTATCCTCGACGCACAGCTCTAAGAAGAAGAACTGCTACTGCATTTGCTTCAACCCGATCTGAAAGCTGTCGAGTTCGTCGAGGACTGATCCGAGAGAGGACCTGGCTAGCTGCCCTCTTCCTGTGCTCTGAGGGACCATCGAGCACCGCCAACCTTCGCCGAAGCTCCCTGGAGGTCAGACCGTCGAAAGGCTGCCGATTGGAGACGGGGACCACCGAGTAGAACGAAGTGAAGCACCCGGACATTGACACCGTCGAAGTCCATTGCCATCGACCAGGGTTCAGAGTATCAACGTAACTGCTGGAGGCCCGTCAAAGCCGTGTTGTCCAGAAGAGGGGACCGCTTGACGCCATGCCGCCGATGACCGGAGCCACCCGCTCCTTTGCCTAAGACTGTTGAATCGAAGGACTCCCTTGTCCGCACCATCGACCGCTTTATCCCGCCGGAGAAAGTCGAGGACGCTGACGCCCCGAGGAGAATCCATCGGTGTGTTTCCCGCCAACCAAAGGCCACAAAGACTTTGACGACTTAATGCCCTTGTTGGGCCACAGTTTTTCAGAAACTCTTTGCAGTCCTGAACTATCCAACGCCAAGGTGCCTCGCACACCTCATCCTCGCAGGACATTGTCGACGAGCACCGCCTGGATCGACGCCGTGGTCTCGGCACCCTCAAACTTTTCATCAACGCCGTTGATGCCAAGTTCACCTTCTTTGACGCCTCTCGACGATCCGTGGCTCCTGCTTTAAAGGGAGTCACTCAAGAAGGATTCATCGACGCCTCTTCGAAGAACTCTGCTCCACCAGGTGCATTGGGTGGGTAGAAACAATATAGAAGGAAATAAGGCTTGTAGAACAATATATGGACTGGGCTTGTTATATCTCTTTATTTTACAGGTTGCCCAGGTGGCGGGATGTCCACACAGAACTGTGTCCAGGGGTAGGGGCCAGTATTCTGCCAATTGTTCTAAGTGATCTGTGTGACATTTAACCAGAGTATAGTTGATGCTCTTTAATGAGATCTGATAATAATTGTGGTACCACTTTAGAACTGTATATATTTGCCATTGTAGATTTTCTGAGCACAAAGTGAGTTATTGTGATAGTGTACATAACCTTGAATATTAATTATATAAAGACTGTGTTTTCAGTAATACAGTGTGTGGACTATCCTTTGTGGGGGCTTGGGGACTACACTGTACTTATGAACCAGCCTGCATCACCTCCTGAGAAGCTAGGCCTTGATTGCTCGTCCATTTCTACCTTATAGATAATCTTGGCTGGGGTCCTCTGTGCCTCTCCTCTGCCTCTCATATAGAGAGCAGGAGTACAGACACCCCCATCCAGTCTTTACACTTACCAAACAGAGAAAGTTTTTTTTTTCTGTACCCTACTAAATGTATTGCAGAGAAGGAGCCCCTTAGCTTATCGTCCTCCTTGCTCCAGACTGCTACATTTGTGAATACTTATATTAAATGGAGTTGCAATCTAGAAACTTGAAACATTGTTCAATATTCTCTGTACTTGTGACATTGAGTATCAATCTTGAAATCAATTTGATTATATATTGCATTTTGTAAATTCAAATATAAACATTGACTGCATATATACATACAAAAAGGAAGGATTACATTTAAGAACGTTTATTCTAAATTTGGAAGGAAGTTTTTTTCAGTGCTGATATCAGTCCAAGTGTGTGATTTATGACAAGAACGAGCTTAGAAAGGAGTCAGTGCTGCCCAAAAGGTAATGAGGGTAACAATGAGAGGCAGCAGCCAAATACTGTTAATAGTGGACTACAGTGACACATGTTAATGGGTGTCTAGATGCATCTTTATCTATATCCGTCTACATGTATTCCTCCATCCATTCAGATATCTAACAATATAATAAAAGGCCAGATGTATGTTTGTCCCTAAATGTTTGTCAGATGAGGAAGTTTCACCAACTGTCACTAGTAGAGGGAGCTGTTGCCTTAGGATACATAGAGACAATGGGCCTCATTATGAGGCTGGTGGTAGCCGTGCCTGTAACATAGGGCTCAAAGGGAATGGGGAGGTCGAATGCACCGGCACCGTTTATAACGGTGCCGGTGCATCCGACATGCTGTGCTCGCAGGTGCCTTTCATTCCGCCAGGTCATACCTGGCAGAATGAAAGACACCCACAAGCACAACTCAGAGTTTGCCGGTCCGGATACAACGGTACTGGCATGCTTACCGGTACGGTTGTATCCGGACCGGCACGCTCGTAATGAGGCCCAATGCCAATTTTCATAGCTTCACCTGTTGTCACTGCTGGAGGGAGCTGTTACCTTAGGATACATAGTGCTCCTACTGTGTTAATGAAAACACACTCCATCAACCGATCACTTAGTCTTGACACACTCACCATTCCCACCAAAGATAGCAGACTCTGCTGACAGCACTACACAGAGTCACATGATGCTGAATGTCTGCCTAACTTCAGAATGGTGCAACGAAGATGTAAAGCCTCAGTCAATGCTAGGGAGAAAAAGGAAGCAACGAATCCAAGTAAGGATAAAGGTGAGTCCCAGAACCTCTGAAGCCCAAGAAGGCACAGGCAAACACCTATTAGAGAGGAGGGAAAGTTTAGCAAACTCTGCATAGAATGAGGAAGCAGAGGAACAAATCAGGAGGATTAGTGACTAAGCAACATAATTACCATCAATATCTAAGACATTAGAGACGGTCACAGAATGGCACAGTTAAGTCTATGATCGAGGAAGGAGAGGTTGTGCCGAGATAGCCTGAGGAAGAAAGGGGAAGCAACAAATACAAGTAAAGAGCAAGGTGAGTCCTAGCACCCCTGAAGCCCAAGAAGGCACAGGCAAACACTTATTAGAGAGGAGAGAAAATTCAGCAACCTCTGTAGAGAATTAGGAAGCAGAAGAAGCAATCAGGAAGATTAGTGACTAAGCAACATAATTACCATCAATATCTAAGACACAAGCTATGGTCGCAGAATGGCACAGTTAACTCTATGCTCAAGGAAGGAGAGATTGTGCCGAGAGAGCCTGAGGAAGAAAGAACCCAAAGCCTACTGAGGGCTACAACATAGTTTCTGGAGAAACCCAGGAAATCAGGGAGGAGTAAATGCACCATTCTCCTGAGGCCTGCACTTTGGCCAGGTACACAGGCTGTTACACTAGTAAATATATAAAATGCTTGGGAGGTCTGACTGAATCAATTACAAGCACACACTTAGATGGCAGTGTGGTTCAATAGCAGGCAGCATGGTTGGAACAGACACAACATAGGATATCTGATATTACCCTTCGTTCGGCTGGAGAGAGCAAGTTTTGTATAGTTACATAATTTGTATTGCAAACTATACTGAGCCAAATTCTCTCAGATCCCTGGTAGTCATAAGCACATTTACATGATTGATAGAATGTCAATTATTGTGAAGGAGTTATTCTGGTAATTTATGTGTATATTCTGACAAATTCAAATGGGAGAAGACATCTTTAAGGATGAGGGTAACTGTGGGGAACGGGAATGACCACAAGTGACCTGATGTGCTACCTGGAGGGTTGTCTATGGTGCATTTCTGAGAATTCACAATTTACCTACCTCTTGTGCTGTTCAGAATTCAATGAACACAAAGCTAGGAATGAAGGTTTGGTATTGCATGTATTCTAACGATCACACATAAGACAGGTCCACACTGTCAATGTTGCCCCAAATATACCAATTGCAGTGTGTCAAACTTCACAGTATCCCAATATGAGGTGAGTCCCAGCACCTCCGATGCCCAAGAAGGCATAGGCAAACAACTATTAGAGAGGAGGGAACATTCAGCAAACGCTGCAGAGAATGAGGATGCAGAAAAACCAATCAGGATTAGTGACTAAGCAACATAATTACCATCAATATCTAAGACACAGGGAACAGTCACAGAATGGCACAGTGACGTCCATGATTGAGAAGGAGAGGTTGTGCCGTGAGAGCCTGAGGAAGAGAGAACCCAAAGCCTACTGAAGGCTACAACCTAGCTTCTGGAGAAACCCAGGAAATCAGGAAGGAAAAATACACCATCATCCTGATGGCTATATCTCAGACCCCGGCAGGAGCCATCTAATCGAAAAAGCAAACCTGCGCCTGTTGCTGGCTCAAATCCAGGCGACAAACACAGATATCTGAGTGACAAGAACTTGGTCAAATAATGATACAGGCCAGGGGGAAGAAATACTTGCTGGTAAGTGTAGTGTTGAGCAAATGAAGGATGCACAAAGGTAAGTTGGGGAAGGTATATTTATTGACTATGGGGCCTAACAGATTACATAGGTATCTCAGCAAAAAAACTCTGCCGTCTTCTCCCTGTCCCCTTCTCAACCATCTCCTCTCCTCACATTCCGTCTTCTCAAATCCATGTCATTCTACCCCCGGAATCCTACAAATCCTCCTTCCATTGCACAGATCCTTCTTTCTGCTACTTTGTGTATTCTTCCAAATATGTCTGTCTCCTGTACCGTCTTCCAGTCCTAGACCACAAGCATCTCTCATCTTTGTTGTCAGGCAAGGAAAGTCCTTCCACATAAGACTCTCTATTGTTACTCACTCTAGTATTTGCATGCTCCACACTTCCAGTTCCGTTCCCCCTCATAATCATCACTCTCTCCACATTCCGCACTCTCTCATCCTCTGTCTTTCTGGCATTCCTAAGCACTTCCTTGACCCTAATTGGCCTCAACCATTTGCACCCTTCTTTCCTGAGAATCAACGGCAACTTAATTCTAACCCAATCTCCCACGTGAGGAGATGCACCATCTTTCACACCACCCTGTCATATAACACCTTGTTCATCAATTAACTTTTCCCAATCTTCTCCCCCACACTGTCAACATTGGTCACAGTTGTGTTACCTTTCCCCAACCATCCAGGGAACAGTAGTCTGATGTTAGCCTTTCTACCTCTGCTGAATCCAAAAGATGAGATGCCTTGTGGCGCTGTGCGGAATGAATCTGTGGACCAACAAGCTTTTCCTGACAGCATCCTTCCAATCCTTCCAATTCGACAATGCCCACCTTATTGATTCCTTGATCACTCTGTTAAAATGCTCTACAACTCTGTTCATTTGGGGATGGTATCTGGCACTGGTATGGTGTATAATAGCATGATCTTTGACATACTTTTCCATCTCCCTTGACCTGAACTCATTGTCCATTAAGATTACATTGGGCTACACTTCACAACCACATCATTCCTCCAGAAACTCAATCACACTGTTTGCATTCTCATATGGTGTAATCAGTATTTTTGCCCATCTGGTCAACATGTCTATCACCACTAAGCAATATGTCTGGATCCCATCACTCCATATCGGCCCAACTACATCCATTCCTAGTTTTTCCTGCAGTTTCTCAGGAATATCTGTTATAATCATGGGGCGTTTGTGAGGATTCACACACCAAATCAAATTGAAGCAAGGTTGTACACTGGTTGTTTTTCTGAGCAACCTTTGTACAACAATGCTTTAATTTGATTTGGTGTGTGAATCCTCCCAAGCAACCCATGCCATCTATAAATACCTGATCCCATTGCTTAGCTTTTGAATCATTCCCCACCAAAGGTACCATGTTCTCTTCATTCGGGTCAAGCTTCACCTCCAATTTCTTCTGGTGGCTCCAGCTCAAACGTGGTATTGATCCTTGTTTTGACACATATACTTTTCCAGTGGACTCTCCCCATTTAAAACACAGTGCGGCTTGAAACCAACCTACTAACTCTATCCACAATCCACCATACGTTTGTGGATGGATTTCGATATTATGTAGATATTTGTGTCCAAATGTATCTTTCCATGTATCTTCTGGTAACAAAGTATACTTGGCTCCAGAGTCAATCATCATCACAATTGGTACCCCGTAGACAAGAACTGTAGCCTTCTGGCTCTCGAGATCATCCTCATCATCCCTCACAGATGATATGCATTCATCACCATCGCATCATCATATATTTTGTTAATCCAATTCGTCAATGTGTTCTTATTACGGCAGCACCTAGCAGGGTGACCTTTCCCGTTGCATATTCTACAAATGATTTGGAGTGGAATTGTTGATCCAGTGTGATACACTGGGCCTCATTACGACCCAGGCGGAATGGGTTTAACGGCGCCGGTAAAGGTGCCAGCGCCATTAAACCCATTCCACCCTATTACGAGGTCCCCTTGCGGGACCCGCTCTGGACGTCTGGTCAGACCAGACGTCCTTTGCGGGTCCCGCAAGGGGACCAGGGAGCTAACAACGGGCCTGTTGTTAACAGGCCCGTTGTTAGCCCCCTCCCCCTTGAGCCCTATGGGGGCTCAAATGGGAATGGGGATGGGTACATTGAATGAGGAATTACCGGGTCCTCCAAGGTTGGAATGGCCCGGTAATTCCTCATTCAAGGAACCCGGACCCGAGTTTGGAGGCAGCCAGGCCCTTATTAAGGGCATGGCTACCTCCAAACTCGTAATGAGGCCCAATGTCACATCAGTAGCATCTCCTTTCGCTCTTCACACTGTATTTGGTGCCACAGATGATATTTGAGTAATGCCCAAAGGACCTGAGCCATCTTTTCCATGGTACCATGGCTTCTCCCAATTCTGGGAGAAACATTGTTGGAGGGGGAGCACTCTGCATGGCCATGTGGTCACCTGCGCCTCTGTGGGAGCTTGTGGTGGGGCCTTGATGACTAGCCTTATCCAGTATATTGGTTTGGTTGGTCTACACTGTTTATTTCCTCTGCGTACTCGGCCTCAGTCTTTTCTTTTTAAATAATGATTATATGCACAGTGGGCCGCGTGACAAGTTTGCTGGTCCGGAAATAAGGGTGCCGGTAAACTCACTGACACCCTTGTTTCCGGTCCAGCAAGCTACGTGTTTGCCTGCCGGAGCCACTGTGCTCAACAGTTCTGACCATGCCGGGTGCAGCGGTCATGGAAAGCAAAACCCGTCACGGAAGCACCGGCACCGTTAGCAATGGTGCCGGCACTTCTGTGTCCCCACTCCCAGAGAGTCAAATGGGAATGGGGATTAACAAATTTACTGGCGCCTGACTTCCCGGTCGCCGGACTCCAGGAAGTCAGCTGCTGGTACACTCTTTAAGGGTAGCACTGGCAGGGTGACCACCGGACCCGTCATGAGGCCCAGTTTCCAATTGTCTCTGAAAGTTGAATGCCACTTTATACATTTTACGTGCACAGTGTCAAATTTTCTCTGAATGTTGTATGGCACTTTGTAAATTTGAATCCTCCGGTGTGTCCCTGTGTTGTGCATGTGCCACAAAAGTATGTGTGTGTCAGACCTCACACCGCCAGCTCCGATGTAACACCATCATTACCACACTGATGAAACAGAGTGCACTGCCGTTCACTGTACACGCATGGGGACCACCCTAATAGGCTGGAGACCGTAATGACCACCAGCATGTATCTTCTCTGTGCCTCCTACCGCACTGGGCCAGGGATGGATTGGCTAGGTGGGATACCGGGACATTTCTCAGTAGGTCTCTGACAAATGGGTTTCTTTTTGGGGGATGGGGATATATGGTGAACCATTGTGCATGATGCTTAAAGCATCAAATTCAGCTTTAATAGATAACTTAGCCAGCCCAGCTAAGGACTGACAGACTCACTCTCGCTTGAGAAGGAGTCGTCCGCTTACTATTATACCTCTTTGTTGTATTTAGTCAGGCAGGCAGTCACTGTGGCAGGTAGGTCTCGTTATGATAACAAAGGTTGGACCTGTCTGGACTATCATGGGTGGGTAGAGGGCGGGGACATTCGGCCTGTGCTTTATGTTGGAGTAACGGCACACAAGCTGCTGTGCTTTCTCACAAATGCGCAGGCATGGGATGTGCTCCTTTGGCCCAAAATAAGTGCAACCAGGAAGCCAATCAAACTACCATAGAAGAAGGCCATAAAATCTATGAAGAGATATGAAAGCTCTGGCGCTGATTTTATTCCCAACAATATCTTTCACGATAATATGGACCTCTGGCCTCCATTCTAACAAGTGTATTTGACTCCATGGTAGAAGAAGGCCTGCTGGACGATTAAAAAGGTGATGAAAAGTACCCCATGGCAGTACATTTCAAAGAGAAACATTATAATTAATCTATTCAATCACTTAGATTCATGGGTCTTGAAACAATAGCACAACCCAAACAAGGGGGCAACAGGGAACTTATGTTACGAGTTACAGAATCTAGATGGATAATTGCCAGACTGGTTTGAATCAGAACAATGGTCCATATACTTTCTTTTAATAAGATGAATATTTGTATTCGGATCATTGGTTAAAGAATTAACACAAATAAGGATGTGACATAGGATTTATGTTTAAGCACACAGAGATCACATATGGACTAATAACGATTGCTTGCCTGGTTATTTAGCAACAAGATTGCTTTATCTTTGCTCACTGTGCTTAGAGAGGCACAGCCCCACCTCACTGATGAGGCCCGACTAGGCCGAAAAACGTGTCTGGGTTTGCTGTCGGTACTCTAGTTCAGAGGAGAATTGCCTAGCATTTCAGTGCTGGACTGCCATTTTGGGTGGGACAAAGACTGATATGCAAATGGATATTTCTCCTCTGAGAAAGGTACAGCGAGCTAAAACGTGGTTGTAGACCCTCCCAAATCGGCACATTCCCATAGAACAGGTTATTTGGCCATGTTTGTTCTCGCTATAGGGGCTCCCAGACCTTTTTGTGCATTTCTAGGAACTTTAGGTTTCACCCTAAGTTACCCAGAGTGATCCAGGCGTGGATCCCTTGCTCACTGTGCGTATAGAGGCACAACTTCACCTCATTAGTCCGAAACACGTATCTGGGGTTGCTGTTGGAACTCTTGTTAAGAGGAGAATTGCCTAGCATTTTGGTGTTGGACTGCCCTTGTGCCCTTGTGGATGGGACAAAGACTGATATGCAAACTGATATTTCTCCTCTGTGGAAAGGTACAGTGAGCTAAAACGTGGTTGTAAACCCTCCCAAATGGGCACCTTCCCATAGAACAAGTTATTTGGCCATGTTTGTTCTCGGTAGAGGGACTCCCAGACCTTTTTGTGCATTATCCAAATGTAAATTATAGACTACATTAGTATGGTCATCTGGGACCCTTGCGTTTTCCAGAATCTGCTAAACTTTCTATTGGCTTAATTGAAAGCAGTTTCCAAGCCCATTGATGCAAGAAAAATATGTTATTTGTTTATAAATAATGACATGTTAACAATTCAATAGAGGTTGGGAATTTGATGATCAGTCCCCAGCTGTTCCATAAATCCCAGCTTGATTGGGGACACGGGGTTATTTTCAGATGCCAATGATTCAATACTTGACAATATTGCCTTACCATGATTTCAACTGAGATGCCAAGGAGAGAAATCGGGCGATAACGTTTAGGTGACATTCGATCCCACTTCTTTTTAAATAGCGAAGTTGCCATTTTCCTTGTCTTTGGATAACGATGTACTGCTACCATGGAGTCAAAGACACTTGTTAGAATGGAGGCCAGATCTCCACATTATCGTGAAAGATATTGTTGGGAATAAAATCAGTGCCAGAGCTTTCATATCTCTTCATAGATTATAAGTCCCCTTCTATTTCTCGACTAGCGAATCTTAACCGTCCAAGACAATCGGCCTCCAGTAGACCCTGCCACTCTATTAAACCATTAACTATTAACAATCACAGGAGGGAGAATCAGTGCAGTAAAGCACTTCAAAGTGAGCCACCCAGGACTGTAAAGGAACATTGTTCTCGACTGGATGTCATTTCAAATGAGATGGCTCAAGGGCATACCACTCCCAACATGTCCTGGAATTTGGGTAGGCCGCGTCCACACAAATAATCTTTTCAGGCCAACTTATTCAACTTCTCAGGCCAAATGACAGACTCTCCTTGCATCAAATGATTGCCAAATCCAACTACTTTATGATTGGGCTTTTCTTGTGTTGCATAAATTCATCGAATATTCAGCAGTATTGCTGACATGGGGCACAATTTAGTTATCTTTGGGAGTTTCTTAAGGCTTCCAAAGAGCTTACTCCTCGAGTGGGGGCACCGCCAGAGTACATCGGAACAAACCCATTTCAGACTTTCGCCTTGGGTGTCAAAGAGATGAACTGCCCCTACTTACTCAGGGAATGTTTCTTGACTCCCTGGTAACCGATCAGCGGGATGCCCGAGAGCCAAGTGCAGTTTGATCTGATTCTATATCCCTGTGCCAGGCTACACTGCTGCTTCAGAAGTAGTACACGCCCGCTCTGCCCTCTGTGGTTATTTCACTTCTGCTTCAGGAAGAGTACAGGGCCGCTCTGCCCTTGGTGGTTATTACACTTCTTCTTCAGGAACAGTACATGGCCACTCTGCCCTCTGTGGTTATTACACTTCTGCTTCAGGAGCAGTACAGGGCCGCTCTGCTCTCTGTGGTTATTCAGGAGCATTACAGGGCCGCACTGCCCTCTGTGGTTATTACATTTCTGCTTCAGTAGCAGTACAGGGCCGCTCTGCCCTCTGTGGTTATTTCACTTCTGCTTCAGGAGCAGTACAAGGCCGTTCTGCCCTCTGTGGTTATTACACTTCTGCTTCAGGAGCAGTACAGGGCCGCTCTGGCCTCTGTGGTTATTGCCCCAGGCCCTGTACCATACGAAGGATGGTACAGGGCCTGGGCTCTGCCCTCTGTGGTTATTTCACTTCTGCTTCAGGAGCATTACAGGGCTGCACTGCCCTCTGTGGTTATTACATTTCTGCTTCAGTAGCAGTACAGGGCCGCTCTGCCCTCTGTGGTTATTTCACTTCTGCTTCAGGAGCAGTACAGGGCCGTTCTGCCCTCTGTGGTTATTACACTTCTGCTTCAGGAGCAGTACAGGGCCGCTCTGCCCTCTGTGGTTATTGCCCCAGGCCCTGTACCATACGAAGGACGGCACGATGAAGGGCCTGGGGGGTCAGGCACAGGGTGGGGAGAAATGACGCGAAAGCCAAGGGGAGGGGCGTCCACGTGGCGCCCTCACCCCTGCATTGCCAGGAAATGGCACAGGGGTAACAAAGAAAGGTGTAAGGGGAAAACAACAGGGGGGCCGGGGAAAGTCCGGCCCCCCAAAGGAAGAACAAAGGGCCCTGGGGGTATAAGTATCCAGAGGGAAAGCAGAGGGATCACAAACCAGGTAAGGAGCTCACCTCGTTCGGGTAAGCTCCTACAGCCTGGAAAAGGGAAGGAAAATGGCCAAACTTGCGTTAGCCGTGTGGGATTGAGTCAGCTTTAATTTGTCCTACCTGCAGGTTCGGCGGAGCTGTGACACCAAGTCCACGTGGAACTGGAGTGGCTGCATTGGAAGAGCCGGCTGTCGTACTGGAAGCAAGACCAGAAGCCGGAATCCTGCGGGGGAAGGAGTTGGTTTCCAAGGACCAGCCGGCGTCCACGGAGGATAGAGCAGCTATGGCGGGCAGCAGCGGCAGACTACAGCGTTGTGAACCGCTGCAGGAGTGGCATCCATACGTGGGTTACATCAGCGGTGGCAAGCAACGAGCGGAGGTACACAGGAAGCAGCAGACACGTTGCAGGCACCCACCAGCGGGGGAAAGCGGGGGAAAGCGACGGCCAGCATCGCTGGACCGGGAGCTCCTGGAGGAGGGGCCAGCCCGGAAGAGCTGAGTTAAAGCCGCACACAAAACGAAAGCGGCGGTTGAAAAAGGGGGCAGGGCCTGAACAAAACCAAGGAAACGCAGACGCTCGAGGCAGGCCCGGCTGCTTGATATTTTAAAGGGACAACCACGCATTAGGCAATCACTGCGGCACACTCGCCAAAGGCACGATCCTAAAAGGGTGGGGGTTCAAGCCAATCCACCAACAACGAAATTCTGGCACAATTTCTTACGAAAATTGCAGACTTTTTGGAGGATATCCGGACGACAATAGCAACACATATTACAATTTAACAGCGCAGCAGCTGGCCAGTTACATATTGTATCAGTAAGAAGTTTGTGAAAGCGGCAGCAGCCCCTGATATTTCAGCGACAGGAGCAGAAAACGAATCATTCAAACAAGAAGTATGGCAGAGGAAAGAGCAAGAAGGGCCCAGGAATTCAGTGAATGGGCAAGAAAGGTGGAAAAAGAGTATGGGGCACAATGGGTGCTGGAAGTCATGCAAAACGAGGAGAGGGCAAAGGAAATGTCACCTTTGCTGATAGAGGAATAAAGCAACCGTGAAGGTGAAGACGCAGTACTGCAAGGACAGAAGAGGGGCAGAGAGGAGACGAGGAGATCGCAAGACCAAATGGAGGCACCCAGGAAGAAGAAGAGGAAAGAAAAGAATAAAGGTACTGTGAAAAGTGATGATAAAGTGGGGAGGCAAATTGTTAATATTTTGAAAACCTGCATCACGGGTACGGGTAAGTCGCCTAAAACCAGTGGCAGGAAGGACAAGGGCATTCAGAGAGGAGCAAGGGGTTTCATCATCTGAAGCAGAGAGCAGTGATGACGAGGAGAGGGAGCACCCAAAGGCATGGGTGAAATGGAAAGGCGTTGTATGCAAGGAGAAGCAGAGGGTCTCTGGACCACAGGGGAATGGAAGAGGGGAAGGGGGGGCAGGGTTAGAACCCTTAGAGACCCGAATCCCAACACCTCAAGGGGCACCATTGGTACTGAGTCCGGAAGGGGCCCCGCAAGGTGGCAGTCCCCAGGGGACAACAACCACACAGCCAGCAGCACCTGTAGGAGCAACAGCACTGCCAGTGGCAGGGAACCCACTGCAGGGGGTGGTACCACCAGTGGTAGTGGCGGCAGTTACAGTCAAGGAAGGGGGCCAGCAATGACCAAGTATGGCAGGCCAACAATGGGAAAAGATGCACAGGCCGGTCCATGAAGGCAATGGCATGGTACATAAATGACAAAGTGAAAGGAAAAATCTGGTGGAAGGAATTTATTGACATTTTTTCCCTCCTAGATTGTCAAAGGAGAGGGATGAATGTGTCAATAGAGGATGTAAAAGAAGATGAGACGGGTTTGTTGAGGAGAGGGACAGTAGCAAGGAGTTTGGACAACTGGATGGCAGCCTTCCAAATAATGTCCACTATCATACTACAGAAATACCCGGAGGACGGGGTGGCATTAGTCGCATATCAGCAGAGGGTGTTAAAAGTGTACAGGGCATTTGGGGGGGATGCATGGAAGGAATACGATCACGAGATTAGAAAAGAAATGGATTGCTTCCCAGATATGGGGTGGGATGAGGAAAACTTCAATCTATACATATTTAATGTCTTAAAAGAAAAATGGGACTCAAGGGAACAGAGCTCAGGAGGGCAACAGAGAAGGCAGTACTGGCAGAATGAATACAGGAGTGACTATAGATACAATAACAGGAGATATGCAAGTAGCTATGACAGATCAAGGGAGCAGAACTTTCGGACCAGGCAATATGGGTCACAGAGAGGTTGGCAGAGCAGCTTACCGCCAACGGCACAACGGGGTGGAAGCAGTAGCACGTGGTCACCACGCACAGAGCCAGGGCAGTGTAGGAATTTCGAAAAAAGGGAGTGCCATGCAGCTGGGGTTGGAAGTGCAAGTTCAGCCACAAGTGCGAGAAATGTAAAGGAGACCACAGCAGCTCCAAGTGCACCAGATCAGCTCCAACTAGCAGCAGAAACAAGTAGAAGCGGGATTAGGGGCTGGGGCGAAAATGGGGCTACACCGGTGAAAATGGAAAGGATGGAAGAGTGGCTCCAAGCATTCCCAAACCAGGAGAATGCAAGATTGATCAGAAAAGGTTTCCAAGAGGGGTTTAAAATTCCATTTACAGGAGAAGGCTCGCTGAATACCCCAAGAAACTTGAAGTCAGCTTTAGAGAACAAAGGGTTAGTGACCAAATAAATCCAGAAAGAGGTGGAACTGGGTAAGATAGGGGGCCCTTTCACAGTTTTGCCATTCAAGGAGTTCATATGCTCCCCGCTAGGGCTAGTCCCAAAGAAGGAAAAAGGGAAATACAGACTGATCCACCATCTTTCATACCCTCCCGGGGCATCAGTCAATGACGGCATCCCGCAAAATGAGGCAACAGTAGCTTACACAGATTTCCAAGAAGCTGTGGAGATGGTCAGGAACGCAGTTGAATGGGCATGGATGGCAAAGGCGGACATTAAATCGGCCTTTCCGGCTATTGCCGGTGAACAGTGAATCACAGAAATAGCTATGTATGCAATGGGAGGGGGGAGTATTTCATCGACAAATGCCTATCCATGGGTTGTGCCATATCGTGCGCATATTTTGAGAGGGTGAGTTCATTTCTACATTGGGCGGTCGCAAAGGAGATGGGAGAAGACAGGATGGTACATTACCTGGACGATTTTTTGTTTGTAGGGCCCAAGCGGTCAAAAATATGTAAGGCTACTTTGGACAAATTCATAAAGATAACAAGTGATTGGGGTTTTCCACTAGCAGGGGAAAAAACGATGGGCCCAACACAGACAATCCAATTCCTGGGGATAGAAATTGACTCAAGGCAAGGGGTATGCCGAATCCCAGAGGATAAGGTAGCAGACCTGCTGGAAACAATAAAGGACCTGAAAGGGAGGAACAAGGCCACGGTGAGAGAATTGCAAGCATTAGCAGGAAAGACACATTTCGCTGGCAGAGTCATACCGCAAGGGAAAGTTTTTCAAAGAAGCATCGAGCTAAGAACAGGAGGGGCCAAGATGGGGCACCACAGGGTCAGAATAGGGGGAGGAGTTAAGAGAGACATGGAAGTCTGGGCGGAATTCCTGAGATCGTTCAATGGGTCGGTCATCTGGCAATCGCCCATCAATGAGCACGGAAAGCATGTAAAAATGTATTCACGGAAACTGGAGTGCAAAATGTGGAAAAAATTTCAACAGAGAAAATGTGTGCATTTTTGGAAGGTGCATTTGCCAAAGGAAGAAAGAAAAGCTGGGCGGCTTCACACTTAGTGGCAGTAGCATACACCGCAAAGGTGGCTGGGGTACCGGATCCAACAGACAGCCCGCGGATAAAGTATGCAATGAAGGGTTGGGCAAAATTAGAGGGAAAGAAACCAGACAGCAGGAGGCCCTTAAATTTCGGGAAGCTAGTGATCCTGTTAAAAGTATTACAAAATACATGTAGCAGCATGTATGAAACAGCCCTGTTCAGAGCAGCATTCACATTGGCATACTATGGGGCCTTCAGGGTTGGGGAGCTTGTGTCCCGTAACACAGTAGCAGGGGATGGCCTGGCAAAAGGCGATATTAGCATCGGAAGTAAGGGCTTGTCCATAATGTTGAGAAAATCCAAAACTGACCAGACAGGTAAAGGGAGAGCAATAAACCTTAACTGCATCAGAGAGAAGGACCACTGTCCCAGATGCATCACCCAGGATTTCCTGGATATCCGACCGGAGGTCGGTGGGCAATTACTAATACATAGGGACAGCAGCGCACTCAGCAGGTACCAGTTCCAGGCAGTACTAAAACAGGCAGTAGCAAAAGCAGGTTGGGATCCAGCTGAGTTTGGAACACACTCATTTAGAATAGGAGCAGCTACTTCCGCATGGGCAGGGGGCCTGGGAGCAAAGGGAGTAAAACGAATTGGGGGATGGAAGTCACAATGTTTTAAAAGATACATTCGAGAGGAACTAATATGAACCTCTTGACCCCCCCACCCTTTTTCTTTCCACAGAAACAGGGCCCTACAAGTCGGCATGGATAGTGGGGCACTCCTTCGTGACACGGGCAGGCAGGTGGATTGAGGAAGTCAAGCAAGGACTCCATTTCAAGAAAACAATCACGTCCTGGTGGGGCCTCCCAGGGATGCATTGGGAGGACATTCATGACAGGTTGTCGGATTTGATCGGCTTCCGGGACCCGCCAGAGTACCTGGTGATACACCTGGGGGGAAATGATCTGGTTATCACAAATAGGGGAGAATTACAGAGGAGCATCTGCGAGTCCCTGCATAGCATTGCACACGGTTGGTGAAAAACTGAAATTTTTATGTCAGAGGTAATAGCAAGGAGGCTCTGGTATGGGGCACACCGGAGGCAGGCAATCGAGACAGCAAGAAGAAAGCTAAACAAAGCAGTGGAGAAATACTGCAGGAGCACTGGGCTCCATTTCATAAAGTACGGTCTCTCCCAAAATAACCCAGAAATGTTTCATCAGGACGGGGTGCACCTGTCCACTAAGGGGGTGGGGGTCTTCTCTGACAATATCTTCAGGGCGCTGGAGGAGCGGGGATGCAGATAGAGGTGCTTTTGGGGGGGACCTGAGCGACCGAGGCAACACCCACTCAGGTGTGGCGGCATGTGTCCAGGAACGGATGCCTAAGAGTAACAAAGACTTTGGTGAGAAGAAGCTCTGGGCATCTACAAAGCTGGACACAAAGTGCCCAAAAGCACATTATTGTGATATATGTGATTTGTGTATTTTCTGTAAGAAAATAAAAAGCCTATGGCCTGTATCTTTCCACAACATAATTGGTCTGCTATGTTATTCCATAGTTATGAGTCAGGTAACAAGAGCAAAGGGAGCCCACACTACTCAGCTTATGCCCCAGGCCCCGTTCCGTACGAAGGACGGCACGATGAAGGGCCTGGGAGGTTAGGCGCAGGGTGGGGGGAAATGGCGTGAAAGCCAAGGGGAGGGGCAACCAAGTGGCGCCCTCACCCCTGCGTTGCAAGGAAATGGCACAGGGGAAACAAAGAAAGGTGTGAGGGGAAAACAACAGGGGGGCCGGGGGATGTCCGGCCCCCCAAAGGAAGAACAAAGGGCCCTGGGGGTATAAGTATCCCCAGGGAAAGCAGAGGTATCACAAACCAGGTAAGGAGCTCACCTCGTTCGGGTAAGCTCCTAGGGCCTGGAAAAGGGAAGGAAAACGTTAACCACCCAACCCGCCCTACAAGAAAAAGCGAAAGACAAGAAGAAAAAAGGCAGGAGTCGGTACGCCGAGTACTTTCTTCGGTACACGGCAGAAGAAAGTCGTAGGCGGCACGTGTCCAGGAACGGATGCCTAAGGGTAACAAAGACTTTGGTGAGAAGAAGCTCTGGGCATCTACAAAGATGGACACGAAGTGCCCAAAAGCACATTATTGTGATATATGTGATTTGTGTATTTTCTGTAAGAAAATAAAAAGCCTATGGCTTGTATCTTTCAACAACAAAATTGGTCTGCTATGTTATTCCATAGTTATGAGTCAGGTAACAAGAGCAAAGTGAGCCCACACTACTAAACCTATACACTTCTGCTTCAGGAGCAGTACAGGGCCGCTCTGCCCACTGTGGTTATTTCACTTCTGCTTCAGGAGCATACAGGGCCGCTCTGCCCTCTGTGGTTATTACATTTCTGCTTCAGGAGCAGTACATGGCAGATCTGCCCTCTGTGGTTATTTCACTTCTGCTTCAGGAGCAGTACAGGGCCGCTCTGCCCTCTGTGGTTGTTACACAGCTGCTTCAGGAGCAGTACAGGGCCGCTCTGCCCTCTGTGGGTTTTAGACTTCTGCTTCAGGAGCAGTACAGGGCCGCTCTGCCCTCTGTGGTTCTTTCACTTCTGCTTCAAGAGCAGTAAAGAGCCACTCTGCCCTCTGTGGTTGTTACACAGCTGCTTCAGGAGCATTACAGGGCCGCTCTGCCCATTTTGGTTGTTACACTTCGGCTTCAGGAGCAGTACAGGGCCGCTCTGCCCTCTTTGGTTGTTACACTTCGGCTTCAGGAGCAGTACAGGGCCGCTCTGCCCTCTGTGGTTGTTACACGTCTGCTTCAGGAGCAGTACAGGGCCGTTCTGCCCTCTGTGGTTGTTACATGTCTGCTTCAGGAGCAGTACAGGGCCGCTCTGCCCTCTGTGGTTATTACACTTATAGAAGACACATATGAATTTGGTTAAACATGTCTTTAATACTTTACATTTCAAGTATTCAGATAGCGAAATGTCCAATCAAATGCATATGTTGTCTGCAAGCCGGGCATCCCTTGTGAAATGAGCCTCGGTTTGACTGCACATAATCAGCCCTGTTTCATATACTGACAGTCCATTCATAAGCATGGCAAGGCCACACGAGAAGCCTAGGTGTGATAGAGAAATGCTCATTAAAATAACATCCCACAACAAAATGTTGTGAGCAATATGTACCATTAGCTGACTATTTTTCAACCGGAGATGGGTTTCAATAAAGACCAGCCGTGGGTAGTACACATCTGTGTGTGTAATAAATACTAATTTCCCTCAAGGGAAATCATTCATGTTGTGGCAGGTCATTGTCCCAACCATGGAATGGCACGCTGTGGGAATAAAACAAGTTATCCATGATGTGTAATCTCACAATGAAAATAGCCTTGGCATGTTCTGTTACCAGAATGCTCACGAGGCACAGCACCTCATTATGTTATTTGAGCAGTGGACAGTATTGCATTCAAGATTTGCATTTACAGTGCAAAATGTTTCCTATTGTAGCATTGATTTTTGATGGCAAAGATTTCTCACAGGTCTTCAATTTCTTCAATGGATCACATCTATATAGAGCAACAAGAATTCATGAACATAGATACAGGACTGTTAGAAACTTTAAGACACTGAACTGTGCAACAGAAATCCAAATCCATGTCGGCCTAAATTGGGAACCTTCCAGAAAGCTGTCCACCGATCAAAGGATCAGACAAGGTTCTGTCCAAAGCCCTGACATTGTATAAATTGCATGTGAACCGGTACAATGCCATTGCAAGGGGTACATCAGATGGGAAGGTCACATCACCAAAATGAAAGTCCGAAATTGCACAATATCGCACTTTCGGAAGATCATGGGATTAAATAACAGGTAAACAGGAAAAACAGATGTGTACAAGGCAAAGGTGGGAAGAATGCCCAATTATGGTAGCAACATCTGTGGATTGGAATCAGACTTGGCGGAAAGAGCTAACTGGAAGGGTCTACCACGTGCCTACTGAATGATTCTCCAATAGCAACCCATATCAAAAAGCCCCATTCATGTTTCCAATTCAAGGAAAAATCATGAAAAATTGGTCGATTTGGCCTGGGCTGAAGCAAAGGAGCAATTGCTAAACTAAGCCGCCTGCTTGGCTACCTCACCCTGGAAGGCACTTCTGGCATGAAAAAAAGGGCCTGCCACCAGAAAGCACTTCCCATTAAGGGCAGAAGGAGATCATGAACTAGACCTAATCTGCCAAAGAAGGTCCTGATGAAGAGCATTCTGTGGCCGGCTGGCTTTTGCAGATCCTCAGAAGTGCGACCATACTTAACTGTTTGCGTCAATAAAACAAGACGTGCAGAGAATTTTTGCACAAGTCCGTACGAATCAACTTGAGACAAAGGACAGATGCACACATTGGAAAACACGAAAGTCGGGAAGGCACAACGAGTTTCAAGTAGATGACATGTACCCAGCTACATTGCAGGTCATACACCAAGCATACAAAAAGGAAGTACAAGAATATGATGGGATGCCTTCTCCTGGAAAAGAGCATCGAGTCACAAGAGGTAGCCGAAAGTCTACAGAGAAAACTTTAAAAAAGGGACTACCCAGGACGAGGCAGCCTCCGCGTCAGCAGCTAGGCCGAGCAGATAAGACCACACCGAGCTCCAAACATGCAAGACCTATGGACGCAGCCGTGCCCGGAGCTCGGAATACCTGGCTGACCCTGGCACAAGCCAGGTCAAATGAGCACACCAGCTAGATGTGTGCTGGGGGGCACGTCCAATGTCCCACAAAAAGCGAATAACCATACCCATGCCCACACCTCTAAATTCTCCACCTCCGAGGTGTAAAGCTGTAACCTTCTCAAATACCTAGTAGTCCACAAGCAGAAAACAAGGGTAGCAGACATAAGGGCAGTGCCTAAGGTACACCAGTAGCATCTCAGCTGTGCAGCAAACAGCTGATTGGGCTCCTGCCACTGCCAACACCTCCTCTCCCGCTTTAAAGGGAGAGGAGGCTGACCAGCAGGTGAAGCCGATCAATGGCGAAGGCCTCTGGATAAAGCCTTCGTCACTCTCTGCAGCTCTGCGCTGCTCGACGGCGCGCAAGGTGCCAGTAAGCTTTTCAAGACAAGGTAAGGCCATTTGCCTCAAGAGTCTCACTGCCCGCTATTCTTACCCCCAACTGAGGAAGGCCCATGTCGCTACCATGCGCCCATCCCCCTGCTGCCTTAGGAACGCACGAATCCGGTCGCACACCCATCCCATTACCCCCATCACCTACACTCCAAGTCTGGCAGCCCACAACATGAGGGTAGGCCTCAGATGTCCACCACTCTCATGCAGGTGCAACACCATTATTACTGCTCGTCGATGCGTGGCTCTGCCCATGAACTCTGGGAACTCCAATATTCAGCTGCAGCTACAAGATGCGATGCATGCCCGGCCTGTGGCCGAAGTAGGCTCCCCGCAAACACCTGCATCTCTCTATGAGCCACAGCATGCAAACCTAAGCACTGCTCACCCCCTGCTGTCCATATCATCTGTTCAACCTACTGCCCCCCTACATTTATTGGCCAACCCTGCTGGCATTACTGCGCTCCCCATGCCTGCTTCCCCTAAGTCACAGCTGCCCAATGAACCCAATCCTTCTCACTCTGTCAATAGCTTCACCACCAACCTTGTTCCCACGCCCTGGGCCATCGATATGCCCAAGATCAATACTGACTTTGCACTGCCCTCCATGCCAGTGCCCATTGATGCCTCCATGACAAATGCTGTGATTGATGCCCCCATGACCAATGTTGAATCTGCATTGCCTTCTATGCCCATGACGTATGTTGAATCTGCTTTGCCTTCTTTGCCCATGACCAATGTTGAATCTGCCTTGTCTTCTAGGCCTATGCCCATTGATGCCCCCATGACTAATGTTGTGATTGATGCCCCCATGACAAATGTTGAATCTGCACTGCCATCTATGCCTGTGCCCATCGATGCCCCCATGACAAATGTTGTGATTGATGCCCCCATAACAAATAATGAATCTGCATTGCCTTCCATGCCTGTGCCCCCTGAAGCGCCCATAACTGCACCATCCAATTGTAATAATATCTCCATGCCTGAGCCATCCACCACGCCCAAAGGGCCATCCACTTCTACACTTCCAGTGGTTCTCACGCTCAGCTGTGCCCTGGTCAACACTCACTCAGTACCTGCCCACGCCCTTGACATCAACGACCTCATCATTAAGGACAACCTTGACCTCTTAATTCTTACAGAAACCTGGCTAGCGAAAGCTCAGGCCCGGAACTATTTCTTGCCATTCCATCTGGGTACTCTATCTTGAGAAAAGACTGCACCTCCCAGAGAGAGGGGGGTGTGGCCCTCATTGCCAGGGAAACCTTTGCCATCAGAGAAGTGGCAGGGCAACTTGACCACAATAGTGACTACCTCCCATTAAAAATGAATGTCTCCCATAACTGCACCATAACCATGCATATTCTCTGCAGACCTCTTGGACCCATCACTGACTTCCATGACACCCTCATCCTCTCATTGTCCGACAACATCAAAAAGACGTCCCAGGTAATACTCTTGGGTGATCTAAACTTAGGGCTCAACGACCCTAAGGACTTGCATGCCAAATTACTCAAGAAAGCCCTATCTACCCTGGGCTTCTCACAATCTATCTCTGACCCTACCCACCTCAAAGGGCGCACACTCGACTTGATCAGCCACCATAACTGATCCATCCAAACCACCGCCAACACTCCCATCCCATGGTCTGACAACCACTATATTCAATTCAACTTCAACACTAAAAGAGGGCCCCTTATACCTTCCTGCCCATGCCCAGCAACCTGCGCGAGGAGCTCGCGCCAACTGACAGCTGAGAACATAGCACCTTACTTTCTGAACCTGGCCCTGAGGGCCCCATTTTCTAACAACCCAGAAACCCTAGCTAACACCTTCAAAGATATCGTCACCCAAGCAGTTGACGCCATTGCGCCACTCACCCTTAAAAAAGCCAAAAAAGCCAAAGATTCCAACACATGGTTCTCTAAAGAACTCCTTGACCAATGCTCTCAGAAGAGGATTGCCCTTTCTGCATGGAAAGCCAACCCATCTGAAGCCACCAAAAATGCTTTCAAAGCCATTTCCAAATCTTACAAAACCAACATCACCCTAGCCAAAGCTGCTTCCTTCAACTCTAGGATCTATGATGCCAAATCTGGTCTAAAGAAATCTTCACCATCTTAAGGGATTTGGAAAAACCATCCTCTCCTCCTCCTTCTCTCATCAAAGATGATAATTGGTGCAACAGTATTCAATCTGCCATGCTAGACAAGCTAAACTCTCTTCAAACCAAAATTTGCAGCCATCAAAAAGCCCTCTCCCACCTCATAGCCAACTTGCACAGTAAACCCCTTACACCCCCTCCCCACTGTTTGACTTCAAAGATATTACTGAGTTGGAGGTCATCACCCTGCTCAAATCCATCGAACCTTCTAACTGTAAGGGAGATGCCTGTCCAGCAAAACTTATCAAAGACTCGGCACATATCCTAGTTCCCATCCTAACAGCATTTATCAACTCTTCCTTCCAATCAGGCCACATTCCAACTGGACTTAAGGAGGCATGTGTACGCCCACTGCTCAAAAAACCCTCAATGGACCCAACGGTCCTGGGGAACTATAGGCCCATTACCACTGTATCTTTCTTACTTAAAATTTTGGACAAAGCAGCCTACCTGCAAGTCCAAAAGTTCCTGGAAGATAACTGTCTCCTCGGCCTGCGGCAATCTGGCTTCCGCCCACGACATGGTACTGAAACAGCTCTCCTGGACTTAAAAAAACAAATGGACAATCTAGGAGACACAGGTAAACCTGCTCTCCTTCTGCTCCTGGATCTATCCGCTACATTTGATTTGGTGGACCACAACACTCTGTGCCACCATCTAGCCACCCAAGCTAACTTCTCCCCCAAAGCATGTGATTGGATGACCTCATTTCTCCAAGAGAGGGCCATGAAAGTCTTTTCTGACTCAGCTTGTGCCACCCCGAGCCACATCACATGCAGTGTTCCACGGGGCTCGTGTATCGCGCCCACCCTTTACAACCTCTTCACAAGGCCCCTGTTCAGCATCCTTGACTGCCTGTGCATTTCGTATACCATCTATGTGGGTGACACACGGGTACTCATCCCACTCATGGGGCACTACCTAGCAGATACAAATACATTCACCACCATTTACTCCACTATCCAATCTTGGATGGCAGATAACTGGCTCTGCCTCAACAGTGAAAAAACTGAACTCCTACTCATAGGGTCACCCTCTACCTTGGGTAACCTCGGTGAACAGTACGCTTCTTTCACTATTGACAATATTCCCATCAAGGTCTCCAACAACTTTAAGACACTCGGAGTCTACCTGGACTCCGATCTGTCCATGGATAGACAGTTCAATGCCATTGCCTCCTCCTCAGCCTACTACTCTAAAGTTCTCAACGCTGCCAGACCCTTCCTGTCACGCCAGAACTGCCTCACCATTGCCTGGGCAATAATTGGATCGAGGCTGGACTACTGCAATGCCCTGCTCATTGGGACCTCCAACAAAAACCTGGCCATACTCCAGTTAGTCCAAAATAACGCACTAAGGGCGGCAACAGGTACCTCAAGAAAAGACCACATCTCCGAAGTTAGAAGACAGGCCCACTGGCTCCCGGTAAAAGAGAGAATTATCTTCAAAACACTTGCCCTCACCCACAAATGTCTCCATGAACTTGCTCCCCCCACCTGACCCAAAGAATCACCAAGCATATTGCCACAAGACTCTTAAGCAAGTGCTACTCCAACATGATTGTCACGCCTAAAACGTGCAAAGTGCGCGCCGGTGGCTCCAGCTTTCCCACTCAGGCCACCACCCAATGGAACGCACGTAAGAATGATCGAGTCCCACCAAGCATTCCGCAAAGCTATCAAAACCAAGCTTTTTGTTTGAAATTAAAATGATATCTGTCTGTAACAGTAAAACACATAACATGCATCTGTATGTAACTGGATTTGTATCTGTGTAATCAAGGAACCTCTGGTCACCTGTCCAACCTCTGAATCAAAATTCCAACAGATTCTTGTAACAGTGCCTCGATGCCCCTGGGCTGCAAGTGCGCTATACAAATGCAAATAAATAACTAACTAAATAAATAAATAAATAAGGTCACATGTCAATCGTACCCTTCTTACCACAAGCATTTAAGGTGCTCTCATTTAGAGAGAAGTCCCTCAGTGATGCTGCTCTCTCGCGTGTAGCCCCCATGTTCCCTCCTTCTACTCTTACCAAGTCTTCTTCCCCAGTCTTGCTTCTAAACATGTGTATATAACCTCTTTCTGTACCTCAGCCTCCCCTTTGGCGCCCTACATCATTTGCTAATTTTTTTTTTTTTTTTATATTCGTTTTAATTCAACCTGTTTTGGAGAATATTTTCCTAAGTTTGCACATGCTTTGCAGTTGCAGTTCTTGGGTCTCGTGTTACACTGAGCCAAACTGTTCCCCTTGCGAGTACTTGGAGGTCACTGCACGTGCTCAAACCACGCTGTTAAACTGTTGCTCTCTGGGGAGGCGGTTATCCATAAGAGAAGTGGGGGCAGATTACAGAAACTGTGCACTCGTGCAAGTGCAGGAATTGCACGGTATTAGCACTAGGGAAAAACGTGCCCTATTTTTGAAACACTGGGACATATTAGAAAACGATTACACCAGGACAAGTGCAGCTTGGGGTGGTATGAGCACCAGTGCAATAAAGATACATTTCCAAATCGTTTTTTTTCCACCAAAGCAAAGTTTGCCCTAGTGCTGGTAGCATTGCGTATTAGCATTAGGGCAGTTTGCCTTGTTGCAATAATGCAGTCAAAATGTATCTTTTTGCCAGGGTGCATATACCATCCCATGCTGCACTTCTCATGGTGTAATAGGTTTCAAATATGTCCCATTGTTTGTTTTTGTTTTAAAATGGGGCACACGTTGCCCTAGTGCTAATACTGTGCAATTCCTGCACTTGCACGAGTGCACAGTTTCTGTAATCTGCCCCCAGTTCCCTTATGGATAACCGCCTCCCCAGAGAGCAACAGTTTAACAGCGCGGTTTGAGCACGTGCAGTGACCGCCAAGTACTCGCGAGGGGAACAGTTGGGCTCAGTGTAACACGAGACACAAGAACTGCAACTGCAAAGCATGCGCAAACTTAGGAAAATATTCTCCAAAACAGGTTGAATTAAAACGAACATAAAGAAATAAAAAATATATAAAATGATGAAGGGCGCCAAAGGGTAGGCTGAGGTAAGTTTCTGTGATCTGGCCTGGGTATACAAATGCGCAGAATCCTTGGAAGCTGTGTTTGCATCTGTAGCTCAAGTTATGAATTGTTGGAAAAATAAAAAGTAACTTTTTTTAAACACATACTTAAATCGCTGCCGCAGAAGGTGGCAGTTTTCCGCATCCCGTGCAATAGCGTGTAATGGGAATGCATTTCCGTTCCAGGTTTTATCTGCATTAATGCTGCCGTTTGAACATGTAGTTTGGGACAGGATAGACAGCCAATTCGCCATCATTGACATACGACTCTTTGCTGGAAGAAAACCTCCAGCAAAGTGGTCAGGACGTTGAAACACACGTAACTGCAGTGCGATCGTTGTTCCAATGATGTATAGGTAGTTTGAATGCATGCCTTTCGCTTCAAAGGGACCACATATCAGAATTGGCATTGCTGGACCCATTTCGGTAATGCTCATTCTGGCGCAGCATCATACACAAGACCAAGTGTAACACCACACTGGTTTACACACGACACAGGTCTATACCCGCATTGTTAAGATTGTGTGCTGCACGTCACAGGCTGAACCCCCACGCACAGAATGTGAAACACCACTTTTGAAAGCTGCCAGGACACAGAGGAACGCAGTGCTCCAGCAACGGGGAGCAATCAGTGTGCACGTAGAATGTATCCCTGGCCGGAATCGACTTCCGCCCTAGGCATTCGCCTACACTCAGCAAACAATGCGACGGGTCATGCTGGGCAGCACATTGCCAACCTGGAGCTACACCAAGCCCCTTACGCACTTACGCATGTATCCAAGCGGGCAACCTTTGCAAGCGATGGGATTAGCGCAGCTGCAGCGCGCCTTCTACATACACATGCACTTTACACAAATCGAATGGGGCACGTCCTTCCGCGAGTGGCTGCACCCGCGCCTGACTGTGTCACACCACCGCTTGCCACAACTGCGCCCGCACGCGTGAGCAAGCCGTGCCACTGGTGCAAAGACCAGCCGTGTCCGCACCCAGCTCCCCTGCACTTGCGGTTCTTGCGCCCGCCTATTACATGCACAGGGTGTCTCGAGGAGTGAACGGGAGACTCTACCTGTCATAACTCCACCTGCTGTACGACATGGTCCGATTTCCGCTGACACCGTCCATGCTGCGCGCTTCGGCGCCGGCTCTGCTCTTACAGGTGACAGATGTGCCCTGGCGCCGCGCTCCCTGGAACCCCGAAGAATGGCAGAGGCCGGCAGGGTGAGAGCCAATCCCCGTGGGCGCGTGGACGTGCGTGCGCCAGAGAAGGCTCAGGGAGACCCGCAGCCGCCCAAGGTGCATCCAGAATTAAAAGCACCGAAACTGATTTACTTGGTGCTCACAGTCTAAGGAATGTACCATTTTCTTTAGAAGAGGAGGGGTTTGCCCACGGCTATTGTGTTCTTAGTTCCCAAATAACAGGCACTGCATCAAGGTAGGGAATGCCGCAGGCAGCAGGGATGTGAGCAGCACAGTGCGGCTGTGGTATACCTTTTAAAACAAAATTCCTTGTATGTTCAGTCACTGAAAACGGGGACAGCTCCTCCTGGCAGACAACGCTTCCTTTTTTATTTATTTCCGTTTCCACAGCTACACAGCTCCCATCTTTTTGACATCATTCTCCCCCCACGTCCAATAAACGGATCCCTGTGTCTTTCAAACGGTATCCCTTTAGCGAGGCAGTCATTAAATCTTCCGTGTGCGGCTACACAGCTCTCGGGGTCCGTGCCATGGTTTGCCACCTTATCTCGGATAACAGTGATGTCTTTCCGGTCACAGGCAGGCAGTCAGGGAATAGCGCCTGCATGGCCTCTCCGCCTGATTCATTTGTAGTCACTCTGATAATCAGTACACACACAGCTGGTATGGGACGCGGCCCCCATTGATTCCAATACGTCCACGTTCTGTAATGCATGTCATGTAGCCGACAGAGGGGCCTGCAGGTGTTACCGGGGCGGTCCCGCGTGCCAGGTCAACTGCAAATAGAAGTGCCTAGAGTAATACCTCTGGGAGCACGATAAGGTCTGACAACATGAAGGACGTGTTTATGTGCGTGCGCCTTCTCTGGGACGGGTGCAGTGGTAGATGATGTTGTTGGGCAAAGTTAGGTTCCTGGTGCACCCGCAGCAATGGTGTGACATGGTTCAGGCGATTGTTCTCAGGGAACACTCAAAGCTGCTTCGGATGAAAGTTTCTGTGACAGAAAAAGGACCGCATTTCTGTTAGGCGAGAAACCAATGCAACCGATGCATATACTCGGAGAACTACAAAGCATTCCCTCTGTCAATCTCCAGCCTTAAACGTGGTTTTCCTCAAGCACCTGCAGGGATCAAGGAACCACGTGAAAGACGTGTTTTTTTTAAATTTTATTTTTTGAATTTCTGCTCAGAGGAACGTGGTAAACATCATTTTACAGTGTTCCACCTCTGGGAGACAATGGGGATTTCACTATGTTGCTTGTTGCCTAGCAACAGCCACATTATGACCTCTGCAAGCGCAGCCTCTTCGTGTGTTCTGGTAATGCTTACCCGAATTCATTCGCTTTCACGTTATGTCTGTAGATGTGAACACCTGCACCCGTCTTGCCGTGGGAATATTAATAAAGCACTATAAATATTTTTCCCATCTTCAGTGTCATTTGGCGCTAAACAGGAGAATCCTTACGTACCGTCTTCTCAACGGCCCCCGGTCCCAAAGAGGGATGTGTTACCTTAGTTTAGTATATAAACTGTGTTTTTAGAGGGGTCTTGTGTAGAGGTAGCCACCTTGCATCGCAGCCGAATGGCCCAGCCCCAGCAGTTCAACCTGAGACATGGTAGCCAACGAGGATGGACAGGGGTCTGAACATGCCATCTGCAAAAGAGAAGTCCCAGCGTGTGCTCTCAGACTACAGCACGTGACCATATAAATAATGCAGGAGGCTATTGACTAACTGCAAATGGAGGTGATCGCTAGGAAATCGTTATTCACACCTTAAAACTAAGATTACAAAACACGCGCATAAATTATCAGTTCTAACAATATATCGATTGACACCCTTAAACTGGGGGTTACCTTTAAACTGGGGGTCCCCCCACCCCAACCAAGGTGCCCCACAATAATCTCTTTACGTTTTTAGCGCTAGCCCTATTGATGACACATATAGAGACACGTAAATCTCCCCCTTCCCGTGTGCCGACAGTGAGCCAAGAACCAGGCAGGGATATAGAAAGAATATATATTTATTTAAATTATAAGCTCAATGAATAATGGATTTAACTGATTACACATGCCACCTTCTCTGTGGCAGAAAACAAAGCTTCAATTATAAAATACGTTTTCTTTTAGGATGTTACTTTTAAATGCACTTTTTCTGCATTTACTTTTGTCTCACAAACATGGAACACAGGCTAAATAACTGGTTCACCACACTTGTCCTCAAACTCCTATTGTCACATTAAATAATACTTTGTAACATGACAAGAGCGTAAACACAATCTTACAGCAGCTTTTGTTAGGTTAATTTCCATGCACACTTGAAAATGCTTGCAGTTTTGGAAAAACAGATTTGGACAAATGCATAGCAAGCACCCTGTTTCCTTTTCACCCAAAAACACAATCTAAAATCGTTCTGCTAGAACGGTCACTTACTCATTCTCAGGAGAGAGTGAACATTGTTCAATGGAAATTATACTAGTTCCACTTTGCAAAGTGCCTCTTCCCCCAGCACCAAAAATCCAGGTATCAGTGATATGCAGCACTCCTCTGTCTAAAGGCCAGGTCTAGGAAGTGGGGACAGTGTAGGAATTTTGTTTGGGGCCAAGGGCACCCCTTTGTTTAAATACAATGTTTAAGGAGTAGTGACAATGGGAAATTTTGCATGGTGAGAAAAACGCCTTTTTTTTTAAATACAAGTTTTGGGAAGGGCTATCCGTTGGGAATTTCGTTTTAGGCACAAGGACCTTTTTGTTTTAAGGGCAAGGTTTGGGAATGGAAAAACACATTTTTCTTTTAAAGGCAACGGTTGGAAACAGTGACAATTACACATTTAGTTTTTGTGGCCAGGGCACTCCAATTACTTTCTTCCGGCTAGGAGAGAGGGTAACATTTTCAAACTCTTCCAAGCTCCCCCCTGCATCAATCTATTTGGGAGTTAATTAAATTAATATTCAGTCAAACATCCTAAGGGTATACACAATTTCCCCACCCACTATGAAGGGAAGATATTAAGGCAGGCAGATTACCTGCACACTTGTTTTCAAATGGATCAGTTCTACTTACATGGGACCTCTTTTTTGGGGTGCTCTGAGATGACTGCCAGGCTCCTCTTTGGACAGCTCAGGGTCAGTCAAAGATCGTCACCAGCTTTCTTCCCTGATCAGGTTCTCCTTAAGAATCAGGACCTAGTCAGCTGTTGGCTTCCCCCAGTTTCTCGCTCCCAGGAAAAGTTTGAGCCCTCTCAATGTTAATGCTTCTCCACCCAAGATGTCAGGCGGCTGTCTCAGGATAACCCAGGTGGATTAAGGGCAAGTCCTGGAAGATGTTCGGCAGCTCTCCGTCAAAGATGGGGGTTTTAGGTAGTTTTTCTCCTTGTCTCTTCTTGCACAGAGCAAGGGATTTTTAATGTGTAAGTCACACCTCCAATTTTTACAATTAGGAGCTGCCAGTTCATTGGTGCTAACTTTCTCATTGGAAGATCATCCTCTCTTCCTCCTCCCCAAGAGCCAACCCCTCACTGTGGATAGGCTAGGGGACTTCTGTGATGGAAGTGAAGTGAAGAGGTACATACCTTCTATCAATTCCACTTTTTTTTTAACATGGCAGCTTTCTTCCTAAAAAAGTCCATACATGGCAACTTTTAGTAACATACTGATACATGCCATAATATGTAGATATCAATATTCACATGCTCATGACAGACTTAATTAGACAATCCCTTTGTTCCACGAGATTGCACACGCGAATAGTGTTTTTTTTCTAATTTACACAACAATTATAACGATCTACAAAGCTAAAATGTATACAGTTACATGATTCACTAGGCTAACATCTTCCAGAATCTTGGTTTCGGCACATATTCCAAGAAGCTAAGAATACATTTTAGATAGCTATAGAGTTTCCAAAAGTTGAATATTATGAAATTGGTGGCATTGCAATAGGCTTGGCATCAGTTTTCAAATGACATATGAATGGACTCAGTGCGACTTATTGTTGCAGAGAAAATATACAATTATGGTAGTCCATTTAAACAAATGGAAATATTCAAAGATATATGCAAATCCAAACTTCCATTTCTCCATATAGGTTCCATTTCTCTGAAAACATGCGGCTCAGAATAGCTGAAGTCTCTTGGTGTGAATGCTGGGGTAAAAGCCATTAGCCTTTTGTTATTTGAGAGTTAATGGGCTGAGGAGATTCATATCATGCAGCAGACAGCCCACCCCTGTCCTCTGCCACCATGAAGCCCATTTTGTCCTTGTAATCTTAAATTGACCACAATGTGTATCTAATACTTCGTATTTTCAAGCATTTTCACCCTTCCAGGCTGTCCCTGTTGTGCATCACACCTTCATAAGTACTTGCTATGCAGGAGCTTCACAGAGATCTCCCTTCCAGATGAGGAGCCAAGCCGGCCTGCCCTGGGGAGGGTACTTGAGAATCTGTCCAACAACAAGAATCATTTGTCTGTGTTTAAGGAGATTCACATGTTGCATCTGAAAGTAAATACACTTTTTCAATTACAGCCATCTTTTGTCATTGCCGCATGTTACTTATTTAAGCAGTTTGCATCTTTCTTTTATGGTTCAATGCTGTTTTTACTAATATGTTAATTTCTTCTTTCCTGCCGAATTTTCACAAATGTGGCAAACTGAAAGTAAAGGGCTGTTCTTCATTTTGATCACTCACAAATGCATTTTTATTTACATGATGTCCGTTTTTGTACTGAATAGTGGATCTTAGGCACCTGAAAGGAAAGATATTCACATGGCTTTGAACTTCGCCTGCAAGGCCCACATTGTACTTTTATTTTTCAAGAGTGCACAGCATTTTGATGTGTGGCAGTTCCCATGGCAAATGCTGCCTTTTGTCTCTCAACCAACAATGTGCCTTTTCCATAAGAACAATGTATTTCACAGTAAGGCCTAAACTGGCCTTACAGTTATTTTTTCCGGTGCTGAAAATATCCCACACATCGGATTTTCTGAGAGTGAAGAGGAGAACCTGTTGATTGCCATAGCTAGAAATCCCCCGATTCCCACTCTCTCACTTGGTGAATGCATAGTTACCACTTTGATCCTGGGGGGTCACCGCACCGATAATGGAGCAAGACGAAATAAGTGACATCACACAAACATAAGGTCTATTACCTTATTCTGAATCCCAAATAATTTCAGAGAACCAACATTCTGCATCCGACATTTCCATCCTGTCGTACTCCACACTCAGAACACTCTAGAGCTGGGAAGATATCTGAGCATGTCGAGTTCTTGCCTCGCACATGAGAGCCACTCTGCTGTTCACAAGTGTAATTCACAGCATGGCTGATGATCACCCATTGGTCAATAAACTGAGTACCCCTACAAAGGGTAATAGCACAACTCAGTAGCACACAGAGACCATTGGTGACCTAATTTCAGCCAATCAGAAGTCTCAGAATGCAGTCTATAACTAATGTTAATGACTGCATTCTCACTTCAGAATCAGACAAAGACACAACAAAGCATTTATCTTCATGCACCACTCAGCCGAAATTACAAACACTTTAGCTCAAATTACCAACACGGACACAGCCAATTGATCACGCTACAAGTGTAGTTATTGACTGCACATCCATGTTCCACTTTGCAGAAACTCAAGAAAATTGTGTACCCAATAAGTAGTAAACTACGTAACAGAACCTAGATTCAGTACTTCAGAAAAACATATCTGACATTACTTTAGCTATCCTATGGGGTGAAAATACAGCCCAGAGTGACAGAGATATGCTAGGCCCCTATTGTGAGAGTGAAGCTGGCTAATGTAGAGTTTCATTGAAATATAATAGCCAGTACAGGGATTTCCAACATGAGGCCTAGTGAATGAGCGAGAATGGGCCCCACTCAACTTTATCAAAAGGGAAAGTCACTCAGCTGAAGAAGAGTATGATTCAGAACGGTGATATTGCTAACGATGCCCAAAGAATGGGAAAAGACATGGGGTGCAGCAGATGCTGACTTTGCATAAACTGGTAAAAGGTCCTTTTGACAGATTCAGAACTGCAGCAGTACACGTGGGAACAGATATATTGAAATGCTCTGCCTTTGAAAAATAAAAAGGAGGAATTGTGACTTACATTTAAAAAGTGAAGCTAAGTGACATATTTCGGAGAAAGATACTTATTTTTCACAACATTCTGGGAGCAGTAGATAACACAGCTAGCAAAGATGCCCTTTAAGGTCAGGCCTCCCCCGGACTGACTTGACCTTAACTAATGGCTTCAGAGCCACTAATGGATGATCAAACATTGTGTATGAAACAGGACTTGCTGATAAGTAGATGTTTGTGTCAGGTCACAAGAAGAGAATTTAATCTTAAAAAAGGTTGGGACTAGTGTAAAGATGAGGGACACGTGATGTCTTGCCATATGATTAACATTGGGCCAACTTTTCTTTAATTAAAAGAGCATCACATGTCCCAGTGGGCTCATCCTGGAGTCATATTAATGGGGCTTAAGAAGTCTGTCAGTATCATGTAAATATGAATCCTGTGTGATGTATACAAGTTGAGCTATAAAGACAATTATTATTCCGGCCTTCTCATAATTCCGAGGGAATGGAACATTGGTGTGGTTATGGAAGTAAGGTGTGAATCTTGAAGGGTCAGAGTTGTGACTATTTCGGCTCAGAAGTAAATCGATGAAAACTGTAGCTTCTCCCAGGAAGGTCGGGCCGACATATGATTAGTATTTTCTGACTCACCATAAAATATACAACTCAAATATATATATATATCTATATATATATATATATAGATATATATATATATGCCTGTAGTTATCTGAAAAATTAGGGTAGCTGCCATGTTGCTAAATTTTTAAGGACACTGAAGAAGTTAAACCCACTCGTCATTTTGGGATGATGAATCTTTCTCCTCCCCCAGCTTCCATCATCCACACCTCCCCACTCCTTCTCCTATCAGCAGGCAGTGAGTGTATTGGGGAGTAGAAGGTAGAGAGCTGGCCAATCTGAAGTATGGGAATTATGATAATAATGGAGTGTCACCAGCCCTATAAGAGACCAGTTTCCAATCTCAGAGGGAATTTTCTTTTACGTTTTGACACTTGGGAACTTTCTTTGGACTTTTGATTTTTTCCTCGACTGCCCCGCTCTATTGCTGGAGGTAATCTACTTCTGAACTCTTGCAAGGAACAACTAGCAGAGAGGCGGGGAGAGCTACCAAGACCTTAAACATTGCATGGTTGCATGGGAGACAGAGACAGGGAATTCTAGAAGCTAACCGGGCCTGCCATTTGAGGAGCAAAAGGAAGTCTGTGCCCTGCTGTATCCCTGGATGCCCGCTAACTAAGTCCTCCCATATAAGTAGATTAATCCAAATGCCAACAAATGTGTGGGGGGTAATCTACCAGCCTTAATCTTCATCTCGCATGGTGAGTGGGGGGTGGAAATGGGGAGACCCTTGGCACATTTGATCAAATCTTACTCAAATTAATTCCAATATAGAACATCACCCTATCCACTTAAGTTGAATTGTGTTGGGAACTGCACAACTGCACTTGTGGTGAGGGGGTGACGCTGTGTTGATCCTTAGCGCATTGAATTGAAGTTAAATCAATTAACCCCATATAGAAAATGACGGGATGAGTGTTGTTAGAGTTCAAAACTAACAAAATTCGTGCACAGTCAGTTAGAGCCAGTATAGACAATAAAGTACTTGGGTGACTCTAACTTTATGAAACCCCTGTCTTCTGTAAAAAGGGGGGTTCCCATTATCCCAAAATAAGTAACCCTACAACCCTGTCATTCAAGTGAATGTAAAGTGTGCAAAACGAAATTTCCCATGTATTTACTGCATCCCAAATCAGAATACCAAGGTCCTGTATTTTATGCAAACTCATTGTGTTCCTTTTCTAAACTTAGTCTTTCAATTAAAATCTCAAAAGGGATGTTCTTTCATTGTGTCTATTTCCCAAACCCTGCCTTTTAAGAAAAAGCCAGAATGATTTTCCATTGCATTCCCACTCCCTGTACCTTGCCTCCAAACTAGAGGGGTCATATCTAATTGACGCCTGGGAGTGGGGGTTGCTGTGAGAACAGCTTGATAACAACTAAGCAATCACTGTGTGTAAGAAATCTGATGTAATTTGATGACTGTCCAAATCTAAATTTTAAAACTGTGTTGTAGTATCTGTAAATCCATTAGAAATAAAAGTCAATCAATTGGTGCAAGTCATTTGAGATTGTGATAGTGTGTTGTGCCACAGAATTGGTGACTGATTTTTCAGTTATTTTATTATTCTTTGTCAAACATTAAATAAATATATATTCTTACTATACACCGGTCTGGTTCCTAGTCCATTGATGGTACAAAGGGTATTTGCTGGGTGGTGCAAGATAGGCTGGAGGCCTCACTAAAGTTGAATCTGTATAAGCACTTTGGTGCGCGCCACTTGCCTGCGGGGAAAGGAACTCCCTGACTTGAGAGTGACTGCCTAATAAATCATGACAAAGCTGATTATAAACACAATATTCTTGCTCTGGTAGGATATGTTTTCACTGTGTCTTCAACATGACAGACAAAATCCAATTTAACACCCCAAAGTGAAAGTTGAAATATGGGAAATGTTTATTATTTCCCATAGAGAAAACCTTCTCTTTTACATAAAAAACGAAAGCATGCCCATTTTAAAAACTGTTCATTTCCAACAAAGTTTACAATTAAAATGCTTACCAGAGAAACAGAATAATACAGCATTATTTTAATCACTAGCAAGTTCTGGTTATTTATTTATTTCACATGTAAAGTAGCATACTTACTTAAGCAGAACTAAAAAGTTTGTATTCTTATTGGCACCATGTGTTAATAGACTTAAAGACCTCAGGAGGCATCATTATCACTTGGAATAATGGTCATTCCCCAACATAGGAGTTTGGGGTGGTTCATCATGCACTAATTGTGACCACCCCCCAAAGTATCAGGCTATATTATTACTAGAGCAGAGACAGAAACCAGAAGCAGAAGGAAAGCAGAGCCCTGTCTATCCCCCGCGACCGACTGTGCACTGGGGATTGGAGGCTGTGAAGCTGTTAAAACTCCCAAACACTCGCGGAGCGGGCGTGGATTGTGTTGGGAGTGTGTTACTGTTTTCCTGGGCACTTCGGATTGTGGGCTGTGGCCAGAAAGCTCTGAACAGCTTCACAAAATCCCACATAGGTGCTAGGTGAGTATGTTTGTGCTTTGGGTGCCCGTTACCCGATTGTCCAGAGAACGGTATAACATCTGCACAAATCCAAAGGGAACAACCATAAACAATGCCGGGCGAAGCATCTACAAAAAAACCGCTGGAGAAATCTAGAAATGGTAAGCCTTATTTGAAGTTACCACTAGGGAGAAGAGAAAAGGAATTAAATGGTGCCAATAAGGCTTGTGTGTTGATCCACTGTGCAGCTGCAGGCAACAGAGAAGTTCAAAGCATCACGGTAGGCGTGGACAAAATCACCACTTACTACGAGCCGACAGCTGCTCAGGCCAAATCAGTGGAGCTGAAGGACATTGCTAGCGATAACACTGTGCCATTGGATTTTACAAATACGGACTATGGAGACATAGATAATAACTAGTTATTGGCACTGTATTACAAATTGACTGGTACTGTGGACAAGTGTGTAACACAAGGTCCTACAGCGGAAGTACAGGAAATGAACGCTGGTGTAAATGGAGTGCCCAAAGCGATTGTACACGTAAACAACACAGAGTCGGGAGACATCTTGCAAAGTCCGGCTTCTTCGGCTGAAGCAATACCCGAGGGCAAGCTTCCAGGTTGAACAAGCAAACAAGGAGCAACTGTCTATGTCACCTAATCTTTGCCCAGGAACTACGAGGCAAACAGTGGACGATGTGGAAAGTTCAATAAATAGGACAGGCTGCAGTAACATGCCAGATCTTAGTAATAACATCAATACAGCCAAGGGTGTGTTACATTTTACAGTCAAGACTTTGCTGAAACTGTGTGGAGTTATATAATTAATTAGGTAATTATGTACATGTTCATTGTGTTTCATCAGAATTATCTTCATTGATACAGAGTTACTAAAAGTCAATTCTGAATGTGGGATATGTAGTAGATTGCCCGTCCATGTACCCGCCCCATAGGTGATGAAGACAAGTCCCGTAGAGGTCCTCCTCCCTAAGGTCGGGCGGTAGGTAAGGAAGCAGTACTGGAAGATGCCATGTGATGAGAATGTTTTAGGATGTTCCTTTTGCAGCAACTGGTTGAAGCAAAGTGATCTTTAAGGATCGTGAGCTGGAATTCCAGGAGACATACCCATTTCTTGGGCCCGAAGGGCTCGCTCCTTCTATTTCATGAATTTGACGTGTATTACCTACAAGAAACTTGGCTCACTGCCAAGATTCATATGGAGGGCTTTATACTATTCCAGAAACCAGCGACAAGGGGACTCAGAGGCCGATCATCTGGTGGTCTGATTGTGGGAGTCGAGCAACATTTTCCTTTGTTCAGTGTGAAATTGATTTGGAGTACTGAGAATATATTGGCCATCGAAGTAGTGGTGAATGGGGTGAATGAACAAATGGTGGCAATGTTAATTAATTATTAATATATATGTACCGCCCAATATTGAAATCTTGGACGAGATCCATGAAACTACTGACCAAATATGCTCCTCCTGAGCAGTGGTTGGGTACCAGGAATTCATTCTGTTAGGCAGGGATTTAAATGCAGTGTGTAGAGATAAGGAAAGAAGCCCCAAATGCAGGTGTGTTAAACCTGTGAGTATTATGAAAAATACCAGAGGGAATAAAAAAGGGAAGGCATGGATTGACAGGCTAAGGGAGTGGGATGTGTTGATGTACAATGGCCATATCCTGAGCGACTGCCTGGGAACGTGGTCTATGGGAAAGAAATCTTCCACATTAGATTATTCTTTCGGTACCAATGCCTGCTCTGAAAGAGTGCAGTTGCTGATATCTAGAGGCACGGACATTATTGATCACCACATGCTGATACTCACCATTCATACAAAAATATACCCCGAAGATCTGGGTGCCGTGTGTGACCAAGATGTTAACCATGGGGGCAATAAGATATGTTGGTCGCCTAAAAACATCCAATTTCATTAACCAACTTATTGAATATGAAATGGAAACATGGGAAGGACAGAGTGTTATCTACATTGGTACATGTTTAAAACAACTGGCCTTTGATACAGGGCTGGTCAGACTAAGCCAGTGGGCAATCCACGAAGGTAAACATTGATAGGCCTTCAACATAGAAATACATGATGCCAAGTGGCTGATGCAGTGGCAGATGAGAAAAGTCAGAGGGGAGGCTTACCCTACTTTGATCATGGAGGCTAATATAAGAAGAATAAAACGAGAGTATAAGAGCTGGTTGAGAAAAAGGTTCTCAGCCCTTAATTGGCAGTGACAACAGATGTTTTCAGTGCTTTGTAATGGAAAAGTCAGACCCATATGGCAAATGCTGTTCAAGGCCAGGGGGGATACTTGGGGTAACACAATAAATCCAATTACTGAGTGTAAATGGAAAGAGTACATTATGTCTAATTTTGTGACCAATGTAAATGAAAGCTTGGAAAAAGACAGGAGGGGAGTTGGTTATTAGCCCCAAGTGTAGACGAAATATATACTGGCTTTACAAAATTGAAAGATTCATGAGCACCGGGACCTAACTGCCTGTCAAATGCTGTATTAAAAGCTGACCCTGGTGCATGGGCACTGATGCTGAAAATATTGTTTGAAAAGGTTTGTAATGAAAAAGTAGTCCCAGAAACATAGTTAAGGGCTATCCTCCTACCAATACACAAAAAGGTGACAGAGAAAGCCCAGAGAATTATAGATTATTATGTCTGTTAGACCTATCAGACAAATTGTTCTCTACATTTGTACTACACGCCCTGCAGCACTGGGCAAATGAAAACAAGCTACTGGATTTCATGCAAACTGGTTTCCGCCCTGGTTCTGCTACCATCACACACAACATCAGGTTCCTGGATACACTGATTAGTGAGGCTGCTAAAAAGGGGAAACCTGTTTTATAACTTATTTGGGTGGACTTCAGTGCGGTATTCGAATCAAACCTGTCTATGGCAGAAGTTCCACACATGGGTCTGTCCCAAATGGATATTGGTGATTTTAATCCATCTCGACTCTGGTAACAGCGTACATGTGTGGTTGAACAATCCAGGATCTATGACGACTCTAGTGAAGGTAAATAGGGGGTTAGACAAGGCTGTGTCTTTGCCCCTCTATTATTTTGACTCTATTCAGCGGATTTGCCCATAAGGCTTTTAGCCAGGGATGGATGTGCTGTTAAGATTGCCTCTAGACATATAGCTAGATTATTGTATGCTGACGATCTTGTCGTACTCGACCGTACAATAAGGGGCGTAAAAAATAAATGTAAGGTACTGATCGAGTTTGCCAGGCAGAATTACCTAATTATTAATATGAACAAGACAAAAATGGTAGTATCGGGCAGTAAGATAGCTGGAGTCACCTTGTACACTGCCTCCCACAAGGTGGTCTACGTTACTAGCTACCCATACTTGGAAGTGGAGTTGTCGACTGTTGGAGATCATGGTCTATTGTAGATGGCAAGAACATAAAGGCCAAACAATTAACCTGTCTAATAAATACATTTGTGAAACAAACAGCTGGCTATTCACTAGAAGGGATTCTTAAGTTGTACAAACAGAGCTTTTCACCAGCCATCCTCTATGGACTTGAAGCGTTAGCCATGAGAGACCTGACATAGCTAAATGGGTTGGAAGGACAATTTTGGAAGAAGCTCTTGAATTTATCCCATAACACGCCAATGGCCTATCTACGTTTAGAACTGGAATCAGATTCCCTTAGCAGTCAAGTGCTGATATGTAGGGGTTCACTTTATATTAAATCAAGAGGTCTGCCTATATGCCAATTGTTGCAACTTATGGGTTCGACCTATGAAACAGGTAGCTCCAACAATTATGTAAGATTGAATGTGGAGTGTTTCAATAATAAAGAGTAGACCCCTGATTTTGAACGGGGTACTAAGTTCAAGATCCTGAAGGCGTTATATAAAAATAAGGTCGAGCAGCGGGACTGGATTAATAATTACCTACACTTGCAAACATTGCATAATTTCAAATTTGTATTGGGTAATGGGCATTGTTATCTTAAAATCCAGCACTAGCTTTTGAAATGCCCTAGTTTGGCAGTACATAATTTTGTGTTGAAAATGCAAAAAAAACACTTGCTATTGTTAGCACTGCAAGGTGCCTACTCTAAGCTCCCAGTGGATTAGAGAATATGTTGCATTTGTAAATCCCAAGAGAATATCAAATCATCAAGATATGCTCGACAGTCTGTCCTAAAATTGAATCCATTTACATGACAAAGGTGGGGCAGTTTGTTGGAAGCTATGAGGCCATAAAAAGAGATGTGTTTTGGGGCTATTGTCTAAATTCTGAACTGGAACCTGTTCACATGGCACTATACAGAATTTGGAAAGCGATATCGAAACGATTGAACAAATAAAATAACTGCGCACGTTAATAAATATTCAGAAATATGAATGTATAGGAATTATCACGTAACCTAAATGAAATTTACACGAAAATTATACAGAACCTATGATTGTATGAGATTTTATGATTTGTATGAGGATTATGAAATGAATCATTTGTTTGTTTTGAGGATTGGAATTTATGCCTATATGAACATAAGTTAAAGTGTGTTTTAAAGTGTATTAAAGCAATGCAGGTAGTGTTTAAAATTAAGAAATTATGACATTTTGTAAAAGTTCTTATGAGAATGTTTTGTTTTTGTAAAGGTTCTTTTTATGAATCAATACAAATAAATAAATATATTATTACAGTGCTTAGAAGTGGGCAGAATCCGGCATGATGCACTATGCATACTATAATTGACTCTCCCAATTAATACAAGAGTGCAACATGAGTTACATAACAATGCATTATATACATTTAAATATTCTTGAATCACAATGGATAATAATAGAACGCACTAAAAACAGTCTACCCCACCACAAATTCCATAAGTCCAACAAATCATATTTTTATAACCTTTCTCTTCGCCTTTCCCTAAGATAACAGAGATAATTATCTTCATTTGATGTAGATGATCATTCACAGTGAACACTCCCTCCTCTCGTTTTAGCATTCAACATCCCAAAATTCACAGGTTTCCTCCATTTCTTGTTTTACACTTTCTTCCTGTTAATGCATTTTATTTTACAATGCTGCATTTGGGTTAGTCCTTTTGAAGGGATCTATTTTTCTACTCTCACTGTTTCATACGCCTTTATTTTAATGTCTCTCATCATGTGTCTCATCAAATCATATTTAATTTTGGTTCATAGACTTCACAATTAAGCCAGATGAGTCCAAATATTACATGGAGTGTAGATATGGGAAGACAATGTTCAGTCTGATAGTTTTCCATTCAAGGCATTATTTGTTACTTTGATGGAGGAATCTATTTTCACCTCTACAAATAACGTCTTCAAGCTTCAAAGATTTCTCATCCCAGGTCACATTAAATTGGATTTACAGACGTGGCAAAATATTTGGAGTGTAATGAAATATCTCTATGGTATTTATGTTTACTGTTTTATTGGTTCATATAGACCAAAGTGATGGTGCTGATCACCTCCCACTTCAACAATCCCACCCTTCAATCTGGGACAGGAAACAAGCTGTTTCACTCTGAATAGTTTTGTTTCATTTAAAATATATAAATCAAGGAATTAAAGGTGGTCCCTTAATTTGCAATGCAGCAGTGGTCACCCAGAATGCTTTGAATCAATACAAACAGCTTGCCTACATTAAAGAAAATGTAACCGGCCTGCTGTTGTCAAACTTATATTTTAATTTCTAATATAATATCCAACCTATATGTCATAATCAAACTAACATCCATGCATAGAGAAACCTATGGACCTCTAGTTTAGACAATTAACTCAAATACTTCACAACTTAAATGCACAATTGGTCATTGTTTAATTTAACTTTTGTGAAGTTCAATTTACATTATAGAATGAGTCCTACTGGAACCCACTAACACACTTCCCCCTGAAATCAAAAGGTAAAGCAGATCTCGGAATAAACCATGAAGTAGTGCAAGTTACGTTTTCTCAGAAACCTTTCACAAGTACCGGCATCAGAGAAATATGTTGATCTAATATAACTCACTATTTCTTGGGCTGATTAAAATTTAGAATATTGTACAATATCTGTGACATACGACTGGCTCCTAGTGTGGGAAAAGGCACTATTTGGTATGATTTGTGACAGCGGTTGGTTGGAAAGTATCATGAAGACTTGAGTTTTTTAGGGTTTCTGTTATTTTTGAAATGCTGTGACAGGGGGCCTACGTCACTCACTATGTTCAAGGCATCAGGCTCATCCTCACAACATTCCAGTTCCATGGGTTTTATTAAGGAATATATTTCAATTACGTTTTGACAAAGGAAAGATGCAAACCAATGGAAGGTTTGATATTTCAATCTGATGTTCCTAAGGCCCCCAGAGTACCCAAATTGCTGAAGAACATTCTTATTATGATGATTCTACCTAAGGTCTACATTTTAATTGTAGAACACAAAGCATATGCACCCTGGTTTCCCTTTTTAAGTGATAAAGCTTTCAAAAAAGGCACCCAAAATACTTAACATGCTATCTGGGATTAATTAATTCTTGAGAAAATGAGTCCTGCTACTCATGTCCTGTTTGGCTTTCAAAGGCCCAGGACAACTATTGACACATTTTTGCTCTTCCATTCAGTCTATGCACATGCTCCCAAAATCCAGCTCAGGTAATCTCTTCTTGCTTTGGGAAAGACCTCTGTATTCAGTCAAATATGGGACAAGGCCTTTTTAAGGAGATTTCTGCATATGTTACATCCAATTGGGATCTAGACTCCTTCTCACCTGTGAGACAAGCCCTCTTCTCTGCTTTTCCCAAAGCCCCCTTCTTCCATTGTGTTTGAGCTTAAATCCCAGCAAACTCCACCCACACAGCATCATTTGACGCAGCCTTTTGAATAGTGGTCGTGTGATAGATCCCCTTCACTTCCACACATCCACCAGGAGCATTCACCTTATTTCTATTCGTCCATTAATGTTTAATGTGTCATGAGAGGTATCAGCTACAAACTAGCCCACTAGTAATTATCTACATGAACATGCAATCTTGCTGAAAATAATTGTTGTATTGTGCTTGGATGGATGCATGGAATTTATGATGTAAGAGACACTGATGTGAGAATGTTGTTATATGAGTGAGAAAGTGTTATGCATAATGGTTCTATAGTTAGGCAGTTGAAGAGATTGTGCCTGGGTGATGGGTGCCAGCGGGCTCATATGGGATAACTCAATGTAACTTGAAGTAACTACAATAAAGCAACTTACCCTTTACATATCTGAAGTGCCTACAGACCTGCTATATTTCACTGGAGACAAGCTGGTTTCCTGGAGGGACCTGGAAATGAACCTGCATGGCAAAAAGAAGACGCATGAGTGAAGAAGTCTGCTGCACGGGATGCAAAAAAGAGGTAACATGAACCACTGTCCCTAAGAGTAAGTCCCATCACCCAGGACGTATAAGAGGGGTGTTTTGTCAACCCGGACAGCATAAGTAGCAGACACCAAGGTCATATGAGAAGGAGAAGTAAGTGACATGGGAAGGAAGGGGTGCCACACAAGTAAGAAGACCCAGGGCAGAGAGACAGCCATTCCACCCAGGCAACAGGGAAGAAGAACCAGGCTGATTTAGTGGAAGTAAAACCCAGCCAAGAAGGGAGAAGTAGCCCCAGGTTATAAATGATGAAGAAGCAAATGACCAGTGAAGGAAGCTAAAGGAAAAGCCCAAGGCATCCCCCAGGGAAAAGAAGTACACTGGGTGAAGGAAGGGGTGTCTGCAAGTACCCAAAGTGTTTTCTGGGCAGGAGGGGTGCAACCAGCCCAAAGGGCCCATGTGGAAGAAGAAGTATGTGATGGTGTGCAGGTTTTGAAGAGGCATGTGCCCTGGATTATGCCTAGCAGTTAAGAACATGGAAATGGTTGTCCCTGGCAGAGTCTGATGAATGATGACATTACAGCGACTGCATCAGGGCATGGTGACCAGCTGGAATGTTCAGCACAGTCACTGCAGCAGGCAGGGGCGTCGCTGGGGCAGGCTAGAGGGGCTATAGCCCCGGATCCTTTGCTTGTAGCCCCAGATCAAGATCACAGGGCTACAAGCAAAGGCTAGCCCCGAACATTATTTGTCTGGATAATGGAAATTACAGACGGCAGCAGAGGTAGATGCAGCCCAGGAGGCAGCAGAAACGTTCATGATTAGATAGAATAAAAACACACTGTGACACGAACATCGCTGCCTCCTGGGCTGCTACTCGTGTTGCTGCGGCTGACTGTCGTGGCTGCGCAGTCTGCGCTTGCGCATAGGGAGCCGAGTCACCGCCCGGGCCCAAATGCACGTGCCCTGGGTCTGCATGCGCACTTGCGCAGTAGGTAGTAGATGTGAGAGATGCCCTTCCCTGCAGACAACGGTGCTCTCTGCGAGGAACTCGAGCTGTATGCCACCACCTGCTTGTGTGACCCCCCTAGCCATCACCTACCCCCCCTACCCTCCTCCCCCTGTGAAGAATTTACTAGCTGCCGGCCTGGGCCCCATACCATGTGCACCTAGTCTAGGTATGTAATGCCTATGTTATAGGCCTACATTTGGAATTCGAAGCGAACCGACATTATTTTAGACAGTTGAGTGAACTGTCTAAAATAACGTCTGTTAGGAGTTGAGTTTTACGCACTGATCTCCTGCTCCCAATCAAAAAGATCCCCCACAAGCTGTGACACTTCTTCAGCCTGCCCCTGTTTGTGAGCTGTGGCGTGCTGTTTCTGTTCTGGCTTTCACTGCTGTGCCTGTGTTCTTTGTGTGCGTGGGGCGGATCTGTAAAAGAATTCAATGTAGGTTTTCCTTCGCATTTCTTTTTCAGGGCTCAGTGATGGACCTTGTGTGACTTCACATATGTTTTCCTTAAATATACTGGGCCGCACGGCACGCCCGCACTGGTTTTAGGAAGAAACCCTCCCTTGCATGGGCTGTGGATTTTTGGCCGCCACACACATCCACAGTAGTGGGACTTCGGGACTCCCAGGATGCTTCCCCATCTTCGCCTATTTTGCTGTGTTGGTTTCTGAATGGATATCCCTGGAAGGTGCTGTGCTGTTTCCTCAGGTTGACATATTTTCTAGTTTGGGCCCTGGTGAGTAAAATATATCTCATCTCAAAAGTTTGGTCTTTTCCCAATTTTTGGTTTTCAATGGAATCGTGCTTCTTGGCCCAGAGTGGGTGTGTACAACAGTTCAAGGTGGTTGGGCACATCAGAGAATGTTGACTCTCAAAATGCAGACAGAGCTGGGAATGGGAGTCGTATCAGGCAGTGGGACTGACTCGCCCAATACCTGCCAGCCGTGCCTTGTGCAGCATTTGCACTTTTTCCCGCATGGGATTCCGGCCTTTTCTATAGGGAATTTTGGCTTGGTGCCAGGCTCTTGGATTTGTTTACGTTGATTCGCTTACCTGGCGAGCACAGTCCTGGCACGTTTCAAAATGTTGTTCTCACTGGAAGTGGAGTGTGATATGCTTCTGCTATTTGATGACTTCAAAGGCCCTTATTAGTGGCCCCTGTTCTTTGTGCTGTATTTCTATGGCAACTAAGCGCTGGCAAAGCCAACAGTTCTGGTTCTTGTATAGGCATTTACCAGGAACTGCAATACTATTTATTTGTATAGCACATAACATAGGCCCAGAGGCATAGTGGCACTTAGACAGGACAAACAACGGGCAACAAAACATGTCAGATCAACACAAAGGTTAGAATGACCAGGTATTACTATTTGCCAGCTGTTGCTATCCTATGCCCAGATAATACCCAGAAAATGCCAATCCATGTGTCCACAAACAAGCCAAAAGTTCGCTTTTTAACTGTGCTTTTTGGTTTTTCATGTGACATACTGTATCAAGGTATACGTATATTTTGTGGGTTGTGTGGAATACTGTTCTCTGATTCGAATGACTGCAATATATTATAATGCAGACAGGTATTGAGGCCTTTTTTTAGCAGAATGTTGGGTGGAGGGCTTTACTGGGATTGGTTCATCTTTGAGATATGCAAATCGGGTATACTACGCTATGCTAACTTAGCCTGAGCCTCCTAAAGAAGGAATAGTTTCGTTTGTTTTACCACATTTGTTGGCTCCACCACCGTTTGCCAAACGTTGACCGGTCCACCGTAGAGGGTTATGCATTCTACTGGACAAAGCACTGTGTCCTAACCGTTCCCTGCTCTGTGCATCCTGTCCTATCAAAAGCAATGTTTGGAGTATACTTTTGCAGAGTGTGCAGATGTGGGGTACAAGGACAGTAGGGTATGCTCTCTTAGCATAAATGGTAGGTGTTCACTGCAGCTGTGAAAGTATTTTTTAACACAAACTCTGCAATGCAGAACCAGTGATGAAAGTACCTGGGTTCTGTACTGCCAATAGCTACCACATGTTGAATACCTTTCAAATGAGCATGCAGTGCAGATACACAAACTACTGATTTTTTCATTACTCAGTTTACGTGGTTAGTCTCCTTTAGAACATTTCCCACCTTGATACTGTCAGAGAAAGTTGGGTGTTACTCTGCCTACAAGGGGAAGAGGTTTGTAGGGCTAGATTGAATGCAATTGTCCTACCTCCGTCATTGTACACTTGTTGATTTAGATCTAGCAATTCCACCATCTTCCCATGCATGCCTCTACATAGCTGCCAGGTTGCCCTTTGTCATGCGTGACACCTCAATCCAGTCCAGGCTTTTCCCATTCTATGCTGGGACTTGTAGACCCTTAACCTCAATGGTAAAAACAAAACAAAACCACAAATACCAGCATGCAGTTCCTTATTTGTTCTATGCCCTGCCTGGGCTGCCTATTGGCTCGGTTAGTACCTTTGGGGATTGTTTATTTAATGCTTTGCGGGTCAGTGTGGCAGCAAGAGGTGGGTTCATGTTATGGCCTGCACACACCCCCCGCCCCAATCCTACTGAAATATCTACAAAGAGGAGCATTTATTTACGAAATTCTAACACGTGTATTTAAAGTACAGGCGTGAAAGGGCACAATGGTGAATATAGCACTTGAAGGCAAAGGTTCTGACTGTGGCTACCACCTGCTGGAAATCTGCAGGTGGTTTTCTTGCGCACGTGGAAACCCACTGTGGTAAATGTAATAAACGGTTAGCAGCACTAGATCTGAGTAAATCAGTTTCAACACTGGTAGCTTGTGAAAACTGTATTTAGTCTCCACTTTAACATTTCAGTGGAACCTTCCTACCTAGGACCAGGGGCCCGAAAACTAATCAGCCCCCGCATTCTTATGCTGGGCACTTCACAAAAGAAGATGAGCTTTAAAAACCATCTACTTACAAATGTTGGGGCGCATGGTTAAACTAAGCTTTAAACAACATGGCCATGACCCCTCTCCGCTTTCGCATTTGGGGTTCCCCATTGGCCTCGTACAATCCATGAATACAATCCCATGTAAGTTTGGAAGAGGTGTGAAGGCATTGTAGCAAAGTTAGACCTCCATGCAGCACCTCGACCCCAAAGGCCATGCCCCCCCTTTATTCCGCCTCCCTTGTCCCGGCTTGGAAAAGAACCATGAAATATCATTCAATGTTTGTGTGTGTGTGTTTGTGTGTGTTCATTTTTAAATTCATATACATAAATTAGTAATTGAGGCAGAAAGTAAAAGCGTATTTAAACCAAGACCTATTTATGGTGGGTAATGTTAACACGACTATGGGCCTCATCACGAGTTTGGCGGTAACGCAGCAGTTTTCCCGTCAAACGTAAATAGCGCTAACGCCAAGCCCCCTCGCTGGATAATCCGCCAGATCACGAGTTTTCGTGCACGCGCACAGGGACATGGTGGTAGCGCAAATAGCGCGCAACGGGTAGAACCCGTAAATCTGGCGCACCATGCGCTACTGCCATATTGCGCTAATAGCGCGCGCCATGAGCGCGCGCAATTAGCGCGCGGGAAACGCATCACTGCCGGAACGGGAAACAAAACGGTGGCCATCTTGGAAATCACAATCCATCGGTTATCACAGCCCCTGGAAGCCATCCACCCCATTGAACACCAAATCTTGTCACAGGAGCGCACTAGGGGCAAGTCTGCCCTGGGCAGGGTGAGAAAGCCCAAATTTAGGGACCAGGAGCTGGCTGTACTGGTGGAGGAGGCTGAGATCCATCATGACGAGCTGCAGCAGCGCAAAACCAGTGGTCAGCGCAGAGCACAGATTTGGCGCAACATAAGCCAAAGGGTCACTGCAGTGGGTCGCATGCCCCGGGATGGGGAGGATTGCCGCAAGCGCCTCAACGACCTGCGTGTGAGAGTCCGTGGCATCCTCTCACAGCACAGGAGTGCAAGCAGGGGCACTGGAGGAGGGCCACCACCATCCCCACCCGAACTCACACCTTGGGAGGAGAAGATGAGTGCCCTGATTGACATCGGCACCATCGAGGGAATTGGTGGAGCGGAGGCAGGCACTGGCATTTATCCAACTGCAGGTGAGTCCCACCCCAAATGCATGCAACTGAAAGTACCACACATGCAGACCCTGAGTGAATGAATGTGAAGAAATGCATGTGAGGCACTGCAGACACCCATAAGTGACCCCTTGATCCATTGAACCGTAGTGCTGCCTAGACTACCCTGCATGTGCAGTGCATCAATAGAAGGGGCAGGGGATAGACATCCATAGCCATGGGACAGCTACATACAGTGTGAGTGTGCAAGAATACACCCCCATGACCCTGAGAGCAGTGCACCCCAACCCTGCATGTAATCTTGTCACACAAACATTTGCATGCAGTGTACCTTCACACTCACACCAAGCACCTCATGGCAACTGAACAAAATGCAAGTTGAATGCATTATTGATACTGCCTCCAATCCCACTTGATGGCATGAGCTGCTTGATACGAATGTAGGTTGCCTTGAACTCAAAACACACCCTATGTACCCCACAGGCACACGGCAAACCCCACGGGATGAAGATGATGGGGAGGAGGCCACACCACCAGGGCGCCCGAGGCAGCGAGCCTCCACCAGCACCACCACCCCACAATGGGGCCGCACGGAAGGGAACCGACCCAGGACACCTCCCACTTCACCACAACGCAGCCCTACCAGACCGCTGCAGCACCGACATGCCCGCAGGGAGTCCATGGCCAGCTCGCCCCAAGCCACCAGGCATAGCCCTGATGCAGAGGGACTCACCTTTGGATCAGAGCCCAACGTGGGAGTGACACCTCCACGTGCGCATCAGGCAGGACGTCTGCATTCACCTGGAAGCAGTGACGCTGAAGGGATGGTCACACCACAGGGGACCCCAGGGCCAGGCACACAGCTAGCAAAACCCCACCCGTGCATGTGCATCGTGTCTGCACATCACAGCCAGACCAAGACACGCCATCATATGGCAGCCCTGAAGACCGGCACTCAGAGCCCGGCAGCCCAATCCCAGCCGGCAACATATCCCCATGCTGCCCCCCCCCAAGAGCGCACAAGTGGCAGACCGGCACCTGCCACACCAGGGGTACCCTTTATCACAGGGAGAGCAGTTATGAGCAGACTGGACGTGATCGAGGCCAAACAGGCCATCAGTGCATCTATGGCCAAGGTGCACAGCCGGCACATGAAGGCCATCAGTGCATCCATACGCCGTGGATGCAAGTACATAGCGTGTGAAAATGTGCGTACACGCAGAGTGGTGGAGCAATGCACCGCAGCCCTGACAAGGTTTGGACAAAGGGTGAGGGAGTTGTGTGAGGCAGTGTCAGCACTTGCCGAGCAGACAAGGGAGGGGAACAACCTTCTCTGACAGCACATGCAGGCAACCGGGTCAGTCTCTTCAACCTCCACTACACCCATGGAGGGATCCCTTGAGCCGTCTCCTAGGCGCTGTTCAATGCGCCACCTGAGGTCACACACACCAGAGGGGCCTGGACAAGGAAAGCGCCCACGACCATCCTAGTCGGACATGGCATCGTTGTGGGTGCCCTGATAACTAACATGCACCTACCTGCACTGTTGTGGGGAGTTCACTGGGGGGAGGGGGGATTGCGTGCTGGGTGTTCACTGGGGGGGAGGGGGTATTGTGTGCTGGGTGTTCACTGGGGGAGGGGGGATTGTGTGCTGGGTGTTCACTGGGGGAGGGGGGATTGTGTGCTGGTGTTCACTTGGGGAGGGGGGATTGTTACACTGTGAATAAATCGCGTTTCAAAACTCACAAAGCATGGACAGTAGTGATTGTGAAAAAGTGCTATGTAATGTTTAAGTGACATTTGTTAAATGTAGCCGTCACCCGTTTAAAAAAAAACATCAATCAATCCCTGTCTGGCCAACCTCCCCTCCCTCAGCCCAACCCTTTGTGCACATGCAACACCTTCAGGCACGTCATCACCTTCACTCCCATCTTCAGGTGGCTGCACATGAGCATCAGGGGGCAGTGGCACATTCCTGCGACAGCAGATGTTGTGCAGCATGGCACATGTCAGTACAATTTTACCAACTTTTTCTGGTTGATACATCAATGACCCTCCCGTACGGTCGAGGCACCGGAAGCGTGCCTTCAGCAGTCCAAATGCCCTCTCCACGCAGATCTGTGTACGAGCATGGGCAAGGTTGTATGCCCGCTCCGCTGCTGTGTGTGGATGACGCACAGGGGTCATGAGCCATTTGTACTGGGGATATCCAGCATCACCTGCAGGGGAGAGAAAGCAGGTTTGGGGACAAGGTAAGTTCAGTGGGTGTACAGAGCTCAGTCATCAGTGTCATTTTGCCATACTTGTCATTTGATCAATAACATTGTGGAGTGTGCTGTGCTACGAGCAGCATTGAATGAATGAGGTACTCACAACTTGGTACTCCTCTGTTTCAGTATGTAACAGTACTCATTCACTTGTCACTGGATAAGGGGGCCCTTCCATCTGCTTGTGCATGCGAGAAGTGGCTACCTCATGTGTCGTTGCCATTCCCTTTGGCTGCAGTTGCATTTGCTGATTGTCGCTATTCTGTACTGTTCTCCATGCATTTCCTTGGCCATTCAGGGGACAGGGTTTGTGGAATGTACATTGCCATTACTCAGACTACTTATGTGTGGTGCATTTGTGGGTGTGGTGACTTTTGTGTTACATTTGCATGACTGTCGGGTGGGCTGGGTGGGATGTCTGTACTGTGTCAGTGATGGAAGCCATATTGCTACTCACACAGGAGGCTTTGTGGTGGTAGGCCTTCCATATGTCACTGTGCTGCCACATGTCTTTTACATCCTGAATGGGTATCTTCTGCTGTGTTGGACATGTCCAAGGTTTCTCGTGCAAGGTGCTTGATTGGAAATGCTGCACTAATGGTGCTGCCTATTGAGATTCTGGGATTCATTGTGTGTGACCAGCCCCATTAGTTGTGGATTAACATGCATTATGGTATACATTTGTACTCACCCAGCAGCCATGTTTTTTCCCTGGGTGCCTTCCCATGTACGCTGGCAGGGTACTGTTGCGCAGGACCATGGAGTCGTGGGTGGATCCTGAGTAGTGGGCACAGCAGCGGCTGAAAGTGAGGTCAGGGCCACATGTCAACTGCACATTCAGGGAATGGTACTGTTTGTGGTTTCTGTAGGCTGCCTCATGTGCCTGGGGTGGCACCAGTGCTACATGTGTGCAGTCCAGGGCTGCTATTACATTCATGACTTGGGCAATGGCATGGAATTGACCCTTCAGCTGGTTCACCTGTGCCTGTGTGGCTGGCAATGCGATGTGCTCATTCACATGATTCAACAGTACATCCAGCACCTGTGCCAGCATGGTACTGAATGTGGACTGGGCCATGCCATGCATCATGGCAATGGTGTGTTGGTAGCTGCCAGTCCCGAGGAATTGTAGCACAGACACCAGCTTCACTAGCGGAGGTACTGCTGTGCTGATGGCTATGTGGCTGCCGATGTCAGCCTGGATTGTGTCCAGCAACTGGGTGATGTTTTCCCTGTCCAGCCGATATTCAGTCACCAACTGGCCATCAGTCAGGGCCCAGGGTGTTGGCCTGACCCTGGGGATGGCTGGCCGCCTTGCTGGTGCTGCTCTCCTCCTCCTTCTCCTCGTCCCCACCATCCCCTGCACTCCCAGGGCCCTGGCCTGGTTGGCTGGCCTCTGTAGCTCCAGGCGCAGCAGGTAGAAGTCCACATCAAGGGTCCCAGCTCCAAATGGCAGCATGGTGTTTGGAAGTGTGTGTTGTGGATGGGTGGGTCCTTTGTAGGCCTCTGATTTGCATTGGTTTCACCTGGGCCCTTATTACTGTCTCCTCCCTGCTCCTACTGGTGGAATGGTGTTCGGGAGGGTGTGTTGTGCATGGGTGGGTCCTTTGTAGGCCTCTGATTTGCATTGGTTTCACCTGGGCCCTTATTGCTGTCTCCTCCCTGCTCCTACTGGTGGAATGGTGTCGGGGAGGGAGTGTTACGCATGGGTGGGTCCTCCGTAGGCCTCTGATTTGTAATGGTTTCACCTGGGCCCTTATTGCTGTGGCCTGTGTTCTTTTACCTCCATCTTTTTGCTGGGGGTATTTTCGGCGGATTATCCACCGCTTTTCTGGTGCTAATTGCGCCTACGCCGGATGTTTTAGCGCAAATGGTTACTGGCGCTTACTTGCACCGGCTGTAATGGCGCCGGCGGTATTTGGACTTGTGATCGACGGACCCTTAAAATCGGCGCTGATAGCGTTACCACCGATTTTAAGGGTTACCGCCAAACTCATGATGAGGCCCTATGTAAGAAGACAGACCTATTTGTAAAAACTTCTCCCCCACTTCACTTCACGTTGTGTGAACGTGGGCAATACTTTCCTGCACTTGCTTCAGTTCCCAAATCTTCAAAAACCGGAATCTCTTAAAAACGGCCAACAGCTAGCATTGAACCCCTTTATTGAAACTATACATTTGCATAATGGGTTCAGTAAACTGCTTTTGCCCCAAAAAAAAATTCTATTTGTCCTAGGCACTGTAACACATATTTGGCAGACTCAACGGTTAAGGCGGACTTGTAGAACTAAATCCTTTGACATTTTCTTTATTTTAATTGTGTACTTTGTTAATTAGCTGTCTATCCAATAAGATCAATGCTTATTTTAGACGCGTCCGTTTGCTTGCACAGTATTCTGCTTTGGGAGCACAGCTTCTTGTCGGTTTGTTGGGATTCATCAGGTTTGGTTGGACATGTGTAACTACTGACTTCTGCAATTGTATTCGCTCTCCCCTCTTGCTTGTCCACTCTTTTTGACTGCTTACTCTCTGTACTCTCCTCCTCTCCCTTTCTCCCTTTTCCTATCTCCTCCCCTCCTCTCCTTAATTTCTTCTAAACACTTACTCTATCAGAATTGTCCCTGGACCTAGCATGATAGCAACCCCGTCTGTCTCCTTCCCCCTCCCCTTATGTGTCCCCCCCCTCCAGCACTATCTGAAATGTCATCAGGCCTAGTAAGATAGTCGCTTGTTTTGTTCCTCCCCTACCTTTCTGCACCCCTCTCCATCACCTATTGTTTTTCTCCAGCTCTACCAGAAATGTCGTTGGGCCTAGTTCGGTAGTCGCTTGTCTGTTTCCATTTCCTTCCCACTCTCCCCCTCCCTTCCTTATCTATATCTTAGCTCTTGCACTTTCTGAAATGTCGTCAGGCCGAGTACAATAGTTAATTTCACATCCTTACTGTACATGGCCTGTAAGAATGTCATTGTATTTTCCCTTGTTCCTTCCCTTGCCTTGAAGTGCTTTGAAACACATTGTGTATAGGCGTTATATAAATAAACTATCATATCATGCTGCCATCCCAAGAACAAATAAATGCAGTGCTTCGGGTAACAGTTTATTTAAGGAAAACACTTCAAGTTGGAGAGCTGTGAGCCTGGTCTGTGAACAATGTCCTTTAAAAACCCAGCTCTTCAGCCTCCTTGTTAGTCATGAATGGATGCATTTTATTTTTACGAAAGAACCCCATCTTTAATGAAGTTAATGTTTCTGACAGGAGGGCACCATTGGGGTGCTTTAAACATAAAATAGCTGTGTAGCGACTGCCACACATTCCCACATCACGCATCAGAGCCATTGATAATGGGAGAAGTGGAGAAGACAATACCGGTTAAAAACTCATAAAATATCATCATAGGTCCTCTGAACGCTGTGCAGCTGCGTAATGTGGGGAGCGAGCACCCACGCGGTAACGCTAAGAAACCTTGCTTGCACAGAGCTGGAACATTTAGCTCCCTAAGAAACATATGTACTTTTCTAGTTATTTCGGAAAAATCATGCTGAAATGTGTGTGATTTTGACAGCATTTTTTCAAAAATGTTCTTGTCGGGGATGGGGGGAGAACCTTTCCTGCCCCCCGTGGCACCCTGGTCAAGTTGAGGTTCGCTTTCTACATTGGATAATTTCATTCATTATGTCCCACCACTTCGTAAGCCCACTAGCTACCCCGTCAGTCCAACAACAGCAGTAAGTGACTGTATGGTTAATGTGGCAAACAGATATCTCTCCAGTTGCTGCATAAATACACTTTCTCAATCCATGCCAAGTCTTTGGCTGCAATGTCCAAAGGATTTTCTTTGACTTATATAAATAACCTCATAAAATATTACATAGCACTACTTTATGAATGTTCAGGCTTTGGAGTGGCAAATCTTTCAAATGAGTATGAGCACTTTGAGCTGTATAGTTTGCAATATTAACGCTTGAAATCTCAATGCGACGCGTGCGTTCATATCATGTAGTTATGTGACGTCCAAGCTTGCAATGAGCTCTAGCCCCGGATCTTTTACAAACCTAGCAACGCCCCTGGCAGCAGGGTATGGTGACCAGCTGGATCTTTGTATGTGGGCCGTGTCAGGAGGAAGCATCTATAGCGCAGTCCAGCATAATTGGAGTAAAGTATCTTGTGAGACATTTGTGCATGATGCTGTCATGCAATGTTAAAGCTAAGGAAATGCTGGTACTGCAGAGAGGGGTGCGTGATGACACAGTGGAGCTGTGCCAGCACAGGATGACAAGAAGTGATGAGGTTCGGAAGAAAATTTGAATATTTTCATCGGCGGCACAGAGAGTGAAGAGTTGGCGGATATGACGCACTGTGAGCATATTTGTACGGTGGCGGAGGAGAAACGGGTTCAAGTATCTCCTACGTGTCATGAAGTAGGAGGCACTGAGGACATATTTGTATGGCGGCCCAGGAGGAACCAGTTCAAGTCTGTCCAATTTGTCATGAAGTAGATCTATTACTTGCAGCTGAGCGTTTAGCTGGGCTATCGTGGGATACAATTATGTTTGTTTAAAGTGCAGCAGTGCTACGCTGACCGCACATGATAATAAGAAGTTACTTTCTCTGTTTTGGCAAATTAGGTAAAATTGTTGTCATGCAGTAGAGAAAGTTAAGGAAAAATAATTGTGTTTGTTAAAGATGCATTGTGTAAGCGCGTGTCTTGAAAGGTAACCTTTGATGGACATTGTTGAGTTTAGCCATAGCATTTCATGAGGTTTTAATGTTGTTAGCATTAATCTTTGAGGATTTCCAGGCTACAGCTGCTAATAGCAGCATGGCCATTTAGGAACTGCTTCATTTTAAAAGAGATAGTCACGCAGAGCTTAAGAAGCAGTATGGTCGAGAACCTGAATATAGTTGAAAAGTTTGGAAAATGCAGAATTATCTGTATTGAGGATTTTTAGGTGAAAATATGTAGTGACAGCTATGGACTTTTAGGGCTATGTCAAGATGTAAAAATGTCATCGTGTGGCTATTTTGGAAAAACATTGAATATTTTCAATGTTGAGTGTTGAATACTGAATAAAGAAATTATTGAGGAAACGTCAAGACATGTGTGCGTGTAATGACATGAATTCATAGAGTGCCTGCAAATGCACTAGGCCTCTGGGTGTGGTATCAGTCGAGCAACAAGTGCTTGTTAAATGAGACCTCTGTATGGTGAAGGTATGGGACCATTGCTTCCGGCCTGTGGGGTAGTCATTGGTACAGAGTGACACCATGCACTTTAAACGCCATATGTGTGTGGTGAAAGTATGGGACTACTACTTCTGGTGTGTGGGTTAGTCCTTGGTATGGATCGTCATCACGCTCTTTAAACACCATGTGGTGTAGTGAAATTATGGCACTACCATTTCCGGTGTGCGGGGTAGTCCTTGGAAAAGGTGTGGAATGTGTCCCTCTTGTGCGAGAATTGGAGTTTAGTAGTGGGTTACATACCCTAAAGTGTTTTCAGAGCTACACCGCTCTGAAAACAAGTTGCACTGTGAGAGGCGAGTGTGTGAGCATGTCTGTGCGTGGGGGGGCTGCCGTCATAACAGGCGCATGTGTGTGTGGTGTAGGACCTGGTTGGCTTGTGGTGAGAGCTATGAAAGGAAAGAAGATGTGTTGTATAGTGTTTTGATGGAATGTGGTGAGAGCTGGGGAAGGAAGGGAGATGTATTGTATTGTGCTTGGATGGATGCATGGAACTTATGATGTATGACAGAATGCTGTGAGAATGTTTTTGTATGAGTAGGAGAGTTTTATGGGTAAAGGTTCTATACCTAGACAGTTGAAGACATCTTGCTTGGGTGATGGGTGCCAGTAGGCTGCTATGAGATAACTGAATGTAACTTGAAGTAACTTACTTGTAAATTACCTGAAGTGCCTACAGACCTGCTATAATATTTTCAGATTTTGTAAGAATATTTTTAATCTGGAGATTTAATTTATGTGTCTACCACTTCATGCATGATGGAGTTATTAAAATATGCAAAGTATGCATGTATCATACATTAGAAGGTATAATATTTATAGTAGTATGAATTGTGTTTTTCTGAAAAATCCAAATCTATAAACAGTTTTACATTAAGACAAATGGTTCTGAAATGAAAACTATTAACATGTTTCCCATTGCTTTTTTGTCCTGCACCTTTTGACTGTACTATGCATTTTATCTGAATGATGTATATGATTTGCCTCCTTATCAACAGAATGCATATGTTTGAACTTTTAATTTAACATAACAAAAGCACAAAACTGTAAGATATCCTTTATGACCCAGGCCTAATGCAATAGACACATTATTTGTGAAATATACAGGCCGATTCATGGAATTAATGTGCGCTGAAAAAATCGGCGCACGTGTGCAAAAACGTGCGATTCGCAGTGTTACTTGAAAAATCGCAGTGCAAGTTCGAATATCGCAGGGAAACCAGCGCACATCTATCCATGGAAGTCTGTGCGCAAGAAAAATGTGGGATGTGCGCTGAAAAAGTGTGCGGCGCACGCCGGCGCACAGGTCATCTAACAGCGTGCGCTAAGGCCACAGCGAAATCGCACATAGCGCGGCGCACAGACCAATTGCGCGTGTGAAACTTCGTATGCACCCCTGGAATAAACGTACCCAGGCCAATCGCGTGTGAAAACACCCGCGCACCCCTGAAATACACGCACCCAGGCCAATCGCGTGTGAAACTTCACGCGCACCCCTTAAATACACGCACACGCTCCCCCAGGCTCGATCGCGTGTGAAACTTCTCGCGCACCCCTGAAATACACGTACCCAGCCCAATCACATGTGAAACTTCTCGCGCACCCCTGAAATACACGCACCCAAGCCAATCGCGTGTAAAACTTCTCACGCACCCCTGAAATACACGCACATGCTCCCCCAGGCCCGATCGCATGTAAAACTTCCCGTGCACCCCTGAAATACACGCACCCAGGCCAATCGCGTGTAAAACTTCCCGCGCACCCATGAAATACACGTACCCAGCCCAATCGCGTGTAAAACTTCCCGCCACCCCTGAAATACACGTACCCGCTCCCCCAGGCCCGATCGCGTGTGTAAACACACGCGCACCCCTGGAATACACATACCCAGCCCAATCGCGTGTTACCGCGAAACCCGTAATACACGTTCCCCCTTGGCGTTTGCTGTTTGGCAGTCCGGTAAACCGGTCCAGGGTTGGCGCAGCCCTTTGCGCTGGTTTTGGGATTTTGATGGCTTTTACTTGCGCGAGGGCGTTCTTGGGGGCGTAACTGGCGCTGCTGCAGGCTCGCTGCGCCGCGGATGGTTTTGGATGCGAGAATCCATGAATACGCTGTGCGCGGAAATCGATTTTATCGCACGCAGCTGGCGCAGACATTCGCACTGGCACCCTGTGCGCCAGCCGCGTGCGACACTTTTGTGCGAAATTCCATGAATTACCCTGATAATGAAGATTCCCGGTTTTATGGTATATTTTTTTACTTTTCCGCTGTACTTATCCATATTTATTTTGTGCTTATTCGATCTGCATTCATGAACATTCATGTATTGCTGTGACAAAAAAATCTGCAACTACTTTTGTTCCACATATATTATAGTGAAAACATGGAGTGCTTGGATGCCTGCAGTAGCATGCTCGCAAAGCTGGGGTTGTCTTGCACATCAGGTGACAATCTATTTTCACTGTGAAAACAAATGGATTACTATTGCTACTGTCATGAAGAAACCCCCTGCAACCATTGTAACATTTTGAAAAAGTAATAAATCATTTTTAGAACCTATCCGTCATGTTAATTATTCACAGCCTTTGGACTGCAAGGCATGTTTGACAACCGGAATACCTAAACAAGGCACCTTAATTTCTGCCTTTTTCCATTTTTTACAAATAAATACTGAAACGAAAAATAATTATTTCCATCTGTACTTATGTGTAAACATTTGTAAAAACAGAAAACAGGGAGCTTTAAATATAATCGACTCCTAACTCATAGGTTAAGGAACTTCTCTGCATCTGTTCCTTTCGAAATTACAATTGGTGACCCGCCATTCATCAATTTATGTTCAGGGTTGCCTTATTGGTTAGCTAAAAAAATTCAGCTAAATTTGATTTTTCTGATATAGAACAATGTCCTTTAAAAGTATTTATTGTAGTTTGGAAACAAGGCCACTGGCTTGAGCACACACAGCTTCTGTGTTTCTATAGTTATATTGATGTAGGTGGTATGTTAATGGGGTTTGGACATTGTGGGTTTACAAAAAAGCTTATCTTTATAGTTGTTTCTGCGTGACATGTACATTGTGGGTCACCTTAAGTTCACAGTTTAAAATACAGCATGATATAAATATATTGTGTCCCATGTAACATGAAAATGGGCAATTTAAAACATGTTTAGGTGTAACAGCAATCAAACAGTGTGTTGTTCTATCACAACATACGGTGTGATCTATAATACAAATTCTCAACATTGAACATAACTCTGCATTGTGATGTTCTTAGATTAGTGTGAATGGTGAATTTTACTTGGCATTCAGAGCTATGTTTGCTCCTACTTTGTGTTAGGTGTTCAGTACTGGCATTTGACTCCCTTTCATACCCTCTCCCTTTTCCACTCCCAAAAAGATACAAATAAATCCTTTGTGAAAACTATGTGTGATGCTCTTTGTGACTGTCCTGAGATCCCTTTCCCTCAAATGTCCTCCTTCGACCCCAGAAAAAGGAAAAAACAAAACATGTATTACACCCTTTGAGATTTTTACAATCGTTTTACCTTACCCCACACCAAACACACCAAAAATAGATAAAGGGAAGCCCATTATGAAACCCCATGTATTAGAAACCCTTTGTGAAAGCTTTAGCCATGTGAAATCCTTTCCCAAAGGGCCCTCCACCCACCAAGTAGTATGTAACAAGTTGATTGTTTGGAAGCATCTCATTTTAGGATGGTCAGCTAGAGGAGGTAGAACATAAGGAGAATTAGATGGCAGGTCAGCATGAGGTGGAACACGAGGAGGCAGAAATTTGGGAAAGCAGGAGTGGAAACAGGATGAAGAGGAGATGGAGATGCAGCAGAAGGTGGAACTGAAGGGAGCAAACATTGGAGGGCAGAGGCAGGGGAACATGAAGAGGTAGATTAGGAGCAACTCGTGACATATGAGGTAAGGGAACAGGAGGAGGCAGTTGCAAAGCTGGTCAGATGAGGAAAACCACTCAGCTGATGAGGGGCAGGATGAAGTCCTGGGTATTGGGCGGAATGAGGAAGGCAGATATGGGTGCACGACAAGGATGCATGACAGCAGGGGGTAGGAAGAGGCTGACAGAGCTGATGATGGTTTCTCCATTCTTTGGAGGGAGAAAGCTGGGACAGAGGATACAAATGAATGGGTGTGGCAGTCCTTGTGCCTGAATGGAAGATAGAGGCAGAAGCGTGTGTATTTGAGTACAGGATATGGAATAGGGATGCACGGTAGGGCAAGAACGCTGAGCATTATGCACTGGGAACAACTGCAATGCATAGACTGACAGTCTACTGACATACGCTGCCCTATCACCTTGTTAACCTCTCCCAATGCTGGGAAGAAAATAACTGCCAGAACATCTGGGGAAGCAGGTTATCCCCCACAATGATGTAGAACACACGGATACAAGAAAGGGCCACAACCATAGGCCAGCAGCACCAGCTGTGCTATCAGGTCTGTATTATTTCAGCCAGCTTCTTTGATGGAAGAATACCATTTTTGGGGGTTCTGTTGTCCTATTTTATGGGACCCCTGAACCTTTGTTTTTGTCTGTTGGTTTTCTAGGATATTTTACCTTATTCTGGGGGTCATATGGACTTCTGAAGCCCCCTTCCTTTGAAACCCTTTTCCTATATTGTCTTCTGCATTAGTAGCTCAATGTGCCTTTATGAAAGTCATTTGGGAACTAGAGATTTTCTTTTAGTCCCGCTCGCAGCCATTTAGTTTTGGGCATTACCTTTGTTTGTGCAAACCATGATATAGGCCTAAAATGGGCATGGTGCACGCATGGGTTCACTCCAAGTCCAGCCCTTCACCCTCCATAGTGGTATTATTATTATTATTATTATTATTATTAGTTATTTATATTGCGCTTAATACCAAAGAGGTTTCTAAGCGCGCCTCAGGACTCGAACCTGTGTTGCTCTGCATCGTCTTGTCTCCAAGACGAGCACATTGCCACTGAGCTATACTACCAATGCCTATTTACTGGTTTACACTGTTCACTTGCCCTAGACCGCCTATTACACAGAATATATTGGTGAACCTGAGTGTTTGGTGTTTTTCTTTAGGGCCAGCCTGTTTGACTGGCTGCCAAAACCTGTGTGTGTGTCGGTCTGTTGTGTGATTGGAGGGCTGGCATAGGCCAGCCCATGAGTGAATGGGTATATCGAGATGAGACCCTGTACATTCTCCAATTCTGCCGAATTCCTAACTGAATCAGGAGGTGATTTCTCACAAAGTTGGGCTTCTGAATTTTAGGACCCAATAGGCTATATTGGCTGAGCCCAGGGTCTTTTGTCTCTGGAGCCAGTTCCATCTCTTGGCTGCTGGGATAATCATCCTGGACTGTTCTTTATCCTCTCACTAGATGGGCTAAATGCCCAGTGCTTGGACTGCTTCTGGGCTGTTTTAACACAGTCTTCCCATTTTACCATCCTCGTTCTAGCAATTCGTGGCAGGTGCCACAGTTATCCATATGGGTGGTGGGATAAGACTACCAAACCTCTGTTGCGGATCAGCTTGATTGAGTTCTTATGTCTACCTGTGAATTGTCCATCATTACTCCTGCTCCTGGTTGGGTTACCCTCCTGGGATGGATGATTCTTCTTCTTTTGAGTCGTCTGATTTGTTTCTGGTCTAGGGTGCAAGTCCCTGAGTAGCAGATCATATAAGTCATCCTACAAAAGGAGCTTCATACTCTCTGGGCGTTTCCCCATTCCTAACTCAGGTTCTCTGAATCTGGCTTCTTGAGTTCTCAATCCTGGGTCTGGGCTGCCGGTTTGTCAGATTTACCATCCAGGGGTCACATGAGTCTGTTGGTAGTGGGGCTCTGCAAGTCTCCCTATGATGTGGTTCACTAGTGACTTACATTGACCTCTATATGCAGCTTTGCTCTCTTCCTGGGTCTGCTGGGCACAGAACTAGAATCATTGGTGGTGGTATCCACTGAAGCCCTCCGAGGTTGGTTGCGATGTTTCCACACCTGTGATGTAGAACATAGACTTACCTGCCTTTTCCCCATAACTTCAGCAGTACCTATTTTGGTTTTGTCCTGTTAATTCCTATGGGTAGTTTTTCCCATTTCCTTTAAACTCGCCTAAAGTGACCTTGCAAGGTTCTTCCCTGAACATTGATATTTTTCCTGTGTCCCCCTCGAGTCCCTGGTGTTTTCTAACAGAGACTACCGTTTTATCATATACCAGTATTTACTATACATTTGTAAATCATCGGATTGCCCTCATGTCTATGGAAATGTGTTAAATTACAGTGTATAACTACAGTTTATTTTATATGATTGGATTTCCTGGATTGTAATGAGACCACTGTCGTCTGGTATTGTAAGCCTAAATGTAGTATTTTTTATTTTTGGTGACCCTTTGGGCTTTGCTGGCAAAGCACTAATCCCCACTTTCCTCCCTCCAGGTACTGTATGTAGTAAATTGCCCACATGTGTAATAACATTACTTTGTTCGAGAGGTTGTCGGGAGTACAGGGACAATTTATGTGTTGGCAAGTTGGATCTTGGATAACACTATTAAATTTGATTTACTCTTGTCTGAGCTTCCCTTTTCTTCCCCACCCTTTAGCCTTATATGTGCTGTGTTTATCAAAAGATATTGGGCATGTATTTAGCTTAGGAATGGGTATGGTCTGCCCGTGTTACTTTAGTGTTTTTATACATTGCATTGTACCTTACTAGGCATTATGTTAAAGGCCATCTACTTATTTGACTGTACAGTTATTCCCTATGTAATGTTATAATAAAATGTATACTTTTCAGTACACTAGTGGGATATATTCTCTGGGGGTAACTATTTGGACTAACTGTCCTCACTGTCAGCTTTTTTTTCAAATAAAAGTGTGTGTGGAGGTGAGAGTTTTAGTGATGAGAAAGTATGAGATAAGAGTAGGGGGGTGAGGGTCGTAGGTAGAGAGAGCGGAAGTGGGTGCTAGGAGGGAGTAAGGATAGTAGAGAAGGGTATAGGAGAGAAGCGAGGGGGTGGGAATAGTGAGACAGAGTGAACGTTTTGGGATAGTGGGCAGGGCCCCATGTCCCTGAGCAAGGTGTTCATAAAGTGGGTGCTGCATGTACTCATTGCTGCAAGCACTTGTGTCTGCGGCCCTTCTTTAGGCGTTTGGGGCCAAAACTGTGTTGGGGCGGCTCCCTCAGATTTCGGGAAACTGTTAGGCTGACTGGGATAACTGAGTATGTGGCATGGAATAAAGGACCACCAATGTGCCAAAGATTTGTCTGCCACTCATCCCAACTTTAAAGGGCTTTCTTAGTGTGCAGAGTATGGGGCTGTGTGCATGTCCCCTCCCTTTTAGAAAAATCCAATGCACACATTTTTGTAAAATCCCATAGGGCGGGGAGTGCTGCCACCAACCCAGCCTGCATACACTGTGCAGAGGGAATTGGTGGCAGGATCCAGTAATGGGCCACAGATCTAAAAATATTTGAATTGGAGATGAGGGGACAGGGAGTGGAGCAGCGATAGCAAAACTGGAAAGAAAATGAAGAGGCGGACCGGCCCGGGAAGGAAGCAGGGGTAGGTGGCATGGTGGTGGCAGAGGAGGTCCATTGGGCATGGGCATTGAACAATCACTGGGAATGCTAACACTTTTGGCTTTTGTGTAGGCATGGGAAAGGTATTTGCTAGACATTGCTGTTATGGGAGTACTAACTGACCATTAATGGTAAAATGGTGCACATGCCTAGCAAATGCTTAGTTAATACTTACACACAAGCCTAAACTCTTAATTTTGCCTGAAGGTCAGGCATACTGCTTATAATCAAGCAGGATAAGGCAGACTGACATGGATAAGGCATTTTTATTAAACAAGTAGTGAATTTTCAGATGTATCCGATCTGCCCGCGAACGTTTTGTTCGCGTGCAGACTCTCCGCAGTCAAACCTCTCTGGCCCCTGTTTTGACAGTTCATTGAAAAAGGGGGTCCGAGCAATTTTTTGTCCCCGCCTCCATTGTTAAGGATGCAGGGGACACCCCAGCAACCCCGAGGCTGCAGATACCTGAACATGAAGAAAAGGGGGATACCCCTGCAACCTCTGCTCCTCATGTTCAGGTGCGTATGTCAAAAGGGAAGAAGGTAAAAACGTACAGCAATAATTAGGTCAAAAGACATAACGATCAAAAATAAACGAGCATATTGGGTAATACTGCATTTTCAGCACTAGTTCAACCTTTAGGTCTGATTGCTTTGAAAAAACTCTGACAGACTTGATAAATAAAGCTCAAAAAGAGTGTGTTTTGGGCGGTGAGGTCCAAGAAGTGTGCAGGAATAGCCATAGGGTTTAGCATGGCCATGGGCTGTCAATGGTGTGGGCCATTTCCCTATGCAGTTAAAATATCCTAGCAGGGAGCACAGCTACCAAAACGTAGGCACCCTCTGAAAGGCATGTTGGGCAGGGCCAGTTACATACCAGTCCTGTGGCATGTGACTGGCACTAACCCACCCCTACTATCATTTCAGAAACAACTGGATTATTAGAAATTAGGCTAGTTTTATATAGCCCAGAAAAAGGTTTTCTGAAAATGTGCATGATGCAGAAACAAGAAACAGCAGAAAGAGATGAAAGATGTTGCTTTCTGTCCTTGAGCTAGGCAAATCTCTTCCATCCAATGCAATTTTGATATATTTATTGGCTGCCTCATTCTGTTGATGAGTCCGATGTGGCATTCGCCTGCAGCCATGAACGGCATCTGGGCCTTTAAACGTTTTCAGTTGAAAGGTACCTCGATTCTCAGGGGGGCGGGGGGGGGGGGTAGCAACTGCACCCTTGTTACCAGTAAGCAGTCTTATAGCATGGCAATTGGCTGCCATCATTCCACGGTGGAATGGGATTGGTGGCATCCCATTGAATATATGGGAGGAAGAGGGGACTGTAGAAGCACAAGCAAAATCAAAATAAATGCACACAAAGAATGAAAATAAATGTGGCCTGGGTGCCAGGAAGAACACAGGGAGTGAGGCTGACACTCGGCTGGTAATCGAGTAGACAAGAAACGTACCCGTTATTCAGTTGTGCCGTCCGTCATCTCTGCCGCAGCACTCTAGTCTGCTGCACTGCCCCGCTGCATCACTCCAGAAACTGCCTTAAAGAGCTAAAATGGCAAATACCTCTTGAATCAGCCTCTTTAAGGCTGCTCCAGCTAACCCCTGTTCTGCCCCAGCCAATCCCATTATGTGGGGGCAGGACAGGAAGTTGTGACTCTCTAGTGTGTAGGTGGTTCCAGCATGCACTGTAGGCTGCATTCTTTTTTCTTTATCTCTCTTGCTTCCCTTTTTCACCTGATTGTGAGCTGTCTGGGCAGCCATGAATGGGCCCGTAGTAGGTCAGTGGTGTCCAGTAGTACATGCCCCAAATGAGGTTCAGGCTGGAGTCCCCGTTTCAGTGTGGGCCGACCCAGACCTTGCCAGGCACACCCACTTCTAGTCCTACCTATGAGGAGACTATCACTTGAGCAGGTCTGCCTTCCAAAAGGAAGGAGAAGATGACTGGAAGTTTCTTGAAAACTCATAAGGGTCTAATCAGACTCAGGGCCTTAAAGAATTATTCCAAAGCGAGTATAAAAATGTTATTAGATAGGTCCCCTAGGAGCATTCCCCTGCTAAGGCCTTGGAATGGGAGAGAACTGGGGAGGTGGTTTCCACTAGGGGAATTCCAGATATAATATCTGGATTTGTTTGTGTGACATACACCAGCATTTTCTCACTATATTTAAAGCCACATGAGATTTGACTTCTTGTAGAAACCATAGCATATTTCTCGGTGAGAATAGAATATTGTATATCCTCCTTTCACTGTACTAAAGTGGGGGAGATTACATTTAAATAAGAATAACAATGTTTTTTTTCTGTGCTGTGTAAAACAGGAAACATATCCACCACCGACAGTGCAGCATTTTGTAAATGATAGCAAAAATAAACTGAATCCTGCAGTATTCACTGGTATTGTCAAACACTTTGGGCTGTGAATCGGTGGCCACGTTTCATAACCTAAATAGAGAATTGCTTGATAATGTGTGACCTATGAGAGCCATAGATATTTAATAAGTGAATGGGTATGTGGCAGGTAGTTAGCCATCCTAATTTTATTCCCATGGAAAATGATACCAATATAAATAAATCCTCTCCTCTCTCTCTTGACCTTGCACAGTAGGAAGGGGTTCTGTACATGTGGCACCCAATTTTCAAAGTGAAGTGGGAGGGGCACTTGTCCTTGCATTAGAAAATCATAAAACCATTTTCCTATGAACCAATATCCTATGTTTATTTTTTTTTAACGCAAACCTGAAGAATTATTGAATGCAACTCATTATAGCCTGCATTCAAATTCAGTGCACGTGCTAGAAACTCACAACCCCCTGTTCACAAAGAGGGGGGAGAGGCGTACTAATGTAAAGATGAATGCCTAAATGTAATTTATCAAGGCAACCTTTTATGTTACCAATACTTAATATGATTCTGGAGAAAATAAAATGTTCTATACTTGCTGATTAATTATGTGATGTGTAAGTATTCGACAATGGTTCCTGGGTTGAGATGACCCAGGAGTTTGGAAGGACCACATGTGAGCAACTAACATATAGTCCATACATTCAGTTTGCATATGCATTTCAAAAACATTGTACATGAGATTCAATATTGAGCCCTGTGTTCTTTATACAAACTCTGCAGAATCATCGAGATATCCATAAAACAGGTGTTTATTTGAAAGACACAAGGTTTCTTAAAAGTCCAAAGCTTTTCGGTCCAGGTGACCACCTTCAGGGACCATATTCTACAGAATAATTAAAATAAATACTACTTGTAATTGAATACAATTCAGATATTTTGTTCATATCTCAGCTGTGTTTTGACATAATAAACTCAATGTGCCTGCCTGTTGTGTCCTTCTGTATGCTAGCTCAGCCTTGTGATTTAATTTCTAGCAAGCTGTATCAGCCTGTTGTGCTAGGATCTGCCTTCAAGACCTAGGATCTGCCTTCAAGGCAGAGGGTACAAATATCTTCCTGACAATTTGACTCTGAGTATAAAGCTGAATGTGCCCAAGAACCATTATAGACCTGTTGACATATGTTGATACAAAATTGTAATAATCTCAGAATGAGTGGAAACTCAATCTAATGTGAACCTTCATATAACATCACACCAAATACTATTGCACCAAATGAAGAAATTGTAGGCCACACCCATACTAGCAAGATTACATATGAATTATAATATACCAAAGTGCTCAAGAACCATTATACATCTGTATCTACATTCAAGTGAAAACTAATATGTGGACCAGATACGATAATCATATACATGTATTAAGATACCACATACATGAATAATATTGCATATAAGGGCACTGTGTACATATAATTTAATATGGCAGCATTAGGGAACCATCATGAAGGTACAGAGCCACGCGCGGGCTCAAGAATCACTATAAAAATGGCGCCCAGCACGCGATGACGCCACCTGGACAGTGACGTTATCACGTTAGCATTCACCGGCACCATTTGTGAAAATATAGGTGTGCCGGCAACAGGGTTCTGCTCTTGCAGCAATCCACGTGTGCCAGCCAGCATGGTAAGTGAATAACCTGAAAGGAAAACTGCTCAACTTTCACTACATTTAAAACAAGTTAATTCCTATGATGTCCATTATAGGACATGTGTGCAGATGATGCAAAAACTGCTGAAGCACAATATGCCTGACCAGCGAAGGTATGCATTTTACCGTATGATGTAATACTACATCATGCTCAGAGTCAAATTGGCAGAAAGATATTTCTACCCTAGGTCTTGAAGGAAGATCCAAGGTCTTGAAGGCAGATCCTAGGACAACAAGCTAATAAAGCTTGCAATAAATTCAAACATATGGCTGAAGTAGTACAAACAAGTACACAACAGGCAGGTAAATTGACTTGTTTTTATATGTCAAAATACAGCTGAGATATGAAAACAAATCTGAATTGTACTCAATTACAAGTTGTATTTTTACATTTTTTCAGTTGGATTTGGTCCCTGAAGATGGCCTTCTGGACCTTAACACATTGAATGTTTTAGAGAGCCTTTGTCTTTGAAATAAACACCCATTAAATGATGATTCGGCAGTTTGTATAAGGGAACAAAGATCTCAATATTGAATCTCATGTACAATGTTTTTTAAATACATATTTAAATAGACTGTATGAACTATATGTGAGTTGCTCACACAAGGTCCTTGCAAACTCCTGGGTCATCCCAACCAAGGAACCATTCTCATATCATTTCCCCACCTCATAGTGCAAGTGAGGGTCTTTTGGCAACAGGACAACAAACATATTTAAGATTTTGTAACAATTTAAAAAGACTTTCTTTTTTGTTTAAATGTTATAGTTTAATTTTTTTTTAACTTTTCATTTGTCTCCAATTTTCCAAGTTTACTTTTAACTCGTTACAGGTTTGCCAAGGCTTAGAATTTCTTGTAGAAATTGGCATATTGTAAGGATGAGTTTATGCGATCTGCCGTTAAGTATCTCCATCCATCTCTCTTCTGTCTCCATCGTCTCTTCACCGATCTTATAGTAGGTGCCAAATCTGGATTTTTGTTCAGAAAGTTTGCTCGATTCCATAAAATGGTCAGGTAAGCTGGTAGTTCGTTAATAGATCTGATATCAATCTTGCATTGTAGATTGCGGGTGTATTTTGTTTCACTTCCAGGGTTTATCCAATCGTTTTTCATTATTTTTGTTTTTGCGTGTTGTGGGCGTAGCATGAGCATTTCGTGGGAAATTTCTTCTGTTTTCATAAGTTGTCTTTCCATTTGGCAAGCATTGTGTTGTTCATTGCCCCATCGGGGGTCTTCAAGATTTGAATTGCTGGTGTTTTCTCATCGGTGAGGAGCTTGCGATATAGGTCTAGTTGTTTCCATAAGACGATTGAGCTGATCGACTGTACTGCTACTTCATGTCTGATCCTAGGCATAGGGAAAGAAGGTGGCATCTGCAGGATTTTACGCCAGAAGGAGGCTTCTAATTTTGTCCAGCCGTAGTCCGTTGCATTTATCATGGCTTCTGTTCCATAGACTATTGTTGGGATGACCTTTTGTTTATAGTATGTGGTTATGGGTTTGAATGAGTATTTGCCAAATTTTCGCTGGATCACGCATCCTTGTCTTGCCAGAGATTGGACCCTTTGTTCTAATTTCAGAGTCCACTCTTTTTCGGTTTTGGATTGGTTTATATGGATTCCCAGATATTTGAATGTTGTTACTTCTTAAAGCTGGTTGTGATTTAGATAGATTTTTAGTTGTTTCCCATTGTTATTGATCGATTTGGTCAGTTGCATAATTTTTGTCTTCTTTGTATTGATGGTGAGTTCATTGAAGTTCATGTAGTTGCTTAATTGACTGAGACTGTTTTGTAGGCCTGAAAGAGTCTTGTCCAGGAGAATAATATCATCTGCATATGTCATGATTTTGACCAGTGTTGAGTTTATCTTTCGAGGGTTGAGGTTGTCAGGTTGCAGATGACTCTCGATGTCTGTGGTGAAGAGATTGTACAGTGTGGCTGCGAGTGGGCATCCTTGTTTTAGTCCATTTTCGGCTGATATTTTCGGAGTTGTGTGACCCTCTCGTGTAAGTTTTATTGTTATAGAGGTGTTTGAATAAAGTTGTCTGATTGGTCCCAAGATTTCGCTAGGGCAGTTCCATTTTTCAAGTTTGTTGCAGAGTTTTTGCCGAGATATCCCATCAAAGGCCATGTGAAGGTCTATGAAGGCCGCGTAGATTTTTGTTTTGTTGTATATTGCTTCATGTTTTATCAAGTTTAGCAAAAGTAGATTGATGTTTGTCCCGACATTTGGGTTAAAGCCAGTTTGTCTTGTTGAAAAGCGATGTGTCTCGGTTGCCCATTGATTGAGTTTTTTTAGTAGAATCGACGTGAAAAGCTTTCCTAAGGGATCAAGTAGTGCAATTGGGTGGAAATTTGTCGGATCATCTCTCGGTCCTTGTTTGTGGATGTGTACAATGGTTGCAGTTTTCCATGATGTTGATATCCGGTTTAGCTTGTTTATGACTGTCATGATATTTCTCATTAGGTTGGCCCATGAGTGCAGATCTCTCTTTATCATTGCATTTGATGTCCCGTCAGGACCTGGAGCATGGGAAATATTGAGTTTTTGTATAATGTCATAGATATCTTGGTAGTTGCAGGTTACTGTCCACTTTGTATTTTGTCTCTTTGCTGTTGTTTCAGTTTCTGATGGACGTGCTTTATATATTTTTGTGTAATGTTCAATCCATCGCTGTTCTGTCACATTTCCTGTCAGTTTTTGTTGGTGAGCTGAGTTGTTGTTCAGCAGATTCCATAGGTCACAGAGGTTGTGTGTTTTGTAGGTTTGTAAGATTGATTCTGCATCCGCTTGTAGTATCATCATGCGATGGGTTTTAATCCAATTGTTGTAGTTTTGTTTTGCCGTTTTTATTTTGGTGAGCGATTCTTTGTCTTTTCTTTTCTTTAGTTGTCGCACAGATTTTTTCAGTGCCCTTTTCCTTTCGGTGACCTCCTTGTTGTAGGAGTGCCGATGAGACTGTGAGGTTTGATGTGTAGTTGGTTTATAGTAGGGTTGAAGTAGCCATTGGTAGTTTCATTTCTGGTCATCAAGTAGAGTGGTTTGCATGAATTGTCTTGTGAGTGAGGTTATTTCTTGTTGGGTTATGTGTAGTTTTTTTCCAGCTGTACAGACTTCTAGGGGATAGGTCGCATGGTTTGTGGTCGGTGCGGAATATCTTGTCAATGTACGACTAGTTGGTTATGATCACTCCTTGTCGTTGTTATTATGCTTGCTGTTTCTACTGTGGCTCTCAGTTCTTTCAAGAGATAAATGTAGTCGATTATGGCGGATGATTTGCCACGGGACCAGGTGGGTAAAGGCTTGTTTGTTTCATCCGTGGGATAGTCAATAAGTAGTAAGTTACGGATGTTGATTTCTTTTATCCATTTTTTTGCACGGATTGTTAGTTTTTCGTTGGGAATAAATTGTCCGTCTTTTTGCCATAGATGGGGATTTAGGTCTCCACACAGTATGAATCCGATTCTTGCATATTTACGGGTGAGGTTGTCCATTGTTATGAAGACACCATCCAAGAAAGCTTCAGTGTTGATTGCAGCTGGGTTCCAATACAAGTTCATAGTGGAAATTTTCCTTTCATGCTGAGTTATAGATGGGTCAGAATCTGGGCCTCCTCTTGTTGTTATTTTTATAACTGTATTTTGTATCCACGGATTGATGTTTGTGGTTTCCAATATTGACCATGTGAGATCGATCTTGATTAATGTTAGCAGACCTGATGAGGGTCTTCCTTTAGTTCTTATTGGTTCTGGGTTGAGGAAGGCCAGAAAGCCGTCGCAGCATGGGGTATTAGAGAGCCAAGTTTCTTGAAAACAGATGATCTGGTATGAGTCACATTCAGGTGATGAGTCATTAAACAAATGGGAATTTCCCTGTGTATTCCATGAGCACAGGGTCCAAGTGTTTATTGTGTCGATTGGTGGTTATGAGATGTTGCTCAGCTCTGTGGCGTCTGAGTAGGTTAGACTTTCTTTTGAAAATATTTAGGAATAGCAGTGCCCACTCATCCAGGCTCTTTCATGTGTATTTTAAAACACTGGCCAATAAGTGGCAAAACCATTATTAAATTATTTTGTATTGTGCAGATCTTATTTTGTAATATTGAAGAAAAATGTCAAGAATTAATAATTGATATTGAGTGACTGAATCTGGTCCACATCAGTGAGATTGTCATAAGCAATTCAATTCTGCATAAAAGATCTCAACCTTCGACTGTGGTGACCTCCCCTGGATAAAGTGAGATCAGCTTTGATTCTCTTTTATTTTACTACATTTTAGTTTCAGTGATACCCACTGCTTGTTTCTTGTCCCAGAATTGTGGGATGGGATTTTATACCAGGTAACACAGCCTTTGCCACTAAACGAAAAGATCAAATATTAAATATCTCAAGAGACTGATAAATGTATGTCACAGAATCACCATCACCAGCCTATCACTATTAGCAGTTTACACGGAAGATATGTTAGGTGGCCACAAGACAAAGGCACTACTGACAACGAAGAAGCAAATGTTCTGGTGGTGGTGTTGAGAACAGAGGTTTTTTCATGTTCTTCTTGACTCTGCTCTTTATGCAATTACATTGTATCTGCTGAATCAGTACATCTTTCCAAATTTGAACTCCATCTCTGTCAGTTGGGGTGTCAATTGGTTGGAAGGCAGGCACTTTGATCTTGAAACATAGGTCCGGAAATTAGGTCAGGGGTACTCAATGTTATATTCCATTGAAGCTATATGTATATCTGAACATTTCTCATCAACTGCATTGTATCCACGTCAGTAGCAAAATGATGGGCCATTATTTTGGACAGATTGAGTTGTAGTGGGTAAAACCCATGGCAATACCTCACTGAGAGATGTATTGCTTGGCTAATAAGTAAGTAGTCTTCTCAAAAGGCTGTATCCAACAGCAGACATTAGCAGCCACTGCATTGTAATTAAGAATGCCCCAATGACGGCTTGGCTGTGACTGTTGCATTAATCAGTGATAGCAGTACACTCTTCACTTTGCCATTACAACATGTGCAAAGTAGAATTTAAGAGGTTGGCATTTGTGGTTTTCATTGGCTATAATGACAATTTCTGGGGCACCTGCAATTGGTGCATCACACTTCTTGCACGGTAGGATCACTCAATGTGTGAGCTGATCTTCTGGGCCATGGCAGTCATGCTCTTCATATGCTGGCAATTGCTTATGTCAGGGGTGGGCATACACAACACAAAGAACATGCATGGTCTTGCCAAAACATGGGGCAGGGAAACCAGACCAATTGTCCGAAGCAACCAAGTCCAGCTGTAGGTGTCATGGTCTGAGCAACTGAACCATCACCTGCACCACCTTCTCCCAGATGTCAACACCTCTGTGGCCTCTGCATTCAAATCCCTGCATGTACAAATTAGTGTGGTACCAGAATGCACACACACATTGCCCTCTAAAATTACTTTGCGATCCAGACACCTCTCTGCTGGCAGAGAACTTATGAAGGTCATGCATTTTGCAGTCACAGCCATGTAGTCAGTCAGTTAGTCAATATAGCTTTATCTGGAAAAATGTCATTAAACACACATTAAAAATACGGAAAAACATCAATCACAAAGTGATAAAACAAAGAAAATAAAACCAGTATAAAAGACATGCCATCAATATTATTATACATTAGTAGTTAAAATAAAACATTGACCAATAAATATCATAACATGCCAAAATATGGGCATTGAAAGCACTGAAGAATCTGGCACACCCGAGGTTCTTCAGCTTGCAAGAAGTAGTACAGAGCACATGGCACTGTATAAACATGAGTGGTCTAAGAAATAGTATAAGAAACCTAGACCTGGGAGCTGAAAATGAGTAACAGAAGAACATAAAATGCAAGCTAGCCTCCTCCTCGAATGAATTATAATGGCTAAACCTCTGACTGCCAGGGTACCATTTCGCCCTCTTGAAATTGAAGATAAACATATGACAAATAATTAGCGACGTCATCCTTTACATAGGCATGCTGGAGAAAAAGACTGTCCGCTTTCACGGACTTGCTGCCATAAGAGAAGCAAAACATATTTCAGCATACATACCTTTCAGTGCTTTTAAAAAAAAAAAAAGTTTATATTTTATTGGCGAGAGTTAGTAGCAGGTACAAACACTGAGCACAGCACAGTAGGGTTTCTTAACACAATCTATTGCATATCAGTAGACAACAGATACTGGCGTGTTCGGTTGGTTCAGGACAGTTTGATAGTGACATAGTTCAGTTCAGTCACATGTGGCCGGAGACATAGGGGAGTCAATGTCTTCTTCGGGGCGTTTATTGAAATCGCTGCAGAATTCAGTCCACACATTCTTAGGACGAGAGTGCTCGGGTAGTGAGGCGACGTATTCCTCCTCACAGGTCTGTGTCCAGGTGAGTGCAATGAGCCACATTGTAAAGGTGGGGGGGAGATGAGTGTTTCCAGCAGTGCAATATACATTTCTTGGCCACCATACTACTCACATTTAGAATTTTTCCTGACATCCCCATTTCTCCACACCCCAAATAGCACGCCATTCAGCTCATAGTCATCCGCAGTTCTCACAATCACAGAGCGTGCCCCAAGGACCTCTTCCCATATGTATTCAGTGTGTTGCATGACCAGAACATACGAGTATGATTTGCGCTTTCCAGATGACACCTAGGGCAGGCATGCGTTCGGTTCCTAGCGAATCTATTTAAGTTATGCGTAGTGTAATGTACCCTGTTCAGTAGTTTGTATTTCATGCAGCGAAATTTAAAGTTAAGTGCACTTATGCAAGCACATCTTCTTCAACAGGCCATCGTAATCTCGAGGCCAACCTCGTCCTCCCACTCATTACGTGCATGGGGGTGTTGGTCTGGTGACTTCACCAGTAACATTTCATATATAGAAGAAACTACCCCCCCGGCTATTATCTGAGTTGGCTATGTACTGTAATTCAGGAGTATCTGGAGGTTCATCTGGATAGGTTGACCACAGAGCACGGACTGCAGCTTGTAATCTATAATATTGCAGCAACTCCAGTGCCGATCTGGAGTGGCCGGGCCGCCAAGTCTGAGGGGTGAAGAACTTCCCCCTCAGGAAATAGATTGGTCCAAGCCTGATATCCCAGCTCAAACCAGCGCCAGGAGAGGAGTTTATCATGTGTGGGTTCTAGGCCGGGGAACTCCCAGATGGAGAGCCATGTGTAGTAGGGCCACAATTACGATGATAGATTAAGAAGACAATGCCAAGCCATTAATGTGGCTGCAATCGGGTCGGCTACCGCATCTGTATTGTACGTGCGATGAAGGACAAGTGACATGGTATGTACCTCTGCGGTTGCCAGTTTCTCAAGTTTGACATTGGGCGGGGCAGTCGGGTTCTTATACCAGTATGTGGCATATTGGGCCTGTGCTGCAACCCAGTATAGAGTCAGATCGGGGGCAGTGAAGCCCCTTCTCTCATAGGGAAGAGTCATGTGCTCCCATTTTTTCTGAACCGCAGCTGCATGCCATAGAAATTGTGTGCCTATTTTATGCAGACTATCAAAAAATTGTTTCCCTGGCCAGATCGGGACATTGGCAAAGATATAAAGGAATTTAGGGACCAAGATCATCTTGACCAGAGAAAGCTTGCTGGCTAATGAGAGCGGGAGAGATCGCCATCTCGTTATTTTTGACTCAAAGTACTGTGCTGACGCAGTGTAATTGTCAGCCAGTAAGGTTGATTTAAATAGTGATACCTGGACCTCCAAATACCTGATGCCATCCGGGCCCCAGAGGAGGGGGAATTCGCACACTGGTTGCCGTGTGGCGATGGTCAATGAAATATCTCAGATTTCGAATAGTGTATGGTAAAACCGGAGAAGGTGCCTATCTTTGTTATGTCCTGCAGGATAGGGTCCAGGTGTGTGGCTGGATTCCTGACGTATAACAGCACGTCGTCTGCGTATAGTGATATGATCTCAAGGGTATCTTTTAGGCATATGCCCTTACAGGAATGTTGCGCCCTGACATGACCTGCCATTGGTTCAATGACCAGTGCGAAGAGGATGGGGGAGAATGGGCAGCTTTGGCGGGTGCCTCTTAGTAGAGCAATGGGTGACAAGGCTACTGAGTTGACCAGGACTCTAGCTGTGGGGCATGTGTACAATAGTTTAATGTATTGGATCATTCTCAAGCCCACCCCTATTTTCTCCTGGACTGCCCACATTATTGCCAGGAGACCATATCAAAGGCCTCGGGGCATCTAATGTGACCGCAACGGCCTCGGCCCCCTGATCTATTCTGGACATGACGTTAAAGAGCCGTCTGATGTCAAGAGCTGTCGAACGCCCAGGAACAAATCCACTGTGATCTTCATGGACGAGATGTGGCATGATTGGGAGGAACCTGTTTGCAATAGTCTTGGCGAATATCTTGGTATCCATGTTCATAAGCAACAGAGGCCTTTAGGATCCGCATTCCTCACTGGATTTGCCAGGCTTAAGAAGAACAGTTATAAGTGCCTCACAAAGCAATTCGGCCCAGACTTCTAGCAGCCTTGGCGCTAATAGCGCCACATGTTCCTGATAGAATTCTAAGGTGAGTCCGTCGGGCCGGGGGCCTTACCCTTTCGGGAGCTCGGTGATGGCTTTGACAATTTCATCTATTGTGATCGGGGCATCGAGCTGTTCTCTGGTGGATTGAGCTATTTATGTCATGGGAATTTAGTCGAGGAGTTCACGGACATCGCATAGATCATGCTCACCAGATGGTGTATATAGTTCAGCATAGAAGTTGCAGAAGATTTAAAGTATTTGTTGATCGGACCAGTGTTGGGTGCCATGTGCGTCCCTATTATATTCAATCTGGGTTCTGCCACCCTCCGCCCGGACAAGTCTAGCAAGTGTCCTCCCTGGCCTGTCGCCCTCCCCATATTTCCTTGCTGCACATGGGCGAGTGAGATACTGTATTTCACGCAAGCCATGTGATTCAAATGCCTCCAATTCCTCCCTTATCTGAGCTAGCTTAGAGGGGGTAGCTGCTGTCACATTTTTCTGCTGCAGGTCCTTAAGTCTAGCCTCAGAGAGGTGTAAATCGTTCCTTATGGTTTTTAATATACCCGCCTCCCATGAAATGAATTGGACATGCCCCTTACGTTCCCCTTAATGCCTCCCAGCAGACCCCCATGGCCATGTCTTGTTGTGCATTGCATTCAAAAAAAGTTTTTATATCCAAAAGGATTTCTGCTTTAAAGACTATATCCAGCAGCGGTTCCGACTTAAAGCGCAGGTATTGCGGGCAGGAGGGGTGGACCCAAGCTTCACTAACACTGTCACCGGAGCATGGTCAGAGAGCATGCGGGAGAGTATCTGAGCTTCAACGACTTTGCCCATCAGCCCGTCTGTTGCAAGAAACAGGTCAATCCTGGATGAACTATAGTGCACCAATGAATAATAGTTGTATTCCCTCTCACAGGGGTGGAGGGTCCTCCACACGGTGCATGTAATCTCCTAGCCGCTCGGGACAAGGCCCGCAGCATTGCCCCCGTCCTATCCAGATCATTGTCTAAAATCAGATTAATGCCCCCCCCAGATTATTGGAACCCCAACGTATCCCATAAGTAAGGAAACCATGGTGTTAAAGAATTCAGGGGTATCTACATTGGGGCCATACGTGTTCACCACCAGGTACTCGCTGTTCACTATTGCACAGTGTAGGATAACATATCTGCCCTCAGGGTCTATTTGACCCTTCTTCAGCACAAATTTGACCTATTTATGGATCAGCGTTAATACTCCCCTGGATTGTGTGGAGTATGTCGTATAGAAACTATCGGGTCCCCAGGATGGTGCTAAGCATGATGCAAGCTGGCCCAGAGCATGGGTCTCCTGTAGGAGCAGTATCTTCACCCCGTGTCTCTGAGTGTACGCTGTGATTCTGCGGGCTTTAGTGAAGTTACCTATTCCCCGCACATTCTATGACATTATCCTGGTAGCCATGTCACCATTTCAGAGGATATCCCAGATTGTACGTCTTTGTGCACCTAGACCTGTTTAAGCAGCAGCATCGAATTGCCTGCTAGCTATGTGCAATGCCACATTGCCCTCACCAATTTTCAGGTAACATTCCCACCCCCCACCCTCACTGCCCTTCTCAAACCAGCAGTGGAACTTACTCCCCCCACACCCCATGTTGTAGGAAGCCACCCGTTGCTTCAATGGCCTCCAGCTTGAGCACTGTGCAGGCAGCGTAAAGAGAGACCGCACAGATGCATACTAGGGCTTCTTCCTGTGAGCCGAGGGGCCGGTAGGTGGGGAATCCGGAGCCGGGGATAGGAAAGGAGCTCCAAGTTTTATACCCCGCACCGAGCAGGCGTGCTCTCCAGGCACCTGAGGCATAGAGACCAGCGGTAGGAGACGGCAAGCTGGCGGGGCGTCCCACTAATATAGCAAATGTCAGCCGGGTAGGGCCATTTATCGCATGGGGCATCAGGTGTTCAGTGTGGGCAGGCCCAGTACATGTACAAGTTAACAGCAGGTATTTCAACTGGATAGGTAGGTTCCAGGACCAATGAGATCCGTGCAGCCACAGGTGTCAGAGGTATGTGACCACAATTGCGCCCATACACAAACTAGACTGGTGCAGGTAGCGAGGGCTGCGAGGGCTGCGGTAGGTGATTCAGGCCTGAGGGTGCAGTTCTAGTCATGTTGGTGGTAGAGAGGTGTGGCACATCCACCTATTCAGATCGCTGCGTATGTCTGCCCCACCCGCATCTGGCTATGGTCCAACCAGCCTGGAATGACAAGTAGACCATGCCAGCGGATATGGTATGAGCCCACGTCCTGGGTTGAAAATGATGTCCTTACCAGCGCCTCAGGCAACCATCTTCACACGAGGCACGGATCGTGGCTCTAGTGGTATGGTGGAGCTAGCTTAGAGGCAGCTCACACAGGGGTTGCGCTGCGTCAGAAGCGATTGTAGAAGCCCCGTAGCATTACACTCAGTCCAGTGCACACAGGCCGAGCCTCTGGGGTCACACACCAGCCATAGGACTTACTTGGACGGTTATAGGCTCTGCGTATCTTCTTCCAGCAATAGGGCAATGGCACCATTGGAGTGGTAGCAAAGTTAGTGTGCTGCTCCGAGAGCCACACCCGCCGTCTTGCCACTTGTGGCAGTAGTGTGGGGGCCCAGCTCAGGGCCGGCATGGCGGCCACTCCAGAGATGGCACGGCAGGGCCAGAGCCGATGTCAGGCCACCCTGCAGCACAGCAGGGCCACAGCAGACAAGCCGCGCAGCGCCGCATGAGGCAGCCATGTGTCCATGGATCATGGGTGATTCGGTGGAGCAAGGTGCCCCGCACCAGGGTCGGTAGTGGCTCCAAGCTGTAGAGACAGTGGGTGCCTGCCGTCCGCATGCGGCGTAAGTGGCCGGACCGGTCCAACGGTGACTTCCGCAGCCCCCAGATCAGCATTCACATCAGGTTGGATTAGGTTTGCGACTGAGGGCACCGCCCCCCAGTCAAGTCAGGGGAATGGGCCCAGGGTTGTGTCGGCTCCGCGCCTCGGGCCAACCGGCCACCAGGCACACCACACTCCCGGCCCGGGGGATCCCAAACGGGTCACTCTGCGCCCGAGTGGCGCAATCCTCAGGCAGCCCTCATCCACCTCGGACGGAGCGGGCGCAGCCACCAAGGCACAGCGCCGAGTTCAGCCGGCTGCCGAGGCAGGTGCCGAAGCACCCAGTAGGGAGGTGCGCTCCACAGCCCGCAGCCTAGAAGGCGACCGAGGGTCCCAGCCCCCGTGTGCAGCACAGTCAGTTCGTTCACAGCAATGCAGTGATCAATCTGCTGAGAAATTAGAGCACAGCTGCCTCACACCTTCATCAGCAAGCAGTCTGCTTCCCAGGGTCAGGAGAAGCGGGAACTCGCCATAGTAAGCAGCGTTACATTGGTTTATCACGGAGCTAAAAGCCTAGGCAGCCATCTTGAGGCTGCTCAACAGCCCCACCCTTTTCAGAGTGCTTTTAACCTCCAGCGTCACTACAGAAGGATTTATTTTTTTTAAGTACATTTGTTAAACACCCAAACCCAGGGGTATCACAGCGTTAGTTACATAAGTTTACCTGTTAAAAGCTTTGGTTGCGAGAACAAATAGATAAACATTACAGATACAAGACTTGTGAGTGGGTGAGGAGACATCAATCATATTTATCGAAGTGCCATGTTTTGACCAGGTTTTAAAAAGCTGGTAGGATTGTTTATTTCTGATACGTGCAGACAGAGTGTTCCAAAGAGTAGGTGCGGCCACAGGGAAGCTAGAGCCTTCTGCCCTTTTACTATTGCAACACAAAATGTTCAGAGATTTGCTGGTACTAGCCCTTAAGTCTTTGGACATTTTTTTAGGGTGATACTGTCATTGTGGTATACAGGGGCATACTTCTGAATGTACTTGTGGGCAATAGTAAGGGTCTTGAAGAGAATCCTCGCTTTTATGGGGAGCCAGTGCACCTCTCCTCTGGTGAGGGAGATGTGATCACTCCGTTTAAATCCAAAAGCTGCACGTCAGGGTTTGTTCTGAAGTAGTTGTAATTTGGAGGGATTAGAAGTTGTGGTACCAGGTAAGAGAATATTGCAATAGTCCAATTTGTAGAGGAGCCGAGCTCGTTCTAGGATCAAACACTTTGGGGAGACCAGATTTATCTGCTGAGAGATATATGTTTTGCGGTGTAGGCCATGGAGGAATATGGGTCGTTTATGTGCCTGGTCATAGAAAGATCAGCTTCGAGGTAGACGCCTAGGGTTTCTACCTGTTTCAGGACCGGGATGTATGTGCCATCTACATTTATGCTGAAGTAGTTGTTGTCGGAGGATTTTAGGCGGGCAGAGGAGCCCACAATGAGGAGTTCTGTTTTCTCATCATTGTGGCATAAGCTGTGTGAAGCCATCCAGTTTTGGATGGTGGTGTAGATATTGTTGATTATGGTGGTGTATTGTTTGTGGTCACCTTTGATATGGATCAGAAATTGCGTGTCAGCAACAAAGTTTGTGTAAATGATGCCCAGGGAGTCCAATGCTGTGAAGAGTGGTTTTGTGCCTGTATTATAAAGTGTTGGGGAGAGGCAAGAGCCTTGGGGCCCCCAAGAGGTGTAGAAATGGGGTCCACAGACTCTTCACCAATGAAGACTCTAGTGGTGCATTCGGATAGGAACAATTTGATCCAAAGCATGGCTTCCGGGAGAAGTGGAACTTTTCGCTGAGTTTATCATGGCAGAGTTTATCATGGTCCACTAAATCAAAGGCAGCAGAGAGGTCAAGTAGTAAGATGATGCTTAAATTGACGGAGTCATGGATGCTGTCCATCTGGATTTTTAAGTCCAGTAGTGCTGTTTTGGCACTATGCTTGGGGCGGAAGACTGATTGCCTGGCGCCAAGAAGGTGGTTACTTCCCAAGAACAATTGGATTTGTGTGTAGGCTACTCGATCTATTATCTTCAACATGAAGGGAACAATGGTGACGGGGCAGTAGTTGGTATGGGGTAGCAGGATCAAGGGTAGGTTTCTTGAGTAGGGGGGTTATCCAGGCTGATTTGATATTGGTGGAGGCTGGGTTGGCAGAAAAGGAGGCATTGATAAAGTCTGTAATGATGCGAGATAGGGTGGGTGCGCAGAGTTTCACCAGCCGAGCGGGGTAGGTATCTCCCTCGCAGTTGGATCGTTTAAGGGCTTTGATGGTGGCCAGTACCTGTTCTTCGGTGACTTTGTTGAATTTCTATTGGGGAAAGTTGGCTGGAGGGTTGCGGTTGGTTGTGTTTGAGGGGTTGCATTTGATCACCAGGATGTCTGTTTTAGTATTTATTTTCTCTCGAAGGGTATGAATTTTATGTGTCAGCGCATTCTGGGTGGTAGTACACAAAGATTTATCAACTTCAGTGGGGGCTGCGGATTGTAGTAAACATTCAAAAGAACAACACAATTGTAATAGTCCTAAGACAGCTAGTAGACATATAGTTATCCAAAAATAGTACACCAATCAGGATCACTCAATTTAGAGTAGGTTCATCACTAAGCCATAGTAAGCCACAACATTCCGGGCCTCAAACATATATTTTCCTTTGTGAGAGCTGTCTGGGTCTCTAAGTACAATCATTCTTTAGCTGTGGATAACTGACCTCCCCATAAGGCCCTGAAAAAATGGTATTCAATTATACCAAGAGCTGAGAGATGACAATGCCCAGACACCGCACACATTTCCTGCCAGTTCACAACATTTGGCTTCATACACCTTCAGTCCACAATATACTGCTCCGCCCCAGATGTTTCCTGTAAAATGTAAAACTTCTGCAGTCCTCCATTTGAGTTTAGTAGCAGTTACCTTTTTTTAACTTAAGCAGTTATTTGTATTCAAAAACCTTACTCCTAAATAATAAAAAACTTGAACTGTGGTCTATTCTCTGTCCACTGGTGTACATGTCACACTTTTTTTATTATTTTTGCTCTGTATGAGGATGATAGTTTTTCTGTCTCAGAAAGTGAGCTGTGCTAGTGAGGCTTCATTTTTCAAATGCTGCTTGCTGAAAAAGGAAGGTACATGTGTTCTCTTTGCTGGACCCTGGCTACTGACTTCCCAGCAATTGCTATGTGGTTTGGCAACATGGCAGCACAAGAGTAACATGTACAATCCCGAAACAGCCTTCTGGAATCAAAATCATTCCAACAGCCATTGGCTTCCCTTAACTGTTGGTACCCAAGATTGAAATGATATAGAATTGTGTATCCCAATGGCCTGGTGGTAGTTTGTTTAAATATATATATGGCACATTTCTGGGGGTTTTCTGTTTTACTTGTAACTATAACTTTGTTAAATGGACGTTATGGTTACAAGTAAAACAGAAAACCCCCAGAAATTCACAATTTATGGTAAGCTAAGCAACTATAACTCATGCTACCACTGTGCACTGCTAAGACTAACACCCAGGGTATCAAAGATGACATCACAACTGTCATCGATGACATCACTGATGACATCACATATTTGTGCCATTTGTTTTTGTTCACTGACATATCTAGGTCTGGTGATTTTGGTCACTGACAATCAGAATATGAACATTGAAAAGGTGCTATATATCTAGATGTTAACCTTCTTGTATATTATTAAAGTACTTTCCTTAGGGTTTGGTCTCAGCTCATGGTGCACATATATAGGGCAATAAGCAGGCCTCAAACACAATTATTTTGTATACATGATGATGAACTTTAATGTTATTGACATTTTCTGCTGATGTTGTTTCTTTCTTCCTTTCTTTAGTTTACCAGTATGTGCCTCTAATTTGTATGTATTGTGAGTCTTCATGTGTAGTGTTTGTACTAGCACAAGTATGTAATAAGTCTTGAATTATTAGCTATTTATTCCATGTTTAACATTTCTCAAAATTCTGATAAGGTAGCATTCATTATTTTACTATCCAAAATTACCAGATTATAAATAGTGTACTTCTGCAGTTTATGCTGCAGTCATTGCCTATGTGTATGCACAATTAGGTCCTTGTATTAAAAACACTTCAATCTAATGTTTTTTTTAGATGAGTACTTTCTTTAATACATTAATGTATCAGTTCATGATAGGTCTCCCGATCACCCCTGGCATCTTTTTACCAACATTATAGACATAAACCCTTGCAAGGACTTTTCCTCAAAATTAATTTTAAATGTGATGCCATAAGTGATGTCATTAATGACATTTGTGATGTCATCTTTGATGTCCTGGGTGTTAGTTTTAGCAGTGCACAGTGGTGGCGTGAGTTATGGTTAATTAGCTTACCATTATTGGCAAATTTCTTGGGGTTTTTGGTTTTTCTTGTAACCATAACGTCCCTCTAACAATGTTTTTTCACTAAATATCATAGGTTTCTATTAGTGCAAGTTAACCATAAGATCCCTTAAACAAAGTTTTTTCATTGAATTTCAAATGTTTTTATTAGTGCAACTTAACTATAGCGTCCCTTTAACAACATTTTCTCCTGTGCATTTTATAGGTTTTTATGAGTGAAAATTGTTCATGATGTTATATCACTCAATATAAGTTATTAATAATTCCTCTTTTAACATATATGAAAGAATTGTAAACCTCCTTTAACAAACATATCTTTTGCAACGCATACCTATGTGTGTCATTATCAGCAGCGGATGCTGGGGATGCAAGTCATGGTTGAATGGCCTAGGACATGAGGCTCGACCATGTCCCCAACCCCACCAAACCACCCCCATTATCCACTGCACCACCATGCATCCTAGTTCCCTGTCCACTATACCCTCATAATGTGACCAATGGCCAGTGCTCATGACTTGCAGCCATGGCCAGTCTCCACAATCCAAGGGGCATGGGTGTTTGCCATGCCGCATTCCCCAATAGCCAAATCAGAGTAGAAATGTATACTTGCCGAGGGCCTGGCCCATTGCCAAGGCAACAAAGTTATATTACTATTTTTTGTACTTAGACACTTTCAAAAAAGTAAAACATAGGGCAGATTTGCAAAAGCATGCTTTCAGGTCCTTGCTGAAGCTCCTCACGCAAGTTTGCTGCAATCACGTACAGCACTCCGGGCTGCAGCCACAAGCATATTTTTTTTACCATTTAAAACTAGGTCTTCGGCCATGCTGCATTCCCCAGTAAGTAAATCAGAGTAGGCATTTGTCCTTGCCAAGGAGCCAGGCCCACTGTCCATGTACCAAAGTTAAATCACTATTTTTTGTTTTTGCTGTTAAGATGGATTTCTGAACACTGACCTGGTGGGCAGAGGTTCAGAAGTCCAGTCTAGTTTCTTGGAACAGAATTACCTGCTGGACAAGCCAGATCAATCAAGGTAGCATTGGCGGTGGTCAAGACCAGGTCTCAAGAGGGGCGAGAGTGATTGAAAGTCCACAATGAGCACACACAGAAAACAACACTACAAATTACTCCCAGTCATGTGTATATATCAAAAATACATATACATTTATTAAAGGCCTTTTAAATCAAACACAAAGCAAATATCAGCACTAATACTTCCAACACAACACTACTAATAAACATGTATACAGTTACCAATGGCAGAAAGGAATAGTGCACAGTAAGGGTCTACAACATGTGAAGAAAGGGAGCAACTAAGAGGCAGTCCAGTCCCTACGATGAGTGGAGCCTTGTGCTCAAAAGTACTTTCGCTGCTGGTGCACGTGATCGTGCGGTTTAGCCGAAACAGGGTCTCTTGCAGGGGTTGTAGCAGCTCAGGAAGGCGGGTGAGGCAGTGAAGTAAGTTCCCACTATTCAAGGAGGGTCTCCCCATGAGGGCAGAACAGGGTCCAAGAGTTGGGAATAGCTCGGTAGCACAGGCTACCTCGATAAAGAAAAGTGGTCCTCAAGGGACACTCATGAATAAAAATGTATTGATGTGCCAGGGGCCACCGTTAAGGGTTGCAAGTACTCACCGACCCTCAGCCCACTCCAGACCAAACTTCAGCATTCGAGTCCACTTCGGTTGCAGGTTCAAATCCTGCAATTGTGCGGCTTTGACGCGTTTAGTGGCTTAGTTCCAAGGATGATTCTCTGGTGGGACAGTGGTGATTTCTCCGCTCCTGATGAGGGGATCAACTTGAATCCACTGCAGCTCATCTAAGGGCACATGGGGCACAGCAGCAGGGCACCCTTGAAGTTTGTCACCATGGCTGGGTGACACGGTGACCGTGTGTAACAGGCGTACTCTCCTAATTCCAGACTTACGATCCCTAGGTGTACAAAACTCGGCTGGAGAGTGCCTTATACCCAGTGCTTACGATCTCCAAAGTCTCAAGTGTCAACTCAAGATGGCAGCTGTTCCAGGGCAGAAGTCCAGTGAAAGCTGGTCAGTTCACTGGTTGGCCCAAGAACACTTCAGAGAAGGCTTGCTTTCAGGTTAAGGTGGAGGTGCCGAGAATAGTTAGTCCCACTATTCCGATGGGTTGAAGCACCTTTGCAGACCTTCTACGTTTGATCAGAAACAGAGGCGTCCAGCTGGACAACAGTGTGCTCAGGGTGCCAAACCTTCCAGCGGGTCACCAGCTGTTTCTTGTCTTGGCTTCTTGGTTTCAGGATACTTGGCTCCTACCCTAAGTGCAGTGAGAACTCTAGAGATTGACCTGGTATGGGTGTTTGGGCCCTTTTCTTATCTAGAATCTCCTTCACGCCAAAACGAAGAGGACCCAATGAGAGATCTGCTCACAAACAGCCATCCCAGACATGGACCAATCACGGACCACAGTGGTCCCAGTCATTCCCAGCACACCAGACATCGTGGCATCCAGGATGTGTATTGGAACTAGAAAGTCAAGCCCACATCCTGGAGGTACACACACAAGGCATGCAAAAGCCCACAAAAGCTTTGGTTTGTGTGGGAATCTGCATGACCAAATAAGGGTTTTCCCGGGTCTGCTCAGCCTGGGGAAGGACAAGGAATAAGATGGCCAAAGGACAAAACAAAGGACCTTGCGGAATGGCCATTTCGTGGCCAAACCACTGTACTGGGACAAAATCAGTGCGATATGGACCATAAGAAAGGGTTAAAAATATATGATAAATAACAGCTGCCACCAGCTCTTTCCAAAGCACATTTTTACTTCTGCCGAAAAATCCTTTTAGGGTGTCTAGGGCCTTACAAATGAAAGAAAGACCCCAACACATTGTACCGTAAGGTACTTTGTGCACTGTTAACATGTTGCTAAAAACTAGCAACAATGTGAAAGACTAAGGGAAACAATAACAAAGTGAGCGAAAACCCAGCAGAGTTCAGCAGAAGGCTCGGCTCCACTGGAAAAAGTCAGGCTAGGATGGTCAGACAACAGCAAAAAGTTGGGGGGTTCAGAACTGGAGGGAAGATTACACATGAATGGAAATCTTTCCTAACACTTGCCTTTGGACACTTTGGAAAAATAAAACACAAAGCGGATTTGCAAAAGCATGCTTTCAGATCCTTGCTGATGCTCCTTGTGCATGTTTGCTGTAATCTAGTCCAGCACTTCAGGCTGTAGCCGCAAGCAGAATATTTTTTTCCCATTCAAACCTAGGGCTTCAGCCATGCTGCATATCCAAATAAGCAAATCAGAGTACAAAATTGTCCTTGCTCAGCACCAAAGTTATTTCACATTTTCTTGTTCTTACATTTTGACACTTTAGAAAAAATAAAACACAGGACAAATTCGCAAAACCATGCTATGAGGTCCTTGCTGATGCGCCCGGCGAATGTTTGCTGCAATCCTCTCCAGCAGATTGGGCTGTAGAGACGAGCAGAATGTTTTATACCATTCAAACCTATCCCGATTTCGAAAGACTTTAACACATAGCCGGTACCTGCATGCCATACCCACTTTAACCCCATTGCCGGTCCCTCGTGCTCATGGCCAGTAGCCTGATTTTCAGAGTCATTGGGCCTCATTATGACAGTGGAGGTAGCCATACCGCTATTTGCGGCATGTCTTCCCCCATACTGGGTCCGGCTTCCCTGAATGGGGAAATACCGGGCTATTCCGACCTTGGAGGGCCCAGTATTTCCCCATCCCGGGAACCCAGACTGGTACATCCCCATTCCCATTTGAGCCCCCATAGGGCTCAATGGGAATGGGGAGGATGCAAACAACAGGCCCGTTAATGACAGGCCCGTTGTTTGCATCCTGGTCTGCTTGCGGGACCCCCTAAGGACGCCAGGTTTTACCAGGCTTCCTTAGCGGGTCCCGCGAGGAGACCCCATAATGAGGCGGTAGGTAGGGTTAACGGGGCCGGAAGCTCTACTGGCCCCGTTAAGCCCCTACCGCCAGCGTATTAATGAGGCCCATGGACTTTGGCCAAGATCGGACAATCTGGCCACTGCCCATGGCCACAGGCTATACCTCAGTCACCAAAAGAATATAACTATTTTTAGTACCTACCTTATGACACTTTTCAAAAAATAAAACACTGAACATTTGCAAAACCATGCTTTCAGGTCTTGCCAATGCTCCTTGCAGAAGTTTGCTGCAAAACTGTTCACATTTTATTTTTTGAAAAGTGTCAAAATTTAAGCACAAAAGAATAGTCATATAACTTAGCCCCCACTTGATAAAATCCATTCTGAATTTGCACAAACATTCAAGGTTGGGTCTGTAATCTTTCTGAAATCATTTATTTAAATTCGGCAAACGACAACAACGTTATAAGCCATCTAAAAATGTTGATAGCCCTGGGGAATTTTGCCCCCTCTTGACAGAATCCCACCAAACTTTGCAAAAACACTCAAATCTGGGTCTAAAATCTTTTTGCAACCATTTGTACAGATTGATCAAACGGCACAAAATGTATAAGCCTTTCGAATAGTTTGGGACCCCCTTTAATTTTGCTCTCTCTTGGCAAAACAGCCCCAAAACTTGCAGAACCATTCAGGGTCAGGCCTAAAATGATATTGCTAAAGTTTGAGATGTTTGCAGACTTCGGAGGTGAAAAAAACCTGATTTTTGGCTTTTTATGGCCATATCTCATCCCATCCTCATCATCCCTCAGCTCCCTAGAGATTGTTTCATTTGTTTGACAAGTGCAATGTTGTGTTTTTTAATATGATTGTACTGCGATGTTCGCAGACAACGGCGGATGTCTGCAGATCCAATATGGCAACCGTTTAAAAAAATATGATGCCCTCACATTTTTGAACATCCAGTCAGTGGGTGTGTATGATGTCTGCGAATGTCGTGCTGCTCTCTGATTGGTCTAGGGGGTGTCCGTGGACTCCGGATCAGGAAATGAGTCAGCGGACCGGACCCATATATCAATAATTTCTTTTTTGCTACTTTTTGGCCATTTTGAGAAAAAGGACTGTATGAATCTACACCAAATTTGCAAAAGCATGCTTTTGGGACCGAGCTGCCATTGGTGGCACACATTTGGTGAAACTGCGTCCAGCGGTTTGGACTGTAGGGGCAATTGTATTACATTTTGTCTATGAGGAATTAAAAAATGTTGGAACCCCGTATAAATGTCTTTGCAAAGTTGATGATTTGTCCAGGGTGGGCAAAGTTATAAGCCGCCCATACAGTGCTCTTTCTATGAGTTGAGCAACTTAACCTTAACTACAGGTCCGCTACTGCAGGCCCTGTAATATATATGTATATATTCAGTGAAAAAACATTGTTAAAGTGACGTTATGGTTCAGTTGCACTAATAAAAACCTATCAAATTCAGTTAAAAATCATTGTTAAAGGTACATTATGGTTTCAATTAAAGGCAAAAACCCCCAGAAATTAGCCAGTTATGCCAAAATAAGCAACCATAACTTCTGCCACAACCGTGCACTGCTAAGACTAACACCCAGGACATCAAACATAACATCAAAAATGTCATTGATGACATCACTAATGACATCATATGTTGGGCAAATTATTTGTTCACTGACATATCTAGGCCAGGTGTTTTTGTGATGCATAGCGTGATGCATAATTTGATTTAGCCTATTTCTATAACGTGATGCATAAATTGAATTAGCCTATTTCTATTGAAGTGGGGGAATGGGAGAAAAGACTCCCCCAATCTCCTTGCGACCCTGGCCCAGAGGATCGCGGCCCAGACACCCGCCACGAGATGAATTTGTCTATCTACCAGACGACCAAATACCCTGGTTCAAGAACATACGGATGTTCCCACCAGCCTGCCCACCAGCCTGCCCTACTCAAGCCGACACCTGCGGCATGCTATACTAACCCTACCACTCGAGGAACCAATCCAGAGTGGCGATAGGTTTTTTGCTAACTTTCCCAGGTGACGCAAGTAGCGCGTCATACTCAGGCAAAAAGGTGCCTGCGAGCATCACGAACTTTGAGAGTCTGGACGGACGAGTACGATCATAGACCCATCCCTGCCGTTGTTCAATAAACAGCAGAACCACCTTGCTTCTTGCGTGTGTCTCATACTCATTTTTGGGGAACACGGGAGGAGTTGGGGCCTCTCAGCCCGGAGGTCCGCGGACGGCCCAGCCGACCCCGGGAGAAACACCCCGACAAGTTGGAGGCACTGCTGAGATCTGGTTACAATCTACTTTTTTATTTTTCCGAGTACTCTCGTTGCGAGGAGGCCCGGCGGCGCGGCCCCCTCTGCCGCTGCCCCCTTTTTGAGGACTACAGGACCATCGCGGAACTGCGAGAAGACAGGACAGCGCAATCCGGATATTGGCCCTCGGGAGCCGGTTGAGAAGTATCCCGCCCGCGGTTGGCAAGTGTCCAGACGTGGTCCAGACGAGGGGAGGTGGCGAGCCGCTTGGAGGGGTGCATGCAGTCGAGCGACCCGGCATCAAGAGAACTTGGTGAGTATGCCACACCCAACAAGCAATGTGAGATTGTGAGGGAGGGGGAGGAGTGAAATAAGGGCGGTGGGAGGTGTTACTAAGGTGTGCGACAAAGATTTGATAAATTAGTGTTGACGGTGAAGTGAATGGTAGCTGGGCAGGCGCGAGAGCCGTCAGCTACGTCACGGAGAAGGGTGCTGGTAGACACTGATTGGCCTAGGTCGTGACCACCTGTAAGGGGTGTGTGTGTGTGTGTGTGTGGCTTCCTACGAATTGGCAGTTATTGATCAATGAGTAGATGAGGATCCCTATTGATCGAGCAGCGAAACTCGATAGATAGATGACGTTTCCCTGTAGGCGGTAGCTAACTGGTTGCCTAATACGGAAGATAATTGGCTGGTTAAGCCCTCCTGTTGAGGGGCGTATCACACGCGAGGCGATGCAGCGTGCGCAGTCTGATTATATTATTGGTTACCTTGTTCCAGGCGTGACAAGAGGACAGCTGTGTGGTTAACGAGGACAAATAGCAAAACTTATTTCGAGCTTTCTGAAGTGTAAAAGATCTTATCGGTAGTTTTGGAAGAGGTCAGTGATGTCACCCATAGGGCTTTCATAGGATACCTCGACCACACAGCGTTGTTGAAGAGTGGCGAGGGGGTGGGCATGGAGGTTGACGGCCACGTTAAATCCGGGACAGGTGAAGAGGGGGAATTGGCCATGCACGGAGAACGTCGGCAAAGACGAGAGAGGAAGGAGGAGGAGGGGTAGAGAAAAGTGGGACAGCTGTATAAGCACGTCACACAGGACACGCAGCCGCAGGGGGCTTCGTGCGCCTTGGCTGTAGGGGGCCGTAACGGTATTAAGGAATAAAAAGAAAGACACGGAAAAGACAACATATTTGCAAGCATTATATTTGGCTGTTTTTCTTTTAGCGGACGGTCGAAAGTCCCCAAATTACGGGGCCAGGTAACATATCTGCAATTGTCATATTTGACTGAGTTCCTTTTAGCGGACGGTCGCAAGTCCCCAAACTACGGGGCCAGGTTACGACTACTATACTGAAGGGAGCTAAAAAACACAGTGTAACCATGTCATACGGGTTAGGATCTGGAGGGTGGGGGAACACCCTCACTACCCCACTACAGCATATATATAAAACACTGTCACCCCATAGGGAGAAACTGATTAAATACAGCATAGAATGGACACAAGGGACGGACAACAAAATGGCAACACCCTGGCCGCCTAACGGCAGTTTCGACCCATACGTCCAACACTCGCTACTGACACATCTACACAACACATACAAGGGGAAGAAGTTGACGCACCACGTGGAGGTGTTTAACTTATGGAGGATGTTCCAGGGGTCCCGACCAGGACCAACCGGAATGTTCACTGTGGAGGAAACGAAGGAGGAGAAGAAGATTAAGAAGGAAGAAGGGAATGGGGAAAAGGAGGCTGAAAGCACACAGTGCACGGGAAGAGGCCAAGAGGGGGAGGAAAAGCTTAGCATTGGAAATGAAACAGAAATAAAAAAGGAACGGACCGACGACATGCCTTTAGCGAAAATAGTGAAAAAGGAGGAAGGGGGCTTATATCCTGTAACGGAACTACGAGAAGTGGTAAGGCAACAACTAACGGCGGTTGAGGGGTATTCGAATCCAGCATACAGCCCACCACCATATACAGCTACAGGTGGCTACACAGGGGGGAGGTGACAAGTGCGGTAGGCCCAATTTATACGAAGATGCACGCAAGGGAAGGGAAGACTAGTGAAGAACCAATCCCAGCCAAAGGACACGACGAGTGGGTGGCTGCACAGGTGCTGCTAAAATTGCGAGGGACATTAACGGGAGAAGAGAAGGAGGTAGTAAGGAAAATGAACGAGGACGATGAGAGTAGCAGTGAACTAAAAGGGGAAGGAGGGAAAAGGAAAGAAGGGGAGCTGTTACGAGCAGAGGAGGAGATGTTGGAGGAACGATTGGCGGAGTTAAGGAATGAGCAAAACGCCCTGATTAAACACCTTGAGAGGGAGGAACGAGAGAGAAGGAGGGAAAGGAAGGAAAGTAAAGACAAGTTAGAAAAAATGAGGGAGAGAACTGAAGAAAGGAAGAGGGAAGCTGAAAGGATGAAGGCGATAGCAGAAAGGGTATCTCGAGCAGCGCAGCGCGACAGGAAAATGGAGGAAGAAGAGAAAGAAAAGGAAATGGAAATATGGAAGTGAAAAATACTATCAGAAACCACCAAGAAATACAAAGAAGGGAAGGTAATAGAAAGCATATTAGAAAGGGAGAGAGAGAGATGGGAAAGGAGGAGAGAGGAAGAAAGGATATTAGAAAAGGTGAGTAGTGAGGTGATGGAGGAATTAAAGAAGAAAAGAGAGGTAATAGGTGCTGAAATAGTAGAGAAAAGGGAAGGGGTAAGGAAATATGTAAGCAGGGACACAGAAGTAGCAACAACATGAGCACAAAGGGGAGCAATTGGTAAAGAAGAAGTGAGAGGAACTGATTTAATAGATTTAAAAACAGTGACGATTTGGGGAAAAAAGACAGATTGGGGGTTGTCGCTCCTGGATGATTTTTGCAGCGAAGAAGACGAAGGAATGGGGGGAGAAGGAAGAAGAGGCGAAAGGGAAAGCTTAGACAAATTGTACATCACCCGCACCAACAGGGAATCGCCATGGGCATGTAGAAGGAAGGAAGAGCTGGGGGGAAGTGAGGAGAAAGAACAAGGAATGGCGCAAGGCAAACACGTGCAGCTACACCCACATCATCCCGTCCAACATGTCCGCCCACACCCGCTTCTGAACACACCCCCTACGCCGGCAGGCTTAGAGATCTCCCCGGACGCAGGCAGGAAGAACGGACACACACACCCACATCAAATAAAGGAAATAATAAGAGAAGGGGAAGAGATGAAAGGGAAACTGCAATGAGCGGGGGAAATATGGACATAACAGATGACGTAGACGACACAGAAGAAGAGGAGGGGTATACAGACTCTACACCGCGACAACTGGGGGGACAGATGGGACACAATCTTATGCCACTATTGGAGAGAGGGGGGGTTAGACCACAATACGTCCCTTGGAAGCATGCTGAAAAGGAAAATATAAAGTGTAGGCTCCCATCACTAAGTGGAGGAGCGGGAAAATGGATATATGAGATCGAAAAACACAATGCAGGACAGAAACTAGCAGTAGGAGATGTGAAGGGCCTACTAATATCAATATTAGGGGATGCGGCAGATGACATCTGGAAGAGAGCGGGTTTCCCCGGGGTCACAATAATGAACACATCACATGACGGGGCGCCATTTGCGAATTGCAAGCATGCATTATGGCAAGCACTGAGGGTACAATACCCAGGCACCTCAGACATAGGAGCAATTACGTCACGCAAGATGCGTGAGAACGAAGAACCTGTTGATTATATCCAGGAGATTCAGGAGAAGTGGCCTATGGAAACTAGAGAGCAATGGGACAAGACACCGGCAATATTCTACCACATACTAATACAAGGGCTCCCGAAGGCAGTACAAAAACAATTGAAGAAAGTAGTGGGGATGGAAGCAAAGGCTTGGCCGGAAATACAACTGACAATAGTACACCATTGTAGGACGTGGCAAGAAAAGATGAAACAAAAGGAAGAAGATAGAAAAGCGGAAGAGGCTAAATTAGTGCAGAAAAAACTGACTAAGTACACCATGGAAGGTGCACTAATAACTACACCAACAACAATGACACTAAACCCCATGCAAGTAGTGGCCGCGCAGGATCCCTCACAACTACAAATACCACCACTACCACAATCACCACGAATTATAACACAACAGCTGCCACCACCCCCACCATACACGGCTAACATGGGAGGAGGATACATGACATCAGGAACTGGATATTATAATAACATCAGGGGAAGGGGAGGAATGATGAGGGGGAGGGGATATGGCTATCCTGCACAACAGCAAGGGGGAGGATTCCGAAGCTTCTACCCCACTGGGCAACCAGTGTACCAGGATAATTCAGGAAGTTTCCCATGGCAGACCAGGGAACCACCTGTATGTTGGATTTGTGGAATGTTAGGACACATGTCACGTACATGTAGAATGAGACCCTCCACACAAGCATGGGGGTAACAAGGACAACAAGGGCCTACAAGGGTGCAGCAAGGTTACCAACAACTGCAGGGGCTTCCACAGAACAGCACACAGCAACAGTTAGTAACACAACAACAGCCACAGACATATTCACTACTGCAACAACAGGTAGCAATAACACAACAACACCAAGTGCAGCCAGTGCAGCAGCCCACTCAAATACAGGACCATAAGATAACCTCCACCGATACACAGCTACAACAAACACAATTAGGAAGGGTGACTGTCCTGGAACACAACAGCAACAGGAAGTGGTCAATCATTATACCCACAATAGGACAGCCCACAGACGTCCTTGGTGTGTCCCATCCTGTCGATAACACCTAATAGTGCAGAGGAACCACGCATTGAGGTAACGATAGGTGACAAAAAATTATCATTCCTTGTTGACACTGGGGCAACCCGGTCTTGCATAAGGGAGGGTAGATTTAAGATGTCAGATGAGGCCATGAACACCCAAGGATTCTCTGGGGCTAGGGGGTTGGTTCCCTTTACTGATAACATCTCCTTATCTATTGGAGATTATGACATGTCTGTCCCGCTCCTGTATTCAAGGGAATCACCAGTGAACATACTCGGGAGGGACATAATGAGCAGGCTAAATATGACAATCTCCTTCACGGAGGATGGCATAATTTGTTCCACTCCAGGAATAAACATGCTCACTGCACGACAAATACTGCAAGCATACTGTGGACAGACAGTAACTAGGGCTGAGCCAGTGGATGGCGAACTGTTCCAGTACGGAACGGACATGGCATTCGCCTGGATGCCAGGAATAGAAGGAAAGATCTGGAGGAGGCCAGCAGCATATTTGCCAGGCCTGAGACACCAGCCAATGAACCAGAAGGGAAGGTGATATCGGTGAGCATCGAGAGTATTATAGCGACTGCTGATTATATCGCAGTACATGCCCAAGACAGGGAAGGGAGAGCATGAAGGGCAGTGATAGCCCTGGCTGAGGGATGCAGGCTCACCCAGGTGTCCGATGAGGAGCTCTTTTCAGAAGACAAGGAAGAGGGTGAAATGGTATTTATGATGAGTGTAGATATATGGCTAAGAGTGACATATAAGCAAGTGGCACAGAAAATGGCCATGGCACTTGAAGCACCCGCATCTACCCCAGTTCACTTTTACGAGGAAGATATGGCAAAAGTTCCAACATCACTGTGGACCACCAGTCACTATGACGTGGGCTGCATAAAGCGTATCGGGGAGTAAGAATAAATACTACCTAGAGTGAAACAATACTCACTATCAAAAGAGGCAGATGAGGGCATATACGAAACAATACCGGCCCTAATAAATAATGGCATATTGGTACCATCAGAATCACCATGTAACACGGCCGTGTACCCAGTGCGCAAAGCTAAAGGAGGGTCTTGGCGTTTTATCCAGGACCTCAGACCCTTGAACAACATTGTAGAAGCAGAATACCATATAGCAGCAAACCCGACCACAATATTATGTGGAATTCCGGCAGAGGCCTCAGTGATTGACCTCAAAAATGCCTTTTTCTCAATACCCCTGCACGCAGATTCACAAGACTTGACACGCTTCACGTACAGAAACACAAAATGGAAACACACCAGGTTACCACAAGGGTACTGCGAGTCACCCTCAATTTTCAACAGAGTAATACAGATGGACTTGGGAAACGTTGAATTGGAAAGTAGGTTGCTGCAATATGTTGACCATATAATAATTTGCAGCACAAGCGAGAAAAGGTGCAGGGAAGACTCATTGAAAATGTTGACAGTATTGGCTGAAAAAGGTTACAAGGTAGACAAAGAAAAGTTGCAGTACTGTCAGGAACAGGTATTATACATTGGTCAACTAATATCCCAACACAGAAGAAAGATTGCACCACAAAGAGCACAAGCTATATCAAACACGGCACTACCACAAACAGTGAGGGAGCTGCAGCAGTTCCTGGGATTGTGCAACTACTGTAGAGCATGGGGTTTTGACTACAGTTCATACATAGGACCCCTACTTGAAGCATTGAGAGAAGCACACAAAGGGGACAAAACATTGGGGTGGACAAGGGAAATGAAAGAAGCATTTGACGAGTTGAAGCACGCAATATCAACTGCTCCGGTACTGGCCACCCCAGATTATGAACGGCAGTTCTTTATCTTTTCACATTGCGACTCAGCAGTAATGAAAGCAGTATTGACTCAGAAAACCAGCATGGGACACAAGCCAATAGTGTTCTACAGCAGTCACTTGGACCCTGTTATGTTAGGTAATTTCCCTTGCGAACAGAGTCTCGCCGCAGCTGCATTTGCGGTAGAGAAATCATCATCAATTACAATGGGGTGCCCAACCACACTATTTGTGGAGCATGGACTGTTTGCAATATTGAATAAGCCTAAGTCCACACTAACCACGCAGAGGGCGTCAGGTTATGAGATCATTTTGTCTAGACCTGAACTGTCAATTGTCAGATGTAGTACAGCTAACCCAGCAAGGTTTATAGCGGAAGTTATTGAGGAAGGTGATTATGCTCACGATTGTACACAGACTATCGAAATGTATTCATGCACTAGAAAAGTTGAAGAGGATGCACTCAAAGGTGGAGACATTTTGTTTATTGATGAGTCATCAACAATAGACCAAAGTGATGGGATAAGGAGAACTGGGGCAGCAGTTGAAAAATGACAGAAGATTTGATGTGTGCCCCGGTGAAATGTGTACAGTTACCACAGCATTATTCGGCTCAAGCAGCAGAATTGGTTGCACTGATCTTGGCGTTGAAGGAAAGCGTTGACAAAAGAGTTACTATATATTCTGATAGCGCATATGTCAAGTCAACTGTCCACTCGGGGTTGATAAAATGGCAGAGAAGGGGGTTTAGGAGAGCTGATGGCACCCCAGAGTCAGAGAGAGGGAAAGGGAGGGGGATGGCCAAACAGATGTTGATGAAAGAAGGGTACACCCATCTCCCAGCCACACAGATAATGGAATTACAGGTGGCCGCGCCAATGGCAGAAAAGGAACTATGGGTAAAAAGAGGATGTACGATGTCCCCAAATGACGCACTGTGGCGTCAAAATAACACCGGAAAGGTGGTCATGCTGTTGGCACTGTTGAACACCGCCCTGGCCCAGCTCCATCACCCAGCTCATACAGGAAAGGAAGTCATTGCAGCACGAATTAGGGAAGACTGGTTCTGCCCCGAGTTCAATTCTCATGTAACAAATTTTATCAGCAACTGCCTTACATGCCAACAGTTTACGGCCAGTCACACGCTGCAAGTGATAAAAGGTACTATACCCCGGCCAGAGGGACCCTTCCTGCACATTCATATTGACTACGTTGATATGATCAATGTATGTCAAGGAAATAGGTATATGATTGTAGTGGTATGCCCATTCTCCAGGTGGATCGAGGCCGGACCCTGCTCACATGCAGATGCGTTCAGAGCAGCTAAATTTCTAGTGAGAGAGGTTTTCCCCAGGTGGGGTGTGTGTGAAGTGTTGCGGTCAGATAACGGCCCACACCTTGCTAATGAAATGTTTCAGCACATCACGTCCTTGCTGGGCATTAAGCATAAATTTGAGTGTGCATACCACCCACAGGCCAACGGTTTATGTGAACGCCTGAATGGCCTATTGAAAGAAGAAATAGCAAAGATACAGCAAACAACAAAGAAGAGTACGTTGTACTTTCTTCCGCTAGCTCTATTTGAGCTAAGGAATAGGCCAGGGTCTGATCACCACCTCACTCCTCACGAGGTGGTGACAGGACGTCAAATGCGCCTTCCTCTAACGCCTACATCAAGAGCATTCACAGACTATGAAAACACTGCAACTGTTCTTGGTGATGAAATGTATCAATATGTGTCTTCCTTGATTACTAGTGTAGCATTTGTATCTCAACAGCTCGAGCGCACGCGGGGCGGGTCGAAGAGTTCTCAACAAGAAGACACCGACAAGGAACTGGAAAAGGAAGGACTAAGCAAAATTGCTAAAGGTGAGCATGTGCTACTCCTCAACTTCAATAGAAAGTGGAACGGCCCACGCTTTACTGGTCCTCATTTGGTAGAAGAGGTAGCTACCAGAGCGGTGAAATTGCAGGATAAGCGTGCCTGGAATCACTTACACGACGTGAAGATCTACAAACTCCAGACCCGCCCTACTGTTAACGACAGGGCCATTGGAAGAGCAACGACAGCAACGGAATTGGCTACGGAGAAGGAAACGTCGGCCACAGCTGATGACAGTAGTGTCACCATACGTGATCACACCCCAGATTCCCCAAAGGCAACTACTGAAATAGACACTGGACACTTGCCCACAGCCCATCCCATGGTCACGAGACCGAAAAGTAAACAGACTTCTGCCAATTGAGCCCCAAACCCCCTCCCCGTTAAGGTCACCCCCAATTGAAGGACATTGTTTTGTGCACACACATGTAAACACTTGTATGTTTTCTCTTTTTTGTTCTCTCGCACATGCAGGTACCGTGTATAATTGTTCTGTTAAGAAATTAGGTGACTAACAGTGTACTGTGCCCAGGAGTAGATGCTGCCCACGGATGATAGCACCCCTGAAGCACTATCACACCAATTTGTATATCACATAAAAAGACCGAAGTACCTGAAAAGAAGGAGGGTATGTGTATATTACACCGCATTTATTTTGGCCATAGAACAATCATTTCCCCATCTTCACCAGCACTTACCTGCGCTAAGGGATAGATCGCTAAGGTTAGCGTGGGAACAGCTCTTCGCCTGGGCACTGAACGATTACTTGGTAGGGAGAGCTTGATAACAACAACTAACAATAATAACAAGCGTATTGAGGATTTTCAGGCGGGCAACTTTAACGTCGCAAGAATAAGCTGCAGGACTGCAGCAAGGTAAGAGCAAATGCCGGTGAGATTAGCTTTTGTAATAAAAATGATAGGAGTATTGGTCATCACTGGTCTGTTGGCTGCCTCTGTATGGCAGAAAAGTTATGCTATCAATATTATGGCTGCACCCAGACCTAACATACCTCCTCCCACGGCTGCAACAGGTGTGACGTCAGGTGGTACTAGCAATCCTCCGCATAAGGGAAGTAGAGTTAAACGCAGCACATATTCAGATAACAGGGGTATTGACAATTACATAACAGATTCAGCACACGTCTCAAACAACATGTGGTACCAGCACATGACCCAAATAGGTAAGGAGACAACAGAAGATAGCTGTTATGTTTGCTCATTAATCCCATACGCCATGAGCGCTTCTCGAACATTCGTCGCCACAGAAATAGAAGAAAAGACGACACAATGTATAGTATATCTGGCACTATTCCAAACGAGAGGGCGATTTCAAAGAACGGTGATGAGAATGGAGTAGAAAAGAAGAGGCACATACCCATGCGAAAACAATTTCCTCAAGTCATATTTGAGTTACCATAAGAGCAGTCTGCATGCTGAAGCATTCAGATACATGACAAGTGGCCCTGAAAAGGGAGAAAGGAAGAAAGTAACACTACAATACCTACCATGTGATTGGTACACCACTGAAGTTCCTGGTACACAAGGCTGTTGGGAAAGGCCACTGGTAACAATAACAGGGAAGGTATACATGAACAATGAATGGGACATAGGAGTGGTCGGTAGCAACATGGTAACAAGAGAAAATATTACCAGCATAAAGGAACACAATGACAGATGTTGCACGACATGGGGCAAGTACGTACCCATGCTGACATGGATGGAGAAGGATGAAGAACAAATAAGCATACTACTGCTGACCGCGCCCAAGTTATGCTACCAACACAGAGGAGATGTGGAGGTGGGATACAACACCAACTGTGGAAGCGTGTTAGAATTACCAGAGGGGGGTGCTGGAACGGCAGTGATAATGGATCACTATTGGGCCTGTGGAAATAAGGCATATCACACCCTGCCCCCGTTGTGGAATGGTATATGCACAATGGTACACATCAATGTACCATCGCTAGTGGTGCCCCAAAAACATGTGAATATGGCCAACTTCCCCAAAATGGATGAAGGAAACAAGAGGAAGAAGAGATCTGTACAATCACAGGAGAGAGAGAACAACAACAAAACAACAATAATGTCCTAAAGAGGAAAAAGAGACAAGGAGAACCCCTAACAGGAAACTACCTGTGGGGAAGGTCGGAAACCGCACTTACTTCTATCCCACCAGAACACAGGTTATTTAGCAGGGCTGCTATGTTCTTCTCGTCAATAATACACCCTGGACTACAAGCTTATGCAAATGCTAAATGGCTCCAGATAACCCGATGGGAACTAATGATGACGATTAATTCAACAGTAAACGGATTCAATGCAATAAAAGAGGAACTGCGAGCAGTGAGAATGGTAGCACTACAGAACAGATATGTATTGGATCTCCTCACAGCGATGGAGGGAGGAGTTTGCGCAAAGATAGGACAATCATGCTGCACAATTATTCCTGCTAACGATGCCGATAATGGTACACTTACCGAAGCAGTATCACAACTGGCCCAGATGCACTCCAAGATGATGGAAGAAAGTAAAGGAGTAAAGAAGGATGATAGCTGGTTTTCATTGTTATGGTCATGGTTGCCATCATGGCTGTTGGGCGGGCTGAAGATTATAGTTGGATGCATAATACTGGTTGGAGCTGTATTGATTATAATAAGGTTTTGGAAGGCCAGGAAGGCACGCACTACAGACGAAATGATCGAAATGGTCGGCATGCACCCCTTGATGCCAACTGACGATGACCAGCACACAGACGTGATAATAAAGGAAAGAGAGAAACTGCGCAGACAGATCATCGCCAATCACCTAGACCCACCATCCGTAAAGCTTGAGAACCCAAGAAACCCGAGGAGCTATATCGGAAGATGGGTATACTGCAAACCGGGAGGGAGCTTTGTATACATGTGCTGGTCATTTGAAGACCATGTCAACCACTATGGACACCTGGGAGGAGTGACTAAAATATGGGCAGTAAGAGGAGATAAAGAAAAAGATATGTTTGTGGTCGACAAGTCGACCAGAGGGGGGATTGAAGTGGGAGAATGGGAGAAAAGACTCCCCCAATCTCCTCGCGATTCTGGCCCAGAGGATCGCGGCCCAGGCACCCGCCACAAGATGAATTCGTCTATCTACCAGACGACCAAATACCCTGGTTCAAGAACATACGGATGTGCCCACCAGCCTGCCCACCAGCCTGCCCTACTCAAGCCGACACCTGCGGCATGGATGAACTCGACTAAGACCTCAACAACAAGCACCCACATCATTAGAGATGCCATGACGACCTAGCCAACTACCAAGAACACACGTACCACCATGCACACTGGACACTCCCACACCAACCCACACAAAGAATATAATCAGTGCTATGACGTAGGTGACGGATACACCCACTGACGCGCATCTTTATTATTATTCACATAGGTTTTCCGAAATGCAGAAACGCAAGACGCACAGAGCACTCGCTTACACGCTTGCTGACGCTTCTCCCGACCCTTGCATCGTGATGAGAATATAACGAAGACATGATACTTCCTATGAAGCCATGTTGCACCGCAACACAGGTGCCGTGCATTACACATTCCCACCTATGAACCAGACCCAAGTAGGGTGCAAGCAAGAGCCGCCATGAACACTGAACGAGCAAGAGTACAAGTGCTGACCACGCAGATCAAGCCCAATGAGAGCTGACAGCCAAGGGAGCGATGTTGCAACTCATATGCTACCAGCCGACACCAAGGTCACACCTGTAAGCAAAGCCAGGCACGCAGAAGCAAATACAACTTTAAATGTGCAGAATTCTGCCTCAGCCACAGTCTCTCCTCACGTGACCAAGCCAAACCTGACAAGGTGCCAGACCCACGAGGGAGAAGTCGCCTGGGTCCCACGTCTGGGACACAGGCTGCAACAATGAAATGACCCAATGGACACCTACAGCGATGGGAATGGTCTGCTCTCAGGCCTATGAGCAAATCCATGCATTGTCTGCACGAACACATAGTTACATATTGTTGCAAGTGACAGGTACACCGCGAGCTGGGAACAACGATGGTCCCAGGCTGGGGGGCTCGCGAGTGGACCAATCAGAACATGGGGGCACTCATCACTGACGCCACTAACATTAGCCAATCATTAGGGGTCTTCGTGTAACAATTTTCAAGTATCTAATAGAAGGGACAACCCAAGTATACCACCTGACTGACCCTCAACCACTAACAATGTTCTCTATATGTATGCTATACTAACCCTACCACTCGAGGAACCAATCCAGAGTGGCGATAGGTTTTTTGCTAACTTTCCCAGGTAACGCAAGTAGCGCGTCATACTCAGGCAAAAGGGGCCTGCGAGCCCCTCGAACTTTGAGAGTCTGGACGGACGCGTACGATCCTAGACCCATCCCTGCCGTTGTTCAATAAACAGCAGAACCACCTTGCTTCTTGCGTGTGTCTCATACTCATTTTTGGGGAACACGGGAGGAGTTGGGGCCTCCCAGCCCAGAGGTCCGCGGACGGCCGAGTCGACCCCGGGAGAAACACCCCGACACTATAATGTGATGCATAAATGGAATTAGCCTATTGTTATAATGCTAATCTGCATCAGACTGTCGCCACAGATTACCTCATAACACCACACCCTGATTGTATAGCTCAAATTAACATTTGAACTGGCCTACTGTCACCAGACGACTGCTGTATACGCCTCATCTCTCCTAACTAATTTGGACTCTAACATGGCCTCACTAAGAAGAGTGACACTTACCATGGCCTCTATCCTCCCCTTATTCCACAACATATCACCTTCAAACCTCCCACCTAACACTTGGGATAAAACTCTCCCTTCTATACCGTCCTGAGCCACGCACCCCCCCTCAGCCAATCCTGTCACCCTCAGAATGGATTTCCAAATTTGCCACTCCACCTACACCCCTTATCCCATGCCCCACTCATTTGAGAAACACTAAACTTGGCTCCCACCTGAAAACGCCCAACATCAGGAGTCTTGACCTTGCATGTCCCGTGCCTCTAAGAAATGCTAGACTAGGATCCTGCACCAGTCTCAAGCATATGCCTTTGAGAACTCCCACCGCACATCCAAGGGACACCAAAACACCACCTCCTACTCCACCAGCATCTCTCACTCACAATTCCAACGGCCTTCGCCCTCCTTTATCTTGTGCACACCAGCTTGATGAGCTAGTGGCCTCTGCCACCACTACAATCAAAGGTGCCCTCACCAGCGCACGCTTTCTAGTAGCCCATGCTTTAGATATTGCAGACATGATTACATCTTGCAGTAACAGAAACCTGGTTACATGCCACTGCCAGACCATCTCTCTCAAAGGCCATCCCAGAGAACTACTCTATTATCAGAGCAGACACAACTCTTGGGATAAGGGGTGGGGTAGCTGTCATTGCAAATTATTTTTTATTATGTTTTATTACAAACCTTTAAAATACATTTACATTCACGTGCATTTTCATTCATCTTCAGCTTATGCTTATGGGAGAGCTTCAGATTGTCTTGCTACTTCTATTGTTAATAGCCATTTAAAAGGAAGAGGAGGTATAGTAAGAAAAGAAAAAAGAAAAAAAGGAAAAGTCTACACTTAGTAGATCTACATACAGTTACTTTGAATTCCACAATGTTTGTAGAGAGAAATAAAGTTTACAACTCCTCATTCAAAGTTTGAAAGTGAGACAAAATTTCTCCCATAAAACAATCAGTGCTATGGTTAGAGACCTATCGGTCTCATCAAACATTAGCTGCCACCAGTCTTCGGCACTTAACATCGGGCGCTTCAAAATTAACCTTCCCAGGTGATTTGTTCTTTCGTGATGGATTGCCGAGCAAAATAACGTTAGATGTTTCAGCTTTTCTTCGTTGGAGTTACAAAGTCAGCATTGATCAATCATGTTACTAGTTCCCAACTAAGTACTTGTTATTTCTTTTGTGTTAAACAAGTTTAAATGAAACTTCATTTAAGTTCTTCTCCGTTGTAGATCGGGAAATAGTTTCCAAAAGTTTTGGGTTTCATTGAGAGTTCTTTTATCATATGGGACGTTTTTCATTATACAATGGTTTCTTTTTGTTCGCAAGTTAAACACCAGTCGTGTCTCCATAACATTTTTATTGCATGCTCTGGGTTTGTTTGTAATGTGTCCAAATTGATATCAAGGTCAGCCATTAAATCTCTGCATCGATTTACCCAAAGCATGAACACTGAGTTCTCATTGATGGGGCCTGTGTTTTGCAAGATTTGAAATTGTAAAGGTTTTTCGTCAACATGCTTTTCCTGTATAGGGAGAGCATGTTCCAACACACTTGAGCTTTGATGGATGTTAAGCTAAGTTTGTGTCAGATACAAGCGGTGGGTGTTCCTTTAGGTAGACTCAAGACTCTAGACCAAAAAACGTTCTCAAGAGTACTCGATAAGTTCTGTGGGTAGCCAAATGCGCATTCCACGCCAAAAATGAGTGCAGGGACCACCTTTTGTTTATAAAATGTTAATACCGGCAACAGGATTGGCATACTTTTTATTTAAGACGGCTGCCTGAATTGCCAGTTGGTGGCATTTCTTTTTGGTTCTTTCAAACCATGGGCTGTCATTTATTTTGGAGTTAATTTGCATTCCCAAATAACGTGCGTTCATTGTGATGTTTAGTGCAGTTTTGTCCATGTGCCATCGAAAGTGTGGCTGTTGTTGCTTTCTCTGGCCACTCAGATTTTCAAGGACAAGTATTTCTGATTTTGAAATGTTAATACTCAGCCCATTAGTTCTCACATATTGCCCCAGTGCATTTAATTTTCTTTGGAGGCCAATTGGAGTTGAATCTAGTAGTATTAGGTAATCTGCATACAAGAGATGACGTATATGCACTCCATTTAGTTTAGATGAGAATGATCTAGTACTTTCGATGGCTTGATCGATATCAGAAATGAACAAGTTGAAGATAATAGCGGCTAGAGGGCATCCCTGTTTTACTTTGCACTGTTTCTTAATAGGCTGGGATAGTTTACCGGAGCGATCTAATATAATTCTTATTTCCGTGTTTGTGTGCAGTTCCTTTATTGCCAAAAAGAGACTTGCAGGACATTTCTACTTGGTCATTTTTTACCATAATATCTCTCGATCTATGCTGTCGAAAGCATGTGATGAATCAATTATGGCCAGATAGATCTTATTTTTTGTTCTTATGGCATCCATCTTCAAGATGTTGACAATTAGGAGATTTAGACTGCACCCAACTCCTTTGACAAAGCCTGTTTGTCTCTGATCAATATGCTTCTTCATGATGGGCTACGCTAATAGCTTGCATTGTAGGAGCGTAGCGTAGATCTTACTCTGCACTTCCAGGAGTGCAATTGGGCAATAATCTTTTGGGTTTGCCCTATTTCCCTTTTTAAATACTGGTACAATTATTGCACTTTTCAGGAAGCTGTTGTCACACACATGCTTGCAATATTCTTAAAGAGGTTATAGCAGAAGTCCGACCAGGCCTGTGGATTTTCTTTTAGTATAAAGTTGGTTAGGCCATCCGGGCCGGGAGCACATGAAGTGCTCACTCTGTTAATAATTTCTAAAATATCAAATCTCTCAAATCGCAAGTCCAACGTGTCTAGGGCGGGCAAGGAGGGATCTACAGAATTTCCTTTCTTCTTATAGAGATACTCGTAATGACTCGTCCAATCGTTCTCAGTCACCGTGTTTGTTTGCAGTGCAGTCTGGGAGCCCTCTTGATCATTGAACAAGGTCCAGAACTGACGTGTGTTATTATTTCTCATTTTTGAAAGCATTACTTGTGCATCATGTTGGAATGTGATTGATCTATGTGATTTAAGCCAGCTTTTATATGACTGTTTTATCTTTTTGTTGTTATCCGCATCTTCAATTGTGTGTGATTTCCCGCATGCTCTGATTTGAGCTTGCATCTTGCGTTTTTGTTTCAATATGTCGAGGACAAATGCGTGTTTATTAGTGAATACATGGTTCTTCAAACCTTGTTCTTGTCCATGAAATTTTTGAGTAAATGTTGATATTCCAAAAAGCCAATGCTCGTTCTGATAAGCATTGTTAGTGAATTTGATGATATGTTTGGTTAATCTGAGGCTAATTCGACTTGATTCAACATAACTGTACATGACCATTTTGGGGGTCATAGATTTTCAGTACTAGGTTGTGGTCACTTTCGAGTTTTGGAACTACCTGTAATGATTTAACACGCATATGCAGAGCTTCAGAGACAAAAAAGTAGTCCAGTGTTCACTCTTGCGCCTGTCTCTTCCAAGTTGCTTTTGCGGGTATGTCACCTGGAGTGTTGTCGTTTATAAGTTGTATGTTTCTAAGTTCCATTTCAAAGCACCATTGTTCAGCTGCATTCGGTCTTGTCGCATTTCGGTTTTGTGTTTTATTGAATTTCTCCAAGCAGTTGATATTTAAATCTCTGCATACAAACATTTTTGGAGCCAGTTCTAACTCATAAATTTGGTCTATTATGTATGTAATTTGATCAACAAAGCCAAATGCGCCATTTGCACTTTGTTGCCAATAACCGTTGATAACGTGAAGGCCATCTTGTTCACTCTTTTTTATGCCTTCGGTGACCAATCATGTTTTTTGAATGTATGGTGAGATATTAATGGCTTCTTGAATTTTATAGCCACAGTTCTTTTGTACAAATGTCAATAGTCCTTCCGAAGGTCTTCCCATAATTCTTTTAATTGCTGGATTTAGGGAGATTTCATAGCCTTCTATAGTCGGACACTCAGCAAGCCAGGTTTCCTGCAAACACACTATGTGCAAGTTTCCCAGCCAGTTCATTTGAAAAAGATGAACAAATCCCTGAGTGTTCCAGCATCCAATGGTGATCAATTTTGGTGATCCCAGTTCGTAGCATTAGCTTCGTTTCTGAGCGACTAGAGCTTTTGAAATCCAACTCCAGTCTGCAGAATCGCCACTGACTTTATTTAAACAAGGTGATAGGGAAACTCATCTCAGGGGAGGGCATTCATGTACGAAAAGTATCTTAATGGGTTCCCTACTTTCAATTGCTTGCAGAGTTCTTGTTATATCTTCTTTATGTGCTTTGTTTTTTTCATCAGATTCTTGCTGGCAACTGGCACTATTCTCGGATCAAAGATTATTCGGGTCATTCCGCACAACCGGTTGGTTTTGTCATCTGTCCTTACAGGACTTTGCATCTGATTTAACTTGTTTAACTTCCGAATCTTGATGAGTTTGTGTCTCTGTGCTATCAAAACCCATTGATATTAAAGTTGGTACAGCCTCTAGTATGATGTTACATATTATTCTCGAGTCGATGTGAAGTTTCACTGCATCGTTTTGATTCTCCTTCAAAAATTCTACAATTTTTATGTCATTCGTATTGATCGTACGCAGACTTGGCACATAATGCAGTAATTGTTCCGGTTGAGAGACAGGTCGTCTTCAATACCTTCTATCCGTTCTAGGCGTAGACAGTACTTTGCATTTAAATGTTAATTGATATTTTGCTTCTCAGTTTTATTTTTCACAGTAAGTGTTTTTTAAAGTTTGTTTTGCTCGCCATCATGAAGGCCTCCCTCTTGTGTTTTACTGTGGTTTTTAATACTCCTGTTTTTGTCTAAATTGTTTTTTTGGTTTTGCGTGCTTTTTTCGTTGCAAGTCATTAGCTGGAACATCACTTTGTGCTAAGACAGCTCTGTTGTCTTGATGGTTTAGTTAGCAGTAAGTTTGTTCCATTTTTGGGATAGGGTCACAAAGGGGGGGCTCTGTGGGGTTTCCAGCCTTGTTGGTAAATTAAAGGTAGAATGCACTATTGTGCATACTCTTGTTGGTTTAGCCTTGAGAATATGCGGCGGATCTGGAAGTACAATAGTTTTGTCTGCTTCACAGTCAGCGCTTTTCGCTTTTTGGACTGTATCAACTTCGTATAGTTCATCTTCTTCGTAAATAGATAAGTCCAAGTGGTTGATTGGAATTGCGTTGTTTGATGAGAGGACGTCTAATGTTGCATCTTGCGTTAGAACACTGGCCTTCAAGTTGGATGGCACCGCAGGCTTTGACTGTGTGCAAACGGCATTTGAATTTAGGGTAAAGCTTCTAGCTTTAATATTTCGAAGAAATGTTCTCGAATTGTTGAAAGTGCGAGCTTTTTTCCCCTTTAGGTTTTTGGATTTTTTAATTTGCAATGGTTTTGATAGTACAGTTTTTTCAACTTCTTTTGGGGTGCTTTGAAGGTCGAAAATACTTCTTTGGTGGAGTTTGTAGTCATGACCACTGGTAACACAGGTCTCTGAAGATCAATGATTCGGTCTCTCAGGTCCACAGAGGTAGAAGGAGATTGTAAGTCGACATTTGCAATGTTTCCAGTGTTTTGCGCACTTTCCACCGCGCTGGCAAAAGATGTGATTTTGGCTGCTGACTCAGGCTCAGTTTCCAAAGTTCTATCACAGACCTGGATGGTTGGTAAAGTTTGACTCGTGTCAGATGCTAAGTTTCCACTGTGTAAAGGGCTTTTTGGTATAGCATTAGTGGACAATATCCCTTCCGTGGGTATTTGTACTAGATCCACGTTATTAACCGGTTGACAAGTTCCGGCCAGCAGATGTTTGTTGGCAGAGATGGAAGGCTCTTTATCCAATGACTCTGTGTTTGATTCTTTGTTTGCCATGCTTTTTACAGCACTCTTGGTTCCAGGAGGCACCTGGGATGTCCTATGCTGATAAATGTTTCCCTCATGTGAGGAGTGATTGTGATGCCTTAATAAACCAAGAGCTTCTTTGGCCACCTCAGCCAGAAGTTTTTTCTCCTCACTATTGTTTTGTTTTTGATCTGCTAGGATAGACAAAGAAAAGTAAATTTTGTTTGTGGATTCATAGACCATTTGTTTAGATAGGTTATTGTTGCATTCCAAGTTAATAACTTTGGAGTTCATCAGGGCAACCAATGCAGTTAAGTCGTTCAGGCTGTCCTTCATTTGTTCATAAAGTTTAATGAATGGACAGAGAGTCAAAGTCATTGTCAATGTTAAAATTGGTTGCAGATCTAGCACAATTTTTGTAATTAATTTGTCCTGATTAAATGATCCTTCAGGTCGTCTTGATTTAGCTCTGTGCTGTACTCTTCAAATTTTGGGGTACTCCCATTATATGATCGATGAGTCAGAAGAAGAGTCATCAAGACTAGACTCTTTTACATTTTTCGTAGAAGTCATACTCGAAATTGCATCTGTGAAGTTGTGCATCGATCATTCTTTACTTTGTATTGAGGGTATTATGTTTTGATTCCCCTCCTTCTGTACTTTTGATTGGGAGCAATAGATACCTGTAGAGTGACTGTCTTCAATACTCTGCGTTTAGAAGGAGCAGTTCGACCAGTGATATCATTTGAGGGGTTCACTTTAGTGGACTGCGAACCATTTTTAGCTGGTATTTGAGGGTTAAAAACTATTTCAGCCTAATCAGTTTTTGCTCCAACTTGTTCGAAATTGATTTTCGTTAGGTCTTGTAAAAGTTTATTCACTACCCCAAGTGAATTTGAACTTGGGGTTCCAGAAAAAGTATTTTGTAGCGTACACTGATGTTCTGCATCTTTTGTCGGTTTATTGACCAGGAATGTTTCAAGAATTGTGAGGTCTAGAATAGAAGGGGCAGGCGATAATCTAGGCCCTTTCACTGACCTGCCTGGGTCACCTTCCCCAAGATCGCTACTCCCACAAGGAGCATGTAAAGTGTGCACAATCAATGCTTCTTGAGCAGTCTCCCATGTTTTGGGATGTGTTGCATCTGTATTTATTAAGATCTTCTTTGATCTTGAGCAGAGCTTGCCAAGGGGCTCATATACGCTAAACACTTTATTGTGAGATATTATTGGGCAGTCTTTATGGATCAGCTCATAGGCAGTCATTTGAGGTGCTTTGTTTGTAAACAGAAAATGTGTGGTATGCTTCGGCAGGCTCATTGGAGTGACAATAGATTTCTCAATCATGTTGCAGACCATATCAGGAGATGCTGGTAAGTTTTCAAATGAGTCTGACGCCGAAAAGAAGGGGGTAGCATGCATCGGGTGCTTCGTTTCTCTGATGGCTTTCTGCTCCTCAGAGCGACTGCGCTGCATCCGTCGACAGACCGACGGTGCATGCACGGCCAAGACACGCAAGGAAGAAACAGCTTGGGACTCAGCCGGCGAGCACAGAGAGCCTCCAGCGGTGTTCACGTCACCACCCCCCAGATCCGCCAACATATCCAAGGAACTCGCCAAGAGCATGGTGTCCGTAAGTGAATGTTTGTGAAGCATTATCTTTGCTTGAGCACTGTCGTTAGATGAAATGGGTGGGGGCCGCTTAGTTCCTGCATTCAGAGCATTCAAAGCATTCAGGGAGATTGGTGACAAGGAATTTGGCATTGTTTTCATTAAACTTTGTGTGGAGCTATGAAATCTCGTGCTAATTAGGGGGAGGCTTTTGTTCATGTTAGAAGCACTAAAAGTGTTAGTATAAATGTTAGTATCCATAGTCAGCCTTACTTTAGTATGATGGACGGCTTCCGTGGTGAACACAGCGTCGCTTGCCTCACGTCGCAGCTGTAGGCGGATCAGGGGATGTTGGAGGACTCATCCTTGCCCACTTGGACACTGAGGGAGATCAGGGTCTCCCATTACTGAAACCTCACCACCTCGCCACCAGTGACTCACAAGACTCTGCTGACTCTGCTGACTCTGCGACCGCTCCGCGGAGAGTCTTGGCTCTTATGGTGTTTGGCAGCAAGTATGCTCTACCTCCAGGCAAGAGCAATGGAAAAAATCCTCAGGTCAGCAAAGACAGAAAGACAGGAAGACTCAAGACTCTGCTGAATCTAACCTGAATATCCGAGAAGTCAACAATTTATCTTCCGCCAAAACTCCTATCCTTTCAAATCCCACTGTCTAGCTCCAGAACTATACTTGCTCACCTGTATACAGACCTCCAGGTGCAATCACGTCCTTTGAGGAGGACATCTCCCACCTTTTGACCATTAATACAAAACCAGGCTTGCAAATTAAATTATTGGGCGATTTCAACCTTGGCCTTCAAGACCCTAATGATACAAATGCCTCCCTGATCAATGACACTATCACAGAATTAGGTCTGGCACAACGCATTAACAAGCCCACAAATGCTAAAGGCAGAACTCTAGAGTGTTGGCTGACATCAATTGTGGCATCTCCTTGACTGAGTTCACACCCTGTGCCTGGTCAGACCACCTTCTTATCAGTTTTTCTATACCTATAACTACACAAAAAAGCCCACCCCTCATCGTCCCACTGCAATCTCTAGCTTGGAAAAAACACATCACCATTGAGAATCTCAGACCATTACTGCACCCAATCACTTACCAGCCAGATTTCCAATCCCACATCCTTAGTCAAACTCTACAATGACGCACTGGAACTAGCCTTGAACCAAAAAGCATCACTAAAATTAAGAAAGATCAAACCAACTGCCCATGTGAACAAATGGTTCTCGGCAGAACTAAAAGCACTTTGTAACCTCAAGAGAACAGCTGAATCTAGCTGGACGAAAGCCCCTTCAATCTCCACTAAAGAAAAATTCTCCTCAACAGCAGCTACATACAAAGCCGCTATTACGAACGCAAAAAAGAGATTTTCAATATGAGAATCCACAACGCCAAAATCCGGCACAAAAGAGTTATTCTCCATCCTAAGAGAACTGGAATCACCTGCCCCCCCCACAGATGACTGCATCAAGGACAAAACTTGGGATAACAACATCCAACAAGCACTCTCTAATAAAATAGCTCTCCTGCAAGCTAAAATAGAATCCAAAAAAGCCAACCTCGCTACCAAAGACCACGCAAGCTACACACTTAGCTCACCCCACACTGACTGCCCTCCCTTCCATTTTTCACCAGTTACAAAGAACGAAGTAATCAATATAATTGCTAGCCTAAAACCATCCAATTGTCTAGGTGACCTATGCCCTGCATCAGTTATCAAGGATGGAGCAAATATCTAGCTCCATTTATCACCACCCTGATCAACTCTTTGTTTAAAAACTCGGCAGTCCCACATAACCTCAAAGAGGCTTGGGTCCTACCGTTACTCAAAAAACCCAACCTTGACCCTAACACACCTATGAACTACAGGCCCATCACGACTGTCCCCTTTCTCCTAAAAATAATAGACAGAGTAGCATACCTCCAAATACAGCAACATTTGGAAGACAACAACCTTCTAGGTCTGCGGCAATCTGGCTTTAGACCCAGGCATGGGACTGAAACAGCCCTCCTGGACCTAAAAATCCAAATGGATGGAGCCAGAGACAAGGGCAATCTGCCCATCCTGCTCCTGTTAGATTTGTCCGCGGCCTTTGACTTAGTCGAACACCAAATACTCACCAAACACTTCTCCCCGGCTGCTGCATTCTCCCAGGATGCCACCTTTTCGATTCGGTTCTTCCTATCAGACAGAACAACCAGGGTCTTCGCCCCTCCAGGCGGTGCCGTGGTGGATCCCGTCCCGATCCAATGTGGAGTACCCCAAAGTTCTTGCATCTCCCCTATGCTTTACAACATCTTCACCAAGCTCCTCTTCGACCACCTTGATGACCTGGGAGTTACATATACTAACTATGCTGATGACGCCCAGGTCCTCATCGTGCTCACGGAAAGCTATGAGGAGGATGTTGCAAAACCTAATGAGATCTACCTTGAAATCCAAGCATGGATGGCCACCCATAGCCTCTTCTTAAACAATGACAAGACAGAACTGCTGATAGTCGGCTCACAGGCCCGTCTCAATAATCTGAACCCCAGATACCAATCCTTCGCCATTGAAAGCAACATTATAAAAGTTTCAAAAGAAGTCAAAACCCTGAGCGTGTATCTTGACTCAACTCTCACTCAAAAACAAATTAATGCCACCATCTCATCCACAGCCTACACCAATAAACTTATCAATGCCTGAAAACTTTTCTTATCCACTAACAGTCATCTCACTTTGGCCAGGGCCCTCACACTGTCCAAACTGGACTACTGTAATACACTCTTTCTTGGCTCCATGAACCACAACTTGAACAGACTACAGATACTCCAAAACAACGATCTTAGATGCGCCCTTAATCTCCCACGCAAGGCCCACATTTCCTCTGCTAGAAAGGAATTTCACTGGCTCCCTATCCGCGAGAGAATTAAACTACGAGCACTGGTCATTACACACAAATGACAGCCCCAAGCTACTTATCTGACAAATTCACAAGACAGAATTCTACCAGACCAACTAGATCCCCATATCTACACCAACTTAACATCCCAAGATTCAACCTGAAAACAGCTGGGGGAGCTAGCTTTCCCGTGTTACAGCTAAATCCTGGAATGCCTTACCTATGACAATCAGAGCGACACATCGCTCTGGTCGTTCCGAGCCAAGGTAAAGGAACTACTCACAATTCAGCAATAGATTGTTAACTGCACTTAAATATATCCTGTGCCCTGTTCTCTCTATATTTAAAGTATCCTTGTATCTAAAGTCTATCAACAGGTATTCTTCTCTGACACTTGTATGTTTGTATCTAATATATGCCTCTTCATCGACCACTCTGTAACCTGGACCCTCACACTAACTATTGTACTGTATCATCCGATGTTAATGTCTTTATGTGCAACATTCTGTAACACTGCTGGTCCTAAGATATTGTGCCCAGTTACCTTAGGGTTTGGCTGCGCTATACAAATAAACAAACTAAACTAAACTAAACTTTGTTCACTGACAGTCAGAATATGACAATTCAAAACGCTATTTATATCTAGACGTTAGCCTTGTTGTATGTTCTTAAAGTTCTTTCCATAGGGTTTGGTGTTACATCATGGTGCACCTAAACGGGGCAATAAGCAGGATTGTTTGTACTAACACAAATGTGCAGTAATCCTTGGAAGTGTTGGCTATTTATTCCATGTTTAACATTACTAAAAACCCTGATAAAGTAGTATTCATTATTTTGCTACGCAAAACTACCAGACAAAAAATACTGCACTTCTATGGTGCATGCTGCAGCCATTCCCTATGTGTATGTATGATTATATTGCTGCACTAACAACAACACTCCAATATAACGGGTTGTTTACATGAGTACATTCTTTAATAAATTAAGTAGTTCATAGCAGGTCTCCCAATCAGTCCCGACATCTTGTTACCAACATTATAAACGCAACACCTTTTAGGGACTTATCATCAAAATGAATGTCAGACGTGATGTCATCAGTAATGTCATCTATGACATTTGTGATGTTATCTTTGAAGTCCTGGGAGTTAGTCTTAGCAGTGCATGGTGGTGGTGCGTGTTATGGTTGCTTAGCTTACCATAACTGGGTAATTTCAGGGGCTTTTTTTATTTTACTTGTAACAATAACGTCCCTTTAACAACATTTTTTCACTGAATTTGATAGGTTTTTTTATAAGGGCAACATAATCATTACGCCCCTTTAACAAGGTTTTTTCAGTTTATTTCATAGGTTTTTACCAGTGCAACCTTAATTTGCTATGAGTTCCTTATATTATACTCAATCCCAATTTAGCAGCTGTAGAGTCCGCGAACAGTGCGTTAGGCCGCGGACAGAAGGTACATTTATAAAGCCCAGAAGCACAGGGGACAACAGAAAAACTTGTACCCTTCAACCAACAAACAGATGTACATAAAACAACATTACTTATATTTACTGCATGCAAATATAGCTTTTTAGACAAATGATTATTTCAAAATGTACGCATTTTTATCTTTTTTTTAACACAATATAATTGAATATAGCAAGCGTAAACTCCAACTGTAAACCTCATATTATCAGTTCGGCACAAATGTTCATAGAGACTCATATACACATACAGGGTAATTCATAGAATTTCGCAGAAAAGTGTCGCAAGCGGCTGGCGCAGAGTGTCCGCGTGCGATCGTCTGCGCCAGGCGCGTGCGCTAAAACCGATTTCCGCGCACAGCGTATTCATGGATTTAGGCTCCCAAACCAGCCGTGGCGCAGAGTATCGCAGCGACCCTGCAGCAGCGCCAGTAACGCCCCCAAGAACGCCCTCGCGCAAGGAAAAGCCATCAAAATCGCTAAATCATCACAAAGGGCTGCGCTAACCCTGGACCAGTTTACAGGGCTGCCAAACAAGGAACGCAAAGCAGGTAACGTTTATATCAGGGGTACGTGGGAAGTTTTACACGCGATTAGCTAGGGTACATGTATTACAGGGGTACGCGGGAATTATCACACGCGATTTGGCTGGGTACGTGTATTACAGGGGTGCGCGGGAATTATCACACGCGATTTGGCTGGGGACGTGTATTACAGGGGTGCGCGGGAAGTTACACACGTGATTAGGCTGGGTGGGTCCTCACAGGTGTTCCCTGTACACCCTCCACGGCCCCTGCAGGCAGCCCACAAACAGGGGACTACCCTGCACACCTGCTCATGTCCCCCAGCACCCCCACCCCCCAGCACTGTGGGCCACCCTCCACCAGGCCCCCACTCATGTCCCCTTGCACCCCCAGCCCCCAGCACTGTGGGTCACCCTCCACCAGGCCCCCACTCATGTCCCCTTGCACCCCCACCCCCCAGCAGTCATGGGGCACCCTCCACCAGGCCCCCACTCATGTCTCCAACCCACCCCACCCCCCAGCACTGTGGGGCACCTGCCAGCAGGCCCCCACTCATGTCTCCCACCCACCCCACCCCCCAGCACTGTGGGGCACCTGCCAGCAGGCCCCCACTCATGTCTCCCTGCACCCCCACCCCCCAGCACTGTGGGGCACCTGCCAGCAGGCCCCCACACATTTCTCCCACCACCCCCACCCCCAGCAGTGCAGGGACACCCTCCACCAGGCCCCCACTCATGTCTCCCACCCCCCCATCCCCCAGCAGTCATGGGCACCCTCCACCAGGCCCTCACTCATGTCCCCCTGCACCCCCACCCCCCGGCACTGAGGAGCACCCGTCAGCAGGCCCCCACTCATGTCGCCCAGCACTGAGGGGCACCCTCCACCAGGCCCCACTCATGTCCCCCAGCACTGAGGGGCACCCTCCACCAGGCCCCCACTCATGTCCCCTTGCACCCCCTGTTAAGCGGAAACCTGTGCAGTTCCCTCTGGGACCACTGCAAAAGATTTAGGACTACAGGCGTTGGCGGTGAACCCACTTGGTAGCAGTCTGCACCACACAGATTCACGTGGTAGCTGTGGCTGAGCAGTCAGATCTCTCTCAAGAAAAGTTGAGCAGTATGTGGAGTATACAAAATAGGGCAATTCTTCACAGCAAGACAAGCAAACACGCACCGAGGCTTAGTGTAAAGATATTACGGTATTTATTTATAATGAAACATCTATGGAAAACACTAAGGCAAATCACGGCAAACAAATCAAACACAATTACTCTACGAATAAGAAAACGCTCAATCCCCCTAGCAATATCTCGACAACTCTAGGTTCTACCGGTACCACTTATTTTCAGACAGAGGTGTATACCTCAACCTAGATGACACTTGAATATTAGTTAGGACGGGAGAGAAAAAGATAGGCAGGTTACGAAATCAACGCAGTTCAATACTTCGCGGGTAGAATGCACGGCAAGAAGGCAAGCATCACAATAGAGCATAAAGTTCAGAGGCCAGGCCCACTCGGAGAGAGGCGAGGTGCGATGTCCCAAAAAGTCTCTAGCGGAGATGCATTCAAGTCTTATAGCAAATTGTTATCTGCAGATTGAACCAGTTCAGAACAATGAATGAGAACAGCTTGGAGGCGACCCAACGGAAAAGAGAGGATTAAGACACCTCACTCAAACCGATCAAAAGGGAAGCCAGGCGGACACGGTACCTTGTTGTGGAGGGCAGCTCCGGAGGGGGCAGTTGTTCCTGGTGGTGGATGCACGTATGGTCTTTGCCAAGAGTAGAGAGGTTCTCGTCGTCGAAGAAAAGTGAAGTCCGGTGCACCACCAGGGAAGAGACCAGCCGCGGAGTGCTCCGTCACAAGGCACCACCTTTTGGTCGCGGTACAGGGGTAGTGGCTATCCGGTTGCCGGGGTGCTCTGCACGGGCAATTCGACCACTGCTTCCTGAGGCGAATAAAAAGCAAAGGGGACTGGTTGTTCCCACCAGTCAGGGGAAGAGACTCTCCGGCAGGGAGATCTCCTCTGTCGACGGGAAATGGTGAGTCGACTCAGCAGGGCTCCACCGGAGGTGTCATCATTGCAGGTTGGCTCAGCGTTACCCTCGTTACATTCTTAGGTCCTGTGGCGACTTCTGAAGATCCAGTCCCAAAAGCCCTGCTTTTATGCAGAAAACCCCCATTCATTCAGCCTAGCTGTCAATCAACACATGCTAAGTGGTGAGCGGGAAGGCTCACCACTTGGGCCAATCACTCCAGAGTGTGACCTGAGTTGGCAAGGCAACTCGGTCCAGGGTGCCTAAACCCCCTCCCACACCCCTGTGGTAACCCAGACAGAATGGCACCACTTTGGAGGGTCTCTGGACAGAGGCCCGCCAAAAGTGGAACAAAGGGCTCAACCTTTGGTTTAGGAGTCACAGAGACGAACAAAGACGCCATTTTACAAACCGAGTTCTGGCAGAAAATACCATCCGATAAACTTATTTAGGATAAGTAGACCGGTGGTACGTTAGAGATTAACGAGGAAAAGTATCAATCTCCAACAATGGGACGAATCCCATAGGGTTATGTTCGGGGTCGAACATAACAAGTAGTTTCCACTGCCAGCAGCCAAAACTCGACGAGGGGGGGACGGGACAGTGCCCCCTCGAGTAACAGGTCCAGGAGTAATCGAAGTACCCCTACTAGTACCTCCACAATAAGGTGGTTTGTACTAGTCCTGTTAGTAAATTTCGGTCTAGTAAAGCCAATGGTGACTTTACATGCCCGGGGAGACAGTCAGTCCCCGGGTATGGAGTCTATGGTGGAGGTCCGCTAGGACGCCCCAGTGTTACGGCACGTAGGGTGCGGTGTAACACACATAGAAAAACATATGATACCCTATGGAGTAAAAGACCCCATAGCCCATCAAACACATTGCTACTTCAAAGGAATTACACACATACATGCCCAAGAGTGGGAGGAAAAGAGTCTCACTCTTGGCAGGATGGAAAAAAACAAACTCCCGAAATCCAGCAAAGCTGCTGGGGGACTCACTAGGTTAGGAAATTCAGCCTAAACAGAGAATTCTCCCTAACACTCGCCCCCCCCAGACTAAGGGACAGGAGGATTCAATCCACTCCTGGATGAATCTCATACCTCTAGTCGATGACATACATCCTAGAGAGACCATCAGCATTTTGGTGGTGACATCCTGACCTGTGCTCAATTGTGAAATCAAACCCTTGCAGGCAGATCGACCATCTCAATAGTTTTGGGATTTGCCCTTTCATTTGCATTAACCATCTCAAGGGTTGGTGGTCAGTCTGAATGACGAAAGTAGAACCATACAAGTACGGCCTAAACTTCTTCAGCGCCCACACGATAGCAAAGCACTCTCTTTCGATTGTTGCCCACCTTGTTTCAAGATCCTTCAGCTTGCGGCTGATGAAGCAAATGGGGTGCTCCCTATCTTTCCCATCCAGTTGACTGAGTACGGCACCTATTCCTACATTTGAAGCATCTGTCTGCACAATGAAGTGTTGGCGGTAATCAGAAGCTCTGAGTACTGGGGTTTGGCAAAGAGCCTTTTTCAGGTTTTCAAAAGCCTGATTGCACTCCTCGTTCCATTTAACCTTTTTAGGAAATTTGGGCGAGGAGATGACATTCAGTGGAGAAGCTATGGTCCCATAGTTCTCTATGAAATTCCTGTAATACCCAGTGAGGCCTAGGAAGGCTCTCACCTGGGTTTGAGTAGTCGGTGTTGTCCAATTTTGCACAGCTTCAATTTTACTGAGCAAAGGCCTTATTTCTCCACCGCCTACCTCGTGCCCAAGATAGACTACCTTACTCTGTCCAATTTGGCATTTACTCGCCTTTATGGTCAGATTGGCTCGTCCAAGAGCCTGCAAAACATCTCTCAGGTGGGTTACATGTTCTTCCCAAGAATTGCTGAACACTGCGATGTCATCCAAGTATGCCATGCAGAAGTCCTCCATCCCATTTAGAACCTGGTTTACAATCCGTTAAAACGTAGCAGGTGCATTTTCCAATCCGAAAGGCATTACCTTAAACTGGTATAAGCCAACGGGGGTAGAAAATGCAGTTTTCTCCTTGGCATGGTCTGTCAGGGCTATCTGCCAATAGCCTGACGTCAAGTCAAATGTGCCGAGGAACTTGGCGGCGCCAAGTTTATCCACCAACTCATCTGTTCTTGGCAAAGGGTGGGCATCAGTCTTGGTGACTGCATTAAGAGCTCTATAATCCACGCAGAATCTAAGTTCTTTAGATCCGGCCTTTGGTACTAACACAACTGGGCTAGACCATGGACTAGTAGAGGGCTCTATTACCCCGAGATCAAGCATCTTGCTGACCTCACCTTTGATGTGGGTTTGTATGTTTTCTGAAATGCCGTATCCTCTGCTTTTGACTGGCAGACAGTCACCAGTGAGTATGTCGTGCTGGCCCCAAGGGGTCAAGCCTGGTGAAAGCGAGAACAGAGAGGCAAACTGATTCAACATAGATTTGCACTCTTCTTGTTGCTGGGGTGTCAGATTGGAGGAGAGATTCACTCCTTCAATTTTTTCATCTAAAGGTAAGCCTCTGAGGAGATCCAGAAGAGCTTCACTCTCTTCTTCTTCCTCGGATGACGCTAGAAGCAACGCTCCTATATCAGGTCGTGAGACATACGCTTTAAGTCGGTTGGTGTGAAAGACTGTCGGAGCCTCCTTGGGATTGCCCAAGTCCACCAGATAGTTAACCTCTCTGAGTTTACCCACTACTCGGAAGGGTCCCATCCACTTATCTTGCAAGGCCCTCTGCCTTGTTGGGATCATAACGAGAACGAGCTGGTCTTGAGCGAACTCAACCATGTTAGCCTTTTGATCGTGCCAGTGCTTGACCAATGCTTGCCCAGCTTTCAAGTTATCGCTTGCTTCCGTCATCATGTGCGACATTCTCCTCCGGAGACCTATCACGTAGTCAGTCACTCTGACTGGCTTGGGGGAAGGAGCACTCTCCAACCCCTCCTTAATCAGGGCCAATGGACCTCTGACGGGATGACCATAGAGGAGTTCGAAGGGCGAGTAACCTACGCCCTCCTGAGGGACTTCTCTATAAGCAAATAGAAGGTATGGCAGTAGAAGGTCCCACTTACGCTTAAGGGGTTCCTCTAAAGCACCTATCATGCTCTTCATGGTTCGGTTGAACCGATCTACCAACCCATTGGTTTGTGGGTGGTAAGCCGTTGAGAACTTGTAAGTTACTCTGCAGGTTTTCCACATGGCTTTCATGTAGTGGGACATAAAGTTTGACCCCCTGTCAGAGATTACTTCCTTCGGAAACCCGACCCTAGTAAAAATACCAAGGAGGGCCTTAGCCACAGCCGGAGCTGTAACAGTCCTCATAGGAATTGCCTCAGGATACCTAGTAGCATGGTCTACTACAACAAGTATAAACCTGTTGCCTGAGGAAGTTGGAGGATCAAGGGGACCAACGATGTCAATCCCTACTCTCTCAAATGAGACTCCCACGACTGGGAGAGGCACTAAAAGTGCCACATTCTTGGAACCAACCTTACCAGAGATCTGGCAGGTGTGGCAGCTCATGCAGTGTTTTTCTACTTCGGCCCCCATCTTCGGCCAATAGAAGTAGAGAGAGAGCCTTTCCTTAGTCTTCTTGAAACTCAAGTGACCAGCCAAAGGAATCTCGTGGGCTAACTGCAAGAACTGTGGTCTGTTCTCTTGGGGTACTACAAGTCGTTTGTAGTCTCCAGGTGCAGACTCGGTCGGTTCACTGTAGAAAAGGCCATCTTCCCAGTGCAACCTGTATTTCCCAGGCTCTTGCCCTTCAGCCTGAGCTTCTGCCTGGTGGCGAAGACCTTCCAGAGTTGGACATTCTCTCTGTCCCTTACTGAAGTCTGCCCTGCTGGGTCCACCTTCTGCCAGTAAAGACTGCAGCTCAGGATGGTTAACAGGATCCAGATCTCCAATGAGTTCCTGGCCTTCCATTAGCTCTTCCTCAGAGTCTAATTCTACCACACAGGGTCGTACCTCCCTCTCAGCCTCGGCTGGAGGTGGAGTTACGGGTGTAACTGTGGACAACTCGGGGAAGTCCGTGTTGGCTGCACTGGAATGCGGGCTGCTGGTTTCGAGGTAGATGCCTTAGGTTTCCCTTTCGCTTCTGATTTCTTGGAGACAGTGGCCGACAATTCCAGTGGAGCAGGAGTGATATCTTTCTTCATCATCTCCTGGAGAGTACTGCGCAGGGTCCTCTCCCTTGTAGGTCTGGTTATCTCCTGTAACCGTTTACTAGGAGGTCTGGGAGTATGCGATACAACTCAGAGAGTTTTAAATCGTTACCCAACAGTACGCGTCCTGGTACCTCACTCTGTATGCTGACAGGTATCTTCACAGTCATGTCGTTACACTGGATGAGAACTGGTAATTGGGGAAGCATCTGCACAGGCCCTCCAGCTAACTTGGTGAGGCATTTGGGTGCCTTAGCAACATCCTCACCCTGAAAAAATGATTTATCCACCACAGTTATGCTGGCCCCAGTGTCCCTAATGGCAGGTGTCTCCTGACCATTCACCTGGACACTGTCCTTATAATACTCTTTAGTATTATCGGGGATAGAATTATAGACATCTAAATTCTGTTGTTCCCACAACCCCAGAGATACTAAAGAAACGCTGGCTGAGACTCCAATGGGTTCGTCAGCTAGCAGTAGAAAGTTTCCACTTGCCATTTGGACTTCCTCCTCTGGAGCGAAGTCTAAGGAGACAAGCTGGACCCCTGAAGGTTTACCCTTACATCTGGGATCTCCTTTCACGTGGTCAGTCGAGCCACAAACAAAGCATTTACCAAATGCTTTCTGGAATGGTGGCTTGTTCTGACCTCCTTCCGGTTTGGCACCAGAAGGCACACTATTCTGCTGTGGTTTTCCCGGTGGCTTACCCTTCTGGTTTTGTTTGGGGGCCTCTTTGGAATGTGAGTTATTAGAATTCTCTTTTGAGTCTTTTTTAGGCTGTTTTCCCTCATCCTTTTTCTGAGTTGCCCCAGTATCCTTATGAGTAGCCCTGTTGGCAACCCACAAGTCAGCAGCCCTAGCTAGCTCCCTGGAATCCAATTCCTTCGAATCAGCCAAGTGCTGTCTGAGCTCAGGAGAACAGGCATCATAAATAGACTCCAACATAAAAAGATTCCTCATACCCTCATAAGTGTTCACTTTGTAACCCTTAATCCATCCCTCTAAGTTTTTCAACCTTTCACTCACCCAGGTAGCCCAAGGGGTACCATCATGCTTTTTGAGGGTTCTAAACCTCTTAAGATACTGGGAAGGGGTCTTCCGGAATCTAGCTATTAAAGCTAGTTTCACACTTTTGTAATCGTCTTATCCGCCTTCCCCAATGCCATTACCACATCAGTCGCAACAGGAGGGAGCCTAGAGAACAACCAGGGGAGCAAAGCATTCCCGGTGATGTCCTGCAGCCAATGATTGTATTCAAACAGTTTCAACCAATCCAACACATCCAATCTCGGTTCATACATACCCACTAATTCCTTCGGCATCTGGGGTCTTTTGGGACTGGAGCTCCTAGAGGAACCAGAGGAGAGAGAAGCATTTTCCATAGACATAGCAATATCTCGACAACTCTAGGTTCTACCGGTACCACTTATTTTCAGACAGAGGTGTATACCTCAACCTAGATGACACTCGAATATTAGTTAGGACGGGAGAGAAAAAGATAGGCAGGTTACGAAATCAACTCAGTTCAATACTTCGCGGGTAGAATGCACGGCAAGAAGGCAAGCATCACAATAGAGCATAAAGTTCAGAGGCCAGGCCCACTCGGAGAGAGGCGAGACGCAATGTCCCAAAAAGTCTCTAGCGGAGATGCATTCAAGTCTTAAAGCAAATTGTTATTGGCAGATTGAACCAGTTCAGAACAATGAATGAGAACAGCTTGGAGGCGACCCAACGGAAAAGAGAGGATTAAGACACCTCACTCAAACCGATCGAAAGGGAAGCCAGGCGGACACGGTACCTTGTTGTGGAGGGCAGCTCCGGCGGGGGCAGTTGTTCCTGGTGGTGGATGCACGTCGGGTCTTTGCCAAGAGTAGAGAGGTTCTGGTCGTCGAAGAAAAGTGAAGTCCGGTGCACCACCAAGGAAGAGACCAGCCGCGGAGTGCTCCGTCACAAGGGACCACCTTTTGGTTCGCGGTACAGGGGTAGTGGCTATCCGGTTGCCGGGGTGCTCTGCACGGGCAATTCGACCACTGCGTCCTGAGGCGAATAAAAAGCAAAGGGGACTGGTTGTTCCCACCAGTCAGGGGAAGAGACTCTCCGGCAGGGAGATCTCCTCTGTCGTCGGGATGTGGTGAGTCGACTCAGCAGGGCTCCACCGGAGGTGTCGTCGTTGCAGGTCGGCTCAGCGTTACCCTCGTCGGATTCTTAGGTCCTGTGGCGACTTCTGAAGATCCAGTCCCAAAAGCCCTGCTTTTATGCAGAAAACCCCCATTCATTCAGCCTAGCTGTCAATCAACACATTCTAAGCGGTGAGCGGGCAGGCTCACCACTTGGGCCAATCACTCCAGAGTGCGACCTGAGTTGGCAAGGCAACTCGTTCCAGGGTGCCTAAACCCGCTCCCACACCCCTGTGGTAACCCAGACAGAATGGCACCACTTTGGAGGGTCTCTGTACAGAGGCCTGCCAAAAGTGGAACAAAGGGCTCAACCTTTGGTTTAGGAGTCACAGAGACGAACACAGACCCATTTTACAAACCGAGTTCTGGCAGAAAATACCATCCGATAAACTTATTTAGGATAAGTAGACCGGTGGTACGTTAGAGATTAACGAGGAAAAGTATCAATCTCCAACAATGGGACGAATCCCATAGGGTTATGTTCGGGGTCGAACATAACAAGTAGTTTCCACTGCCACCAGCCAAAACTCGACGAGGGGGGGACGGGACAGTGCCCCCTCAAGTAACAGGTCCAGGAGTAATCGAAGTACCCCTACTAGTACGTCCACAATAAGGTGGTTTGTACTAGTCCTGTTAGTAAATTTCGGTCTAGTAAAGCCAATGGTGACTTTACATGCCCGGGGAGACAGTAGTCAGTCCCCGGGTATGGAGTCTATGGTGGAGGTCCGCTAGGACGCCCCAGTGTTACGGCACGTAGGGTGCGGTGTAACACACATGGAAAAACATATGAGACCCTATGGAGTAAAAGACCCCATAGCCCATCGAACACATTGCTACTTCAAAGGAATTACACACATACATGCCCAAGAGTGGGAGGAAAAGAGTCTCACTCTTGGCAGGATGGAAAAAAACAAACTCCCGAAATCCAGCAAAGCTGCTGGGGGACTCACTAGGTTAGGAAATTCAGCCTAAACAGAGAATTCTCCCTAACACCCCCACCCCCCAGCAGTCATGGGGCACCCTCCACCAGGCCCCCACACATGTCCCCCTGCATCCCCACCCCCCAGCAGTCATGGGCACCCTCCACCAGGCCCCCACACATGTCCCCCTGCACCCCCACGCTCCAGCAGTGCAGGGACACCCTCCACCAGGCCCCCACACATATCCCCCTGCACCCCCACCCCCCAGCTGTCATGGGCACCCTCCACCAGGCCCACACACATGTACCCCTGCACCCCCACCCCCCAGCAGTGCAGGGACACCCTCCATCAGGCCCCCACACATGTCCCCCTGCATCCCCACCCCCCAGCAGTCATGGGCACCCTCCACCAGGCCCCCACACATGTCCCCCTGCACCCCCACGCTCCAGCAGTGCAGGGACACCCTCCACCAGGCCCCCACACATATCCCCCTGCACCCCCACCCTCCAGCTGTCATGGGCACCCTCCACCAGGCCCCCACTCATGTTCCCCTGCACCCCCACCCCCCAGCAGTCAGGGGCACCTGCCAGCAGGCCCCCACCCATGTTGCCCTGCACCCCCACCCCCCAGCAGTCATGGGCACCCTCCATCAGGCCCCCACACATGTCCCCCTGCCCACAGGACCTGACAATCCTCAAGCATGGGCCTCATGGCCAGCCACCACAGCCCAAAGACACAAACAAGTATTACATACGCCCATGATACTACTCCAATGGAAACAATGTAAATGAACACATGTGTCTCACACACACACAATGGTTGCAAGTGAACCTGAAAACCCATATCATGACATGCATGAAAACAATGAGATGAAACCACACATTGAAGAATGAGAAAATCAAAATAATGTATTAAAAACAACAGTAATGGCAATCAAAATTAAACAAAAAACACAAGTAAAAAAAAAAAGAAAATTAAGCTGGCTGTCCCTTTTCAAATGAAAATCAATAAATGATAATCCAAAAAAATGTCTTCCAAAGTTCCAGTCCATAAAAAGTAAATGAAGGGAAAAAAGAAATAGAAAACCATTGCTCATTGGAAAAAAACATTCATAGTAAAAAAACAATCCAAATGCAAAGTCCAACTATGTACAAAGTATTCAGGGTCCATCATCCCAACAGAAGAAATGAAACCTACAAAAAAACCTATCTAAAATGGAACTATATACAAAAGGTGGAGCAGTGTCCGTCGACTCCAAATAAAAATAAACAATAAAGGAAACCTATCACTAAATAACTATATACAATGGCGGCGGGCCAGTCCAGCGGCTCACTCAGTGGTGTTCCGGGCCAGGGCATCATCGAACTCCTCGTCTATGTCCCGGAGGCGGTCCTGTTCCATGGCCCCGAGGGTCCGCACGGACGCCGACATGTTCACCTCCAACTCCCTGCAGATTGCCTCGAGGCACTCGGCCCGCCTCAGGGCCCTCCGCATTGAGTTCTCCGCCCTGACCATCGTGAGCCGCGCCTCTTCCGCCCGCCGCCGCTCCGCATCTATGGCGTGGCCCAAACGCTGCCACACGGAAGACACTTCCGGTCCAGGGTCCTCCTGCCCTCCGGCCGATGCCTGCCCCTCCGATGTTGAAGGCCCCGAGCTATCGTGGCTCCCACCTACAGCCTCCTGCTGCTGCAGCTGCTGCTGTCCATGTGGCCTGTCCGATGGTGCCTGCACATCCTCCTCCAGCTGGGGTGCAGTCGTTGATGTGGCCACCCCTGCTGGACGTCCGACTCCCGACTGTGGCAGGGATCTGTTGTCCACCAGCCTGGCCGCACGGTCAGAGGCAGCTCCACAGGGCACCCAAGTGACACATGGGTGGGAAGATGGCATGGAGGACGACTGGGGCATAGGGGGTTCTGTGGAGGAGGGGGTCGGAACAAGGTCCAGGAAACTGAGGAATCCAGCCCTGGTGAGCTGTCCCAACGGGTCAACGCGGTCAACGAGCCATGCGAGAAGACGTGCAGACTCATCATGAAAAGACTGCAGGTCAGCTCGCATGGCCCGTTGACGCAACGCCACCCCACCCTGGACAGGCTCAACCTGGTGCAGGATAGCCACATCCGCAGGGAGAGGAAGGCCAGGTGTTGTAAGCCAATCCCCTCCCTGAGAACGGGTCTGGAGGTAGGCATCCCCGCTGGTGCAAGATGATGCAGTGACAGGAGCAGGGACAGGATTGCACACAGGCACCTCCGTGGCGGCCTGTGCTGCCTCCTGTCCCTGATCCTGCACTGCACCACTAGCACCAGTGGAATCCCCACCTCCAGACCCCGCCTCTGTCGCTTGCATGGCCTCCTCCTCCACCAAACCCCCCACCAACCTGGATGACTCCGTGCCATCTTCCTCTGTTGGGCCCTGTGGGGTCCCAGCTGCTCCTTCTGCTGCCGAGGAGTCCAACTCCAACCTCCGCCTCTTGGACCTCCCCTCGGCAGCTGCGGCCTGGGACACGGCACCGGACTCCTCACTCCCCGACGAGATCAGAACCTGGGAGGGGAGCCGGGCCTTGCGTCTCCAGCTGGTGGTGCAATCCCTGCCGCTGTGCTCCACAGCACCTTCTCCGCCCTCTTCATCAGTTGACGCTGCAGACAGGGAGAAAGAAAACACAGGCATCAGGGCACTGTACAATGGACTCATACACACATGACAGTTATACATGAGTGGCATTGGTAAACCTCAGACATGGCATCACAATCCCCAACACACATGTCATTTCAACTTGCACACATGAGCCATACCACAGCCATATTGCAACAGCCAGACCATCCATTCACATACAACAGCATGAGCAGCCAAAGGTCATCCACACATCACATGCAACACAGGGAGTGCACTACACATGCACACACACCACCAAACTTGCATGCATGTGTACACCTCCGCCAACTGTCGCAGTGTTCAGATCGGCATCCATGTCACACCTGACAATCATTCCTCCACATCCTGTGCATTGCAAGCCCACACACACAAGCACCATCCATGTGTCACACATGAGACCCCTCGCATGTGTCACCCTCACGGCCCTGTACACCCCCCTACTTGCCCACATAAAAATACATGTTCAACCTGCACACTCCTGGCACACCACCACACGCACAGCTTACAATCAGTATGCATGTACACTTACCGCTCGACTCCAGACGGGTCTGCCTCTCAAGGACCTGGACGTGGAGCGCTGGGGAAATGCGTTCCAGGACCCTCATCTGATCTTCCGACAAGTGGCCCCGGCGCCCCTTAGCATCCGCTGCCTTCAGGAGGCGCCGGGCCTTGTTGAGGGTCCTGGACCTGAAGTCCTCCCAGCGCTTCCTGACACGTTCGTAGTCGCGGACTGCCACCTCCTCCGCATTGATGGCAGTCACGATGTCCATCCAGATCCGAGTCCGTCCTTCCTTGTCGGCGCGCAACCTTCCGAAGGGGGCATCATAATGCCCCAGGACATGTTCCACCAGGACACCAACTTCGGTGGCAGTGAAGCTGGTGCCCCTCTGCCTCCTTGGCCGGGGGTTGCCACTGGTGCCAGATGTTGCAGTGCCCGACATGGCAACCCCAGAGGCAGGAGTGGGTGGGTAACTGGGTCGTGGGGCTGGGCTGTGGAACGATGGAAAAGCAGTCGGGAGTCTTCGGTTCCAGCAGTGGTGGTCACAGCAACAGCACCCCTGGCTGATGTGCAGGCAGCAAATGGCAGGGCACGTGGGCAGCAGGCAGTCAGGCAGCAGCAGATGGCAGGTGGGAGCGTGCTCAGGGCTCTGGGGGGCAGTAATTCGGCCTTCTGGGCAGGAGTGTGGTCTTCCGTGTGTGAACGCGTGGCCAGCTTGATACAGAGTGATTTCGCACTTGAAAATCCTGCACGTCTGCGTGTAATTCGAGGAAAGGCCCTTAGCTCGTAAGCGCGTCAGCACACGTCTGTACATTCATTGGCCCAAAGGCCACCAGCGTATGCGTGTCTATGAAGTCACGTGCACGTTGAATATGGCGCATGTTTGAAATGTTGCGTGTTAAAAAAATGAAAGACACGTCCGAGTGTCAAAGCGTGTAATTGGTGGAAATGGCCTTAGCGCGTACACGCGGAAGTGACAAAGTGTGTAATTGGTGGAAATGGCCCTAGCGCGTACACGCGGAAGTGACGCTGGACGTGTGGGCCTGCATAAAAGGTACGTGTAGAACACCATTTCCTTGTACGTGCTTTTCGTGGAGAGCGAGTGGGTGAATTCTGTACTTCTTGTCGTTTCACACGCGATTTACTTCACGGCGTTTCAAGTTTGTACTCCCTGTTGCCTCTGACAGCTTTTTCTCTTTTTCTGGTTTTCCTGGGCCTGTTCCCTCAAACAGCGTTCCCTTCTACTGTTGTCCTGTCTCCTCAGACAGCGTACAATTCTTCTTTTGGCGGGGGTGTTGCCAACGCGCACACGCGCTTCTTTTTCACACTCTTTTTCCTGGCAGACGGTGAGTCACGCACGTATCTAACATCTGTGCTTGCCCCGTGTGTAGCCTACCCCTTCAGAGGTCATTCTAGGCTGCGTGTGACACGCATACGTTCATTCTTGTGTTACTGGGTGCCACAGCGTAGTGCAGGTTTATTTTTCCGCACACGTGGTCTAGGAGGGGTTGCGTGCACGTTATCTATCGTTTTTGGGCTTCCTGTGCGTTGCGTGACCCGTCATCTTTCCCCAGGGGTCACATTCAGCCTTGCTAGAGCACTAGGGTACGATTACCATCTGGTACCCAACCCCTTTGACCCCCAATTGCCCAGGACAATAGTTTACAGCCACTCCCATACGCACATTAACATCAGTGCCATGGTTGGGAGGCGAGGAATCCGTAAGGGTGGCAAAGGTGGACGAGCCACAAGTGGTGGCCATGGTGGATCCGGTAGGGGACATGGTCGTTACTTGCAGGGTGACCCTGTCCCCCCATGTGTGGAGGACCAGTCAAGGGCACCCATAATCCCCCCCCCCTGGTTGAGGGAGATGTGGCTGACACCATTCATGCTCAGCCCTTGTTGGACCAGCCCATTGTGGCACCAGACTTGGCTAACTCCATGGCTGACTTCCAGGTCAGCAGGCCTATGACACGTGCGCTGGTGCACGTTGATGTCATCAGGCCACGTGGATCAGGGGCAGCAAGGTCATCTGCTGCCCCAAGTAGGCAGGGTGGAGAGGCTGCAGGGGCAGCTGCGGCTCCATCCACCCCAGCTCTCACACACCCAGCCAGGACAGTGTCGGTCCTAGTCCATCCTGCTGACATTCCCCCTGACACCATTACACTTGAGCCAATGCCTGCACCAACTCCCATACTGAGTGTGCAATCCCACACTCCTGATACAGAGTCCACCAGGGCTCCTGCCCCTAGTGTCCAGAGCGGCGTAGGACACTCAGGATCCCCACCACCTTCCAAGCGGAAGAGGAAGAGTGCTCGTCCGGCACAGGCTGATGCCCCAGACACGGCTACATAGTCCGGCCCGTCGAGGAAGCCCAGCTTCACGGATGCCGAACTGAATGCACTTGTCGAGTATGTGTCCGCACATGATAACGAAATGGTCATTGTTGCAGGATCCAAGACCACACTTGCACAACGCCAGGCACACTGGCAGACCGTTGCGGACATCGTAAGTGCCCTTGGAATCGTGAGGCGCACAGCCAATGATTGCTATAAGCGCTGGAATGACCTAAAGGGCAGGGCAAAGAATAAGCTGGCCTCAAGTCATGCCGTAACTCTAGTGACTGGAGGTGGGTCTCCAGTAGAAGACATGGAACTCACTCCACATGAGTCAGTCGCTGGGACCTACGTCACGGAGGAACAGATCCAAGGCATGGGAGATCTGCCAGATTATGAGGCATTGCCCGATGAGTGCACATGCATGTGTGTGTCATCCATGTGCATGGTGTATGTGTGAGGGATTCTGTTTGTGTGCCAGGTGAGGGTGTGTGTGCCTGAGTTGTTTGGGTCACCCATGTGCTTCATCCAATACATTCTGCGCAGCAGCATTTGGCCATAGCAGTATCCCTTCTGCCAACAGTAGACATCTAGCCCAACCCCACGCCAGTTGCCCTTGAAGTGTCACCTTGCCACAACATTGTTGCTTATTTTTCTCTGTTCATTCAGGCAGATTGTTTGCATTCCACCACTTTTACTAGGCATTTCTCAGTCCTCTAGTCACATGTCTGACATGGCTATGGTAAAGTGGAGTGACTTTGTTACCTGGATATCATTTGTTTAGACATGTCCCTGTGCAATAGGACCATTTTGGACTGGCAGCTCCAGGTGAAAAATCAGACCTGTTTGAATTAGAAAAGCTATTACATGAGGGAACTGGACTGAATGAATAAGTGCTGCCCTCCTCTCCATCTTCACTCAATAGCAATGGTACATGCCATCTGTGTGATGGTTGATCTTCCATCTTGGTGTCATCAATGTGTGCCATTTGCCCCCCCTTCATACGCAGTGAGGGTGCATGCATGGGAGGGTTTTAGTCATGTGGGACATGTGTCAATCAAGTACTGGTTCTGTTGCTTCTCAGCCCTAATTGTGTGCCATAGTGCTAATGCCTGTTTCCATTTCTTTTCTTTCATGTCTTTGCAGGGGATGACGCACTTGATACAGCTGGGGTTGTGGAGATGGTGCAGACCCAGGAGGGGTCTCAGGCCCGACCGACCACCAGTGAGGGACGTTGTGTGGTGGTGGGTGAAAACCCACAACTGCTGCAGGTCGTGCTCTCAAGGGGTGTCTCTGGGTGCACCTCCCCCGAGCTGTATTCAGGTGTCGATTCGGATGATGAGACCTATGTGGCATCGCAGGTGAGTGTTCCTGGGAGGGATTATCTTCTGTCCGACCCACCTGCACCAGGGGTACTACCCTCAATGGGGATGTCAGTGTTGGCAGGTCCGCCTTTGGTGGTTACGGATGAAGGGTCACACTCCGCAACATCTGATCCTGTTCCTGGGCCAGCAGATCAGAGGGGGAATACAGTCCTGCAGCCTCATGCAGTGCCGGCACAGCAAGGCACAGTTCGCCTTGCCCCAGACAGGTGTGGTGCCCGCCGACGTGGTGGCCGTACGCCACCTGGCAATACCGCATGGGAGCAATCCATATACGGTATGGCTACCCAACAGGCAGCATCATCAGAGATGATGGCTCAGGCCATGGATAGGGTGGCCACTTCCATTGTCCCCCCAGAAAGGCTGATGGAGCGACTGCAGCAGGCAACAGACTCCATCTGCCAGTCACACAGGGAGGACATGTTGGCGTCAAACAGGGACAGGCGGGCGGCACTGGCGACTCTGCAGGATGCCCTTTCCATAGAGTCCCAGGGCCACAGGGAAGCCCTGAGGGTGGAACTCAGTCAGATCAGGACAACCCTTGTTGAGCTTGAGGCTTCAACACACAGAAGGACAGAAGAGCAGCTGGAGCGTCTCACACATACGCTCTCAGCTGAGATGCAGGCAACTCGGGCGGAGGTCCGGTCATCCCGTGAGTTGTTGCATGGGGACCTCCGCACGATTATCCTCCAGAACCAGACCTTCCACACTTGCATGCTTGATGCCATGGAGGAGCAGACTAGGGCTTTGCGTGGGCTGCCTCCCATAGTGCCACCACCTCCTGATGCAGCTGCAGAGTCTGAGGAGAGCGACCACAGTGATTCTCTCACAATAGGGTAGCCGTGTCGGCCAGGAGCCCATGGAGGTGTTTTTTTTCCCCAGAATCCACACAGGTGGGTTCTGGTGTGCATCCTGACCTCAGACCTCCTGGGTGGCCTCCCCCACCCCCCTCGGCCCATTCATGGCCCTTTTTTATTATTTTTTTATTTTTTTTTATTTTTTATTTTTTTGTTCATATTTTTTTTACAGTGTGTTGCCTTGTGTGGCTCCCGTGGGCATCCGCTGTATTGTGGCTGGGCACATGCAGGCTTGTCCTGATTTTGGGTTAGATTCTTGGGTTTGTGAGACACACACCCCTCCTGCTTCCCGTTTCCATGGGCTTGCAAAGGGTGTCCCCAAGTGACATTGACTTACACGGTGACGTTGGACTCCCACTACATGTGTGGGTAGTCTAGGCAATACTGTGTATACATTCCTAGTGCATATTGCTGTTGTGTTGTACACTGCATGTTGCATAGATGTGTAACTCAGCATCCATGTCTACCTCCTAATTTGCAGGTCCTTTCCTCATGTCTACACAAGGCCCTCTACTTTGGAGATGGAGCCCATGTTGGCAGCAGTGCACCTACAACTCTACATGGCGGCAACACTGTACAGTTGGAAGTGGTGGGAGTGCAGGCATTTCCAGGTGGTGAGACTACTAATTTCTTATATTCGTAATGTCATGTTAATGGTATTTTTGAGGGTCAGTAGCTGATAAGTGTTATTGCTAAATACCTGCTCAAGTGTGTTGTTGGTCCTGCATTAATGTGAGCATTTCAGGTGTCGCAAGTTTCAATTAGGGACACTGTACTTTGTGACACTTGTGTCATGTTGTGGGGATTACTTTGCTTGCCCTCACATAGCATGACATGGCATGGTGTGTCGTGTGGCGGTGCTGGGGATGGGTTGGGTGACATGGCACTGTCCTCATGTTGCATTTTGCAAGTGGGTATTCATTTTAGCTGCATGAATGCGTCTTTTCACGAAACTGCATTGGTGGTGTCTGTGTAGGTAGGGATGCACACATTGTAACACTTCCAGGTGAACAATCTCAGGCTGATATGGTTTTGACGGTTGATTCTCCAGACATTCAGGATCATTGTCAGGTTGAGTCATCATTCATTGTCAGATGGTATGTGCCAGGGCAGTGTGCACTCCACAGGGGTGTGATTTCTATGTGAAGTAATTAGCCACTAGCTGTGTACGGGCTGCCTCACCCCGTGCTCTTTCCCCTCCCATGCTCTGCGGGCGTGCATGTGGTTGGGGCTGTGGGGGCACCACCATGTCCACGGCCAGGCCCCGGCGTGTTGCAACGTTGTGCAGGACACATGCTGCCACTATGATCCTGCACACTACTGGGGGAGCGTATAACAGCTGCCCGCCAGAACGGTCAAGGGAGCGAAAGCACTCCGAATGTGCACTCCACTATGCCCCGGGTTGCAATGTGGGCTGTGTTATATCTTACCTCGGGTGGCGTGGTGGGGTTCCGAATTGGCGTCATCATGTGGGGGCTGAGAGGGTAGGCACTGTCCCCTGTGGAGGTGGTGATGGGTATCATTAGTGGGGTTGTGACCTTGCTCAGTATTTGACATGCATGCATGTGCAGTGGCATTCATACTCACCAAGCAGCCATGTATCGCCATGCCGCCCAGCTTCTAGGTCCCGACTTAGGGTGGACATTCGGTAAATGAAGCTGTCGTGGGTGGACCTGGGATAGTTGGCATATACTGAGGTGATGATTCCCGTGGCATTACATACTACCTGCATGTTGATGGAATGCCAGTACTTGCAGTTCCTATAGATGTGCTCAGATGCCCTGGGGGGACGTAGAGCCACATGGGTGCAGTCGATGGCACCCAGCACTTTGGGGAATCGTGCCACACCGTAAAAATCCAGGGCGGCAGCCTGCCTTTCTGCAGGTGTTCTGGGCAGGTATATGTGCCTGCGGACTGATGGGCGTGCAGTGATGATGTTCAAGACCTGGTGTAGGCAGCGTGACTGCGTGGCCTGTGACACCCCACCCACTATGGCACTTGTCCGCTGAAATGATCCAGTGGCTAAGAAGTGCAGTACATTGAGGACCTTTTCCAGGGGGCTGAGTGCTTGGGAGCACAGGGTGGGTGATGTGAGGTCATCCTCCCACTCACTCACCAGGTCCAGTATTATGTGTGGTGGATACCTGTACCTCCCATACACCTGGTCATCAGGCATCCCAAAAAGGCTGGTTCTGGGTGTGAAAATTCTGGCCCTGACTATCCTCCTCCCCCTCTTTGGTGGCCCACGGTCACTGCTGCTAGGAACGGTATATTCATCCTGGCGTCTGAGCTTGTTAGTTTTTTGCGAGCAATTTTATGCGTCGTGTGTCGACGTATGCCTGCTTCCTGCGTGTTTCCGGATTAGGACGTCATTTTTTGCGTGTGTTGTAGGCGAGCATGTGAAACTTCCCGCGCACCCCTGAAATCCTCGTACCCAGGCCAATAGCGTGTGGAAATTCCCGTGCACCCCGGAATACACGTACATAGGCCAATCGCTTGTATGCGCACTTTTGTCCAATTACACGCGATGACACTCTGACATGCAGTCTTTCCACGTGTGCTCCGTCATCACGTGCTATGAGGGAAACACCTGTGCGGGTCACGTCACAGACGCGTTTACGCGCTGAGGGCCTTTGGTCCAATAGAATCGCATATGCGTGCTGACGTGCTTACGCGCTAAGGGCCTTTCCTCGAATTTCACGCTGACGTGCAGGATTTTCACGTGCCAAATCACTCCGTATCAAGCTGGCCACGCGAAAACACACGGAAGACCACGCTCCTGCCCAGAAGGCCGAATTACTGCCCCCCAGTGCCCCAAGCAGCCTCCCACGTGCCATCTGCTGCTGCCTGCCTGCCTACCTGCCTGCTGCCACCGTGCGCTGCCATTTGGTGCCTGCACATCAGCCATCTGCAGGGGTCCAGTTGCTGTGTCCACCCCTGCTGGAACAGAAGACTCCCGACTGGGATAACATCGCTCCACAGCCCAGCCCCAGGACCCAGTTGCCCACTCCTGCCTCTGGGGTTGCCATGTCGGGCACTTCGACATCTGGCACCAGTGGCAACCCCAGGCCAGAGGGGCAGAGGGTCACCAGCTTTACTGCCACCGAAGTTGGTGTCCTGGTGGAGCATGTCCTGGGGCAGTATGATGCCCTCTTCGGATCGTCCCGCGCCAGCAAGGAAGGACGGGAGAGGATCTGGGCCGACTGTGTGGTTGCCATCAACGCGGAGGGGGTGGCAACCCGCAACCTCCAGAAGATCAAGAAGCGCTGGGAGGACTTGAGGTCCAGGACCCTCGTGAAGGCCCGGCGCCTCGTGGAGGGTGGCCGGGGCCGCATGAGTCCATCCAGATGAGGGTCCTGGAACGCGTACGTCCAGCGCTCCACACCCAGATCCTTGAGAGGGAGACCCGTCTGGAGTTGAGCGGTAAGTGGCCAAGCATTGCTGTGTGAGACAGGGCATGTTGCGGTGTGCTGGTTGTCTGATACTTGCCTGTATGTGTGACATAGGCCATGTACGCATGTATGTGTGCAGGGACATCATGGTAATGCATGTGCGACCAGTGATGTGTGAACCACATGGTTGTTGCATGTGTTTAAATGCGACATGGGGAGCCCTATGCAGATTGTACACGAGAGCATGCCAGTCTCTGTTCCTGGACATGGGTGGGGGTGAGGGATGGGTGCTGATGCCAGGTACATATATGGTAGCCATGTCTGTGTGCCTGACCTGCGTGTCTGTGACTTGTGAATGCCATGGATGCATGACACATGTCTGTGACAATGTACAGATTCACTGATGCAGCCTAGTTATCCTTGTATCCGCTGTGTTTGGGGTGTATGAGGCCAGATGGATGTGACTGAGGTGAAGTGTGTGCATGTGATAGGCATGACCCATAATGCATGTGAGTTCCATATCATTGTATGTTTCAAGAGTCCATTGGACATGTATGGAAATGTCCATGGCATGCACCATGCCTGTTACTGTGTTTGTTTTGCCTGGACTGACCCATGTGTTGTGGAGGGACATGATGGAAGTGTACTTTGACAGTGGTACTCATCTGCTATTGCTTCCTGTCTAGGGGACCATTGTACAGTACCCTGATGCTTGTGTTCTGTATCTCCCTCTACGCAGCGGCTAGTGAAGAAGAGGGCGGAGACGGCGCTGTGGAGCAAAGCGGCGGGGATGCCCTCATGGCTGCAGCAGAAGGGGTGGGTGAGCCCCCACAGGGGCCTGCTACGGCGGAAGACGGTGAGGAGCCATCCAGGTTGGTGGTTTCCACAGAGGAGGAGGAGGCCGCCACTGAGGCGCACATGGGGCCTGGTGGGGGCATCCCTGCTGGTGCAAGTGGTGCAGTCCAGGGGCAGGAGGCAGCACAGGTCACCGTGGAGGGGCCTGTGCATGTCGCTGTCCCCGACCCTGTGAGTGCACCACCATGCACCAGCAGGGATGCCCCGTCCCAGGCCCGTCCGCAGGTAGAGGGGATGTCCATGTCACCTGACTCCCCTCCACCTGCGGACGAGGGGACCCGTGGCCGAATGGAGAAGGTCCTGATTGGGGTCTCGATGCGCGCGGGTGCGATTCGTGATGATGTGCGTGATTCCCGGGAGGAGCACGCACGTCATCACGAAGAGCACCGTGCCGACGTGGCCCAATTGGGATCTTCCATGTTCGGGGGTTTCCTGCATGTGTCGGCCAATCTGGCGGCCCTCTCCTCCTCTGTGGAGGCTATACGCCAGTCGTTCTCCTTGCCGTCTTCCGGCCCAGATGCCACCAGGGCCCCCTGTGGACCTGCCCTGACCAATGCAGCCAGCTCGGTGGGGATCCCATCCCTGCCACAGTCGGGAGTCGGAGGTCCAGCAGGGGTGGACACCACAGCAACTGTACCCCAGCAGATGTTGGATGCGCCGGCATCTTCAGGCAGGGCACGTGCACGACGGCGTCGGTGGATTCCATCAGCCTGGATGCCGTAGTGCTGGCAGAGGCGGTTGCGTCAGAGGCAGCAGCAGAGTCAACGTGGGAGGCATCATGGCTTGGGGCCATCAACATCGGAGGGGCAGGCATCGGCCGGAGGGCAGGAGGACCCAGGACGGAAAGTGTCTTCCGTGTGGCTGTGGTTGGGCCAGCAGATAGGTGCGGAGCGGCGGTGGGTGGAAGAGGCGTGGCTCACGATGGTCAGGGCGGAGAACTCCATGCGGAGGGCCCTGAGGCGGGCCGAGTGCCTCGAGGCAATCCGCAGGGGGTTGGAGGAGGAGATGGCGTCGTCCCTGCGGACCCTCGGGGCCATGGAACAGGAGCGCCTCCGGGACATCGAAGAGGAGTTTGATGATGCCCTGGCCCGGACCACCACAGAGTGAGCCGCTGGACTTGCCTGCCGCCTTTGTATATAGTTCTTTAGTTTTAGGTTTCCTTTGTTTCTTCTTATGATTTGGAGTCGACGGACACTGCTCCACCTTTTGTATATAGTTGCATTTTAGTTAGGGTTTTTTGTAGGTTTCCTTTATTCAGTTGGGCTCATGGACCCTTGGATGTTTTGTACATAGTTCTTCATTGGATTGTTTTATTTTTTAGTTTTTATTTATTCACCATGGAGCAATGGTTTTTGCATTTATTTTTCTCTCTTGGATTGATTTTATTTTTAATGTGACTTTGGACAACATTTTTTTGAATTGTGATTTGTAGTTTTAATTTTTTTTGACGGACATGCAGCTTATCTTTTTTTTCTTGCCATTGTAGTTTGTTTCATTTCATTTGAATTCAATTTTTTTTAATACAATTTTGTTTTCATACTTCACTGTGTGGTATCATCTCATTGGTTTCATGCATGTCATGTTAGGTGTTTTCCCATTCAATTGCAACCATTGTGTGTGACGGACATGGGTTAATTTGCTTTATGAACATTGGGGGTTTAACATGTAATTTCCTTTTCCATGTGGGTGAATGGGTTACTTGGTAGGGCCTTTTGGCTGTGGAGGCTGACCATAACGCACATGATTGGGGATTGTGAGGACCTGGGTGCAGGGGGACATGAGTGGGGGCCTGGTGGCAGGTGCCCCACAGCGCTGGGGGGTGGGGGTGCTGGGGGACATGAGTGGGGGCCTGGTGGAGGGTGCCCCTCAGTGCTGGGGGGTGGGAGTGCTGGGGGACATGAGTGGGGGCCTGCTGGCAGGTGCCCCACAGTGCTGGGGGGTGGGGTGGGTGGGAGACATGAGTGGGGGCCTGGTGGAGGGTGCCCCTCAGTGCTGGGGGCGTGGGGGGTGGGAGACATGAGTGGGGGCCTGGTGGAGGGTGCCCCACAGTGCTGGGGGGTGGGGGTGCAGGGGGACATGAGTGGGGGCCTGCTGGCAGGTGCCCCACAGTGCTGGGGGGTGGGGTGGGTGGCAGACATGAGTGGTGGCCTGGTGGAGGGTGCCCCTCAGTGCTGGGGGGGTGGGGGGTGGGAGACATGAGTGGGGGCCTGGTGGAGGGTGCCCCTCAGTGCTGGGGGCGTGGGGGGTGGGAGACATGAGTGGGGGCCTGGTGGAGGGTGCCCCACAGTGCTGGGGGGTGGGGTGGGTGGGAGACATGAGTGGGGGCCTGGTGGAGGTGCCCCTCAGTGCTGGGGTGGTGGGGGGTGGGAGACATGAGTGGGGGCCTGGTGGAGGGTGCCCCTCAGTGCTGGGGGAGGGGGTGCAGGGAAACATGAGTGGGGGCCTGCTGGCAGGTGCCACACAGTGCTGGGGGGTGGGGTGGGTGGGAGACATGAGTGGCGGCCTGGTGGAGGGTGCCCCTCAGTGCTGGGGGGTGGGGGTGCTGGGGGACATGAGTGGGGGCCTGGTGGAGGGTGCCCCTCAGTGCTGGGGGGTGGGGGTGCAGGGGGACATGAGTGGGGGCCTGGTGGAGGGTGCACCACAGTGCTGGGGGGTGGGGTGGGTGGTGATAGACATGAGTGGGGGCCTGGTGGAGGGTGCCCCTCAGTGCTGGGGGTGGGGGTGCAGGGAAACATGAGTGGGGGCCTGCTGGCAGGTGCCACACAGTGCTGGGGGGTGGGGTGGGTGGGAGACATGAGTGGGGGCCTGGTGGAGGGTGCCCCTCAGTGCTGGGGGGGTCGACATGAGTGGGAGCCTGGTGGAGGGTGCCCCTCAGTGCTGGGGGGTGGGGGTGCTGGGGGACATGAGTGGGGGCCTGGTGGAGTGTGCCCCTCAGTGCTGGGGGGTGGGGGTGAAGTGGGACATGAGTGGGGGCCTGATGGAGGGTGCACCACAGTGCTGGTGGGTGGGGTGGGGGGTGTCAGACATGAGTGGGGGCCTGGTGGCAGGTGCCCCTCAGTGCTGGGGGCGTGGGGGGTTGGAGACATGAGTGGGGGCCTGGTGGAGGGTGCCCCTCAGTGCTGGGGTCGGGGGTGCTGGGGGACATGAGTGGGGGCCTGGTGGAGGGTGCCCCTCAGTGCTGGGGGGTGGGGGTGCTGGGGGACATGAGTGGGGGCCTGGTGGCAGGTGCCCCACAGTGCGGGGGGGTGGGGGTCCTGGGGGACATGAGTGGGGGCCTGCTGGCAGGTGCCCCACAGAGCTGGGGGGTGGGGTGGGTGGGAGACATGAGTGGGGGCCTGGTGGAGGGTGCCCCTCAGTGCTGGGGGTGGGGGTGCAGGGGGACATGAGTGGGGGCCTGCTGGCAGGTGCCCCACAGTGCTGGGGGTGGGGTGGGTGGGAGACATGAGTGGGGGCCTGGTGGAGGGTGCCCCTCAGTGCTGGGGGGGTGACGGGTGGGAGACATGAGTGGGGGGCTGGTGGAGGGTGCCCATGACTGCTGGGGGGTGGGGGTGGGTGGGAGACATGAGTGGGGACCTGGTGGAGGGTGCCCCTCAGTGCTGGGGATGGGGGTCCTGGGGGACATGAGTGGGGGCTTGGTGGAGGGTGCCCCACAATGCTGGGGGTGGGGGTGCTGGGTGACATGAGCAGGTGTGCAGGGTAGTCCCCTGTGGTGTCGGCTGCCTGCAGGGGCCGTGGAGGGTGTACAGGGAATACCTGGGAGCACCCAGCCAAATCGCGTGTAGAATTTCCCGCGTACCCCTGAAATACAAGTATCCAGTCAAATCGCGTGTGGAAATTCCCGCGCACGTACCCGGCCAAATCGCGTGTGAAACTTCCTGCGCACCCCTGAAATCCACGTACCCAGCCAAATCGCGTGTGGAACTTCCCGCGCACTCCTGAAATCCACGTACCCAGCCAAATCGCGTGTGGAAATTCCCGTGCGCATACCCGGCCAAATCGCGTGTGGAACTTCCCGCGCACCCCTGAAATCCACATACCCAGCCAAATCGCGTGTGGAAATTCCCGCGCACGTACCCGGCCAAATCGCGTGTGGAACTTCCCGCGCACCCCTGAAATCCACGTACCCTGTCAAATCGCGTGTGAAATTTCCCGCGCACCCCTGAAATCCACGTACCCAGCCAAATCGCGTGTGGAAATTTCCGCGCACGTACCCGGCCAAATCGCGTGTGGAACTTCCCGCGCACCCCTGAAATCCACGTACCCTGCCAAATCGCGTGTGAAACTTCCCGCGCACCCCTGAAATCCACGTACCCGGCCAAATCGCGTGTGGAACTTCCCGCGCACCCCTGAAATCCACATACCCAGCGAAATTGCGTGTGAAACTTCCCGCGCACCCCTGGAATCCACGTACCCAGCCAAATCGTGTGTGAAACTTCCCGCGCACCCCGAAATACACACACACATTATTTTTCAGTCAGCGGGTGTCCGTGTTTGTGGGTACCCCTTTGCACGTCATTTGTCCTGGAGGGCCACACTATAGGACATTCATCATAGCTGTATATAGGTGCTATTTGTTGGCGCACCTTTTGGCGCACATTTATTACAGGCGCAGGGACGCTACGGCCTGCTTTCTTGTGGCGGTCGTGTTTGTGCCTGTTCGCTGGTTTGACCGTGCGCTGTTTTGCCCTATTCGATTCCATGAATACGTGTTGTAAGCGAGTGTGTGGGCGTTCCGCGCACTTGCACCCTGTACTTCCCCCGTGACGCCCACATTTTGGCAAGTTGTTCCCCATTCCGAGTGTTACGCCCCGTGTTCTGCCTACTTTTGTTGTGTGCGCCGCGCTATGTGCGATTTTCGCTGTGGCCTGTGCGATTTTCGCTGTGACCTGGCGCACACCGTTAGATGGCCTGTGCGCCAACGTGCGCGGCGCACTTTTTTAGCGCACATCCGATGGTTTTCTCGCGCACGGCCTTCCATGAACGATGTGTGCTGCTTTTCGTGCGAATTTCGCAATTGCACTGTGATTTTCGCTATTCCACTGCGAATCGCACGTTTTTGGCCACTTGCGCTGCGCTAATTATTCCATGAATCGGCCTGAAAGTGCGTATTCAAAACCAAACAGTAAGTACACTGTATTTCTTTCTTTATTATTACCATTCCTTATGTAGAGATTTCTTGTAAGGAAATATTACTATTTTTTAATTTTAACAGAAATGGCAAACACACTTCAGTGGCTGGAAGAAAACTTTCCAACAGAAGAAATTATAACATCTCTAAAGGTAAACAATACATGGTTTAATATAATGAAATCATGTAATTTGTACAGACCTCAGTGAAATAATAGTTTCTTTTTTTCTTATAGTACATACTTTACATGAAGAAACAACATCCCAATTTAATTATGGAGAATCCCAAGAATCACAAAGGGAAGCCGTATCCCCAACTATAGATAACACCGGAGTGTTCCCCCAGCTTTGCTGTGTCTTGTGGTCCAGACTGGCCCTATAAAATGGCCGTCGCTGTTATCATAACAAAGGATAACAACAAAGCTGAATGGATCACCGCCACCTACCCGGATTGGAAGAAACAGCTTCCTGCCAGCCCCGTCCCCACTATAAAAGGGGAATGTTGCAGCCGGCAGTCAAAGCCGTGCTGCGAAGGCCTGTTGCCAAGGCCTAAGGTGCTCTCTGCAGCTCTCCACTGCTCGCCGATGACACCTCACGCCTCTCCTCAGAACTACCTCCTTTCGTACTCCACAGGTGAGCCTCTGCTTGTGCCGTGAGCCCCTGGCTGCACCCCCGCCTTCCCTCACGCTAACCCCCCTTTTGTATCGCCCACTGCAGCCCACCATCTCGACACCTTTGATAGTGACCTGTTCGATACATACCGCTCGCTAGGATCCAGGCTCACGTGCCTCCGTGCCTGCATGCACACATTGCCAGTCACTTCTACCCCAGCCTGCTCCTACTACCGTAACAAACACATAGGCTGAAGGTTCCCCAACCCGTCTCCCATTGTGGCCAACAGACCGTGCACCACGCCACCTCCCGCTCACTCGTCTGCCACTGTTCGCAGGCTCTGCCCTGCCCACATCCACACATCAGCCCTGCAGATCCTGGGAACCCTCACTGAGGCTCTGTGCCTCCCTATCTCTCTGCTTCCTGTCTCACCTATCCCCCCAAGACAATCGCACGTCCCCACAAGAAGGCCACAACAAAGGCACCTTTCTACATCTAGCTATGTCCACTTCACCGACGCTGCCCTGACCTACACTGAAATAAGCATTCCTACACCATGGGATATTGCCTGTGCTGTGCCTACGCACACTGCTGCCAGATCTTCTCTTAAGTATAGCTCGATCGGTTGCAATGCCACCAGCAATCCTGAAGCTAACCCTCTGCCCTTTGGTGCTCCCAATGATGTACTCTCTCTACGCACTCCCTCTACATGCACCTACATGGTTATCTTGCCCAAAGTTGAACCAATGACTAATATTGTGCCCAATGATATGCTGTTGCCTAGATCTGCCAGCACAGCTGTTGTGCCCAACGACGTGGATATGCCTAATGTTGTACCCAATGATATGCCTTTTTGTACCTCCAAAAAATGTGCCTTTGCTTACACATAACAGCACAGTGGTCTTGCCCAAAGTTGTATCAATGCCCAATGCTGTGCTCAATGATATGCTTCTGCCTAGATCTGCCAGCACAGCTTTTGTGCCCAAAGCTGTGTCAGTGCCTAATGTTGTGCCCAATGATATGCTTTTGTCTAGATCTGCCAGCACAGCTGGTGTGCCCAAAGCTGTGTCAGTGCCTAATACTATGCCCAAGTATATGCTTTTGACTAGATCTGGCAGCACAGCTTTTGTGTCCAAAGCTATGTCAATGCATAATTTATGCCCAATTATATGCTTTTGCCCGGATCTACCAGCACAGCTGTTGTGCCCAAAACTGTGTCAATGCCTAAAGCTGTGCCCAGGGATATGCCTCTGCCTAGATCTGCCAGCACAGGACTCTTGCCCAAAATTGCTGCTATACCTATTGCTGTCCTCAAGGACACACCTTTGCGTACACCTGCCAGCACAGTTGCCTTTCCCAATGATGTGAATATGCCTAGTGTTGTATCCAAGGATATCCCCATATCTGTCAGCATGGTCCACACTAGTCTAGCTCAGAACCCTTCTCTCAGCTGCGCCCTTATCAATGCCTGCTCCCTGCGTGCCCATGCCCTTGACATACATGACTTGATCACCACTCACAACCTAGACCTCCTCATGATTACTGAAACCTGACTCCATGAAGCCTCATGCCCGGCCATCTCCCTGGCACTTCCCCCTAGCTACACCATTTTCAGGCAATACCGCCTGTACTCTAAGGGAGGATGTGTTGCCCTCATAGCAAAGGAAACCATATCATTCAGAAAGATTGATAGGACTATTGAAAACAACAGTGACAACCTTCTCCTTAAACTTAACCTCTCCCCTAATCTCCCTCCACCTTGTCTACCGACCACCAGGCCCTTCAGCCACCTTCCAAGAAGCCCTGACACACCTCCTTTCAGACAACCTAAATAAATCGACTAAGGCCATCCTCTTAGGTACCTCAATCTTGGCCTCAACAACCCCAATGACTCATCTGCCAAATCATTGGACAACGCACTGAGAATGCTAGGATTCAAACACACCATCACTGCCCCCACCCACATTCAAGACCCTAGACTGGCTAGCCCATCACAACTGCCGACTCTCTATTAAAGCCAACTCCCCCTCCCCATGGACTGACCATCACGTCATTCTATCTGACATTACCACTCCCAAGAAAATGCAGCAGTTGGCACCACCTCTCCCGCCCGCCATCACCAGGAGCTTGCGTCAGCTCACCTCTGACAGTCTCTGACCCCACTTACTTGGAGTAGCCTTCAGGCCCCCTTTTTCCAAAGGCCCTGAGATTCTCACCCACTCGTACAACACTGCTATTAAATTAGTTGTAGATGCTAGTGCCCATCTCACTTCTCGGAAATATAAACCCACCAGACACTTCAAAGCCTGGTTCACCTCTGAGCTACTAGAACTCTGTTCCAAAAAATGTACTGCTCTATCACTCTGGCAAACTAACCATGGCGACTCAAGCAAACTAGAGTTCCAAAGGCTTGCCAAACAATACAAAAAAGCTATCATCCGAGCCAAAGCCACTAATGCCAAATCAGGTACTAAAGAGATATTCTCTATCTTCAGGGAATTAGAGACACCTACCCTAACCCCTAAGTCCATCACCAAAGATGAGGCTTGTTGCAATTGTATCCAATTGGCCATGCTCAACAAATGAGTCACCCTGCACAGCAAAATTAAAACCACCCAACAAACTCGAACCCACTCTGCACCTCTCGAACGCTTCCACAATGCCAGCGCCCCAACCACTCTTTTCTCCTTCAAAGAGGTCAATGAGCAGGATATCATTACTATAATTAATACCATCAAACCCTCAAACTGTAAAGGGGACATCAGCCTGGCCGCCATCATCAAAGAATGTGCCAGCACACTCGCACCCTTCCTTATGGCATTCTTCAATGCTTCATTCACCACCAGGTTGGTCCCAGCATGCATCAAAGAAGCATGGGTTTGCATCTCCTGAAGAATCCCTCACTGGACCACACCTCCACCAGCAACTACAGGCCTATAACCACTGTCCCTTTCCTGCTAAAAATACTGGACAAAGCAACCTACATGCAAGTCCAACAGTTCATCGAAACCAACAGCCTCCTCGGACTCTGTCAGTCTGTATTCCGCCCTGGGCATGGAACTGAAACGGCCCTACTTGATTTAAAAAACTAAATGGACGATGTTCGAGACTCTGGTAAACCTTCCTTACTTCTACTCATTGACCTATCTGCAGCTTTTGACCTTGTGGACCACAATGTCCTCTGCCACCATTTGACATCTACAGCCCACTTCTGAACCAACGCAACTTACTGGACCACCTCATTCCTGCAAGGCAGGGCCATGCAAGTCTTCTCTGACCAAGCCTCTGCCTGCCCCGACATCACCAAATGTGGAGTCCCACAAGGCTCCTGCATTTCCCCCACCCTATACAACATATTCACCAGACCACTCTTCCTCATCCTGTATTCACTAGGCATCACCTATACCAACTACACGGACGATACACAAGACCACTAACTGGTGACTATGAGTCTGACACCAAATCCCTCAGTGCCGCCTACTCAACCATCCAAGCCTGGCTGGCTAAGAATGGGCTTTGTTTGAACAATGACAAGACAGAACTTCTCCTGATTGCTTCCACTGAAACCCTAAAGAAGCTAGACAACCAATTCCTCTACTTCACGGTCGACAACATCAAAATCACTGTCTCTCAAACAGTAAAAAACATAGGAGTTTACCTAGACTCCAACCTTTCAAATGCCCAGGCAAGTCAACACCATTGTGTCGGCCGCAGCATACCACGCCAAGCTGCTTAATGCAGCCAGACCCTTGCTGTCTAAGGATAACTGCCTCACCATAGCCAGAGCTATAACCGGGTCCCGACCCGACTACTGCAAGGCCCTCTATCCTGGCACATCAGTAAAAAACATGGAAAAGCCCAAACTATCCAAAACAGTGCACTCTGGCAGCAATTGGATTTCCTAGAAGGGACCATATATCTGCTGCCAGGAAACAGGCCCTCTGGCTACTCATCAAAGAGTGTGTCTTCTTTAAAACCCTGGCTGTAACCCACAAATGCGTCAATCACACAGCCCCCTATACCTTACTCAAAGAATACACAGATCTGCATCCTGCAGACCTACCAGAACACCATATGCCAATTTGCTTGTAGTACCCAAAATCAAACGAGCCAGAGTAGGGGGTTCTAGCTTCCCATTCATTGCAGCCCTGCAATGGAATGCCCTCCCTCGCTCCACACCTAAGAGCAGAAACCTCCCACATAGCCTTCCGCAAAGCCATCAAAAGACTCCTATTTGCCTGATCCCATTCATTCTGCTGAAGCTATATGTATGCAATGTTTTACAATGTCTGCTACATGCCTTTTACCTTGATGTATATGATGAATGCCTCTTGTAACTAAGTCATTTCCTTGTAACAGCACCTCGATGCCCCTGGACTGTCTGTGCACTATATAAATTAAAATAATTAATAAACAAATAAAATCATCATGTTGTCTTTAGAGTTGGATAAACTTAGAAATGACTTTAAGGAACTTTTAAAATATGTTAAAAATCATGTTATTAAAAATGTCGATTATCACTGTCCTTCTTGCACCAGTCCCCTTATCCCCAGATTCACCAATCTGCGGGGGGGGAGAAGTTTCGTAGTGCTTTCAAGGCCATGAAACAGTGCCCTCCACCTTAAATCTAAGGCATGCCCAACATCTTCCACTCTCCCCCTGTCCCTCTATCTTTGTGGTTGGTGCCCCTTCGCTACCTTCCCTCCCTTCCCTCCCATTCCTCCTCCAGCTTACCTTGCCTCTTCAGATTATTTTACAAAGCCCAAGAAAATACAAAATCACAAAAACAAAAAAAAGTATTTAGTTTAGGAGCCAACTTTCACCTTCAAAAAATAGTTCTAGGAAAAAAATCACCTTTGCAGTCTGAATAGTCTGCGTGTAGCGCAGTAGTCCGAAGACATCTGGAAAATTCCAGACGTGGGGTGGGGGAATGAAAATCATTTTAATTGATTTTGACACAAAAGTGGTGGCTCTTAAAAGAACCTTTTTTCTGTTTTTGACTTTTATATTTTGTTTTTATTATTTGTACTAAACTAGCAAATATTCTACTTATCGTAAGTATTTTTGTAAATTTCACAAAAAGTTCCTCTAATTTCTTTTGTCTATTTTTCATTTTTCTTTAATGCAACTTCTAAAGAATACTTAAATCCATATTTTATGTGTTTACAGAAACTGATTAAATGCATTTTCAACATTTCTAAGAAAAACCTGATTGCCTAAGTCAGTTAGATGCACGCCATCGCCTCCAATGTGTTCACAATATCAAATTTGATATTTTCAGTAATGAAAAGATTTCATGCCAGCATCCCGCAAAATGGCGCATACAACTTTGTTCACATTGCGCCTTGCTTTCTCAATTTGTGGACAAAATAAATTTGAATTCATTCACATTTGTCTCTGAGCTATTCGAGAACACTTCATTTTTTAATGTGGAAACAGTTCTATCAACTTCCCAAATGTATCCTTCACTGCAAACTGTAATGATGTCCGGTAGCATAACCCAAACTGTTACCTCCACAGTGAACTACAATGATATCAGGATGCATCAAGAGAACCATATTCTCACAAAACGTGAGGAAGTCCGCCCACTTCATTTCTCGAACTCCATACCACGAAACTTGAAATTCATTGAATGCAAGATTTTCAGACAATCCAGAGTGCTCGGAATACACCTTCAGCCAATGGATCCAAGACTCTCATAGAAGCCATACACTTTGCTTCCACAAAGACATAGTCATAGCCATCATCAGTGCACTCACCAAACAAAACTCCTGCTACCCAGTGTTCCTGTACACCATACCGAGGAATCCTGATTGGCTGATCCCCCGATGTCCGCGGACATCCACGACTGCCTGCGGGCTCTGCAGTCCCATTTCCATGCCAGGTATCCTTAAAAGATCTGGATAGAATGTGTGGTATCCGCGGACTACCACAGTGACAGCAGACACCATAGCACAGGGACCCCTTTGCCCATTCCACTTTCATGTTTGTAACACTCCCTCATTGGCTGCTTTCAAACAGTCACACATCCATCCACCAATCACATCCAAAAACTCTACACCTAACCTGGTCATCTCAGTTCAACTCGTCAGATGTACACTTGAGAGTACATATCTGAGAGTACATATCTGCTGTTAATCAAAACCATCTGCATCAAAAACTACTGGGAAACTCTAAAAAATTTCTAATAGTAGATTGAACAATATCTGCATCTAACAAGACATAGTACAGATCCTGCTACTTACCCTGTAATGAGCTTCTCGATAAGCATATTCTCTTGTTTAACCACTCTAGCAAATGATATGCATTGCAGCATTCGGCAACCTGCTTACATCTAGTAGCAAATACTTACAATGATGTGCATTTAAAAATGTTTCTTTTTAAGAACAGTTTCATGAAAGCTAACAAAATTAATTTGTGCTTTCATAGCAGCACTGTGTGTAACTTTTTTTTAAAAATAAAAAAGCAGATGCAAAACATGTGTAGAGCATTTCTAAGTGCCACTAGGTATGTGCAAGTTTAAGATGTTGGCAATACATGCATACTTGATAACATGACCCATTTCAATCTGTAGGTGCTCCTCAACTCTTCATTTTTTTTGTTGCATTCTGTGACTTGTAATTCCACTTCTCCCATTATAAATCTCAGACTACAAGACCCAGAATGCAAAAAAAGAAAAGAGGACTGGACTTGAATATTCAAAAGTGTTACATTTATATCAAATGAAAAACAAAATGCTGTACATTTTTAAAAAAATTCTTTTTAGGAGCATTTTGATCAAAGTTGAAAAATGCATATATACATTTATAGCAGCACTGTATCTAACTTTTTCCTATAAGAAAGAAAAAGCATATGCAGAATATTTCTACAACAATTTTAAGTAGCACTTGGTATGTGGAAGAATGATATGTTGGCAGTACATGCATACTTGCTAACATAACCCATACCAATCGGTAGGTGCTCATCCAGTCCTGGTTGTTTCTCTGCAATCTGGAACTTCTAGTCCAAGTTTTATAATGGGAAAAGTGGAAGTACAAATACCAGAATGCAAACAAAAAAACGAGCACTACATAAGCACCTACAGATTGGAATGGAGCGTGTTGGCAAGTATGCATGTACTTCCAACATATTCAACTTATACACACCGAGTGCCAATAAAAATGGTCTACAAATCATTTCCATCTCCTTTTTATATTCTTTTAGAAAAACGTTTCACACAGAACTCCTATAAATGCACCTATGCATTTCTTTAACTTTCATGAAAATGCTCCTAAAAAGAAACATTTTTGAACGGTCAGCATTTTCCATTTTGCATTCAATATAAATGTCACACTTTCCAACCTCACTCATTACATCCCATACACTGCCACCATTCTCCATCTGCTCACACATATTTGTATACCACCAAAGTATCTATATACAACACTTCACCTTACAAATAAAGTATTATTCTTTCCCAACCTCTAGTATAAAACATCAAACACTGTTGCAACCACAATCCGCTACTGGATTACCACTAGGCCGCAGTTTCCCTATTCTTTAACAACATTGCAACACAATACAAATACATTACACAACAAACAGAGCACTTCTGTTATTAAAATCAGCAGCACAAAAATTACCTAGCTATGCACCTTTTCCTCACACCCATGTTTGGCCTTTTCTTTCTAAGGTGTGAAACAAAACTACTTTTACTCCAATTCTTCTAAACAACACAGTTAACACACTTTAGTACACCGCCCATGACACATCTTCATTAACTTTTTCTCCCAACAACTTCTACCTTCATAAATAACAGCCTTGCTTACGAAAAGTACATCACTATTACCACATATTTCCACTAACTTTCTTTTACAATTACACGAAAGAACAAGATTGCTGAAAACAGCTACCGAAAAAAGAATACCCTTCACATCCTACAAAGTAAGTACATTAATGTACAATGTATATCTCTCGAATTGTAACAGTATACTTCCACTATATATTAGCCTAGAGTATTCTTTTCAAATCAACATTTATTTCACTCTTATTCATATTGCACCATTCACATTCTTCTTATTTCCATCTAAACACCACCATTATAACACCAACAGTTTTCTTCAAAATATCATAATGTCCGTACTTATTTAATCATACCACCACTCCCTACCTCAGTAACCTTAGCTCATCACACCTTTACAGACTCTTACAACCTTCTCAACCACACATATTATGCCACTTTACAATCAAACAGCACTCTATTCATCTCTACAATCACACCCACACACCCATGAATAACACATGCATATGCATTCCACAACTTTCAAACCCAAACTTTCTTTTTTTCCCAACAGACACAACAAAATGCCCACTAAAAAGCAACTGCATAGAAAATAAAGAAAAAAAGAGCAGATAAAAATAATAGCAAGCCATATAGTCATCCACTGCTAAAATAATGTATAGAAAACATAAAATCAAAAGAGCTAATAACCTCACTCAACAAAACTAAACCCGTCACCACAAAAAAAGCAGACCTACTAATGAACCTAACACTATATCTACCAATAACGTAGCCACCATAAAACAATCCAAAAAACACATTTTTCAAACAATGTTCCACTGTAGAGTTCTTGACAATCTTATAAAAACAGCTGAAAAGTCACAATCTACCCTTGAAGACTACTGCTTGAGACTAATCGTTAACTCTCTAATTGACAGCCCATTTCTACTAAAGAGAAAATTGTTTATATTGATTGTAAACAGAATGAAACCACAAACTAAATTAGCCAATGAATATAGATGCCTTTTCAAACTTCTGTGATGGTGAATGGATTCACACAAGTATCATAGAACCATATTTCAATGAAGAGGCTTATAAACAAGAACAACAACAAAAATTGCCATAGACACTAATGGCGAGGATATGAAATTGTGGGAGACACCATTATGGCAAAAGAAACCCTTAAAGAAAAAACATCCCCAACAAACTTTGAACCAAATGTTCCTTTCACCTAAACAAACCGTCCAGTGTAGAAATGGGCATGCAGCTCAATGTGAAATGTACGGCAACAATCCTTTAAATCTTTACATCAATGTTCCTTTCACCTAAACAAACCGTCCAGTGTACAAATAGACATGCAGCTCAATGTGTAATGTACAGCAACACTCCTTTAAAACTTTACATCAATTCCCAAATCACTATGTGGAAGTAAAAGACAAAAGTAAAATGAAAACTTTACAAACCATGGACCCTTGTCCAGTGCGCAGCCACATTGGACTTTGAGGACATTTAATAGCCTGCATTTCAGGAACTGCTTGCAAAAGCACCTTCCACCACATCAAAATGTTAGCAAGACACTATTCCGCTCTGTGGAATCTTGTGGGAGACTATACTATGTAAAATGTCCTGCTCTAGAACTGCAGAATTTAAATAACATTCTCCTACATGGAACAGCTAAAGAACTCCTTCTGGAAATAGAGCACACCCAAAGTGATTACTTTGGAACTGAAGTTGCCTTAGAAAATGTAGTAACTTCAGAAAACATTACCGAAAACCTCACAAACACCAACCTCCCAACAATCACATACAAAAAAGAAATAGCTAAGTGTCACAACACATCTGCTGAAATACCAGACCAAGTTTGTCTCTGTTGTCGCAAAACCTTTCATAAAAAGACCACACAAATAGTAGATATGGCCTATACAATAGAGAACAATAAGGAATCCCAATGGTTCTGATGCCACCACGCGCAATCACTAACAGCTTAGACACATTCACACTGCCAAAGTCTCTCCAGCAGCTTAACTTGTATGAGAGCATTATAAAAGCCAAACAGTACACCAATATCAACCTATAAAATGCTTCTACTGAAAACAGCCAAATTGCCTCCATCTGACTTACTAAGGGGAATCTGTGGCAAAGTAGTATATTTTCCATAAGATCTTTTAAAGAAAATATAGGAACTCTAGGAGTACAACGGCCAATAGATCAAACTTTGATTGTACTACTTAATGGTGTACCAACAAAAGACAAAATCATTTGGCAACAACTAGTCAACTTCAACACCGTTAGATAAGCCCTAGAGTATCTGAAAGAAATCAATGAATACTACAAAGATATAAACATAGAGGAAAACCTAAAAGAAACCAACCAAATAATGCAAGAATAACCAGCAACTGGCCAATTTGAATGTGTACATCCAGGAAACATAACATAAACCAACCAAAGAATGCAAGATTCACCAGCAACTGGCCAATTTGAAAGTGTAGATCCTGTTACTGCAGTCAACATTTTAGACAAGTATAATATTCACCCACTAGACTCCAAAGACACCATTGAAGATGCATTAGAAACATATCAAATGTGTCAAGCCAAAGGATCCCCAATTAGCATATGGGAAAAAAGTGTAGAAGCACATTCTTTTCATTTATTCTTCCCTATGGGAAAAGGAGGAAGATATGATGAAAAGTCCACAAAAATTAGTGCAGCAGAATATCGCTCTTTCAAATGTATTGTGAATACCCCAGATTGAGACAAAATGTAGAATACATTTGTCACTTCCTGTAGCAAAGAACTAGCAACTCTAAGTTATGGAGTTGTCCATGCATTAAAAACAGGCTCTAATTTTTTAAACATGTTCGCTACCCAACTGCTTCAGAAAATAAAAGTCAACCATGAAGTTTTTCAGTCAACTATAACAAATATCTTGGTAAATATGTGTGGTATAAAAAATACTGGTTCTGGCGTCACGCTAATGTACTTTGTATGCTAAGGAACCTAGTCCCACCTACATGGTTTGTTACTTTAAGTTGTGCAGAGTACACATGGGATGACTTGCATGCCTTCTTACGCACTGCAAACCAAAATAAGGATGGAATAGATATAAAAGCACCAGGAGAACTCTGTTATCTTGACCCTGTAAATGTATCAAGGTACTTTGGACATTGCTTTATTGCCATGCTGCAGTTCAACTGCAATAAAACTACCCTTCTACTTGGAGAAGTGCAACCCTTCTTTTGGAAAAAAGAATATCAGTACAGAGGAGCACCTCACATTCACATGCTTTTGTGGATAAAAGATACTTCCAAATTTGCCCATTACAGTGATGCCAGTGTTTTACAGATTATTGACAAAATGTATTACCTGCAACAACCCTTGAGAAACCACAGATAGTGATCTATGCACAAAGATGTTACGCTTCCAAAAACATAAGTGTGGCAACTACTGCCAACATAGATATGAAAACAAAGATAAATAATATAACAAATGTTGCTTTGGCTTCCCTATACCAGTTTTTTTTTAAAAAGACAAGTAAATAGCTTGATGTTTTGTTAGACACAGTGTAAAAGACAACCACCCTAAAAAACATACAGCATTAAAAGGGACGAAGCATCCAAATACATTAATGATTACAATGCAATCATTGCCCTCTTGTGAAATCCAAACATAGTCATAAAATACACTGCATGTAATTCCACTGCATCTGCATAATATGTCACAGCCTGTCTCACCAGAGATGAAGAAACAGAGCTAAAAGACATCTGGGATGACTTTTCATCTGACAAAGCACTGTCACAAAAATTGTACATCTTTGGTATACAAAATGCTCTCCCATAGAGAATGTGGGTGCTACAAAGCTGCAGACTGTTTCACAGGTACAGCCTTATATGGCAAATATGAACATATTGGGCCTCATTACGAGTACGGCACTAGGGGGTTAATGGCACCGGTAAGGATGCCGGTGCCGTTAATCCCCTACCACTGCATTCTGAGGTCCCTTAGCGGGTCCCACGAGGGCCGGCTAGTTTTACCAGCCACCCTTAGCGGGACCCGCTAAGGGACCAGGGAGCTAATAATGGTCCCGCTATTTGCGGGCTCATTATTAGCTTCTTCCCCATCCCCATTGAGCGCTATGGAGACTCGAATGGGAATGGGGAATGGTTTGCAGAATGGGGATTTAGCGGGTCCTCCAAGGTTGGAATGACCCGTTAAGTCCCCATCCGACTACCCGGGCACGGGTTTGGAGGCAGCCATGGTGCTAACAGCACCATGGCTACCTCCAAACTCGTAATGAGGCCCATTGTCTGGATAAACCCTAGTCCAGGTTCATCCCAAAAAAGAGTACTAAAATCCTACTAAGAGATAGAAACAATACCCACAAATTATCCCAACAGCCAGGATATTGAAAAAAAAAAACAATTTAATTGGCACATGCTACCCAAACAGAAGTACTGATTTGGAAAACATGTGCCTGTACAAGATAGCTCAAAACGACTCCTACAAAAACAATGTCACACCAGATGAGACAACTGACAAATATTCTATCTCAACTTGTGAAGGAAGCCTAGTGAACCTTACCAAACCCAGCCTAATTAATCATGTGAAGCTATCATTTAAATCTCTGCAACATAGAGAACTTTATTACATGGCCCTACTTCAACTTTTTAGACCTTGGTGAACAGAAGAATAATTATTAGGTAACTATGACTCAATTGAAGCTGCATTCAAAGCAAATGAAAGCAGTATCACAAATGTCAATTTCAAACAATACAAGGAAATGTTGAACAACAAACGCTAACAAGAGGAAAAAATTGAAGCTCAACTAGATAAAGACTCCTGAGGGCAGTCAACCTTCTCTTACAGGAAGCCATGAACCACTTGGAGAACCAATAATTCTAAATGAAGCAGAAACAGACATGATTGAGGTAGAACATACCATGTATAAATCTAAACAATCTGAAGAAGACTGAACAACTTGCCATTCATCTGGAAATTGCTGAAGACATTGAACATGGTTTTAAACATGAAACTAAAATGTGTATCTGTAAAAATTATGAACCTCTGCTCCTGTAAGGAATTGGTGAGGCTGGATAAAACGTTTTTAATAAAAATACTCAGCACATCTCTACAAAACTTAACAAACAACAATCTTTTGGCTGTTGTAACAATCCCCACCAGTTTAGCTGCCTTCCACGTAAGAGGTGTAACTTTACACTGATTAGTACTCCTCCCAGTAGAACATCAAAACAAATTAGAATACTACAAATTATCAGCAGAAGCTGCTACTGAAGTACAGAGAATTCTGAAACAAACAAAAGTGTTCTTCATAGATGAAGTAAGGATGGTTTCCAACCTCATATTGGCTTTAATCCATCTCAGAATGCAAGAAGTACTATAGTCCATATGTCAAAAAATAAGTGGTTGGTTTGAATGTAACAACACCTCTGCTACTCCAAAATATAGGTTATCAGCAAATCTAACAAATGCCTACTTAATATTCCTTCAACCCAAATTGACTCACTAAACTGTAGCACAATAAACAGTTAGAATATGCCAACATGTATCTAACTACATCCATACTACTGCAATACTACTTTTAAAAGTCAAGCTACTTAGAATACGCCAACAGGTATCTAACTACTTAAAAAAAACTTCATTGCAATTCACTTCAAATACGCAATCACTGCTCTTGTTACTACAAAACCTATTGTAAAGTCTAATTGAGAATGCCAACAGGTATCTAACTACTTCAAACATTCCCTTAATTACAACACACTTCAAACAAACATACTATCACACTTAGACTCACATAAGTGTGATAGTTTGTTTGTTATCCTCTATGGATTTTTGTTCCCAATGACCCAATGATTATTTTATGTCAGTACAAAAACACTTATGTTCTACCAAATATAGTACATAGAATGTACTGTTTATGAGGATCAAAAAAGTAAATGTGTATGTAAAGTTGTATGCAATTAAAGCTTTCAATCTTTTCTGCATAACATATTATACTGTTTGTTACACAGAAAAAGAACCAGATATTCCAGCTTTATTACTATATGCAACTAAGTAACCATACCAAGTATAAAAAAATCCCATAAGCAGTATAACCAATTGCACTACAATCATAAATACCATATACACTTCAATTGTATAATTCCACCATATTACAAATACTGTAAAATCCCCCTACAGTACCTACAATTACTATACACATATTACTATAGTCTGTGTGGCCAGTCTCTTGGGAGAATGGCCTACATCCATGCCCCCAAGAATCTTGCCACTGGCCAAAACCAGCGCAATATTATGACACCATATAACAAGAACGTACAATACACCGTCAAATAACAAAACTTGCCATAGACCCCCCCTGTAATTGAAAATGGATCACAGACTCAGCGGCATCTACATACCCTTTTGTCACCTATAAAAATAACTCCATATCATCTTTATTCCACTCCCCTACCCACCACACCCTCTTTCAGCCATCAAATAACACCAAATGTCTTCCAAACTTTTCGTTCACAGTGTTGTCTGTGGACTACTGCTGTGTCCGCTGACAACTTCGGCACCCGCACCCACTTTTTTCACCTATAAAAACAGCCCCATATCATGTTTATTCCACCCTCCACCCTTTCCAGACCCTATTTCATCCACCAAATAACCAAAAATCTGTTTTCCATACTTTTCCCACAGCACGCTATCCGCTTACACTGCCCATGTCTGCGGATCCAACATGGCGACAGTTTCCAAAAAAATGCTGCTTCTCATGCTTTTCACCATCCAATCAGCAGGCACGTCCAATGCCCGCGGACATCACACAAGAACCTGATTGGTCCAGGGGGGTGTCCGTGGACCAAATTGGAAAGTGGGTCAGCTAACTAGACCGAGATATCACACATTTTTTAAAATTACTTTTTGGCTGTTTTAAAAAAAATACTGGACGATTTACAACAAATTTACAAAAGCATGCTTTTCTTACAAAGCCGCCACACCTAGAGCATATTTGGTGAAAATCCATCCAGCGGTTTGAGCTGTAGGCGTGAGCAACATTTTATTTCCACACATTTTGGGACCCCCTATCCAACTTTTCCCCCCTTGACGAAACTGCACCAAACTTTGGAGAATCATTCCATGGGGGCCATATTCTTGTTCTGCAAAGTCTGGTGAGAATTTATTCAGGGGGTGCGAAGATAAAGCATTATTGCTGTTCTGGATGCTGTTTATGTTTATGTTTATTATTTGTAAAGCGCACCTAACCCATGGGTAGCAGGGCGCAAAAGCGACAAGAGGATTGTATAACTTAGATTGCAGAGTGCGCAGTAGATGAATCCAACTAGGTTACAGTGTTAGAAGCATCAAAACATTAGAACCGATACATCAAAATATAATTACAGGTAAATTTACATAGTTTACAGGTTGTAAATATATCTCAGCATAGAAGATGAGAGGATATACAATTGATACACAATTTACAGTAAGCGCGGCAGTGGAAATGCATTAGATGTCATGTTCTTTGATCCAACGGATGGTGTTGGTTCTGAATTGCTGGTAGGGAAGGTCTTCCCTGAGGGATGGTGGTAGGGAGTTCCAAAATTGTGCTGCTTTGACAGGAAAGCTATTCCCTCCAGACATAGTATGTTTAAATCTTGGTACTAGAAGGAGGCTTGAGTTGGCCTTTCTAGAGGGGTGGCAGGAAGTCGGTCTGGCGAATCTCGTTATCAGGTATTGAGGGGCAGCTTGGTGTAGGCATTTATGAGTCTGAGAGACAGATTTAAGGAAAATGTTGTCTTTAGTAGAGAGCCAGTTGACTGATCTTCTTGTCTCTGAGATATGGGCTTTCTTCAGGAGGCTTAGGGCTGCTCTTAAGGCGTTGTTTTGTAAAGTTTGAATTTTATTTGTGATGTATTTGTTACTGTCTACATAGAGAGCATTGCAATAATCCAACTTGGATAGGATCAATGCTCTAGCTAAAGTGATGCAGTTATTCGGTGAGAGGAACGGTTTGGCTGCTCTAATAAGTTTACATGTATAAGATGTGGAGGAGGCCATGGCATTAACTTGTTTTTTGAAGGTGAGCGTTGAGTCTAAATAGAAGCCAAGGGTTTTAACCTCCTTGGCTACAGTGATATTATTGTCGATAACAAAAGAAGAGTAGTTTTGGCCTAGTTTATTGAGGTTGGGTGCGGTGCCTAGGATAAGGAGTTCTGTTTTGTCATCATTCAGGCATAGACCATGAGAGGCCATCCATGCCTGGATGATGAGGTACACTCTATTTACAAAGTCCAAATCCTTGTCATAATCCCCCGTCAACGGGATGAGGATCTGGGTATCATCAGCATAGTTAGTGTAGGTGATACCCAGGCCATCTAGATCGTCGAAAAGGGGCTTTGTAAAAATGTTGTACAGGGCAGGGGAGACACAAGAGCCTTGTGGCACACCACAGGTAATGGGCGTAGGGTCAGCAGCTGCTGATGGGGAAAAACTCCTTTGCTGGCTCACATCCCTCTAGAACTTCAAAGTCTAGATCTGGCTACACTACCCTACGAGGTGAAGGAGGTATGGTGCAGCATTGAAGGACATGTAAAATCAACTAGTGATCGACTTTACTCATGAACCAAAGGAAAGTAGGTTTTTGACAAATTAATATGGTATGCGATGAATAGACATTACCACCAGATTAGTTGTGAACAAGCATGCTCTGTCATGTGACCTGTGATATCCTTTCCATGCTCAAATGCCTCTTTCATCTGGACTAGCCTTTAGGGGTAATATCACTGTGAGGAGCAGAGCCAGAAATCAGCATCCAGAGCAATATTGGGACATCAGCAATGTTTTCTGAGGTGAAAGTATGGACTATGGGTGGAATTTGATTGGCTTTTGGGAGAATAACAGCAGTTGAGGTCATTCCTATTAAATGCTGAATGATGTGGGATTTCAAAGATGATGTATTCAAGTTTGCCCCAGGCTTCCATATGCAAAAAGATTACTTGCTCACAGTTCGGATGGTGAGAGGTTGTTCTTCATCCTAATTGAAATAATCCCACACTTTGGAACATTGTGATTAGCCAAACATGTGTCCTGCTGTGCACAACTAACTGCTACAGTTGTTGTGGGGGTTGTGGCATTGGCTCCCGCACATCGGCATTTTGCCTTGTCAGACCCCAAGCTGCGTTTGAAAAACACTGTACAGTGGTGGATAGGTCCCTTTGGCTTTCCCTACAATACCAATAACTGTAGCTTTGTCCTACTCCCTCCAGTATATGTGATTTCCCAGAATCTTGTGTTTCTGATGCCTATAAATAGGTGTGTCACAATCCTCATCATGCTTATCATTCTCAGTCCCACTGGGTGAAAGTGGCCAAGACCAGGAACCTCCAATATCCTGCTCCTCTAGACTGTGCTGTGTGCTGCCTCTCCTGGCTCATCTTACTCCAATACACTTTTCTCTGACTCCTGGCTTATCTTGTTCCTCTGTAATGTGTAGTGTGTCTTCTGGCTCATTGATATATATGCACATACTGAGAGAGTGAGCTGAACCCCCCCTTCAAATGTAATACCTGAACATTTAAAACTATATCTTGCAAATCAGCACCTGCTGAATGGGACATTGGTGCTTTTGATGTGTCGAGCACAATTCTGGCCTCTCCAGTGCAGATAGCAGCTGCAGTGGCAGATGTAAAATGAGCTCTCGCTGCATACATCCCCCATGCATAAAATGTCATGCAAGATAGTTATAATATCTTACAATCTCCTCCACCCTGCAAAGAATTCTAAGACTTGTACACACACAACACATATTACTGAGCACAAAAAGAACAACAAACTACTTTACATCCACTGAATACACTTCTTTTGTCTAAAAGTATGCCTAAGAATTTTCATTTGCATCAAGAATGCTAAGATGTTTCACTTATGTGCCTTTTTTGTTCTTTAAAAGAATTGGAAGACCTTATGTGCATCTTCATAAGCAACTTGTATTTGGTCTGGCCAAAAAGGATAGTGCACAGAGTTGGAGCCGCAAAATTAAAATGTTCTCAATATGACAAGGGATGGCACGTGCGTTTATGTCATACAAGGGATGGAGTAGTCACATTTTCAGTATTCGACCTCTCTCTCACCCAAGAAATATTTTAATTTGTAACCTATCCCCAAAAAAATCCCTTTATTTTCTACCTCAACTAAATCGTACCAACTGTCTGCCTATCCCTTTACTAAAGCCTAGTCTCTCAACTGCTATGCAACATCCTGCCTCTGCCTACACAAGGCCGATCCCTAAGTTGAATGATGCATGCCTTATTTCAACCATTAGGCCTGACACACTTGAAACGGCTTGCTGAAACTTCCCGAAAAACGGTCAAGGTTCAGTGGGTCCTGTTTGTTTGTCCGAGAAAGGGAGGACATACAGGATAGCAGAGGGAGCGCAGACACAAAGAAATGTATGCATTCGGTTATTCAGCTAAAACATCAATACGCACCATCTGAAGGCAGCAATGTAAGCAGTTGGGGGCCCTGTAAGACTAATCAAGAGTTGTATAAATCCAGATAAGCTTGCCAGGATTCCTGGAAAGCAAACTCATGATTGCTTGCCGAATGTCACTCTTGCTGCCATTGCCAACTTCCAGGCAATGTTCTACTTCACTACATTTCCTTGTCTTCCACAGTCCGTTACAATTTATTTCCATGCCTAGGTATTTCTGTACCCAATTTTCTTATAAAAAAAATACATAATACTATTGTTAGCATCTCTACCCACACCCTGTATGAAGCCACCCAGGTCACTGTCAAATGAGTGAGATCCTCTACAGGTGAGATACCAGAAAGGGTGATAACTGCTGCACAATTGGGGATCTGTCTCTTTTTGTAAATGGCTGAGGTTTGCATTTCAGTATGGAATTCCGTGAGTGACCAACCCTCCTTGAATATCCTTGAATATCCCTAGAAGGATCGGTATGAGGTCACTATTATACCACTCTCTATATAACTCACTCATAAAGACAAATAGCACAGGCAATGTTTGGCCTTTCATCCCAATGATTGCACACACAATTCCTGTGACCATACATTTGAGGTCATTGACCATGCCCTACCGCAAGAGTGAAAGACATAGTGTATTGAAGAATAACTTCACCATTTCTTTCTCACCGAGCACTGCATAAAACTGGACCTCAATATATCCAAGACAAACTAAAACCCTATCACCCTCCACATACTCTAAGATCAAGCTCAGCCGGCCTCCTAGTCATACCTAAAACAAACTCAGTCAAGTTAGGCGGATCATCATTCTAAGCCTTGGCCCCCACGCTGTGGAACACACTCCCACCTCACATCCGCCTCACTGAAGACCACATGTCTTTGCGCAAATTACTGAAAACTTGGCTCTTCCCCTAAAAACCGACCCCGTACTATAATCAACTCAATCTGAATAACAGCATCTCAATGAAAGCATCAACAAAACAAAATGCCAGATCTTAATAATAACAAGAGAAATAACAATACAACATCAAGATCCAATCAATAAATCGACAAAATAACTGCTCATTTAAACTAAAAGGAAAAACCGAATAGAATGAGTAAAGTAGATCAAAGCAGTGAAGTGGGTTCAAAAGAATAAATCGTACGAAAACAGTAATGCGGTTGAAATTAATAAAATGGATGTAATGATTACAATGGACGAAAGGAACACAATGGACAAAATGAATAAAGAGAAGAGGATAAAAGATTAATACAGGAGACTGATGCGTACACAGACAGATGGCATGGAATGTATGAGTGCATCGCATAAATGGAAAGTACAGAATAGACGATTTGACGAGTGCGTACGACAATTGACACGGGCTAAACCGATAATGCAGGATAAATGAACTAAGTGAGTGGAGCGGATAAAGTCTGTAGACTGGATGAAGCGCATAGAGCGGATGAGTGCGCTGAGCGGATGAATACGCTGAGCAGATGAGTGTGTAGAGCGGATAAGTGGCAGAATGGATGAGTGTATAGAGCGGGTGTGTGTAGAGTGGATGATTGTATAGAGCGGATGAATGCTTGGAGCGGATGAATGCATAGAGCGGATGAGTGCGTAGATCGGATGAATGCGTAGAGCGGATGAGTGCGTAGAGCGGATGAATGTATAGAGTGGATGAGTGCGTTGAACGGACGAGTATGTAGAGCCGATGAGTGCATAGAACGGATGAGTATGTCGAGCGGACGAGTATGTAGAGTGGATGAGTGTGTCGAGCAGATGAGTGTGTAAGAGTGGAGGAGTGCGTAGAGCAGATGAGTGGGTGGAGCGGATGGGTGCCTAGAGCGGAGAGTGTGTAGGGAGGGCGAGTGCATAGAGCGAGCAAGTGCATGAATGGATGAATGTGTGGAGCCGATGAATGCGTGGAGCGGATGAGTGAGCAAAATAAATGAGGGCATGGAGCGGATGAGAGCGTGGAACAGATAAGAGCATAGTGCAGATGTAGGTTGTGGTGTGAAGGTACATTGTGTGAGTGGTTAATAGAGTGGAGCGGATGTATGCTGTCGAATAGATTTAGGGTGTTGAAAGGATGTAGGGCGTGATGATCTTGAACAGACGTAGTGTGTTGAGTGGATGTAGTGTGTAGTGGTGTTCAGCCATTGTAGGGTGTTGAGCGGGTTTAGAGTATGGTGTGGGTGCGGAGTGGATGTAGAGTGCGGAGCGGGTATTGAGCGCAGAACGGGTGTAGAGGGCAGAGCTAGTGTAGAGTGCCGTGCGGGTGTAGAGTGCGGAGCAGGTGTAGGGTGCGGAGCAAGGAGCGGATGCTGAGTGCGGAACACATGGAGAGCACGGAGTAGGTGTCGAGCGTGGAGCATACGGGTGATGTATGTGGATGAACAGATGAAGTGGTTGGAAGGAATGGATATAGTAAAGGGAGGAAACTGGCAGTGGGTGGCAGAAACCGAGGATGGATCAGGAAGAACGGGTGATGTATATAGATGAGACGGGTTAAGTATGTGGAAGGAACGGGTGAAGTGTGTGGACAAAATGGGTCAAATATATTGAACAGAACGATTGAAGTATGTGGATGGAACGGGGAAGTGAATCGATTAAAAAGAAAAATGTAATTAGAACGAAGTATGGAAGTACGGGTTTGGAACAATTGTAGTATGTGAGTGGAACGAATAAATTGTTTGAACCGATGAACCAGGTGAAACGGATGACCCAGGAGAAACGAGAACGAATGGAGTACATGGAACTATCAGAGTGGGCCCGATTTCAAACACCTAATGGAAACCACTATATCACATCTACACTCTTACTCTCTTCTTTACACCACCACTCAACTAGAACACAGCTGTACAGGAGGGCGGGATATTCACTGACAGGCCCATAGGTCAGTGCTCACCCTCTAGTACCTTTAAGACAAGATAGCTGCACCATGTGAGGGATGGGGTACAGGCTTCACTTACTCCAACACGACTCAATAAAAAGGACTCAGTAATTTGGCAAAGGGAAGTCCGTTTAATGACATGTAAATCAAACAAAGAAACAATAGGAAATCAGCATCGTTGCGATCACCTATTTCGCTCCAACTTTCTCGAACTTCAGTTGAACAGCAACTTTTATGCATAAAACTCGTCATCATTGATGTCTAACTCTACAAAAATCGTCATGCACTATAATTGGTTAGGAAAGGTAACTTAAGTATAGGTGCTATAACTGTATATGGTAACGGAGCATGCGGATTGGATAACTCTTATCGGGTGGGCGTCTATGACCCTCCCTCTACTTCACACGTGATAGACATCACTACTAATACTATCTATAGGACCCTAGATAACTTGACCCATTGTGATTGGGCAGGTTACACCCCTAGACATAAATTTCCACTTTAATTAGCAGCATGCAGACTGGACACCCAAGTGCCTAGTGTCCCAAGATTCACCCTGCCTCCCTTCCATCAATCAGTATCTTGGGGCTATGTGTCAATTAGTTGGCTGGGCATGGCCTCGAAACTGTAGCCTCTTATCTGGAGAAGTTATGGCACCCTTGGATCTGGGTGACATCAGACGTTGGTAATTCTTTGCGCCTGTCTTGGTCACATGTCTGTTCACCGTGAATCTGCTTCAGTTTCCAGCTTTTAGTGTATTTAATTCTGTTTCGGCCTCACCACTTGCATGGGCCTCCCTTATCTTGACCTTCACGGGGCAGGCTGGTATGCTCTGAAGTTTTGATTCCTGTTAGTTGACGCTCTCCTCCCTTTCTCTGGTTGACCTCGATTTCCCAGGCATGAGCTGCTCTTTGTTGAGTTCGATTCCGCTCCTTCTCCTGGCTTTGGCTGGGATGTGAAACCAGGCCTGTTAGGCCTCTGGCCTCCTGGGCATACTTCTGCTTTTACAAAATGGAGTCGCACTTGTATAGCGTGCCTTATTGAGGTAGATATAGTTGGCGCTTGCCGCTCTATTCTTCTACTAAGCATTGCAAGCAGTATCGTTTTCTTAGCTTCTTGCATTCCAAGCCTATTTACATGCGTTTAACTGGTTGGTTACTTCCATCTTGTCTCATAGCAACGTTTCCTTACGTTTTAACATCGTCTCTTTCCTGCGTCCATTACATCTATTTTCATAGCTACTCGCACTGGCGTGCTATCTTCGATAGCTGCTTTCGTTCATTCTTTGGTCTGTCCAGGCCCTTGTGTCATTTCCACTGGCCTTTCATTACAGCTCTTTGGGTCTCTACATGGACCGTCCGTAGGTACTCTTCATTTCATCTCAGCGGCTGGTACAGCTGTCTGATAGGGTAGCGTGCTTCCCAGGGCTGTCTGGTTATGGGTGCTTCAACAGGTATGGCTCTTCTGATGTACACTGGCCAGAGTCCCAGTGCAGCTCTCTGTTGGTTCATTTGCTCCTCATACATCCCATACCTTGGCGAGTATGCTCCTGGTACCTCGAAATGGGGGCAGGGGTGCAGGCTATGTCTGGGGCCTCCTCTACACAGCGATACTATGACACCATTCGGTATAGCTGTGCTCATACCATCATCTGCCTCATACTCCCCATCACTCTATCTAAACACTGCTGGTTACACACCCTCCAGCCTAGGCTTTCTCCTCAGGCCTAACACAGCCAGAATCGGTCTGGATAAAAACCTGCCAGAACGAACACATACTCCTGATCTCTCAACCACCAGCTACCGCTAAGAAGCACCTATTACACGAATGCCACACCAGCTGCACACATATCCGGTGCTCACACGCACCTTTGACTCTCTCTACTCTGTCTACTGACTTGAACTTCAGTTCTGGAGGGCGTTCAACCTACCAGCGCCTTCAGACCATACCAATGGTAGATAAGGTGCTATATAAATGCAAAGTAACATAACATAACATTTCTGCTTGACATTCTTCCCTCTATATAGTGATTCACAGAAATTGTGAAATTCACACACATCTCTAAGTCATTCAATAGAAGCATTCCTCTGGAGCTTCTCACTATCAGCACTTTAGAGGGGTTCTCTAAGGTTTGTATCCTGTGTTCCAAGAGACTTCCACATTTCACAGAATCATCCCAATATCTCTGTTTCATGTGAAATTGGAAAAACTCTGCTTTGGAAGTATAGTACCTTATGTCAGCTACTAGCAGAGACACATTTACAATAAATTATTTTATTTATATATTTTATTTACAGTAAGGCCAATATGGCCAACTGGGCCGGGGCCCACAGCGGCAGATTGCCACAGAAGTGGCATTTTATAGCAATTCATTTTCAATGTTGTCATTTTTTTAAATATAAAGTTAGTTTTGTTTTTCGGAGTCTGTCTGATCCATTACAATGTGTTTATGATGTACAGCTGTTAGCAGTCATTACGCTCTGACAGTGTTTGCTCGTCAAAATTGTATATATGCTTGATGTTTATTGTAAAAAAAAATTTTAAAAAAAAGTTTATGCAGGAAATGCGTACCAAACCCAACGTGCATTAGGTATTTAGTGATTCAGTCATACAAATCTCACAGACATATGACCAATATAAAGCTCTTTGGTAATTCTTATGTTCTCAAAATGCTCTTTAATATGCTAAACAGCAAGAACCTCATTGGTTTTATTTGTTTAACTCCCCTTTATCATTTAAGTTCTTTCTAATCAACACTCATATGCATTGCTTAAGCAATCACTTTTATGTTCAAATACCCATGGCATGCATCTTTTAAATCGTTGCAAAAATAAGGGTTAAAAGTAAAGGTTAAAAATGATGCGCCATTTTGCAATATTAAATGCATACCTATGCTTAAGTCAAACACAGAGTTCCTTCAGGTGGGCACTAAAATGGTGTTCAGAAGCAAACATTGCTTTTCCTCCCAAGGATAATCATATTTTTGGAGGTGTGTGGCCGCCCAAAAGGTGCAAGCATAAAGGGATTGTACAGAAGTTAAAATGCTGAAGAGTAGATCTAAATGAGCAAGTGCGTAAGGAAACCTCTGAACCGATACCAAAAACCATAGAAGGGTGACAGAGAACAAAAACTGTGTGCCAAAGGTGTTTCACAGCTGTAAAAGGAAAGGTCCCATCAATATATCCATTCATCCCTCTTTACAGAAGCTGCACTGTGCTAAGCAGGCAAATAGCAGCCGTTTTTCATACATGTGTCTTGGATGATAATCAGCTGCACGCAGTGCTTAATTTGTGGGGGTGGTTGCCGGTGGCCAACACCGGCACTATTTTTTGGGCACCGGAATTCATGCGGGGCCAGCGCACATGCTTTATTTGTTCTTCCACTTCGCTTTGCTTCGATTATAAATCATTGGGATTTGTCATTCTGATCTTGATCTCTCTCGTGCTTGCAGGTTGCAGGCCATGGCTGGCTGTGCCTGGGAGGGACCAGCAATAGCAATGAACAACAAACTGTTACAAACAACAGCCAATGAAAACTACCATTCTGTTGGTACTATGCAGAATTTGATACATTCTGTATAATAACACAGAATGTGCAGTTTTCATTGGCTGTTCTCCTGAGCCAGTGAAATTACATGGTGACGTGTTGTTGCCACAGGAGGCAGCGCGGCGCCACCTTCATTTCACAAGTTACTGTGAAGTGAAAGTGTCGAGGGGTGGTGTCGTCGGTCCTGACTTGTGAGAGAGAGAGAGCCTGCCCTGCGTGGTGTGGGCTAGTTGCTTCCTGGGGCCCCTCTGCCTGCTTTTTCATTTGTGCGGGTGCCATTGTGTGCACCTGCCCACCCCACCCCCACCCTGAGGCCTCGACAGCAGACCAAGACCCAGCCGGCAAAGCAGGTATGTCACTTGTTGTTGCGTGCAGTGCAGCCTGAGCCTGTCACAGTCTAGTGATCAGGCAAGGCACAGGACGGGGCCCGGGTGGCGACAAAGTCCCCTGGTGGTGTCCTGACTGCCCAGGTGTCAGGACCCCACCAGGGGCCTGTCTGCGCCCGGGCTTCTGTCTGTGTGACCTGTGTGCAGTGTGCTGCTGACTGCAGTCAGTGCTAGGCCCAGGCCAATTTCCATGTCGGATGACTCTGCCGCGGGCTGCCGGGTCCATGGATTGTGTCCAAAAGTACATTTTTTACTTTTTTCTTTGAAAACCTGACCTTCCGTAGGGCCGGTGGCTGTGGCCCCACCCCACGGAAGGTAGGTTTTAAAAGAAATAACTCATTTTGAGTGGAGGCTGTGGCCCATCACATCGAAAGTGATGGACCCCAACTGCCCAAATATATGTTTTTTCTTTTAAAATCTTACCTTCCGTGGGGTCGCTGCGCCACGCACCTATTTTTGTGATCATCAGGCTCAGCAAGGCTGTGGCGGTGGCAGCCCCACGGAAGGTAGCATTCATCTAAGCGAAATATGAACTGTGAATTTTTGCCTGGGTGTTTCCGTTCTTCCTTTTAATGTTATCAGCCTCATTAGTTCACAAACGAGCTTCAGTGAGGGGACCCGGTCCGGAGCGGTGCACGTATTGGGCCGAAACCGAACCGGCTGCACTTTGCGAGAAAAGCCCATGCAAAGACGAACTTCTGAAATGCCATTTCAGGCAAAGATACACAAATGGAAACTAGACTGGGATAAACATGATGCACGTGTCCACTAATCTGTTGTCATAAATAAAAGCACTAGTTGAGTGTTTGTGTATAATTCTCAACCGTCTTTTGCTGTCATTTTTTTACATAATTCCAGCGCATGTTTTCTGTCCTGATGTGTCGTTTACACACCAGATATGGCCCCTTAACCTGGGTTCAATACGCTCCGAGCATGTGCTCCGAATGAGAGCACATGCAATCCTCGATAGGAATCCTCAGATAGAGGTGGGTGTCTGTTACACCACGCAGTTTAGTGAAGTATCTCAAGAACATGTCAGTGGGAAGGAGATATCCGAGTATGCATTCTCCTCTGGCTCCTGAATATTGGGTGACAAAACATATTTAGTTTTTTAATATGTGTTGAGGTGGAAAGAGGCCTTAAAGCAGAAGTAGCACAGGCCGTTGATTTCACAACAATGTCTTGCAGAAATGACTTTTTCCAAGTTGCTTGAAGCAAGGTTGAAGGGGGATGCATTTATGAGATGTGATGACTGATAAGGGCTTGGGAATAAATTGATTACACAAAACACCTGAATGAGGTGACTGAGGAATGGGTTGAGGGGAGGGTGCTCTTCCTGAGGAACCGATTAACAATACTTGGTGTACTTTAACAGACTGTCAGATTGGGTACAAGGGGTAGAGACAAATACAGTGCAACAGTGACTGAAACAGAATGCTTTTTTTATTTATTTGCATTTTTAAAGCACTCACACAGCATGGGGGGATCGAGGCGCAGTTACAGGAGGAGCATGTCTTTTCTGCGTATTTATACACGCTTAAAACCCAGAGGTTTCTAAGCGAGGAGTCGGGATCGAACCTGTGTTGCTTTGTGTCGTCTTGCTTCCAATCGAGCACATTGCTGCTGAGCTATCATGAGTCCCGGGACAATGATTGCAATGCAGCTCCAATCAGAGCCATTTGGGAAACAGGGCAGTGGGAAGGGGTGGGACGGGCGGTGGGTCATTCTACAAAATTGACAAATAAGATAACATCCACAGGTTTGCAACAATTGTATCAAATGTATTATCACTTCGAGGACAGCAAGTATGGTCCAGACGTCTAACAAGTGTGGTCTAGAACTTAGAAGTGTGTTCAAATGCACTCTTTTGCCTCTGGGTTTGCTGGAATGGTGTAACCACTACACCTACCATAACAAGTGTTTTCCAACTTTAAAGCATTATACGTTCTCAACCCATGTGCCCTTCCCCATCCATCACACTACTAGCCTGTGCTAGCAGTTGCTGCAGCGCCAAACATGTGACATGGAGCAGCAGCAGTGTGATGGGCTGATCTAGGTAGGTCTAGCACTGAACTGGCGACTGTGGAGGGCAGGCCAAGTGTCTAGTGCACCTCAGTGGTATTAGAGATACTTAAATACTTGATTGCTCAGTATAGTTATAGATAACTGAGTGTCTTGGTGACAAGAGAAACTGACCTAACCTCTTGATCATACACAGTGAACAGAGATACACCAAAATAATGCGCTGATCCAAATTGGAAATGTTTTAATGTTTGTTGTAACCTGTGAGTTAATATCCATCTCACATTATTATTCTAACAAAGGTAGATCTAGTAACATTGTGGCCTGGCAAAGCCGGCACATGTTTCGACCAGTGCTGGTCTTGTTCAAGGCTGTACAGTGGCAAATGGGTGATACAATCATTTTTACTGATTCATTGTTTTCAAATCAGTGCCTGTTAGATTTGGCTGTTATTCTGGCAAGTATATTTATGGTCAAGAGGACCAAACCCATTGAGTCTCTAAATATTAGGTAAAGATATATATCTGTCCACTAGAACAGATGTTCTTCCATCAGAATGATCATAGGTATTTTCTATATGTACTGACCTGTAAGGTTCATCTACCCAGATTTAGCGTCCCGTGTGTAGACCCAGGCAAAAATTAGGAAAGCAAGAAAGAACATCAACTCAGGTACTACTGTCATTCACAAAAACACTCCTTCCACAACGTTGACACGCTTTTTTGTATTATGAGATCCGTACGATCCACTTTCAGCCATCCACAGCAACACACCAACTGCAGGTACTCATGCAAAGGAAGAGGGTTAACACGGTATGATAAATATGAAGGTTGCCATGGAAATTGTGGTGTCCGTATCATAAAACACATTGGGCCTCATCACGAGTTGGGCTGTATTCCTGGCTGTAATACCGCCGACTGTAATAGCCCTAGCACCTACAGGTCCGGTGGTATTACCACCGGATCACGGGTTGGGCATTAACGGTAAATCCCCATTCCTGATTGGGTCCATTGGATCCAATGGGGAATTTATGGTGCTAATACTGCAGGCTAATAAAGCCAGCTGTAATACAGCCGAAAACAGGGATTTTCACATCCAGAAAAAAAGCTAGAGGTAAAAGAGCCGATTTAGCGCCCAATCCACGATACGACCAGCCCTTAAATGTGGCGGTAATACCATTACCACCAAATTTAAGGGCTACAGCCCAACTCGTGATGAGGCCCATTGAGTTGCATTCAATGCTTCACGTCACGTCTGTCATGTGACTGATAGTATTTAGGCTCCTCCTCCACACTTCGATGCTTCTGATTGAAGTATGTTTGGTTCTTGCCTTGCTTCGTACATTTCTGGACTTCCTTGTTAGTTACTTTAGGACTGTTTTGCGAACCTTGCTTCGTTGTCTCGACCCTTGCCTGAACTATGTTTCATTGTAATTCTGCTTTCCTGTTACCAACCCGGAATGCTACACAGATCGTTTTTTTGTCTCCTGTTTGGACCATTGGTACTGTCTGCCCGTTAATCACTCGGACTGCCTGGATTGCAATTTTGTCTGTGGTTAACCGCAAGTTCCCAACTTGTATCTGTATGGACATCCTGCTGTCTTTCCGGAGTCTAGTAATACCCCTAACTTAACCCATGCATGAACTAGAGACTGCCGCAGCACTGGGAAGCCGTGAGGCATCCGCGTGCCGTCGGGGAAAGGGAATTGGACTTGAGACTCTGCCCTTCACTAGATCACATCCTCATGCCGCCGGGTAGGGCTCTGGGGATATGGCTCACTCCTTTTCAGTATTTCCATGCTGCTTTTCATCAAAGACATCTCCTGCTGGGTTGAACTACTTTAAACACCTCGGGCCTCATTACAAGGTTGGAGGTAGCCATGGCGCTATTAGCCATGAATGGGGAATTACCGGGCCATTCCAACCTTGGAGGACCCGGTATTTCCCCATTCAGGGAACCCATCCCCATTCCCATTAGAGCCCCCATAGAGCTCAATGGGAATGGGGACCATGCTAACAACGGGCCCATTAATAACGGGCCTGTTGTTAGCATGCTGGTCCTTTAGCGGCTCCCACTAAAGGCGCCTGGAAAAACCAGCCGCCCTTAGCGGGACCCGCTAAAGGACCTCGTAATGCGGTGGTAAGGGGTTAACGGCACCGGCACCATTACCGGTGCCGTTAACCCCTTACCGTCAACCTTGGAATGATGCCCCTCGTCTCCATTGTTATTGCTGTTCTTGTACACAGGATATCTGAATATATCTACTATATTGCAGGTATTCCAGTGGTTACCAGTTTTCACCAGTCCTGGCCATTTTCCACTTATTTCCCGCTGGATTCAGGTTAGATTACACTCTATTTGGTTTTCCTCACATGATATTTTCCATTGGTATTGTTTATTTATTGATTCTTGTTATTCCTCCTAACAGCCTGGTGTTTGCATCACTTCCATATCTTCCAAAGAATAGATCCTTCTGTTTTGTTCTGTTGTTCAGACAGAGGATTACATTGTTTGGAAGTATTTGTCCACTACACTACGAGGTCAAGTGTTCAACAAATTCTAACAACAACGCAAAGAATGATGGAGGTGGGGACGTCAGAAACAGATCTGTGTTGGAGATGCAAGGAAGACAAAGGTACCTTGCTACATATATTGTGGGGTTGTACTGTCATACAGTCATTTTGGTTGGAAATACGATCTAAACAAAAAAAGATTCTGAATGTTGACTGCCAACTGGATCCAATGTGCATGATAATGCACTCTCTCTGCCTTGAGTTTTCTAACTTTTTCTCCTCTAAGATCTAAAACTAAGAGCTTCCTTTCATTCCTCATCCATCTTTCCTTTTCCTGTCTCTTCCACAGCCATCCCTGATTCTGAGACAGCTACCATTCTTTCCAGTCTCCACCCTACTTCTTCCCTATCTGACCCACTGCCCTCGCTTCATATTCCCAAAGTCTTTCCTGCAATTCTTCCCTATCTTTCTTCTTTTATCAATGCTTCATTTTCTTCTTCTAATTTCCCTGCTGTCTTCAGGCACACCCTAATACTCCCCATCTTGTAAAAGCGTTCTCTGGATCCATTTCTCCCCTCTATCATCCAATCTTGCTCCTTCCCTTCCTTTCTAAACTACTTGAGTGTGCCTCTCAAGCCTCTCACTATGTTAACCATTACTCTATTTGTACACTTCTCCAATCAGGCTTTCATCCTATCCACTCCACTGAAACTGCTTTAATTCAAGTCACTAACTGGCTCCTAACGGCTAGACACTACAAACAGTCCTCTATATTAATTATTCTTGATCTTGCTGCTGCATTTGACACTGTTGATCACCAATCCTTCTTTTTCCTCTCTCTTGTCTTGGATTTTCTGGCTCAGTCCTTCAATGGTGTTCTTCCTATTTTTCTAATTGCACCTTTTCTATTTCTTGGTCTGGTACCCATTCTTCTTACTCATCTCTCTTATCCGGGGCTCCCCAAGTTTCTGATCGCAGCCCCCTCATTTTCCCTCTGTGCATGTCTCCTTCCTCTTTATGATATCTCTAAATTTAACTTTTCATTTCTATGTTGATGATACACAACATCAACATAGAAATGATGATTCTTGTTCTCCTTTTATGATTTGTCTGACACTCTTTACACTACGCTTTTCACATGTCTGCCCACAATCCAAAAATGGATGAATTCTCGCCATCTTCATCTGAAACCCTTCAAGACAGAGGTTCTTTTCTTCCCACCTTCTTCCACTAAATCTCCTCCTGACAATGCTCTCTCTCTTCCTTCTGCTTTAGTGCCTTTTCTAAATTTGCACGCAATCTAGGCAAAACTTTTGACTCCTGTCTCTCCTTTTCTCACAACATTAACTCTACTGCCCATAATTGTCGGGTCCATCCCTTCAAGATCCGTAATATCTGCCCTTCATTATCTTTGTCTGCTTCTAAAACCCTTATCTCTGCTTTCATTTTCCCTCACCATTTCTACTTTTCTTCCCTTCTGTTTGGTTTCCCTGCCTATCAGCTCACCCCACTTCAATCTGTCTACCATCTCTCAATTTGGACTTTACTTCTCTTCCTCCACATTCTTCCTTTTCCTCTGCTCTATTCTCACTGTCTTGGTTATATTTTGAACCACGTCTCATGTTACATTCTTTATGCATTGTATTCAAATCTCTCTATGGTCTTGCATCACCTTATCTGCCTTCTTTTATTTCCTTTTAGTCACCCCACATTCTCTCCAATCAGTGTCTTTATTTTTTCTTGACATGCCAAAGCCACCTTGTGCCTCCTTCAGGTTTTAATACTTCGCTCCCCAAAGTATTGGAACTCCCTTCCTCTTCCAATTAGTTGTTCTCCTCCTTTACCTGTCTTCTGCTCTCGACTTAAATATGTTCTCCTGTCTTCTCCTTCATAATTCCACATATTTATTTTCTTGATCTGCATTTATAACTATTATTGTACTGCTTTTCCTTCTGTTCAGAGCTCAGGCATGAGAGTTGATGAATAAATACAAATACAAATGAGCAAGTGTATGAGGCATGGGTGGTTGCTGGGTGTGCATATGAATGAGCAAGTCTATAGAGTTTGGGTCCATGAGTGAATGAGTGTGAATGAGCGAGTGAATGTTGCATGAATTTATGTGCTATAGACTTGTGTGCTTGTGCTAGGCTGGGGTACTAATTTTGGGCAGTCGGGATGGAGGCTGGGGAAAAACAAGGGGTGCTTGGGGATACAACAGCACTATGTGATGACATCTAATAAATCAAGCAAGATAAATGTTTTATGTGGCCACAATGGCTATTTCTTACTTGGCATGACATTGTCACTGGTCATCTCTTCTTAAGCAAAGCAAGCAAGATAATTTGGTGCAGCCAGTCTAGATTTTTCTTTCTGTGGCATGGAATTTTTTACTAGCCCCCTACAATAAAGCAAGCATGATGTGTTATTACATAGGTAGCCTGTCATTTCGGTGAAGCGAATCTAGCTATTTCTTTGGCATAGCTTTATTTACTGGACATTTATGATAAAGCCATCATGACGTGTTATTACGTAGCTTGACAGGACCTTTGCTACAGCCAATTGAGTTAATTATTACAGTGACTTTGCATTTTTACTGGGAACCTATGATAAAGCAAGCATGATGTGTTATTACGTGGCTAGACTGGCATTTGGTGCAGTTAGTTTGGACTTGTTTTTATAGTGTGGCATGGCATTTTAATGGCAAACCAAACAGGATTATGTTCTTATGTGGGGATACTGCCATACATTGTAAGACCAAGCATGGGCATGTTTTCTTATAGTATCATTACTGTCATAAAGCGCAAAGCAAACATGAGTATGTTCTTATAAGGGAATACTGACATAAATTGGTGAAGCCAGCATGGAAATGTATGTGCATAGCCAGCATTAACATGTTTTTATACTGGCATGTATTGTGGGCAAAGGCATCATGAAATTGCATTGGGAAATGCTCTGTTGCAGTGGTGGAGACTTGAATCTATTGGATTTCTTTCATGACTTACCCAACAAAACTAACTGAAAACTGAAGAATGTTCACGCACTAACCCGCAACCACTACTATTGCAGAGATGAGCGATGCCTGAACGCTTGCTTGAAAGGACTGCCTACATCATACAAGCATGGGCCGTTGCATGACTCCCATTGCATGAAATTAGTTACTGAGTGATCAAATGATAAACAACATATTGAAAGCTGTATCAGAGTTAGACTGGGCCCAGAATAGTGCTGAGATGTGTTAGGTAGAGTGGCTATTAGGTCAAAAGAAGAGTTATATGTGTAACTCTCTACCCCTTTAAGAGGTACATTAAGTCCCAGTAAAATATAAAAAATGCATACAGGTTATGATACAGCTTGGATTCCCACGGCTGCACCTTTGTTAAAAGGGTCCCTTTGCATGTTTAGCACGAGCAACAAGATATTTATCATAGATGGAGTGGCTCGGCGGGAGGGTCTTTATATATATAGATGAAGTGATTATGCGGGAGAGGCTGATGAAGGTGTTTTTTAAAGGGAGGAGATCCAGAAAGTGAGTAAAGATCAACAGCCAGTTTTTAGAATTGAAAAATGCATAAAGAGTAAGATCGTGGGGCCAGGAAACAACATCTAGTCAAATGGCTGGGGTGGTCTGACAAATTCAACAAATGGGTACACATCAGCTACCTAGAGGCTATGGGTGTGTAACGGGCGGCATGGAGTCTATACCTTTTAACATTATGCTCCCCAGCAACGCTTCAGCTGAGACGTTTCCAGCAAACACAATTTCCAACTTTACCGTTAAGCTGGCCAAACCCATACATTTGGAGGGACAATGGACGGTAGCGCGTATTGAAGTTCAGTATGTCCAATCGTGGAACACTTTATCCCCATGGGAAGCCACGTTTATCATTAAACGAAAAAACCCTCTCAGGCTCTGGCCGGATGGGTTTCCCAAGAGGCATTATTCAAATATACAGGAACTTGTCAGAGTCATCAACAAAGCTGTTACAATCATACCAGAGTATGGCAATAGAGGTGACTAGAGGCAGTTTGTATCATTTAAATACAGAACAATATGGCTGACGTTGCACTTCAGACCGCTCCGGCTGAAAGTCTAATAAAACAGCATAAGAATGGCTACAGTGAAAAACTATGGAGACCCCGGGGCCTATATGGAATATTACAGGAACCATTATTGATATTATTGATATTACAATTAGCCATATTTTAGCAGAACCCCATAATGTATGGTACGGGGCTTGGTGGTATCTTTAGATGTCTTTTTAGATGTGCGATGCTCTTTCTACGCCACGGCTTTGAATTAGCTTAACAACAGGTGAAAATGGCAACAACTAATATTGCAAAAGACGTCAGGAGAAGTGTGACCACTTCTGTGGCCGAGCGTCTCGCCAGCCAAAAAAAGGAAGGTCCTGGACGGCTCAGGACTCATTTTTAAACAACATAGGAGCATTAAGAGGAAGAGGTCAGCCTCCCTACTGTGTGGCCCCCTGAAACCCACCAAGAAAAACAGATCAAGAGCCTGACACGGACAACAGAATAAGAAGAAGAAGAGAGTTATCCCTAGAAGACACAGTGGGGTGATATCTTTTAAAGAACAATGTCATATGCTAAAAAAATAAGTAAGTGCAGGCCGGTGTTGGCAGTGGCCAGTGGGTGACAAGGCAAGTGCGGGGAGAGGGCGGAGGCTGAAGGCGATTGGGTGTGGAAAGTCAGGGCCCAAGAGGACACATAGGGGCCCTAATCACCAATCTCAGCAACTGTTGGGTTTAGCAGAGATGTGAGGAAGGTAAGTAGGAGGTGAAAAGGAAAGTCTTAAGGAGCTTCAGTAATTTGAGGAGATTTGGCTCAAGATGAAGAGGAACGGGAGGCTATTCCATGGGAGGGAGCCTGCTGAGGAAAGAGATCAGCCACCAGCTCTCTGTTTAGCAAAGTGCTTGACACACACAGAGTTGGTGCTGGAGGAGCGTAAAGATCTGGGGGGAGAGTATTTAGAGAGAGCAAGTTGTAGATAGCATGGTTCCCGGCCCCAGACAGCCTTATGGATGATGCAGAGGGATTTAAATTTGGTCCTTGCAGCAACCGGGAGCCAATGGAGTGCTTTTAGGGCTGGAGAGATGCGGTCCCTGGGCTTGATGCCAAGGATACAGTTTTAAGCCCTATTCTGGGTAAACTGGAGAGGATGTAGAGAAGAGGAGGGTAGATAATGGAAAATGCTATTGCAGTAGTCTAGTCTAGAGAGAACCAGAGCTCTAGAGATATTGAGCTTCTTGGGGAAAGTGAGGGAAGGAACAATTCTTTTGAGGCAGTGGAGTTCAAATTGGGCCTTCTTGGCAAGATCCTGAATGTGAGGGTGGAAGGAAAGATAGGAGTAGAAGATGAATTCAAGGTCTCTGGCTTCAGATGAAGGAGAAGGGGGAGAGCCCATAGAAGATGGCCAGAGTGAGGACAAGAAAGAGGGAGCAGGAGTCCCAATAGGAAGCACCTCAGTCTTGCTGGCGTTGAGGCAGAGATCATGGGAAGTACGCCAGGACTGGATGGAAGATAGGCAATCAGGAATGATGGAGGAAGTAAGGAGAGGGTCAGAGGGAAGTTTAAAGAAGAGTTATGTGTTGTCTGCATAGGACTAGAAGCTAGGGGAGAAGGTCGAAATGAGGTGTGCATGCGAAGCAAGATAGGTGTTAAAGAGCTGGGGAGAAAGGTTGGACCCTTGGGGAACATCACAAGTGGAGATAGTGGTGGGGGAGGAGAAAGAGATCAACATTCCTGGGATAGACAGTGATTGAGGAAGGAGGTCAGCCAGTTCAGTGCCCGCTCTGAGATGCCGTTTTATGAGGATGGAGTGGTTGACCGTATCAAATGCAGAGGAGAGATCAAGTAGAATGAGAACAGCTGGAGAGTTGGAATCAAGAGATGCCAGTAGTTCCTCACGGGTGTTCAGATGTGCAGTTTCCATTCCTCTGGATGCTCAGAATCCAGATTGACGGTCTTGGACGCAACCGACAAGTTCAGTGTGCTGGGTCAGTTGGAGGAAGAACAGCTTCTCCAATAGTTTCCCAAAGAAGGGGGTGATAGATATGGGATGGTAGTTGACTGGACAAGACAAGGCTGCCAGAAGGTTTTTTCAGGAGGGAGCGCACCAGGGAGTGCTTGAGGGCAGAGTGGAAAGATCCAGTAGCACAAGAATGGTTGCAGAACTCAGCAACTGCAGGAGCAAGAGAGCTAATAGTGTCCTTAATGTTTCTAGAGGAACTGGGGAAAACCTGTTTGGAGGAGACATTTATGGAGCGTAAACTATGGTGACCTCATCAGGTATGATAGGAGAGAAGGAGGAGAGAAAGGCAGAGGGAGGGTGGGCGGCCATAGGAGGCAGGTGGGTAAGTGAAGGGGAGGTGGAGGCAAGGGTGCTCACGGTGTCCTTGGCTTTTGCAGTGAAGTGTGTGGCAAATGCATTGCAGAGGGCCTGGGAGGGTAGAGGTGAGGAGGAGACTGCAGAAGAGTTGGCTAGTTCCCTGCAGATTTGAAAGAGTTCAGCCGTGTTGTTGGATGCACCAGAGACGTGAGCCTGGATGTGGGCTCATTTCTTGGCATGTACGGAGAGTCTGTATTGCCTTTGGAGCAGGCGACAGGCCTGTTTGTCAGGGGGTGAACCTGAGTTCTGCCACTTCCGGTCCGCAGCTCTGCACTTGCGTTTCATTTCTGCAAGTTAGGAGTCATACCAGGTGTTACGGTTGGAGGCATGTTTCAGGCGTATGTGCCTGACTGGGGCAAGAATGTCAAGGGTATTAGTAATGACAAGATGGAGGTTGCTGAGAGCACAGTCAGAGGTAGAGTCTGGGGTGGGGAGAGGGGTAGGGATGAAGTTAGATGCAAAGAAGCAAATCCAGCAGCTGACACTGGTTTCATCGGACAGATGTTCGTGAATGAGGTTGGCATAGCTGAGGGAGGTGCGTTGAGCAGGCCGAGAGGACTCAGGTGTGAGGAAAGGAGAGAGTGGTCTAACCAGGAGAGTGGGGGGAGAGTGAAAGATCAGTGTGGATGAATGCACCACTTCTTGGTGCCTTTCTCTATCCCCCTTAAGGTTCCACCTGCCACTTTAGCCAAGGCTGCCATTCATAAGCAGAGCTGGCTCGTGGTGTCTAACCTGAGTCGATCACCTCTCTACAAGTGCATTGTCGTCAAGTTGTGGGCTGTTCCATGGCCACACTGGAGGCCTCATTCATAGCTACGGCTGACTCGCTGGACCCATTAGGTTATGCAAACAGAAGCCGCCCCAGGAACCTTGTTTTCGGAGGAACTTATAGCAAGTAAATTGCTCTGCAGACAGGCTGAGAAAAAGTGGCATCTCAGTTATTCTTGTGAAGCTAAAACCATTTTGCAGTGCTCTCTCACTGTCTATCATAAAGCAGTTATTAATTTAAAAAAATGTTTATTTTAACCATAAGGTAGAGGGGGCCCTTAACAAACTGAAGGCCCTATTTGACCTTGTTTAGTCAATATCTGCTCCCGAGAAAGGACGTGCCTTGGTGCCGCCCTCACAGGATTAGTGCGATTCCCTCTCTGTGTTTTTTGTGACTAAAATATCTACCATTCGGGATAATATAAAGGACGAGGTACTCTTGACGACTGCTGATATGGCCTTTGCTGAACCTCCTCCTGTTAATGGGTTGTGGTCCACGTTTCCCCTCTTTTCTAACTCAGATATGTTGTTGGACATTCAGCGAGTGAAATCAGCTTCCCCGCGAATGCTATACCTTTGGCTCTTCTAAAGGAAGCATCTGGTGATCTGATTGCCCATATTACTACTGCAGTTAATGCCTCATTTGCTAGTGGAGTGATTCCACCTTCAATTAAGCATGCTCTAGTATCCCTCTGCTTAAAATGCCTTCCTTGGATCCTGAAGTGCTGGCCAATTATCATCCCATTTTGCTCCTGCCATTCTTGATGAACTTCTTGGAAGCATTAATCTCCCCTCTTTTGTCCAACTTCCTGGAATCTTCTCAATACTTCTGTTTCAGTCTGGGTTTTGGCCTGGGAGAGGCACTGAATCTGTTTTCAAATCTGTGCTGGACGACTTGGTGCATTTGGTGGCTCAAGAGGGTGTCGGAGCAGTCCTGTTAGATATTTTGGCTGCTTTCGACACGGTTGACCATCCCAGCTTGATCTCCCGTATTTCTGTGGCTTACTTGTCTGGCTAAGTCCTTGACTGGTTCATGGCCTTTCTGGCAGATCGATCCCAGTCAGTTTCTCTTCATCCCTTTCACTCTGGTCCTGCTTCACTTTTTGTGGGTCCCTCAGGGATTGGCGCTGTCCCCTACTTTGTTTAATGTTTATATTAGACCTCTCATGCTCCTCATTCAGTCTCAAGGGTTCTGCTATTACTCATATGCGGATGATACCCAAATCTTGGTCAATTTGGACCTTACCCAATCAGAGACAGCTGTCCGGCTGAGAAAGTGTGTTGAGGATCTGGGGTCCTGGATGATGACTAACTGGTTAAAGCTCAATGGCAGTAAGACTGAGGTTTTGGTTGGGTGTACTACATCTCCCCATCTGTTCTGGACTGCAGACTTTTGGCCCTCATATCTTGGCCCTATCCCCACGCCTGTCTTGTCTGTCAGGAACCTGGAGGTAAAGATTTCCGCATCCCTTGCACTGGATGAGCAGGTTGCAGCAGTCTGCAAGACCGGCCATTTTAAGCTTTGTATTCTCCGGAAGGTCCTTCCTTTAATTCCCGCAGAATGTCATGCCCCGGTGGTCGCAGCTCTGGTTCTGAACGTATTGGATTATTGCAACTTGCTCTATTTTGCACATGCTCGCTTTTTGATCAAGCGGTTACAACTACTACAGAATGCCGCGGTCAGATCTATGTTTCGCCCCCCTGTCGGAGCCCATATGTCTCCATTGCTAAGGCAACTCCATTGGCTTCCCGTTGCAGTTTAAGTCCATGTGCATTGTGCATCAGGCTTTCTATGGCCTGTGGCAGAATATTTGCAAGCTAAATTCTTGCATTATGTGCCCACTCGCTCTCTGCGATCCTAGTCGGCTTTTCTTGTCATTGTGCCTCGGTTCAATTGGAGGGGCGAGCCTTTTCGGTGGCAGCCGCCAAAGCTTGGAACGACCTTCCCCTTGCTCTACAGGGTACTGCTGGCCATAACGGCTTCTGCCGGCAACTGAAAACTACATTATTCAAGAATCAGACATATTATTAAAATTCCCTTCCATGCTACCAGCACCATAATGCCTTTGGGTGTGCGTGCGCTCAATATATTCAGTTAACATAACATAACATAACATAACATAACATAACATAACAATGTGTCCAGCCGAGTGGGTAGGACCAGAGGGGAGAATGGAGAGGGAGAGTGAGGTGCACAGATCACAGAAGAGAGTGGATGCCGTGACTGAGGAGTCAAGGTGGATGTGGAAATCACCCACAAGAATGAGTTTAGAGGTGGTAGTGAGAAAAGAGGGGGAGAAATCAGCCCACTTAAAGAGGAACAAGGTGGTATAGCCAGGTGGCCTGTAGATGGATTCAATGGTCAGAGAGGAAGTGGTAGAGATGATCAGCTTGAAGACCAGACTCTCGAAGGAAGAGTAAGGCAGGGTGCGCATGAGGGAAGAAGGGACCCACTCAGGGAAAATCAGAGCAACTCCACCGCCAGTCTATCTAGTAAAACATTTATCAATAAAATAACTTTTTCAAAATCAACAAGTTTCATGTGTTATTATACATAATAAATAATACAACTCAATAAAGAACCGGTCGGTTTAATGATATGAAAACATTTTATATTTGCAAAAATAAAAAAATACATGGTTAATAAAGAAAGAATTAAAGTTATACCACAAACATGTCAATACAGAAGAAAAAAGCATAGACATTCAGACAATGATGGGGCTCACATTAATCAGAAAGCCTTATAAGGGGGACGCGTCTGTGCAAGGCCTAGACGCTTTGGAGGTACTGATGATCAGTATCGTAGATTTTTGAGCGGGTGGGTAAAGATTCCTTATACTAGCCCCTTACAACCCTGCTTCTGTAAATAAACTCTCCCCTACCAGTCCAGACGGCCACATCCTTTGCAAGTTCCATCTTATGTAGCAATAGGTCTGTGTTAGGTTTATTTCGTTGGTAAAGAGTATTCATCATGTACGCCATTACCAGATCTGGCCCTGTTGAATCCTTCACATCGCTAGATTCTACTGGGGACATGCATAAAGTTATTTTTTTTCTGCACCACCTTTATCATGCGCCGGTAAATCAGGTCTGTTTAAAACATAGTTCATTGTTCCTTTATGAGTCGAGATGCATACTGGCAACCTTCCATATATCAAACAAAAGCTAAAGACCAAGTAGCAATACTAGGTCACACAGCCGCTCTCTTTTGGGCCCAATCTGGGTACGTAGTTATTGAAAGTTTAAAGCAATATAAACAGGTATCAAAAATGTATGATGCTTAATCAAAAAAATAGATGAGTCCGTTTCATGGTTGAGTATCCAAAATGATTATTTATCCAAAAGAAATTCAAAACAAAAAATGTCACTAATGAATTCTTAGTGAGGGAGCAATTGCCACAATCCATACATAATTCAGAATGAAATATGCCAATGCATTTCGGAAATCATTTCCTTCTTTAGGGCAGGTCTAGTAATCAGAGTGGATATGTACAAACACATTAACATCATAATAAGCACATTTGTTGTAAAAAATAAAAGAAAATGTAACATACCGATCAGCAGTGTTTTCAATAGTTGGTGGATAGAAAAGACAAAATAAGAATACCCTATAAGTGATATGAAATGTAAATCAATAGCAACATAAGGCAATGAAGTTTAGTTTTACCTTATTGGTGTGGCAAATGGTGTAGAACAAAGCATACATGCCCACAAAGAGATGGGCCAACAGCAATGTCATGGATAGCAGGGGTAAATATGAAATCCAATTATGTTCGTAACAAATCGAATCTGGTAATCAAAAAAGAGGATCAGATCAGATGCCTCGTCATTACTTGCATACGGTTGTATTTAATAAGGTAAAAGCGATGAAATATACCTTTAAGCACGTGGAGCGTGCAGATCCTCCTGTGTGTGGCCTCACTGCAGTAACTCAGACTGCCATGTTAAGCCGTTGCTGAGACAACAGTTCTTTTGTAGAACACGTGACTGCTTCGCATCAGCGAGTGGTCACAAATTAAATTATGTAGCAGGTGCTGGCCTGCGGAAATGAAGCCATTAAATATTTATGAGGTATGCCCTATCTATGCCCACAATTGTGATAACAAAAAATAGGAAAGAACAAAAATCATAAAAATGGAAAAAAATACTCCATAGTTGAAGCGCAAGTAAAGGCAGCAGAAAGGGATATTTCTAAACTCCATGAGAACACAAGTATGTAACCAACTGGATCAATGAATGCATATTATCATATGAGCAAGTAAACAGATACAAACAAACAACAGGCAAGTACTGAAATCAACCTCATATGCTAAAGATGATCAAGATCCAGCCTCGTCGCGGAAGGTGACACCCATGGGTGGCACCTTGGGTCCCAGACGCCGTCCAGGACATGCGGCAAGGCTGATTTAAGTGACAAAAAGCGAAGTTTCTAACTGGACATAGTACGAATTCTCAGAACATGTAGTCAAATACACAATAGGAAGCACACTGGAGGCACAAACAGTAATGTATCTCAAACATAACAGTGATAGTTGATTTCTTCATTCAAACCATTCGGGACCAGACTGCAAAGTTTGTCGATCCAAAATGTCTCCCTGCGATTAAGGCGCAGGCCCAAATCCTCATGGGGATTGTTCTTGGTCAGAACATCTAGGATCAAAAACTTGATTTGTGAGAGGTTATGATTGCTCGAGGCCCAATGGCAGGCCACAGCTGAATTAGGGTTGGAGTTGCGGATACAGGACCGGTGTTCGTTCCACCGTGTCTTTGCCGCTCTGGTTGAATGACCCACGTAGTATTTCCCACATAAGCATTTGATGCCGTATATGATGTTCATACTGTCACATGTACCGAATGTCTTGAGGAGAATCTTCTTACCTGTTCGTGGATGAAAAATAACATTGCCTTTGATAACTGAGTTGCAATTGATGCAGTGTAAACAGGGAAATGTACCGGTACCCTGTGTGATCAATTTCTTCAAGGGTGGTCTTGTGTGTACCAGTTCATCCCTGAGGTTCCTACTTCTTTAATAGGCGAAGACAGGTGGCTCATTGAATAGATTTTGTACTCTTGTATCATTCTTAAAAATGCTCCAGGGTTTCTTGATGGTTTTCTTAATTTTATTACTCGGAATGGAGAATTTAGATACATATACTGGTGACTTAAGCTCCCTTATGTATGGATTGTGGCAATTGCTCCCTTACTAAGAATTCATTAGTGACATTTTTTGATTTGAATTTCTTTTGGATAAATAATAATTTTGGATACTCAACCATAAAACAGACTCATCTATTTCTTTGATTAAGCATCATACATTTTTGATACCTGTTTATATTGCTTTAAACTTTGAATAACTACATACCCAGATTGGGCCCAAAAGAGAGCGGCTGTGTGACCTAATATTGCTACTTGGTCTTTAGCTTTTGTTGGATTTTTTGAGTCAGGGTGTCTCCAGACTTATCACAGCCAGCTCCTTCAGAACTGCTATTCTGAACATTTGATTCTTCTCCTTTTTTTACACTGACTTTAATATTTAGAGACATTTTTGAATATTGTGGTGCCCACTCATCTCTCCGTTAACATTCCATATAACCCAATAAGTAGGAGGGGGGTCGTCAGACTTTCTAACTGATGTTTGTCCACCAAATACATTTTATGGGTGTCCTCCATCACTGGCCCCTGAGCAAGCTCGTGATTAGCAGTATATTTCTTCCTATCAAAGATCCTAGAAATCTGCCAGTTTGAGAGACCACTTTACATTTAGCCCTTAACGATATCCGCATATTGACCAGTTTTTTTAATAGTGCCCTTTTTCTTTTTCAACACACTTATTTGATGGTGTGTTAGGGGGACGTGACCCTTTAAAGTGTTCTGAGCAATCTCTACAATAGCTGCCACCAGATTGTCAGAGGCTGCAGCTGGAATGGCCTTGAGTTGTTGAGGGGTGGCAATTACAAACATTTTGAGCAGCTCGTTGTTTCTCCACATACGTGGCAACATGATGAAAGCACGATCGGATACTGATGAGGTATTGTGATTAATGGTGTTTTTCTGATGTCTTTTTAGGAGTATACATAGCTCGTAGCCCTGGCAGAAATATATCAGTGAGCAATCTATAATCCTCTAGAGTGGTGGTTTTAAAATTAACCAGAAGATCTCTGTAGGGCTTACTGGTCATGTCTTCAAAAGTCTAAAAAACATGTTTTGTCTGGATACATTTGTCGAGCTATCACAGCTAGTTGTTGTTTATCATGAGGGTTTTTAAATAAGACTATATAACTAGCATTGAGCATTGTAGATCGGTTGCTCTTGCCCTGGTCGAACAAGCTCTGCACAATGTAGCAAAGGCTTAGATTGTGATTATGGGAGTATTGAGTAAAGGCTTTTTCTAACTCGGCGCTCTGGCTCCCCTCGGTCATCAAATCGTCCACAAACATCATAATCATCATGCTCGGTGGCAGTAAACGATCGTCACTGAGAGTTTCAGGCATACTCTATACAAGAGGAAGGTGCTTAACCTGTTGTTGCAATGTGGCATAAAGAGATTGCCAGCGACTATGCAACCAAACAACATTATCGGGAATATGGGTTATTGCAGTGTGTGTGTTTTCTAGATGTTTTCTGACAAAATAACTATTGCCGTAGCTGGAAGGCACTGCCAGCACACACGCGAATGGATGTTGTAGCCTGGTATCCATACTGAAATACTTGAGGCTTGAACCACCATGTACATATATCTACACATGATCCCCACTGGGCAGAGTTAAATCACAGTGAGGGTTATACTTTCAACCTTCAGAGGGGTTGCGAAAACAAACACTGCTATATTTGAGCATCTGCATTCAGCATTTAGGTGCTACGTGAAAACCTACAAATGAAATGCATGGCCTTCTCTAGCAAAGCTAGAAGCTGCAAATAAAAACATGTGACAGCTTTGTATATTTTGTTCAACAATATGGCTTTAAAGACTGTATAAAACATGCATCCGCTGTGTATACTACACTGCATACCTTTAGATGGTGTAATAAATCAACCATTGTATGTTGACCCTCTCCCAATCCCTCGAAACAATGTTACAATTAAAACAGTGGTAGTCACCATCACATCCTGTAATACTGGTTGTTGGGATCAAATCAATGCCTACAGCACCCCATGATTGTTTCCTTGATAGTTGTGTCACTGCCCCATCTGCATGTCCTCTGAAAATGACAAAACCATAGGTGCCATTATAGACCATTGGGCTTGCAAATAGCGGCGATATCCAATAACCACTGCTGCTTGCCTATGTATTCCACAGTGTAGGCTGTGAGGCAACCTTAAAGTGCCCCAAAAGCCATTCTCCATTGTTGCCTGCCACTCCAATCCTTTGTGGCTTGATGGCCCCGAAGGAATAGCAACCTCCAATGCACAGTCCACAAATTCTCACTATGCACATCCACACTTGTTGATTGCAAGGGCCCTGCAGCCATATCCATGGGAACTCCTAGATCCATTCCCCCATGCCTTGATGTCTGCATAATTACACAAGCCGTGTAACACTCTAGATTTGTCACAACAGCATTTGCCAGCTACAAGAATCCACACAGCAGACACAATACTGGAACATCAAAGAAACCATAATACCCCACCTGAGACTCAGACGCTCTTTTATGACTCGTGTGGGCCCCCTAACGTTCAATCAGTCCTGGCAGGGGGTGTAAGCCACCTGTGCCCACTGCCATATCTGAAGAACATCTACAATGTGTTGAGGCCCCCAATCCGGTAGGCCTTGCCCATCCGGCAAAAACATGCAAACCCATCCACAGCCCCTCAAAACATCCAGATTTGTTGAAGTAGATGCACCTATCGCCATAGATCCAACAGGTGCCTGATGCTGGGCTCCACTTGCCATTTTTTCAGAGTGTTCCCTATGTGCCATCCATCTGTTGGAGTACTTGATGTCAATTAAAATACAAGAAAAATATAGAATCAGAATAGCACATCATTTACAAAATGGGCATCAGCGTTTTACAATGTTCACCAAAAATGTCCCAACTGTAGCAGCACACCACGTGTTACAATGTCAGCTTGAACATTTGAAATCCAATGCAATAACCACGTGCAGGGCCCATAAGAAATTGAAATTTCAATCTGTTTACGTAAAAGTATCATGGCTATAGCACTTCACAAAATGTGTGATCTCTGACACATACTCAAAACATGTCAGGCACTGCGGTCAAATTATAAATTCACATTGTTAGCATGACCAGTATTGTGTGGAACACTCTGAGTTTTCTGCCAGACAGAAAATAGGCACCAATGTTTTTTTAGTGCTTTACAGGCAGCCCATAATCATGGCAATTGTACCTCTTTCGCGCACAAAGCAAGTACAGTCATTTATACCGCTTTCCTTGCACAAAACAAAAATTCAGGTTGTAGCACAAACTTAAAAATACATAAAGAACACCCATCATCATGTACAGTATGAACTGACACAGTCCTAAAAACTTAAAGGAAGCCAGTTTGTACACATTACCAAACATCTCTTTGAAAAAATCCAAATACCTGTATACATGTAACAGCCTGCCACTTGCACCCTTAAAAAATGTCATTCACTCCAGCGCTTTGTACAAAATAAATCATGCTGCCAGCGTTTCAGACCACTTTGTGATCTTTGACAAAGATGGCAAAAACTTTGCATTGTCAGTATTGTCAATATTGTGAAAAAAGACAATGCTGAAATTAAAACTGTATTTCCAAAAAATCTATCACATGCTATCACACTGTTTCAGAAAATGCCCCCTCCATAAAAAAGGTTTTCTCGAATTGCACACACACACACACACACAAACGAAGACACTGGTGCCACTTGGGCCACGGGGGCTACTAGGGCCAATTGGACCTTTGTTCCTGGTTAAACTTTGTTTTATCACTAAATTCCCCACAATCATTGGGCGAAATCCACACTTTATAAATATTTATTATAAATAATAAAAAATATGTGGTGCAACAAAAATGAAAGCTCTGCTGTTTTTCAAAAAAAGAGGCTGTATTTGTTATCTGTTAATATGTAAATAGCCCTTGCTTAAAATTACATTTGCCATGAAATGAATAAGAACCCCAGATGTAGGGTATAAATAGAAATGTATCAGCACCCTATTCATTTGCGCTCGCTTTACTCAACTCACACCATCAAACTCTACCTTCACTATGCCTATACAAAAGTCAGAGATATCAACTTTGTCAATGCCGGTTTCTTAAAAAGCTTTGTTAATAGAGAGTCCAACTCTAAAACATATTTAATCTCTCTGCCTCAGAAAAGTCCTAAAAACATTATCACAGAATCCTACAAATACTTTTTAAACTGCACGCTTGTCATTAAATGCATATAGTTCTTTTAATTTGAAAGTAAATACAACTCACCTTTTCTTTCTAAAAATAATCCACCTAAAAGAGACCTGTCGCGGTTTTCAGTCAAAACCCCTCTGGGGGGTCCTCTGCTCCAGGTTCTCAGATAACAGGCCACCATTCAAAGCAATGGCTGCACCAATCAATTATCCACACGCAGGGAGCCTAACAAAACTCCAAAGTGCTATTTCGAAGGCTGTCATCCAAAAGTCTTATTTTAAATATTAGAGACCTACAATCACTTACATGTTGTTTTGTTATCAGCACCCCATAGCTTGAAATATTTTTGTGAAAGTGTGACCCGCCATTTAAAATCCTTATCCAGGAGTGCAAGTATATATTTACGGTTGCTTTGCAGAAAGTAAATGGGCTGTTCAAAATCGATTCCACAATCAACATTCCTTCATGTGAAAGCCATGTGGATGTGTTTCCTCGCTCAGCAGAAAATGCAAAGTCAGCCTGCCACGAGTGCACACGATAGGCTGTTACGTTATATTATGCATTTTCATAAAGCATGCGTTTGCAAAAGCATCATGGTGTTAGGTGGACATCAGGGAACAGAGGAACTTAGAACAGAAAGGTTTAAAGATGCCTATGAAAGGCAACATGGTCAGTGATGGCTTGCATGGGTAACAGCAAGGTATTCCACAATTTGGCCGGTGCAATCGAAAATTAGCGGCCTCCCACTCGCATACAGTGAAACCAGGGAATGATCTAAAGTCAGGCATTCTCAGATCTCAGAGAGCGGCTAGGCTGATAGAGTTGGAATATTTCCTGAAAAGGAATTCTGGCCGTATTCCATTCAAAGCGTGCTGGACAATACAGGGTGTTTTGAAAATAATCATTTTCTGAACTGGCAGCCAATGTAAGAGTTCAGGATTGGTGAAATATGTGCTGTAAGAGGATTAAAGTCAACACTACAGCTAAGTCAATGCCTAGTCTGGGATACTGAATGGAAACCCTTATTGATATATCTTTATGTCCAGTTCATGAGTTCTGGATGACTACCCCTATATAACACCCCTCTCTTAGAATCCCCCTGACCCCACTGAGCCAAGAAGTAGTTCTGTTTTGCAAGTTTAAAAGGTTTATTTGAGAAATAAAACAAATATAGATACCACGCTTTTATAATAATTCATAATCGATATCGCCCTTATAAATATAATGTTAATCAACAATGGGTAATCTGACACTAGCACACTTCTTTATAATCAATGAGGAGTTGGTGTAGGATGGATAAGGCAGCGAAAATACTTTTATGATTTCAAGGGAAAAGCAATGAGGAATAAAATGCAGTACAGAAATACTTGATATGATTTTAGCAAAAGATAAGATAATCACTTTTTCTCTGGCAATTCACCCCCTCCCCTATGCAATGTAAGAAATGGAAGGAGATGGAAAGAGGAGCACACAGTTCTCAGGAATGCAATCAAATACAATACGAAATTCAGTTCCCCCCCAGCAAGCTTAAAGGAAACAGGTAGGAGTTTGAAACACAGGCCCAAAATGCTTTTTAAATGTGATGGCAATGGATGGGAAAATGTGGCAACTGATTTTAATTCCCTCTAGAGATTCAGGGTGAGTGAGAGATACTTCGGATGAGCTCAGGCTCACTTTAGCAATGATTCAGGGATGGTTATTAAGAGGCAAACAAATTTTTAGCAAAGGAAAGCAAAAAGCTTCTATCTTTTTACAGGTAAAGAAATCAGGCCAAATCGCAAATCGTGGCAAAATTCGCGAGTGCGTGAATCGTGATTACGGCAAAAGTACAAGGGGTTCTAGGCTCGTTCGAAAGATGAGATTCTAAGCTTTCAGAGGAAAGTTAAACCAAGTTCCTAGGACAAATGGTTCCAGAGATATGAATGATTTTGTAAAGGTCGTTTTTCGGATTTAAAGTAAAACTCAAAATGACAGGTGACAGCTTGCAGCTGCAGAATTGACAGGTGACAGTTGTGCAGCTTTACAAATGACAGATGACACGATTTCTAGGAGGCTGTTCTACTTAGGTTAAAATAGTTTGGATTAGATTATTTTAACTAAGAGATTGGTTCTGCACAGTTCTGTTAGGTACTCACAATATAAATTTGAACTAGGCCTCGTCACGGATCTGGTCAGGTTTTGGACTGGACTCCGGTTCTGGTCTCGGCACTTCACAGTGATCTCGTCTCTGGTTCCGGGTACAGCTCTGCTTTCTGGGTCTCTGGCACTGCTCCTGGATCTCGGGTTCTGCTGGCTTGGATCAAGTGGTTCTAGTAAGCGCTGCTTTCAGGGTGTTTCTGGCACAAGGTTCTAGGCCAGAATCCACAGCTCAGCCCGGCTGCGAATAGTTGCAAAGGATTTTTGCGGCCTGCAGAAGAGAACTCAGCTTGTGGGTTAGGCCTGTTCTTTAAGTTCTGAAGTAAAGTTCTGGTCTTTGGAGATTGATGGATTTGAAGTCTGGATCTCTGGATGTGAAGTTGTCGGTCAGCATGCTCCGCGGCAAATGGAATTGAATGTCTCTACCTATCCCAGCAGTCTCTTTTTATGTGTTTTGAAAATGGGTGTGTGCCTGGGCCTAGCTAAGCCTGCCCCTCTCTACTTGTCATTGGCCCAATTCTCCCCTCTCCCATGATTGGGGGAAGGAAATGGATTGTCAGCATGATGAAGTCTGTTTATGGGTCAGAGGATCCTCCCCTGGTCAGTTTGCCCACAAATCTATATTTGATTCAAATACATCCTTCCCAGATATACAATTTGCTGAAATTACATGTGCACATTATATATTCCTTATGGTCCATGCTTGTCCGCCTCTGATCTTCCTGGGGGCTTGCATTCAAAAATGGCAACATTTTGCGCTTTTTAACTGGTTTTGCAATATCGGACATTTACCCAAAATTATGTATGGACATTAATTGATGAAGTGTCAGATTTTTAACATGCAGACATCTGGAGTGAGACCCTATTTTCCGCTAGCAACCCCCCAGAATACACCACAGGGTCCTAACACCTCCCAAAATGTTCACAGAAAAATCACAAAAATAATGATATTACTTATATAATTCTGACAAGTCCGCACTATGAGTTATCTATCTTTTTAAAATTATTCCCTGGTCAAAAAGGGGTGTGGCTTCTCACATCACAGGGTGAAATAACTGGTTTATCCACTTCCCCCAAGCTCAGCTGCTAGCAGAGGCACTGCCCCTCCCAGTTTCCCCTGAGAGGAAGCCACTTTACGGCCCCCCAATATAACATTTGCCTGAGTCCAGGACAGGCCCTTGTTCAACTCCCTGTAGTCCCCAGCTGCTCCACCCCTAATCTAATCAGAGAGGTGACAACTCCTTTTGGCAAGAGGAGTGGCTGAACAGGTTTCAACTCCTGTCGGGGTAGTTGTCAGGCAGAATCCAGTTTCATTAAGCCAGGTTTCAGCTAAATGTCACTTTTTGTTCCCAGTTTTCTACATTCAAATCAAACTGACAATTTTTACATATACATTAAATAATTACTTTCTTCAAGTCATTTCAGAATATAGTTTTACATTGTATCCACCTCTTACCAAGTCTTTCCTTGGTCTGGTTTTGTTTCATTTGTTCAGTTTTACACAAAAGTCTGGTGGTTTTAAAATGACGGCTTTCTGATAGTGGTGAGTACTGGTAATGCAACCATTTTTGGGATTAAGAAAATGAATTCCCCACAGTTCTGAGTTGCTTTTTTGGCAATCAGCATTGCCATTCCCAATGGTTTCAGGCTACTGTGTGTGTAGCCCACTGGTGGTTTTAGGCAGTGCCCTCCTGTGCTCACAACATAGGCAAAAATGGGTGGCAGCCTATTCTTCATGTTATCCCTGTACACTCTCTGGGGAGTTCTGGCCATCATGATGTTTTCCATGCCAGTACTGCACAGTTTTATTGTAGGGCTTGGATGCATGGGTAAAAACATCCCACAGTGCCCCATACACCGTGTTAGTGGCCACACGAGCTGCTGAATTCTGTGGCAGCTGAAGCCGAACATAAATACAACTAACCTTTTCTTTTGAACTGCATTGACAAAGTCAGTATTTGGTGTTTTTGCACACGGTATGAGATACACACCTTATCCAGAGACAATAGTTTTTAGTTGAAAGTTTGAGGCTTGTGCATTGTCTTCATTTAAAGTGAAGCCAGCGTTGCCAGCAGCCAATAGTTTTTATGTCAAAGTTTTACTCTTCATTTTTAAAAAGACAAACATGCATTGCCAGCAGCCAAGAGATAACCGTAGATAGGACTGCTACGGATCCAAACTTCACACAGATTGGTTTAGCTGAGGTGTATATAAATGCAAAGAAAACAGATGTTGGAAGGGGACAACAGTATAGTGATATTACAAATATGGCAAGACATAACATGCTCGGGCCGAGCAACATGTCCCCCACACAAAACAATCACTGAAGAAAGATAGTGATAGTGGAAATTGTGGGAATCTGGAAAGTCTTAACCAGCTACAAATAGTATTATTGTACACCAGATATCTTATTAAACATGTACTGGATGTGGCTACATACTTCACTAATCAAGATATTGATATCTGTGCTGTTACTGAAACTTGGTGTTATTAGGCAGCTATAGTATCCAACGCCAGGAAAGACAGGAGGGGAAATGAGTGGGGGTTGCATACATTTGCAAAACAAATGTTGTTATATGGCAATTGGACATATGGGGTGTTGAAGGGTGTGAAACCATAATAATAAAAATTTGGACAGATGCAGAAACCACCTACAATCTGGTGCTGATTTATAGAGCTCCATCCAGCATGCCAGTTTAGTACTATCCAACATCACAAGTGGAGATAGTGGTGGGAGAGGAGAAAGAGATCAACATACCTGGGATAGACAGTGATTGAGGAAGGAGGTCAGCCAGTCCAGTGCCTGCTCTGAGATGCTGTTTTATGAGGATGGAGTGGTTGACCGTATCAAATGCAGAGGAGAGATCAAGTAGAATGAGAACAGCTGGAGAGTTGGAATCAAGAGATGCAAGGAGTTCCTCACGGGTGTTCAGATGTGCAGTTTCCATTCCTCTGGATGCTCAGAATCCAGATTGACGGTCTTGGACGCAACCGACAAGTTCAGTGTGCTGGGTCAGTTGGAGGAAGAACAGCTTCTCCAATAGTTTCCCAAAGAAGGGGGTGATAGATATGGGATGGTAGTTGACTGGACAAGACAAGGCTGCCAGAAGGTTTTTTCAGGAGGGAGCGCACCAGGGAGTGCTTGAGGGCAGAGTGGAAAGATCCAGTAGCACAAGAATGGTTGCAGAACTCAGCAACTGCAGGAGCAAGAGAGCTAATAGTGTCCTTAATGTTTCTAGAGGAACTGGGGAAAACCTGTTTGGAGGAGACATTTATGGAGCGGAAACTCTGGTGACCTCATCAGGTATGATAGGAGAGAAGGTGGAGAGAAAGGCAGAGAGGGGGTGGGCGGCCATAGGAGGCAGGTGGGTAAGTGAAGGGGAGGTGGAGGCCAGGGTGCTCACGGTGTCCTTGGCTTTTGCACTGAAGTGTGTGGCAAATGCGTTGCAGAGGGCCTGGGAGGGAAGAGGTGAGGAGGAGACTGCAGAAGAGTTGGCTAGTTCCCTGCAGATTTGAAAGAGTTCAGCCGTGTTGTTGGATGCACCAGAGACGTGAGCCTGGATGTGGGCTCATTTCTTGGCATGTACGGAGAGTCTGTATTGCCTCTGGAGCAGGCGACAGGCCTGTTTGTCAGGGGGTGAACCTGACTTCTGCCACTTCCGGTCCGCAGCTCTGCACTTGCGTTTCATTTCTGCAAGTTAGGAGTCATACCAGGTGTTACGGTTGGAGGCATGTTTCAGGCGTATGTGCCTGACTGGGGCAAGAATGTCAAGGGTATTAGTAATGACAAGATGGAGGTTGCTGAGAGCACAGTCAGAGGTAGAGTCTGGGGTGGGGAGAGGGGTAGGGATGAAGTTAGATGCAAAGAAGCAAATCCAGCAGCTGACACTGGTTTCATCGGACAGATGTTCGTGAATGAGGTTGGCATAGCTGAGGGAGGTGCGTTCAGCAGGCCGAGAGGACTCAGGTGTGAGGAAAGGAGAGAGTGGTCTAACCAGGAGAGTGGGGGGAGAGTGAAAGATCAGTGTGGATGAATGCAACACTTCTTGGTGCCTTTCTCTATCCCCCTTAAGGTTCCACCTGCCACTTTAGCCAAGCCTGCCATTCATAAGCAGAGCTGGCTCGTGGTGTCTAACCTGAGTCGATCACCTCTCTGCAAGTGCATTGTCGTCAAGTTGTGGGCTGTTCCTTGGCCACACTAGAGGCCTCATTCATAGCTACGGCTGACTCGCTGGACCCATTAGGTTATGCAAACAGAAGCCGCCCCAGGAACCTTGTTTTCGGAGGAATTTATAGCAAGTAAATTGCTCTGCAGACAGGCTGAGAAAAAGTGGCATCTCAGTTATTCTTGTGAAGCTAAAACCATTTTGCAGTGCTCTCTCACTGCCTATCATAAAGCAGTTATTAATTAAAAAAATGTTTATTTTAACCATAAGGTAGAGGGGGCCCTTAACAAACTGAAGGCCCTATTTGACCTTGTTTAGTCAATATCTGCTCCCGAGAAAGGACGTGCCTTGGTGCCGCCCTCACAGGATTAGTGCGATTCCCTCTCTGTGTTTTTTGTGACTAAAATATCTACCATTCGGGATAATATAAAGGACGAGGTACTCTTGGCGACTGCTGATATGGCCTTTGCTGAACCTCCTCCTGTTAATGGGTTGTGGTCCACGTTTCCCCTCTTTTCTAACTCAGATATATTGTTGGACATTCAGCGAGTGAAATCAGCTTCCCCGCAAATGCTATACCTTTGGCTCTTCTAAAGGAAGCATCTGGTGATCTGATTGCCCATATTACTACTGCAGTTAATGCCTCATTTGCTAGTGGAGTAATTCCACCTTCAATTAAGCATGCTCTAGTATCCCTCTGCTTAAAATGCCTTCCTTGGATCCTGAAGTGCTGGCTAATTATCATCCCATTTCGCTCCTGCCATTCTTGATGAACTTCTTGGAAGCATTAATCTCCCCTCTTTTGTCCAACTTCCTGGAATCTTCTCAATACTTCTGTTTCAGTCTGGGTTTTGGCCTGGGAGAGGCACTGAATCTGTTGTCAAATCTGTGCTGGACGACTTGGTGCATTTGGTGGCTCAAGAGGGTGTCGAAGCAGTCCTGTTAGATATTTTGGCTGCTTTCGACACGGTTGACCATCCCAGCTTGATTTCCTGTATTTCTGTGGCTTACTTGTCTGGCTAAATCCTTGACTGGTTCATGGCCTTTCTGGCAGATCGATCCCAGTCAGTTTCTCTTCATCCCTTTCACTCTGGTCCTGCTTCACTTTTTGTGGGTCCCTCAGGGATTGGCGCTGTCCCCTACTTTGTTTAATGTTTATATTAGACCTCTCATGCTCCTCATTCAGTCTCAAGGGTTCTGCTATTACTCATATGCGGATGATACCCAAATCTTGGTCAATTTGGACCTTACCCAATCAGAGACAGCTGTCCGGCTGAGAAAGTGTGTTGAGGATCTGGGGTCCTGGATGATGACTAACTGGTTAAAGCTCAATGGCAGTAAGACTGAGGTTTTGGTTGGGTGTACTACATCTCCCCATCTGTTCTGGACTGCAGACTTTTGGCCCTCATATCTTGGCCCTATCCCCACGCCTGTCTTGTCTGTCAGGAACCTGGAGGTAAAGATTTCCGCATCCCTTGCACTGGATGAGCAGGTTGCAGCAGTCTGCAAGACCGGCCATTTTAAGCTTTGTATTCTCCGGAAGGTCCTTCCTTTAATTCCCGCAGAATGTCATGCCCCAGTGGTCGCAGCTCTGGTTCTGAACGTATTGGATTATTGCAACTTGCTCTATTTTGCACATGCTCGCTTTTTGATCAAGCGGTTACAACTACTACAGAATGCCGCGGTCAGATCTATGTTTCGCCCCCCTGTCGGAGCCCATATGTCTCCATTGCTAAGGCAACTCCATTGGCTTCCCGTTGCAGTTTAAGTCCATGTGCATTGTGCATCAGGCTTTCTATGGCCTGTGGCAGAATATTTGCAAAATAAATTCTTGCATTATGTGCCCACTCGCTCTCTGCGATCCTAGTCGGCTTTTCTTGTCATTGTGCCTCGGTTCAATTGGAGGGGCGAGCCTTTTCGGTGGCAGCCGCCAAAGCTTGGAACGACCTTCCCCTTGCTCTACAGGGTACTGCTGGCCATAACGGCTTCTGCCGGCTACTGAAAACTACATTATTCAAGAATCAGACATATTATTAAAATTCCCTTCCATGCTACCGAGTTTAGAGGTGGTAGTGAGAAAAGAGGGGGAGAAATCAGCCCACTTAAAGAGGAACAAGGTGGTATAGCCAGGTGGCCTGTAGATGGATTCAATGGTCAGAGAGGAAGTGGTAGAGATGATCAGCTTGAAGACCAGACTCTCGAAGGAAGAGTAAGGCAGGGTGCGCATGAGGGAAGAAGGGACCCACTCAGGGAAAATCAGAGCAACTCCACCGCCAGTCTATCTAGTAAAACATTTATCAATAAAATAATTTTTTCAAAATCAACAAGTGTCATGTGTTATTATACATAATAAATAATACAACTCAATAAAGAACCAGTCGGTTTAATGATATGAAAACATTTTATATTTGCAAAAATAAAAAAATACATGGTTAATAAAGAAAGAATTAAAGTTATACCACAAACATGTCAATACAGAAGAAAAAAGCATAGACATTCAGACAATGATGGGGCTCACATTAATCAGAAAGCCTTATAAGGGGGACGCGTCTGTGCAAGGCCTAGACGCTTTGGAGGTACTGATGATGTCAGTATCGTAGATTTTTGAGCGGGTGTGTAAAGATTCCTTATACTAGCCCCTTACAACCCTGCTTCTGTAAATAAACTCTCCCCTACCAGTCCAGACGGCCACATCCTTTGCAAGTTCCATCTTATGTAGCAATAGGTCTGTGTTAGGTTTATTGCGTTGGTAAAGAGTATTCATCATTTACGCCATTACCAGATCTGGCCCTGTTGAATCCTTCACATCGCTAGATTCTACTGGGAACATGCATAAAGTTATTTTTTTTCTGCACCACCTTTATCATGCGCCGGTAAATCAGGTCTGTTTAAAACATAGTTCATTGTTCCTTTATGAGTCGAGATGCATACTGGCAACCTTCCATATATCAAACAAAAGCTAAAGACCAAGTAGCAATACTAGGTCACACAGCCGCTCTCTTTTGGGCCCAATCTGGGTACGTAGTTATTGAAAGTTTAAAGCAATATAAACAGGTATCAAAAATGTATGATGCTTAATCAAAAAAATAGATGAGTCCGTTTCATGGTTGAGTATCCAAAATGATTATTTATCCAAAAGAAATTCAAAACAAAAAATGTCACTAATGAATTCTTAGTGAGGAAGCAATTGCCACAATCCATACATAATTCAGACTGAAATATGCCAATGCATTTTGGAAATCATTTCCTTCTTTAGGGCAGGTCTAGTAATCAGAGTGGATATGTACAAACACATTAACATCATAATAAGCACATTTGTTGTAAAAAATAAAAGAAAATGTAACATACCGATCAGCAGTGTTTTCAATAGTTGGTGGATAGAAAAGACAAAATAAGAATACCCTATAAGTGATATGAAATGTAAATCAATAGCAACATAAGGCAATGAAGTTTAGTTTTACCTTATTGGTGTGGCAAATGGTGTAGAACAAAGCATACATGCCCACAAAGAGATGGGCCAACAGCAATGTCGTGGATAGCAGGGGTAAATATGAAATCCAATTATGTTCGTAACAAATCGAATCTGGTAATCAAAAAAGAGGATCAGATCAGATGCCTCGTCATTACTTGCATACGGTTGTATTTAATAAGGTAAAAGCGATGAAATATACCTTTAAGCACGTGGAGCGTGCAGATCCTCCTGTGTGTGGCCTCACTGCAGTAACTCAGACTGCCGTGTTAAGCCGTTGCTGAGACAACAGTTCTTTTGTAGCACACGTGACTGCTTCGCATCAGCGAGTGGTCACAAATTAAATTATGTAGCAGGTGCTGGCCTGCGGAAATTAAGACATTAAATATTTATGAGGTATGCCCTATCTATGCCCACAATTGTGATAACAAAAAATAGGAAAGAACAAAAATCATAAAAATGGAAAAAAATACTCCATAGTTGAAGCGCAAGTAAAGGCAGCAGAAAGGGAGATTTCTAAACTCCATGAGAACACAAGTATGTAACCAACTGGATCAATAAATGCATATCATATGAGCAAGTAAACAGATACAAACAAACAACAGGCAAGTACTGAAATCAACCTCATATGCTAAAGATGATCAAGATCCAGCCTCGTCGCGGAAGGTGACACCCATGGGTGGCACCTTGGGTCCCAGACGCCGTCCAGGACATGCGGCAAGGCTGATTTAAGTGACAAAAAGCGAAGTTTCTAACTGGACATAGTACGAATTCTCAGAACATGTAGTCAAATACACAATAGGAAGCACACTGGAGGCACAAACAGTAATGTATCTCAAACATAACAGTGATAGTTGATTTCTTCATTCAAACCATTCGGGACCAGACTGCAAAGTTTGTCGATCCAAAATGTCTCCCTGCGATTAAGGCGCAGGCCCAAATCCTCATGGGGATTGTTCTTGGTCAGAACATCTAGGATCAAAAACTTGATTTGTGAGAGGCTATGATTGTTCGAGGCCCAATGGCAGGCCACAGCTGAATTAGGGTTGGAGTTGCGGATACAGGACCGGTGTTCGTTCCACCGTGTCTTTGCCGCTCTGGTTGAATGACCCACGTAGTATTTCCCACATAAGCATTTGATGCCGTATATGATGTTCATACTGTCACATGTACCGAATGTCTTGAAGAGAATCTTCTTACCTGTTCGTGGATGAAAAATAACATTGCCTTTGATAACTGAGTTGCAATTGATGCAGTGTAAACAGGGAAATGTACCGGTACCCTGTGTGATCAATTTCTTCAAGGGTGGTCTTGTGTGTACCAGTTCATCCCTGAGGTTCCTACTTCTTTAATAGGCGAAGACAGGTGGCTCATTGAATAGATTTTGTACTCTTGTATCATTCTTAAAAATGCTCCAGGGTTTCTTGATGGTTTTCTTAATTTTATTACTCGGAATGGAGAATTGAGATACATATACTGGTGACTTAAGCTCCCTTATGTATGGATTGTGGCAATTGCTCCCTTACTAAGAATTCATTAGTGACATTTTTTGTTTTGAATTTCTTTTGGATAAATAATAATTTTGGATACTCAACCATAAAACAGACTCATCTATTTTTTTGGTTAAGCATCATACATTTTTGATACCTGTTTATATTGCTTTAAACTTTGAATAACTACATACCCAGATTGGGCCCAAAAGAGAGCGGATGTGTGACCTAATATTGCTACTTGGTCTTTAGCTTTTGTTGGATTTTTTGAGTCAGGGTGTCTCCAGACTTATCACAGCCAGCTCCTTCAGAACTACTATTCTGAACATTTGACTCTTCTCCTTTTTTACACTGACTTTAATATTTAGAGACATTTTTGAATTTTGTGGTGCCCACTCATCTCTCCGTTAACATTCCATATATCCCAATAAGTAGGAGGGGGGTCGTCAGACTTTCTAACTGATGTTTGTCCACCAAATACATTTTATGGGTGTCCTCCATCACTGGCCCCTGAGCAAGCTCGTGATTAGCAGTATATTTCTTCCTATCAAAGATTATAGAAATCTGCCAGTTTGAGAGACCACTTTACATTTAGCCCTTAACGATATCCGCATATTGACCAGTTTTTTTAATAGTGCCGTTTTTCTTTTTCAACACACTTATTTGATGGTGTGTTAGGGGGACGTGACCCTTTAAAGTGTTCTGAGCAATCTCTACAATAGCTGACACCAGATTGTCAGAGGCTGCAGCTGGAATGGCCTTGAGTTGTTGAGGGGTGGCAATTACAAACATTTTGAGCAGCTCGTTGTTTCTCCACATACGTGGCAACATGATGAAAGCACGATCGGATACTGATGAGGTATTGTGATTAATGGTGTTTTTCTGATGTCTTTTTAGGAGTATACATAGCTCGTAGCCCTGGCAGAAATATATCGGTGAGCAATCTATAATCCTCTAGAGTGGTGGTTTTAAAATTAACCAGAAGATCTCTGTAGGGCTTACTGGTCATGTCTTCAAAAGTCTAAAAAAACATGTTTTGTCTGGATACATTTGTCGAGCTATCACAGCTAGTTGTTGTTTATCATGAGGGTTTTTAAATAAGACTATATAACTAGCATTTAGCATTGTAGATCGGTTGCTCTTGCCCTGGTCGAACAAGCTCTGCACAATGTAGCAAAGGCTTAGATTGTGATTATGGGAGTATTGAGTAAAGGCTTTTTCTAACTCGGCGCTCTGGCTCCCCTCGGTCATCAAATCGTCCACAAAGATCATAATCATCATGCTCGGTGGCAGTAAACGATCGTCACTGAGAGTCTCAGGCCTACTCTATACAAGAGGAAGGTGCTTAAACTGTTGTTGCAATGTGGCATAAAGAGATTGCCAGCGACTATGCAACCAAACAACATTATCGGGAATATGGGTTATTGCAGTGTGTGTGTTTTCTAGATGTTTTCTGACAAAATAACTATTGCCGTAGCTGGAAGGCACTGCCAGCACACACGCGAATGGATGTTGTAGCCTGGTATCCATACTGAAATACTTGAGGCTTGAACCACCATGTACATATATCTACACATGATCCCCACTGGGCAGAGTTAAATCACAGTGGGGGTTATACTTTCAACCTTCTGAGGGGTTGCAAAAACAAACACTGCTATATTTGAGCATCTGCATTCAGCATTTAGGTGCTACGTGAAAACCTACAAATGAAATGCATGGCCTTCTCTAGCAAAGCTAGAAGCTGCAAATAAAAACATGTGACAGCTTTGTATATTTTGTTCAACAATATGGCTTTAAAGACGATATAAAACACGCATCCGCTGTGTATACTACACGGCATACCTTTAGATGGTGTAATAAATCAACCATTGTATGTTGACCCTCTCCCAATCCCTCGAAACAATGTTACAATTAAAACAGTGGTAGTCACCATGACATCCTGTAATACTGGTTGTTGGGATCAAATCAATGCCTACAGCACCCCATGATTGTTTCCTTGATAGTTGTGTCACTGCCCCATCTGCATGTCCTCTGAAAATGACAAAACCATAGGTGCCATTATAGACCATTGGGCTTGCAAATAGCGGTGATATCCAATAACCACTGCTGCTTGCCTATGTATTCCACAGTGTAGGCTGTGAGGCAACCTTAAAGTGCCCCAAAAGCCATTCTCCATTGTTGCCTGCCACTCCAATCCTTTGTGGCTTGATGGCCCCAAAAGAATAGCCCCCTCCAATGGCACAGTCCACAAATTCTCACTATGCACATCCACACTTGTTGATTGCAAGGGCCCTGCAGCCATATCCATGGGAACTCCTAGATCCATTCCCCCATGCCTTGATGTCTGCATAATTACACAAGCCGTGTAACACTCTAGATTTGTCACATCAGCATTTGCCAGCTACAAGAATCCACACAGCAGACACAATACTGGAACATCAAAGAAACCATAATACCCCACCTGAGACTCAGACGCTCTTTTATGACTCGTGTGGGCCCCCTAACGTTCAATCAGTCCTGGCAGGGGATGTAAGCCACCTGTGCCCACTGCCATATCTGAAGAACATCTACAATGTGTTGAGGCCCCCAATCCGGTAGGCCTTGCCCATCCGGCAAAAACATGCAAACCCATCCACAGCCCCTCAAAACATCCAGATTTGTTGAAGTAGATGCACTTATCTCCACAGATCCAACAGGTGCCTGATGCTGGGCTCCACTTGCCATTTTATCAGAGTGTTCCCTATGTGCCATCCATCTGTTGGAGTACTTGATGTCAATTAAAATACAAGAAAAATATAGAATCAGAATAGCACATCATTTACAAAATGGGCATCAGCGTTTTACAATGTTCACCAAAAATGTCCCAACTGTAGCAGCACACCACGTGTTACAATGTCAGCTTGAACATATGAAATCCAATGCAATAACCACGTGCAGGGCCCATAAGAAATTGAAATTTCAATCTGTTTACGTAAAAGTATCATGGCTATAGCACTTCACAAAATGTGTGATCTCTGACACATACTCAAAACATGTCAGGCACTGCGGTCAAACTATAAATTCACATTGTTAGCATGACCAGTATTGTGTGGAACACTCTGAGTTTTCTGCCACACAGAAAATAGGCACCAATGTTTTTTTAGTGCTTTACAGGCAGCCCATAATCATGTCAATTGTACCTCTTTCGCGCACAAAGCAAGTACAGTCATTTATACCGCTTTCCTTGCACAAAACAAAAATTCAGATTGTAGCACAAACTTAAAAATACATAAAGAACACCCATCATCATGTACAGCATGAACTGACACAGTCCTAAAAACTTAAAGGAATCCAGTTTGTACACATTACCAAACATCTCTTTGAAAAAATCCAAATACCTGTATACATGTAACAGCCTGCCACTTGCACCCTTAAAATATGTCATTCACTCCAGCGCTTTGTACAAAATAAATCATGCTGCCAGTGTTTCAGACCACTTTGTGATCTTTGACAAAGATGGCAAAAACTTTGCATTGTCAGTATTGTCAATATTGTGAAAAAAGACAATGCTGAAATTAAAACTGTATTTCCAAAAAATCTATCACATGCTATCACACTGTTTCAGAAAATGCCCCCTCCATAAAAAAGGTTTTCTCGAATTGCACACACACACACAAACGAAGACACTGGTGCCACTTGGGCCACGGGGGCTACTAGGGCCAATTGGACCTTTGTTCCTGGTTAAACTTTGTTTTATCACTAAATTCCCCACAATCATTGGGCGAAATCCACACTTTATAAATATTTATTATAAATAATAAAAAATATGTGGTGCAACAAAAATGAAAGCTCTGCTGTTTTTTTAAAAAAAGAGGCTGTATTTGTTATCTGTTAATATGTAAATAGCCCTTGCTTAAAATTACATTTGCCATGAAATGAATAAGAACCCCAGATGTAGGGTATAAATAGAAATGTATCAGCCCCCTATTCATTTGCGCTCGCTTTACTCAACTCACACCATCAAACTCTACCTTCACTATGCCTATACAAAAGTCAGAGATATCAACTTTGTCAATGCCGGTTTCTTAAAAAGCTTTGTTAATAGAGAGTCCAACTCTAAAACATATTTAATCTCTCTGCCTCAGAAAAGTCCTAAAAACATTATCACAGAATCCTACAAATACTTTTTAAACTGCACGCTTGTCATTAAATGCATATAGTTCTTTTGATTTGAAAGTAAATACAACTCACCTTTTCTTTCTAAAAATAATCCACCTAAAAGAGACCTGTCGCGGTTTTCAGTCAAAACCCCTCTGGGGGGTCCTCTGCTCCAGGTTCTCAGATAACATGCCACCATTCAAAACAATGGCTGTACCAATCAATTATCCACACGGCAGGGAGCCTATCAAAACTCCAAAGTGCTATTTCGACGGCTGTCATCCAAAAGTCTTATTTTAAATATTAGAGACCTACAATCACTTACATGTTGTTTTGTTATCAGCACCCCATAGCTTGAAATATTTTTGTGAAAGTGTGACCCGCCATTTAAAATCCTTATCCAGGAGTGCAAGTATATATTTACGGTTGCTTTGCAGAAAGTAAATGGGCTGTTCAAAATCGATTCCACAATCAACATTCCTTCATGTGAAAGCCATGTGGATGTGTTTCTTCGCTCAGCAGAAAATGCAAAGTCAGCCTGCCACGAGTGCACACGATAGGCTGTTACGTTATATTATGCATTTTCATAAAGCATGCGTTTGCAAAAGCATCATGGTGTTAGGTGGACATCAGGGAACAGAGGAACTTAGAACAGAAAGGTTTAAAGATGCCTATGAAAGGCAACATGGTCAGTGATGGCTTGCATGGGTAACAGCAAGGTATTCCACAATTTGGCCTGTGCAATCGAAAATTAGCGGCCTCCCACTCGCATACAGTGAAACCAGGGAATGATCTAAAGTCAGGCATTCTCAGATCTCAGAGAGCGGCTAGGCTGATAGAGTTGGAATATTTCCTGAAAAGGAATTCTGGCCGTATTCCATTCAAAGCGTGCTGGACAATACAGGGTGTTTTGAAAATAATCATTTTCTGAACTGACAGCCAATGTAAGAGTTCAGGATTGGTGAAATATGTGCTGTAAGAGGATTAAAGTCAACACTACAGCTAAGTCAGTGCCTAGTCTGGGATACTGAATGGAAGCCCTTATTGATATATCTTTATGTCCAGTTCATGAGTTCTGGATGACTACCCCTATATAACACCCCTCTCTTAGAATCCCCCTGACCCCACTGAGCCAAGAAGTAGTTCTGTTTTGCAAGTTTAAAAGGTTTATTTGAGAAATAAAACAAATATAGATACCACGCTTTTATAATAATTCATAATCGATATCGCCCTTATAAATATAATGTTAATCAACAATGGGTAATCTGACACTAGCACACTTCTTTATAATCAATGAGGAGTTGGTGTAGGATGGATAAGGCAGCGAAAATACTTTTATGATTTCAAGGGAAAAGCAATGAGGAATAAAATGCAGTACAGAAATACTTGATATGATTTTAGCAAAAGATAAGATAATCACTTTTTCTCTGGCAATTCACCCCCTCCCCTATGCAATGTAAGAAATGGAAGGAGATGGAAAGAGGAGCACACAGTTCTCAGGAATGCAATCAAATACAATGCGAAATTCAGTTCCCCCCCAGCAAGCTTAAAGGAAACAGGTAGGAGTTTGAAACACAGGCCCAAAATGCTTTTTAAATGTGATGGCAATGGATGGGAAAATGTGGCAAATGATTTTAATTCCCTCTAGAGATTCAGGGTGAGTGAGAGATACTTCGGATGAGCTCAGGCTCACTTTAGCAATGATTCAGGGATGGTTATTAAGAGGCAAACAAATTTTTAGCAAAGGAAAGCAAAAAGCTTCTATCTTTTTACAGGTAAAGAAATCAGGCCAAATCGCAAATCGTGGCAAAATTCGCGAGTGCGTGAATCATGATTACGGCAAAAGTACAAGGAGTTCTAGGTTCGTTGGAAAGCTGAAATTCTAAGCTTTCAGAGGAAAGTTAAACCAAGTTCCTAGGACAAATGGTTCCAGAGATATGAATGATTTTGTAAAGGTCGTTTTTCGGATTTAAAGTAAAACTCAAAATGACAGGTGACAGCTTGCAGCTGCAGAATTGACAGGTGACAGTTGTGCAGCTTTACAAATGACAGATGACACGATTTCTAGGAGGCTGTTCTACTTAGGTTAAAATAGTTTGGATTAGATTATTTTAACTAAGAGATTGGTTCTGCACAGTTCTGTTAGGTACTCACAATATAAATTTGAACTAGGCCTCGTCACGGATCTGGTCAGGTTTTGGACTGGACTCTTGTTCTGGTCTCGGCACTTCACAGTGATCTTGTCTCTGGTTCCAGGTACAGCTCTGCTTTCTGGGTCTCTGGCACTGCTCCTGGATCTCGGGTTCTGCTGGCCTGGATCAAGTGGTTCTAGTAAGCGCTGCTTTCAGGGTGTTTCTGGCACAAGGTTCTAGGCCAGAATCCACAGCTCAGCCTGGCTGTGAATAGTTGCAAAGGATTTTTGAGGCCTGCAGAAGAGAACTCAGCTTGTGGGTTAGGCCTGTTCTTTAAGTTCTGAAGTAAAGTTCTGGTCTTTGGAGATTGATGGATTTGAAGTCTGGATCTCTGGATGTGAAGTCGTCGGTCAGCATGCTCCGAGGCAAATGGAATTGAATGTCTCTACCTGTCCCAGCAGTCTCTTTTTATGTGTTTTGAAAATGGGTGTGTGCCTGGGCCTAGCTAAGCCTGCCCCTCTCTACTTGTCATTGGCCCAATTCTCCCCTCTCCCATGATTGGGGGAAGGAAATGGATTGTCAGCATGATGAAGTCTGTTTATGGGTCGGAGGATCCTCCCCTGGTCAGTTTGCCCACAAATCTATATTTGATTCAAATACATCCTTCCCAGATATACAATTTGTTGAAATTACATGTGCACATTATATATTCCTTATGGTCCATGCTTGTCCACCTCTGATCTTCCTGGGGGCTTGCATTCAAAAATGGCAACATTTTGCGCTTTTTAACTGGTTTTGCAATATCGGACATTTACCCAAAATCATGTATGGACATTAATTGATGAAGTGTCAGATTTTTAACATGCAGACATCTGGAGTGAGACCCTATTTTCCGCTAGCAACCCCCCAGAATACACCACAGGGTCCTAACGCCTCTCAAAATGTTCACAGAAAAATCACAAAAATAATGATATTACTTATATAATTCTGACAAGTCCGCACTATGAGTTATCTATCTTTTTAAGATTATGCCCTGGTCAAAAAGGGGTGTGGCTTCTCACATCACAGGGTGAAATAACTGGTTTATCCACTTCCCCCAAGCTCAGCTGCTAGCAGAGGCACTGCCCCTCCCAGTTTCCCCTAAGAGGAAGCCACTTTACGGCCCCCCAATATAACATTTGCCTGAGTCCAGGACAGGCCTTTGTTCAACTCCCTGTAGTCCCCAGCTGCTCCAGCCCTAATCTAATCAGAGAGGTGACAACTCCTTTTGGCAAGGGGAGTGGATGAACAGGTTTCAACTCCTGTCGGGGTAGTTGTCAGGCAGAATCCAGTTTCATTAAGCCAGGTTTCAGCTAAATGTCACTTTTTGTTCCCAGTTTTCTACATTCAAATCAAACTGACAATTTTTACATATACATTAAATAATTACTTTCTTCAAGTCATTTCAGAATATAGTTTTACATTGTATCCACCTCTTACCAAGTTTTTCCTTGGTCTGGTTTTGTTTCATTTGTTCAGTTTTACACAAAAGTCTGGTGGTTTTAAAACGCCGGCTTTATGATATTGGTGAGTACTGGTAATGCAACCATTTTTGGGATTAAGAAAATGAATTCCCCACAGTTCTGAGTTGCTTTTTTGGCAATCAGCATTGCCATTCCCAATGGTTTCAGGCTACTGTGTGTGTAGCCCACTAGTGGTTTTAGGCAGTGCCCTCCTGTGCTCACAACATAGGCAAAAATGGGTGGCAGCCTGTTCTTCATGTTTTCCCTGTACACTCTCTGGGGAGTTCTGGCCATCATGATGTTTTCCATGCCAGTACTGCACAGTTTTATTGTAGGGCTTGGATGCATGGGTAAAAACATCCCACAGTGCCCCATACACTGTGTTAGTGGCCACACGAGCTGCTGAATTCTGTGGCAGCTGAAGCCGAACATAAATACAACTAACCTTTTCTTTTGAATTGCATTGACAAAGTCAGTATTTGGTGTTTTTGCACACGGTATGAGAAACACACCTTATCCAGAGACAATAGTTTTTAGTTGAAAGTTTGAGGCTTGTGCATTGTCTTCATTTAAAGTGAAGCCAGCGTTGCCAGCAGCCAATAGTTTTTATGTCAAAGTTTTACTCTTCATTTTTAAAAAGACAAACATGCATTGCCAGCAGCCAAGAGATAACCGTAGATAAGACTGCTACGGATCCAAACTTCACACAGATTGGTTTAGCTGAGGTGTATATAAATGCAAAGAAAACAGGTGTTGGAAGGGGACAACAGTATAGTGATATTACAAATATGGCAAGACATAACATGCTTGGGCCGAGCAACATGTCCCCCACACAAAACAATCACTGAAGAAAGATAGTGATAGTGGAAATTGTGGGAATCTGGAAAGTCTTAACCAGCTACAAATAGTATTATTGTACACCAGATATCTTATTAAACATGTACTGGATGTGGCTACATACTTCACTAATCAAGATATTGATATCTGTGCTGTTACTGAAACTTGGTGTTATTAGGCAGCTATAGTATCCAACGCCAGGACAGACAGGAGGGGAAATGAGTGGGGGTTGCATACATTTGCAAAACAAATGTTGATATATGGCAATTGGACATATGGGGTGTTGAAGGGTATGAAACCATAATAATAAAAATTTGGACAGATGCAGAAACCACCTACAATCTGGTGCTGATTTATAGACCTCTATCCAGCATGCCAGTTTAGCAATATCCAACATGACAAGTGGAGATAGTGGTGGGGGAGGAGAAAGAGATCAACATACCTGGGATAGACAGTGATTGAGGAAGGAGGTCAGCCAGTCCAGTGCCCGCTCTGAGATGCCGTTTTATGAGGATGGAGTGGTTGACCATATCAAATGCAGAGGAGAAATCAAGTAGAATGAGAACAGCTGGAGAGTTGGAATCAAGAGATGCAAGTAGTTCCTCACGGGTGTTCAGATGTGCAGTTTCCATTCCTCTGGATGCTCAGAATCCAGATTGACGGTCTTGGACGCAACCGACAAGTTCAATGTGCTGGGTCAGTTGGAGGAAGAACAGCTTCTCCAATAGTTTCCCAAAGAAGGGGGTGATAGATATGGGATGGTAGTTGACTGGACAAGACAAGGCTGCCAGAAGGTTTTTTCAGGAGGGAGCGCACCAGGGAGTGCTTGAGGGCAGAGTGGAAAGATCCAGTAGCACAAGAATGGTTGCAGAACTCAGCAACTGCAGGAGCACGAGAGCTAATAGTGTCCTTAATGTTTCTAGAGGAACTGGGGAAAACCTGTTTGGAGGAGACATTTATGGAGCGGAAACTCTGGTGACCTCATCAGGTATGATAGGAGAGAAGGAGGAGAGAAAGGCAGAGGGAGGGTGGGCGGCCATAGGAGGCAGGTGGGTAAGTGAAGGGGAGGTGGAGGCAAGGGTGCTCACGGTGCCCTTGGCTTTTGCAGTGAAGTGTGTGGCAAATGCGTTGCAGAGGGCCTGGGAGGGAAGAGGTGAGGAGGAGACTGCAGAAGAGTTGGCTAGTTCCCTGCAGATTTGAAAGAGTTCAGCCGTGTTGTTGGATGCACCAGAGACGTGAGCCTGGATGTGGGCTCATTTCTTGGCATGTACGGAGAGTCTGTATTGCCTTTGGAGCAGGCGACAGGCCTGTTTGTCAGGGGGTGAACCTGAGTTCTGCCACTTCCGGTCCGCAGCTCTGCACTTGCGTTTCATTTCTGCAAGTTAGGAGTCATACCAGGTGTTACGGTTGGAGGCATGTTTCAGGCGTATGTGCCTGACTGGGGCAAGAATGTCAAGGGTATTAGTAATGACAAGATGGAGGCTGCTGAGAGCACAGTCAGAGGTAGAGTCTGGGGTGGGGAGAGGGGTAGGGATGAAGTTAGATGCAAAGAAGCAAATCCAGCAGCTGACACTGGTTTCATCGGACAGATGTTCGTGAATGAGGTTGGCATAGCTGAGGGAGGTGCGTTCAGCAGGCCGGGAGGACTCAGGTGTGAGGAAAGGAGAGAGTGGTCTAACCAGGAGAGTGGGGGGAGAGTGAAAGATCAGTGTGGATGAATGCACCACTTCTTGGTGCCTTTCTCTATCCCCCTTAACGTTCCACCTGCCACTTTAGCCAAGCCTGCCATTCATAAGCAGAGCTGGCTCGTGGTGTCTAACCTGAGTCGATCACCTCTGTACAAGTGCATTGTCATCAAGTTGTGGGCTGTTCCTTGGCCACACTAGAGGCCTCATTCATAGCTACGGCTGACTCGCTGGACCCATTAGGTTATGCAAACAGAAGCCGCCCCAGGAACCTTGTTTTCGGAGGAACTTATAGCAAGTAAATTGCTCTGCAGACAGGCTGAGAAAAAGTGGCATCTCAGTTATTCTTGTGAAGCTAAAACCATTTTGCAGTGCTCTCTCACTGCCTATCATAAAGCAGTTATTAATTAAAAAAATGTTTATTTTAACCATAAGGTAGAGGGGGCCCTTAAACTGAAGGCCCTATTTGACCTTGTTTAGTCAATATCTGCTCCCGAGAAAGGACGTGCCTTGGTGCCGCCCTCACAGGATTAGTGCGATTCCCTCTCTGTGTTTTTTGTGACTAAAATATCTACCATTCGGGATAATATAAAGGACGAGGTACTCTTGACAACTGCTGATATGGCCTTTGCTGAACCTCCTCCTCTTAATGGGTTGTGGTCCACGTTTCCCCTCTTTTCTAACTCAGATATATTGTTGGACATTCAGCGAGTGAAATCAGCTTCCCCGCAAATGCTATACCTTTGGCTCTTCTAAAGGAAGCATCCGATGATCTGATTGCCCATATTACTACTGCAGTTAATGCCTCATTTGCTAGTGGAGTGATTCCACCTTCAATTAAGCATGCTCTAGTATCCCACTGCTTAAAATGCCTTCCTTGGATCCTGAAGTGCTGGCCAATTATCATCCCATTTCGCTCCTGCCATTCTTGATGAACTTCTTGGAAGCATTAATCTCCCCTCTTTTGTCCAACTTCCTGGAATCTTCTCAATACTTCTGTTTCAGTCTGAGTTTTGGCCTGGGAGAGGCACTGAATCTGTTTTCAAATCTGTGCTGGACGACTTGGTGCATCTGGTGGCTCAAGAGGGTGTCGGAGCAGTCCTGTTAGATATTTTGGCTGCTTTCGACACGGTTGACCATCCCAGCTTGATCTCCCGTATTTCTGTGGCTTACTTGTCTGGCTAAGTCCTTGACTGGTTCATGGCCTTTCTGGCAGACCGATCCCATTCAGTTTCTCTTCATCCCTTTCACTCTGGACCTGCTTCACTTTTTGTGGGTCCCTCAGGGATTGGCGCTGTCCCCTACTTTGTTTAATGTTTATATTAGACCTCTCATGCTCCTCATTCAGTCTCAAGGGTTCTGCTATTACTCATATGCGGATGATACCCAAATCTTGGTCAATTTGGACCTTACCCAATCAGCGACAGCTGTCCAGGCTGAGAAAGTGTGTTGAGGATCTGGGGTCCTGGATGATGACTAACTGGTTAAAGCTCAATGGCAGTAAGACTGAGGTTTTGGTTGGGTGTACTACATCTCCCCATCTGTTCTGGACTGCAGACTTTTGGCCCTCATATCTTGGCCCTATCCCCACGCCTGTCTTGTCTGTCAGGAACCTGGAGGTAAAGATTTCCGCTTCCCTTGCACTGGATGAGCAGGTTGCAGCAGTCTGCAAGACCGGCCATTTTAAGCTTTGTATTCTCCGGAAGGTCCTTCCTTTCATTCCCGCAGAATGTCATGCCCCAGTGGTCGCAGCTCTGGTTCTGAACGTATTAGATTATTGCAACTTGCTCTATTTTGCACATGCTCGCTTTTTGATCAAGCGGTTACAACTACTACAGAATGCCGGGGTCAGATCTATGTTTCGCCCCCCTTTCGGAGCCCATATGTCTCCATTGCTAAGGCAACTCCATTGGCTTCCCGTTGCAGTTTAAGTCCATGTGCATTGTGCATCAGGCTTTCTATGGCCAGTGGCAGAATATTTGCAAGCTAAATTCTTGCATTATGTGCCCACTCGCTCTCTGCGATCCTAGTCGGCTTTTCTTGTCATTGTGCCTCGGTTCAATTGGAGGGGCGAGCCTTTTCGGTGGCAGCCGCCAAAGCTTGGAACGACCTTCCCCTTGCTCTACAGGGTACTGCTGGCCATAACGGCTTCTGCCGGCTACTGAAAACTACATTATTCAAGAATCAGACATATTATTAAAATTCCCTTCCATGCTACCAGCGCCATAATGCCTTTGGGTGTGCGTGCACTCAATAAATTCAGTTAACATAACATAACATAACATAACAATGTGTCCAGCCGAGTGGGTAGGACCAGAGGGGAGAATGGAGAGGGAGAGTGAGGTGCACAGATCACAGAAGAGAGTGGATGCCGTGACTGAGGAGTCAAGGTGGATGTGGAAATCACCCACAAGAATGAGTTTAGAGGTGGTAGTGAGAAAAGGGGGGAGAAATCAGCCCACTTAAAGAGGAACAAGGTGGTATAGCCAGGTGGCCTGTAGATGGATTCAATGGTCAGAGAGGAAGTGGTAGAGATGATCAGCTTGAAGACCAGACTCTCGAAGGAAGAGTAAGGCAGGGTGCGCATGAGGGAAGAAGGGACCCACTCAGGGAAAATCAGAGCAACTCCACCGCCAGTCTATCTAGTAAAACATTTATCAATAAAATAACTTTTTCAAAATCAACAAGTGTCATGTGTTATTATACATAATAAATAATACAACTCAATAAAGAACCAGTCGGTTTAATGATATGAAAACATTTTATATTTGAAAAAATAAAAAAATACATGGTTAATACCACAAACATGTCAATACAGAAGAAAAAAGCATAGACATTCAGACAATGATGGGGCTCACATTAATCAGAAAGCCTTATAAGGGGGACGCGTCTGTTCAAGGCCTAGACGCTTTGGAGGTACTGATGATGTCAGTATCGTAGATTTTTGAGCGGGTGGGTAAAGATTCCTTATACTAGCCCCTTACAACCCTGCTTCTGTAAATAAACTCTCCCCTACCAGTCCAGACGGCCACATCCTTTGCAAGTTCCATCTTATGTAGCAATAGGTCTGTGTTAGGTTTATTGCGTTGGTAAAGAGTATTCATCATGTACGCCATTACCAGATCTGGCCCTGTTGAATCCTTCACATCGCTAGATTCTACTGGGGACATGCATAAAGTTATTTTTTTTCTGCACCACCTTTATCATGCGCCGGTAAATCAGGTCTGTTTAAAACATAGTTCATTGTTCCTTTATGAGTCGAGATGCATACTGGCAACCTTCCATATATCAAACAAAAGCTAAAGACCAAGTAGCAATACTAGGTCACACAGCCGCTCTCTTTTGGGCCCAATCTGGGTACGTAGTTATTGAAAGTTTAAAGCAATATAAACAGGTATCAAAAATGTATGATGCTTAATCAAAAAAATAGATGAGTCCGTTTCATGGTTGAGTATCCAAAATTATTATTTATCCAAAAGAAATTCAAAACAAAAAATGTCACTAATGAATTCTTAGTGAGGGAGCAATTGCCACAATCCATACATAATTCAGACTGAAATATGCCAATGCATTTCGGAAATCATTTCCTTCTTTAGGGCAGGTCTAGTAATCAGAGTGGATATGTACAAACACATTAACATCATAATAAGCACATTTGTTGTAAAAAATAAAAGAAAATGTAACATACCGATCAGCAGTGTTTTCAATAGTTGGTGGATAGAAAAGACAAAATAAGAATACCCTATAAGTGATATGAAATGTAAATCAATAGCAACATAAGGCAATGAAGTTTAGTTTTACCTTATTGGTGTGGCAAATGGTGTAGAACAAAGCATACATGCCCACAAAGAGATGGGCCAACAGCAATGTCGTGGATAGCAGGGGTAAATATGAAATCCAATTATGTTCGTAACAAATCGAATCTGGTAATCAAAAAAGAGGATCAGATCAGATGCCTCGTCATTACTTGCATACGGTTGTATTTGATAAGGTAAAAGCGATGAAATATACCTTTAAGCACGTGGAGCGTGCAGATCCTCCTGTGTGTGGCCTCACTGCAGTAACTCAGACTGCCGTGTTAAGCCGTTGCTGAGACAACAGTTCTTTTGTAGCACACGTGACTGCCTCGCATCAGCGAGTGGTCACAAATTAAATTATGTAGCAGGTGCTGGCCTGCGGAAATGAAGACATTAAATATTTATGAGGTATGCCCTATCTATGCCCACAATTGTGATAACAAAAAATAGGAAAGAACAAAAATCATAAAAATGGAAAAAAATACTCCATAGTTGAAGCGCAAGTAAAGGCAGCAGAAAGGGATATTTCTAAACTCCATGAGAACACAAGTATGTAACCAACTGGATCAATAAATGCATATCATATGAGCAAGTAAACAGATACAAACAAACAACAGGCAAGTACTGAAATCAACCTCATATGCTAAAGATGATCAAGATCCAGCCTCGTCGCGGAAGGTGACACCCATGGGTGGCACCTTGGGTCCCAGACGCCGTCCAGGACATGCGGCAAGGCTGATTTAAGTGACAAAAAGCGAAGTTTCTAACTGGAAATAGTACGAATTCTCAGAACATGTAGTCAAATACACAATAGGAAGCACACTGGAGGCACAAACAGTAATGTATCTCAAACATAACAGTGATAGTTGATTTCTTCATTCAAACCATTCGGGACCAGACTGCAAAGTTTGTCGATCCAAAATGTCTCCCTGCGATTAAGGCGCAGGCCCAAATCCTCATGGGGATTGTTCTTGGTCAGAACATCTAGGATCAAAAACTTGATTTGTGAGAGGTTATGATTGTTCGAGGCCCAATGGCAGGCCACAGCTGAATTAGGGTTGGAGTTGCGGATACAGGACGGTGTTCGTTCCACCGTGTCTTTGCCGCTCTGGTTGAATGACCCACGTAGTATTTCCCACATGGGCATTTGATGCCGTATATGATGTTCATACTGTCACTTGTACCGAATGTCTTGAGGAGAATCTTCTTACCTGTTCGTGGATGAAAAATAACATTGCCTTTGATAACTGAGTTGCAATTGATGCAGTGTAAACAGGGAAATGTACCGGTACCCTGTGTGATCAATTTCTTCAAGGGTGGTCTTGTGTGTACCAGTGCATCCCTGAGGTTCCTACTTCTTTAATAGGCGAAGACAGGTGGCACATTGAATAGATTTTGTACTCTTGTATCATTCTTAAAAATGCTCCAGTGTTTCTTGATGGTTTTCTTAATTTTATTACTCCGAATGGAGAATTTAGATACATATACTGGTGACTTAAGCTCCCTTATGTATGGATTGTGGCAATTGCTCCCTTACTAAGAATTCATTAGTGACATTTTTTGTTTTGAATTTCTTTTGGATAAATAATCATTTTGGATACTCAACCATAAAACAGACTCATCTATTTTTTTGATTAAACATCATACATTTTTGATACCTGTTTATATTGCTTTAAACTTTGAATAACTACATACCCAGATTGGGCCCAAAAGAGAGCGGCTGTGTGACCTAATATTGCTACTTGGTCTTTAGCTTTTGTTGGATATTTTGAGTCAGGGTGTCTCCAGACTTATCACAGCCAGCTCCTTCAGAACTACTATTCTGAACATTTGACTCTTCTCCTTTTTTACACTGACTTTAATATTTAGAGACATTTTTGAATTTTGTGGTGCCCACTCATCTCTCCGTTAACATTCCATATATCCCAATAAGTAGGAGGGGGGTCGTCAGACTTTCTAACTGATGTTTGTCCACCAGATACATTTTATGGGTGTCCTCCATCACTGGCCCCTGAGCAAGCTCGTGATTAGCAGTGTATTTCTTCCTATCAAAGATCCTAGAAATCTGCCAGTTTGAGAGACCACTTTACATTTAGCCCTTAACGATATCCGCATATTGACCAGTTTTTTTAATAGTGCCCTTTTTCTTTTTCAACACACTTATTTGATGGTGTGTTAGGGGGACGTGACCCTTTAAAGTGTTCTGAGCAATCTCTACAATAGCTGCCACCAGATCGTCAGAGGCTGCAGCTGGAATGGCCTTGAGTTGTTGAGGGGTGGCAATTACAAACATTTTGAGCAGCTCGTTGTTTCTCCACATACGTGGCAACATGATGAAAGCACGATCGGATACTGATGAGGTATTGTGATTAATGGTGTTTTTCTGATGTCTTTTTAGGAGTATACATAGCTCGTAGCCCTGGCAGAAATATATCGGTGAGCAATCTATAATCCTCTAGAGTGGTGGTTTTAAAATTAACCAGAAGATCTCTGTAGGGCTTACTGGTCATGTCTTCAAAAGTCTAAAAAAACATGTTTTGTCTGGATACATTTGTCGAGCTATCACAGCTAGTTGTTGTTTATCATGAGGGTTTTTAAATAAGACTATATAACTAGCATTTAGCATTGTAGATCGGTTGCTCTTGCCCTGGTCGAACAAGCTCTGCACAATGTAGCAAAGGCTTAGATTGTGATTATGGGAGTATTGAGTAAAGGCTTTTTCTAACTCGGCGCTCTGGCTCCCCTCGGTCATCAAATCGTCCACAAAGATCATAATCATCATGCTCGGTGGCAGTAAACGATCGTCACTGAGAGTCTCAGGCATACTCTATACAAGAGGAAGGTGCTTAACCTGTTGTTGCAATGTGGCATAAAGAGATTGCCAGCGACTATGCAACCAAACAACATTATCGGGAATATGGCTTATTGCAGTGTGTGTGTTTTCTAGATGTTTTCTGACAAAATAACTATTGCCGTAGCTGGAAGGCACTGCCAGCACACACGCGAATGGATGTTGTAGCCTGGTATCCATACTGAAATACTTGAGGCTTGAACCACCATGTACATATATCTACACATGATCCCCACTGGGCAGAGTTAAATCACAGTGGGGGTTATACTTTCAACCTTCTGAGGGGTTGCAAAAACAAACACTGCTATATTTGAGCATCTGTATTCAGCATTTAGGTGCTACGTGAAAACCTACAAATGAAATGCATGGCCTTCTCTAGCAAAGCTAGAAGCTGCAAATAAAAACATGTGACAGCTTTGTATATTTTGTTTAACAATATGGCTTTAAAGACTATATAAAACATGCATCCGCTGTGTATACTACACGGCATACCTTTAGATGGTGTAATAAATCAACCATTGTATGTTGACCCTCTCCCAATCCCTCGAAACAATGTTACAATTAAAACAGTGGTAGTCACCATCACATCCTGTAATACTGGTTGTTGGGATCAAATCAATGCCTACAGCACCCCATGATTGTTTCCTTGATAGTTGTGTCACTGCCCCATCTGCATGTCCTCTGAAAATGACAAAACCATAGGTGCCATTATAGACCATTGGGCTTGCAAATAGCGGAGATATCCAATAACCACTGCTGCTTGCCTATGTATTCCACAGTGTAGGCTGTGAGGCAACCTTAAAGTGCCCCAAAAGCCATTCTCCATTGTTGCCTGCCACTCCAATCCTTTGTGGCTTGATGGCCCCGAAAGAATAGCCCCCTCCAATGGCACAGTCCACAAATTCTCACTATGCACATCCACACTTGTTGATTGCAAGGGCCCTGCAGCCATATCCATGGGAACTCCTAGATCCATTCCCCCATGCCTTGATGTCTGCATAATTACACAAGCCGTGTAACACTCTAGATTTGTCACATCAAATTTGCCAGCTATAAGAATCCACACAGCAGACACAATACTGGAACATCAAAGAAACCATAATACCCCGCCTGAGACTCAGATGCTATTTTATGACTCGTGTGGGCCCCCTAACGTTCAATCAGTCCTGGCAGGGGATGTAAGCCACCTGTGCCCACTGCCATATCTGAAGAACATCTACAATGTGTTGAGGCCCCCAATCCGGTAGGCCTTGCCCATCCGGCAAAAACATGCAAACCCATCCACAGCCCCTCAAAACATCCAGATTTGTTGAAGTAGATGCACTTATCTCCATAGATCCAACAGGTGCCTGATGCTGGGCTCCATTTGCCATTTTTTCAGAGTTTTCCCTATGTGCCATCCATCTGTTGGAGTACTTGATGTCAATTAAAATACAAGAAAAATATAGAATCAGAATAGCACATCATTTACAAAATGGGCATCAGCGTTTTACAATGTTCACCAAAAATGTCCCAACTGTAGCAGCACACCACGTGTTACAATGTCAGCTTGAACATATGAAATCCAATGCAATAACCACGTGCAGGGCCCATAAGAAATTGAAATTTCAATCTGTTTACGTAAAAGTATCATGGCTATAGCACTTCACAAAATGTGTGATCTCTGACACATACTCAAAACATGTCAGGCACTGCGGTCAAACTATAAATTCACATTGTTAGCATGACCAGTATTGTGTGGAACACTCTGAGTTTTCTGCCACACAGAAAATAGGCACCAAAGTTTTTTTAGTGCTTTACAGGCAGCCCATAATCATGTCAATTGTACCTCTTTCGGGCGCAAAGCAAGTACAGTCATTTATACCGCTTTACTTGCACAAAACAAAAATTCAGGTTGTAGCACAAACTTAAAAATACATAAAGAACACCCATCATCATGTACAGCATGAACTGACACAGTCCTAAAAACTTAAAGGAAGCCAGTTTGTACACATTACCAAACATCTCTTTGAAAAAATCCAAATACCTGTATACATGTAACAGCCTGCCACTTGCACCCTTAAAAAATGTCATTCACTCCAGCGCTTTGTACAAAATAAATCATGCTGCCAGCGTTTCAGACCACTTTGTGATCTTTGACAAAGATGGCAAAAACTTTGCATTGTCAGTATTGTCAATATTGTGAAAAAAGACAATGCTGAAATTAAAACTGTATTTCCAAAAAATCTATCACATGCTATCACACTGTTTCAGAAAATGCCCCCTCCATAAAAAAGGTTTTCTCGAATTGCACACACACACACACACACAAACGAAGACACTGGTGCCACTTGGGCCACGGGGGCTACTAGGGCCAATTGGACCTTTGTTCCTGGTTAAACTTTGTTTTATCACTAAATTCCCCACAATCATTGGGCGAAATCCACACTTTATAAATATTTATTATAAATAATAAAAAATATGTGGTGCAACAAAAATGAAAGCTCTGCTGTTTTTAAAAAAAAGAGGCTGTATTTGTTATCTGTTAATATGTAAATAGCCCTTGCTTAAAATTACATTTGCCATGAAATGAATAAGAACCCCAGATGTAGGGTATAAATAGAAATGTATCAGCCCCCTATTCATTTGCGCTCGCTTTACCCAACTCACACCATCAAACTCTACCTTCACTATGCCTATACAAAAGTCAGAGATATCAACTTTGTCAATGCCGGTTTCTTAAAAAGCTTTGTTAATAGAGAGTCCAACTCTAAAACATATTTAATCTCTCTGCCTCAGAAAAGTCCTAAAAACATTATCACAGAATCCTACAAATACTTTTTAAACTGCACGCTTGTCATTAAATGCATATAGTTCTTTTAATTTGAAAGTAAATACAACTCACCTTTTCTTTCTAAAAATAATCCACCTAAAAGAGACCTGTCGCGGTTTTCAGTCAAAACCCCTCTGGGGGGTCCTCTGCTCCAGGTTCTCAGATAACAGGCCACCATTCAAAGCAATGGCTGTACCAATCAATTATCCACACGGCAGGGAGCCTATCAAAACTCCAAAGTGCTATTTCGAAGGCTGTCATCCAAAAGTCTTATTTTAAATATTAGAGACCTACAATAACTTACATGTTGTTTTGTTATCAGCACCCCATAGCTTGAAATATTTTTGTGAAAGTGTGACCCGCCATTTAAAATCCTTATCCAGGAGTGCAAGTATATATTTACGGTTGATTTGCAGAAAGTAAATGGGCTGTTCAAAATCGATTCCACAATCAACATTCCTTCATGTGAAAGCCATGTGGATGTGTTTCCTCGCTCGGCAGAAAATGCAAAGTCAGCCTGCCACGAGTGCACACGATAGGCTGTTACGTTATATTATGCATTTTCATAAAGCATGCATTTGCAAAAGCATCAGGGTGTTAGGTGGACATCAGGGAACAGAGGAACTTAGAACAGAAAGGTTTAAAGATGCCTATGAAAGGCAACATGGTCAGTGATGGCTTGCATGGGTAACAGCAAGGTATTCCACAATTTGGCCGGTGCAAACGAAAATTAGCGGCCTCCCACTCGCATACAGTGAAACCAGGGAATGATCTAAAGTCAGGCATTCTCAGATCTCAGAGAGCGGCTAGGCTGATAGAGTTGGAATATTTCCTGAAAAGGAATTCTGGCCGTATTCCATTGAAAGCGTGCTGGACAATACAGGGTGTTTTGAAAATAATCATTTTCTGAACTGGCAGCCAATGTAAGAGTTCAGGATTGGTGAAATATGTGCTGTAAGAGGATTAAAGTGAACACTACAGCTAAGTCAATGCCTAGTCTGGGATACTGAATGGAAACCCTTATTGATATATCTTTATGTCCAGTTCATGAGTTCTGGATGACTACCCCTATATAACACCCCTCTCTTAGAATCCCCCTGACCCCACTGAGCCAAGAAGTAGTTCTGTTTTGCAAGTTTAAAAGGTTTATTTGAGAAATAAAACAAATATAGATACCACGCTTTTATAATAATTCATAATCGATATCGCCCTTATAAATATAATGTTAATCAACAATGGGTAATCTGACACTAGCACACTTCTTTATAATCAATGAGGAGTTGGTGTAGGATGGATAAGGCAGCGAAAATACTTTTATGATTTCAAGGGAAAAGCAATGAGGAATAAAATGCAGTACAGAAATACTTGATATGATTTTAGCAAAAGATAAGATAATCACTTTTTCTCTGGCAATTCACCCCCTCCCCTATGCAATGTAAGAAATGGAAGGAGATGGAAAGAGGAGCACACAGTTCTCAGGAATGCAATCAAATACAATACGAAATTCAGTTCCCCCCCAGCAAGCTTAAAGGAAACAGGTAGGAGTTTGAAACACAGGCCCAAAATGCTTTTTAAATGTGATGGCAATGGATGGGAAAATGTGGCAACTGATTTTAATTCCCTCTAGAGATTCAGGGTGAGTGAGAGATACTTGGGATGAGCTCAGGCTCACTTTAGCAATGATTCAGGGATGGTTATTAAGAGGCAAACAAATTTTTAGCAAAGGAAAGCAAAAAGCTTCTATCTTTTTACAGGTAAAGAAATCAGGCCAAATCGCAAATCGTGGCAAAATTCGCGAGTGCGTGAATCGTGATTACGGCAAAAGTACAAGGAGTTCTAGGTTCGTTGGAAAGCTAGATTCTAAGCTTTCAGAGGAAAGTTAAACCAAGTTCCTAGGACAAATGGTTCCAGAGATATGAATGATTTTGTAAAGGTCGTTTTTCGGATTTAAAGTAAAACTCAAAATGACAGGTGACAGCTTGCAGCTGCAGAATTGACAGGTGACAGTTGTGCAGCTTTACAAATGACAGATGACACGATTTCTAGGAGGCTGTTCTACTTAGGTCAAAATAGTTTGGATTAGATTATTTTAACTAAGAGATTGGTTCTGCACAGTTCTGTTAGGTACTCACAATATAAATTTGAACTAGGCCTCGTCACGGATCTGGTCAGGTTTTGGACTGGACTCCGGTTCTGGTCTCGGCACTTCACAGTGATCTCGTCTCTGGTTCCGGGTACAGCTCTGCTTTCTGGGTCTCTGGCACTGCTCCTGGAGCTCGGGTTCTGCTGGCCTGGATCAAGTGGTTCTAGTAAGCGCTGCTTTCAGGGTGTTTCTGGCACAAGGTTCTAGGCCAGAATCCACAGCTCAGCCCGGCTGTGAATAGTTGCAAAGGATTTTTGAGGCCTGCAGAAGAGAACTCAGCTTGTGGGTTAGGCCTGTTCTTTAAGTTCTGAAGTAAAGTTCTGGTCTTTGGAGATTGATGGATTTGAAGTCTGGATCTCTGGATGTGAAGTCGTCGGTCAGCATGCTCCGCGGCAAATGGAATTGAATGTCTCTACCTGTCCCAGCAGTCTCTTTTTATGTGTTTTGAAAATGGGTGTGTGCCTGGGCCTAGCTAAGCCTGCCCCTCTCTACTTGTCATTGGCCCAATTCTCCCCTCTCCCATGATTGGGGGAAGGAAATGGATTGTCAGCATGATGAAGTCTGTTTATGGGTCAGAGGATCCTCCCCTGGTCAGTTTGCCCACAAATCTATATTTGATTCAAATACATCCTTCCCAGATATACAATTTGTTGAAATTACATGTGCACATTATATATTCCTTATGGTCCATGCTTGTCCTCCTCTGATCTTCCTGGGGTCTTGCATTCAAAAATGGCAACATTTTGCGCTTTTTAACTGGTTTTGCAATATCGGACATTTACCCAAAATTATGTATGGACATTAATTGATGAAGTGTCAGATTTTTAACATGCAGACATCTGGAGTGAGACCCTATTTTCCGCTAGCAACCCCCCAGAATACACCACAGGGTCCTAACGCCTCTCAAAATGTTCACAGAAAAATCACAAAAATAATGATATTACTTATATAATTCTGACAAGTCCGCACTATGAGTTATCTATCTTTTTAAAATTATGCCCTGGTCAAAAAGGGGTGTGGCTTCTCACATCACAGGGTGAAATAACTGGTTTATCCACTTCCCCCAAGCTCAGCTGCTAGCAGAGGCACTGCCCCTCCCAGTTTCCCCTAAGAGGAAGCCACTTTACGGCCCCCCAATATAACATTTGCCTGAGTCCAGGACAGGCCTTTGTTCAACTCCCTGTAGTCCCCAGCTGCTCCACCCTTAATCTAATCAGAGAGGTGACAACTCCTTTTGGCAAGGGGAGTGGCTGAACAGGTTTCAACTCCTGTCGGGGTAGTTGTCAGGCAGAATCCAGTTTCATTAAGCCAGGTTTCAGCTAAATGTCACTTTTTGTTCCCAGTTTTCTACATTCAAATCAAACTGACAATTTTTACATATACATTAAATAATTACTTTCTTCAAGTCATTTCAGAGTATAGTTTTACATTGTATCCACCTCTTACCAAGTCTTTCCTTGGTCTGGTTTTGTTTCATTTGTTCAGTTTTACACAAAAGTCTGGTGGTTTTAAAACGCCGGCTTTCTGATAGTGGTGAGTACTGGTAATGCAACCATTTTTGGGATTAAGAAAATGAATTCCCCACAGTTCTGAGTTGCTTTTTTGGCAATTAGCATTGCCATTCCCAATGGTTTCAGGCTACTGTGTGTGTAGCCCACTGGTGGTTTTAGGCAGTGCCCTCCTGTGCTCACAACATAGGCAAAAATGGGTGGCAGCCTATTCTTCATGTTATCCCTGTACACTCTCTGGGGAGTTCTGGCCATCATGATGTTTTCCATGCCAGTACTGCACAGTTTTATTGTAGGGCTTGGATGCATGGGTAAAAACATCCCACAGTGCCCCATACACCGTGTTAGTGGCCACACGAGCTGCTGAATTCTGTGGCAGCTGAAGCCGAACATAAATACAACTAACCTTTTCTTTTGAACTGCATTGACAAAGTCAGTATTTGGTGTTTTTGCACACGGTATGAGAAACACACCTTATCCAGAGACAATAGTTTTTAGTTGAAAGTTTGAGGCTTGTGCATTGTCTTCATTTAAAGTGAAGCCAGCGTTGCCAGCAGCCAATAGCTTTTATGTCAAAGTTTTACTCTTCATTTTTAAAGAGACAACCATGCATTGCCAGCAGCCAAGAGATAACCATAGATAAGACTGCTACGGATCCAAACTTCACACAGATTGGTTTAGCTGAGGTGTATATAAATGCAAAGAAAACAGATGTTGGAAGGGGACAACAGTATAGTGATATTACAAATATGGCAAGACATAACATGCTCGGGCCGAGCAACATGTCCTCCACACAAAACAATCACTGAAGAAAGATAGTGATAGTGGAAATTGTGGGAATCTGGAAAGTCTTAACCAGCTACAAATAGTATTATTGTACACCAGATATCTTATTAAACATGTACTGGATGTGGCTACATACTTCACTAATCAAGATATTGATATCTGTGCTGTTACTGAAACTTGGTGTTATTAGGCAGCTATAGTATCCAACGCCAGGACAGACAGGAGGGGAAATGAGTGGGGGTTGCATACATTTGCAAAACAAATGTTGATATATGGCAATTGGACATATGGGGTGTTGAAGGGTGTGAAACCATAATAATAAAAATTTGGACAGATGCAGAAACCACCTACAATCTGGTGCTGATTTATAGACCTCCATCCAGCATGCCAATTTAGCAATATCCTGGTACCACTTCTTAAACCCAATACCAGTGAGTTTGTTTTAGGAGACTTTAACTATTTGTTAGGGAACAAAAATGACACTCAGGCTAAAGCGTTTGAGGCTTCATTAGCAAACCTGGGCTTTGAACACATTATTAGTGCCCCTACCCATAACGAGGGGAAAACACTATATTGGATGGCCATGCATAAAGCTATCACAACTAATGTAATGTCGATCCATGTCCATGGTCGGACCACTTTTTTGTTCACTTCACCATAGTGAGTGAAAAACAATTTAAAATAAGGGAAGTTACCAAGGTTTGCATTGTGTCCAGAATGTAAAGAAATGAAATTGAAAGGCACTGGTGGAGCAAGTAAAAAGTATGACACAGGCAGATGATATTATGGAAGCCTATCAATATACTATAGAAGAAGCAACCAATATTCTAGCCCCTCTGAAGAGGAAGTGGGTGGGGGAAAGAACAAACTATTCATGGTTCTTGCTCGATCTACAAAAACTCAAATCATTGAAAGCCAAGAGTTCCTATACCTGGAGAGCCACACAGCTTAATCAAGATAGTGAGGCATATAAGAGAGCGACCAAAATATATAAAACAGCAGTGATAGCTGTAAAACAAATGTGTTTCATGCCAGGATTGATAAAGCGCAATCCATATATGTAACCTTTGTTGATTTCAGTCATGCATTCGATAAGGTAAATCAAAACAAATTGTAGGAGATATTATGTAATCTCCAGTGTCCTTCCTGGATACTAGAGATTTTAATAAAGCTTCATCAGAATAACACTGCCCAAGTGCGCCTTGATAAAAATGGTTGCTTGTCCTGCCCAATAAATATCAATAAGGGTGTTAAACAAGGATGTCTATTGGCTGCACTCCTCTTTAATTTGTACAAAGCTGAATTAATACGACGCTTGGAGAGGCATGCTCACAGTCCAGCCAGATTTTCTACCATTTACGTCACAGCATTATTGTATGCCGATGACCTTGTAATAGTTGATCACACCATAACGGGAATGAAAGATATACTGGAAGAATTGGGTCGTTTTTCAACTGAACATGGCATGATGGTTAACCTCAAAAAGACACTGTCAATGCTTATCACTTCTAAGACGGTTAATAGGCCAGCCATGAATATCAGTTGGAGAACGATTGAATATACCAATTCTTATAAGTATCTTGGTGTGGAGATGGATTGGAAACTTGGCTACTTACCTCTAATTGACAGCAGGATCATGCGCACGAAACAAATAACTTTGCTTGTGCGGAAATATGTCTCTGAATATGCTGGCTATACATTGAAGGGTGTTATGCTGTTGTATACTCAGTGGTTTGTTCCGGTAGTGTCTTATGGACTCGAAGCACTCACCCTGGAAAATGTGTCTTGGTTAGATAAGGTTGATGGCTTTTTTTTTGCGGACCATATTGAGTCTCCCTTCCACGTGCCGCATGCAATATATAAGGGCTGAATTTGGTCTGACGTCTCTTAAAGCTATGATACAATATCACAGAGCTTTATTACCATTAAAGGCATTGAGTCATCCCATTAGCCAAATGCTCAGAATTATTGGGAAAGATGTAATCGATTTCAAAATTCACAGAATAGTAGCTAAAACATATGATGCTCTGTGTATGACCTTATGTGCTGAGCTAAATTGGTCTCTAACGCGCTCAACCTGTGGAAGATATAAGGCCACCAAAAAGCATTTAAAAACAAAGCACGGAAAAAAGACTGGGTGGATCATTTCATCTATTTGAGCAGACTTCGTAACTACACGCACCTGGAGGGTATTGTTCACATGTATCTCTACCCCCAGATGTATCTAGTTAGATGCCCGTGTCCCAAGGTTCGCAGATTCCGGCGACTAATGCAGTTGAATTTATCGTCGGTCAGAGCTACTCATGGAACATAATGGAAATTGGCTCCCAATCAATGTATGTGTTGCATATGTACAATTGAGAGAAATTTGGAGACTGTGAGACATATTCTGCCCCAAATTGGAATTTGTTTATAGTTTTAGGTATAGTCGCTATTACCATCACCTTGAACTTGTTTCTACAGTCCATTTTTGGAATCAATGTTTAAATACTTCCTCCGAAGCCTTGACTATTGCACTCAACAATGTGTGGCAGGTAGCTATAATACTGTTTAAATCAAGTTGTTAACAACTAGTGAAAACTATGGGCTACTTTACCATAGTAGCATGAAAAACTTTCTGACAAAGCGAATAAGTGAATAGTAAAATGAAGGCAGCCGATGAAGCTGCTTGACATGTATATGGTTCGGATGATGTAAATCGAATAGGATTTTACCTACTATAAATTAGTGTGGTGGTTTGATTTTATAGATGTATGAGTGTAAGTCATCTTGTGATTGCAATGATGTCACAAGGCGATTATTAATGATTAATAATGTTTATGAATATATAGCGTTGATGATCAAAGTAATCTTTGACGATTCATTATTAATGTGAATGATCAAAGAATTGAAGTAACAGTTCTATGAACTGCACAATCTCAATAAAAATAATTATTCAAGATATTGAAAGAATTAGAAGATCTCTGTCCCGAGAAAACAGATACCATTGTGAAAGATGCAACCTGGTGTACCTCCATTCAGGAAGCCATGTTAGGGAAACTGAAGGGTATCAAGCATAACATTGAGAATAGTCCGATGAACACCAAAGTAGATACTATGATCTCAGATGTAGATGTGTGTATGCCCAAGAGACTGCTTAATCAATTCATCTTCAAACCGATGCCAGAAACTGATCTTGATGTATTTATTGAAAACCTCAAACCAACCAGTTGCAAAGGAGATATGTGTCCTCCTACGATTATTAAGGCATTCTATGTCATATTGATAGGTGTCCTTTGTAAGTTTGTTAATGCCTCATTTAGGGAGAATTATGTTCCAACAAACCTAAAAAATCATGGATCACCCCACTGTTAAAAAAGCCGGGCTCCTGGCCAACGATACTAACTAATCAGGACCAATAACAAACACCATGTTTCTATTGAAGATCTTAGATTGTGTCGCCTATGAGAATGCCTCGATGCACCTGAAGAATCATGGGATCCTTAATAAATGGTAATCAGGGTTCAGGCAAGGGCATGGGATGTAAACGGCCCTGCTCGACCTAAAGTCCAGATTATTTCAAATCATGTATAGAGGGCAAACTGCTGTACTCATACTTCTTGACCTATCCGTGGCTTTTGACCTGGTGGACCACAATCTGTTGGTCACCATGCTAAAGGATGTGGCAGGCATTTCTGAGAGCACAGTGGTGTCGATTAGTTCTTTCCTGAATAATCGTTGGTCTACAGTGTGTAGCAAAGAAGCAGAGGCAGAACCGTCAGCCCTTGATTATGGGGTACCTCAGGGGGCCTGTTTATCCCCCGCCCCTTAATAATATCTTTATGGTCCCCTTCTTTGACCTTGTGGAAAAGAACAAAGTTGGTTTCATGAACTATGGGGATGACACGCAGTGTGTCATCCCATTGATAAGCAATCACTCAGAGGATGAAAAGTCCATTAATAAAATATACAAGATTATCCAAACCTGGATGCTTAGTAAAGGCGTGGATCTCAATAAAGAAAAAAACGAATTAATGATGCTAGGCACAGAAACCAAACTAAGGAAGATGGGCAAGGCATACTCCAGTCTTATAATATCAGGATGTGATATAAAAATAAAATATAAAGTGAAGATGTTAGGAGACTATTTGGATAAGAACTTGAATATGTGGGCGCATGTGAGAAGCTTAGTCTACTCGACCGCCTATCACATCAAAGTACTAGTGCAGAATCACCCATTTATCTCCCAAATCAGTTGTGAAATCCTAGCCAAAGCGATTATAGGATCAAAAATTGACTATTTCAGTAGTCTGCTCATGAGCATTACAAATAACAGACAGCACTAGACTGCAAACCTTGCAAAATAGCGCTTTGAGAGTGATGATGGGCCTCAGGAAAAAGTAGCATGCGTCTGAAGTCAGACGCAATCTGCACTGGGTTCCAATCAATGCCAGAATTCAATTTCACCTCCTCGTGATCACACACAAGCTGGCTGGGGTTAACACCATATGCCTAAGGGAAGTGTTGATCAGTAATGATTGGACCAGGACTCTCAGATCCAACAACTTGAAACAGCTTAAAATACCTGCATGTAAGCTCACGCATGTGCAGAAGTGTGCTTTTGTACTTGCAGTCCCATGAGCTTGGAATGCCATTACACCCGATCGTAGGGCAATTAGTGTTACTGCACTGTTCAGGAAGAAACTTAAGACTATTTATACAAAGCGGATGCGAGTATTCTCCCCTAGCATGGCGCTGTTCAATATTTCTGCCTATGGTAACCCCATTTGATGTTTCTTGTTACGTGTTGTCTGTGCCCGTAAGCCTCTGGGTCATTTGGTACGCTATATAAGTATTGTAAAATAAAGTAAAGCCAACAGATTTTTATGTCAAAGCTCCACTCTTCATGTTTAAAAAGACAAACATGCATTGACAGCAGCCAATAGTATTATGTTAAAGTTGTAATCTTTGTTTTTGAAAAGACAATCATGCATTGCCAACATCCAATAGTTTTTATGTCAAAGTCTCAATCTTCATTTGAAAAAACACGCATTACCAACATCCAATAGTTTGGGAACTTTCATATAGACTCTGTGAAACACACTTCGCCTATTTACGGAGGGCTAGCGTGCCAACCTCTATTTACACGCTAACAAATCAATTTTAATAATGCTAGCCATTGACGCTATAGCCCTGTAAAGCACACTTTGCCTATTTACATAGTGCTATCTTTCTAACCTCAATTTACTATATCAAAGCGTTACTAGCCTTTGACACTAAGTCTTTGACCCGTGTCCTTCACATTATAACTTCATGACATCATCTATACTCACTATAAAGTTTATAGCCACTTCCTATAACATTAAAGGTAAAACCTACTCCATCATCATTGCAGCGTCATGCTGCAAAACCCTAAATTCACAGCAACTGTCTTCAGAGATCATTTTGCCCTCCATAGTCAACCAAGCAACATTGTACCATGCCTCTCCCATGTTTACATCTTTTTCATATAAAATGTATATTCACTTTATAACTAAACGGATATAAATTATACCCACTTGATATCAAATATACATTTTATATAAAATCGTTATAAAACATGTTGATATCTCTTTTATATCAAATTGATATCAAATTGATATCAAAAACATATGAAAAGGAAGGCGGTACAAAGGCCGCAAGCGAGGGGCAGGTCCACCTGTCAAAATGTACATAATGTGGAAAGGGGCCCCATTAACTACTATAGTTGAAGATCAATGAAGAGCTTCCACTGACAAGAAACTGAGGAACCAAGAACTGATAGTTATGCATGCCCAAGCCATATTGATCAATGGGAAACCAATGTTGATCAACACTGGAAACCCGGATATAAAATTGGATATTGTGTATTGGGAATGTATACTGACAACATTGTCACTCGCGACAGATGGGAACTGTAAGGAAGGCATGGCAAAAGGGACCACAGTTCAAGGGTGTTTATTGACCTTCAAAAAGGGTTTGTTAAATAGCTATCTAAACCTAAATCTACAGATGGGAGCAAGCGACAACCACCAAATGATAATAACGCAGTCCTAGTGGTGCCTTGTCAAATAAAAGGGCCTATACTAAAAAGAAAGATTGCCAATCCTTACCTCTAAATACAAATGGTGTGGGGAATATTGTTTATGAAAAGGAAAGAAGTGTTCAAAATGACATGTCAGGTTTTCAGGCCATTGACCTCCCTTCCCCACATTTTCAGCACGGGAAAGGCAGTTCACTCAAGCGTAGCACAGTCTCTCACTTCTTTAGCATGAGGTTACAGTTCACTCATCAGCCTCAGGCCTTCGGATCGTAAGCCTCTTTGCTTCTCAAAGTCTCTTCACCCAAAGAGCCTAATGCACCTAAATAAACAATATGTTATTTGCATCTTCAGACTTTTAGTATTCACATTGGGTGAGTCACTCTCCTCCCTGGATTCCCCTCAGCCCAGCTGAGATCCTTTCAGCATAAAGTTCTGCACAGCTTTCCCTCTGCTGGGCTCAAGCCTGTCTTTCACTTTTCACGTTATCACAAAATGTTCATAGGTTATTCTTTATTGGGTGACTCATGGTTAACCGCGGATCCCCCTCAGCTGGGCTCAAAACTGGGTAGCCTTACTGAGCCCGGCTCGTACCAATGTCTATTTTACATCAAGTATCAAAGACTTTCACAAGTGCACAGGTTTGGCTTGACCCGTTGCAGGACCACTTTGATTTCAAAATTCTCTTTCTTTTAACGTTCGCACTCTTTCGGTTGGATACCTGACAGAGACTTTCGAATGAGCACCCACGTAATGCCGGACCACTCTGTCTACGGTATCGTATCTTAGCTTCAAAGTTCATTCACTCATCTGATTTTGTAATTTTCGTCTTTATAAAATGTTGCTGCATGCAACCTTGATTTAGACACAGACCGGTCTGGTATCAGTCTCCCCAACTCACCGGCTGTGCTGACTTCACGGGTGCTGCTTTGTTTTAAGAACCATAGACGGTACCACTGTGGCAAACGCTTTCCCCCACCTTTACTATCGATGCAGGAGGACCCCAGGTACCTCCAACAAACAATGCATGATTCTTCAACTTTAATTCCAGGTCTTATGTCTCCTATTCTCGAAGGCTCATGAAAGATGAGCTCTTTCGGTGAAAAAGTCAAGGGCACTTCCCTCCTTGCAATCCTCTTCGGTCTTGCCATCTTCCGCCTTGTATTAAACTTCCATCATGGAACGGCTGCTTCCTCGTGTGCTTGGCCTCGCTCAGAGTGTGCTTTCGTGCTCCACCTTTTATCCATGTGGGGAAATGTGATGGAAGTCAGATGTGTGTAATGATCAGTAATTGCCTGGCCCTGCCTGACCATTGTATTGGTACACATCAGGTATATGGCTTGGATGTTAGTCTGTTTTTGCTTACAGTGAGTTGTCCATGGGAAAGTGTTCATGTTGGAAATGGGGGGGTTGAGTCCCTACATATCCTACCTGATAGGATGGGGTAAAGGTGTTACAGGGAAGGGGATACCACGTCTCGCCATCCAGTGTCCCACTTCCAATCCCCAAAGAGCCCCCCATCCAGGTTTTCCCCCCGCAATGGTCCACCCCCAGGATCTAGATCCAAACGCGATGGCACTTTCCAGGCCCACTGGATGGCAGATCGCTGGGGTCGAGCGGGTGAGACACCTTCAGGTTTCTCACATACCCTTTCCCTATGATATGTAGCTTCATCTGTTTCACAAGGGAACCGAGAAAGGAAATCCACGTTCCCTTGATCTATGCCTTTTCGGAGCTCCACAGTGAAACAGTAGGGTTGCAGGTTAAGAACCCTTGCATGACTCGAGGGTTAGAATCTTTCTGTTGGCTGATCCAAACTAGTGGAGAATGATCCATGACAAGGGTGAACTTTCATTTTAGGAAGTAATAACTAAGGTGGGTAATGGGCCACTTGATGGCAAGGGCCTCTAATTCCAGCCCAGAGTAATTTCATTCAGGTGGAAAGAGTTTGCGACTATTAAATAAGATAGGATGTTGCAATCCATTGCACATTTGTGATAAGACTGCTCCTAGCCCTGTAAGGGAGGCATCTGTCTGTAATACAAACTCTTTTGAGACATCTACTACCTTTAGGATCAGGTTCTGGCACAGGGTTTGTTCAAGGTTGTTGTAACATACATCGTCCTCTTCAGTCTAATGAATTATCGGCGGTTCAGCGTTCTTTAATTTGTCTGTCAGTTTAGCTGTCCTGTCCGAGAAGTTAGGCATACATCTACAGTAATACCCAATGAACACTAAGAATGCTCTAAGGTGTCTCTTGGTTTTAGGCGTAGGGGTATCTAGGACGGCCTTCACTTTCTTGCGTTGAGGTTGGACACTACCATTCCCTACTATGAAGCCGAGGTATTTCACGATTGATTGGGCTAGTCTACATTTGGATGGATTGCCAGTTAAGCTTGCTTCCCTGAGGGCTCTCATAATAGTAAAGAGGTGGAAATTATGCTCTTCCCAGGTTTTACTATAAATGAAAATATTGTCAATATAAGCTCCACAGAAATCCGAATAGGGCGTGGCGGAGGCCCTCTGTAAGCCAAAATAGAGGACTTTAAACTGAAACAGCCCCAGGGGTTCAAGAAGGCTGTCTTGTCCTTATCAGGGCCATGCACTGGGACCTGCCAGTACCCCTTGGGTAGGTCTAGGGTGGATAGGAAGGTGGCGTTTCTGAGTTTATCAATCAAGTTGTCGATGCATGGCATGGGATAGGCATCAACATCAGAGATGGCATTAACTTGGTGGAAATCTATGCAAAAACCTCCAGGAATGGTCAGGTTTGGTGACCAATACTATAGACAAGGACCAAGGGCTTTAAGAGAGTTTGATAATATTCGCCCTTAATATTTTATTTACATCCTCAACCACTATCTTTTTACAGGCTTCCGGGAGTCTATATGGTTTCAGATGGACCACCTTTCCTGTAGGTGTTCTAATATAGTGATAGGTGCCCTTCACTCTTCCTGGTTTCTCCGATAATACATCGGTGTCAGGAAACACTGTGTGGTGTACCAAGGTCCACGTTTTCCATCATTATGGCGGCGATGGCAGGTTCCCTGGCGTTTCTCCCAGAGGCATCGCCTGCAAAAAACTACGATTCCCAGCAGCCATACAAAGCATTTTCGTTGTTGCTGTGTTCGTTAGCTCTTAGCTACTCTTCGTCCTGTTTGCTTCATTGGCTTTGTTCGTCTCTGTGTCCTTTTGCTCCGGTACCCGGCCCCCTCCCCACTTTGCTGTCTTCCTGGATTACGACCTCTGGAATTTTGGAATCGGACTACATCTGATCAATGTTTTGTGTCTGGCGCATTGTTTGGCCACGGTCCCTTCTATGCCCTCCGGTTTTTCTGCCTTTTTGGAACTAGTACTACAGATGGACGCATGTCTCACTCAAAGAAAGGGTGAGCGTCGAGTCCCTGACATGCGCCCGAGCAGATCTGAGACTTCATTTAACACCAATTCTGTGAAGCCAGAACCAATGCAGATCGGAGCCACGTGGGGTCCCCTACCAAAGGAAGAAAGAGAGAGACGTATGCAGAATAACTTGTGTCTCTATTGTGGTCAGACGGGGCACTTTATACGGTTTTTCCCAAAACACCCTTTGAAGCGTTTGGGAAACTTCAAAGCCCATCCCTAGACAGGACCACTGGGACAGGACATCTGACAACGGTCCTGGAGGCTCATTAACCGCCTCTCATCCTATGCCCTTTGATTTCCCTAGAGCAGAACCAGTGGTCATCCCAGTCATGATAGATTCCGGGGCCACTAGGAATTATATGGATGTTACCCTGGCTAGGAAAATAGGGGTCCCAACACACAGAAAGGCTCATCCAGATGTTGTACAAGCCGTGGACGGTTCTCGTCTGGTATCCGGTTTGGTCACAGAACAGACAGGTCTTATTCGATTGAGTACTCTCGATGGACACACTGAATAACATATCTTCAATCTTATTATGGCACCTGAATTTGGGGTTATCCTAGGGTTACCCTGGTTACAACTCCATAACCCGGTGAACAATTGGACAGATCAGTCAGTCTCCTTTTCTTCGCCATATTGTCAGAACACGTGCATGGAAACCAGACACGGGGCAGCAACCTCTCCTTGTGTGGCCCTCTTGTCTGGGGCTTCTTCAGTAAACGCCACACAGTGGGGGTTGTTACGGTCCTGCCTGATGAATAGCATGATTTGGCCGACATTTTTGATCAATCACTATTGGAACAACTACCTCCACATAGGGAGTATGATTCCCCCCATAGACCTTGTGCCCGGTGCCGCGGTTCTTCATGGCCGTCTCTATTCCTTGTCTCGTCAGGAGGAGACCATTTTGAAGGAGTATATCCAGAAGTCTCTTTGTTTGGGTCACATACACCCTTCTCGTTCTCCAGCGGCATCCCCAATTTTTTTTGTACCCAAGAATGGTGGAGAATTGCGCCCTTGTGTGGACTACATAGCCTTAAACAAGATCATGGTGAAAAATCAGTATCCGCTGCCCTTGATCTCAGAATTGCTTGATCGATTTTCCTCATCCTCTGTTATCTCTAAGTTGGATCTCCGGGGTGCTTACAATTTGGTACTCATCAGAAAAGGGGATGAATGGAAGACCGCCTTCAAGTCCAAGTATGGTCTCTATGAGTATATGGTGATGCCATTTGGGCTTTGCAATGCCCCAGCGACATTTCAACATTTCATCAGTGACGTATTCCGTGACCTGTTGGATTGTTTCGTAGTTGTCTATTTAGATGATTTTCTCATCTATTCCAGCACTATGGAAGAACACTTGCAACATGTTCATACAGTATTGGGCAGGCTTCGGGAGCACGCCCTTTACGCCAAGTTGAAGAAATGTACGTTCCACGCTTCCACCTTGAATTCCTTGGCTTTGTATTGTCTGCCCAAGGAGTACATATGAGTAATGCCAAGATCCAAGCCATTTTGGATTGGCCGGTGCCTACATCCGTGAAGACTTTGCAGTCATTTCTTGGCTTTGCCATCTTTTCACAGTGATTCATAGCCTCCTTCTCCAAAATCGTCAAGGCACTCACACGGCTTGCTAGTCCTTTGGTCCCCTTTGTATGTGGAATGGACGGTCAAACAGCTTTTCAAACACTCAAAAACGCCTTTACATCCACACCGTTGTTGCAGCATCCTAATTCCTCTCAACTATACATAGTGGAAGAGGATACATCAGCTGTGGCTATTGGTGCCATTTTATCACAGCAATGCCCCACTACAGAGCGCCTACATCCTGTTGCCTTCTTTTCAAGGACCTTAACACCTGCGGATTGAAACTATACGATTACTGAGTGGGAACTCTTGGCCATTAAGGTTGCTTTTAGAGAATGGCGCCATCATCTTCTTGGGGCGGAACACCCTGTTACAGTCTATACCGACCACCACAATTTACAGTCCTTCACACGTGCTCAATGCACCAATGCTCGACAGGTTCTGTTGGCATTTGTTCTTTGCTATGTTCTGATTTGTGTTAACATACCGCCCTGGTCCTTTACATGGGAAGGCTGACGACTTACCAAGACTGGGCGGAGAGACTGGTCCTGACTCACCTGTATTGCCTCTTTTACCCACGGGGTTGGTTCTATGCATTTGTACTATCTCATCCCCTCTAGTGGACGGGATTCAACGTTGGGTGACAGATCATCCTCAGGAAATCGAACGGTTACAAGCGCTGATAGTTCAGGGCTTGCCCTGCATGAAGGATCGCATATTTATACCTGTTGCTAGGTCCTATACTCTTGCACTAGAATGGATTCACTGGCCGGTCATCCGGGTCGGCGCAAAACATATGATCTACTGAAGAGATGGTGCTGGTGGCCATGCATGAGAAAAGACACCACTGATTACAACATGAGATGTGCTGTGTATACCCAGTGTAAAAACCATACCAGTAAACCATTGGGGCTCTTGCAGAAGATGCCCATACCAAAAAAAACGTGGCCCATTCTTACTCTAGACTTTGTGGTGGAAATGCCTCCTGTACAGGGCATGACCACAATATGCATGGTGGTTGATACATTCACTAAAATGGCACGATTCATACCATGCCATGGGATACCAACAGCCATGACCCTGACTTCCTTGTTCTTTGATAATATTGTGCAGTTCTTTGGGCTACAATGGTTCTCATCTCTGATCGCCGGTCTCAATTTACCTCCCGTTTTTGGCTGGCACTCACACAGTTACTAGGCATAGATGCCCGTTTTTCCTCTGCATATCATCCTCAAATGTATGGACAATCGGAACGCACTAATGCCACCACGGAACAGTATTTACCTTGTCTCTGATTCCAGTTTCAGGTTTTCCATCATTATGGCAGCGATGGCAGGTTCCCTTGCGTTTCTCCCAGAGGCATTGCATGCAAAAAACTGATTCCCAGCAGCCTTGTTTCCAGGTCACATCATCACGTCCTCATTGTGACACGGAAACATCCGTACAAAGCATTTTCGTTGTTGCCGGGCGACACTCCTTAACCGTTGTGTTCGCCCGGCAAGGTTGCTGTGTTTGTTAGCTCTTAGCTACTCTTAGTCTTTGATATCCCGGTTTCCAGGACTCCTGGTTGCTTCATTGGCTTTGTTCATCTCTGTTTTCTTTTGCTCCGTTACCCGGCCCACTGCCCACCTTGCTGTCTTCCCGGATTACGACCTCTGGCATTTTGGAATTGAACTGCATCTGATCAACATTTTGTGTCTGGCGCATTGTTCCCCAAAATCCCCTTTGCACAGAACCTCTTTGTCCGATGACTAACACTTTTCCTAATTATCTTTGCACCAACTCCTTACCGTGATCACTGTGACTCCAGCACTTGGACACTAGGTACGGCATCCGGAGTCTCTACTGTTCGCCGTGCCTAGCTCCATGTCCCTCCAGCGCCTGCTGCTACTCACGTGTAGTCACTGTGACTCCAGCACTTGGACACTAGCTACGGCATCCAGAGTTTCTATTGTTCGCCGTGCCCAGCTCCGTGTCCCTCCAGCGCCTGCTGTTACTCGCGTGTAGTTATCTCTTGTAACTGTAAAGTCACCTTGGCTCTGCCACCGCTTCTTTCTTTTTCCCCGAGCCACTCTCCTTGTTGTTTTTTTTTGTTTTCTACATTCTACTAGAGACTTCTACATATGGGACACTTCAAGCACTGGACTGCAACGTTTTACCTCTCTGGGGATTTTTTGGATTTGTGACTGTATTCGTTTTTCAACACGGATTGCACTGGAAACTTTCACAGCATTTCTGGAACTTTTGTGAACTGACTTTGGCTTGGATTCCTTAGTTGCGCCCTCGTTCCGCCCGGTTCAGGTCATCTACAATCACGCTCTACTGAGGAAGAACTCTGCACAACCCCAAAACTGTCTCTTACTTTATCTGAGACCGGTATTGTCTAGATAGGTTCCTCGTCTACCTTTTGAAGGACTGCAGGTAAGAGTTGGGGAGTGTGTTGTGGATAAATCGATACCTATGATTGTTCTGTATCGTGACCTGTGTACCTATTTGTTTTGTCTCACTTTAGCTCTGCTGCTGCTGCCCGGCCTTTTCACCTGAGCCCCTGGTCTGACAGGTTGTTTATATCCTGCAGACCACGCTCTCTGGGGGGAAAGTCTCTCCCTGAAGGAGCCCCCTGACGTTTTATCCTATACGTCCGGGGATACGACGTGGGATCTGGTTCTCGACAATCAGGAAATGATATAACTAAATACTTTCTATCTTCTTGTTGTTGTTGATTAGATAACTCTTGCATATTTAATTCAAAGTTATCTATTTCTTCTGACACCAAACAGGATAGTATCATGGTATTGGCATCTAAAGGATTTTCCTTCCACTATTTTAAGGGATTTCCGTGGTATAGATGGGTATTTTGTTTACTGTTGAATTGGGCTACATTATAAGTACAGTTTCCTGTTTGTTCCAATATTTCATATGGCCGTGCCACTTAGAGACAGGTTGTTTTCCGAAGTGGGTAAGAGGACCACTACGTTTTGTCCTACGGAAAATAATCTCAGATTTACTTTTTTGTCATAAGTGAACTTTTGTTGTGCTTGGTCTTTTTCCACATGAGTATATACTATATTTCAGACAAGTTTTATATGCTCTAGCAATCGGGCAGCGGTTTGCGAAAGGGGAATGGGAGCCTCTTCTCTTTCTTCTCAGGTTTCCAGGAACATGTCCAGGACATCTCTGTGTTCCCTACCATAGAGTAATTCAAAAGGAGAGAATCCAGTGGATGCCTGAGGGGTTTTCCTTACTGCAAATAGTGCCCAGGGGATCATACGGTCCCACTCCTTCCCATCCTTATCTACCAACTTTCTCAGGATCATTTTGAGGGTTTTGTCGAATCTTTCTACCAATACGTCTGTTTAGGGCTGGTAAACTGAAGTTCTTAAGGTGGTGATATTGAGTAGCTCCTTGACTTCACTCGTGAGCTTCTTTGTAAAATTGAATCCTTGATCCATCAGGATTTCCTTAGGAAAACCAACTCTAGAGAAATACAATAATAGGTGTTTTAAAACTGCTGGGTGATGTTTCACATAGGAAATTACTCGGGATATATGGTTGAATATCTTACAATCACAAGTACATATTTGTTACCCAGTCTAGAGGTTTCTAAAGTTCCAATGGTATCCATCCCTATCCGAGAGAAAGGAACTTCTATTCTTGGTAAAGGTTTCAGAGAGGCAGTCAATGGAATGTGAGCACTGGTTTTCGGACATATTTCACATGTCTGAATAAAGTTCTTTAAATCAGCATGCATGCCTGGCCAGTAAAAAGTTCCACTGATATGTGCCTGGGTCTTAGATTGTCCTAAGTGTCCCCTGTCAGATGAAAATGCGCAATTTCTAGTGCGATCTTCCAGTAGGGTTTGGGGATTACTAATTGAGTTTTACTCAGGCCTTCTGTGGATGTTTCCTTTCTATACAGTAATCCTTGTTTTAGGGAAAAAAAGGACTTCCCCACTCCCTCTCCTTTGGGACCTGCTTGTAAGAAAGCCTCAGCAAGGGCTGGATCATTTTGCTGAGCGAAGGCTAGGTCGGGAAAGATGGTATGCTCTTCTTCCCTTTTCTCTTCAGTCGTAGAAGGTTAATCAGCTTCCCCAAAGCCTAAGGTATCTCTCTCGTTATCTTCTGTTTGACTCTCTTTAAAACAAGGAAGTAGAGCCTTTTCAAGAATTCCCTGTACAATGTTGTCCCCATGATGTACTTTAAATGGAATTTCACCTTGGTTCTGTAAGAGAACCTTGAGGTCCCCCCGGAAGTGGAGATCTATGACGCTCACCTGAACATCTAGACCAACTTCCAGGCTAGGCCAGATTTTGGGGCTAATCTTATATAACACCCTCGGAGGGGTATACAAAATAAGCCTGTGGGAATCATTCCTCATTTCCCTTGAGGGATAGTAGCTTCTCTGCTGCTACAGATATCAACATCCATTGATTCTTTCATGACAACCGATGGGTCTGAGGCTCTATGACTAAGCTAATGGAGTTTTAGGGTTCCCCAATTTGTTTCAATTGAGTCACATCCCACTTCTGACACAACGTATAAGGAAAGCATGGCATCAACAGTAAGACAGACACAAGTGACCACAGTCCAAGGGTGTTTATTGAACTTCAAAAAGGGTATGATAAACGGCTATCTGAACCCAAATCTACAGATGGGAACAAGCTATGACCAACAAATAATAATAACTCAGTCTTAGTGGTGTTTTGTCAAATAAAAGAGCCTATACTAAAAATAAATGATTGCCAATCATTACCTCTAAATGCAAATAGTGTGGGGAATAATGTTTATGAAAAAGAAAGAAGTGTTCAAAATGATATGTCAGGTTTTCAGGCTGTTGGTCTCCCTTCCCCACGTTTTCAGCACGGGATAAGGCAGTTCACTTGTCTGTAGCACAGTCTATGGCTTCGTTACCAAGAGGTTACAGTTCACTCAGCATCAGGGCCTTTGGAGTGTAAGCCTCCTTGCTTCTCACAGTCTATTCACTCAAAGGGCCTGATGCACCTAAATAAACAATAAGTTATTTTTGTCTTCGGATTTTCACATCGGGTGAGGCACTCTCCACCCCGGATCCCCCTCAGCCGGGCTCAGATCTTTTTAGCATAAAGTTCTGCACAGGCTTCCCTCTGCTGGCTCGAGCCTGTATTTCACTTTTCAATTTATCACACAATGTTCGTAGGTTATTCTTTTTCGGGTGACTCACAGTTTACTCTGGATCCCCCTCAGCCTGGCTCAGGTCACTTCAACACAATTAGTCTCCCTCAGCCGGGCTCAGACCAATGTCAATTTTATATCAAGTATCGAAGACTTTTGAATGTGCACAGGGTTTGGCTTGACTCATTGCAGGACCACTTCGATTTCACAATTCTCTTTCTTTTAACTTTCGGACCCTTCCAGTTGGATACCTAACAGCGACCTTCGAATGAGCACCCATGTGATGCCGGACCACTCTGTCTACGGCATTGAATCTAAGCTTCAAAGTTCATTCACTCATCTGCTTTTTTAATAATCTTCTTTTATACAATGTTGCAGCTTGCAACCTTGGTTTCCACACAGACCGGTGTGGTATCAGTCTCTCCAACTCACCGGCTGTGCTGGCTTCACTGTTGCTGATTTGTTTTAGGAGCCGAGGACAGTACCAAGGCATCAATTGCTTATCCCTGCCTTGACTATCGCCGCAGTAGAGGCCCCGGGTACATCTGACACACAATGCAGGATTCTTCAGCTTTAATTCCAGGTCTTACATTTCCTATTCTCGAAGGCTCATGAAAGATGCAGTCTTTTGTTGAAAAAGGTCGAGGGCACTTCACTCCTTGCAAACCTGTTTGGTCTTGCCATCTTCCGCCTTGTATTAAAATGCCATCTTGGAACTGCTACTTCTTTGTGTGCTTTGCCTTGCTCGGAATGTGCTTTCATGCGCCGACTTTTATCTGTGTTGGGAAGTGTGATGGAAGTCAGGTGTGTGTAATGTTCATGAATTGCCTGACCCTGCCAGACCAATGTAACGGGACATGTCAGGCATACGGCTCAGGTGTTAGCCCGTTTACGCTCACAGAGAGTAGTCCATGGGAAAGGGTTTGTGTTGGAAAAGGGGGGGTGAGTCCCTACGTACCCAACCTGATAGGATTGGGTAGAGTAGTTACAGGGAAGGGAATACTGCGTCTCGCCGTCCGGTGTCCCACTTGCACTCTCCAAAGACCCCCCCATTCGGGTGATCCTCCGGCACTGGTCCACCCCCAGGAACTGGATCCAAAAGCAATGGCCGTGTCCTGGCTACCTGGATGACAGATCCCATGGGACTAGTAGGTTCTCACAGAACTCTAGTACTAAGTAGCACTAGAGTGTCACTTGCTAATGCTGGAATTCTTCTATCAATTTTTGCTGAAAATGCAGGCAATGATCTAGGCAATAATGGTAAGGGGAACGCATAGTATAATTTGGCACCAAGGGCACAGACATTTTTGGACACTGGATAGCGTAAAAAAAATGGGATTAAACAGTAGTCCCAGGCTGTGAATTATACATGTAATGTTCCTGATAACAATGGAAATGCAAATCAACACATGGCACGGGACAATAATTTGCTTTGAAAATCTTGACCATAATGATTACTGGGAAAAATGTATTGATTGAATGATAGAGTAAATGGCAGTGAGGGTCCTTGCACCAATGGGTACCAGGAACACTGGCACCGACTACATACTCCAAAGAAAGTGGTCGTTTTGAGCACTAAACACCCAGATACCATCAGGCTAAGCAGAACCTTTCCTTTGGACCTGTACGCATCAGATCGCCATTGGGCACTGCTAACTAGGTCCACGAAGCTAACATTAACAGCCTCCTTTTACAAGAGGTGGCAGTTGCATGCAGGGTACTACCAGCATTAGCACTTAATGTGGGTTCCCTTGCAGGCAGTTTGAAAGGTTTATGAAGCAGAGTGGACAAGGAAAGAGAAAACCAGGAGAACTTGCTTTTACTCTTCCTTTTTCCGCTCTGTATCCTGGATATGTAAACATCATCTGATTGTCAATCTGATGCAGGAGAGAAATAAACTGCATGCTCACACGAGAAAGGCGGGTTAGCACAGTGCACACCCTATCTCCACTCAGCTCCCCTCCACCGCCCTGTGTAAGCTGGAACATTGGGCAGAGCGGGAAAATGAGCCGTAAATGCATTCCGCCCTGCATGTACATCTTCATTTCCCGCTCTCCTCCATTTCAAAGCAGGGTGTAATGGAGCCTGTAGCAGAGATGATGGGCGTGGCTGATGGCACTGAAGGAGCATGCAGTGGTGGCTAAGGTGGCACTGATAGCCACTCACAGTACAGAATTTAAAAATAAAAATAGCATACCTATTTTTGCCAGTAATGTACTTTTTACAGACAAATACTAGCGCAAGGAATGTGATTATTTCGGAAGGGTTAGTATAAGTGCAACCAATAATAGAATTCTATCTGTGGTGGCCGGTCATGGGCTGCATTGGCTATACTTATGTCGCATCTCATTTATAATACAGGATTGTATTGCTATCCGGGGAGGCAATAGATTTGATTCGACAACACGTTGCAAGAAAACTTAGAACATTCGCTTTCCAGAGAATTGAAATGTGCAGGTCCGACAATGGCAAGTTGATAATTGTCACGGAGGTTGCATTTCACCACAATAATGTACTTGACAAATGTTTTTCTATAGAAAATGACAGGTTGCTCAACCATGAAAATGTGCAATGAATTCAGCCCGCAGCCCTAGAGTGACATCTCCATTTCATGTACGATGGGAAAGCATTCATCAGACATCTGACAGCACCCCCTTTGTGGAGTGATGGCTCGGTCTTTGTGTTTACAACATATGTTGTGAGATCTATTACATGTTTTTGCTCAAACAGACATGAACATGGAGCACCAAAGACGAGCTCACATGTATGGCATCCGTTTCTCAGACAGATCGCTCTAGCCATTGGCCCAGGAAGATTATAACACGGGCGGATTTTACAGAAACACAATTCCTGCTCCAGGCCTTTTAAGAATGAATTAGTGTCGACTGGTCAAATGCATTCAATATTTTAGTTTAGGTTACATGACACTTCATAGGAAAATGGAAAACCATTTTCCACCATGACTTTTGAACTAACCTATGTGTTTTGCATGAGGTTTTCCAGAGATCCAGAAAATCATATCTATGTTATAATGTTTCATTGCATTTTGACAGCAAAAATGCACCATTCCCATTTATTTTAAAACAGGGTGGGTAAGACCCTTAACCCCTCCTCATTCACCATTTACCACTCCCATAATTACATAAAGGGACGTACATACCATTGGAGGGAGGTAAAGAGAAATGCTGCAATTGACATTTTACTGCCCACATGACGAAAACAGCATCATGAGCAGGAACAGAAAAGAACTGCAGTCTTCCATTCCTAATGGGGAAATGCAGAGGAATAACAGTATTTGTTGCTGTTCCAACATCTCCAGAATGGAATGGGGCATGTTGGCATGTATGTGACTAATGTGTAAGGTTATTGGCGGTCTTTTCTACTGGATCATTAACAATAAATGTGCACATCTCTTGATTCTATTTTATCTTCACTCCTGCCAACTGTTCTCCTGGGCCACCCGCCAATAGAGTATCGAGATGCTGCTTGTATGCCTCTATCCCACAGCAACCATAGTTTGTGCTTGTGTTGCATCCCAAATATTCCAGGGTGTCAAAGCCTTCAATGATAGTATTCAGAATACAGATGCCCAATCTCCAGCCAGGTGTACGTCACAATAGCACAATGGTCTTTCCACTGACAGAGAGAGTATTCTACTGATAGAGAGAGTATTTTGCACTGTCACTATATCTGGGCCCTCCACCTGGGTATCCCACCAAGGATTCATTTTGTGAACTACACTATGGTGTCCCAGTCAAATCTCACTGATTCATTCTGTTTCTGTATCTGGTATGTAAATACACAGACACCCACTGTCAGACTTTATCTTTCCCATGCACGATAAAGTTACCTGAGGGCAGAGTACGAGGGCAGAGTACATATCAACAGTAGTTTACTACCATATATCCCAACAATTCACTCCCAACTCACACAAATGAGCAATAGACAGAGGGGTGCAATGGTAATGCAAACAGAACACGACCCCCCCAATCAACTAGATTCTAGTTCTCAGAAAGGAAAAGGAAAATAAAAAACGTCATTAGCACAATTCCTTGGTACATCAAAGACAAATGACCAAGAATGTAAACCAAAGCTACAGATAAACAAATACAAGCAAAATACCAAGGCCATCCGAAATCATTTCCAATTTCACAACATTGCAGAACTTAAATTAACACATTTTCAAATCAGAGACCCCTGCAGCAGGAACCTAACCAAATCTCGTGTACGTCGCACGATATCCATCAATCTACAAACAACCCCATCCTACATTGCCCTGCTATCAACGAGGGACCAATTGAGGGAAAAGACCCCAGGAACATTCTACAGGCCACAACCCGTAAATGGTACACACCAAACAACAGCACCTCACTTAATACAAAACACAATAGAACGGGCTATAGCAGGAAATAGAATAACGAGAGACCACTGCCAACTCAGCACACCCTTCACAACAACAATCCACTAGAAAGATCACACCAGGAACACCAGAGACCTTGCAGACAATCACATATGACAGACTGACCCTACAAGCAACTTGTAGGAACTCTTGAGCATAAATGTCCACAAGGCTCATCTCAACATGCAATAGCCAAAGACTGGGTCCACAAACACCTTTACAGCATACCACAGCCAAACATCAGGACGTCATCGAAAGGGAACAAGGCAGACTGTAACCTGATTGATGGATTCCTTTCATTTGTCACAACTGGCATTCATCGTTATGGGTTCTGGGGTGAAAAGCATAGAAGGCTGGGGTAGAAGTCATACATTGTTCCTCCTCCGGTTTTTCTTGATTATACAGTGAATAGCAAAAGAAGCCCCTTCATCGGGTCTTGGCAAATACTATGTTCAGACTAGAACATGAAATCATGGTGGCATTTGGAATCTCTCTCTGATTTGCTCCACTACAACCATTGTTACATCAGCAGAAAATTGAAAATGCATATGTAATTATTTACAATCTACAATCGATAAAATCCTTTCTCACACACAGAACAGAAACAAACTATCACTTCTCACCTCAAGAATGTGAAACATCAAATGCAGCGTGCCACAAGGATAATGTCTTTCGCCACTCCTTTTCAACATATAAAAGGTACCATTTATGAGACTAATTAAACAGTCTGCCCGAGCCTAGTGTATGCTGTGAGATGAGGTCCCAGGCCCTGCTCCATCTGGCCTGGGAGAACCCCCTCGGCAGCAGGCAGACCTGCAAGATACGACAAGGCAGAGGCCTCCCAACATTTCAAGATGGCAGACCCCACACTGGCCTTCCAACAATGCCTCCCAGCACCCAGCTTTATTGACTGTAGTGCCGCCCTACATGCAACCTGATTGGCCGCTTTTTAAAATGTGACCAGCCCCCTCCAAGCCATCTGGCGAAGCCAGCCCATGGTGAAGGCACGGGCAAAAGCTCACTTCACCAGCCTATCTGCACCTGGCAAGCTGCCAGTTGCAGACCCCTTGGATGGCTCTTGCATCCCTGTAGTCACTATCATTCCTCAGAGCCTTCCTAACCTCTGCCGGATCAACCTTCCTTCACCAGCTGGTCATCGATTCTGGTATACTTCCCATTGCACTATTGGTAAGCTACGTTGCTGCTCTTGGCCCTTTGTTCCTGCATCAAATACACAACTTTCTCCCTTGCTCTTTCTCCTCCCATGATCTTATTCTCTCCCGCCATTGGCTACACCTTCGGCCTTGACTCTGCTTATCAGTGCCTTCCCATATTCCTACTCACGCCCTCCTTCTATCATCCCTGAACCTTACCTCCAGTGACCGGCTCGTTCTTTCTGGTCACATCCCATGGGCACTGACCCTGGCTGCACTTCTCACAACTTGACTTTTTGCTCATAATCCTGGCATGTCTTTTGCACTCTGCTACTGTTTGCCTTCACCTACACTCAATTCTAAGGTACCGTTCTATGCTGCATTTTTACTCTGCCTTGCATGCCACTTTACTTGTGCTATTCCTACCTTGCTGCCCCTCCTGCTTGCCTGAATAACTGTTGTTGGCCCTTTGCTCCATGTGGTCCCTGCCAACCCTGCAATTACCAATTTGTTGTCACTCCTGTATCTGCTCACCTTATGTAATCCCCCGTACCATGAGGCGTGGCTTTTCCAGACTCGCATTCACTATCTTTTGTCAACTATGCTTTCTGTTTGCCTGACGTAGCTCCGTACCATGAGGCGTGGCTTTGCTAGACTTGCATTTACTAACATGATGACCTGCATATTTGATGTAGCCCCCTTACCATGTTGAGAGGCTGTCCCAAACTGTGCCCCCACACCAATAGTTGTTATTCATTCCAGCCTGCACTGTGTTGAACCTATCCAGTAAACTTAATGTAACCATCTACTCCATCCCCCCTGAGCATTACTCCTATCTCCCCTTCCTTCACTCCCCCATCTCCCTCCCCCCTCATTTCTATTACTGCATTTGCACGCTCCGAATTGTCTCATGACTTAGTAGGAACATTATTGTTGTGTCCTCCTCCCTTCTCACCCCCTTCCTTGCATTCTTGTTACTGCACTTGCACGTTCTAAATCGTCTTACAACCTAGTAGGAATGTGTCTATTGTTTTCTTCACTGCTCCTCCTCTTCATACACATGCCCTCCCCAATCTTTTCTGTTACTGCACTTGCACGCTCCGAATTGTCTCCTCACTTAGTAGGAACCTTATTCTTTGTCCTCCTCCCTGTTCAGGCTCTTCATTCATGTCCCCCCGTTCCTCCCTGCATTCTCTTATTTTTGCACGTGCACGGTCCGAATGCTTCAAGACCTAGTAGGAACATGTTTTTTTTTTCTCCCTGCACCTCCAACTCTCTTGTCTTCATGGGCCTTGAAGCACTTTATGCTGTATAGGCGCATAACAAATGACCAATAAATAAATACATAAAATAAAACAGCGCAGGCTTACAGGTTACATCAATGCAGATGGGATGCAATTATTATTTAAGATGACAACAGACATCAACTCAAGTGAAATCCCTAGCTATATGCCTTAGCAAGATAAACGTCTGCATGACCAACAATAACTTGAAACTTAACCCAAACAAAACAGAAATCATGGCAGCTGCAAACAACAGTGGACCACAAGTGCCACCTCCCTGGTAACGGAAAGCGGAACAAGACCAGCAACCTCAACTGTAATAATAAAAATGAATATATCATGGATAGCAGGCTCACACTAGAACCACAAGTCAATGCCAAACTAGGGTAAATGTGTCAACTATCTATGCTCAACCACAGGTTTATAGTCATTGCATCGAATGCAATAGCACTGAATGCCATACCAGAGGAAAAAAAGCATTGAAAAAAAAGCATCAAATGCATGTTTTTTTCCATTTTTTTTCATTTTATTTATGGGGGCCCACCCAACCCCCTTTTTTAAAAACATTTGAAACCCATTTTATTTAAACTAAACCCTTTACCTTTTAAAAAAAAAAAAAAACAACATTCAATGCTTTTTTTTCGATGCTTTTTTTCTCTGGTATGGCATTCAATGCTATTGTATTCAATCCAATGACCAGATACCTCAAACACGCATCATGCCATATCTCAGTTATCAACAGAAGGCACTCGCCACCATCTTGCAGATCCTCTAAAAAATTGACAATTGAAAAAGCCTACAGCTAGGCATCCCAAACTACTTCGCCATGAAATTACAATGTATCCAGGACACTGTGGCATGACGTATTAATAATAGACTGAAGGGAACAGATTTCTGCAGCTGTGAGAAGCCTCCACTGGTTAAAGGTGAAGGAAAGATCTATTTTGAAACAGTCTCATTGCACAAAGGACACTTAATGGTCTAGGAGCAGAATTCCTTTAGTCCATAATGACTCCTTACGGACAACATCTAGCAAGAACGTGCATCATTTCATCGATGGACTCCGAGAAGGACAAATGAAGAGGTGCAGCTTTCTCCAACCTCATAGAAAAATTGTGGAACCCACCTCTAAAGGAATCTAGACCACAGAAGAACACCTAGAGTCAAACAATAAATTACAGCATGCAGCAGTAAAAGCACTCACTATTAGACAACCTGGAACCCACCCAACAAAATTGCAAAAAAACAAAGAAGGAACAAACAGTCAACAAGACACAAACCTCCAAAAGAAATGTTGTTAACTTCAATGGCATGCCATGCAGTCGTGGCCCATCTAACATCATCATCACAGGGCGGCAAGGCACACATGCCAAACAAGCTAAAGAACATCACAATCGGATGACCTAGAACCCACCCAACATATGTCTGATCAAAATAAAATGAACGCAAGGAACAAACACTGAAAAAGGTACAAGACTACAAAAGCCTAATTTGCATTAACTCTAATTGCTTTGGACTACCATGCCACACACTCACACCCCATTCAAACTCTTCACCACAGGACAACAGAGCACATGAAACACAAGTCATAAAGTGTCATCAGACACCATGGCGCCTGCCCAATAGGAAAAACATTTTCATCAGGAAAAGCAGAAGTATGAAACATAACAAGGATCAAACCTGCAGAAAAACTCAAATGCATTTTAATCAAAATGCCTTGGGCAAACTTGCTATTTGAGGCACATCCCATCAAACCCATCAATCAATATTTTTACAACGATTCCAAAAACCAAAATAGTGTCTAAGAACCCTCAATAAAAAACTTCTCCATAACCAAGGCCAGTGAGGAAGATCCTAGCACATAGACTGTGCAAACGGTCAATAAGAAAGCAACCTACTAACAACATTGCTCTCAACCACCTCCACTCCCCACATACTTACCAATCATGCAAACACAAACTGCAAGACAAAACCCTCCCTGAACCAAAACAGTGACAACTCTATGGGCCTCATAATAAGTGTGGCGGTCCGGAAACAAAGGTGCTGGTAAGCCAGTAAATATTTACGGGTCCGGCGGCAACCCGCTGGTATCACCGGCACGGTAACCGCCAGACCCGTAATGAGGCCCTATATGTCTTCAATCAACTTGCAAACATCAACCACTAGCCAAATCACCAAAACAAGTCTACAGGGTACATAGGGTCTGCTGCAAACACTGGAGGTGCAAAAATCCCTATCGCCCTAGAAAACACAGCTACATAGGTGCCAGTTGTTCCTGGTTTTACAAGCACCAGAATTTAAGCTAGTCTTTTTTCGTCACCTCTACCAAACCATCTGCATGTTTTCCCACTTTTCTGCTGATGGGTCCACATAGAGACCATACAGATGTCAGCGGCATGCAGAATAAATCCCAATTCATAACAAATCGCCATAGCTTGCGCTCGCTGGTAATAGAAAATAATTTGCATGTTAGAACTTTTTTGGTATGTAGGTTAGCCATTGAATGATTTAAAATGAGGACTCCATTACAGTGAAGCAATATACATGACATTATTATGGGCCTCATTACAAGTCTGGCGGTCCATAAGTAAGGGTGCCGGAAGAAACGTACCATTACCCTTTCCGGACTGCCAGACTGCAACAATGCTTGCAGGGGCCGGTGTTCCTTGTCGGTCTGACCTGTCGGGAGCACCAGCCCCTTCAGGCATGGTTTTCGCAGAAGCACTGGCACCATTAGCAACAGTGCGAGTGCTTCTGTGTCCCCATTGCCGTGGAGTCCCATAAGTTCCCACAGTGCCAACTGGTCCGGGAGCTGTACTATCCTGGTGGCACTGCGATATGAGGCAGCAGAAACGGTGTAACGAGGTCGACGGCAACCAACCGGTAGTACTGGCGGGTTACCACCAACCTGGTAATGAGGCCCCTTTTCATTTTAGGTGTATAAACACAATAAATGTAAATAGTTTACATACATTTAACACAAAAAGCTCATATTACCAAACTTATATTACCAACAGAATACGCAAACCATTAACATTACATTTCAAAATTCTTCATAAAACAAGACACGCATATCATCACACTTACATAAAAGTAGCTACACATACCAGAAAAAATGTCTAAAACTTTAAATTATTTATAGATCTACTTAAAAGATTCTAACATATTATACATCAATATAAATCTCCTACCACTTTACAGAACCTACAACATTTGACCTCATCACTATTTTTATTTCTAATATTCAAAATCTCAATAGTCAACATAACATTAGTTCTAAATCTCATGGTTTGATTACGGATAAGCTTACTCAGATTCTTTACTAAATACTCTTCTATGACAGGATAAAATTTGTAGAATGAGCATACTTGATAATAGACCCTTGATTTATTGATGATTTCATTATTAGCACACCATTCATGACTTTTTAATAATTCTTTAACTTTGTTCGGTTTATTTAACAGAGTAGTCAAAGATAGTCCCAAAGTAAATAACAAAAACTCTACCTCCACATTATGTTTCATCATAAATAATCCCTCTTTATCAGCTCCTGCAAATGCATAAAATTCTTTTTGTTTGGAGATTAAACATTTCCTTAGCAGCTGAGCTTTTTTCCATAAAACTAAGGATTTCAATGACTGCAAGCAAAGTTCATGCCTGATCACTTCAAAGGGCACACTTTTAGGAAGAAAAAACAGGACCCCTTTCCACATTAAACTTTCAATGACTTTTAGGTAGTTCATGAATTCATAAGCGTAAAATTCAAGTCCATATATTATTTGTGGTACTACCTTCATTCTGTATAATTCTCTCAGTGGAACCAATGAAAATGTACTATATTTTTCGCTCGAATATTCGCATTTGTAGAAGTGCTATTTTGGCTTTAGTCTTTATACAATTTTTGGCCAAAATTGGTGAACCGTTATCTGTAATTAAGTAGCCCAAAAACACATGCTATTTAATAATTTTACTTGTTTAACCTCGCAGTACCATGTAAACTTAGATTGTATCTTATTAAGTTTCCCCAAGCGCACGATAACAGTTTTAGAAGGGTTGATTTGAAGCTTTACATTTTTTATAAATATACCAAATGCATTGATTATGTGCTGTAAACCTACTTTGGTACTATCGAGTAATAGAAAGTCATCAGCATACGAAATCCATCCAATTGCCAAATCTGCAAACTTAGGAGAAATGAAACCCTTATCTTTGAGGGCAATACCTGCCCCAGATGTATTAAGATTAAAAAGGGTTGGTGCTAGCATACACCCCTGACATAATCCATTTAAAAATCACATTTTTTGGATAGCAAGCCCTCTGAGTTCAAGCAATCTTGCATTGTAGTATTCGAATACAAAGCTATAATAATGTTCAAAAGACCTTGCGGCATAACCAACACTCGTGACATTTTCCATAATGTGGGTCTCTCCACCCTATCAAAAGCCATGCTAAGGTCCATTGATGCCATTAACACCGGCAATGAACCTTTCTTCTGAGCATTTATTTGTAAAGAGATAGTAATCAGGCAACCACAATCAGTCTCCAAACCTTTTTTAAAACCAATCTTATTAGTGTTCAAAATATTATTATCATTTATCCATTTTTGCAGCTCGATTAACACTAATAAATCAAAGATTTTCGAATCTGCGTCGCTAATGGCAATTGGCCTATAGCTTGTAGTAAGATTACATTGCAGGCTTTTTTATAAATGGGGAGAACATAAGAAAGTCTCCAGGAGGTTGGAATGGTCTTGGTTTTAAGAATATCTGCAAATAGTAAATAGAGCACTTTCGACCAGAAACTGGAATTAACCTTTAAAATTAGGTTGGAAAGGTTATTCGGACCCACACTACGTGATTTTTTAAAACATTTAATAAGTCGCAAGGTGTCTTCAATGGTATTGTCCAGAGCATTCCTCTATACCATATACGCCAATTTTTGAATTGTTGTTTAAGACTTTTAATTTTTGACAATTTTCCCAAAAAATCACCATCTCCTTTTCTGATGCATCTAATTCCTTTACGCAACATAACCTTGCGATCATGAATCAATGTGTCAGATCTATGTGAATGTTTTAAAAATGCATTTACCCGCATTGTATTCTTTGCCTCTAACCCACTCATTGTTTCCATCAAATAAGGTGTAAACTTGTGAACTGAATATCTCGTTATTTTTGATACAGTATTAGCTGAATCAAAATCATGCATCACAATTGTCATTCATTTCTCAGTTTTCGAATGTGTCCATTTCAATCTATTGCCCTTCGGGTTGACCACAAGGCTTTCCTTAAAGAAATCAATATTAGCAGTAGATATATTACACTGCAGAAATATACACAGTATCGAGGGATCACTATAAAGGGAATCTCTAAATTGTCCATTTTGATGCTCAATTGGCATGAAAAAAAACACATAATCTAATATGGAGGAACTACCCCTTGCTTTCCAGGTAGATTGACTATTTTCCAGTAGTTCTGGGCCCCGGATATTTGCAAACATCAGCCATATAACCCTCTTAGTCTAGGATTACCCCTCTTTCTTAGATATGTATTTGGATCTGATCCCATTTCATCCAGCAATGATGGATCAATATTACAATCCGCGTTTAGAACACCAGCTACCATCATTTGACCTCCTTTGGTTTTATATAACCATTGATCGATCTGTTTGCCCAGTGAAGAAAAGGTCTTTACCAGATGAGCATCACAGTAGTCTAGCGGGTTCCAGTAGACATTAACAATCATATCTAATATATTAGTAAATTATTTTATCTGAAATGTAACTATTATCAAACTATTGGCTATTCTCCATTCTTCTATCTTAACAAAGGATCTACCTTGGCGATATCCTACCATGAGCCCACCTTTGGGCCTGCCACTCAGCCCTCCTGTCGCAAAAGTGCTAACAGTATTAAAGCTATCCCATATCAAATCACCCCTAGCCCAGGTTTCTTGAAATAAAATAAAGTCAAAACCTGATAATTCATTGGATAAATCAGCACGATTGACCAGATGAGAATGGCCTTGAGAGTTCCAGCTACATACACTAAGATTTTGTATTTAGCTACAGCAGTTTACCCATTGTTTTTAGCTGGCTAATAGAGTCTCTTAATGATAAAGCCAGCCATCGCCAACCTTGAATCTCAGCTCCATTGGTATCAATATTTCTTATTTTGGGAAATTGGGAGACTTCAAGACCCTCCCTTACAGTAGTTGTCCTCTTTTCATATGGAGTCTATGATGGCATATAATTCGTAATATCAAATCCCCTTTTTTGCAAAGCAGATCGTTCTTTCAGCACTAACGCCCCTACTAAGGGAGAAGGTATCACTAGGCGAACATAATCAAATCTTTGATTATGTATAAAATCCACCAACATAATGTCAACCGACGTGATCAAACTTAAGTCGGGAATATGAGAGAATAAAGACAAAATATATGGTCTATTCAATGAACGAGGTCCTCCATCATCAAAAAGATACAACATAATCAGGCTCGGATATTCAGGAAAGACAGGTTTTCTCAAGTCCATTTCAATCAGTAGTATGGATCTCCTGTCTACACCATTATATTGATTCTTGATAACTCTAAGATTCTCATACCTTTGGCTATATAATCAGTATTTGTATGAATCCCTTTTTTCTCTTCCAACATAGTTTCAATTAGATGTTTCACGGCTTACGTATCAAAGGGTGGATTGCTTACATTTCTAATAAAAGTTTCATTGTCATGGTTCTGTAGCTGTTCATCCTTAGTATTAACCACAATAATTATTGGGCTCTTAAAGGTTTCTATTTGCGAATCAGAGATAATTCAGAACCACTGAAATAGCTGAATATCTATAGGGGTCACTTGTTTTCATTTGAACATTCTCAAATAGCTTATCAGAGGACAAATTGGTGATATTTGCAGATAGGGTTGTAACAGTCCTAGAAACAGCCATTGGATTTTTAAAGAACTCAAAAATATCGTTGATGCCATATTCAAGTGTTTTTAATTGTAACTCCAATCGTGCAGAATCTTTTTTATTTTTCATAACCTCTGATAAGTTTAGTTCACCATCTTGGTAATCACTCTGAGTACATTGATCTGAACTAAATTGGTTGGCATCAGCGGTATTAGTATGAGGGTCCCTATCCGACTTAGATTTCATGGTCTCAACTGATTTATTGCCTGTCTGTTATTTCATCTTGACAGGCTTCTTCAATCGGATGCTTGAATCCTTTGTCTCTTAAGAATTTTCGAGAGGACTTATTCAAGGTATTTAGATTAGCCTTTTTTTGTTTAATTTTTTTTCTTGTTTCTTAGTTAATTGGACCTTAAATGTCGAATCTACAACTTGGTTGCGTGCCTTTTCGTTATTAGCCAATACCCCATGATGAGCTTCTAGGTTGGATTTAGGATCCTTACATACTTCCGTAAGGGTTTGCATGTTATTCTAACCCCTAAAGACCACATCTTTCGGCACTGAGTCAGAAATATCAATTACATCCAACACATGCGTGTCTGAGACTCTATCTCTTACCATATCAGAAACATTGCATAGGTCTATACTCTTCCTCCCATGTATGTCCTTTGAAATGGTGGGGATACAGCTTCTCATGTCTTCATAAAATGTATCTGGTAGTAACCCGATCATTCGAAAAATACTGTGTAGAACTTCTGACTGTTTATGTAACTCCTGTATAATTAGGCAATTGTGCATCCCTAACAGTGTAGAAAGTTCCGAGGTATTTCCATTAACAGAGGCATCATCATCAATATTATCATTATGAGTCGATAGCCCCAGCAAAGAGTCACCCTCTTGGAATATGGCTGGACTGTCAATGAATGATCTATTACTATTGTTATCAGGATCAAAATGTTCTCTCTTTTCCATCGAATTATGGTTGGTTTCCACTACGCCACCCACCTTTACCAAATCGTCAATAAAAAGAGATTGGGAGGAGCAGTCATTTTCGGATGCTGTGACAAACATATTATTCTTTTTAAGTTCGTTAGAACAGTAAACTGCACAGTCCAATAATTATTCCTCATTTTCGCATGAAGCCGGAAGAGGTATTGCTGCAGCTCTAGCCAAGCTAACTCTGCGTGTATTTATAGCATGAAACATTTCCGGAACAGTTTCTGTTTTGCTCACATTTCGTTTTTTCTTCATCCTCAAGTCTCCTTCACCAGATACCCACTGAAGGTCTGCACAGCTTAGATGCGCACCTTTGATGTCATGGTATCAATACTATGCATAATATGTAGCCACTTCGATAGCACAGCGAGCGCTCACTTTGACATCGGTTCAGACCCTGCTGACGCAGGTTCGAATCCTGGCAGGTCCAAACTCAGCCTTTCATCCTTCCGAGGTCGGTGTGGGTAATAATAAGCAGCGCTCAGATACCTGAGGGTTCGTAGCGCTATATAAATACTAAATTATTATTATTATGTCTTCAAATCGTAAAGCACAGGAGAGTAAACAAATTCACTGCATCTGACACACTCTAAAGGTCAGCACACCTTGTTATAGTAGTATTAAATTAAAGAAACTCTATAATATACACGTAATGAACCAGTCCGTAAACTAACGGGTTCAGTTCTGCAAATCAGCAAGTCTTTTTCTAGCAGAATCAGTAGCTTTATATAAGAACTCTCTGGACTACACATAAAGAACCGACTGATTAACAGTCAGGTTCACTTCATCTGAGGTAAGGTACAATTCCACATAACAAGGTCCAGCTCCCTAAGATGTTACTTACAATTTAAACATCACCGCACTGCCGCACACACGACCCTCCATATGCGGTGTTGGAAGTGGGATATATACAAGCTGATAGAAGTAGGGGACCCCCTACTCTTCACTTAGGTAAGCCCCAAGTCCAAAAGCCCTACTCTAGCTACAGCTGGATCCATAGGCTTTGACCTACAATGTATGGAAGAAATTACAATGCCACATGGCCAGAGAAACCTGATCCCCACTGGTTTAACCTTAACACCTCTGCAAGGAATTTGTATTATACTAGGCTCCAAATCCAGTTTGTCTTGGAAATACAGTCTAGCTATTGTGGCAGGGGTCATAGATTTATACTTCTGAGGTGACATTACAATCCGCCTACACAATCATTGGAATAACCCATATGCGGAAAAAGAGAATATTTTATTGCTTTGGCTCGGCAAACCATAAGGACATCATTCTGCACCCCTGACCAGCAAGAAGGTCGAAACCCAGCAAGCAAGTCACTCACACACACAGCTGACTGACTCCAAGTGTTCCAAATAGATTACCTGTGCCCTAATGTCCTCCTTGTCGAGGTAAAATAAAGTACGGATCAAGGTGAGGGAGTTTGGAAAGCATTCAGAGAAGTGGAGTCACGTGGATAGAGAGGAACTAGGTGAAAGAGAGAAGAAGTGCAAGGAAGAGGCTGGAGGAGTTAAAGCAAGAAGGGGAGGAGGGAGGCAAATGTGTGAGGGAGAGGTCAGGAAGGAGGAGGAGGAACAACTGTGACAGTATTGAGGAGGTGGAGAAAGAGAGAATCAGACAGAGACAAGTCCCACAGTCTTGTGTTGGTATGGAAAAAACCCTGTCTTACTGAGGTTTTAGACAGAGAGATGCAGCTGCCAAAGATGTGGGAACTCCAGTTCCTTGTGCACTACCAAAGGCCTAAGTAAGCCAGTAATCGTATAGTAAACTGTACATATTGTATAAAGATATATTCCAAGTATGTGAATATTAAACACTCATTATTTGAAAGAAAATCTTCTTGGCATCAAATTTTGTTGGGAAACAGGCAAGTTTTAATGTAAAATAAAACCGAAACCCAATGCATTGCCAGAACTAGTTCTCTTCTTTAGGGTTATGTTCCTTAACAAATGTCACAATGATCATTTATAGCATACACAATAGCACAAAAGCTGATACTCCGTAGGCTTGATAGTTCACCTCATATATCTGTAGTTCCAATAGGAAACTTCTAAGTGGGTGTAAACCCAATGGTCAATTCTTCTATACTTCATCAAAGGAAGCAGGGGAGGATCTATGGAGAAAAGAGTAACCAATCTTTGGTTACTAACCAAATGAGACCCAATCTCTGTGGATATACTACCATGAGAAAACATGTGTACTCCTTACCAATGTATGAGTCTTTAGTCTCAGACAAAATAATCTCTTGCTTTCATAATTGACCTTCCAACCAAAATACTCTCTTGTTCTCTCAGTGGAACTTGAAGTCAAAAATAGAGAATCCCTATGGGAGAAAACCACTAAGTCATAATATCACAATAAATAAAATGCCAATGTAAACAAATAGTCAGAGAGTAGAGTAAAACCTCACCTATGACATTCTCCGGTGAGTTATGAAAGTCGTGGAGGCAGACCATAGGTTAGGCCAATGCGGATGAATAAGTAGCATAGTGTTCCTAAATAGATAAAATATATAAACAATGATGCAACAGTGGACTTCACAGGTTCATCATCTAATGAGTGGTGTGATCTTAGTAAGAACAAAAAAAAACCTCACATCAATGTTTTTGTAAAACACTAAACTGCATCTATGCCCCCACTAGCAGGGTCAAATTGCTGATTCACTGCTTCTGAAAATGGCTGCCATTTTATATTGCGTGCACTCCAACACGATGACATCATCACATCATCTGTTGTGTGCACTTTAGTGTGTCAAGGATGTTAAATATTTAAAGCAGAGTCATAGCTCCACTTACTGAGTGTGTAGATTGGCGTACCAGTCTGTATCCACATCCCAATCGGATGTTGTATTTGCATTTAAAAGTGAAGCAAGTATAGGTCTGGCCTCAGTGATCATCACCAATGGTTACTTGGGTTTCAGCCCAGATCCTGACCCATGAGAATGACCAGAGTTGATAGAATTGGTGTAGCGGAGCAAGCCTTGCTGGAGGCCAGGTTCTCTGACCTATGGAGGAGGAAGTGCAGTAACCCTTGAGATTTGTATACTATCCTTGGCTGTAACAATGACTGCTCCTCCTTAATCCACCTGGATTGACATTAAAGGAATGAACTGTTATCACTTCTACCCCATGACATTGTAGTCAGAGGGGATTTAGCACAAGTCAGTCAACATGCTCCAAACTCAGGAGGGCTAACCTTTATCTAGACCACAAAAGGATGGGCCCCAGAAGCCTTAGAAACTTCAGGATCCATAAATGACTTTGTGTGAATTGCCAGGGTGACACAACTCTGCCCAAAAACTGCTGTAGGCTAGGAAACCTGGACCCACGGCCACAAGCCTAACATGCAATAGTGTTTTTAAATCCCTCGCACTTGATTGTGTTTTTTCTTGACTGCTGCACAGTGATATTAAAATGCTCCTGTTGTGTAATAGCCATTCCCTTTCAAACCTTTATCCAAACTATTGGTATGTGTCTTGATAAACCAGAATTGCATTACAATTATAATTGTTCTTTTATAACGGTGACCAGTTTCTAAGCAGAAGCCCGAGATTCGAACCTGTGTGCTTATGCGTTGTCTTGCTTCGAAGACACCCCTGAACTATCCTCCGAGCCTAGCCTTCTGGTGATACCTTGGCATGATACAGTACAAAGGTAAAACCGTGCATGTCTGTTATATTCTCCTCTACCATATTTACACTGCTCTGAGGTCATTACTGATGCTCTTCCAAAAGTCTATACACCTCCATGATGAATCTCTGAGGTTGTCGTCCCTTTTCCCCTATGGGGAGACCTTCCCCATGGGGTCAAGGCTGTGCGTCCACAGTGCAATAGTCCAGCTTGGGGTGGTGCGCCGGGGGAGAATCACATGGGAGAGGAAGCCCCTTTTGGGATTAGGGATGACCATTCCCAGAGAACGTGATACTCTTCCACTTTATTAGAGGGTCTGGGACCCTGAGATAAGCAGAGACAGTGCAGAAAGTAGCATATACTTGGCAGGAGAGTAAACCAAGCTATTGCAACATAGTGCTGCAAGTCTGGGACCTGCACCCATATGAGAGCCAAAGAATAAGAGGGCCTGGACCCTGAGAGAGAGAGAAAGAGAGAAAAAGAGACAGTCTACAAGAAGTTATATGCTTGGCAGGAGAGTAGACCAACTTATTGCATTACACATTGCGTGTTGGGACCCGCACCCACATGAGAATTTGAGAATAAGAGGACCTGGGACCCTCAGAGCAAAAGAGATGGATCAGAAGAAAGCCTAGCTTGGCAGGAGAGTAAATACAGATATTATACAGATCTGCAAGTCTGGGAGTCACACCCAGAGGAAATTAAAGAATACAGTGAAGTGCATCCAAAAAGATACAGGGTTTGGGACCCAAGGAGATAAAGAAAAGAAAAGTAGAACCAGAAGGAATCTAGGGGAAAGGAGCAAACCCCCTAATCCTTGGAGTTAAACATTCTGGAACATTTCTTTTGTTGTTTTGATCACCAGAGACAATGGGAACTTTTCTGTTGGCAAGAACTGTCATTAACACTTTACTTTGGAAGAGAACACCCGTGCACATTTAGCTCAGGTTCTTAGTGTTAGGGTCAGAAGTCGGTCTTTGGCACACAATGGTGACAGACTCTTTATTTTTGACATATTGGCATTTTCACTAGTTTTCTTTGAGGGGGGGAACCCCCTCTTAGCTTTAGGGACAGAGAGGCCGAAGTCCCAACCTTTTTTCTGTTCAATAACATTTTGTAACCAAAACCATGCCACCTTTGTGTCCGAGCCTTACTTTTGCACCCTAACACTACTCTCTAAGCAATGGCTGTTCGTAGTGTTAGAATAAGAGTCACTTATGATAACAAGTACATCTTGTGGGCATATCAGTGTTTGTCATATGGAGAACAAACGTGTGTCCCACAGGGTTTTGTGCAAGTAACATTAAGTAGCCCATGCCATCATCGTACATAGCAATACTACAAAACACGCAAAAGGGCAGTACATACCTGAAAAGGGCTAAAAGGTGCACCAGAGTTCAGCAGGGGAGTGGTGTATAACTTGGACACAGAAGCAAAGTTTGTTATATCTTACACAGTACACATTGGGAGCATTGCAGGGTGGGAGGCTATTCCCAATGGTAGAATATCAGTGATTAACTGTGAAATGTAAGGTGCTAGAATGCATTTAAACCATAGTACAGTGTGGCCCCTAACAGCAAACAGAAGGTGGAGCACTTACTGGCTCATTTTCTTTGAGCCATAATGTAAATTAAAAGCACGGAAAGTTCTGTGTAATACTTTTACGCATGGAGGTTATCTTGCAGCTCATTGTCAAAGGAGGTGGGGATCACAAGTTACAATTCTGCCTATCCCTTACACCACCCCCCGCATACCGCTCGATGTAAAATACTCCAGCATTTGTGCCGGTAAGTGTTTGCCAAGATATTTCCCTTGTGCAGATGTGTGTATGGCTCCAATATTTTCTGGTATGTTTGATCTAGGAAAAAATATGCAGTTGCTAGTTGTGAAATTGCCAAGAGTTCTGACTGTTCAGTTCAATGCAAAATCCTTGTTTTAAGATCATTGTGTTTCATTGGTAAGCATAGCTCTGACTCTGCTTGTATTTAAGATAAAGCTGTCGCGCTTGCACGATTTCACCATGTTGTGCTGTCACCCAAACTGCATCCCAACTGCACTGCCCTGATGATGACTTAGTCATGAGCAGCTGCATATTGATTTGCCGATTGCTGGGTTCGTCTCCAGCGTTGAACAGTGAATATGCTTAGAGGAATGTTTCGAACACATCATCAGCCAGCAAGAAGTAAAGTTACTAACCCTAGGCTTAAACCTTCGTTCAGCACAATTGATTTTTCAGATTGAATCAGTGTATACACACGTAGTTTTTAAATTTCTTTAAAACAGCATCAAGAAGCCTCGTAGGCTTCTTGGTTAATTACAACATAGCATGAGCAAGTTACATACATGCAAAATGATAGAGAACAGTAGGTTGATTCTACATAAGAAGGGTGGTGCCACACACATAAAATACATACACTACATAAAATACTTTTATATTCAGAGTTGTCAATTTGGACAACAAAACTTGTGATGATCCTATATAATAAAAGGCCAGGTGTATGTTTGTTCGATGCAGTCATGCTCAGTAGAGACTGCCAGCTTCATCTGTTGTCACTGCTAGAGGGAGTTGTTGCCTTAGGATATATAGTGGTCCTATTGTATTAATGAAAAACAAAAAAATAATTGTTTCCTATTAACATGGATTACAATGATTTACAATCAAATAACCACATAATATATTAACACTCTGAAAATGTCTTACTTCACGCACGTTGGCCCATGTACACAGGCTTCTTTCACATTGATCTAATCATAATACAGACAATCAATTGATTGGTATCCAGTATATACTCAGGTGAGCAGACAGGGAAGGTGCACTAACAGCTCCCATTCAGACACACTGAGGTTTATGACAAGGCTGTGTCTTGGCACTGACCCTTTTCAATTTAAATATGTTAGACGTGTTACGTTACCAACATCAGGGCCTTCCCTCCCCAGCTGGGTACACTTTCAATTTTACATCTTGTGTATGCAGACAATTTCATCTAACTGGCCCAGACCCTGATTGGGCTGCAGCACTCAATAAACAACTTTGCAGTTTACACTAAAGACTAAAGTCTTGAGATCAACCCGCAAAGAATAAAACATGTAAGCACTCATTCAAAGGGACAATTCAAGTGGCACCTTAACGATACTGAATTAGAGAAGGTGGCCTTGTGGAAATATCTTGGCTTTCAATTGAAGCAAAAGTATGGCAATTCAAACGATTTCAAGGAACTGTCCCATAGATATATTGCTTGTGTGGCACATATGGGCAGAGTAAATTGGAAAATTTTCCATTATGCCTGTCATAAAATTCTATAAGGCTAAAGGTATCCCTATCACAGATGGAGACGAATTTAAAGATTCCAATTTTCCTTGGGATAGCGTCGAGGGATAGATCTGGCGACATGTCTTGAATTTACCGCAAGGCCTACCTATATTCATAATTAGGTGTGAACAGGCCCTTTCCTCTATCAGGAATCACAAAATTGTGTCCCCACAGGGAATAAAGTAATGGTGATGCGGTATATCCATTACCGATGCTCACCTTATTTTCTCTAACCTCAGTTTGTGTGTTAAACTGTTTTAAGCAAGGATTACCACAGACTAAATCTATTGCTCCTAAGTTATATTTGTTAAACCTCTTCTTTGCATATAATTATGTCATTAATGTTATCAGAAGATCATTACTTTGAAGATTTACATTTGACACAATGCAGAATCTTGATCATACAAAAATTAATATTTCTCGTTATTTTAATGAAAAACATAAAACAATCTTTTGTGCATGAGCCTCGATGTCATTTAACAAAATATTATCTGGAAGCAGGTTCAATTTTGAATACATAACATATTATAATCATGTTAACGGCATCAGAATAAATCATGCACCGTAAAAAAACAATAATAATTGGAAACAGGTAAAGTAAAGAAAATATACAAAAAATTAAACAATTCAAAAGGACAAACCACTGAAAAAAAGACTTTACATTTAAACAAAACAATTCTAAATATCACAGGACATGCATTCTATCATTATAGGCAGAAAATATTATAAAGTTATTTAGTTTTCACCCTGTTTTATTTATGGGAGTCCACCTGTGTACATTCCAAGGAAAACCAAGGAACGAAAGAAACAATTATAATTCCTAGTGGGGTGTGGAGATGTATGGCTAGTGTAAGCTTGGTTTATACATTCACACTTGCCAACCGCTTCTTACAGTGCTGCTCAGGTCTACGTATGTGTGAACTGGCCTAATGCACATAGGCACAGTGGCCACCGCTGTCAAACAAAGAGGTCAGTCAGGTGTGGTCAAATACTTTTCGGCGTGGAGGTCTAAACAGAAAACGCCTTCCTCAGGACCAAAAGTCAGATGTATACGGTTTTTAACCCCTATGAAAAAAACAGAAAAGGGTAAAGGGTCATGATAAAGTGGAGAACTCTGACCATTTATGCCAAGAACTTGTCACCTGTGTCAAACTCTCTGTATTTGGATTTAGATAGGTTAGTAACAAATTGCTCATGTCTGACCCTCAAACTGTGGATTCAATATTGTTTGGAGATATTTTGGCTAGGATAAGTGAGACAAAAAGACCTTATTGTCAGTCCAATAATTGTTAAGAAAAAACTCCTGTAGGAGGATTGTTCCCCCACTATCAATAAAAATAAATAAAATAAATAAATACAAACTATTTTATCAGTTGCGCTTTGATGTAAAGAAATTAAATCAGTTGCCTCACTATCCAGTCCGATCACCAAACATTCATTGCAGAGACTTTTTTGATCACATTAAGGTTAAAATTTCTGCCCACTAAGGAACCATTAGCGTCCAGAAATATGTTTGCTTCAATGATCAAGGATTGTCAATTCTGTAGAGTAACTGGAATTGTAGAATCCCTCAAACATCTATTTGTGGAGTATGCCCACTTAACAGGGAAACGAGTTTGTTACTTTGATAAATTTGGCCATGACCTAGATATTCTTCAGACAGAAGTCTTTTGGGAAAGAATTCTGAATGGCAGACACAAAACTTTAGTTATCGCGGCCATGTCATATCTTAGTACTGTCTTGGATACTAACTAACATCAGACTAATAGGCACACGCAGTTTTAATACAGTTTTAGTATTCAATACGTATTTTGGGAAAACATTTATCAATTAATCTCAATTTTTATTAAATAAACTAAACATTCAAACTTTTTATGGTTACAAACCAACATATGACTAACAGGTATATGCACTTTATGAAAGGATGTTGTTCATAATATGTATTTAGATGAATTTGTATCAATTAATTTAAAACATTTGCATTTTTCACTTTAGTCTTGTAAAAGAGATTGTATTGTGCATAATAGCATTGTATTTTTAAGTTGTCTTTCATTTGTAAATGTTTTAATAAACCATATAAAAATATATATATATATATATATACATATGTATTTATTGGTCACTTGTTAGGTGCTTATACAATTAGCAAAATTGTTTCAAAGCGCTCAAAGGGCAACAGGGTGGGGACAGAGAAAGGAAGACAGTGAATTACAACAAAGATACATCATTGAATTAACAGTACAGACAAATAATGAGAATAAAAGGGATGAGAGACAAACCTACTATGTCTTGTGAGTCTTCAGAACATGCAAGTGCAGGGGGGGGATATGTGCTGTGGTACTCATGGTGAAGTGCTCAGGGTAAGTGCTAAGAGGAGAGTAAGTGCAACCACCAGTGGGTAGAATGAGCCTGAGTAAGTGCAATAGAAAAGTTAGTGGCTGGGATGAGAGATGTGGGGGGGTCAGGGCCCTGCACATCAGTCAAGCTACTGTAGAATTACCATGGAAGAGAGGAGGAGAAGGAAGAGGTAAAGAGAAAGGTCTTGATGCTTTTCCGTAACTTACGGAGGTCCTGCTCAAGACCCAGAGGTAGATGGAGGCTATTCCACAAGAGGGAGCCAGCCGAGAAAAGAGATCGACCACCAGCTCTCTGTTTAGCAAACCACTGAACACGCAGGGAGTTGGTGCCAGAGGAATGGAGGAGTCTAGAAGGGTAGTATTTGGTCAGGAAGCTTTGAAGATAGAGTGGTCCCTGGCCCCAGATAGCCTTGTGGATGATACAGAGGGATTTTAATTTAATCTGTGCTGAGACCGGGAGGCAGTGGATGCTTTGTAGGGCAGGAGAGATGCAGTCCCTGGGCTTGAGGCCAAGGATAAGTCTTGCTGCCCTATTCTGGGTTAGTTGGAGGGGTCGCAGGGTGGACAAAGAAGGATTAAGGAGGAGGCTATTGCAGTAGTCTAGCCTGGATAGAACCAGAGCATGCGTAACATTGAGTCTCTGGGGGAAGGTGAGGAAGGATAGAGTTCCTTTTAGAAGGAAGAGCTGAAAGTGGGACTTCATGACAATGTCCTGAATATGAGGGATGCAGGAAAGAGAAATGTCGAAGATGACGCTGAGATTCCTGGCTTCAGAGGAGGGGTTGGGGGGCCCAACGAGGAAGGCCACAGAGCAGGGAAGAAGTAGGGTGCAGGGAACCAAATGCAGAGAATCTCAGTTTTGCTGGCATTGAAGCAGAGGTCATTAGCAGTGCACCAGGCCTGTATGGCAGAGAGGCAGTCGGGAATGAAGGAGGGTGTAAGGGCATCAGTGGGAAGTTTGAAAAGAGTTGTGTGTCATCGGCGGAGCACTGGAAGTTGGGGGAGAAGGTGGAAATGAGTCGTTCCAGCAGAGAAAGGTATATATTAAAGAGACAGGGCGAAAGAATGGAGCCCTGGGGACGCCACAGGTGGAGAAGGAAGTAGGGGGGGAGAAAGGTCCCAAAATGGTTTAGTAGGAACGGTCAGATAGGAAGGAATGAAGCCAGTCCAGTGCCCGCTCTGAGATGCCAAGGGTGTCATGGAGCCTTTATTTGAGGATGGAATGGTTCACTGTGTCAAATGCAGAAGAGAGATCAAGAAGGATGAGGACAGCAGGAGAGTTGGAGTCAAGAGATGTAAGCTGTTCTTCACGGGTGTTCAGAAGAGCAATTTCCGTACTTCTGGATGCTTGGAATCCAGACTGGTGGTCATGTAGGCCGCCAACAAGTTCTGTATTTGAGTTGAGTTGTGGAAGGGCCAGCTTCTCGAGCAGTTTTCCCAGGAAGACGCAGATGGAATTGGGGCTGGGAAGCAAGGGTCTGCAGAGGGTTTTTTAAGGAGCGGCGCACAATGGAGAGCTTCAAGGAAGATGGAAAAGAACCAGTAGCAAAGGAGTAGTTGCAGAGATTGGCAAGGGCAGGGTTAAGAGAGGCAATATTTTCCTTGATGGTTCTGGAAGAGCAGGGGGCAACCTGTCGGGAGAAGACCTTCATGGAGTTAACAACTCTAGTAGCTTCTTCAGGGGAGACAGGAGTAAAGGAGGGGAAGTAGGACGGAGAATGGTGAGTGGTAGAGGGGGGAGGGAAGGGTTGGAAGAGTGTGTGATAAGGCTGTTCAATATGTCCTGGGTTTTGGAAGTGAAGTGAGAGGCGAGTGCATTGCAGATGGCCTGGGAAGGAGTAGGGACAGAAGAAGTTGTGGAAGAATTGGCAAGTTCCCTGCAGATTTTAAAGAGTTCAGCATATATATATTCATGTGAGCAGATTATATATGCACATATTTTACAAAATGTGAACTGATCACCCACACGATTAATAATTCAGATAATCATTACATTGTCATCCTTTTATTTGTCCTATTTTATTTTTAGTTTCAGCTTAAATTAGTACACTGTTATAATGCATTCATTTAGAACAATTATGATTCAGGAATTCTGAAATCTAGGAACCATTAGTATTAACCTTGAAAAAGCCCTCCAGGCAAAAACACATTGCCATGATGTTGGCTAGTCATGATTTCTACAAATAGCATGCTAATTATTCAATAACTATGCAATATGCATTTATATTTTGGAACTACCAGTTATTTATATGTTTTCAAACTTCTAAATATAAGTGTACAAAATTAAAACAATGAAGTTTAATTTTAGTGAATCAAACTGATTTAGAAAGGGAATTACTTAGGACAAAATTAAGAAATTATACACATTTGGTGTAAACAATGTGATACCAGGGGTGTTCCAGTGTTTTCTCTTTGCTTTATGATGTCGCCTTCCATTGGTGGTCATTACCTTCTAGTCTAAACAGCCACACTGTTTTTTAATCGCTTTGACAAAATCATACCCGTCAGGCGTAGTGAGACCAACACACAACCCAACTTGATTTTATCCATTATATGTTCATGGTTATACATTTTTACAATATAACTAATAGGAATCAACTGCATTTAGACACAGATGGTATTATGCAGAGGCAAGGTGAGCTGAGGGGGAGGAAATCAGCACAAAAATATCAGCAAAAGAGATATGCCTTCAAGAATATATGAAAAGACTGCAAGGATGTCTGTCTACGGAGTGAGTTTGGAAGATCATTCCAAAACCGACACACACTAACTGAGAAGTGAAGATCTCCTCATTTTGTAGATCATAAGCAGCAGATTGTTTTTGGAACATAGAGTCCTGGTGGCGCGATGTAGGCAAACGTTCCAAAGTATAGAGGGTCAAGGCCATCAATGTGCTTATAAACTAGACAAAATAACTTGAAGTGAATTCTTTGACGGATAGGGTGAAAGTGGAGGGATTGTCTAAATGGGGCAACCAAGTGAATATTGGGGAGCCTAAAAAGCATTCAGGCTGCTGTATTATGCACAGATTGCAGACAGTCAATTTGGTACTCAGGGATTCCCGTATACAGTCTATTTACATATACTAGCTGTGAATGAACCAAAAAACCAACTAAGGCAGCCTGGTCTGTATTAGAGATAGAAATTGATCATATTGTGCAGCAACATTCGTTCCATCTGCCCGAGGCTGCTGCAAAGTTCAGAGGACCCACAAGAGGCAGCCAGGATCGATCTAAGGACTGCCGCCCCACCCGACCTATGTCCACAAAACCGCCATCTTTGTAAGGTATTTCAACCTCTAAAAGGGGCTTAAACTGGGCTAGAAACAAATCAGAGCTCACCCCAACACCACCACAAGCACTCTTTCCATCTGCCTGAGGCTCCCTGCAGAGCTCAGAAGATCCAGAAGAAGCATCCGGGATTGATCTAGGGACTGCCCAAAAGACCTCTGACAAAGTTACCTCCGGGTTACTTTGGGTATATACGTATTGTCCTCTATGGGCATCCATTCACCCGGGTGCCCTGAGCAAAGGGAAGACAGAGGTAAGGATTTCTGCTACATCCTTCTCCATTTCATTTTGTGTTCCCTGGTAGCCCCTGTTAAGGGAAGACAGAGCTAAGGGTTTCTACTAAATCCTTCTATATTTCATTCTCTGTTCCGTTAGCCCATGTTTGCCACAGGTTGCCACAGAAATGCCTCTCATGCAGCACACAAACACAAACAACATTCAAACCAAATGCCAACACAACACTCCATTAAAATAACTAATTAAGTACACCTGCATTCTTCTCATCAGCAAATCTGCACCTGCTCACACACATGAAATGAATGAACACATAAGCACACACTCCCCCGATATACTCTTCCATACAGAAACATGACTCAAACCCCACCACACATCTATTATACCTCAGATGCTTCCCCCACACTATCTCATCCACCACAGAGACTGCCCACACAAACAAGGAGGTGGCATTGCCATCATATATAAAGACACACTCACACCAAGTAAACCCATCCCCCGAAACACAACCTTTGAGGCACTCTCTCCTACTTGCTCCTCTCCAATACACCCACATCCCTTCTTTCGCCACCTCATTTATCTCCCTCTTACACACAGTCCCAACTTCAACACCGACTGGTCTGACTTCACTACTAACAACCCCCTCCCACGCAACAAAATCTACCTTGGTGACTTCAACCCTGGTAGTTCCCACCCAGACACCAATCCCATAATAAAGACTGTCCTCGCTCCACTCACCGCTTATGCCCTCACACAACTAATCACCTATCCAGCACACATTGCTGGCAACACCCTGGAACTTTTAATAGCAAGCAAAAATCATATCTCCATGGATAATCAAATCTGGGTAATGTGGTTGGACCACTTTGCTCTCCACTTCACGCGTACACTACCACACAAAATCCTACCACCTGCAACACATCCCCCTCGCCCCATCCAGACAAACCAAACACATTACAAACATAGCCTTACAACCACTCATGCAACTCCCATCCCCTCCACACACGCATATCCCTCCATCAAAATCCACCAATACAATATCATCATCACACAGGCACTCGACAAAGTTGCACTCCTCAAATTACAAAACCCACAACAATCACCACAAACCATGATTTAACAGTTCCCTCCTCTCTCTCAAGCAGGAAGCCAGATGCCTAGAAAGAGCCTGGCAAACGAACCCAGGCCCCTCAACCAGGACAGCCATCAGACACTGGTGCAACAAATATAAAACAGCCATACGCAATGCCAAAGCCTCCCATTACTTTCAAGAATTCCAATCTCCCACCAATCATACCCAGAATCTATTCATCATCTTCAAGACCCTCTCTAAACCACCATCCACACCTTCTGCAATTCCCCCACAAACTTCTTCAACTCCAAAATCAAGATAGCCCTCCCCTCAGCACTCCCATTCAGACTCCCCACTCCCAAACATTCTAACACATGCAACACCTTCAACCCCATTGACACCAACACCTTCATCACCCTCATTGTCAAAACAAAACCTGCACACTTCCTGGATGATACATGCCAACCTCAAGCTGCATCCAATTGCATCACCACCGTAGCCCACCGTTGGCTCAACATCATCAACTCCTGTCTCTCACATGGTACTATACCCAAGTCAAGTATGGGGTTCCGCAAAGCTCCTGCCTATCTCCACTCCTCTTCAACCTATATGTTGAATCCCTTGGATAGACCCGTAGAAAACAAAATGTACATTTCCACCAATATGCAGATGACACACAAATATACTTCCAGATTTCATCCCCTTCATAACCCTACAACCCTTTCTCTCCACCTTCACCAACTGGATGGCCACCCACTTCCTCAAACTGAACCCTTCTAAAACAGAATACCTCCTCATCTGCCTCCAAAGACACAAACCCAACCTCAACCCCTTGATCCAAGAACTCACCATGGAAAACCCACACATATCCCTCTCCACACCTGTTAAATCCCTTGGCATCACCATCGACCCCCATCGACCCCCACCTTTTCTTCACACACCACATAGCTGCTGCCACCAAACCATGCAAACTACAACCACACCTCCTATGCAAAATCGGACATATCCTTCCTCCTGACGACTGCCACACTGCAGTCCAAGCACTGGTTCTCTCTAAGCTTGACTATGGAAATGCTTGCCTCACTGGACTCCCCAACAACACCCTTCTCCGCTTGCAAGCCAAACAAAACGCAGCATCCAGGCTCATCCCCCACCTACCCAAATATTCACACATCACCCTGCTCTTGCCGAGCTCCACTGGCTCCCCATACCCCAAAGAATTGTTGTCAAAGGACTCTACATTGTATTCAAAGCCATCCACCTTAAACTCCATCTTACCTTCATGACAAATGCAAACCTATCACCCACACAAACGCCAGACAAGCCAACCAATGCCTTCTACACAGTGCATTCTCACATGCACACAAAACAAGCATTTATACACTGGACACCCAGGGCACCACTTTCGGAAAGAGCCTCAAAACATACCTGTTTCCCCTCACACAGCTCTGCCCTCTGCCACTTATCACTTGTCTATCCTAATCTTCCTATCCTTCCTTGAAAACATTTTGTATCTTATTTTTTCAATTCACACCTTGAACCATGTAAGGCACTCCGAGATCCTCTGGGTAGAGCCAAAGTCGCATTCAAGTGGGAAATCTTGTGATTTGTTCCACGCCAAAAGAAAAATGACACTAAGTTCCTATTCTACACACCTTCTTTACATGAAATCTAGTAGAGACAGAGAGACAATGGGCCGCAACACATGTCTGACTGTAATCCTTAAAAGCGGCAATAACGAAATTAGCGCCACCAATACCGCTCTGCTGGATTATGAGCCGGCGCAAATACCGCTAACTGCAAAAGCAACCGGCACAATTACAGCTGATGCTATTACAGCCAGTATTATTACAGCCGGCGCTATTACAGCCAGCGCTGTTACAGCTGGCCACTCGAGCTGCAAACACAATGGCATCACAAGTCCATGTCCAGTGCAATTAGAGCCAAAAACCGGTACTAATATTGCCAAAAACACGGCACAGTTACTGCAAGCTTCCAGCTGGAGGTAAACGAACAAAGCTGCCTCAAATGAAGCCACAGGTGATCCCAATCCACCCCACAGGGCTACATAAGGCACACCCCTACCACAAACACTGTTTCCAACACCATGCTGCCAGTAGTCATTTTGAGCTAAGACAGGCAGCTGCTCATGCTCCGCCTGGAAGTACAGAGGATAACCATGCCAGGGCACAGGAAGTAAAGGTGTGGGGGAGATGGGGAGGAGCAGAAGGAAGAGGAGGAGGAGAGCCCAAGCAAGGTGTGCACCAATCCCCAGGATTAGGCCCCCACCCCAGAACCTCAAGGCAGCCAGTTGGTAACCCTGTACCACCTCAACAGTGAGATCATAACTGAACTGCTCACCACAATACAGGATGAGCACGGTCACCATTTGGACAGCTGTGCCCCCACTGCTGAAGCTAGTGTCTGTCCTACAATTGCTTGGAACTGGCACCTTCCAGTACTCTGTGGCCATGATGCATGGCATAGCCCACATTATGCACAGTGTCCGGTCAGGTGCTTGAAGCCCTCCTGTGGCAAGTGCAAACCCACATCTCAATGCCTACCGCCCCAGCCGAGGTCAATGCCATGAAGGCACAGTTATATGCCATTGCCCAAATACCAAATGTGTTTGCTGCCCTGGACTGCACCCATGTTGCGCTGGTGCCCCCGGCCCACAAAACTGTGTACTGAAACCACAAGCACTACCACTCCCTGAATGTGCAGTTGACTTGTGACCCCAACGTGCATATCACCCCCTGCTGTGCCCACTACCCTTGTTCCACCCAAGATGCCATGGCCCTATGGAACAGCCCACTGCCAGGATACATGGAGAGGCACAGGGGACAACAGACCTGGATAGTGGATGAGTAGAAAAGCTAGCACACATGTGCTGTGAAGCACATGCCCAAATGGGGGTGGGTGATGCGAATGACTACGCAAAGGATGGCATAATAAGCCAATGCGAAATCTGTACTTCACCATCTCCCACAGCATTGTCACAGTACAGGCCAGGGAGCATGCACATGTCAGGCTTACCTGCATGGAGAAGCAATTGTACACATACAGTAGCAACCATATACACCAACATGGCTACAGGTACATAATGCAACATGCACTTACCAAATCAATGCTGACAAATTGCCACATTACCTCAGACAACAATCCTGCCAGTACCACAGCCATGCACACATGTGCGGCCTGCCCACAATGCCCACCCGTTGTCACCAGATGCCCAGGGATGGCCCATGGGGAACCCAGCATGCCACAGGCATGGTGGAAATACACTGCCACATGACAGCCACCATGTCTGCTGCACATGTCACCAACAGACACCTTAGGTAAGATACGCTGCAAGGGAACAGGGTGCATGTGAAGCACAAACAATGAATGACACAAGTGACACTGCATGCACAGACATAGAATAGACACATTCTGTGAAATGAGGGTCCATGTGCATGCACAAGTAGTCCATTGATCTGATATTGTGTAGGGTCACCACCACACCTTACACTGTGTCTAATGCCTGTGCCTCCCCATATGCAGGTGACTCCGGATACCCACAGCTGCCCTTGCTAATTACCCCTGTGTGTGATCCACAAACACTGCAAGAGACTGCCTACAACCATGCTCACAGCAGGACCCGTGTGTGCATCAAGCGGACTTTCGGCCTGCTGAAGGCACATTTCCACTGCCTCAACCGTACCGGTGGAGGCCTGATGTACGCTACAGAGAAAGTGGGTAAAATGTCCTTGTTGTGTGCCATGCTGCACAATATCTACCTGAGGAGAAATGTTCCACTACCTCCTGATGTGAACATGTCACCCCCAGAGGATGAGGATCCAGTGCCTGTGGCTGAGGCGAATGCACGCATTGCCAGAGATGACGTGAGGGATGAGAGATTGGCATGCCAAGGACTGATAGACAATTTGTTTTGACACGTTCACATGGCACAAGCCATGCACAACTGTGTGACACCACCTCAATCAATGAACATGGCAATGACACAATCAGGAATGTCTTCGCATTGATGCAGTTCGATGGTTTTTATGTAATGAAGTGCCCCGACTATACCCCCTCCTACCACCAACTCCCCTTCACACTGCCCCCTCCCGCCGCCAACTCTCCATCACAGTATCCCCCCTCCCCCTCCCACCACCAACTCCCCCTAATACTATCCCCCCTTTCCCCTCTCACCACCAACTCCCCATCACACTATCCCACCTCCCCCTCCCAACACCAATTGCCCATTACACTATCCCCCTCCTACTACCAACTCCCCATCACACTATCCCCCTCCCACCACCAACTCTCCAATCACACTAACCCCCTCCCCTTCCCACTACCAACTACCCATCACACTATCACCCCTGCGCCCTCCGACAACCAACTCCCCAGCATGCTCACTCGTGGCTATCAGTGTCTCAGAGTCCTTCACAACCATGGCCTCCTCCCCTCCTGCCAGCCCCCAGTGATTTTGGCCACAGAAGGCGCTGTAACTGACACCTCAGCGTGCCCTGCTGTGACCCCCTGTGGGTGTGGTGGAAGTGAAAGGGAGGGAGGCTGTCCCCAGGTATTTTTGATATTGCACCTCTGTTCTCTGCCGGATGGCTTCTGTCAGTGCAGAGACGCCTTCAGTCATCTCCCTGACCCTCTTGGTGTACAGTGTCAGGGCGGTTCTGCTGGATGTTGTCTAGGCCCTGTTGCATGCTATGGCCCACACAATCCTGCATGTGGTCCGTTGAATGCTGTCCATAATGGCCTGCATGTATTTAGAGTGCATGTGGACAATTGCCTATATCTTCTGCTGCCTGCGCTCCATGTGCTCAAGCCTCCGCAACATCATGCTGCGTGTTGGTGTGTGCTGTGTGGGTGAGGGTGTGGGTGAGGGACTCTGCACTGGCCCTGGGCTTTATTCAGGTGAGCCATATGAGGGTGTATCAGTGTCCGGCTCAGGTGACCATGCATGCTGGTGGCAAGGAGGGTGATACGGGGAGTGTGGATGCTGGCAGCATAGAGGACTCACCGGGGAGTGTGGACGCAGGCGGCATGGAGGGTTTTTCGGGGAGTGTGGACGCAGGCAGCATGGAGGGCTCTCTGTTGTCTGTGGCCCTTCGGCAGGCAGTGACACTGGTCTGGTGTCCCCCTGTGACTCCTTAGTTGCCCTGCCAGCAGGTGTGGCCTCAATGTCTGCCCCCAGCTGTGGGTTTGGGTGCAGTGTGCATTGCACTGCTCTTGGTGGTCTATGGTGTGGACATTGGCTTGGCCCTGCTGTGTTGCGGTGTTACAGAGCAGGACATCCGCCTTAGTGTAGCCTAAGTGGGCCTTTGTGGGGGGTGGTGGTGGTGGCAGACATTGAGGTCCTGGATGCACCACTCCAGCACATCCTTATACTCTGATGCCTCTGGTGATGCGTGATTGCCTGTAGGGGACATAGGAAATGTTGTCAGGTATGGTTTCACCAGGTGTGTTGGCATGCAAGAGACCTTAGCTATGGTACAAAGTAGGACCCCACACATATGGCAAAATGGGCATGGTTGGTCAGGACAGATTGCATGTGGGCTCAGCATCATGGGGTTGCTTGTAGCCATGAGTGTGACACACATGGCCAGTTGGTCTTTGGCCTGTGTGTGGGGAGGGCAGGGTGCCCATGCTGGGGCAGCTGACATCTGGTATGCATGCTTGTGGTCCTTCATGCCCCCACATCCCCTCCCCGGGTGTCACTCACATGGTGGGGCTGGGGGTGGTGGCTTAGTCCATGGCACTGTCATGGCTCTATGGGGCATTGCTGTACAGCCAGCAAAGCTACACTGTGGTGCACAGTGATTGGCAGACTTGGTATTGTCCGCCACACCAATATGGGGCAGGCCAACTGGGCCCGAAAAAATTCTGGTGTGACCGCTGCACAGGGTGCATCAGTAGGGGTGTGGTGCGCATGGCATTTGTTTGGGTCACTTGCCACCCTTTCCCACTGCTGTGACGCTCAGGGGTGCTCTGCCCCATGGCTTCTGTGGAGAGTGGCTGATGTGCCACCCCGTCACTCCACCCTGTTGGCATGCCCTGCTTCTGGGTCTGCTGACATGTGTCCCTGTCCACTGGGGCATCCTATGCTGGGCTGTTATTTGTGCATGCACTTGTGTTGGGGGTGGACTCACCTCCTGCCTCCTGGCACCTGCTTCTGCACTACTGACTCCCTCTGTCCATTCGATGTCCACCACTGTATTGCATTTCTCCTCCCAGGCGGTGAGGACTACTGGATCCACAGTGCGTCCTCCAGTCACCAGGGACTCCTGGCGGTATTGGGACATTAGTCCCCGCACCCTGACCCTCAGGTCTTCCCACCGCTTGCGGTAGTCCTCGCCATCATGGGGTACACTTGCCACTGCTGTCATCTTCTGGCAGATGGCATTCCAGATGGCTGTCCTGCACTGCCCAGTGGTCTCCCACTGCAGACTGCCATAAAGTTCCTCACAGTGAGCAATAACCTAATTTGTGAGGACCACCACCTCCCCTCAATGAAATTGGGTTTCCGCAGGCGATGTTCAGCCACTTTGCCTCTAATCCTCCACTGGGACACATTTTTGCTTCTTTCCAGGACGGATGGCGGCAGGAAGTGGAGCTATTTAATGCATTGTGTCACAAGAGATTATTTGCAAATTCAATACTAACAAGGAACACACATATTGGTATTAGGAGTGCCCTCCAGAGAATAGAGTCATTCTATTGATTTCAGTATGTTTTCATAGTGGTAGGGTCAGATAGGGATAGTTTTGGAATCGGACTTGTTGATTTGGACATTCATGACTGACAAACGAGCACCTGAGTAACATAGGCAGGCACCACACCTGGTGATAGGGAAAGATAGGCCTTTTTAAGTTACTTTAATAAAATACTGCGCATCATGTCATTTAAGAGTTTTTGTCTTTCTAACTTGCCACAGTACGTGCAGCATTCAAACCGTATACACATCCACACATACAACCACACAATGCCAATAGTTTGGGCTTTTGTGTAGACATGGGAAAGGCATTTGCCAGGCACTGCCATAATGGTACTAACTGGCCATTAATGGCAGCAGCTGCAAAATGGTGCCAGAACCTGGGCATATAATATATGTGGTTGGCAAATGACCCAGTATTGTCTCCGGTGGCTGTGCTATTTACTTCCCACCACAACCAGAATTTCACTCGGACGCACCCCATTGTAAGAAGCTCACTATTTCCCATCAAATCTGAGATCTTATCTAGTGTACCTTTTTTTGCAATTAAAAGAGCACTGTTCTTCCTTGTATATAAACAAATAAAAATAATATCTATACACAAGTGGAAACTGATGGATTTGTCAATGCTTGTTTTTAACAGGACTTCTTCTAAGGACAGGCATACTGTTTATAAATCAAGTGGTTAAAGTCTGACCTGGCTAAGACATTTGTATTACACCAGTGGCATATTTACAACTCCAATTGACCCATTAACACTTGGAAGACTGCTTTGAGGAAACACTGGCAGGCACTTTCAGTGGAATGTTTGATGGTAAAGATTGAGAAAACGACCTCAAAGAGATTCCAGGAAGGTGTATTTTGGATGTGGGGTGCAGAAAATGGGTGGGGATGGCCATAGGGATTGGCTTGGCCATAAGCAGCCAATGAGTGGGTAAATTACCAAACAAAACCTACAAGCATTGTGTCCGTCCTCATTGCCATCTCACCCCAGCTGTTCTTCAGTGCAATGCTTACAGGTAATGCTAAAACACCATCTTAGAGCCAAAACTGAATAGGGGCCTTTCTCAGCTTGTTGACCGGTTCATGAAGCATCTGGCTGCTCCATTGCCAGAGCGGGTATTTGCATATTTGCATATACCCAGAGTATGTCCTCTCTTTGAGTTGTAACAAAAAATAAAAAACATAATATATGAGTGACAGAAGGCTCACTTTTAGAGGAGATACCTTTTTTAACTTTTCTGGGGTTGCCTTGTACAACAGATTTAGCCTCTACCTCATCTAACTCTGACTTATTAGATACATCTAGGGGCAAATTGTGCTCTCCTATCAAGCCTCCTGAAGCAGTGCTGGAACAGTTTTCTGAATATTTGATGTCATCATCTAATCTCATCTAGTTGTTATTAATATTTTTAAATTGGTTGTGATGTTGCCTTGGAATTCAATTGGTTATTTTGTATTTTTAAGAATGGAACTTTAACATTACTATACCCTGAACCTCTTTGTCATATTATATCAGTGAATTAATTATGTTAATCCCTAGTTGTGGGGGTGGTCTCTGGTGTTCCTTGGCTATCCCAGTTTTTTTAGTGTGATTTTCATCGTATATGTGTATCTGTTTTCTGGTTATAATATTCTTTCTTCCATTACTTGATGTTATTAAGTTTTGTTTTATGTTCGTTCCTTGGCCCCTCCTCTTTTGGTTTGTCCTGTAAGCTCAGAATGTCTACCTCATTATTAGTACAACAGATCTGAAGTGTGTGTTGGTTATGCAAGATGTACAATGTGTTTGGTATTGCCTGCAGTATTTATTGCTGTGTGACTATGGTTGATTGGTATCAGCATGATTTTCTTTCATTGTTATGCATTTGACAATCGGCTCTTGGAATGTGAAAGTAAATAATCACACCATTAAAAGCCAGTAGATAATTTCCCAGTTGGCTAAACTGAAACTCAGCATTGCCTGTATTAAACAAACTCCTTTCGACGCTGCAGAGGAAATTAACACATTTTTAAAATCTATGGATTGAGCAAGTGCAATATTCTCCAGCTCTTAACAAAAAGGGCAGGGTTGCTATTCTGATTGCAAAGAAAACAAAGTGTCAAGTTCTGAATGGATTTTAAATGCCATTCAATCCAATAGGTGGAGACGCAACTTTTAAAAAAAGATAAAATTCATAGAGGGTGTCCATCACTTCACCTCAGAATTTCTTAGGAACAATTTAGTATTGGATACTTCCATTCATAATAACTGGGGCACTTATAAAGCCACACTGAGGGTTTATATTATTCATTTTGATGCAGCTAAATAAAATCTTCTCTGAAATTTGCTGCTAAATTACTTAAATCAATTAAGATCCTTGAACCGTCGTATCTTAAGACTCCCAATGAGTTAGTCTTAAAAGAATTTTCTGAGAAACTTGTTTAATATAATAAGTATTCCACAGAAAAGTCCTGTAATACTATTTTACAAATGAAATGTAAATTTGTATGGTGGATCAAATAAAGTGGGTAAAATGTTAGCCTCCTATTTAAAGCACAAAAGAGATCAGGGCAATAATACTCATATTAAAAGTGAGGATCATTCCTTGATTACTAATAACACTAAAATTACAGAGTCCTTCTGAGATATTTACTCTGAGCTTTACAAATATGACTTGTATATTAAGAACATTAAGATTAACGATTAATTGAGCAATGTCCAAAGTCATAAGGGAAAACTGGTTTGGCTTATCCCCTTTAGGTCTTCCGTAATTATATGAAGTTAAAAAAGCCATTACACATTTTTAAAAAGGGAGAGCTCCTGGTCCTGATGGTTTACCTATTGATTTTTATGATTCCTTTTCTGATATCTTGGCACAATTAATGCTGCAATTAATTTCACATTTTATTGAACAGTGCTTTAGCTTAAGTACTTTCCTGGAAGCGCACTATTTATATTTCTTAAACCAGGTAAAGATCTCACAATAATTAAAAACCTTTGATGCACATCTTTAACTCTGAAGCTAAGATTTCTGCCAACTTTCTTGCAAGTAGGCTAGACAATGCTATGCCATATAAGATCAGTGTAGATAAAATAGGGTTTCTTAATGGTAGATATGGTTCCTCTAATACACATCTGCTGTTTGATACTTTAGCTTGTCAAAAATCTTCTTCCGATCATTGTTTTCTCATTTCACTTGAGGCTGAAAAAGCATTTGATCGGGTTCACTGGCGTTACTTATTTCAAACACTTAAATGGCATGGGGCTCCTAATCACTTCATTAATTTGATTAAAATACTTTATTCTGCTCCCTCCTCGAATATCTTCATAATGATAATTATAATTGTTCTTTTATAACTCACTTAACACCGGAGACCAGTTTCTAAGCGTGAGACCAGGATTCAAACCTGTGATGCTGATGCGTTGTCTTGCCTCCAACACAAACGCATTGCTCCTCAGCCATCCTCCCGTCCCAATGGTCAATCATCAATGGTCAGCTCTCCTCTCCTTCCCCATTTTAAGAGGGACTCATCAGGGTTGTCCCCTTTCCCCGCTTTTATTTGTAATAGCCTTAGAGTGTTTTCTTGAAAATATCAGAATGAATGATAAAATCCTGAGAAGCCAGCTGCCCCACCGTAGACTCATGGGCCCCACCTGACCTACCCATTGGGGCACTCACCTCTGTCCTCTTTGAGGTATGCACATCAGGTTCAGCATCCTCACCTGCACATGGACAGAAAAAGACATAGGGCCTCATTACACGGATGGCGGTAAGGGTTTACCGGTACCGGTATTTTACCGGTACCGGTAAATCCTTACTGTCTTACTACGAGGTCCCTTTGCAGGTTCGGGAATTTAACGCCTGCTTTTTGCAGGCGTTAAAAACCAACCCGCAAAGGGACCAGGGAGCTAATTACGGTACTGCAATTTGCGGTACCGTAATTAGCGCCTTCCCCATTCCCATAGAGCCCTATGGGGCAAAAATGGGAATGGGGAAGGGCAATGGTGGAAGGGGGAATTACCGCCCCACCAACCTTGGAATAGGGCGGTAATTCCCCTTTCCACCAAGGCGGTGCCGGTATTTTACCGACATGAACCATAGTGCTAATAGCGCCATGGTTCACCGCCATCCGTGTAATGAGGCCCATAGTAATACATGTTAAAAGAGACAACAATGCACATATGCTTCAAGGAGTACTCTGACAAGAAATGGCAAGGCACGCACTGATCAGACAATATGCATTCACACACTTGGTCCAGTAAGCAAGAGATACATGGCACTTGCTGACAAGTGACCCCTCCACCCCCATCATGTCCATGCCAGCAGTGGGCACATTGATATTCAACAGTGGTGTAAACGCACAATGAGGGGACATTCAACTGTCAGGTTGCCACATATACCAGGGCAAACGTAATACACATGTGACATTTGAATGTTCAGTGACATCACATGGGAACAGCCATACATCCAGATCCACAGACAACACCACGGTCAACACATGAGATATTAATCAGGTCAATATTAATCATATTGTTAATACAGTTTGTTGTTCTTCATCACACAGTTGTTGTCTCTATGTTCATGTGTTTTAGTTTTATCTTGCTATGCATTTCTTGTGTGACTGTCACCTGGGTTGGGAGACAAACTGTGGAGGGGTGGCAGACGCTCTACAATTATATATGGGGGTGTTGTGGGGGACTCACAATGCATGGCAACTCATCAACACAACTTCTAAACAGTGTGTGGTCTTATGTCTTGCTGCAGCTCTGCCACTGTATTGTTTCTTCATCAGATGTGAGTGTGGTTATATGTGGCTGTACACATTATACGTCTGCTTGGCTCACACACTCTCAGAATTGCATTGCAACACCCCAAAACATGCCTGCTCAAAATATGTTGGTTGCAGGGGCTTACAATGCTGTGCTTCCAGCCTCAGTCCATTGATTTGTTGCATGTTGTTTGCTACTATGAACTGACATCACATGTGCCACTGTCCTTTCAGTGATGTCTTAGACAAGTGCTCTCCTAGGTCATTTACCTACAGCAGTTTGAGGTATATGGGTGGGTATGGGGCCTGTGTGCTTCATGTTGGTGGCAGGCCAGTAGAATTGAGGTACATTGTTGGGTACAATTGCACTGTTAGGGGGATGATGTGGCAGGGTCATACTGGGTTGGTGCCAGGGGTAAGCAGGGCTGGTGGGTGGTGTATGTACTTTACAGGGTTGCCTGGGAGCAGCATGGAAGGTGAGGGCAGTGTTGGGAGGGGAGTGTACTGTCTGGGGGCTGCCTGGGGTAGTGTCAGAAATGATGGGGGCTGGTGGGTGGTGTCTGGACTTGAGGGTGGTGCCTGGGGGAAGTGTCAGAGGTGGGTGCAGTGTGGGGAGGGTGGAGTACTGGGATGGTGGTGACTGGGGTAGTGTCGGAGGTGAGGGCAGTGTGGGGAGGGGAGTGGACTCTCACGGGGCTGCCTGGGTAGTGTTGGAGGTGAGGGGGGCTGGTGGGTGGTGTCTGAACTTGAGGGGGCTGCTCAGGGGCAGTGTCGGAGGTGAGGGCAATGTGGGGAGGGGAGTGTAATGTCAGGAAGCTGCCTGGGGTAGTGTCAAAGGTGAGGGGGGCTGGTGGGTGGTGTCTGGACTTGAGGGTGCTGCCGGGGATCAGTGTCGGAGGTGAGGGCAGTGTGGGGAGGGTGGAGTACTCTGAGGGTGGTGCCTGGGTAGTGTCATAGGTGAGGGGAGTTTGGGGAGGGGAGTGTACTGTCAGGGGGCTGCCTGTGGTAGTGTCGGAGGTGAGGGGGGCTGGTGAGTGGTGTCTGAACTTGAGGGGGTGCCTGGTGGCAGTGTCGGAGGTGAGGGCAATGTGGGGAGGGGAGTGTAATGTCAGGAAGCTGCCTGGGGTAGTGTCGAAGGTGAGGGGGGCTGGTGGGTGGTGTCTGCACTTGAGAGTGCTGCCTGGGAGCAGTGTCGGAGGTGAGGGCAGTGTGGGGAGTGGAGTGTACTGTCAAAGGTGAGGAGGGCCAGTGGGTGGTTTGAAGGCTGCCTGGGGTAGTGTCAGAGGTGAGGCGGGCTGGTGAGTGGTGTGAGGGCTGCCTGGGATAGTGTCAGAGGTGAGGGGGTCTGGTGGGTGTTGTGAGGGCTGCCTGGGGTAGTGGCTGAAGTGAGGAAGGCTGGTGGGTGGTGTCTGCACCTTAGGAGGCTGATGTGCAGCCAGGCTATTTGCCAGCACTTGTGTGCGGTGGGAGTAGGGGGGACGGTTCACAGGTGTGCAGACATTAGTTACGTGGGACCTCACGCACAGTAGCTGGGATGCATCTGTTACTTACGTGGGGCCTTGTGCAAAGTAGCTATGGTGCAGCTGTTACTTACTTGGAAACTTGCACAGAGTAGCTGGGGTGCAGCAGTTACTTACGTGGGACCTTGCGCAGTGTAGCTGGGGTGCAGCCATTACTTATGTGGGGCCTCACGCAGAGTAGCTGGGGTGCAGCTGTTACTTACATGGAACCTCACGCAGAGTAGCTGGGGTGCAGACGTTACTTACATGGGATCTCACACTGGGTAGCTGGGGTGCAGCCATTACTTTCGTGGAACCTCGCGCAGAGTAGCTAGGGTGTAGCCGTTACTTACGCGGGACCTCGCGCAGAGTAGCTGGGGTGCAGGTGTTTCTTACTTGGGGCCGCGTGCATAGTAGCTGGGGTGCAGCCGTTACTTACATGGAACCTCGTGCTGGGGCGCTGGATGTTGTGTCAAAGGCAGACACAGAGCTTTGCGGAAAGGTTAGTCTTCGGCTATGTTTTTGGTTTGCGTGGGGGTGTGTTGTAGACATTCCTCACACAGCTTGATTCCCTTTGCGTGTCTGCTAGAAATGTGCATGAATATGCGGAGCAAGACATTTTTTATTCTGTGCACAGGCTCACGCAGTGTCGATCTCGGCGCGCTGCAAATGCGGGAGAAATGTGCACTTTTCCTCGAATCGGGCCCGAAGAGTAGAAAATGAAGACAGCAGAGAAGGATCGTGGACCTGAATATGTTTTTTAATACCGTTTTTAAATCTTGAGTGTTCTAGAGGGGGGCACAGCTGTGGTGTATAAGTCTTCACTGTGGATGTTTTTCATTTTGAGATACTTCAATGGGATGAGGTTTCTCAAGTGGGTCAGTTGGTTATATGGACTACTCCCTCTTCCTGCTTGAAAGTGTTTTTTGGTTATAGAACTCCTGGCCCGGCCAAAATATTTTTGAAACTGTATGAGCTGTACCTGGTGGTAAATATAAAGATATTCTGTTTTTGGGAGACTTTAATATCTGGCTGGATGATCAAACTAATTTGGATGTCAGGGAATTGTGGTAGATTATTGATAATCGTGGTCTTCTATCCCTGACATCCTCTTCTTGCCATGTTATGGGCCATAGCCTCGACATTGTATTGCTGCATGGGAATATGGTGATCCGGAAGGAAACAATTCCAGTTCATTGGTCAGACCATTATGCTCGGTTGTTTGTGTTGAAGCATACCGTTGAGAGCTCACGGCCTTTAAATGACACTCTCACAGCATTAGTACGCAGTGTTAGGGATTTAGCAAACATTGAGGGTGTGGAAGTACGGCAAGAATTAGTTACTGTTGGTTCAACATTGCATTGTGATGACTTCTCTGCTGGCGATGCTACCATTTTGGAAAGCCTTTGTTCTGCAGCAGCCCCACTGAAAGTCCCTAGATTAAGAAAAACGAAGCCATGGTACACCCAGGATTTAGTGCCTCTACGGAGACAAAGTAGAATTTCTGAGCAAAAATGGAGAGAGGCTAGTACACAGGATAGCCATCATAGGTCAAAAATGGCTCTAAAAGTATATAAGCAGGCAACCTTCCAAGCTAAATCAGTTTATATCCATGAAAAAATTGCTGTTGCAAAGAATCATCCGAGAGAGCTTTATCAAGTTGTTTCAAATCTTTGTCATCCAAGATGCACCTCCTCCTCTCTGGAACCTTCGTTGAGGCAGGCTAATGTTTTCAACTTATTTTTCAAGGAGAAGATAGAAAAGATTCAAAGAAACATCTCAATGAGCCTCTTATCCGTTCATAAGAAACAGATCCAGTGGGAAAGGATTCCCTGGTGGATTTGTTGACTTTAGAGGGTTCAGCGACCTTTGATTTTAAAAAAAGTGTAAGAGGATGAAGTGGTGGCACTGATTGCACAATTAAAACCTACAAATGATTTGCCATTTCCACTGCCAGCTTGTGCAGCTAAGGGGATGGCATTGGAGATTGGTCCGTTGGAGATTGGTCTCGCAGGACAAGGCCACGGTGTTGAATGATGCAGGTTTGCAGGAGACGGTGCCCGACGACACGTAACATATTTGTTACGTCCACGCTACCGAGCCTATACAATCTGAGTTTCAGACCCTCTGCGGCAAAGCGCTCGCAGGACAAGGTTGCGGTGTTGAATGATGCAGGTTTGCAGGAGACGCTGCCAGACTACAGGTAACACGTTTGTTACATACACACTACCCAGCCAATAAAATCTGAGGTTCGGACCCTCTGTGGCAAAGCCCTCGGAGAACAAGGCTGCAGTGTTGAATGACACAGTTGTTTGGTGATGAAGGGTTCTGTGGTGCAGGCAGTGAGTGCGGACATTTCACCCTCCTGTCTGTGGACGCCATGTAAGAAGTTGGGGAGTTAGCATCGGAGGTGAGGGGGGCTGGTGGGTGGTGTCTGGACTTGAGGGGCTGCCTAGGGGCAGTGTCAGAGGTGAGGGGGATGGTGGGTGGTATCTGGATGTGAGGGTGGTGCCTGGGGGCAGTGTCAGAGGTGAGGGCAGTTTGGATAGGGTGGAGTACAGTCCTTGGCTTTGCTCACGCTGCATATCCCGATTTACGTGGTCTCTCACAATCTTTGATCGCGTTTGCCTCTGTGCCCCTTCCATCCTTGGCTACGCTCATGCCTGCATGTGCTTGCCCGCGTGGTCCCTTGCAATCTTTGACCGCGTTGGTTCCTGCACCCTCCATCCTTGGCTACACTCACACCTGCACATCCTTTGCCCGCGTGTTCCCTCGCAATCCCTCAATGGCGTGTGTCTTGCACCCTTCCACCTCCAGCTCTGCAGTACCCACGTGCCTCCCTGAACATCCTTGCTCCCCTGTGGGCACTTATGCCTGCCTTCCCCTGCCCTATCCCTCCTCCCTGCTGCTTCCCTGTCCTTTGGAGTATTGCTCTGTGTTCTGCTGTGCTCATCCTTCCTCTAGGTTTTCTTCATCGACTGCTCTGTTTTTGCTGTGTATTGCTCTGCGTTCTGCTGTGCTCTTCCTTCTTCTAGGTTTTCATTCGTCTACTGCTCTGTTTTTGCTGTGTATTACTTTGTCTTCTGCTGTGATCTTCCTTCTTCTAGGTTCTTCTTTCATCGACTGCTCTGTTTCTTGATGCCCTGCCAACCTGATTGCTGTTCATCATCCTGACATGTAATCTGTTGTGCTCTTCTTCCGAGCCCTACGTCTTACTCAGTTCAGTTTATTTATTTACTACTTGTTCTTGTCTTGTTCCATCTTGTCGCTTGCCTCTCCTTATCTCCCCCCGTGTTTCTCCCCCTTACCATTCTTCTCCTACTCCTCATCCACACCCCTCTCCATTTCTCCTCTTCCCCCCACCTCTGCTTCCTCTATTGTGCTGTTTCTCCTATCTTCTCTAAATGCTTTTCTTTTGACTATCCCGCCCTTCACACTAAGTCTGGTAGGAAGAAGCTCAAAAAGAATATCCTGGTCTCCAACCCAGGCCTCCCTATCGCTGATACCTACACCAGCGCTTGCTCCAGACAGACCCTCACTGACATCATCTTTGTCGGTCCTTCGCCAGACCTATGGACTCCTCATATGGTCTCTGTGCTCTCTCCTTTTTCTTCCTCTCCCATTAATGGTGGCACCCGGTGGGAGGCCCTCCTGGCCCCCTTCCACTACTCTAAGGTCATCATTAATGTTTACCTGAATGGCACCTTCTTGGTCCAAGGCCCTCAAGCCAACCTCCTCCTCTTTGATAGACCCTTCCCGTGCCTTATAAATTTCCTTTCCTCTCCTGCTGTCCCTTCTCTCCCTTCTTCAGCTTCCTTGCCTCCCCACCTCTTTAGCGCCCTCATCCTCCTCCTTGGATACCTTGTCCTCTTCTCCCTCCTCTTCTGCCCACCCTCGGGCTCCTTCTTCACTTCCTCAGGGAGTACCTCTGATTTGTACCCCTCCCGAATGTCTTCCAAGGGTGGAAACCTTCTCCACATTGCCACTCTCGACTCTCGCTCAGCTGTCAAACACTCCTCAGACATATGCCATCCCCTGGAAGAACTCGACCTTGATGTCCTTGGTCTCACTGAGAAATGGTTCATGGCCAGCTCTGTCACAAGCTTTGACACTCTTCTCCCTGATGGCTACAAGATCCTCTGCGCGCCCAGCTCCAACCCTACAGGTGGGGGTGTAGCCTTGATCTTCCCGGAGTGGATTCTTGCCTCTATCATTTCTATGCAGGCCTACTCTTCCTTCGAATACCTCGTCTGCAGGCTTCTCTCTGTCCTGGCCACTCTATCACAATGGCTACTACCGGCCACTTGGTCAGATCACCTCCTTCCTCTCCTACTGGGAAGACCTCTCCTCCTCCCTCCTGGCCTCGAGCACTCAACTCTTTCTCCTTGGAGACTTCAACATCCACCTGGATGCTTCCTGTCCCTCCAATTGACTCTTTCATGACCTCTGCAACTCTCTCACTATCTCTGTCTCTATGCTTCCCTCTGGCCCGCCTCACTCTGCAGGGCACACTCTGGATGTTCTAATCTCCTCAGACCTACCCTCTCTAACCCCCTCACCACTCCTCTCTCCTAGAGTGACCACTTGCTTCTCTCCTCTCATCTCTCCCTCTCTACCCCTCAGGCCGTCCCTACACCCACACTGCCACCCACCTTATCGGTCATCTGGCCCATGAAGCATGTGACAATTGAGTCTTTCACTGCCACTTTCTCTCCCCCTCCTGAACCTCTGGCAGACTCACATCCTGACACAGCCCTATCCACGCTTCACTCTGCTATCTCTGATACTCTTGATGTACTTGCCCCTGCCATGAGGATCCGCTTGAAGCCCAAAGCCAAGTGCAACTCCTGGAATGACTCAGACTGCGCCACCCTTAAACGCAAGTGTACGGTGGCTGAGAGGAAATTGCTATCATCTTGTGCATACTCTGACAAACCAGCCTGCCGCCTACTCCAAAGGCATTACCGACTCTCTATCCTCACTAAGAAGAGAGCTCACATCCAAGCCTGCATCTCTGCGGCATCTAACAACTTGGCCGAACTCTTTAAATTCTGCAAGTAGCTGGCCAATCCCGCTGCAGTGTCTACCTCTCCTGTCCCCTCCCATGCTCTCTGGAAGGCCCTGGTTTATCATTTCATCTCTAAAACCCAGGACATCCTGTCCACCCTCTCGTCCTCTCCTCCTTCTCCCGCTACTCTTTCCTCTACCTCCGCCTCCCTGCAGCCACCTCTCCTCCTCCCTTCTCTGCCTTTCCTCTGCTCACCCCTGAAGAGGTTTCTAGACAAGTGGGATCTATGAAAGTCTCGTCAAAATGGGTTCTTCACGGTTCTTCCAAAACCATCAAGGACCATATTGACACCCTCGCTCCAGCTTTGGCCGACTTCTGCAATCACTCTTTCGCCACTGGAACCTTCCATGAAGCACTCTCTTTTTCACTATCTTCTCAAGAAACCCTCAGCTGACCCCTCTTGTCTGGTTAACTATCACCAGATCTTCATCACTCCTTTCCTGACCAACCTCTTGGAAAAGCTGGCCATATCCCAGCTTAATCTTCACACTGAATTTGTTGGGTGTCTCCATGACCATCAGTCTGGCTTCAGAGCAGCCAGAAGCACGGAAATTGCTCTCCTGAACATCCGTGAAGACCTGCTCTCTAATCTTGAAGCTAATCACCCCTATGTCCTCATCTTACTCAATCTCTCTTCTGCCTTTGACATGGTCAACCATGCCATCCTGCTCAACCAGCTCCGTGATAACCTGGGTATTAGGCTCTGGCCTGGCTGGCCTCTTTCCTCTCGGACTGACCCTCACAGGTCCAACTTGGGTCCTTCCTCTCCTTTATCTCACTCTCTACCTGTGGAGTTCCCCAGAGGTCAAATCTTTCTCCCTGGCTCTTCAACCAATACCTGGCATCTTTCGCCCACTGCATTGCTGCTCTCTGCTCCAACTTTCAGTGCTATGCGGATGACACTGAGCTCACATTCAGGGTCCCCTCTGCCACCTCTTCTCCCTCTATTATCCCGTATTTTCTGTCTGCAATCCAGGAGTGGTGTGCCACCTATGATCTCTGCCTTAATGCCAGTAAGATTGAGATCCTCCTCATCGGCACTCCTGCACCTTGCTTTCATGTGACTCTCTGGTTGGCCTCCTTTGGCCCTCTTCCAGCTACCACCTGTGAGGCTAAGAACCTCGGGTCATCTTTGACTCCACACTCTCCTTCTCTCCTCAAATCTCTGATGTCTCTAAGTATTCAAATTACCAATTGCACCTCCTCAGAGGCACTCTTCCTTTCCTCACCTTCCCCCAGAAGCTCACTGTCTTCAGAGCTCTGGGTCTCTCTAGGCTGGACTACTGCAACAGCCACTTTTTAAATATGCCTCCATCAATTCACCCAGTACAGGAATGCGACTCTTGTCCTTGGCCTCAAACCCAGGGATCGTATATCTCCAGCCGTGAAATCTCTCCATTGGCTCCCAGTGGCTGCAAGCATCAAGTTCAAGACCCTCTGCATTGTCCACAAGGCCTTCTGGGGACTGGGACCGCAATACCTCAAACTCTCTCTTCGGAAATATCTTCCTACACAAGCTCTTCGCTCCTCCACCTCCTACTCCATGAGGGTCCGTCGCTTCTCCAAGCAACGAGTTTGGGGCAGATCTCTTTCTTCGGCTGGCGCCTCTCTCTGGAACAGCCTCCCTGCCTCTCTGAAACTTGAGCAGAACCATCTCTGGTTCCAGGAGCACCTCAAGACCTTCCTTTTTGCTTCCGCCTTCTCTCTACCTCTCTCCTGCTGATCTCCTGTCTGATACTACACTGGTCACCTAGCTACCCTCTGAATTCGGGCCCAGGTCCCTGCCTACCTAGTTGCACACCTGCACTGCCTCCTGGAAACCCCTGCACTTTGTTCTGTATCTACAACCCTGCAGTCCCCTTACCTGCACTCATTAGACACTTGCTATCTGCACTTTTAACCCTCACACTTGCCACCTGCTGGCCACACTACTTGTTGTTTTTGATCCTGTGTCTGGCACTTGTCCTTCCTCCCCTTCCCCTGGCACTTTTCCCCTCCCCTCTCCCATGCACTTGCGCTCTCAATGTCACTAGGCCTAGTATGATCGTTGCCTTTGTCCTCCCTCTGTTTCCCCTCCTTTGCCTCGTTGCGCCTTGAAACATTTGTGCATAGGCACATTATAAATGTCATGTCATATCATATCATTATGACACATTTTATTAACAAATCAGTAGATCAAGGTTCTGTGCCTTTAGATCTAAAAAAATAATTCAATGGTTTGCCTCTTTCTTATCTGATCGCTTTCAGCAGGTGAAAATGGGGGATTTCTTTCTGATCCCACTTACATTGGATGTGGGGTACCTTAGGGCTCCTCTTTTTCAACCTTTACTTTTTGATCTCTACCTGCGGCCGCTGTCGAATATTCTAAGGAGGCATCGGATCAATTTTTCATTCATATGCCGATGGCACCCATGTCTTCATCAAAATGGGGCAGGTACAACAGACATTTCTTAGGATCAATCACTGTTTAGAGGAGGTTAGTGAATGGATGTCAGCAAACCAGCTGCATTTGAATTCAGCTAAGACTGAGGTTGCCCTGTTTGGACCACAGCATCTTCTTAGGGCAAGAAACTGCCCCCAGGATTTCCAATGTTTGGGAGCTGTTCTCTGAGTTGTCTCTGGCAAAGCAACCTAGGAAGCGAAAGCCAAGGTAGTCCCAAGGTTCAGCCAGTCTTTCACCCCTTGTGTATGCTCTGACAGATTTTGCCAAATGTTCCAAGCATTGACCATGTAATGGTGGTGGGGTCACTGGTAAACTCGCATTCGAACTATTGGAACAGTCCTCTTGCTGGAATTCCCGCCAAACAACTCCAGCGATGTCTGTATGTTCCAAAAAAGGCTTTTCACTGCATTTTGGGTTGAATCGGTCATAAATTATCATATCATTAACTTCGGGGTTTCAAATTATGGCAGTTGTGTGAATTGCAAACTATGTTTGTTGCATGCAGTGCTTTAGATGGGCAATCACGTGGCAGGGTTTGAAGTTTGACCTTACGACAGGGCCCTGCTGCAGCACTTGACCATGAAAGAGTCCCCCTCCACCCTGCCATGCTGATACCTGTGCTTCTGATGGGATAACTATTCCATTTCTGCAGGCATTGAAGAGCAGAAAACACCATTTTGGATATTAACATCTCACCATTTCCTACATAGCGCTTGTAAACAGAAAACCTTTGTTTTTGTTAACCATGGATTTCCAGCTTTCTGTGTGAAGACATTGTCAAATGCTTTTTTATTTAGAAGCAGCACATTGTAGGGTATATGTTTAAGAATAGTGAGGTTTGGAGTACAGCACTTCTGTTGTTTTGGTACAAGGAGCTGTGGCTAGCACGTTACATACACAAGGCTGCAGAGGGTATATGAACCCACTGAACTAGGATGAACTATCTTACTAGGATGGGGAATACGGATCTGCCTGGTGCAAGCATGGCTAAGGAGCAGCCATTTTAACATCCAGAGCTATCTTGCAGGGACTGAAACTTATTTACATATGTTGATTTGATTTTGTTTCTTTGTTTTATGAGTTAATCTGTTAGATTGTCTCCGACTACAGATTGATTCTTTTATATTGAACAAACTTTTTGAATAGGTTTTTCTCTTGTTCAAGTCAAGTCAGTCACATTTTATTATAAATCAAAAATGTGATGACGTCTGTTAGGCCATTCCTTTAGTTACATAGGCCATAGCTCTTACAAAGGCTCCTTGGTTACCTCTTAGGCAATTGTAGACTTTTCTCAGGTGACGCTCCTCAATGTCAGGTTTACTTAAAAGCATGGGTAACAAGATTTACATATTTTTTTAATGGATGGCTTGGCTCTAAATATCGCTCCAGAGCCTGCCAGGCCTATTGTTCGCTTGGCACGGCTCAGCCACTGCGCTTTATGGCTTGCCCACCTCTAGTTATAATCGAATGCCATCACCCTCATGCAATCCATTTGCAAATTAACATAGTACATCACTGTTGGATATTTCCTTCACAAAACACACCTGCCAATGAAGTGAAGTAAAGTTAAACTCAAAGCAAAAAATGCCACGATTGGACAGAAAATACAGAGCAATTCAACAAAATTGAAGCAAAGTTAATCAAGCGCAATGCCACGGTGTAACCGCTCTGATCCTGCTTCTTCTCACTTGTCACAAGTGTGTATTCAGCATTTCAGACTAATTAAAGCAATTAGAATGTACAACAAGTGAGAAACAGCAATTTAGCACAGCGTTGTTTATATAATAAATCTCTTTGCAAGTTGATAATTATGTCTCTGGGGAGAATTCCACAGGTTAAGATGCAGGTGTTAATTTCCCTGGTACTATGCAGGGACGTATTTATGAAAGGGCACTGCTGGGCATGTATTTCACAACGTTGAGTGTGAAAGCTTGGGTGTACAATAAGAGTGCTTCGTGGTTTTTGAAGGTGCCTAGCGAATGTCAAGTAATGGGATGCTTAGGAGAGTCTTGAGAAATCAAGATTCTTGCAAAAGGTCCGATTGAAGGGGCAGATATTATCTCACCCCAGAGAGAAGGAAGTTACGCAGATCTGGTCCAGAACGCTTGTCTGCATTCTAGAAAAAATAATCAAGAACAGATCCACATTTCAAAGAAAAGCCTGTTATTTGAGAGTTCTTTGTATGTAGAGGATAAACTACCTGGAACTGAATGGTACCAAGGTGTGGCCGCTCCACAAATGCGCCTTGAGATTACTAAGCACAAGGATGTGGTTTTTCTCGCCCTGTATCTCTGGGGATCACTAAGCACAAGGATGCAGGTAGTGTGGTTCTTCTCGCCCTGCATCCCTGGGGATCACTAAGCAGAAGGATGCGAGTAGTGTGGTTCTTCTCGCCCTGCATCCCTGGGGATCCCTAAGCACAAGGATGTGGGTAGTGTGGTTCTTCTCGCCCTGCATCCCTGGGGATCACTAAGCACAAGGATGCCGATAGTGTGGTTCTTCTGACCGTGCATCCCTGGGGATCAATAAGCACAAGGATGGGAGTAGTGTGGTTCTTCTCGTCCTGCATCCCTGGGGATCACTAAGCACAATGATGCGGATAGTGTGGTTCATCTCACCCTGCATCCCTGGGGATCACCAAGTACAAGGATGCGGATAGTGTGGTTCTTCTCGCCCTGTATCCCTGGGGATCACTAAGCACAAGGATGCAGATAGGGTAGGATGCAGATAGTGTGGTTCTTCTCGCCCTGTACCCGTGAGGATCACTAAGCACAAGGAAGCGGATAGTGTGGTTCTTCTCGCCCTGTATCCCTGGGGATCACTAAGCACTAGGATGCGTATAGTGTGGTTCTTCTCGCCCTGTATCCCTGGGGATCTGGAGGGTGTGTCAGATTACAGTACTTTCATAACAACTAGGAAGCTGCTGTAAGTAATGAGGTGAACAAATCACGTGTGAGGATGTTAGGATATGAAAGGGGAAAACTATGCCACTATATCAGTGTGGACATATTTAGAATCCCAGAAGTATGATCATTCAGAATTGCCAAGACCCTCTTCTGGAAACGACGCATATGGAAAGCAGAGAGAGTTTTGGCCCGAAAATACTGAGGTTGTTTATGGTACAAACATACTATGTGTTCATCAAGGCTGCCAGACATCAACATCTATCAGGGTAAATCATTGGGATACCCTCATATTAAAGTGAGATATCAGGCTTTATGCCGCTCGCCATCTACATATTCCAGAGAAGACATTCTTAAGAAACATGCTAGGGGTACCTAAAAACATCTCAAAGGAGTGTTTAGTGTCTTCAGTGACAATCATTATATGTTATCCAAACCAAACTTGTAGAATGTATTTTTTAACTGTGTTGCCTGCTACCTTTCGAATGCCATAAATGGAAGGGGATGGACCATTTGAATTATGGATTGTGTTTACTTATTATCTTGACCTTTTAAGATTTGACTGTTAAAGACACATTCAATTTATTTACGATAGAAAAGTTAGCTACGTTTTTTGAAAATGTTGACAATACTATATTAATAGAAATACAAGCCTGATTCATGATTGATTTTACACTTCATGGGAAGTGGGCCGCAAAGTGATTTAAGGCCTAACTGTGGGAATACTGATCTCCCCAGTTTTCCCTGAATAAAGATCCATCTTAATATCAGTTCTAGAGATGAATAGCCATGCTAGCTTCTTGAAAACTCCAGTCCTAGGGCTATAGCACCCTGCTTGCTTCTTGCCACTCCTACCAGCAAGTATTTCTTCCCATGCTTAGTGTAAATTATCATGACTAGATGGACTCACCCTCTAGCCATGGACCACCCTCTGGGGCTGCATTAATACCCTTTCACACACTCCTACCTGTAGGATTTACTGCCCCCAGCTTAAGATAATGATCAGACCTACTTACAGTCTCAACCTCAAGCTCAGGGTCACTCTGATATCATTGTTTCCCAGCTGGCCAGGGGCATCTCCCAATCTCCTGATATGCAAAGGCAGTCTTGCGTACCTCTCCCTCTGCCAAGATATGATTGGGTATGCAGATTTGTAGTTCGGAACTAGGACAGAGGTGCTTTAAAAAGGGTTGGCGGCCATCTTGAAAGCCATGAGCTGTCAGTGTTTGATTGGTACAGTGTCTGTCTCGCTCTCTCCTTGGCTAGCTGTTTTGTTTCATGATAAAGGGATTTAAGGCTGGGACTTTTTTTTCAGAGGCCTGTTTTCCTCCCTTTTTCCCAAAGAAGTATAATAGATTTGCACAGTGTAGTGGTAGGGACAGATAGTGTTTTGTATGTGCAAGCTCTGCAGCTGAATGGAAGTTTTTATCCAATAAATGGTAAAGTTTAGATAATGGTATGACTGGCGTATCGCGCTTAGGGCTTTCAATCCTAAATAGTTCAAGTTACAAGGGGTTATGATCCTAGAAGGATATATTCAGCACAAATAGAGTTGCAAAAGCATCTGTTTCCTTATTCCATAAAATGTTAGCCGACATCTTATGGAATAAAGACACAGATGCCTTTGGAACTCAATTTGTCGTTAATATATCCTTCTAGGATCATAACCCCTTGTAACCTGAACTATTTAGGATTCAAGGGCCTAAGCGCGATACCAATGCAACACCATAAGAGGCAAAAGGGTATAAGAGCCGACAAGTGATCCCTCAAAATAGGTGTACAACCTTCAATTTACAAACAAACAACACTTGTGGCTTTATGTTTTTGTTATTGGGGGGGAGAATATTCACTACTATAGTCCTAATTCGACTATTGAGGATTCAAGCCAAGGATACGTTTCACAAAATTACATATTTGAATCTTATTCTGATATGATAAAAATCATTACAGTTTAAAAAGTTTTTTCATTAATTCAATTTGTGTAGTCACAATACAAAAGGACACAGAGAATATAAGACACTAAAGCAAGGCAAGAATTTTTTACAATTCCTAACTCGTAAAGTGACTAGTGCTGTGCAAACTCACATTAGGATTTACTTCACTCTAAAACACTTTTCACCTTTCACACCATTCATACCATTCTCATCATACACAATTCATAACAAATTCATAAAAAACATCTAAAAATGCCCAACATGTGTCTTTCCTAATATTTTTGATTTCATTCATATATGGAATTTCTTCAGGGGCTTCTAATTGTGTCAAAAACTCTGCTTGACTGTGACTTCCAACGTAAACATCAATTTGAGTCGTTACTGCTAAATTACATGATTAACATTCACGTCTTGAGATTTCATTTTCCAGACATGTCTTGTGGTTATGCCAGTGTGCATATGTTCCCCTATAACAAAAACCAACATTGGGGATTAATATCCATATGTCTCTAAGATTGGATCTCTTCTCTATAGTGTACTTCATTATTTTGGACACACTAGGTGCTAATAACTTGCACTCAACATCTTATTGATTGGTCAATGATTCCCTCCGTCTGTGGTTCTGACACGGTCTGGCAGTTAACAGTATAGTCATGCATTCTGATCTTAAATGCTCTATGAGTTCTATTCAAATAAGCACACTCGCTTAATATGTATTACACTCCAAAATAGCCTGTAGACAAACTTTAACTGTCTTAGTTATTTTGTCTTTCTTCGTTACACATCTCGGCTGAGTTGTTTATTCAAAATGTATCTCAACATACATACTCTGCTTACCGTCTTTTGAGAGTGAATGCGTTCGTTCACTGTAGATTCTTAATCAGCAGGCGGTGGATAATTGGTGGTACACAGCCCTTGTGTGTGTCACGTTTACTCCCGCTACAGCAGGGAGGGACCAGCAGAAGGAAAAGGAAACAAAGGCTAAGTATTAGTTATTTACACGTTGTCTAGTCCTAATTCGTCTGTCCATTAGTTAAATTGTACGTACTAAGCCGGTCGATGCTGCTCACCAAAGAATATTTGAGCCTGTGGTCCTATTCGGGCGATTGAGTGTCAGTTACTTTAAAGTTTTGATTTTAAAGACTCTCCTGAGTTAATGATATCAGTGCTCTTCATTCAACGGTCCATGTGTTCTGGCCAGTCTGGTTAAGGACCTACTCTGGCCAGTCTGGTTAAGGACCTGCTCTGGGCTAAACAGACGGCAGTGGAACCCGTATTAGGGAATAGCTATATTGTGGGGGTGAATCTCCCTCCCTCTATGTCCCCTTATTGAGGAGAATATCATAATATCTTTCACAAAATTATGCTTATCTCTAAGGTTGTCTGACATTTACCTATATCAGCTTTGGTGTTGCAGGGTGATCGTATTGTCCTGGCTGTCTACCAATGCGCATCCACCTTTGCAAACTTACGGTCCTAATACGCGGCCGACGTCGTGTCTCTGATGCGGCCTTTCACTGTTGAAGACTCCTGCCCAATCCTACTTTCCTTAAAGCTGAGATATGCTAGTCTTCTATCTACAATTTTTAAGAAAGGACAGGAGAGGCAGGTTTTTAGCATTGGTTCAAAAATATCTGCAGTTCTAAACAGACCTTGCCTCCTCAGGACGTGGGTGATAAGTGTCTCATTGTATACCAGTTATATGCTTGAGATCTCAAAAAGCTAGATACTCATTGGGTTATCCATTGGCCTCCGCCCTAGAGTGTCTGCAGTTGTTATAGTCCTCTTTCTACCTCTCTAGTCTCTGTTGCATCCAGAGACTTACGAGAGTTAAGGTAGTCCTCGCTCTTCTTCTATTATCTCTATTTTGGTCTCAGGGACAGTTAAAACACCGCAGTATGTCATGTTTGCTATTAAGCACCCTGTTGTATACGTCTGTCTTGTTCCAGGATATTTTTGACGCACTGCGGTATGTGATGTGTGTTTTAAGTACCCCATTGTATACTTCTGTTTTGTTCGAGATTATTTTCAGAATCGTCTGCCTCCATAATGTCAGCCCACCTTTTTACACCATCAGCCTTATGGCTTGTGCCCTTTTATGTCTTCACATGCTTTCTCTATTTGTATCAATGGTTAATTAAAGTGTTTGCAGGATAAAAAAGAGCAGGATCGAGGTGCTTACTGGTGTAGTACTTAAATTAAAGATTTGTTACCTAGACCGTCCAGTAGATTCTCTTTGAGACCCATTACCATACTGTTGGTCCAAAAAATTACCTCTTGTGATTTTTTTTAACAGTAGTTTTTTGTCCCCGTTAGCATCTGGACTTGGTTTCAATTTATAGAGTATCGACAATGTCAGAAGCTCTACACAGTGAATATACTCAATCCAATGATCTACAAGTGGAACATTATGGGTGTGATTCTTAATGCAGCTTCTATGCTCTCCTATTCTCAGCTTGATTTTTGTATCTGTTTTGCCGATGTAAATTTTGTCACAAAGGCAACAGATCACATAAATGACCAATGATGAATTACAGTTCGTATGCTGGATCAGTTTCCATGTTGTTTGTTTTAAGTCTGACATTGGTCTCTGTGCTTTTCAATGTAAATGGGCAGCAGGTGCAGTGTCCACAGGGGTAATGCCAACCACTCCTGGCATACACCACTGCTGATGTAGTGTTATCGGTTTAGCAGGTCTCATGCTGATGTCATTGCGTGTGACATGGTCTTTGATGTTGCGTCTTCTTTTAAAGGCTATTATTGGTTTGGATATTGGTTGAGTGCTTTTTTCTAAGATGTTCCATATGACTGTATGTGTTTACAAACACAATTCTGTCTGACTTGCCTTTTGCCTCTTTGTGGTCCTTGTACTCAAAGAGCACCTATCTATGGTTGTTTTTAGCCCTTTCCAATGCTTTTGTGGTGACTTTTGAAGGATAACCTTGCTGGGTTAATCATTCTTTCATTTTATTTGCTTCCATTTTAAAGTCTGTTCTATTTGTGCTATTTCTTTTCAACCAAAGAATTTGGCTGAGTGGGAGGTTGTCACACACGTCTTGGGTTGTAATTTGTATAATGAAGAACCAAGTTTTTATCTGTGGGTTTGTTGAAAGGCTCAACATATAGTTTTTTATTGGTAGCATCCGCTGAAATGGTGATGTCCAAGAAGTCAAGTGCTTCGACACTATAGTTAGAGGTACATTTCGGAAACCTGTCCTGTGTGTTAATCCATAAGCAGAAGCTCTGTAGTTCTTTGACTGTTCCTTTGCAGATGACAAAAATGTTGTCGATATAACATATCCAGGCTTTGATATTCTGAACAAATGGATTCTGTAGGCTTGTGATTTGGTTGTTTCAAACGCCTCTGTATATAGGTTAGCTACACTGGGGGCCAAAGTGGCCCCCATGGTTGTTCCCTGAATCTGTGTAAAGACTTCTCCATCAAAGTGGAAGTAACTCTCCATTAGAGCTAATTCAGCGCACCACAAGATAAACAAGACTGGAGTGTTTGGACCACGTGATCCTGCAGTAGCTTTTTTGTCAAGCATTTCTAGAGAGGTTTTCTGGTGGATGCTTGTGTATAAAGCAACCACATCTAAACCCAGTAATAGATCTGTCAAAGGATCAAATTCTAGACCTTCTACCTCTTTTATGATATGCATGGTAGCTAGGATGTGTGAGGCCATTTATCATACCATCGGTTGAAGGAAGGTGTCAGCAAACTGGATACGCCAGTCATACAATTACCTAAACTTTACCATTTATTGGTGTTTATGGGTGCACCAACCATGTGACTTTGACGCAGCTTGGCCCATACCAGAAACATCAGTGATAGGACATAGCACACACCACATGGTCCTTCACCTATACACAGCTGTTTGGAAGTTTTTATCCACTTTGCAGTTCTGACTAGGTGAGGAGGGCCTATAATTAGACCATGAGTGCGTGGGTGTGTTTTCTTTCACCTCAGATTTGTCCCTGGCCTACCTCGCTTCTCATCCCTAGGGACTTGAGGATCCATTTAAAGAAATGGAGTTTGTCTCCGTTGGGCAAAAGAGTTGTTGGACGGGGTTTGGGAGGTCTCTTGCAACTTGACTCGGTCTTTGGAAGTCCTGGTTAGGTCTGGGAAATATCTTCACTTTACACTGTAGGTACCTAGAAATGCGCAAGTACTGCTTTCCCAAATGGGAATACTGCACATGGCAGGAGCAGCAGCATTTCTCACACCACACAGAATAGGAAGGGATTGCTAGGCAAAACAAATCACAGAGGTGGAAGTCTGTACAGATGGTTGCAGACTGAGCACCCTAATGCAAATGTCTATGTAGGAGGCTTTTTGAAGGATTTACTTTATGCTCATAGCCAGCATAAAGATGGTGAATGAATCAATCACGGGCAATAGAGCATTGAGCTTTGACAGTGGCCTTCCATTCTCTTCCAAGTCATCTACTCACCTATGGACACATCAAGGTTGGCCAAGCCCATGAATGTTGAAGCGTTAAGCAGAGGTCATGTGACTCTGTCAGCTCCACTGATGGCCTGGTAGAAACAGACCCTGGGGCACTGACTGAGATTGCTATTGGAGGGTGTGTTGTGTTAAGGGTTTGGTTATGAGATGGTTATAGGACATGTGTTAGCTTTGTGTAGCAAAAGGTGGTTCACGTATATCTTTCATGTTAAAATAAACCATGTGTTGACATCTATCTGCTCGGTCTTGTATGTAAGACCTTTTAGGTGGTGGCAAATATGCAAGATATTAGCATTGATTTTTATTTGATATTCCTACTAATGATCATGTTCCTTGCTCACAGACAGTGTTTACCATATGAAATAAATGAATGACCATATGTCATTACCATTACTGCAGACTCATAATGATTGCTCAGATGTGTGCTCTGTTCGTAGGAAGTAAATAAAGAAGCTCTGCTGCTCCTACACCTCCTTTTGTCTCAGAATGCTGCCTTTTTCATCACATAAAGATAGTGTGTGTATGTGTTACCTAACCCACCAGCATTTGTTATGGAAAAGGCAAAGAGGTTTTTGTAAAAAAGGAAAGCATTGTTTTGTCAACAAGAAGAGTGGAGAGTTGGTTACTGTGTCTAGGGTCAGACTGGGACAAGAAATAGGCCCTCATGCCTAAAAGAAAGTGGCCCACCCCTTCACGACTTTACATAAAATGCTACTTATGGAGGGTTAATGGTTTAATGGTGTTTGTTGCATGTTATTGCATGGTAAATGAACTGGATACATGCATGTTATTTCTCCTGGCCAGTGGCCTGGACATTGTATTATGAACTGATGTCTCAGAAAAAATTGTAGCCAAAAAGGAAAGCTGCATTTTAAATAAATTAAGAAAAACACAAAGGGGCATGCAGCAATACACACATATATAGCAAGGAAATTCCTGCTGCATGCACACAAATGAGACATTTGTGTAATCATTGTACCCTCAACCCCAGTGTGTGCTCTGCAACAGGGCCTTTGAGAGAGGTGTAATCAGTTTTTTTCTTTTGCCCTAGCACACATTAAAACCTGGATACAAATTCACAATAACAAAACTTGGCCAGATTGAAAGAGGAGGGCGACTGATTCTCTAACTTTAATTTGGGTGTGGAGGAATAGGATAGGAGTTCTGCTTGGTTACTGCTGCTTATAGACTGGACTGGAGTTTAGGGTGGCCTATGGGGGTGACAATATGTATGCATAATAAAGGCTGCCAAAGTGGCTGAAGTGTGCCAAACAAGACCACTTTACATTTCACTGCATTGAAGCTATTTTTGTCTTTGGAGGATAGCTCAGGGGCAATGCGCTCGCCTTGGAAGCAAGATGACCCGGAGCAACACAGGTTCAATCCCCAGGTCCACGCTTAGAAACCTCTGGGTATTAAGTGCATTATAAATAACCAATTATAATTATAATATACAATTACTAGTGGTTACTTACCCACAGTGATGGACTTGCCTGGCTGGCTGTTGGTAGCTCTGCTAAAGCTTGGCTGGAGTGGATACCTGAACAGCGACCTGCCTGCAAAAACAAACAAAGTAAAGATGACGAAAACCAAATAAGCACAGTATATATCATATAAAGACAGTACAGGGCTTGTAACAAAGATATGTTGAGCACCACCTGGACATCAAGCATTACCCAATAACTAGCGACTAAGCCATAGTTAGTCTGTCACAATAAAGGAGTAGAGCATCCAGGACCATAAAAGCTGTACACCAGCACTAGTAGCCCAGCAAATAAATGATATCTTCCCCGGTGGTAACTGGCAACTAGCAACTAGCAAATGGTGGGAAATCTACCAGAGGCACGGCAACCAGTGTGCCGTGCTGAATAACCACAACCAGAGATGCAAGTGTATTATAAATCATTGTACCACTACTCCTTTTAATTTTTACAATGTACCTTTACTTCAAAATCTCAAGTAGAAATGCATCGTAGGTGCTCTCTCTTTCTCCTGAGCCAGTTGAAGAATCGGCTCAGGCCAGACATTCAGCACTGCCAGTTACCCAAGTCACATCTAGGTAGGGTCACATATAGCGTCTGTGGCTCTGCAGGTGGTTAAGTTGCCCAGAGGGCAAACTTTCATCAGTGGCAGTGTGGCAGAGTCTTTCATATGCATGATGGAACAATTCCAACTCAAATAGCTTGCAAAGCACCGCAAAATCGGTGATAGGTAAAGTGAGCAACCCAAAGCACCCGTGTAAAGATTTTCCATGTTTAAATCACTTTCTATATTGTAAAATAACCTCATAAAAGAATGAGACCAATTGAATTCCCCTTGAAGCTTGTACATACCCACTGGGCTCTTTTCACAAACACACAAGGCAGTCAGGTGCTGAGACCTCGGTGGTCCAGGGACTCTGTCACGAGTACACAGTGCAGTCCAGAGCCAAGCTTGTGCATAACCGCTGGGCTATTTTCACTTTTCACAAACACACAAGGCAACCAAGTCCTGAGACCTCACTGGACCATAGGCTCCTATTAGAAGCACATCGCAGTCCAGTGCCAAGCTTGTGCATAACCACTGTGCTCTTTTCACAAACGCACAAGGCAGTCAGGTGCTGAGGCCTCGCTGCTTCAGGGGCTCCTCGTCACAAATGCCCAGCACAATACACTCCAAAAGGCCTAGCATAACTAGTATGTCCTTTTGACAAGAATGCAGAAAGTCCAGTGTGGAGACCAGGTAGCAGAAGCATGCCTTGCTTACAAACACCCAACTCAATCTGAGTTTACTTCCGTCCTCCACCGTACATCCTGTTGAGAAGCGCGGCTGCAGCATCCTTGTGTAGCTAAGGACCTAAGCTGTGAAGTGCTTGGGCCGGCGCATTCTCATGGCCTTTTTCAATTCCATCCACAGCCAGGAAAGAGCTAGTGCCGCAGGAAGGGGAAAGGGGTAAATCTGCCCTTCAGATCTGGCACTGACAGCGTGTCTACTTTGCCTGCCTCCACCTACCCTCACCGAGAACACGGACTCCTGGCAACCGCAGCAGCAGCCCACCCAGGTGCCCGGATGCAGGGAGGCACCAGTGGTGTTGCGCAGGCACTGGCAGAACAGAGGGCGGCAGTCCCCTTGTTTTGTTATTTTGTTTTACTTACCCAACACCAGTGTGCAGTAAGCGGCTCCACTACTCTCACTATGTGATTCCAGCACCATCCATGGAAGCGTGCTTCTTGATTGACAAAGGAAGTCAGTTCACATATGTCATGATCGGCCCACCCACCTGGGCCCCAGAACAATTTGTTGCAAACAAGCAACTTACATTCACATTGCATGATTTGCAACAATTCACAATCCAGTGGCCTCCTGGCGCCATGCCACTGCCGCCGGTTCAGCTCAGCTCAGGGGCACTACCAGGCTAGCACATCTACTCTCTATTGTGATGCATTCATCAAAGAAAGGTAACACTTGTATGTTACCTTTCTTTGATGAATGCATCCGCTGTGTGTGCCGCGACGAGGCGCGAGCAGGCTGCTAAGCGGACTGCAGGCAAGCCAAGCAAAGTAAAATAAATATTGTAACCTAACACCGTCCCACTCATGTGAGACCATCACCGGCCACCAGTGTCTCGCCCTACAAGTAGTGATCGGTCTGGCCACGGGCCAAATGGCTGACGGTCCAGTCTGACCCTGACTGTGTCATCAATCCGGCACCAAGATACCACAAATAGATTGACAGGTGCTTAATGAGATTGTTCTCTGTCAGAGTGCAGCCTGTATGCCTTAGTCCCAAAGAGCAGATGTGAAAGATTTTTCTGGGTGTAGTTTTTCTGTCTGATTGCCCCGATAGGAAGAAGTTAAGCCTAGAATGGAGACAAGAAGAAGATGCAGATCAATGACCAGAACCACAGTGGACACCTACTGTAAGGCCATTTCTTCACTGTACCCCCCTTCTGGCCTTAAGATCCAATCAACCCCCTGCCCAGCACACCCTACTTTTTAAAAACAAGGGCTAGTGGCTATTGTATAAGCCTGCCATCTGCAGGCCCTCTTGTCCCAGTCCAGAACAGATCCCAAAGTGGATCCCAATAAACGGTTTCGCTAACAGACACCTGCTTCCCACTCTGCTATCTAGGCAACCCAGGCATCCACTCTCATTCTTACACCGTGCATAGAAATCCCACAAAGAAACTAGCTTACCCGTTTACCAGGCCCTATTCGACATAGAGCAAATACGAAGGGGGATACTGTACAACCCCCATCAATTGAAAACAAAGGTGGGGGAACCAGATACATATTCTTTCGAATTGCTGTACATGATTAGGCAGACCTCTGAGAAGCCATGGCGAGAAAACACAGACTATTAACCCATGTTGAGTGACATGTTATCAATCATACTAGACCATGGGTGTGATGAATACCATACTGGCAAGAAGTAAAAACAGATAGAAAGTGACCTGTTGACCTCCATTGCTTCCACTCCGGTAGCATGGTTCGGTGGCAGGTTGTATAGTTCGGAGATGTGAGTCAGCAGCAGAAGTCCCCAAACAACAAAAGTACAGTACATATCAAAATAAAAAGAATGCCCGAGAAGGTTTTTTTTTAAATAAACGTATGTATTTTACTTAAAAATAACTGAATAACAAAAACACTACAAACACATCCTTGACATTTCGGAGGGAAAGAAGCAGGTGGGAAAAATGCAGGCAAGAATAAAAAAAAAAGAGAAATAACACAAATGGGTATTTAAAAGGTGATTCATAGGGTAAGGGGAGGGGTCCTAGTGAGTCTTATGTGTCCAAGATATAGGCCAGGGGTCAGGATACCTAGAACACCTTGGGAATGGGCCTCTCATCCACACAAACACCTCCCAAATATTTTTTGGGGATTTCACAGCATCAAGCACGGCTTTTTAGTACTTTATAATGTTTAAGTCAATGTTTCTTGAAGGCTAGATGGGTGTCTCAAAGGACAACTGTAGAAGGCAATTCTTCCCAAATATTTCGATTCAGCTATAAGGTTCCTGATCAGCAAAGGAAGACGCTAGGTGTCTTGATTTACGGGCCTAACAACTCAACCAAGTGAAGCAGGGACTCAAGTTAGAGGCAGGTGTATGATGCGTTGGCATTATGAAGGGGGCTCAGCAATGTCTTTACTCTCTTCAAGGAGTTTCAAATGAAAATGTTGAAATGCTCAACAGCAGCAAATGCCAGGGCTAAGCACCTAGACTTTGGAATGTGGGAGGTTCGAACTTCAGTGTCCCTTCAACACTTTAAGTCTTCCTCTGCATCTTCAAAGCTAGAAAAATTTGCCAAAGCCACCTGCAGGACACTTCCCGCCCTAAGGTTAAGATGGGTGTCTTGGATACCGTGTTCGGCTGCAGTTCTTCCAGCAAGTAGCCTCTTTGGCCCTCAAAGACCACTGAAGGAAAGCCCTTAAACCCCCTTCTGGGAACCTGTCACCAACTTTGTGGAATGGAACTTTGAATTGTGCACAGCTCCAAAAAGTATTCACCAGATGCATGGGTCAACACTGCTTATACAGCAGCATGCTAGGATGAGAATTGTCTATTTTCAAACCCTCTAATAGGGGAATCTGTATATAAGTTCGAAAAAAAACAAACAAAGCGGAGATTTAATCAAAAATCGGATGTACAAACATTACTACATGCGAACATTTTGAATAAATCCCCCTTTCTGTGTCATCATAGTGAACAAGAACTGCGGGGGTGCCCCCTGCATCATTGTTCACTATAATGCAAAACAGGGGTTGCATCAGTGCCCCCCTCCCGCTCCCTAGTAAATATAGTTTCAGCAACAAAAAAAAAAAAAAGAGGACCCTGCGGCACTGGCTCTCCACGTAAATGAAGGGAGCTGCCATTGCAGTGGGATGTAGGAGATGGCGGCACACAAGTAGGTGTGCAGTCAAGAGGTAAGTAATGGGTGGGAGGAAGTGGGTTGTCAGAAATGTCAGTGGGCTCAAAAAAGCAAAAGTTATTTTCGGTCAAATAACTTTCTGTTTTTTCTCCCTCAGACATTTCACATTCAATCAATTTGTGGTAATCTTCTAATAGGAGGCAATAATTACCAATTCATATTTGAATTCATTTGATTTCCACTTTTTCAGCTACACCCACTGTCACCAAGATGTCACGTGGGGCAAATACTCTCCGAAACGGCAAGATATATCCTTTCTATGTATTTCTTTCCTTTGGCAGTCTTAGCCACCCCATCTCCTTTTTACTGCAGTAACTATCTTCCTTTTTCCCACACATTCCTCTGCTTCGGGATTCCTTCAATATTTAAATAGTTGAGTCATTCCCAGGAAGCAAGCCACTGTATGTGGGGATGAAGTGTTACTTTCACACTTGGAGCTGCAAAGGTTTCTTCGGTGTTGTTGTGCCATATGCTTATCAGTATGAAAAGAAAGACGATAAACATATACTTATTTCATTTGATCAGCCAATGAGTGGGAGACAACATATCCAGACTATATTTCAACAAGCCAATTCGAGATTGGATTTAATTTGAATTTTCTTCATACCATCGATCCTCCAATGCGTAGAAGTACAGGATTCTGCCACCAGGTATAAGCTATATTGTTTTAATACAGACACATATCTACTAAGGCAAATTTAGCTCGAGCAGACTGTGTAAAATCATATCATACTTTCTCTCACTTTCAGTAGTAGTTTATAGAGTGATCAGTGCTGTTATACTTTGCTCCAGGAATCTCACAACAATTACCATTTTTCAGGTTTTTATTGGAAAACAGACATAGAGCAGTATATTGGGGTTTCCAAACTAGGGGTGGTCACTGTAGTTTGCCTCAACCTCCTGTGAGGGTCCCAGCTCCCAAGCCAGGGTTCCTTATTCCGATAATTGTTTCTTCTTATGAAAATGTTCTTTTTGTAACTTTCCCTCTATAGTGTTCTATGGAACCCCATTCTTTGGCTTTATTTTTGATCCGGTCCTGACTTTTTGAAGGGAAGTAATTCCTTCAGCTTCACTTCCCTTGCTTTTTACTCACATGTTATGGGGAAACAGATCAGTCCTTCAGACTATCAGTAATGGGTAAGTTTGTTTCCGTTTTGAACGCTTGTATTTTTACAGTTGCACAGAGCAGATTACAGTACAGTGCAATGGGGATACTTTTACATCACCCTAGCTTTTTACAAATAGGATTTTTGGTTACTGTTATATGTGCCTAAAGACAAGATGGTGGCAGCAGTTACATTTTCACTGTTTTTTCATTATATTTAGTGTGCACGTTCGTATTTACCGTGCATCGCTACTTAACATGGCTAGTTCCCTAAAAGAGCTGTGCCATTAGATGTTTACTTGTTCTTTGGCTATATATGAAGTTTGGATTTCTTCCTGCCTTCTCAGGTCAGGCAAATCCTTATAAGGTCATGCACATGCCCATTAAGGCTGCTGCTTTAGTTGGCTAGTAGGCCTTTGTGTATGTGTGGCACAGGAAGGGGTCTGGGAATGTCTAATCCCAGTCCACATCCTTGGTGACAGAAAGCCTACCTCTGGGTAAGATGTGAAAGCATTAGTTATCCATGATTGGACAATTATTGGCTGTTTGAAGGGTGCAGATCCTTACCATTAGTGGGCTTGGACTTGCTTCCAGCTCTATTTTGGATAAGAGGAATGAAATGATTCACCGCACACCAGGTGAGTGTACACCAACTTCTCTATTGTTAAGATTTGATCATAGCCTTAACCCCACCGGTCCTCTCAACACGTTTCTTCCAACTGATCAAGAATCTCCTTACAATCCTCGCATTCCCATTCTAAATTCTACATCAACATTCCCATGGCACAGACGGACTGGACATGAGAGTCATTGGCTCTACTCTTGTGACACAGCCTTTAGCCACATTTTCACAAATGGCACATTCTCTAATGATTCTTTCTATTTGCATATCCCATTCTCGTCGCCAGTGAAATAATTCTCTGCACACCAGGTGAGTGTACATCAACTTCTTTATTGTTAAGATTTGATCATATACTTAACCCCAACGGTCCTCTCAACAAGCTTCTTCCAACTGATCAAGAATCCCCTTACAATCCTTGCATTCCCATTCTAAATTCTACATCAACATTCCACCTATGGAGAATGCTACAAGGAGGCTCCTGCAGTCATTCTTGAGATATGTGTTGGAGCCAAGAATCCCATGAAGAAGATCAGGACATTGATGAACCGAAGACGACTCCTGAAGTGGCCCAGCATCCTCTCGAGTATCCGGTCCAGAGAAGCCCTGTTCCTCTGCCTGATCTTTGAAGATCCTGAGTGGTGCTTGAGCCCTTGGACTAGTGGGACCAATTCGTCTTGATGCCTTCTCGTGGATCCAGACCTTCAGAGCCTTCAAAAATGTCCCTGGACTGCCCATTGGACTGACTGCTCCCTTGTGGATTACCTCTCCAGAAGCGCCATCATACCGCTATCCAGCCCGGAACCACATGTCACCTTCTCCCCGAATTCCAGTTTCTTAACTTAAAGGGAACCTGTCCTGGAGCAGCTGCTGTGACCACAACTGGAAGGACACCTGTCATCACCTGCAAATTGCAATCATCACTGTAACTCTCCTTCCTACATCCTGTGGCCTGTCCTGAAGACGTCTGCATCATTGGATTATGCATTTATTTGCTGACAGAGATTGCATCTTGCAGTTGCACCCAACCAGAAGAATCCTCAAACCCGCAACCACTGGGCACCGGAACAAAGGGTGGAAGAATGAGCCCCCAGATGATCCATCATGACATCTTGGAAATCAGAGTCTGGGGGATAATTAAGCATGCGCTCCATAGGATAACAATTTGTCTACTGTCTCCCTTCCTCTCACCTTTGGTCATTGAACATGGGTCGGATATCCTGGCCCCGGGTTAGTCTTGGGTATGGAAGAAAAGAGAGATCTTACCTATCCTTGGGTAAATTGTTGATGAACTTTAAATTTGTTTGAAACAAATTGCCTCCATAAGCCTATTGCATCCTTTTTACAGATAACTTATGCCCGTGAAAAACATTGTTTTGAACCCTGTGACCTTTGGGCATAAGGCCCCACTCATTTTAGGATTTGGACTCCTAAAGTTGGCATACTGCACTTGTGACTGGTTCCCATCATATCTCTGCCTCTGCATTGTATTGTTTATTCATTTATAGAGCGCACCGGGCCCATAGGGGTCTGGGCACATTACATGTTTCGTGGTTACATATGGTATAGACATAAAATACATATACATACAGATACATTTTGTGACAGCAATGTACACATTTACATTAGATAGTTTACATTAATGAAAGTTTCTTACTTAGATACGATATGCAAGATTGAGTAGAAGGATACACGCACATGAGGTCACATGCCTCGGGAGTGCAACCACCTCTAGACATTAATCTTAAAGGAGTGGAAGGGAGATATGGCTAACAATGAATCAGGGATAGCGTTCCATAAATGCGCAGCCAAAACAGGAAAGCTAGAGCCTCCTGTTTTTTAAAGTTTAAAATTGGGTATTGTGAAGCTATTGGATTGCACTTTTCTGATAGGTCATTCTGTGTTTGGTAAATCTATCAATGAGGTATAGTGGAGCCTTGTTGGAAAGACATGTGTGAGTAAGGTTAAGTTATTTGAACTTAATTCTGTTGTTTATGGAAAACCAGTTGGTGGAGCATCTCACATGAGAGATATGCTGTGTTTTGGGGATGCGTAGAGCCACTCTTAAGGCATTGTTTTGGATTGTCTGGAGTTTATTGGTATTGTGTTTACTATTGCCCAAATATAGGGCATTGCAGTAGTCCACCTTGGAGAGGATTAGGGCCCTTGCAATTGTAATGCAGCTTTCCGTGGACAAGAAAGGTTTACATGTATGAATCAGTTTACACGTGTAGATGGTAGCACAGGCTGTGGTGTTGATTTGTTTATTGAGATTGAGTGCAGAGTCCAGGTAGAATCCTAGGGTCTTAACTTCCTTAGAAACTTTAATTTTAATTCCTTCAATGAGGACAGAGTTGTATTGGGGAGAGAGTTTAGTGAGCCTGTTGGGGGACCCAACGATTAAGAGCTCTGTCTTTTCGTCATTGAGGTATAAACCATGGGTGGCCATCCATGTTTGTATAATTAAGTAGATTTTGTTAATTATGGTTACATCTTTGTCATAGTCACCTTGGATGGGGATGCAAATCTGGGTGTCGTCAGCATAGTTGGTATATGAGACACCCAGACTGTTAAGTATATCAAAGAGGCGCTTTGTAAATATATTATACAGGGTTGAGGAAACCTGTAATTGATGGGAATGCTTGGGTCTAAGTAGATTTTTTTTAGTACGGGTAGTACCCAGGTAGCTTTGAGATTAGTGGGAACAAAGCATGATTTGAAGGAGGAGTTGATGAATGTGGTGATGAAAGGAGTTATGTCCTTGACGGCTTCTTTAATAATAGGTGTTGGACAAGTGTCCCATAGACATTTAGATGGTTTGAGGGAGGTTATGATCTTTTCAACCACAATAGTTGAGATAGAGTTGAATTTGAATTGGTGACTAGGTTTGATTTGTTTAATGGTGGTTTCTTGCAAAATGGCTTCTTGTGTTTGTAAGGCAATCTTATGTAGTGTGGTTTTCTTTGCAATAATTTTCTCTTGGAGCAGGGTTATTTTATTGCAGAGGGCATCTTGGAAATCGGTACACCAAGATTTGTTTTTGATGCATGAGTCCATGGGAGTGACCAGGGATTCCAATTCCCTTAGCATAGAAAAGATTTCTCTAGTGCTTGAATTGGCTTTTTTTATTCTTTCATTAAAAGTGTCTTTTTAGTTTGAATGGTTTCCTTTTTGTACTTGTCGGCCAAGGAGGTGAGACAGTACTTGTTCTGATCAGTCGGGTTATTTTTCTATCTAGCCTCAGCATGTGTTTTCTCATTGTGCAAAGCTTTCAGACTGGGAGTAAACCACAAGTTCAAGTGAGGTGTAACTTTCTCTTTGCTGAGTTTAAGTGGTGCAATTGAGTCAATAGCAGAGTTGATGGTATTATTGTACAAGTCAACCAGGTCCGTTGGGTTAGAGGGTAGGTTCCCAAAGTTGGTGATAGATTGTATCAGGGGTAAAAGGTTGGGGACTGTTATGTTTTTTCTATTTCTTTTTAGGGCCGGTGGGGCCATGGGTCTAGCCGAGTTGGTTTGAGGTCTGTCTGGAATGGTGAATGAAATCAAGTGATGATCTGTCCACATAAACGGTTCAGTATTCATTATGCAGGATGTGCAATTGATGTCTGCAATCCAATCCAGAGTGCAAACTTTTAGGTGGGTAGGTCCATTGTTCCTGAGAGAGAGGCCTGTTTCTGTGATGGTATTAGCTAAGATGGTGTCATGGATGTCGCTGGGATCGTTCAAACCTAGGTTAAAGTCTCCAGCATTACTTACCTGCACTATTTGGTTTGAGTTATTTGATGAACTATAATAATTCAACATACTGGTGATTGTAACTATTTGTATTATAGAGTATTGTGTGATATTTCTAACTGCAAGTTTCATTTTTCAGTGTATTCTAAAGATCTAAAATAAATAACAGTATTTTTATAACTGATTGTATAAATTGAATTATCGTGTGCTATTCTGTGTGGACCCATTGAGGGGGCCCACACCCCACTTATACTCTCCTGAGACTAAAGCTGGACTGTTCATCCATATATCTTTATAGAGTTTTGGCTAACCTGTTCATCATAATTAGGGTGGCCACTTGAAATCTGTCCACCAGTCCAGATTCTAGAAATCCTTCTTAACATTTCTCAAATCTCTGTAATTACTACCAGGTGACCCCACACTGTCTGGCTATATCCCTTACCCACTAAGCAGGCCAAAGGCTGTGACCTTTTCAAACTCTCTCCCTCTGGGACTTCATAAGGGACTGAAGGGTTTTTCATAGTTTTTCAGTCTGTTTTCTTTCAATAGTTGACTCAGCAAACTCTCTACACCTGCTTGTCTCTATTCTATTACACCCCTTCCCCTCCTCATCACTCTGTCCCTCTCTCCACACTCCTTCCTTTAGTCTTATTGTTCTCTCTAACTCATTCTATCTCCATCCTCAAACCGATCTCTGCCTTCACCTATACACTGCTCTTTGGTCTTATCTCCCTCCACACACTCAATCTTCTGTTCTTGCCACTCTCTCCCCTCTCCTATGTCCACCAGCCAACTCTGTTCTCTACTCTCTCCAACACTGCCCTCTCCTACCTCCACTCTATGTGTTCTGGTGGTCAGGAAACATCCCAATAGGAAAGAGGGGTTCATGTTGCGTGCGTCATAATTGTGACTGGGGCAGCAGCAAAGTTTGCGCGATGTTGCATTTTTATATGTATCCTGCATAGTTAATGTGAATGGGATAGGTGTTACTTTAAGTGTCACTTTGTGTTGAACTTGATACATTTAACATTTGCATGAGTGTAGCTAGATAAACGTCAAAATCTCCAATGAAATATAAATGCAATCTGGGCTTGGGGTGCCTCTAAGCACCTAGATGTTCGGCAATGAAGAGATTCATAATGTATATGCGAGGAAGGGGATTTGTTATGAAGAAACCACTGTAAAGCGGACACAATAGTTTTTAACAAGCATGATGCACATTGTGTTTCTTCTCATTAGTGCACATAATCTTTTTCTCAACCCAAGCACACAATGAAAGGAGAAATGCTGCATGCTGAAAGGTAATAATTCACATAACACACTTAGCTAAAATGTTAAATGGCTCTTTATGGCTGTTTATTCATAAATTAGCATACATAAAAGAATAAATGTAAAATAAATACATGAATGTTTAAAAATACTTCACTGTTAAAGCAGAAGCCACATAACTCCTCATCTCACCATAACTGCACTGGAAAGCCACGAAACAAGCAGGCAGAGAGATTTGCTTAACGGGAATAGAAAGCAGTGCATCCATTCATTTGCCAAAGCTTTCTCTGTGTCTGCCTAATCTGGTGCTCTGCGTTTTAAACCTCCCACAAATGCAGAATGGAATTTTCCTGAATGTTCTGACTCTCAAAGTCCACCTGTTGCCAACCTCAAGAGACAAACTTTTCCCTTTCTCATGAAAACACGACAAAACAGCACAACTTTCCTCTGTCAATACAATGCTATCAGGCACCAGCTGGCACCTTTATTCAAAACAGTCCTTGGAGCAATGCAAAAGCGAGAAAAACATGTTTGCTAGTGGAACCACGCACAATGTTCAAAGTTCACATTAAAATTTGCAGATTTACCTGAGGCTTGAAGAGAATGTCCATTATGACTCAGACTGCACCCAGAATGCATTGCACACAGATGCCATGTTTTATTTGTCAAAAGCTTTATAATTCAAAAACATTGCAATCCACTCTTGGACATTTGACTTCCATTACTAAGTGGCACTAAAGTCGGCATCTGAAACCAATGAAGCATTATAACTAAACTAGAAATACATTGAATAGAACAGCAACAAAACATTAAAATCATAACAATTATACAAATACAAAGACTTAACCCAAAATTCATCCAACATCTCAATGTCATGAGCCTTGCCCCGGGCCCTCACTGGCAAGTCAGTCTTCCAGTTAGGGCCAGGTCAATGGCTTTAAAACCTCATCCAAGACTCTCTTGGAGTCAAGGCTCATAACCATCATGAAGACCAACATTAGAATGGGACTATTTACTTGGGACTATTTAACTTGGGGTGGTTCAGCCAACATGGAGGCACACACATAGCTCAGTTACAAGGAACTGAGCTATGCGGTCTAGTCTTTTGGGTGTGGCAGGCCTGGGACTACTTTACCTGGACTACTTTGGGTGTGGCAGGCATGGGACTATTTTATCTGGACTACTTTACCTGAGAGTATTTAAACCGCACCCAAACAGCAGAACATGCTTTGCGTTATTCTGTTGTGGTCAGCATAACGCTCACCGTGTCCAGTTCTTTGATGCCAGTTTACCTGAAACCAAGGACCTGCAGAGAGAAAAAGAACACTACGAAACGTACCTGGAACAGTATCCTGTCTTCAATCCATCGCCGACTTCAGTTCCACTCACCTGAAGGTACGAACTCCATCATCCGGCAACGCATGCATCCTGGAATACCATAACCTGGAAAGAGGAGAAAGGAAGACAGCATTAGTAAGAGTTTACTCACGTTTTCTCCCGAATGAAGAAAGCCACACAATTCTTACCTGGGTAGTCATCTCCTGGTCAGTATCATTGCTGGAACATTACGGCGCTCGGCGAGGAACATCGCAACCTGCAAGGAGAGAAAAGACACAGGTTAGCAATATAAAATGCAAAACAGTGCCACGCATTGCGCATTAATCACCGGACAGCATCGCGCACACCGTGCTTTCGCCTACTGCCCCATGCTCATCTGCAAACTGCATGACAACACCAAAATACCTTTCAATACCTAAAAGGAAAAAAGCAAGACATCATTATTCAAACTAAGAGGAACAGAAGAACTGCATATAAAGACTGTAAAGCAACAAACCTACGGAGTCGCAGCAGGCCTGGATTCCCACAGGGGGCTTGCCCCAGTGAAGTTACTTGGTCGCTGCTCACCCCCCACATCTACGCGCCCTTGCCATGAGGAGCAGGACAAAGAATCCACCTTGCACAATATTAAGGCAAGGAGAAGGCCCAAGGGGGAGGAAGGAGTTGAAGCCAAGGGAGGTGGGAAAACATAAAGACAATCTGGTATTGAATCCAGCTCTCCTATATTGCAGACCCATCTTTAACCAGAGGCCTTAGCAAGGGACCGGGAGAGGGTTTGAGAGAGAAAATCATCCAACCAGGGCTGGGTGGCGTCCCCGTGGATACCAGGTGAGCGTAACACTTGAATCCAAGAAAACAGCCAATCCAACCAATTCCTATTGTGATAAGATGTTACTTGCTTTGTAAATTTGATGTGGTTTTGCACAGACTGGCAATGGTCACTCAAGTTAAAACAACACATTGCTTCAAATGCGTTACAACCTAAATTATGTTTTAATAACAAAGAATCGATAGCAGCTCTATTCTGCAAGGCTGCTTTTCTCATAGTTTGGCTATCTAGAAGTACTTCTTCCAAGGCTTGAGAAGTCTGATTTAACCCTTTCACTACTAAGTATGCTAACTTAATCAAAGATGTATAGCCCCCAGCAGCTAATCCCTAAACCCCCACCCATATTCATATATGCAAGAGCTTCTGATTCTGACAACGAATGCACATTTGAATCACAGTCTGGGGATAGCCCTCCAGATTCAAAAACTGATATTTTGATTCTATGTAGTGCTGGCTTCAAAGGAAACCTCATCAGGGCAAGCCGTGTTAGTACACATGGTCCTCCAGAAATGTTAGCTGGAATGTAAGTGTATGTAATATTACCACATGAAAAAATCCACACGTGATTTAAATGACTAGCAGCTACAACTATATAATTACATTACATGGTATTGTTAATGTTGGTGCATGTGCTTGAAGTACATGAACACAACTGCTTTGCAAACACAGTTTGGTTGTCCTGTTTGGTAATGTTCAATTGTTGACATTTGTTAACCTCTTTAGGGTTACAGGTCATCATGTAACAGATATCCCCTTGGGTGATATTGTAAGTAACTGTCTAAGTGAAATGTTCCCACTTTTGGTTTGATCTTGGCAGAATTTACAGTATTTATAGATGGGAAAACGATTGTCAAACATCAGAATCCTCCACCAAAGAATCATTATGTATACCTCCAAAAGTGTCTCAAAATTGAAGCAGCTGTTGGCACCGCTATCAGACATGTAGGAAATAAATCAATAGCTTTGTGCGCTTCAGTTAAACAGTAGTACGATACGGTCAACACCTTTCGTGCTAAATGCGCCCACATATTCTCCATTTGGGTCTTCATCAGTGAATATCTTTGCTCTGTTAAAGACATTTTTCCTACATTCGGTGGTAATGTTCCTTGAGCTTGTACTTGACGTGTCCAGTGCTTTGCAGATTCTGTTCTTCGTGCCTGCTGGGGTTAGTGTGTCGGCGTCAGCATCAGGCAACCTCCAAACATCATGTCTCAACATCATCAGGCTCACGTTGGTTGGCTCTGCAAATCCGACATTGCGTTGTTTGACCCTTCCAAATGGAAAATCAGAAAAATGACATATCAATGTTGACAGTCACTCTCTTAATTAGCATTTGCTTTCAAGTACATAATCCCACTTTTTCATGTCTGGATCCATTATTAAAACTACTTGGTCCCTGCAGGATGCTATGACATCTGCGGGTATAGGTGGACCACTTGGTTTCTCTACACACACCTTTGCACCCAGTACCATGTGGCCAGATGAGCCAAAACCATGGTCCGCACAAGAAGTTAACAATGTAGGGGGCTACCCTTTCTGATCATGGACAATTTTACAGGTATGACAATCGGCTGAGCTATACTGTCCCCTTCATGAATAGGCAGCATTTGGTCTATACTGTTCATTAAAATGACTTTGATTTCTCCTTGGTAATCAGCATGTATCACTCCTCCCATTACTTTGGCTTCCCTTCAATGCTAATCCAGATCTAGGGGCAATCAATCCTTTGTGTTCTGGTGGTATCTGTACTCCATTCCCAGTTTCAATGACTATTATACCTCTGGGTTCCAATCTAATTTCTTGGTCAGCATGCAGATCTACTCCTGCAAATTCTGGAATTGGGCGGTATGGAGCTAAAGCACCCGGTGTAACCTCACTGTAAACTATAGTCTCTTCTACTGAATTAGGTTGCATCTGCACTGCAGGTGTTAACAGGTGCATCAAAGGTGTCTCATTCCCAGCCAATGGTCTATTATTCAAAATGTGCACAGCATCAAGCACACAATCACTCCAGCCTACCAGACAGCCATTGCCTGACATGAGCAATTGTTCTTTCAGCAGACCATAATGCGTTCAATCCAAGCCACCGCTTGTGGGTGATATGGTACATGGTAAAGCCATTCCATATTTTTCTACTGACAGTACTCTTGAATCAACTTGCTTTTAAAATGCATGCCATTGTCACTCTGAATTCGTAAGGGTACACCGTAATGCAATATAATTTGATCTAACAGCTTAATAGTGTTCAATGTTGTGGTCCTCTTGCAAGGCAGCACCATCAAATATCCTGAAAAGGTATCCACAATTGTACTTGCATATTGACAACTTTTACTGATTGGCATAGGACTGATACAATCGATCTGCCAGATTTGAGCCAGCATTGTACCTCTTCGTAAAGCGCCCTGGATAATATACGGGGTGGGTCTATTCTGCTGATGTTGACACACAGGACACTACAAAATAATTGTTTTCCCTACTTCTAAAGGGATACTAATCCTTCAACATTGTGCCCACCTCCAAGTAGCTTTCTCTACCATGTGTCCACATTTCTGGTGAGCCCACTTGCCAAACCCTCAAAATTGCCCTCCTGAGCCTCTGCATCCACAGAGGAAATCTTGGTGTGTTCATCTGCAACAGAATTGAACTAGCGTACTAATGAGTCAGCAGTACAGTGTGCAGCCACATGATACACTGTTAGACTTTGTGATAGCATTTCCCATATATATTGCCACAGTTCCTTTCCCCACAACTCTTTGGAATCCATTTTCCACCCATTCTTTTGCTACGTCAGCAGCCATACAGCTATCCCATTGGCCACTGGCCATGAATCTTTGTATAGGTAAGTGTGGGTTTGAATTGCAATAAGGGCTTAAGGGTGTGAAACTGATTTTTTGACTCAAGAGTGTGAGTCTCAGACAGCAATGGATAAGGCACACGATTGCCAATGCACAGAGCACATGCATAAAATTGCATATTATTACAGGATGATATTTCAATTGACTGACTTGCATTCAACCTAATACTAATATATATATTAACATACTAATCCAATCCCAGTAACATGCAACATGTCCCTTAATAACATTTAGTGCCAATTACTCTATGTGGAAATGGCCTGAAGGCAGATTTGGAAATTTGGAAAATAAATAACACTTTCAAGAATGGCACACAGCTATTGTAGGCAGGTAAAACCTATATACTTTTAAAAGGAGATATCAGCAACTTAAGGATCAGTATAACCTATGGCAGACTTATTCTGTACAGGCTAACATCAAGTCAAGGGAAGCAAGACCCATGCATGATGCTTTTCAAAATGTGAATTTAAACGTGCAGGCTGGGTTCTCTTTTCAGAAATACAGTTAGAACAATGAGGAAAACACCCAGAGGGAATCGGGTGATGTGGGTAGATCTAGTCTGGGGAGGTGCTTTCCTTGATTGACAGAGATCTATTGAAAAGGGCTGTGAGTGTTGGGGCAGAGACATCTTTGGGCGCTGAGACAGAGGTGACAAGGAGCTGGCAGGCAGAATCCAGTGCTGAGGGCTGTTTGATGTTCGAGTGAGTTCTTATCTAAGTGACCCTGGGTAGATCATGCGAGGAGGCTGAGCAAGATTTCAATGCCAAGCTGAGTCAGAAATATCACCAACATATCTGGGTAAATATTGTTCTAAGTGAGGAATTGCTGGGCTGGCTGTCGGTCAGTTAGTCAGATAGATAGATCACTCCATACTAGATACTGTTTATTTTGAAATGCGCATGTAATCCCAAAGTGTGTTTCTTGCCACTGCTGTGTTTTTTTCTTTTTCTCAAAGTGTATTTCTTGCCAAGTTCCACATTTTCAAGGACGGTTGGTAAGCCTGGGCACAGCTTATTCTATTTTGAAATGTGCCATTGTTCATTGCAATACATTCGCACTGTGAAACATGATGTAGGCATAATTGTTGCTGTGTGTAAATTGCATATTTATCTGTTATTATAAAAATAACACATTACAAAGTGACTTGTAGTCCTAGTGCATTTTTGCTGCAATCAATTATTTTATTCAATCTGCACAAAGACACAAGCGCACATTAAGAAATATCTCAAGGTGAAGTAACTGCTGTGAACTGCCTAGCTAGAAAGTGAATTAATGTGCCTTATATAAATTTGCCTATTTAACAATTGTGAAACTCAGCCAAAAAGGGTGTTTTGTGGTATTTTACATAAGATACCACGAGGAGGCAAGAATTACTCATTCCAAGTGGATCCTCATGACAGGGACAAGAACATCGAGAGTATCAGATATAGCAGAGTGGAGCATGGAAAGGGCTGTGTCAGGGTGTGAGTCAGCCAAACCCTAATGACAGCAGTCCTGACCCAGCAAACATCACTAGGCCATAAACCTTTAGCATACTATAGCGGACTCTTAGATCCATTGATTCAGGGACAGTTCCCTTGTGAGCAAGCTTTAGCGGCAGCGGCTTTTGCAATTCAAAAGTGTTTGACCGTTACTATAGGTTGCCTGGTGAGATTGTACATGGGGCATGCAGTCTTTGCAATCTTGGAAAAATTCAAGTCGACTTTGACGACCCAAAGTGTTTTGGGGTATGAGGTTATTCTGTTGAATGCATCCATACATCCTGTACAGTGTAACCTAGTCAATCCTGTGACATTTGTAGATGAGCCAGTGAAACCGGATAGCATTGTCCACGATTGTGCAACATATGAGGGAGAAGAGGAAGAGAGGATGAGTGTTAAGGAGGATGCTTTGGAGGGAGGTGAGGTACTTTTTGTTGATGGGTCCATAAAAATCAATCAGGACACTGGTGATAGGCATATGGGTGCAGCTGTTGCGGGTCTTGAGGATGGGGCATACCAGGTCAGACTCAACAAAAGGTTGCCTTCATATTGCTGCAGGCAAGCAGTGGAACTAGTGGCATGTATAGAGGCACTAGAAATTAGTTAGGGGAAGGTGGACACTATTTATTCTGACTATGTGTATGTAACCTCCACTGTGCATTCAGGCTTGTCAAGGTGGCAGAGAAGAGGATTTAGGAGATCTGACGGGACCCAGGTCCAGCATGCTATGCTGCTATCCAGGCTAATTGAAATGCTAACCCTATCCACAGAGGTAGGAATAGTTAGGTGTGCTAAACATACTAATCGTACTAACTCAGTAGCATGTAGAAATGATGCTGCAGGCAGGGCAGTGAAGGAAGCTGCATATTTGCCATTCCCAGATCGCCAGAAAATGGAAACCATGTCCCAATAGGTACAGTTGCCATCTCTGTACACTGCAGACCCTTTGCTTCATGTTATAGAAATTCAGGGAAGAGCACCTAAAGAGGATCAGTAGCTTTGGGCAAAGAGAGGATGTGCCCTCTCGCTCACAGATTTCCTGTGGAGACGGGAGCTGATAGGGAAGGTAGTATTGCCTGTAGAACTGCTTTGTGTGGTTCTAGAGCAACTACATTACCTATCGCATACTTCTCAGTGACAAATTGCAGCAGAGCTGCAAGAGGAATGGTTATTTTTATTTTTTTATTATTTTTTTTTTATTTACTTGTGTATAATCATAAGAGACAATAATTTTTACAAGGATGATCAGAATCCGGGCTAGCCGCGTGTGCTTCTACTTTCGTGTGAGTACGCCAGCTCACACATTCCGTTGCAAGAGGTTGGGGTCCTTTACGGGTTGACCGGACTGGTCAGGGCCAGAAAAACTGAATGTGACTGTGGGTCCGAAGGTCAGACCTTGCTACGCCAGAGGAGGTGCTGTCTGTCTCAGAGAGGCCGTGTTTGCGCCTGCCTAGTGAGAAGATTCTATGGCCTTTATTTTTGTGAAGGCAACTTCCAGTAGTTTGCATGCCGCTACAGCCCAGCGTGTTTTTTCACCCGAGATGAGACGGCACCACCACGTGTCTTCCTCCACCAACACTGAATTGACCCATAAGGGTTCCAAATAGGCTACACGTTCTGCGTTGAGGGTGTGGCAGTTTAGCAGAAGATGGCGAATTGTCTCGATTGCATCGTCGGATTGACATAATCTGCATGTGGTTGCCGCGGCCAGGCTTCTTATCGCCATGATTTCCCTGGTGTGGAGCAAGTTAAGCCTTGCTCTTAGGAAGTATGTTCGAAGATTTCTGTTTGGAAATTTTACACAGTAGGCCAGTGGGCAGTTGAGCTGGTTGAATGACGGTGGCAGATGCTTTAAGAATTTGATCGCTCTGGTTTGGTCGGCTGTGGTGATCCAATCTTGATTTTTCAATTTTTGAGACACTCTTTGTGGGTTGGTTTTCAGGTCCTCTGTAGAACATGCCACTTGTTCCACTTGTTCCAGATTGTTTGCTTGGCAGGCGATCCACTTCGTGATCTCCGAGCATTTAGTTGATTCCAGTTCTTTGTTAATGATGTTAAAGATAGGAAGACCGTCTTAAATAAGGGTCTTTCTGAAGATAGCCATGGAGGCAAGGCTGACCGTTGCGCTGAGCGAAAGTAGGCCCAGGTCTCTTCTGATGGCTGCGATCGGGATGGAATTCGGAAGACCCAAAGTTGTCTTCCAGATGTAGCCTTCCAGCTTAGGCCATATTGAGCTAGGCATGTTACCAAACCTCCAGGAACAGGAACGTAGATTTGTAGGAAACCGCATAGTTGTAGGGAATTCAATCCAGGAAACACCATGAGGTCAGTAAGGGGAGTTTTGCATAGGCCCTCTGGGCCATTTTGGGAACTCCATATTTATTTTCTCAATATGATTGTGAAATGTGACAACTACTGGTACCTTATAGATATAGTTGCCCACTCTCCTGATGGTTTGAGGTTGGTCCCTGCAAACACCCTGATGCTAAATCAGCAGCAAAATATTTGGTGAGGGAGGTATTCCATGTTGGGGAATTTGTGAGGTCCTGAAGTCCAACAGTGGAAATCCCTTTTTTAATGGCTTGTTCTCAGAAATTACTTTGCTCTTGGGAATAAAGCCCAGGTCGAGTCCAGTGAACCACCCACAGGCCGAGTTCAGTGTACCAGCCACAGGCCAACAAGACCATGAAGCGGTTAAATGGAGTTCTCAAGGTCGGTTGTCCAAAATGTGTAGTTATTTAAATAAAAGCTGGCTATATTGTTTGCCATTGGTTTGGTTTTATTTAAGGAATCAGCCAGGGAAAGAGCATCACCTAAGCCCTCACGAGATTGTGATGGGTGTACATTACGCACCTGCTCTCACCTGCGTGCACAGCATCAGATGCACATAAGTCAGCACAAGTCCAGAGTGAGGAGTTTAGGGAGTATCTTATGGCCTTAACAAAAAAGTGTCAGAATGGTATCTTCACAGGTTGTGTCTTCTCACCAACAGTCTATAGGAGGATGCAGCAAAGAATCCAACAATCTGCACAAGCAATCATTATTCCACAGGCACCTGATCTTTGTTCAATCCTTTGTGCGACACTGGAATGATCAGCGTTTAATTGGGCTGCACAGCATGATTTTCACAACTCCAACTGCTGTGAAGGTGGAGGGAAGCAAGAGCTGGGTCAATATCAGTGACGTACGAAGGGATACTGGTGCCCCTCCACTGGCACAGGAGCAGGCTCAAAGTTAATGATGCCCTACGGATTTACAGTTCATTCCAATGTAAAAGGGTGTAGTGAATGAAGACCAGGAATTATTGCCTTAAAAATAAGAACACTTTGGATTTACAATGTATATTAGAATGATTGTTTATATGTATTTCGTGTTCTTCTTGTCATCATGTTCAAAGATGGCAAACAGTATGGTTGTGAATGGTTTAAATGTATCCAGTATTAAAGAATTTGATGAGATATTATTGAGGTGATAAATGAATGGTGACGCTGATTTCATGGGCATTGAGGACAATGTAAATGTAAGAGTTACAAAGGTTCTTACTTACCTTGAAAGTGTTCTGTCACTTGTAAAAGTGATCATAAGGCTTTTTTACTTACCTTGGAAATGTTCTGCCCTTCTGAAAAGTATAAAGTCTTACTTTCCTTAGAAACTGCCTTGCCATTCTAAAAGAAAGTAGATATAAGGTTAATTTACTCACCTGCAAATTGGGTCCCCCTCTTCCCAAAAGTAATTTTGTTGGTTCCACTGTACTATTCCTGTTAGCATGTGAATGTATGAGTGTCCCCAATTGGGTCCTGCTTCCCCTGACTTGCTATTAGCCTGTCCAGAATAAGTCTGCCATAGGTCATACTGATCCTTAAGTTGCTGATATCTCCTTTTAAAAGTATATAGGTTTTACCTGCCTACAATAGCTAAGTGCCATTCTTGAAAGTGTTATTTAGGTGTAGCTGACCTTGGTATGCATGGTGCAAACCTCAATTAGTGTAAAAACATCTTACTGATCTTAGACTGTGTTCCACTGAGCTGAAAAGTAAGTGTAATTGTATATTACACCACAAGGTCAAACTTCCCTAGAATAACTGTTATCCTGAATCAGAGTTATGCGTTTTTACTGTTCCTAGAATAAGTGTTTCACTATTCAGAAAAGTATATTGTCCAGTTGCTATACTATGTGATTTATATGCAGAGCATCACGGTACAATTACTAGGGCCCACTACCCTGTATTACAGAAAGTAATCTAAACAGGCTTATACTAAGAGCGAGTCTTGTACTGTCTCAGTTGAATGGTTTTACTAAGCCCTTAGTTGGACTTCAGAAAAACTGTCCTGACACTCTCCCCGAGGCCACACCTCTCCTCCTTCCATACCTTTTCACCCTTCTTTTAGCCCCTGGTCTAGCCTGCCCATGCAAACAGCACTACCCCCTCCTTTATTGCGATAATACCACTTTTTGCTTCCCCCAGCCATCCTCCAAAGGATCATGTCCCTGGCTCCCCCTTTTACTCTCTTTCCATCAATGCTACCCTCAAAACCAAATCTCTCTCCTCCTACTCTTGGTCGCACAGCCTGGCTGACCTGCCACATCAGCAACAACAATAAACCATTCAATACATCAAACTACGCTACCTAATGTCCCAGCCGGTCACACCAATGTGACCAACCCCCCTTCATTAGCCACCAACCCCTTCTTCCAGGCCCCCAAACAAGATTAAAACAAATCTGACTGCCACTTATAAGCACTGGGTGGGAGGGCAGGTGGGAAACATGACAGCAGTCCCAAATGTTGCTTGCTCCTTCACCTTCTCTGCCACCTATTATACTGGGTGGCAGCGCTCTGTCCCCAGCCCCGCTCGCTGGCCGGAGTGCATCACCCAAATCACCCTGAAGGTGAAAGCGTATGCGCACTCCCGGGGCTCCCCTTGGGCTAAACTGCACAAAAACCCCAGACCCACATGTAGTGGAACAGGTTGCTTTCATCTGACAGGCCACAGTTTACAATAAAATGCTAACCTGTCTATTTGGCCTTACAAAGTACTGATCATTAACAAGTAACCAAAATAATTAATACATTAAATCATTCATTAATTTATGTCCCTTGTTCCCTCCCCTCCCTGCCCTCCCCCTCAATTCCTCTCTCCCTTCTCCCCCTTTATCCACCATCTTATCTCCGAGGCCATGCCCCTCTTTCTTCCACACCTCTTCAGCCTTCCTGTACCCCCCGGTCTAGCGTGTCCATTCAAACAGCATGACCCCCCTGCTTTAACACGCTAATACCCCTTATTGTTTCCTCCAACAATCCTCCAAAGGACTATGACTCTGGCACCCAGAACGCCCTCCCCAACGTGTTCTTTCTTTCACCCCACAACCTCTTGTCTACCTTTACCTTTTTTATCAATTCTTCCAATGCAATCCTCAGATGCAGCAAGTCATATTTATTGCCCATTACCCACAAGTGCAAAACATCCTCTCGAAATAAATCCAACTCCTCAAACTTAATGTCCTTGTGTGTCACTGTGCACAACCCCCAAGACCAGCAGAATGTTCCCACTTCCCTATTGATCTTTTTCCATGTGCGCTCAACTGCCCCTTCCTTGATAGCCCCCCCTCCAAACTGTCCTAGACATCAACTCTGTCCAATCCAAAGAAACCGTTGGCCAAATATCCCTAAACCAGCTCAAATCCCTCTTCAACGTCTTCATTAGTGACACCCCTGGCTCCCTGAACAAATCATTGTCCGCTGCTTACAAACACAGCACTGCCAGCACCCCATGCTGCTCCCTCAATGTAGCTAACATGGGCAGCGACTGGTCCCACCTCTGACCTCCCACCTCCAACCATCTCAACAATGTAACCGCAAAACTGCACGCCATCAGGGTACAAAAATGTCTCTTTGTACCGTCTCTGTCTTCTCATTTCACCATCCAAGGGCCGTAGATCCATATCTGGGGAACCTCACCACTCCCTCGAGCCGGAATTGCAAGAGAAAAGAACATGAACTGCCCTGTTGACAACCCCCCTTATTTCCACCCTCTAACCACTCCCCTCCCTCCCCTAGTGCTCTGAATACACCTTGTATTTTGATGACTTCCAACGCCCCAATCTCTTCATTCCCCATTAATTCAAGCCCAATTTACTCCCTTCCAAGGCCGCTCCAATCCTGAATGAATTAGTCACAATTGCCTCAGTCCGCTCCCCTAATGCTGCCAAACCCTTCCACATCATCCCCAAAACCTGCCCTGCCATCACCTATTCCCCGTTCTCATGTTGGAAAGCCAAACCTTCCCTGCCTGGACATCACCTCTGCCATGTTAAACCAGCCTTGACTGGCCACAAATCTTGCCCTCTCCTGTCCAAATGAACCCAAAGCCCTTTGCCCTTCTGAGCAGCTTTTGATTCATTGATCTTAATATCTACACTGTCCTCTGACAGTAATACATCCTCCCACCTCATGCCACCCCCCCTTAACACCAATTCAGACACTCAGAATGCCCCAAAAGGCAACCAGTTCAGCATGCCATTAACATGTCCCTCTCTAACCTAGACCAGCATATCCCCCAAAAGCTTGAAACAACCTCCCCAACAACTCTGCTGTTACTTCCTCCTGTCCTTGACCTGCCCTTTCTCCCTTGCCCACCCTTTCAGCATCCTATTCGCCATCTACCCACCAGTAGGCTGAAAGCCCCAGAACCACTTGCCATAGAATGCAATCCCTGCCACGTTTTCTGCTATTGTCACCCTAGACCACCCTTTATCCATGCAATCCGATTTGAAGTTCACCATGTCCTCCCACCGTCTCTCCTCCGCATTACCTCTCCTTCTCCAACTCCATGCTCCCCATTCTGAGAATCTAACCAAGCGCTCCTGTATGCCACCCGTGAAATTGCAGCCAAGCAACCCTCCAGTAACTGCACGCTCTCAATCTCCTACCTGCCATAGCTCCACTGGGAGCTGGTGCCCTTCCAGCTCTGCTTCCGTTGCCAACCGATGGAATCTCTGCCACTGAAAATGAGATAATGCATCAGCGATGTCGTTATCCTTTCCTGGCACGTGTGTCGCCTTATACACAATATCCCCCTTTAGGCACCACAAAACAAACTCCTTCACAAGCCTGGATACCCTCTGATCTTTAGCAGACTGTGTTCACCACATTGACCACTGCTGTATTGACCTGATTGAAGTTCCTCTTGTCCTCCAGCTCCTTTCTCCACAATGCCAAAGCCACCAGCAATGTAAAGACTTCCAAGAATGCAATTCTCCTCTGTCCTTTTCTCCAGTGCAGTGACCTTCCCGCCGTACACCATCGCCCCCGCCAGTACACCTCAAAACCTCCTGCTCCTGATACATCAGTGAAAACCTGTACCTCTCAAGCCACCGGGTCCCCTATCAGCCATAATGACACTCCATTAAAATCCTCTATGGAATGCAACCATAACCTGCAGTCTACCCTGAGAGCCCCTGACATGCTTATTCTGTGGTGCGGTTGTTTCACCACAGCCATAGACCTCGCCATGTTTCTGCAAAAGGTGTGTCCCGGAGGCACTACAAGGCATGCAATCACTCCTCACCTCTTATTTTCCCTTACTACCTCACCAAGAGTTCTGCTCACACGGAAAAAGAATATTCCAAAACACTACTCCGAGTCTACTAGATATATGAGACCCCTACTATTTTCTTTATTTATCTTCACTTATTTAACTGCACTGGACGAGACAGTGCTACACGGTGCTGCCTTCTATCCTGTTCGGGCTAGGATTCCTCACTCTTCTCTTACTTCTTTATCTCCAAAACCCTAATGGCCATATAAAGGATAGATCAGAAAAAGCCTCAGTATCATTCATACAGATCCTAACTTTCTTTTAATCACTTGTTACCTGTTCCCTTTTGTTCTTAACCCCTCCCTTACCTCTTGGGAACTTATGCAACCGGTACTCACGTGTTCAGTCGGGTGGTCCGAGAGTCACCGTTCATGGATCATCCACAATCTAGTCCGCACCCCAACCAAGCCGTGGCCCGCCTCGGCGAGCAGCTTTTAAAGTTGGGTATTCGTTAACCGGAAACCGCTGACCCCTTCTCGTTGTGTGCACAGGCTGGTCGGCCGCGGAGGTGATGGTTTTTCTGGGGGGCGTCCCGGATCTCGCCGCACTGCACGGGCCTCGGGGCACCCGTCCCAAATCACATCGCGGGGGTCACCAAAAATGTAGGTGCAAAGTATAAATGAGACACTCCCCAGACAGGAAATAAGACTACAAGGAGAGGTTGCGTGAGTTCAAAAATAGTTTATCTAGTTGGCATCCAAAGAACTCTGCTGCCTGAGAGCGCTCTGACAATTATTGCGGTTACATCATATTATAAAGACACATTTTGTCATACATGACGCAATTAGTATAGGGTATCACAGTGGTACAGGATTGTTTTTTCAGTATAGATGGATATGTTGATGACGTTGTCCCATCTGGATTGGTTGCTTGTCTGGCGGGAGGGTGGTCATCATGTGGCTTTATTGTCTGTGTCCAGGAGGGGTGAAGGTCAGGTTGCTGTGAGGTGGGGTGATCACTAACAAAGCTAACATAATACATCTCTATGACGCATGAATTAAATGATTACTTTGAAATACATTTATTGCAACTTCTACAAATCACAGAGCCTTGTACTTATTTACACAGTTAATTATCGTGACTCATATGGGTCATCCGGTTACAAAGGTTTTGACCATCATGATAGCATCGATTGAAGCTTGGGTCTGGACTCAAAGAATCTAAGGCACGCTGGTATGTGTCAGTATTGGAAACGATATATAGTGACAGAGGTGCAATGTTAGTCAGGGGTCTGCCTGGTAGGCACCGTGGTGGGATCACACATTTGGTACATCAAGTGAATGCCTTGCAAGGACACAGGGTTACTCTGGCAGTAACATTCCGATGGCGAGGGTGAGGGGGCATGGACAGGTTTGGGGAGATGGATGCTTGGCTCAAGCGGGTTCACACACAGGGCAGTGATCTCAGAGGAAGACTGGGCTGTTACATTTGTTCTTTGTTGCAATTACCTCCGGCTTCAGCGTGAGAATGGAGTCGCAGAGTTTTCCAGACACAGTGAGAGGAAGGGTGGGGGCCATGTGTGCTGCGTGCTGAGTGTGTATGTGTCGCTGCAAAAGGGGAGAAAAGCCTTTTTGTATTATCGCAGCGAGGCCTGGTTATCAAGATGGCATCAAGGGGCCACAAAGATGGATGCCCTATGTCCTGCATGATGGTCCCATTTACGCTGATGCCAGCCAATGCTGACATTGCATAAGGGCACGGGGCATTCCCCACCATTAGAGGCACATGGTCCATATTTGTATTACAGAAGTGAGGGAGGGGGGCCTGCTGGCCCCTTACTCCCACACACTAAGTTACCATTGGTAGATATAGTTTTAGGTTCATTAGTAGGTCTGCTTTTGTTTGTACATTTTTTTTACTTTTAGTTTTTGCAAGAGGGGCCTTACTTTGTTTAGTTTTGGCTAGTTTAGTTTTGTTGAGCGAGGTTAAAAGCTGTTTTGTTTTAATGTTTTCTGTAAATTGTTTTAGAGGTGGATGACTATATGGCTTGTTTATATTTTTACCTGCTCTATTTTTTCTACCTTTTGTATGGGTTTGATTTTTAGTAGGCATTCTGTTCAGTCTGTTGGAAAAAAAAGAATGTTTGTGTTTGAAAGTTTTGGAATGTTTATGCATGTATTATGCATGGGTGTGTGGGTGTGGTTGTACAGATGAATAGAGTGTTTTGTGATTCAACAGTGGGATGATAGGTGTGGTTGGGAAGGTTGTAAGAGTAAGAAGTTGTGCAGGTGTTAAGGGTTTCAGTTAGTGAGTAAGGGAGTGGTGGTGTGATTGAATAGGTTGGGACATTACGATGTTTATAGGTATGAGGGTTGTGTGGGTGTAATGGAAAATAGGGGAAGACATGTCTGTATGTGTGCTAATGTGTGTTAGTGATTTGGAATGCAATGAGTTTGAAAGTTGTTGCATTGGAATTAGGAGCTCATGTTGATAGGGGTATGGAAAAGTACGGAAGTGAAAATGTGGTAAAGAGGTTGATGAGTGCCAGATGTATTTTTAGGCAGTACGGAATGAGTGGTGTACTGAATAAAGAGCAATGTTAAGATGGAAATACAAAGAATGTGAATGTTGCAATATAATGAGTAAGAGTGAAATATAATGTTGTTGAGTAGAAACAAATACTCTAGGCTAATATATAGAGAAAGTATATTGTTACAATTAGAGAGATTTACATGCTATATTAATGTACTTACTTTGTAGAATGTTTATGTTTATTGTGTTTCTATAGCACTTTACGCCAAAGCGCTTTACATTATAACAAGGATACAATAAAAACAGTAGAAGCAATTACAAAATATGAATCAAACCAGTAATACAGTAAGTAGAATAATTTGCCAGTGACGATAAACGAGGGAGGAGGGGGTGGAGAAGGGGAAGGAAGTGGGAAACAGGAAGATGAATAAGCTGAGGAGGAGAGGGGACTTAAGAGGAATGGAGCCGGGAGAGAGAGGTGAGAAGAGGAGGGTAAAAGGGAGGAGAGGGGAAGGTGGAAGGAGGGGATAAGAGTGTCAGGGAGGGGAGTGGAGAAGTAAAGATTTCAAGGAGACACGAAAGGAGGAATAGGTGGGGATGGAACGGATAGAGAAAGGAAGGGAGTTCCAGTGGAGGGAGGCAAGGAGCTGAAAGGAGCAAAAATGAAAGGAGGCGCATGGGGACGAGAGAAGGAAGAGATCTGCAGATAGGAGAGAGTGGGAGGGGGTGTAGAATGAAATGAGAGATATGGGCGAGCAAGGTTGTGAAGAGATTTAAAGACAAGACAGAGGAAGTGGAATTTTAGTTGGGAATGAAATGAAAGCCAGCCAAGATGAGAGAGCGAGGAGGAGATGGAGTCGTGAGGAGAGAGAAGACAGAGAATACGAATGGCAGAGCGGTAGAGGGATGTGAAGGGTGTTCTTTCTTTGGTCGCTGTGGTCATCAATCTTCTTGTGTCCTGTAATTGTAAAAGAAAGTTAGTGTGTATATGTGGTAATGGTGAAGTACTTTTAGTAAGATAGGTTATTTATTAGGGTAGGAGGAGTTGTTGAGAAAAGAGTTAATAAAGTTGTATTATGGGTGGTATAGTAAAGAATGTTAACTATGTTGTTAGAAGAATTGGACTACGACTTGTGCTGTTTGGAATTTTATGAGGAACAGGGCTTAAATGGGTGTGTAAAAAGATGCATATCTAGGTTTGCTTTGTGCTGATGATTTTAATAAGAGAAATGCCGTGGTTGTGGTGCAATGTATTTGTAATGTGTTGCAGTGTTTTTAAAGAATAGTAAAAATGTGGTCCAGTGATAATGCAAAGGAAGATTGTAGTTGGAGCAGTGTTTGGTGTCTTATAGCAGTGGTTGGAAAAGAACAGTACTTTATATGTAAGCTGAAGTGTTGCATCAACTTTAGCAGTACACATATTTGTGAGCAGGTGGAGAAGGGTGGCACTATGAGGGATGTAATGAGAAAGGCTGAAAAGTATTGCGTTTGCATGGAATGAAAAATGGAAAATGCTGTGCATTTAAGAAAAGTTTATTTTTAGGAGCAATTTGTTCAATGTTTAAAAAAAAAGCATATGTGCATTTACAGCAGCACTGTGTCTAACTTTTTTCTAAAGGAAAGGAAAAGCAGATGTAAAAGATTCGTAGAACATTTGTAACTGGCACTTGGTGTGTGGAAGTTTAATAGGTTGGCTGTACATGTAGGTAAGTGACACTTGATGCAGAATGTTGCAATGCCTGGTATTAGATAGAGTGGTTAAAAGAGAGAATATCTTTATTGAGAAGCTTAGTGCAGGGTAATTGGCATGAACCCTGTATATATATATATATATATATTTGTAAAAGTGTTGAGAAAATATAAGCATACCTGTACCATAGCTTGCTAGATGCAGATGTTGTTGAATCTGCAAATGGAAATCTTGGAGAGTTGTTGATGCAGGTGGCTGACTCTTTCTGACTTCCCACTTTAGGGTTTCTTCCTTCTCTCCCCACTCTGGGGCTTCCTTCCTCCTGGATCCGCGCTCTCTCGTTTGTTTGTTTCTTGTTCCCCGCTATGGGCTCTTCTCGTACCTGGGGAGACTCTTCTAGGGACGCGCCTCTACGGGGCTGGTTTACTTGCTGCTCTGCCAGGGAGGATGGGCATATGATGGGTTTGAAGTTGAGTCAGTAATTATGAAAAGGGGTATGGGGTGATCATATAACCTAGCCCCTACATATCCTTTGAAGGTGTTAGTATCTGGCAAAGGGATGTTGGCTTGTATCCCTCTCTGTGAGTTTTCCTGTCCCCTAAGGAGGAGTCACCTCCAGAGGGATTCACTTATCCTGTCCCTGAGGGAGTGTTCAGCATATCAGGCTCACCTCCCTAGTCCTCCCTCGTCCAAAAGGGAGTGGCTCCCCCTTAAGGAGAGGTGACGATCTCCCTGAATTCATCATAGTGCACATTGATGGACTAAGTCACTTTCCAGTAAAAAATGTGTTCTCACCCTCACTGGTGGACTATCTGGATATGCATACAGTGCAAATCACCTACCGACTCAGGGAAGGCCGAGATTGCTTAGAAAGCTGCTTTTGTAATCCACAGATTCGAGGGACTCTTAGAGAACTTCATGTAGTCACATATGTTACACAATATGGCATCTTGTCTATGAACTGCCTCAGTATGTTACAGAAACAAAACTCAGACACTCATGCAACCACGGGTATGGTTCTAGAAGAAGTTCCAGTTGCACAGAAGTGCAATAGTGAAAATAGTTTCACAAGTGTTGGAATTTGTATGTATGCTCCTTAATGCTGTCCAAAAAAGAAATGAGGATTGCTGTGTTCAATCGATACATTTTTAGGACTTGCTCCTTCAACATGCTCATCACAGACACCCTAGTTCTGAAAATATGCTCTTTTATTTCGGTGAACCTACTGCTGCACACTGCCATCACATACCTTTTCCTCACCCCATTTACCTGCTGCCTTAATGGGACCACGCTCTTATCCCTATCTCCCACTTTGTGACCTCTGGCACTATCCTTGTATTTTGATGTTTTGTTTAGTTACATCGGCGCTGTGTAGAGCCAGCGTCCCTACTTCTCAGCCCCAAACCTTTCTACAGCACAAGCAGGAAAGAGATGTTGTACTAATTATCTGTTTTTTTATTAATTGAGGAGCCCAAACTAATAACAATGAGGAATTGTATTTAAAGTCAAATTCAATTTGGTAGACCCGGACCTGGAAATAATAAGCAACAGCTTGATAATGCTGCAGCAGCTGCTCAGGAATGCAAAACAATCTTAAACATTTAAGAAGAATCCAGGGTATTTGTCCCACTCCACAGACCCTACCTTTGGGAAATCAGGACCTCACTGGGAGTGACTCCACCTTGTGGGACAAGGACTCCCACAGAAGGGTAAGAAACCCTATAGAATTTGTACTCATCTTTTGTGGGAAGCACAAAACATTGTAAAGATGACAACGCCTTTTTATTTGACTGGCGCCACTACTGATTCCTCCTCTGGCTCAACCTCTTTTAATCAGAAGCCTGTTACTTCTCATTACCCAGATGACTATAAAAACAATGGGGTCCTCTCTGAAGCAGAGCTGAGCGGGAGGGGAGGAGATGCGCTTAGAGGACACTGCCGCTGGAATGCGAAACAGCAACTGCCTGGAGGCGGTATAACACAGAGGACATGGTGGTCCCAGAGCCCACAAAACACAGCAAAATCCAGGGTTGCCGGGGGAGAATGCCCTCCATCCCCAGTATCGAGAAGTAAAGAGAGAGAGAATGGCATACAGTGGTAAGGCCCGAGAAGGCAGCCACAACCAGAGTAAAGCAAACAGCAGGCAAAGATGAACACCGCTGACACAGACATCACCGACCCTCCCTGGAGGAATCACTGCAAAAAAGCAGGAACGCGCCATGCCCAAGGAGAATGGAAGGGGGATCTCTGAGAGGAGAATTCAGACCTCAATTGACAAGGCCCCAGGAAAGCCACCACAACTATAGGCCGCCAAAACCAGAGGAAAGCAAACAGCAGGCGTAGACATACGCTGCTGACACGGCCATCACTGACCCTTCCTGGTGGAAGCTCCAAGATAAAGCAGGTACGCGAGATGCAGAGGAAGAAGGAAAAAGGGTGGTGGAACTCTGTGACAGGGGAATCCAAACCCCAAACCCTTTACTGGCTAAGGAGCCCAAAAATAGTATGGATCTGGACTGGAGAGTCCTGAATGATATAAGTTGAGTGAAACTAGTACGGAAAAGCAGAGAGTAAAGTCAACAGGGCAGAAAGAATGCAATCTCGTGGAGAAAGCACCAAGAGCAGTACAGTGGCAAGAGAGCCCACACAGAGTTTGCAACAGAACCAATGGGTTCCGAGGGAGACAAGAACTAATGATCAAGACAGTAAATCCATGCAGCCCCAGACAGGTTCGGATGGGGGACTGTGCTTTGGTTATTTGGACATTCAGACGAGTACCTTAGTTTTACTTTTTAGGAAGGGAATCCCCTTTTAACAATAGGGTCAGTGAGGCATTATATTTTTATTTTAATAAACTAAAGTTGAATCAAGTGCTCTGGTCTGAGTCTTCTATTGTAAGTGTGAATACTAGGTGCACCCCATTCCAAGAAAGGGTTAATTTTCGTTTGGGGAGCATTGTTGATTTTTGTGGGAAGCGCAGAGACAGATAGCATGGAATGTTTTGAGTTTGGGAACTAAGCAGGCAGTATCCGCATGCTACTAGTTTCAGTCAAAGTGTCCTAACAAAACAGGCCTGTAATGGATAAGGTCCCAATAGAAGTGTTACATTTCACAACACAGCAAATATCGCAGGGCCATTGGTAATGCCAGCGTCTTACACACAAATTGTTGACAGCATTGGTAAACTCACACACAGAATATGTACAGAGAGAACAGTGCGATCTTTCTCCACTCACACAACATCCCTGTGAAATGCTGACAAAAGAAGCACAAACTACTACAAACAAACACTGCCATGGTATAGACACACACTCAGTGGTCGAAGTGTACTAAAAGAAGTAGTGGAACTATGTTCCCTGCAGGCCTGCACCCACTCCCCACAAAGCCCATCACTAAGCCCCCTCCCACACACAATACAAACCCCCAAACTCTTGCACCTGCTGTTTAAGGGAACGCTCAGTGCAGTGCACTGAAATTGCAAGCTGCAAGGTCTTCCTACACTTATTTTAAAACGAAACCATTCCGGAACGGTTTCTTGTTAAAATAAAAGTATAGGAGCTGTAAAACGTAATTCAAAAAAGTAGAGGAGCACCGCTCTCGACCGCTCCCTCTCACTTCGACCACTGCAGGTGAAGCACGAGTATTTGAATTTAGTTAGCCAATCAACTGAGTTGACAGAGCAGGATATGTAGGACAGAAACGAATTGTTTACATCAGCTATGGCATTTACGTTTAAACAAAGTATTAGGGCAGGTAGCACTCTTAGAAGGCAAACATCCGCCTCCAGATTGGGAGAGGTCAAATGTAACTGTGCCTTGGGCAGCAGAGCACAATGCAATAGCCCTGCATGCATTTGATACCTATAGCTAGGCTAGCATATGAGATTTTGTCATGGATAAAATGGCAGTTCCTGAGCATGTGATTCTGCACTGGAGATATACATTTATTATTCACATTTGTAGAGCGCACAGCAGCCCTTAGGCATCGTGGCTCTGGTTACATAGTGGATGTACAGGCTTAGTTACATAGTACATAAGACATAGTGAAAAAGCAAGTAGAACATTCTTAGTTACAGGGAAAAAAATGAGACAGAGGCAGGCTTAACATATGGAGGAAGGGTAACCTGTCGGAAGTCGAGGGGTTAGTTGAAGAGGGTGGTTTTTAAAGCTTTCCTGAATGGCAGGAGGGAAGGTTCAGCTCTTAGTGAGTTAGGGAATGCATTCCATAGTTTGGGAGCAATGTGCTGGAAGCCAATGCCTCCTGCTCTGTTCCTTTTTATGGTGGGGATGCAGGGTTTGTTGGAGTGACAGATTCTTTTTGGGTACGTGGAGGCATCTCGCGCAGTGGTGTCAGAGAGGTAAGGTGGGGCATTGAGTGTGAGACATTTGTGTGTGAGTGTGAGGGTCTTGAATGTGATCCGGTCTTTTACAGGGAGCCAGTGTGCTTCACGCCTTGCTTGGGTGATGTGTTCCCTTTTAGGAATGTTGAGCGCCGCTCTAAGAGCGTTGTTTTGAATTACCTGGAGCCGGTTTAGGTTTGTGTTTGAGGTACCTGCAAGGAGGCCGTTGCAGTAATCAAGCTTTGCTCCTATGGTGGCTCTGGCGATGGTAAGGCAGTTTTGTTTACATAGGTAGGGCTTCACTTGATTGATGAGTTTCGTGGTGTGTGCAGAGGCTGAGGCAATGGCATTAACCTGACATGTCATGGACAGGGTGGAGTCTAGGTAGACGCCTAGAGTTTTGACAGCCTGGGAGACAGGCCTGGTTATGTTATCTATGGAGAAGTTACAGTATTGACGGTCAAGTTTGGCTAGGATTTCTTTAGGGCCTATGATGATAATCTCGGTTTTGTCACCATTTAGGCACAGTCCATTAGTGGCCATCCAAGCTTGGATTGTGCTGAATATAAGATGAATTGCCGCTGAATCTATGTCATAGGTGCCTGTTAGAGGGAGTCGGACTTGAGTATTATCGGCATAGTTCGTGTAGGCTATACCGAGGGAGTCCAACTTGTCAAAAAGTGGTTTGGTGAAGAGGTTGTATAGATATGATAGAAGGACCTAGACATCTGAAGGTGTTCCCTACATATAGGGATGACATGGGTTTACTATGGGATTACAAGTTGTGGTAAGGTGGCGTTAGTCCCTAGGACTCCATCAGGGTTTTAGCAGAATAAATCCAAAAATCAGCAGAAATGCTGCTGGAGTAAAAGTGGACGATTTACCTCCAGCAGAATGCTGAAGGTAAATCCTCCACTACAACGCCAAACGTGGGATTTGGCAGAGCAGCAAAAATTGGCAGTAACGGAAGTACCACCTTCAAACTTGTGTCTCTGCTGCTTCTAACACACCCACACTCTTTAAAATCTCCAAGGAACGGGGCAATCCTGCTGCAATCTCTATCTCTCCTGTTCCCTCCCCAGCCCTCTGTACGTCTCTGGCCTCTCACTTCACCACTAAAACTCAGGACATCCTATTCTTTATCCCCTCTTCCTCTCCCTCTCAAGGACCCCATTTGGCCAACTCTCCCTCTCCTCCTTTCTCCTTTCTCTCTGACAACACCTGACAAGGTTTCTCGACAAATCTAGTCTATGAAAGTGCCATCTAAACAGGTGCTCCCCTGCTCCTCAAGAACCATCAAGGACCATATTGACACCCTCGCTCCAGCCTTGGCCGATTTCTGTAACCACTCTTTCGCCACTGGAACTTTCTCCTCTCTCCTCAAGCACTCCCTTGTGCACCCCCTACTCAAGAAGTGGTCTTCCAATCTACCTGTCCGGCAAACCATCGCCCAATCTCTATCACCCCTTTCCTGGGCAAACTCCAGGAAAAGCTGGCCATCTCCCAGCTTACTCTCCACACTGAATCTGTTGGTCGTCTCCATGACCATCAGTCTGACTTCAGAGCTGCCAGAGGCACAGAAATTGCTCTCCTGAACACCTGTGATAATATGCTCTCTAACCTTGATTCCAGCATTCCTTCTGTCCTCATCCTCCTTGATCTTTCCTCTTCTTTTGACACAATTAACCATGCATCCTGATCCATCGACTACATGAAAACCTGGGCATCACGGATCAGGCCCTGGAGTAGTTGACCTCCTTCCTCTTGGACCGTCCCTCCCAGGTCCAACTTAATTCCTTTCTCTCTGCCACCTCTCTCTTCACCTGTGGTGTTCCACAGGGTTCTATCCTCTCCCCCTGGTTTTTCCACCTCTACTTGGCCCCTTTTGCCCAACTGATCCCTACTTTCTCCTCTACCTTTCGGTGTTATGCGGATGTCACTCTACTTTCCATCAGGCTCCCCTCAGCATCCACTCCTCTCTCGCTCATTCCTGACTGTCTATCCACAATTTAGGATTGGTGCACATCCAATGATCTCTGCCTTAATGCCAAAAAGACATAAATCCCTCTCTCACTGTGGCCATTCTCCTTGGGCACTCTTCCTTCACCTTCCTGTGAGGCTAAAAACCTTGGTGCCATATTCAACTCCACTCTCTCTTTCTCTCCTCATATCTCAGATGTCGCCGAGAAGTGCCACTACCAGCTGCCCGTCCTCAAAGGTACTCTTCCCTTTCTCACTTTCCCCCAGAGGCTCACTTTCTCCAGAGCAGTGGTTCTCTCTAGGCTGGACTACTGAAACAGCCTCTTTCTCAATCTGCCTTCCTCTGCTATCTGCCATCTGCAACTAATCTAGGACAGGACCGCAAGACTTATCCTTGGCCTCAAGCCCAGGGACTCGCGGTGGCTGCAAGTATCAAGTTCAAAACCCTTTGCATTGTCCACAAGGATTTCTGGTATGGGGCCCGCACTACATCGAATGCTCTCTTCCAAAATACCTTCCATCTGAAGCCCTTCGCTCAGCTACATCCAACTCTCTAAGGGTCAGCTGCTACTCCAGGCAGAGAGTAGGGGGTAGATCTCTCTCCTCTGAAGGTGCCTCCCTCTGGAATGGCTTCCCTGACCTCTCAAACTTGACCCAGACCACCTGAAATTCCGGAAGCAGCTAAAAGATTTCATTTTCTCCTCCACTTTCTCCCTCACGCTGCCCTGCTGACCTACCTGCTTGCTGCACCGACTGGTTGCCTCCTACCCTCAGAGTCTCACTGGGTACCAGGCACCCCCTGATCAGTCTCACCCGCCCTGCCTCCTATATCCAATAACATTGCTTTGGCATTTGAAACTGCCCATGGCAAATCAAGGCAGCACCTGGACATGTGAGGTTTGATCTTGAACATTATGATTTTACAAGTGCATGAGATATTAACTAGCAATTCATGGCATATCTGAGGTATGTCAAACTACACTTGGCACATTATGGCCTTTTCTATACATGTCAGGCTGCATTTTGCACACAGACAAATGAAACATTGACTTCAATAAAGTAGCAGTGCTTCGTCATTTGAGGCTGCACTTGGCATATGATGGCAGCACCTGGATATTTCAGGTTGCACCTTAAACTATAAATGTCATGTTGCGCGGTGCGTGCAGCGGTGGTGAGTCCTGCGTGGTGCTTCTACCCGCGGTAGCGGTGGTCACAGGCTTGCGCCGGCAGCATTAGCTGGTTCCCCATGCATGCGTGGATGCCCGATCTCTGAGTAATGCACATGCACAGTATGGGAGGTGCTTCTTGTTGCTGCAGCAACCACAGCGTACATCCCAGGCATCCGTCTGGTGCCCTGGGACCCATTTAAGCCCTGATGTCATGCTGCACCGCGCGTCTCAATGCGATTAGCCTCGCCAAACCAGTGTTATGTTATGCTCTCCTTGCCCCAGCCTTGCCAATTCCTCCTGTGCTCCTTTTCCTTGCTTCCCTGGTCTTCTTGGTTTATCAGCGGAGCTTCGAGCCCGGTCGAGTCCTGTGCTTTTCTCTTCCCCTGGTTATCTCCTCCTGGCTCCCCATCTGCCAGCGCTGTTCCTTTCTGCTAGTCTGCGGTCTTGCTCCCTCATAGCCTTCAGAGGTGTCACCACCAGTGTGGTTAGTCCTGAACCCCCAGGCCTGTGTCCTCTTCTGTCTGCCAGATCCTCACGTCTTCCACCTGCCATCTATTGGACCCAGGATTCCTGAAGTGACCTTCCCCGCCATCAGCAGCGTGGCCTCTCCAACGCTGCACCATCAAAGAAAAGCAGGTACCGAGTGCCAACGTGACTCCTTGCAGGCACTGGCCTACGTAGGCTCTGCTAGGTGTACTCCTGGTAATCATGATTACACACATCACCTTGGTGAAACATGTTTACTAAGACAGCAGCTTGGTAAAACATGTTCAGCAACTAAAATAGTCTTTGGTTTTGATTTAATAACTATTCCGTATTACTCGTGAGCAAGTTTAAGCTTCGTTGTTTTACTTCTGTGATGTTCAATCATATAATTACATCAGCAGCAAAAGACATGGTATGTCTATTCCCGGGATGTCATTGGAGGCTAAAGTCACGTGATGCCATTCTGTGTAACGTCATCTGATGTGATGCCGCTTCCGCAACCCCTACGATTTTGGTAAATTGACGTCCTTGAATAACTGCCATGACTTTGAGGACAGAGCACTTTCAAATATGAACAGGGCTCAAGTCGAGGGTACACGTGGGGGGTCACTTTTTTCAGAGGGTGGACTCGGTCCTCCCCAGCTAAAATGAGAAACATTGAATGTCCTCTTTCACTATATAACCAGATAAAAAAAAAAAAACACCTAAAAGTGAAATCTCTCATTTTGGTACTGCAAGATCCATGGAAAACATTTGTATTGGTTCTTGGAGTTTAAAACATGCACACCTTTTAACGTTTTTAGAAACACTACAAGAAGAAAATATCCTCTCTTGGTTTTAACAAAGGCAAATGCCATTCGTCCTGTGCAATTTGGGTGGTTATGCAAAGCCAATTTCAATTAATGTGCATATTTCACCTTGGCATGAGTCCCCCACTTAAATTTTTAGGACTTGAGCCCTGCAGAACAACCAGCGATCAGCAGACATCCCTAAGTAGAGAATAACTATAGTGTATGTCTAGATTAAACCAAGGAAAGACGCAGCTTCCCAGCTCAGACAATACAACAGAGCACTCTGAATGTACGGCAGTTTGGCAACAAAATAATCGGCAACTCTACATAACATTGCAGATCAACGACTTAAAGGCATCCTGCTCAAAATAAGAAAAGCATATGTCGTAGTTGCTGCTGAGTTCCTGACATTAGAAATATTATTGAGCTAGAGAGGCTGCATACTTTGAACCTGGGAACAATAGGGGGGCATCGGATATGCGAAATTCTGCGACAGCTTTTTCTGATGATTCATGTTGCCAATACATCCGTACAGGCAAAGGGGGGATTGATGTATAGAAACAGACGCATCTTAAACGTCCATCTCGGATACAGCATAAGGCTTGCGCCTGTCCAACAATAGTGCGTCTGTATCATTAATGTCCTTCTGCCATCTGGTGGATATTTAGCAGAGCATCAGCCCGAACCTCTGCCTTCCTGACCTTACTAGATAGGATACATAAGGGGCTGGTAACAGTTGCCTGGGATTACAGTTAAAAGATTGATCTGATTACACGAAAAACACGTGTAACGTACATTCAAATTACAGAATATGTTTTCCAAACTGTATTTTCTATCTCAATGTAATGCTGTTGAAAAACGACAAACTTATCAACGTAGATACAGTCAGTCAGACAAGTAGATACTTAGGATATGCCCAAAGCACACTATTGCTTGTGAATTATTCACAAAGATATCCAAAAGATGTCCACAAGGTTACTCCAACTTCACACAGAAAAAGATGTGCCTAATTCAGATTTTCCCACAGATCAAGACAGAAGGACGTGATTCTGTTAAGGACAGAGTGGCTCTATTTGGGCTAAACTGCACAAACCCCCCAGGCTCACGTGTAGGGGAAAAGGTTGCTTTAATGTGACAGGCCACAGTTTACAACAAACCCCTAATCTGGCTCTTTGGCCTAACAGATTGATGACCATTAACAATTAACAAAAACAAATCATTCATTCATTCATTCATTCATTGTCCTTGTTCCCTCCCCTGACCGCCTTCCCCCACCCAATTCCTCTCGCCCTTCTTCTCACATTTCTTCCCCATCTCCCTGAGGCCACGTCCTTCCTTCTTCCATACCTCTTCACCCTTCTTGTACCCACCAGGCTAACATGTAGTGGAAAAGGTTGCTTTAATGTGACAAGCCACATCTTACAACAAACCCCTAATCTGACTCTTTGGCCTAACAGATTATTGACCATTAACAATGAAAAAAAACAAATAATTAATTCATTCATTCATTGCCCTTGTTCCCTCCCCTGACCGCCTTCCCCCACCCAATTCCTCTCACCCTTCTTCCCACATTTCTCCCCCATGTCCCTGAGGCCACGTCCCTCCTTCTTCCATACCTGAATCACCCTTCTTGTACCCCTCCAGTCTAGCATGTCCTCCTTTACTGCGATAATACCCTTTCTGCGTCCCCCAAACATCCTCCAAACGACCGTGTTCCCAGCACTCTGAAAAACCCTCCCCTGAGGTGTTCATTCTGCCCCCCTTTTACCTCAAGTCGTCACCAACTCCTCCACTGTCCTCCTCAAATCCAGCAGATAACACTCATTACCCATCATATAAAGGTGCACCCCATCCTCCAGAAATAGATAAAAAACCTCATATTTAATGTCATGGTTTGTGAGCGTGCGCACTCCCCAGGTCTTGCAAAATTTCTCAATCTCATTGATCTTTCTCCTTGTTCACTCCATGGCCCTTCCTTATAAGCACCTCGCCACACCCTCCTTGGCATCAACTCCGCCCAGTATATTGTAACCACCGGCCATAACTCCCTCAACCATCTCAAGTCCCTCTTTGCCTTCTTTATCAATATCAACACTGGCCAATCCTTGTCCAAATCCTTCTCTTACGTGTGCAAAAACAGTGTCACCAGCACCCCATGTTGCTCCCTCAAGCCTGCCAACATGGGCAACAATTGATTCCACCTCAATTCCCCCACCCTTGTCCATCTCAATAACCCACCCTCATAACTACACCCCAGATGGGTACAAAAAACTCTTTGTAGCCTGCCTCCCTGCCCATTTCGCCATGCAGTGGCCGCAGATTCAGATCTGGGGGACGTCTTTCCTCCCTCGAGCCACATCTGTGGAAAGAGAAAAGCGTGAGATCCCCATGCCGCAAACCACCCAAACCCATCAACTCTCCTGTTAACCTCTTCCCTCCCCCAGATTTCTGATATAGACCATGAACTTTGTTGACTTCCAACACCCTAACCTCTTAATCCTTTGCTCAGTCATTCCTAATTGCATCCCTTCAGATGCAGCTCCTATCCAGAAAGAATGAGTCCCAAATGCCCCAGCATCCTCTCCTATAGCAGCCAACACCTTCCTCATCACCAAAAGGACCTGCCCCACCATCACCCCCTCCCCGTTCTCATGTGCAAAAACCAAACCTATGCTGCCCGCACATCATCTTCGCCATGTTAAACCCACTCTGACAGGGCACAGAACCGGCCCCCTTAGGCAAATTATTCCACAGCCCCTTGCCCGTCTGGTCTGTTTTGGATTTCCTGATCCTAATATCAAAAGCACCATCCATCAGGGACACATCCTCCTACCTCAATCCCTCCCCAAGATACCCCCCAGCCCAACACTAGCTCCAATACTCAGAACTCCCATAAAAAAAACAAGTGAAGCATGCCCTGAACATGCCCCTCTCCCACTGGGACCAACATATCCCCCCAATGGCCTGACACAATCTCACTCATAACTCTGCCCGATACCGCCTTTCTCTTGTCCCTCACCTGCCCCTTCTCCCTTGCACAGCCTTCCAGCATCCTACTTGCCATCTCACACTTACTAGGCTGGAAACCACAGAACCATTTGCCATAGAAATGGTTAAATAGAACCATCGAAACTCGCGCTCTGAAACACTTGTGTATGAGCGCGATACAAATAAAATATCATATATCAGAAGGCAATCCCTGCCATGGTCCCCACTATCATCACCCTAGACCAACCACTCTCCATGTAATCCAGTATGAAGTTGACCACATTCACTTGAGCACAATATACCACCCCAGGCACCGCATCACAAAATCCCTCAAAAGCCTGTACACCCGCCGAACCTTAGCCAATTGCCTGTTAACACAGCAGTGGTCAACCTGGTGATCTACATTAAAGTTCACCTTTTTATTCTCTTGCTCCTTGCCCCACAATGCCAATGCCACCACAAATGTAAAGAACTCCAAGAAAACAATGCTCCCCACTCCCTTTCTCTAGTTCAGTGACCACGTTGCAGCACATCATCTCCTCCAGTACACACCCCAAATCCTCCTGCCCCTGAAGCATCAGAGAATACCTGCACCTCCAATGACAGAGGGTCCCCAAGCAGCCACAGTACACTCCAGACTTTACAATGCTCCTTGAGAGCACCTGACACCCTTATTCTGTGGTGAGGTTGCTTTGCCCCAGCCATAGAATGAGCCATGTTTCTGCAAAATGCATGCCCTGGGACTACCACACTGCATGCGAAATTCAAGTGCCCCAACATTTCTGCATGTCTGACAGCACCATCTTGAGACACCCCTGTCACCTTCTCCAACATCCAGACCAAATTGCTCTCCTTGTCCGGCATGCGAGAGGTCATTGCCACTAGAACAATTCTATCCCAGAAAAGTCAAGACCAATGCCGGCCTCTCTATCTTGTCTTCTCCCTTTCCCAGGCTTCCAGCATCCTACTTGCCATCTCACACCCACTAGGCTGGAAACCCTAGAACTATTTCCCATAGAAGACAATCCCCTGCCAACTTCCCCACTATTAACTCCCTAGACCTACCCCACTCCATGCAATCCAGTATGAAGTGCACCACATTAACCTTGAAAACAATATTCCACCTTAAGCACCACAGCACAAACTCCCCCAAAAACCTGGGCACCTGCTGATTCTAAGTCGACTGCCTGTTCACCACATTGACCACTGTTGTGTTATCCACATTAAAGTTCACCTTTTTATTCTTCAGTTCCTTGCCCACAACCAATACCACCACCAACAGAACGAACTCCAAGAAAACAATGCTCCTCCCTCCCTTTCTCCTGCTCAGCAGTCACCTTTTGGCACACAATCTCCTCCTCCAGTACACCCCAAATCCTCCTGTCCCCGAAGAGTCAGAGAATATCTACACCTCCCACGACACAGGGTCCCAAACAGCCACATCAACACTCCTTTGAAATCCTCCATAAAACACAACCAGACCTTACAGCCCTCCCTGAGAGCACCCAACACCCTTATTCTGTGGTGTGGTTGCTTCAGCCCTGCCATGGACCGCACCATGTTTCTGCAAAATGCGTGCCCTGGGACCACCACCCTGCATGCAAAATTCAAGTGCCCCAGCAACTTCTGCATGTCTTATAGCACCATCTTGAGTGCCCCTGCCACCATTTCATCTGGCCCAAATTGGTCTCCTTGTCCTCAGGCATGCGAGAGGTCATTGCCACCGGGTGGAGTTATATCCCCAGAAATGTCAAGACCAATGCCGGCCCCTCTATCTTGTCCTCCACCAAGGGAACCCCCAACTCCTCCAACAACCCCTGAAAGACCTCCAGCATCTCCCGACCCACTCCCTTTCTCCCCACCCAGCTGAAGAATATAGCTTTCAAACCCCAGCAGGGGGGTAGACATGGGCTTTAACGGCCAGCCAACCTGAGCATTGGTAGTGCCAAGTGAAGCATGACTGGGCACAGGTAGGAAAGTGTTGTCAACAATGACTTGGACATGAGAGGGGTGCCAGACAACTAGAATGCCCGCCTAGTATCAGAGTACACCAAAAGACACAGTATATATCTCATGATTGTACAAGAAACACATCTGTATGCTCCGGTAAGAATAGATTAGTCACAGCTTGGAGTGAATATAGAGGGTATTGAACATACACAACTCGATCCAGAGGGGTACCAACATTTATTCAATTGTCAGTGGCATTCAGACTGCGAACGACAGAGTCAGACACAGAAAGCCTCAGATTATTGTTAATTGGTGAGATGTGTGGCATATGGATCGTCCTCTTAAATATCTATGTGCCCAATCAAGATAACCGACTAGTCTATGAGGGTGCAGCCCATAGTCTACATACATATAATTCCTGTCTAGTTATATAGGCTTGGGACTTCAAAAGGATAATGGGCATCAAACTATTTTAGGGTCTCCACTAAGGACAGGTCCCTGATGGTATGCAGTGATTATAAAGAATACCAAAATAACAAATACATTAATAATGAATCCAAAATAATGAATTACAAAATAAATTTAGAAACAAACTAAAAAAGGGGTTGGGAGTGGGAATAGTGGTTTTGGTGTGGGGGAAAGGTATAATGAACAAAAAAAAGGAGGGGTTTTTGGGGGAACCCCCCCAAAAACAAAGAAAAAGGAACTTGTTATGTTGGAATTGGTTATTTTCGATTAGTTATTAAAGTATTAGTTATTTTGGAAATCATGATAATCACATGTAACCATCCCTGACATATACAGCACTCACTTGATTAGACATTGCACAGATCTATGCCTTCACCGATGTATGGCAGCACTGTAACCCTCTAAAGCACAATTAGAAATGTCACTCCTCAGTCCATGATGTGTTATCACGCATAAACTATACAAGGATATCCACACAAGGGGCCTCATTACGAGGTGGATGGTAAGGGATTACCGGCACCGGTAAGGGCACCGGTAATCCCTTACCGCCCCACTACGAGTTCCCTTTGCGGGTCCTTCCTTAATGCCTGTTTTTTTCACGGGACCCGCAAAGGGACTCCAGAGCTAATAACGGTACCGCAATTTGCGGTATCGTTATTAGCGCCTTCCCCATTCCCATTGAGCCCTATGCGGGCTCAAATGGGAATGGGGAATGGCCCTGGCGAATGGGGAATTACCGGTCCCGCCAACCTTGGAATGCACCGGTAATTGCTCCATTCACCAGGGCGGAGTCAGAACGAGTTTGGAGGCAGCCATGGCACTAATAGCGCCATGGCTGCCTCCAACCTCGTAATGAGGCCCATGGTCTGGGTTTAGTCTCCTCATGTAAAATCCTCCCAAGGACATCATTGATCATGCCCCTGTCGTCATGGTGTACAATGTCCATATTCGCCCAGCCCACAAGTGATCTTGGAGGTTTAAGAGTGAAGCTCTACCAGAGGATTGTCATGGTTCTATTACACGGCACACTGCAGCCAGGGACTCCTTCCCTGACAATTAATGTGGCACACAATAAAGCGCTTTTTATTTTTAATAAACCACATGTTCTTTTTGAGTAAGCCTCCAACCCGTCTCACACGCAACCTCCACAAACACCCTGTGTCACAATGGACTAGGAACCAGACTGGTGTGTATCAATAAGATATTTATTAATTTATTATTTAATGAGAAAGAAACATAATCATCAAACAGCAGCCACCAAAATTGTGGCAACACAAATGCAATATCCTATCTAGAGCGACCAAGTGGAAATGGGCTGTTGAACTCACTTCTGTTATAATGACAAACAGGAAAATACCATCAGTTTCAAATAGACTGTTACACTCGCTTTTGTTTTAATGACAAAACAGGAAAATGCCATCAGGTTGAAAGTGATAGCGCCACGGTTTTAGCACTCCCTCTTGCAACACTCACCCCAAACTTCAATTAAACTCGATTCCTTTGAATGAAAGGCAGTGGCAATGAGTACGAATAGAGAGAAAATCAGATTTGGGGTAAAGCCCACTAACCCCAAATGGGAAGCCAGCGAAGAAAGTGAAAACCCGTTTTTGGAGCAAAATGACAGAATGGGATTTTGATAATTACTCACAACTGCTAGGGGACAGAATGAAAGGAAATCCATATTGCTTACTCTTTAGGAGATAGGGAAAGTTTAGAGAATACTAATCAGCACACCATGGCAACAATAGAAATGAAGTGGGAAAATCGGTTTTGGGAGAAAGCAAATGCAAAAGGGAAAAATACAGTGGCAAATGAAAATTCTTTTACACTGGGTCTACTATGACAGGCAGCTCAATCAAGGGGTTTAACTTACAATAGGGAAATCGGTTTTCAATGACAAGGACAAAGGCACATAACAGGTAGACTTCTAGGCAATGGGATTGCTCTCAATGGAACAACGGTTTGGGTTTTAATAGGACAGATGCAAATGGGAATTTGTTTAGTAATGCACACAATACACGGACAAAATCGGTTTTCAATTACAAGGAGACTCATTCTTTTGGGACAACACTTTTTATGACTATGAAGATTAAATAAAAATACCAGCAACAAGCGGGTTGATTTCAAATTTCAACACTCTTGAACTGTGAATTTCAAATACGGGAATTAAGTGATTTACTTAAGGAAAAAATGCTAAGGATTTACACAGACAACTAAGAGGTTTGCCGAAGGATATATGCTAAAATACACAGGCTACTAATAGATTCTTCTATGGGAAGTTGACTGAATTACACTGACAATTTAGGGTTTTCAATGGGGTTTTCAATGGGGGAAATATTGGATGCAATGCTACAAAAAGGAAGGGCTAATGCAATTTATGGCTGGGGTTATATGCTACTTACAAAGTAAGCCTTGGTTTGGGATTGCTGGAAAGCCAGCTGGATCTCAGAACACTTTGGGCAGGTAGGGCAACGGGTCTGGTCACTGCACTCTCCAAGATGGCAAGGTTCCACAGCCTTCTCTCCGTCCTCCTTCTCCTGTCTCCCGGTTTTTGTCCGTCTGTCCTCTGACCTAGTACAGTGCCCCTTATATAGCACACATGACATCACTATTTTACAATCTAGGGGGGGGTACACTGTAATTATCCCTACGGCTCGGATAGGACAGTTTACAATTCCTCTCTCCACCCCCTAGCATGATTGGTTCAAGGGAAGAGAGCACCATCTGTCTATTTGCATTTATTATAATTCTTTGTTCTCTTTTACCACTTTTTGACAAAAAACTAGTTATGTCGCCTAACTTTATAATTCTACTAGCCCCTGCCATATGAACTAGATATCTGGTTTTAGTTGGTCTTAGGGAATTAGGTAAGCCAATTTGCCAACTCTGTACGAAGTAGCATGGCCTGGTGGCACATTTTTGTCCATTTCATATAATGTATAACAGTTATAACTCTGCAAATGATCAAGCATGTTCCTAATTTCATTTCCCATCTTTCCACCAATTATCATAGTAGTCACATGTTCCTAGCAGCCATTAACTAGTCTTAACTGGCCATTGCAGTCCCCAAAGTCCGAGGAAAATGCAATTAATACCTTTAAAACCACCTGGAAATTACATTAAAAAATAAAATAAAACAAAATTAATTCTTATTCTGAGTGCTGCGAAAAATGCCTAAAATGAAATCAATCTTTTAATGTCAATTGGAAGGATCTTGTTCCACCTATGGGAGTGGCACTTCATCACCCACAGCCATCTGTTTCCCTGGGTCAGCTTGTGACCAGAGGCTTTTTATTAGTTCCTTTGAACTTTGCAGCTTGCTCTTTGGAGTGGGTGCAGGAAGGGCTCACACCTCCTGGTCAAGCCTTAGCCACACTTTTGCCTCCTTTGAAATCTCTGGGCTCCTGCATTCATGACTGGCAGAGCAGGGAATTATGATGCCCTCAGCAGCATCACATTTTATTGCAGGATGGTTCACTGGTAGGTGTGGCTTCCAGTTGGAAGCAGAGTTTTTAATTGTGAAGTTTCCGCCTTCAGCCAGAAACTGTTTTTTCCGGTAGTAAGTGTCTCTTCAAGGTGACTGGAGTCTTGTGGGGGAAACATAATATACATTGCTTTGGTCAACACCCCCACAGCATATTTCCCTGACATTTTCTGTGTGAGCACTGCCATCTTTTTACTGTGGCTTTATAAAGCTGGGTTTTCTTTTCACACATGTGCAAGCTGTTTTTGCATCTAATCTTTAAAATCCTGTCTTGCAGATCACAGGATTCTTTGATATCTGCTTTTTGAGCAAGTTTACATTTGCTGTTGGTCCATTTATAATGAGGGGTATGCCCCCTTTCACATGGTTCTTTAATTTGACATGAACACCAAGAAAAAGCCAAGTCGTTTTTCATCTGTGTGTTTAAAGGACTGCTGTTCACGTGTAAGGGAAAACAAAAGCCATTTTTGGTTGTAGTGTTAAAATTCTTGTCATCCAGAACAAATACAAGTAAAGCAATGTCGTTTTTGGGTTGCAGAGTAGAACGTCTTGTCATTCAGATGAAACAAAAGCAAAACAAGGCCGTTTTTGGTGGCTGTGTTTACATGCTGCTGTTCAGGTGAGGGGGGCTTCTGTCTAGAGCCTTTAAATGTACCCCACAGGATACATTTATAGAGTGTTTCTGCTCAGATATTACCCTTTACTTTGAACATACTGTAACATTGATAAGGAAGATCTCTATATGGGAGGCTCTCAGGTGTTATATATGGGGCATGTATATCTCAGGTGAGGCAGGAGCTGTGTAAAACATATGAAAGGAATTGGGTGAAGTGAAGAAAATATTAAACAAATTAGAAGCTGAATATGTGATGCACAGGTGCAACAGTAAATTGAGTGGGATAAAAGCTCAGTTTACAGTTTTCCAGGAACTTGCTGCTAAGGTAGTTCGGTACCTCGAGGGCAACACGAAGGCCAGAATGTATGGTGAAAAAGATAGGCAGTGCAGGCTCATTGCATGATTAGTAAATAGAGAGGAAGGGAAACATACTATGAAAGCAGCAATAAATCAGGCAGGGATAGGTGACTAGGGGAGAAAGACATAGGCAGAGTGCTTGTATGTAGAAATCACAGTTGATGAAATCAAGGAGGGTGTCAAAGCAATGACAAAATTGAAAAATCCCAGTAGCCAGCACATGCCATTCATGGTCGATCCTGACCTGGTCCTCTTCATCGCAGGCAGGGCCATGCAACATCATTTGCATAGACTCTTTCCCCTGATACACAATATAGGCATCGACACCCCATCAGTTCTGGCCACACTTGATGCCAAGAAGGCTTTCCACTCAGCTGAGTGGCCCTATCTCTTTGAAGTCCTGCACCAAGTAGGTCAGAGTATATTAATATGATTAGGCTACTTTACTCTTCACCTAAAGCCATGATCTGCACAAACAATGCCATTGCAGCACCCTTTCGGCTCTATAGGGGAACACAACAGAGATGCCCACTCGCCCCTGGTCCTTTTTACACAAGGCATCAAGCCACAGGCATGCTTGCTCCATGAGGAGTGCTCACACTGTCAAATACAGATCCATGATAAAATAATAATAGTTTCATTAAATGTAGACAATATGCTTCTTTACATTACAAACCCAAGAGACAATCTGTCCCCAATAAGAGATGTGAACACTTTGGGAGGATGTCAAGGTTGAAAATTAACTGGGGATAATCTGAATTGACGCCCCTGGCTTCTAGTGTTTTGTGGTGTGGTTTGGAGATAGGTTTCATATGGCAGGAGAGTAAATTCAAATACCTTCGTGTAGTAGTATCCACAGACAAAATGGCGATACACAAAGAAAACTATATATAATCTCCTGAAGCCCTGGAGCACAAGGTTGAAAGGTGGTTACACTTGCCTATCTCCCTGCAGTGTAGGCCCTTATAAAGATGGTTATTTGCCCCTAGTTATTATATATGTACCAAATGTGCATATAATCCTGCCAGGTAGCTACCTCCGTATACTCAGAAGCCTACTCCTTGGGTTAATCTGGGCACTTAAGTTCCCATGAATATCCTTCTCAGCGCTATCCCTGCTTTACGAGAAAGGGGGTCTGGCAGTGCCAGGCATGGAGCAGTACTTCTGGGCAGCACAGAAACAAATTGCAGTCTTGAGGTTTGGTGAATTTAAAGAGGTGCCACAACTACACACTTAAAGATACTCATGCTGACCTACACTACTCAGGGGCCCTGATCATATGGATTATCAGGCCACCTAGAGATAAATACAGGTGTTAGGAAAGATTTCCATCAATGGGTAATGTTCCCTCCAGTTGTGAACCCCGCAGCTTTTTGCTTTTGTCTGACCATCTTAGCCTGACTTACCAGTGGATCCCAGCCTTCTGTTGTACTCCGCTGGGCTTTTGGTCATCTTGTTAAGGGGAAACTGACATGCCCTTCAGACTGTCAGTACTGGGAGACTGTTTCCGTTAGTCTTTCACTTTATTGCTATTTCTTGGCAACATTTTATCAGTGCACAATGTGCCTTCCAGTACAGTGCGCTGGGGTCTCTTTTTAATTTTAAAGGCCCTAGACACCCTCAAAGGATTCTTGGTGAATGTACAAGTGTGCCAAGGACAGCGTTGGTGGCAGCAGGTACTTTTAAAGCATTTTTGACTCTTTTCAATGGTCCAAACCGCGTTCACCGCGTTTGACCGAGGACAGTGGCCAGTGCCTAAAATGGCCATCCCACAAGGTCCTTTGTTCTGTCCTTTGGCCATTTTGTCCAAATGACCCGGGAAATTCCTTATTTGGTCATGCAGACCCCTGCGCAAAGCGAAGCTTTCGCAGGCTTCTGCATGCCTTGTGTGTGCGCCCAGGGTGTGCGCTGGCGCTGTCTAGTTCCAATGCACATCCTGGGTGCAAGGATGTCTGCTGTGCTGGGATGACTGTGATCACCATGGTCCGTGACTGGTCCATGTATGGAATGGTTGAATGTGAGCAGATGATCTATTGGTTTCTCTTTGTTTTGGCGCGAAGGAGATTTTGAATAAGAGAAGGCACTCTAGACCTATTCCAGGTCAATCTTCTGAGTTTGCACCAAACTTAATAAAGGAGCCAAGTATCCTGAACTGAAGAAGCAGATCAGTGGTACCACTGGTGACCCGCTGGAAGGTTTGCCGCCTGGCCCCGCTGTTGTCCCGTCGAAGCCCCTGTTTCTCATCGATCATGGAAGACCTGCAAGGGCGTTTTGGCCTATTGGAGTAGTGGAACTAACTACTCTCAGCACATCCTGCTTAACCTGCAAATGAGCACCTTTGGAAGTATTCCTGGACCACCCATTGAACTGACCAGCTCGTATGGGACCTTTGCTTTGGAATTGCCGTTGTCTCGAGTTTAGACCTGAGTTTCGTACACCCATTATTCCTAGGTCTGGAATTAGGAGAGTCTGCCCAAACCAAAGCCTCTGCGGTACCCGTGTCGCCCCGCTGTGGTGACAAGCTTTGTGGGTGCCTTGATCCTGGGCCCTCCTATGCCCTAAGATGAGCTGTAGTGGATCTGGGCCGATCCTTTCCCCAGTAGCAGAGAAAACACCACTGTCCCGCCACAGACTGAGGTCCCGGAATGCAGCCCCGGAAAGCCCGAGAGACGCACAAGTGCTGGGCTCAAATCAGCAAGCAAACTGGACTTGACTGGCAAAAGTTTGGTCCAGACTGCGTCCAGGGTCGGTGAGTGCTTGCAACCCTTACCAGTGGCCCCTGGCACATCCATATACTTTTACGCATGACTGTGCCCAAGGGCCACTCACCTTTGTTAGGTTAGTCTGAACTACCATCTTATTGCCGATTCCTGGAAATAGCTCTGTGCCCTTGTGGAGACCCTCCTAGAAGAGTGGAACTCTATTCTTCATTGCCTTACCCCCTTTCCTGAGACACTACAACCCCCTGAATGTACTTTTGAGCACAAGGCTCCACACTTCGTTGGGATTGGACTGCCTATTAGTTAGGGTTGAGACACCTGAAGAATTGCCTAAAGTATATTTTCAATGTCTGACCCTCTTCTGTTACAGGTTGTAGATCCTTACTTGTTGAATATGTGTGGGGGCGTGGCCAGCAGCTATGTAGTGAAGCAGCACGGAACGCAAGCTCCCGCTTCATCCTATGTTTACTTATTTAATATACACTCAGCCAAGTTGTTTTTTATAAGCAGGATGGTAAAAAGTACACACACATTATAAACATATCAATTAAACAGAGTTAATGGTTAGATTCACTAATAACTGGTAATCTGCTAAAATGAGATAACTAGTATAAAAATGTACAGTGATAAAACAATAGCTAAAATCAACAACAAAGAAGGTTAAAAATTTCGATGCATTTCCAATAAAATGTAACCATGTAAAATATGATATTTTTATCTGATCCATCTAAAAAATGTAACCACAAGGAAGACAGATCAACACTGTTGAAATCATTATTATAAGATTTCAAAAAGATGTTGCAGATTAGGGGTACACGTTCACATTGAATAAGCAGGTGTTGTGCCACATAGACGACAAGCGCCCCCAAAAACAAGGGGGAACATTGAATGCCCCATTTGTTGCATGTGCAACACTTAATTTAACTTAAGAAGTATGTATTGTCTGAAAATGGCACTGTTTGGGAAGTCAATACAATAGGAGGGTTTGGCTAGTCGTCGGATTATCTGCTCACAGAAGGGCACACTATTTTTATTGGAATACAAATTCACTAGATGTTGTTCTTTGCTAATCAATGTCATGTTTACTTTCAACTTAGATTCAGCAAGACCTATAACTCCCTCCCGGGATTGCACAAGGCAACCCGGGTTCCATTTTGTATAGGTAGATAGAGTTCCCAGAGTGCCAATAGTAGAGCAGTTATCAAGCTCATTGAAGGCACATAATAACTTCACCATCATTGTGCCATTGCAGAGAACATGAAGATGTTCGTAAAACATGACAGTTTTCATATAGAATTCATGGCTTATGTCCTTCATTTTGAAATCTAGGTACAGATATTCGATTGGTAATGCTTGGGACATACAAAAGACTTTACGCAGCAAGGCACCTCCATACCGTTTCAGCAAAGTGGTGTTCCCACACCTCAATCCCATAAGATCGAAAGCACTTTGGCCTGATACAGTGTTAAAACTGTTCCAACGGAACAGCCCCCCTAGCGTCCGATGAACTGACTGACTGCATTGATCGCTTTATTGCATTTTTTTTTGGTTTCAGTTCAATGGAGGCTCTAATTTCAGGTACTCATTTTAGCAGATTACCTGTTATTAGTGAATCTAACCATTGACCCGGTTTAATTGATATGTTTATAATGTGTGTGTACTTTTTTGTAACCCTAGATGTATACAAGAGGTGACACATTCAAGAATAACACTGTTGAGACTACATGTTAAACTCTTGTTTGGACTAGGGGGGCGGGGGGAGAATATTATGGTCTTGGATTTTGCAATGTTAATAGACAGACCATTGATATCAGCAAATGATCCCAGTGCAGTGATTAGAGATTGTAGGCCCTTCAGTGTATGATCCATTAATAAAAGATCATCGGCATAGGCCAACCAGCTGATCTTGCTTTGACCGACTTTCACCGTGTTGAGGGGTAACTGATGGAGATCAGCAAGGTATACGTTAAAAAGGGTTGCTGCAACATTACAGCCTTGCTTCACTCCACGATACCGGGGTATCGAATCAGACAATTTACCTTCCGCATTAAGTCTGATTCGGATCGAAGTATCGGTATATAGTGGCATTAACATTCTGAGGAGACCAGGGGGTATGTTCCATTTCGTCAGCTTTGCCAAAGTCGATTCCTATTGATCGAGTCAAATGCAGCAGAAAAGTGGATAAAAGCACAGTAGACAGGGGTCTCTCTCAGTAACCACACGTATTCTACTGAAGATACTAAGATCAGAAGATAATGGGACACGGATCCCTTTTTAATAAATCCGATTTGATTGGGAGGAAGAATTTCGTTCTCAACTATCCATACATTTAAGATCTTTCATCGGTTCCAATTCTGCAAGCAGAGACCTACATCCTGCATCGGAATGGTGGGGAAACCGCCAAGAGCATAACTGTGGTACTTGGATAAAGAATCGGGGAACACGAAGCTGAAACCGCAATGTCGAGGGCGCTGACCGTGTGAGCAAGATGGCGGCACCCAGTATACCGTATGAACAGTGAGGAAGCTGCGTGGAGACCAGAAGCTGGTGACCGGTGACCCGAGGTACTGAAGAGCGGGACAAACGACACAGAGACCCAGAGGTGTGATGGATGCTGAAATACCATCAGGAGCGAGACACGCAGCAGTGCATGGAACCGGAAGCCCAGACACGAGAGAAGGGTGGTTGAGACGTCGGACAGAGGCAACCAGGCAAGTGAGAGGAGGCCCAGGAGAAGGCAGCATTGCAGCGAAGTGCAGCACTGCAAAGCGGAGGGAGGAAGCAGCATGCCTGCAGGGAAGCAACAAGGAGACAGACCACGGCACCCTGCGGCATGGAAAAGGCATAGCTTGGCTGCCTGAGCTGCAAACGCTGAGCCAATTGAAGCGGAGGTCTGCATGCTCGGCAGGATCGGGAACCTGATAACGGACCTCAACTCAACAATCCGCACCCAGGAAAAAAAAAAAAAAAAAGACATTAGTGCACGGCCGGAACACACCAGAGGCACACGTTGGGGCACGGAAAGGTTGGACCACAATCCTGTCTCAGTTCAACCATCAGTCCTGCACACCCTGTTGACTGATAGACTGGGGGCTGTGGAGGCGCACCCAGGGAGGAGCTTGAGAGGATAACATCTGCACTCCAGCAGCCCACAGAGGCCCAGGTGGAGAAAGAAATTAAAGAATCAAAACAGTGACTCCACTAATAGGGTCAGACTTTACTGTGCCCGGAGGAGGCATGCCACAGGAAGAATCCCCTGGCCTCGCAGTGCCAACAATCTACACCAGAGACATACTGCCCATGGGGGCACAGTGCAGACTGAAAACCCCACAGACGCTTGCCCATCAAAATACCACAAGCAGCACACTCTCACCACGGCCTTCGCAGTGGAAAGCAGCTCATGGCATAAATGTGATCACGATAACTCTGTGACCACTAAAAGCACCACCCAGGAAAGAGAGAACGCTCAAGGCGCGCTAGCACCTGGACCAGTACCACAAGCTGACACCACGGACAGGATAGGGGGAAGAGCAAACCCCTAGTAGCTCTTGATAGCACAGAATTCTGACAACAATTTCCACCAGGACCTTGCAACACCTTGAGGGAGATGGCAACATACAGCAAAGATGCCAGACAAGCAGCAGGGTACCAAAGCCAAACAGACTGTAATGGATACCTAGATGCAGAAGGCCGGACAAGACCCACATCGCTCTGCAGACACCACTACAGTACGCCCCGTACCGCAGATGCAGCGCCAGGAAGACAGCTCCATCCTGAAAGCCATTGCGGCACTAAAGTCTGCATTGGAACAGCTGAAGGATGGGGTAATAGTGGACATGGGGTTACTACGTTAGGATGTACAGGCACTGGCAGACAGAATGGGCAACGGGGAACAGCAGGTGTGTGGGAACACCACTAACATTAACAGTGCCCAAACACAAATCGCAGATATTCTTGGAAGGATACAAACGCTAGAACAAAGAACTGAAGGTGCGGGAAGGCAAAGCCAGATGAAATAACATCCGTATACTTGGCTTGCCAGAGGGAGAAGAAGGCAGAGACCCCACAAATTACATCAAGAACCTGCTGATACAAGATGTTGGACCCAGCAACTTATCACAGGGCTTCACAGTGGAGAGAGCTCATAGATCCATGACCAAAAAGCCTCCACCAGGCGCCCCACCAAGGCCGATGATAGCCAGGATTATGAACATTAAAGACCGGGAGAGAATCCTCACTTTCTCCAGAGAAAGCAGCACAACATCAGAAATTTATTGAAGCTGGCAATTTACCCAGATTACACAATGCTAATGCAGAAGAGAAGGGCAATGTTCAGCCCAAGGAAAGAACGTCTCAGAAAAGCGAATTTGAGATATATGCTCCTGTTCCCTACTTTTTCAAGACCACATCTGAAGCACACACTTGGATGGACGAACAGGCCATACCCCAAGTAACAGCCAGGCTGGTGTGATCACTAGGAGCGCACGCCACACTGAGACCAAAGCCTGCTCCCAGGGCTCAGTTGTGAGATAGGAAACGTGAACCGACATGCCGAATGCAGAAAGAGGAACTGAGGAACCATGTTAGCAGGGGCAAACCGCCCGACTGCTGTGGAACAAACAACCAGTGCAACATTAACCAAGTTCTGATTCCAGTTGTAAGGCATCACACTGATGCATGTGGCATCCTACAACGTGGGATGATGCAGGGAAAGTGGTTATGCCTGAGCAGGGGGGGCTGGGTGTTTGTTTATGGTTAGAGTTGAAGTTTGGTGGTTGAAAGTTGAAGCAGGGGCGAGGAACCGCATCCTGATTACTGAGTAGACGAGGGGCTACTCGCAGACCACACGCATACAGGAGGAAGAGTGGGTAGGGGCCCTGAAACTATGGGGAAGGAAAACAGAATCAATTTACACAGGGTAGCCCAGCAGGCAGAAACATGGGGAGAAAGCTCAGAGATCAGGGATCAGAGGAGAAAGGGAGTTAACATTGATATCCATGGGGTGTTAAGTACCAAATGTGGAAGGGCGCAAGTAGAAGGGCCAATGGGAAAACACACGCCCAATGACACACTGCAGTCACACGCCAGGAAGGAACAAACAGTTACATGAATTGTGAGGAGACTCAATAATTACGTGAAACGCTTAAGAGTGTATGCGTGGCTCAATAAGATGAGAGTGAAAGTCGCATTCCATCAAGAAACACATTTATCAAAGGACAAACAGTCTGCGATAGCGAGGAAATGGGGCGGTAAGATATACGGTTCGACATACTCCACTTATGCCAGAGGGGAACTGACATGGATAGCGCCCAATGTCCCCTTCCAGCTACGTGCAGTTAATAGTGACAAAGAGGGAAGGCTGGTGATAGTCCATGGCCTACTTGAACATAGGGAATTGTACCAAGTAAATACATACGCCCCAAACCAAGATGCTACTGGGTTCTTCAGAACGTTCGGGTCCCAATTGACACTATACAGAGGAGCAACTTACATATGGGGCAGGGACTTCAACTGCACTCTCACCCCATTACTAGACAGGTCAGACGCCAAATTTAAGAAGCCAGCCCCATCAACGAAAACGCTAAGAGCCCTACTGAACCAACTCTGCTTGGCAGATGTTTGGAGAGAAGCACAGAATGGACAGAGGTCACTTCTCAGCTCCACACGGCACACATACACTAATAGATGTCTTCACCGGGACAGAGACACTAAGTGAATTTGCCAAAGTAGAGTTCAAAGCAAGAATGCTCTCAGACCACGCCCCAATGCTAGCAACGTGGTTGCATGCAGCCACAATAACCCCTGTACCAACATGGCGTCTGCGTGAAGAAGTCCTGCAGGAGAGGGAACTCCAAAACCACATGTCAGACATACTGGAGAAATTCTTCCAGCTTAATGTGGGAAGTGTGGAAAGGACAGGTACCATGTGGGACGCCCTTAAAGTGGCAGTACTTTAGGGCAGCGATTGGGAAAATGGGAGGCCTAAGGAAATAAATAATAGCGTAACTGTCATACATAGAAAACGCCATAGCAAAGGAAGAAAGAGCTGCCGGTTTAGCAGGGACGGAATCAGCGGAATTGCTAGCACTGAGACTAAAATGTGCCACCTAGGAAAGGGTAGGGAAATTAGATTATATGAAATACACGCAAAAATTGCACGCTGAAGGAGACAAGCCCGGCAGGGTACTTGCCTGGATCACCAAGCTTGAGACCCAAAGAGATGCGATAAGTGCAATGTGGCATCAAAGTGGGGAGATAGTTCACAGGCAGGCATCAATGAGGTTCTCTCCAAATGATATGAAGATTTGTATGAGCAGGCACCATGTGCGAGCAAGAGAAACTTGCCCGAGGCCCTAGCCCAGATCGAGCTACCAAGATTCACAGAAGAACAAGCTACAGCCTTAGACGCCCCGTGGATGCTAGATGAAATAGATGCAGTGATAAGGGACCTCCCTACGGCTAAAACCCCGGACCCAGATGCGCTCCCGGGAGAGTTCTACAAAAAATACAGAGAATTGCTAGCTCCCAGGCTTTTAGAGGTCTATGAAGAGGCATATGAATGTGATATGCTGCTGGACATCATACGAGAATCATTGATTAGATCAATCCTCAAACCACTTGATTGCTAATCGTATAGACCCCTTTCTATGATCAACCAAGACAGCAAGATACTCACGGCGGCTCTCGCCAATAGATTAAAATGGGTCATAGCGACACTAGCACACACAGATTAGACAGGGTGCGTACCAGGCCGCAACTCAATGTGGAATCTGAGAAGACTCCACCACATCATAGACCAAACTAACCAAACATGGGAGATAGTGCGTTAGCCTCCCTGGATGTGGTGAAAGCCTTCGATTCGGTGCGATGGGGCTGGCTACTGCAGGTACTGGTCCATTTCGGAATAGGTCCCTCCTTCTTGAGATGGATCAAGCTAATCTACACAAAACCCCAAGCCATGGTCAAGACAGGCAGACAGATCTCGAGGGAATGGGAGATTCACAGGGGCACAAAGCAGGGCTGTCTGCTGTCGCCAGTGCTCTGCATCCTGGCCCTAGAACCCCTGACAGCCTTCCTTAGGAAGGAGTTTGCAGATGCAGGGATATGCATCAACAACACAACCCACTTAATCTCCCTCTATGGGGAAGACATGATCTTGTACATTAACCAACCGGAAGAAAACCTACCCGCACCTGCTAGACGTCATAGTAGACTTCGCTGAAATGTCAGGCATAAGAGTCAATAGAGAGAAGTCCAGCTTGTTCCCTCTTGCGGCACTTAGGGAGCCCAGAACAGAGCATTTGCCTGAACTAGGCTTCAAATGGACGTGCAATTCCTTTTGATATTTAGGAATCCACATACAGCATGACCCGGCGGAGATGCCCCAAAACAAAACACTGGTGGTGCTCCAGAGGATCAAGATTTGCATGGCATTCTGGAAAACACTGCCCCTAGGGATACCAGGTAGAGCAGCATTGCTGAAAACAATAGTGCTTCCCCGCCTACTATATAATTTTACTAACATACCGTGCAACATATCCAAGCAATTCATCCAACAACTGAATACGACCATCAGAGAATTTCTGTGGGGGGGAGGCAGGAACAAAATAGCCGTAAGCACCCTACACAGAAATTACCACCAGGGGGGGGATGAAACTGCCACATTTCAAAATGATACTTCTTAGCTGGCCAATTACAGTTTGTCGTACACTGGCTGGGAGATGAGCCCTCGCACGTCACAATACTCTTGCAACCAGTGCTGGACCAACACTACTTAAAAGAAATATTATGGTTGAACTAAGTCCCAAGCCAAGAGACTCACTCACTCATTGCATTTGGTGGTGCTTTGTGGAGTAGAACATGGAATATCCTAAAAACCCCAGACACATGCTCCATACATGTTCCCCTGGAATGGCTTATAGGCAACAAATCAGGAGTGCTTGGTACTTTCTGCAGGCCCTGGGAAACCAAAGGGATTGCTCACATAGGCGACCTGAGGAAGGAGGGATGCTGGGTGGAGTTTCATGAGTTGATGGCGGATTATGGAATACATAAGGGCCAATTTGTGTTATACAAAAGCATGACTGAGACATTGAACAAAAGATGGCCAGGGTGAAGAAAGGGAGAGGAAACTAACGAAGTGTTGAACACCTGGTTTGATGTAGCAGAAGGAGGGGCACACAGTGTCCAGATTATATGAACTACTCCTATATAACTGCAAAGAACAAGTTACTTTCTTACCTGGTAACGTTCTTTCGATGGGATGGTCCGACGACGTATTCCATATCTATGACATGTAATCACCACAGCTGTGCTGCTTCGGAAACTTTTTCGGCGTCTGCGTCCTGCGTCGATGACGTCGATAAGCCGTCGTCGAGGACCTCCTCCGACGTCCGACGTCATCCGATGTGATAAGTAGGACGCACGACGCCCATAGCCTCAGTTGTAGTTTTTTCCCCCAGAACGTGTGACATAAGTCAACTGCCAGTCAGACACAAAGCCTTGCGGAACGTAAGCTGCAATCGCAAAAGAAATTCTGCAGCGGGGAAGGCCGGGCGGGAGCGATATGGAATACGTCGTCGGACCATCCCATCGAAAGAACGTTACCAGGTAAGAAAGTAACTTGTTCTTCGAGGGGATTGGGTCCTCCGACGTATTCCATATCTATGACAGACTCCCAAAGCAGTACCAAAGCAAGGAGGAGGGAAAGAATTTAGAATCAAAATGTAGAATAGCCAATCAAATAGCAGAGCAAAGGACCGCCTTGCCAAAGGCCAGATCCTGTGCCCGGATGGAATCAAGGGAATAGTGACGTACAAATGTATGTACTGAAGCCCAGGTGGCTGCATCACAGATGTTGCGAATAGGAACACCCCTCTGCAGGGCAGTAGACGCAGCCATACCCCTGGTAGAATGGGACGGCAAACCAGGCGGTGGGTCCTTACCCGCCAAACGGTAGCACTCCGAGATGGCCAAAACAATCCAGCGAGACAAAGTCTGTTTCGTCACAGCTTGCCCCAAACGCTTTCCAGCGTAACCAATAAAGAGTTGATCATCCACTCTGACCCGGGACATGCGCGAAACATAAAAGCTTAAAGCTCTCCTAGGATCAAGCCTATGGAGCCTCTCCTCTTCCTTACCAGGATGCGGAGGAGGATAGAATGCCGGAAGAACAACCTTCTGGGCCAAATGAAATTCCGTCACAACCTTCGGAAGAAAAGAAGGACGAACTCTAAGGACAACCCTGTCCTTGTGAAATACAGTGAAGGGAGGCTTAACTGAAAGTGCCTGTAACTCACTCACTCTGCGAGCAGAAGTAACCGCAACTAAAAACACAGTTTTCAGAGATAACACCCTCAAAGGGCAAGAATGTAAAGGCTCAAACGGAGCACCCATAAGAAACTTAAGAACCAAGTTTAAATCCCAACCGGGCACCAGGAAAGGTGACGGAGGGAACACATTAGTGAGCCCTTTCAGGAACTGTGAAATCAAAGGGATTTTAAAATAAGAACACTCTTCAGACGAGCGCTTAAAGATGGACAGCGCCGCCAGGTAACCCTTAACGGTACCCACTTGCAAGCCCCTGTGGGCCAAAGAAAGTAAAAAGGACAGAACCATGGGGATGTCACATGCAAAAGGATCCACATTCTGAACTCTGCACCAGTCGCAGAACTTACGCCAACGGCAACGGTACAGAGACTTTGTCGCCGGCCTTCGGGCCGAAAGCAACACCTCCATCACGTCCGCAGGGAGGTCCCAATCCTTATACCTCAACCTTTCAGAAGCCAAGCGTGAAGGTTGAGGGATCTGACCTCTGGATGGAGAACCTGACCCCCCTCCCGTGAGAGCAGATCGTCTCGGTAGGGAAGACTACGTGGAGGGCAGATGGATAAGTCGAGAAGGTCCGGGTACCACGTCCTCCGAGCCCACGCCGGGGCAATGAGGATCATCTGGGAACCGAACTTCCGTAACCTCCGCAGCACTTGCGGGATGACGGGGACTGGAGGAAACGCGTACAGCAGCGGGAATGACCACTCCACCACGAACGCGTCTCCTAAGGCTCCTTCTGGAGGAAATTCCCGCGAGCAAAACCTTTCGCACTTCCGGTTGACACTGGAGGCGAAGAGGTCCACTTGAGGGGTCCCCCAAAGGGCGAAGATCTCCAGGAGAATCTCCTGAGCCAACTCCCACTCGTGAGAGATTGCGCTCTGCCTGCTCAGAGCGTCCGCCGTCACGTTTTCGGCTCCGGCCAGATGAACTGCCGAGATCGAAACTTCCTGCTGGATGGCCCAGAACTCGAGCTGCATCGCCTCTCTGCACAGAGGAAGTGACCCTGCCCCCCCCTTTTTGTTGAGGTAGTGCATGGCCACTGTGTTGTCCGTCAGGATCAGGACATTCTTCCCTCGCACAGACGGCAGAAAAGCCTTCAGGGCTAGCCTGACGGCCCTCAGCTCCAACAGATTGATATGGAGTCTGGACTCCGACGGAGACCAACGACCGCTGACTGTCAGCCCGCTGGCATGAGCTCCCCATCCCGTGAGGGATGCATCCGTCACGACCGTCACCTCCGGCCAGGGAAGCCAAAATGGAGCCCCCTTCATCAAGTTGCCTTCGACGGCCCACCACAGAAGGTCCCGGGCGACCGAGGACGGCACCTGAATCGAGTCCGACATCCTGCCGGAGGACTGCGACCATTGCGTCTTGAGTGCCCACTGCAAAGATCTCATCCGCAGGCGAGCCTCTGGCACCAGAAGAATGCAGGATGCCATGAGGCCGAGCAACCTCAAGAACTCGAACGCTGGGAGTGTCTGGGCATGCTGAAACTTGTGCACCATCTGCTGAATGTGAAAAGCCCTCACCTGGGGAGGAAAACACTGCCCCAGGGAAGTGTCGAGCACTGCTCCGATGTACTGGAGCCGCTGTGTTGGTGTCAAATGGGACTTCTTGAAATTGAGGGAGAAGCCCAGCCTGTGAAGGGAGCGACAGGCGATCGATAGATGATCCAGGACTTGCTCGGGAGAGCTCCCCCTGATCAACCAATCGTCCAGGTAGGGGTAGACGTGAATCCCCCCTTGCCTGAGATGCGCTGCCACCACCACCATGAGCTTGGTGAAAACCCTCGGGGCGGAGGTCAATCCGAACGGCAGGACCCGAAACTGAAAGTGCGAGTCGCCAACCGCGAACCTCAGGTACTTCTTGTGCTTGGGATGGATCGGCACATGGAAGTAAGCATCCTTGAGGTCGAGTGACACCAACCAGTCCTGAAGCTGAAGGGCCTGGAGAACTTGAGACAGAGTAACCATCTTGAACTTGTCCTTCCTGAGGAGCTTGTTCAAACCGCGCATGTCCATGATGGGTCTCAATCCCCCGTCTTTCTTCGAAACCAAAAAATAAGGGGAATACCATCCCTTGTTCCTCTCCGCTACAGGCACCAGTTCTATGGCGCCTTTCTCCAGCAGGGCTTGAATTTCCTGCGCAAGGAGCGGATCCGGACTCTGCAAAGAGATGTTCCCCGGTGGATTGTCGCGAGGCCTGTGCCGAAAAAGGAAGACAGTAGCCGTGGGTTATGATCTCCAGAACCCACACATCTGAAGTAATGGCTTGCCACTCTACAAGATGCTGCGCCAGCCTTCCCCCAACCGGCGAACCATGGGACATGGCCTCACGACTGAGTGGGAGCGGCTGCGGCGTTACCTGAGGGCAAAGAGGCAACTGCCCGAGCGGCCTTGGCACCACGGGTACCCTGTCGTCCACCTCTGGTACCCCTGCGTTGGCCTCTTTGACTGCCAGCTCCTCTCGCTCTACTGAAGGATGAGTAATAGCGAAAGGAACCACCCCTCCACTGCTGTCCCCTAGGACGAAAAGGCGGAGGTTGGCGAACTGCAGCGCCCAACGACTTCGCTGCAGCTTTTGAGGTCTGCAACCTCTCAAGGCTCTCGTCAGCCTTGCTGCCAAAAAGGTGTTCACCATCAAAGGGCATGTTGAGGAGCCGGGACTGCACATCAGGAGCAAACCCCGACTTCCGCAACCACGCAAACCTGCGTATCACGGTGCTCGCCGCCATGGACCTACTGACGCATTCAGCCAAGTCCAGACCCGACTGAACGGACTCACACATGGCATCCCTACCATCCTGGACCATAGAAAGGAAACCATCCCGTTCATCCCCTTCGGGAATACGTTCAGCCGCTAACGCAACACAGTTCCACAGAGTGTGCGTGAAACGTGACAAGGCACAAATGGAGTTGGCCGCCTGAAGCGCCATACCACCAGAAGAAAACACTTTCTTCGCCCAGCCATCAAAACGCTTGTCGTCCCTATCAGGAGGGATGGTAGGGTACGACGCCTGCTTTGCCGGGGCCGTGGCCGCCTGCACCACCAAACTTTCCAGAGTGGGGTGCCTGGTCAAGTAGCAGGGGTTGCTACTGGCTGGACGGTATTTACGCGACAAGGATCTGCCCACCGCCGGGAGACTCTCCGGAGCAGTCCAAGCCGCCGCCACCCTTCTCTGTAAAGCCATATGGAACGGCAGTACCGGGTCAGTTGGGGGACCAACATCAAGGATGTCCGTCAGATCATCCTGCACAAACTCCCCTGGGGGAGCAGACCATCCCAGATACTCAGACACCCTAGCCATAAGGCGCCGGTACGAGGAATCGGCATGGGAGCCAGGCTCAGGCCTACAAAATTCCACCTCCGGAGAGGTGTCCAGTCCACTGGCATCATGCAGTGACTGCCTCAAATCGTCAAACTGACTATGGCCCGAGACAATTTCATCTGGCACCAGACTAGGAACCAGGCCATCAGAATCCTCATCCGCCTCCGAAATATATTCCAGGTGGCGAAAAGGCACCCGAGAGTGCTTGCTCTTAACCAGAGCCTTCCTAGGGGGCACACCCGTGACACGGGGCACCTCCGACACAAAAGGCGTCGATGGCGTCGATGGCGTCGAGCGAATCGGCAACGGCGCCGAGAGGATCGGCGTCGACGTCGAGGAAATCGGCGTCGACGTCAGATGCAGCGCCTCCAGTATCGGCGGCGACGTCCTCGAAGCCGGAGCCTCGAGAAAGCCTGTCGACGCCCTGGACGCCTCAGACGTCGATGTCTTCCTCGAAGACTTCACAGGAGCACACGGTCTCGAACGCGTCGAGGACCGGGACCTGGAACGGGTACGGCGAGAACGAGCCTCCTTGTCCGAACGGGACCGCTCCCGTGACTCGTGCCGACCACTCTTGCGAGCGGTGTCTCTCGACCTCACACTGCCGACCCCACTCGGGGGCGCGGACGGCTGAGTACCCTGCGACTCAAGAATCGCCAACATTTTATTCCCGAAGGAAGCCCATTCCTCCGGCGTCGCACGGCCGGTGGGGTAACCGACGTGCCGTGCAGAATCCTCGGAAGAGGACCTGGAAGGCGACCGGTGACGGCGCTTCCGAGAATGCCTCGAAGAGGCTGAGGAGTGGCGAGACCCACTCCTAGAAGAAGACCGACGAGACTTCCGACGAGGACGCGGAGAGTCACCCCTCGAATCATCCGTCGAAAGCCCCGCCGACTTCGACTTCCGGGGCTTGGACACCCGACCTACCGACAACTTCTTCTTACGTTCGCGTAAGGCCTTGGACGTGAGCGACTGGCAGTCGATACAGTCATCCGTGTCGTGGGCCTCCCCGAGGCACCAGAGGCAGGCGTCGTGCGAGTCAGTCACCGACATCTTGGACCCACACTCCCCGCACTTCTTAAAGCCCGGACGCGGGGTTGAAGACGAAGTGGAAGACATCGCCGAAGGAAATTCACAAACGAACAGGTTCGAAGAACCAGAAAGAACAGAACTCCAAAGAGTCGAGGCTTAGAACCGAGAAACACGAAGCAACACGTTCGCGGAAAAAACGGAACTGAGGCTATGGGCGTTGTGCGTCCTACTTATCACATCGGATGACGTCGGACGTCGGAGGAGGTCCTCGACGACGGCGTATCGACGTCATCGACGCAGGACGCAGACGCCGAAAAAGTTTCCGAAGCAGCACAGCTGTGGTGATTACATGTCATAGATATGGAATACGTCGGAGGACCCAATCCCCTCGAAACTAAGACACTGCAAGCACGCAACAAATGGGAGAATGAACTCGGGAGAAACACGACAGATGCGAAGTGGAAAATAGCCCTGCAGTATACTAAAAAAAGTCTCCAGGAAAACTACATTCCAACTGACATAATTATATGTAACGCAAAGAGCATACTTGACGCCGGATAGACTAACAAAAATTGGGGATAGTACAGAGCAGACATGCCCGAGATGCGGCAGGCCAGATGCAAACATGCTACATATGTTCTGGTCCTGCCCGGTTATTGAGAACTTCTGCAGGGAAATCAAACAAAGTGCGATTGAGTTTGTCAACCAACTACAAGCGGGGCCACCAGAATCCTACCTACTGGGGCTATTTCCAAGAGGTAATAGACAGCAGGCGCACCTTGCCAAAATGAAAGACCTAATGTACATCCTGGCAAAGTGCAGGATAGCAATAGCCTGGAAATCCGAAACAGGTCCAAAGATAGAAGCGTGGTGGACAGATTTAAGATGCTGGTCGCTGGCTGAATCAGCAAAGCGGTCTGCATGAGAACACTGTTGGGTTGGAAGCCTGGAACGCACTAGTACAAACAATGTTCTCCCCCAGTGAAGACCACATCGGCCTGCAGGACTCTGGTGATACGGGCTACAGCAAACATCCCCTGAGAACAATGCCGAAATGAGACCTTCTTGGCTGACACATTACCGGAAATGACAATAGGGGAAAGTTCCTCCCACCCCCACCTGTGAGAACGATCCTAGACTTACTAAAGAACGCACCCGTATAAGATGGGACATGGACCCTGAAGATGCTCTGTACCACTATAATATGCTACAAAATGTACTTGCCTACTGTTTGTTGGATTGTATGGATTGTATGTATGCCTGTTTTGTTGTTAAATGGTTGTATTTAAAAAAACAATAAAGAGTTTAAACAACAAAAAAAAAAGATGGCATGTTGCAGACTCACTTACAGCTACTGAAAATAATCTTCAGGCAACCAACACATTATAAGATTTCTTTTCTGCAACTACTTAATTAATGTTTGCCTGTCCACTAAAAGATGTTGAGTTACTTATAACCACTGACTAGAATCTCATCCTGCCTGCCAAGATGTATAAGGCTTTCTCTGCCACTTGTATTTGGGTCATTTGTTTAATTCATATGGTTTTAAAATAACCGCATCAGCCCACATTTTGAAGTCTCTTGATGTAGTCACTCCAGATACCTTTATCACTCATCAATATGAGATTAAACTAAGAGTGGTGTGCTATTCTACTCCAGAATTTGGATTAGAATTGCTGACTGTTGAATGGACAATCTGTGAGCTGGTGCACGGCTCAGATTGTTTCAGTGTGATGCAATACTATGCAGCTTGACAGCTTGGCTGCAGAAAAGAAAAAGGGCTCTCTATACCTAATGGGAAGCATGTTAAGATGTTCTAGTGATGGTCTAGTGATGGTGTCGTTTGCAACCGTCATCAGCAGTTTGTGATATTAACCAATTTAATTCTGCGGGTAATAGGTATCGGGTAATGGGTTTAAGCATTCACAGAATTGTCCAATTGGCTTTAGTTGTTAATACCGACACAAGTAATACAAACAAAGCTGTGACTATGAACAAGTGAGACTCTCTTATCCACTAGATGGCCTCCTCTGCAAACGCATTGGGTAAGAAGTGGCTATTCAGTATCCTGAGTTCAATCCCTAACCATACTTCCAATCTCCTGAGCATCTGAACAGGACAGTGATCTTCAAGTCACTCGTTGTCACACGGATGTTCAATCATCAATTACTGCAGCACACTTCTTTGACAATATCTTCACCTTTACCTATGGATTTGTCCCATGGATTATACAGTAGCCTCAAGACTGCTACCTGGGCAAGAGCTTTAACCCCCACGTTCTAATTTGTTTTTGAGTTAGACATTCTCTTTAGTGGGTACATACCAGTAGGATTTTCTCTCCCTTTGAACTAAATTTGCAAGGATTGCAAGATTCTTCAGTTGGATGTTCACTTTGCATCTTCCAACAGAGTCAATCCTAGAGTCTCTAAGGGCTTTATCTCTGACTGATTGTTTTCGAGGGCTGGCCCTGCCTTCCTTTGGGCCCAGGATCTTAACTTCTCCCTTCAACCTAGTCTGTTCTACGACATGGCTCAACTGGCACAGCCACTCCCATCATCTAGTTCGCCTTCTTGGCTTGACCAGCACAGTTTCTGAGTTACTGCTACTCCTTTGCCGCTCACCGTAACAGCATTCCATTTCTCTGGTTTGCTCACTCTCTCTTTCTGGAACACCACCATAACCTCAAAGTCAGTAGGCCAGTGCTTTTTTTATACAGGTGCTGACAGAGTGAGTGATTGTTCATTAGTGGATTTGCCTGTGAAAGATCTTCCCCTACTGGGTCCAGATCCTCCCCATGTGTGTTGCTTTTGCTCTTGGTAGCTTGCAGATGTTGTGCATCTTGCAATTCAAGTAACCAGCCTGCGCCGGTACCCTTGCCCCCACAGTCAGAGCTTAAAAGAAGCCTGTCTGTCATGTTGGGATTAGGCAGCAACGTAAAGAAGGCCGCTAATCTGCATTTTGGCTCATCCAAGTTCATTTGTCCACTGAGTCTGTGTTTTACCCGAATATAGCAGAATTTCAGTACGGCTCCAGTTCACTTTCCATGCTGGGGCTTGCGCACCTAATGTGCATTGTCTGTTCAATCCCACTCTGTACATGGAAGCACAATCTGACGCTGAAAGGCCAGTGAGTGCACACCTTGGCAATGGGCCTCATTACGAGTCCAGCGGTAACCCTGCCGGTGCTACCAGTGGGTTGCCGCCGGACGCATAATAATTTTCCAGCGCCTGACTTCCCGGTGCCACCGGCTCATTACGAGTCCAACGGCCCGGGAAGTCAGGCGCCGGTAGCAAGTCCCCATTCCCATACAGTCCTATGGAACTCCATGGGACTAAGGACCCGGAAGCACTGACACTGTTGCTTATGGTGCCGGTGCTTCCGTGAAGGGTTTGCCTACCCTGGCTGCTGTGCCCGGCAGGGTCAGACCTGGCGGGTGCAGCGGCACCGGCAGGCAAACTCGTTTGCCGGTGTTGGGAAAAACTCACAGGCATACCAGAGGGACACTGGAAGCCCGCTGACTCTTGGAAAGCCCAACACCCTCCCCAGGATAAACAGAGGACTCAGTCAATGGCAGAGGCGTTGCTAGGGGGGGGGGGGGGGCTAAGGGGGCTATAGCCCCTGGTCTTTTGGTTGGAGCCCCGGATAGAATCTCTGGAGCTACAACCAAAGGGCTGGCTAGCCCCCAGTCCCGACAGTTCCAACATTAGCGTAGCCTTGGGTCTTTTCCAGACCTAGCAACACCCCTGGTCAATGGCAAGTCCAAACTGTGGTTTATTACAAACAAAACCAACAGGGATCAGCACGGAAACAGGAGAAATCCATGCACGTATCGCTCGTTCTTGGCTCAATGGCTGGTTTTACAATATAATTACATCACTATAATTACATCAAAGTGACGTCACAACCAAGGCCCTTCTCGTAATTGGGTACTGAGTGCATTACCACCTATAGTGGACACTATACATGTTTTTCTACTGGTCCTCGCATGTCAGGTGGCTGGACTGGTCCATCCCCAAGTTGGTATCTATAACAATGTTGCAGTGTGGGGGTCTTACCATTGGTTCTCGTCTGTTGCTACCCCCCCCAGGATACTGAACTGTGGTTGGCTAGAGCCTACATCCACAGGCCTGGACTATGTGTCTGCATTGTAACTTGTGTGTACCACCTTAATCTACGAGAGTGCTCTTTTGCTCGGATCATCCACGGTGGGGAAAATCCATACTGCACCTGGTCTGTAGGGCTGGTTGAGGGCGTATGGCTGGCTGAAGGGGTATCTCTCGACATACTTGTCAATCATTGGACCACTGGGAATCAGTCTGAAATATGGGTGATTTTGTGGCGTTTCCTTTGCTTCTTCCACGTCATACATTTTGTAGGAGGGCCATGAGGGGCGAGGCTTCCCCATCCCTCTTCACCGGTCCAGAAAGAAGAGTGCTGGTGAGCTTACCAGCACCCTTCTTTCCGGACTGGCAAGCTTAGAACGAGGTCCATTGTTTTGTACAGCTGTCATGGAGATTATGTTCTCTGGGTTATCTCCAGATAACAAATTGATGGACAAAATGATGGGGCCTCATGTATCTCTTTCTTGAAGCATATTCCCCCCCAAGATGATGTGGGGTGACTTTATAAAATTTGACAGAAGGTGGATTGCGGGATAGCTAAAGGGGTCTGGTTGCCACCACCTGGTTACAATCACCATCCCACATGCCAGAAAGTGGCGAGAAGGAACAACAGTAAGAGGAGAAAGGAGTGAAAAAAGTTTTGAGAGGAGTGGAGGATCATCAACAATAAAAAGATGAAGGGAGAGAAGAGGAGGCAGAAGGAAAAAGGCAAAACCAAGGTCTGCAGCGTTGAGCCCCGGAGGGGTTGGTGGAACAAGCAACAGTGAAGTATTGAAGTGGTGCAGGTTAAGTATGAAACTAGTTAGTAGAACAGAGCTAATAGGAGAGGTTGCCTTAGATATGTGCACAAGGCAGAATGTTGAAAGTGGGCTGGTAGGTAATGCGCTAGAAGCCTGCAGCAGGAAGGTGGCGAGATTCATGCAGTTTAGCCTGTGAAAGCCGTGTGGTAGCCCGTTGCGTAATTGGGGCAGTGAAACTTTGCAACGATAGCGCTCTGCTGTGCTGTCTCACCTTCAACAACAATCCAATTCACAGCTTCAAATCCAAACTTAGAAGCTCTGAGACTTCAGGAGACAGTCTCACCACAGAAACAAGCTTTCAGAAAACAAGCAACAGCCAAGAACGCAGGTAGCTAGATACAGGAGGGCAGGGCCCCTTCAGCCCACTGACTGTGTGACTAGGGAGAACCACAGAGAATCCCTAGGGACAAAGAGTCAATTGTAGAACTGGAGAACCATACGCTATCCTGTATGGTGTTCTGACTTGCATTACATTTTTGCTTTGCCAAACTTTGTAAATATCCCCCAAAAAACCCTTTGTGACTTCAATTCTGATGTCATTACTTTTGTGGAATCCACTCGGCTTTGTAGCACTGGACGATAGGATTTCCAAGAGGGGAATTGGAGAAGCTCTAGCTGATACCGCATTGCAAAGCCTGCAGTGGTTCCATCGCCAAGTGGGAGGCACCCCTGATCCATAAGACTCCCTCTACAGGTGATAAATAGCTGACCTTATCACACACATTATTGGAAGTATGAAATATGCGCTTTGTAGTGAACTGTTTACACCATTGATGTGTTAGAATATGTGTCATCCTATTATTGCATTTAACACTGAAAAATCAAAACGTAGGTCCACGTTGATACCTTCTCTGGAAAGAACAGATATAGGTAACAGTACCCCCTTTTAGGAACACAACTTCAGATTTACAACTGCTCGCTGATCCTCTGGGTCTCACTATAATATGTGACACAAAAAAGGAAACCCTACTTCACAATACAGTAGGGTTTAAGATGCTTACGTAAGGTCATCCACAGTTGGCTGCCTATCCTGTGTTATGCTGCAGCAACATCAACCGGGATACCTCATCAGTAAATGTGTGATCTTTCAAATCATGCCACGCTCTTGATGCTATGTCGCACTTTGCTGCAATTCATTGTTGCGTGGTGTGGACATGAGCATTTGGTGCAAGCTTAGCGACCCATGCCTTGTTATGCAAAGGAAACCCCTTTAGTGGGATGCTAACATCTCTCGGTGCACACCAACTGCACTAGCACTCTCCCCATGCCTTCCTGTGATGGTACATCATGCATGACACAAATCAAGGAATCACGTCAACTTCTGGCATCTATTGCCAACACCTGCCACCTCACCATACCCCTAATACTAACGCAAAGGTAGAAGATGGGTTATGGCCTGCTAAACACTAGCACCTGTCAAGAACTTCAACAACCACTGCGCCCAAAGCACATGCACACCCATATGCAAACAATAGTAACTCACGTCCTGCCTTGCACACCCAGTCGAATGTCAACTTCTTCTCTGCTCTCATTAAGCCATCTTTTAACCTGCAAATTGCAATAGCAGTGCTATAGCAAGACCCAGTAACGAACATAACGTTACATATCAGAGTTCAGTTGTGTTGACGTTTGGCCATGCACGTTTGATTACAAATTGAAACATTTACCTTTGAATATTTGATGTTACTTGGATGCATTCCGAATTATATTTATTTGCAACAGTAGTGAATGATTTAGATTTCCAGAGCAGCAATTTAGAGGGATCTTTTGTTTTAGGAGGAGCATAGGAATTCTATATGATCTTGTATATGCTCGACCCCAATTTCTTTCAATGGGCAACTAGTGCCCAGCACTGGATCCAGCCAGACTGACTAGTGATGAAAAGTGGAATCTACACAATATTTGTTTAGAAAGCTTTGTATTAAGCTGTGTAGCTACATTTGCTAAATACAGTTTCTTCCATTGTCACACAGGTGCGCTGTTGCCAGGTCTACGACAGGATTTACCTTTATTGAGGGTATCAAATTCAAACTGAAACTAGCCCCCATGGGGATGGTTCCAGGGGAAAGACAGCACAGAAGATGTCTTAACAAATCAACAGAGGAAGAGACGAGGTCAATCAACTGACCTGCTCTTGAGGTGGGTGTATTGACCAGCTGGCAAATACGACACATGTGTATGCTATTTATAGTATTAATAGCTTTAATGCAAGAGGGATCCTCAGCCCACAGTTTAACATCTTCCAGTGCCTTGATATGAGGCGAATTAAGCACAATATGGAAGGAGGCTTCTGAAAATGAATTTGGAAACGTGTTCTCACTCTCAGAGCGAGTATACACCATCAGGTTGATTGGATTGGGAGGCACCTCAGAGCAACATTTGAACAAATTACAGGCAATCCAGAACAATGGCCTGGCGACCGCGCTGGGGCTCAACAAATATGATCACATCACTACAGTCAGGAGAGCAGCACACTGGCTCCCAGTACATGAACGGATCAAATGTAAGATCCTGACCATCGCCTACCGCTGCATTGACAACACCGCCATGGGCTACCACTCCGAAAGACTGTCCAAACAAGCCACGACCAGGCCAACTCAGTCGGTCCATGCCAACTGTCGCTGTATTCCGAGTTTCAAGCGGACTAAAGCTGGAGTCTCCAGCTTCCCCATCTCTGCTCCCACCTTATGGAATGCCCTTCCACCCACCTTCAGGTCGGAGCCCACCTACACTGTGTTCAGAAAGAAGCTGCACACCCTCCTATTTCACTGGCACCAGACTAACATGTTCAGCTGTCCTCTTTAGCAGCAATCTTCCTGCTAACCGTCTGTAACGCACTGAGATACTATAAGAGCCTAGACGCCCAAGGGTTAAGCGTGCTAAACAAATGTTCAGATAAAATACATAATAAATAAAAAATATCTGGTAATGCATAGGCCATTGGCAGGCATCCAGCATTGGCATTTGCAGTAGGCGGTTTGCTTACAATAATCCCTTCTTCAAATCTCAGGGCAAACCCACTGCCCAAAGGAGTGGTTCGCTATAGGTAAATTATTTAATGACCATTGTAGAAGTTACCTTGAATCTGTTATTCTTAATATCTACATTTGGAACACAATGTCAATGATATATTTCATTGTATATGACAAATTACCAGCACTTTATAATACGCATTTCCACAACCTTATTAATACTGTGGTTGTGAAGAGTGGATCATACAGTAATTTTAAATGGTATCTGGTCATTTCATCTAAAGCATTACCATCAAATGCCATTCCATCAACAAAATTGCATCAAAAAAATATGCATCGAATGCATGTTTTTTCAAGGTAAAGTGTTCAGTGTTTTTTATAAGGGGTTTTAATGGGTACAAAAATGGGGGGTTGGTGGGGGACGCCCCCGTTAAAAAAAAAAAGGAAAACAAATGCATTCGATGGTCATTTTTTTGATGCATTTTTTTTAGATGGAATGGTCATTCGATGGTAAAAATTCGATGGAAAGACCATAAACCATTTTAAATGAATCTTGAAGCAAAGAGATGTCTCTATGAACTAAAAGATTATGGTTAGGTTGGTGGACAGTTAAGAGAATTAAATACCTGAGCAAGGTGCATTGCAATAGAATCTACCAGCATCTTAGTGAACCTAGCAAATTTGTCTGTGAATAATACGAGACATTTCTTACAGTGCCATCAACAATATTTTGGATGGCATGGCAGATGCATAGTGTGGAGTAGTGTAGAGGGGCTTGATTTTGGCACCCCATATGCTGCTGCAACCATTCTTAACTCTGGAGACAAGTTCTCAACACCCATTTCCAAGATGGCTGCCATGCCAAAATAGATGGTAAACTCCAGGAAGGCAGAACAAGAGCTCAAGAAATCAGCAGCTAAAACCCAAGTTTTTAACAATGAAGTTGCCTGTCTGCACCCAAAATGCCATCATTGAAGAATGCGCAATCTCTCTAACACGTCTGATGAGTCATCATATAGTACGAACTCAAATTGGTCTGTTAACACCAGAGTCCACACTAATATTTAATTGCTCAAGAAACCCCAGATCTATTTGGTGATGGAATCCCGAATTTGAAAACGCCCGCTATCACTGAATTCATTCACAGAAGGGGAAATGGATGTACCTGAAAATATACAGTAGTCGGTTACTGGATAATTATTAAAGAGAAAAGAAACATCTGATAAATGAATAACATTGAAGTCTGTATTCTGGTAATAATGAGGGTGATTAGTTACTCCTTTTTTGATAACTCTCACCAACTTTACCACATCTCATATTTAAGCCTCACTCTTATGCTCCCTATTCTTCCAACATTCTCTTCATCCATCTCTTCTTATAGCTCATGTTCTCTCCTTTCATTCCCAGGTCTTCACTTTATTGTGGCTCATGTGTCCAAGACCGGATGTGTCACTTTCCACTCCATTACCTAGAGAAGACAAACACTACAGTCTCTCCTTTTCTTCTACTTGTCGTTTAGTTGTTGGGGCAGTTGGGATGTAGCAGACTCCACAAAGCACAGCCTTGTCAGAAGTTCAGCTGTAACAGACCAGGACTGTTATGTCATGCAATTACACCTCAGTTACCTGAAAAATGCACGCAAAGAGGAGCCTAGGCTTAGATCGCTCCTTGCCTACTTCTTGCAGCTGCCATTGGGAAAGACGATAGCCATCCAGACGGTGCTAATGAAGGTCTAATAGTACAGAGTTCCATATGAGATACAACAAATGACAAGTGGAAGTAAAGCATGGATTAGAAAAGGCACAATACCATATGTGCAAATTTAATGTGGAAGAGGTACAATGTCAACTTCATGGATAGCGGTCAACCGGAGTGAGCCTAAAGGTATCTGGAGACGATGAAAGCACATTGTACCTGCCTAAAGCTAAAGCTGACAAGCTATACTTAAATATTAAAACATTTACAAGTGAACAGAAGACAAGGGACTAGAACCATTGAAAAGCGGAGGACATAAAAAAGCAGATAAAAGAGGGAACAAAAGAAAATGCAAAAAGATACGGCAGATCAACCAAAAGGAAAAGGATAAAGTGATGCGGGTGTGGGGTGGAGTTAAGGAAATTGGAAGATTGTAGTTGGCTGTTGAAAAGTGGTCATTGTAGTGCAATATGAATGTGACATTTTATTTATTGGGATGAGTAATGAAGTCCCCTACCTAACCCCTCTGTTAAAGCATGCTGGGCTTGAGGGTGTTCGGAGAATTCGAAGGCCTACCCCACCATACATTGAACTCTTGGAAGAGGTTATTCATATGATCCATAACTCAGCCCCTGCTCCTTTAAGGGGTCCTCAGATCAGGCACCATTCATCTAATATACTTACACCATGGTTGTTTGGCAAGCACCAAAATATATATTTAATTACTGAACGTTTTACCCTGTCATGGTATGATCCCAGAGAGGGTTTACTGGGACCCCTGTGTATGCAAGGACAGCCACAGTACCATCAGAGGCAGGGTTCCACCAGGCAGGCTGAGAGCTAGACTTCCCCGCTGAAGCAAATGCCCGCCACAGTGGGGGGGAGAGAGGAATCGCATGTTTGAGCAGTCCATTCTGCACAACAAAAGCAGCATTTGCAAATTCCAAAATGGTGGCAAGACATTTATAAGGCCATGCCCGCTGTGAAAGGCAGCAATGCATTAAGCATATTAAGTGATCCCAAGTATGCAGACTGCCTAAACCAATTCAGGTAGAGAAGTAATTGATCCACAAAGCAGTTTCCACTTGTGAGAGGAAAGCAGAGCAGGAGGTTGGAGAGAGGTGACTAGAGGATAGGTGGAAAAAGTGGTGAAGTCAGGAGGTGGACAGAAGAAACATCAGGAGCAGTGGGCATTTAGTATGGAAGAGGTTGAAGACCTTGATAAAACAGAGGAAGAGCAGGTGTACATTCAGGAGGCGATGGAAGAGCGCAGGCAAAGAAGTGGGTTTAGAAGGACAGAGAAAACATTGAGGTAAAGATCAAGACGGTTGATCAGGAGTAGAAGGAAGTGAGGTAAGGATGTGGAATGTGATGGAGAATAACAGAGGGGAGCATGAGAGGAGCAGACACGCTACGTCTGAGCAGTGTGAGAGGTTAAAGGGTAGAGGTCGGAGCACATTGCTATCTGGATAAGAGATGGAAAGGAGAAATAAAGAGGGGGGAAGCGGGAGTTAAGGGAATGTCACCCTTAGGCGTGAGTTTCTTGACACTTGTCAGGGAGGTAAACGAGGATGGGGTGCAAGATAGTGAGACCATGACTTTAACACAAAAAGATGGTAAGGAGAGACAGGTCCTTTATATAGATACATACAGGTTACCAAATTCCTGGTGTAAGCTGGGAGGCCAACAATGACATTAATTAGGCTGAGCATGTACCGTTGCCCAGGTATAACATCCAAATATACAGACCCAGAGAACGGGTATCCCCAGAAGCAGAGGGCAGAAGTCAAAAATAAGGAGCCAAGGAAGAGATTCTAAAATCTATGTAGTCTCAAAAGAAGTGTGGTGACAATCGAACCTGAGGCTGAGTAGCTGACATTTGACAATGCGCCTCTGGAGGGATCCAGAGTGAGAGAGACAGAGTCCCAAAGACTAATTGTTTGACCCAGGAGACACCATCATTCCTTCTACATTGTGTTGCTTTCACTTAGCCCCTTTTGTGGCAATCTCACCCCAATACCCATTACCTGACCCAGACCGGTAACCATCCTGTCAGTCAAGCTTACCTCTAGGGAAAGTTATGTGCTGTTTCCCAGTGGGAGGAAGGTTCTCAGAGTGCTTAAAAAGGTTTTCTTGATTTTGTCTCAAAAGTGTAATTTAATGCAATAAACGTTTACTTAGAATATAATTTCGTGTTGGTCTTGCATTGATCCTACCCGGCCGTGCAACAATGGAGTTCCTGGATTAGACAATTCCATAAGTACCTTGAAGGGCTGGTGGACATGTTGCTCTTGATTGTGTGGTACAGGGCAATATAGAATGAATAGAGGTTCTCAGGCAACAGTGCATAGGCAGACACATTTAACACAAATAGGGAAGGAGGCGAGGAGAGAGAATCCTTGTGGCACAAAGGAAATGTCAGCATGGTCTCCTGAGTTGACCGGAACGTAGACGCAGGCTGCCGCCATTATTCCCTGGAACGGAACTCCGATTGGTCAAAGGATATTTTCTCTTCTCCCACCACATTCAACTACAAATGGCATACTTATTTGGGTATTCTGGAAGGCACGCAAGACAACAAAAGGTAAACCATTCTGATAATTATTTATAATGGTAAGATCATCTTTAATTCTAGCACCTGAGGCTATACATGGGTATGCTTTATAATCAAACCTCATGAAATGGCTGCGCACACATTCAGCAGGTTGACACCTGTGCAATACCGCTCAGTATTTTAAATCAGGGAACTCATTTCGGAATTGTTTAAACACAATCCACACAATTCATAATGAAATACCATCCACAATCAAACTATATATTTGTCAGTTAACATTTGTACATTTCCCAATACCTCACAATATAGTCAATCCTTTACAAATGATACGAACGGCGACTTAAATAGGAAATCACGTTTTACTCCAGGAAGCTATATGTGGCAGGTACACAGGCAGCCTCGTGAAGCACAATCATTACTCACATACCAGGGGGCTTTTTCTTTTAATGTAGCTCTAACACTTTGACCTATGATCTCGTCAATTAAAAGTGATCAGTGAGAATTAAATACTTATCTTTACATATACACAAGTTATGCTCTGAAAGCATAATGGGCTTACAAACATATAAAAATACCTGTTAACTAGTTTGATAAGAAAATAATGTATAAAAGTATATAGCAAAAACATTTAATCATCTCTTAAAGTGGAAAGAGCAATTCCATATTTTTATATTACATGAAAGGAAAGGACAGTTTTGCTTTCTCGAATCCCTCGCTCAGAGATACTTGCATCAAAGGAAGACAAAGAAACAGAAAATTGCACCTGCTTCCTCCCACACCCGTCCCAAACACTGATGTGAAATGTCGACTCCCACTAAAATGCTCAAGTCCAGTACGACCCCCAAGTGCGATGCGCCATTGAAGAGCAGCCTTGCGGCCAGTCACCAAACCAATGACATAAATACAGTAGACTAGCATTTTGGCACTGAAATTAAGGTTTCAGCACCTGCATGAGCTAAAAACCATTTTTTTCTTTTTGGCAATTCAATTCAGTGTTGGTTTCTTAAGGCAAACTGAATTTTTTAAAATTTGTTTAAACGAAAAGCACAATGCCAGCACAACCTTACTTGTTAACTCCTACAATTGCTGCTATCTTAGAGGTATAACAAGTAGTGGATGAAAATAATTTATATATATTCAAAATTGACATTTGTGATTTATAAGGAGCAGTCTTTGTTTTTTTTTTTTAAGTGTAATAACCCTGAGTTACGTAATCCTCAAGGTTTGAAAAGTCAAGATCTTCAAGGCCTAGGCTACCAGGGGGACAGATATAGGGCATGCACAGTGAAGTCTAGACATCTATGAAATTCAATGGACAATGAATGGATGAAGGACGTTTTTGATGGCAGTCGATAGCAGACAATGGCCTTTTTCAGAAAATGATACAGTGGCAGCCTTTCTTGTCCTTCTCTTTCCGGGTTGGCTCTGGAGAAGGAGGACAGTCTTGCTCCTGAAATTTCCTGCAGATATAAAATGAAGGAAACAGAATTCAAATTTCAGTTCATATTGTTTAAGTCACAAAATCTGAAAAGCTTGCTAGAGAACATGCCTGCTCAACAATGCAATGACTCGCACGACGCAAGGAAGCAACAGGTTTGCACGCATGTGATGTAAGGTCTTGCTATGGTATGGTTTCTTAGTGTATCAACCCAAATGGCTGACATTACAAAACGGATCACAAGTAGCACATATTCATGTATGGCAGGTGATAGAACCACGCGAGCAGCTATCTCGATAATTGCTCATCTGGCTGAGGAACCTCAACATCAGTCGCACACCCACATTCCTGTGGTTTCACAGAGGCCGTCAAAATTCACATCGCCAGGCAGAAAGTTTACCCTGGCTACAAGTCCACCTACTTATTCTGTGCTCAGTTCGCCAGGAGGAATGTTCCCTCCATCTACTTCTGCATTTCTCTGTATTGCCAAGCCAGTCCAACACTAACCTGTTTTCACCTGCTTTTCCCAAATGCCAGTTTAAATAACCCAATGTTTCTATACCGATAGAAAACTCCCCTGCCCCGACTTGTACAAAGCTACATTGCTTCCCAAACCTAGATTTGCATTCTGAAAATAGCACACATATTTTTGAAACATTGATGACAAGGCATTTTCTTGCCAATGTGAGATTACTATTTAGTTTGGCAGATCAAGATTCAAGATAAGAAAATATATTTTACGTAACAAATGAATATAAGATGATAACATATTAATGGCCAGGTTCATGATGGATATTTTCAACAGAACATCAACTCAATTATAGCTTAGTTGAAAAACATGAGAAGAATATTGACAATTCACCATGAAGACATTTTAGTAAAAAAATATTAACAATGTCAAAATGGCTGCACAATATGGTGCCCTTCAGCAATTCGCAGTGACAAGAACAGCACAACATCATGGATGATTGTTGCAAAGAATGACCCGACTGTTAAGTTGAGGTTTCTCAAAGTTTGTCTCATATCCATCTCACTACTGTCAATGTGGATAATATATTTCTTCTCACAGAAGACAACCTCTCCTTTTCAAGCTTGGGTCTGTTGCCCCCAAAATTCTGCTCACCTCATGTTGCAACACATAGCACATGCCACTCTGTTCCATATCTTCCCCATGACGTCATTCCGGCCCAGACTCTCTCTTACCACTCCCAAACGTGACTTCAGTGTAGCTCAAGCCCTGGCCTGCCTCTCCTCCACCGCACCCCACACACTGGCTTTCTCTGCTCCCCTGCTCATCTTTGTGTAACGTTTCTAATTACCCACTGAACAACAAGTGTGGCTCCAATCTATGATCCAGATCTATTTGTGTAAGCAGCAGGATTGCCCAAGACCTGTGCGCAGTTCAAACCCCACAATTCAAGTTTCTCATAACATTTCCCGACCAGCCAATTCAGCTTCCCAAGCTGCACCTGATCAAACTGTTCAAACAAGGATTTGCTTGGTGGCTTAATGAATTTATGGCATAATAAATATCCTCTTCCACCAAACCTGTAATTCTTAAGGAAATCAATCTCCAATCACCCCTTAATACTGCTACTGGGAATTACTTTGGAACTGGTAAAATGTCTCTCCAAAAAAGGCCTTCTAAATATAAAAAGTCCTCCTCCAGAAGAACATAATGGATCCCAAGGCTGTATGTGATTGCTGGTGTCACCTTGACATTATTAAACTTAACTCGTGGGAGAGTGGAACATTTGTCTTATCTAAAATTATAATGTCTCATTTGTGCCATGAGAACTTTAGCCTTTTCATACCGATTTTCCGGAAAAGCAGTTTTACAAGGATAAGAGTATATTTGGAAACCAAGATACCTGAATTCATTCACAACTTCCAAGGGTTTCTCATCCAACCACCATTCACCCCCTTTTCTCCTGCACCGAGTGCCAAAATCCTGGTCTTAGTCACATTAATCTGCAGATCAATTGCATCACAATATTGTTTAACGGAATTCAGAAGACATTGAAGACCCACCCAGAGCCTGTCCAGTAAAATAATATCATCTGCATAAATTAACCCAAAAAGTCTTACCCTGTAAATCTCAGGCGACAAAAGACCGGGGAGTCTCCCAAATTAGAAAGATGGGTGTTAAACAGAAAGGGGGATAAGATGCATCCCTGGCGGAGACCGTGGGAGGGTGGAAGATTATCAGAAAAATGTCCTTCACTGTCCAAGCGGACTTTCAAAGCTGTGTCTGAATGCAAGTGGATCAAGATGGCTAATAAACCATATGGAATGTCTCAACTAGCCAACTTTGACTAGATGAAACAGACTTGAAATCTAGATCATTAAAAATGTACCATGTCAAAGAGAAATCCAGGTTCGGAACTTTACATATTACTTATCTTAAAGCTTGCAGGGGTGCTGAAAGAATAACCATTGTGACATTAGTGATCAGAAGTACACCACAGACTAACTAGAGCCTGATAACTGGGAATAGAAACAGTGCCATTTTGTAAATTTCCAGTGGGTGGCTGCATGCCCTCAAAACTCTTATGCTAAAAACCGGTATTATTACGTTTTAAAACTATGTAGTAGGAAGTCAGCTCACCTTATAACTCTCACAAGTTCATGAAAAGATTGGTCTACATTCATTCTGATTTTTGCTGATGCCTCCATGTATGTTACTTTAAGCTGCCGTGCTAGCTGCTGTCCTTCCTCGAGTGTAACCTGAAAGCGAGAATTACAGGAAAACAGAAGATACTTTAGTTTCATTTAAGGGTAAAGTAACTCAATAAAGTTGCACGATACAAGTCAGTGAAAGAGGGGTTCATTTTAAAAGAAGGCAGGCCCCTTATAGCTGTTTGTACACACACCCAGGCTTAATGATGGAAAATGTCATTTTTCATTATATCACTATTCTGGAATGTATTGAGCGCAAACCTAGCTTTGAGAAGCAACGGCGTGCTTTACAGAGGTATACACCAATACACAACAGAGTGCTTTACAGAACTATGCAACAGTACAGATGCAAAACAGAGCACATTTCAGAGGTAACAGAACAGATACACAGAGGGGCACAGAGGAGGGGAACAGCTGTACAGACTCACTAGATCTCACAGCCCTGTTTATATACTGCACATAAAACACTGGCAGAAAGGCTCGCAAAGGGGAGGCCGCACAACAGGACGACCAAGCCCTTAGAATAGAACAGTACCCAAGAACAGCAGGATTCCCAGGGATTTAAAACCCACCAGCAGCAGAAGAGGTACTGCAGCACAGCCGCCCAGCATTAAGGGCTTGGGAGTGCACGTCTCAGCAGCCGCCTGACTCTCACAGGACTACGCAGTCTCTTCCTGTAGGGAATGTTTGCTGCCTGGACACCAAAGAAGCTTGAACACCCTGTTTGCCAGAACACTGATTCCCAGATATGTGTAAAGGCTGTCAGATAAGGCCGGAGGCTGCAAGTTGTTAGTCGCAGAATAAAGCTGCAAACAGCCAAAAATGACATAGCAGGATGTCGCAAGTATTATAAAACTTTGCAGGAATGACATAACGTTACACACATAGTACAGCCATGGAGGGGCAACTGCAAGCCATTGCATGTGGGATGGTGTGGTATAACAGCATTTTTCAGGCGTTCACCGGGCAATCAGGACTGCAGCTTAGTCGATGGACATTTGCCCATGAAAACTGCCCGAATAACTACAGCGCGATGGAAGACATAAGAGCTTAGCTTAACACACATATCATGACCACTATGCTTAACCTAAAGGTCTGTCAGGCATGATACAGGCACCCGGAAATAGAAGCACACACAGCTACAAGCCCAGAGGAGCGGTCTTCTCCATGCAGGTGTTCTGAACTCATCTGGTTGCGTGTCTCCTAGGTGGTCAATTTTCACCTGTCGGCCTTTGGTCTTGCAATTGTTTGGTAGAGGGGAGCGGGCAGGAAGGACACAAACTGCAACATGTAGGAGTAGGATCAAATGGAGCATGGAGGGTGTATTTGTGTAAGTGCTGGCTATTATGTAACATAATATGAAGCAGTAAACTCCTGTGGAAGAGACTGCATGGCTAGGGTACCATAATCTAGATGAGTTTAGAAGGATATCCTGATATGGACGCACTTAGGAGTGAGGAATAGCACGAGGAGATAAAGATGGTTAGATTACTGGCATAGAGTGCAGGTGAGGGAGGCAAAGGTGGATCCAACCTTGATTGGTTGGTGAATCTGCAGCTGCACTTTCATTCACGCTACATTCCTCAGAGCTTCACACTATACGGCCATCCAAGAGGCACTCTTAAATCCCGGGTTATGCAGCATTATTCGGCCACTTGACTGAAAAGTCAGTTGAGAAGGAATAGCTTGGCGTTTCGAGATGCCTTTCACAATTTAGCAAGTGAACCTTCAGCCTGGTCTTAAACAGTACCACAAGTAGAATAGCGTTGATGGCCACAGGAGGTGCATTGCAGGGGAGTAATGCAAGAGTGAGAAGGTGGGGTAGTGGCAGCAGGGAAGCTGGACAGTTAAACTGTTGAGAGAATAGAAACACAGACTGCGATAGTGTGAGTTTCTCTGGAGGATAGTTCAGGGGCAACAGCTCCCCTTGGAAGCAAGATGGCGTGGAGCAACAGAGGTTTGATCCCGGGTTTACACTTAGAAACCTCTGGGTATTAAGTGCTTAATAGATGACCAATCATAACCAGTTACCCAGTAATGGGGGGCCCAGGGTCATGGACAGATATGAAGTTTAGGAGTAGTCCCTTAAATATTTGGCAGGGGGCCCATCCAGCATGGTAACGGTTGGTGGAGGAGGAGGATCTGGGTAGGTTGAAAGAAGTGCATGTAGCCATCTCGAGAACCTTGTTGAGGGAAAAAAGGAGTGGATGAAAAGGAAAATGCGCAGGCTTGCAGAATAGTCCAATTTGATAATCCCTAGGGTAGACAGAATGTTTGCTGAGAGTTGGGTGAGATGTCAGTGGATTTTCCTTAAATTGAGAAGGTTGAGCCTGTCTGTGTTGGCAGTGCGGTTTATGGAAGAGTTTGAGGTCGCTACTAAAGAGAGCACTATAGGTCCAAGTTATGGGCAAAGCGGCAGAGATGAAGGAGAAGGGAGAGAGGTGTTGCAGGCTAGGTGAAAGAGGACTTCCGCTTGCAGGAGTTTAGAATACGGTAGCATGCAGCCACCTAGTGGTCGATGACGGTGAGGCAGCTAGTAATGTTTCATTTTGTCAGAACAAAAGGCTTTCATAAAGGTGCGCCATCCATTTCTAAACGCAGGTCTTCTTGGGCAACAAAAGGAGAAATAATGCACACATCATAACATTAAGGCCTAAGTTCAACCACTGACTAAAGATTTCAACTCCTTATTTGGAGGAGGCTGTTTGTACCAATCTTCAGTGTTTATTATGCCACGCCCACTGTATTCACTGTTGCAATCTTGCATTCTCTAATTCTGAGAGATGTGCATTCACTGTAACGCTGATACCTATAGTTTGCTTGTCAATGTCAAGCACATGGGTGTGTAAAATAAATTTGCTCCACAGAGGACTTTTTTCATCTGATGTACCTGATTTTTCACACAGGCCAACATATTTAAGCTACAAGTAGACGGATATCAATCGATCAAAAAGCATTATGTACAGTGTAAAACATTGCTTGCTAAAATTAACAAGCTGTCTGTATTTTTCAGCGTGCCCTTCTCTAGCAAACCTCCGCCCCCAATCCTGCCATAAATGACAGAGAGTAAGCTCAGAGTTATGAGTGTGGCAAGCTCGGAGAGATGAGCGTAGGAAGCTAGGAGAGATGAGTGTGGGAAGTGCAAAGAGGTCAATTCCCCACAGCCGAGTACCTTGAACTACTACACTAGTGGACACACTAATCTGGAATGACTCTTCTCATGTCCGGACATAGTGAGCGCCCGCTGGCCTTGAGGCTATGAACGGAAGTAAAAGGAGCCTTAATACGATCCCTTTCATCACTCACTGATAAAGTGATTCTAGATCTCTCAAAACATAGCCTTGCCTGAACCCCAAGGTCCAGCTTAGAGTGGATTGCAGCATCCCCACATGTAACCACATCCCCAGAATAGTTCCCCTTTCCTGTAAGAGATGCCAGGTCCTCTTGAAAAGAAGCCATCTCCGAATCTGTATTGTCTTTATGTAGGCCTTTGTTAGCTGATGAGAGAATATGGAATGAATCCTCTAATGTCTCACCATCATAACATACATCATTCAGCCCTACTCCACCACCCACGCCCAAGTTGGACAGAGCCGGAGATTGTGTGGGTGATGGTTGGTTAGTGGGCACTACAGAGTTCAAGTGCCCATCAGACGAGTCTCCAAACACAAAGGGGGTAATTCATAGAATTCGGCGCACAAGTGGTGAACGCAGCTGGCGCACAGTGTATTGCGCCAGCCGCGTGTGCCAAAACCCATTTCAGCGCACAGCGTATTCATGGATTTCAACATCCATAAGCAGCCGTGGCGCAGCGCCCCTGCAGCAGCGCCAGTTACGCCCCAACCCCGCCCCGTGAGCCATGACCAGCGCACAAATCCAGTACATGGCGCAAAGGCCAGTGGACCAGCATACAGCCCCCCAACCACGAAAACAGGTGTAAAACTTCCTGCGCATGCCTCAGAATACACGTACCTCTCCCGCGGCAGCGAAAACGCGTGTAAAACTCCCCGCACACCCCTCTGAATACACGTACCCCACTCCGCGGCAGGTAAATAGCGTAGAAAAAGCACCCCCCCTGTGGCATGGGCTGTCTGTGGGACATGCCCAGGGTGGATGGGGTGCCTGCATGTATTTGTGGGGTGCGCGTGAAGTATCACACGCGATAGGCCTAGTGCGAGCGGGGTGCGTAGGGAGTTTTACATGCGTTTTCGCTGCCACGGGAGGGGTATGTGTATTCCTGGGGTGCCCCAACGCGAATTGGCAGTGTCTGTCCTCTCAGGTGTGCCCTCTCCACCCTCCCCAGGCCCTGCAGGCAGCCCACAACACAGGGGACTACCCTGCACCCCTGGCAATGCCCCACAGGCAGCCCATCCACCCTGGCCATGCCCCCCAGCCAGCCCACATGTCACCATGCACAAGTGAGCACCGACACATGTCCCCCTGCACTCCCACCCACCTAGCAGTGACAGGCACCTGCCAGCAGGCCCCGACTCATGTCCCCCCAACACGTCATCATGATCCACAATCATGGGCCTTATGGCCACCCAAATCACACCCCACGCCACCCCAGTCCAAACACTCAACCAAGTATTACCTCCACCCCACATTGAAATCCCCATCACACGATACAGCCCAAATCGCAAGTATGCATTTCAATACATTTCCATCACACACGCACATAATGGGTGCATGTGATTGAGAAAACACACATCGTGACATGCATGAAACCAAAGAGAATACCACACATTGAAGTATGAAATAAAAATATATTAAACACAAAAGCAAGGGAATGAAATGAAACACACAATAATGGAAATAATTAAGAAAACGCTGCATGTCCAAAATATAAAATAAAAATGTGTGAAAGCAGAATCCAAATCAATCCAAAAGCACATGGGTCCATAGTGCCTGTCCGTCAAAACAAATCCAAAGTGCAAAAATAAGACAAAACCATTGATCCATGGAACAAAAAAAAAAAGAAGTGAAATCCAGTGTTGAACTATATACAAAGTACAAATCCAGGTTCCATGAGCCCAACCATAGAAAGGAAACCTACAAAAAACCCTAACTAATGAACAACTATATACAAAAAGGTGGGGCATTGTCCAAGCGCCCCAAAATAAATAAAAACAGAAAGGAAACCTAACACTAATTAACTATATACAATGGTGGTGGGCAAGTCCTACGGCTCACTCTGTGATGTCCCGGGCCAGGGCATCATCGAACTCCATGTCGATGTCCCGGAGGCGGGCCTCTTCCCTGGCCCCGAGGTCTCACAGGGATGCAGTCATGGCCTGTTCCAACTCCCTGTGAGTTGCCTCGAGGCACTCAGCCCGCCTCAATGCCCTGCGCATGGAGAACTCCGCCCTGACCATAGTGAGCCGTGCCTCTTCCGCCCGCCGCCACTCCGCATCTATCCGCTGGCCCAACCGCTGCCACACGGAAGACACTCCCATTCCAGGGTCCTCCTGCCCTCCGGCCGATGCCTGCCCCTCTGATATTGATGGCCCCGAGCCATCATCACTCCCACCTTGAGCCTGCTGCTGCTGTCCATGTGCCCTGCCCGATGATGCTGGCACATCCTCCATCTGCTGGTCTCCAGTTGGTGGGGTGTCCACCCCTGCTGGACCTCCAACTCCCGACTGTGGCAGGGATGTGATCTCCACCAAGCTGGCTGCGTTGGTCGGGACAGGTCCACAGGGGGCTCTGGTGGAATCTGGGCCGGAAGACGGCAGGAAGAATGACTGGCACATAGTCTCCACAGAGGAGGAGAGGGCCGCCAGAGTGCTCGACACATGAGGGAACCCTCCGACCAAGGCCCCTCTCAACTGTGCCACGAAGCTCTTCGTGATGGCACGCGTGGTCCCCCCAGGAAGCACGCAGGTCATCACGAATGTCACGCGTGCGCAACGCGACACCAATCAGGACGGACCCCATACAGTCATGGGTCTCCTCGTCTGCAGGTAGTGGAGTGCCAGATGACGTGGGCCTCCCCCCAACCTGCGGACGGGCCTGGGACGGGGCATCCCTGCTGGTGCATGGTGGTGGAGTCACAGGGTCAAGGACAGTGACATGCACAGGCCCCTCCGCGGCGACCTGTGCTGCCTCCTGCCCCTGGACCTGGACTGCACCACTTGCACCAGTGGTACCACCCCCACCAGGCCCCATGTGCGGCTCAGTAGCGGCCTCCTCCTCCTCTGTGTAGACCACCAACCTGGATGGCTCCGCACCGTCTTCCACCATTGCAAGCCACTGCCGGGGCTCATCCGGCCCTTCCGCTGCAGCCGTAGTGGCAGACGCGGCAACAGTCCCCTTGCTCCCGGATGATGGTAATTCCTGGGACGGTGGCTGAGCCTTGCGTCGCCAGCCAGTGGAGGCATCCCTGCCGCTTTGCTCCACAGCGCTGTCTCTGCCCTCTTCTTCACTCGACGCTGTGTAAAGGGAGACATAGAACACAAGCATCAGGGTACTGTACAATAGTCCCCTAGACAGGAAGCAATAGCACATGAGTGGTACTGTCAAACATCACTTCACAACACATGGGTCAATGCAGGCAACACACATGCAGAAACAGGCACGGCGCATGCAATCAACATTAGCATCCATGTACAAGGGCCTCTATTGACATAAATGTTGTCTTCAAACTCACATGCATCATGGGTCATACTGATCCCATGCACACACATCACCGGAGGCTCATGCATCTGGCCTCGCACACCACAGACACAGTGGATACAAGGATGACTAGACTGCAACAGTGAATCAACACATCGTCACGGACATGTGTCATGCATCCATGGCGTTTCAAAGTCACACACACACTACTCCGACACACAGACATGTACACCATACGTGTCCATGACAGCAGCACCCATCTCTCACACCCCATCCATGTCCAAGAACAGAGACAGGCATGCATTCATGTGTGCATTCCTCATGCTGCTCCCCATGTTGCATTGTAACACATGCACCATCCATGTGGTTCATGCATGACTGGTCTCACATGCAGCACCATGATGTCCCTGCACACACACATCCATACATGGCCTATGTCACACATACAGGCAAGTAGCTGACTACCAGCACACTGCAACATGCCCTGTTTCACACAGCAATGTATGGCCACTTACAGCTCAACTCCAGACCGTTCTGCCTCTGAACGATCTGGACGTGGAGCACTGCGCTTATGCATTCCAGGACCCTCGTCTGGATGTTGGTTAGGCTGACCCGGCACACCTCTGCATCCTCTGCCTTCAAGAGGCGCCGGGCCTTGCTGAGGGTCCTGGATCTAAAATCCTCCCAGTGCTTCCGGATGTGTTTGATGCCGCGGGTTGCCACCCCCTCCGCATTGATGGCAACCACTACATCCTCCCAGATCCTCTCCCATCCTTCCTTGTCGGTACGCGATGGTGGAACAGGGCATCATAATGCCCCAGAACGTGCTCCACCAAGATACCAACTTCCTTATCGCTGAAGCTGGTAGCCCTCTGCCTCTCTGGCTGGGGGTCGCCAGTGGTCTCAGATGGTGTTTGCCCCGACATGGCGACCCCCAAGGGTGGGCAGCTGGGCCCTTGGGCTGGGCTGTGGAGCGATGGAATACCAGTCGGGAGTCTTCTGTTCCAGCAGTGGTGGTCACAGCAACTGGACCCCTGCAGATGGCTGACGTGCAGGCACCAAATAGCAGGGCACGTGTTTTGCAGGCAGGCAGCAGCAGATGGCAGGTGGGAGCGTGCTCGGGGCTCTGAGGGGCAGGAAAATAGCCTTCAGGGCAGGAGCGTGGTCTTCCGTGTGTTGTCGCGTGGCCAGCTTGATACGGAGTGACTTGGCACGTGAAAAAAAGTGCACGTCAGTGTGTAATTCGAGGAAAGGCCCTTAGCGCATAAGCGCGTAGGTGACATGACATGCGCGGGCATTTCCCTGGCACGGGTTGAGGGTCCCACGTGGATTTCCATCGCTCTGTGCGTGCTTTTCGTTGAATGCGGTGCGTTTGTTTTCCAGGCATTGGGGTTCACACGCGATTACTTCACAGCAGGTGGGTGTTGGCTACACCTTCTTCTACACGCAAGGCAGACCGTGAGTCGCACATGCTATTTTTCACACTCGGGGTATCCATGTTTGTCTTGTACCTCTTTTTTCACGGGCATACTAGCCTGCGTGTTGATCACGTACGTATTTTTGGGGCTCCTGGCTGCCACAGCGTACTGCATGTTTTTTTACATGCACGTAGGCAAGAGGGGTCGCTTATCTCTTTCTTGCTTTTCGGGGATGCCTGTGCGTTGCGTGACACGTCATTTATCGTAGGGGGCCACTGAATGGGACATTCATCGTAGCTGTATATACGTGTTTTTTGTTTGCGCACACTTTTGTAATATGCAGGGACACTGCCACCTGCCTTCATGTGGCGGACATGTTTAGGCATGTGCGTGTCTTTGCCGTGCGCGGGTTTGCCCTATTCGATTCCATGAATACATGTGGTTCGCCTGCGTGTGGGCGTTCCGTGTACTTCCCAGCAGTACATCCCCAGTTATGCCCTTATTTTCACGTGTTGTTCCCAATTCCGCGCGTTACGCCCCGTGTTCTGCCCCCTTTTTGGCGTGTGCGCTAACGTTGTGCACTTTCACTGTGTGCCTCGCCCACAGCGTTCTAGATGTTGCAATGACGTGTGCGCTCGTGCGCGCCACACACGGATTTGGCGCACATCTAGAGGAAAACACGCGCAGGGCTTCCATGAATCTGCTTTTTCACGCTTGCGCCAGCTTGTGCCAAAATTTTCGGTGCACATTTATTCCATGAATCAGCCCAAAAAATGGGCGGATTAGAGGAGGACATGGTAGGGGTAAAACGTGGAGGATTTGCCAACTTGATGGAGTCTGTCCCGATGGTCTTGGACTTTAGGGTATTATGTTGAAAAAGGGATTTGAGACTGCCTGAATACAGCTGCTGCATTATAGAAGCATGAAATCCGTTAATCTTCTTGGATACCATAATAGGGGGCACAGAAGTAGCCTCCTTCAAAGCCCCAATATCAAACTGCACACAGTCAGCCAGCCCTAGATTTATCCTTTCCAGAGACAGAACTCCTGAATTTTCCCTGACGATGGACCAGAATTTGGAACTTCCATAGTCATGCACCCCCTCAGCAGATACAGATGGGGCTACAATATCCAGATTTCGGGCATGCCCAAGGTCCTGTTTAGTAAAACTGAAGCCACTCCTTAGATTCGGCATCTCTGGTATTACAATGTCAGGTCCCTCAAAAAAGACAGGGCTATTTCTGCTGTTGCAATGTATGTGTAGGGGATATAAAACTGTCAGCCCCCTGGATGGCTCAAAGGCACTATGCCCATAGTCACCACCCACTACAAAAGAGCACAAACTCTGTGCACATACAACCAGAATGAACCGTCTATATATGGTCGCTCGAGTGGCTCAGATAACAAACTGCCAACTCCCTGAGGTGTTACAGTCCAGTTTTAGTTGACAGCAGATTCAGCCCAATGACCAGCCAAAATGAACAATTTAGGGATTATCAGTGAATTATGTAAACATTGTAACCTAGAATCAAACAGTCTTCCCTCGAAGATTGTAGACCACACTTCCTCACCTTTAGATAGCTCAAAGGTGCGCATGGCTAAGTCGGCTATCACAGACTGCAATAGCTACTTGCCAGCTCATCAGACTCCGCAATATGAAGTAACCAAATAACATCCATGTCAGCACCTCAACCACGGCAAGCAAAGTGAAATGCCGTTTCGGCTCCGTCCCAACTCCAAACACTAGCGCACACTTCGCTTCTGCTTTGCTGGAGGAGGACTTTTTAATGCCTGGTTCTTTAAAGCTGTACAGCCATATTACACAGCAGAGCAGAGCAGAGCATAGCAGAATCCTTCACCGTCTAGAGCACAATCCAATTAGTGAATGGTAACACTCAAACATGTGTGCACACTTGACTGTTCTAACTGGCCCTTCTGGAATCTCTTCTGTGATCATATGCTCAACTCAATGTGGGTCATTACGAGTAGGCCGGTCCGGAAATCAAGTGATGGTAACAATGTATACGGGCACCTTTCAAGCCGGATCAACTCCAGGTCTGCTGGTAGCAGATCAAGGCCTGAATCACCGGCACCAACGGTGCTGTATATTCAAGCAACCCATCCCATGGAGTCCTGTAGGACCTGTAGGACTTCATGGAACGAGGCGTTACCTGCATCTCCGCCGCTGGTAATAACCCGGTAATACCGATCTATCGGGCGGTAGAGAAGGTATGGAAGTTTCCCGCTGTCCCTCCGGGATTACCAGCAGGAAACTCATAAGGAGCCAATGTGGAGAGTGGTGCCAATGACCACACCTGGGGCACAGTTTCACTGAAGTTGGGTGATATTTTACCCTGTGCCTAAATGGTTACGATGGAAAACAAAAATTATATTTCAGTGCTTTTTATGGGATTTATAACGGACCTGTTTTTGAAAAAAACAGGTAATATACGTCCATTCAAAGTGTTTTTTTAAGCCTTTCACTTGGTCTGGCATGGCACATCTTGAGGAGTCTTTCTCGTTTTTAAAAGATGCATTCTTTGAAAACAAATACGTGTTTACCTCGCAGAATAATCTAGAGCTTTACAGGGCGTCTACCCATCTATATTCATTAAAAAAACTACCACTATAAGCAGTCGTCTTCTTTTGCGACAGTGCATCTTCTTCATAATGGTTCCTGTGGCGGATCCGGAAAGCAAGTTAACCCCGACTTTATGTCAACACTCACAACGCACTATGCTGTAAAGCTCAGTGCCCAGTTGGCAAACCTCCTGAATGTCTCGCAAAAAAATTACCTCAGCCAGACAAACAAATGTGAACCTCAAACTTGACGTACACGTGCATACATGCCAACCCTCCCGATTTAGGCAGGCGACTCCTGTTTTTAATGAAAAAATCGGGACTGTTTGTTACTGTCTCCCACCTAAAATAACAATATCCCCAATGCATTCCTATGGGGAAAATGTATTCTCCCGATTTCGATGCTGAAATCTCCCTCGCAGGGGCTTCAGAATGTTGGCATGTCTGCACGTGTGTTGTAAAATACTTCAATAAAGAAAAACACATTCCACTGTGTGGACACGTTACACCATTCTGGTCAACAGGCTTCCATAAAAATGAGTAAATGTATTGGAAACTGACTTTACTCTGGTAACTGGGAATACTGGAAACTTTGGGGAATGGAAATACATTGAGCCCGACATTGAGCCCGACTCTGCTGGCCTGATTGGACAGAAGGAAAAGTGGCAGTGCTATGCCAACTAGGCTCAATGATAGCTGAGACTGCGAGGCTAGCCATCATATCCTTGGCAATGCGGATAGCACCAGTACCTGGGTTTTGCAGTGCATGGGCTTTTGGCAGCCCACCCTCGCACAATATAGGGTAAATTACATCCAACATTTTTAAACAAAAAAGAGGAAATAGTGTGGTGTAACTGGGTCGTATGCTGTTGATTCAGCAAGAGTGAGAGTGAGGTTTTGAGTCCATCCAATCTTGAATGGCGATGAATTCCCTCGCCCTAAATAACCCCTCTTTCGCTCAGATAAATTATGTCACTGGCACAATTTAAAAAGAGCTTAAAAACCTTCCTTTTTGATCAAGGAGTTGATTAACCAACCTAACACCACTATCGCTGCCATTGATATGTGATTGATCGCCCTGAAATATCTATTGTTGTCACCTGTATGCTTTTTCTGTATTCTTCATATGTGAGTGCCCTGAGGCTTCGGGCATGTGGCGCTATATAAGAACCCTTTAGAATTGAATAGAATGGCTCAAATTATGCAACTATACAGACTGTTCATTGGAAGGGATGAAACAAAATGCTGCTACAGGGGCATAATATTCACAATCTTGATGTTTTCTTAACTAGGATCTGCAACCCTGATATACTCAGTTTTCAGGGTTACACTACTGGGAATGTGGGAGGGGCAAGCTCCTACAGGATTTGGCTTTGCCACTTGAAACATAAGAGGAAAAAGGTGTAAAAAAAAAAAAATGATGTGTCAGAATGTACTAAAGCAAAATAGGGTGAAAGGCACCAAATATAACGCCACCTAGAATCCAAGTCCAGGCCTCTGGTCTACACAAAGATAATTCATGACTTTGATGAGGCACTGGGTTCCCATAAAGAGTCACTTACAGTCACTAGGTTCCCAAAGCGACCCCAGTATGGTTCCAACTTATCATTGCCACAAATATTTGAACCCTCTGGCGCAGTGTGGTAGATCAGAGTCCTTTACATCCTCCCCTTAAGTTACACAGGGAGTGATCCTTGTGGTCACTTGCTCAACCAAAAGGAGCTGTCGGAAACTCTAAATGGTGTACTCAAAATGGGATGCATGGGTCATAAACTGTGGCAATGCACTTTTATAGAAAGGCACCTTGCTTTCTCTGTGTATATGAATGCCTGCAGTCTTACGTATGCCAATCAGTGGGATGTTGTTGCACCAGAATTCATATTTTGGGGATTTTAGAACCATTTTGTGGGGACCTTCAACATTTTCCTACCCCCTTTTCATTTTTGGTTCCTTGATCTCTTTGGTGGCCACAGGGACTACTCCTGAAGTCCCCCTGCCATTAAATCCCTTAATAAGGTACATGGTATTGGGTCGCACGTAAGGTGCCCATTTCCAGGGGTGCTTATTGGGCACCTTATTTCTGTCCTAATGGTATTGTTTCAGATCAATTGGTTTTAGGTATTAGGGTGGTGGTGCTGTGCTTAATGTTGGTTTTACTAAGGGTGCAAGCCATTACATCATTTATGATCCAATCTACTTTTTTTGGTAGCTTCTCTTTATCTCTGTGACAACGTGGTTGGCTCAAAATGGATTTTCTAACTATGTGGGCTCTTTGTGTGCCATCATGGCTGCCTCCATATTGGTCCTAACTGGCATAGGCTAGTTTGGGTCCCTGGGCAAGCAGCCGCACTTCCTCTAGGGTATGCCGTGGCTTTTATTTTGTATTAAAAGTATTCGTTTATTAAAAACTTTAGCACTAATAACGCTTAAAAAGAGCAATCAAAAAAGGAAATGCATTTCGATATTTAGACATACAATTAAGAAGATAAGTCAATAAAATGCAATGTGCAGTTAAATGCATCTAGTTAGATAAGGCAAAATGCATTGCGTTTCTATACGTGGTTATCCAAAGCCTCAATTAAGATTAACATTAGGCAGTCTACTAGAGACAATCAAATATCACTGCTTTCCATTCGGTAACAGAATGTTAGTCTGTTTCCAAAGGCCATGGACCGCATATGGTACGATAGAATTAGTCAAATAAATTGCTGACCAAAACAGATCGGTAGAGATCCTCTGAGGAGACGGCATGAACTTTTTGTAAAATAAACAATATTTGTCATTTAAAAAAAAAAATTAAGTCAATAGATGGCAAGTCGTTTCTAATTCAGTGGAGCACAGCCTGCATAATCGTTGTGCTTGAGCTATATGTAGTCTAGGACCAAGAACCATCAATGATGGGAACGAATTAAGCATTAGCAGCATAATGAATGTATGATGCTGCAAATCCACGGTATGTATGCATTGGCTTTGGCTAAGTGGTAGTCAGAGTGTTCAACCAGTATGATTGGTCATCTGACCCTCTGCCACAGCCCCTTTTTGTGACTGGCTGCGTGGCAGGGGCCAGGCCCCTTTAACAGAAGGATTTAGGTTCTGCCCTACCTTTAATTCGCTCTCGCTTGCTGGTTTCTGTCACTTGGCAGTAGCAGGTCTATCAACCTGCTGACGAATTTTGCGATTTCTGCCGATTTTACTGTTTTTAACACTTACCTGGCCATACTGGGTAGGTAAAGTGGTTTTGCATATCCAGATTTGGGTTTGTTGCTGCTAGACATCCAATATGTATTTCTTTAAGCCTTCTAGAGACTCCCCACATCTGCTGGGTTTAGTCCTCCACTTGTTTTCTGTTTTGGGGCGGATTTACCGCCAGAAACTGCTGTTTACCGCCAGGATCTTCTGCATAGATGTGGGATGCTGCAGGAGCCCAGACGAGTGCTGAGAGTTCTTCTTTGCACTAAATTGTCAATTTGGGCTGTCCAGTGGGTGCTCCCAGCCATGTTCTCCATCCTGGGACCGTTTGCTACCGTGCTGCAGCCTTCTTTTGTTCATCCTGCTGCTGGGAGACGTCTGGTCGGCTTTTCCTGTCTTTTCTCAAATCGTCTTCACGGGACTTTTCACTCTTGGATTGAAGTTAGATGGGCTGGAAAGAGCCTTTGTTTGTCTCCTTTTTTGCTGTGAATATTGTTGGGTCAGAGAGCAAACCCTGGGAACCGGATCCTGGAAACCGGACCTGTGGAAAAGCGCTATTAATTTACCAGGTTGTTTTGGGTCACTGGAGCAGTTTCCTCCGAAACCACTGATGTCAGTATCTATTCTGGAGCCCTGGAAAGGGTGATTATTCATGATATTCGCTGATGGGTGTCTACCTGGTTTGTGGTAGAGATTCCTGTGAGGCAAGTCCAAACCACAATTCCCCATAGGCTTTCATGGGAGTCTGCCTGTGTTTCTGCAACTTCTTCATCTGGGGCCCATCTTCCTCTGGAACCCTTCCTTGGGATCTCCTGTGGCCTTCCCTGGGTTGATCGTCTGCATCCATTTGGTAGATCAGACTTACCTCCAGTAGCGTGGATGGGCTCTTAACTTTAACCATTATTTCACATGGAACTGTGAACTGACACTGGAACTCTTGAGGTACTTACTGGCCACTGGACTTTTTTTCTGAATCCCCTAGGGGTTCAGTGAGCTCTGGACCAAGTCACCATTTCTAATCAAATACCCTAACATATGAGTTAGGTGCTGTCCATCAAGTCTAGAGCCTTCCATATGTTCAATGGTTGTAATGTGTCTTTAGGACACAACACATGGTTGTGCAGGCTGCTAGCTAACTATCGGCATATTAGGTTGTAAAGTATACTAGTTCTCCCCACCCCTTGTTAATGTATGTGTAATGCTTGCCCTATGCAAAGGACCAACATATTGACATTGAGGTTGGGAGAGTCCTTCTATAGGCATTGCTGGTTTTTAATTATACTTGGTATCTTTTTAATACTGTGCATTGTGAGTGAAGCACTTATTTTAATTGATAGTTTTTTTATGTGTGACTTGATAAAAATATAAATGTTTCAGTACATGTGTGTGTGGTGTGTTGTCTAGATTTGTGTGTGTGAACCACCAGTTGTACCTCTGTGTTGACCTACTACCCCTACCTGAGAGTTAAGTCTTGTTTCTCTGACCACGCTACCAGGGGCAGACTGGCCAATCTCCCATTCTGCCACCGGCAGAATCGAAATGACCTTTGGATGGCCCTGGGGCCGGTTTTATGAGCCACATTAATATCCATAGAGCTGGGCTGGATTTTTATAATTGAAGTTGTACTTGTTACGTTACCTCACACAGCCTGCTGCCAGCTCGCTGCACAGCGGCAATCTGATGTATTTATGATTAGAATGCACACAGTGTCAGTTGGAGAACATCATCAAAGAAAAACTAACACTTTGTAAGTGATAACTTTGCTTTCATGATGCATTGATAGCATGAGTCAAGGGGCTGCCAGTGCTCCAGCCATCCACTGGCTTGGCGCCAGGCAGGCAGCTTCATGTTCTCTTCGAGAGACACCAACAATTCCTGTCAAGGGGGGTGGGCTCCACATCAAGTTTGCTTTTGCCTCCCTTGGGTGGGGCAGGGTGGGGCTGATCCAGGGATGACTCTTGAGCCTCGCCCTCTCAGGGTAGGTTAAGGGGGCTTGTTGATATGTAGCAGGCTGGCAGTGGCAGCGAATCATGCTCAAGAAGCGTCATCCACACTGGTGTGTTGCTGGGTGCCACCCCCAGCACAATGCGCAGATATTCAAAAGGAAGTGTTAATGACAGAGGAGGGAGCAGGCCTCAAGCAAAGTACACCTGACAATGACGAGGGGCCTATTCGAATTGCCTGGCCCAGTCGTAAACTGCAATGGAGAGTCTCTGGCGACATAATTTGTGCAAGTGGGTTACACACAGTGGGCCGCATTACGACCCAGGCGGTAAGGGATTACCGGTACCGGTAAGGGCACTGGTGCCGGTTATCCCTTACCGCACTATTCAGAGGTCCCTTTGCGGGTCCTCCCTTAACGCCTGATTTTACCAGGCATTAAGGACAGGAACCGCAAAGGGACTGGAGGTAATAACGGTATCGCAATTTGCGGTACCGTTATTACCGCCTTCCCCATTCCCATTGAGCCCCATGGGGCAAAAATGGGAATGTGGAAGGGCCATGGTGAATGGGGAATTACCGCCCCCGCCAACCTTGGAATGGGCCGGTAATTGCTCCATTCACCATGTCGGAATCGGTAAGGTTCCAGCAGGAAACCGTGCGCTAATGGGTCGTGATGAGGCCCAGTAAGTAATAAAAACATAGAATTGAATGGGCCAGCAGGGGTCGGTAGTCGGAGAAGAGGCAGTGGCTCTTAACGAGTACAGTCAAGTGAAGTGTTTGTAATTAATTGTTAATATCTCTGTTAGTCGCGAAAGGGCCAGAGCACTGCCACTCAATCAGTGTGTGTCACAGCCATGCAATCATTATGTCAGCATGACTAACACATGCAATTCAAACCAAAAAGGGATGTTTGAGTACAGACAAAAACAAACATGAAAAATAAAAAAAATCACATTTCCAATCAGACTAAATGAGTGTCTTTTGAATGAAGATCAGATTTTCTCAAACACCTTTTGAAGGCAGTAGCATCCCTCTCATCCATGGCATATGGTGGTGGCAGCAGCATGAGATGACAAACTCGATGCGATTTCTGGCGCTGTATCCGGAGCTTGTGCGGAAGGGAGCTGTGTCGTGGTCGGTGTGGGTCATTGCTTGCAACACATGGCTCAGTATGGGCTAGACAGCTGGGGAGGACCGGCCTTTGTAGTACTCCTAGTCCTTACAAGAGTGCACCATGGGAGAGGGAAACACTGAATCCTCAAACGACCCCTTTGTGTATACATAAATGCGCATGTGCAGGATTGCCAATTTGAATTAATGCCTAGAAGCGTAGAAAGGGGCAGCAGAAACCCTCTATCAAGTGCTCCAAAGGAGGAGGCCTGCAAAAGGTGCCAAAATACCGTTCTTATTCACAAGAAAGGTTATAGTAAAAGATTTTTGGAAAAGGGGCCCACAGAAAGCAGAAGAAAGAAAAGTGCTCTGGAGGAGCTACAATAGTTGATCACAGAGACTATCTGTCCCATCGACAGGTGGCAGAATTCAAGACTATTGAATGACCTGGATGGGAGACCAGGCTAATCATTCCCATGGTTTATTTAAGTTAGTCAACATTAGTTTGGACGGAGGACATATTTTCTTTTGACTATTGACAATGGACCAGCACCTTTAGATTTTTAGATAGGTAGAGCATTTCCTTTTGTGAAAGGGAAAGTTAGGCCTTATAATTTAATTAAAAACTTAAATCATGACTTCCGAGTGTACACCTCCTCCTTCCGACTGGCCAAATATGGGAAATGATTTTGTCAAGCGCAACTCATTGCCTCGAAGGAGGCATTCGGGTGCTAGCATCAACAATGACACCAGCTGACCGACAACGGTCATGCCAGTGAGCTGGCCCCTTTCTACAGAATATCAAGGTCTTCAGCTTGCCTTTAAAACTCCACGTAGTTCAACATCGCCTTTAAGCAGGGCAGGCGGTTGTTACGTAGTTTAGGAGCAAGAAAGTCTAAAGATGTACCGCCCAATTACTGATATTTGATCTTCGCCACTATCAGCAAATTAGCTGTAGATGATCCAAGCTGCCTGCCTGGGATTCAGCGTGTTAAACAATTGTGGAAAAAAGCTAGTCCATTATGATGGAGGGCTATTTGGACTAAACAAATTGTCTTAAAATCAATCCTACTGGCCCACAGGTAGCCATTGCAGATCTCTGAGGACTGAAGAGATATGGGCCTGTTTATTTAGATGGAAAGGAAGGCATGCAACCGGATTCTAAATAACTGTAGCTTAAAAATCCCTTAGTCTCAGATATACCAAGTTAAGACAACTTAAGAAGAACGCGTTCCATCACCTGAATTCATGCCGCAAAGTTAAATTGAGGGTCTGTTTCAAGGATTTTAACTAAAAAAAGCAGCTGCAGGAGAGGTCGGAGTCAAACCAGACCACATGGTTCCAAACAGATGAAGCTGGGTTAGGACATGTGTCAATTTTGCAGGCCAAAAGTTAAGCCTATCCAGTTCTACCATGGTTATGGAGATAGATAGTCTCAAGGACCATGGAGGATTGCGTTTACAAAGTAGGAGCTCAGTTTTGTTCGAGTTAAGTAACAGTCTGTTTAGTGACATCCAGGATACAATTTGTTCAATACATGCTTTAGTACAGGCTTTCAACGCAGCCTCAGGTCCTGCCTTATCCTTAGCAATCCCAGAATGGTACATGATTTATAGAAAAGACAGAACCACCGCAAAAGGTGGAGGAGTAGCTCTCCTTGCTAAAAACACTTATGATCTAGGAATATCGGCAGAACATTTCTTCGCCTCAGGTGAAGTAATTACACTGAAAATCGCCCTCACGCACACCTGCACCCTCACCCTCCACATGGTCTACAGACTCCCAGGCCCAATATTTTCCTTTGAAGATGACATAACCTCTCTCTGTAGCCTCCAACACTAAACCCCTCTGAAAAGTAATTATTTTAGACAACCTTAACCTTGGCTTGAACGACTCTCTTGACACCCAAGCATGCCTCCTTGCCAACTCGATGAAAGCCCAAGGATTTACACATAGTAACCCCTCCTGACTCATGAAAAAGGACATACCCTAGATTGGCGGGCTGACAATAACTGCGTCACAGACATTCTAGCTAACAGCCCATGTCCCTGGTCAGACCAGAATACCATCCTCTTCTCTACTACCATAATCCCTAAACCTGCAAAACCTACCCTTCTTACATCAACTTTACCATCAAGAAGTCTAAAAAGCATCAACCGACAATACATGTTAACCCTCCTGCTGCCAATTACTAACACTACTTATCCTCACATTGATCCTACACTACTAGTCACCCTCTACAACAAAACTATGTTAGCAGCTATCGATAAAGTAGCTCCATTGAAACCTAAAAGAGCAAAACCAATAGCGCACGCCAACTCCTGGTTCACAACAGACCCGCAAACCTTACGCGCAGCCAAAAGATCAGCTTAAAGTAATTGGATAAAAATACCATCACCTGTAAGTAAGGCCTACTTTCATGGCCTAGCCAATGAATATAAGGAAGCAATTATCAAAGCCAAATGAGATTCCCATAATCAGAGAGTTGAAAATGCTTAATCAAGTTCCAGAGTACTATTTGCCATACTTTGCGAGCTGGAGTCGACTGCCTCTATCCCGGACCACTCTATTAAAGATCAGCAATGCTGCTCCAAAGTCCAAAACATCCTACCTGACAAAATCACTCCTCCAGAACAAAATTGAAATCAAGAAAACAAAACTAAATCATGACTCCCCAACACCCCTAGCGAATGCCACTACCACAGGGACACAAGTTGTTCACAAATTTGCTTTCACACCATTTGACCACACCTGAAACTATTAAAATCATCAAAGGCTTAAAACCGTCAAAATGCAAAGACCACAATTGCCCTGCTACCTTTATCAAAGAATGTGCCAACGAGCTGGCACCTTTCATCACCACATTCATCAATAGCTCATCTGCCACTAGCAAAGTACCAAACGATTTAAAAGAAGCCTGGGTACTACTGCTGTAAAAAAAAAAAGAAAAAACACTTTGGACCCCAACATTCCAACTATCTTCCGACCCATCACCACAGTGCCATGCTTACTAAAAATCCTAGACTGTGTAGCTTACCAACAGATCCAAAGATTCTTAGAATGTAACAAACTCCAAGGCCTGAGACAGGCCGGCTTCCGTCCCGGCCATGGAACTGAAACTGCACTCTTGGATCCAAAAACACAAATGGACCAGTTCAAGGATAAAGGGGGCCTCTGCATTCTCCTCTTGCTTGACTTATCCGCAGCATTTGATTTGGTCAACCACAAAATCCTTTGCCACCATTTAGCAACAGCTGCTCATTTCTCCCCTGAATCCATTGAATGGATTTAATCATGTCTCTCCAATCATACTACGAGGGTCTTCACGGTATCGACAGGAGCCCCCCAGCCCCGGTCTCTCATGGCATACATCAAGGCTCCTGTGTGTCGCCCATATTATATAACGTATTTACAAAACTCCTCTTCGGCAAACTAGACAAATTGTGTGTCCCGTATACTAATTATGCGGACAACACCAAATACTTCTATCTACCACAGGATGCTATGACACTGACTCAAATTCTCCCAACAAAACCTACCTCACCATCCAGGTTTGGATGGCACAAAATGAGTTCATCATAAGTGGGAGCAAATCCAAACTAAACAATTTACCACAACTCTATTAATTCTTTAATATCAATGGCAATACCATCAATGTTGACAAGGAGATAAAAACCTTAGGGGTCTACATCGATTCTACACTCACCCTAACAAGACAGGTCAATGGCATTGTCTCGTCTGCAGCATATACGTCCACACTAAATGGAGCCAGCAGACCTTTCCTTTCCGCAGACAATTGCATTTCGCTGGCTAGAGCGCTAATCCTTTCTAGGATTGATTACTGCAATTCCCTCTTAACAGGAACCAATACTAGAAACATTAGCAAACTCCAAGTTGTGCAAAACAATGCAATTAGAGCAGCATTGGATATACCTAAACACAAACACATCTTGTCAACTCGACGACACCGTTACTGGCTCCCAGTCCAAGATAGAATTCAATTCAAAGTCCTTTCTCTTACCCACAAGTGCCTGTCAAACAACGCACCAGCATTCTTTAGTAATCAAATTGCAAAAACCCAAACCAACAGACCTACTTGGGCCTCCTAATCATATTTTTCCTCCCCCTCGCTCCTTGTTCATGCCTCCCCCTCCGGCACTGCCAGAAATGTTGTCAGGCCTAGTACGAAAGTCACTTGCTTTGTTCCTCTCCTCCTCCCTCCTCGTCCCGCACCTTTTGTCAACTCTCTGGCTCTACCAGAAATTTTGTCAGGCCTAGTACGAGAGTTGCTTGTTTGTCTCATCTCCGACCCCCCCCCTCCTTATCTTTGTCATAGCTTTTACTCTATCTGAAATGTCATCTGACCTAGTACGATAGTAGCTTTTTATTTTCCTCCCCCTCCCTCCTTATTTATTCCTCTCCCTCCCCCTCCGGCACTACCAGAAATGTCGCCAGGCCTAGAACAATAGTCACTTGTGTTGTTCCCCTCCTCCCCCGCCCGCACCTCTGGTCAACTCTCCAGCTGTACCAGAAATGTCGTCAGGCCTAGTGCCATAGTTGCTTGTCCGTCCCATCTCCTTTCCCCCTCCCCTCCTTATCATTGTCAAATCTCTTGCACTATCTGAAATGTCACCAGGCCTAGTACGATAGTAATTTTTCACATTCTTAATGTCTCAAGGTCTTGCAAGAATGTCATTGTATTTTCCCTTGCTTCCTCCCTTGCCTTAAATTCTTTGAAACACACTGTGTATAGGTGCTATACAAATAAACTAACAGTCAATCAATCAACTTAATCTCTACTCCGAGATTCAGGAGACAGAAAGCTGGTGGATCCAGCTTCCCAGTGGTAGCGGCTAAACTGTGGAATACCCTGCCATTATCACTGAGAAATGACAGATCCTTGTGGTCAATCCGAAAGGTTTAAAAACCTTGCTCTTCAATCAAGACTCCCATTAACTGCCACTGAGTCAAGCCCAAAAAAATCTATATCTAACATGCTGAAACAAGCAAATCCTGTAAATCCCTCAACAAATTAAAGCCTGTAAATTGTTTGTAAACTGTGTGTAATCTATGTACATCTTACCTTAGTCTTCAAACAATGTATGATAATGTATGTTTATGCCTGAGATTAATACAAGACCTGACTGTAGCCATCCCTACTATGTGATTTACCTGTACAAGTTGAAAACTATGTCTGTAGCCAATTTCCTAAGTTCAAGTGCCTAAAAACCTCTGTTATGTGCGCTTTATAAATGTTCAAATAAATACATAAATAAATAAAATGCCTTCCATAGGATCTGGTTTGATACCATCTAGACGGAGAACAAGTCGAGTATCATCAGCATACATATAAAATTGCAGCGCAGCAGAGGAGATCAGATCCGCCAAAGGTTTCATATAAAGGATGAAAAGAAGCAGGCTCATGGATGAGCTTGGGGGAGCAGCACATTTGATAGATTTTAGAGGATATTGAAAGGTGGGCAGCGAGATCAAATGAGTTCTCTCGGTCAAGAAGGATTTCAGCCACTTCCAAGGAATTCCCCTCAAGCCCATATTATATAGGCAACCCAAAAGAATGTCATGTCCACGGGGTCAAACACTGCAGACAGGTCCAATACGATCAAGATTAAGGTACCACCGGAGTAAACCATCCTTTTACTTCATAGAGAGCTGCTGTCACTACTGATTCTGTATTCTGTATTACGAGTAGAAGAAACAATTTATTTTCTTCCAAGAAGATCTGGATTCTATGAGTCACTTCAGCCTCCAACAGCTTAGCAATGTAAGGCAATTAAGAGATAGTGTGATCATTTTCAGGACAGGCTGGATCCAAAGACCTTTTCCTTTATTAAAAGAGTCACTACTGCCTTCTTCAAAGAGGGCAAAAATTGCTTAATATTATTGCAAATATCCATGGAAATTCAAAAGGTATGCAGGACAGGAGTCCATAAGAGACAACATATGCCTTCGTTCAGCCATAAAATGGAGTTCAGACTTCTCAAATAGCTCTGCAAATGCTTCCATTTTTTTCCTGAACCAGATTACCCGGAAAAAAACATGGTAGAAGCATCAGGATGGCAGACTGGGCATGCCTTCACCAGTTTTTGTCTGATAGTCAAAATCTTGGACTCAAAGATATTGGCCAGTTCATCACATAGAAAGTGAGACAATATAATCTTAGGGGTGGATGTATGTAATTCATGAAGAATTTTAAACATTTCCTTACTACTTTGCAAAATAAATATTTTTTTATAATTTAATCCATTTTTGTATCCTCTGACTTGTCTCGGATTCCTCCTGAAGGATTAAATACCTATGTTTCTCCAATGACGTTCAAGATGAAAAACTGTCTGGACGTTGTTATTTCCTGGGTAATGATGTATTAATATGTTTCGTGCAAGGGAGTCTACTACCTGTTGAATGTTTCATGGAAACAGGATAACATGGAACAGGGATCGGATCAAATACCCACTTCCTGGTTGCCTGTAGATAGACTACAAAAACTCCTATCAAAGGCATTCTGCGTAATATTGCTCCATTTGTGAATTCATTTCAGAGCTGAACGGCCTGAATGTGAGGATAAAGGTTGAGCAGTGGGAATCCAGAAAGGTATCAAGGCATGATCTGACCAAGGGAAGAATAGTGGCCTGTCAACTGCTACAGATATCATATTGATAATACATCAAGTAAGTGACTGGCTGAATGTGTAGGCAATTTAACTTTTTGGTAAAGGCCTATATTATCAAATAAATCAATTAGGAATTCAGCATGTATGGTAGCACATTCTACCGAACAAGAAAAGTCTCCCAATACAAAAGGTTTGGAACATAGGGGAACCAGTGTTCAACTTTGTTGCTGATGTGCTCAATAAAGATGGCAATCGGACTAGGAGGGCGGTATATAACAATGAAATCCAAATAAGTGTCATGGTTTAAAATTTTTAAATGTAAAATATCTGCCGTACCTGGAATGTTGATAACTTTCTTAATAATTTGACAGGTCTTCTTAAAAAAAATCTACCACCCGGACTTTTCAAATTCTGTTTTGTATAATTCAGTACAAAAAAGAAGGTGGGTGAGGCGCGCACTCCCGGTCCTGGTCAATTAAACCTGTTGCAAAAAATATAATAAGTAGCTGGGTCAAATCCCAAAATGGACAAATATTCACAGGGTTAGATCCCTTCTGCTGCAAATCAGGTACTCAGTAATAACAGGGTTAGATCCCTTGCTGCAAATCAGGTACTCAGTAATAAACAGGGTTAAATCCCTCAGCTGCAGTTCTGTGGTCTGTAGTTGTTCTCCTCCTAGCGCTTTCTTATCTCAAATAATCATCAGGGAGGCTGTTGAGCAGGTGTGTCTAATTAGACTCAAAGGATTCTGGTAGCTGTAGTGAAAACGTTTTTTTCTGTTCAGGTGACCAGCAACCGACACCCCTCCAAAGCACAAGTCCTTCCCAAATTTGGGGGAGGGGAGAGAACGGTTGCTGGTCACCTGAACAGAAAAAAACGTTTTCACTACAGCTACCAGAATCCTTTGAGTCTAATTAGACACACCTGCTCAATAGCCTCCCTGATGATTATTTGAGATAAGAAAGTGCTAGGAGGAGAACAACTACAGACCACAGAACTGCAGCTGAGGGATCTAACCCTGTTATTACTGAGTACCTGATTTGCAGCAAGGGATCTAACCCTGTTAATACTGAGTACCTGATTTGCAGCAGAAGGGATCTAACCCTGTGAATATTTGTCCATTTTGGGATGTGACCCAGCTACTTATTTTTTGCAACAGGTTCAATTGACCAGGACCGGGAGTGCGCGCCTCACCCACCTTCTTTTTTGTACTGAATGCTATGGGAGTCCCGGGCTCCAGAGGCAGCGCCACGGGGTGACTGTGCCCCGCTTCGGAGAATCATAAAGATGGTTCTCTCCCCTCCCCCAAATTTGGGAAGGACTTGTGCTTTGGAGGGGTGTCGGTTGCTGGTCACCTGAACAGAAAAAAACGTTTTCACTACAGCTACCAGAATCCTTTGAGTCTAATTAGACACACCTGCTCAATAGCCTCCCTGATGATTATTTGAGATAAGAAAGCGCTAGGAGGAGAACAACTACAGACCACAGAACTGCAGCTGAGGGATCTAACCCTGTTATTACTGAGTACCTGATTTGCAGCAAGGGATCTAACCCTGTTAATACGGAGTACCTGATTTGCAGCAGAAGGGATCTAACCCTGCGAATATTTGTCCATTTTGGGATGTGACCCAGCTACTTATTTTTTGCAACAGGTTCAATTGACCAGGACCGGGAGTGCGCGCCTCACCCACCTTCTTTTTTGTACTGTTTTGTATAATGGCTGAATAGTAGAAAGGACCAAAGTCATTGACGGCACTCAAAGAATGCTCCGAAAACCAAGTTTCAATAAGGCACAGTAAATCCAACTGATGGTCAATGATCAAGTTGTGTATAAGGATATGGTTCTTAACTGCAGATCTTACATTCATTAATGCAGCAGAGCTGTTTTCCACTACTTAACACTCTTCATATCACTTTCCAATGGCTTCCACAATCTTCAATAATGGTATTAAGTGATAATGTTGTTTGTAAAAAATAAAATTAAAAAAAAGACTGACTTAGAAAGTCTGCTCTGTCACTGCACAGAGTAGTCTTTCTAAATCTAACCGTCACACCCCTGTCACAGACAAGAGCACACACGGGCTGACAGGTGCAGCCGAGACGAGCACAGGACGACAGAAGATGGAGGTGAGGTAAGTGTGTGTTTGCGTGTCTGTGTGTATGCTGTGTGTGGGGAGAAAGGCTGTGTGTGTGCTTTTCGTGTTAGTGGGGGGTCTTCGGGACATTATGGGGGAGCGAGTGCAGGATTAATGTGAGGATTCGGGGGTGAAACCCCTGTTTTCAGAGGTGAGTGGGAGGTTAAAAAATGCTACTTGGTGAATATTAAAGGCTGTACCAAATCGGCCAAAAACAATCAGTCTTTTTTGTGTGCAGCCTTTAATATTAGTCAATATCACATAGAACCTTAGCAACCCACCCTGGCAGATTGGTTGTTAGGTTTTAATAGTGCTCTTCCTGGGTTGAGCTTCTGGTTTGCAACTGCACCTGTGTCTGGTGATTGGTGCAAGGATGGGATTGGGCATTACGTGTGGGTGCACATGGCCCCACATTAAGCTCTGGGACCAGAGCAAGCTTCATTTGCATTGTTTGCCATCTTGGTTTTCACTATCCCTTTCAAGACCCTCTCTACAGGGCCCTACACTGTGCCCTGCTGTATTGTACTTCCAGCATGCGAATTACAAGCCAGAAAAGATTTGCAATAAGTTCTCGGAATCCGCTGAAGGTATCAGGGATATTCGTTTGTCAGGACAGTGTACCATTATATCCATGGTTAGGGAACACTCAGCTGGATGACAATGTCTAGGCAATTGTGTTCCATTCATATAAGAACCTTTGGCCAAAGGCCCATGAACTTGCAACATTACAACAAATGTGGGTCTTTAGAACTCCAGGAGAGCATCCCTAGAGCTTGAAAATACCCTATCTTTTAATATGGTTAAAGAACAGCATGCTTGTAACATTGTATTCTATGAACAAAATTGACTTCAAGTGAAGGAAAGCATTGTTTTCCTCAATTGGGTCTTGTATCTGCTAAGCAGGAACTTCATGGCTATGTCCGTTGATGAAGTAGCATATTCAAGGAAGTTCTGTGACTTACTCCTGCCATGCGCCATGGACCAAAGTAGGGTAACCAGGGGGATCCTCTTCATAACTCCCTGGGTCCATCATACACTGGATCAAGTTGGCACTGGGCCTATTGAGCAACCCCTTCAATTCCCAGAGCCAGGCGCGGGACTACATTAGAGCAGGTCAATAAAAGGATTATCAGCTGCTGGAGATACAGTCTTGTCAGAGCATTTGACGAACCGCAGGGTTTCGACACTTCTCCCCAGAGGGCAGCCTTTATTTGTGAGGCTAGGGAGGTGAGCCCGCTATGCAACAGTTCCCCTAGTGGTCGTGGCATGTGGGGCCTCACAGGGAGAGACTCCCCTCTTGGGGACAAAGACTCCCGTTCTGTCGAGGAACTCCCTGAAGCCCTCTCTTGTGGACCATCAGTGACATCCTGGCTTCCCAGAAGTCCATTCGAACAAGCCACTGTTTCTTATTGTGATATTAGCTGCAATGTTCAACTTGAAGAAATGTCTAACAGAAATACTGAGTCTCCATAGTTGAAAGCCAACCAAAGTGACGATGAAGAATGAACGAGAAAGGGAGAATGCTCATCAAAAGGGAAGAAGTACCATAATGTTCTGCTGTGGAGGACCCATAACTCTGACATAAAAATGGAAGAGGGACTAATGAAGAGTTGTGAAACCCTGGAAGTTCAAACCTGGAAAGAGCTGGAAGCTGCTGGGAACAGGGAGATCCTCTGTCGAAGGACCTGGCCAGAGGGTGTAACCAAGAGGCACGGAGAAAGCAGAGGGCTGAGCCGTGCAGGATAAAAGAACCGTAAGGAAAAAAGAACTGAGTGAGCGGTGGCATGACCTGTGAAAGGTGGACTGTTCAGTCCAGAAACAGCGCAGATACCATTACAGCACCATTAAAGCCGTGGCTCTGCAGGGCCACAAAGAAGAACCTAGAAGAGTCTGCATGGAGGCAGGAGCCGTTATGAATCTGAATGTCATCCAGATCCTGAAGAAAGACCATGGTGATGCTAGCCTCTGAAAAAGAAGGTAACAGGAGAGGTGGGAAAGTCGGGAAGGATACGGGGAGCACAGACCCACTCAGCCTACTTATCCCAGTGAATGAACAAGTATCCATAATAGTGAGAATAACTAAGGGGCTCAGTCCCCTCATCTCATTGAATGGACAAGTGTCCTTAAGAGGGAGAATAACCATACAGAGGAGAATCATAGTGGAACCTATCTCCCTCAGTACAACAAAACAGAAATCGAACAAAAGAATCATCCCAGTGATTGCGAATGCTATATTCATCACAAAGAGAAAGTCATTTCAACGGACCAAGAGAAATTTCATACAAGACATGTCAGAAGGAAGTAAGGAACCAGAGGAATACAGAGAGCCAAGATCAGGAAAGATAATTCAGTTTGTTAAAAGTATTGGGCAAAGGGAGCATTAAAGAGACACTTCAAGAAATCAGAGACCTAAGGGGTAAAAATCCAAACACAGCGAGGAAACTGAGTTCATCGCCAAAAGGAAAAGGGATGACAGAAAGGTGGAAAGGTCACCTTGAAGAACTAAAGAAATTAATCCAAGAAATAGCCAAGAACCATTTAAAAATCACCTACTAGAGCTAAAAAGTCCTGTCTGAGAGGGGAGTCATTCTCCTCGACTTTTTGTTGATTTCTCTTAGTGGTAGGGCCAGTATAGATTAGCTTCGAGATGGAGGACAGATGGTTTATTTTTTGGACTTCACTACTGGCGACAAGCACCATAGTTAGTTTTGTTAAGCAGAGAAGCACATAGAATAGAGATAGACAGGCCATTTTCTTATTATTTAAATAACCGACTTGATGAATATGACAAACTATTCTGTCACCTTCTTTTGACCTACCACAGCAGGTGCTTCAATGTTATGTATCCCACTTGCCAAATGCCACTTCTGTAATAGTTTTTTTTAAAAGACAACTTCAAATATTTTACTTGCTCTTTTGGCAAGGACTCCAATGTTGACAGACAACTGGTTTTGACAGAGCCTGCCAACATATTTGATGTCAAACGTCACATGAAGTGTACAAGGTAAAATACGATGGCAGATGCATCATCTAAAGTAGTTATATAGGGCTCTGTATACTTGATTAGTTCGTTTTTACAGAATATAATTCTAAATCAGATGAGATGTGTGTCTTCTCACCCAGTTATCAAATTGTTATCATTATGTTTTTACCCGTGGATCAGTAAAGCACATTGTCACTAGAAACACACCGACCACTAATTAAATGGAGAGGGTATAGCCTCCGTTTAGCCTGGGGAAAATAGATCTACCCCTGTGGGGTTCCTAGACAGAATACAATTTTGGATGAGCTTGCCCCACAAGAAATCCATACATGTCAAGGGGCGAGGCCACTGGATGGAAAAAACAAAGCAAGTTGTTTTTGTTTCACTGGGGAAGGGAATTCCCCACCTCACTTTGCGGAGGTCGCTCATTTGTTACGTTTTGGTCATGAGGAATTTACAATCCCTAAGTTATTGATGTTGTTAATGTGTTCATATTTAAGTTTGACACCTTTCTCCCTCGGTTGGGAGATTGAGCTTTCACTTTAGTGGCTAGAAGTCCACCAAGATCAAAAACGCAGATTCGCCCACGTGTGTCATGGGGGTGAACACAAATGTAATCCTCTTATGAGTACCAACCCAACTTCACCAGCAAGAGATGCCTATGTGAATACGCCCTGTGAAGAGTATGAATTCTTCGAGAATAAGATGGGATGGGTTTATCTGCTTACACTGACTGGATCACTAACGCTGTAGATGCCCTGTACTTAGCACTGTTCCAGCAACAGCAGTGCGCTATATAAGAGTTTATTATTTAATAACAAAACGGGGCCTATTTTATGTAAAAAGGGTTTGATTCTATAAGTTTAACTCCTAAGTAGACATTAATTATAACGTGTTAGAGAAGGTATAAGGAAGCTTGTTGATGGTCAGGGATTGCACCAACTATGAAAGAGCAAGGCTTTTCTAGCACTGTCTAGGTTTCTCATCCTTGCAAAATAATGGGGATACCTCAAAGCTGTTGAAGAGGGGTCCAACAGCATTTAGCAAACCATAATGCACTGTCATTCAGTGCCTTGTCAAGTAGCCTATGTAAAGTGAACTGGAGGCTAGTTAACAGTAGGCAGGTGACACTTTTACGAACAAAACATTACATTTGACACCAATTGTCACCCTCGTTCACAATCTGACTAGCAAAGCACCAGTTTAGTTAATTCAGTTACAGCTATGTTTGCCTTGATAATCACATTGTTAACATTTTGAATGGGCAGCATGTACTTGCCCTGCTGTGAAGGGCCTTAGTCTATGAAGCTCTTCATCGGTCGCAACTTACAAGCATTACTTATACAGCAAAACTACATTCACGCAAGTGCTGTGATTGTCCTCAATTCACTATGAGGGTGCACTTGATTATACCTCATATTGACAGAAAGTATGTATGAAATCAAAATTAAGATAACCAAATTCTTTTAAATGGCCATTAACAAAGATCATAATAAATTAACAATAAATGGTTCCAAATTAGCTCAGAAAAACATCGCCAAAATGTTATGTAAATGTTCATTTCAAAACAGTGTTTCTAAGAGTGATATACTCTTAACTGACACATAGCAGAACAGGTGCGAGCAGATGGTTCAAACATATAACTGTAAACTGGTCGAAATAGCAATCACAGTTCAAGACTGGACTGGTGAATCAAGCCTTGTGTCGTTGTTGAATCCCAGCAGGGCTAACTCACCACATCAATGTCCTAGTTTGACAAATTCCCATCACATTAAGGCTATATAAAAAAGTTGTGCTCGGGATCGGGTCCTGTGACCCATCTGCTGTTTATTTGAGTTCATATTCTCTGTAATTCTTCTATGCAATCTTGATGTTCAATACTGTCACTTTGCAGCGTCCGTATATTAGTTGTATGCACTTGGTCAAACCACGTTTCGATATTCTACTTGACGTTGATGTTGATTTTATTACGCAGCTTCTGTTCCGTTTTTTACTCTGATGCTGTTTCGTTTGCTTCATATTTATTTTTATGTTATGCCTTGGTATATATGTACTAATCATTGGTGTTTTGTAAAGGCGCATGTTCGCCAAACACAAAATATTAAAAAATTAAAAAATGCGCTACATAAAAGTAACGTCGTGTTATTATGTGTATTGCATTTATTGTACGTGGCTCCAGTGAAGCCACTCTATGCAAAAAAAAAATGAGTATAATGACAAATTGCACCCTAAATTCTTTGTTGGCTCCCTACTTTTCTACCGTAATTACACTCAATTCCTCCAGTAACACACGTTGGCTAGGATCATACTGAGAATACCACACTGCTATGAACCAAAGCAAAGGGAGAAATTCAACTTCAAACACAGAGTTCAGGGAGTTGGCAATTTGTCTTCTTCTAGAGGTTCGCTTCTGACTTACACTTGCATTAAAAGTGAAAAGTGAAAATGGCAATGTGTTCATTACAAGGGTTGCTTACACATGCTATGCTGCTAAACATTGTATTGCTATGGAGGGAATTCATTACTAGTAGAATCCATCTTGGTCATTCAATACAATGCATGCAGGCGCATCAATGTGCACACAACCATCCGATTCCCATTACCCATTGATTTCCCCCCACCCCCACCACCACCACTATGTATAAAATCAGCACCATGGGTTTTCATACCAACTAGTGCTCGTGACACCCTCTTACCTGTCTTTGATGATCGAGGTCTGCTTTATTTCCAACAAGAATCATGGGGAACTCATCACGATCCTTCACTCGTAGGATTTGTCTTTGAAACTTATAGACTTCTTCAAAACTAATAGAAAAGAAATTACATTTATGGGTAGACCAGCATTACAAAGATGTACCCCAATGTGTTTACCAATGACAACATTCAAAACAAACAATCATGATAACAAACATGCATTCGATATGTGTAGTATTTCACATTGCACTGCACATTGCTCTTGAAAGGGCACCTCATCTGTTCAGAAGAAGAAGAAAAAACACAAATCCCAGCTAAGAACCATTCACAGGTCTTTACATAAAACACGAGTACATGTATACAGACAAACAGGCATCCAAGATTAATCAGGAAATTGTGGTTATACAAAGCTTTTCCAATAGCTATAAGAACCAACCGCTCCCCGTTTTATGAAACCTATATAGCGCCAACTATAGCCCTTTATGTGGCTTGCGTATGGAGGTTCGAATCATTTTCCGTGCAAGATTTAATTTGATCTTTTTAAAACGGGATTGCTGCGAAGTGGGAAAGAAACTAGTAAACAATAGGACATGTCTAATTTGCAAGGCGGATGTTGAAGATTTAATTTTAATTCATTTCATTTTTCTTTTGCCCAGCCTATATTTAAGCCAGTCGTCACTTCGTGCTCCCTGTCCCCAGGCCGTTGGCTTTCAAACAATGCAGACCTGCCTTATTATACCTTTTAAAAGTATTGACACCATTGGTAGCTTCATCACTGCTCTCGTTTTTGAAAACATCACTGCACATGAGAACCAACATTCTAAAAGCAACCAATTGATAAAAGCTTTCCCTGTGCACTGTCACCAGTTGCTCGCCTTGTTGATTAATGACCTTTCCGTTCATAAGATATTATGTGTAAAGATACGATCTAATAATATACGTTTTAAGGAGTTGGCATATTTTGATAACCTCTTTTTAATGTTTTAGTTACCTACGCACACGTGTTTTTTATATTGCATAACAAATGAAATTGTGGGTGATTAAGTTGTGTATAAGTAGGTGTTATGATGCAGTTTGATGGAATGTTTAAATTCTGAATAAACTTGATTTTGTCTAACACTATGTGGGTTTATAATCAAAAAGTCGAAGGAACAAGTTACTTACCTGTAACTGTTGTTCTCCAGCATGGGTCTGGCATGGATTCACATGCTCATGAATATTCCCCGTCATCAGGCTGGGAATCCTCGGTAAAGAAAAAATCAGTATCAGTTTCGTTTCTGATCTGTCTTTCTTAGAAGTAACCAATTACTGATCTCTGGGTCATACTGCCCAAAGCCAATGACTGCCCTCTCTTTAAGCCCCGCCTCTGGCAGCCATCCTCAGATTTGGTAGCACGCCAAGTGGCAGTATGACCAAGTGAAGAGCCGCAGAGGGGTAGGTTGGAGGGTTTGCATATGAATCCATGCCAGACCCATGCTGGAGAGCAACAGTTACAGGTAAGTAACTTGTTCCTTCTCCAGCAGGGGGTCTGGCATGGATTCACATGCTCATGAATAAAAGAATACATATCAGTATACACATGCACAACCACGGGAGGTGGCAACAGGCTCAACATTAAGCAATACAACAACTCAACATTAAGCATCTTTTACCTCCTCACCAGGCTCACCTTAAGCGAACAGGTTGCACAGCACTGCTTGGCTGACCCTGGACTCCTCCCTGGAGTCCCGATCGACGCAGTAGAAACTTGTGAAGGTGTGCGTCGACCTCCACGTAGCAGCCCTGCAGATGTCCAGCAGGGGCACACCAGACAGGAACGCCGTGGTAGCAGCGATCGCTCTGGTCGAATGGGCTCTCGGACGGCCGGCCAGCGGTTGGTTTGCCAACCGGTGACAATGCATGATGCAGCTGGTGAGCCATCTGGAAATGGAAGTCTTCGAGAGAGCCTTCCCTTGATTCACAGACCCAAAGTTCACAAACAGTTGTGACGTCTTCCGAAAACTTTTCATGCGGTCCACGTAGAACTTCAGCGCTCTAGCTACATCCAGCAAGTGCAAAGTCCTCTCGGCCGGCGTCGAAGGCGACGGGAAGAAAACTGGTAACACCAAGGGCTCGTTGAGATGGAAGTCCGACGGCACCTTGGGCATGAAGGAGGGGTGCGTCCTCAGCACCACCCTCGTGTCATGAAAAGTCAAGTATGGAGGCTTGCAAGATAGGGCCTGAATCTCTCCCACTCGTCGTGCAGAGGTGATGGCCACGAGGAACGCTGTCTTCCATGACAGGAACTTCAAAGGCGCCGAATGCATAGGCTCGAATGGGGCTCCCATGAGCCTGGTCAGCACCACATTAAGCTCCCACGCAGGGGCAGGAGCCTTCACCGGCGGGAATGATCGGAATAGTCCCTTCATAAATTCCTTCACCAGGCGATGAGACCACAAGGATGCCCGTCCCGTAGTCCTGGTATATCGGGAGATGGCAGCCAGATGTATTTTTATGGAGGCGTGAGCCAGTCCAGCTTTGGCCAGCGACAGTAGGTAAGGCAGCACTTGAGGGGCCGTAATCCGCAGAGGGTTAATCTTCTGTGCACGGCACCAGACAGAGAACCTCTTCCATTTATGACCGTAACACTTGAGAGTTGAGGACGCCCTGGCCTTTGCAAGAACCTCTCTGCAATCAGCCGGGATATCGTACCTTCCAAACTCTAGTGCTGCAGGAGCCAGGCCTGCAAGTTCAGCGACTGTGGGTCGTGATGGAGAATGGCGCCTCCTTCTCTGTAGAGAAGATCAGCGTCCGCCGGCAGCTTGACTGGTTGGGACGTTAACAAGTCCAGAAGGTCCAGGAACCAGATCTGGCTCAGCCACGCCGGTGCGACGAGGATCATCCTGCACCTGGACTTCTTGAGCTGGTTGATGAGGCAGAGCAGCAACGGCAATGGAGGGAACGCGTATAGAAACAGGCCGTCCCAAGGGAACGAGAAAGCATCGCCCATGCTCCTCGGCTGTGGGAACCTGCTGGCGAACCTCTGGCACTTGGAGTTCATCGCGAACAGGTCGATCTGGGGTTTGCCCCATCGTTGGAAGAGTCGATCCACTTGATCCTGGCGCAGTTCCCACTCGTGGCACAAGCGCAGCTCCCTGCTGAGTGAGTCGGCGATGGTGTTTTTTATTCCTGCCAGGTGGAAGGGAACCAGAAACATCCCCTGGGCGACGGCCCAGTGCCACAGATCCTGGGCCACCTTGGATAGGGCTGGGGATCTGGTGCCTCCTTGCTTCCGTATATAGAACATCGTGGTGGTGTTGTCGGTGAAGATCCTCACCACTTTGCCCTTGAGGGACGGAAGGAACGACTTGAGAACCCAGAACACTGCTCGGAGCTCCAGAATGTTGATGTGGAGAGACCTCTCCTCCGGGAGCCAAAGGCCTCTTGCGTGGAGGTCTCCGGTGTGGGCCCCCCAACCCTCCAGAGAGGCGTCCGTCATCACCGTCTCCAGAAACGCCGGGATTTGAAATTCCGTGCCTGTCGGGAGGTGAGCACGGATGCCCCACCATAAGATCGCCCGACGGAACTCCTTGTCGAGATGGATCCTGTCCTCGAAACAGCCCCTCGCCTGAAGCCAGCGGGCGTCGAGGAACTCCTGTAGCGGACGCATCCGAAGTCTGCAAAGGGGTACAAGATAGATGCATGAGGACATCATCCCGAGGAGGGACTTGATGGACCTCACCCTGGCCACGTCCATGGCTAGCAGGCGCCGCACCTTGCCCAGGATGGTCTTGGTCCTCTTCCTCTGAAGGGGAGGCCAATTGCCCCACTGTATCGAGCTTCGTTCCCATAAACAGTGCTATCTGCGATGGGACCAGGTGGGATTTGGGGTAGTTGATGGCGAAAAAATGAGAAAATCTCCTGAAAAAGCATGAAAACGCAGCAAAAAAACTCGAGAGCTAAACATGAGGACTCCCAACACTTGAGCGTGCGGTAAAAATCTGAGGATGGCTGCCAGAGGCGGGGCTTAGGGAGAGGGCAGTCATTGGCTGGGGGCAGTATGACCCAGAGATCAGTGATTGGTTACTACTAAGAAAGACAGATCAGAAACGAAACTGATACTGATTTTTTCTTTACCGAGGATTCCCAGCCTGACGACGGGAAATATTCATGAGCATGTGAATCCATGCCAGACCCCATGCTGGAGAATTACATATTTTCGAAAGTCAATCTCGAAAACAAAAAGTCAAAAAAAAAAAAAAATTGAATGTTTATTTTTCTTTTTTTTGTTCGAAATGGGGGGTTCCCCCAACCCCCCTTTTTGTATTTTTTTTATTTTACCCCTTTTATTTTACCTACGAAACCCAAAAAAAACAAAAAAATAAAACATTCACATTTTTTTTCGACATTTTGTTTGACATTTTTGTTATTCAACTTTATTTTTTCGACTTTTTGACTGCACACCCACTATGTGTCATGTTTTCACCATCACTGGGTTTTCAGACAAATGGTCTACTGTCTACATTACATGCTAACCATGTGAATGCCACAGAATAAACGACAGGCAGATTGTGAACTTCGCATTGGTATTCCTATTCAAACCTATTTTACATGGTCATCAGAGCACTCTGACACCGGTGCACAAGTTGACATGTCTGCTCCTTGAAAAGCACTGAAGTCTGATGGCAAGAAACAGCACAGGCATAATTTGCATTTCTCTAAAAGGAGAATGTGAGCCATACCCTGAGAACATGGCATTGTCTCCAGCTGTAGCTCAAATAGTTATTTCACTCCGTTCTTTGACATACTGGTCAATGTACAACGCAAAAGACCATCTAATTAGGGATTCCAAACATCATATAAAGTATATGATATGATATTTTATTTGTAGCGTGCCCATGCACAAGTGTTTCAAAGCGCGAGGGGGCAGGAGAGGGGGAAAAGGGTGGCCAAGACAACGATCTTACTAGGCCCAGTGACATTGAGATCGTGCAAGTGCAGGCGAGAGGAAAGGGGAAAAGTGCCAGACAAGGCATTCTGAGTCCCTATCTGTCCCAATATTATCCTTTGAAATGTGGCATCCCAAAGCTATCAGCCTTGTCCCCATCCTTCTTAACCTCTAAATCCATCCCTTGATGGCTCTTCTGCGATAAGCGGAGGTTTCCTTTTGTAATTTTGCCGAGGACACCCAGATTGTGATACACCTAAATGCTGGCAATGTCAACATGCTGTCTAGCCTGCGTAAAAGAATGAATGGTTGCCAACTCCTTAAAAATATATCCCAGTAAAACCGAAATCCTGCTGGTAAATGAAAACCGAACACGTGAACCCCTCTCTGCTGGTCAAACTCGTCCGCCCCGTGCCCTAATCCGATTCTTTCTAGGCATTTATTTTGAGCAGAATTTACTATAAAGAGCCAAATCTCCTCTTTGAATAAAATGTGCTTAATGATAAGAAAAATCAGGCACATTCTCCAGTTTCTTTTTCTCACCAGGTAATGGTTATAAATTCCCTCATCTCCTCCTACTTGTATTATGGAAATAGCTGTTATCTTGAACTTTTGAAATATGCTCCAGAAAGTATAAAACTCAGACTGATAGTGAAGTTTAGGAAACATGGCCAGATTAGCCCAGCGCTCCAATCCCTGCACTACCGTCCTCTGCAGAAGCAGATTATCTTTTAAAGCACGGCATGGTTCACACAAGGCTCCATCATCCCACAGCTACTCCTCTAGTGTCTAAAGTATTCCTGTATAGTCCCAAGTGCGCTTTCTGACCCATTCTTGACAGGAAACGTATTGTTCCGAAATATCGGAAAGAAAGGCAGTGTGGTCATACGTTACCTATTAAGGCCTCCAGAATCTGTAATTCACTGACTGGTCCCCTCTGTGGAACATCTCGTCTCCTCCCTTTCAGGACATCTCAAACCCTTCCTACTTGATTGACTCTTTTAGCTGCATCTGAGCTGATGACTGAGCACATACAGTCACTTTTAGCCAAGACACCCTCAGGTAACTCGTTGTGCTTTATAAAACACCCATAACAGAACATTAAAAAGAAAGGCATTTAGGCCAAAGGTCAAACGTCAGATGGGAAGCTGCTAATCATAACATGACTCCATCCATTATAGCCCACTTATTGGCCCTCATTAGAACACCGGCGCTAAACCATGGCGCTATTAGCACCATGGTTGGTGACAGTGTTGCAACGGCTCCGCCATGGTTCAATGGGGAATTAGCACCCCATTGCAAGGTTGGCGGGGTGGTAATTCCCCATTGAACCATGGCCCTTCCCCATTCCCATTTTCGCCCCATAAGGCTCTATGGGAATGGGGAAGGCGCTAAGTATGGTACCGCAAATTGCGGTACCATACTTAGCACCAAGGTCCCTTTGCGGGTCCCTACTTTAACGGCTGGTGTAGACCAGCCGTTAAGGTCGGATCCTGCAAAGGGACCTCGTAATCAGGTGCTAATGGGTTAACGGCGCCGCAGTCTTTTACGGCGCCATTAACCCATTAGCGCCAGGGTCGTAATGAGGCCCATTGTCTACTGGGGAGGAAGTAAGAAAATTGGATAGATTGGAGTTTTAAAGGACACTTGTAATGGTTCAAATATCCATCACTGTGCATCCCAAACCTCTCTCCAAAATGAAGTGTAAAGTTCATGTGACTGGATTGTCAAACATTCTTTGGGTATATTGTCAACACTGAAGATTTTGCTTAACCCCTTAAGTGCCAGGCTATTATGGAAGCCTATGCAAAAAGGACAAGCGTACGCGTCCTTGGCACTTAGTGTGCTTTCGAATAATCTGCTCATTGTGAGAGCCTGCAACTGAATATGTACCCGAAAGGCAACTTGACTGCAGAGTGTGTGAGTAAATCCCCATCTATATAGTTTGCAGGTTGACTACTGCTGAAGAGTGCTGTTTTGGTAAACGAACTAAACAACACAACACAAAACTGCCAATAATACACAGCAAGAGCAGATTCCCCCAGGAAACAGAGATTGGAAACACATTCTCTAAAAAGAGGCCGGCCCATTTGTCTCGGGAGGATAGCTCAGCGGCAACGTGCTCGCCTTGGAAGCAAGACGACACGGAGAAACAGGTTCGATCCCCGGGCTCAGAAACCTCTGGGTACACAACAAGTTGCTGCCTATTCCCGGAAGTCAGTAACCTATTGAGGTAATGCTGAAGAGTAGCAGAATGGTTTGCAAAGAGTATGAGCAAATAAATAGTCTGACACAAAAAGCAAATGGGTTCATTTATTTATGAAAATGGATTACGGTGGACTCTGCTAGGTGCACAGAAATAAAGAACACATATGCAGCAGCAGACTCCTGAGACTGCTTAGAACAAAGGTTTCAAGGTAGGGTGAAAACTATTAGGTTTTCAAAAGCACCCATCCGCACTCCTTGCAGTCCTGCCATCTGCTTCACGTGAATAGGAGGCTGCAAGAGGAGACATGACATGGATGGGGAGTGCGAGGAGCCAGGAATGAAATGCGGACACAGAGGACTCGTGGTGTTTTCCATACACTTTTATTAAATGATAAAGTGGTTGGAAATGCCTCACTGTCCCTGATCTAGGAGGTATTTCCCTACCTCGACCAAAACTAAAGGTCTGTCCTTTGTCAAGATGTCCAAAGCAAAAATGTCCTGTGTCCGGAAACCCTATCCTATCCTATCCCTCGCATTCTAAAAGTAACTGTAAGGTGTAAAGGACATGGGCCTCATTACACGGTAGGCGGTGGACCAAGGTGCTATTAGCACCTTGGTCCATGCCGGTAAAATACCGGCACCACCTTGGAGGAAAGGGGAATTACTGCCCTATTCCAAGGTGGGAGGGGCGGTAATTCCCCCTTCCCCCATTGCCCGTCCCCATTCCCATTTTTGCCCCATAGGGCATAATGGGAATGGGGAAGGTGCTAATTACGGTACCGCAAATTGCAGTACCGTAATTAGCACCCTGGTCCCTTTGCGGGTTGGTTTTTAACGCCTGCTAAAAAGCAGGCGTTAAAGTACCAACCCGCAAAGGGACCTCGTAATCAGGCGGTAAGGGTTAACGGTCGGTTCCCTCCCACCAACGTGGGTTGGAGGAGCTGGGACCACAGGGTCCTTTCTTCTATTTTTTCTTTTTTTCTTTTATTGTCCCCGACTTCTAATGTAATTGAAGCAGGGAACACCCTTGCAACCCCCGAAGCTCATAATGCTGAACTAGAGGAGCGGGGGACAACGCTCCCCATGTTCGGCATTATGGAATTCGATTTTTTTTTGTCCCAGCGCAACACGCAAGTGAACGAGCATTCAGTATTTCTTTTTTGTCATTTTGGGGCAATATCTAACTCAAGAGGATAACTCCCCTCCTCTTGGTGTTTCAATTTATTCCAGGGGGAATATCTTCCTCCACCAGGTCCTTTTCACATTCAACATAAACCAAAAATCCTAAGGGCATGAATCTTCCTTGGGATTCTCTGACTCACAAAACAACACCTGGTATACTCCCCTGCCCGGTTCTTTCATATAGCTCCTTGATGCAATTTAGGTGCGGGTCCCAGACTCGCAAAACACCTGGTATACTCTCCTGAGAGGTTCTCTCATATCCACAGTCCCTGCAGTTTAGAATCCTAGGGCATGGGTCTTCCTTGGGATTCTCTAACTCATGAAACACTTGGTATATAGTCTTCTGCCAGGTTCCTTCCCACATTCATTAAAGTCCACTTCACCCACTTGGCTATGCCTGGTATACTCTCCTGCCAGGTCTTTTAACATTCACTTCACTTTCGTTCTTTCTGCCACACTGTTTTCCCCATGTATGTTTTCCATTGTGGCTATGGGTTTCAGACACTTTCTCATGGACTTCTAGCTTGCAATCAAATTAGCCAAGAGGCCCTATTACTCTGCTCAAGGTACCCCAGCTCTCATACGGTTTCCTTCATTACACATAAACCTTCAAAGCGCATCGGTGGCCTCGTCCGTCTGAGCACGCTTATCGGTTCCCAGTAGCGGTGTCGGTGCCCCTTGTGTCTCCCATTTCTGTCTGTGGCTTGTCGTCGGGTCTGTGGAGCACTTAGTTTGTTCATCCGCTTCCACCACACCTCTGGCTCCCTTTGGTAGTTTCTTCTCTTCTCAGCATCCAGTCGGCAGTGCTTTGACCTGTGAGCTTCTCTGCACGGTGCTTCCAGGCCTTTCATGACTCTGCAAGACCGTCTGCTTCCTCTGGCTGTTCTGACCCACGTCCGAAGCAGTGAGTTTCCTGTGCTGCCACCAGCTGCTGTACTCCCAGTCCCTCTGCTTGGCTATTCTCACCAGAGCTAGGTAAGAAGACGGAAAACTCTACTTCTCCTCCCAGCATTGTTTCAAACCATGTTGGGCTAATCAGATTCTTCCAGCTACTCGACTGCTGGTGGTGCTTCTCATTGAGAGCAATCATCATTGCTCCTTGCCTCTTCCTCATCTCAGTTTCTGTAACTTTGTTCATTATCTGATATCGAAGAGTACTGTCAGTAGACTTGGCAAGTTGTCAAAGGAGATCATGGCATGGAGAGTGGAGGGAATATCCCTAAAAGCCTATGTGCAAAAAGTAAGGTACGGTGTGCTGATGCATGTACTGTGAAGGAATTACATTTGCATTATCTAAATCACTGCAGAGCACTTAAATACATCATTAACATACATTATATGCACATGTATTCCTGCACCCCATAATGAGGGGAGGGTGGGTGGGCACATGTGACTTTAGCAGAAAGAAACTCCAGAAGACTATTAATAGTGAGGAACATATGTCTGCTGAGACTTGTGAATCCATTTTAGATTCACATGCTACACATACATTGCCAAGCAGCCCTTCCGCTTTGTCTTTGTATATAGCCCTCAAAGTTTCCTATACTGAGAGCATGTAGTCTACCCTTGGCTTGAGGCAAGTCCATTTGGAAATGTACAAAGATTCAAAAGGTGGTAGCATGAGTTTGTGTAAATAGTGATGTGATTCCAAGTTTGTGCTATGATATTATTATGATGCAAATAAAATCAACACATGATTTGGCCCCACACCTGGGCATTTGCAACGGTGAATGCAGCTACAAGCTGACAAGTGACCTACAAACAGTCAGTTTAAACATTAAAGGGATAACGCAACTGCCATAGAGAGGAGAATAGGTTGTGCCACACAAGTAGAGCCTAAACGCAGTGAGCACCTACAAGCTTAGGAAAAGGTTGCAGCATACCCTGATAGGGCTTGTGAGGAGCTCATGGTGGCAACAAGTAAGATAGACACAAGGTATCACAGTTCAAAGTAAAACTGTACGCAGGTTGGAAAAACGCCTAACCTAAACCAAAATCTAAGATGGGAGCAAGCGTCGACCATCAAATTAAAAATAAGGCAGTCCTGGTGGCATGTGTCAAAATAAAATATATACTAAGAAAACTATTGCCAATCCAATCCTTACAACTAATACAAAAAGGCTGTGGGATAGTTTTCGAAAAAAGAAAGAAGTGTTCTCAAATAATATATCAGGATGAGGTAGCGTGGGTCTCTCTTCCCCCCTTTTGAGCACGGGGTAAGGTGGGATCTTGGAGCACAGCACACACTCGAGCTTTCCCAGCATGAGTCGACAGTTCTTTCGAAGTCTATGAGGAGCCTCGATGGCCAAGTCTGGTTTCTCTGGAAAGTCTCTTGCCTTCGAGGGCCTGAAGTTTTCAAACAATAAAACAAAAGTTCCTTCTACAAAATAAAGGTATGTTTCCACAGTTCACATTGGGTGATGGTTTCACTCCTGGGTCCACCTCTTACGGGCACTGACTCCTAAACAGTCCTCATTGACATCAAGGACTTCGGGGGTTGAGTCTCTGGTTTCCGAGGGCCTGATGGATTCACAAAACATCTAACAAACTCAAAGCTCTGTCTCATATATCTCTCGGGTGACAGCTTCACCCCTGATTCCCCTTCTCTAGGCGCAGACCCCTCAGAATACTTTTGGGTGATGGTTTCACCACTGGATCTCCCTTGGCCAGGCTTGGATCCCAAATGACAATCGGGATAGTGTACTTCTCCTATCTTATAGCGTCTCTTGGTTTCGCCCTCGTTCGGGCTCAGACTCCAAATGACAGGTGAGACAGTGCATTTCTCCTGGGTTTCTTAATGTATTTTGAAACAGTTCATAGTGGACATCCCTCGGCCGGTTTCATGTCTATCAGCACACTGTTTCTTGGGACTTTAGACTCCCCCCCCCTTCTCATCAGTGTCCCTCTTCCGGATTTACACTTGCCAATTTCACATTCACATTTGTTTGCAGGATTTACTTCCTTTGCTTTCTCAAGTTCGTAGGTAAAAGACTTTCAACTGTATGGGATATTGCTTGACCTCCTGTATCACCACTTTGAACCAAGTTGGCGGCTCTCCTACGGCCTTCTGGTTTCTGCAGTTTTCCTTCACACGGGTGCTGGTTCCCTCTGCAGCTGGTCTCCCCTCAACATTTTTATAGTTCTTTGAACTTTCTCAACTTTGCCACTTTCATTCACCATAGCCCGGTTCTTTTTGGTTCTCCCCTCAACTCACTGGCTGTGATGAACCACTTTGCTTTCTTCTTAGCTGGAGTCAAAGCTAGTACCATGGTAGCAGGAGTTTCCTTCACTCCCGTGTATCAGTGTCGACATGTTCCGTGTACCATTGACATCTTTTGCAGCACACATGGGCTATTGCCCTCGGTCTTACGATTCCCTCTGCGGAAATTTCGTATGTCTGCGTCGGAAAGGCCAAGAACGTGTCTCTCCTTGTCAGTCTCTCGATATTCACTGCCTTTCTCCTCCTCTTGAACTGCCGGGTCTGGATAGCTGTCTCGTCATGCGGTCTGCCTTTCTCATACTGCGCTCTCTTGCTCCACCTTTTATCCCTGTGGGGAGAAGGAAGGGCCATTAGGAGTGTGTGATTTGTCCATTGCCTGACTTTGTCCGACCCTCGTTTCGGGATATGTCAGGTAAATAGTCTTATTACATGTCTGTTGTTTTCTACATTGGGTAAAGGTGTTATCAGGAATTATAGTCTTCGTATTGGAAAGTGGGGGTTGGAGTGTCAGAGAATCTTACTGGACGTGATAGGGAAAGTTTGTGAAATGGACTAATATGACCAGGATGTAGAATAGAACATAAGGGATTGTGGGAACTGTAGTAATTTACCTCAGCAGGTTGGGAGTGAGGATAATAATGATCAGAGGGACAGGAAGAAGAATGATTGAGTTTGTGGGGCAAACTAGAATAACTGGGATCGTGAAATGAACGGAGGGAAATGTGGGAACAGTCATTTTTTTGTCAGGGGAAAACTGGGTGCTTGGGACAGAATAACTAGAGGGATGGGGAAAGATGGGGAAAAGAGTACCCCGTGTTCTTTAGGTTAGACACAGGAGAACAGGGATTCTGGGGTAGACAATTCTTGGGTGCAAGTGGGCTTTAGATCTTAGGTGATCGGTTATATACAAATGGGTCAATGGATTTGGGTAAGAGATTCCATGGGAGGAAGGGGGGCAGATGTGGCACAGCCCACAAAGGCCTCAGAGATTTCACCCTCCTCCTCTTACCGCTCAGTATCATATTGCATCTCCCTTTGGGCATCATCTTGACCATAACCCTGGGGCTCCCGTACCCAGGTGATCTTTCCCTGTTTGTCTACCTTTAGGGTTGGGATAAGAGAGGGTCATTCCTTTCTTGGCCACCTGAATAAGGGATTCTCAAAGTGCTTTGCATACAGTCCCAAGCCACACAATATTCAGACTTTCCGCTCAGGCGGCAAGGCCATTAAGCAAAGGGGTCCCAACAGAGAATCAAAACCACTAGATAACATTTCTCAGAAGTGCACAGCATGTAACTCGAAATGTTAATTAGTTTCTACTGGTAGCAGTAAGAAAATACAGATAGATTTTTGTTCACCAGCTATCATGCGAAGAAGCCTCTTAATAAACTCACAGAACAACAAACACGGGTTAGAATAGCAGAACACTCAATAAAAGGACAAAACTGAGTTCTGAGCAGAGGTCCCCTACCACATGATCTGAACAATGATGATTTATTCCTGGCTTACCTAGACAGCACACCTGCTATTTCCGTGGTGCAGTCTGACACAGGGACAGCACCAAGGCGATGAGAAAGTTGGTAGATAATGGTTTCAGGTTTGGGAATGGGAAGAGAGAAGACATCTTCAAACTGAATCATAGCAGTTCATCTCTCTTTCCTCACCACGCATCCTGGCATCACATTAACTTGCCTAAGGTCGGATGAGCAAACCACCAACCATCTAGAATTTTGTCTGCCAGGTTGGCTACCAGGGCATGGTGCCAACCAATAAGGTAGTAGTATGAAGTGTAACAATTGTTTAGTAGGACTACCTTAGGATGAGCCATCAGTTAAAGAATACCAATAGTAGTAGCCTTTGCCTATAGGATGTATAGACATTATATCCAACTAACCAATGAAAAATATGTTTTCTTATCACTAACCATGATGCCTTGTAGGACGGGTTTTGCATTTAAAAGCTTGTGTTCTATATTACAATCTTTGAGAATGTTTTTTTATATTCCGCCAGTCGTTCATGTTTGAACAAAGCTGGGTGTTCTCGCGCACTTTTAAGTTGAGTTTGTTTTATTATTGATGATCAATTATTGATTGGGACCACTTTAACAATAGAGACTGGTGGGTAAATCATTTTCAACCCGTCCATAAAAGCTGGAACTACTGGTACCATTCCCCGTGTGTTTTTGATGTGGTATATGCATCTATACAAGTACCTGTATAGATGCATATACCATGGCATATACCATCAGTCATTGTTTTTTCATTGAACAACCTTTAGAAGGTGGTATTGTCCAAGTGCTATTGGGTTTGAATTTACCCCTGCTAGCCTTGTTGCCATGTATTGTGGGGTGTTGGAACAGTTTGAAAGGACCGATGATGTGCAGGTGTCTTTTCTGTGTTGTACCTCTTTGGGAGAATGGGTGGCTTGAAAGCCTCTTGAGAGCGTTCATCGTCTCAGTCTTTTGTTTGACCTTTTATACGGCCTCATTAAGGTCTTTGAAGAAAAGATTTGTTCTTCCAAACGGCAGATCAAGCAATGTGTTTTGCATCTCAGGGTAAAACCCAGTAACCAGGAACAACTCTTGATCACTACAGAATTAGCACCACATCTCCCTGATGTTTCTGCCGCATCAAGATGACTCTTAATTGTGGTGGTTAAGGTCACTTAACCCTCTGGCCAATTGCCTGAGGTTGCACATGGACATCCTCAGGCATTAGCCTGACAAAGGCCTGCATTTTGATTCCACTTTGCACAGGCATAACAGCCTAGAGGTCCAGTAATATTGGATATGTAGATGTTCTATGCTGCAGTGAATGCCATCTTTTGGCCATGGCATATATATATGTATATATACACGTTTGCTTTCCTTGTCAATGGGGGTTTTGGCTGTGGATGCAGCAATGGCACATCTGTTCCTTGTAGTAGTCAATACTAAGGAGTTGGCTTTCAGTTGGTGACAGTTTATACTTTTCAATGCAGCCATTGGCATATCTGGCCACTGCTGGAGCTAGACTAGTATGCAACCGCTGTTTTTTTTTAAGGGAGTCCATTGCAGCAATGCAGTGGGTAATTGGTTTTGGTTCATCCAGAATTTCCTCTATAAAAACGTGTTCTTCATTTTCTTTTTGCTTACAGATAATAAACCGCCCATCAGCTCACATAAGGATGGCAATATGTGTCCATTGATCCTTAGTTAGTGATGCTCACATTGGTGGCTCTTTGCCATCTAGGAAATTCATGGTGACTCCTTGACTTGAAGGGGATTCATGGCAATACTCTTCCCACTCACCAGTTGCTTCATCTTCTAACATCTTCCCCTTCAGTAATGGTCTCTTCCACTTTTACATCTGCTGGGTGTACATAGAGGGTGCAGGGCAAGTGTGGTTCCCAAAGTTATTTGTGGGTCTTATTGGTTTTACCTTTTTCATATAGCCTCACCTTCCTTTAGAAGGAGATTGCGATTAGCTATAGCTTACATGAATGAGAGTTCCTATAAATAAGCTCCTGGCAGGCCATAGGGCTAACCTTTTCACCTCCTCTTCTTGTGGTTCACATTGTAAGAATGAGTCCTATGTGGCTGGTGAATGATTACCAAATACAGAAAGAACCATACAAGGTGTCCTGTAAGTGAATTCCAATGTACAACGCATGCTTGGGCTCCTTTATATCATCTTTTTACACTGATGTTGCTGAAAGCAGTGGTTGCTGACTGAGGGTGCTATGTTTTTCAAAGCGACACCTATCTGCTGCATACTCTTCTGCATCTTGCTTGTCAGCACCAGACCGCTCAATGACATATTTTTGGGTTCTGGACTTATGACTTCAGGTTTGGAGATTCAGTCTTCTGTGTGGCTTTTTTTGCCCATTGGACCATCAGGCCCCCATTCAGATCTTACAGGTGGGTTGATATTGGACCTTTTTTGACTTGGGCTTCTGCGCATCTGTGGATGTTCTGGTGGATACTACAACAGTATTGTAGGTTGTATTTTTTCTCCACAGATGGGGTGCTACTCTGAAGGTGCCTTCTGTGTACTGTGATGAATCCTAGGAATCCCTCACTAATTCCCTGCCTAAAGTCTCCTCCCAGGTGGCCAGGGAAAGGCAGACGCTTCCTGACCCTGACAGTGGTGTACTGTGGGACGATAACCTGGAAGATAACAAGGCTCAGGGGAGTGAGAGGATTCCATAGGATGAGACACAGTATTTGTCTTCCTCGGAAGAGGATATCGATGTAATGCCAAAGTATTTAATGGCTTGCTGTAACAACCATCTTGCAGTACCACAAAATCCACATGTAGAAAAAGGTAAAAACACTCAGAAAAACCCAAGACTAGAAATAAAAACCTTTTAAAAACTCCAGAGATGTATAAAACGCAAGACCTCTGTTATACCCAAAGGTATATGGAAAAGGAATTCATACATTCAGCAACCTAAAAGAAATGCCTTTTCCATTTCAATCAGGTTTAGCCACTAATCTTCACAATGTTTCTTTAAAACATGTTATATAAGAACACAATGAAATGTGAAAGTGAAAACGAAATAAGAAATCCTAATTTTGTCATTAGGGACTTCATGTCCCATAATCCTCCATGTACTGGGACAAGGAAGATGATTGAAGAGGTGCAGTATTATAGGAGGGGTCAGTTAATTAATCCAGACTGCCCACACCTAAGGGAGACTGAGAGGCTTAAAGGGCCCCCTCAAGTGCACGCAAGTAATTGTGCTGGGAGAGAAGGAACAAGCAGCAGCAGCAGGAATCAGAATCAGCGTGGTGTATGCAGTTTGTCCAAACCGCTGGAAGAGAAAGAAGACGCGGGACCCTTGCAGGGCATGGAGCAGCTGTCAGTCATGAGAGAGTCTGTACATCAAATCCTAGATTGCTGAGGTCAAGCAGCGTGAAGCATTCGAGAGGGAAGCTTGTCCTCTGGCGATCAAGTTTGCAGAAGCTGCTCAGCGGGAAGCGAAGACGAAGGAAGTTTTCCTTTCCCATGGGCTATCTCAGGTGGCTGGCATGCACCAGACGGCCTCAAGGTCTCTGGTGGCTGGCGTGCACCAGAGAACCTCAGGAGCCAGAGTGCTCCATTAGCAAGTGGTGCGGGCGACGGAAAACTAGAGGTTTGACACATCAGGAGAAGCCGAAAGAAGGACTCTCCTGCAAGTAGCGAGAGGAAGAGAAGAGCACGACTACCCAGTGAGTTCACAGCCTGTGTGTGACCCTGCAGTGTACAATGAGTGTAAGACACTCGCATGTGACTGAAAGTGACTGGAAAATCACTTTTGAAACTTGCGCTACTAAACCAAAGCAGAAGCAGCACTCCCGAGTGAGGGGGAGTTTTAAGGTGCTTGATGCATCTTGGGTGTCATGAATCATCAGGCAAGAGATGCAGAAACCACTCCAGAGCCAGGTATGCATAAACAGGTAAGCTTGCTTTATTGTTCCAGTTACAGGGAGCAAGGTAAGTAAGGAGAGCAGGTAACTAGCTTCTACTCCCTCTGGGTATCTCTTTTTTTCCACAACAGTCATTCCTGGAACCTAGGTAATACCTAGGCTCCAGACCACTCACCACATTCCAAGCTCCACTCCACTTACACGCATACACACAGCTCATCCAGCCAGGTGCTAGACCACTACACATCTCCTTCCTCAAAAGAAGAAAACGATCAAACTCCCTCTCCACATGTACATGAAGATTAACAACACACCGAGGAACTATAAACTCCTTAAGCCTTGGTCTGCCCCGCAGGACCTCAGGGCTGCCACCCTGAGGGCAAACTGTTCCAAGAGAGCAAATAGACTTCACTAACACTCGCAACCGCCCAATACAAAACCTTGCTCCTTCTGTAAGGGTCTGCCACGCCCAAACGCTAGACCTGCCTCATCTAGGCACAACCTCACCCACAGTACAGAGCACCCCAGTCTCTGCAGTGCGAGCAACTACTCTATCGTCCAGGAATCCTTAAGAGTATTCACAAAGAACTCATCACCAACACATGGAGCTTACAAAATAACTAACTACTATTAGACAGAACCAATTGACACTAGCACTTATAACCACTAACACCACCTCTTCTCTCCAACACACAAAAGTAATGAAAAAAATAGAAAAAGTGACTAGCAAAACAAAAAGCACAAAACAACAGTGACGTAACCACAAAAGGTGTGGTGTGTAGGGTATGCACAGACAAAATACTGTGCAAAGTCTGTACGTAAGCACAAAAAGATAAAAAATTAGTGCTTGCTAAAAAAATGTCATTTAAAATTGGTAAATAAATATATATTCCACTAAATCACTTGCCCGTGTCTGATGCTTCAACGGGTCAGAACATGACCACATGCCACCTAACTAAACTTAACTCAAAACACACTACTACACTGGCATATAACTCTGTGTGCCCAAATAAAACTGCTCAGCTAAATGTCGAGATAAAGTGTGCCAAAAGAAACTACTAACCTACACTCAAAAGGCACAATCTGGCAACACAGACCTTAAGCTAGGGGCTACAACCATTGCTCCTAAAACACCACTTTAAGCGAATAACCAAACTGCACTGGAGACAGATGTCGGCACCTACTCTACTGCCTGCCTCACACCCTACAATTCTATGGGGCCCATACCCACACATAATGTGTAAACCACAAATATATAAACGGTCTCCAGGAAATCTCAGCCGACACTTTGCCCTAGTGTCCCATGTAGCTTATTAAACTATCCACCTAGGATTCAACTGACTAGAATGCTACAACTCCACTTGTGTTCCATAGTTATCCACAACTCGAATAAAAAAAACACAGGTTTAAACCATGCTGCAACACCTGGCCAGCATGTGGGCCACAACCTCTACCTCCATGTGTGCTACCTCTTAAACACGCACACACCTCTACTACTAGCTTCATACATGTCACTTCATAACATGCACACGCATTAACACACAACGCACCCTCAAAAAAACTTCATGTATATATCACAATACCTGCATAATAACATTAAGACATGCACTCCGAAATGCATCCACACTGCACAGACACATATGCTTTAAAAGAACTTGTAGAATAATTTGGGGATGTACAACACCACATGGAAACGGTGGTGATCAGGCACTGTTCCATTAGTGTGCACTAAATTCAGTCCAAATCATTCATAAGCATCCCCACATGGCATAACATACTTCATTATTACATTTAGTGCAAAAACGTCTACTCCACAGATTCTGTGCATGTCTTCTCTGAATTTTAAAATAGCAACATAATTAAATTGCATTCTTCCTGAAATCTCATCTACTACCCATCAGCACTAAAACTGCATTATAATTTACATTTCTATTCACCACAGCACACAATTCACTTTGCATAATTTCTTCCCTATTACTATTTGCACAGGCTGCACTTAACTGAAATTGTAAACAGTAACTTCATGGAAGCTCCTTCCAATACACGTTAACTTGCATCACCTCAATCCTTCAAATACTGTCTTCTACTTAAATGATGTGTTGCCAACCACACAATTAATGTTTTGCTTCATAACACTATTAATGCAGCAATAAGCACAATGGCGCAGCTGCATTACCTCCGATAGCACCCCATACATTTACTGCATTACATCACTGCTCTTCGTAAACCTTTAGGCACTGTATTCACTGCAAGCCTGTAATCTAAAATTGTTACTTTAATTCTACTCTGTACAACTTTGAGAACTCTTCTCAGCAAGCAAGAAGCTTAAATATCTCTTCCAGTGCCCCAGTGCCGTGTCAGTTGAAAAAAGCAAGGAAGAAAAAGTTCGAAAAAACGACAGCCATCGGCGCAACAATAAACCAGTTGAACAGCAATTTACACGAATAGTTATCTTCAGCGTTGCTGGTGGAAATCTTAAATTTAAAGTACCTCGCTGTCCTGTCCCTCAGATTACCCATAAGTTTGCTGCTGAGGTTAGTCCATTGTCCATTGTATTCAGGTAAAGGCTGCTCCAATGTTCATTCCGCGTATTGCACTGCATACGAACAGATTGTCCGCTCCATTAAACCGCGATCGCCGGGGCAACAAAAATCTGATACTCGGAACGAACACGCTTGGCTTCCACATACATCATCATGCTTCACCAACATTCAGAGGTCCTTTACAACATGCTTGGCTTTAGCCTACATCATAATGATTCACTAACGTTTGAAGGTCCTTTGCCTGTGAGTACAGCCTCTCTGCAATCCCGATGCAGGAACAATCGAGCTGGGCTCTCCAGCGTGCGTTCCAGTAGAATAGCTGGTCTGAAAAGCAAGGCCTCACTCAGCGTGCACCACCAATGGCCAATAGACCCTCGCCAACTGCCCCAATAAAAACCTCTAGGCCTTGCTATAATTTTACCTGTGATGCAGTGCTTCAGGCATTTGACCGGACTACATGTCCCACACGCACCTTGCTTTCGGAGCACTACAGCGCTCAAATGCAGCAACTACTTGTACTGGGCTAACTTGGACACAACCAGTACGCACTTATTTTGGCTGTCTTCCTTCATGCAGCTCTGCCTCCCCGGCCCTCTCCATGTGCCAAGACCAGGACTACTTATGCCCCATTGCTGGGCCTTGACTTTTAAACAGCACCGATTGCCTCTGCCATCTTCCTTGATGGCTACATGACTATCTGTAGTTTCACCGGTTTGTCATGGTCAGCGCTCGTCAAGGGCTGGTGAATGGCATCAGGACGTCACCTATCTTCGCTTTCCTTCCCTCTCCCCTTCCTCTGGGTTCTTTCAGGACACCTCGTTGACAAATTGATCTTGGGTGGCATGAATCATCAGGCAGGACACATGAACCACTCCAGAGCCAGGTATGTATAAAAGGTAAGCTTGCATTATTGTTCCAGTTACAGGGAGGAAGCTAAGTAAGGAGAGCAGGTAACAAGCGTCTACCTCGTCTGGCTATCTATCTCTCTTTTCCACGTAACCGTCATCTCTGGGACCTAGTTAAATCCTAGGTTCCAGACCCCTCACCATATTTTAAGCTCCACTCCACTTACACACACACTCAAAGCTCGTCCAGCCATGTGATATGCCACTGCCGTACTTTTTAATACTGAAGTCCTAAAAAGCAGCTAAACTGTATTATACAAAAGCCAACAGACCGTAACGTTGTGTATGTGAGTCTATGAAAACACCAGCAAAGTAAAAGGTGTGGGATGTTTTTACCCATGCATCCGAGCCCTACAAAAAAAAAAAAATCTGTGCATTACTGGCATTGAAAACATCATGATGGCCAGAGCTTTCCAGAAAATGCCCAGGGAAATGCATGAAGGATAGGCTGCCACCCATTTTTGCCGATGTTATGGCCACAGAAGGGCACTGCCTAAAACCACCATTGGACTACCCACACAGTAGCCTGAAACCATTGGGAATGGCAATGCTGATTGCCAAAAGCAACCTAGAACTGTGGGGAATTCATTTTCTTAAATCCCAAAAATGGTTGCATTACCAGTACTCACCACTATCAAAAAGCCGGCGTTTTAAAACCACCAGACTTTTGTGTAAAACTGAATAAATGAACCCAAAGCAGGCCAAAGAAAGACTTACTGAGAGGTGGATACAATGTAAAGTTATATTCTGAAGTGACTTGAAGGTTTATAACAAGACTGGCTGAGCTCTGCAGGTCTGCAGCGGCTTAAACTGAAACTGGATTTAAAATTACCAAAAATCAAAATGTGTAAATAAACTGAGGGACAGACTTGTGACTGCCACATAGTTTGTCACTGTTAAAATGTCATAGTTTTGAGCTTAGAATCAGCATTCTAGCTGAATATGTAAAAATTGTTAGTTTTATTTGAATGCAGAAAACTGGGTAACTAAAAGTGACATTAGCTGGGCCCTGGCTTAAGGAACTGGATTCTGCCTGACAACTTCCCCCCAATTGGAGTGAAACTGGATCCACAGCAGTTCTCAGGCCTGGCTGCATTCTGAGGGGAGGTTACCCCTCTCTGATTGAATTACCAAGGGACTGCTAGAGACTAAACAAAGGACCCAGGCAGAGGGTATATTGTTGGGATGCCATAAATGGCTTCCTCTTGAACAATGGGCCTTCCAGGGCCCAGGCAGATGGTTTATTGGGGGAATCGTAAAATAGCTTCCTCTTAGCTTGGGAGAAACTGGATAAACTGGTTTCTCCACCATGTGACCTGGGAAGACACACCCCTGTTGGCCAGAATATGATTTTAAGAAAGATGTATAACTCACGGTGCGGACCTGTCAAAATTATTTAAATTATACCATAATTCTTGTGATTTTTCTGTGCACGTTTTAAGACGCGTTGGGAATTTGTGTGATGTACTGGGGCAAAACCCTGCTATTTATGTATACCACAGACTCTGTGTTTAAGCTAGAGACATGGGAATTTACTGGAGTATGTATGGACAGGCCGTGTATATGTGTATAATTTTTAATGAAAAACCAATATTGCAAAACCAGTTAAAAAACGCAAAATGTTGCCGTTTCTGAATGCAAGCTCTTAGAAACAACAGAGTTTGAACAGAGTATACCTCATGTGATACGTGATGGGTGCATGTAATTTCAAACCACTGTGTACCTATGAAATATGTCTTTAGGTCAAATATAGATTTGTGGGCAAACTGACCAGGGGAGGATCCTCTGACCCATAAAACCTACAACATCACCATGACACACATTTCCTCCCCCCAATCAAAGCAGTGTGGAAAGCTTGACCAATGGGCAGTTGAAAGAGGGGCTGGCTAGTGATGCTGCACACACACCCACTTTCAAAAGACATAAAAAGAGCCACTGGAAGCTAGAGAGGACATTTCAAATCCAGTTGCTGCAACTCGCTCTGCCGGACCATACAACATCCAGAAGATACCAGATTCAACACTTAGACTTTAAAACTCCAAAGAACTTGATTCAGAACTCAAAGCAAGGGCCTAAACCCACAAACTGAGAACTCTTCTCAGTAGGCCTCAGCATCCAGCAAACCTAACAGTGGTAGCAGCATCCAGGAGCCGTGCAGATCAAAGCTGTGCAGAAAGATCCAGAAGCAGTGCTGTACCCAGAGAAAGCAGAGCAGTATCCAGAACCAGAGGCCAGAGATCCAGAGTGACCCAGACCACTGTTAGCAGAACCAGAGAGCTGACCCAGATCACTGTGAAGTGCCGAGACCAGGACCGGAGTCCAGTCCAAAACCTGACCAGATCCGTGGGGAGGCCTATTTCAAAATATATTGCGAGTACCTAGCAGAACTGTGCAGAACCAATCTCTTAGTTAAAATAATATAATTCAATCTATTTTAAATCTAACCAGAACTGCCTCCTGTCACTTGTCATTTGCAAAACTGTCACCTGTCATTTTCTAGCTGCAAGCTGTAACCTGTCGCTTTGAACTTTTAAAATTTCAAATCCGAAAAACAACCTTCACAAAATCGTTCACAACTCTGTAACCGTTTGGGCTAGGAACTTGGTTTAACTTTCCTCTGAAAGCTTATACTTTTGCCGTAATCACGATTCTCGCACTCGCGAATTTTGCCGCGATTTGCGATTTGGCCCGATTTCTTTACTTGTAAAAAGATAGCTGCTTTGGCCTGAACTGCTAAATTTCGTCTGCCTCTTAAGAACCATCCCTGAATCATTGCTAGAGTGAGCCTGAACTCATTAACTAGATACCACTCACCCTGAACCTCCTGAAGGGAATTAAAAGCATTTTCAGTATATTTCTCACTGCATTGTCATCATATTCAAAGCCTTTTGCCTGCGTTTCAAACTTCTGGAGTCTAAGCTTGCTGGGGTGAACTGAATTACATTTGATTGCATTTCTCAGAACTGTGTGCTCTCCCCTTCATTTACTTACATTGCATAAGGGGGGGGAGTGGATTGCCAGAGAAAAGTGATTACATTGTTTTGTTGAAATCATATTGAGTATTTTCTGTATTGCATTTTCATTCAACATTGCATCCATCTGAAACTAGATAAAGCATTCTCTACCACCTTATTCTTCGGTTCCTATTCCCAAGCGTGCTACCTCATCCTTTATACTACTCCTGGGTAATCAAATCAGTTTGTTAGTAGAACATTACCCATTGTTGTTAACTGCTCATGTTCTGAAGTGTGATATTAATTATTAATTTATCATAAAAGTGTGATATATATATATTGTTTAATTTTTCTCAAATAAACCTTTTAAACTTGCAAAACAGAACTACTTCTGGGGTCAGGGGGATTCCAAGAGAGGGGTGTTATATAGGGTTAGTCATCCAGAACTCATGAACTGGACATAAGGATATATCAATAAGGGTTTCCATTCAGTATCCCAGACTAGGCATTGACTTAGCTGTAGTGCTGGATTGAATCCTCTTACAAAGGACAACATGGTTAAAGGAGAGCATATACAAGCATTGCCCAAACCAAACCAAGAGAGAGCTAAATCAAGGCAGTTACAGAATAACAGCTATTGCCACCACAGAACATTCCTATTGAAAGATTCATAGACAATGGCAATTGTGATTCATATATTATACAACCTGTGGTGAAAATTGGCATGAACTCACATTATCCAAGTCAAAGGAAGAGAATTAAAAGATGCTTTGCATATAAGTCATTGGTTACTTGTGTAGAAGGGAAACAAGAGTGTCACAAAGGCTGCCCTTCTGGGAGAAAGGAATCCAGAGGGAGAGGGCATTATTCTGAGAAGAGTGTTACAGAGCACTATGAGTCGTTGGAAGTAGTGAAGCTGCAATTCATTGAACAATTCGAAGTTGTGGTGAAACCAGCATCAAACAATAATTAACCCCATAGCACTTGTGGTTGTGAATTGCTGTTCGGGCAGGGGAGTATATCTGAATTCCAAGCTGGTGAAGAAGAGGGCCATGGTGCTAGACTAAACCAGGTGGAAATTGAAGAAGTGACTAACATGGTTACTGATCACTAAAACGTATGTTTATGGTGATAGAAAACTATTTGTGGCAGCAATTATCCGGACCAAGACAATTATTGCTATTGATGAAGTGTAGAATTATTCAAGCAAGGAAAGAAATCCTCTGTTTTCTGAGTGGGAACTTTCTGTTAACAAGTTGAAGTTATACCAAACTGAGTTGGAACCTTCTGTTGACAAATTGATGTTCTACCAAGTGGAGTTAGAACTTTTGCTGACATAGTGGAGCTACATCAAACTAAGTTGAAAGTTGGTATTGACAAATTGAAGTGGAAAAAACTGTGGTTGAACATTATTGCAAATCAGGATGTCCTTTTTTCTTTTCTGGAACTGCGAAACAGAATCACGTTTAAACTTGGGAAGGGGAATTTTCCCAAGTTACAAAGAGAGACAGTGGTGACATTACAAATTCAAACGTTATTGTTGAGAATTCCTATACATTTCCTTGTTTATTTTCTGTATGTATAGGTGTGAGGGACAGATATCCTTTGTTCGAGTGTTTGCTTTAGTTTATTTTAGGCAAGAAAATCCTTCTCAGAGTAATAAACCATAAATGGCATTTGTTGAGAAAACTTTACAAAGTTGTCCATCTCACATTTTCTGACCCCTCAAAGTACCCTTTTGGGGAAGGGCAGCAGGTGCCCTTCACAATTTAAGGAGCCATTAGGGCCATCCATATGTTAAATGTTAAAGGTATTTGTACCGCGCACCGTCACCAAGGGAGTTGGTCCCCAGGCGCTCAGGTGGATCTGTAAACGATAAAGGTGGGATGGGTTAGTAAGGTGAAGAAGGGAGTAGGATAGTGCGAGGAGTGGTGTTCTATTGGCAGTTTCAACTCAGTATACACCGGGTGCTGAGCTTTGGTGCGGGTATCGGATCGGGGTCAGTCTGCGTGTGCTGTTCCGGTTTATGTGTTGTTGCGGTGTTGTGAAGCGCGAGCAGCTTGTTGTGCGAGAGATGGTTGTGTGAGTTTTTTGAGTGGGATAGGTATGCAGAGTTAGAGCTTATATTGGTTAGTGGGTTACCTGACCTTTGCCATGCTATCATTCATAGTTCTGTCTGAGTGTGACAACTGTTGGCCCTCACATTCCCATCTAAACGCAGTGCAGGTCAATGTTTGGGACTCCATCCAGGTGTGGTCATGCCAACCCTCACACCCTCATCCAGATGCGGCGCAGGCTACTGTCTAGAGACCCGTCCAGGTGTGGGCATGCTAACATTCACAACTCCATCTGAGCGCCACGCAGGCCGGTGTTCACAATTCTAGGTGTGGCACATGATAGCATTCACGTTTTTTCTGGGCGCGGGCATGTTATCCTTCAATCAATCCTATCCAGATGCGACGCAGGCCAACGTTTATCTAGATACGTCTGCCGGTCTGGATATATTCGTCCAGTACGTACGAGTGGGAGAGTCGCTTGGGGCTTTCGTCTGGGTCTAGGTATGTGGTCAGTCTCTGCAGTCTTCCTTTGTGGCTATTTTCCATGATGTCTTATGCTCTGTCGGATGGTTGGTTATTTGGTTCGAGTGTTTGTCCGATATGAGAGTGGTCGAGGTTGGATTTATTTACGTCATTGTTTTAATGTCTGGGCATTCTAGTGCGTCTCCGTTGTGGTTACGCTTTGAAGAGCCATGATTTGAGGAGTTTCCTGAATGTTAGGTGGTTTGTTGTATTCCGTATATTCTTAGGTAGGTCATTCCAGGTTTTGGGTGCCTGGTGAGAGAAGGACGATCCTCCGAGTTTTTTTCTGTTGTAGGGTTTTGGTTCCAGGCGTATGTCGGTGCTTGATCTTAGTGTTCTTGTCGGTTGGTGTAGGCGTAGTTTGTCGCTTAGGAATTCTGTGCCTTGTTTGTGTATTGCTCTGTGCGTGATGCACATGGCCTTGAACTTTATTTGTTGTTTCAGTGGTAGCCAGTGTAGTGATTCTAGCGTGGGTGTGATGTGTTCTCTTCTGGGTAGCTTGCGGAGGAGTCTGGCTGCTGCATTTTGTATGCATTGTAGTTTTTTAGAAGTCGTTCGGGCATGCCCAGGTATAGGCCATTGGCATAGTCTACTCTGGACATGATCAGAGCGATGATGGTAAGTGTTTTGTTGGCAAATGACAGAAACGGTAGGATCCTTTTTGCTGCTCGCAGGAGGAAGAAACATTTCTTGATTACCGAGTTTACTTGTGGCTCCAGAGTGAGGTTGTTATCCATCAGGACCCCTAGGTTTTTTACCGTTGATGATGGTTCTGGTGTGGTGCCGACCTCTCTTGGCCAGGGGATGTAGTTGATGTCTCCTCCCTTTTCTGAAACAATCATTATCTCTGTTTTGCCCAGGTTGATTTTGAGGTGGTTGAGGTTCATCCAGTTGAATATGTCGCGAAGGCAATTCTCTAGTGTGGTGTTTCCTTCCCGGGTGTCTTGTACGTTGAAGATTATTTGAGTATCGTCGGCGTAGTTGTAGCATGTGAGGCCGTGTTTTTTGATGAGTTTGATTAATAGGTACATGTAGATGTTAAATAGAGGCATGGAGAAGGATGATCCTTGTGGTACTCCACACGTGTCGACTCTGGGTTTGGATTTACAAGGTTTCATCCATATTGTTTCTGTTCTGTTTGTTAGGAAGGATTTGATCCATAGTAGGGCAGTGCCTGTTATCCCTAGTCCTTCTAATCTCTTTATGAGGATGGCGTGGCAAATTTATGGATTTTTCTCTGGATCTTCCGACCGTGGTTTGACCTACACAGTTTCAAGTACACCCTGGTCTTGTGTTACAGAAGCCCCTGCCTTTGCTTGATCAGCTTCCATGCCATATGCTGCCCAGCACCATTTCTTGAGGCTCTTCAAAGTTTGTTGTCTTCAACCTTGAGCAAGCTTTGCAGAACTTTGTAATATTGCAGTAGACTGTGATTGCTCACTTTATAGGTGTCAAATAGGAGGGAAAGTTAGAATCCCGTTTTGAGAAAAATGTAAAGAGATTTTCCCCCCACGTATCTTGGCAAATCTGGGGGTCTCAGACCTATAATGAATCAGGAGTAAGACTCAGACACAGAGGCATAGTGATGATTGCTACAGACTTGTATTAAAGTAAAAGAAGGGTTGGAGAAATACCTCTCTCGCCCTAACTCTATGAGAGGTTTCCCTGCCTCAATGGAACTAAAGGATGTCAGTGTCAGAACCTCCAAAAATAAAGAGTTCTCCGTCCAATGTACACAATCCTATCCTGACCCTTGCAAGCTAAACCTACGACAAATGTGCAAAGGAATAATGTCCTTCAACTGGCCCTCTGTAGGATTATCCAATGTTTCAACATAAAGTTCCAAAGGTGCACAAATTAACACATTATTAAAGTTCCCCAAGGGTTCACAACTCTATGAATGATGGGGAAAAATCTTCCCTTCTCTTGAGTTTTCAGCTTCTCCTCAGCCCTCAACCATGCTTCTTTTCCTTGGTAAAAGGCAACTTTCCTATCCAGGGTGTATGGCTCCCTTACCCTAGACTCACACACTGAAGGGTTCTTCCTTAACCCTTGATTCACTTATTTCACCAAGGTTCATTTACCTTTCCATCCCGTGAAGGTATAGTTCCCTTCTCCTGGGTTTTCACACACTTTCAAGAGGCTGTTCAGAATGTCTTTATTTATGATGGGATGCAGGTCCTTGACTCGTAATCCCCTTGCCTGGTATACGTCCCCGACAGGACTTTGCAACATTCAACTTCCCTTCTGGGTGAGGGTCTTCAGACTTGCATTCACTTTGGCCTGGTCTACTCTACTACCAGGGCTTCTTCTCTCTATGTTTTGGATGCGGGTCCCCAGACCTCTGACAGGCTGCCTGGCATACTCTCCTTTCAAGACTTATTCTCAGTGTTCTCTTTCTCTTTGGGTGCAGGTCCCCAGACTCGTAAGAACTGCCTGGTGTACTCTCCTGCCAGGACGACTTCTTCAATCTGGGTTTTTCAAACATTAGGTCTGTCATTTTCCTTATCTCCCTCTCAAAGACTCCCAGCATTCCAGCTCCCCCGCTGGGCTTCATCTGGTAAGTGTCTCTGCCTTGACTTGTTGTGTGGTACACGCTGGCTGTGAAGCACCCCGCTGTCCCACATCCCTTCCCTGGGCTCACTGGTATTGCTTGGCTGCTCCAGCATTCTCAGCTCTTCTCTTATCCCCCAGCGGGGCAGCATCTCCTTTGGTGGCTGTCTCATCTATCTATTGGCATTGACCATGCCTGGACCTTTGCTCACCATCCTTGCATGCTGTTGGTCTGCATGCAGCAAGCCCTCTCTCTCTGGATCTCTCGAGACGGCTCCGTCAAAGGCATCTCTCGTCTCCCGACTGGCATCAGGGAAAGTAGAACTCCCTCTTGCTTGAGCTGCTGGGATTTTAAATGTCCCAGAACCAATTGGATGCTTCCAACCACTAGAGTGCACCTATAACTCCAGGACTTTAGCGCTCTGCATTGCTCTCCTGATCCACCTCACCTCAGTGTTTTGGCACAAGTTGTAAAAAGGAAATCTGATGTCAGCATGGGGGGTTTGAACTAGTTCAACATCACAATAGGGCATAACAGTTTGTGAACTTTGGGGGATATCATACTTTGAGTAGAAATGGGGATACCATTTTCCTTCCAACGAGTCTCCTTCCATCTCATTAGGGTCCTCTCCCCCCATATCGTCCTCCCTTGCGCATCCACCCCCAGAATTGGAATCAGGTAACCGCTGCCCTCCCGTGGCCATATGGGAAGTGAATTTCCCCAGGGAGTAATGACATCGCTGGATTCATCACAGACCATAAACTGCAAAAAGTGAAATGTCATTCTCATGGGACCTTCCCCTGTTCTGGCCTTGGGACCATGCCCAAGGTTCAGTTGTGCATTGCAGTGCAGATAATTTCTTCTCATCTCCACTCTGTGAACAACCTTGGGGCATCAACTTGGAGGATCATTAGCATACTTTGTTAGTCAGGTGGTTGCTTCCAGGTCTTAATTTCCCTATTACACTGAAGATTCTGCAAGTTCTTCCTATGTCATCATTTATATTGAGGCACTGGTAAACGAGGGGGCAGGCTGACCCTGTCGTTAACAGCCCGACACCCAAGTTAAGGGTCGGAGTGCAGCTACAGCCCCTGACACGGGCAGCGGTGCAGTTTCCAGCAGGGATGACTGCTGCCTTGTTTAATAATCACCATTATCACCTGTGTAGCTGCCGACATGGGTGCTAATGGTGTCTTTTTTTGGGGGCATAAATAAAAAAAGAAATAAAAAAACTCACCTTGACTGGGTGGCCTGGTGCTCCACAGTGCTGGTGTGTCCTGGAAGTCTGCTTTCACGGTTGATGACTGTGACGTCATTAATATGAAAACAAATATCTAGGACACCAGCTCTGTTCGACTCCAGACTGCCCATCCAAGGTAAGTTTCTTTTTCTTGATTTAGCCAAAAAATAAAATAATACACCATTAGCAAACGTGTAGGGAGCTACACAGGTGCTAAAATGAAGGGAGAATGGGAAAGGGAAACGCCCTACACTGTTAAGGAGAATTCTCAAGAATGTGCTAATTTCACTTACCTTTTGAGACCCCCAGCAACTTTGCTGGTTTTCTGGGATTTAATTTTTTACCTGGGAAGAGTGTGAGCCTTTTTTCCCCACTTTTCCATGTATTTTGTGTGCGTTTTACTTTTGTGTTCTTTGGTTATGGAGTCTTAAAACAACTCCAGTGGCATCATCTTTTTCTGTGTCAGTGGCACAGGGGTGTCTTTCAGACTCCCCAAGGTTTAAATACTTTCTCTGGGACGGATTAGCATCTCCCAGGGCATGTAGAGTTAAATTGGCTTTACTAGTCTTTTTTAAATTTACTGACCAATCACACACTATCTTCCAATAGAGTGCTGGAGGGGTTGCTTAGCTTCCCCTGAGTCAAAACACTCATGTAACAGTAAAATGTTACCTTTTCCTACTTTATGGCTGGTGGCAGTGGTTTAGATCAACTACTGTGATTTTTCGCGACCGCTAACAACGGTAGCTCAAAATCAAGGGCAGCCATGTTTTTCAAGATGGCACCCCAGACCCATCTCTTTAAACAGACTCCAGTCAACTTTTTTCGCCATTTTTTAGGAAAAGGCCTTCTTGTGTTTAACTCTGTGCGCTAAACCAGGTTTGGTCCCTTTGTTCGTGCCCTTTGGTGGGTTTCTGTGCTAAAGCCCTCCTCTGGTACCAGAGTGTCTGGGGTGGACAGGATGTGAGGGAGGTGCCCGAAACTCCCTGTGCTTAGCCTCCTAGGAGGCCTGAATGCACTCTGGTGTGATTGGCTGGCTGACTGTCTGGCAAAGACAGCCACCCTGCTGGGTGAGTGACAGCCAGGCTGAATGAATGGGGAAAAACTGTTTAAAAGCAAGTCTCTGGGACTTGGAAAGCAGAGTCGACCACTGGAACAAAAGAACCGAAGACCAGCTGAAGGAAGAGGATTGCTGCAACTCCTAGACGACTGGTGAAGCCCTGCTGCAGGTCCGAATTGCCTGAAACTCCAATTGACAGAGAAACCCTTCAAGGTTAACTTCTTCCCTTGAGTTTGGTGGGAACAACCAACTCATAAGCCACCTGGACACCGTCTGATACTGGTCAAATTTTCAGCAGAGTGCTGCTTGAAAACCGGATAGCCAGTGGGAAGGAAACCAGTAGTGGTCTTTAAGGCCTCCTTACTCACGCCTTAAAGCGACCTCTTGCTGCAGCTTTGACTTCATCCCTGGGCAGTGCAGGAACCTCTAGCCGTCCTCCTTGTCCCCACGACTGAAGCTCAGGAACTGCAAGACCAGCTCGGACCTGCCAGGAACAACTGCCTTTACTACAGCTTTCTCAGTTTAAAAAGGTACTGTGCAAACGCGGTCTGGAAATATTTTCGGCCATCGAGAAAGTGCGTGAAACTTTCCTCAATTTCAAAAGTTCACCCGTCTCTAAACATTCATCAAACTTTTCGCCTAGCCAAATCCTTTTAAAATCCGAGGCAAGGACTTTATATACCAGAACTGTGCTATCCTAGACGAAAGACTGAACCATTGACTTTGGCCCAGGCCTGTTGAGAAGAATTGCTGGTTGTATTTAACTGAAACCCTTTGCCCTGCCTATGACTGTATTTGGGCTGTCTGTTCTTATAAACTTGTCTTTTCCTCACTTTTCCAAGTATCTGAAGTGCCATTTTGCTCCCACTTCATTTCGGGGCTAAACTTGTTCATTTACTTTCCAGTGGATTTTTGTGGTTTATTAGTGTGTGATACTGAGCTGCTTGTGCTAGTGTAATGTTTTCTAAGTCAATGTGTAAATAAATGTATATTCTTTTACCAAGAATCCTTGAGTAAGTGTCTATTTAAATCACTGTATTATTGGCCCTTTGTGAAACTTGTTCTACTGCTCACTTAAACTCTCGAGATAAGTGTGGCTGCTCAGCCATCGCTACCACTTTACTGTGTAGTACAGGCTTGTACCAAAGGTGAAACTGTGCTTACACTTGTAATATAATTGCCTGTAGTGTTCCCAAAGGGTACTGCAGGTGATTCTACCTAACATACACCAATGAAAATACTTGCAGCACAGGCTTTCCTTAGTTAACACATCCCGCGTTCTGAGCATTTTCATTAGTTTCGGCACCGCACAGCGTGCCAATGTTCAGTATGATTAGTGTGGCCTTGTATCACTATGCCTCTAGTTTCTACAGCCTATAAGTGTTTCTTGCATAAGATGTATTCTTTCCCAGCGACGAATCTACATTTTATGTTCAGGTTATTAATTCAGTCACCTGGGCTCAATGTATGACTGTCGACAAGCCAACACCAATAAGAATTTCCGAACATAAAAAATAACCACTTAATACATACTGTACCTTCCTCTGTCCGTGACTGAAAATACTAGCAGGAACCCCTCCCCTGTTCGCATATATTGTTCCCTCATGGCCCCAAATTCTTCTTGGCCTGCTGTGTCTAAAACTGAAAGAAGAACGCAAAAATGAATTCGTAGAACATCAAAAAAGGCAGGATAAAACTTTTTTTAAAAAAATGTATTTGTGCAAATCATCTGTTTACCGACACAAAATTAGCAACAACCACAAAACGTACATATCATTTCTTTTAAATACACATTATTGAAGTAGACAAGTTGTCCTGCAAAAAAAATGCTTTTAACAGTACATTTATAGCCACAGAACCCCTGAACGCGGAGCGTCAAGAAAGAGAAACACAGCAATAGGTTGAATGGCGCGGAGGAAGGTGGGATTATATTGAATGCACACATTTCCTCATTGTTAGACGAACAACGCCATACACACGTGCAAGGAGTGTAATATACAATAAGCAATCATGTCCATGTTTTATTTGATAATACTCTATCAGGTCTTTATATAAAAAGATCAGGTTTTTATATAGAGCTTCATACTGGAGTCCTCATGCTATTAAGCACTGTATTAATAGCAATTCATTACCAATGCAAGGGCTCTCAATTATTCCGCCTGTTAGGCGGAAACCTGTGCAGTTCCCTCTGGGACCACTGCAAAAGATTTAGGACTACAGGTGTTTGGCAGTAAACCCACTTGGTAGCAGTCTGTACCACACAGATTCACTTGGTAGCTGTGGCTGAGCAGTCAGACTTCCCTCAAGAAGAGTTAGGCAGTATGTGGAGTATACAATATAGGGCAATCTACACAGTAGAACAAGCAAACACGGAACAAGGCTTCGGTGTTAAGATATAAAGATATTTATTTATAACGACACATCTATAGAAAACACTCTGGCACTAATACGGCAAACAACTTCAATCACAATACTATACGAAGAAAAAGATCAATCCCCCTAACAATATTTCGACAAGTCTAGGTTTACCGGCATCACTTATTTGCAGACAGAGGTGTATGCTTTAACCTAGATGGCACTCTAGTATTCGTTAGGTCGGGAGAGAAAAACAAGGCAGGTTATGAAATCAACTCGGTACCAATACTTTACGGACAAATGCAAGGCAAGAAAGACAGGGTCTACTACAGATCACAAAGTTCAGAGGCCAGGCCCACTCGGAGAGAGGCAAGGCGATATGTCCCAAAAAAAAGTGTCTCAGTGGAAATGCGCTTCGAGTCTTTATCGCAAATTGTTATGGAAAGATTGGACCAGTTCAGAATAGAAAGTTTAAGAAAGCTTGAAGGCGACCCAATGGAAAGGCGAGGATTAAGACACCTCACTCTATCCGGCAGAAAGGGAAGCCAGGCGGACACGGTACTTTGTTTGTGGAGAGACAGCTCCGGTGGGGGCAGTTGTTCCTGGTGGTGGATGCACGTCGGGTCTTTGCCAAGAGAAGAGATGATCTCGTCGAAGGAAAGTTGAAGATCGTTGCACCACCAGGGAAGAGACCAGCCGCGGAGTGCTCCGTCACAAGGCACCACCTTTTGGTCGCGGTACAGGGGTAGTGGCTATCCGGTTGCCGAGGTGCTCTGCACGGGCAATTCGACCACTGCGTCCTGGAGCGAAGAAAAAGCAAAGGTGACTAGTTGTTCCCACCAGTCAGAGGAAGAGACTCTCCGGCAGGGAGATCTCCTCTGTCGTCGGGAGGTGGTGAGTCAGTTCAGCAGGGCTCCACCGGAGGTGTCGTCGTTGCAGGTCGGCTCAGCTTTACCCTCGTCGGATTCTTAGGTCCTGTGGCGACTTCTGAAGATCCAGTCCCAAAAGCCCTGCTTTTATGCAGAAAACCCCCATTCATTCAGCCTAGCTGTCAATCAAACACGCTAAGTGGTGAGTGGGGAGGCTCACCACTTGGGCCAATCACACTAGAGTGCGACTGGAGTTGGCAAGGCAACTCAGTCCAGGGTGCCTAAACCCCCTCCCACACCCCTGTGGTAACCCAGACAGAATGGCACCACTTTGGAGGGTCTCTGTACAGAAGCCCGCCAAAAGTGGAACAAAGGGCTCAACCTTTGGTTTAGGAGTCACAGAGACGAACACAGACGCCATTTTAAAAACCGAGTTCTGGCAGAAAATACCATCCGATAAACTTATTTAAGATAAGTAAACCGGTGGCTTGTTAGAGACTAACGGGAAAAAAGGTATTAATCTCCAACAATGGGAAGAATCCCATAGGGTTATATTCGGGTTCGAACATAACAAGTAGTTTCCACTGCCACCAGCCAAAACTCGACGAGGGGGGACGGGACAGTGCCCCCCTCGAATAACAGACCTAGGAGTAATCGAATTACCCCTACTAGTACGTCCACAATAGGATGGTTTGTACTAGTTCTGTTAGTAAATTTAGGTCTAGTAAAGCCAATGGTGACTTTACATGCCCGGGGAGACAGTAGTCAGTCCCCGGGTATGGGGTCTACGATGGAGGTCCGCTAGGCCGCCCCAGTGTTACGGCACATAGGGTGCGGTGTAACACACATAGAAAAACATATGAGACCCTATGGAGTAAAAGACCCCATAGCCCATAGAACACATTGACATTTGAAGGAATTACACACATTCATGTCCAAGAGTGGGAGAAAAAGAGTCTCACTCTTGGCAGGATGGAAAAAAACAAACTCCAGAAATCCAGCAAAGCTGCTGGGGGACTCACTAGGTTAGGAAATTCAGCCTAAACAGAGAATTCTCCCTAACACCGCCTCCAAAGGATGAATAACTGGGATGACCACGAAGGAATTCAAAATTGCAAAGGACTACCTCACCCCAGTTTTGAGGTGAACACTGAACCCGTGAGCTATAGAACTTTTGAAGCTCACAATTTGAGACAATCTTAAAGTTAATTCTACCCATTACAATTCAAGTACAAGTTAAACCCATATCTCGGCTTGTAAGAGCTCTCTAGCTGCACCCATATCTTAACATTTAGCATATATTTAGTCAAGCCATTTGGAAGAAATCATTATAAAATAACACAAAATAAGGCGCCAACACCACCTTTATGCAGGCTTAGATAAGTCTCTAGTTACCCCATGATGTCATGCTTGCTCAGAAGTTTGCTGGAGACAGCCACAGCAAAGTCTCATGGGTACACCGTGCGTTTACTGCCATGGAGCATTAATGGAGTGAGTTCAGCTTGGCAGGCCTCACCTCCAGAAACAGAGGTACCCACCTCATTGTATCACAGAGAGCATTAGGTCACGGATCACCTATATGGGATGAAGGCTGGGTGCCTGCCAACGTGCTGACAGCATCAGCTGACAATATTTCCTCTACATGTTACTCCATGGTGTTGTGCATGGGCAATGATCAAATATGAATCCTAAATGTTTATTATTTAGAAGGTTACTCTTATGACGGGTTTTCTGTAAGAGCACTTTTAATATCCTTTCTGACTTAGTGCGCGGGGTCTGAACTTGTTACCTTACAAGGTATTATGCTGTGAGGTTGTGTCAGTTACAGGACCTTTGGGAAAATGGTAGCCTGCAGAAGAACAGTGGGTGGAGTCTGAGGCTTGTGTGACTGCTATCTTGGAAAGGACGCCCATGCTCTATTTCTGTCAAACACAAAAAAACAAATACTGGAAGAGTAGATGATCAGATATGTTTAGCATATTTGACCTAATTTTCTCATCTAAGAGCCATTGGACGAAGGGTTTTAAGCTCATCTACTGTCAGATCACAAATGTCTGCAAAATGGGTTTGCAAACTTGGAATGGGAACCTGTGTTCATGCTACAAAGTGGGCATGTTCTGCTGACTCTGTTAGTTTCAGGTTGTGTGCCATTTAAGAGGAAATCCTTAAAACCAAAGTTTAGTTTGGTGTAAGGTGTCAGCTGGACAGCCACTCTTTTGTCGTAAGAGCAAAGTAAGGCCTCTCCTCTTCAGAATATTAATCGACTAGGAAGTTGGCCACCATGCAAGTGGATTTGACTGTTTATTTCGTGATCTATTGGAAAACGGATAATCTTAGGAAAGTGAATTAAGCAGCAAATTCAACATCAGCTGGGCAGACCACGGAGGTGATGCTTAATGGAAACCCTCGGGTTTGTCAAGCTACAGAAACAGAAGTGCTGGAATGCCACCATGCTTCCCACAAATGGCTTTAAACAGTAATTGGCATTAGCACCCTGGTGGGGGGTCACAGCCAATCAGGTGCAACGTGGGCTTTACCCTCTGATGAAAGCCCACATTCCATGCTGCCTGATGGGCAAAACGTACCACCACCATCTTCCCCCACCCTCCATCTCCTTTCTTTCTATTTATTTTAATCTCCCCCTTACCCCCAACGTACCTTATTTCAGCTGCGGCGGCACCTTTGCCGTTGCAGCCGCACTGTCCGCTCTGGGTCACAACGACCACCATGGAAAGGGAAGAGGGGCTACATATGGAGCCCCTCCTTCCCTTTCCATGGAGCCATCTTTGAAAAGGATGTTCCTTCGTACAATGGAATGCCACATGCGTGCCTTTGTATGAAGGAAAGTCCTTTTTTTCTGCACCACGGTTTACTGCTTTGGTGCGTATAGCCTTAAGCCCCCGTTCTAAGGGTTAACGGCACAGAGCCCTCGTTATCCGCCCTTGCTTTGCTCAGGTCGATTACTTGGGCTGCCGGACCATTAACCCCATTTCCAGTCGTTGGAATGGGGGCTTAACACCATATTAAGAATATTGTAGAAGGAAGAACCCTGGTGGAGGATTTATTGTCTTTACGCAAATTATTCCAGGGAACGTCTCCTGCTTCCCATTCCTGGCGGCCATTGCCGACTTGACTACTCTACCTGGTGGTAGGTCCCACTAGGAGAGAAGATAAATAAAACTAAAGCCAACATTGGCAAGGAATCGTGAGCATTTTCTTTTTTAAAAGCCTTTGGAGGAAGAGTTGGGTATGAGGGAAATCATAGAAGTGGAAAGAGTAGGGACAGAACTAGCCAAATGGCAGGAAATAAACAAACATATGCACATTACTCCTTTTACATTATTCTAGTTAGCTCCATAATTCCATAGAAAAAAAGGAGTGGAAGAATTCACCCCCTTCTGCAACCTTTATTATTTTCTCCAATTTTAAATGGCAAGGGATAGAAAACAGATCAATAGGATGTTCTAACAAGCCATGATATACCAAGGAACACCTTCTATATGGCCTTTTCACAAAGAAATATGGGTATTTCTAACAGCAAGGTGGGCTTCCCTATGGTAGTACATATTGAGGCCCCAGACAAAATGCCTCAAAAGCTATTCCATTTACATTTAACTCCAGATTGCCTTTTAAATGTAGCTACTGGAACCCTCAGAGGAAGAAAGGATGTAGAGGGGAGAAATTAGAAAATGAGGGGAGCAATGTGGGGGTGAGGAAGTCATTTGTTACTTACCTGTAACTCTGGTTCTCCAGCATTGGTATCTTTCATAGATTCACATGCTGTAACTATTCCCTGCCAGGCTGGGAATCCTCTGTAACAGAGCAGTTTAAACCTAAACTGAAAAATCTCAGTCCCTTTTGTGCTCTATTACAATCATTTTGGGTCATACTGCTCACAGCCAATAGGAACACCTCCCATAACTCCTCCCCTGTCGACCATCTTCAGATTTGGCCAGCGCAGAGCCAAAAGAAGAGCCATGCAGGGTAGTTGGGAGGGTCACATGTGAATCTATGAACTATACCAATGCTGGAGAACCAGAGTTACAGGTAAGTAACTAATTCCTTCTCCAGCATCGGATCTTTCATAGATTCACATTCTGTGAATAGATTACAAAGCAGTATTACAACAATACATATGGGCGGAGGCAATCTCCCAGTATAATTTACCACTGGAGACTTACTAACCTCATGCAAAAAGGTTCTGCCGAACCAACTGGCTGACTCTAGACTTTTCTGCGGAACCTCTGCCGACAAAAGCAGAACCTGGTGAATGTATGCCCGATCTCCAGGTGGCTGCACGGCAGATGTCAGGCAGCAGAATTCCAGAGAGGAAAGAAAGCAGTGGTTGCCACCACTGCTCTGGTGGAGTGCTCTCGGGGCCTGCAAGGAAGCGGCCTGCTGGCCTGTTGATAGCAGAATGAGATGCAGGCTACAATCATTCTTGAAATGGAGGACTTTGAAAGAGCCTTCCCGGGCCCCAAAGCTCCAAATGAAACAAACAGTTGATCTATTGTACGGAATGACTCAGTACGAGCCACATAGTACTTGTGGGCGCACATTACATCCTTTGTGCTCAGGGCTTGCTCCGCTGGAGATGTCGGTGTGCCAAAGAACACAGGCAAAACCACTCGCCGATTGAGATGGAAAGGATTGCACCTTAGACATGAAGGTTCGGTTAGTACGTAGAACATCCTTGTGAAACAGGTTTCGAGGAAAACACCTATTTCACCCACTCGCTTGGCAAAAGTTATTGCCACCAAGAACGTTGTTTTCCAAGAAAGATGTTTAATGAATGCTTAGTGCATGGGCTCGAAAGGAAGCTTCATGAGTCTTACGAGTAGCACATTTAGCTGCCACACTGGTGCTGGGTGACGGACAGGTGGAAAAGATCAGAAAAGCCCATGCAAGAACTCCTTCACCAGCCAGTGAGACCAGAGGGATGGCACCCCTGCAGGGCGATTGTACCTGGAGATCGCCGTCAGGTGCACCTTAATTGGGGAATGCTTCAAGCCAGACCAAGTCAGGGACAACGGATATGGTGACATATACTCCGGCTAGATGGTCTGAGGTCGCAGTTGATGGTTCCTGCACCATATCCGAAAACGTTTCCACTTGCTCTTGTAGAACTTAAAAGGTGGATGGAGCTCTTGCTTAGGCAGGACCTCCTAGCAGTCTTGCGTAAGGGACAAAGCTTGGAATTCTAAGAACACAGCAGCCAGGCCGTCTGATTTCTTTTTTAACAACTTTATATAAGTTTGGACCAGGTGAGTGCCGATTACACAGTCAAGCATTGAGTGCAAGCCTCCAAATAGCACACAACTATACATTTACTATGAACAACAGCTTCAGAGGGCAAAAAAGGCACTCTTGTTTTCATGTTTCACACCCAAATCATGCTCCTTCAGTATTCCAACAGATTTCCTGCAGTTCAGTGATCAGTCTCCACCATTGGTGGAGTCAGCCAGGTACTGACGGAAGTTTTGCCATATATCTTTGGGGAGGCTGGGACTGGCCGCCAGCGGTAAGTATAGCTCCTCCGCCATGTTGGCCCACATTACATCATGGAGCAAATCTGACCACGTGTTTTTTTTTCCATGTCCATCTCTGTAAAATAGCCGTTTTTGCCAACACCAAGCATACATTTAACAATCTACAGTTCGCTGTGTTCATTTTCTTTGTGTAACACAAGATGCACTGCACGTGTGTAAGTTACAGCATGCAGCCCATTATTGCATCTAAAATGTCTCTGACCTTCTAGGGAGGAGCCTTAAATGATTGGGCCCATAGTCTCCCAATCTACAAACTTGCCCTCCATGTATAAATCCCCTACCTTACAGACTCCGGCCCTTTTGCACACACTCTCGATTTATTCATCTAAGGTAGGACGCACCCCAGTCATTTTCCATAGTGGTAAATTCTGGTCATAGGCGGTCTGCGTGTTTGTTTTAAGATTCAGCCTATTACAAGCCCTCCAGGTCGCTTCCACCGGATCTAATGACTGTGCCCTATGGTATTTATTACCAGCCAGAAGTAGGATCAGTGTGGGCGATTGTGCTTTCAGCTTTTCCAGACGGGAATGGGGAAGTCCGGGTGGCTCTCAACCCAGTACAATGCATAAAGTGCCTGAACTGCTAGGTAATACAGCTCAAAGTCTGGTGCTCCCAGGCCTCCCCTCCTGGGTGGTTGAGCCAGTCTTTCCCACTTCATATGTACAACCTCTTTTGCCCATACAAATGATGTGCACAAGCTCACAAGCTCGGTGAAGAATGCCCGTCCCGGCCACATAGGAATATTATGAAAGTAATATAATAGCTTGGGCAATATGGTCATTTTGATCAGAGCTAGCCTCCCAGCCAATGAGAGAGCGGGAGAGTTCCCCCATCTTTGCAGCTTTACTCTGGGGCTGGTTAAATACCTATCATAGTTTAGATCGAAGGTCAGTGCCTCCGTGCGTGCTACCCTGAACCCTAGAAACCTACATTCAAACTGTGCCCATTTGAGTCCAGCTGCAGTGACCAATTGGTGTGTGGGGTTTCTGACAACGGGAATATCTCAGACTTGGTGGGATTGAGCCACAGCCCTGAGCACCCCACAAACTCCACAACCTCCTCCAGGATTCTGTTCAGGTACAGCTGCGGTTCTCTAACGTACAATAAAATGTCGTCGGCATTTGGCGAGATTATCTCAGAACCTCCCCTAGTTGCAGCCCTGCACCCCTGAAACGTGTTCAAATAAGGTCGGCCAAGGTTTTAATTACCAGCGCAAAAAGCAAGGGTGATGGGGGACATCCCTGTCTCGTGCCACCCGCCAGCTCCAGTGTTGGGGATAAGGTGCCATTAGTACAGACCCTAGCCGGTGGGTGCGAGTATAGCAGGCGAATGCACGAGAAGAAGTTAGGCCCGAAGCCACAGTTCATTAGTACTTGAAACGGGAAAGGCAACAAAACTGCCAAAGGTTTTTTGCATGTCGAGAGCCACCGCAAAGGCCTAAGCATCACGTGATATAAGCGCCATAATGTTATAAAGTCTGCATCAAGGCGGAAGAGGCGTATTAATCATTGTTAAGGGCCTGTATGATTCACATTCATCTGCACTTTTCTCTGGTTTGAGGCGGTGTATAATTATTGGTTCTCGCATGGTCTCGGGAAGCATCTCAGATTCTAATGCTTCATTCCTCACATTTAAAAGGTGAGCGGCCAGGTCACTCTTAAATTCTTTACAGAATTCTGCGCTAAACCAGTCAGACCCCGGCGCCTTACTGTTGGGCAATTCTGATATTGCTGCCTCAATTTCTTCGAGAATTAGGAGGGTCTCAAGAGAGTCCCTAGTCTCTGCTGACAATAGCGTAGTGAAAATACTGTTCAAGTATTCGGCTATTTCAATCTCTGTTGTTACCCCCTTTGGTGAGAATAACCCTTCGTAGAATCCGTAAAATACTGCATTTATATCTTTGTCAGAGTGCGCTATCTCCCCATCTGAGTCCTCCATGCAAGTAATGTGCATGCTAGCCCTATCTCTCTTCACTGTATTGGCTAATATTCTGTCCAGCCTGTCTGCCTCCCCATAGCATCTGGCTATCATGGGTCTGACCAAGTAGTTTAGGCTTAAATCACCACAGTGCCCTCCCCTGGACCTCCATCCCCAGGCGTAGTGACAACAATAAAGGAGAGCGGTCAGAGATAGCGCGGGGGAGGATTCGGCACTCCTCGGTTACCGATGGCAAGGATCCAGATACCAGCCAGACATCTATCCTGGAGTGCATATCATGCACAGATGAATAGACTGTGTATCCTTTCCCCCTCCCATGTACCCATGTAATACCCTCCACGTATCCAACAGCCCCAAGTCCTCCATGTGTGTGTGCACGACCTTGACAGTGCTGGTTAGAGCCCTGGGGACTGTCGACGACTGGTCCAGGTCCACATCTAATATAGTGTTCAAATCCCCACCAAGTATCACCTTCGCCATTGGATAGCTAGAGCAGTGGCCAAGTAGCCCTGCATAAAACCCAGGGCCATCCACATTGGGGCCATACATATTTGCCAGCAGTACCAATACATAGCGACCCCTTTCATTGACCACATTCCCAATATAAGTGAATCGCAAGGTGCAGTGAATCAATATCATCACTCCCCTGGCCCTTGTTGAGTATGAGGTATAATATGTCCCACTGCCCCACCCTTTTGCAACCCTCTCTGCCTGACGCTGCAGTAGATGCATCTCCTGTAGGAATAGGATCTTAGCCCCCTTACTATTAGCATACAAGATAACTTTGTGCCTTTTAACAGGGTTCCCCAGACCACTGACATTCCAGGATAGCAGTGTCACCTGCGCAGTTAATCCGTCCGCATATGCCATCTGTGCTGTTCCCAAATTCTAGTACTTGTTGGAGTTTGCCTTACTTCAAAAAACATGCCATGAGTCTTCACTGAGCGCCTTTTCTGTTTTCCTCTTAAACCAACAAACTCCACACTCTCCACCCCCACCCTCAGGACCACCCAAACCTTGGCCTTGTCAGTGCCCAGCACCCCTCACAATCATCCATCAGCCCTGTCGCACCTGCATGGGGGCTGCTGATGCCAAGCAGGATGTACCAGAACTGTAACACGGACATATTTCCTATTTGCTACTTGAACCCACCTATAGAGTTTGATACCCTTTGCTCATAATGACAACAGACACAAGATACAGTACTCACTGCCCATGGACTTTCCCCAGTGGTTTAATTAACAGCATCTGTACTACCTCCTGGGAATGCTATTCTGGATTCGGAAAAATGTAGTTGCCTCTTCCGGAACAGTAAAGAAAACGTTGTTGCCATTAAATTGTATCCTGAGGCGTGCCGGGAACATCATAGTATATTGCACATTTCTTTCTCAGTAGTTTTTTTAACTCCCTGAATGTGCACGTCTGACGCTGCACCGCCACTGTGTAGTCCAGGTAAATTTGAATGCTGTTCAACTCCAACTAACACATTTTATTCATGCGTGCTGCCCGCAGAATTAAGTCTCTGTTGCGATAATTCAATATATGGGCAATGATGGGGTGGAGGTAATCCCCAGGCTTGGTTAGGGGTGATAGGCCCCCGTGCGCACGCTCCCGTATGAACTGTGGCGACCAGCCGGGGTCCCCCAGCAGCTCTGCTGCAGGCCCTCCACTGCGAGTTCCATGTTCCCATATAGCGCATCCTCCAGGACCCCAATAATGCGTACATTGTTACTCAGTGACCTGGATTCCAGGTCCTCACACTTAGCCTTCTCCTGCCTCATATCACTGGTCAAGGTAGCCACCGTCATTTGCAGCGTTGCCACGTTGTCCTCCGTGCTGCTAATGCGACCCTCGGCTTCCGTGATGCAGTGCGTTTCCCTTTCCAGTTGCGCCTGTATGGAGGACATGTCTGCCGTGATTCCATCAAGTTTAGTATTAACTGATTCGAAGCCTCTTTGTACTGTCTCCAGTACGCGGTGTAGGTCGGGGAATTGCATGAATGTGGTATCACCGGGTCACCCGGCTGCTGAGGTTGCTCCCAGAGCCTGCTTGCTGCCTAGCCGCTGGGGTGGTGTAGCGGTCCATTCAGCCTCCCTTCTTTGCACCCGCTCCTTTTGTCATGGTCCTGAACAGTGGTCTGTGCTGTAGCAGTGGATGTGCCTCAAGTTTGGGCTCCTTTGGGGCCTCCTTGACTGTACTTGCGCAGCCCCTCGCTGGTGTCAATGCCAGTTACAGTCCCTGTAAGCTGCCTTTGTACTCCAGCCAAGCTGGGTGTTGCCCACCTGTTGCCTCTTGCCGTATGTTGCACCCCTAGCTGAGCCCCCAGACTTTTCTTTATATGCTCCCTCCGTTGTCCCAACCAGCAGCACCTCCAATTGTCATGTACAGAGTGTGAGGGTAGCAGAAGCAGAAGAAAAACACATGCATCTATGGCTAGGGATTCTGTGCTGGCTCACAGCCTCAGGCCAGTCACTCCTCCCTGTGTTTTCGTGGGAGTCACGCCGGGGGTTCCCCAAAGCACATTCCCAGCCATATCTAATGGCTGCGCTGCTAGCCGCTGCCCAGTCCGCCCTGCGGTGAGTGCCTGCAAGCTCCACTGAGCCCAGCCCATCAGCGGGCAACACGGCAGAGCGAGTCACACACAACACAGAGGGCAACAGCAGTCAGGCGCTTCACTTTCGGCTGCGCCGGCCCTTTCACTCTGTTATGGGTCACAGGATTGGGTGCTTCACTTATGGTTGTGCTGGCCCTTTCACTCCATCATGGGCCACGGCGGGCACATGCACCTTCAGCCGGGCAGCTGCACCGTGTTGCTCTACCACCGTCACTAGTGGGTTTATGCTCCCTGACCTGCAACACTTCCAGAGCATCACCATCCCTCCAGCTGGGCTCACCCCCAACGTTCCTCGCCACCTGATGGCCACAACAGCACAGCTCCATTCCTGTTGATACAGAGGCTCCTCCTTCTGGCTAGAGGAGCAGGCGTGGGCCAATGACTCCCACAACACATGGCCATGTCTCCACACAATAAATGCAGCACTCAAGCCAGTATCGGTACGCTGGAACCCCAGGGAGGCAGGGGGGCAAATCTGCATATCTGCAACAGCAAGCTGGTGGGTTCAGACGGGATTAAGTACACATCTGGTTCATCCAGGCACAGAGCACAGGAGAGGTCTGCCATTTTGGCTTGCCGCTCCACAGCACCCCCCCTAGGCCGTCAGATTGAGCGAGGCTGGTTCGTGGTGCAGCACCGCTCCCTGGATCCTGGACAGGAGTGATTGGTGCAGGCGCAGCTTTATTGGTGCCGCTGACTAGGAGGTTGCAGTACAAAAACTGGCTCGGCCACGCAGGGGCCACAAATATCAATTTGCACCAATACAGTCTGAAGGTGTCTAGGTCTCGAGGCATCAGAGGAATTGGGAGGAATGCATACAGAGACTTCCCTTCCTATGGGAACGCAAAGGCGTCCCCCAAGCTCTCCAGATGGAGGAAGCAGCTGGCAAAGGTCTTGCAGTGACTGTTCTCATGGGTGGCAAAAAGGTCAATCTCTGGAGTGCTCCACTTCTGAAACAACAGGTTAAGTTAGTCGTTGTGCAGTTCCCACCCGTGGCAAGAGTGCAACTCCCTGCTGAGGTGGTCCACCAGAGTGTTCTGAATCCTTGGTAAATGAAGGGGAATGAGAAACATGTGTTGTAGAGCCCAATGCCACATGGCTTAGGCCTCCTTGGAAAGCTGTGAGGACCTTGTTCCTCCCTGCTTGCAGACATAAAACATTGATGTTGTGTTGTCAGCATAAATCCGTACCACCTTACTCCTCAGGAGGGGAGGAAAGACTTCAGGGCCCAAACAATAAATCACCCGTAGCTCCAGCAGGTTAATGTGCTGGCCCTTTTCCTCCTCTGACCAAAGGCCTCTGGTATGTTGGTCCTGATAGTGGGTGCCCCAGCCCTCCAGTGAAGCATCCGTTGTGACGGTGGTCTGATGGTCTGGCACAATGAAGGGGTGCCGTGCACCAGATGTTCCCTTACGAACCACCAGCGAAAGCTTCGCCTGGAAACTGGTGTGAGAGCAATGAAGTCTTCCCAGGACCCTCAGGCTTGGATCCAGTGGGCATCCAGGAATTCCTGCCCCGTCCTCATGTGTATCTGGCAGTTGGTGATCAACAGGATGCATGATGACAATGTACCCAGCAGGGATTTGTAGTTTTAGACTGGCGTTACCTGTGTGCTTCTCAGACAGTGCACCTTTTCCAGAAGAGGTTTGGGTGTCGAGCGTTGCTCCAAGATAGAGTGCCTGTTGCGATGGAACCAAGCACAACTTCAGGAAGTTGATGGAGAAACCCAGCCGCTGTAGACACTAGATTGTGGCAGCAGTGTTGGTTTCTGCAAGCAGATAGGAGGGGGCTCTCACCAACCAGTCATCTAGATATGGGTAGACGTGAGCTCCACTCCATCGCAGGTGCAACACCACTGGTGCAAGGCATTAGGTTAACACCCATGGATCAGACCGCTTCCTTGTCTGAAGGGACAGAGCAGGATGACTATGTGTTATCTGACCTTTTCCTGGCAGCAGCAGAGACAACATCTGGCGTGGGTTGGGTGCGGAGGCAGGTTTAAGTACTTTCTGGGGCTCTGTACTTTGTCAAACCAGTCTTCCTCCCAGACACCTTCCAACAGAGGGATGGCCATGCCAGATTTCCTGCACTGTTCTTTGGGTTGGTATAGCAGACTCTCCTTGCGCTGCTCCTCCGGAAGATGGTCGAACATCTTGGCTGCCCTGGACATCAGCACGTGGAAGGCCCCTACCTCATCAAAGGGTGAGTTGCTGAGTGGAATGTCATCTGGTTCCCCATCACCTGCAATGAAATCACCAAAGTCGTCACTGTGGGAAGTATGAGTGGAAACCCGGTCATCCAACTGGTCAGGATCAGAGTCTGTTCCAGTATCGGATAGCCTCTGTGCTACTGACGGGTGTGTGCCCCTTCAGGGAGGGCGAGGGATGTCATCTACCTCACTGGAGGGCCAGAGGACATCTGTGTGCTGTTGCCTAGGAGGCTCCGGAATCGGGCCAGTGCAGGCAGCCTTTGTTGCACCGTGGCCACCAGATTGGTTAATGTGGATAAAATGTCCAGTTACATGTTTCCCTGTGGAAGCAGCAATGGAGCTGGCTGCATTAAAGTCAAACTGTTCTGTGCCTGAGATGAATGCAGGAGATAATGGTGGTAGTCTAATTAGGCTTCCCTCACCCCACGGTGAGCTGGATTGCCTTCTGGGATCTATGTCCTGTGTGCTGGAGACGACTGCGGTGAAATGATGGCCTCCTCATGTACTTCCTCTACCTCTTCCGATTGGGAAGGACTTGGCTCCAAGACAACAATATCTCCCTGTAGCAGGGTCATCCCAAGGTTGGGGAATGATGCCTGTGGACGTGCCATCAATGTAGACACTCTGCTGGTCTGGGTGTCGGTGACCCCAGCTACAATGGCAGTGGTAGCAATTTTATGGAAGATGCACTTTTTCCCCCCCATCGACAGTGCCGTCCACAAGGTTATCACAGTTGTCAACGAGGTTCTCAATGAGATAGCAGTTGTGGCTGTTGGCGGTTTCGGTGCCGATGAGGTGGAGGACTTTGACGTTTTTGCTGATCACGCGGTAGTCGTGGTCGAGGACTGCTTCGTTGCTCGGGTGTCGGTGGATGGCGTCAACGGCCTTGGTGTAGACAACTTGGAGGAAGGCTTGGTCATCGACAAGGACGACCCGTCGCGGATCTGGATGATGAGACATTTTTCAATTTTGATGGTGAAGAGTGGTCACCAGAGTTAGATGTGGACTTGAATGAAGATGTCTCCTTGGGGTGATGGAAAAAGACTTGGCTCTCCTTCCCTACCGACCCCCCTTGGCCACTGACCTTTGGTGAAGACTGGTCCGTGTGCGAGGGTCTGGGTTCATCACCGAAGGTGTCTTTATTCCTCTTCTTGCTGGTGGCCTGGACTTTGTGCAATTTTGACCTCTTACTAGAGGTGGTTCACTGGCGTCCTCGAGCCATGCGATGAGATGACAATGACGATCGTGCAGCATCTTGTTGGAGAATGACTGGCAGATTTCGCAGTCTTGGATGATATGGTGAGGGTGAAAGCAGTAGAGGCAGTCGTTGTGATGATCCTCTACGTAGACATTCTTCAGTCTGCATCGGGGACAGGCCTTGAACAGGCTCTTCCTCGTGGATTCAGCCATAAGGTAGGCCCAACTGCGCAGACAAAGCTTTGTCAAAGATTATGGGCAGCAGAAGCGGGTTACAGACCTAGTTGATAAAACAGAGGGTGTCTCACCTGCTAGTTCCCGGGGATCGATATCTCTCACTCACTCTCTCACTCTCACTCTCACAGGTGGCTAGGACACAGCCATCGCCTTTGGATCCAGACCACGAGGGTAAACCACTGCAGGAGGATCACCTGGGTGAGGGGTCTTCAGGAAGTGGGGGTGAGACAGCCAATGGTGAGACGCAGTATTTCCCCCTTTTTTATTCATCTACCCCATCCTATTTTTTTAGGATTTTCCAAAGTCCCAATCCCCCACACCCTTTTTATACAAACACTGGGCCGAGGAAGAGGGTGAAAGAATAACCAGAGTAACTCTCTCACATTGTACTGGATACGTCCCATTCATCAAGTCAGGAACTTTAGGGCCTCATCACGAGTTGGGCGCTAACCCCGGCAGTATTACCGCCAGGATTATTAGCCCTAACGCCAAAACCCCCCAGCGCTATTAGCGCCAGATCACGGGTTTAGCGGAACAGTAAGTCACCATTCCCCATTTGGCCCAATAGGGAATTTTTGTGCTATTTCCACCGGCAGTATTAGCGCCAGCGGTAATAGCACCAAAAATCAGCAAAATTGGGACAAATTTGCCCCCAGATCAGAGCTGGAGGCAAATCCACCAAGCCCATGATCTGGTGGACTCTTAAATGCAGGGGTAATGATGCTACTGCCGCATTTAAGGGTTAACGCCAGACTCGTGATGAGGCCATAAGTGCATACACCTGATACCAGTTAGCTCTCCTCACATGAATAAAAGGCAACACCTACAGACACACTCCGAGCAAGGCAGAACACGAGTACGAGCAGAACTTATGGGACGAAGGCACACTTACTGGAGCAGAGCAACGGACCAGGGACGAGAGCAGCGGGCCGAAAACCCCAAGGGTTCCCAACCAGGGGTTGTTGCCTCCGACAGACTGCGAAAGACACATGGAGAAGGCCAGATCCCACCAGTGAAGATTGCATTGTCTATCAAGGATGCCAGTGACCCTCCCAGGTGAACGGCAGAGTTGGGGAGGCGAGGCCAAGCCTGATGTACTAACCTTGACTAGTGCATTGGAAATAGAAAAACAAGAAGGAAGCGCACTCAGTCGGGTAGTTGGCAAGCGACCTGAGAGACCGGTGTGTGTTAAAGTGAATGAAGTAGCAACATTATATCACAAGTGAAGGCTGCATGCGTGTCGATGAGACGTGAAGAAAGGCAGCTGTGAGATCAGTGATACTAAGTAACGGAGTGGTCTGGTGAAAGAAAGTAGCCCATCCAAAAGTCTATTTGAAAGGTATATTGTTTGAAGTTATAAAGTCAACAAACAGCAAAAGTGAATTAAGTGAGAGTAAACGTGATCTTTGATGTCAAAGTGGTCCTGCGGTGGTCTGTAAAGAGAAACACGCACATTTGAAAGTCTTCGACATCCAAAAGGTGTCCGAGCCCGATTGAGTGAGACCCAAAGTACAATAAGATTGGGGAAGGGAGCCACCCAGCAAGTTTGTGTTGAACTGTGATGTGACTGATCTGAGGCCGGCAGAGGGGGACCTTTGTGAATTTTACGTTGGAAAGCAATTTTGAATGTCAAGAAAAAGACTAACGTGGAAGGCCAGGCGGGCCTCAATCCACTCTTTGGAACTGCTTAGAGTGTTAGAAACCAAGCCAGAATGTGTCATCCTGCCTACAAGGACAGCCTTACTACAATGTTTAACGCGAGAATGAGAGCTGGCTCAACTACGTTTATTCTCTTGAACACTGATTTTTTCCTTTGCATACATTTCTCCTTTTTACACTTTTTGTACAGGAGATCGGGCAGGCATTAGGTTTTTGTTAGCATAGGCCATTTTGATTTGACCGACATCACTAGGACTGTTTTTGTTTATCGGTTGTTGGTCGAGACTACTCATCTTAGTTATAGAGCAAAATAAGAGTTTATATGACCCCCAACATTTTCAAATTGTATCCATTGTGTCAGTGTCATACTTGTACTACCATGCCATCCCTACAGCTAGCACTGTTGCAGCCAACCCCGGTTGACAAGTAGACATTGAAAATCAAAATTATTCGTAGAAATGAAATGACTTAAGGACTCCTTACACTAATGTGTGGTAAATAATCTGAAGTTGGCCGACGGGGGGAGGAGTTAAGGGATGTGTAGCTGTGGGCAGTATGACCCAAAATGACTGTAATAGAGCACAAAAGTGAATGAAAGTTTTCAGTTTAGGTTTAAACTGCTCTGTGTTACCGAGGATTCCCAGCCTGACGACAGGGAATATTCACCGCATGTGAATCTATGAACGTTCCAATGCAAGAGAAAGAAGTTATTCTCTAGTCTTCCTAAAAATCTATGCAAAACACACAGACTGCACTATTGGAACTGGCCGCTCATATCTCATCCACTTAAAAAAAAAAAAAAAGAAAAAAAAAAAAAAAGAATCCCCAGACCACTTTCTTGAAAATCACTTGTGCAATAAATGGTTTGATATTCAGTAAAAAAGTGCAGATTTCGACATTCAGGATAAGCACTGTGAGGAACCTGAGGGCGTCCTCACTTCTTTTCCCCCTGGATCCTTTTCTTAGGTGGGCAGGGAAAGGCCATCACTTTTGGATCCCAACCCTTAGGGTGGATATGTGAGGGAGAATCACCTGGGTGGAGGAAACTTGGGGACTGGGGAGAGGATTCCTTAGGTGAGACATGGTATTCCCCCATTCCCTTTGCAGAATAAACCCTCTATCCCTCAAGCCTTTGTGAGCCATCAGCCCTTTCCCTCTTCTACCCTCCAAAATGTCCCCCAGAAACACTACCTCAACACGGGGACAAGGAGGAGACAACACAGAGTTATTCACACTTCCTTTATTACAACAAACTCCCCCATACACTATTTTCGTACTGGGGCGAACAATAGGAGTCCGGGATTAATGCAGACTACATGTGACATGTTTAAACATGAGTGGACTAGCTCTAATGATATCAAGCCTCAGCGCATGATAGTTAAAGAGCTTAATGGAGAACTGCTAGGTAGCAGTAGAGGAAGGCTGAGAAGGCAAAGCAACTTTCTTGACCAGAATGGAGAGAGCGTGCCGTGGCACGAGAATCGCTGGAGAGCCATGACCGGGTGCAGAAGGAAAGCAGTGGAAAGCGAGGCCGCTGGAAGGCAGAGGTCCGGGATGAACTGTGAGGAAGGGACAGTCACCAGCTGGATGACTCACGCTGGGAAGCCAAACCCGCTGACAGCACGCTGGTTGTGGGATCAAACCCACAGAACGCTGCTGAATTGCTACATCGAGACGCCCAGAGGGAAAGGAAGACTATGGCTGCCTGGGACCTCACAGAAGTGATGTAAAAGACATCCAGTGAGTCTGCCTGGCAAGGGGACTCAAACACAGCAAGAAGGCGGTTTTATGTTAATGTTAATGAAACATTTGAGTGGGGAACGTAAGAAAGGCAATTGTGAATGCCGAAACATGTACTTTTGAACACTGAATGAACTGAAAGTTATTGCAGGTAATTGTGAACACTGAAACAAGTACTTTTGAATACTGAACAAACTGAAAGACAATTTAAAACAGTTTTGAATGCCAACCAGTGCAAAAGCAAGTTATGAGCACTTGTGAGTGGACTGAAAGAAAGGTGGTACATGAGGCAGATACCACGAAATGTATTGTTTGAGACCCACGCAGGGGAAAAAGGCGAGAGAATACAAGTAGGATATGAGATGAGAAGCCAAGTATTGGGCAAATCTAAACGAGTTCAAGGAACTGCAGGACACCTGTATTAGGTATTAGCAAGAGCCAGAGGAGTACAAAACAAGGGTAGCAAAGTGCACGGTGGCCCAGCAAGTTGCAGAACTGTGTTAGAAGAGTGTGACACTGATGAAAGAGCCAAGCTTCACTGTCAAAGGAAGGCAGTGGCCAATTGTTGATGGAAAGCAGTCAAGAAGGGGCATCGGTTGCATGACCTGTAATGGGTGGACCGTGTGGTCCAACAACTGCGCCTAGACCGAGTGGCCCCCTGTATGGAGAAGCTAAGGAAAGTATCCATAAAGAAGCTTGTATTTTGCAACAACCTCTTATTTGATTTGAACATTAAGAAACATATCTATCTAGGTAAGCCAGTGAAAGTAATGATGTCCAAAGAGCTGGGAAGTATCCCAAGGAATTGTGTTGTTTCATTGAAAGCTGAAGATGTAAACTCTTAGGGAAGGGAGCCCTTGTGTTGTATGAACTACTTTGAACTTGGGGAAGGGGAAGCCGATTACAGCTGGAAGAAGCTGAGAACTTTTTCATTTTGACACCGACATCCCTACACATTGGGCCTCATTACAAGGTTGCCGGTAAAAAAAGGAAATTACCGGCAAGCCAGTGCTACCGTTTACGTGTAGCACTGCTGCCGGAATCTACAGTAGATTCTGAGTCGGCATGCACGCGCATTCCGGCATGCCGGAAACGGTAGCAGCAGCATGCTGGTAACAGTCCCCAAACACCCTCGATACTGGCATCCTCGATGCCGCAGACACCAACTCCGGCACCAACAACGCCGTAATTACTGGTACCGGTAATACCCGCACTGGAAACGTCATTGCGCCAGAACAGGAAATGCAAATGCGGCCATCTTTAAAATGCATTCCATTGCAATACTCATTCTACAGGAGTCCAACAGGAAAACCGAGTAGACACCAACAAAGTACACCATGTCAGCTAGGCAAGGCACCGTCTGTCACCGGAAACCACGCTTCAGCGAGCAGGAGCTCAACATGTTGGCTGACACACTCGGACGTGGTTTTCTGTGCTGATCTGTGGCGGGCAGCACAACTACGGAAGAAGGCCATATGAGAGAAAGTGACCCACAAAGTCTTGGCAGTGGGGACAACACCCAGGAACAACCCAGATTGTCGTAAGAGGTGGGACGATCTACATCTATGTGTCTGCAACCTCCTCACTGCTGAGAGCAGCCAGGGGCGGGCTACAGGAGGTGGCGCACCATCCCCCATCATACTTACATCGTGGGAGGAGACCTACAGCACTGTCCTCCAAACGGAGAGCATCGAGGGAGTAGGAGATTTGGAGACGGGAACAGCAACATCTGATGACGGTGAGTGACCACTACCGTAATCACAAAGTCACACCACACATCTTCATCCCCAATGCCAATGGTGAAGTCAAAATGTCAAGTAAGTGGCACCAGATCCCTGCTGCATTTGCACCCACCGAAAGCCTCCACCCACACGAGTACAATGTTCCTGCCACGAAGACAATCAACAAACCCCACTGACACACTCCACATGTTCCCTGTATTGCCGACACAAGTACCATCTGCATGCACACAAACACACACACACACACACACATCACTGTCCAACTGCTGCCGTCACCACCGTGCCACCACATGGCCAAAGCCACCACATGTCAAGATGCACACATCACCAGCACCAGTTGCACACCCGTCACACCCACCATGTCCATACAAGCAGAGTAAACATCAATGCATCAATGTACAGAATGGGAACACATCAGTTTCACAATAAAGCTTCACATGGCACACAGCCCCTGTGGCATGGCCACAACACCCAAGCCATTAGACACCGGTACCCCAGCCAACAGACACTGTGCATCACATGGCCGCACCACAATGATGCTGCCACTCTGCACCTCCCCACATTCTTGTGTGCACCATGACAGGCCCTCGAACACTTCCATGACAATGCAAATGACTCTGAATGTACTAGCATCGATGTATGTCAGATGGATACACACCCATTACTAATGCCCTGCCTCACTGTCCTCCACAGGCACAGCAACTGACCACGAGGGTGAACTTGCTGCCACACCCCGGTCATCCACTGCACATCGCTGCCACCGCAAAGACCCCGCCTCTAGCCAGGAGCCAGCAACCGCCACGGCAAGACCCGAGCATGCCATAGTATCTACAGCACAGCACCCCCACCACCAGGAAACACAGGCTGGCCAGCAAGCTCACCACCCAACCACAACTGCCAGCAAAGCCCCCCGGTTGGCCACTACACCTGCCAACAAGGCCCCCCGGCCCACCAGTACACCTGCCAGCAAGGTCCCCCGGCCCACCACTACACCTGCCAGCAAGGACCCCCTGGCCGTCCACTAAACCTGCCAGTAAGGCCACATCTGCGGCCCAGCAGGCACATCAGCTGGATGAGCCAGAGTCACCACTGGACAGCCAGCAGGAGGAGGCACAATCCCCGTTGCACAGCCAGTAGGATGAGCCAGACTCCCCAGTGTACAGCCAGAAGGAGGAGGCAGACTCCCCAGTGTACAGCCAGCATGAGGTGGCAGAATCCACGCCGCCCAGGCAGGCGAGCAGACAAAGAGATGGCTCCGGAGCAAACAGCACAGTGGAGGCAAGTGGGCCCGAGACACTTAGCGACGGTGAACTTGACAACCAAGCTGTGTTCACTCCACCAGGCCCTTTCATCCCACCTCCCTTGCCACTGCCAGGATTGAGCCACATAAGGGACATCGAGGGGCACCTCACTCAATGGAAGGGCGGCAGCAGGCAATGCACGCCTTGGTGACCAAGTACATCACAGAGGCACAACTCAGACAATGCAGGACTCCATGCGCAACATGCATAGATTGCTTGGCAGAGCCATGGAGGGTGTCTACCACCTGGCTAGGCGTGTGCAAGAGGGTAACCAAGTTATGTCAAATATGGCAGAGTCAATTGACAGGTTGGTGACCGCTATCGCTGCACAACAGTACATCACCACAACACACGGCCCATCCTCCAGCACAACACCCTGCAGCTCAAGCCAGAGTCTATAGCAGCGACTGAATCACTGCAAGAGCCTCAGCCCCATTCTCCAAAAAGGGGGCATAAATAGGAAAAGGGACTACTGCATGTGTGGAGGGAGTAGTTGGGAAGAGGTAGTGGGGGAGGGGGTGTTGGGGCATTGGGTGTGGGGGTAGTGGGGGAGGGGGTGTGGGGTCAATTTAACAGGATAGTAGTGTTAGGTTAATAATACACATATGTACATAGGTAATCCTTATTCAATACACCTGGCGTTGCAACACTTACATGACTGGACATTGCTTCTTGAGCGTGTGTCTATTTAATCATGTACAGTGTCCAGTGCCATGTTCTTTACAGTCCTACAAAAGTAGCGGTCAATTAAATCTTGCTGTGTTGCACGTCGTCCATTGACATTGTGGCGCAGAAGAATTTCAGCATCGTCCTCATCCTCATCCTTATCCTCAGGTGGCATCATGTCAGGGGGACGTTGCACTAGATGCACATGTTGTGTAGCATGGCACATACTAGTACAATTCTGCCCACCTTCTCAGGACCATAAATGAGGGTGCCCCCCCCCCGACCTGCTGAGGCAGCGGAACCAGGCCTTCAATAGGCCAAATGTCTGCTCGATGGGGACACGAGTGTGTGCATGTGCACGATTGTAGGCCTCTTTGTGCCGGTTGTGTGGTTGCCTGTTGGGGTCATGAGCCAGCCATCAGGGAATATGCGTCATCACCTGCATGGGAGCAAGAGAAAGAGTACTTGATATTAAGCTGGTCGTTCCATGCTAGCACCAGAGGCGTAGACAGGGTAGGGCCTGAGCGGGTAAGGCCCACCCAAAATCTGCAAATACCCACTCAACAGTGCTGTATGGGCCTTTACAGATGGTTACTTTTGTGGCACTGGGTCCAACTACATTAGTTTCAGGCCCCACTTGTTAGACAATCCTGGCTACGCCTCTGACTAGCACTAGCTGTACAGTGTTGATATTGAAAGGCAACTAAGCAGTGATTAATAACTATACATGGCATGTGTCATTCTGTATGCACCCAGTAAGTGTACTTAGGGCTGATCCATGGGTGGGGGGGATGGGTGCAGTTGCTGTCACATGGCCTGTTGAATGTGAACCCGCACTCTCATAATCTGAGTACAACAGACCATAATGGTGTCAGATTTCATTGAAGTGTTACCAATGCAAATGAGCTGAGCATATACAGTGGCAACTCACATATATGCCCGATTTGATTCATGTAATACAGTGGTATCCCCAGTATGCATTCTACATATACAGGTCTCCATGTACACATCCATCGACGCCTTCCCACATATGAATAGGTCAGATATCAATTGGTGGTATCTTTCACATGTGAAGGGTTGGTTTACTGTAATACGGCTGGGTGTGTTAGCATGGTGGAACGAAACTATGTTGGATGAGTCCCACACCTCACAATCATATCTTGGTGGTAGTCAATAATATTCATAATAATGTTCATACTTGACCCATTGTACTTGGAGGTGTCCCTTAAGGTGACATGACAGGCATACTGATCTGCAGTGTACCTGTGGACTGAGTGCAGTGACTGAATTTCTCTGTGTGGCAGATGGTATTCTCTCTGGCAGGGCAGCATGACTCGTGAATTGCTTTGCTGAGATCTGCATTTCATGCATTGTCACTACAGAGTGGTGCATTGTGGTACATGTGGTTCATGTTTTGTGATGTTCCCGATACATGTGCTGGTGTTTGCCACTGTGTCTGTTGATTGCATGTAGACACCTCTGTGAAGGCCTTACACATCTGCATGCAATAGTTGTGTTGCGCATTCTGTTTCATTTACGATGGTCACAGTTGGAGGCACCCAGTATGCTGTGTGTGGTGTAGTTCCATTAATTTTGTGTTGTTTCATGTTGTGCTGGTTGGGAATGATGAGGTTGCTAGGTGTAATACCTCATCGGACTTAGCCTTTGACTGCCCTACCCAGTTTCTCTGCACTTCAATGCATACCTGATAATGTTTACAGGTTTTTGCAGGAGTGATGATGGATTAATGCATGCAGTGTGCACTTGTTCTCATCATGTATGCAATCCTATGCTATGTTCCGACAACCCTCATGGCCCTGTGGTCAGACTCACCTAGCAGACACGTTGCCTATGCTGGTAACTGCCCCCATTCAATGCCCCGCATGGCCTACCGAGCAGACAGGTTGCCTATGCTGGTAACTGCCCCCCCATTCAATGCCCCTCATGGCCCAACCAGCAGACAGGTTGTCTATGCTGGTAACTGCCCCCCCCCATTCAACGCCCCTCATGGCCCACCCAGCACACAGGTTGCCTATGCTGGTAACTGCCCCCCCCCATTCAACACCCCTCATGCCCCTGTGGTTAGACTCACCCAACAGCCAGGTACAATGTTCAGCGTGCCGTTCCGTGTAGCAGGGCAGCGTGGATGTGCAGCACCATGGCATCATGTGTGGAGCCAGGGAATCTTGCACAGCAATGTGTGATTATTTTGCATGCATCGCACACCATCTGTACATTCAGGGAATGGTACAGCTTTCTGTTGTGGTGCATTACCTCCACAGCATGATCGGACAACCAACTCCACATGTGTACAGTTGAGCGCACCTATTACATCTGGCATGCCTGCAAGTTCATGGAATGCTATTTTGGTTGCATTCACCTCCGCCGCAGTACGTGGTAAACTAATGTAGTCGCGTGCGTGGGACAGGAGTGCAACTAGCACCTGGTTCAGCACACGGGAGAAACAGTGTTGGGAGATTCCATGCAGATGCCCCACTGTGTGCTGATAAGTGCCTGTGGCAAGGAAGTGTAGCAAACTCACTACCTTCAACAAGGAGGGGGATGGCTGTCCGGATGTTGATTAGGCTCACCAGTTCATCATGTATGAGGTCCACTATTGTGGTGATGGTGTCCCTGTCCAGCCGGTACAGGGTGTGGATCTGAGCGGGTGTTAGGTTGAATGGGCTGGTCCTTAGGCAAGGGATTGGTGGCTACCTGCGGGGTACAACTGCCTGCACAATGGGTATCTGCTGGCCTATTCTCGTCTTCCTTCTCCCCCTCCTTCTCCTCCTTCGCCTCTGCTGCATACTCTGGCTCTCTGCCTCTTCAATGAGTAGCAGTGCAGGCATGTCCTCCAGCTCCAGTACTGCTAGTGCGAATGGTAGCATTGTGGCTTTGGGAGGGGTGCGATTCCTAAAGCTCTCCACTCTGAGCTACAACTGGTTATCAGACACATAATACATTACAGACATGACATGTCCAGCTGCCCAATGTGAGAAACCCAATGGCACTCTCACATCTACTCCCCAGGGATATTCTGTTCAGGTGGCCAGGGAAGGGGCCATCATGTTTGGATCCCAACCCTGGGGGTGGACAAGCGTGGGAGGATCACTTAAGTGGGGGGTCCTTGGGGATTAGAGAGAGGGTGCCTGAAGGTGAGACATGGTATTCGGCCTTTCCTGATATTGACCTTCCCTCCCCTCCCTTATCCTTTATGGGATATTGACAATCTCAGCCCATCCTCCCCTGTAGTTTTCTCTTAAGTACTGAGAAGAAGAAACTAAGAGAAGTGCAGAGTTCCTATTATAAACACCACTCTGGTACTGGGACCAAGAAGAGTGGTCTGAAGTCAGGTAGCAATAAGGATCAGACATGTCACACTAATCGGCTCAAGCAGGGTCAGGCAATTGAGTGTACCTCATTTCACCTGCAGCCTGTTAGTAGTAGCAGAGAGTATAAAAAGGTGGAAATCAGAAGCGCATGGGAGGTGAAGTCACAGAAGGAACAGAGAACCGAGGAGTTGCTGTGCGGAGAAGCGAGAAGTCGACATGCCGACAGAGATAACGAGAGTGTTGTTGAGGTGACTGTGCAGGATTGGGAACCCTTGTGAGGGAAGGCATACAGCAGGTGGTGCCAGGGAGCAGAGGTGGAGCCAAGCATGAAGGCCGGCGTATGCTGAGTGGAGCACCTGGCGAACTGGCGAGTTTGTTTTCCCGGTTGGCGATAAGCCGACCATACAGAGCTGCAGAGATCCGGTAAGGGTCAGGAGACACTAGGAACGCCAGAGTGGTACAAGGGACCGTAGAAATGGTAACGGTCCACAGACAAAATGAAATGAAGCACTTATTGAATACCGAAGTAAATGAATAGTGTTATTCAAACACTCAACTTAAAACTGCCCTTTCTGAATACCGAACTCAAAAAAAGGTACTATTCAAGTCTGCACAACTTAAAACTGCATTTACTGAAAACAAAGTGAATGAGGAACAAGTTACTTATCTGTAACTGTTGTTCTCCAGCATGGGTCTGGCATGGATTCACATGCTCATGAATATTCCCAGTCGTCAGGCCGGGAATCCTCGGTATAGAAAAAAATCAGTATCAGTTTCGTTTCTGATCTGTCTTTCTTAGTAGTAACCAATCACTGGTCTCTGGGTCATACTGCCCCCAGCCAATGACTGCCCTCTCCCTAAGCCCCGCCTCCGGCAGCCATCCTCAGATTTGGTAGCACGTAAAGTGGCAGTATGACCAAGTGAAGAGCCGCAGAGGGGTAGGCGGGAGGGTTCGCATGTGAATCCATGCCAGACCCATGCTGGAGAACAACAGTTACAGTTAAGGAACTTGTTCCTTCTCCAGCATGGGGTCTGGCATGGAGTCACATGCTCATGAATAAGAGAATACATAGCAGTACACACATGCACAACCACGGGAGGTGACAACAGGCTCAACATTAAGCAATACAACAACTCAACATTAAGCAACTCTTACCTCCTCACCAGGCTCACCTTAGGTGATCAGGTTGCGCAGCACTGCTTGGCCGACCCTGGACTCCTCCCTGGAGTCCCGATCGATGCAGTAGAATCTTGTGAAGGTGTGCGTCGACCTCCACGTTGCAGCCCTGCAGATGTCCAGCAGGGGCACACCAGACAGGAACGCCGTGGTAGCAGCGATCGCTCTGGTCGAATGGGCTCTTGGACGGCCAGGCAGCTGTCGGTTTGCCAACCGGTGACAGTGCATGATGCAGCCGGAGAGCCATCTGGAAATGGAAGTCTTCGAGAGAGCCTTCCCTTGATTCACAGTCCCAAAGTTCACAAACAGCTGTGACATCTTCCGAAAACTCTTCGTGCGGTCCACGTAGAACTTCAGCGCTCTAGCTACATCCAGCAAGTGCAAAGTCCTCTCAGCATGCGACGAAGGCAACGGGAAGAAAACTGGCAACACCAAGGGCTCGTTGAGGTGGAAGTCCGACGGCACCTTGGGCATAAAGGATGGGTGTATCCTCAGCACCACCCTCGTGTCATGAAAAGTCAAGTATGGAGGCTTGCAAGATCGGGCCTGGATCTCTCCCACTCGTCGTGCGGAGGTGATGACCACGAGGGAAGCTGTCTTCCATGACAGAAACTTCAAAGCTGCCAAATGCATAGGCTCGAATGGGGCCCCATGAGCTTGGTCAGCACCACATTAAGCTCCCACGCTGGGGCAGGAGCCTTCACCGGCGGGAATGATCGGAATAGTCCCTTCATGAATTCTTTCACCAGGCGATGAGACCACAAGGACGCCCGTCCCGTCGTCCTGGTATATCGGGAGATTGCAGCCAGATGTATTTTGATTGAGGCGTGAGCCAGTCCAGCTTTGGCCAGCGACAGTAGGTACGGCAGTACTTGAGGGGCCGTAATCCGCAGAGGGTTAATCTTCTGTGCACGGCACCAGACAGAGAACCTCTTCCATTTATGTCCGTAGCACTAGAGAGTTGAGGACGCCCTGGCCTTTGCAAGAACCTCTCTGCAGTCGGCTGGGATGTCGTACCCTCCAAACTCTAGTGCTGCAGGAGCCAGGCCTGCAAGTTCAGCGACTCCGGGTTGTGGTGAAGAAAGGCGCCCCCTTCTCTGGAGAGAAGGTCTGCGTCCGTCGGCAGCTTGACTGGTGGGGACGTTGACAAGTCCAGAAGGTCCGGGAACCAGATCTGTCTCGGCCACGCCGGTGCAACGAGGATCATCCTGCACCGGGACCTCTTGAGCTGGTTGATGAGCCGGAGCAGCAACGGCAGCGGAGGGAACGCATAAAGAAATAGGCCGTCCCAGGGGAACGAGAAAGCATCGCCCATGCTCCTCGGCTGGGGGAACCTGCTAGCGAACCTCTGGCACTTGGAATTCGTCGCCGTCGTGAAGAGATCGATTTGGGGTTCGCCCCATCGTCGGAAGAGTCGATCCACTTGATCCTGGCGTAGTTCCCACTCGTGGCACGAGCGCAGCTCCCTGCTGAGTGAGTCGGCGATCATGTTTTTTATTCCTGCCAGATGAAGAGGCACCGGAAACATCCCCTGGGCAACGGCCCAATGCCACAGATCTTGGGCTTCCTTGGATAGGGCCGGGGACCTGGTTCTGCCCTGCTTCCGGATGTAGAACATCGTGGTGTTGTTGTCGGTGAAGATCCTCACCACCTTGCCCTTGAGGGACGGAAGAAAAGACCTGAGGGCCCAGAACACCGCGCGGAGCTCCAAGATGTTGATGTGGAGAGACTTCTCCTCCGGTAGCCAAAGGCCTCTCGCGTGAAGATCTCCGGAGTGTGCTCCCCCAACCTTCCAGGGAGGCGTCCGTCGTCACCGTCACCTGGTGAGCTGGGGTCTGGAAGTCCGTGCCCGCCAACAGATGGGAGCGGGTACCCCACCACCGGATCGCCTGACGGAACTTCTCGTTGAGAGGGATCCTGTCCTCGAAGCTGCCCGTCGACTGGATCCAGCGGGCATCGAGGAACTCCTGTAAGGGTCTCATCCGAAGCCTGCAAAGGCGCACCAGATAAATGCAGGAGGACATCATCCCAAGGAGGGACTTGATAGATCTTACCCTGGTTATGTCCGTGGCCAGCAGACGCTGCACCTTGCCCAGAATAGTCCTGGTCCTTTCCTCCGACGGCAAGGCCAGCCGTGCCACTGTGTCGAGCTTGGCTCCCAGAAACAGGGCGACTTGCGACAGAACCAGGTGGGATTTTGGAAAGTTGATGGAGAATCCCAGGTCCGTGAGCAGCTGGAGGGTCTTCGCAGTGTGCTCCACGGCGAGCTCCCTTGTCCTTGCCCGGATGAGCCAGTCGTCCAGGTAGGGGTGGACGTGGATCCCCTGTAGGTGCAGCCGCGCCACCACCGGTGCGAGGCACTTGGTGAACACCCTGGGTGCCGACTTCAATCCGAACGGGAGGGCCTTGAACTGGTAGTGCTGCCCTTGAACCACGACCCTGAGGAACTTTCGGTGTCTTTTTAGAATGGGGATGTGGAAGTAGGCATCCTCCAAGTCCAACGACGACATGAAATCGCCCTCCTCCAGCTGTCCCAGCACATGCTGGAGGGTGACCATACGGAACTTCTGTGCCTTGATGTACTTGTTCAGTCGTCGTAGGTCCAGGATGGGGCGCCATCCTCCTGTCTTCTTTTTTACGAGGAAGTACCTTGAGTAAACTCCGGAGCCCCGAAGCCTCTTTGGGACGAGCTCGATGGCACTCTTCTTGAGCATCGCCCTTACTTCCAACAGTAGTTTAGGGACGTGATTTTCCTTCCTGGCCATGGGTGGAACGCGAGGGCACTTCTTCTGAAACTCGAGGGCGTGCCCTTGGGCCAGGGCGTCCAGCACCCAACGGTCGGTGGAGATGGACTCCCACACGCTGACGAAACTCGCCAGCCAGCCTCCCACCGGGGTGCTTCGGCGGGGGCCCGACCCCACGGTCGGTTCAATCTTGTTTGGAGGCCTCCTTGACCTCCTTGTCGATGACGACGGGCACCACCTGACTTGCCGCATCCCCTGTAGGCTTCCTGGGATGAAGATCTTGCCGCTTGGTGGTAAGTGGAGGAGCCACTGCCGGATCCCTTGGAGGCACCTTGTCTGCCTCCGGAGCTCCGAAAGGATGGCCGTTGTTGTTGGAGCACTCCCAGTGCGCGGGCAGTCTCTGTGTCTGTCTTGATGGCCTGAAGGGACTCATCAACCGCCTTCCCAAACAGGTTGTTCCCGTCGAAGGGCATGTCCAAAACCTTGGTTTGTACGTCCTGGCGGAAATCCGTGGCCTTGAGCCATCCTCGTCGTCTCAAGCAAACGCTGTTGCCCAACTGACGGAAACCGGTGTCGGCGATGTCCGTTGTCACCGTGATGGCGTGGTCCGACGCAATCTCCCCCTCCTGTAGGATTTCAAGGGCCTCAGCCCTTTTGGCGTCCGGAAGGAAGTCTAACAGAGGGGCGATTTTGAACCACAACTCCCTGTCGTAACGGGCTACGATAGCCAGGGCGTTGGCCGCCTTAATAGTCGTTGCGGCGGGTGAGATGATCCGTCGTCCCATCGTGTCCAACTTCCTGCCCTCACCGTCCGCGGGTAAGTTGATGTCGAGGCCGATGCCCCCCCAGCTTTCTTCTTTGTCGCCGCCGAGAAGACCGAATCCGGGGTAGGTTGTGCCCGAAAGCACAAGGGGGCAGCATCGGGGACCCGGTACTTCTTCTCGTACCAGTCCCTCTTTGCCGGCGCCGTGGCAGGGTTCTTGAGGAGGGCGAGCTCCTCATCCCAGATGTCATCAAGAAGCGGTACGGCGAGGACCGTCTAGCTTTTAGCCTTGCGCCGTTGGTAAAGGAACCCTTCTTTCTTCTTTTCTTCTGGGCAGAGCTGAAAAAGCTCAGATGCCCTGGAAATCATGGCATGAAAGGATCCAATCTCGTCGGGCGGGGACGCCCGAGCAGGGGGCGACGGGGGACACGTCCCGTCGTCGCCTCCGTCGTCATCTGTACCTGTCGTAGCCGTGTCCGTGCCTGTATCATCCCCGTGGGTAGTAGACCGGGGGGAAGGCAGAGCAGGCCGCAGAGGTGGGAGAGGTGGCGTAGGATTCGTCCTCCTCCTCTTATGCAGTGGACTCTCCGAAGGTCCTGGCTCCGGTTCCCCCGTCAGGTCTGGATCAGGTACCTCCATCAGGGGAAGGGGCAACCTTGTCCTTATCTCCGAGCATAAGGACTGAATCGCTGACAAAATGGCCACTGAGGTGTCCTGCGGCGCCAGAAACGACGGGCGCGAGGGCTCTTGAGGAGCCTTGTAGGCGACACCGTTGCTCTCGTCGTTGCCCTCATCGGGATCCCTCCCGATGGGCTGGGCCTCTTCCACGACTTCGATTAGCTCTTCTTCAGAGGTCGTGTCCGTATCCATGATGGCCACCAGCCCCTCCCCCACCTTTTCCAACGAGGACTTCGTGGGGGTCTTCTCAATGGGCCTGAAAGACGACTCCCTCCGCGGTGGCAGGGAGACTCTGGGTCCTGAAGGCGTCTCCACTGGTGTAGCCTCCTCAGGCTGAGCCAGGGCCGCGGCGACATCCTCAATCGAGGCGTTAGCAGGGTGAATTAAGGCCATCGTCACCTTCTGGACGCCTGGCGCCTTCACCTTGGGGGGAGGGTCCGAGCCTCGCTCCCCCTCTGCCGGAAACTTCGAGATCGACCGGGGCCTCTCCAGAAGCTTTGCCGGGTTCTCGGACTTCCTCTTACCCGAGCCAGAGCGTTGGCTCGTGGTTGATGGCGCCGGGGAGGATGCGCCCTGCCTGGCAGCCAAGGAGCCCGCGGACTCGCGGTGCTTAGCCTTTTGTTGGGCCCCCGTTGCCGGGGCGCCCTCACAGGACTTAGAAGACCACTCAGACTTCTTTTTCTTCTTCTCGCCTGACGGGCTCTTCCCTTCCAGCCAGTTGGCGAGACGGAGGTGGCGGTCCTTCATGGTCCTCTCCGACATGTTCCCACAAAACGCACAGTCCTTCTCCTTGTGCGTCTTGTCCTCATGGAGACAGTAGAGGCATAACGAATGCTCGTCCTCCTTGAAAACATTCTGAAGCTGGCATCCAAAGCAGGTCCTGAAAAGCTTCCCGGCCGTCGAGCTTCCTTTCTCCTGGGCCATGTCCGGGGTAGGCCTCGGAACTTCTGGAATCCTCCAAAAGCGTAACTTGACGAAATCTTCACCCTTGAGGGGCGTAGAAAACTCCGAAACGGATCCCCGTTGATCGGATGTAGAACGGTGGAGCTTGAGGCTCTATTTAACCGTAAAATTTGAAAAATCTCCTGAAAAAGCGCGAAAACGCAGCAAAAGCTTGAGAGCTACAGCACGAGGACTCCCAACACTTGAACGTGCGGTAAAAATCTGAGGATGGCTGCCGGAGGCGGGGCTTAGGGAGAGGGGAGTCATTGGCTGGGGGCAGTATGACCCAGAGACCAGTGATTGGTTACTACTAAGAAAGACAGATCAGAAAGGAAACGGATACTGATTTTTTTCTATAGCGAGGATTCCCGGCCTGAGGACGGGGAATATTCATGAGCATGTGAATCCATGCCAGACCCCATGCTGGAGAAAAGGCGTTATCCTGATAAATACAACGCAACATTACATTTACTGAATATTGGGCAACAGGAAAGTCGTGGTTTGAGTGAAACCAAGTGAATGTTGCTATTATGAATAATTGAATGAAAAGAAAGTTGTTACTTGATCAGACTTTGAAATGCTAAATACTGCATAAACATTCTGGGATAATCAAGTCTTTCAAGTGACCAACTGCCAGAAAAACACAAGAATAATGTGAAAGTCATAAGGAAATTGAAGAGTTGTCCTGAATATTTCTGAACAACGGCTTTGGGGAAACCTATGGTTGAGTGACCTGTGATGGGTAGATTGTGTGGTCTGAGAACTGCACCTAGACCAGGACATTTTCTAAACATTGACATTGCCAACATCAAGAATCAAATCACAGACAAGGCATGTGGTTGCTGGTTGCATAACCTGTAATGGGTGGACCGTGTGGTCTGATAACAGTGCCTTGACCAGAAACCACAAAATATTAGAAAGGCAGCAAACAAGTGTATGCCCTTGGTGAAGCCAACCAAAGGACAGGTCAAATAGACCTTGTGTGAACTTGTGAACAGAAGTAACAAGTCAACTGCTCAGTATACATCTTGGGGAAGGGAACTCTGAGAACCAAAGAACGGGAGAGTGTTTATCTTGGGGAAGGGAGTCTCAAGATCACAGTGTTGTATTAACTTGATTACATTTGAACTTGGGGAAGGGAAACCCAAGACCCTATTTTGATGTGAACTGTAAAACCTGTGACTCTAGAGAAGATAACCTCAGAATGCGATCAAACCTCCTTGAAACGAAATTACATTGGAACTTTATTGAACCTGAACACTTATATTTGGTTGAGAACATTTCCCCATTAGATTGTGTTGCAGTTGTGAGGGCAAGCATAGGTTTTGACACAGATAGGCATTTGATTTGGACCTGTGGACACAGACTTTCTTAACTTTCTTTAGGCAGGGAAAAATCCCACCATAGCATAGGATTAGTTAGGTGTTACACCATCCTGATTATTAATAAAGCTTTGTTTGGAAATGTATATCTGTTGTCTGTGTCATCTCTCTTGATACCATGCCCATCTCACACCAATCAGAACTCCAATAATTTCCATGTACAAGATTAACATCACACCTAGAAACCTTTAGTAATCTCAAATTATATGGGTGCATGGAACCTATGGGTGGCAAGACTAACTGGTTTATCAACATTGAAACACCCCTTTGTATCCCAAAATGGCTATGTGAAGCTTGTTATCAATTTATTAAGTACCACATTGATACAACAGGGCCAGCAAACAGAGACCCCCCCTTCATTACTTAGGCAATGATTGCAGTAGATTATCAGAAGCGGCAGTCTTTGTGCCATCATCTAAAACAGGTTACACAGAAATGGTAGGACACCAAGAGAGCTGAACATGAGGAGCAAGTGTGGATTATTTCAATAAAGGGCATTCCTTACTGGTTTTAAGAGAGTCAAGCAACAGAACATATCTCAGGAAGAGATTTACTAAGGATATCCATTTCCTCTAACAGATGGTACAATTTTGTTAGCAGCTGAAAGGCCATTTTCAGTAGTTGAACAACTTTTTCTACAGTATTCCGACACATGTTCTGTTGGAGGTGAAGCATCTTGCCAGGTATACATGGGATTACAGCAGACATTAGAAGAAGGAAACTTAGTCACTACAATGCCTTTTGTCAATATCACTTTTGAATTTCATGTGGCTCGAGTTTGAGGTAAGCGCTTGCTGCTGAGATTGGTGTATGATATGCAGGTTCGCATTCAGCGTCAAATATTATATAAATTAACCAGTTTTTGAACAGATTTCAAACAAAAGCAAGCTATATATGCCTGTAACCGATGTGCATTAATGCCGATTGATTTTGACACATTTTAGCAAACACATAGCAAGACGCATATTCACACATGCGAGTTCAGACCCATTTGATATGACATGTATTACATGTAAACACAAGTAATATGCACAATACCATTATGTAACCCTTTTGAATTGTATTTGACATGGATTGAAGTAATAAAACATGTGTCCACGGCAAGTGCTGATAAAGCCAGAAAAGCTCTGATATGTTTAAAGAACAAGTTACTTACCCCTGGTAATGTTCTTTCAATTGGATGTTCCTCCCACGTATTCCTCATCTTATCATAATTATCTCTCCAGCTTCAGCTGCTTTGGAAATCTTTTTCAACAGGGGGCGCTGTGTGCTGTTCTAGTCGAATCGATGTCCCTCGAGGGCCTCCGTTCGACTGTCGACGTCATCATCAGTATAAGTAGCGCATGCAGCGTCCATTGGCTTCAGTTCTGTTTCCCCCCCCCCTACTGAAGAGGATTACCAGGCGTACCATAGACCGTAGGCTCACAGAAAGCGTAAAGTGTAAGAACACAAATTGTACAGCGGGGTAGGTTGGAGAGGCAATGAGGAAAATGTGGGAGGGACATCTAATTGAAAGAACGTTACCAGGGGTAAGTAACTTTTTCTTCGAATGTATTGCGTCTGCCCACGTATTCCTCATTTTATGATAGACTCCCAAAGCAGTAATAATTTGGTGGTCAGAGTACGAATTTTAAACTTATGTTCTTATCATGGACCGAATGAAGGACTGCTTTTGCAAATTGTCCTCCCTGACTGGAAGATGAGTCCAGACAGTAATGTCTCACAAAAGTATGAATAGACGACCAGGTGGCCGCTGAAGAAAGGTCTATGACTGGGACACCTCTTTGAAGAGCAGAAGATATTGCCATGCCCCTTGTGCAATGTGGTTTTAGGCCTTTTGGCAGATCCTTGCCCGCTAATGTGCAACATTTACCAATAGCCAGGATGATCCATCTGGATATGGTTTGTTTAGTAACAGTTGGACCCAATTTGGGGCCAGTATAGCCAATGATGAATTGATTTTGGATATGTAAAAACTGAGAGCCCTTTTTGGGTCCAGTCTATGTAACCTTTCCTCCTCCTTCCCCGGATTGGGAGGTGGATAAAATGTTTGTAAATTAATTTTTTGCTACAGGTGGAAGTCAGAGACTACCTTGGGTAAGAAAGAAGGTTTCACCTTGAGAATAACCTTGTCTTTATGGAAAACAAAATAGTTTTTAATGTTAACAATTTTGATGGGCATGAGTGTAGGGGCTCAAAAGGAATGCGTGTTAAAAATCTTAACACCAGATTGAGATCCCACACAGGTACATTGAATGGAACGGGTGGAAATACATTAGTAAGGCCTTTTAGAAATTGAACAATCAGAGGGATCTGAAAATATGAATCCTCCTCTGAAAAGCGCTAGAAAGTAGAAAGTGCGCTGGGTAACCTTCAATTGTTCTAATCTGGAGCCCCAGATTTGCCAAATGTAACAAAAAGGAAAGCACCAGAGGTGTGTCACATACAAAGGGATCCACAATCTTTTTCCCTACACCAGCTGCTGAACTTGTTCCAATGGCAGCGGTACAAAGATTTTGTTGCTGACCTTCTGGCTGAAAGCAAAATCTCCATTACGTCATCCGGAAGGTCCTAATCCTTATATCTGAACCTCCCAGAAACCATGCGTAGAGGCTGAGAGTCTTGACCTCTGGATAGAGAACCCGACCTTCCTCTTGCGAGAAAAGATCCTCTCTTAGTGGAAAACGTATTGGAGGGCGGATGGACATGTCCAGAAGGTCTGGGCACCACGTCCGCCTGGACCCGAAGCAATTAGGATCATGGGTTTTCCGAACTTTCTCAGACTCCTGTTCACATGAGGAATGACGGGGACTGGAGGAAATGCATACAGGAGTGGAAACTCCCAGTGCTCTACGAACACGTCCCCTAGTGCTCCTCTTGGGGTATAGTCCATGGAGCTGAACAGTTTACACTTCTGGTTGACACTAGTTGTGAACAGATCCACTTGAGGGGTTCCCCAAAGGGTAAAGATCTCTTGAACGATTTCCTGAGGTAGTTTCCACTCGTGGAAGGCTGTGCTCTTCCTGCTCAGAGCATCCGCCACTGTGTTCTCCTCTCCAGCTAGGTGAGCTGCCGATAAAGAAATTCCTTCTTGAATTTCCCAGAACCAGAGCTGCATTGCCTCTCTGTACAATGGTAGTGACCCTACACCTCCTCTCTTGTTGAGGTAGTGCATGGCCGCTGTTTTTTCTGTCATTATCAAGACATTCTTTACCCGTACTGAGGGAAAGGTTGATATGTAGTTTGGACTCTGATGGAGACCAACGACTGCAGATTGTCACATCGTTGGTGTGGACTCCCCACCCCATGAGTGAGGCATCTGTCACTAATGTCATCTCCAGCCATGGCTGCCAAAAAGATTCTCCCTTGAGAATGTTGTCCTTGCAAGCCCACCACAGAAGGTCCAGAGAGACTCTGCTCAGAACTTTCAGGTGGTCTGACACTCTGTCTGAAAACTGACACCATTGAGTCCTGAGAGCCCATTGGAGGGATCTTGTTCTCAGGCAAGCCTCTGGCACCAGGAACATGCAGGATGCCATGAGACCAAGCAACCTCAAAAAAGCGAAGACCGGAAGATGCACTCTGGAATTTGGTAGCCATTTGTAGAATGTGTTGAGCTCTCACCTCACCTGGCGAGGATTTTCCTGAGGAAGCATCCAGGACTGCTCCAATGAATTGGAGTATGTGAGGTGGTATCATGTGGGACTTCTTGTAATTGAGGGATAAAACAGTCTGTGGAGTGAGTGGCAGGTTACACTGAGATGTTCCCGGGCTTGCTCGGGTGAACGAGCCCTGATCAGCCAATCTTCCAGGTAGGGGTAGACGTGAATCCTCCCCTCTCCCAGGACGCACTGCCACCACTGCCATCAACTTGGTGAAAACCCTTGGGGCAGTGGTCAGCCCGAGTGGCATAACTCGAAACTGCTAAGAACCGCAAACCTCAGGTACTTTATGTGCTTGAGATAGATAGGGACATGAAAGTAAGCACCCTGAAGGTCCAGCAACACTATCTAGTCTTGGAGTTGGAGCCTGAAGGATTTCAGAAAGGGTAACCATCTTGAACTTGTCCTTCCTGAGGAACTTGTTCAAGTTTCTTAAATCCAAGATGGGTCTCAATCCTCCGTCCTTTTTGGGAATCAGAACCTATGGGGAATACCAACCCTTGTTCCTTTCCGCTACATGTACATGTTCTATTCCACCTTTCTCTAGCAGGGTCAAAATTTCCCACACAAGGAGCAGATCAGGAATTTTGAAAGAGTTGTTCCCCGGTGGATGATCCTGAGGCCTTTTTTTAAAGGCAGGCAGTAACCTTGGGACACAGTTTCCAGTGCCCAAGCATCTGAGGTAATGCCTCCCTATTCATTCAGATGCTGAGTAAGTTTGCTTCCCACCGGAGTCTTGTGAGTCAAGGCCTCAGAGTGGTTTAGAGGCGGCTGAATCAGTGGTTGAGGGTAAAGGTGCCACTGCTTGGGTTGGCTTAGCACCTCTCCCTCGTCCACCACTCTCCTCCTCTTCCAATTGAGGAGTAGAATCAAAAGGACTTACCCCTACAAGAAGAAAAGTCAGAGTAGGGGTATTAAGGCTATGGTGGCGCTAAGGGATTTCGCCGCCGCTTTCGAGGTTGGCAGCTTTTCCAAACTCTCATCCCCCTTGCTGACAAACAGCCTCGACCCATGAAAAAGGGCATGTTGAGTAGCCTATCTTGTACATCTGGTGCAAACCCTGACTTACACAACCATGCAAATCTGTGTAACACTGTGCTAGCTACCATGGATCTGCTGATGCTGTCTGCAGTATCCAAACCTGACTGGAGAAATTCACCCATTGCCTCCTTACCATCATTGAAGCGGTCTCCCCCACTCCCTCCTGGATGTGGTCAGCCGTCATAGCTACGCAGTCCCACAGGGTAAACATATCTTGACAAAGTACAAGTCACATTTGTTGACTTTAATACCATAATCCATAAAAACCTTTTTTTTTGCCCAGGCATCCACTCTCTTTTTATCCCCATCAGGAGGGATGGATGGGTATGCTGACTGCTTGGTAGATGTAGCAGCCTGAACCACCAAACTTTCTGGTGTTGGGCGTTTAGTCAGATACTCTGGGTCGCTGCTGGATGGTCTGTATTTTTTGGCAACATTTTTATTTACTGCAGCCGCAGTCTCTGGCATCTCCCAATTTGCAGAGCCCCTTTTTTTTAGTGCAGTGTGGAAAGGTAAAATTGGGTCTTTCTGGGGACCCTGGTCCAAGATGTCTGTCATATCATCTTATTCAAAAGAAGGAGTAGGACTGCTCCAGCTCAAAAACTCTATAACCTTACTCATTAGTTTCCTATATGAGGAGCCAGCATGTTCTGTTGAATCTGGTTTGCCAAACTAACTCGAGAGCGGTATCTAACCCACTGGGTGACTACAGGTTGTCATATACTTCCCTTAATCTGGACTCATCAGATATTAGCTCTTCTGGGTAGGGGTGCTGAGCTCTAGCCCAAAAGGTGGTGCATTATCAGAGGGTTGTTCTTCCTCATAGATGGCTGATAAAGACTTTTTTGTAAAGTATTTTTTAGGTGAAGGTTTGAAAACCTTTTCCTTTACCGCCGCTGCCTTTGGCATTTTTGGAGTAATCATCGACAATGACCTCAAAGTCTGTATTGCCTTGGTCTGCGTTGACTTCGATACCACCACCAAAGTCAGCATAGGCGTCAATGTCGTCGACTTCTTGTGCTTTTTTAATGGAAGCCTCAATGGGCAAGGTTCCCTACTCATCGAAGCCCTCGATTTTTCATCAGATCAAGATCTTTCTCGATGCATCACCGGCTTAAAGCTTGGTTTCGACGATTATGTCTTTGACTTCCCTTTGTCGTCCTTTTTCAAACCTGACAAGTCCCTTGGCAATTGCATTGATTATGCGTGTGGATGAAAGAAAACATGTCCAAATACAGATAGGGCACAAGGTAAAGAGTTCTATTAGCCAGTGTTTTAATGGAAAAGTGAACGCAGCCCCATAAAACGTATAGAGTAGCAAAAGAGTAAAAGATGTAAAGACAGTTAACGAGCGCCAGTGCGAATAGTCATTGCACTGCCTGGTTGGAAAAACCTGGGTGGATCGAAGAACCAAATGGCCTGTCCATCCAGGCAGAGTATGGCCATGTGGTGTCCCTTATGCTGGACAGATGGCCTCCGTTTGGCCTCCTCCCAAGGTTTTCAATGACCCAAACACCCACCCACGTAATGTGCGTCTCAGCAAGACCTGAGGGTTCTGTCGCCCTATATCATGACTGGCAGGACCCCCACCATAGTTTCACCCTTTTTGCACCTCCTACGTTTCGGCATCACCCCTCTTGATATGGAGTACCTCCTAATGCAGCGCTTACATTAATCAACTACTTTTACATAATCGTAAAATTAAATAAATTACTTTAAAAATAATAGTGACCAAAAGGAAATGATTTACTCAAATGTTTTCAATCTACCCTTTTACTCAAGGTTTTGCATGATCACAGCTTGTAGACGGATTATTTTCAATAGTGCACGATTCGAAGACTTACTGTCCAACCTAGCCGCTCGTTCATCGATAACGCACTGCTTGGTGTAGGAGTCTTCGATTGTAGGATCATAGTCTGTGACAAAGTAGGACTGAAAGAGAATAAAAACAGGTCAACTTCTTGCATTACCCGCAGCAGGTGTTCATAGATTTGTTTGAAAACAGAACATTATACGCAGTACCTAAAACAGCCACAGATTGACATTGTTTGATAGAGTCGGATGTACCAAAAAACTGTACTCTAGACAAAAATGTATCATATAGCTTTTTCTAACCCTGCTGTTCGCAGACAACTGATTTCTCCTCAGATTCAAGTCCAGATGTTTGTATGAATCTTAAAAATACAGGAGCGAGTGTGTTTTCACCATTTTCATATTGAACAAAAAACATAATATTGGGAAACCCAAAGGCCAATAACTGTAGCTTCACCATTCCTGAACGCGGCATGCCCGGTATTGCAGCTTTCAATTTCGTGCTTTATCAGTCTACATACTACAATAAAGCATCTAGATTACATTCAGTACTTAGCTTTTCAGAAAGAAACACCCACAAGATCAGTGTAGAAATAGATTTCATTAACTGAATTTTATATACGATTATGAGAAAACAGCATTTCGCGCCACAAAAACCCGCGAATTAAACACAAGAATGACGACTGCAACATGAGGCCCTTGGCACCTAATTGGAGAGGCAGCATCACGGATGGCCTGCACAGACTGTTGCATTGGATAGTTTTGGCTGGTATTGTTATTTATGCTGCCTGGTACAATGTTATTTTAGTTATTTTGTATTACTCCTCGACTTCTGGGCAAACATGCAATGCAAATAGCCATCAGGTGCCCCATGGTGGAGATATCTCCATTCATTGGCTCTGTGCATTAGAACTAAAACAGTGTTTTCGCTGGTGCCATCCTGGAAAGGTAGAACACGGCTGTCAGTGTCATTGTTTATAGGTTTGTCAGTTCCATGATAATGTTCTATTCACAGTGCATTTTGTTTGAGTGCGATGACTTTGAACTGTGACATCTAATAGAACCTTATCTCGCAGAGCATGATTTTCTGGTTTCTGTTATAGGAGAAATGTTTTGATTGCAGACTATCGTTCATTGAAAGATAGTTCATGGTTTTCCTAATAAAGGCCTAGTGGCTGCATGCGCATCGCCCTTGTGGAAGCAAACTGTAAAGTTTCCTGGTAGGAAAAAAGTTGCTGTGTCTAATTCGAACAGCAAGTCTTCCTGGATATAGAAATGGGGCCTGAATGATTTCTGGCAATGACGGGTGCTGGTCAGAGAAATGGAAACAAAAACAAGGCTGCAAGCACAAACAGTGAGCTTGGCAATATTGCAGACATGATGACGTGGGCAGATTGCAAATTCTCTCGAATCGAAATCCACAACAAAGTATTATCAAAGCCAATAGTTCTGGCTTTTTAAAAGTACAGGATAAGCCTTTTTTATACTGTGGAGCTTTACACAAATCTTATACTCTTACATTTACATATCCAAGAGCATTTTCTTTGGCTAATTTGGGAACTTCAGCATTCAGTCTTTTGTGGCTTTTCAGTTCTGTGGTTCAACCCAAACAGTTTAGTCTTTATCAGATTGGTAGAGAAGAGTGTTCAATGTGAGGCCTCTAATTATTAGACATGTTATTTAATTGTGGCATCCAAAGGTAATCAAATTATGTTATTCCGAAACGGAGCAATGCAGTTAGGTTTTCTGTTGCCCCAGTACGTGTGGGGCTGCGCTGTGATGCATGGCTGTAAGGGATGCTGCAGAAGAGGATCAAAAATGAGTCAGAACATGAAAATGCCTGAACCACTAACCGGAGTCAGATGATGGGTCCAAAGATTTGAAGAGGACAAGGCAGATACACACAAGTGAACAGCCATTCATTTCACCCAAGTATGCCAAAGCTCCATCCTTTCACCCCTCCACTTCAATGGCCCCGTCCCTTAGTACTGTGTTTAGAGTAAGTGCACTGTGGCCCATGAGCCACATGGAATTCAGATGATTAAGCAGTCAAATATGTTCTAGGCATTTGCTACTTTACAGCCCTCTGAGAAAATCTCTGGGGCTGTGGGGTGAATGAGAGGCTAATGTGCAGAACCAGACATTGCTTAGCGTACCTTTTGCAGCCACATACAATGTCTGAATTAAACCAAGACTGCTTGTGGGACCCATGCTCTTCTTTTGGTAGTGTTGTTCAAACACAAGGCTTGATCCCACAAATGCACTGGGAGATGTACACAACATCAAACCTAACGCTAGATCAGTTGAAATTAAAATAGCATATGACTCCCAACAAAGACATTGGGCCTCATTCTGAGTGTGGCGGTCCGGAAACAAGGGTGCCGGTAAGCCACGCAACGAGTCTGCCTGCAGGGGTCTTAGGGACCAGCAGGTCTGACCCTGCCTAGAGCTGCGGCCCGGTAGGCAGAGCCATCACAGAAGCACCAGCACCGTTAGCAACAGTGCAGTGCCGTCTCCCCACTCCCATGGAGTCCTATGGAACTCCACAGGAATGAGGAGTTACCGAATCTGCCACCTGACTTTCCGCTTCACCAGGACTTGTAATGTCCTGGTGGCACCGGAACGTCAGGTGGCAGATTCAGTGTTTCCCAGGTGGGTGGCACCTGCGGGATACCGCCAACCTCGGAATGAGGTCTATTTATACATAGCAAAAATGTATAAACTAAGTGGCAAAAAATAAATGTATGTAAAATGGAGCAATCCAGATTTACTATATTGGCTTTTTAGAAATTGATCAAAACCATAAATCAGTTATAGTCCAATTGTGATAGAAATGTAACTGTTACAATGAAAAAGGTTAAATCTTTGTTTCTCTCAGAGGTCACATGAGAGAACAGTCCTTATGGAGGAAGGTGGCAATGAAGCAATCAATAGAGGGTTGAACTGTGAAGTGTAGCTATAGCTCAGGACAGACTCTTGTGATCTGGGATGGGAGTATCCATCTCCCCAAAGTCCTGCAAGTCAAGCCCCTACTCGCACAGTCATGGTCTTAATGGAGTTGGAGTTCACACGTTTTGCCCTTCGTTTCAATTACAGGGTGGTAGGTTTTGGAGCCAGAGATATGCTGGCAACTTCTCGGTGGGCATGGGCAGGAAACACGTGTAAGGTCCTTCAGTACTTCGTTCTCGCGGTAGAGGTTCAGTATTCTGTACAGGGAACCCAAGGCAGGGATGGAATGAACTACATGGAAGGCTGGGGGTACTAAAACACTTATACAAGTTGTCAATGGAAAATCCCAGACAAGCTTACAGGTACATGTGTACGTTTCACTAACAAACAATGCACAACCCTTTCTCGTCTGATGCTCACTTCCCAGGATTTCCAGGAACATGCAATGCTTACAGATTAGAATTAGTGTGTACGAGCGCGATAGTGTACCCCTCCAGTAAGTTGCCCGCAGAGTGCTGTGTTTTATGATACATCTCTCGACCCAACTTGTGGGATTTTTCACACCTAAACTGTGGAAGCGATCATAAACTGGGCTTTCAATAAAATGAGGTGCAAGGTAAGCTCCCCCAACATCTTTCTGCTCGCCAAACACTACTTTATATGTCCTAACTGAAATGTATGGGTACCAAAAGGACATGTGACGAAGGTGTACTTCCAATCTTTAATGTCTTTGTGGGAACCAAAAGGGAATCCGATAAATGAACATGCGACTCAGGGAGGAGGGAAGCCAGCCCTATGCTTGTTCACCTCTCATCTATGATGTGGTGCATGAGCAGCAACCAACATCTGGAGCAAGGTCACATCATGCATGGAGAAAGTCAGGACCCTCTCTGCCCTTTCTTAGGACGATCGCTAAAAGACACCTATTGTAACTTTCCTCCTCATATCAAGACAGCCTTTCTCTAAATCCCTACACCCACCCATTGGCTAAGTTCTTGCCTTATCAAGAGAGCACACTAGCTCCAGCGAATCCATCTAAAATGTCACCTGATCCATTGTGGTGCACACCCACAGAAGCGCAACTAATACAACAGAACCTTGGTCGCAGTCAGGATGCCTTTCAGGTGAAGCAAGTCAAAGCTTACGCAGGTTATTTTGAATAGGAATTGGCAAGGCACCAATCAGCCACCTTGAAGGTTTCTCATTACAAACAAATGTTGATGGAGTGTGGAGACTTTAAAAGATACAATAGACCAGATCTGTAATTATTTCATTATTAGTTCATTTAATGAGCAATCTGCATTCTTTTGGGGGTAACTGCTCAATATGTAATTCAAAGAGGATTGTGTCTTGTGCACTTTTAAGGGTGTTTTTTTATTTAACTGCCACCACTCCTCCTCTCATCAGGTCTCTACATGTGATGCTGTCTGTCCTTCAAGCAACAATGGGACTGCTCTCCTGGCTTCATAATCATTCACTTTATTTTGCCTGTAAATAAAATATCAACTCATTATCATATCAGGGAAGCCGATGCAATGGTTTTGGGTTATGTGTACATTATTCGACAGTAAAGATGCTCTCTAACCTCATCAACTTTGTTTGTTCCTGGAAATGTTGCTTGGTATTCTCACAATGTACCACACTAGTATGGAATCCTTACATCCCAAGCTCTCTTCAAGAATGCTCTATGACACTAAACCACAAAGGTATCTCTGTTTAGCTCCTTAAGCGACAAGTGCTGTAATCGTAGTCAAGTGCAAACTCAGTCGCCCTTTAGAGCAGGTAAAGTTTACGATTCTACATACATGACTAAGCTTGCAACCTTAAATTAATCACATTTGGTCTTCTCAATTTGTGCAGCTAGGGAAATTAGGCACTGCGAGGTTAAGTGGTTTACCTAGGATCATACCGTTTGATTAATTGGAGAAGCTGGGACCTTTGCCTATTCCACAGTCTCCAATGTATCCAGTAGACCACATCTACCATCCCATCTTTAATTTTCTATTGATAATATAAGAATGTTGCATTATTTTCTTTCATGATGAGGCACGGTGGTTTCTGTAAAATAAAGTAGAAGCACCAAAACTAAAACTAAAAATAAAAGAATCTAATAATATGAAACACATATTTATAGAAACCTGTTGGGTAAAACAAGTAGAAGTTGATGGTAAGCAGGAGGGACACTAACGACCAGCAATCCACCAGTTCACAATTATTCCCATCCATTTCTACATACTGCATAAAAATGGGAATTTACTAAATGTTTAGAAATGCATTAACATAACTGTTCTGCACAGTTTACAATGAAGTGTCATGCATAAGAAAAAGTAAAACCTCACACTTAAGCAAACTCAGGCAAGACACACACACACACACATACATACACTATTCATTGCAATACAGCTACGCACACAATATTAAGTCCAAAGATGCTTGGCACATGTTATTGTAGAATATGTTTAGTTTCCTTCTGCAAATGGACAAAGCACACACTCCTTCAGGAGTTACATATTGTAGCGGCTCCCGCTTTACAAGTAGTCATAATTCTGAAAAGGTAAATGAGATTAAATACACGTAGGGCCCGATTCTCAAGGAGGTGCCTAAGCAACTTTCTCAGTACTTAACACCTATTCTGAAGGTGACGCATTGTTCCGAAGTCAGAATGAATGTTCCACTTTTGGAATATATGTGCCGGTTGCTAGGAAGGGCGATAAAGCAACCTAACACCTGTCACTTTCGGTATCAGGCATTTTACATGCTGATTCCTGTGGCACTTCTCCACTTTAGCAAATGGAAAAAAAGTGGCACCCATGTACATCACTTTGGTGTCGCTGTTATGGAGGAGTGCCACACTGGTGAGTATGCCTGTGAAACAGCGTTACTTGTTAGAGGCTTCTCATCTCAGGTTTGTTTTATAGAATTCAGACTGACCCTCGTCCAATTTCTATGGAATGATAAATGCCCTAGAATGCTGTATAGCTGATTGGCCCTGCGGGCAGAAATGGGCAGAGTTGGGTTTCCAGACAGAGGGATACTTTCTGGCAGCGCAGCGCCGAGTATTATATGACCACTGACAAACCCTGTGATCTCAGCAGCACTTTGGTAAAATGACAGTTACCTTGCTATTGTACGAAAGTACTGCCGAGATTTTGCAATGCGCCCGTTCTCTATAGAAACCGGCGGTTTGCAGGAAGTGCACTGTCGTGCACGCGACGACGCCAATGCCCATTGAGAATCAGTGTGATGCCTAGGCATCTGAAAAAGGGTGCCAAGAAGCGTGCTGTTTAGCACGCTCACTGCGCAAAGATAAGAATTGGCCCTGAAACCAGAGTGATTTATTTCAGGTCAACACTGTTTTCCACTGAGCAATAAATCACTCCAAGTGCGAGGACCAGTAAGCCAAGAATCACAGGCTGCCAAGGAGATTGTCAGGGGTAACAACTAGCCCCAACTACCCCAAAAGAAGTCCATGCTTATGAAACCGCTGGGTTTGCAACAAGTAACAAACACCATTTTCCTACGTCCTGTATTTATCTGATACGAACGTACTAAAGACTGTGAAAGAACTGTTTTAATTACATTCTCATCACTTTCTCTAGGCCTCCCTTGACCACCTCCCATTTTCTCCTTGGGGCACCATAAAGCTATAGAAAAGTAGGTGGCGCCTTATATAGCTAAATAAAGACCTGTTGTGAAGAGTCCTTTATGTTCAAACACATGTATTATTCATTTTATCCTACAATCAAAAATATGCTTTTTATTGTTTTTATGAAATATATACTGTAAGCCATCTTCAACTCTCGTGCATTTTTCCTGCTTTATTTAAACTTTTAAATAAAACATCTATGCGGAATTGATTTTAGAAATGTGAGTTAAAACTACTGTAAATACACAATTTTCAGCCAGTAGATGTCACTGTTGACAACAGTTTACGAGGGATCTTTATTTCAAGCACCATAGCACCTAAAAGAAACCCTAGACGGGTTGCTCCCCAATTCCTCCACCCCTGCCCCCTTCAACCCCAAGACACAACCCTGAAATGTGTTAAAGCATCTTACATGTTATATTGAATTCCTAAAATCATCTAAGAAATGTCATCTAAATGCCCTACATTTGAAGAGTTTTCAGGGGTGGCCGCAGCTACCGGGCTTGGAGAGCTGGGGGAACAGGTGGTGGGGGTGGAAGCCCTTCCAAATTGTTAACATGAAGGCAAACTCGTTCTGGCAGAGCAAGATGTCCCAAGCCCGCTCTTGCAGCATACTTCGCGCTACAAACAACTGCACCTTTCACATTGAACCTTTTAAGCAGTGCTTTTCAATGCTAGGCTCACTCAGTTTTCAATACACTGTGGGATGGAGCCTGATCTCTGACCAGTCGCAGCTTCTAGGAAGTGCTAATGATTGGTAATTAGCACGGTGATGGTACATATGTGTAGTATAATAATCAGGTCACGTATGGCTTGTAGCAACCGGATTTATTTACCTTAAACACAAGCAGTAACTGGTATCACTGAAGGAGGTCCATTAAGTGTTCATGGGCTGCTTAGGAGCAGGATGCAGTCCCTGGGGCACCAGGCCTGTTCTTGTGGTCTTGTGGCAGTCTCAAGATCCTTAATTAGTAAGAGCGCCAGGAGCATGTCTGCTCTGTGTCGCTGGCGCCTTGCACTGTCAGGTTTGTGGCTGGGCATGCTTCCGGCCAGGATCTCGAGAGACTACACCGGTGCAGCATCTCACAACACACCTCCCTTTGGTAAAACAAAGATGTCGATTTCATAATAGTCATCATAATTCACCGGTCTTCTGTGCTCTCTTCTCAGAGGACCCTCCATCGTACAACCTGCATCAGGTGCTTCAATCGCTTCACAAGACATTTCCGGCATCTTGCTTTCTATCTCGCTTTCTATGACATCCCTCACTGATGCCTCTAGTTCTTGTTCTTCGCTGCATCGTGGTCTTGGCTGTTGCAGGGATTGAACTCATCTTGCGTTCCCTTGGTGGTCTGATGCCTCTCAAACATTGCCACACGTTCCACGTGCACCCATCATCTGTGTGGGCGTGATCGGTCCCTCTGTGTATCACTTGTGTATGCTTGCAGAACTTCAACCCTGTCATTTGGTGTTTACATGGTAGATCAATTTAAACCCAGTCTCCTTCCCTGACTTCATGACCTTGGGTCGCTCTTCTCCAGTCGCTCCAATTCTTCATTCGTGCTTTATTATTTTCCAACCTCCAAACAACCTCTTCCATATTCACTTCATCATCTTCCTTTACTTTGGTCAACCATGGTGGTACAGGTGTGGACGCCGCTCTTCTCCCCCTCAGCATGCGAAATGGTGACACTTGGGTGACACCTCTGGGGGTTAGTCTGTGAACCTCTACAGCCCCCTTGACAGTTTTCAGGGGATCCATTCCTGATGCCGTTACTATCTGAATTGCCACTTTGATAAACCTATTTGCCCTCTCAACTAGTCCATACCTGTTAGAGTACTTTGCATGTTGCTAGTCCCCTTCCATAATGGGACAGATGGACGGAACCAATGGTACGAAATAATGGCAAGAGCATTGCATGTGCTTATGTTGAAATAAAAGCCCTCCATTCACCACTTGTTGGTTTTGTTAACAGGAAAGATACCCGTCAATCTACCCTGATCAGTTTTCAATAAATAATTTATATTTGTTCTTATTCGGATGGAAGCTCGATGTCTGATCCAATTCAAGTGCACTTGCATTAGGACTGCAACAACACAGACAAATCTTGACCTACCCGATATCAGGCTGGCTGCTGCCATTAGGTTGGTGTGCTTCCCGCAATCGGACAGTGGACTCTTACTTCCATTATGTCAGCTTGAAGGCTTTATAGAACTTCACTTTGTAAAGCATTACAAAGCTTCAGTCAGGCTCGGACTGGCCTATAGGGCAATATGCCCATGGCTGAACCAAAAACACAATGCTGTTGTAGGACAGTTTTTTGCTCAAAGTGGGCCAGTTTGAGGAGTTAATTTACTCTGTGCTTAGTTGTTTTGACAAGTGTTGCAGAATAAATATTATTTAAAATGCACAATTTACATCACACTTTATCAAAAAACTCCACCTTGGTTAGTATTGAAACAGTGTCACGAAAGGAATGAATTGCTATTTGCAACTGTGGGCCACCTTTTCATTGGTGCCCGAGGCAATTGTATGGCTCAGTCCGACCTTGGCTTCAGTAGCTCAGTGTGTGAATGTTTTTCCTCTTTAGATTTGGGAAGTAGATTGGCAAATTGATATGATACTAATCTCAGAAAAAAGGATCCAGAGGATACAATTTTGAAAAAAAGGAATCAAGGAATTTTATTAGACCTGATCCATTATTTAAATATCAGAATTTTAATCATGATTTAATCATAGCACTCATAACAATTTTACATCGCAGGAAAGAATTTAAGAACACATAATTTTACATACAATTCATATCATTCATACACATGCGTCCATTAGTCATTCATTCATACACAACAATGACAAATATAAGCTAATACTTTATCCTAAAAAAGTCATAACAATCGATTACTTATTGTCTTCATTAAAAAGAAAAGAAATATATAAACAATATATAAGAGACCACAACAAATTGCCCAGGTGGTCATGGGTTGGGATGGGTCATGTTGGTGTCCAAAATTGACCTCATCTCTGGTTTCTCAACCAGTTTCGACGTATTTAACTTTAATTGAGTTACGTCTTCATCAGCAGATAAGCAATTACACTCTTCAAAGCGAAGAAAAACAGCTGGAAGTTCCTGATATAAGTAACAGGAAAAACTGCTGCACCAATATGCAGTGTCCCGAAAAATCTGGGCTGCATGGCTGTCAGCCAAATTATGGTAATTGTCTAATCCTACAGTGACTGATCGCTGCAGAAGAGAGAATTTTGAAGGAAGAGGTCAGTCCACCAATGGTTCTGTTCATTAGCACGGTGGTCTTTTGGGAGGCGAAAAAACCACCACAGCTCTCACGTTCTCATTCTAGAAGGATCCGTCCTGCTCAGGTACAGCCGCTCGCGGGAAAACCTGAGTCTGCCAGACATCAGGAAAGCTCGGGCGACCGTAGTGGGAAATTGATATGATCGGAAAGGGTAAGAAGTTGGTGCAGGCACCCCAAAGGGATCAGTGCATGAACCGAATGCAGATTAGTGGAAAATGATCCTTTCAAAGTGCCATGACCACGCATCAGGCACAGCCAGTCCATCAAGCAACATTGCTGACAACGTTGATGAACCAATGTTGCATCAGGCACAGGCAGTGGTGGAAATGGACAAAGGTTACTCTGGGAACCCTCGCCCCCTTTGTCGGGGATAAGGAGTCGTGTTTAAGTAAAGTGGGTGGGGCTAAGGAGCAGAGTCTCCACCCAGGTCCAGCCACACCCTCAAGGTGCCCAATCAGGTAATTTGCAAAAAAGCAAAGAACAGTTTGGGAACATAAAAATGACGAGCGAGATGTAAATGGGAGATAACAAATGTCTTAATAGTGATTCAAGCATGAAACCCTTCAGAACAAGTAATGCAAACTGTGATCTCTACTCATAATTTGCCCTAATACTCACCCTAACAGAAAAATGTCTGTCATCCACAAGACATATATAATTCTTTCAAAGAAAAAAATTGGATTCATGTTTGCCCTAGTGCAAACGTTTTAAAACAATACAGATTGTGACAAAGTAGGCTTGCACCATTGCATATAGTCAACGCGTTTGCTCAACTTTTAAATGCTAGTTAATATGGCCCCAGGTCAACACTAGGCACCAATATTTGCCTGCAAACTGGAACTTTATAGGGAATTCCTGTTTCGCTAAAATCAGCACACACACATGTCGGATATCTAACCAGGTCTGAGTGCCCAGAAAGCAGCAGCTCCAAAGGTTTGTAGGATTTCTTAGGCGTTGGACGTTGCACAGGAACTAATTTAAAGCCTGCACGCATCTGAAAACTGCGGTGAAATTACTGGTCAAGTTGATCTGTTTGTTTGCTTGCAGATCCGCTCAGGGCACACGCAAACCAGGGAAAACAAGCGTTCGAATGTGTACCAGGGCTCAAGTCGAGGGTATACGCGGGGGGACGGAGTCCACCCACTTTATTCAGAGGGTGGACTCCGTTCCCCCTAGCTAAAAAGAGAAACATTGGATGTCCTCTTTGAATTTATGAATTAAAGCCAACCTCGAGGATCAAACTTGTTTGTAGTCCGGACACCTCACTACTGCACTATATAACCTGATGAAAAATAACAAACCACTAAAGCTGAAAATATCCCATTTCCGTGCTGCAAGTGCCAGGGATAACATTTATATTGGTTCTTAAAGTTTAAAACATTGACACCTTTTAACGTTTTTAAAAACGCTATTAAACGAAAAAGTCCTGTTCAATTTGGTTGGTTATGCAAAGCCAATTTACTGAAACATGCATGTTTCGCCTTTATATGCAAATTTCTGGCGACGTCACATCCCATTGCGTTTGTTGATGAGTCCGCCCACTTTAATTTTTAGAACTTGACCCCTGTGTCTAACAGCCAATGAAATCCATTGGAGCGGAACTTGCATCTTTTCTCCTCATCAGCTAGCGAAGAGAGGAGCTTCTGGACAAAAGGTTAATTTATCTGTTGCACAAAGCCTACAGTAATATGCATAATCTCTCATTAAAGAACACCTCAATGGACGGGTGGACCCACACAGGTTTTCCTTTTGGTCACCCGGAAGGAACCGTTTAGGGGACTCACTGCAGAACCTTGAACTGGCGCAGTGCTTTTTTCCAAGGTATTATCACTGTGGTAAATATTGCAATGGAGCAAAACTGCATCAAAACGATATATATTTATTTTATTTATTTATTGTGGTAAAAATAAAATTGACCTTTCACATTACAATACAAACACACATAACGCATAGACTTAAAATACTATTTATATAAAAAAAACTATAATTTGAGAGTAAAACCACAATGTGCTTAATATTGATTGTAGATATGTTTTATTAAGCACATTTACTGTTAAATAGTTAAGAAGGAATACAGTGTTTTCAATCAATATCAAAGACCAATCTCCTTCGTTTATCTGTGTTAAGCCAATTAATATTGCATGGCATTTCGGTGCTGGACACCCTTGGGCAGGGCAAAGACTGATATATAGTGGAAATGTGTCTTCTGTGAAAGGATGGTGAGCCAAAGACTCTGGTTGAGACTCTAACGCAGGAAGTAGGTCAGTAGAGAGACACTCCCAGAACCCCTCTTGTATGTGCATAATAAGTAGCTTTGGGTTGTCACCCTAAGTTACTAGAGTAATCCATACATGGAAACCTTGCTCACTGTTCTTAGAGAGGCACAGCTCCACCTCACTGATGAGGCCCAACCAGGCCGAAACATGTGTCTGGGGTTGCTGTTGGTACTCTTGTTCAGAAGAGAATTGCCTGGCATTTCGGTGCTGGAGTGCCCTTGGGCAGGACAAAGACTGATATGTAGTGGAAATGTCTCTTCTGTGAAAGGATGGTGAGATAAAGACTCTGGTTGAGACTCTAACCCTGGATATAGACCGGTAGAGAGACACTCCCAGGACCCCCCTTTTTTGTCCAATTAGCCAATTAATATAATATACAAAGTGCATAAGGCAAAGATCTTGCGATGTGGGGCAAACAATCGTATGTTTTAACGTCTGTTTCATGTCACACCCAGTACAAAATCTATGTAAGCCATCATTCCTATTCATATGTAAGCTCCTAGACGTTTTTCCAAATAATCTCTCCACTGTGTAAGAGATTCAGACAAAATCATAAAAATTGGTCATGCGACAGAGCATTAGGAAATCTTGTGAGATATTTCAGAATACAACCCAACAGCTTATCCAGTCTGGAAAATTATGAATGCAGGCAATAGCTTTGCATCTTGTCTATTCTGGTGGTCCAATCCAAAATCATCATGGATTTTTTGACCCAATTTAGATTCACTAATAATTCGGGCAGCGACCTACCACTATTCTCAATAATTGATTTTGCCATTGTTCTCAACTTAACTAATGAAGGCATTGAGTCCCTCAAAATATAAACCTTTAGATCAGATCTTCATACAATGTTCTACTGCGAGGGGGAATTAATTTCCCCCATATAATGTCACTAGACGCCATTCTAACCAGGCCTTAAGTAATGTAAAACTGAGCTGAAAACATAGAGAAGCATGGAAAGAGAAAGAAGGAGGTTCAATGCTTTCTTTTAGATCCTACCCTCTAATCTCTCCCATTGCAATTCATAAGTCTGTGGCTCCATTTCTGTGCCATACAAATGGCCGCAATCACCTTTCCTTTATAGAACTTGATTAACAAAATTATATAAAACCTGAAAATTTTTTGTAATATCTGATGCATTTGGCCCACAAAATGAGAAGTTCTCCCTTCTATGCATTTTTGGATGTTTAAAATATTAGGCTGAGCAGCAATATCAAATCCCAGATAGATTACCTCCTTCATCACTTTTATTTCATTGGTATCTACCACCATCTCACTCTTTTTCACTTATTTGAGATTTTAGCTTAGCAGACAGTTGCTGGAGGCCTACTGGGGTGGTATCAAATAGAACAATATCATCCACATATGCCATCAAGCAGATCTTCTGGTACCCACCTTAGTACAAATAAATGTGTTATCTTATAGGGCCTCCCCCATATCTGCCAAATACATATTAAATTGGCATGGGGCTAGAATGCACCTCTGCCCAAGACCTCTTTCTGTATTGAAAGAGTTTGTTAAACAGCCTTTAGCATCCAACCTAATATATTTCTTGGTATGGTCACTGATGTATTCAGTAATCGCAAGAAGGGTAATAGGAATACCCCAAGCTGTCAATTTATGCCATAGCCATTCACAATTAACTGTATCAAAGGCTTTGGATAAATCTATTAATGCTGTGCATAAACACATATTTTGATTTGCCTGCACTCTATCCCACATTGTAGTGATCATTAGTCCACTTAGGTTAGTGGACATGCCCTTTATGAAACCAATTTGTTCTTTTCACAATATTCCCAAGTCCGATTCCCATGACTCCAGTTTATCCAATACGAAGGAGGCAAAAACTTGCTATCTGCATCCAGAAAGGCGATCGGTCTGTAGTTGGAAGGATCGGCTCGATCGCCCGTCTTATATATTGGCACTATTATTGAAATCTTCCAGGAGCTAAGCATCTGTTTGATTTAAACAAGGTTTATAAAAAGTAACAAGAAAAACTGGGACCAAAGAGGTTTATCTGCTTTTAAAATGTGGTTTGTCAGGCCAGCTATAAGATGCTCTAAGTCTTAAAAATTAGTTCCCATACCGGATATTCCACCATCCTTACTTTTACATCATTCGTCCTTTTATACATACCTTCAAAGTGAGCTAGCCATCTATCTTTACCTACCGAATTACTTTGCAGTACTATCTATAGTACTAGCTGGGATTGGGATTCATTATTTACCACAGTCCAGAAATGTCGTCCATCTTTGGTAACCAATAGATTCAACATGTTTTTTCCATCCCTCTGTGCCAATAAAGAAAATCAATTAGAGCTTAACCAGTTTTTATGTTATTAAATCATCTTTATTTCATAGGGATACAAATTTGCATTAGCACAATCATTGTCAGAATGATAATACTATTTAAACCTGTGCAAAGTTTCTGTAATTAGGCACATGTTGGGAGAAATTTCAAAAACAAAACCCGATTTGGGACCTTACCATTGAGGGCTCAATTCAGAGGTCTGTGCAAAATTAGAAAAGTGTTGTTTCCATGAAGCAAAAAACACTATTCCTAAAAACACCATATTCTGTGAAAGAAAGAATATGGCTTACGGCCATCACAGCCTTGACTCTTGAATTTCTGCGATTTTGAGCCCAAGAACGGTCATAAGTGACAGTTGGTAATGCAGGACGGACACTATGGTGGCATTCCCTTTGTTAACACCTACTTTTGCATTTTATGCCAAACTCGATTAAAATACCACACATCTGAGGTGTCTTTTATATCTACGGCACGTCTTTCCTGCATAAGGTAGGCATTTTGTGAATGTCAGCACCACTTGTCTAATTTACTGAAGGCTCAAGGACAATTTCAAAAATCTTTTTTTAAATGCTTACAGTGACACGGATGCCATGCTGCTCAAACAATGATCGATTGTATTGGCTTTTGCAACTGGAAGGCACAGCAGCTCCCGTCAAACCCTTCCACCCACCTTAGAATGGTGTTGCTAGAAACAAGTATGTTGACGTGCTACACTACTTTTCCCCAGAGCTCAGAATCAGGCCCTTAGTGTCATAGCCTCAGGACCATGAGGAAATCTATCTTAAACATACATTTAAAAATGCTGCTAACTTAATGAATCCATTGGTGGGTGCCAGACTTCTGTCCTCATTTTTGGCAGACAAGCAGAAATCACAGAATTCGAAATGTTCCAATTAAATGAAAACTCACAAAATATGACATTTTGCTTCTGCTTCACTAACAGATTAACATTTCAGGAGACACATTAATTGAACAATCTTTTATAACAAGCTTAATGCCAGTCTCTAAGCACAGGACCAGTATTGAAACCAGTGTTGCTCTATGTGGTCTTGCTTCAATGGCAAAACGCATTGCCGTTGAGCGATCCTCCCAGCCCACATTAACTGAGTTCAGCTCCTTCGGTGAACATAACTTGTGCAGGTTGTCCAACATGTGTTGTCCCCACAGGTGTCAACAGGATGTAGAGCATGCACACAATTTATGAATGAATCTTGCAGACAGGTGAATTTCTGGTTCCTCTCACTTGTTAGAAGATAACAGCAGACTAAGTGAAACTTAGTAAAGCAATCTATTTCTATGGATGCACTGCCTAGGAAATCGGTAATACAAACATATTCCTCTTGATAATATATTTCTTTGCAGCATATAACTTCTTATTTTGGAAATAGCACAGTTATTAGCAGGTTGTTAATGGTATGAGGTCTACTGGCCTGCCATAAGGAACATGTAAACTATCCCCATGTCTTCTTCACCTTATGCACAACATTGATCAAATAGTTAAAATAACAGTGTCACAGTGTGACAGTAATAACAGTGTATCCAAAAATATATACATATATAAAAATATATACATCATAATTTGAATCAGAACATTTTTTAATGTCTAACAAAATCTACTACTAATGGAGTCATACAAAATAATAAAATTTCAAAAAGTAATCACACTGATAAAAATGCAGGATTGTACAATGTGGTGAGGGACACTTCCATCACCAAGTATATATTCGATGTGGAGGCTCAAACAATTGATCTGAAGAAAACCATGTTTAAACATGGAAGGTAAAGTGCTGTAGACTCAAACGAGTAATTAATACATTCCAAAACGTATATATAAATTGAAAATTCCCATATACACACCAATTAATAAAAATCCTACAGATCCTTGCTAATTGCACTACATATGACCCAAATGTATCTCTAGAATGGCCTATGCACACAAGTGTGTGAGGAAAGGCTAACTAGAAGGCCATACAGTTCAAAAACTTCTCTTAGTCGTACATCAACCGGCCACTGCCAGTAAATTAAGCATGCAAGTCAGTTGTCTCAATCTCCAGGTATGCTAGTTTAGACCAGGTGGTCTTCCTCAGGGCCATACAATATTTAAAATCAGAACAAAAACGGATTGAAGATCGTTCAGGAAAAGAATTGACACCATCCAGGAGTGACCCAGAATAATTACTGAAATAAATATGAAACATACAGGTTTCAATGGTTTGGTTGTCCACCATTTCCAAATAAATACCAAACCCAAAATGTGAAATCTAAACTAACACCACTTCACAAACCAAATGTGCAAAAGCACATAAAACCACCACCGAAAATGTTAACGCACTTACAGCTCAACTGCAGTTACTGAGCCGGTAGTCCACAAAGATTGCAGGTCCAGGTACATACCCTTATTCAAAACCTATTTCTGAAAAAAGAACATAAAATATCATAAATACGTGATGAAACGGGTCACATATACCATGCCAAAAAGACTATGGAAACTTAAACAATGCCTTCAGAAAGTCTTTCAAGACAAGTAGAACGGACCCTCCAAAATACTTCCATTAATTTCAGTAACATGAAGCTATCTGGGACTAGTGTATTAGTGTATGAAAGGTGCATAGCATAGTGAAATTCCTAACTTTACTCAATTCACAGCTCATTACTCCAATATATGCCCAACTTATATGAGCTAGCTTAGCTCGCTGTGGGTTGACAGCGCTACTTCAGCCGAATGGAGATGTGTACAACCTGCCTCAGTTTCAAATTTACCTCATCAGCATGATTCCTACATATAACAACGTTGCAACGTGTTTAGCATGCCTACATACAACGTACAGCTACACCATGTCATCACACTAATCCCGGGAAACACTAGATCAACCCAATGGCAGCCATTACGAAAGGTGCTCCCACGACACCAATGTATTGTATGCAATGATCCATTCAACAGAACAGAGCAAACATATCTTCACATCAGTTTGCTATAAATGTAACACAACTTGGGTCAGAGACCCCAAGTATTATGGGCAGAATATACTCTGCATCAGCATATCGGATGTAGGAAATTACTGTCTACAAGTACTATGACTCACACACTATTCTCAAAACTCCCATATGAACAAAGGACTGATGCAAATTGACAACTCTTTTGAATGCAAACAGTGGCTTGGCTAACTCTGGATTGTAAAGTTACAGAGTATACCAATGTCTATTCACTACATTTTGGATCTGGTTACTTACGTCTGTAAGTGGTAACACACATCAGCGTGGCTAATTTGGTTTTATTCTTCTGTTGAAGCAAGTTTCGTCCATCATAGAATCTAGCACTTTTCATGGAATGTTTTAAATGTTTTTGGCACGATCCTCATTTAGCCAAGCATCGAGTCATAATCTCTGCTTGATAATAAAATTAATTCAAAGAGGTGGAATTGCATCAAGCCCTCAGATGCAGATTAAAAGGGATGTTTTTACGCAGATGTTGGCTCTCCCCATGCAGAATGGTAATTTCAGTAGATTTTCTGCACTCTGAGATTTCCAATGTACCTCCCTTTACTCTCAGTAATAGGTCTAGAAATGAGATCTCCGAGACCTCTTTCTGACTATATGAAGCTGTAAATTTAAAATTCTCATTCAACATATTAATCTAAAACTACGAAGGAGTTCAACATCACTAAGCCCGTTTTCCAAATCTGCGATATAGTGAAATATATGGCAAGAAGAAGTTGTTCTCAGACCAAACGTTAGTATGTTCAAATTGACCTACAGATAGATTTGTCAGGCTTTGGGCAAAAGCTGCCCTCATTGATGTCCCTTTTATTTGTTTGCAAAATGTCCCTTTGAAAATGAAGGTTATCATTTAAGGCTATAGAGGCCAAATCGATAAGAAAACTAGTCAGGAACGTATGGGGTAAAGGTCTCATATTCATGCTTGAAGGAAGAATGTTGATCAATGCATCTTGAGGTATGTTTGTATACATCGATTCTATATCTAGGGTGACAAGCCACTCACCAGTGCCATCAAAATAGATGTTTTCTCCCAGATGAATCACATTGTGAGAATCATGTACATATACTCGGCCCTTGACCGCGGATGAAGAGTCTATGAATTTAGTGACTGGTTCCAAGACACAGCAACACGCAGATACAATGGGCCTGCCAGGCAGGTTGATCACACCCTAAGAAATCGACAAGTCCGTGGATGGCCCTGATTGGCTAGCCAAGGGATCCCACAATGAACTGCAGTTTTGAGAATTGTCATGCCATTTACCGAAAGATGCCAGTCTTCATCGCACAATAACATGTCAGTAAGGAGGCTGGACACACTTGGTCTATCACAAGGCATCCTGCACATGGGCAAAATATGCATTCACAGGATTTGATGAATTTGCGATTAAGGTTATTAATGACCGTTACAGCAAATAAATACGTGTATTGCCAAATGAAAGGGAACTCAATTGTACAAGCTCAACAAGATGGAAGACTTAGTCGGCCATGCCTGGATTCAAATCTGTGACCTGAAAATGTGTACAAAATATGTTTGTACACCATGTACAATGACACACATTTATTTAATGTATTTATTTCATTTATAAAGTACACAGCAACCCATAGGCATCAAGGTGCTGAACTAGCAGAGCCATTTCCTGTATATTTACCTGAACGATAAACGTAACATTTGAATGTTATATATTTACATTTAAGAATTCAAGTAGTGTTGCTGCATGCACATTGGTGGCGGGACACCTCCCAAACACTGGAAGGATGAACCAAGGGAACAGCATAAAGAAACTCTGCTAAGAGGGGACCCTTTAAGCAAGAGTCAAAGGGGGCACAGGTACCACGATTAGGATATGAGGGGAGGTAATATCGTGCAGTCTGGGGTAAAACAAGATCACTCCCAAAGGCAGCAAAATAGAAGAAAAATATGGTGCTCTCCAGTGGAAACTAATTGTGACCATGAAGTCTAAGCTTTAAGCTTTGAATAATTTGCCATATAATTTATTTTTCCCCTATAAAGGAGTTTTCTGCGACTGGCGATGTGTACAAATGTTTCAGCACACTTGCACTTGCACTTCTACTGCGCTGTGCTTATTTGGGTAACATTTCAAACCCCGAGAGCGGCATTCGTTTGTTCAGCAGACCCTATACTGCTGTTTATGCTTCTAGCTAAATGCAATGGTGGAGAAGCAGAACGTTCTGCTTTTGAAAATCCAATACCGCAGTCACTGCACACCATTCCTCAAGGGAACCCTGAACATGTTAAATCTCAGACTATTACTCAATGACGTATATAAAATAATGGGACCCTCGGATTAAGACATATAGACAAGTATCACACAATACAAACTGGGACACTAATTGCCATGAGATTTCTGAGAATATTGGCTCTCCGCGACCTGTCTATCGTGGGGGATGGAGACATGTTTGCCTCTATAGAAACGTCTTTTAAGGGGAAAAAGCTCTGTAAACGATGTGCACATTTTGCAAGGCCTTCTGTGACTTTATCCAAGTGGCAGCTTCTTGAAAAATCGGTTCCATCAACGGTTTGCAGGAGCTATTTCTGAGCAGGTCTGTGATGGCTGCACCCATTTTCTTGCCAGCGATTAGAAATGGGTGTCCTTGTTAAAAACAAACACACACACACGCCACTACAGGTGAATGTTTCATCTCCCCCCCCGCCCCCAACAAAATGTTTTTCTTGAAATTTGCAGATTGACTAAATAGGTATTGGGAGGCACCAGGTGATGCCAGGACCAGGGAAAAAGTTGCAGCTGTTGCTTTGATGTTTTTGTGAACTTTGAACTCATCAGTAAAGAGGTTTGCCGTTCAACTTCACAAGACGTATTTAATGTTAAGGATCCCAGGATATATTGGGACCGACATGTAGACCGTATTAAGTAGAATGAGTGCGGCAGAGGCTGGATTTTCATGGATGCTGCTGCAACCTTTCATAGAGTGCACAGATCTCGATCTGGTGCTGAGGGATTTCTGGCTCCAATGTGCGGGATAAAGGTGGAATTGTAATTCCAGCAGTAAAAACACCTGCACACTTTTTTTCCCTTTCTTACAGAGCGTACTCTTCATAACTCCCTGAATGCTTTCTGTCCACAACACTTACTCCCCTTCCCATTAACTTTCTATGTGCGGGTAAATGGGAATGCCACCGTCAGCTTTCACACTGCCGTCATTCTAATGCCAGCATGAAGAGCAAGAACGGCTATGTTCAGTTTGCCCAAAAACAAGTGATCATGGCATGTGCAAGGAAGATCATTCATGTTCTGAATTGTAGCCCTCCCACCCCTTCAAAGATCATGTGCTGTCCCCTCTTGCAACACACCCTACTGGACTAAACTGCTCTGAGAAATGGACTGAACCGTGCTTACACACCCCAAAAGCAACCACACGCAAGGAAGATACTCTCTCATTGCCCTTCAACAAAGCCCGCTATCCGGGTTTCGATTACCCTGGTGTCAACATGGTCAGTACCTCAGTATCTCCATGCATCTTCCCAAAACCCCTCAAATCAGGAAGGAACCCCACTTATGGAAAATCGACCCTGAACCCAGATAACCTGGCAGTGTTTAACCTTAGATGCAACTGGTGACCACAATTAAAAAGGCAGTTACCATGCCCCAGAAAGACTGTATAAATAATCAACGCCATCTTGACTACCAGCCCAGCTTGAGGGTGTGCCGTGTCACTGCAACAGCCGTAATCCAGCTCCTGGGCAACGCCCCCCACATCACAGCCTAAGACTATTGTTACCTCCTGAATAGCCTTGACCGCTGAGCATCGTTCAGCACAATCAACAGTCAAGTAGTATGTGATTCCCTACCAGCATGCATCGATACAGTCAAACCACCCTACCACAGATAGAATCATCATTATCCAGCCAACATCAATGGATACAGAGGGGCCAATCCATCATCTGCCAGTCACTTATGGATCGAAACAATTCTATCCTCACCATGTGTGATTTTTAATATAAAAGGATCCATGGAGAATTTCTGGACACACAGAATGCATCATTTTGGATCGTCTCTAGTTTTCTATTAACAAAAACATTAAACAACTGGGAAAATGTCTTAGGTTCATTCAAACCTACATGTCAAGGACACACCTAAACCTCACCAGGGAAGAGTTAATCCTCATCAAAGCAAGCCCAGATTCATATACAGCTGATAAACACGTAGAAGGCTTCCAACCACAGCTCTCCAACAATGACAAATCGCTTCGTTTCTACAGGATTATAGAGTCCTCCTTAAACCATCCCCATGACTACCCTTATATTTTGTACCAGCTCTCTCCACACTGCTATGAAAAAGTAAACTTCCTGGGAATCATTTCTAAACTACTGTCAATGCCCCCTCAAGATGGGGACAACACTCTACTCAGGGGACTCCCAAACTCCGCCAGCAAGGGTTTTGCAAGCTGCTACTCACCTAATTAAAGGACTGGGAAAATACAACGGCACCACTCAGATTTCAATACATATACTTTGGATACACATTCAAGCCTGCATCACCTTCAAAGCTTGCTGCAACGCTCGCACGGCAGTCTCCACCTAACACCACCCTGCTTTGCAGAAAAGATTAACATCTCAGGATGCTAACAGCATGAGAAGTCACAGCGGTCAGGCTCAAAACCAAGAATTGCAAACAGAGGGAAACACAAAAAGAAAAGCCTTAAGATATTCTCCCAATGTCACGATTTTCATCTGCGTGGTGTTGTGGAAGAAAGTGTCTGAATTTGTCATTATGAGTGTTTCAATAATTTCCATTGTCTGCATTTTAGAATTTATCATTTAGAATGTGGAATTAAGTTGTTTTTTTACAATGGTATCAGAGACGATAAATAGCCTACTGTCTGTCTGATTTGCTCCTCGTTTGCCGATAATTCTCCAAAATGAGTAGTAGATTAGATGGTTGCTGGCTTGAACATGAACGCCTATGTTTCGATGCAATTTTAAGAAGAAGGTCTAGTCTTATTTTTGAAGGATCTCTCCTCCAGGGACAGGATAAGTGATGGTGGGCTGGATTTGGAGGTGGACTATTTTCTCTATGCCTTGTGCACACTCACTTGAGATTGAAAATATGCATTAGCTCCTGAGTTGATAAATGTGTATATATATATATATATATAAATATATATATATACACACCGATATCTATATATGCATATATATACGAGGGGGGGACCACAAAGAGGCTGGAGACAACTTTAAGTCAAAATTGATTTTATTAAACAATACTCTCCCCTCACCAAAAGCACAACAGTAGCACATCAGTACAATCTCTTTACAAAGTTCCAGCAATTCATGGGGCTCCCTTCAAAGTTCACAAGATTTTGGGGTACAACCCCACCATTCTCAGTTCCTGGTTCTCCTCATGTTGGTCTCTCGTTGATGAAGGGATAATACCAACTCAGTTTGCTCTGTGCTTTTCGCAACTCTGTAGATGTCTGTATCTCCTCCACAAGTCTTGGTTGTGTCTGCAGCTTCTCCTCCACTTGAAGGTGGAGCCAACTGAGCTTGCCTTTCCAAGTCCTTATAGGTAATGTCAAGAGGGTCCGATCACCTCCCTGACGTCAAGTCTAGAATTCTCCCCAATCAATGGGATTTCCTCTCCATCCCACTCCTGCTCCTCCTTGATGCCACGCAACATAAATATACCTCCTTCGTAAGTGGGTTCCAACCCTTGTGATTGGGCATTTACCCCAACCTCCTTTAACACCAGATATCTCACTTTCACCTTAAGACATCTAATTTCAACCTCATCCTCCTCCCCCTGGTACTCAAACTATAACCTCCCTGTGTAGTTGTTCCTTAACCTCCTCTTGGCTCCCAACTCCTTTTCTCCATGCTCCTCCTCTAATCAATCTGTATCTGTCTCTAAACTCCTGCTATCACCCCGACTTCAAATGCCTACGCTACTGTCTCTCTTAGTGGGCCATGTATATCCTGCTGACCCTTCACCTTGGGCCCATCTTGCAGTGATGAGATGTAGCTGTAGGCACTAAGTGGTGGTTGGGGATTGACCGAGCGTAATGGGTTTATGCAATTCAGATGTGTGTATGGATTGTGGGATGTATTGACCCACTCCGCTATGCTATGCGGCATCACCCTGCCAGTTGTGGGGAAAGAAACAGCAACAATGGCAGCAAAACCTTTGTGCGTACCAAAAATCTACAAAAACCGTGTGCCTCAGCACAAAAAAAGAGGGATGCACAACCTGCCACCCATGGTGCATGTGCAGTGGAATAGAGCACATCCTGCAGAAATGTGCCAGTGGGTCCCATGACCAGCAAACAGAGTGCACACAGAAAAGCAGCACTTTGCAAATTAAACCCAAAAATGTGCCTACAATTGTCATTTGCTTTGTTGCCATGCCTAGAACACAACACTTTCCAACATTCACAGTATTGCCTGGTGCTGGAAGTCATGTATCTAATGAAGCATTGTAAACATACAAAGTCCTGATACGAAGAGCAAAACATTCATCAGAAAACTGGATTGTCTGAAAACTGACAGCCATGCCAAAATCTGGGTTCAGTACCCTGGGCCACCTGAATGACAGCTGTCAGAGGAGAACTGAGGAAGCTGCAATTTGACCTAAAACTAAAAGTCTGCTGAATTAGCAACACAAACAGGATTGTTGCCAAAAAGGAATACAGATTTTAGTGGTGATTTGATTCCACAGATTTTAAGGCCAAGAAAGAAATGTATTTGTATGTGATGCAACAGATGTGGGTTTTGCTAAGTTTAAAAAGTAATTAGCTTGGCTGAAGTTGCCAGGACTTGAAAAGCAGGTTTTTCTCCCAGAAGGCAGGTCTTCCCTCAGCAGAAACTCACGGGGAGGTGTTAATTGCGGGGTTTGAACAGAATGTGGTCTACAAAGGGCAAAGGAACAATGACCATCCTCCAACCCAGGATATTGAAGGTGTGAAAGACCATAAAACTGCCCGGCAGCACAGGAAACTCCTGGCTGAAGGAGGGGGCCACCAAATGCTCCAAGGAGTGACAAAGACTGACCATTTGGTGTTAACAGGATATGTAATGGACATTTTTAGAAGGTGTATAACTTATTATCAAAAGGGCTGTAAAATCTGAAAATGGCAGATTAATTAACCTAATTTTTAGCACTACCTTTGAAAACTTAGTACAACCGTGCAGCTTATTCTGAACAGGAATGGCAATAAATGTGGGTTTATGGGATCTGTATTTCCGCTAAAATTGTGAATCTTTATACACTCTTTCCCATGTTAAAAACGCACATTTGTGGAAACTTGCATAAAAATTGAAAAGTGTGTTCATAGCGAAAAGGACAAAAATCCGTAGAAAGGGGAAACATGATCCCACAGCTACGGGGTTTTGAGGAATAGCTGATATGTAAAATATGCAATCTGTAAATGTGATTTGTATAGAGGTTGCACATGTGTAAATATGTATTTTGCCAAATTTAGACTTTGTGTTCCAGTGGCTAGGGGTGGATTCTTAGAATCATAAAATTACACCATAAAGATGACACTCTGTTTCTCTCCTCCTATCAAGGCAGGGAGTAGACTCTGACCCAATCACCTTTCAAAGAGGCAAGCCTAGCTAAGCTGGCCCATACGCCCCCTTTGTGGTGTCATTTTTAAGGCATAAATAGGGACAGCAGAGAGCACATAGGGACTCACTGATCCAGCCACCTTCCAGATTCCGGCGAAGCACTCTGATCCAGCTTTCTACATCCAGCTTGTCCCATAGCATATGTACTTTGCATAGTCTTATCTCCATCAGACCCATCCTATCTCTCCTTCAGAACCAGTACTGTTAGAGCTATCCTTGCACTGCCCCTTTTCTCCCGCATTTCACATCAGTGCGATTCTCCTGTTATGGCGAATATTGTGCAGTGCAAAGTTTGCTGCGATTTTAGAAATCTGAAAAGTGTACACGTGTAAAATAGCTTTTAACTGCTCCCGACCTGGACCTTAAGATTTCAATTGTTTTCTGTTGATCAAATAATTGCTTGTGCTTAACTATCCAAAGCGGCTCCCATAAGAATTTATAACAATTTCAGCAATTTTGACCATATTTGGTGTTTTTGCCCAGTCCATTCTAAAGTCAATCCTGAACGCCAGTCTGACAGCTGAAAAGTCAATTCCGTTTTTCTCTTGTGTTTGCTGGGGGAAAGTGGGACTGATATTCTGTTTGATTTGTGCCATTCCTGAATACCTGCTCTCTCCTCTTATCTCCTTACATTGCCTTTTGGGGGGTTGAGGGGTGTTGCAAGGGGAACTGCTAACCACAGTGCTATCTGATCTGAACCAACACAAAAGTATTATTTTCTGTGCTGCATTTGTTTTGCTCATTACTTATTCCTTGTGTATTAAAGATATTATTTAGTGTTCTGTCACCCCATTGGTGATTGTTGTGTCCCTATTAAAACATATTGTGATTACATTTTAAATACATAAATAAATATTTACCTTTGCAAACCAGCCTGATTCCTGGTTCAGTGTGACCGGGAGGGTGGGGGGGGGGGTTGGGGGATCCAGGAGAAGGGTATGATATGAGTGGTATATTGTTCAGAATAATGAACTTTTAGACAAAAATAAATAAGGATTTCAGTTGTGCACTACATGCTGAGCTTTGACTTGGGTGTGTGCCGGATTGAAATCACTTACAGGATCAGTGCATACAAATGAGCATTCAGTGCTGGGAGCTGGAACACATATTACTCAGCACCAGCAGTGACCATGGAGATCTCCCAAACCATACTGCAATTGGTGTGATTTCCCCTAAGTGCTTTGAAAACAATTAGCAAGTCACAGCACCCAACACCCAGACTCTGGTTGCAGACTCTTTGCCTGCTGTAAACACATGGGCAAGTTTTGTAACAATCATGCACTCCCTTAAAAAGGCCAGTGTTAGTCCTGGGTATAAATTGAGGGTCAGTAGGGTATACTCCCCATATCTCTCTCACACACAAATACACATGAAAAAGAATGAAGGTTACTCTTATGGCAGGTTCATTACTTCTTTATTATTCATCTCTTTAAGGAAGGGATTGGAGAATACATGTTTTAATATGTGTCAAGCAAAGACATTCTTCAACAAGCTCTTCAGAGTCCATTCCTACCCGTACATTCTGGGAATGATCTTCTCTGGTCTACTCATACTCCAGGCTCCCCTCAGTCTCCCTGCTTTCTCCCAGGGCCTAGCGTACCTCTCCTTAGTTGAGGTAACTCTTCGTGTCAGGATCCTTCTCAACAGGCTTCTTTGGAATTCACAACAAGTCCATGCTGGACCTTGGCTTTCTCATATACCGCCTTTAATGTAATGCCTTCCTCCAGTGGGTCAGTGTTCTCTACTTACTACCCCTTGCGGCAGTTTATTGAAAGCCATGTGGCTAGAACCAACCAGTTCCCAAGGATTTCAGAGGTGCTTCCTAATCATCCTGGTCACCTTCTCAATCCAGGGTGCAATCCAGGGTGCCCCCGTCTGTATGATTCTCTGTCTGGTTCCTCTAGCCTTCCTCCATTTGAATCTTCCATTTTATCAAGGGAGTGTGGCTTAACAGGTCTGCTTCCTCCAGGACTTTTCCACTTACTAAGCTCACCCAGCTTCTTTTAATAATACCAATGCTTGGGCTCCTTCTCAACTATCATCTGTGATTGTTATTTCCCCTACTAGATTGAATTCTCACTGTGGATCAGCCTTTCTCAGTGATAAACTTAATCCTGCTTGCCATTTCCTTATTGTGAAAGTTTTATGATATGATATGTTATTTATAACGCGCTTAATACCGAGAGGTTTCTAAGCGCGGACCCGGGGATTGAACCTGTGTTGCTCCTTTTCGTCCACTGCCCCTGAGCTATCCTCCAGAGACATTTTGGCATAGGTTACTGATCTGGTACTCCCCTTTCATCGTTCACAAGGGTCAGCGGCATACAGCGCTATCTTGGTTTTCCATTCATCAAAGTAAGTGGCACCCTGGCATTCCAGTGTCTCTTCAGTCTGCCAGGCATTGTGCTGTGTGCAGTGAATTGGAATGCAGCACCTGCACTTATCGTCTTGCTGTCTCAAGCCAAGGTCTGGCTGTCTTTTTCCAGGTTTCACAAACGCTGCAGGTTTACAGATGACATTCCTGTTCCAGGGGCTATCATCTCACTCCAGCCCTGGGAGCAAGGAAACTCTGCGTACATGATTTTGTGAGATGGGGTCTGCTCCTGCAAGGTTTCGCAATCCAGTCATGGAAACATTGCATCTCTCAGGAGAGCAGTGCCTCTACAGGATCCAGGTTCATCCACCCTCAGGGAAGCACATCGGGCTGCAGCCAAAATAACCCTGTCCAGAGCAGCCCACCACCCCACATGTCAGAATGAGGAGCACCTGGGACTCACCACCCAACCTATAAAAAGTAAAGCCTGCAAACATTGGGGATGCCAGTGCTAAGGTTACTACAACCTCTCACTGGGAATTCAACACTTCTCAAACATATATGTACTCCCTGAGCCTACATGCTGCAACTTAAATCGCGCAACACTACTGGACAACACTCAATGCAACTGTAATGCTGATGCTATCTAATATGTAATGTTTGTGTTGTGAAGTAGTGTTGTAGTGTGAGGGAGTATGTTTGAGAAACATTTAATTTGTAGTAAGTGTTTATAGTAACTGTAACCTTTACATTCCCCATGTTTGCAGATTTCACTTTTCATAGGTACTTTTTTCAAGGATTTTCTGCGTGTGCGTTATGCGTGTACTGCGCCTACTTTTACTCTTACAGTGTTGCTCGTGTATATGCATCACATGATGTTTTTTCCATCTGCAAATACGGTGCATGTTGTCTGTGGCCACTTTTATTATGCGAGTATTTGGTTTTGGCTCATTCTGAGTAGATTGACGCTATGTGTATGTTGTGGTGACTTTCAATGTCTGCAGTGGGCTTCCTGATAGTCTGAGCACAATGTGAATACATATGCGTATTCAGAGTGTATCGTTGACACTTGTCCAAGCATTCTGTATGTGTGCATATGAGAGAGAGAGAGAGAGAGAGAGAGAGAGAGAGAGAGAGAGAGAGAGAGAGAGAGAGAGAGAGAGAGAGAGAGAGAGAGAGAGAGAGAGAGAGAGAGAGAGAGAGAGAGAGAGAGAGAGAGAGAGAGAGAGAGAGAGAGAGAGAGAGAGAGAGAGAGAGAGAGAGAGATGTATATGTAGCCATTCCCACTAGACTGTTTTTGCCTAATGTGTTTACTTGCACTCTGAGATGTGGGTACGCTCATTCCATGGGTAGTTTTGCTAGTCATCCTGTGGGTTTTAATTGGCATGTAATATGCAGGTGCGAGGCTTTGTTGACACCCTGGACCTACTGCGCAGGTACAAATTGTAGATATATTGTTAGGATTTTAAAAAGTGAATATCTTCAGTCTAGTTGATCAGATTTACAGTATTCTTGTGGCATATTCCATTAAGGACTAAAGGACTAGAGGTTTGGTGGAAACTTCATAAATCGAATACGACAATTTTGAGATATGCATCCCATAATTCTTTTTTTTTCTTTTTGGGTCTCTGAAAAGCCAAGATAAAAAACACAACTGTTTCCATAATTCTTATTTTCCAAAGAAACTTCCAGGAAACGTCCAGGAATCGTCTCCGAATTTAGCACGAGATTATATGTGGTTAGCTGGCTCAGCAGCTATCCCAATTTGATGAACTTTAATGGATGCAGTAAAAAGTTAGAGGGAAATATCTTGTGTTCATATGTTAAGTATCACGTAACCTTAACTCTATAAAGTTGTTGAGTAGACACTATAATTAAGCACTGGTGTCCTCCCCACGTGATCTAGCAACTCATAATAATGGAGCGTTAAAAAGGATCAGGGACATTGTGAGCCAGTAAAGCCCAAGGTGGGAGGGCTATAAAGCCATTTTAAACCATAACCTGCCCCCCTCCTCCAATCCTCTCAATAGGGGATGCATTCCTTAAATATATATAGGCACAGAGGGGTGGATGAGAAAGTGGATGAGAGGAGAGAGGGAGTAAGGAGCACTGGGAAGTCATTTCACCAAAATGCCAGGGGTAGCGGAAGTGACATCACACGACCCTTGACCTCTGACGACATCACCGGAAGTGGTGGCATTTTACCCCCCACGCCAAAGTGATATCACAGGAAGCGATGGAACACAACCTTTCACCCCTTGGCAAAACAGGAAGTGGCATCACATAGCATTGTTCCTAAGTACACTATGAAAAATATGGTTACCATATCACTATAATGTGGCATACATTTCATAAAATAATAAATCGCCATATGTATCGCCATATGTATCGTGTATAGGCCCAATTACCATTACTGTGAATGCAAGCAGACATCCATGGCCAAATGATAAATGATGTATTACTATACAGTACTTACGCTTAAGCGCTTTAAATAGAACAACTATACACACAATGCTTTATATAGAACATATATACATTCAATATCACCTACCTGTGTTGGTACTCATTTAGCGACCTCAGGAGGAAAGGCTGAGTTGAGGTGTTTAAGAGCAGACTAAAATCAGTGACTCACCCCCTGAAATGTGCCTGAAGTAAACCTTTAATGAGTCTAGAAATTATTCTATAGAATTCCAGAAAGACACATTATGTGGTATTCCTATTCTTTCTTATTTAGTGTCTCTGCTGAAAGTGTTAGACTTGTGGAACCCCAGTTCATTTTTAGTTGTTTTCATTTTCTTTTAAGATGCCTGAACAAGAAAGCCAGATCAAGAAGCAAAAAGCCACATGGCGCTGCCAAAGCCCTGGAGCTTGCATTAAAAAAAAAGAGGAAAAAAGAAAGTAGCAAGGGACACCACAGGGGCAGCAAGGGAGACCTCAGGGGTCGCAGTTGAGACCCCTAGCAGCCCCTAAATGACGTCCCTGGAGGAGCATCCCCGGCACTGAAGGTAAGGTCAGGCATCCCAGCAGAGCGGCACAGAGGAGGAAATGGCAGCTAGCTGGCATCAGAGGAAGTTCAAGCTGAAAGATGAGGGAGAAATCTAAGGGTAATATGGTAGCATATACTGGCTTCAACCACCTGCAGATTGTTCAAAGGAAGCCCAACCTGAGGGATATTATACTATTTACAAAATGAATTTAAATGTGCAGGGAGCTGCTGCTTGTTCATCCACTACTGAACTAGCTAAAGAACTGCCTTAAAACGTTGCCATATTTCAAAAAGAATAGAAAATGCTGTCAAATAATTGAAGGAAATGCACTTTGCACGGTGCAAAGGTAATCATACATCTGCACAAACATCTTGAAAAACATGTAAGCATGCGATTGAATGCGACTTCCCAGTACCCAATGAGGAACGTGAATTCAGATTTGTGCAAAACTGAATGGAAAATATTCTTGAGTTTATGAACGTCTTCGTCACTGCAAACACACATTTACCACCAAACTCAAAAATATGTCGGGCATCCACACTCTGATATGAATCAGCATTTCTAGCAGTGATGTGACAAGGCTGCATTTTTGGTAAATAAACTTTACAAGCCGAAAATTGAGGAGCTTCAATGAATTTACGGAAAACTGTCATGATTTAGAGAAAATTGAGGCATCACAATTAATACATGTGTGACCATTCTCTGTAAAAAAACAAATCGTATCCATGACTGTGGACCCAAAGCACAAAATTCTGGTGTCGGACAGTTTTTTGGGTGCGCCACTTTTTTTGCCAATTTGTACAAGTTCGATTAGTCAATCCACTCTGCGGCTAGTAGTTTTGACGAGTGTTGCTGAATAAATATTCTTTAAAATGCACAATTGCATCACACTTTATCAAAAAACTCCCCCTTGGATACTATTCAAAACGTGTCAAAAAAGGAATGAATTCCCATTTGCAACTGTGGGCTACTTTTTCATTGGTGCCCGAGACAATTGTATGACCCAGTCCAACCCTGCCTCAAGCTGAACAGCCTGCCAGGATAATTCAGACTCCACCCACATGCATAATGTTTAGAAGAAAACTAAAAACCCACAAACTGATATAAAAACACAAATGGATAGTAATGATGTGTTTTTATGCAGCACATTCGCCAAAGCATTTTAAAAAGAACATATACATGCAATATCAACCAACTGAAGTTGGTACTTATTTATCGACCTCAGAAGGATGAAAGGCTGAGTTGTCCTGGGCGGGATTCAAACATGTGCCCTGCAGATCACACGCAGATTACAGCAGTGAATGCGCAAATTAACACTCAGAAGACCCTTCGTTTCCCATCTTAAACTGTCTCTGAAACCCTCCCCGCCTCTGAACTATTTGCTAATCTATAAACTATTCTCCACTGACCTCCCCAGCACACTATATGTCTCTACGCCATCCTTGATGCACAACACAGCACTCGTTTCCTTCCTAAGAACCTTCATGCTTGCAACACTTAATACAAAATACAAATAGAAAGCCAGGGACATTTCCAAATCAATAAATTGATGCACATGAATCATGCTTTTGTTGGCCTAGAAAGCCAGAAGAGCCGTAGATCTGCCTTACACGTGGCAGACAGAGTCCAAACAAGTCCTCCTAGCCTTTCAAAGGCTAGGAGGACTTCAGTAGGAATTCTTTGGGTTTGTTACAGGCCAACATGACCTTTGATGACCTGAACAATCTCAAGATAATTTAAGTCATGCTATGTCAATTACTGCATAACTCCAAACTATTGACTTTAAAAAGAAGATATCCAGAAATAAGGATCCCTGCTTGGAATGATGTTATTCTAAGTCAAAGAAGGACTCATTAGGTGGAAAGAGATGTCTTACCGCCGTTTGACCTGTTCCTTAAAAGGAATTTAGCAACATCTCTAAATTGGTGGACGTGCCCAGAACTGGCTCGTCCGGATTTTGCAAAACCTGAAAATAAGTGATCACATTGGATTTTGACGTTAAAATGCTGCATCAAGCTTTACCACTTCTGCTGAAAGACTTTGTTGGAAAAGATGCTCATGTCTGTGCAAAAACAATGAGCCACGAGTTTGAAGATGTGATGCCTTCAGAAATGTATTCCACAAGTCCAGGTACTCTGAAGGGAATAGTATATAAAATACTGTTCACATCGAATACGCCATAACCAGCCTTCCAGAAAAGTGTCAGGAAGAGCCTTGCACTCACGAAGAGCGAGCGAGCGAGCAACGGGCACATGGGTGGTACGCGAGTGCTAGGCTTTCAGCAAAAACTTGATTGTATTCAAAATGCACCACTCATTTTTTCATGAATTACACCCACATGTACTCTACTAAATGTCAGGAGGTACCGACCTCAGGATGGCACTTTTACTAACAAAAAACTGAAATTAGGCTCCCAACAGAAATGTAAAAAGATACATTATTCAGAGTACCGCTGGGCATTAAAGAAGGTGAATAATGTCTAAAGGAAATGTTGAATTATCATACTCTTGGTTTCTCCAAAAGATTTACATAGTGCTGTGGATAGGGTGATTTCTCATTTGACTGCAGTGTAGGTGGGTCGTTCCGACTCATTGTGTCTTCTTTGATTGGGGCGGGGGACTAAACAATGCACATCCATCTTCACCCAGATAGTGTCCTACAGAAAGGTCAAAAACATTACACTAATAACAAGATCTTCTCGAGGAGAAAATAGATGAATAGGAAACACTTGCAAGCAATAGGTGAATCCACATAATGTGCCAGTAACGCATCCCCTGACTAAACACAGACACTTGGCTTTAGGGAACCACATTAACATTCGTGAGTTGAGTCACTGTAGCTACAGGCAGATTCAACCTCATGGGTATCAGAGCATGGTATGGTCACATATATACTTTGCAGACAATTCAGACCAAAGCCCTCACCAACGAACCTGGGTAAAATGTTTAACTTGACACAATTTATATGGCCATACCATGCTCACAAGCATGATAAGTCTGGCCCAGAGAGAGTGCCATTTGTCTGCGCCACTCTGGTGTCACAAATTCAGAGTACACCCCTAGGTGGCACTCAGAAGGTGGAAAGGATCATCCCAGAGGGTACTAAGTCAAAATCTCTGTTGATTTAAACAGAAGGCGAAAATTGGTGATTTAGAAAGAATCCGAGCAGTCTTTCTAAACCAACCAGTCATGCCCGGTAATGCACACAAGTGCGTGCAGAAGCTGACGGGTGTGAGCGGGACAGAAGAAGTAAGTTGCGGGTGTTCGAGGCAAGTGTGGTGTGAGCTTGTGTGTCAGTGTTTCAATGTCTGTCTGTATGTGTGTTTGTCTAGGTGGGGGTAATGTTTGTGGCAGGGAAGGGAGGGGGCGGGAGACCAGGTAAGTGTGATTGTGTGCGTGTTTGTCAGTGTGCGTGTGTGTGGTGTTCGGGTTGAGGTGGAATGTTTTCGGTGATTAAGGGAGGCGGCGGGGAGCACGGGGGCACTAGGAGGTGAAACCAAACATAGCGTCAGTGTGGGAGAGGGTGGTGGGGGTGGAATTGCAAAACCACTGAAATAGTGCTAATCCCTATGCCGAAATAGTGCTCATTCCGCATTTTAAGGATGCAGACAAATTGGCTAGAAAAAGACAAAATCTGTGTGGTCTTCAAACCTCCCAGATACCATCAATGGGCCCCTGAAAGTGTTGCAGTTAAATACTGCACCTCACACGGTGGTCTAAGGATCCCACCTAAACAGTGCCTGGTGCATCTGTGCTAATCCGTGATAGTGAGGCTCATACAACACTGTCCACACTAGAAAAGATGCCGGGGCAATATATTTTAAAATGATCAGTCAGCAGTCACTCCAATTAACCCAGCTGTGCCACTTCAGAGCGCCACAAGTGTGCTTTTGGAGCAGAAATCTTAGAGAGGGAGCTAGGCTTTTCTTGGTGCAGCAGGTATGTGCTGCACCTGGTGTCGCCCAGGTTATTAGTAATCTAGCCCCAGGTCTGTAAAGGAAACGTTGTGTTATCAGATTCAAGACCCGACAGGTCCTGCAAGAGAATTAGGCAGCCACTCGGAGCAAACCTAACTTAGCATTGTTGTCCAAAGCCCTAGGCGTTACTGGATGTTATGAGGCCGTAAGCAGTACTGACAGCCCTGAGCATTACGAGGACACGTAGGGAGGGTTAAGGACTCAAAATATCCAGTAGTGTCTGTGTTTTACAGGAATAAAGCTAATAGCACACAGAGGCTCCGGGCCAGTTGCTAGCGGGAGCCTTCGGTTTTGGGCTTTAAAATTTAAAAAAGAATTAAAAAAGGCTATCCCAACATGGTCACAGAGCTTAGAGAGGCACAGCTCCACCTCACTGATGAGGCCCAAATAGGCTGAAACACGTATCTGGGGTTGCTGTTGGAACTCTTGTTCACAGGAGAATTGCCTAGCATTTTGGTGCTGGACTGCCCCTGGGCAGGACAAAGACTGATATGCAGGGATATTTCTCCTCTTTGAAAGGGACAGTGAGCTAAAGACTTGGTTGAGATTCTCCCAGGGGCCGTCCACCCAAGAACAGTTCAATGGGCTGTGTTTATGCTGGTAGAGGGACCCCCAGAACCCCCTTTGTTTTGTAAATTATAGTTGTGAACAAGCGGTCAGTGGACAGCGAAACGCGTAGACTCCATCTACCATGCGCCAGTTATTTTGGGAGGACCACAATGTGAGTGGTTTGTGAAAACTTTTTCTATATGCCATGAGGATGTGCAACATATTCTATGGAACTTTTTAAACTTAAATAAAGCAGAAGTATTGTGGATTTGGTTTCCTGATCTCTGTTTTGGGACTTTGGAGTGCTCCTCCACCAACTGCGGAAACGACAGCCGAATATATATATATATATATATATATATATATATATATATATATATATATATATATATATATATATATATGATACATTGCTCACCGTAATCGTATTTCTGATGCTTGTATTCACATGCTGTGCATAGGCCGACATCTAGTGGAAGCTGCGGAGTATTACAGTTTGTTTTTCGAAACTCGAAAATGGGCATCGACACAGGGCGTGCCAGTAATACTATCCCTAGTGTGACGTCCACTGTACCCAAGATCCCTCACGCGTCTAGGATCCTCAGATTGTATTTTTTTTTTCTGACATGAGATAGCATGAGGAGTAGCGCGAGTACAGATAATCCAAGCAGATAGACAGAAAGGTAAGACTACAAGCAATCATTCGCCTTCTCTCGGAGGGGTGGAAGGGTGGGTCGCATGTGAATCTAAGCAGATACAAGCATCAGAAATACGATTACGGTGAGTAATGTATCCCTTCTGAGGCTTGTGGAATCTGCTTAGATCACATGCTGTGCATAGATTAGCGAGCAGTACCAGAAGAAGGAGGTGGGATGTGAGAAGGGTCATGAGCAAATAAGTGTCTTAGAACCGCTTGTCCCACTTGTGTATCTGCCTTGGAATGGGTGTCAATGCAGTAATGCTGAGTAAAAGTGTGAATAGAGCTCCAAGTAGCTGCTTTGCAAATGTTGTCAAGGGGTACATTTGCAATGAAAGCCAGAGTGGCCCCAATGCCTCTAGTAGAGTGGGCCCTTGGCGTAAAAGGCAGAGTCTTTTCAGAGAGTGAGTAACACAGCTGGATACAGTTAATAATCCACTTCGAGATGGCACCTTTAGAGACGCGATCCCCCTCTATGCCTGTAGCTACGGAGACAAACAGTTGATCTGTTTTCCTTAGCGGTCTTGTTTTATTTACATAGTAGAGGACCGCCCTACGCACATCTAGGGTATGTAGTTTCACCTCAGGCGAGCTTTGCGGGTTCTGGAAGAAAGCCGGAAGCTCGATGGACTGGTTTACATGGAATTTTGATATAAATTTAGGTGAGAACCTAGGGTGTGTGCGTAAAACCAGTTTGTCTTTATGGATAGTAAAGAAGGGATCCTGCACTGACAGAGCCTGAATTTCACTGACCCTTCTTATAGAAGTAATAGCTACTAAGAAGGCCGTTTTATAAGTCAGGTGTTTGAGACTGCTTTTATGCATGGGTTCAAAAGGGGGGCCCATGAGCTTGGCTAGCACCACATTAAGGTCCCACGCTGGTGGTGGGTTTGAAATAGGAGGGTGGAGTCTCTTTACTCCTTCCATGAAGGCTTTAACTACTGGTACTTTCCACCACAACACTTTGCTATGGGAAGTGGTGTAAGCCGAGAGGGCTGCCAGGTGTACTTTCAGCGAGTTAAAAACCAATCCTGCATCTAGCAGGTGGAGCATGTATGTAACAATAGTGGAAGGAGTGCAATCAACTGGGTTGATTTGTCTACTCTGGCACCAGATAACAAACCTCTTCCACTTGTCAAAGTAACAGTGCCTTGTGTTTGGTTTCCTAGATTCCTTTAGGATGTCCATACACCTCTTTGGCAAATTGAGGTGTCCAAACTCTATGACCTCAGGAGCAATGCTGCCAGGTTCATTGAGTTGGGTTGCTGGTGCACTGTTTGACCTTGGTGCTGGGACAGTAGGTTGTACCAGGCTGGAAGTTTGATGGGCTCGCACACCGCCATCCTGCGTAGGTGTGGGAACCAGGGTTGTCTTGCCCACATGGGAGCAACTAGGACGAGTGTCATCGATTCCCTGTTCATCTTGTTCACCACTTTCCTGATGAGAGGAGTTGGTGGAAAAGCGTACGCAAACATCCCTGACCAGTTCATCCACAGGGCGTTCCCCTGGGAGTCTGGTTGGGGGAACCTGGATGCAAATCCTGGGCATTGTCTGTTTTCGCTTGTGGCGAATAAGTCTATAGTGGGGAAACCCCACTGAGAGAAGAGATCTTCTACGACCTCTCTGTGAAGAACCCATTCGTGTTCCTCTGGGAGGGAGTCTCTGCTCAGAGCAATCGCTAGGGAATTGAGCTCCCCTGGAACATGTTGTGATGACAGGAAGATGTTCCGTCTGAGTGCCCATATCCAGATTTTCTGGGCAAGCTTGGACAGATTTGGCGAGCGAGTCCCTCCTTGCTTGTTCAGGTAGAACATGGCTGTAGTGCTGTGTCTGGATTTGCACTGACAGGTTTAGTAGGTGGGGCTCGAACGCCTGAAGCGCTCTGAATACTGCCAGAAGCTCTAGCAGGTTGATGTGGTTCTTGGACACTGAGTGAGACCACAGACCCTGAGCTGTGTGGTGGAGATGGTGAGCTCCCCACCCCGTCAGACATGCATCTGTAGTGACTACTGCCTGTACTTCGGGATCGTAAAAGGGTTTCCCCTGTGCGAGATTTTCTCTTGTCCACCAGTGAAGGTTTTGTACCAGTGTTGACGAAACGACTACTAGATGTTCCCACTGACCATTTGCCTGAGACCACTGTTTCGCCAACCATTCCTGCATGGGACGCATGCGCAGGCGCGCGTGGGGGACCAGGTAAATGCATGACGCCATCATGCCCAGTAAACGCATTGCTTTGCGTACCGTTATTTGTTGACCGGACTGATAATGCGGAATTTGCAGTAGTATATTCCGAATTCTTTCTTCTGAAGGAAAGGTCAACCCCTCCTGGGTATCTAGGATTGCTCCTAGGAATTGTTTTGAGGTGCTTGGCACCAGGCTTGACTTCTTCTCGTTGATTGAGAAGCCTAACTCGTGGAGGAGGTCGATAGTCCTTCGAATGTTTGTCCTGCAAATTCCTGGGGTTTCCCCCGTTATGAGCCAGTCGTCCAGATAAGGGTACACTGGGATTGCCTCCTTGCGTAGGTGTGCAGCCGCCACCGCCAGTACCTTGGTGAATACCCTTAGTGCTGAAGCTATCCCGAAGGGCAGTACCTTGAATTGGTAGTGCCGACTGTCCACCTTGAAGCGCAAGTACTTTCTGTGCGCGGGGAACATGGAAATATGAAAATAAGCATCTTTCATATCCAAGGTTGCCATGTAATCTCCCTTTTTTAGGGAGGGGGATTACCTCTTGTAGCGTGGTCATACGAAATTTTTGGGGCTTGACATACTTGTTGGCAGGCCGTAAGTCCAATACTGGGCGCATTGTCAAGTCTTTCTTTGGCACAAGGAAGTAAGTTGAATAAATAACCTTGTTTACCTGGTGTCCCGAGACGAATTCTATCGCGCCTTTTGTAGAAGAATGGCGATCTCCTCGAGGAGAATCTTCTGATGTTCTAAGGAGTGTACTCTTTGTCGTGGAGGATGGTTCCGGGCACGCGGCAGTAGCTCTATACAATATCCCGTGGATACTGTTGACAGCACCCATCTGTCTGATGTGATCCCTTCCCAAGCCTGGGTGAAGTTTGAAATGCGTCCCCCTACTGGGGTTGCGTGAGAAGGGACCCTGAACTGAGCGTCACTGCTTTGGTGGAGGCGTGGCGCCTCCCTTGCTGGGGCTGCCTCTGCCTTTACCACAACCTCTCCTATTACCTCTGCCGTAACCCTGGGTAGACTGTTGGTTGTTGTTCCACTTTGTACCCTGCCCCTGGGAATAGTTAGATCCTCTCTGGGAATTTTGGCCGCGTGGGCGACGAAAATTACTATTCCCTCTCTGGTTCGGGGGTTTATTGGTTAACTGGCCAAGGGATTTGAGTGTCTCGTATTCGTCCTTGGCATTTTTCAGTGCGTCTTCGACCGCCTTACCAAACAACAGATCGGCTTCCACCGGTTTGTCTAACAATGATGCCTGAGTTTCTGCCTTAAAACCAGACTGCCGTAACCACGCATGTCTCTTGATAACAGTACCTTCTGCTATCAATCTGCCTGCGTTGTCCGTGGCATCGAAGGTTGCTTTCAAAATGCAACCAGACACGGCTCTACCGTCTGCGGAAATCCGAGCTAATTGGCCCTTTAACGGTTCAGGAGCAGAGGCTATGAGAGCCGCGACTTCCTCCCACTGATGGCAGTTGTAGTTGGCCAACAGGATGGTGGAGTTAGCAATCCTTGCTTGATAGGCGGACGTTGAGGCTACCTTCCTGCCGAAACCGTATAGTTTTTTGCTCTCCTTGTCTGGAGGAGCTTCTGACGAAGACATGTGTGTTCCAGCCCTCTTACGAGTGTTGGTGACAACTAGGGAGTCTGGTTTCAGATGTCCTCTTATATAGAGAGGGTCAGACTGAGCTGCCCTGAAAAGTTTTTCAACCCTGGGATTGACTGCTCTGGTGAGGTTTGGGTTCACCAGGGACGGATCTATTCTCCGCTGAATGGATTTAAGGATAGGGATGGTCTGGGCAACAGGCCTCCTTTCTCCCACTAACTCTTCTGCAAAGTCCCTTTCCTCCTGTACACTGTGGGTGTCAATGTGGAAATGTTCTGCTGCGCGAGCGAGAACCTCGTTTAGGAGGGGTTGGTTATCGACCGGGGAGTCGGTAACCGGGGCTTCGTTTTCTACCGGGGAATCTACTCTGTATGTTTCCGGGTCATCCTCTTCTTCTTCCTGGTCCTCATCATCCCCCTAGTAGCCCGTCCCGGTTTGCTCTTCTATCATACCAAATTCTTGGTCTCCACAAAAAGAAGCCTCTCCTTGATACCATGAGTAGGGTGTTGCGTAAGGTTGTACCTCGAAGGGTTCAGATCTGATCGGGGTTTCAAACCGGGCCTTCTTACTCGGGGGGGATAGGATCAGTAGAGCCTGAGGGTGTGGCCCCTTGTGGATCATACGAGAGGAAATGTTCTGGATTTTTATCATAAAAATCAGCCAAAGAAGACATTCTTGACATGACCCTATCTATGTCTTCACTGGACCATTTTTTGGAACTGGGAATGACTCTCTCAGCAAGTCTATGGGATTTATCTTGAGTAGCTTTGCTGGTTGTGGACCTATCAGCAGACCTGGGCTTGTCTGTCTGTTTAGGGGGGGGTGGAGTGCTTCACAGGTGTGGAAGAATGTACAGGTAGTTTCTTCTGCTGTTTTCCCCCCTCCCCGTGCGTAGAAAAATGTTTTCCCTGTCCCTTAGTGGCTCCGGAGTTTTTCGATGCCTGGCGTCGAGGATCGGGAGAGGTGTCCCTGTCCTTCGAGCGTGGGGCCTCGCTGGCTTTAATTGCGGGCTCCGCCTCCTGGAGCGCGGCCTGGGGGTGGAAGTCGTCTTCGTCTTCCGACGATCGAACTTCTGTTAGCCTGGGGAGCGAGGCACTCTTGGCAAGAGTGGATGATTGCCTGGAGTCATGCGGCGATCTTGATCGAGAGCGCCCAGAGGACAACGAATCGGACCGTTCTGTCTGTGCCTCTTTCCGAGAGCTCGACGTCGTCGAGTCTCGGTTGGACTTAGTGTGTTTAGTGTGTGTAGTATGTGAAGCGCTTGTGTCGCCGGGGGTCTTCCCCATAGCCGCCCTGCCGGACGACCTTCTGAGGTCGGGGACCTGCGCTCGGCTGTCTTTCGACGCCGTAATGCCCTCGCCGTCCGAAAGTACGGCGTCGCTGCCATCGCTGAAGGTGCCCTCCACTGCCATGGCCGCCTGCCTGGCGTGGTGGGCCCAACGCTTTGTCGAATGGTCCTTAAGTGTCTTAGGTTTAAACCTACTACACGCTCTGCAGTTCGCTTCAGGGTGGTCCCTCGGCAAGCAGAGATTGCACGGGGCGTGCCTGTCGACCCAAGGGTATTTGCGGTTGCACTTGGGGCAGAATTGAAAAGGGGGAACCCTCCATACGCACCTTGAGGCAGCGGGCTGTTAAGTGTAGGAAATGTATAAGGTGTACCTATATACCAAGAGTGTAGAGTATGTACCACCCCCCACTCTCCCTACTTGCAGGGCCGAGGCCAGCGGCCTACCAGGCCCGGGCCAAGGCCAGCGGCCTTCCGAGGCCCAAATCCGTCGTGCAGCAGCCGACGGTCGATTTCTTCTCCAGCCGGCGTCGAGTGTCGAAGTTCGACGTTGGGGTGGGGAAGGATGTCAATAGATTATTATTTTAAATTTTAGCAAAAGTATGGCTAAGGCCAGGGGACTCCGCAAAATGCTTCCGACCAGTATGGCGGAAAAAAACAATCTGAGGATCCTAGACGCGCGAGGGATCTTGGGTACAGTGGACATCACACTAGGGATAGTATTACTGGCACGCCCTGTGTCGACGCCCATTTTCGAGTTTCGAAAAACAAACTGTAATACTCGGCAGCTTCCACTAGATGTCGGCCTATGCACAGCATGTGATCTAAGCAGATTCCACAAGCCTCAGAAATATATATATATATCATGGACGCGGTAGCGTCCATGTAGTTATGGTTAAATTGGTGTTTCCATAGGAAGAGCATTTTTTGGGTGGCTTATAACTTCGCTCCCCCTGGACGAATCCTCACCAAACTTTGCAAAAAAAGTATATGGCCCACTCTGAATTTATTTGCAAAGTTTGGAGAGGTTCGGTCCGGGGGGAGGTGGGGGGGAAGTTATAGGGGGGGGGGGTCCCAAAACTTTTGTTTTTTCACATAGACATAATGGGAAAAAATTTGCACACGCCTACAGCCCAAACCACTAAACGGATTTACACCAAATTTGTGGCAGGAGCGGGGGCTTGGTCCTGAAAGCGTGCTTTTGCATATTTGGTGTAAATCCGTCCAGTAGTTTTTTTTTAAATGACCAAAATGTAAGGCAAAAAAATTAGTGATATCTCTGTTCACTCCGCGGACGGACTTCCCGGTTCGCTCCGCGGACAGTGCCCTGATTGGCTGAGCGGCTTGAGCGATGTCAGCGGACATCCGACGTGTTCGCTGATTGGATGGCGTGGGGCGTGGAGCGCGTCAGATTTTTGGTGGCGCCCGCCATCTTACATTTGCGGACGACCGCGGACAGCGAGGTGAAACTTGGTTTAAAAATTGTATTTAGTGGAGTGTGTTGGTGTGTAAGAGTGTTTGGGGAGGGTGGGGGAGTATGAGATAGGTGCAATGTTGTATTTTTTTTATGTGCTAGACGCTATTGTTGTGTTCGATTTGTCTGCGGACAACACGGCTGTTCTGAAATGTTCGTAAATAAACAGAATGGAATTGGTGTCAAGTTGAAAGTGTTCTGAGAAGACGCGTGGGGTCCTGGAATGTTCGCAGGGGGTGTCCTGAAGACGTTGTCTGTATTGTTCGTTGTCAAGCTGAAAGTGTTCTAAGAACACTCGCGGTGTCCTGAAATGTTCGTACATAAAAGAAAATGGGGGTGTCCTGATGACGCTGTCCGTATCGTCCTCTGGCAAGTTGAATGTGTTCTAGGAACTTCCTTGTGTCCGCGGACATTAAAATGGTTCAAATGCTTGAATCTATGGGTGTGATATGCTGCGGTGATTGTGGCCAGGGTATAGAATGTTGGGTGCATGGCCATTTGGCCATGCACCCAAGACTCTATGCCCTGGCCACAAGCACCGCAGCATATCACACCCATAGCGGCTTATAACTTTGGGTCACATTTGTTTTTATAAGGAACAATGTTATAAGCCAGTATGGGTGTGATATGCTGCAATGGTTGTATTTATCATGTTATACTTACTATTTGGTTTAGTAACAGGAGTCCATGTTTTTCTTGTTCATTTCTGTGATAAAAGAAAATAGCATGTTAGTATTAGTATTTTATAAAGACTTATTACATTGTACAATCACAATTCTTTCTTTTTTTTGACCCTCATATTTAGTAGATGACAAACCAGAGTACTGTGCAATTTGCTAAAATCATTGGGTCTGTGGGAGAAAAAAAATCCATGTTGGATTAAAAAAAACCTTTTTCTGTTATGCTACAGTTTATTTGTTTGTTTGTTTTCAGTGTCTACTTGTTGTTTCTGGCTAATGCTTTATACATTGGATTGTTCCAGTTTTTGGGAGCAGTAAGATATTAGGTATTTGTTTGGATATTGTAAAATTTTGGAGCAGTTAGATACCAGCAGGCATATTCTAACTGTTTATTTTTTTATATAATTTCGTGGTATTGCTTTATCTATTTGGATTTTTCTAAATTTTGGGACAGTTAGATACCAATTGGCGTATTCTAACTGTCTATTTTTTGCTCTATTTGAGTGGTATTAATTTATCTGATTAGTTGTTGTAGCATCTTTGGGCAGTTAGATAGCTTTTGGAATATTGTGACAGTTTATAATTTTTTACTACAAGTGTACTTAAGGTTTAAGTACAGTTTAGTTATCAAATTTTGGTTTTAAGAACATTAAATAAGCGTTTGTAAGATTTGCAGGTAACCTCTGCTTTAGAGTAATGGTACCATCATTACATTCAAACCATCCACATTTCTTTTTATATATGCAGTGTAGTGCCCTGAGTTGGTTGTGGCTCCTTCGTGGTAGATTATACCTATTGTTGTGAAGGTTTTCCTACCAAGTGATATTTGACCATGTGTGAATCCAGTCAGCTTGCAGTTCTTTTTGTTACTATCTGCATTGTAACGTAGAAGCATTAGTATTACATATTTCCTATGTGTTTGTATTGCTAACATGGAGCGATTATCTGAATTGCAGGTCGAACATAATCTACCATGGTTTGCATTTTGTACAAGTTGCTGAAATGGAACATATTCACAATTAGGTATTGATATATACACAAAGCACTCATTGGGGATTTGTTCTTGTGTCATCACATTGTTGCAGAGAGTGCATGTATGTTTCCACATGTATGAAATCTGGAAGATTTCATTTATAGGTATGTTTTTGTTTTCCAGTACTAATAGTAAGTACATTAGAAATTCTTGTGGATCTTCCTGTGAGTTTATAGTGAATTTCACCATTCCAGCACAGTAGTCCAATTGTTGTCTTATTCCATAAACACTATACGTGTTGTCAGGATTGTTTGCTGCATTTCTGTGAAGTACTAACATTTGCAAACACAATGGGTCTGTACTGTGTAAGTAAATGTTCTCAACAATTGGTGGTAATTGAAATAGAATATTCATTGCTACATTTGCATAGCAACTTACACCAACTATATTTGAGAGTTTAAATGGACCATGTAGTTCTGTATCTGACGGCTTTTTTTGGAGTGTGTCTTCCTTCTTTGAAGAAGTACCTGGTTTACTTTCCCTAATTGATTATTTTTTGCTTGTGACACTCGGTGAAGTATTACTTTCTTTTACTCCCTTTGGAGGATTTGCAGTGACATCCTGTTTGATTTATTTTTCTTTTATAATGTTTTACTTTTGTGGAACAGAATATGTGTTTAGATGGGGAGTGTACAGTGAACGAAGTCTATTGTATTCTAAAATGCAAGGAATATCAGCATTTATTTTACTTGCATCAAAGTTGATTAGAAATAGACCCTCAAGTGTACGTAAGCGTGATAGTGCTACGTAGCTCATGCCTTCTTTAAAGACTGTGTTACCAATGTCTATCATTGCTTTGTCTAGGGGAAGGCCTTGTGATTTATGAATGGTGTCTGCGTATGCAAGAGTTAGAGAAAATTGCTCTCTGTGTACATACATGTCTTTGAAGAGAAGGAATCGATCTGTTGGGCGTCCTATTCTTTTTACTTCTGAAAGTTTATCAAAGAGAATATTGACAAACTGAATTTTGGTGTCACGTGGGTATGTTTGAAAGCCAACAACTGTACCCAGTGCTCCATTAACTAGCCCTTGGTCCATGTCAAGGTTACATTGCAGCATTACTCTGCAATTTAAGGATCATTTTAATATCCTTTCCAAGCCTGCTGTGTTTGAGATTGATTTTTCTAAACTATTTAGTCTTGTTGTGGCTTGGTCACACATGGGTAGTGTCATTCCATGCACATCTAGTTTGTCTGTGGCACTAATTTCCATTATTGGTTGCATTTATTTACTTAACATTATTTCATTGAATTTGAAACAGCTTGCAAGAGTTGGCATTAAGGCCATACAATTGACATTTTTGTGGGCTAATTGTTCCATAACATCTGTAGCACATGCATTATCACCATAAAGTGCATGAATGTGCCGGGTTTTCAATATTGCTTCTGCTTCTTTAGAAAGTATACCAACTCTGATACCTTTTATAAGTGAGATCTGCAGATTGGCGCATGTTTTCTGTTAATTCTCTGTATTGGAAATGTTGCCAAAGGTTGACATTTCCAATGCTGCCAACTGTTTTACGGCAGAGTTTGTGTCCTAATGTTTTAAAAATAGGCTCACCTTTTACTGGTGTCAATTGAAGAAGATCTCTGAAAACAATGCGTTTTCCTGCAAAGAGCTCTTCATAGTTTGTTTTGAGTACTTCTTGTAATCTGTGGTGAATCAAAGCCAACATTAGGTTGGACACCATGCTCACTTCATCTATTAGTAGCATTTTCATTTGTTTCAATACTCTGCGTAGTTCCATTGCAGCTTCTGCAGAAAGATTGTAATAATCTAATTATTTTTGGTGTTCTACTGGCAGGAGTAGTAATCGGTGTAAAGTGACACCACCTATGTTGTAGGCAGCTAAACCTGTGGGGGCAGTGACAACAGCTGACAGTTTGTTGTTTGTCAATTGTTGAAGGAACTTACTGATGATTTTGATTAGGAATGTTTTGCCAGAACCAGCTTCACCACTGACATACAATAGTATAGGTTTGTAATTTTGACAGGTGCATTCTTTGTTTTCATGTTGTACACCATGTGCAATTTCTTTTGTTACTTCTTGAAAAATGCTACGTTGCTCATTGTTTAGCTTTGATTGTAGTATAGTTAAGTCTTCTTTTTCTTCATACTGACACATGGTGTTTTCTACTTCTATCATAGCTATTTCTGCCTCATTTGTTATTAGTGGGTCTCCCAGTGGTTCTTGGCTTCCTGTGATAGAAGGTTGACTACTGTCAGGAGTGTCCTTATCTAGTTGGGCCTGGAGTTCTTCTTCGTGTTGCTGTTCATTGTGCAACATTGTTTTGTACTGTGCAAAGTTTACATAAGTTATACTGCTTTCATTTGCTTTGAAAGCGTCTTTATATGAGTCATAGTTATCTAGTATGTCTTCTTCTTTTCTCCATGGTTTAAAGAGTTGTAGCAGGGACATGTAATATACTTCTTTATGTTGAGGAGTCTTTAATGAAAATTTGATATGATTAATTAAATTTGGTTTGGTGAGTTTTACTAAGCTGCCTTCACAGTTTGTCACTTTGTATTTACGGTTTTGTTCATCAGGTCTTATATTATTTTTGTATGTGTAGTTTTGGGCTATGTGGTATAGGCTCATGGTTTCCAAAGTGGTACTCCTGTTTGGGTAGTATGCGTCAAATAAATTGTTTTTTAAAATGTCTTAGCAGTTGGGATCTTGTTTGGCTATTGTTTCTATATCTTCGTATGCTTTTAGAACTCTCTTTCTAGATTTAGCTGGACCAAGACTTAGCCATACAATTTTTGCAGATTTACCATACAATGCAGTACCAGTTAATCGATCAGCTGCTTCATAGGATCCACATTCTCTATGGGACAGCATTTTTATGCCCAAGCTGCATAATTTCTGAGATACTGTTTTATCTGATGACAGGTCATTCCAGAGGTCTTGGAGCTCTGTCTTTTCTGATTTGGTTAAGTATGCTGGGACATATCGTGCAACTGCAGTAGAATTGTCTGCAATGTACTGCATGTCTATGTTTGCATGCCATAAGTGGGCAATGATTGCATTGTAACCATTGATATATTTTTCTTCTTTTCTTTTTATGCAATATGTATTTTTAGGTGACTTACCTTTAACACTATGTCTAACTGAAGACATGATGTTGTTCACTTGACCTGTATTTGTAACTGGTCTAGGGAAACCAAATCGGCATTTTGTGTAGTATTTCCCTTTGTTTTTGTATTTGAGATGACAATATTTGCCACATTTGTGTCTTTGGAATTGTAAAATTCTTGCAAGAAGATCACCATTTGCGGATTCTGATGGAATTTCACAAGTGACATATTTTTCAATAAACTGTAAAACAGTGGCATCACTGTCTTGACCAAATTTAGGAGCATCTTTAATCCATAAAAGCATGTGGATATGTGGTGCTCCTCTGGCTTGGTATTCTTTTCTCCAAAAGAAGAGTTGCACTTCTCCAAGGGGAGGAACAGTTTTGTTACAAATAAAATGTATAAAATGTAGCATAGCAATGAAGCGATGGTGAAAATATCTTGAAATATTAACAGGATCCTGTGAACAAAGTTCTCCAGGTGTTAGTATATCTATGTTTGTTTTGTTTTCGTTTGATATGCGCAGGAAAGCATGTAAATCTTCCCATGCATATTCTGCACAACTTAATGTAACAAACCAAGTGGGTGGGCCAATGTTTCTGATCATACAACGTACATCTCCATGACGTCGAAACCAGTACTCTTTAGTACCACGCATATTTGCTAATAGATTTGTAAGATTTGCTTGTAAAACCTCATCTTTTTGTTGAACTTTTTGTAATAATTGTGTAGCTGTCATATTTTGAAAGTGTGATCCTGATTTTAATATGTGTGCAACTCCGTAACATAAAGTTGCTAGTTCACTTTCAAAGAGTAGGTGGAATATGTATTCCACATTTTGTCGAGATCTGGGATCTTCAGAATACATTCGTAATGAGCGATATTCTGATGCTGATATTTGAATAGGTCTATCATCGTATCTTCCTCCTTTGCGAGTAGGAAAGAGTAGAAGAAAAGCACGTGCTTCTATACTTTTTTCCCATATGCCGATTGGTGATCCTTTTGTTTGACGCATTTGGTACGTTTCCAGTGCATCTTCTATGGTGTCATTAGAGTGCAATGTATGAATTGTATAATGGTCTAAAGTGTTTGATATTGTTGCAGGGTCTAGGAGATCAAATTGACCAGCTTCTTGTGTCTCTTGAATTATTTCAGTTGTATCTTTCAAGTTTTCTTCAATATTTATTTCTTTGTAATATTCATTATTCTCTTTAAGATATTGCAGGGCTTCTCTAACTTTATGTAAATCTACCAGTTGTTGCCAAATTATTTTGTCTTTTGTAGGTACTCCATTTACCAAGATAATTAGAGATTGCCGCATTGGATGTTGCACTCCTAGAGTGTGCACATTTTCTTTTAGATCTAATGGTAAATACACTACTTTTCCACAAATACCTTTTACTAATTCAGAGGGAGGTAATTGTGCAGTTTTTGGTTGAAGGCGTATTATTGCTTGAAATGGGTGCACTGTTTGAATTATGATGCTCTCATATAAATTAAGTTGTTGAAGGGGTTTTGGTAGTGGATATAATTCCAAGTTATTTCTGATAGCACGTGAAGGAGTTTGGTTGTTTTCAAGTTTTGCAGTGCAGTAAATGCAAAGTATTATGGGTCAGTTATTTCGTATTTGTTTTCTGCTATAAGGTAGAGAGCTAATTCAAACCATTTAGAATCTTCATTGTCTTCTATTTTGTATGATAGGTCTACAGTTTTTGTGTTACTTTTATAAAAAGTTCTGCGGCAACATACACACACCTGGTTTGGTACTTCAGCTGAAGTAGTTTCAAATTTTAGTATTTCTTTTTTGTATGTGTGTAGTGAAAGGTTGCCATGTGCAGATTTGTTTCGAAGTTGGTTTACAGCTAATTCATCTTGTAAGTGGGTTTCACTTCCAAAATATTTTGTCTGGATATAGTCGATTTCTTCTAGTAGGTCTTTTGCTCTACCATGTAGAGGAATGTTATTTAAATTGGCTAGTGCTAAACCAGGACTTTTAGCATAGTACAGTTTATAAACTAGATTTCTTATACTTGCATGATGTGTTGATATCCTTTTGATATCATGGAAGGGTGTTTTGCAAGTAGGTCCTGTAATGCAGGCCAATGAATGTCCTTGTAGTCCTGTGTACTTGCGTACTGGACAAGCATCCATATTTTGCAGTAGTTTAATTTTGATTTTGTCCTTGCTTTTCACATATTGATTGAAGAATTGGCGTAAAGACTTGAACTTATTTTGGGAATGTTACACATTGACGTGCATGGCCATTTGTACACTAGATGTTCTGATTCAGTTGAATGGAGGGGTAACTCTATGTTTTCAGGGCATATTTTTGTAAGGAGTACTTCTTGTTCCATTATGGTATTATTAACTTTTTCATAACCTCGACCACTGCTATGTATGGCAATTGTATTTGTTTGCTTTTGTTTGTAGGCTTCTACATTAAAGTATGGTTCTGTGCTTGTAGTGTGAAACCATTCACCTCCACAGATATTTAAGAAGTTATTTCTGTTAGCATTTCATTTATTGAGAAGTCTTTTTTGTAATTTAGTTATTAGTTTTGTTAGTGGTTTCATTCTGTTTAACACTAAAATAAATAACTTTCTTTTGAGAAGAAGTGCACTGTCTATCAACACTTCTAAGATTACTTTCCTACAATAGGTTTGAAGTGTTGAACCTGGTTTCTCTCCTGTTTTTATAAGATTTTGAAGGAGTTTGTGACGGAACATTTTGGCTAAAATACTTTTCTTGGTATGCTTACTTTGTACTATATGAAGATTTATAGAAGAAGTTTTATTTGTAGTGATAGTTGATTTTCTGTTAATTGTGTTTTGGGTTGTTTTACTTTTTGATAGAGGAGGCAAAGTTTTTGTACTAGAAACTTCTTCTGTTTCACTACATGACTGTACTAGCTGTTGTGTTTCAACTTTTTTTTACAAATTCTGCTGTAGATGGATGTTTATGTTGGAGACTTTTCTTTTCATTTGCTCTACTTCTGCGTTCCTTTCTACGGAGTTGCTTTTTGGTAGGCATGCTTTAGGGTATGTTGAAAAAAAATACAGAAGGTATGGGTTGGGGTGTTCTGCAATTTGTGTGTGTTGTGTGCATGAGTGTTTGCGTGAGATGATAAAGATGTATGTAATGGTGTGTGATTGTGCATTGGGAAGTACAACTACTAGGGATGGGTATTCTTGAATTAATGTGTTAATAATCTGGGGTTCAGATGACAGAAAAAAGTAAGCCAGTGGTGTGGAGAAGTATACATAGTATATCTAAAGCTATACAATTAAAACAGTTTCATCTAAAACATCTAAATTCTAGTGGCTGAGTTGGGTAATTTGTGTGGCGAAAAATTTGTGGGCCATTCTGCCAGTAAATCACTGTTTAAGACGGGAGGATTTTTGGTCAGAATGGTGCAGAATCTCTATTTTTAAGCACAGAAGTAGCATGAATTAACATTAGAGTGTGTTTGAGTAATAATTAAAATATTATGGTAACAATCTACTTACTTTTTTTCTAAAATGAGCAGTTTGCTTCTTAGTTGTTCTTTGTAATTCAAATTCGGCTGCTTATTTTCAGGAGAATGGTCTTCACTGCAATTGTAAAAGAAAGTAATTAGTAATTCGGTTTGTATATAGCACTGTTTTTAATTTAGACAGACTTTTTTAAATTGAAATGCTCAGCGCCTTCCTCAAAACCATTAAAACTATCTTATGACTAACTGTAGGAAAGAAAATATCTTAACTATGGCTTGTCAAAATCATAATGTACCACTGTATACCACTATTCCTGTAACTAAGCTTTTCCACGTAATAGTGAGTCATGTGATAGCCTGCTTTTCCACGTAAGAGGGAGTCAATGTCATAGCCTGCTTGTCCTATATAAATGTAAGTAATTATATAAACTAAAAAAATTAAAACCAAGTATGTGTTTGTACAAATATTATTCTTTGAGATTTGATGAGAGTGTGCATTTAATTTTGTTTGATCATATGTAGTCTATATATTTTATTTCAAAAATGTTAGTTTAACATTATTTGTGTGTGTGTGTACGAAGAAATTAAACGGTATAAAGGTTTGTAAGTCACAGATCATTTTAGGAGAATGAAAAAATTATCGTAGATTCATTTTACAGATTATACAAGGTAAACGTCGGTTAGAAAATGTGTCGTTGTACTGTAAAGAAAATATGCATACCTGTAGTTTGTGTTCAAGCATATGGATATGGACGAAGCTGAAAGTAGAAATCTTGGAGACTTGTCTAGTATTTCTCGTAGATCGTGCTTGACAATGGTATGAGACTTGTAGTCCGAGAGATTCACCGTACATTTGCAGTGCTGATCTATGATGATGCAGTTACATGTAGAGGTCTTGGATTTGATTGGTGGATGGTCATGTGATTTCTTAGCTACATCCAATGATGGAATGGCACAGAGAGTGAAGTGGAAATGGTAGAAGGGCTGTCCATGTTAAGATATGTTTGCGGACATGGCAGTAGTTCTAGGACACCACATATTACATCCGGGGAATTTGGGGTGGGGAGGCATGCAAATGAGATTGAATGTAGCAAGGGATTGGTCAGTAAAGTTTAGTGAGTGTTGTGCTAGGAGAAGTTTTCTCAGATATTCTTTTTGCTGAGAGAAGAACAGATAGCTATGGCTGAGTGTTTTAAAAAACAGATTGTGTGGATTTTGGGAGACTCGTGGATACATTGGTTGAAGGTGCATGCAGAAAGCTGTGGAGTATCTATAGATCTTGGATTCCCACATGTGGAAGTGCACTGACATGGAGTCCATGGAATGAAGTGGCTGGACTTGCTACCTCTCTGTGCAACTTTGAAGATAGAGGAACATCCAGACATAATTGTAATTCATTGTGGAGGGAACAGTTTAGGACATGTGTCTGGAATTTCTTTGCAATTTGCAATGAAAGAAGGACTTCAGAAGATCATGGACATGTTTCCAAACTCCAAAGTAATTGTTTCACGGATTGCGCAGAGACAAATGTGGCTTTGTTCTTTCTCATGTGGTCCACAAATGGAGAAAGCAAGGCGTAATGGCAATAACGCTCTTTGTGCCTTCCCAAGAGATTTTGGCATGTCCTCTTTTCACAATGAAAATATTATGTTTCGTAGTACATACATTTTTCGCAGAGATGGTGTCCATTTTACCTATGCTGCCAATCAGATTTTTCTGAGAAATGTACAAAATGCATTGCAACCTTTTTTAGAAATGCAGCATGCATTTCGAAGTAGGTGTTAAGTATTTATCATTTTTGACATACAAACACCTCCCAAAGGCTCTTTTCAGAGCCACCACTTCCTCCCAGAGAAAAATGCAATGGTTACAATAGGGTAGCATCACAATTTTTTTTATGTTCGCGAACTGTCTGCTGACTTTCAAGAAATAGAAAGGGCCCTGCGTTATTTATCTTTACTTCTGTTTTTTAACTGTGAAAGGAGTCTCTGAAAAGAGCCTTAATTTTTTGATTTTTGTTATTTTGTATTTTTTTGGTTTTTTTACACACGACACACTAGGAGAGGAGGGGAAAGGAGGGTAAAGCGGGGGGACCCCAACCACAGGGATAATAAAGGGCGAGCTGAGAGAGGAAGATGTAGAGTTGGTTTTATTTGGGTAGTGAGCAGGTCTTCTCGTGCTCTGAGATGATAGTCTCAAAAGCACTGCGAAGTCGCTCCCCCCTGCAGAGTACTGTGTCACAGTACATACATACATACAACTGTGACCCTCGAAAGGTAAGGGTCATCAGAATTCTGTATGGCTTGTGAGGTAGCTTGAGGAAGATGCTGTCCCAGAGAGGTGTTCCTTGTGGTGACAGGATCAGAAACGGGGGATGAAGTAGAAGCAATCAACCTACTATGCTCTTCACAAGGTACAACCTTGCAAATGGCCCAAGTGTGGAATGAGTTCAGGTGTCACTTCATGGTCGTAGTCCCAAAGCTATACGAACCATGCCTCCCGTGACTGAGTACCATTGTGCACTCATTGCAGGTGACACGGTTCGCACAAGCCTTAGGACCATTCCCATGAACGGTAAACAATCACCACACCCAAGAATCACGCTGAGGGCGGGTAGTAGGGTTTTCCTCTACCTCATTCTCGTCATCCTCTTCTTCCTCCTCTGTATCCTCACTCCTGTTCCCCTCTTCAGGCCCTTGGGAAGGTGGTGGTGGTGGTGGTGGTGGAGGGGGTGGGGGTGGTACTGAGGCAGATACAGCACCAGGTGGCAGCAGTGGAGCCAAAGAAGCCATCAGGTTGAAGATCGAAATCTGCAGGTTGCAGCAAAAATCTCTGTGCTCTGTAGAATAGCCAGAAACACAATGAGAATGAGCTCTAGGGCGTCGTCTTTTATAGGGGTGCTTGTGCGCGGTTCGCAGACATGCGCGCCATCCGCAAGACAGATCGAACACCAAAAAAGGTTCAAAAAGTCACAAAAACTATGTGGAAACTTAGGATTAGTATGTGGGATTTGTGGTATGTTGAGTTTTAATGAAAAATATTGTGGATTACTTGGAAATGTACTTTTAAAGTGTTCGGGGACACGAACAGTGTCCGCATTCAGAACACGCGAACAGCGTGGGCGCAGTCACATGACTGTTTCATGAGCATGTTCGCTAAGGTAGCAGCCGTCCGCAGGACACCCAATATATGGACATTGTTTTGCGCATGCGTGTTGATGTTCTACGGACAGTGTTCGGGTCCTGAACTAATTAAAAGTGCGTCACACGTAAAATGAACAGTTACGGACAGCCGTTTGTTCTTAGCACAGTTTAATTTACTTGTGCACCATACGGACAGACATAGCGTCTCAATCACAACTCCATTTTCGTTTATTTACGAACAATCCAGGACACCACGAGTGTTCTTAGAACAGTTTCAACTTGCTATGGAACCCTACGAACAGGCATAATGTTCTTAAGGACACCTTCATTTTCGTTTATTTACGAACCTTCCAGGACACTACGAGTGTTCCTAGAACATTTTCAATTTGCATGAGAACATTACGGACAGATATAGTGTCCTCAGGACACGTACATTTTCGTTTATTTACGAACATTTCCGAACAACCGCGCTGTCCGTGGACACCTAAATTGGTTTTACCAAAAAGAACTGAAAGTAATTACAACACAATATAAAAAAGTAACTTTATTTAACATATATAAACAATTTATGACTGAGAAGGTGGGGCAGAAACGGAAAAAAAAACAGGAGAATTAGGGTTTTCAAAATAAGTGGGATCAGGTGAAGAAGGGACGGAAATCTCATCAAAACGTTGTGGTGCATGGAGAGAGTTTGGGGTTAAATGAATGGGATATGGTGAGGGGACAAGTACAGGTGGGACAATGGTATGTTGTTGGTGGTTTTAGGTGATCTTCCATAAAGTTCTTTAAATCCGTAAAATTTGCCATAAGTTGGTCCATTTTGTGGGTAATGTGTTCAAGAGTGTTATCCACCACTTCTTTTTCTTTGGAAGTTGCAATGTTTGTAGGGTCTGTAAAAACAAATGTATATGTTGAATGTATACAAAATAATATTTATTAATTGGTTTATATAGTAAAGTGTGTACCATTAGGTGGACTATCTTCTAACATTTCGTCTCGTGGGAAATGGTCCTCTAGCCAGCCCAGAGTACTACACATTTCTGTGAGAAAACAAAGAAGTAATATGTTTTTTTTCTAATATAGAAAGTTTATAAATATATGAGTAAAATGAAGTGCACTTACTATTTCTGGTAAAATATGTAATCAGTAGTCTATACGTCTGGTCTTGCTGTTAGTTGTGGAGTGTCTGTGAGGTAAATTATGTTGGAAGCTACTTTATATTCTTTTGGTATATTCCATTTTAGAACATATTGTATTGTATGTGTGAATTAAGTGCTGATGGGCGATGGTTTTTGTTTCAGAGTGGTTAATTTACTATTGTGTTCTTTTTATTGTGTTTGTCTTGTGTGGTTGTGTGTTTGTGTTTTTGTTTTATTATTTTTTTTTCTCTTGTTTTCCTCTGATTTTTGGCTAGTTATTTCAAATTAGGTTTGTTGCGATTAGTAGAGATAATTGATAGGTTTTTCTTATTTATTCTGTACAATTTGTATCAACTTGTATAATGCTTTTTTCGTTTTATTTGTCGTTTTCTTGTTATAATTGTTGTTTTGGAATGATATGTATTTCTTTTGATAAATCTTTAAATAAAGTTGTCCAAAAAAAAAGAACATATTGTATTTAAATGAATGGTTAGTGTGTTACATATATGGGTTACATTTCTTAAGTATTACTACATATACTTTGTATGTGCGCTGCTTTGTGAATTTGTTAAATGTTCCTATGTTATATGACAATTACACATACCCCCCCCAGAGTTTTCCAAACATGTCCGCAGACTGTCAAATTCAGTAGAAAGGGTTCAGTATGTTCCATATTACATGTACATAAAGTCAAAGTTATTATTGTTAAGTGCCGCTACTAAAAACCTATGAAATCCAGTGAAAAAACTTTGTTAAAAAGGGACGTTATGGTTAGGTTGCGCTACTAAAAACATATCAAATTCAGTAAAAAAACTTTGTTAAAACGACGTTATGGTTCAAAGTAAAACCGAAAAACCCCTGAAACTCGGCAGTTATGGTAAGATAAGCAACCATAACTCGCGCCATTGTGCACTGCTAACACTAACACCCAGGACATCAAAGATGACATCACAAATGTCTTATAATGATTCTTATAATGTTGACCAAAAAGTGTGAAGGATCATTTGAATAAATATCATGAGCTAATTAGTGCATTAAGCAATGCATTGATATAAATAGCATTCTATTATGAAGTTCTATCCAGTATACTAAGCAACTCATGCAGAAACGTAGGCAGTGTGTGCAGTATACATGATGAAGGTGCAATATTCATAATCTTGCCATGTAGAATAATGAAATAACTGCTTTCTTATTAGAGTTTTGCATACTGTGAAAGATGTAATAAGTAGCTAATAAAACCCACTTAATACATAATTACACTTAATACAGACAAAACACAAAGAGACAACAACACATATGAGTATATACAGGGACAGAGAATTAAGGAAAAAAGCAGAAGTAGTAGCAGAAAGAGTTCATAACCTAACTGATTATCTTTATGCAGAGAAATGATTGCTCTGTTTCAAAGATGCTACTTACTGTATGTATGTGTATCAAATGATGTCAGTGAACCCTAAGGAAAGGAGTGTGAGTACAATGTATGCAAATATGAACATATACAGGGAAGGTATAGTAATAAAAATAAAACTATGAGAAAGTGCTGATAACTCTAATGATTATCTTCATGCACAGACAGGATTGCTCTCTTTCAAGCATGTTTCTTCCGCTATATATATGTTTCATATGATATGACTTGACCCTAAGTCTACAAATCTAGTAACTTTTCAATTTTTACTTCCTGACTGTTACTGAAGAAAACTATGTGGCTTAGATATGTCAGTAAAGGAAAAAAAGGGGGAGCCAGCCATGTGATGTCATCAGTGATGTCTCATCTTTGATGTCCTGGGTGTTAGTGTTAGCAGTGCACGGTGGCGCGACTTATGGTTGCTTATCTTACCATAACTGCCGAATTTCAGAGGTTTTTCGGTTTTACTTTGAACCATAACGTCCCTTTAACAAAGTTTTTTTTACTGAATTTGATAGGTTTTTAGTAGCGCAACTTAACCATAACGTCCCTTTTAACAATGTTTTTTCACTGAATATATTTACATATATATATATATACACACAAAACCACACATATACATACACACACACACGTATACAACCATCCTTAACATTAGGCTCAGCTAAAGATCTGTATATGTATACAATTCTGTGAAAAAGCATTTTTAAAAAGGGACGTTATGGTGAACTTTCCCTGATAAAAACATGGCAATTCAATGAAAATGTCTTTGTCAAAAAGGTACATAATGATTGTAGTGCAGAATTGAAAACCATAGAAATTCATCAGTTACGGTACGCTAAACAACCGTAACTCGTGCCCCCACCATGCAGTGCTCATACCGATAAACTAATAAAAACATAACATACCTTTGACAAAGTTTCTTCATTGAATTTCACAGATTTTATGAGACCAACTTAACCATGCTGTCCCATAATGGGTCTGTGGCCAGTTCCAGTGGACCAATTTGCTAGGTCATAGGCTTTGGCTATGCCCCAGGCACCACCTAGAAACCCATAGTAGCCAAAGTCCCCATCATAAGTCTGTGGGCCATAAGCCATGATCCAAAGCCATGGCCAAGTTATAAGGATCCCAAAATTGGGTTTTCATCCGTAAACAGGTTTGTGGAACACTGGCCAGACTCTATGGATAACAGGGTTCATGGGCCACTAGCCATAGCCTACAACTTTGACCAATGGCCCGATTGCGCGGCATGGCCTTTGGCCAAAACCTGGGTTATTGGGACAAGTTACAAGCAACACAATTGGATTTTTCTATGGATAAGGTGTCCATGGGCCACTAGTCATGGCGGCACACACTTTTCCCCCAGGGTATGGCCACAGCCAGGCCCAACTTACACCAAGCTGACATTGTCTTCATAAACATCGGATGTTCGTTAATAGGGAAGTAAAATTGACTGCATTTTGTTTTCATTTTGAGGCATATTACACATCACTGAGGCCCACCAAACGCTGGTCAAGGTGAGGGTGGAATCCGAGAGATATGCAATAGGCTCCAAAAATGGCAAACATCCTAGGTGACTGCTGCCAAATTTTCAAACCAAGGCCAAGAACCACAATGGTAGCTTTTGAAAAAATTGTGCATGCCCCCAAACAGTCACATTACAAGTTTCCAAACTAGCCAATGTACTACTCTGACAAAGCTTGAGAGCTGAGATACCAGGAAGTAAGTCCTCAAACCGAACTGGGATATCACAAGTTATTTTCAACTACTTTTTGGCAATTTTTAAGCCAACCGCTGGATGGTTTTGCAAAATGATATAAGGAGTCTTGAGACCAGGCCATCACTCCTCGCTCAAATTTGATGAAAATCCATTGACTAGTTCAGGCTGTAGGTGAGACAAATCTTTTTCAATGCAAGTCAATAAGGATATCACAAGATTTTGGAGTTGGGTTTCTATCTTTTTTGGAAGGCTTTGTCTGGACACGAACAGCACCAAAGTTATAAGCTACCCAAAAACAGCCCTTCTTATATGGAGAGCAGCTTAACCATAACTACAGGGCCATCAGATGGACCGAGGAATAACAGTGTCAGTGTTTATACGTCGCTACGTAACGAAGAGAAAGGTGCATGAATTTGATAGAGCATCAAAACCACCCTAGAACAATTGGTTATAGTCGGTGAAACAGCCATATTAGTAATTCAAGAAATAGCAAAATAGTCGTTTATTCCAAGAAATATGAAGCAGAGGCTGTGACGAAAGGACCACTGCTCTGAAAGCGTAAAGGAATAAGTAATGGATAAACTCGTACTCTGCCACAAACTACTACTAAACCAGCAGTGATCCAGATCATAAAGGTGAATCAGCCCCAGCCTGACAGGTATGCACAGGTCAAGGCAGGATATACTCTGGATGCGAGTTAGCACAGAAGCAGACCAAACAACAATAGGACTGTGGGACCAAAATAAAAGAATTTCAAACCAAAGTTTTATAACAATAGGATACTTAGAAATACATGCAACTAATAAAAACAATGATGACCCACCCCTGGTGGGAAAACACACAGAATGCAGACTTCACAATAAAGGTGCACTCTGGGTTTGAGGACACGGGTAAGCCAGGCAATAGTTTCTGCAGCAAACTTTCCAGTTGAATGTATTTTCTTTAAAAGGTAAAGATTGGGGTCTTAAATGTCACTAGAGGCCTTTAAAGCAGGCCAGGGGGGCAAAACTACCATCAGTACCTTTATTCTTTACAGGCTTTTCAGTGTTGAACTGGGAGTTTGGGTGCCTTAAGAACTGCGTCTGAGTTGTGTCAGGGATCGGAATAGACAAGATGCAATAATGCAGGGCAGTTCATACGCAGTGATGGCTTGTGGGTCAGATATGATGGGAAATGGCAGGCACTGTCAGGCAGCAGCACTAGACTACTTGGCTGCCTTGGATGTGTAGAAGCAAGACTTGTCTTTGGCAGTGAGGGGTCTCAACTGGCCCAACACAGCATCATGGTGGTGCTGCAGTGACGTCTCGGGTCGTGAAGAAGCCAGTAACCAGGTAGATAGTGTTGCTGGGAAAGCTAGAAGAGTCAGCGGGTCTTGGATGTGGAGACTGCAGAGAAGCAGCGTCGTAATTGAGTGAAATTCGGATGTGTGAAACAGTGTAGGATTGAGGTAGAAAAATATTCTTGCAGAAGTTAGGACGGTATCAAAGGTACTCAAACTAGAGTTGAAGCAGTTAAAAGAAGCAAGTAGAGTCAGTGGTCACTTCTTGGTCCTTTGGTTGCAGAGGGAACCCTTCCCATAGTGCCCAATGGCAAAGCATGTCCTTTATGTTGCTCTTCCCAGCCTTGGGAACCAGTTGTCTTAGTTGCAGTAGTCTGCCCAGCCAGGTTAATGCACATGATACTCAGCGATAGTTCTGGGAAGGGTCTTTTTACTCTTCTTTGGGCCTTTATATTCACTTCATTGTCAGATGGCTTTGGAGCAGACTGTACTCCCAATAGATGTCCAGATGTAATCCTTCATCAGATGTCAAAAGATGATTGAATAGGGCGAGGGGCGGTCCCACCCCCTTAAACAAGCAATTTTCTACAGCCTATTGGTCCACTTTTAGACTTCTGTAAGGTTCGAATCTTGGCTGCTGTTTCAGAATGTTCTGCCTGGTGATGTCATAGCCAGAGTGTGCTGTCTTCAGGAAGTGGGAAAGGGGGTACAGGATTTCAAAGATAGTGAATAGACAGGAGTCCTCGACAGAAAGGTCACTAGAAACCAGTTGACAATACAATTACACCAAATGTTTTGCCCAGTTTAATTTTGGATTCCCACAGACCACCATGTTATAAGCAGGCATGGCCTATATTTAGATTTGTCATCTGCAACCAAATTCCGGGAGTATGTAATTATGATTGAATTTAGATTCAGGAATACCCACCGTTAAAAGTGTACCATGGCTGATAGAGATTTTGTCATTGTAATTGTTTAGTTATACAGCGCTTATACACAGGTGGAGTGCTTCAAAACAATAGGATGTGGGCTCCATCAGCCAGTTGGCCAGAATGTACATGTCACTTTGTACTGCCATATTACCAAACACCAAAAGGAGCTGCGAAGAGGTGTCAGACTGGCCCAGCTGAGTTACATGGTCCCCTCTGACATGGTCGCCTCAGAAATACTTCCTTGTGCACCCTCTTATGAAGAAACCTACAGCCGACCCCTCACAACTTGACCCCTCACTAACTAACGCCCAATCTCCATCACTCCTTTCCTGGGCAAACTCCTTGGAAAGCTAGCCATTTCCCAGCTTAATCTCCACACTGACTCTGTGGGTTGTCTCCATGACCATCGGTTTGGCTTTAGAGCTGCCAGAAGCACAGAAACTGCTCTCCTGAACATTCGTGAAGACCTGCTTTCCAACCTTGACTTTAACAACCTTTCTCTTCTCATCCTACTTAATCTCTCTTCTACCTTCGACATGGTCAACCATGCCACCCTGCTCAACCGTCTCCGTGACAACCTGTGTATCACCGGCCAGGCCCTAGTTGGGCTGACCTCTTTCCTATCTGATCGACCCTCCCAGGTCCAAATTGGGTCCTTCCTTTGCTCCATCTCACTTTCTACCTGCGGTGTTCCTAAGGGTTCTATGCTTTCAACCAATACCTTGCCCTCCTTGCTCACTACATTGCCGCTCTCTACTCTAACTTTCAATACTATGTGGATGACACTCAACTCTTTTTCAGGCTTCCCTCTGCCGCGTCTTCTTCTCTCATCTCTGACCGTCTTTCTGCTCTCCATGAGTGGTGTGCCGCTAACGATCTCTGCCTCAAAGCCAGCAAGACAGAGATTCTCCTCATCGGCACACCTGCACCCTCCTTTGCGGTCACTCTCTGGCCGGCCACCCTTAGCCCTCCTCCTGCACCCACCTGTGAAGCTAAGAACCTCGGGGTCATCTTCGACTCCACACTCTTCTTTTCTCCTCACATCTCTGATGTCTCTAAGAAGTCAAACTACCAACTGCACCTCCTGAGAGGTATACTTCCTTTCCCTCTCCATCCCCCTGAAGATTACTGTCTCTAGAGCTCTGGTTCTTTCCAGGCTGCACCTCTGCATCAGCCTCTTTCTAAATCTGCGTGATTCTACTGTCCACCCTGTGCAGCTCATCCAGAAGAGGACTGCACGACTTGTCCTTGGCCTCAAGCCCTATGATTATACCTCTCCAGTGGCACCCAGTGGCTGCAAGGATTAATTTCAAAACCCTTTGCATTGTCCACAAGGCTTTCTGGGGCCTGGGTCCAAAATACCTTCAACTCTCCCTCCGTAAATACCTTCCCACTCGAGCTCTTAGTTCCTCCACCTCCCTCAGGGTCAGTCGCCTCTCCAAGCAACAAGTTGGTGGTAGATCTTTTTCCTCGGCTGGGGCTTTCCTCTGGAACAGCCTCCCTGCCACTCTGAAACGTGAGGAGATCCATCTCCGATTCCGGAAGCACCTCAAGACCTTCTTCTTTGCTTGTGCCTTCGCTCTTCCTCTACCGTGCTGATCTGTCTGCTTTGGAACGCACCTGGATTACCCTCCGATTTCGGGCCCAGGTCCATGCCCACCCAGCCTAACACACGCACTGCCTCCTGGCAACCCTTGCACTTGGGTCTGTATCTGTACCCCTACAGTACCCATACCGGCACTTAGACACCCCTTGTCTCGGCTTTAATCCTGCACTTGCCACCTTGCTGGCCGCACTGCCTTTTTGTTATTGTTTTATCCCTTGCTCAGCACTATCCATTTCTCCCCTCTCCCTTGCACTTTCCCTCTTCCCTCTCCCCTGCACTTGCGCATTCTCAATGTCACTGTGTCTAGTAAGATGGTTGTTTTGTTCTCCTGTCTTCCCCTCGTTTGCCTCATCACGCTCTGAAAAATATCATATCATTTGCACTATTCATGAGCATTATGTAAAGATGGGTCCGATTATCACACCTCACTTTCAGGGAGAGGTCTACCCACATTATTTTATTAATACAAATCAAAAAGGCACAGGCTATTCCACCCTCAAAGATGGCATTCTGTCACAGTGAAGACAACGGAAATGTAAACATTTTCATTCTTCAAGTAAATTAGCTAAGTGCTTGCAGGAGACTTCTTTGATTATCCTGTATTGCACAGGTTCCAACTGCGGCAGGTCTGACTCAGCCCTTCATTCTTCTGATTGCAATATTTACTGTCTCACGAACTGTGTTGGCTGCCATCTGAAACTTTGATTAGTATTTATTTTTTAAACTGGACTTTATGATGCCTATTATAGGGGATCTACAAAACGTATATCACTGCAACACTTTTGTGAAAATGTTTGTGCATGGGCATTCCTCACGAAGTAACACAAATGAATATATGCCAATGAGCAAGGTAGAATTTCTATCTAAAAACAAGGAGTCATTTTCTTTAATGTATATCACATCTCTCGTAATCAGCTCAGTTTACACGCCAACAGTATTAAAGTAATGAAGGAATCCTCACTCACTAATGAAATAATGTGAAGACCTATTTTTATTAGCAAACATACGAATGGCTGTCAATTTACTAATGGAACACGATTACAATTAAATTAGGCAGGTAATGCAATCTTTACTATTATTAGACACTTGGAGCCAAATAATAGAATACATTGCATTTGTAAACTTAAACACAAGACCATTAAAACTTTCAAATAAAGTAAATAAAACAACGTTCTAGCTTTCCCTTCCTGGTTCCGCTGCATCCTATGCTACCATGTTCAACTTACATGTTGCGATGTGGCAAAAACTACCACCTTAACAAAAATCACCAAAAACAGATCTTCCGAGATCTCTCTCAGTGCTTTGTTCCTCGGATCCGGGACCAGCCAAAATGTCATAAGCATGATTTGTTAGAGGCATAAATAAATGAATGAATAAATAAATAAATAAACAAGTGTTTGAGTTTCACTGGACCTACAATGACAGATAATCTGGCTCTTCCAACCATCTCCATGTACCAGGCTTAACTCAAAGGACTAGCTGCCTCATGCAAGCATATGTAAACAAGGCCCTACAATTAAAGGCATTGATCCACGATAGGCAATGCTCCATGCCTTAAGTGATGCAATAACCTGCAAAATTCACACTAATGGGGAGCTTTCCCGGCTCCAATAGTCCATCTTCTTGCCTCTCCACTCAATATTTTTCCTTAAAGGTACCAGAATCCTCTTCCCTGAAAGGCTCTGGGTTTAGCCAACACCACTCCAGACCTAGTCTCACCAATCCGGTCTGATTAAACCCAAATTATTTTGTGGCGGAACCCCTTATCCAGGTTCATAATGTCTCTCTGGGAGTCTCTTTATAAGGATGCTTTAGGGTTGGTCCAAATATTCAGCCACAGCAGAAGGAGTTGTAATCAGATCCTACCCCTTTTGGGTGTACCCCTAGTTTAGTTAATACACAAAAGGACAGAGTACCTTTAGTGACCCATAAGAGGACATGGTATTCTGTAATTTTGTTTTATCAATTATGTGGGTTCACCAATTCTCCACACCTCTGCACTCTGTAGAGCAACTGATGCCATTATGGCATCATACATTGTTTTTCTCTTTCTCAGAATTTGGTGCCCAAACCTTCTCACAAACCTGTGATCTCAATTGCCATAAATCGCCACTGTGAAATACAGCAATATGGAATATTGAAGCCTGCTGGAGGATGCTGAGAAAACCTGTTTTGCTTGACCAAAAAACATGAGCACGTGACACACATAATGTGCAAGTTGGTGCTAGTCGCTGTGGCTGTGCTAGTGGCTTTGAGAGGGGCAGTCTACCTCGCCTGCACTGAAGGGCAAATTAAAATCACACATGGCACCACCATGAAGAGAGTTCACAGTTAAAGGGCTACCCTATAGCATGAGGCCAGTCTGCCCTTCAAGTTCAAATACCCAGCAGGGCTGAATCACTCAGTGGCAGCTGGTGAATATTTGAATTGGTAGGGTGTAAATATTTGCTTCAAATTTGCAGGAGCGACCTAGTGTAGCGAGGGAGCCCAAATCAACCAAGAGGAGCCCGGGGGTGGGAGGGGTGATCCCCCCCCCACTCTCCCCAAGAACATTTTGTGAATGATAGGTTATTAAAATGGCAGAAATGAATTGAAGGGAGTGCACAATTTTTTTGAATTGTTTTCTTCTATGGTGTTGCCTATTTGGTGCTTGAGTTTGCTAATAATAGTAGGGTGCAGCCCACTATTAAGTGCCACCGTGCAGGGAACTAAAGTTAACTGATACAAGAAAGAGACCTAGGCTAATTAGCCTTCAGTGTGGACCGCACACCCTTGATACCTACTTCGGGTTAAACAATTTTATTGTGTCTGTATATTGATTCTGAGCAAGTTGTGACGTGTTTCAATTCCTTTATTTATCCAGAAGATATATATTTGCTTAAAGATATCGTAGTAATTGGTTCTGCTTCACCAATTAGGCTAGTGCTGAAAATAGGGCAAACAATAACCCTGTGGCTAATGCATTTCGGAACTATTCCTTCTTCAGAGCCGGGTTATATATGCAATATTAATACTGTGGTAATATGTTGTACCAATGCATTTAATTTGAGACAGAACCATTCATTGTTCAATTCAAAAAGTAATTCAAAAGAATGATTCAAGAAAACAATAATTCAAAGAAAACAGGGCGCCCACAGCTAAGGACAAACATTAACACAAAGTATGATGAACTCACTTGCTCTTTGTTCACCAAAATTCAACATCTCATTAACCTGTGTCGATCAGTAATGTGCTATTTATTGTGCGCCATACTCGTGTGTATAGCATTACTTCATGTGTTCCAGATATTAAGGGTAACACCGCTTGTTAGAAAAAGTCGTGGTCGTTGGTGCATTGAAAAACTCATGTGTGTATCTTCTTTCTATTTTAAATCGCTGCATTTCTGAGCTTGAATGCTCACTTTTTTGTACTGAATACATGATTGCATATTTTCAGTGTTTGTACAGTGACGTGTCATAGTCAATTACACTGCCTTCACCTTGTGTTTTTCACTAACCTGTCTGCCGTGGTCATCCCGGTGCGGGAGTGAAAATCTAATCAGTTCCCCTCGTTCTGTTCTGTAAAAGATCGATTACAGCGCGTTATGAATGACCCTCGCATTGTGTTGTGTATGGAAGTATCTAGTCCGTATGACGGACTGCTAATGTATGCATAGATAAACTAATAACTTCTAACCTCAAAATAAGTCGATAGCGCGGCGCTCTAAGTGCTGCTACTTTCTCAAACTGTTGTCTGAGACCGCGATTCATTACATTGTCAAGGCACGGACAGAAACAATTTACTGCATCGCATGAGCTTTCACCCACAGAATACTTTGAAGAACTTACCATACGGACAAATGTTGCGTTTGAAAAGAATTATTAGCGACCAGAGAGAATGTGAGCAAGAACTAGAAAAACTGAGCAGAAGACAAGAGGAACGAGGGTACCCAGACGATGATTTGCAAACAGCAAGGGATAAGGTATCCACTAAGACGAGAGCAAGCACTCTCATTCCAAAAAGCAAACAACAAGCACCAACACTAGTATACGTGTCAACATTTTCCTCACAAAGTATGCAGATTAAAAGATGCATCAATAAGCACTGGTCAATACTTAAAAGTGATGAGAGAACCAAAGACTTATTTTCTGACATACCAACGTTTGCATATCAGAGATCAAGCCATTTAAGGGATCTGCTTGTGAACACCAGGGATGACAAAACAAGAAGAAGCAAACCCAAGAAAGTAGGTACTTACCCCTACTTAAATTGCAGTAACTGCAATAACATCATAAAAAGGTGGAATTGTCTTACATCCCTACACTGGAGAAAAGATAGCTATAAGATGCTATGCGAACTGTAACACAAAAAAACTATCTACTGCATAAGTTGTCCGTGTGGACTTTACTATGTAGGTGAAACAGGCCGTAAATTGAGAATTCGTATGAATGAGCACAAATCATGTATACGCAACAGCAATGCTAATTCAGCAGTTGCAAGACATTTCAATGAGAAGAAACACAATATTTCGTAGGTAAAGTTTCAAATCTTAGAAATCCTCGAGACACACAACTCGCACACAGACTTGAAAAAAAGAAGACAACAAAAGGAAGCCTATTGGATTGATAGATTGGAAGCACAATCTCCACGAGGAATAAATGAAGAATTCGACCTCAATTGCTTTTTATAATATCACTGCTCTGAACATATTCACCATGGTGCACAAAATATGTCTAATTAACCGGGTTGTTGCATTGTGGAAGTATCCGCACCCCACATGAAAGTACTAATGCTATACTAACTAACTACCTATGCTAGGGATTCGGCATAAAACGAAATAATGTAGACATTTCTAACATCATAGGGTGTTTCCACCACTGGGGATCTGTATAGGAACTTATCTAAAGTTTAAACTTATTATTGTCTTGCGGATTAATTAACTCATCGACATGTAATCGCAAGGCAGTACATTGCCTGAGCTTGACCATTAGTGGTCATTACCTCTACACTGGCATACAACCCAATTGGCATCCACTCGAATTAAAGTTTAGGCATAAGCACACAGCAACATCCATTTACCCTAGTGAACAGCATTATTTCCCAGATCACGTATCAGTATTCTCTAGCCTCAATTCCAAGTACCCCACATAGGACAATAGAGCAGAAGAGCCATTAGTAATGCTGTAGATACAACAATATTTCTGCGCATCTAGAAAACAACATCAAGATTAGAGTATACAGTCACCCTTGTGCGCGTTAATTAAGTCAGTCAGCTACTATCCCACACCCTATGTAATAGCCATATACGAACTAGCTACTTATCAATACTGGACGAAAATAGTTTATACATTCTCCTGCACGCAGTCAGCTACCATTTAGTTATTTTCCCATACCAACATGGCCGACGCGCGAGCACACGTGTGGCCATATTGGTACCTAAACGTTGCCTTGACAACATAATGAATCGCGGTCTCAGACAACAGTTATAGCAGCAGCAGGACTCGGAGCGCCGCGCTATGGACTTATTTTGAGGTAAGAAGTTATTAGTTTATCTGTGCATACATTAGCAGTCCGTCATACTGACTAGATACATTTACACAAAACAATGCGAAGGTCATTCATAACGCGCTGTACTCGATCTTTTACAGAACAGAACGAGGTAATCTGATTCGATTTTCACTCCCGCACAGGGATGATAACGGCAGACAGGTTAGTGAAAAACACAAGGTGAAGGCAGTGTAATTGACTATGACAAGTCACTGTACAAACACTGAAAATATGCAATCAAGTATTCAGTACAAAAAAGTGAGCATTCAAGCACAGAAATGCAGCGATTTAAAATAGAAAGAAGATCCACACATAAGAGTTTTTCAATGCACCAACGATCACGACTTTTTCTAACAAGCAGCGTCACCCTTAATATCTGGAACACATGAAGTAATTCTATGCACACGAGTATGGCGCACAATAAATAGCACATTGCTGATCGACACAGGTTAATGAGATGTTGAATTTTGGTGAACATTAAGAGCAAGTGAGTTCATTATGCTTTGTTTTTCTCTTTCTTTGTGTTAAATGTTCGTCCTCACCTGCAGGCGCCCTGTTTTCTTTGAATTATTGTTTTCTTGAATCATTCTTTTGAATTACTTTTTGTATTGAACAATGAATGGTACTGTCTCAAATGAAATACATTGGTACAACATATTACCACAGTATTAATATTGCATATATAACCCGGCTCTGAAGAAGGAATAGTTCCGAAATGCATTAGCCACAGGGTTATTGTTTGCCCTATTTTCAGCACTAGCCTAATTGGTGAAGCAGAACCAATTACTACAATATCTTTAAGCAAATATATATCTTCTGGATAAATAAAGGAATTTGAAACACTTGCTCAGAATTAATATACAGACACAATAAAATGATTTAACCCGAAGTGGGTATCAAGAGTGTGCGGCCCACACTGAAGGCTAATTAGCCTAGGTCTCTTTCTTGTATAGATTATTAAAATGGTCCATTATACAGCACACCTTCTGTGAAAAATTGAAAATGAAAAAAGAGGGTTTGCAATCAATTTTGCAGGGTAATTCATTACAACATCCAATAGATGCAAGCAAATAACAGTGCACAACAACATTTCCCAACACATTTCCATGATGCCGTTCCCCCTAATATATGCCAGTATAAAAAACATGTTTATGCTGGCTATTCCCATACATGTCCATGCTTGCTGCATCTAAATATGCCGGTTGTCCCATTTAAGAACATACTCATGTTTGCTTTGCGCATAATGCCAATACTGATACCATAAGAAAACATGTCTCAACTGGCTCTGCCACTATGTGCCTGTACCAGCGCATAAGAGCATACTCCTGTTGGCTTTAGCATTAAAAATGTTATGCCGCAATAAGAAAACGTGGTCAAACTGACTGCTCCAATGCAGACCAGTCCAGAAACATAATAATTATGTTTGCTTCATCATAGATGCGCAGTAAAATTGCCATGCCACAGTAAGATATTATAGCTAGATTTGCAGCACCAAAAAGTTTGGTTACATGAGAACACATCCTGCTTGCTTTATCATGTCATTAGAGCAAGTATACGTGCATAAACATGGCAACGCTGGCATTTTGGAGGTACCAAGTCTTACTGTGGCATGCTATTTTTTACTGTGGCATGTCTTTTTTTTACTGGGCAACTATGATACTGTATCATAGATGGGCAGTAAAAAATGTCAGGGCAGTAAAAAATGTCATGCCATATTAAGAAAAAGCTAGACTGACTTCTTCAAAATGCCAGACTAGCAACGTAATTACACTGATCATGCTTGCTTCATCATGCTTTTCAAACAAGCATGATCAAAATAATAAAAGAAAATACAATTTTATTAGGGGGCTAGAATTAATTTTGATGCAATTTGTCTAGCCATTTCTTGCTGTGGCATGACTTTTTTTATGATGCCCAGTAAACAAAGCTGACTCTTCCAACACCATTGGCCCCCATCCGCGACCACCTACTCTCCAAAATCTGCCTCCCAGGCCAGCACAAATCTAACACAAGCACACCTACATTTACCCACTCACATAAACACACATTCACTCAGAATCCATTTGAAACAGCATTCAATTGCCCATTCAAACACACATTCAGCCTTCAGTCGCTCATTTAAACACACATTCACGCAGCATTCATTTCGAACAACATTCACACTGCTCCGGTCTGGATTCCGCACCAGAGCGGCCCGCAAAGAGCACCTGGCACCTGCACAGCATAAAGGAACCAGGGAGCAGAGCGCTTCAATGGTTCCAGCTCCTGAGCGCAGGTGCCGGAACGCAGATGACACAGTGACCTACTCAATGTGCATGTGCGAGGAGGCACAAAATACCCCCCTTGCACATAAAGACATGCAGTTCCACAGCCAGCATTCCCAATGGGCTATGCATGGCTTGGGAAACAAAATGCTCCCAGCCTTGCATGGCTCCTTGGGCACACACGGCTCGGGAGCTGTACTGTCAAAGGAACCCATATTTCCCTTTGATAGTTCAGCCAGTCCAGCAGTAGACCGTCAGCTGCAACCAGCAGCCAAGGGAGCTCTCCTGGACTGGCGCAGCGCCTCCATAACGGGATAGGGTTCTGATGGGTCGGCACCCCTCACCTATTGTGGATGAGCCGCCCCTGGACTCAGTCTAGCATCTTAGTGACGTTGATAAATTGAGTACCATTAAATTGAGCAAGAATAACAACTAATATTACAACACTTAGAAGCTGGATGAATACCACATAAGTGCTATATAAAATCCAGATATTATTATTATAGTTATTATTAATGGAGTACAAGTCGAAGCATGCAAAGCCTGGTTGGGTAAACATTAACATGGATTTCTCTTTTTCTTATATCTCATATCAACAGCCACCATCAGTGAAAATGTAGTGTCAAGTTCTTGCATACCAGTAAAGCAACTGTTCTAGTCTTTAGAACAACGTGGATTCAACGCGGGAATAAGCAGAAGTGAGAGTGATAGATGATGTCGGGGGCGTTGCTAGGGGGGGAATAGGGGGACTATAGCCCCTGATCTTTTGGTTGTAGCCCCGGATAGAATCTCAGGAGCTACAGCCAAAAGGCTAGCTAGCCCCCAGTCCCGACAGTTCTGACATCAGCTTAGCCCCGCGTCTTTTCCAGACCTAGCAACTCCCCTGGATGATGTCATGTTTAATCCAATACAACTAAAAAAAACGGTCGCTATTAAATCGCTTTTCTTCAAGAGGCGGCCAGAGAAAGTGTCCACGACGCCATGACTAACGCGCGGTTTAAGCTTACATAAACACGGCGCCTGACACAGACACTGGCACTCTATTCTTACACATATAGACATGCAACAAATGTCATGGCGTAGTATGACCTTTTACTGACGTAAAAGCAAGCAGCGATATTTTTAAACGGAGCAGCAAGACCTCATTAATAAATGCGAACAGCAGCGGCCAGTGTAGACCCAGAGAGTGCGTACATGCTCTCTCGGAAAGGTTAGACACAAGAAAGGTATCCGACACCCCCACAGCTGCTTCTTTGTGGGGTCAGAGAGCAGGGTCCTTGCAATTAGGAAGCGCAACAGATTTACGGCAATCGTGCACAGGTGGCGTTTGTCACTTTGGAGTACACTTGGAGGTATTGCATCTAGAAGCTGAAAAAGATCGCATTTGCAGAAAATGATGCATAGCCAGTGATATTTTTACCAGTGCCATTATTCGCAGCTAAAAGTAATTCTATACCTCTGGCCTATCGCAGCCGAGGTGACACAAGGCCAACGCCACAGAACCACCAACATTAGTCAACTTCCAACTCTGCTACCACAAACTAACTCCAGATTATCAGGTTCCGATGACCAAGAAAAAGTGAAACTGTTTGAGCCAGAGATGTGCGTGAAAATAATTAGTATCCCAGGCCAAATTACATCATCTAAAATGAAGACCCCTAACCAAGATAGGCTAAAATTACACGGTGGTATTCCTGAAGTATTGGTTGCACATAGTAAATAAAACATTATTTTAGTCCAAACGAAAATAGACGCTGTAGCTGGTTGGTAGGCAATAGGCAGTTGCCCGTCAATTTACTGTACTCTTATATGACAGCAATCCGATTACCATCTCTTGGAACCTAAAGACTCAACCATGCACAGACAGAATGTTATCTAGACATGATTGCTTGACAGCTTTCTGCTTGATTCAAGAAGGGCGTACCTTAAAACTGATACTGTACTCCTTTTTATCAGCCCCATACTTACGCAAAGCGTCTCCATTAACAGAGGTCTTCAGATGCAGGGTAAGGCAAGTGGTCTTATATAGCACGCTCTACCAAATATTATGCCTTCCCAGTGTATGGTTCAGTAAGAAAGGCAGGTGGGGGGCGTTAGATAGTGGAAAAGGCAGATGTGGAACAGTCTGTAGTGTGTGCAGGTTGGAAGTACCAATTACCTGTGTACAAATATGAAAACTCTGTGGCCTTGGTGATGGGTATGGGCATGCACAGGTCATCGCAATGGCAGCCCCCAGTTTGTGAAACATTGAGCAACAGAGTGGCTTGTGTCTGAAGATGGGTAGGGTAGGAATCTGTTAAGCACATTAGACCTGGTGGGTCGTCTGACGTGAGTGAAGATTAAGATTGCAAGATTTCTAGTGAAAGAATGGTTAATAGAGGGGTGGGTAGAGGTAGAGGGATTGGGGAATTGCCACATTCTGGCTCTTAGTTGTAGATTTCTTCAAGAGATTCCATGCTGGTTCGTAGACTATTATACCTGAAGTCCACAAATCAGCGGAGTATCCCACAAATGGGCAGTCGCGATTCTAAGAGGATTCTGGTTTGAAGGTCCAAGGGAATATTTTGTTCAGGTATTATTATTCCTGATAGTACCTACTTTTGTTAAGAAGTGGGGAGCCGGGTGTAAATGCTCCTCATTGGCGAGAGGAAGAGTTGCTCTCTCAATATGATGAGTTTGCGTGACACACAAGACTCCTTGGTCAATTTCTTCGGCAAGGTGCCAAAATCTGGGGATACCGTTGCACAGCTTTTGGTTGGCTGCTCTTTTCAATCATATCTTTCAAGTTGGTTGACTGAAGAGACAAATCCTGAACGATTTCCTGAACATCATTTGATTTCACCTGCTAGCCGAAATGTTACGGTAGGGGGTTCCAAAGGTTTGTGGCCAGAAAGCAGAAAGTGGATCACCCTTTTCATTTCTTATTGAAGTTCAGGATGAGGACTAGTGCAGCACTGCTAGACATTAATGTTCACGGAGCAGTACAGTGCCAGAACATCCCTCTGAAGGAGAGAAAGACCCTTCCATGGACGGTGAGTGATGAGCAATGCACAAGGTTTCAAAGTGAATCCTTTTCTTGATGGACAAAAATTAGAGAATACATAGTGCTGGTGTGATAAGTTCAAATCTCTTTGTTCTGAGGAGTAGTCTTATTGGTGCATTATAAACTCTTTGTAGTTTCATCATTAGGGAGTCCGGGAGTCTGAGATAGAATCATTTGGCATAGTCTAGGCTTGATAGTGCTAGTAAAAGTACCACTGATGTGGCGTAGAGTGCAGGGTTGGACCAGGCAGCTCCGTACCATGGCTCTGACCTTTGGTTTAAGTGTAATGGTGCGGCCCATTGTGATTCTAAAATTCCTTGCTGTGGTGGATGACTCTGGGCATGGGCCCATCTCATGAGGCCAAGGGATTGTGATGGCGTTAGAAGTAATTGGATTGTAGTGCATCAGTTCTGTTTTGGTAGGGTCCTGTTTTAGTCTGTTTGCGGTCATCCACACATCCACCAGTGCAAGGCCGGTTTTAAGGTCTTGATCTTTTGTTGGCGGATAGGTTCACGTTTGCACATTAATTGGATGTCATCACATAATTGTAGCAGGCGATGCAAGAGCAGTTGTGGAGATCTAGTCGGGGTGTCATGTAGATGTTGAACAGAAGGTGGAAGTGTGAATACCTGGGGTACTCCACAGCCTATTGTGCGATGCTAGGATTTGTAGGTTCCCATGGTGTCCATGTAAGGTGGAAGGTGAAATAAGATATAGTTGAAGAAGACTGATATATGAATGCAGTGTATCAAGTAGCCTTCTATGCATTTTAAAGTTGCACGTATCAAGTTTTTGTGATGTTACAAAGAATGAAGCACTTAGTTGAACTGTTAACATTGGTGATGAATGGTTAAGTGAGAAAGCCTATGCGTGAACAGCCCTTCCGCATGATGCAAGTTATTGGAGCAACATATCTTACATGTTGTAAAGGTGTGCTTCTTTGCAGTGCCTATGCAAGATTGCCAAATTCAAATATTCTGGTGATGGCAATTGGTAACTATATCCAAGCTGGAACATGGATAGAACGTTTCTATATAATTTGGAATGTTTTAAATGTGCCGTTTGAAGCAAGACTAGAACCTCAAAAACCTTTGAAAGTATATTTCACATTGTAATTGTGCATGCAAGTGATCCTTCTATGGCATGGCTGCACCCACTTTGCCAGACCTACGGTGAGACACCCTTTCTCTTTGCTAGTGATGGGCGATATAACAGTATGCGAGTCCAGAATTTCATTGATAGTGGTTCTCTCTGCAACAGCCTCAGAAGAGTGGATCAGTAGGGCTACAGGCTCCGACATGGACACAACGGCATCGAGGGTCCCTTTGCTAACAGGAACAGCCACTGTTGGTAAAACGTTTGCCGCGAATACGTAGTTTGGAAGCAAGCAGAACCCGACTTAACGGAATGCTGTAGGGCAATTAGTGTGTGGTTTGGTTAGCTGTGCATATGTTGGAACAGAAGCACCAGTGGCACTTTAACGGCTTCATATTTTAAATTGCATTTAAGGGTTTGCCTTTACTGTGGCTCAATAAGTCACCTTTTTGAAGCAAGTAAGGAAAGAACATCAGGACAAGGAACACATGCGCACGAGAGATAAAGCCTGTGACTGAGAGGCCCGAGTGACTGGAAGACACCACTTCTTGATAACATTCTCATTGTGGGACCCCAGGTTTGGATCCACCTAGAAGATCCCAGTGGGCGTAAGAAAGATAAGGCAGTTGCCTTTAGACTTTCACTACTGGCCAGCCAGATCACAGATTGTAGGGGTTACTGATCTCAAGAAACCATCTTAGGGTTTTATAGGGGAAGGAAGGAAGGAAGGAAGGAAGGAAGGAAGGAAGGAAGGAAGGAAGGAAGGAAGGAAGGAAGGAAGGAAGGAAGGAAGGAAGGAAGGAAGGAAGGAAGGAAGGAAGGAAGGAAGGAAGGAAGGAAGGAAGGAAGGAAGGAAGGAAGGAAGGAAGGAAGGAAGGAAGGAAGGAAGGAAGGAAGGAAGGAAGGAAGGAAGGAAGGAAGGAAGGAAGGAAGGAAGGAAGGAAGGAAGGAAGGAAGGAAGGAAGGAAGGAAGGAAGGAAGGAAGGAAGGAAGGAAGGAAAAACCCTTGAACCATCTTTGAGAGCAGACGTCTTCTTGAAGCCATCTGTGATGGAATGACAGGAAAAGGTAGAGAAGGGCAGTGAAGGCAGCAGGATGGGGTCTATACTCTAAAGATTGTGCTGTAAATTGACCAGAACTAAATAGCAAAACACCAAAATAAAAAGCATGTGGCACTTTTCACGTGCACATTTCACTATACACAATGTGTTCCGCAGTCTGGGTGAATACACAACTGTGTTCATGGGAAGCCACCACATCGTCAGGGTCTCGCACACCACTCTGAGAACATTGGAATCCATGGAGGGAGATATAAAAGCTGTAGCTAGGGCCAGGCCCTGCCCACTACACTCACTTGGTATGATCTCAGACTCTCTTGCAAATGTCGGTAGGTAGGGGTGCACAGACACCATCTGTACCAGTGATCACCCAAACAGAGGGGTTAGGGGAGGGACACAGCAGGGTGGGGACCATCTCAAAGGGGTGGCAAGGAGGAGGGGGTAGGGTTGGAGAAACTAGACTATAGAACCCTCCACTGCCCCACGTGGGAGGAATCCCCCGTTTACCAGAACACCCACTTGATTATACACATTAGTAATTCACCTGAGAGAAACAGTTGCCTCAATTGCCCACTCTGTAGGAGCCCATAAACCAGGAGAACCTTGGATTCCTTCATGTTTATGTGAAACTCTGCTATGCTATGCAAATGGACGGGGCTGCCCTATTTGAACGCCCTTCTAGACTATTCCCCGTGGCAAACAGTTTTGAAGGTGATGTACAGTTTGAGATACCTTAACAACAGATTATAATAAATATATTTTCTTTTAAACAGAAACTAAACCGATTATGCAAGAGCGTTTTCACTTGTCAATCGAATTGTTTTGAATAAGCGTTTACAGTTTCCATAAGTGGTCAAAATGACGCCTGGAATGGGGAGACTCGTGCCTGGTTCGTCGTCGCGCTGCTGCTTTGGGGACAGCAGTTGCAGTAATCGCGGACGGGTCTTTTCGCCATCAGCTGGATTGCTTCAGACGTTGCCCTGCATGCACATGATGACTAAGCTCGCGCGCTGCAGATTTTAAACTGTGTATGTCATTTATTTTACAGAACCAGGTCAGGAGGGAGTCACCCAGTCACTCATGTGCCAGAAAAGTCTAACGCTTGAAGAAGAGCCCTCGTTCAGGGGAATGTATTTTCACTGGCAGACATTGTACTAGATTGTGTGTGCGTGTACAAACGCAGTGTTGTCCAGCCTACACTAGCAGGACATCAAGTTCTCTAGACCACAGCAACTGAATCAGCAGCTTATTGCCGTGGGAGCATTTCTGGGATTCTGACAGCAGGCACTTTCTTGAGTCCAATTACATGGGCAGTAGAGCGAAACATCTGGAATCCCAGAAAGTGCTGCCCTGCCACCAAACATCTCAGTAAGCGATGCAAGGACACACTCCCGAATTCCTTACAATGAGAGGAGTGGAATGTGACGAAATTGCTACTGCTCTGGAGGGGTACATGGATGAGTAGTGGCTGAACCGCCTATTCAGGGCCACACTACTAGTAAACCAGCAGTGATCCCAATCATAAAGGTGAAACAGGCACAGCTCGATGAGTATATCTAATTCATCTTTTGTCGTAACATTGGCCGAGGGCAGGATATACTCTCAGGAGGGCTGTGGAGTGATAACAGTGGCAAACTGAACAGCAATAGTATAAAGGCTCCAAAATAAAAGAATGTGAAGTTAACCCCCCAGTTCCAAGGGTTTAAACAGGGGGAGGGGGGAGGGTAACGGCCTGGCAGCCCGAGTTATAGCCCCAAGCGAAGTGAGGGCCTATAACGAGGGGGGAACCGGCCATCAGGCGGCATTGAACGCAGGCTGAGATAGCCATTTCGGCCCACATTCCGAGCCAGCTGATTGGCTGGCTCTCCCAACCAGAGTTCTAATGCCCATTCAAGGTTCTGTAAAATATATATTTTTAGTAAACCATCAAAAAAGCAATCAACTAACTAAAGACACTAACAAAAACCCAAGCTTGTGGAGAGAGCAGAGACAATGCAGAATGGTACAGCATGGGACTCTTGGCACTTGAGCAGTGGTTTTTAGCAAGCAGTTATAGCAATGTCACTGGTCAAACGAAATTTTCTTAAGGAATACGATGAAACAAAAAGGGGCTTACAAGTCCCTATGGTCACAAAAGGTGGACCAGGGGGACAGAGCCACTAAACAGTACCATATTCTCGTCTTTCAAGGCTGATGGTATTGAGACGGGATTCTAGGCAATTTTCAGCAGTCGAACCGGGTTTCAGATGATGTGAGTTTAGTTGATCTTGGGGCAAGTCAGCACTGATATAGGGCTGTGTGCGGTTCAAGTCAGTGTATGAGATGATACATTTCGATGGCTCCAACAGGTTGGAGTCGGCAGTTAAGTCAGGTTGAGATAATGGTTTTGATGGGTCGAAGCAGCATGTGACACAATGGCTTCCAGCAGTTCAAGTAGGGTCAAGACGAGGTCATGTTGGGTCCAAATGGTGCTCCAAGATACTGCACGTCAGGTGCCTCCACAGCAGTGAGCTGGTGTTCCAATCAAGGTGGCAAGTAGCGCTACTGATGTGAGACGCTGTTGGACCGGTTCTAAGATGCAGTCAGAAGTTTGAAGATGCAGAAGAGTGCCAAAAGCTGCACATCAGGTTGCGTGATAACTTGAAGGCATTGGCGTGTTGTCAAAATGGTTAGAAGGTTGCTTAAAGCAGTGAAACAGGATTGCAGGAATGCGTTGGACTGCAGGTTGTTGTACGTCTCAATCCAAGGTCTGTAGGGCAAAGTGAGCCCTTCTTGCTCTGAAAATCACAGTCCAGGTAGTTTAGCTGGACTCTAAAGGTGTTTCTTCATCTCCAGTGAGGAGTGTGGTTCTAGTGCGGCCAATAGAGTCCCAATGTTCCCTGTCTTGAATGCCTTCTGCCTTCACCTGTATGTCAGAGGAGTTTGGAATGGACAGCACTCAAGGCAGAGGTCCGAAGGTGTATTCTTCTGATGTCCAAAGTTGAATCTAAGGATGAGTGGGAGACCCCTTCTTTATACTCACATGTCACCAACATTGGACAAAAGCAAGCCTGTTGTGAGAGGTCCAATCTCCATTCTGTAACAAGTTACCCATGCCTTCTCACATCATACCCAGAGTGACTTGTCCTGCAGGGAATGGAGGTGACAGGAAGACAGAGAGCACTAAAGCAAAAGCAAGATAGTGAAACCCCTTCTGATGCCACCTTTCTGTCTGACTACTCTAGCTCCACCCCTTTCCTATGTCTGCTGACTTGAAAGACCCTTTGGTGTCCAGCACCAGGATATGACGCTGGCCATTGTTATGCGAGTGCACTTTTGAAACAGGGTTCCCAGGAGATCTCCTGGTGAGAGCTCAGAAGCCCTGAGGGGAGGTGTTACCCTTCCCCCACGGGAATAAAAGGAAGGCATCATCCTGGTTATTGTCTCACTTTAGGCAGTGGAGATAACAGGCTAGCCATGTATATACATCACCTTGACATCACGGACCTGGATTCACAGGGTAGACACTTGCAGGTTATCTAATTGGGGTTGGGGTGGTTTTAATAATGTGTGTTCTTAGTAGTCATCATACAATAACCAGGAATGACTTATTATTAGGGATTATCCTGCCACCAGACTAATTAGGCAAGAATTATTTTACTTAAGATCAGAGGCAGTCATCAATTATGTAAACATGATGCACACCTATTTCATTCCAAGAACGATCACCTTGCTCGGTCACAAATACTTGACTACAAAGAACCTCCATTTAGGAGAGGAAATGAAAGTAGTCACCGTGTGCGAGCTGTGTGTTTGGTGAACACCCTATCTACAGGAGACTCTGCATTGCTGGATCCTTACCTGTCCCAGAAAGTCTGTTTTGTCTGTTTATTTTCTGGAGGTGGAGCACCTACACAAAATCCGAACACCGGCACGGAGAGCGCACAGTGTGCAAGCTGTGTTTTTGGGAGTTGGGCAGTGATCAGCGGTTCAGAGCACCATACATCCATTCTGTGACAACTCTATCGGCACTTACCTGCGAGGCCGTGAAGCAGTGACTGGTGTGTTAATACATCCTTACTTACATCTATGGAAGTCCTAAAATATGAGAGAAACTGGATATGGCTTATGTAGTCGAGGGGACGTCAATACACTGTACGCCCATTCTCTAACTGATAAGGAGATGTTGGGTGCGGTAGCGTTGCCCCTCCCGCCCTCTCCCCTAAAGAAATGCTGCCATTTTAGATGGTATATCAAAATGGGCCCTACCAAGAATAGCTAGAGGCAAAAACTCAATCAAGGCCAAAAGGCCTTATGAAAAAAACCTGATTACAACCTTTTTCTCTTCCGGTCTACTGTGACTGGCCCAGTGACGGAAGTGACATATGCTGCACAAAATACTCATACGGACCATCCCGAGGTCATGACTTGTAACAATTCTTGCCAAGTTCAAACTACATCAGAGTTAAACAAATCAGCACTAAATGGTGCTCAACCACCCCAACTGAGCACCTCGAGGCTACAGTATGTAGTAACTGTTGACAAGACCAAACAACAGCGATGCAGATTGCTGCAGAGCCTTATGGGATACATATTGCTACATCAAGCATCTCTATGGCTAGCAATCCGCTGGACTTACTGGATAGTTCGGCAAGCGAGCAAGAAAAAGACCAGTCTGCTAGCGGCATCATCGGCAACCCCCTCCCACCAAGGCATTATCAGCAACACTGAGGAGTGTGGAAAATGAGATGCGAGTGCCTAATGAGGAGCTGTTTGCAGACACCAACCAAGTACTTCATGAAGGAATACAGAGAGAAACAAAGGCAAATACATTGCTTTTGGAATCTCTCTCGTTTAAATTGGATCACTTCAATCAAAACGCAGCTGCAAGAAAATTTAAGCCGGCCCATCTGACAATTCATCAAGGGAAGTGCAAGCGGTTCAACCGCCCCCCCCCCCCTCCGCCCATACTTGTAAGTGAAGCTGGTCAAAGCCTGGGGAGACCATCTTTGACTACAATACCGACAAGTATGAGAAGCCCTTTTTTGATAAGCATTATCTAAATGAGGACCTGCCTCTACAGACTAAAAGAACTATGGGGATGGAGAGGCAGAGACCCCGCCCCCCGCAGAGAGCTACCTCTCCACCTCCCTCCCCCAACTGTGCCACATAGCCCCTCAGTCATATCATCACAAAACCTAATTCGGCCTATAGTTCCACCAACATATATGGCGTGCATGACTCTGTGGAGGAGGTTATGAGTATGGGCACATTAGTGACTGTAAATGCATCGGTAGAGAAGGGCCAGACCAAAATTATATGGGCGCAACTGAAGAAAAAAAAATAATCTAAAAACATGCCATTAAAAAATCTAAAGAAGCAGGTAGCACGCAGCTTTATTAACTCTCTATTTTCACAGTCAACAGTAAAAGCCGCACTACAACAAATGGCAATGTGTGTTGGGTTGGAGGGAAGCAACCCATGGTGGAGCAGCACTAGACGTTGCCAATCTTGGAAGGGGCTCAAGAGCCTGTAACGTCAGAAGTGTTGGCCCATTCTACAGAATCGTTACCCAATACATATGAACCTTTACCCATGAAAGGGACTCCTAAGGTTTTTTCCGGCAATGTGCTTCAATCCAAAGACCGCTGAATTGCAGAAAAAAATGACACAGAAACAGACCAAAGAGCAGGATAGAATGTTCTGCTATATTGAATTCCTCGGAACACGTAAACACCTATAGAAGTGGCATGCAGGACAGACAACCACTTGGTCCGTGGGGTGCCTCTAACCCACAGTGTACAAAGCAGCAAACCCTGCAGGAAAACACACTGAGTGTGGAACTGGAAAGCGCAATCCTCGAAACACGTATATCTGAACTTAATCGCACAAATATTTTGTCGCTCCTTCAAGACGTTCCAGCACTTGGAGGTGTTACAACAGGCGACATTGCAAGAATCTTCTTCTGAGACATTACCAGACCTGGGCTAGAATTTGTCTCCACGAAAATGTAATGTCAGTCGATCTAACATCCAATCTGGTACAGCTATTAAGAACACAGGCTGTCACACTTTTCTATAACTTACCAAGTAAGGACCTCATACCATTTCTTACTAAACTATATAATTCATTCTGGCATACGCGGGGTATAACACGCTGTATGTCCGAGGTGAAGGTGGTCCACTTCGGGAAACCGAATAAAGATTTAACAAATTGCGGTTCATATCAGCCCATAGTGTTACTTAATATAGACACTAAAATATATACAGGATTCTGGCGGATAGAATAAAGAATGCATTGCTGACGGTGATAGGCCAGGACCAATTAGGTTTCATCTCTGGTAGGCAATACAAGGAAGGTCATCCATCTGATTGAGAAGGTAGAAATCAAACAGATTCCAGCGGTATTAATATCACTAGATGCCGAAAAGGCCTTTCATAGGGTGAAATGGCCATGTCTATTCCAAGAAATGAAATACATGGGGTTTGGGCCAAATTGTATTCAAATGGTGGAAGCAAATTACAATGACCATCGCTGAGACACTCTATTAACACACAAATATCGGGCACAATACGAATAGAGTGGGGAACGAAGCAGGGGTGTCCCTTGTCGCCCCATTTATATGCCACTTTTCTAGAACCACTCTTAGCTCTAATCAGAGCAGACATGCAGACATTAACATAAAAGGTGGCCCATTGGGCAGGGAAATTCATACGGCATCTGCATATGCAGATGATATGTGGATGACATTAGTGGAACCCGAAAAGTAAATCCCAACCTTGGTAAAAGCATTGGCAGAACAAGAAAAGATATTGGGACTTAAAACATAGTCAAAACAACTGGAGAAGGGCATACCGAGAGAATAATCTGAGGCCCTGCGCAGGTTCTCTCCCTTCAAATTAGCAATAGGTAGTATTTCATATTTAGGGGTAGAACGGACCAGTAAGATGTCCACTTTGTATAAGGCCAACTACCCGAAGATATTAAAGAAAACACAGGAAAACCTCTTGAGATGGACCCCTCTACGAATCTCCTGGCTGGGTCGTAGAATGACAGTCAAAATGGTGATGCTCCCCAGACTTTTGTATACATTTCAGACCTTCCCCATTGCAGTCCCACAGTCATTCTTTAAGCCAATAAATATGATGGTGTCAACATTTACCTGGCAGAATAAACGCCCCAGGGTGGCCTTAGATTTGCTTATGACCCAAAGCCATAATGGGGGCCTGGGATTTCCTAACATAAATAGATCCTAAGAAGCGGCCCAACAGAGTGGTGCGAGAATGGCTCACAGAAGGCAGGGAAAAGGTCTGGGCTAGGATGGACAGAGCAGTTGAAAATTGCCCTCTGGCGGGGCTAATATAGTTACCAGAGAATGAGAGCCCCCCTCCCCCCAAGCGCAAGACCCAGTATGGTCCTACGCACAACATGCGACATCTGGGAAAGATGGCTAAAAAAGTGACATCTTTCAACTTGTCCATCCCATTCACCCCACTGTTTGGGAGTCCAAGCTTCACCCTGGGGACTCAAAAGGGTACATTTGGTCAATGGCAGATGCACGGGTGTAGAAAGGTAGGAGACATGGTGTGGGAAGGAGAGATAGCGACATTTGAAGAGTGCCAAAATTCAATTGAGAATTAAGGAATCTGAGATACACAAATATATACAATTATGACACTGCTTAAGGCAGCCGGAGAGTCGCAGCAACACGGCAACTGACAGAATTCGAAAGATACATAACTACACATTCCGGGGAAAAACATTTAACCTCGAGCATCTACGCTATTCTCCAGGGGTTGCTCAGCTCATGAGAAATGGCCATACTAGGTAGTTTGGGAGGAAACAACAAGATTGGATATTACACAGGAACGGTGGGACCGGTTATGGAAGAACATCCTGAAGCTGACCAGGTCTATACAATTGAGGGAAGCCTGCTATATGATGATGCTACAATGAAATTACACACCAGGTAAACTTCACAAAATGTATAAATCAACCTCCCGGGACTGCTGGAAGGGCTGTAGGGGGATAGGGGACTGGGGACACGTATGGCGGGAGTGCCCGAGGATAATGGAATTCTGGGAGGAAGTTATGGCACAGATAAAGAATATTATGTCAGAACTGCAGGAATTTTCCCCGGGGGAGAATCTATGTGGACTGTTGGTCCCGGATTGGCACGCAATCTCGAATCCCTGAAAGAATTCAGATAACACAATTGGTAACATCTTGGCAAGTGATAGCAAAAAACTGGAAACAAAAATATCCTCCCACTAGCTGGTAATGGATACATAAAATGTGGGACATAGTGGAGATGGAGTGGATCACGTACTGAATACAAGGAGATGCAGATAGGTGTGGGACAAACTGGGGAGAGTTATTAGACTACATGCAACAATGTTGCCCACAAAACTTGAGAATTCTGGACATAAGTTGATTCCCTGGGCAAGTAGATCTAAGCTCAGATAACCGAGCAGAATAAGAGCATCCACGAGATCATGATGGCTACGACACTGCTGGAATGAAGGGGCAGGGGGGGGGCATAGTGGAGCGGGGGGGGAGGGTTTTGCTGGATGCAAATGTTGTAAAAATGGCAATAAAAATAATTTACACCAAAAAATTAAAAAAACACAAGCTGTACAAGTACATTACAAGGGGATTGGAGACAACTAATTGAGGAACAAGTCCTGTCTTTAAAAAAAGATACTGGCCTCAGAGGCATCTAAGGACTGGTCATGGCTCCTCTCTATGCCTGACAATTAGACTGAGAGGGAGGATCTCTCTGAAAAAGGAAGCCCCGAGTTCCTAAGGCAGGGATCCGTGACTATTCTCTCAGTGGCATCATTTAATTCCCAAGGACATGCTAATTTATTAAAAAATGTTGTACTGGCACGTAAACTGAGGGAGCATACTATTGTTAATCTGCAAGAAACATGGCATAAAACACAGCCAGCATTTGACGGATATAGTGTTGTATCTCAGACAGCTCGACAACGAGTGAATGGCCGAACAAAACATGTACACTGACCCCCGGTTAAGTGTGAACAGTGGAGTCCCAAGCAGTGCTTTGTTCAGCACCCCAGGGCCCAGTAACTTTCAGTTCCCAGTCAAAGAGCAGACAGGGATCAAAAGGCAGGGCAACGGAGAAGCATATTTGTCCAGCCCCAAGGTCATCTATTCCACAGCCATCCAGTGCCGGAGTTAATGTCAAGGGGAGCCCTGCGTCCTGGGGGCCAACTGGGCACATTGGCTGGAGAGACTTGGAAATGTTTTACGAGGCAACAGTGATAGGAAGAACCTCCCACTGTTTTTCATTGGAAGCGATGTCCACAAGCTATATAAGACATTACCCCAAGGAGCTGGGACGTACCCCGAAGCGAAGCAGGCACTGACAGACTACTTTGTACCTATGGTGAACATATACTTTGAATGCTTCCAGTTCAGGCAGGCCCGTATGAGTCGCTGGACTCTTACTACACTAGGCTTCAGCTGCTGGCAGCCACGTACGCCTTCGACAATGAGGATGGGGAGTTCCGAGGTCAAATTATAGCCGCCTGCCGGTTAAACAAGCTGCACACTCAAATATTAAAAGAGCCAGGGATGCCTCTAGAAAGAATGCCAGAACTCGGAAGAGCCTATGAGCTGGCCACTGCAAGATCGGCAATGATGGAGGAGGTCATCAAGGGGCTGAAGGTGGGAGAAGCACTCGCAATCCGCACCCAAACCAAGAAAGGAGGAGTAGGCAGAGGGGCAAGCCCGAAGTCGGGCATGGAGGAAGCTTCTCCTCGAGAGTGCGAACATTGCCGCAGGGTAATGCTGCATGTTGGCGGGTGTCTGGCTATGGGGCGGCAGTGCGGGAGGTGCCACAAGACCAGGCATTTTTGCACTCTCTGCAAGATTCTGTGGCCAATCATAGCAACAGCCAAGGGTGCGGAACCGTGGAAGAACAGGCGGGCAAAATGGCAGTGCCACAATGGCAGTTTTTCGTGACTGCGATATATAACATCAAATCTAGTTAAATTAAATTGATAGTAAAATTATTTTAGAAAAACAGATATGCTTCCATATTCATGTGTGATGCATACAAAAAATTGAGTTAATACCATCAACGAAGGAATGGATTTCACTGCAGATTAAAGAAGCACCCTCTGCCTGCCGGTTTTATGTCTATTTCCCTCCCACCCTTCACCCAAGCAGATGGCTGCCTTTCAATTACACCTCTCCCCAAATGCCACTTCTCTCTCTCTCTCTCTCTCTCTCTCTACTCCAGTCTGCAGTCTCCCAAATGCCATGTTGCCCTCACCATTTCGTTTTCGGTGGTCCCCCAAATTCCCTTTGTTCCTCACCCACTTACACCTGCCCCTGAACCCGCTTGTCCATCACCCTCCAATGTCCCCCCAGTCTTGAACAAGTGACAAGTGTACACTACTGTTTTTGGTTCCCCTTTTTAGAGGTCCTCCCAAAACACCTTGTCCTTTACAATCTACACCTCAACATTCATAACTCCCATAATGGACAGCAGTATCCTAACGTCCCTGCCCACACCTACCAGTAGGCAAGCCCTACATGCACCAGTTTGGGGCCCTCGTTTGGCCTAAGTGGTGTGCGACTTTGCCTGGGGGTGGTGTTTCCTCTGCTGTCAATTTTATGGCCAGCACTGGAAACATGGCCTGGCGCTTGCGAGTTACCCACATAAATCACAAGTAATACATTTGCTTTGTACACATGTAGGGGCAGACTCTGGTGTTGAAATTGACCATCAATCTGGATTCCGGGGCATCGAAAGGCATGGGAACTGCTCTCCTGAACACCTGTGAAGATATGCTCACGAATCTTGACTGAAACTCTGCTGCTGTTCTCATTCTCCTCGACCTCTCCTCTGCCTTTGACAAGGTCAGCCATTCTATCCTCATAAAATGACTCTGCGATACTCCAGCATCATGGACCGGGCACTGGATTGGCTCTCCTCTTTCCTCACTAACCGCCCTTCCCAGCTGCAACAGGGCCCTTTATCCTCCACAACCTCACTCTCTACCTGTGGCGTCACCCAGGGCACTATCCCATCGGCGTGGCTCTTTAATATCTATCTGCCCCCTCTTGCTCACCTGATCTCCTTCTCCCCTCACTTCCAGTGTTATGCTGATGACACACAGCTTTCCTTCAAACGTCCCTCTACTACCTCCTGCCCCTCCTCCCCTCTGATCCCTGGTTGTCTGACTGCCATCCAGGCATGTGCGGCTAACAGTCTCTGGGCCTCATTACACGGTAGGTGGTGGACCAAGGTGCTATTTGCACCTTGGTCCATGCCGGTAAAATACCGGCACCGCCTTGGAGGAAAGGGGAATTACCGCCCTATTCCAAGGTTGGCGGGGCGGTAATTCCCCCTTCCCATTTTTGCCCCATAGGGCATAATGGGAATGGGGAAGGTTCTAATTACGGTACAGCAAATTGCGGTACCGTAATGAGCACCCTGGTCCCTTTGCGGGTTGGTTTTTAACGCCTGCTAAAAAGCAGGTGTTAAAGTACCAACCCGCAAAGGGACCTCTTAGTAAGGCGGTAAGGGTTAACGGTCACCAGTACCATTACCGGTGACCGTTAACCCTTACCGCCTTCCGTGTAATGAGGCCCTCTGTCTTGATGTCAGTAAGACAGAGATCCTTCTCATTGTGACACCTGCACCTGTTTCCCTCCTACCCTCTGGCTGCCTCCTTGAGCCACCTGCCCTCATTATCCTCTGAGGCCAAAAACCTTGGGGTCATCTTTGACTCTGCTCTCTCCTCCACCTCTCACATCTTGGACCTTGCCAAGAAGGTCCACTTCCAGATTCACCTCCTTAAAGGTCCACTTCCAGATTCACCTCCTTCCTCACCTTTCCCTAGAAGCTCAACGTCTCCAGAGGGCTGGTCCTCTCTCGGTTGGACTACTGCAACAGCCTCTTCCTCAATCTCCCCCTTTCCTCCCTACACCCCTTCAACTAATCCAGAACATAGCTGCAAGACGTATCCTTGGCCTCAAGCCTAGGGACTGTATCTCTCCAGCACTAATATTTCTTCACTAGATCCCGGTGGCCGCAAGGATCGAATTTAAGACCCTCTGCATCATCCACAAGGCATTCTGGGGCCTGAGACAATGCTATCTCCAACTTCCCCTCCATAAATACTTCCCTGCCAGAGCCCTCTGCTTCTCTAACTCCAACTCGCTGCTCGGGGGTGGAGGGGGCAGGTCTCCCTCTTCGCTGGCGTCTCTCTTTGGAACAGCCTCCCTGCTCCTCTCAGACTTGAGCCAAACCACTTTTGGAAACTTCTCAAAAAGTTTTTCTCTACCTTTTTCCCCTCATTCCCTTCCCTGCTAATCATCCTACTGCCATAGAGTCTAGTGGCCTGGTCCTTTATGAATCTCACAGGTTACCAGACCCTCTAGCCAGTCGACACGAGCAACCCCTCCCCCCAGCGCTGCCCTTGTGGGCCCCACCCTGGTGGCTATGCTTCCCTTCCATGGGATTACTGCTCTAGCACTTAGCCAGTGGCACTTGTCATTTACCCTGTCCCCTCCGACCCTCACTCCCTTTCTCCCGCACTTCTCTTTACTGCACTTGCACATCCAAATGTCACAAGGCCTAGTAGGACCACAATTCTACTGTTTTTGCCACTGTTGTTTACTCCCTGTTCCCTCACCACTTTGTCTTGTGGTGCCTCGAAACACCATTCGGTTGTATAGGCGCCTAATACAATTTGAATAAATAAATACAAATAAATATATATTCCTGAGGGGTAGTCCCATCTTTAGATAGATACCTGATGAGCCATTGTTTAATCTGTTTCTGAATTCGAATCTATAGGTAGACGCATGCAAACCTGGCAATTAAAATTGATTATGCTGCGTGTGTTCTGTAGGTTCTTGACATTGTGCAGTATCTATGTGTTTTTATTTCAAGCTTGATTATTCTGGGCTGGATGGACCAGGCCAGGCCCATAAAACACCCCTACTTGGTACAGTGCATTGTGGTAACGAGTAGACAGGCCAGCCACTGTAGGGCTACGGCACATCACCGAGACAGTGGTACTGACAGCCACTGCACAAGACCCAGCCGAGTGAGTTCCACTCAACCCTGGGGGCGAGTGATGCTATACTGCTCGCAGGGCACAAGAGGGCAATCGAGACAGGGACGGGTACTGTATTGAGAAGTTGTGCCAAATGAGAGTGAATTGGTGACTAATGCCAAATGGGGTGTGTGGGGTAACTTCCTGTAAAGTCACCTGGATTGGTGATCATGTGAACCTTTAAGTGCTGGGGTGTTAGCAGATGGGAAGAAACGGGTCTGTGGTGGCCAGTATGAGCTCACTGAGACGTAGGCCATGTGATGGCTGTGTCAGAGGGTGTGGATATCACATTCCTCTCCTCAACTGTGAAAACAAGAAGCAGAGGTTGCATTCAACTAAAGGAACAGGTTCTAATGCATCAACACATAAAATACTTATATGGCAGAAGGGAGGAAAGGATGGAGGGAAAGAGAGGGCGAGAAGAGAAGATGGATCCTAGCGCAACAGAGATAGGTCTAAGGTCAGTCAGCCTGACAGAAAAGCAGAACAATGGAAGCCCTCCTTCAAACTGAACTGCTCAGGGTCTACCAGAGGGTACTAGTTTGTCCTGCTTTTGTTTGTAAAACGCCCAAAAGGAAAGTAATCTCTATATGGGTTTCTTCTGTTTTCTTCTGCAGCCACTGGTTGGCCATTGGTGAACTGTTTGTCTCTGTTGGGTTCGGGCTAGCAGCCTGATATCAGCCAAATTCCGTCCCCATTCTCAGTCGTTGACGTTATAAGAGTGGATTGGAGAAGCCGAAGCACAGCCAATCCAGCAGAGTTGGACAGCTTCATCGCGTCTCAAGTCAATCAGACAAACAACTGCACTCGCTTAGAGTACTCCCCAATCCATAGCAGCAGGTCTACCATCTAGAATACACCTCAACAGTTACCAGCATATCAGCCCTGCACCACTGATCAAAGTCAACACCATCCTTAAACAGACCAATACCACACCCTGCACTGCACCTTACCCACGTACTGCTTCCTGCTCCCACTTTCTACATCTCCTCAACCCACACCCTCATCATCCTACCAGTGACCTAGGTCGGGAAACCCAGACATAGGTCCCATCCAAAACGTAAACTTGGACAAGCCTCAATAACAACAGACCATAGTGTTGAGGGGAGTAGTATAAAAGCTTATTACACTACAGTTAGCTCTGCAACACAAGAATATTGTGTTAGAAGAAGATTGTGCTATCATGATAATGTACTGTTAATTGTTGTTGCCAAAGAATCACGTCTGTGGAGAAAAGTCTTCACACCAGGGCTTGGGTGGCGGGTATAATGTGCGATACTGAATGGCTAACAGTGCAGAGAAACCCCTCATAATCTCATTCATAACTGACTGACTCCCCGTTTTGAGTCTCTCGTTTCTACACCAAGGAAAAACACCTTCGGAGTAATGTACTCAAATAGCTGTCATGAAACCCCGGGTGAAGAGACCACAGCAAAATCGGGGCTTTCCAGCAAGGTGCTTCCCCCTTTTTCATTTCAGACCCGAACCTGTTCAGTTTCACACAGCTTTATTACAACAACAACAAGAATACTTGTCTGGTGTGCAGTTCCATCGAATGTGAAAGCACATATGAAGTCTGCCACTTTACGGATGCAAGTCACGTGTGACGCACTTAGCTTACACGCGATCAATTCACGGATTTTTTTACAGAAAAACTGTCGTGCGTTTGTTACAAATATATTTGGCAATTTTACATCACTACTACGCATTTCTGAAGCAGTTTGCCAATATTACTAGACACCAGCCCCTCCTAACGCACAGGTCATAATGCACAGGGCGGATATTGCTCTTTGACCCTAAACGCATGGGGAAATCACGAGATATGGTACTTAAGGAGCATGCAGTACACGAGGATGTACACTAACCATCGTGTGCCCATGGTGGGATTCACTTGCTGCAGTGATCGCGTACATATATATATATCTTTATATAACAATAGGTTTTTCTCTGGAATGTATTGTCTTCTTTTTTGATAACTCGCCGTTATATGAAAGCTTCATGCAAAGATGTTTTTTTTTATGCAGGTTATGCTAAGGTAGGGTGGACCCGCAGATGTACTTACCTACCACCGGTTATTTGTAAGGACTTTCTTACTGTCTGGTTTACATATCTCAATTTCCCCACCTGCTGCTTCGTGACCTTTAATCCAGTCCGCAAAAGTGGCGCCAAATAATTGTCTAACAGATTCCTGCCTGTGCTCCAAGAGTCGCCGCATCTCATCTCCAGACAAATTTGTATTTATACTTAGCCAATGTTGGTAGAAAAAGGCTTTATCCGATATGAGACTTCCCTGCCCTAAACAAATGCTAGAAATGTCGTGTAGCCTTGGGAAGGTATTTGGGAAATGGCAGCAGTGTGGGTCCATCATCGCTAGAGGAAGCAGTAGTCCTTCATCTGGTCGGAAGCGGAAGGGGTTCCACCTTAGGTTATGTCCATTGACTTTTATACTGCACCACATCACCACCGTAGAGATCTCAGAGCACCCAGGCTTGTCCATGAAGTGTCCTTCTCGTCGATCACCCATTTGCTTCCTGAACACCTTGACATCAGCAATGAGTGTCTTCAGGATTAATTTCCCCTTAATGAGCACGTGGACACGGGCGTAATTTTAGGGGGGGGCAGGGGTGTTTGCGCCCCCCCCCCATTTTTCATGGCACACCATTTTGTCCCCTTTCATTTGGCTGGGGCACCTTTTCTTCAGATGTCATGTCCCCCCCAACATTTTCAGCAAAGTTACTCTGCTGCACATGGACATCTGTAGGGCCAGTTGTATATGGAAGCCTAGGGAGGCGCCTTAATCAGTCACAATGTTCGCCATGTTCTTATAGAAAACGTGGATACATCGGAGTAGCTAGGTATGACTACCAGCCAAGCGATTCAGTACTACTGCAGGGAGGTGGGAGGGGGGATCTGTAAAGACCATCATTGCACCAAGTAAGGGGGGAATATTATTTGACAAGAACGTGCCCCTACCGGAGTACAGCATGGCTTGTACATCTCTTTATAGACAACACAGTGGTCAACTATTCATCTTGTTGACCCCAACTGCTCACCCCCCAACTGCTCACCCTTTACCATCACCTATGAGCAGTTGTATATTGGTTAACACTCCCAACTGCTCGTTCTCTTTCCACTAAACTAATCCCTTCACCTCCCCTTATACCTTTTTTCCTTTCCCCAAATACCCACCCTGTTCGCTTCCTTTGAGGGGGGGATCACCTGAACACTCCACTCAAACTGTCACTATGTGCGTGCTGCACCACCCTTTACCATCCCTGCCCCATTTCACCCAGTAGTTAACCAACCCATTACCCCAGCCCTACCCTGACCCTGCCACCCATGCCCCTCCCGGTATTACAAGGATGCCCCTGCCATGAATTCCCCAGCCCCCTCATTCCAGTTCTGTGCCACACGGTGCAAGGTGTCATGGCAGACAGCACCAATTATTAGTGGAAGAAGCACGAGAGCCAGACTATACAAAAGACAGAACAAATGCCAGGCAGATGGAGAGGACCCTGGCCACACTACTCGATAGCCACCTTGATGATTGTATTTCCCATACACAAGCAGTGTTTCATTCAATCAGTTCACGTGAAATGCTCCAACTGAGACAGACGGCGACAAATCAACTTCCGGGACACCAGTGGTCCACGGATAAATATCGGTTTCTAAACCATCAATCACCCCCACACCTCTAGTACACCAGAAGGGATCCAAAAAGATTGGAAACACAAACAAATTAAAAACCTCCTTGTCCAATGATGGTAACGTGGATGGAACGGCAGGCTTATCTCCGAAAGATCCTTGGTTAGTTGCAACACAGCAATAATACAATTATTACCCAATGATCAAAGGGACTGTCCAATCAAGGTTGTATACAAATATCTACTTTGTTATTATCACAGCAGACAGTTCCGGCTCACTACAAAATACAACACACCCTGTAAAGGAATGCAGAGGACAGACAGTTTCCAAGAAGGAAAAGGGATGTACTCTGGATACTGACAGGTGGGTAGTCTGTATAGTAATTAATCGCAATAGTTCAAGGATACTTGGTTTTAACAAAAAGCGAGCAATGGTTGTACAATGTCACAAGGAGCTTCTGGAGAAGGACCAGGGGGACATAACCACAACGTACCTCGTGCTGTAGGAGTTCTTGGTGCTCAACAGGGTCGAGTCAGTTTCAGGGCGCTTTGCAGCTTCTGCACCAGAGTTCAAGAAGGGAGAAAGCTGCAGATATTAGGTGGCAGACAGTTCAGGGAGCAAAGCTCAATGGACAGCTGCAAGCTGGCCTACACAGTGACTCAGGATCAGGAATCATTATCTCAATGCTAGTCGACAGCTCTGAAGCACTGGTCAAGGCGTCTCAGATGGCTTTAGAGACTGCGGCCTAAAAACATGCAGTAGTGCAGTCGGTTGCAGCTCAAGGGGCTCAACTGGCTCGCAAAATGTTCTTTAAGGTGGACATTGGTAGATGCTTGTCTATGCACTTCACCTAGCTTCTTCACTTGGCTTGAGTCGTCCTTTAAGGCAGATAGCCCAAAGCAGAGGAGAGTGTTACAGGCAGCTGCTTTGTCCTTGGTTTGGTTCAGAGACTCTCTGGCACTTCCCACCTAGGAAACTTGTTGCAGAACCTAGCAGGGCACGCTGTGTGCTGGCTGGGTAGTGGTTCCGGCGCTCCTGGAGGGTCCTCTGGATTCGGTATCTCCCTCTATTCCTTGGGAAATGTTTACAGGAGAGATCTTGCTTCCCTCTTAGAGGTCCTGGCCTTCCTTCACTGGCGGAAGATGTAAGGCAGACGATTATCTTCATCCAGAGTCCAATGCTGAGTTATTCTTGTTACTCCTTGCAAAGTCTTCAGATAATCAGCCAAAAGAGGGGTTCCGCCCTCTTTTAAAAGTTAAATGGACCACAGGTATTTGTCTATGCTAAACCTACCTTAATGAACCAATCCTGGGTCCTCACCAACAATCTTCTGTGGTAATAACCAGAGTGCTTTACAACAGAAAAGGTAAAGGGGTGAAAACATGTAATACTAAGTCCCACCCATCTTCCTGTCTGTTGCGGACCAAATGGTCCCTCTGGTTAATCGAGCTCTCTGTGGATCCTGATTAAAATGGCAGGTCTCCCTTGAAGCTGTGGCAAGACCAGACTTTCTTGCTCTGCCAAACCACATACCCGTAACTTCTGAATGGGATCCCCCTCTGTGGGATGGCTACTGTAAACATGCAGTCCCAGACATAACATTTCACTGTCAATTAATACTCAGGGCGAGAGCTGCCATCAGGTTGACACAAATTTAGAAGAAAGGCTGTTGGGGTTTCCGGTCTTGTTTGTTAGCCTCTGCAGCTAGGCCCCATGTTGGCCTGTTTGAATTAAACTCTGATTATTATGCAAATGCCACGAGCTGCATGGCTCAATAAAAGGACGGGTGGATCCCTGGAGCCTTTTTTAGTTAATTAGGCTGGCCATGGCAGGGAGAAGGAACAGAGGCATTGTCTACTCCACCTATAAGAGCCCAACTAAATAAGAGGGGGAGCTGCGCCTGTAGGCTGTGTCCACCCAGAGTATACAGGTCTTTGTGTATGTCGTGCAGTGAGCATAGAGAAATGTGTGCGGATTAGCCCCACACATTTTCCGGAGGTTGATCTACCATAATTCAATTTCATTTAAAATTTCAAAAAAAGCCCATGCAAGCGCACACCCACTGTGTGGATGGTCGAATTCCCCACAGACACCACCAAGGCGGCAACCTTCTGCTAAAACAATGCAGAACTAAAACTGTAGGTGGGAAAAAGGCTCGCAATTGCATGTCTAGCGATATTTCATCTCCTGAAAGCTACTCTCTGGAATTTGTCAAAAGCCCAATATACAGTATGCTGATCTTCACTTTTACTGTGCCCGTGTGCATGCTTTCCATATCATACCCCCCAAAAGATTTGTTTTGGCAACTAGAACAGCTCTAAGAAGGACTTCCTTAATTCCCCAAACCAAAGCCTGTATGTTGACATCATACCCAAAGAGTCACGTTTTCATTTTGCCCTCTTTTTAAATAAACTTCCCAACTCTGTTATGAATGAGACCAAGATTCACCTCAGGCCAACACTTGCCATCTGATGCAAGTCCCAGTCTGTACATCCTAGCAGGACATCAGTCTCTACAAGAGAGTAGCCTCTGCTAAGATCAATGATTGGTCTTCGCGGGATCCAAACATCATTCTGAACATGTAGGTTGGGCTCAGTGCAGACCAATCATTCATTGTCTGAGATCCAGTTTACGAGTCCTTTGCCACAGCACTCTGTGTATGAGGTGCTGAGAAAGAAATGATACTCCTTTCAGCATGGTCAAAAGTTCAGGTTGTCCTCTTTCAGGGAATATCCAATTTCCAACATTCCTCATGTCACACCATATCAAGTACTTACCCAGTTGTGCATCTAACTTATAGAAGGTCAGAACCCAGAATAGTGCGTGTCTTCCAAATATGGCACGCAGATTATCTTTCGGCTTTTGAAAAAAGTAGGACATTATTCTGATTTTTGTTGAAACATTTCATTGATGTATAGAGTTGCAGTTACCGAGTAAGCCTGCGGCTGCCCCAGAACTGCAACAGAGTGTCTCTGCGGGCTAAAGTAATCCTGTATAGCTTTATTAACCTGTGGGTATCACATCTCACATTCTTTAAACTCTGGCTTAGATCGATACATATATTGGTGATCGCAACATCCATTTAGGTATGTTGATCAGCTCCTTTTAGCCATGTATGAAGGTTGCCATTGTTCATTGCCCGTTATAAAGAGAAAGCCTGATGAGCTACAATACCCCATTCGTTTGCAGTCTCAGAGTCCAGAACAACTTTGCTTTCTTCCCTTGGTCCCATAAGAAGCTCACATTCATTGTAGAAAAGCGAAATTAAAAGGTTTCTTACCTTACGTAGCATCAAGCTAAGTGCATGTCATTTCTGAGGGAGAGCATTCATTTTGACATCATGCACTTTTCCCCAGATTGTGAAGTTACTGAGAGACCGCCTACTAAAATTCCCCTTCCACATTCCCAGAACACTTTCCGAATTCATTTGCATCAGATTTATTAAATCTGAGGATTCTTTAGTGTCTGGGTACTAAATGCCAGAGTTACATCACCTTAGTCCCACATTACCCGAATTACCTGTATGACCTGTCCATGAGATGGGTATCACTTTTGGTTGATCAATATGTCATTCAAGCCTAGAAATTCAACTCAGTGAGGTCCTTGGCTCGACCAACAGTTATTTTATTATTATTATGTTATTTATTGAGTGCAAACCTAGTTTCGAGAAGCAACTGAGCGCTTTACAGAGGTAAACGATGCTGATACATTACGGGGCGCTTTATAGAGTTATACAACAGTGCACATGGATAACGGAGCACTTTTCAGAGGTAACAGCAAAACAGATATACAGAGGGGCACATAGGAGGGGTACAGCTGTGGCGGGGAGGAGATGGGCAGGTGGGTGGCGTCTAGTGAATCAGGTGGCACAGGGGACGACGTGATGGTCTAGCTGTTGAGGAGGAGAGACTCTTTGAAGAGGCAGGTCTTGAGTAGAATAATGTCATAAATCCAGGCCAACAATTTGCAATTGTTTCTTCCATAAAGGATTCCCTGGACTCCCCCGTCCAAGCCGATAGTTCTCAGAAGAGCTACAAAAGGTTGAATTGAATAAGAGTAGGGATAACGGACATCCAGGTCAGGCGCCCCTTTATAGTGTAAATGTTGAACATTAAAATCACCAGCAATAATCATTCTTTCAAACATCCTAGATAAACAATTGTACAAGCCATAATGATTCGTATAGCTTCTCCAGTTCACATCATGCTCAAGCAGTGTGACTATTCATGGGACAGTGTGGTACTCTTACACATTTACTGAAGAAAACAAGGAAAGACTACCGGGTTATTCGAGCTCAGAGCAGATACCACCAGAAGCTGAAGACCACATTGTCTGCAAACAAATGTTTATACATCCATTCAAAATACATGTGATCTCAGAAAGGATGCAGGAACTGATCTCCAGAACTTTTTCGCTCCTCACGAAAGCATCTAATCGCACCTGGCCTCCAGTATCAGGCCAGTCACATAAAGAATGAAAACTGGGCCTCTGAGCAGGCTTCCCTGATATTTACTTATCCCAAACAAACAGGAGGACCAATGTGTCCCAAAAGGACCATCCCATCAAAGTCATCAATCCTCCACCCACACACCACAGCTAGCACTGGGATGAAATACAGGTCTCAAATATCAAAATGAACAAACGATCAGTGACACTTCCAAAGATTCGCCTGAACTCATCAGAGAAGCACACGTCCAATGTGAGAGATCATGAAGCGCACCTCACACACACTTACGTATGTCACATGCCATCCATATTTTTTATATTTGAGTAACCTATGCAAAGTATGACGTTACTAAGGACCACACCGGAAAATACACAGTCAGCGTGGACAACTCACAAATGATCGTTGATGTTTACCCAAGTACCAGTTATAATGGTGTGAAGGCCTGCTTACGCCGCAGAAGACTTAATGATGGAGGTCATTTTCGTAAAACCTTGTCAATTGCATAGAGGGGACCTTCTACATTTGCACTTAAATCCCACTTGCACTACAAAGTACAAAAAAGAATCAAAGCACATTTAAAAAAGGAAATCCCCTCGAGTCCTTTTTGCACTCCATTGTGCACACTGTGTAAATGCCACTTGTCAAAAATAACACATGGCAGGCCGCATTTCCAATGGAGTTCCCTGGCATCCACCTGCTCCAAGCAAGTGCAAAAAAAATAAAAAAAATCATATATAAGCAGGCGGATTCCATAGGAACGCAATGCATTCCCGCCAGCAGCAAAATCAGATGCAGCCTGTAATCCATGTGGATTTGCATGTGACGGGAGCGGTAATACCGCTCTGTGCCCGCCACCCCCGCCCCTCCCCCCTCCGCTCTGCCAAACAGATCAATAAAACGGCCTCAGTTATCGCTTTACTGGCTGAAGAATCTCTGTGGACGCGATAGGAGCAATCAAAACAATAGGACTTTTCTTTCTAAACTAACATTTCGGAATGCATTTCACTTAACTAATTAAAATCAATATTAAAAACAATATTTTGGAGCATGGTGAAAAAAGAACGATGCCAATAGTTTTCTCAGGTTTCCAAGCATGCCAACAGAGAGAATAAGCTAAAAGAGACCCGCATTTAATGGTCTGCGCGAGTTTGCAAAGCGTCTGCCCCGAATTGCAATGAGGTTGCTTTAAAAGCCGTTATTTCCTTCGGCGCAGCATTGATCGCTGTGGTTAAAAGCCTCCAATAAACAGAACGCCGACGTGCCTGCAGAGCACGCAGCCACCGAGCCTCGCGGGCTCACTACAGACCATGGGAGGAAGGCTAGCTTTCGAAAGAGAACACGGTCCGTCTTCAGGAATTGCAACATGTCTGCGATAAATGGCCGCCTGAAGTCTCAGCTCTGCAAACTCGTTTCAAAAGTCCACACTAGGCAGGAAGAAAACAAAACGCCCGTCTCAGGAATAGAGCCAAGAAACTCTTACTGCAAGGTTTCTCCAAATTAAACAATTACCCCGAATTATTCGGTGTTAAAGTCTCTCAATTCAAATTGTAGTTTTTGTCAAAAACAGTAGTTTTCTTATTTTACAAGTTGAGAAAATTGTCAGGCTGCTGTGAATGTAGCACCATGACCTCAGTTTGTAATTGTCGTGAATCTTTCATATGGAGATGGAGACTTATGACATTTGTTGAATTCAACAAAGGTACACAATAGCAAAAATGCATATGGGTATTTAAACATATTGTATATCTATATAGAACCTTTCAATTAATTAATATCTTATCATGCACTTCAAACCAGCACAGGACCAAGATTCGAACCTGTGTTGCTGTGCGTTGTCTTGCTTCCAAGCCACCCACGTTGCACCCGAGCTATCCTCCCAGCCCTATCAGGTCAGCACTGTCATCATGAACATAACCATCAACATTGTTATTCGGAAGAATGTAATACAAATAACTGTGTGGGAAACTAGTATTTAGAAAACTAAAGATAACTAAGCTATAATAAAACTAAATGTGAACAAAATTAAACCTGGAGTTAGATTTTAAAATGTGTATGTGTGGAGAAACATGGAATACGATTGAATAGTAGAATAGGAAACTTCATTCTCTAACAATATCGCAGGTTGGGTTGCACTCAGAAATAACTCGACTTTAAAGTGCACCTCTCCTAATAGCGAAATGTAACAGTCTTGGCAAACCAAGCAGCCTATTTCAGGGACACCTTCTGAGGGAACCAGGGGTAACATACCATATGGAAGGCTTGATCAAATCGTTTCAAAATATGTACCAATGATCAAGGAAGCAATGAATCCTTCAGCCATTCCAAGTGTTACATGAACGGGTTTGAAAAGAAAGCCTTGGCAAGCGGTTAATCTATGCTCCTGCTTTCCTCCAGTGTCATGTTGTTCCATGGATCCAGAATGGACCTCGTGGACGCTGGAGATCTCGGAAACAGCGATAGGTTTCGAAGAGTCACAGAAGCTGCTTTAACTTTTGCAGAGCATGGATGCATGCCACCTGACCGTGTGGCCACTGGTACATCCCAGCAGGGAGCCAAGTGTAGCAGTTAGATGGTTGTTAGGAAAGATTTCGTAATTGTAGGGAATTTTCCTTCCATGTGGCAACCCCAAAACTTTTTGCTATTGTTTTTAACCGTGTTCTTGACTTTGCCAGAGAAGTACAGCCTTCTGCCGCACTTCTCTGGGCTTTCGCTCCTTTCTTACGGGGAAACTGACATGCCCTTAAGACAGTCAGTACCGGGGAACGTGGTTTCCCGTAGTTTCTTCTATCGTGTCGCAGCTTTAGTGCAACACGACACAAGAGGGCACTGTAAGCTAAGTTACAGCTCTCTTGGGTCTCTAACCTTCTACAGGCCCTAGATACTCTTTTAGGAATGTATTTGATCGGTGCAAGTCATTCAGGGACTCGAATGGTGGCAGCGATCGTATTGTTTATTTTGAGCTCCTTTTGGCGTTCTGAGCACGTTTTTGCACTGAACCCAAAATGGTGGCCTGGCTCCCAAAATGGCCAGGCCGCGAGGCTCCTTTGTCTTGTCCACTGACCGTCTTGCTCCCTTCACCTTCCCCAGGTCCGGCGACCCGGGGCCTTCCTTATTTGGGCATGTACTTTCCCGCGAAACGTGGTTGCTTTCGCGGGCTTCTACATGTCGTTTGTGTGCCTCCAGGGTGTGGGCTGGGATGTCTGGTCCCAATACACATCCTGGGTGCCAGAGAGTCTAGGGTGGTGTGAATGCCTGGGACCACCGTGGTCCGTGATTGGTCCACGTATGGTATGTGTTTTGATGAGCAGATCTCCCATTGGCTCCCCTCCGTTTTGGCGCGAAGGAACCGTGGATAAGAGGGGGCTGGAAACACCACTACCATGTCGATCTCCTGAGTTCTCACGAACGAAGGAATACAGGAGCCAAGTATCCTGCAACTACGAGGCTGGACCGAGGAATCGCTGGTGACCCGCTGAAGGAATCCTCCTTTGCACTGCTGTCGTCCGGAGAGCCCCTGTCCTCCTTTGATCGAACCAGAAGGCCTGTACTGGTGCTTCGACCTTTGGAATAGCAGGAACAGCTATTCCCGGCATCTTCAACCATCTCCTGCCAAGTAAGCCTTCGGAAGCGTCTCTGGGCCATCCAGTTGACTGACCAGCTTACCAAGGAGTTTGGCTCTGCAACCGCCGCCAGGTTGTGTTGTATTGCGAGTCCTTGACCCTCTCCCACGCTTCGTACGCTTGGCGTCCCCAGGTCTGAAGGGAGGAGGGTTCATTTGGCTCGAATACACACGGCCGCTCCGTTGTCCTGTGCGGCAACAAAACTGTGCTGGTTTCGTCGATTGGGACGTCTTTTTGCTCTACACGACTACAAAGCGTCTCCTGCTCTTCTGAACCTGCCAGCTGCTGAAACTATCGTGGAGAAGCCTGGGTCTGCTTGCTTCGGGGACCGGTGAGTAGTATATCTAGGATCTGGTCGCCCTCCTGCAGTATCCCATTGCTTTTCCCTGCTGTGTAAAAACAGCACCCTTTTGCCGCGCTCGCGCTCTGCTTCTGCCCGCTGTGGAGGCTGCGCTTGAGTTGCGGAACCTGTTCTTCTTCTGCTGTGCACTAACCCGAACTGCCTGACTTCCTCCGAAGAGCTTCCCCTTTTGCCCGTTGGCACCGGCGTGGCAGGTACTTTGAGCACAAGGCTCCACTCTTCGCAGGGCTCGGACTTCCATCTAGTTAGGTGCCTCTAAAGGCGAACTGAGTCAAAAGCATTATCGCACTGCCTGTTTTCCTTCCCTGGCAGGTGGACTACATATTTCGTGCTTTAAACGCTTGCGACTGTGTATTTGTATATATATTGTGTTGATATGGTATGTGTTGGTTTAATATTGTGATATTGTGATTTTCTCGCTACGGTCATTATTTTAAAGGCCTTAAAATAAATGTGTATCTATTTTTGATATAACAACTGTTTGGAGTAGTTTGTAAGCGCTCTTGCTTTGTGTGCTCATTGCGGGCTTTCAGTCACCCTCACCCCTCTTGAGACCTAGTCTTGACCGCCGCGATCGCTACCTTGATTGGTCTGGCTTGTCCAGAGGTTACCCTGTTCCAAGTAATTAGGTTGGCCTTCTGAACTTCTGCGCCACCAGGACAGAGTTCAGAAATCCGTCTTAACAAATTGGTGGCAGCAGTGGGATACGACTGAAGGTATCCGGTGTTGCGCTCGAACTAAGGCATTTCAGGTTATTCCAAACAGTACACGTAGTGAATTGTTATAGTATAACTTTAAAAAGGCCATAGTCCTATCAAACAGTATGGAAACAAGTACGTTGTTAACTTTAAATGCTTCCAAGTCAGAAACATTGAAGAAGATGTGTGCGGAGAGAGGTGTTTCCTCTCAAGGCACGAAATTGGAAATGATCCAAAGAATCGTGGCGTGGCAAGAAGCGCAGCTTGACGCTATTACTTCTGAGGACAGTGCGGAAGGTGGTGGGGCTGCTCTCACTGGTAGAACCGACGGTTCTGCCGCCGCACTGTTCCACCGCGACCACGAGGACAGGGAGGACGAGCTGTCTAATGTTTCCTCTGCCAGTGCTGATGGGGAGGCTATGCTTGAATTCAAGAAGCAAGAGCTGCGGTTTAGGCAGCAGGAGCTTGAATTCAGCATAGCCAAACTAAAAATCGAACAGGCAGAAAAACAAAAAGACAGGGATCACCAGTTGGAACTGGCCAAGCTTCAGGTTGCAAATGGATCCAAGGGTCCTGGACATGGGTCTGGGGCCTCCTCTCATCCACGGTTTCCAAAAGATCTGCTCAGTGTGTATGAAGAGAGGAATGACATTATGGACTGGCTGAATGCGTTTGAGTATGCATGCGAGGTCCAGGAAGTTGACAATGCTGATAAGATTGCGTGGTTGCTCAGTAGACTGCCCCATTCTGGCTGTAGTGCCATTATGGAAATGTCGAAGGCTGAGCGGGCTGATTTCGCAATGTTAAAGCAGACTCTCATTTTAAAGTTTGGGAAGACTCCGGCCCAATATTTAAAGCGTTTGAGAGTATAAGAAAAAGGAAGGTGGTACTTGGGTATCTTATGTCGCTGAATCTTTGAAAAACTTAACTGGCTGGGTCGAAGGCTATAAGGTTTCTACCTTCGACGGCATGATAAATCTTGTCATGCTGGAACACATTTTTGCTTCTTCTTCCCCGGAGCTTAAGCAGCATTTGGCCGATTCGAAGGAGATAGATCCTAAGAAGCTGGCCATTGCAGCAGACTTATGGGTGTCACATCGAGTGTCCCATAAGGACAAAACTCATCCTGGTAAGCAGGAGGAGGGGAAAAAGTCCAAAGATATGGAGGGTGGGGAATCTGCTAAATCTTCTTCCCAAAAGGGCCACAAAAAGAAAAACAAGGGTAAGACACAAGAGAACTCACAGGGTAGTGGAGGTGCGCCTCCGAAACAGAACTCTGGTTACAATAAGCCTCCCTACGTAAACAGACCCTCTGGGGCTTGTTTTTCTTGTGGAGCAACTGACCATGTGAAGGGGGATCCCCGTTGTAAGGTTAGACCTTTGGGGGTCCACTCCGCTAATCTGGCCTTCTCCTCCTACGAGGAAGAAGAGATTACAGGAGCATCCTTCTCCTCAGACTCATTTCCCAGCGGAATAGAGGCTGAGGTAGTTTTAGTGTCCCTGGGTTCCTGGGAGCCTAAAGTCGCAGAGGCTTATGCTAGGATTCCGGATAATACCAAGCACTACTTTAAAGACAGTGTGCTGATCAATGGAGTGGATACTCCAGCTCTTAGGGATAGTGGGTGCAGTCGAACTGTAGTGGATTCTACCTTGGTAGACTCAGAGGAAGTTGCCAGAGCTACTCTGATGCCCACTAAGTTGGCTGACGGCCCCCTCCGTATGTTTCCCGTGATCCCTGTTAATCTAACTTTAAATGGTACAGCAGTCAGGATTCCAGTGAGCATTCAGAGAAACGTCCCGGGAAAGGTCTTATTAGGTAATGATCTCAGAGCTTTAGGGCTCGTAGGAGACACTGCCGAACGACCCTACACACGGTCTCAAACACGGGCAGCATTGGCCAAGTCCAATACGCCGCCCCAGCCGAAGGGGAAACCCAAGGCGAAAGGAGTCTACAAGTCAAGACGGGGGAAAGAGAATATTCCCCCGAGCTCGCCTACCACTGCGGTGGAGGAAGTTGGTCAATCGCCCGGGCCTGACGAGGAGGTGGCGATGCCTGAAGTATTCAACCCCAACGATCATCCTGAACTAAAAGACTTGTTAGTTGAAGGAGGTCCTGATAGGGACGAATTCAGTAAAGGCCAACGTGAGTGCCCATCTCTGGAAGGCCTAAGGAGACAGGCCTGCTCCCAGCTTGAGGGTGAACCTCCTGGGAAGCATAGGATTTATTGGGAAGGTGGACTCCTGTATAGTGAGCCCACAGAGTCTACAGAAGGAGACCATAGGAGGTTGGTGGTTCCCCTTGCTGTTAGACCCTTCCTCCTGCAGTTGGCGCATGAAGTTCCCCTTGCTGGTCACCTTGGTATGAAGAGGACCAAGCAAAGGTTATCCATGCACTTCTACTGGCCCAAGATGGGGGTGCAAGTAGAAAGTCACTGCAGGAGTTGCGCCTCCTGCCAGTTGTCTGGTAAGGTTGGCGCGACAATCCAAGCTCCGTTGGTACCGCTCCCAGTTGTGGGGGTACCATTTGAAAGGGTAGGGATCGACATCGTTGGTCCCCTTGACCCGCAAACATCCTCGGGCAATAGGTTTATCCTGGTGCTGGTCGACCATGCAACCAGGTATCCTGAGGCCATCCCATTGAAAACTGTAACTGCCAAGTCAGTTGCAAAAGCTTTACTCGGCATATTCACTAGGGTTGGCTTCCCTAAAGAAGTTGTGTCAGATCGTGGCAGCAACTTTATGTCGAAGTATATGCAGGCTATGTGGAAAGAATGTGGGGTCACCTACAAGTTCTCTTCTGCATACCACCCCCAGACCAATGGTCTGGTGGAACGTTTCAACAGAACGTTAAAGAGCATGATTGGGGATCTTCTTTTACCATGCTTACTGTTTGCCTACCGAGAGGTACCACAGGAGGGTGTTGGCTTCAGCCCCTTCGAACTTCTGTTCGGTCATCCCGTACGGGGACCCTTAGCCATTGTCAAGGAGGGATGGGAGATGCCCACTCCCCCTGTTACTACCAATGTAGTTGACTATGTGCTAGGGCTCAGAAAACGGATGGTACTTCTGATGGGCTTGGCTAGTGATAAATTGAAGGCAGGGCAAGCGCTGGTGAAACATTGGTACGACCAGAAAGCTTCCCTCATCAACTTTACACCTGGTCAGCAAGTCCTGATCATGAATCCAATAAGGCCTCGCGCTTTACAGGACAAATGGTCAGGCCCTTACACAGTGGTGGAGCCCCTGGGTGAGGTAAACTATTTAGTGGACCTTGGAAGGCCTGGACAGGCTCCAAAAGTGTTCCACGTGAATAGGCTGAAGGCTTTCGTCCCAAGAGTCGAAATCGCAGCACTGCTACTGGCGTCAGACGTTGAGGAAGAGGAGTCTGAACCTCTCCCCGACCTGTTCCAGAGCGGTCCTTCAGATAGCTCCGTTGAGGGTGTCCGAGTGGCCCCTCACCTGACTTCTGATCAGCAGGCTGAGGTGAAAAGTTTGCTTAGGCAGTTTTCCCCCCTGTTTTCACAGTCCCCTGGTTTGACACCTTGGTGCAAACATAACATTGACACAGGAGACAGTGTACCTACCAAAAGTAGGGGATACAGGATGTCAGATAAAGTACGGTCTTATATTAAGACCGAGGTCAACAAGATGTTAGATCTTGGGGTGATTGAACCCTCTAGTAGTCCTTGGTCCAGTCCTGTGGTTCTGGTTCCAAAGGCAGGCACTTCTGAATTGAGGTTCTGCGTGGATTACAGGGCTCTGAATGCTGTCACCAAGACAGATGCCCACCCCTTGCCTCGAACAGATGAGCTGGTGGATACTTTGGGTGCCTCCAAGTACCTCAGCACGTTTGACCTTACTGCTGGCTATTGGCAAATAGCTTTAGCAGAACATGCCAGGGAGAAGACAGCATTTTCGACGCCAGACGGCCTTTACCAATTCCGGGTAATGCCGTTCGGGTTGAAGAATGCACCTGCCACTTTCCAGAGGCTTGTGAATCATGTGTTGAATGGGTTGGACGAATTCTGTCTTGCATATCTGGACGATATAGCAGTTTTCAGTGCCACCTGGGAAGACCATGTGAAACACCTCAAGATTGTGCTCCAGGCTCTTCAGAAAGCCCACTTGACCATAAAGGCTAGTAAATGCCAGATTGGACAAGGCTCAGTGGTTTACCTTGGACATGAAGTAGGTGGAGGGAGGATACAGCCTCTACCCAGTAAAGTACAAGCAGTACAAGACTGGCCTACCCCCACTACGCAAACCCAAGTGAGAGCCTTCTTAGGACTCACGGGGTATTATCGCAATTTTGTGGCAGACTATGGCACCATAGCTGCTCCTCTGACTGCCCTCACAACTCCGAAGAAACCCAAGAAGGTAACTTGGACCGACGAGTGTGAGAAGGCCTTCAATGGCTTAAAAGACTCCTTGTGCCAGGCCCCTGTGCTCAGGGCCCCTGATTATCAAAGACCTTTTATCGTGCAGACGGATGCCTCTGACACTGGGATAGGAGCTGTACTATCACAAGTAGATGAGAAGGGTAAGGAACACCCTATCGGTTTTATTAGTCGCCAGCTTAAGGACAGAGAGCTCAGGTGGTCCACGGTAGAGAAAGAATGTTTCTCTGTTGTGTGGGCCCTAAGGAAGCTGAGGCCCTACCTCTATGGGACCCACTTCACTGTGCAGACTGACCATAAGCCGTCAAAGTGGCTAATGAACATGAAGGGGGAGAATCCAAAGTTGCTTAGGTGGTCCATAAGTCTTCAAGGCTTCGACTTCACTATTGAGCATAGGCCAGGTGTCCAACATAGCAATGCTGATGGGTTGTCCAGAATGTTTAACCGACCTGAACAAGAGACTCATCCAGGGGTGGATTAGTTCCCCCTGTCCATAGTCTGGGAGGGGCGAGTGTTAGGAAAGATTTCATAATTGTAGGGAATTTTCCTTCCATGTGGCAACCCCAAAACTTTTTGCTATTGTTTTTAACCGTGTTCTTGACTTTGCCAGAGAAGTACAGCCTTCTGCCGCACTTCTCTGGGCTTTCGCTCCTTTCTTACGGGGAAACTGACATGCCCTTAAGACAGTCAGTACCGGGGAACGTGGTTTCCCGTAGTTTCTTCTATCGTGTCGCAGCTTTAGTGCAACACGACACAAGAGGGCACTGTAAGCTAAGTTACAGCTCTCTTGGGTCTCTAGCCTTCTACAGGCCCTAGATACTCTTTTAGGAATGTATTTGATCGGTGCAAGTCATTCAGGGACTCGAATGGTGGCAGCGATCGTATTGTTTATTTTGAGCTCCTTTTGGCGTTCTGAGCACGTTTTTGCACTGAACCCAAAATGGTGGCCTGGCTCCCAAAATGGCCAGGCCGCGAGGCTCCTTTGTCTTGTCCACTGACCGTCTTGCTCCCTTCACCTTCCCCAGGTCCGGCGACCCGGGGCCTTCCTTATTTGGGCATGTACTTTCCCGCGAAACGTGGTTGCTTTCGCGGGCTTCTACATGTCGTTTGTGTGCCTCCAGGGTGTGGGCTGGGATGTCTGGTCCCAATACACATCCTGGGTGCCAGAGAGTCTAGGGTGGTGTGAATGCCTGGGACCACCGTGGTCCGTGATTGGTCCACGTATGGTATGTGTTTTGATGAGCAGATCTCCCATTGGCTCCCCTCCGTTTTGGCGCGAAGGGAACCGTGGATAAGAGGGGGCTGGAAACACCACTACCATGTCGATCTCCTGAGTTCTCACGAACGAAGGAATACAGGAGCCAAGTATCCTGCAACTACGAGGCTGGACCGAGGAATCGCTGGTGACCCGCTGAAGGAATCCTCCTTTGCACTGCTGTCGTCCGGAGAGCCCCTGTCCTCCTTTGATCGAACCAGAAGGCCTGTACTGGTGCTTCGACCTTTGGAATAGCAGGAACAGCTATTCCCGGCATCTTCAACCATCTCCTGCCAAGTAAGCCTTCGGAAGCGTCTCTGGGCCATCCAGTTGACTGACCAGCTTACCAAGGAGTTTGGCTCTGCAACCGCCGCCAGGTTGTGTTGTATTGCGAGTCCTTGACCCTCTCCCACGCTTCGTATGCTTGGCGTCCCCAGGTCTGAAGGGAGGAGGGTTCATTTGGCTCGAATACACACGGCCGCTCCGTTGTCCTGTGCGGCAACAAAACTGTGCTGGTTTCGTCGATTGGGACGTCTTTTTGCTCTACACGACTACAAAGCGTCTCCTGCTCTTCTGAACCTGCCAGCTGCTGAAACTATCGTGGAGAAGCCTGGGTCTGCTTGCTTCGGGGACCGGTGAGTAGTATATCTAGGATCTGGTCGCCCTCCTGCAGTATCCCATTGCTTTTCCCTGCTGTGTAAAAACAGCACCCTTTTGCCGCGCTCGCGCTCTGCTTCTGCCCGCTGTGGAGGCTGCGCTTGAGTTGCGGAACCTGTTCTTCTTCTGCTGTGCACTAACCCGAACTGCCTGACTTCCTCCGAAGAGCTTCCCCTTTTGCCCGTTGGCACCGGCGTGGCAGGTACTTTGAGCACAAGGCTCCACTCTTCGCAGGGCTCGGACTTCCATCTAGTTAGGTGCCTCTAAAGGCGAACTGAGTCAAAAGCATTATCGCACTGCCTGTTTTCCTTCCCTGGCAGGTGGACTACATATTTCGTGCTTTAAACGCTTGCGACTGTGTATTTGTATATATATTGTGTTGATATGGTATGTGTTGGTTTAATATTGTGATATTGTGATTTTCTCGCTACGGTCATTATTTTAAAGGCCTTAAAATAAATGTGTATCTATTTTTGATATAACAACTGTTTGGAGTAGTTTGTAAGCGCTCTTGCTTTGTGTGCTCATTGCGGGCTTTCAGTCACCCTCACCCCTCTTGAGACCTAGTCTTGACCGCCGCGATCGCTACCTTGATTGGTCTGGCTTGTCCAGAGGTTACCCTGTTCCAAGTAATTAGGTTGGCCTTCTGAACTTCTGCGCCACCAGGACAGAGTTCAGAAATCCGTCTTAACAATGGTTTATTGCATGGTCCATGAATTCTTTGCTGTACAAGCGCCTTACCAATGCACAATGAATACAATTACTCTAAAATATGCAAGAAGCACCCCAACTCCTGTGTCTGCTTGATTTAAAAGCTCATACTGTAAAATGTTTTCACAGACCTAGAAGTATTGATGGGTGGGTGTTTATATGCTAGATCGGTGGTTTTATTTTATTTTAATTTTTGTTCAGCGCAAGCCCTACCCAGAGAGTCTCGGAGCGCCTTACAAGATTCAAAGGTCGAAGTTGGGAGGTGAAATAGAAGTTAGAACATTTTTTCGCATAGGAAAGGAAGATTAGGATAGACGCATTGTAGCATGGGAGGTGGAGGAGCAGGGATAGGTATGGGGCAGCAAGCATGTTTCTAGGCTCTTCTGAAAGTGGTGATGGAGGGTGCAGGGCGGATGTGAAGTGGTAGGGCGTGTCCTGCTCTGGGCGCCAGCTGGATAAATGCTTGTTTTTGTGTGAAGAGTGGCATGTGCAGAGGTGCTGGCTTGCTTGTCTGGTGTTAAGAGTTAAAAAGATTTAAGAGTGTTCAGCCCTTTGACGGGTGCCCTTCCAGTCTTTGAGAGACCCAAGTGGCGTGAGAGTCAAGAAGATCAGCCGCACCTGAAAGATATTTAGAGAAGAAGTTAAGACTGTCAGGATTGCAGGGAATTGTTTCAGGCCTATCGGCGGCTCAGTTACATGCACTGTTCAATAATGCACCAAGGAGGGAAACAACAAGAAAAGGAACCAAGGCGTGATTACACATCATTATAGTGACAGGGGAAGAGAGCTGATCAAGTCAATCGGATCAAAGATAAGGTTATATGGGGGGCCAAGTCAATGGGTACAACCCACAGTAGATGGATGCAGAACAAGTGCCTTGAAACTCAAAGGTGTGTCAGACGCTAGGGCTGAAGAAGGGCACTCAGCCCAGATACTGAAAATGCAGAAGATGTAAAGTTTGGCATGAGACAAGGCCTAAACTGATGCCAGGGCTACTATGGAGTCGGCAAACATTCAATCCCGGGCCATGGCCCAGTACATCCCTATCATGGTAATGGTTTCCTCAGGCGACAGCTGTATCTTCAGCATTCATTCCATCACGGGGGAGTGAGAGACCTGGATGTCACACATGTGTAGGTACTCTGTAGATGAACGCTATACCGCCCCCCCCCCCCCAGGAGAGGTGGGTCGATCCTGGTGCAGGATTTCAAACCGGATGGAACAGCGTGCACTGAGGCCAGACTTAGTGTAGTGTAAGCCATCTTTCTTTAAGTCTAGCAATGCCAGGTCACTAGGAATGAAAGCCATCACATGGATGCAGTTGATCGTTTACAAGGGCCTGGATGTGTTTTAGAAAAAGCAGAGAGAGCGTCTCACTCCGTGTGGGATGAGGGTGTTCTCACAACCAATAGCTTTTCTTTCCCATGAACTATCATAGAAGGGACCACTATTTTCGGTTCTTTTACCTGCACAAACCCTCACTCCATCAGAACCGGTTACATTGGCCAAAGGTTCCCTGGTCGATAAAATACGTTTTTAACACCTTAGCAAATTCAGGACCTCACGTAAAGCAATGGGCCCTCGGGTGAAATAGGAAGCTAATGGGCTGGTTTTATGATCTAAAGAAAAAGGATGCAATGAAGGTTTTCCAAGGCAATGTGGTTGTATGATTGTAAGACAATCAGTTCATCGCTGTGCATTGCACTGCATGGACATATTTTCGCAGGCGACAATGGAATATATGTAGCACTCAGTGTGGAGATTTGGCAACATAGCGGAACATATTTAACTAGTACATATGCCGAATGAACCCCTCATGACGGAGGGCAATTAAGCCATTTAAGAAATAGACCTCCAATTTCCCACAGAAGCAGCATTCCGAGGCGGTGTAGACAAACCAGACTGCATTCGCCATTGCTAATGCCATTAATGTTGACGCACTGGTAGTTGCGACAGACTCCGTGCCAACCGTGTCACTGACAGACCTCCCAACAACCCGGACATTTTAATAAAGGTTACTAGGTTTCAAGAAGGCAAACGTTTAATAATAGTCCACTTATTGGTGGCCATCTTTCACCACTTCACTAGACGGGGGTTGGGAATGGCCACATATGGCTCTGATCCCTTGGTGTGGATTAAAGAACCTTTAATACGTGTAGCCTTGAAATATCAGCGGGATGTTTTCGTTTATTTTTGCAATAGTCTGTTTTATGGCACTGTTCAAATCAGTAACAGCAGAGCAAGGCACCTTAAAAAAACACAGTGGCCCAAGAGACGGCGACCGCACTCAGATCACTGATGCAAATGGCTTGGCTTGGCTTGCACTCCTCTGCGGCACCCCTAAAGTGCCATTTGTGAGATCAAATGGGCTTGCCATTCCAGCCAACATCACCATTACAAAGCGATTATTGACGAACAGAGATTGTGCTGATGCCAGACAGCAGGTGCTATTAATGAACGTGGCATCTGCTCGATCTACAAACGGCGAGACAGAGACAGCTCCTAATACGGAAAGATTGATGAAAATGTGCTTGTGTTTACACAATTGTGGAACAAGAAAGTTGAATGAATTTTTAAAAAACGCAGTGCGTTGAGCAAGATGAGAGACTGAGGCATGCATAGTGTTATTTCAAGATGCTCAATGATTAGAGGTCTTGCTGGGGCATGGCCCATTCTAGGACTTGCCCGAGGATACCACTTATATGCAGGGAAATGGTTATTTCCATATGACTTCTTAGTTTATCATCTCAAATTACTTGGGTGCTCGTGGACCTACTCCTCCTGGAACATTAGGATGTTGGTTGCCCTTGCATTCTATTCCTCTTCATGATTTATCGCTGTAGGCCTGAATATAGAACACACTTCATCATCCAATTTGCTTCAAAACTTCTCGGTTGTGCTTTTTACCTTGAGGTTTTTTTTTAATTATACAAATTATTGTGCCTCATAGCGTGCCTCGAAATACTCGCACGCGCCACTATTTTATCCATCTGGTTTTCATACTTTAATCGAATTCCAGCTGTAATCATTGACATTTCAATTAGTACTGGTATGGATGTGACACCATATTGTCCCATTCATATGTCTAGCCAGTTGAATTGTGTTTGTATTTTCTAAGATGCAATGTTATTTTGAGCAATATTTTTTTATTTATTTAAAAACACTTCTTTAGAAAAAATTAAAACAATGACTTGCTGTGAGACTTTTGAATTGGCTAATGAATGTCCAATGCAACCATTTCACCTTGCCTTCCGCCAATTAAATTCCCTTTGCTAGAAGGCCAAGTTTGATTGATTCTAAGATGTGTGGGTGTGCCAGGCGATTGGTGGTTCCCTGGGCTAAGCACTGTTTTTTGGATGAGTGAAATTCATGCTGCTACACTTGTTCCTCAGAGGGACACTAGGCCTGGGGCTGTACGTACATAGAGATAATTGGAGATTTCTACGATACTTAAGGGACTTTCCTATCTCCTGATGAAGAGATGATCTGTGAATATCAGATATCAGAATAACAATGATGCCTCAGAAAAATGAGTGAAGGTTTTTCTCAAAATGTATCAGTATTTGAATCTTGAAACAAAGTGCTCATAAGTGCTGCGACACTGAATGCTGCCAACACTTGACCAGTGTTCCACATTAAAACACTTTCTCAAGGCACTATATACTAGTTCTGTGATAATAATATAACGTGATAATTGTCCTAGGATAGTTACACAGATAATAATGAACAAGAGTGTGGTACATAAAGAATAGTGTGCAAATTGTATGTAAAAGTAAGCGTTCACAAAGAAATTGGTTCCAAGTAACAAAAATAAAAAATACATAAGATAAGGGGAGATAAAAAAAAAACAACAAGTGATGAATTGCAGACAAACATTTATGATTAGTATTTTGAAAGTAAACAAATATTACAGGTGCAAAATATCAATATTTACAACCTAATCACATGTTCGTAACCTAAATTCAAGTTAGTGAAGACTGATTCAAGAGGCAATAAGAGCTTACATTTTTTAATAGGAGTAGAAGAAAAAAGGGTGCACGATCGAATAGTCATCGAAAGGTTCGCCAATTAGTGTAAATGCCAAGTTTTGTTAAATAATTGTATGATGCACGTGGAGTCCCAACAAATATAAAAGGTTTAGGTGTAAGTTGAGATGGATAATATAGGAGATAATAACCTAACAATATCAAGGTACCTTCACCTCTAGGCTTGGTTGTTAATCATTGATATCCACAAACTGCCCAGTGTTTGTAATGAAATGGACACTGACAACCTAGAGGCAATAGAGCAAAAAGGGCGACATGAGACTGCATATGTTACAATTCTTTGTAAAAGGCGGAACGTTACACTGTAACTCAATAATACTGGAACGTGAAGTGTTCGGAACCCAGTGGGCCACGCTTTCTGAAGGAACAGGTCTTTTCTGGAAAGCAATTGATGGACCCCGTTAGCCAAGCATCTGTAATTGGCAAGACGTTATGGCAAATTCAGGGGCTGTAAAATGATGTGCAAGAAGGACTGTCAGCAAGACGTGTTGGTGACGCAAAGATAGTAAAATATATAATGGCGTAACTTTGTGAACGGTTATTAGCTCACCGGTCAGCTCACTTATTTGCGCACTTTCACATGCAGTGTAAAAATCGGACATTTGCAGTTTACTGCATTGTGTTGGGCTTGGAGACTGCCATATTGATGCACATTTCGCATGGTCCTCAAAATGGGACCGGCGGAAAAGTGGGCGCATCACAAGGAGAGGTGCAAAAAGCGAACCCCATATTGGTTGAGTACTTGTGAATGCTCCCATTAATTGAAGGTAACAGTGTGAAACGTGTCGCTAGATATACCAGTTATTAAAAGATAAAATGATTTTTGAGGCATGACCTGCAAAGAAGTCCTGGGAAATAAAAAGTTAGAGATGACAAGAGAATGAACAAAACAGGATGAAGAGCGAATTGTTAGAGTGGAAATACATAGTTTCAATTCTAATAGGAAGCAGGTATTTCATAACACCGAAGAGTTCCTCGCACCTGGTTACTGTCATGTATGCATATTAGAACGCATACGTAAGGAGAACGTGCAATTGAACCAATTAGAGTGGCCCTGCACCTGTCAGGTGGTACAATCTTAATGAATAACACGTGGTCCAAGTTTTTGGTTGATATGCCTCTGATGTGCATGTTAGTGCAACATGCCCAACCCCAACGCAACTGTACTTCTTGGAAACATCCAGAGAATGGCTGGAGACCTAGGTGTTATAGGTTTAAGACTTAAGTACCATGTTGGCGAATACCGTTCTATGCATATCCCCCTAATAAACGTCACTGAAGAAAATCGGATAATCAGTGCTCTGGAATTTGCCCTGCAATCGTTGTAATTCGGAGGCGGTTCTGGCTTCTGTTTGATGCACAGGGAGTTCTCACAGCCAGCAGCTGGGCCTTCTGTTGCCCATGTAGCAGCAGTCTGCATGATGTGTGCCCTCTGGGCACAGCAGCCTTTGAGCCCACAGACCTGGCGTACTTATGTATCATTAAGTTGATAGGACATGCAAACGCAGCCCCATTTCTCGCATTCCTTCAGTGCATCGCTGGGGTAGAATGCCCCTTCGCCGAGGTTTATGGTGGGGTAAGCAATGCTTTTTGGTACTATTTCTCGGCGACCATCTGAGACTAATCCAGCAAAAACGGGGACGAACGCATTTGAATTCTCGGGATGGGTTATCGACATTATGCAGACTGTGCAAGAACCACTGTGGAGGCAGGACGGACAAGATGGCCCTCGTCTTGCATTGTGTAACGTTGTCATTTAGGTGGGGAGACATTTGCTTCATCAATAAACAGCAATGGCAATGATCATTTGGCCTACATCCTACCCATGCACCCGTTGCATTTTAGTCACACCTGCTACATAACAGTAATTCCGATTGCCATTCCTTTCATGACATCCTTCCTGGAGACACATTGCAAGTATCAAAGTTTGCAAGTGGTCTTTGTACATTTTCCGTGTCAGTAGACCTAATCTCAGATTTTCCATCAACCTAGTAAAGTTACGCGTTTGGCGGCCTTCTCCCAAGCCTGACGTTGATGCATCTAAAATGGTAGCCCCATTGGCTATCACAGTGGCAGGGTGTCCGTTTACTCTTTAATCAGAATTGCAGGTTTATCCTTTGCCTCTGTGGGTGTCAGTACTGAAGCAGCAGCGTCTTTCTTTTATTTTTATTTTTTTTACAGGCTGAGACTAGAGCTGTGCTGTGCAAGAAGTGGCATAAGATATACTTGCCAGATGGAGTCATAAGATTTGTTACACTTTGTTTAACAGGCTTGGCCATTGGGGGATTAGCATCAGCTGTGGCATCTCCAGGATATTGCATGCATGTGCACGTTGCATGATCCTAAGCTCGTTTAGGCCATTCAATAGGATGATAGCAAATGTTGCAGGGCTAGAAAGCATTAGCCCACAGTAATCCCCTCTACAGACCAGTACTTAAAATAGCAATAGTCCTGGAGCTCCAAGCTTCTTAAACGCAGGCCAGGCGGGATCCCGCTCTACCAACGCAGGTAGCCCAGCAGGCTCTTTCCATTACCCATTGGTTTCGGCTAATAGCAGTGGGAGTTAGTGATCAGGGCAGAATCAGACAGTGTCTCAGGGTGAGTCCCCAATGTAACATATTCCAAAGTGTTAATCCAAAGTAGCCTCTTAAAGCCCGATTAATGGAATTTTTTGCACGGTGCAAAGTGACTTTGCGCTGCTGAAAAGTGAGTTTGCACTGCCAACACAAACCCTGATTCATGGAACAGTGCAAAGTGTCTTTTTGCTGTGCAGAGTCACTTTGCACTGCAAAATACACTTTGCACAGTTCCACGAATCAGGGGTTGTGTTGGCAGTGCAAACTCACTTTTCAGCAGCGCAAAGTCACTTTGCACCGTGCAAAAAATTCAATGAATCGGGCCCTTAATTGGGATTGGTTTGGTGGGAATAAAGATACTGGGCCCTATTACAATTTTGGATTCACCACAGGATTACAAGTGGTGGTAGGCGGTGTAAATCCCTATTACCGCTGGTGGTAATTCCACCGATTTGGCTGTTTTTTGGCAGTAAGGAGGAGGATTTACCTCCAACATTTTACAAAGTTATCACTGCATTACCACATTTTATTTCTGCACCACCTTTCTCGTAATGAGGCCCACTATCTTCGTAAATGCAGGAACATAAGCTGTGCAACTGCACAGAAAGGCGCCTGCCTGCCCCAGCCCCACACACACACGCCACTTTTGCCAGCCATGCAGCCAATTTCTTCACACGTTTTGTTGTAGTTTTCTTCACAATGTACAAATAGACCGGCCTAGCCATCAGTAGATTGCAAGGCGATCTTTAGGAGTCAGTAATGCAGCGCATTTCATTAGTAATTATTTCATCAGTGTTCACACACGTTTCCACATGGGGTTGAGCAAAGAGACGAGCAGAACATGCAAGAAAGGAAATGGCGCAACACATACTCCGACGTGATGCTCAAACGCCTTTACAAAAGGTTATGTTTCTCTAAACAGCCGCGTGTAAATAGACCGGCAAGAAGGGAGGTGTTGAAAAAACCCTCACACTGAAGGGTAACACTAAGGCGACAGTTCCTGTCCCCTACCAGACCTGCACCTTGCTGACATCGCCTGCACGCCCTCTTATTTGGCACATGCAACCTTGGGTTTTCTGAAGCCGCGCCCACATCCTGTTTTCCTGTGCTCGGTCAGGTCTGAATGGGGAGTGTGCTATCATTTTTTTCTGCAATTGCTAAGCAACATGTGAGCAATTCAGGTAGTCAAGAGGGGAGGCAAATTCCTGTCAGAAAGGGACAGGTTCGCATGGAACGGAAAGCGCAGCGGGAAACAGCAAAGGACTGATTTTGCCGGGATCCTAAAAGCGGGCCAGAAGAAAAATATAAAGCCGGTCCCCTCCTGCTCACGCCATTTAATGCTGGGATGCAAGGATGCTCTGATCCCATTAAAACAAAGCGCTGCCACCTGCCACCAACTGTCTGTTGCATAGTCCCTCACCCCAAGGAGGGAGGAGACTAGAGCGTTGGGGATCCTGGAGGCTAGGAGCAGTCCCCCAGGTTGTACACGCATAGTTCCCCAGGGCCCCCAACCCCGTCTCTAGCGTTTCACTCTTCAACAGATCCTAAGTCCGAGTCCTTTGGTGGTACTCTCAGTTTGAACTTGTACCCATGCTCGTTTCGATTTTTTTGGAAACACCCACTTTCCTTGTTTTGAGCATTTATTTTGAACAGCCCTTATTCTCGAAATCATTACAACCCAGGCGTTAAGGGGTTAACGGCGCCGTAAAAGGTGGCGGCGCTGTTAAACCCATAACGCCTGATTACGAGGTCCCTTTGCGGGTTGGAGACTTTAACGCCTGCTTTTTGCAGGCGTTAAAAACCAACCCGCAAAGGGACCTTGGTGGTAAGTACGGTGCCGCAATTTGCGGCACCGTACTTAGCACCTTCCCCATTTCCATTGAGCCCTATGGGGCAAAAATGGGAATGGGGAAGGGCCATGGCGGCATGGGGAATTACCGCCCCGCCAACCTCGGAATGGGGCGGTAATTCCCCATTCCGCCATGGCGGAGTCGGTAAGTTACCGGCATGCTCCAACGCCAGGGTCGTAATGAGGGCCAAGGAGTCCACAAACAATTACAACACCCTGATACTTGAAAATGTCTTACCTGCACAAGACAACCAGACATCTTTGTGTAGTGCCCTACTTCACATCACAAATGGTTTTACCTTCTGAATAAAACGTGCAAGTGAGCATGCATTACACTGTTTCAGGCTCATGTGGTGCAGCCATTTACTCTGGAGAATAGGCAGAATGACTCGGGCGTCGGAATGCGGTTCTATGTGATTTTAATTAATAAAATGACAGAATGATTTTTCAACAACACTTTGATAATGGTAAAATATCGCATTGTGGTATTTTTTTTTTTTTTTTTAGTTGTGCCTCCCCCTCCCCACCAGCTTTATTTCTCCCTCATCATGTCAGAGATAGTGTGATGAAAAAAGCTTTGGGAACCAGTAAAACGCCAAAATAAAAGTGACCAATATGTATTGAATCATTAATGGACCACAATAGCCTCAACTGCGATCAAAGGTTGGTATGTGACATAGTCATATTTTCGTTTGTGGTTATAAAGGATATGTTTGCAATTATATCAAGAAAAGTATGTTTAGTGGATGGATGGTGAGCAGAACCGTAGGTTATGGAATGTGGCGGTTTGAGAGAAAGGGAAGTGTAGATGGTTAGAGCGGTTGAGTGAGCATTGCACAGGGAGCCGATGTTATGTCACCACTGTGTCTGCTTTCTGATGAAAGTGACTCCAGGACAGAGGGTGCTTTGTTTCCTGTTTCGAGGTGCAATGTCACACTTGTTCTGCAGGCTGAATGGGTGGCCTGCTGCCATCCCAGGAACTGGATGGGCAGCTCTTGTGTTCAGTTTGCTGGCTCAGTGCAGCCCATAGGTAGGAGGCTGATCTGCATAGCAATCTCAATTCACTTTACAGAAGAACAGAATTTGCCTTCACTACATAAGAACCCAGACCACTCATTTTGCAGGTTTCAGCCGCGTGTATTCCCTGGAACCTCGTTTTCCCCCCTGCAGTTTCCTTTCACACTCCCTGCATATTCCCATTATCTCTAGAACGTCCATGTAGTTTCCCTTTCCCCAATTCTCCTTTTGGTGCCTTGATTCTACCACCGTTTTCACAGTATTTCTAGCACTGGGAAACGCAGCGGGCTTCATAGGACTGGCGGTGAGAGGTGTTGGAGACACTCGCATCATCCCTTGCTACCAAGCACTCGGGTGCTCCATTGCTTTCTCCGGCAGCAGCAGGTAACCCGCTGGAGAAGTGTAATGGCGGAAATTGGTAGTGGATCACCTCCAGGTTCAAAGCAAGGGTTCTCCTTCGTAGCACAATGAGCAAACACTGACCACCAAAGAATGTCCTTGGTGAGATCAGATCGGGGGGTTGATTGAGACTAAATGGTTAGTACAGAGATTGCGTCTTTAAGCTCTAGCTACAACTGTGCCAGATAAAACTGTAGTGGTGTCTGGCCACGGAGGCTTGTTCTGCAGCTAAGTACTGTGCCCAAACATAGGTTTACCAGAACAGAATCTGCAGAGGAGAAGAAGTTGGTGAAATATTAGGGGGCTTCGGTGCAGACAAATAGTCCATAGGCAAGGTTAGGATAGGGAAGCATGAAGAAGGGTGGGTAGTGTTTCGGCGTAAATGCATATTAATAATAATGTCTTGATATGACTCGGTGGAAGCACACAGGAAGAGAGTTGATATGATGTTGTGTAGAATACTTTTCTAATGACAAAACTTGATGGTGAGAAAGGATCACCAAGCATATAGTTTCCAAGGTCACGATTTGCCAATATCAGGCAAAAACAGTTGCATTACATGTTTCCTTCAAATTCAAAAAGTCTGATTTTATTTTCACATTCTACTTCAGGATTACACTAAAATATTTAAAAAACCCATTTAACTCCCAAACAGGATGATCCTGGGAATAAACATCATTCTACTTGAAAAAAGGGGCATTTCTGAAGCGCCAATCATGTCATGGTATAGAAATGTTACCTACCAAATTCCATGAGCAAGTTGTGGAAGGAGTAGGAACTACGTTCAATATGGGGTAGGCAGCCTACAAGGGTACTGCTAGAGGCATACAGCAGTGGTGGAGTGAGAGTCCTCGACTCCCCAATGTGTCTGCTGTGGGGTGACAGCATTGGTACCACTGTCCCATCGAGAAAGGGACAGCGAGAGGGAAAGAATCAGGTTAGTTGGACCAGTAAGATCAAGGGGGAGGAGAGTGGAGAAAGTGGGAGAGAGAAAAGAGTGGAGAGGAGGAGCCAAACGCCTCTACCGGATGTCCTGCCACTATTTTGCCTGTATGTTGGAAGCCAGAAATTTCTACATGCACAACGCCAGTGATGATAGCTCTACCGTGAAGAATCTTCAAAACAAGGTATCCATTGAGAAAACCCTATAAGGTGTATCCATGGTGAGATGCCAGTCTCTTGAGGGACATCCCTGAAGACGTATAAAGATGAATGAAAGAGAAGATTGGTGGCATCACACGAAGTGAAGATGAAGCACTAGGAAGAATGGCCAAAGAAGAGAATGTATAGACCTTCTAGAATTTGATGACGAAACAAAGAATTGAGTAACCTTTTATGTGCTGAATCAAGATTGCACATGCGAAGAGCACTGAAGAAAATGCAAGCCGTTTTATAATTGTACAGATACTATAATGCAAGTAGACTAAGTAATCATAAAGGCTGGCTATACATAGTGAATAGACTGCAGGCGGTGCTGGCAAATATATATATATATATGTCTAGAATGTTGATATTCAATGTCACAACTTTAATAAGCCAGGAACCATGAAGAGAAGAGCTGGAAATGTGGTGCAGCAGAGAAAACAGCCGAAGATCGAGGAAGGATTGAGAAGACTGTCTGGCCCAGTGTCCAGGGTTGGGGCAGCCAAGAACTGCTTATCTATTCGTAAAGATACAAAGAAGGTGAGAAGCAAGACAAGAACCTGTTAAGGTGGGACGGAAAGACACCATGGGTGCCAAGTTTTATTCATTTTATATTGTTAAATGCGAAAAAAAGGAGCTAAAACACAGTCTCCTGTCACATGGGGTGGATGGAAATAGAAAATGGGTAAGCAGCACCGAGATTTGAAGATAAGAATGTGCACGCACTCCCTTCTATTCTTAGGACCAGTGATACTTTGCAAGGCCAAGTTCAAAGAAAATTCAAATGGCAGAAGGTATGAGTGATGATGGATGATGGGCTAATTGGGTGGCATGGTCAAGTCCACCTACCAGCGCCTGGGGTACCAGGTTGCATGCTGCTAGCGAGTCGAATATTCCAGAAGGGTACAAACGTGCCAACCAATTTTAGAGGGCCATGTATTGAAGAGCCCTATAGTTTGAGAGCCAATGATATATCATGTATCTAACAAATGTCAATGATGACTTGCACTAGGGGTGGGAATGAGTGGTCCACCTGACTATAGAGATCCAATCACAATCCAACCCCCTACAGAAAGAATACCTAGATGTTCCCTGTAAACCAACCACAATACAAAATAAGTTTTAGTTTTTCACGTAGTATGACATCACATATGACGGGTTTTTGCTATAAAAGTGTTATTTTTTATGAAATGCATTGAGATTATGCTGTGCGACGTCCATTGATTTCCGTTGTACTCCCCGTTTAGACAATTGAGATTAAAACAGACTGCTTTGCCAACTTCCTGAGTCGGTCTTATTATTGGTGTAAGTGTTATTCTGCATCCTCATTTAAATGGGCCATAACGGTTCAAGAGAATCTGTGAAGTCAGCCAGTGACAGGAGTTCTAGAGTTCCTTAGAAATTACTCAGAGCGAGAGAGTTAAAGGCTATGTCCTTGTCCATATCAGTTCAGAAAGACAAATACAGTAGGGATTATGGTACATTAGGGTACCATTGGGGATACTGTGGGGTTAGGGACACCTGGGCTAGGGTGGAGGGAACCCACCAGAAGATCAAGAGAGCCATAGTCAGACAACTCCAAGGCCATGCCCCCATATGCTTATTGTTGACCCTGAATAAAAGAACCTTGAAATATATCACACTAGTCGGTCTGTAAATTCATCTGTTACAGTGTACAAACCACATGATTTTACAGACCTCGCTGTACTGATGTCGCAAGCAGCGGTTGGATTATTAAAGTTCAGGTAAAAACTAGGACCATGGGGGCTGCAGAAATGGCAGATCATGAGGAACACACAGTTGCATAACTGCGGTGGAGCCTATTGATAAAACGATGAGCATCAACGAGAACGTGGGCGAACCTAAAATCAACACAGGCAGAGAGAACAAAGGTCACTTCCAATCAAGGGCCAGGAATAGAGATAAAAGCGCGATGGAGAACAGGATACAAAAAACAGACAACCGCCGAGACCAACACAGAAAAAGAAAAGTTGATCCAGCATCGAGAAGTATAAGCAGGAACTGAAGGCATGGAAAATGAGTCCAAAACCTAGAAAAATGAAAAACACAAGAGCACAGGAAGGAGAGAACATTGTTCCCCTTCTTGCAGGAAAATGCACAAGAGGAGTGCAACGATGTGGCCGCCAACTAGACAAATGTCATGAGTGTGGCATTCATCCAGGCAATAGGTCTCTTGAGCTGACGACACTTAGCAAACTAAGACTGGCATACTTGAGACGATAGTGGAAAAAACATGACTCCAAGTCCCAGCATGCAAAGTGTTAACGACCAAAAAATAAGCACTGTAAGGAGGCCATTTATGATATGGCTTGAATTCACAACTAAGTAATGATTAGTAAAGTTAATGAATCATGACCTATTCCTGCATCACAATTCAAAGACTTTGTGTACCTTGTTGGGGGTATGAAACTGCCTATCCTGATCAATGCATATTCTGAAATGATGACCCAAGTGACGACCTTTAACTGGAATTCTAGATCAGGTATGGCCAGAGTGGGGTGTCCTTGTTCTAGTGGGGTCTCACCAAGCAATAACATCGGATGGTACCTTTAATGAGTTAACCAGTGTCTTGTTTTCAGAGCACGTTTAAAATGAGATACATTTAAGTGTACGACGATGCATATTGCACTGCATTGAACTCGAAAGGATTGGTGTGGATGTTAAAGGCCACATTACATACCTTTCAGTAAGCACAGGAGAACGAATGCCAACTCCTGGCTTGCAATGTTAGGGAACCACGAAATGTGCCCTCCGTCACAGGTATCAGTTTTCTAAGCTTGGAAAGTGGTCTGTGGGTAAGCAGCAGATTGCATTTTGGCCACAGCTTTAAGTTTGCATGCTCTGCCACCGCATACATTGGCCTATGCAAATTGCTGCATCATTGATACTAATATTCTCGCTGCAAGTCTTTACAATCATGATCTTGCCTTATACAGAGCTGATCTCTACAACATCTATTAGGGACCTTCAACCCCACCTCCTCCAGGGATTCACACATTCTGCTGAATAACATCTCATCAGAAACCTCTTTAGAACTAAGAAACAGCTTGTACATAGGGCCATTAACAAACTTAAGCCGTTTCCCTTCATTGAGGAAAGCTTTATCAAGGTGATATTGGCAATCAATTTCTTGGGAACTAAAACGGATAACAAACGTTGCCAGAAACCATCACAAATTGTAACCCACATCTTAGTCTAGCTACAGATGGGCAACGACTGTCTAAATCAAAAGTGCTGAACAAGGAAACCAACTTCAATATTGCAGGCGCCCTTTCCAGGTGCGCAAGAGCAACCTCAAGCATGCCTAGCAGATGTACACTTGCCTCTTTCGGGCAGGCTAACGAGTGAAAAAAGAAATAAATACATGGATGAATAAAATAGACAGAACCTTCTGAAGAAAAGGGCTATGTCCTGTGAATAATCCGGTCTGGTAGGAATTTAAAATATAGGAGTGGGACATTGCAAGGATCTGAACTTCCCCAGGTGCTAAAGCATAGGGCAGGCCACCTGGAATGCCCCCTTGCATATGAAAAGAAATTGATAGCTATCCCGGACCGAGGTGCCAAAGGCAGAGGGTTATGGCATTCCTACAAATTTAGGTACCAGGGAGAAAGAGTGCCATAGTAGAAGGGTGAGGAACCTCAAAACTATTGAGAAGCCACAAGGAGCACGGAACTATTCTAGCAAATGTCTCCTTATGGAAAGTGAACAGCTTTGTCCCACCTCAGTGGCCCTCAAATCGGCACACTGGAATGGCCACTTCTCATGACAATCCTGGCCATTGGAGACTCTGACTCTCAATTTCAAAATATGAAAGGAGTAATACTAGCTTTTCCACAAGGTGAAAGTGAAATGACAACAAAAACAAAGAAGGGTATTGAGATTGAGAGTCTACATTGGTTTTGCTACTTGAAAATACTGGAGCGCAAACCGTAATACCTGTACCTTGAAAGAGCACACAATGGAATATCATTGCCTTCCCCCTTCTGACTTTTAGTGGCACAAATGGAAGCAGTAGAAATTGAGGAAGGCATACAATATCACCTCTGTGCAGGAAATAGGCGTGGGTATCCAATCTAGACAATTTTAAACATTTTTGCAAGGGGGCAAATAAGTCAAGTGCCAGAGCACATTATACTAAATGGAAGCATATCTTGAGATCAAGAGGAAAAAATTAGTTCTATTTGTTAGCAGCTGTGCTCTTGAACCCTGGACCATGCACTGCTACCAGGGCATCAAGAATCCTCTCCGTCAAAGAGCTTAAACTGGAGCCCCAGGCAGTTTATAACTAGAGATCTTGAACAACATTCACTTGTCCAAATAGAACATGAGCGACCTGTCTGTTCACCGACCCTCTTCAACTTTAGGACAGGTGCAAACAATGACAGAGCCCTGGGCACTGCAGCACCCATTCCTGAGAACTGGCGTTCCATGTCAACACCACCGTGGAGGGGATGCAGGGGTAAAAGGGAAGGAGACAACAAGGTCTCAACCCAACCACCATTGAAGGGAGACCTTGAAGATCGGAGGTAATGACAGCAGCACTTTTAGTGCTGGGCGGAGAGGTACCAAATAAAGCATGATGTGGGACACAAATGGATGGAAACAATCCTTAGTTTATCCTGAACCATTCCGCTGAGGACCACCACTATCCTGAAGACCTTTTGTGGTCTATGGAATACATGCCAGAGCCGATCATTCAAATGTGGGGGATTACAAAACAGCTTTGAATGAGACCGAGGATCAGAGGAGTTACCTTTGTGAAAACCTGAGTAGTGGGATTGACGTCAAAGAAAAGAACTCAAAATGAGTACTGCTGATCTTGGACAGCCCATACGAGATATCGCCTATGGAGTGAACTAATCAGAATGTGAAAAGAAGCACCTGTCCTGTAAAAGGATCCCCAGTACATCTCTCTTGCTCAACAGCATGGCCTGCCTGATGAAGCCCAGCAGCGAATGCCTGGAATAAGCCTTGTTCAACAATAGAAAAAAAGGATGCACAATTAATTTCACAAATGGAAAAAAGGGTCAGATTTCCTCAAATACTAAATCCCCCTGGGATGATTTTTGGGAAGAAAAGCTTGCAAACGTACTACGAAACACTACAGAGATGAGGCTGTGCAGCAACAACCCAAAAGGGCAAAGAAAAGATAATACCAAAAGCTATTACACTTGGGGATCACCTGTCCTACTGTCATTGGACAGCACATTGACCCGGATCTTCAAGCAACCAAAGCCCTACAGCAAGGATCTATTACACTTGAGGGTCGCCCATCCTACTGTCATTGGACAGCGCATTGACCCGGATCTTCAAGCCACCAAAGCCCTACAGCAAGGATCTATTACACTTGAGGGTCGCCCATCCTACTGTCATTGGACAGCACATTGACCCGGATCTTCAGGACACCAAAGCCCTACAGCAAGGATCTATTACACTTCAGGGTCGCCCATCCTACTGTCATTGGACAGCACATTGACCCGGATCTTCAGGCCACCAAAGCCCTACAGCAACGATTTATTACACTCTAGGGTCACCCATCCTACTTTCATTGGACAGCACATTGACCCGGATCTTCAGGCCACCAAAGCCCTACGGCAAGGATCCCAGGTGGCCACCAACTAGCCATTGCAGACCCCATTGACACACAGGGAGCATGGCCCAGGGCCTACTGCTGCCCAGCAAAACCTGCAAGGTCGAGTACTATTGCTTATATCAGCTACTTCTGACTTCTTAACTAGCGGATTAGTATGAACTGTAAATTATGTGTCTATTATGTTAGGCATGTTATTACATGGAACATTATTCCAGCGCCTCATAGTGTGAGGTCACCTGCATGAAGCATTACACAAAAAACGTCTCCCGATTCAAAAATACAATTGCATTGTTCGTTTCACGAAAATGCAAAATATCTTCAAATACATTTCAACTACACGACTACATCGTTCTAAAATCGAGCGAATTCTAGATGTTTCCATGTGTAAGAGACAGGCTCAAGTAAAACAAAACTATCATGCCGTCTGACAGGCCCTCTAATGATGGAACACAGGGTAGGTGTGTATCAGGCAGGGCCAGGCAGCAGCGCCCATCATTATAAAATGCCAGCCTGATGGGGCTGAAAGTCCACACATTACACATTTCTCGGCGCTTGAACTTCCCCGAAAAAGCTCCGTTTCATTTTCTCAGAAACGTCTGTTTTTCCGCTGCTTTCAAAACGAACTTCGAGTTGGTGGTCTTGTCAATGTGTAGGAACCATTCACACGCCCGCTGCTGCGCTGCACCAATTACTAGGAAAAGTGCTTTGCTGGGACCGCTGTGCGTAATAGCTTAAAGTAAATCACAATGGTTTAGTTTTCCTAACATAAAATAGCGGTGGTGCATGTTTCATTTCAGTCTTCAGCCGTAAGTGTTTTTTGGATAACAGAAGAATTGTTTTTCAACATTTTAGGATTCAATGACAAGGAAGAGGCAGCAGATTGACTTGACTCTGTAAAACCAAGAAAACGTGTGCATTTTACTTTAATGGACACTTCAAGAAAAGGAAAGACTAACACTGATCATGAAATGACTCTAAAGCACTTCATGCTGGATTACTCTGACTTCTAGGCAGTGCAGGGATCCGCAAAAGAGCTCTCCATGGATCGCAGAAATCCATTTGTACCTTTTATTTATCAGCCCGAACGAAGAAACCAGGCCATTTACCCCTGTTCTAGCCCTCTTCCCTTTCCATGGCAGCCTGCAGGAGTCGAGATGAAGGAACAGTGGCACTTGCTGTAAGGGAAGATTTCCATCTCGTGTAATTTTCCCTCCAGTTGTGTACCCCTCAACTTTTTTGCTTTGTTTAAACACCATAGTCTGACTTTACCAGAGGAGCACAGCCATCTGCTGCACCCCACTGGGCTTTTCTCTCACTTTGTTATGGGGAAACTGACATGCCCTTAGAGACAGTCAGTACTGGGAGACTTTGTTTCCCTTAGTCCTTGTTAATGTTGCAACTTTTCTGCAACATGTTGCAAGTGCACAATGTATCTTACAGTATGATGCACTTGGGTCTTCCTCTCATTTCTAAAGGCCCTAGATCCCCTCGAAGGATTTTTTAGGAGAAGTGCAGGTGTGCCTTAGACAGGGCTGGTGGCAGCTGATCTTTTCAGACATTTTTAACCCTTTCCTGACAGATAAACCGCGGTTACCACGTTTGGCACGAATAGTTGGCATTGCTCCAAAATAGCCATGCCCCAAGGTTCTTTGTCCTGCCCTTTGGCCATCGTGCCCCTTCACATTCCCCAGGTCGACCCAACCCGGGTCATTCCTTATTTGGGCATGCATTCTCCCATGAAACGCCAAGCTTTCACAGGCTTCTGCATGCCTCGTGTGTGTGTGTGCTTCCAGGATGTGGGCTGGACTGTCTGGTTGAAATACACATCCTTGGTGCCAGAGAGTCTGGTGTGCTGTGTATGCCTGGGACCACCATGGTACATGATTGGTCCACATATGGTATGCCTGTATGTGAGCAGATCTCCCATTGGGTCCTCTATATTTTGGCGCAAAGGATATTTTGGATAAAAGAAGGCTCCAAACAAGCATACCATGTCGATCTCTGGCGTTCTCACTGAACAAAGGATAGGATCCAAGTATCCTGAAACTAATAAGCCGAGTCGAGGAACTGCTGGTGACCCGCTGGAAGGTTTCGCACTGTGAGGCTGCTCTTGTCCGCTGGACCCCCCTGCATCTGGTCGTCCTAGAAGGTCTGCGAAGATGCTTCGACCAATTGGAATAGTGCACCTTTGCTCCGATACCACCGCCGTTTCGAGGAGGCCCTTTAAACTTGGTACATCGCAAGCTCTGTGTTCGCAGCACTCTTACACTGAATTTTGTACGCTTGGCGTTCCCAGGTCTGGAGTAAAGAGAGAGTGCCCGAACTGGAGTACACACGGTTACCGTGTCACCCACCCATGGTGACAAACTTTGCAAGCTCATTGCAGCTGTGCCCCTCTGTGCCCTGAAGCCTGCTACAGCGGAACTGGCCTCATCCATCCAACAGGAGTGGAGAAATCGCCACTGTCCTGTTTGGGAATCAACGCTGTAACCTTGTCGCTGAAAACAGCCGCAGAGCCGTGAGATTGCCGCATTTGAACCTGCAACCAAAGTGGACGCGACTGATTAAGTTTGGACCGGAGTGCGCTGTGGGTCAGTGAGTAATTGCAACCCTAACTGGTGGCCCCTAGCACATCCATCCATTTTTACATGAGTGGCCCGTAAGGGCCCCCTCTCCTTTCCACTGCTAGTGCGAACTAGCAAACTATTCCCAACTCTTGGAACCTGCTCTGCCCTCAAGGGGAGATCCTCCTCGAATAGTGGGAACCTATTCTGCATCACCTCATCTGCCTTCCTGAGCAGCTACAGCCCCCAAAATAGACCCTGTTTTGCTCATCTGCACTACCGCGTGCGCCAGCATCGCAAGTACATTTGAGCTCTAGGCCATTCTCATCTTAGGGATTGGACTGCCTTTCATTTAGGATTCTGTTTGATGCAGAACTGCCTAAAGACTGTTTGCACTACCTGCTTCCTTCCCTTTCTAGGTTGTGGACCCATTTTGTGCATTAACCTTTAAGGTCCCTTTGGTCTTGTATATATGTATTTTGATAGGATTGTGTTGGCTTGAAAGTATTACTGTGATTTTTTTTATTGTTTGTTGAACCTCAAAGGCCTTTAAATAAATGTATTTGTATTTTTTTAAATATATATACACCTGACAGAGTAATTTGTAAGTGTCATTTACTCTGTGTGCTCATTGAGGTCTGTCAGTCACCCTCATCCCTCATGAGACCTAGTTTTGACCGCCGCCATTGATTGGTCTGGCATGCCCAGAAGGTTACCTTGTTCCAAGAAACTAGGCGGGCCTTCTGAACCTCTGCCCACCAGGTCAGAGTTCAGAAATCTGTCTTAACACTTGCCACTGCCGAAATGAGGTAAGTGGGCGGTGGGAAGGTGGATAGAAATAAATAAAAGTGGTGGAGGGTGGGGGTTGGCAGCGGGGGGAACCGGCCATCAGGTGGCATGGAATGGAGCCTGAGATCTCCAGTTTCAGCCTACTTTCCTAGCAACCTGATTGGCTGGCTCCCACCACCACGGTGCTAATGGTACGTGGGTACTGCATTAAACAATGGCGTGGTGCCAAATCAGGGATTAGAACTCTCATCTCTAGGCTCAGGGGCGACACAATAACCCACAAGACTACTGAACTATATGATCGACATGTGAAATCTCTTTAAGCTTGTACTCTGCAGGAAGTATCAGGTTTTTTTCGTATAGAAGGTGTACACTTTTCATATTTTTCTTGTCACATTAAAGTAAGCCTTGGATTGTTTTCCAGGTGCTCATGAGAAATCTTCTGAGAGAAAATGTTCATGTGGGGCAGAGGAGGAGGAAAACAACCACTGCAGCCGCCCCCCACAACCCGCAATGGCTGGTCCACAGTAAAAATATCAATTTCCAGCACTGCTTCTCGGATGTGTGTGCCTGCATCTATATACACACACAGCCCGGCTTTCGCCTTTGCTAAAGTGGCCAGCAATTACAAGAGGAGAACTGGGACGTACTTGCAAGTCATATTTTTTTTCTTCTAAATCTGCCTGTAAATTATATGAAATAACGAGACTGTTTAGGACCTTTTTTCCCCTAAGCCATATTGTTAAGGCAAAGAAAGATTGACCGTGGTCCATGGCCCATGTTGTAGGGCTTTGCCTTTGATGCCTGACTTGCAAGGGTTTTTGTGACACGGCAGTCAAGGCAACACTCACAGGTGCAGGATCGTAAAAAGGTAAATCGCAATACCACATGATGAGGGAACGTCCACACACTATCTGTAAAATTAAATTCTTCAGATAGCCCACAGACAGAAATGAAAATGCAGCCCATAACTTTTTAGGGAAGGAATTTGCAAGGCAATCGTAATGGATTCAGTTGTATGTTCAAAATCCAGTGTTTGAGATTGGGTTTTGCCTCAGGTCAAAAAAACCAATGATACTCAACAATGTCAAGTCAACAGGAATGCTTTGCAGTTATGGAAAAGCACAGCCGTCGAAATGTCAAGAGTCCGAACAAGCCGGACTAAGAAAACAGCTTGCACCCAATGTTATCCAAGGAAGCTAAGGCAGGCTGAAGATGTTGCTGTGAAAAGAATTGCCAAACATTTATGGGAGAACAACAGTCGTGATGGAACACGAAAGGTGTGGGATATCTAGGAGACGACACCCAGCCAAGGAGGTTGATGCGAGGACACTGAGCAACGCTGCGGGAGTGAGGGAAACTAGCCTGATGCTCAGGTACTGTGCAACCAATTTGGCAGTGCAGTCTTTGTTGCCAAGCAGTTCAGCGTTGGCCCAGCGGTACATATGCAAATAAGCCTGTGATTCTTCCACCAACCGATGATGATGATGATGCAGGTGTCTTGAGTGGTTGCATGCTCAGGATTCCACCCACAGCCAGTCCTTTAAGAAGAATATGGGCTGTACTGACAAGAGGAGCCTTACAAGGTCAAGAAGGTACTTTTCAGGGAACATGGAGTCCGGGAGGTAAATAACACAAGGCAAGAGAACTGGTGCAGTTCCCTCTGGTCATGGAAAGAGGGCAGCAGTACTCTAGCATGAGTTGCAGATCAGGAGAGCTGGCACAGCAGAGCTTACAGCATGGTCCTTCGGAAAGTTCCTCTTCAGCTGGTTTGAGGCAAGTCCAAGTGATTGTGAAATGCATGGGGCAGAAACCACTAATGTTATAATACTCTTGGAGGCTGGGTGGACATACAGCATCCAATCAGATGCACTGCACAAGTCATGCATTTGTCAGCCATCTACTTAGGGACTGGACTCCCGCCACATTCAAACCTTCCAAGGCTTTGCCCAAGGCAAACACACAGTTTGTGGTCTCAGCACCATTCATACAGCCAGCTGTATCTCGTCATGGCTACTCTGAGCAACCAGCCTGGCATTTCAGAAGAGCCATGACAGTTTACTGACCAATACCGGCCGCCATGCTCACATGGCAAAACACAGGCTTCAGTATTTAGTTCCATTGGACTTCTACACCAGGGTGCCATTTTAAGGGGGACTCGGGAGGGTGCGAGAGGGGAAACAAGTTGTTGTCCCGTGCCCAAAAGGGTCAAATGCCAGTGCAGCGTTCATTTGCCTAAAGAGTGCTTCCACCAAATAGTGAGTTACACAACAACCCATGCCAACCCATGCTAGTGGAAAATGACTATACCTTATCAGTTGCTACCAATGGTAAACTGCGTGTAGTTATATAGATAGTGAGTCCTTGGGGGTGTGTGGTCTCATAGGAGATCGGTGAGACAGTGGGTCAAGCAAAAATGTCAAGGGGCACAAACGTGAACAGTCTAGGACTTACAGCCGAACGGAGATCTTCCATCACAAAACCAAGCTATTGTTCAGAGGGCAGTGGAGAATGAATTCAAAGGTGCCGGTAATTCCGTTTACCAACATGTTTCCGGAGCAGCAAACTACAAGTTTGCCATTGAGGGGCCTGCTCTACCTCCAGCCAATAGCTAGAGGTAAGTCAGGCACCCCACCGGCAAAAAACAGCCGGTATTACTAGCACCGGCATCACCGGTGCCGGTAATGCCTGCAATCCACCCATGGAGCCCTATGGACACCATGCATTGGGGATTAATTTACCCTTACTGGCACTCTGAATCTGCCGGTCATTCCGGCAGACCAAGTACCGGTAACTGTAATTCTGTTTGGTGGTATCCCTCCAGATTTACCAGCAGGATACCAACAAACTCAGAATTACCCCCAAAGCATCTAGGTTCACTCTGTGCATTTTATAACAAATAAACCCAAGCAGTGGCATGTGTAACCCACATAGAATCCAGGCTCCGCTGAACAAGTGGAAGGGCGCATGAGTGGACAAGTCACATGGCGTTAATGTAATGCACAACATGGGGTCTTGGACACTGTTGGAAGCAGTAAGAATGTGCAAGAGTCTGGCAGTCAATACACAGGCAAGACTCCAACACACAGGAGGTCAGCATTAGCAGCCAGATCCCAGTGCCCCAGGGAAATTGAAGGGTGACATCTTGCCACAACTCCACCCCGTGACCAGTGGACATATATGCTTCAACTGAGTATCTCTTTTTAGTTTAGGCTATTGGGTGGCGCTCTAAAAACCCAAACTATTGCATTAGAGAAAAGCTGGGGAGAAAAGGCATATGAGGAGGAACACACAGCTTGTAGGTGTTAGGTTATTTCCCCACCCATTGACTGCACATGGCCATGCTAATCGCTATGGTCATCCCCAGCCACTTCCTGCCCTCCCATTCCCAAAAACACATCTTCCTGGCATCTTTGAGCTAGCTTTATCAAGCCTTACCATCGAACTTTGTGCTCCTAGTGCCTGCAGGTTTTTCAAAGCAGTCTGAGAGTAAGTGACTTAATTGGAGCGGTAAACATCCTACTGGTGTGATAAACAATGTCAACCAGGTCTGCCTTCAGCCACTCAAATAATAAGCACTAGGCATGTCTTTCACTGAAGTCCTGTTAAAAACAAGAATTGGCAAAGCCAGCTGTTTTTGATTTGTGTATTAGGCATTTAGGCACTGCCGTTATATGCCCAGGTACTAGCACCATTTTGCAGCTGCTACCATTGATAGCCAGTTAATATCACTACGGAAGTGCCTGGCAAATCCCATGCCCACATAAAAGCCTGAATGGTTTACATTGCAGCTAATCCTGGACGTTATTGATTGACCTTTGCTCATTGATACCCAACGAATACTCAGTAATAACAACGTACAAAATATGCATTTAAAAATTAAAAAGAGAGTCTTCTAAAGCCTTGTGCACAGTTAAGTCTATAAGGTATAAGCCGCCTGTGCAGTGTGGCATCTCGTGTGCCTTTTTGCTGCCGCTAAGTAACCCCCATCGGTTCTGCTTCTCAACCGTGTTATTTCCAGGAAAGAGGTGCACTTGCCAAGAACTGATATATAGTTTACAAAAAAAAGAAAAAAAAAATCTTAGAACATGCCCGTGAGCCAAGTTCATACTTCTGCTCTGAGAAAAACACCTAAAGCGTTTCGCTTAAATGGTTAAAAGTTGCAGAATCTTTTTCACACGTGCTAAGGTCACACTATTATTAGAGGTGCCTGCCAGGCAGGCGACCTTCCTCTTATTGGCACATGGGAGAAGGAACTCCGGCTCAGGCAAGATCAAAGGCGTCTAAAGTAAGCAGCACACTATTTACACTGTGACGTGGCGGGTGCGGCACTAAAAAGGATTTTAAAAACAAGCATTGGCAAAGCCAATAGGTTTGGCTTTTGTTCAGGAATACAACAGATATGTTCAAAGCAATTTCAGAACAACACTACCTGGCGAGAAGATGGCAACTGGCGCAAGTGCCTCGGCGTATCATGGCAGTGCCTGGCATTTACAATGCATATTTCTAACAGAGGTTCAGCGCCAGGATGAGGACACATTTTTTATAAAATCAAGTGGCTGAAGACGGCCTTCATGAAGACATTCAGATCACTCCAGGAGCTTGTTCAGAGCTGCAATTAAGCCGCCATCTTTCAGAAGATAAAGATAACACTGGCAACTGCTTACCAGTACAGCTCTAGCTCAAATAGATCAGAGGAGTGTGTGTTTTGGGTGATTGACGCAGTTAGTGATTGGGAATGGCCATAGAGGCGAACAGGGCATAAGCCTTCAATGAGCTGGTAAAAAGCCAAGCAACATTAAAAGGCAATGGGTTCCTCTTCAAATCTCATCTCTTCCTCTTCAATGCTTATAGTGTCAGCCTATAAGAAGCTCTTACAACGCCACCTAACAACTAAAACTAAAACACGACAGATGAGTGCTCAATATTGCAAGGAGTGTGTCGAGCACCCTTTGCCCGCATGCCATAAACACAATACTCGACAACTTGCAATTTCATAGAGAAAACAACAAATCGACATTGCTATTCACTTCACAAATTCCACGCAACACGGTTTCTTTCCTAGTGCCCACAATACATGGGTAAACAGAATCTAACATTAAAATGGGCCCACATTCAATTTGCAGTGATTCAGGGTAGTGCTTGCCTCGGCCAACGTCATGCTGGACCATCAAATCATGTCAAGCTCTATTGATCACAGTGGTTGTGGCACCACGATATTGCAGGAATCTAGTGCACCACATCACAGTCAAGAGGCTCTTGGGGGAGGTTGGCGAGTATTGGTGTTGCTATTGGCCAGTATCGGTGCCGCAATTAGTGACTCACAAGTTGGGGGTTCTAGTAAGTCAATGCTGTTGCCACAGATTTTCCATCTTATATGGGAGACCACAAGAGGTCTTCTTGAGGAATTATGGGCCAGCTGATGACACACAAAATAAAGTTCATTTCTCGAGACAACTCTAAAGCATTCGTCACACTGCTGTCCAAAAAGCTGGCAAAACCTATGTACCACTTATGATCAGGGGTGGCTCATTCATAATGGGTGCCGGCCCACCAGTACGCTGGCCGATAATGGCGTTGCTGCGTCAGCCCAGTGGAAACACTGAGCACTCCTTCTGCTGCAGCTAAAGGAGTGCTCCTAGCCTGGTCTAAACAGTTATTTCCCCAGTGTGAATGTGCAATTGACCAGGCAAGGTCCGGGCGTTTAGCTTCCAGAGCCTTCTATGGCCCACTGGGGGCACAGGGAGGGACAATTTGCAGATCTCCCCCATCTGAATGTGCGTAGGAGGCACTCCTGCGCCTCCCTACAGATTCAGACAGATTGGGGCACTGACAATGGAGTGCATCAGCTCCTGTGTGCATGTGCAGGGACAAGAAAGTGCCCTTTGCTTCCTGGATCCTGTTTGCCCTGCGTGGGAGCCAGAGATCTTTCATGAAGACGCTGGCAGAGTAAAGTCCAGACTGCGGCTGCAAGTAGGATGAATTTTATTATGTAATGTGGGTGTAAACGAGTGAGTGTTTAACATATGGGTGCGTGTGAATGCTGTGTGTGAATGAGCAATTAAATGTTGTTAAATGTGTGCATGCATGTGTTTGGGCAGGTGTGCGAGTGGGCAGGGATAGGCGGTGGGCCACAAGGGAGGGAGGAGTGCAGCAACTACAGCATTTTTACTGGGCTTCTATGATAAAGCAAGCAGTTTTATTACGCAGATAGACTAGCATTTTGGTGCAGCCAGTATAGCTATTTCTTACTATGCAATGGCATTTTTTAATGGGCATCAAGGGTAATGACAACATAAGTGTTATTGCATGGCTAGACTGGACAACATTCTGCAGCCACTTTGGACAAGTGTTCTTAATATCACATGGCATTTTTAATGGCAAAGCCAACAGGAGAATGTTGTTCCGTGGCGATACTGAAATATATTGCCAGAATCACTGTGGACATTTCTTCATATTATTATTACTGGCATTATGAGCAAAGCATACACAAGTATGTTCTTAGACGGGAATACCGGCATGTATTGATGCAATCAGTGGATGGCTTAGCCAGCCTAAAATGTCTTTATACCAGCATATAGCATGAGCAAAGGCTTCATGGAAATGTGCTGGGAAATGCTCCTGTGCACTGTTGATGAATTGCATCTTTTGGATTACAATTACCCTGCCAAACCAATTGCAAACTGCCAGACCTTTTACACAATTCTTCATAGAAAGTGTGCTGTATAATGCCCAATTTTAATCCAGTAATCAATAGATATTCTTGGGTAGAACTCCACCCCCCGCCCCTCATGACTCCTTGGTTGATTGGGGCTCCCTCTCTATGCTCGGTCACTATAGCATATTTCTGGGAAATATTTACGCCTCTCGAATTAAAGAAATTCTCCGGCCACCACTGCTTAGGATAATATTCTCAGCTCACCTTCCTTAGTGATGTGCACCAGCCAACTTAGAATTTCCAGATTGCTTTCATCAACCCCTGGATTCAGACCTCCAGATAAGAGTTGTAGGCAGGAGTATTTTACTTCTTTTGAAAATTGAAAGTAAAGGGAATTTTGGGAGGTATAAAAAGCATTGACTAGAGTTTTTGTTTAAAGATGGTAGAAGGAGAAAGTTAATGCCACAGTACAACACTACAGAAACAAGAGAAAAAGACAAAACTACTTTTCCACCTTTGTACAGAGTCTCTAAATAGATATGTAATTTTAAAATAGATGTTAGGGTTGTAATCTATACTTTATATGATTTTAGTGATCCTTGTAAACTGATCTGCTTATGTTTAATGCCCTCTTACGGCCTTCTAAGGATGCCTCTGGGTTGCAAAGATCAATGGAGCAGAGAAAGTGGCATCAAGTGGCAGACGGCGGCATACTGTTACTTCCCATTTTGTTTTATTGAGAGTAAGAGCCTGATTTTCTGCAGTAAAACAGACACATACACTGCTTATCTGGAGGTCTGCCTGTACGCCTTTAACCGTCAGTACTCTATTCCCACTTTACATCGTAGATTACAGAAAATATTGAACAATCTCTGTTGGTTCAACCATGGGTTTTTTGCCCATCCCTTTGCACAAAGGCTTTCTCAGGGCATTGTCCAGGATCCGCCATTCGTCTTCACTGGCTCTCGGTGCTGCTATGAGTCATATCCGGGGTGCCTACTACAGAATTGAATCGAGGCTCGGCTCCTATCTCTAGGCTTCCCTGCGCATTACTTCCAATGTAGACCTAGCTAGATATTTTACATGGCCTCAGGGGTGTTGCTAAGTCTGGAAAAGACCTGGGGCTACGCTGACGTTGGAACTGTCGGAACTGGGGGCTAGCTAGCCTTTTGGTTGTAGCTCTTGAGATTCTATCTGGGGCTACAACCAAAAGACCAGGGGCTATATCCCCCTTAGCCCCCCCCCCAGCAACGCCTCTGCATGGCCTTGTGGAGTCCAGCCAGTGACTTTAGGGAGTCAAAGCCAAAAATGTGCCAAGCCCTCAAACTTGTAGTAACGATCAATGGGATCATGAAGCAGACCTATTTATTTTTGCAAGGCTTCAGTCACCATCCAATTACAGTATTCGGAATACAAAACCACCACTCCAACCAGAGACGCAATTGACATACCACCAAATATGTATCACTTTATTGATAGGTAAAGACCGACTGACATCACATATGTAAGTAATGGGAGGACCTTGACACGTGCAAATGCAAAAAAAAGGAAGAGACACCAGGTAAAAGGCAGGATTATGTTTTTTCTCCAAATGTTCCCATGCAAGTGTTTAAAAAGCCTATGAACGATTGTCCCTTGTTACCTTTAATGAAAATGAAGAGGAAATTACATTAACAAAATGAGAAAATAGCTAATCTGTAAAACTCACATTATTAACACTGCAGTGGTATTAAAAAAATGCTTACACATTTTATTCAGTCATATCAAGTGATCGAAATGAAAACGTAATTAGAAGCCATTGAAATACAACGCAGGTAACTTTCACAATTTAAATCTCAGATAGAAAGACATGTCCAGGATTCCATTTCTAAGGGCTAAAAGACACATTTAAAACATTATAGACTTCTAAAAATATAACCTAGATGGCGAGTCATTAGTTGTACATCAAAGAAGGTACATTTTCCAAACAAACTTCTGAAGCACTTTACTTCACGGACTTGTCCAACAGCAAACAGTGCAAATGATTTAAAGGGCTGGACCAGAATGAGAGGATGTAAGAAAACGTGTTAAAACCCCTGAGGTGGTGTGTTGGCTAGGTACTGCAAGATGGCTGCAGTAGACAGATTGTGGGTTTTTCCCAGTCCTGTGCATGCAATCTCATCATACGTCACCGCAAAGATGTAGTACCCATCTTGCCCCTGACTTGTCCGGACACACAGTTCTATTGGTGGTGGGATGATCTTGTTCTTTGTCCTGAAGAACTAAGAGCTTCCACACTTTGGACTGTCTTGCTGGTATGCTCTTCCGTAGGGCAGATTAAATATACAAACTCAGCTAAAATAATATTCTTTTTGCATACCTACCAGGGTAATTTGTTACACACCCTGGAAGGCCTTATGTTGCAGGAACTATGGGTAGCCTGTAAGAATTGTTTTATTTTGATGTGATTAATATGTTATCCCTTCTTTTGCACTTGATGTATTTGTGATGAATGTTCTGTTTCTCTTTATCTGTTCAATTGCTCTATTCTACTTATCTTTTGTTTTAGAAATTGTGTAAAATCTGAAAAAACTGGGCTTTTAACAATACATTTATGGTTAGCATTTCTCAGACTTCTTCCTTGTTGTATCCTTAGTGATTTGCCTCGCAAACACTAGCCTTTAAACTACTATGGAGATTTAACTTGAATGTTGGACAGAATTTGGGACTGTCTCGAGTGTGAGTACCCTTTTGTCGGTTTTTGTAAATACTACATACTTTGCCCCCACTCACACTTGCACACAGGGGCTCCCCTATTGTTGGTTACATTTACTCGTATGCTCTTCCGGCTGCGAGTGCTGGTGGCAGTGTTGGTGGTGTTGCGGTCACACCCTAATGTTTTGCACTTACAAATCTGACAGGCTGTCTTTGAGAGACCCTGTACAAAATGTGAAAGAGCAGTTTTGTCCTTTCCTCTTACTTCTGTAACTCTGACATCAGAATTCTCATTCTCTTCCTGCTCAGTATCTTTGGTTTCCAAAATCATGTTTTGGGGCCTGGACTCAGATGGGTCACCACCTTTACCTTAATTATTTCATCCTTACCTTCCTACCCATTAGTAGATGCGGATGGGGGTGGAGCTCTGCACTTGCTTCTCCAGTAAATACAATCTCTAACCCCAAACACTCTTCTGCCCCAATGACAGTGGGCAGAACCTCCTGGCCATCTAGGTGTGCCAGGCATGTGGGCATTCAAAATGGTCACTTCTCCATAGCCATGTTACAGACTAGGTGACAACTTTGGAAGAAACAAGTATTTGGTCTAGGCGCTAAAAGATGGGACACTGAAATATGCTCACCTGCCTGCCTCCAAACAATTCTGTGTTGATCAGAATGCCACATACGTAGAGGTTGTGCAAGGTGGTCACTGGGATGTACTAGAGCCAGTAGCAGCGACAAAAGGTGGTCTGTCCTATTTCAGTTTCCTACTACTCCCTCACTGCTCAATCCAATTTGAATGTTCCACCTCTACCTTAATTGCTCCAACATCTCTTGCTTGTCTCTGCCTAAAAGACTGATTCACCTGCCCTATTTATACTATTTTGGCCCCAGCAACCTGAAACACAACCGCCAATACTTTGAGAATATTTGCAACAACTCAATCAATCAAACGTGTGTATTACTGCAGTGTTTTTCTTTAGGTCTGAAACGTTTCACCCCAGCTTACTCATGAACATCCCCTCCATAGGTTTGCGACAGGCCAAATCTCACAGCACAATTTTAAAGCAGAGTCTCTTTAAATTTTGGAAGAGACTTGCCCACTTTGTGTATTTCTGACCAGTATTCTTGTTACACACTTTGAGTTAGCAAACAGTCCTTTGAGTAAATGTATTCTGCATACACCACCCGACCAGTGGCCGTAAACATGAAAGGAAGCCCTGTTTTGAGACTAGTGCATTATTAAAAGCAAGGTTTGACAAAGCTCATGCTTTGGCCTGGGCTGTTATTATTGTAAACATTGCATGGGAACCACGGTCTAATTGTTGCAATCATATTCACAGTAATACAAGGATGGGGAAGGGATTTCATGCCCACACTTTGTGTTGCTACACTGCGCATAGCATAGTAGCCCAGTACATGTCCAGAACTTGAAAGCAGAGGCGCTGGCCCAGCAGTTCCACAAAGAGATGCATGCAATGCTCCAGAGGCATGTGCTACATTCGCAATAGTACGCATGAATGATGCATGCATGCTTTGGTGCCAAAGAAGCAGACAGGTTTTCCAAGCATTAGATGGCATTGCGCTTGTGCCGCTTAGGCAGTTTGATGCACCGTTTGAGGGCACGCATGACGTTAGGTTTAGTTCAATATACTTTTACTTTGCATGTTCCGCCCAATGCTTACATGTTTTTCTCCATGTTTCGGTCCTGCGCGTTTGTGTAAGCGCGACCCATCATCACGTTATTCTTCCTTAATATGATGTATTTTGTGGACTGCTTCATATTGCACCCACCCTGACTACTTTGGTGTGATCACCAGGGGTGTTGCTAGGTCTGGAAAAGACCCGAGGCTACTATGATGTCGGAACTGTTGGGACTGGGGGCTAGCTAGCCTTTTGGCTGTAGCTCCTGAGATTCTATCCGGGGCTACAACCAAAAGACCAGGGGCTATAGCCCCCTTAGCCCCCCCCTAGCAACGCCTCTGGTGGTCACGGCTGTCCACCTTCACGTGCAATCCGCTTGGATCAAGCAAACTCAAAAGCAGAACCAAGGCTTAGTGCGCATGAGTATTCGCATTAGCTTCAATGCAAATACATTGGCATTGTATTTGCATGGGTTCTAATATGAGGACCAATGCTCCAAATAGTGTGCGCACGGGCAAGAAACTGGGATCCCAATACTGTTGCTTGCAGCTACCATGTCTGATGCAATCAAAAATGGAGGAACACTTGGGTTGGATGTCAGGTGGTGAATGAAGGGAGGTTGATTTGGTGAATAGGTGATGTGCGGTTCGGTTGGATGGGTGCTGTGGATGACGTGAGGTTTGGTGGGTGAGGGGAATTGCTAGCGTGAGGTCATTTTGTTAGAGAATACAATTACAATAGGGAAGGGGGGAGGAAATCCCTCTACACGTTCTCTTTCGGATTTCTCCTCCTTGCAAAGAACTCCCCTCCTTGCACTCCGGTGTCTGTCGGCATGTAATGAGATGCCGGACCCACACTAATAATAGGGATATGCCTGATGCAAAAGTCGCCTCAGCAAAACAACACTTAGGATCTACATCTGTCTCAGACATGCCAGTCCTCTCTATCTATAGAAATGCGTTTGGCCCACTCCAGTGAGCCAGAACTAATAATCCAGGGGAATGCTGGTCATTCCTCATTAAGTTTATCCTAATTTCTTCAATTCAGTTCATTTTTTTTATAAGGTCATGGAACTCTGAGGTGACTTGCGAATATCCTATTCACGAACAGTAGGGTGTATTTATTCCTTATAATTAAGGCTCCGGGTTTTATGGTATTTATTATATTGCCATTTCCGTATGTATTTATCCATATTTATGTTTTGTTCTTTTTTTCTGTATTTATCCACATAAATAAAAACATGTATTTAATAAAGCTCACATGCAGCCATAGAGGAAAGAAATGCTAGTTTTTCCATAACAAACGGTTGCTTCTGTAACTGCTGCTGCCCTAAGATATATGTTGTCAGCAATTTGAAGAACTTTGATGCAATTTGTATACAACTTTTACATTCTCCATGCTGCCAATCTGCAATGCAATTTGCCTGCGATGTATGAGGGACGTCAAAGAGAACCAGATAGAAAGACATGTTTTTCTATTTTGTTTCCATTTTTATGAATACAGACAGAAAGCAGATTGATTTCAGTCTGTATTTATGGGTATAAATTAGGAAAAACAGAAAACTAGGAGCCTTATACATGGCCACACATGGTCATCGCCTTTCCAACATGGCTTTTTGCTTAAACTAATGTAAGAGCCTCCATTTGCTGTTCACTATGATTAACGTAGAAAGTGTTTGGATTTAGAAAGGCCAACGTGCAGCTTGTAATATGTTGCAGAAAAATAGTTTGATCAGTTCAATAAAAATGAATCGCAAAAAACGTTTTCATGGTGTGCTGTAATATAAGTAAGAACATGCTGACTCTTGCTGACAGGAATTAAACAATCTACCATCAACAGTTCCTTGTAAATTACTGTCCATAAAGGGTCACAGAAAACCATTTTACAAACACAGAATTTAAAAAGCTTGTCACAGCGTTAAGTGCAGCAGTGACAGCAGGAGTTCTGCTCTGTGCTGGCTCAAGCCACAAGCATTGCGATGTCACAACTGGAGTATATGTACTGATTAAAGAGCAGCTGTGATATCATTTTCTTATTACAGGTCAGTAGTGATGTCACAACTAGCCCGTAATAAGACCATTATTTCCAAGCTTCTATAGGGATATGGGACAGAATATGAATGGCATGCACACCTATATGGAGTAAAATTTTAATTGGAATTGGAATCTTTTGTGTGAGTAAAGGGTCCACGGGAGGAATAAATGTGATTCTGGCACAAGAAGTCACTACTAGTCAATGGCAGAAAGTAGTCGTTTCGAAGACTCTAGGACACTCCTGTCCCATGTCTCGGGAGGATAGCTCAGCAGCAACGTGCTCGCCTTGGAAGCAAGATGACACGGAGCAACACATGTTCGTTCTCCGGGTCCGCGCTTAGAAACCTCTGGGGATGAAGAGCATTATAAATAACCTATCATATCATATCATACACACCTATCAAACTGTGGATAACCTCACTCAAAATGTCATATAAGTTAATGTGGCTTACAATTCGTTATACGTTCAATTTATACACTGAATACTTTTCAGCCAGCAATGCCTTTAGGAAATTGATTCTAATTGCCATTTTCTCAAATATATTAGGGTGACGTCTGCACCTCCGTTATTTGCTTTTAAGAAAGTAAAGCATCAGAGGCAGATGTTTGTGGGAACATATAAAGAGACACAGAAACTGACCCTAAGAACGAAGGGGCTTTCCGCCTGTTCTGGCTCACTAGAAATCTGGATAATACAGATCGTACCAGTTTACTATTTAGTTAAGCTCATTTTGAAACATCAAGTGTTCAACATTGTTCCTTTCATATTGTTAACAGTAGCTTGGTGAAATGTGTGGTTCAGTGCCCATGTGGACAAATTTATACTGGCCGGATGAAAGGGAACGTTTCCTTGATGTCCTCACTCTCACTGAGACATGGTTAACCGCCACCTCTTTCACAAGTTTTGGCATTCTTCTCCCGGATGGCTACAAGATCCTCTCTGTGCCCTGAGCCAACCTACCCAGAGGGGGGAGTAGCTCTCATCTTTCCGGAGTGGGTCCCTGCACCTGTCATTCCTATGCAGGCCTACTCCTCCTTTGAATGCCTGGTCTGCAGGGTCTTCTCTCCTGGCCTCTTTCCGACTGTGGCCACCATCTATAGACCACCTGGCCAGGCTGCTCCCTTCCTCTTAGAGTGGGCTGACCTCTTCACATCTCTCCTTGCCTCTACCTCTTAACTTCTCCTCCTCAAAAACCTCGACATCTACCTGGGTGCTTCTGATCCCTCCACAGAGCTCTTCCACAATCTCTGCGACTCTCTATCCCTCTCCATTCTACGCTCTGGTCTGACACACACTGCCGGACACACCTTGGGTGTTCTCATCTCCTAAGATATCCCTCTCTCCAACCCTCTCACTACTCCTCTCTCTTGGACTGATCACTTTCTCCTTTCCTCTCATCCGACACTCTGTCCCCAAACCAAAGCCCACTCCAGCACTGCCACCTACCTTCTTGGTCATTTGGCCCATTAAGCGTGTGTCAGTTGATGCCTTTGCCTCCACCTTCTCTGCTCCTCCTACTCCAACAGCTGACTCACACCCTGACACAGCCCTCTCTAATCTGCATCTTGCCATTTCCAACACTCTGGACATGCTTGCCCCTGCCGTGAGAATCCGTCTGAAGACTACCTCTAAGTGCAACTCTTGGTATGACTCCGACCTCGCCACCCTGAAACGCAAGTGAAGGGTGGCTGAGAGGAAGTGGAGGGCTTCAGGTTCATCCTCTGACACACTGGTCTGCTGCCTGCTCCAAAGGCAATACAGACTCTCAGTCCTGTCCAAGAAGAGTCCACATCCAAAACCGCGTCCCTGCAGCCGCTAACAACACAGCCAATCTCTTTAAAATCTGCAAGGAGCTGGCCAATACCTCTGCAGTCTCCACCTCTCCTGTTCCCTCCCAGGCCCTCCTCTACTAAAACTCAGGACATCCTGTCCTTGTTCTCTTCTTCCTCTCCCTCTACTGCTCTCGGCCCCGCCTCCGGCCACATCTCCCTCTCCTCCTCCCTTCCCCTCTTTCTCTCCAAGAACACCCAACGTTGTTTCTAGACAAGTCTGGAAAGTGTCGTCCAAACAGGTGCTGCTCCCATGCTCCTCCAGAACCATCAAGGACCACATTGACACCCTCACTACAGCCTTGGCCAATTTCTGCAATCACTCTTTCACCACTTGTGCTTTCCCCCCTCCCCTCACGCACTCCCTTGCCCCCCCCCTCCTTCTCCCGATCCTACCTGTCCAGCTATCACCCGATATCCATCACTCCTTTCCTGGGAAAACTTCTGGAAAAGCTGGCCATCTCCCAGCTTACTCTACACTGAAACTATTGGCTGTCTCCATGACCACCAGTCTGGCTTCAGAGCAGCCCGAGGCATGGCAGCTGCTCTCCTGAACACCCGCCCTCCAATGTCGACTCTGGCACCCCACATCCTCCTTGACCTTTCTTCTGCTTTTGACACTGTCAATCACACCATCCTGATCGACCGACTCTGTGAAAACCTTGGCATCACATATCTGGCCCTGGAGTGGCGTGGAGTGGCTGGCCCCTTTCCTCCTGGACCGACCCTCCCAGGTCCAAATTGGGTCCTTTCTATCCACCACATCGCTTTCCACATGTGATGTTCCCCAGGGCTCTAACCTCTCACCCTGGCTCTTAAATCTCTATGTGGCCCCTGTGGCCTACCTAATCTCCACCTTCTGCTATAACCTTCAGTGTTATGCAGATGACATGCAGCTCTCCTTCTGGCTCCCTACAGCCTCCCGTCCTCTGTCACACATTCCAGACTGTATCCGTGATTCAGGATTGGTGCGCCTCAATGATCGCTGCCTTAATGCCAGTAAGATAGAGATACTTCTCATCAGGACCCCTGCTCCCAATTTCCCTCTCTCACTCTGGCTGCCCTCCATGAGCCCTCTCTGTTTCACCTTCCTGTGAGGCAAAAAACCTTGCTATAATCTTTGACTCCACGCTCTCCTTCTCTCCTCACATCACTGACCTTTCCAGGAAGGCCCAAAACCAGCTGCACCTCCTCAGAGGTACTCTTCCTTTTCTCACTTTACCCCTTAAGCTCATTGACTCCAGAGCCCTGGATCTCTTTAGGTTGGACTACTGTTTGAGAAAGAGGCTCGATCTGCCCTTCTCTACTCTCCGCCCTCTGCAACTAATCAAGAACAAGCCTGCAAGACTTATCCTTTGCCTCAAGTCCAGGGACCGAATCTCTCCAGCCCTGAAATCTCTCCATTGGCTCCCAGTGGCTGCAAGGATCAAGTTCAAGACCCTCTGCATTGTCCTATTCAACACTCTCTTCCTAATACCTCCCTTCTCAGGCCCTTTGCTCTGCTTCCTCCAACTCTCTGAGGAGCAGATATTTCTCTAGGCAGAGAGCAGGGGGAGATCAATTTCCTCTGCAGGTGCCTCCCTCTGGAACAGCCTCCCTGCCCATCTCAAACTTGAACCGGACCACCAGAAGTTCCAGAGCAGCTCAAAACCTTCCTTTTCTCCTCTGCTTTCTCTCCCTCACTCTCGTACTGACCTACCCATCTGATGCACCGACTGGTTGCTTGGGCTCACTGGGTGCCTGGCTCCTCTTGACCGGCCTCCCCAGCACTGCCTCTGGGTCTGTCACACACTGGGGGCTGTAACTGTAACCTCTACAGTCCCCCGACTCCTTCCATTTACACAGAGCCACGCTACACTTACTAAGAGCAATGCTGCCCCGATTGCATTTTCCCCTCCCCCTTCCTTGCACTTTCCCATCCCCTTCCCCCTGCACTTTGCATTACCACACTTGCACTGTCTGAATGACACAAGATCGTATGTCTTGTCCTCCCTCTGTACCCTCCTTTGTCTTGCCACGCCTTGAAACATGTGTACAGGCATGTTATAAATGGCTTGTATCAAATAGAATCAATGAATATTGTGCACAGATTAGAGTTGGATTTCCTTGTACAGGATACAATGTACACTTCCTGACTTTAGAAACACACCGACTGCAGTTACTTATTGATAAAGTTGGTGGATTTCACAGAAAAAACACATTTGGAAACATCTTTAAATCACAAAGCATAATACTGGATTGTGACAGTTGGAGCAATCGTGGAAGGTCTAAATGAATGGTTTCATATCCATATCTGCTGAAGAACTATCATACTGACTGTGCCAGTTTTTTTGAAGATGTCAGTTTGAGTTTCATATTGAAATGTGATAATGACCATGGTTTATGTTTGTCTTACAATTTATAAATGGCAATACAAAGATTTCAATTTAAAAAAAAAAGAAATGTGCTGTTACGGCATACATTTTCCCAGCCAGGATAGATAGATTTCAGCATTTGACTGGTGGATCTGTCATTGCTAGGGACCCTTTGGGAGAAATTGTAAACAAATATCTTTGTTGAGGAAGGCCACAGTGATAATGTATGATGTACTAATAACTACATGCTAATATGCACGTTACAGAGTGTTGCCTGCCTGTAACATATACACATACTTGCCTTGTCTGATTATAACTCATTGTGATGAAATTACTACTGCTCAGCAGGAGTGCACAGATAAGTATGGCTAAACCGTCTACTCCGCTCCCCACCATTTCTAAACTAGCAGTTATTTCAATCCTATAGGGAAAGCAAACGCAGCCGACGGGTGCATCTCCTCTACCTTTTGTGGTTACATAGGCAACAGCAACCCGAACATTACCCGAACATTACAGTGCAAAGATTCCAAAATAATGGTGTGTCCAATCAAGGCTCTATAAATATAAATATATATATATATATATATAAATAGTGATTATTATTTAACAATTCAACAATAAAAATGCAAATCAACCGACTAAAAATAATTAGCAAAACCTGTCCCTGTAAAGAAAACACGTAAAATGCAGACTGGTGTAGAATGGCAGACTGGCTACCTCAGCAGGGGGGGGGGAAATCAAGCAATAAAAGGCAACATCTTCACTGTTCTAAAAGGATAGGTGTTTGAAGAATAAGATGAACAAGGGGGTTTACAAGTCACTATGGACTCAGACAGTGGATATAGGGGGGTGGGCAAGGCCTCTTAAAAAGGACTTCATGCTTGCCTGGTAAGGATTTCAATCAGGTAATACACCCGGGTCTCGCCTAGCATGTAATGCACAGATGAAATACTTATTTATTGTGTCCATAGGTTCAATATTCTGAGTGATATACCATTCATATCACACCCTTCTCAAAATACCCCCCAGGTCACACTGAACCAGGAATCCGGCTGGTTGGTAAAGGTAAATGTTTATTAAAATTCAAATCACGCATATGTTTTAATATATAGGGGCAGCAATCACCAATGTGGTGACAATACAATTGAGAAAGTAAGGCAATTGAATTCACTTTTGAGCAGCACAGAAGATAAAACACTAAAACTTTCTGCAGGGAAAAAGCACATTTAAACGGAGTCCTTTACATCAGATATTCCTCTTTAGCACACACATTTTATTCAGCCCCAGTTCTTTCCTTAATTGCTGGGATTTGTTTTGCAGTCTGGATATATGTATCCAGCCTTTTGTTTGGAGTTTTCTTTGCAAAGCTGAAATTGTTACATGTTGCCATTTTTAGCCGCATTTTTCCCTTGGAACTGAAAACAATGTTGCTGGGCTGCCTTTTTCATGAAATACATTTCTTAGCTGCTGTCAGTCAGCGAGGCCCAGCTACTCTGAGGCCCTCAATCCAACACTGCATGATTTGTACCCCTTTTACTCTAAAGGATTCACTGGAAATGAATGGATCTAGTGCCAAAACAGCACTTTGAAGGTTGCAAAGCTGCATTTTAAAGGCATTTTTGGTTTTAGCCCAATTCTGCGGCCTTGCTTCATGTGGAATGGAACAGAGCCCACTGGCATGCTCCTGCAGTGAGAATTCTGTTCGCCCCCCCCCCCCACTTTGACTGTGTGGCAGGGGTGTGCAAACTTTTGTGATTGTGACGCACACACAGTTTTGCAGGTTTTTGCGCGCACAGGGGTTAGCGCATCCATTTTTGGCTGTTTCTTTCCCCATTTGAAATTTGATGCAGTGGGGCAAATTGGCATGGGTCAAAATATCCCACATGCCTTAGGAGGCTCAACAGCATCAAGCTGGGCTTCTTGGCACTTTAGATGCGGTCGAGCCAGTGTCGAGATGGTTCAAGTAGAGGAAATCCCACTGGTGGTCAGTGTCAAGTCAGTTCGATGGTGCAGGCTCCAGAAGGATTGAAACAGCAATATTATGTGTTCCAACAGTTCGAGCAGTGGTCAGGTCGGCAGCGAGATGATGGCTTCTGCTGGGGTAAGTTAGAGTTTGCAACAAGGCGTTTGATAGCTTCCTGCAGGTTGAGTCTTGCTTCAATCAGTTGCTCTCTCGAAGGTCATGACTGCTTTTAGGTTGTTTGAGACAGTACATGGCAACTGATCAAGCCTGCGTCCGTTTGGCTCAAAATAAAGCAAGCGGGTCAAAGTTTGCCTATGGTGCCAAAAGCAGCACCAGGAATCCTGTGGCAGTTCAAAGGCAGCGAGTGCAGTCAAAGTGGATCAAATACTGCTCTAAGAGAATCTGAAATAGGCTTGCAGATGCTCTTGGGCTTTTAGGGTGCTTTGTGTCCCAATCTAGGGGCTCTAGGACAATGTTGGTCCTTCTGATGCACTCCCAGTCCAGGGAGCTTGGCTGGCACCTGCAGAGGTCCCTTAACCTCTAGTGACAGGGTTCTGGGTACAGTACAGCCCAGTGAGGCTTTGGCCCGGTGGCAGTTCACCCTCAATGTACCCAGGGGACAGTTCGGGAGCAGAGTTTTCTTCTGCCTTGGATGCGTGGGAGACCCCTTCCTTATAAAGGCAAAATGACATAGGAGTTTGGTACAAAACAAGCATCCTGTAAGGAGCCCACTCCTGGTTGTTGTAACAAGGGACCCTTGCATCATACCCAGAGAGCCTTCCACTTCAGGAAATGGAGGTGGCAAGATGGTTGAACCCCCTTCTTAGGCATGCCTTCCCTCTCTGGCTACTCTAACTCAGACACTTTTCCATGCCTGCTGACTTCAAATGTCCTCTGGTGTGTAGCACCCTGGTGTCCTGATGGCTTTGTTTTGTCAGTGTATGCTTTGAAGCTCCAATTCCCAGGAGATTCCCTACTGAGAGGTCCTGAGCTTTCAGGGGAGGCGTTGCCCTTCCTCTATGGGAATCAAAGACAGCATCACTTGGCTAAGTGAAGACAGTCAGGCTACCCATGCCTACATATTGCCCTGGCATAGCGTGGGTCTGGGCTCACAGATTAGACACATGCATCATATCAAATCAGTGTGGCTTTCTTAATTGTCTGATCATATCCGCCTCCATGACACAACGTAGCATGGATCATTTTTAGAGATTGGCCTGCCACCAGACTGCAGAATTTACAATGATACCTTTACCTTTGGGGACTTGATGTCCCAGCAGCTGTCAGGAGTGCATATTTGACACCTGGCCTCTGCCACTGAAAAGCAGGTGCTGCAGATGTCAGGAGATTGGTGGAACAAAGGCACATGGATGCACTGTGCTTTTGACATAGAGCTTTTATAAAAGGGGGTCTGCTTATGAGGCCTTGCTTTTGGAAACAAAATTACCTGCATCATATTAAATTTATAAAAATCAAAAAAAAAAAAGGCTTGGGCTTTCACACCCATGCCAGATTGAATTCTGTCACACTCAGAGTATCTTTAGTTTATTAAGATGAGGTCAAATGGATTAGTATCAGCTTTTAGTAAAATCTTATTATGGTGTACTTTTTGACAGGTCTCCGCTGCTCATGACCTTTTCCCGTTTATGATACATATGTGAATACCATAAGCAGCAGTGTAGTTGTTTTGGCAAGAAGGATGCAAATGTACATCAGCAAGTATGCGTGCGTTGTCACTGAATGCTAAACGTTAAGCATACAGTCGGCTGAACTGTGTACTTCAGGATGCAGTTTTTCAAGGTTTAATCTAATGGTTCCGTACAGAGAGTAAGCACCTAGTGCTACATACGAGCAAACGAGCACGTGAGGTGATACATTTGTGCAATGCAGGTTTAATCCGACACAGCAATCGTTTTGGTCCAATTGATGGCATTGCACCAATGGTGCCCTGTGCTCATATTTTCAGCCCATGAGGAATGTTGGCTCTAGCATAGTTGCGAATACGAGGTAATACAAGGGACTGCTCTTTTGCACTATTATGGGAACATTTTAATTTTAGGATGGGTCTCTTATAGCAATGTTCTCTACCTACCATCTAGGTGTGAGATTAATGACTACCATATCACATGTTTGGAAAAGTAGTCAGAACCTACTAAGATGCGTGTATGAGAAGCAGCAATTTATGTGAGAAATTAGTGGATTATGCAGTCGAGGTACGATTCTCTACATAGGAGTAGCATACGCAAATTATAGACTGCCCATTAAACAATGCATTTTTGACATTGCAGCATTATAATTGTTAAGACTTGTAGGTTCCCATGGCTAGTGATATGATATGATAGGTTATTTATAACGTGCTTAATACCCAGAGGTTTCTAAGCGTGGACCCGGGGATCGAACCTGCATTGCTTTGTGTCGTCTTGCTTCCAAAGTGAGCACGTTGCCCTTGAGCTATCCTCCCGAGACAAGAACTCACATGCTTGGGTCACTATTAATTCATCGATACAAATAAATCGCGGGATGAGTGCCAAACCAGTCCCTTTAATATAAGTGCATGTTACAGGAATCTGGCACATTGGCACTTGGTGTCCCCTTGCTACTAATTCTCTACATATGTGTGCTACACACTTAAAGGCATAATGAGGTTGAAGAAAGGGAGCAAACACCAGTGTTTCTTTGGTACTTGTCATCCTTGGTTTTCTTGAACATTGATGAACAATGTTCTGAGAGGGCACATGAGGTGACAAGTAGCATGAGCACTTTTGCTCTCAATAGTAAGATATCCCATTTGATAGTGATGCTCAGTATTATTAATTACTTTTAGATTCTGTAAGGGTGTCGAAGAAGGATGCTGACACAAGGGTGGCATTTTGGTTGGCAAAGACTTTTATTTTCAAGAAGAAAAACCATCATTATACCCATCTTCTAAGAGGGGTTTCTCTGCCTCAAACTAATACTAAAAGGACCTGTCATAATGTCCATCAAAATCAAACTCCACCATCCTGTGTCAGAACCTACTTCTATCCCTTACACTAACACTGAAGAATTAGTCAACAGAAAGTTCCTTCTCCAGGAGAATGACTCCCTTCTCCTGGTGTTTGGGTGGTAGTCCCAGAAATGTTATTTAGCAAAAGGATGCTAGGGAGAATGACTCACTTGCCCTGGCTTGCGGTTCCAACAAACCTTTGCACCAGTCAAGTTTCAGAACCAAGGGACTGAGCCCCTTCTCCTGGTATTGGTTCACACTCCAATATAGTTCACACCAAAGCCAGGGGGAATTACTCCCTTCCCCTAGCATCTCTTGAGTGTAACAAAAGAGTCTTTCAGTTCCTTCACCAGGAGAATAACTCACTTCTCCTGGTGTTCTGCTCTGTATTTCTCCACTCGATATTTCGTTCACCCCCTTCTTGGGAAATTAGCAAAGTCCCAAATCCTTCTCAGGACTCAGTGGACTTTTCCATGCCAATGCATCGAGGATGCTTCCCTCTGACGCTTAGTAAACTTACGTCGGGGTCCCAGACCCCTCTCTGGTGGTCAGTGGGCTTGTTGCTGCCACTCTGGTGAGGAAGTTCTCCTTGGATGCTCGATGCACTTGTTTTGGGGTTCCAGGCCCTTCTCTGGTGGTCTATGGGCTTATTGATGCCACTGCAATGAGGAGTTCTCCTCAGATACTGGACATGCTCGCATTGGGGTCCCAGGCCCCTCTCAGGTGGTTGGTGGTCTTATTGCTGCCACTGCAACGAGGAAGTTCTTCTCGGATTCCTGATGCACTCTCCCCAATAGTTTGACTGTTACTACTGTACAGGCGGAAAGACAAACAAGCCTCTCTCACTGCCACCCCAGTGTCCCCTCAGGGTCTCTCATACCTCCGGTTACCTTCTTTGGGACTTCGGTATGCCACCGGGACTTCCTGAGACTCGGGTGCATCTCTCCAGCTCTTCAGCTTCTCTCCCCTGCTTCTATAGAACCGCCGTGGCTCTGCGCTCCACTGGTCTGTTCAGCTCTCTCTTCCTGCTTGATGTTCAGGTCTGCTCCTACTGAACAGATGGAAAACTCCCTTTGCGACAGCGTCCTCCACTGTTTGCAATCACCGGTTAGCCAACAGGATTTGAAACGGCCGCTCTGGACAGTTTCCACACCTACTGCCTCTTCTGACTGGGCATGAACAAGTCTTCAGTCCTTCTTCTCTTCTTATACAAGGGTGCCAGTATTGATGGATTGATCTTCGTGCATCCTCGGGGCCACCACTTACCAGCATTAGCACAACAAGTCATCTTCATGTCTCCTGTGATCTTCGTCCTGGTACTTTCTGGTGTGTCCGTTTCTCCTACACTACAGAAATATATTGATCTACACTCAAGGAAGTTGTTTGGCATGGAGGGGGTGTTAGTGAAGGTTGGGGTGTTTTGTTGGCCAATGGGCTGTAACCTAGATGATCGTCCTTATCCCCAGAGGAGGGAGTTGCTCCCTATGAGGTCCTCTCGCATTAAACCAACCCTAGGTGGACTATTGGATAGCGGCCGCATCTCCCAAGCCCTTTGACACCATTTAAATCTGGGATGCTGAGTAATCTTTATGGTCCTGATGAAAATGAGGTGGCGACCTGCGACCTAGCAAGCGTTGAAAGATATGTTGAATCTAATGTTTGAAAACTGTTAGGGTGAGGGGGATGACATTTGCATGGATATATAACAAGGACTATGAAGCATGCAATACTATTGTTGTCCAGTGTGGGTTCCCTCCCCTCAACTTTGTGCTGCAGAGTATGTGTATTACCCTGGTTTTAAATGTTTAATTTTGCGAATAATTTTGTACTTTGTATATTGACCAATGTATTTGTATGTTGATAATTGTGACAGATTTCGGAAAAAGTCAAAGAAGGGGGGCACCGTACAAAGCCCCCCACAACCCCTTCATGTGCATTGAATGTTGATATAGGGGCCAATGACTCCCAGTACTGTTTTGGCCAGTGTTCTCCTTTATGCATTTCAGAAGAAAACCCGGACTGGCAATAGGGAACTAAATTCAGAAAAGAAATAAAATGGACTAGGATTCTTTCTGCCAAACAGATGAGACACCCAACATCGACCTACCAACGTGTCACACCGCCCCCCGCACAAAAGACACGCCCCTCTATGTCCTCCTCTCAAGCAGCACTCAAATCCACACATCCCAACAGAGGTACCTTACTGCCTCAACAGGTTCCACACTGTAGGGCACGACATGGCACGCTTGACAAAACTGGAGTTTATCGCCCTTCACTTTTGTGGCAAGTTAATTGGAGGCTCCTTCATCACAAACAATCACACTGTTCACGGAGGACTGTCCGACACAACACGGCGCGGATCACGTGACTAGTTGCCTAGCAATACTGCAACGCTTTGGTAACTTGCGTCACGTGACCGTTGTCACGTGTTTCCCTACGTCGGATAAAAGGAGTCCAGTTACTGACAGCCTTGCTTCACAGCTGTTCTTTTGGGATCACGTGTTGCTCGCGCTTCGTTCAGGACTTTTTTCACTTTGGACCACGGCTTTTGTACTACGGATTATTCTTCGTCTAAACCCTGTCAACTTTGGAACTTTGGATATATTTGGCTGCCGAACTGTTTTTCCATAACGGACTGCCTCGTGTCTTGCCCTTAATTGCCTTGGAACTTTGATCATCTGTTGCCGACCTCCACGCTGCTCTACGGACTGCCTTGTGTCTAGCCCTTATTTGTTTTGGACCTCGGTCCTGCCTTAGGTGGTTGCCTGCCAGGACTTTATCAAGCTTCACCCGGACCTGTTGTCCTTAGAACCTCCCTGGGTCCACGCTCCAACACTCACAGGTATTTCAGTGGTTCAGGTGTTTGTACTCAGATACTGCATTCTGTAACATTACATAACCATATACCTTCCCTTACAGCTCTCCAGGGGTTCTTCCGGTTGTTCCTGCGTCCTGACTCCACGGACTACCATCTTTGGCCCTAACATTCATTCTGACAGGTATTACTGTGGATGTCAGTTTGATATTTGGGGACAGAGGGATAGCCCATACTCTGCACGACCATCAACTTTGTAACAGACTGTGAAGCCTATTTTTGGTCGTCCAGAGCATGAATCCCTCCACCGGGGACCCAGTGACAGCTTTGATACAGGCAGTGGCGTCCCTCAGGACTGACATGGCCGCCGCCACGACCGCCATACATAACCGGCTTGATGCCCTACAAAGCACACATTACCCATTGCCCCCAGATGCCGAATTCGGGGATACCGTTCCCCCGAATCAGCCAGCCCCTGTTCCAGCCCCTACACCCACTCCTGTGTTACTCCCAAACCCTGTTCCTCTTGCTGCTCCAGAACGTTTCCAGGGGGATCCTCGGAAATACCGTACTTTCATTAACCAATGTAAGCTTCATTTTTTGTGCAGACCCTTGGCTTTTCCCGATTCAGTCACAAAGGCCGCGTTTCTTCTCTCACATTTATCTGGGGTAGCGGCTACATGGGCAAATCCAATGTTGGAAAACAATCATCCCGCCTTGTATGATTTTGATCTTCTCATAGCGGAAATGGCCAAAGTCTTCGATACACGCCATAAGGCTCAATCAAGGGATCTGGAACTCCTAGACCTAACACAGGGTAAACTATCACTGATAGAATACATCGCTCGGTATAACCAACTTGCCGCTGAGACTTCTTGGCCTGAGGAGAAAAAGGCAATTGTGTTCTACCGTGGCTTGTGCAACACCATGAAGGATGTGCTTTCAGTGGTTCCTGCTCTTCCCTCGGTGTTTTCGGATCTAGTGGATCTTGCTTTACAGATCGACGCAAGGAGATCCGAGAGAAAGACAGAAACAACGTTCACTAGCCAGTCCGGTCCAGCCTACTCTACCTCTTCCGAACCCATGCAGATAGGTGGTATCCGAAGCCCGATAACATCAACCGAACGAGAACGCCGGAGAACGGATAATGCCTGTTTCTATTGTGGGTTGAACGGACACTATGTAAGGGAATGCCCCCGACGTCCTAAGAACAAAACCCCAGGTTTTCAGAGGGCTCGCCCGTGATTCAGGGGGCACCGGCGAGCCTATCCACAAATCCCTCTGAACCCGCCTTTGGCCCCGTCAGACCGGTAGTAGTCCATGCTCTTATGAAACCCACTAGGGAGGTCACACATGTGGTTCATATTGTAATTGATTCAGGGGCTACCGGATGTTATATCGATATAGACTTGGCCCATCGTCTCAACCTACCCCTGGTCAGAAAAGAACATCCAGAACCCGTACATGCGGTCGATGGCACATCTTTGTCTTCCGGTCCCATCCAGTTCCAGACCGCTCCCTTGGAAGTATTGATCCAGAGTACCCATAGGGAAGTCATGTCATTTGACCTTATCACTACACCCCAATTCGGCATTATAGTGGGTATACCTTGGTTACGGCAACACAACCCGTTGATTAATTGGGGAACGGGACAAGTCATGTTCGAATCTGAAGTGTGTCAACAGTTCTGTCTTGTGGAAAATGAGTCGCTCTCCTCTCCTGCCACAATCCTTGGTGCCCTGGCAACTACTCACATTGATGACATTACACCAGACACTAGGCATTCGCATACCGTGGGGGCCATCCTGGCGAACATTCCCGCCGAATATCATGATTTCCACATGGTTTTTGATAAAGCCACTGCGGAAGGTCTACCCCCACACAGACCATACGATTGTCCGATTGATCTGGTTCCAGACGCTCCTATACCCAGGGGTAAGATCTACTCGTTGTCACACCCAGAGGAACAGGCCCTCAAAGTATACATCCGTCAGGCTTTACAATTAGGGCACATCCGTCCATCATGTTCCCCGGCTGCCAGCCCGATATTCTTCGTGCCAAAAAAGGAAGGCGACTTGCGGCCATGTGTAGACTATAGGAGGTTGAATGCCATTACTATTAAAAACAGGTACCCTCTACCGCTCATCTCCACCCTACTGGACAGGCTGACAAGGGCTACGGTTTTTACCAAACTGGACCTAAGAGAGGCATACAACCTGATCCGTATGAGGCCTGGGGACGAGTGGAAGACGGCCTTCTGCTCCAAGCAGGGACTTTATGAGTATACCGTAATGCCCTTTGGGCTTTGTAACGCTCCCGCTACTTTCCAACGATTTATCAACGACGTGTTCTCTGACATTCTGGATACGTTCGTGGTGGTATATCTGGACGATATCTTGGTTTTTTCATCCTCGTTGGAGGAACACGTCTGTCATGTCAGAGAGGTTCTTTCTCGCCTCAAGGCGAACGCTCTTTTCGCCAAGCCTGGGAAATGTACTTTCCATTCAAAAGAAGTGGAGTTCCTAGGTTTTTTAATCACCCCCGGGGGTTTGTCCATGAATCAGTCTAAGGTTCGTGCTGTTATGGGATGGCCGACACCGGTTAACATCAAACAACTCCAATCTTTTCTTGGTTTCAATTTTTACCGACGATTCATCGCAGGCTTTTCTTCCATTGTTTCTCCGCTGACCGCTTTGACTAGTCCTCAGGTTCCTTACATATGGAACCCTACACATCAAAAGGCATTCGAGGCTCTTAAGTCCAGGTTTGCTTCTGCCCCTGTCCTGCAACACCCCGACTCCGACCTACCTTACGTTCTGGAGGCAGATGCCTCATCATTTGCTCTAGGCGCTGTATTGTCCCAGCCGTGTCCAACCACGGGTAGTTTGCATCCAGTGGCCTATCATTCTCGAAAATTCTCGGCAGCCGAAACTCATTACACGGTAACCGAGGAAGAGCTGCTGGCCATCAAGGACGCCCTCCAGACCTGGCAACACCATCTTTTGGGGGCCAAGCATCAAACAGTGGTCTATACTGACCACAAGAATCTACAAGATCTGGCTTCCTTGAAATGCAACAACAGCCGGCAAGTACGTTGGCACTTGTTCTTTGCTGCCTTCGACTTTGTTGTGAAACACCGACCAGGCTCCATCCACGGCAAGGCTGACGCTTTGTCCCGATCTCCCGGTGGGGATTCATTAGTTTCATTTCCAGACACGTTATTAGGGAAAAGCCACGTTGTTTGTATGTGTACACCCTCACCAACTATGCTCACTGCTATCAGACAATGGGTTGCTCAACATCCTCATGCACTCGCTGAATGGGACATTATACTCCGAGACGGGCTGCCGTTTGTCCAGGACAAGCTGTTTCTTCCTACCTGCGAGGTACGCAATCAGGCGCTTGCCTGGTCGCATGATGCTGCCATAAACGGCCATCCCGGGCAACAACGCACCCTTGAATTATTACATCGCTGGTGCTGGTGGCCATCCATGAGAAGAGACGTAGAAAACTACGTAAACACATGTTCTATATGTGCACAATGCAAAACACGCAGAGGACGACCATTAGGGTTACTTCTGCCGTTACCCATACCTCCCAGGCCATGGCACACCATCTCTATGGATCTTATCACTGATTTACCCCGTAGGCAAGGTTACAATACCATATGGGTTATTGTCGATTCATATACAAAAATGGCCCGTTTCATTCCCTGCACGGGCATACCATCGGCCCCAGCACTGGCTCGCCTGTTTTTTAAGACGGTTTTTTGTCTGTTTGGTTTACCACAAGTCATTGTATCGGACCGGGGATCCCAGTTTACGTCCTGCTTTTGGCGTGCTCTTACCAAACTCTTGGGTATTGATGCTCGCTTCTCTTCGGCGTACCATCCCGAAAGTGACGGGCAAACCGAGAGGGTTAACCAAGCCCTAGAGCAATACCTGCGGTGTCTGTCCCTTCAGTTCCAGGACTCCTGGCCCAAACTGCTCTACCTTGCTGAGTTTGCATACAACAACTCTCGTCATTCAGCCACTGGGTTTTCCCCCTTTTATTCTTTGTATGGGCAACATCCGCGCGTCCTTCCTCTCCCTGATTTCTCATCTGCCACTCCTGCCGCCAACGCCTGCGTACGTGATCTAGCTGGTGTTCATGCGCAAACCCTGGTCCATCTCCGTGAAGCGCAGTCCGTGATGAAGGTTAAGGCGGACCGTAGGCGGGCTGAGGCACCGGTGTATCAGGCGGGCGATCGGGTGTGGTTATCGACCAGGCACCTGCGAATCCCTGGTTGTCGCAAATTGTTGCCTCGCTTTGTGGGTCCCTATCAGATCATTAAAATCCTGAATCCCGTGGCCCTGCGATTGTCTGTTCCAATTGCTTGGCGGATCCATCCGGTCTTCCATGTATCCCTCCTCAAACCTTACCTTGCTTCCACTCGTGTCCTTGTTCATCCCGCCCCTGTCCCTGTGTCCTCCCAGGACGTGTTTGAGGTCAGTGCCATCCTTGGATCACGTTTCCATAGGGGTCGCCTCCAGTACCTGGTGGACTGGCTGGGTTATGGCCCCGAGGACCGCTCTTGGGTTTATTCCCGTGATGTCCAGGCACCGCTTTTGGTGTCGCAGTTTCATAGGGATAACCCGGCCAGCCCACGTGGTCGTGGGCCTTTGAGGGGGGATTCTGTCACACCGCCCCCGCACAAAAGACACGCCCCTCTATGTCCTCCTCTCAAGCAGCACTCAAATCCACACATCCCAACAGAGGTACCTTACTGCCTCAACAGGTTCCACACTGTAGGGCACGACATGGCACGCTTGACAAAACTGGAGTTTATCGCCCTTCACGTTTGTGGCAAGTTAATTGGAGGCTCCTTCATCACAAACAATCACACTGTTCACGGAGGACTGTCCGACACAACACGGCGCGGATCACGTGACTAGTTGCCTAGCAATACTGCAACGCTTTGGTAACTTGCGTCACGTGACCGTTGTCACGTGTTTCCCTACGTCAGATAAAAGGAGTCCAGTTACTGACAGCCTTGCTTCACAGCTGTTCTTTTGGGATCACGTGTGGCTCGCGCTTCGTTCAGGACTTTTTTCACTTTGGACCACGGCTTTTGTACTACGGATTATTCTTCGTCTAAACCCTGTCAACTTTGGAACTTTGGATATATTTGGCTGCCGAACTGTTTTTCCATAACGGACTGCCTCGTGTCTTGCCCTTAATTGCCTTGGAACTTTGATCATCTGTTGCCGACCTCCACGCTGCTCTACGGACTGCCTTGTGTCTAGCCCTTATTTGTTTTGGACCTCGGTCCTGCCTTAGGTGGTTGCCTGCCAGGACTTTATCAAGCTTCACCCGGACCTGTTGTCCTTAGAACCTCCCTGGGTCCACGCTCCAACACTCACAGGTATTTCAGTGGTTCAGGTGTTTGTACTCAGATACTGCATTCTGTAACATTACATAACCATATACCTTCCCTTACAGCTCTCCAGGGGTTCTTCCGGTTGTTCCTGCGTCCTGACTCCACGGACTACCATCTTTGGCCCTAACATTCATTCTGACAGGTATTACTGTGGATGTCAGTTTGATATTTGGGGACAGAGGGATATCCCATACTCTGCACGACCATCAACTTTGTAACACAACGCCAGACAGATGCCAGCGAAATGGTGGGGCAATAAAGCAGCAGGAGAAAACACAGAAATCTTCCCTAACACAGAATTGGGGGCCTGAGTCTCTGGCTGCTACCACACCATCAGACCCGGCTAACAAAATCGTGCTGTGAAAGGTGGGAAGGGATTAAAGGTTGTTTTTAAAAATAAAAATAAAAGCTTTTCACCTGTGTAAGCCAATGTAAGGGAATTAGAAAGAGTGGAAGTGAGAGAGAATATGTATATTGTAGGGGAATGTGTGTCGAGAGTAGAAGATGGTAGTGGGAGTAGAGGTGTAGGCGAAGTGAAGCGGAAAGGGAGGGGAACGGTAGTGGTAAGAGATAGGCGGAGAGTGCAATAAGTTGTATATAGAGAAGAGGCGTATAGGGAGCGGTAAGAAGAGTGGCATAGTGAGGAGTATCGTAAGAGGTGAAGAGAGTGGTGTAGTAAGAGAGGGAGCAAGTGGAGGAGAGAGTGGTCTGGCACTATCAACATCATCATTTATTATCTGGGGAAATGTTAGGGTACCCCTTACTAAGTCCTGGAAAGAGAAAGGAAGATAAGTGTCCAATTGTTAGCCCTCCCCCCATCCATAACCTGCCAATCTTTTAGATAGTATCGAGTACCTATCTATAGTGACCGCCATCTTGGGGATTAGGGAAGCCTGGGATAGAGAGGAGGGAGTCCACGAGAGATGAGAGAGAGAGGGGAACGGGAAATAGTTGAACCACCATCATAAAGTTCCATAAAAACCCTTGAACACTCCCTGAGGCTGTGTTACTGAGGCCATCGGTCACATCATTAAATGGTTGCATATATATTTATATCTAATATTTTTGAATAATAGATCGACTCTCATTGAATAGTATGTGATGTGTTTTCCATGTGAGAGCTAGAAGGAGAAAGGGCATAACAGATGAGGCATGGTAAGGTAAACTGAAGTGCTTGTCTGCTTCTATTTATAGGTCTGTTGATTATTCCCAAGAATCCAGACATTAGGGTAGCCAATAGGAGTTATATATATTGACACAGTCTCAAGGAACAAAGCATGGTCCATGGAAAGGTCACATCTGACTGCAATCTGCTATGATGAAGCCCACAGCTGTGCCAGCCAGCCCGCCTGCCTATATCACATGGCACACCGAGGGACGAGGATTACCCAGCAGTACTACCACTTACCCAAACACTCTCAGGTGGGGTTTAGTCCCAGGAAACCCTGCAACCTCTGCCAACAGTGCAAATGCCCCAGCAGTGTAAAGTATATGCAGAGTGTGATGATCTTTAGCTGTCAAGTGCACACAGATCATGATCTTCTGCTCTGGCTGGCATAAAGGAGCTGCTGAATTGCACAACAGAGGCGTCATGGCACAAGAGTGTCTGTCATGAATGATATTAGAGCGAACATAAAGTAATGTTTTACTTGGCAGGATTAAAACTGTAATCTAGAATTATTATGGCTGCCCTGGGACGACAACCTACCGTACCTGCTGGGAAAGAAACGGCCACATAAAACCCTTAAGCACAGTCAACTAGCAGAATTACCTCATTGAGTGGTTGTGTGACACCACAACAACAAGAAACAACTATTTGAGGAGTTTTAAGAAACCTAGGAACCAAACATTTAATAACTGTCCAAGTATTTCCTTTAAACCGGAATCTAAAAAAAGCAAACCTACACAAATCGGCCAGACTGAATGGAAGCAGGCTCGAGTAGTAGTAGTTGCAAGCTGTCTAGTAGACCAGCAGGGAAACACGTTACTGATAGACCCTGCACAGTCAATGGGCATCTCGATGTGTGAAGATTGGTATTATAATGGATTTCACAATTTTGCAACATCCTTACTATTCTCCGGTGTCTTATTTTATATTGATCACCATTGTACTTCAGAATATTTTTGTCCAACCCCATATTAGTCACGAGCGATGGACAAAGTAAATCGAGGCAAAACCCCTGCACCACTTTAAAGAAATGGTGTCTAAAGCCATTACAGCAGGCAGTTCGCCGTGTTGAGTTGTCAAGCCACTCTGCCTCAATTTTGACCATTTCACATCCTCACAATTCAAAAGAAATTGTGCAGTCTCCAAAAACCAGAGTCAATGAGATAGAGGTGGCAAAGGGGCTAGTGCTTAATTTCACCCCAAGTAAAACGCTACCTGAGACATGTAAAACATAGAATGCGGCTTGAGCTTGTAGACTTTGAATTATAGAAGTAGATGAAATGTTGCGGATAACGATTTTTAGTTTGTTAGGTATATGGAAAGGCTTGCATTTTCTGGATGCCTAGTCAATGCAGCTGCACAACTTCTAATGGAAAATATTGTAGCCAGATGTATTATTTGGACTGGGAACAGGCAATAGGGCTGGTATATTCCTGCAGCCCCCGTCAGTCAAAATTGACCAAAGTACAATTTTGTTCATTTTAGCACACGGTGCAAGTGATAACCTGCAATTCCTGGCGTTCATTTATTTAGAAGGCGCCAGAGGCATAGTGGTGCCAACAACATACAATGCAAAAAACATAAAAAACAAAATCATAAATCAGGAGAAACGGAAGACCGAGAAGCAGATTCTCATCAAGTCAGAGATAAAGTCCCACCTTACCAGAACAGAAGCGTCTTAAATCCAGCTTTGAAAGCTTCCAAGGATTGGCATAATCTCAAGTCTGGAGGAAGAGCATTCAACATTCTTGGTGCCATGAAGCGAAAAGATCCCTGTGCCACTATGCCAAATTTGGCCAGAGGTGTTTGAAGAAGACTCAAATAATTAGATCTCAATATTCTTCGGACAGGTAGCCAGGAGATGGGGCTAGATAGATAAACTGGGCTTAATCCAAAAAAGACATTTGTGAGCAATACACATCAGTTGAAAAAGTACCCTGCTGGCCATGGGAAGACAGTGTAATGCTTTCCTAGCTACTGAGACATGGTCACTCCTTTTCAATCCCATGACTGTTCTTACTGCATTATTTTGTGTGATCTGGAGACACATCATGTCTCCTTTGTCTATACCATGTAACAGGCTAGGGCCATAATCTAATTTAGCTCCGATAATTGCCCTTGAGATTGTTGCTTGATTGTCCTGCAACAAGTACAGCCTCAGTTGTACCAACAGTTTGAGGTAGTAAGAAGTGGACGACACCAGGAACCTAATTTGAGCCTTCATATTAAACTCTTGGTCAATCACCATGCCCAAAGTCTTCACCTTCTGCAAGGTGGGAATAACGCATCCGGCTATGCGGAATTCACTAAAATCCAGCCCTAGCTTCTTCAGGCAAGACGCTGTGCCCACATACATAATTTCGGTTTTTCCGTCATTCAAAGCCAACGCATTCTCCATCATCCAAGTCTGGATTATGGCATACACCCTGTTGATCGTCTCAGTCCTCAGTATGATTTCCTGACAGCGGGATTAGGCACTAAGTGTCATCAGCGTAGTTTGTGAAAAGAATCCCTGTTACTCAATAACTTAAAGAGTCGAGCTGTAAATAGATTAAATAAAGCAGGGGACAGACATGACCCCTGTGGAACTCCACAATCAATTTTAAATGTGTCTGCTTTATGGTCATCAATAAAGACTCTGGCCGTCCAATGAGACAAACAGGGCTTGATCCAGTTAGCGGCAGATGTACAGAAGTGCGCACCATATTTGATCCTGGACTCTAGTATTGCCTGGTCCACCAAATCGAAAACTGCAGAAAGAACAATAAGCAACAAAAGCGCTGTCCCGCATCCTATAAATTCCAGCGTGTTTGCCTTGAGGTCCAGCAAGGTAGAGTCTGTACTATGGGCCTTCTGAAAACCTAACTGCCTTTTATTCAGCATATGGTACTTCTCCAGATAGATCTGTACCTGTGCGTATGGAGCACGATCCTGAATTGTTTGTTAAAAAGGCACATTGGAGATAGGCCTATAATTAGTCTGTATTTTGTGGTCCAGGGAGGATTTCTTTAATAAAAGGTGAAATCCATGTCTCTTTAATTCAGTTTGGCACCAATCCCTCCTTGAAGGACAGGTTCACACATTTCATTATGAGGGGACTCAGTTGAGCAGCACACTCTTTCGCCAGTCTTGAGGGACAAACATCACCCTTACAAAAAGTGGGCCACAGCCGTTTTATCAAAACCAACATTTCGCTTTCAGAGACTGGTACAAACTCAAAGGGGGGGTTGGGGTGAGGGGACATTCACTTCACCTTCCTGAGGAGTATCTAGCTGGATATTTCTACCATGTAGGCCCAGTTTCACCTTCATATCATTCTGGATCTTTTTTATGTTTTGAGTCAATGTCTCTTGAATGGAGTCACACCATTCTTTATCTTTACTGGTCATAATAACTGGTGGGATCTGCTTTTCCAGTTCCCTCAAGATTAGAAACAATTCTTTAGTATTTCATTTGGAATTTTTTAATCCTTTGATCAAAGGCTATTTTCGTGGCCGATGTAATAGCATCATTATGCACTTTAGCTGCCGCCAGATATTTATTTCTGTTAATTTCACTACTCCCCAATTTCCAGCCCTTAAACGCCTTGCGTTTGTCTACTTTAAGATGTTGAATTTCATCCGAGTAACCACCAATTGGCTTCCCTTTTCAAGATATGGCGTGTTTTTTTCTGGTGCTTTAATGTTTATGGCTTTTTCAAACATATTTTGATAGGCCACCACCAATTTATTCACAGAGTCCAGTTGAGGAAGTGTGTTTAGCATAGCTTGAAAAATTGGGGCAAGTGTTGCGACGGATAGCCAACTTGTGTGTCTCGATGTCACCATTGGCAGACATTCTGAAAGTCATGGCAGGTACATGTACAGTACCCATGACAACAGCTGTATTTTTAAAGGCCTGAAGCGAGAACTGAAAATGGCACTCTTCTGCGCCACCTACCTGCAAAGCCTGAATTAAATTAGGAGAGAAAATACCCTTCTAATGCTCACTCACATAAACATTTTTTTAAATGAAATTAAATCCCCTCCCATCTGCACTCCAAAACAGGGTTGAACATATGTTATCATGTAGTGGGTGCACCTTTTTACTGGACCATTCTCCTAGTCCTTTTGTTTATGTTTGAAAATAAAAATGTCAGTAAACCTTGTAATTTGACTGGTAATACAAAGATTTTTTAAGGAATGTAATAATGTATGGAAATTAACACGAGTCAGGCTTAACATACAGATGCACACACAACTTGCCTGGGACAAGACAACATTATTTCAGTCTCCTCCCACCATATTGTACATGGAGATATAGCAGGGATTGGCATGATTGGCCGTCAGTCACTCAGATATACACATACGGGAACAGTACATCAAGACTTGTATTGGAGTGAGAACATGATGATCGATTTAGCAAGTCTGGATATTCACAGTATTGTATTTGCTTGTACAGCTTCAGGATCCAAAAAGAATAGATTTTGTTAGATTGGGTTTCGGGTCATTATTGGCAGATTCAGCTCTGTATGGGTGAAGGCAATATCATTAAATTAGTTGGATACATAAACGTATCCAGCATATAGTATATAGAGAGGAGCGGAGCGATGCAGAAGGCAAAGCTCCTCAAGGTGGTCGTGGGAATCCATGACTTGCAAGTTCCTTCTCATGTTCCCTGGTCATCTTTAACCTCTATACAGAGCCGCTGGGCTCACTCCTAGAGAACCCCAACATACTGTAGGTGGTTTTGTAGCGCCCTTCTACCACTATTGGCGTCCTCGCTGCACTTTAAAAAGCACACAGATGATACGCAGTTGTAACTAAATGTCATGGGCCCACAAGGTCTAGTTTGCTTTCGCTCATGCCTTGAAAACATTCAAACATGGATGGCAAATGCCAACTACAAGCTTTTCCTCACCAAATCCAAATTCATACATATATCGCGTTTGTTGAAGGATATTATCATTGCAGCACAAAACAAGACCCCAGAAATTATCCAATCATGTTCCCTGAAGCAACCAGAACACAGTCACTACCTTGCACTGGTCATGATCTCCCACGATGTGCTCAATGAAATTTAAAAAAAAATCTTCCCTTGAAAATATCTTTGCAGTCCATTTGAGCGTTTGTTTGTGTTGTCCCTCAAAATAAGACAGAGCATAGCCAGTCTGATTTAGTAGAGTATTTACTCATCTTTCTTTGTGCCTCAAGTTCTTTAGGAGCTATGTGTACATATATGTCACTTAAGATGGCATGTACACAGTCATGATTATTGCATGGCAGTGGTTATGGATGCTGTTTTTTCACACATTGTGTTTGTTAAAGAGTGTCCACTTGGCATGGTCTTTGCCCATTCCCCAGAATCACCAAGCCACCTACTGTATCCACTGGCCCTGGGCATGGCCTTTAGAAGGAGAAGCGAGTCAGGAGATTATTCCAGATTAAATAAGTGAGCCTTTACGGCACGTTTGAACACGGTATAGCTCTGGATCTGCCGTATACCAGCTGGAAGTGGCCCTTTGCACTGCAAACCCCTTTTGAATGGGCATTTAGCAGCCCTTTGTGAGTACCCAGAACATGGGTATGACAAGGGCTCTTCTCATGAAGGGTGGAACATGACCCTTAAAAGAGAGGAAGGTAAAAGGAAATGAATCCCAGTCTCCAAATTGCTTTGTACAATGTATATAACATGTGGTGTACATACCTGGAAGAAATTGAGAAATAGAGAGATTAAGAAACTGAAGAAAGAGATATCAAGAAATTGAGTAAATTAATTAACAGGCCTGGGAATAATAATTGTGATATATAATTTTCATATGAAACTGAAACGAAATGATATGTAATGAAATGAAATGGGGATAATGGATATGGAAATGTTAGTGTGCAACATGATTAATGTGGTATTTTATCCTAGTTTATCTATTTTATGGCTTGATGTATTAAGTTGTTGATTTTATTTTTTCTGATTTGCCAATTTTTTTTTTAATTATGATCAATAATATGTGTAAAGTTTTTCTTTTTAAAAACGTTATCACATTAAATTAAATAAATAAAAAGAAATGAGGCAACTGACGAGGAAAGCTTGGAGGGCAGGTTTGCACAACAGTGGGTGCAGATATGCAAAGGTGTGCATTTTCAACAGGTATTATTTAGCCATAGGAAAAGGCACATATGGTAGATTTCCATTCCCCCTGTGGATGCATCAGGAAGCCTTCCAAAAAGGTTTACAACCCACCCATTTTGCTATGCGAGGTTTATGAAGTTCCATTCCCAGGGAGCAAAGTTATTACAAAAGGGGTCCGCTCCCCCCAACCCCCCCAAAAAAACGATTTCGCAAAGGGGATGTCTGCTGAAGCAGGAGGCAAGAACCATTGGATGAATCGATACCAGACGTCTACAACAATGCATCGCGACGAAGAGGTGGGGAGTCACTGCGCCCTCATCTAACTCCGTGGGGGCGGAATTTAGGTTTGCACTTCCATCCATTACAGGCACATTTCCGTGGTTGGTATGTTTTGCATTGTAACTACAGCTCACTTCACCTTGTGTATTTGTCTGATAGTTTATTGCAATACCATGCCAAAATTACTGAAGTGAATATATAGATTTACACCCAAACATCTGACCAAGCACTCTACGGTAGTACTTACGCCGTTTAGGCGTTGGCTTGAACTGCTCAGCTAATTCTATGAGCAACCTCTGGTCTTGTATCAAATTGCAGCACAGTTGTGTAAACAGGCACGAGCGAGTCGGCTTTTTTAAAATTGCAGCACCGGAATACGGATTGCCCCATTCTCTACCAGCGTGGCCCCTCCCCGTTTGTGACAGGCTATAAAAGCATCGGCTGGCTATTGTTGCAATTATCTGCTTGACAAGGTACAAACAGCCGAATGGGCTTGTGCTAATGTGTTCGAGACACAAGGCCGCTAGGGGTTGAGCAACAGGGAATGTGGGGTATGTTGTGACGTGCTACCACATGACAACTGAGGAAAGGCTGTTGGGCAACAGCTGTCTGTGCTATCCCGCCTTAACCACCAACGTCTCTCGCAGACGGCCAAGGGCCCTGAATGCAGGCTGTTAGACAGCATTGGGTATACGATTCCTTGCGGATAGGAACACGGTCCTTGGCCGAGAGCTTCAGCACGTGAAAAACGTTATCACGCGTCACAAAAACACTTAACACAATATTGACAATTATAACCGGCCCAACGGCTCATCCCAGTCTCTTCATAACACGGTCATTAAAATGATGTATAAAACCGCTGACCTTTTAGAGCAGGCTGTATTTGTGAATGCATGTACAAAATGGGTTCTTAAGTTACCAGAGCCTTCCTTTCATTCTGCATCGCTCTGCGAGGCAAATACACTTGTGTCTTTCGGTTCGCGTAAATCGACTACAAAAACTGCCCTGTGTTAAAAAAAAACCTTTAGAAATTCCCCCGAAACTCTCACAAACAAAGCTGCCCTGACTCAGTCAAGTTGCTACAGCTGCCACGGTGACGCATGGCAGGCTGGCACCCTTAACAAGTGAAATGCTAGCTATCTTCTAACCATTTCAAATACAAAGTTCTCAATTAGGAATGGTGTAGGGTGGCCCAGGAACGTTTTGTAGTTTAGAAAGAATACTCATACATGTTTGACTTAATGTCATTTAAATACACGTGAACAAAAAAAATGCAAATAGTGGCATGTTTTACCAGCAGCAGGGATGCCGTCCCTCCTTTTTTCCCTAGGTCCCATGGAAAGTAAAACAAATATTGTTTTCCTCTTTGGATTATGGAGCCAGTAAGGGCCGAATTCACAGAAGCTTTTTATAATGGCAAAACCCCATTGGAAAACGGAAAACACTATGTGAATTAGGCCCTTAGTGTCTATCACTCGCACCACAATACAAAGACAGTCGGTGCATTTGCAAAGAATCCCCAAATACAAAGAGTATCTCCCATGAGAGAAAGAGAAAGATACAAAGAGACAGAAAAAAGAGAAAAAGACAGAGGTGAAAGACAGATGAAAAAGAAGAGAAAGACAGAGGAGAATAAACAAAGGGACAGAGGGGGGAGAATTAAAGAGGGGGGAGACGGCAAATAGGCAGGGCTCAGAGGAGTGATAGAAAAGGGGGCAGAAAAGGGGGGGGCTGAGTTCACCATAGAAGTGTGTGCTACCCAGCAATACTAGCAATACTGAGCAGGAACAGGAAACAGAAGTGTTCTTGCAGTTGCAAATACTGGCCTAGCTGGTCATGGTCAGTCCAAGTGATCTATGGGTTGTATATTTAAGCAATATATTTAAGTAATATAACCCAGGTGGGAGGGGACATTACCGGTGAGGAAGTCCTGGTGAAAATAGCACATCAGGTTGTGAACATGTGAGGGGGATCTGCAAGACCCCAGGGGGGATTCCTGGCAGGGGAGTATGCCAGGCCCGCCACCCAAAGTATATGGACGTTATAAGACAATGTGGGAAGATACCCGGCAGGAGAGTGCACCAGGGGATCTGAAGAGCCCATAAGGGGATTCCTGGCAGGAAAGTATACCAGGCTACCTATGAAAGCTGTAACAAGTAAACCTTATATGGAATTTACCATCTACATAAGATCCTTTTTGTTAACTCGGCACAAAGAAATCATCAAAGAGCTAAACGTTCTGCAACATATTGTTAACACAAGAACTTCCTGAACTGTGTATAAAGAACCAAATGAGCTGTTTGAAAGAGACACTTTTGCCATCCTCAAGAAACGGTTGTTTAAAAGAGATGCTGAAACACCCTCTGGATCCAAGGATTTCTCCTGGGAAAAGACTGTTTGTCAGATTATCTATTTGCTTTAATTGTGAACACTTTTTGCCAAACAGACATTTCCTTGTTCCCTTAGTTTATTCTAATGTGAGGGTCAGATTAGTATGTTTTGGATACAAGGACAGTTTATACGTTTGACGACTTGACACAAACTGATCTTTAGTTTTGGTTTCCGAGTTAGGGAAACACTTTAGAATAGGGATAGAGAGGCCCTCATCCAATGCTTAAAGTCTGATAATCAAAATATTACAACTTTGTGTCCGCTGCTCATTTTGACTCCTCACAGCATGTTCCATAGCCAACAAGGGTGACTCATTTCACGGTTTGGTGTGCAAAGCACCTGTACTGAGAAGTCACACCACACAAAGAACAGCTGAAAGTCAGGATTGGCCCTTTCACAGAGGTATTAATTCTGGAACATTCTGTACTTTTACTTAAGCAATAGACTCTGAGATGGGGAGGCATTACCAGGTCAGGTAATTCTGCTGGGCCCAAGCTATAGACCCAAGCCAAATGAGGGCCTTAATGTTAGCCCAACGCCTTACCAGACATGGTAATGCCCCCTCATTGATGAGTTTATTGCAATTGTCACACAAGCACATTTCCGGGGAATTACGATTTAGTTTTTATTTGAGAAACTGCCTGGGTGCCGTTTTCAACATTAAAGAAAATATTCTAAAAAAAAAAAAAGAAAAACACAAGATGTTCATCTTGGACAAAGAAGGGAACTACACATATTCCCTTCTCCCTTTGCATGGCGGGCATTGACGCTGCGGGGAAGGGCCGGCGAGGGATGAGGCAACTTCAGGTAGGTGGGGCAGGGGTTCGGTGGAGGAGGCAGGGAGGAGTGGGCAGGGGAAATCGGAATTTGGGGTGGTGCAGGCAGAATGCATCTCAAGCTGCCTTATCTGTTGTCCGGCAGGGAAGATGGGGCCTCCCGCTTATGAGGAGGCTCGAAAGGCAGGCAATAAGATGAAGGGAAGCCTGTATGCAGAGCTTCCCGATTGGGTGGGAGGTCAATCACATCACCCCTCTCCCACCAGTGTACAGCGCAGCAGCTAATAAGGCAGAGTCAGGTAGGTTACAGGCAGAATCAATGTACAGCGCAGAGGCTTGTAAGACATGGCCAGGTATGCCTTGGGAGCAAAGGCATCCTGGAAATGTTTTAGACAATTTTCTGTATTGTCGCCGGGTGAGAATGTTTAAGAAATGAATCCTTTTCATACAACAATTTACAGATACAGGTTTATGATAAAACACAACGGTCACCTAAGAAATATGATTGATAACATAACAAGCATTCCCTCTTTGCTTTGTCTATTCATAAAGAGATTTAAAAAAAAAATCAAAACCTAAGAAGCATTAAAAAGCAAACATGCAGGCCTTGTGACGAATCAAGTGAATTTGTCTCTTCCCCCCAAGGGGTAGCCACTCCCTTTGGGGCTAGGCAGGTGAGCATGCTACGTAGTGCCCTCCCTAGGGGACAGGGTAAGTGGTATCCCACTGGTGGTCACGCCTCCCTTTGGGGAACAAGGAATGCCCGAGTGAATGTTCCATCCCAACTCACTTCTAAAATGTCAATGTTTGTTGGTTACATGTGGGTTGAAAAGAATAAGAATACACAAGGCCCCTTTAACATGGACATCTTGGTATCTGACCTAGATGCGTTACCTCCTTCTTGAAAGCACCAGGAAAAATGACACTGCCCTTTCCTCCCAATGACCAATGTTCAGAGCGGGTACCAGTTACCAGTTACTGCGGCAGACATCTGCTCACAGTTAGCCTCGCCCAGCATTACATGGCAAGGGTAACTGTGAGCGGATGTCTGCCGCGGTAACTGGTACCACCTGTGCACATTGGTCCTGGCAACAGTTGCCCATTATATGCTTGAACTGGCCCCTAGTGACATGAAAACACTAGTACCTTAGAAGACTGTCCTGATGAAGATGGCCATTATTTTGATAGGCCATTGAAACTGGTCGACGCACAAAGTCTGTTGAATCGGTCGCAGAACAATATAAACCAGGCTGTCTATGTTGGAGAGAAAATTACCTCTCTTTCTGTTATGTCTTCATGAGATATTGTGCACTCAATCTAATACACATTCGGTGACACGATTTTAATAGTGTGATATGGTCTAGGATGATCCATGAGGAATACAATTGTCAGTCCTGAGACATTTACACATGTGGCATTTCCAAAATGTTTCTGTTTATCCTATGGGCCTGTTTCCACAAGCAGTTATAGATTATGACACCTTGAATTTTAGGTATCTGTGACTTTTTGCAATACAGACTAGGACGTGTCAACAGCTGTTTGCAACATCATTGACAGCGAAGACTGGCTATCCTCTTTCGATCTCTTCATAGACAAGCAGCGCACCACCGGCTCCTACGACCAGGAGCGGAGGTGCAAGGACAGATCGAGGTGTGTTCTGTCCCTTTCTGCGCAATCCCTTCCTTTGGAATTCATTGTCCTGGTCCAGTAGATGAGTGATGAATGTATTGAGTCTGTGTAACTATTAAACTTTAAAATGACAGGACAGGAATATTGCAACAGTAGTGCATTTACCAATGTAATCAATCCATAACTTTAGCAGTCCCTGCGCAGCACATTATTTGATGTTACAGCATGACAAAGTGACCTCAAAGAGATCCCAGGTGAGTGTGTGTTGGCTCGGTGGTGAAGGTAGTGGGAGGGAACGCCCATAGTATTTAGCATTGACTTGGGCACTCCACAGGTGGGTAAATAAGCCAGCAACATTCACAAGCTCCGTGTCTCTCCTCACATCTAGACCCCCCTATCTGTACCCCAATGCAAAGGTTTTGCCACCCCGCCCATTAATGGCGCTTCAGTACCATCTACTAGCCAAAAATCAAAAAACATATTCTGATAAACTGGCACAGATAGTGTGGTAACAAAACAAATGAAAAACGTGCCGCCCCTGTGTATCAAATGAAATCCATAAGGGGCAGCAGATGGCGAGCACTAGACAACAGAACATAAAAATAATAAAATAAAATGCCCTGGAGCGCCAGATTTTATACTATGTAAAACAAGCCAATGGCAAATTCCACATGATCATTTACGATAAAACTAATGACATGTGGAATGCAGCTACCGTATACCGCTCCCCCATGTTGGCTTCTGGGTGACACCAATTCTGCCTTTTCCAATCCGGAGCAGGGCCGGCCTACGGGCAGGGCATCACAGACGACCGACCATGACGCCATTAGCCACCCGCCACGACAGCTCAAGGGAGACTTTCAAGGGCTCCCCTGAGCTGGCGTGGTGGGAGAACGCGTGGCAGCCGCCCGATTTAATAACATTAGGGCGCTGATGCTTTTGCATTGGCACCTATTGGAAAAGGTGGGATCCCCTCCTCCCCCCGTGACCAGGGTGTGGCGGCATCACGTTTTTGTTTTGCTGTCCGGGGCGCTGCCGCCGCTAAGACCAACCATGACCAGGAGTTTGCTGTGCAAAATAAAAGATGCTCAAATTATGGACCCTGCAAGACACCAGACTGAGCTTGCTATACTTGGAATCAGTGACCTAAAGGTTCTTCATCACAGATATCTGCAGCAATTACTTAACAGGCTGAGCTAACTCACAAGCTTATGGTGCAATGGTGTAAATCCATTGGATGCTTTTGCATAATCACAAACACCCGGGAGTCTCGGGAAGATAGCTCAGGGGCAACGTGCTCACCTTGGAAGCAAGAGGTCCGTGCTTAGAAACCTCTATATAATAAGCACGTTATAAATAACCTATCATATCAGATCATTCCCTCTCGAGAAACAGGCCCATTCAGTACCTTTGTTCATGAAGGAGGGCAATTGGTAGTTCACGATTTACAAGCTCCAGCCAAACAGGGCCTGCAATATATTTACTCCAGGGTGACTTTCATTTACTAAGACGGTTCGTGCAAATAAATCTTATTTTTACTCAACAGAATCAAAGCGATGCACTTCACAGAAAAGCGATTGATGTGTGTCAAGGTACCCGTTTGTGCAGCGAGATGGGCGGGACAATTAAAAAACCCTTCAGAGCCCTTCCAATGAATTGAACGATTCTTTATGACATAGAACTTCTACGGGTTTTTGCAACAAAAGAGTAAATTACATATTACTCACTAACCCGTGCGATCGGCAAGGACCTGGCAGGAATTTACAAAAGGCTCTGGTGGGGGGGCACATAGAGATGATTTTCCGTTCTAGGTTGGGGTTATTGATGTTTTGCTCAACAAATTTAGGGAGGGAATAAAGAGCGTCCTAACTAAGGCATGCCACTGGTGAAAGAAGCCGAAACCGTAATTCAAAAGTCAACACTGCATTAGAATTTGAGGGGAAATACTACTGAACACAACGTGGAGTTTTGTTTTTTAGTTTTTTATGACAACTGAATTTTTGTAGACTACATCACAAATTTCTACAAAGCTCTGACACGCTGGTTTCCTGCATCACACTTTATGAAGAATTCGATTTTGTTTTAATAAAAAGTAACAGAATCGTACTATAGATTATTATACATATTGTTTACAAAAGGGAGGGACGTTTCTCTAGTCCTAGGGAAAGGCTAACTATTGACTGTGTGCCGGCATTGCTTGACATCAAGCAGGAGATTCGTCAGGCTAAAAGTCGCAGCCTCCCCCCATGCACTGTAATTACAGTGAGAGCTTATGATGTCTGCTCTTTTAAAAAATCCATACTTTATAGTGCTCCATTAATATCTGGAAACCGGACACTGCGAGTCAGGCCTGTCCGCCAAACTCCCATCTGCTCATTTGTTTCACCAGAGCTGCACTAGGATGAAGCAAGACAGTACACAGAAAATACAGAATTATAGATGGGAAGCCATCGGCTGGCGGGCATATATTCCACCCAGGGCTTTCTGAGGGGGAAACCTGAGAGACAACGAGAGCAAAGGGTCACTCGGAACGCGGAGGTGGGATGCACCCTGGAACTGAAAGCTACCCATGGATAATATTATGTTGTGCGTGACCCCCTACTAATCTTTTCTACCCCTGCTCTTTCCCAAACAGACCAGCATGCAGGAGATATAGTGGGGCATGGGGGCAATATATCACGTATTTGTAAAGTGCAATGTTTACCCCCTGCGAGGAGCACATGGTGTGGTTTAGGCAAATAAAAGGAGTGTGTTTTGTACAACATACAAATTGCCAAGTTCGGTCTGCCCTTAACCTACAGAAACCCAAAAAGAGAAAAATACACTGGAGTATCATATATAATATGTCATTGATGACCTGTCATCTATGATCCCTCCCTCATGTGCAGCATAGAACACCAACTCAGGGGACAAAGTGTCATATACTGCCTTATTTTTTGAAACATTGAAATCATGTATTTGTGGATGTATTTCATCTTTTCTTCCTTTTTGGTATATATATATATATATATATATATATATATATATATATATATATATATATATATATATATATATATATATATATATAGGGTTGATTCCTGGTGTAGTATGAATTGACGTGTGTATTCTATATTGGTGAAATTTTAAACGTATTAATTGTTAACTATATTGAAAATTTGATGAATTTCGGCTAAATCAATACAAAAATGAAAATAAATAAAAAATACAATTCCTGGCAGAGAAAATGCTGAATCCCCTGCCATAATGTCATAGCAATGGATTATGAATTCCATAATCCTCTACTGTGAGATTACAGCATGAGGATAAAGCATTCAGAAAGTGAATTAGTGTCCACAGCTTCCTAAAATGCCATATAGAACAGATTGCTTTCCCAGCCAACCAGGCTATGCAAAGTTGCCTCTGCTACCTGCTTTTGAAGGTGAGGCTCCAGTGTCAAGAGTATAGCCCACTGAACAGAGCATTTCGGCCTAGGCCCTGCTCAAGGCCATGCAGATAACACGCCGGCCATGCAGAGCCCAGAGCCCTAAACATGTGTCCTAACCACAGTAGCTCTGGAGAGCAGTTCCTGCAGCTGAAAGGAGTCAAGATCAGACTCGAGCCTGGGGAGCTTGCGCCCCGGAGCATTTAGACGCAGGTAAAAGAACGGAATTCCATACAGCTACTCTTCAGTGTGTCTGGATTTCTGTCTCACACGGCAACACGTTGCTGTTAGGTAGGGTGAAGTAGAAATTCTAGATCTGGCTGATTCACGTGCCGCAAGACCATGCACCTCTTGTGATGCTGCAACTTTGGATATATCCAAAAGGATGAGTTTTCAGGATGGAGTTTCATTAAGCTTGCAATTTGGCAACTTACAGAGATTGATGGGAAGAACATTGAAAAGACTCCATTTGTTTATTTTTGATTTTCTTCTGGGTCATTTTGTAGTAGTTAAATATATTATTTGGAATGTATCCATGGTCATGACCACAAAGTACCCAAATGCAATATAAATCCAATTTAATTACAGCAATAAACCTGTACTTTTGTATGAGACCAATTATTGTTCTTTACTCTGTTCATCTTTGGTCGTTGATCTTTGGTCTCCAGCATCTCTTTTTTTGGTAAGATTTTTTTTATAAATGTTTCTATTAAACTTTTCTTAAAAACAGAGCATTTAAAAGCAAAGGATAAACTGTTCAATCAGAATTGCTGAGTGCCTTGGCTCCATGTCATTTCGCCAAAAGTAATTAATTCGAAGTGATTACTTAGAACTTTCACCTTGATTTATTTGTTTCATTTTTTTTAATTTTATTGTCCAAAGTGTGTTGAAGGGGCGAAATCTGCTGAAGAGGAAACATCTGGTAGAGATGGAGTCAAGTTGTGGAGAGGGTGGGCACATGCACTTAGTTGGGCCTAAGGCAGCAGAAATCCCAAATACGCCACTGGATACCACAGTAGGCATCATAACTGCCTTGTACCAATTATGCTTCCTCTGATTTCCACCAGCTATTTATAATTAACCTTGTTCTGGGACTGGGAAGGCAACATGCAGTTGGCCTTCTTCAAAGGAAATATAGGTTAAAATGAATAATCCGGTGTAAGGCCTTGATTTCTAGAGGAGAAATCTTACCAAAATGAACCCCCCCAATTTAACCAATAGGTTTGTGCATAAGCAGGTGGAATCTATACATATCCTGCCTTGCTATCTGAAACTCCTGTTTGAACATGTGTGTGTGTCTGACTGTGTGTGGGTGTGTGTGTGCTTGTTCATGTGTGTGCTTGTGTAGGGGACTGCACATGTGTATGTGACCGAGCGTGGGTGTGATGGTGAGTGTGTCTGACTGCATGCGTGTGTGTGCATGCGTGCGTGCACCCCAATCCGGGAAAAGAGCTTTTTGTTGACTTGGACGTTGCACTGATAACAGCAACAGATTTAACAGGGCCCTCAGCAGGTTAGTTGGGAGAAACATTGGACAGAATGTTAAGTGAGTTGTGCGTGAGTTCATCAGGAAATGAAGCAAAGGATAATAAATTCCCAAACCCCCTGTTCGAATATAAGAATAATATGCATCTTTCTTAGCCCTAAGCTAATTCCTTTTTTGCAATCAAAATCCCGTTCCTTCAGTAATATTCAAAATGGAATCGGGTCAGTGATTGAGTAGAAATAAAATAGGAATGTGTCATTGGCCTCCTCTGTCAGTCATTACAAGAAAAGGCTGGCTACGAGGAGAGAGCATGTATCGGTCCCCTGGCCTCCACCAATAAACCTAGGTTAAATAACATTACACATAGGTCCATCTATTCTGCGAAGTAAGTTAAGCTGTTCCAATATGGATCTATTCTCTTCTTTAAATGCTATGTAAATGCTGACTGCACCAAGCTAAGGTTAGTTACATATTGAGTCATAGTGTTCAGCCATTCCACTTTGTTAAACCCACCAAAGTTATCTTTTTAAGGTTATACTAATAGGGTGAGCATTGTTGGAACATAGGGCAAGTGGACTCTGTATTTAAGGCCTCAAACATAAGTCACCGTCCGTGAACTGGCCGAAAGAGTTTGTCATTAAAGCCATAGGTAAACTGGAAACTCGCAATAACAATAATAACTGTTGAAAATGTAATTTGTTTTGCCTTCTGGGGATTAGGGCATTATTATGTATGTAGTCTGAACATATTTGTGTTATCTGTTGTAAATGATTAACAAATGACCTATAATGATGCATGCTTCCTTTTCTGTATAAAAGGAGAAGCTGTGTACTATTCAGGCACTTCACTTCTCCACTCTCCATGAAATACTGGTCATGGATGAACCTGAAGTCCGCTCGAGTGTACGATATGCGCAAAATAAATCTTACCTTGTAATTTTGAAACTCTGTCTCAGATACTCTACTTTATTTGAATTATAGCACTTAGACGTCTCACCCCTACCAGTGTGAGGTTGAGGGATAGGGGTGAAGGCAGGACAGACAAATGCTGTGATTTCTACTTTCAATAATATAACTTTTAAACTGCTTAAAGCTCACCATACAATTGCAATGCCAAAATGTTTGCCCGATCACTGTTCTGGATTTCTTCCTGCTCGGTTTGTGAGTGTCTGGACAGTATTCGATATTAAGAGCCTTTAGCTTGTAGACCATCTGGCTCCTGGCATCTATATTTTAGGAGCCCATTTCATTAATTAACCTGAAATATAGTAGTGGGGAAAAAAGGCCAGAGACAGTTTTTGCCCAAGGCACTGCATAATCTGAATCCTGCATTACCTCACAAACACCGCTCGGTAACCCCCTCAGTCATTCTTACCAATGCTCTGCACACCACGATTTACCTGCTACACACCTAGTCATGATGTGAACACCCACAACCACAGTCATCCATCAGAGCATGTGTGGGTCTGCACCATTTCTGCGCTTGCGCTTGTGGGTAAAGTGTGGTGATGTGGGATGTTCTGACCCACTAGGCTATGCCCTGCAACATCACTGTGTGCTGCTTTCATCAAAAACAACAGAATGGCCGCCGGAAAGCCTTACTCGCGCCAAAAATCTCTGAGAAGTGCGCAGGGAAACCTGAAAAATAGGAAATAGGCCGACAATCTATTTTGCTTATGCCAGTGGTAAAACAGGAGACCACACTGCCAAAACCTATCATTGGGCTGCCCAGAGAGTAAAATAAAACTGCTTGAAAAGGCAGTGCTACATTCCAAGTAAAAACCCAGAAGTGTTTTAAAATCAGTTTTTCCTTGGCTGTTGAAAGTGCAAAATCATGGTTCCCAAACAGCAGAGAAGATCCAAAATCCTTGTGGGGTGTTCACCATCACCTTATTTAAGGAATCCCCATAAGCACAATGTCAGGAGAAACAATTTTCATCATTAAAAAAATCCACATTCAAAGGGTGCTTCGCTGAGAAAAATATGTCAGATATGGGCGCAGTACCACCACTCACCTGTATCCAAGTTGTCATTTGCCTATACTATCAGTTTAAAACTTGTGTCTTAAAATCAAATTGTAGAAAAGAAGAGACTTGCCAGTAAAAGCAATATGGGTTGCTAAAATTCAATTTCTATGTTTTAAAAAGAATGGAATGAAGAGATGTGTGTGTATATTTGTAGAAAATGTAAATTGTATTTTAGAAAGGATCATTTTAAACTGCGTTTTAAAAGTGGACTAATGGCAGCCACACTGGACTTCAAAGACATTCCACAGCTGCTCCCAAACAAAGGAATATTCCTCCTGCTCTCTGCTCAGGAACTGGCATTGGGTTGTTAATGGAAGTGGGAGGAGATTTTGGCCTGTTGCTCTGAGTGCAGACAAAAGACTCCCTTGACTGAAAGGAAATGCAAATTCGGGCGTCAACAGAAACCAACTGCTAAGGAAGAGAGGCTCAGGTTGCTCTTGGCCCAGCCAAACCTGGGAGGCAGAGCTAGACTGATATGTGTATCTGAAACTCCAGGGAAATATCTTTTTGGAAAAAGACTCATAGAAGACTGTGTAAGACTTGGAAAAATCTGTGTTTTATAGGTTAATATAAAAATGCTGCTCACAATTTGAAACTACTCTGAACCCTGTGCGATATTCAGAGACCGGACTACTAAAATGTTGATATTGTAGCGATTGTGATCATGCTAGGAATATGAAAGTTTACAGGATTATGCCCAGATGTCATGCGCATGTATGTGGAAAAATGTGTACAGATCTGACACTGGGTAACCAACCAAAAGCGTGAAAAACTGTCAGTTTGGAATCGAAACTCTCGAAGATGGGACTCAGACGGATACGTACTCTATCAAATATGTGATGTGAATATGTATTATTAGCAAGTTGGTGATATTGTAAATATGCTTTATATGAAAAATAGGTTTTCTGTGTAGAAACAAAGGGGAGGTTTTTCCCTGGATTGTAAATTGCAGCATCACTATGACACCAGGTTTCCTTCTCAAATCAGGAGAGGGGGAATACTCTGACCAATCGGATTCCTAGAGATTGGGCTCAGTATAATCAGCCTATCCACCCCTTTGGGAAATAGATAAATAGGGACTGTAGGACCTAGAGGACACACACACATTCACCCATCAACTGATTTACTGGCAAAGCGCTCTGCAGGAGAACCCAGATCCAAGACTCCAGAACTCTGAAAGCAGAATTCCCAATTCCAAAGCTGAACCTTTCTCAGCTGGCCTTTAAAATCTTGCAACCCGATTTTAACCCCAGACTTCCAAGGGGCATATCAAAAAAATTGAACAGCCTGGCTGTGCTGTTTTCCGCTTCTAGCCAAGAACTCTTGCCAGAGCCCAGAGATCCAAACCAGTAGAGCAGAGCTGAAACCAGATAGCTGTAAACTCCAGAACCAACCCATCAAATTCAGTCCAGAGTGCCGTGCAGAGACCAGAGTGCCATTCTGAGTGCAGAACCGGGTGTCTGAATCCTCTCTGGTGGGCTAGCAGAATTCCAGTCCAAAACCTTTGACCAGATCCTGACGGGCCTATTCCAAAATCATAGTTGTGAGTATTTGGCATTAAATTGTCCATAGCCAATCTTTTATCCTTAAGTGATCCTTAAGTGATCCTATCCAACCCCATTCCAGCATATCCAGAATTGCATGGTAGAATCTCTCGTCTGTTGTGAATCTTTCCCTCATCCATATAGTCCTTTGTGCTAATGTATTTGCTGAAGAAAGACATGTGTCTCGGCGGGCAAAAGTCAGAGCGGAGGCGCCCTGTTCTGGTGGCTGTACCGTTGGGTATCTTGCATCTTCATAGCCTTCTTAGTGCCAAGAAATTTATTGTTTGTGATATTCAAACGCGCATCTTTCATTGAAAACCTTGACTCTTTCTTAAAAAAAAAAAAAAGAAAATCGACCTCTACTAAAACCATCATAACTTCTGAACCGTACATGCTAGAAACGACATTTGAATGTCGAATTGAAGCTAACATCCTCAGCTCTCAAACGAATTCCAACTCCTTATAGTTTTTGTGTAAAAGTTTGCCGCGAATCGGCATTTGGCTCAATTTCATCACATGTAAAATAGCTATTTCTTGCATTCAACCTCTGAATTCAATTTCCAATCCGCCAGTTATTCAATCCTCGTTGCTAGTGTTTACCTGAAGCTATCCAAAGTGGCTCCCACTAGTTTCGAATCCAATTTAGAGAATTAAATCCATTTTTAGCATTTTTTCCCACATTCATTTAAAAATCACATTCAAAAGCAATTGACCGGTTTTGAAATCATTCCTGTTTCTCTCTAAGGTTGCTGGGGGAATTGGGATTGAAACTGCATTTTTAGAGAGTCTATTCCTGAACCCCGTTTTCTCTCCTTCCATCTCTATATTGCATATTAGGGGGGGATTGAGTAGTATCAGGGGGAAAGAGTTATTACATTGCATTTGATTGAACACACACAAAGTTTTATTCTATGCTACAGTATTCGTCTCATCCACACTCCTATTGATTAAAGAGATTGTTGATTGTAATATCACCCCTTGGTGATCATTGTATAAATATTAATAGTGTGATATCTAGATATTGTTCAAATTCATAAAAGTGTGATATATATATTGTTCAAATTCATAAAATAAATCTTTTAACTTTGCAAAACAACCTAGTTCTTGGTTCAGTGAGACCGGGGGGCGGAAGAAATGGTTCCTTTGCATATTCCAGAAGCTGGGTGTTACAACCTTCTCAAATCCCACTAGAGCTCACCCTGCACAAATGATCAAAGGAACTCTTGCAGAATTTGTGAGCAGCTCATGGTCACAGAATCTCTGACCAAAGTCTATTCCTTTGCAACCCTACAGCTAAGATCAGGCCTTGGGAAACCTATTAGCATAAATACAGTTCCTGCAGAATTCCATTTGATTTGAAGTCTGCAGGACCACTGAAAGTCTACAGCGAGTCATGCGAGCATGTTTGGTCAGACGCCTTTTGTGGCTAGACTGGTTTCCAGCCCATGTATGTCCCTAAAACTACCTGTGGGGGTCTGTAAGACCCTGTAGGACACTCAAGTATACTTTCTAGCGAACCACAGGCTACAAAAGCATTGTTACTATTTTTAGCATGGAGAGCCTTGATCAAGAAAAGGAAAAGAAACACTGTTTCCAAAGTGACAACTTCCCCATGTTGCAACCAGAAAAATCATATTTTCTAGCATAGGCGGACGTCGCAGTGCAAATGGCAAAAATACTCCCGGTCCATCGAAACTTTTTTCTTAAATTAAATGTTTGTTATTACTGTCGCAAGGCGCATCCACTGTAGAACCATTATTTTCTAGTTCTAGCATGGACTGGTCTACAGTGAAAAGGTAAACCTACTATTTCTAGTGCAGGAGCCACTTTTTTTTATTATTTCACAGAAATTGCATGGAAGCCATTTGCATCAGTAGTTCCTTTTGGTATTCAGGAGCCAAAGGCACTAAAAAATATTTTTGGGTGACTGAAAAATATATATAGTCACTTTTTTAAAAGGACTTTGATGTGAAGTTACCATTTTAATTTCCCTAAACTTTCCCCATCTTGCAGGTATGCTCACAAAAACTTCTCCAACTTTACATCCCTACAAATATTTTTGACTTAATAATTTTGGCCATGTCGATCCATTAATTAGGAGCTGGTCTACATCCCAAATGGCACTTTACCCATTCTCCTGCCTCCATTCTTCCATCCTGGCTCGCCACTTCCATCAGATCAGTTTGGTTTGTCCACAACCTTTTACAGCCTCTCACTGATGCTCTCTGAACAACACACAATTTAATACGCTTATAGCGTACGTACCGTTGGTAAATCCTATTCTTCTACGGAATCCACTCTCCAAAAAGAGCCAAGATAAAACACAAAATTGCATGCTGAACATGCCACAATATCAATGGCCAATTAGCTGATTTAGGGCCTCACTTACTGTCTTCTTGACACTTCAAACTGGCAAAAACTATGTTGACAACTAGCAAATGCTACATAAGGTATAATGATGATGATGATGTACTCTGTTGCATATGAATATAGCCGACACATGTTTCAGCCATCTGGTCTTCTTCCAGACTGAAGCTGTTCTAATTAGGCCCCCTTAATAGGGAAAGGAGCTGCTTGTGAAGATTCAAGCAGCTAATTTACATAAACAATCTTACTGTCTTCCAAGTTGCAAACCGCGAGTGCAGAGTACCATTCTATCCTCTATTGCTTTTCAGCCGCACAAGTATAACGACGTTCAGCTTGGAAGAAGACCAGATGGTCAAAACACGTGTCTGCTATATTCATTTTTGTTTATCCAAATAACAAATCATCTTGTAACTGCGCAGTGTGGCTGTGTATTATTTTGCTTGTTACTATACCTTGGATACCTTGGGCATAGGGTCCAGTCACACACGACTGCCCACAGCAACTACACAACTCCTTCTCTTTATTTGAATTAGGATTTGGTTTATTCAATGGCCTAGGCCTTGACAAGCACATTGGGTTCGAGCCTGTTGCTCTATAGATTTTGGGCACTGTTACATATGTCTCCATCAACTTGGTATGAACTTTGCAGTCTTAAGTTGAAATAAAGTAAGATATATACTTGCTCTTATAATAAATGCTAAGTGCACCTGTGAGTTATTAGCACACATAGGGCAAGAGAAATGTCTATTCCTTTCCCTATATTACACCAATCACAACTGTAATGGTATTACAGCACGAGCACGGAGGCGTGTCTGAAGTGTGGAGTATCGTGCTGCCACTAGGAGTAAGTGGTAGGGGGATAAAAAAAGACAAAGGGGAGAGGATGAATGAAGTGTGATCGGATTTGCACAAACAACTTGGACAAATAGACAGGGGTTGAGGGGGCTTGGTTATGTTATGCTATAAGTGTAAGAATAACCCTGATTCTCAAAAGCATGAACTCATGCATGTGCCCATCCTGGTCTTGCATTAGAGACACTGGGGCAGACCAAGAGTTGTGCAGCCCATATGTGAATGCAACCATGGATCTCAGAGGCATGCACCAACATATGGTCTTACCCTCCCTGTGCTTTGGCCATCCTTTAGGACATAGGACATGGGTCTCCAAGCTGCTCCTGTTCAATCTGGCTCATCAGATTTTTGTGACTACGACACTCCAGATTTCGCACTACTGACTGTGCTGGCGTGGAATGGTTGGAGTTGGAGTCCACGTTTCTGGTGTGTGGTCCATTCTAGAACCCTTGTCTAAATTTGCAGATGTGTCTTTGAGACCACTAATTTCTAAAATGGATTCCGTTGTTCAGGACAACAGGTGTGTCATTAACAGAATTGAAGGTCCTGATCTGGACACAACCCTCCAGCTTCTTATTTGTTTGGACATCGAATCCCTCTACATCCGCATTTCTCAACAAGTACTTTAGAAGTTATTGGTGAAGTGCTGTTAGGCAGAACTGATGAACATCCTGTGGCCAACAGCTTCATCAGTGGTGTGAAGAGATGGTGCTTACAAGAACTTTCTTTAAATTCCAAGACCAATTTTATTTGCAGGTAGAAGTAAACCGCCATGGGGGCGGTCATGGCCCCAAACCTAGCACATGTATACGTCAATGTGTTCGAAAAGATGGTCATATGTAGTTATACCAATCCGTATAGTAACAATATAAGCAAGGTTATGCTATATTGATGATATTTTGATCATATAGATAAGGTCCAGCAATCTCGCTTTGGAATTTGTGCAATGGCTCAAAGCACAGAATAGGTACTTAAAATTGTTTCTTGCCATGAGTGCGCTTGAAGGGAATTTTTGGGATATTAACATTTACTGTTCCAATAATTCCTTGTTGATTCGCCGATACCACAAACCGACAGACAAAAATGTCTAATTGCAATACCAGAGCCATCATGGCAAGAATTGTAAGAATAACCTTCCGTTCACACAATTTCTACACCTAAGAAGGAGCAGCAGCACTAGACAATCTTTCAAAAGTGAGGCTTTGCATTTCGGTATTAAACTACAAACGAGAGGATATCCACAGAAACTAGTGAAACAGTCTATGAAGCATGCATTTAATAACAAACTTTATACATTACTTAATTAAAGCACAAAGAGAGAACGCACATCCACGAGGCTCGTTTTTGTTAAATCTTTTACCAACATGTCCTATAAAATCAAATCAGCCATTACCAAAAATTGGCGTATGGCCTTTGACAAGGTTCCACCATTACCATTGGTGGCTTATAGCAAATGCACTAATATCAGTGATCTGGTCATACATAACGAAATACAGTTCGTTCTCCACAAACCAAGGACCATTAATGGGTTATGGGGTTTTGTTCCGATTATTGGGAACCATAGATGTGGGTCTTGTTCTATGTGCGATTTGACCATGGAATCACAAACTGTAATTTTGGGACTTACCAAGATGTGGCATTTGTCGAAATTCACCAATTGTAATTCACCAAACATTATATACATGACCAAATATCCATGTGACATGATTATATAGGAAAAAACTATTGCAAACACACGTATAATTGAACACAGAAGTTGCATCAGAAATTGAATTGAAACCACTCCATTGGTCAAACATTTCATGAATAAGGGTCACTTCCAGACTGATCTAAGATGGGTGGCAACAATGAAGGTAAAGGGCCTGTGTCATTTTGAATTGGAAATGTGAGTATTACACATATAGTAAGGGTTTGGCTAAGTTTTGAACACATTCATGTTCATATAACATGCTTAACTCCTGTAGTAATTTTTTGGCTACCATGTTAATTTCTTACATATTTGGTGGTGTGCCCGCACTAGCATAACTTGTAGATGTGTTTGAAATAACCATGCTCTAATTATGGTGTGTTTGACTAGAGGAACCTCATTACATGATCTAATGCTTACATCCTCTTCATTCTCCCTTTGTGTGTTGTAAATGTTTCTAGACGTGGTGCGCAAGTGTAGTGCATCATGCGTAACATCATGTGACTACACTGAGTTACTTAAACTAGAACGATGCGACTGAGCATTTGATATGATATGGAATTTATAACGCACCTATTCAGTATTGTAACAGGGCGCTGATCTTTAGAGCTGTCCGTTCACAGAAAGTTTGGGTGAGTAACTTACCTGGCCAGAGCGCTCTCCTTGGCGCATACAGAATACACGTTTTGGAATTTGTTCTATTTGCATTGGCTAATAAGAGACTGCATGGCATTTTTTCCTAGAAAATGCTGTTACAGGATATTGATGCACAGCAGAATAAGTGAATTCAACAATTATATATGGTCATGCCACTAAGTGGTTTGCCGGACTACCGGTGCAAAACACATGAACAGGTGTTGTTGCATTGACTAGGTAAGCTTAGTTGGAACCTAGTGCATGCATTAAACTTTTCCACGATAGAGGTGTGGGTCATTCAGGTTACAGTGTTTCCCGGATCACACTGGCGGTTGTGCATGTGCGGTTCTCATGGATTGGTCCCTCGGCAATGTTTTATGCCTCATTTACACACGTTTTATACTGCCTTTGAGAGTCACTGGTGCATAGGTGATGAGCCATACACTTTTTATTAGCTGCTCGCATTAAGGGCGTATTTCATTTTCACTATTTCAGAGATTTGTGCTATGCGTTTGAGATGGACATTGATCCTGTAATCTGACATATTGAATGTTTCTGCGCAATTTTGGCATGTGTTCTTTCCTGACTTTTAATAAGTGCAGTTATGGTTTTTGGTTTGAAGGTGTTCCTAAATGTATACATTTATTGTTGTCTAGTAAGTTATTAATAGTATTTCATCAGGGTGCTTGTTATTCGTTTAATTTATTGTGTTTATTTGGTTTTGGTCCACTGTCAATTACTTCAAATCTGATCGGTGATACATAGTCGTCCAATAGATTTAGTGTCAATGAACTTTATTGAAGATTATGTTTGCCATGAATGAATACTTCGTAGGAGTGGCTTCACCATGTGGAGGAGGCACATGGTTCATTGATCACCCCTGAAGAATGTCAGGTATTTAAGCATGGATTACAGAAACATGTTGGGTTGATGCTACAATGTTTATGCATTAAAGTCATGTTTTTTGCTACAAGATATTGCCTCTAACATTTACAACACGTTAGATAGAGTTAGTGGAATCTATACATTGAAAGCGTGCCATCTCCTCTATATACATATATAAAAATAGCATATGTGTTTGGGCACATCTATTTTGTGGATCTGTACTCCACTGTATAAATGTTAGGTTTTGCTGTATAAGTTTGGACACTTCTGTTTTGTAGATCTGTATTTATTTTGTGTGTTGCTTATAAAGAATATGTATGTGGTGGAAAGTATATAATGATGTGTTCTTTCACTTTTAACTGAATACATCCGTTTTTGGGGGGGTATTTTCTGGTACTCTGTTTTGACACTCTGCCTTTTTTTGTTAATGTAGTTGTATTCCAAAACATCTAGAGAAACAAAAAGGTTGCAGTTCACTGCTTCATGGACAACAGCAATTCTCAAAAGGTATGCGCTCTCATATGCAGCTTGTTTTGTACTTTAAGCAATCAGACCAGTAACCAGGGAAGACACACATCACACGTTATTCAAACCTGTGCATGTTGCATTGGGCTTGTAAGGGGCAGGGCCCACAAGAGAGCACATACCATTTGCTTGGGTAAACAGGCTTCATTTATAGGTGAATTGCAATAGTAAATATATTTTCCAAGATACATCAAATGACTGACTATTCTAACAAGAATTGCAACTGTGATTTTATGCACATCACGTTTCATTATTATGATTAGAGCATTAGGGACCTAGCTTCGGAAGCAACAGAGCACTTTACAATCATAGCGGGGAAGAACATGGTGAGGGATGCAGAGAAACAAGAGAGCATGGAGCTAATTCCAGCCATCAGGGTGCTGTCTGTCTCTGGGGAACCCCCCTACACTCTGACCCAAGTGCAACTCCAAGAGACAGGGAAACCCCATTCTGAGTCAACCAATCCTGCTCTTCCCGTTCCTGCAGGGAAAGCGGCCCAGCACAATACTTGCATCACTCACTCTCCTGCATCAGTCACAGCCTGTGCATGCCCACACTGCGGATTAAGCACATGCACAGGTTGCAACCACTGTGGATATCTGCTGTGTTTGTAAACATCGACCACTCTGTGTGTAAGCGGCAGACGGCTAAATAGGCATGCCCATTTATATGCATGCAGAAACGCAATGAAGGGGGGCAGCTGCACCATTGCAATCAGTTCCATTGCATTGACCTGCCACTGCTTTTAACGTGGGGTGGAGAACGCCTTCAGCCGAATAGGGCTGGCATACCTGGAAATTTAACTCTCCATGTACCCAAATGAATCATGCTGCACTAGGATTCGTGTAGAATAAACATTTGGGCCGCAGGCTGTATTGCTTGCAACACCAAAAAACACAAGCAACTCAGAAAAACGAAACTCAAGGTGTTCTTTTGGGAACCTCGTGATCCAGGGGAGTTGGTTTTATTATTTCTATGGCACACCTTAACCCGGAGGTATCTGGGTGCATTTGGCATTTGCAAGTGATACAGGGTCATGGCATATAGAGTTACACATAAATACAATCACATCATAAGGCGACAGGTAAGTTCAATACAATATGCAGAGCAAGGGTCAGCTAGGGGATCTGAGGTAATGAGGTACAACATAATGTTATTGCTTCTCAACTAGCCATTTGATAGACTTAATTCTGAAGCTTGAGAATGAATTGGTCGTTTTCATTGAGGGGGAGGGGGAAGGGAGTTCCATAGCTGTGCAGCCATGACTGGGAAGCTGCTCCCCCCTCAATTTTGTCATTTGTATCTAGGGACTAGCCGGCTGAGGGTGTTGGAGGACCTGGTGACCCCAGTTGAGGATCTGAAGTTAAACTTTTCTGTTAAATAAGGAGGAGCTGCATGATTCAGAGATTTATGTGTGAGGGACATGGTTTTAAGTTGGATCTTATCATTGATTGACAACCATTTATGCTGTCTTCTTGTTTCAGATATGTGAGCTCTTCTTGAGATACTTGGAGCAGATCTCAAGACGTTATTTTGCAAGGTTTGTAATTTATTGATAACATATTTTCTTGCTCTCAGGTAAAGTCCATTGAAATAGTCCAGCTTGGACAGCGTTTGTGCTCTGGCGAGGGTAATGCAACTTTCGAGAGCAGCGGTTTACATGCCCTGATCAGTTTCCCCGTATAGGAAGTAGCCGAGGCTGTGGCATTCAATTGTTTATGCTGATTTAATGTAGCGATGAGGTAGAAACCTAGAGTTTTTACCTCTTTGCCCACTAGGATTTTTTTCCGTCGATGTTGAAGGAGGTGTAGTCTGTGTTTAGTTTCTTCAAGTTGGCTGACGAACCCACAATCAGCAGGTCAGTTTTATCATCATTCTGACACAGGCCATGAGTGGCCATCCATGTTTGAATGAGTAGATACATTTTATTCACTAGTAATACAGCAGCATCTTATTCACTAGTAATACATCATCATCATCATCATAAACGCCCGTCAACGGAAGGAAGATCTGGGTGTCATCTGCATAGTTAGTGTAGGTGACACCCAGATGGTCCAAATCATTGAATAACGGCTTTGTAAAAATGTTGTACATAGTGGGTAATACACAGGAGCCTTGAGGGACTCTGCATGTAATGGGAATAGGTGGGAATAGGGTCTGCTGCGGCTGATGGAGAGCAGACCCGCATTGGCCTGTTGTTGAGGATTGATTGTATCCAAGTAATGGCATTCTGAGAGAAATGGGCTGGTGAGGTGATTGCATAGTACTTTATGGTCAACCAGATCGAAGGCCGTCGATAGGTCTAAGAGTAGTAACAGGGCCATTTTCCCATTGTCCTTAAGCTCGTCTATCTGTGCTTTTAAGTCAATTAAAGGCGTTTTGGTTCCATGTAGGTTTCTAAATCTGGATTGTCATGTCAGTAAGAGGTGGTTAGTCTCAAGATATTCCTGGATTTGTAGATAGGCTACCCTGTCCAGTATCCTGTCCAGTATCTTCAGTAAAAAAGGGATTGTGGCAATTGGCCTATAGATTGTGGGATCTCGAGTTTGTTTTTTAAGGAGGGGTAAAAGCCATGATTCCTTTAGGTTGTTACTATACCAGTTGTGAAATATGCGCTGTTTAGTTTAGAGATGAACGGCGCAAGGTCTCTAGCAGCATCTTTGATTATGTGTGCTAGGCAGATGTCGCCTTGGCACTTTGATGGTTTCAGGGAAGCTATGATTTTTTGTACCTCTAGGACAGACATTTTAGAGAATTTAAAGTCTTAGGGAGGTTTGGGGGTAGGCTTTGAATTGTGGTGGTGAATACCTGAATTTTGAAGGTTTATGCGTTTTCCATCAATTTTGGCTTGTAAAGTGGCTATTTTGTTAGTGAGAGCATTCTGTGGCATGCAGAGTGATGCCTGCCACCAGCAAGATGGTCTTTCGGAGCTCCGCTTGGTACCCATTTTGCATCTGCAAGCTAGACGTATGCCCCTCCAGCTTTTACCATCCTTTCCATTTCTGGCTGGTGGCCTTTTGTATGTCCAACTGGCATTCTCTCCTCTGACCAGTGCCGCAATCTCTTCTCCCTGACTACCAGGCAACTTATTGGCGCTTGGCCGCTTCTCTTTCTTGTGACCCTTCTTGCCAGGACCATCTTTTCCCCCCTTCTTCTTCCCTTAGATCGGGTAGGTGTAGTGGAAAACGCAAACGTTTGTCCCGGCCGCGCTTGCAAGCTTATCCGTTCTGGATGACCTTGCGTAATCAATTGCTGACTTGCTGTGGACATCCCTTTTCATGGGGGCAAACTTCCCCTTGTTGAAACCGGTTTGGTTCAGGGTCCGATTTGGTTCAGGGTCTGGGTCTCCACCCGACCCCATGCCGGCATTTCAGACCTTATGCCAATGCCTTCCATTCAGCTGCACTTGGGGCTCCGCCCATGTTCCCACCTGCCCTTTGTTCCTTTTTCCTTGCGAGGTTACATCACCTGCTGGGGTGAGTGCTCCTACCCGTTGCCCCCTGCCCATGTGCGCATCCCAGCCCCTCACGCTTAATACCTTGTGCCCTCCACCTTCCTGCCCTGGTTGTCCACTGCCTATCTGGTTGCCATGGTTCTACTGGCCATTCACAACAGCCTGGCCAGTCCCTTTGTAAGTGAGTGCCCTGCACTGCATTGATTTTCACAGCGTAGGAATACAGCGTTAAAAAGGATCTATGTGATCACTGCAACCGTCATAATTATGATGGCCGAAATGCCGACTTTTTTTGTCATTTCTTTTTAAACACCTTTACACCACATATATATACGTGAGAGACCCCGCAGTTCCCCCATATTAATATTATATCATATAACCCTTACATATATATATATGTGGTGTAAGCGGGGGGTCTAAAAAAATAAAGTCAGCATATTGGGCCGTCGTAATTGTGAGGGCGACATTTTGGGCCATTACCCGTTAAAAACACAAAAATAAGAAGCCCAACCACAGCCCCACAGGGGTTTGCAGCACCAAGGCATAACAGGGCGGAGGGGGCGAGCACCCCTGCCCGGTTTGCCACCTCAAAAGCAAGGTGCAGGCAGGAAGTGGGGCCATAAATATAGTCCCTGTAAGTAGATCCCAGGCAGGGGGAGTGGCCTATTTGCACTCCCGCTCCCCCTGCAGCAAGTCAGCATTGTCCCACCCAACCCACCTGAACATGTAATTTCTTTACAGATAATCTAATAATTGCGTTTTAGTCACAGGCGGTAACTCAGGCGTTTGAGCAATGCCTAAACTAACCTCCTCCCCGGTAGCCTAACACGACGGGGTGCCTATACGACATAAAGAGGAGCGGCACCCTGCGTGGTCATCAGCTTCCAGCTTGGACTGGTGGAAAAAGAAAAGCATAACGACACTCCCTGCATCTCATTAGCAGCGACTGCCAATGTGTCGCCCAGACCGAGAGGCTCTGGGAGTGGTGGCCTAAGTATGCTGGAAAGGAATGGACAAGTAAAAGAGAGCTGGCTGGGAATAAATAAAGGAACAGATGAGGGATTGTAATAATGCATTGAATATGTTATTGTCTGGTTTGCAGTGACAGTGTGAAATGTGAGATAGTAAAACTGCGGCCTTGTCGTGCCACAATTGGAGAAGTTGGTCTGGCCTCAGTGATTTAGACAAAGTGGACTGCAACAGGATGGTAGGTAGCTCACCGGTTGGGAGGGGGGCGAGCGGTACCCGGCTGCCCATATTATGACATATGGTAACAATGTTGCCCAGTAGGTTGCTTCTGTTTTTCTAGTGGGCCACAATTCACACAACTCCTGAAACTGTGTATCAGCAGACAGGCCATGATGAACAACTGAAAAGACTTAATTGCAGGTCTGACAGCAGAGCTTGATAAGGTGTTAACAATGAATGCCAAGCTTGCAAGTGCGCCAGTACTTCCGCTGGGGATACAAGAGAGCAACCTACCTCCTGAACCTAGCCAGAGGTGCCAGCAAGGGGGGGGGGTAAGAGGGGCCACGGCCACCCTTATAACAAGGCTCCCCGCACCAGCCTGCTGACTCTTATGAACACAACTTCGTGTGACACCCCAAGTGACCACATCAGGCCACCCCTTTGAAAAATGTCTGGGGTTGCCACGGTCCCTATCCCACCACTCTAACATCAAGGGTCTCCAGGGCATTCGTATGCATTCATGTTTGTATTTGGAGTCAAGAAACGCCCCCCTTCGTTGTATATGAGATCACGGAGGGAGGCCGGGGAAAGAGGGGGCAATCCGCAACTGAATGCTGCAAGCAACTATCTCAGGTCGCTGAACTTTGCACAGCGCTGTTTGAGAGAGAGCAGATTCCTGACGTCTCGGGACCAGGCAAAGTGCGCAGGATCGACCACTCTCCCTCCCCCAGCGGTGCGATCAGCAGGACTGACATCATCCGCTTCCCCCAAACGCCCTCTCGGAGGCAATAACAATGACAGGGGTCCAGGCGACAGGGCCATGTGTGTGTGGGAAACAACCAGGCCCATTGAGCCCGAGTCCGGGTGAGCTCGCGGGCGTCTCCACGCTTCACCGGCACGTCCAGGATCTCATGACCACCTTGGACGAAACGATCCCAGGGGCGGCCTGTTGCCCCCCAATGATGCACGCGTTCAACTCGCAAGGTTTCAATTAGGGGCAGGAGTGGGCGTAATACTAACAAACTTGCAATGCATGGCTTGGAATCAAGTGTATTTATTAGTTTGCATCCAGGAAGAATTTCGATAAAAGAAAATGACGCATAGCAAGCTAGCACAGATTCGGAATCCCAAATCCACTTTTTACCTGCTTAAAATAATCATTTGATACCATGGGCACATTGTAAGCACGGATATCACACGCACGTTTGGGATTACTGGCACGCCTTTTCCCCATAAAACAACGGCATCGGACCTGTGCTGTTTTTCCAGAAGTGGAGGGACTCCTGCACGTCCTCCACTCCTGGGTAGGGGGGGGGGGGGCTAAGACCCTCATTTCTGCGCGGGTTGTGCCGCAGAAGCCCAGACTCAGCACCTCTGCCTGCCCGCTTCACCCCCAGCTCGGCAGAAAGGTGACGGAGTTTAGTTTACTGCTCATAGGCCCGCCTGGGGGGTCTCGGGCTATTTTTGGCCTGCAGCATTCACGGAGGGCGTGTGTCGCGGGGAAGGAAGTTGCAAGTTCCCACTGGGAAGAGAGGGTGTGCCCCTTCTGTCACATCTCTTAAGGAGCATGGCAAAACAAGCGTCGGAAAACAGCAGGTCATGCACACAGCGATAGCGAGCGGAGGAGGACGAGAGTTGCCAATGCCCAGTGTAACAATGTGAGCCAACCTGCAGCATGCAACACGTTGGCAGAGTTATCGGTGCCGTGGAATACAATCGCAGTGTCAGCGGCATGGAACATGTAAGACAGGAGAACGGGTTCGGGGGCCTGCGCTGAGTGGAACGAACGTTCTGCGAACATGGCATTCTGTCAAGCGCCAGGCGATGGTGTCACGGACATAGTGGTACGGGACGGTGAAGGCAGGTTGGGCATAATGCCAGTAACATGACGGCACCAAGGAGCGCGCAGAGGGAGGGCTAAACCAGAGACCCAGGTTCGCGGGGATTAAGGGCGCGATGTAGGCAGGGGAGGGTGACGGGGCAGTTAACAGGGCTGTAGGCAAGGAGGCAACGGGTGAAGCAGAGGGGCAAGGAAAGGAGAGGGACAAGGAAAGGAGTGGGGCAAGACAGAGCCAAGTGTTGAGAAAAGGACAGAAGAAAGGCAGGAAGAGGGTAAAGTGATCAAGGTATGACTAAATGAGGGTATGCATGGGGATAGAGCAGAGAACCCTGGGGCAGACCTGCGGCCGTGAGGACCCGTGATTGGTTAAGAAGCACGTTTGCCAGTAGACAGTGTGGAATGTACCAACATGAAGCAAGAAGGGGCGGGGCTGCAAGGCAAAGAACAGCTGTATGGACAGACAGAGTGGCGGGTGGAGTAAGGACGGTGTCTGAGCTGGGACAGGCTGGATTGGAGGGGTGCAGTGAGTGGCTCAGTGTCTAGGAGGCATAGGTGGTAGTCGGGGGCAGGCGCTGTGTGTCGAGGGGCGGTGCAGGCATCGGAGTGACCAGCGTCTTGGCTGGATTGGATGGGTGCAATGGTCGGGATGGAGGGACTCAGTGTCTGGGAGGGGACACACGGGCAGAGAAGTCCAGTGCTTGTCACTTACGTGAGGTCGGGGGCACAATAGGAGAGGAACAGGCACGGGTTACGATGAAGGGGCAGTGCACGAGGCAGGTATGAACAGGCGTCAGGTTTGAAGGGCACAGTGTCAGGGGAGCAGCGCGCAGTGGCAGCGTGCGGGAGGGGTAACGCCTGGCAGAGAGAGAGAGTGCACCCACCTGAATGAACTGGATGGTGAGCGCAGACTTGCCCACGCCGCCGCCTCCTACAACCACCAGGCGGTACTTCTCCTGCACCGAGCCGTCCTTCCAGCCCGCCATGGGGGTCAGGGGGTGGGGACCCGAGGCGGGCCTGCTGGTGTTGCCGCAGGGGCAGAGGAAGGGATCCCGGGGCCACGGGCAGGCCCGGGGCTGCCTCCGCCCGCTCCTCCCGGTGCTGGCTCTCTGGTTGTCGGCGTCCGAGGCCTGGACTGATCCCCGCCCGCGCACCTCCAGTTGCAGCCCCGGTCAAGCAACGCGAAGGGCAGCTGCAGCAGCTCTGGGCAGAGGCAGCGGGTTCTCCTCAATGAAAACTGAAAGTAGTGAATCACTGCACAAAATGCCGTCCAGCCCAGGGAGGTGGGAGCAGCGGCCACATGCTAATATGGCGAGTACATATTCATGAGTGGGAGGAGGGAGCTAACCCAGCCCCCCGGAGGAGAGTACACACAGCATCACCATGAGAACCGGGGGAGGGTCACTGGGAGGCCTTGCACGGCTCTCCGTCTACGCAGGGCCGCCCTCCGCCCGGCGACTGCCCCAAAAGCCCACAATCGTTGCAAAAGCAGAGCTCCAGCATCAGCAACTAGTCCCTGCACAGCACTGATGCAAGACCCGACGAGCACCACGGTTCAGCCGCCGCCGCCACGGAGCACAAACCTTCATCCCGGTGGTGTTGCTAGGTCTGGAATAGGCAATGCTGGGAATGTAGGTAATCGGGACTAGGCTAGCTAGCCCTTTGGTTCTAGCCCCTGAGATTCTATCTGGGGCTACAACCAAAAGACCAGGGTCTATAGCCCCCTCAAATCCCCCTAGCAACGCCTCGTGGGACAGTCCCGGGTTCCATGAAAACATTGCCCAAAGAGTTATCGCAAATTCTGATATGACGTCTGCGCGGTTACTATCCAGCATCCTGTACATATAGCGCCTGGGAGAACAGGCTGAATTCAAAGCAAGGCAAACGGAGTGGCTGTAGGACAACTCACTGTCTGCCCGCAAATGTAAGTCTGTTAGGCTGATGTTTTAGTTTGAGATATTGAAAGTTATCGCACTCGAGTACAGCTCCAGGGGAATGAGATGTGAGGAGGAACACAAAGCATGTAGGTGTTGTTTAGTTATTTACCCACCTATTGATTGCCCATTGGCCTGCTAAACCCGATGGCTATTCGCACCCACTCTCTGTCCTACCTGCCTGCAACACATCCTTCTGGGATCTCTTTGACCTAGTTTTATTAAGCATTAGTACCCGGCACGCGTGGCGCACCGGGAATCCAACGTGTTGATTGGCTCTTTTCCGAGCCATACCACACAGTATTCCCGTGTAAGTCGTGCGTGCCGGGTACTCTGTTCCCGGCGAGGGGCGTGGCGGCCCCCCCAGCCAATGAGGAGGCTTCAAATGGGGCTATCCCCGATCCGAGCCTCCCCATGGCTGGAGGCTGCCTTCGTCCCCTGCTGGGGACTCAGGTAAGACTTTTTTTTTACCTCCCACCTCCCTGCCCTTCCCACCCCACTTACCTTCTATCCCTTGGTCTCCGGCAGAGGATGATGGAAGCCTCCAGACGTGTGGAGACTTCCATCGTCCCCTGCCAGAGCTGCAGTACTTTTTTTTTTGTTTTTTTTGTTTTTTTTTCCCTTCCCTCTCCCAACCCTACTTACCTTCTTTTTTCTTAATTTCTTGGGAGCGAACGTGCTGGAAACACTTTTGTTACCAGCGCGTCCGCTCCTGATGGCCGCTATGGAAAGGGAAAACGGACTATGTTTTCCCTTTCCCGGCGGCCATTTTTTTTCACTGCATTTCTAAACAGAAAAAAAATGCCATTAGTACCCCGGTCTAACGGGCCGGGGTACTAATGGCAATAAGACCCTCGGCGGCGGGCCAATACCGGCCACGGTAATGCCCCAGGGGCTTCGTTAAGGCCCTAGCTATGCTCAGGCCTGTAACTACAGCCCCGGGGGCATTACCTGGGGCGGTATTGGCCCTCCGCCTCCGGTCTTATTGCCACGGTAACATCACACGCTGTCCTGTAAGTGCCTGCCAGTGTTACTTCAAAGCAGTCTTCTGTACCATAATAGCTTAATTTGAGCTTTGAAAATGCTACTGGTGTAACACAAAGGTCTTAAGCAAGTGTGCCTTCCGCCACTTGATTTAGAAGCAGTGTCCTTCACTGAACTCTTGTTAAAAACAAGCATTGGCAAAGTCAACAGTTGTGGCTTGTGTATATGTATTGGATACACATTTTCCAAGCAGGGAACTAAGACTTGCCCAGGTACTTCAGCTGCTACCATTCGTGTCCATTTAGTACCATTACAGTATGGCCTGGCAAATGCCTATGACAATGTTTTTTTTCACTATTGGATTACCAGTCGTTGAGTAGTTTTCTGGATTGATCTTTTGCCCTGTTTCTAAGAATTGAAATTAAATACATGCATCGTGTGACCTGACTGTGCATACTTCTACAACACTGCGGCGGCAGAGTAAGCCCGGCCCTTCCCTGTGTGCACTACTAATACACGTTTCTGTGTGCATCGTGTGAGTGCTCTGGGAGTGCTGTTCAACTGAGCAGCTGAGCAGCCTCCCCTTACTCTGCCTACATTTCTTGTTGCTGCACATAGCGGTAAGATATCTTACAAAAAAAATTGCAGTGTATATTGTTCTTTTGCTTCACTACCTATGGCGAGCTACACCTTAAAAACGGGCATGCCTCCAATAATAAAACACCCTACTTTGGAAACACTTCCCGCCATCCCTCCCCCTTCTACGAGCTCTGGCACTGGTAGCTACATTGATTTTATTGAAGGTAACAGGAAGTTAAAACGATCAAAACCGTTAGACTCTGACATCAGAGCCTATTACGCCCCTGTTATCCCGCTTGTCTGTTCAAGCTATTGAAGTTACATCAAACTCATAAATGCAGACACTTGCCTCTGATATTGCCGATGCAGTTCCATCTTCCATCTCTGAGGATTTGCTTGCTCAGCTGATGGAACCCGCTGTTGTAGTTAGCTTTGTGGCCTCTAAAGACACACCCACTGAGGCACTTAAACCGCATGCTCCCCCTTTACGTCACTGTGTCCATCTACACACAAGGGATTGCCCCGATATCCAACTCCTGTACTCTCAAGTAGTCAAGTCGCACAATTTACATCTGCTCGAGTCTTCCACACAGTGTAATGAAACAAACAGTGAAAAAAGGCTAACTCTGGCTACCTCTCGGCAACACGCAGACAAAACTCCCACGCAAAGCCAATGCTAATTGTCATGGATTCCCTTTAAAAGGTGCTACAGACAATCTCTCCATCAAACTTTCCTATATATGGTGTTTGACATCGACAAGGGCTTCAAGATCATCGCAAACAGTTGACTTTATCATTGGAGAAGATTATCCCTGAGACTCAAATTTGCGAGCCTGTGATTTCCCAAGCATTTAATTTGTCCCACTCCCCAATTTTATACCCTGATTCGCCACGTACATCTGCAAATTCTTCTGCTTTAAAACGTTTGTCTTTTGCAAAGCCTACACCAAGACCATCCTTCGGGCTGACACAACTCTAGACCACAAACCATGAGCCCATTCTAACAGCTCTGAATAACAGTGTATATACCCTAATCATTTTATATGAGGCTCTGAACAAAAAAGCTGAAAGTCATCAGACTTCATTAGTTAATATTGATGCGAAATTTGACGCTCTAGTTGCATCTGTTATGAAGATCTGCTTGCCATTGACCAATATGAATGCCTCCACGCCTAAACTGCAACTTGATAATATGGCCCAAAAGGATGTTATTGAGGTGGGTTTCTGCAGTGAGGAACCTATGATTAAAATCAATGATGATAATATTGTGATTGATTGAAATGCACAAGGTCAGCTGTCAGTGGTGGACATTTCCAACACACAAGAAGTTGCGAGTGAGCCTGGAGAGGCTCCACAAGAGCAACATTTTTAAAGTTTTCCAAATAATGCACAGAAAAAAGAAGAGAGAGGCTGGGCAAATAGTGAAATTAAGAAATTCAAAAAGATGAATAGGCAAAAGAAAAAAATCAAAAACCAAGGCCTTATTGGGAAAATTCAGAAAACTCACATTAAAACATTTATTAATGCTCTAACAACACCACCCAAAACAAATAAAATTAAACCTAAAACAACTCCCTCTATGTTGGAAAATGAACACCCATAAAACTTAGTGGTAGAAAACGCAGAAGAAGTGAAGGATCGATTTAACTGCTCAGCGTACTCTATCACCACACTACCTGATATTAATGAAAAAGAAATAGAGCCTGAAGGGGCTTGTAACTTAGATAACATAATTATGAACGTAGAGTCAGGCCAAAAATAAGGAGGGATTTTTTAACTAAGGAGCAAAAAAGAACTTTAACTACTAATCATGGCAAGTGGGGCCCAGCTGCCCCATCAAACTTAAACCTGATATTGCTAAAGACATTGATAGAGTGATCGTTATACTCTTAAAACCTTGTTTAGATCTGAGATCGAAATTGCCTGAAACAACTCTAAAGATTCCCTCAGATGAGAGTAAGAATAAAACAAAAATCAAACACACTCTCCTCCTAAACCCATCAACATTGGAAGGTAGGCATTTGATTGAGGTACAAGAAAATGTAACCTTGCATATGAAGGACGGAAAACGAGGAGATCCTTTTCTGAGTACAACCACAATACTGACAGTATTTAAACAAATAAATAATTTGAAGAAAGTGGAATCCAGAGACATTGAAGCAATTAAATTTTGAAGATCTCAAAAATTGGATACTGTATTTCTGAGGGTTCCTTCACAAATAGTGAGAGAACGCATCTGGAGTGAAAGATGTGCATTAGAAAAGAAAGGAGTTATGCTGTCCGTGTCGGGTATAAAAAAAGCCTAATAGATCCACAAACAAGGAGCCTACCAGTTGTGTAGATCATGGATCCACTTATAGAACTGTAAGCTTCAAAGAAGGATGCCCAAATAATATGATCAAAAAAGTAATGATTCTGCCTGCGATAACGAAAATTCAAAACTGCCAAGTCTAGCAAATAAAGATATTAAATCAGATCAACAAACATTGTGGGCTTGGCTCAGAAATACCCTCAAGGACAAAAAAAGCTTGCCAACACATTAACGCCTGGAAAACACTATGCTGCCCTATATGATCGCAGTGTGGAATACCAGAGGGTTTGTTCATATTCTAGACATTAATACATCTCATCACCTGTCTCTATATGATATAATAATGCTGCAGGAAACATGGCTCTCTGTGTATCCCACATGGCCCATTTATGATATTGCCTGGATTCCAGCCATTAAACAGGTGAGAGGGAGACTGATGGCTGGACTAATGATTGCCCTTAAAAAAGAACTAAAAGGAAATCTGACCCCCTGGGCTTCTCCTCACCCCTGCATACAGTTGGTTAAAGCTAGTCTAGGTGATGCATGCAATTCGATGGTATCTCAAAATGCCATACTAAATGTTTACAGGAATCCTGCATTCCTGGAAGACGATGAATTCTTTAATTATGTAACACAACTATTGGACTTGTACGCTTGTGAACAAGAGAGATATACTGTTTTACTAGCAGGCGATTTAAATATATCATGTTTTGAGCAAAATTAGAAACGAAAAGATGGCTAAACTTGATGGAAGAACGAAATCTCTCATTGTTGAATGGAACCTTTAAAGATAACATACCACTTTATCCTACGTGGAAAAGAAAAAAATCCACTGCCATCCTTGACTGTGCATTCATAACAAGTTATAGCCAGTCGAGAAAGCAATCACAATATTCTTGAAATTGTGCTGGAGAAAGCTCCTGTTTCACCACGTCATTACTTTAGGCATCAGCTCTCTTTGTCGGAGGGTCAAAATTGAAATGAATGAACAGTCCCAAAGCTGAGCACTCTCTTAGAAAATCTTAGAAGTGAGGATGATCGGGCCATATTGAAGATTTACCAGATCATACCCAATCACTTATGTTATTTGCCACCACACAGAAAAAAGGCATGCCTATCTCCTATAAACACAAACCTCCATTTAACCAAACCATTCAAAATGCTAAAAAAAAATTAAACAAAGATCTGAGACGATTAAAAATAGGTTTGATTAATGATCATAAGATTATAGCCAAGAATATGCGCACTAGACATAAGAATTTCATTGTACAATATAAAGCACAGAAAAAACAGGAAGACAACGCATGTTGACAGCGTTAGCTGCAAAATCAAGCACGTTATTTTGGAAACTATTAAATGATGCCTCTTATAAGAGCAATGCTCCTCTGATGTTAAACTCTATATCTGAAGCTGCTTGGGTATCATACTACACAAACATCTATGCTGCTCCTGACCACACAGCCAGAACAATATCATTGCTAGCCGATCACGATTTATTAAAGTTTGATCACTTAGACATAAAAGTGCTCATTATAAAACTAAGCACATCAAGAGTCCCTGGGCCCGATGGGCTGTCAAATGCGGTATTGAAAGCCAATCCCGATGAACGGACCGAAATCCTATATGCCTTGTTTTCTAGAATCAAAAAACAGGCTTGATTTCAGACATTTGGAAAAAACAATATTAGTGCCCATCTTTAAAAAAGGCGACAGGAGCCTCCTGCTTAACTATCGGCCACTAGCCCTCCTGGACATCCCTGGCAAATGATCTGCTGGACTAATTCTAAAGGATTTAAATAAGTGACTAGTAATGGCAAATTTGACTGACCCTCATCATCTGGGTTTATCTTAGGCCTACGTACTGCACTAAACCTCATAATTTTGACTGCGCAAAAAAACGAGCACATAATTACCCTATTATGGAATATTTTTATCCACGCCAATGCGCCACACCCTACACCGCTTTGCCAATCAGTAAAGAAAACTACTAAAAATAGAGGCGATAACCCCCGGGCGCACTAAATCTGCAAAATTGCACATGGTTCATAAACCACAAAAGAGCTGCACACCCTGCCACACACAGGCAAAGTTGGTGTAAAAACAGGAATTACTGCTGTCACCTGTCACCTGAAACAAGGCTACAGAAGGGTAAAATCCGAAAATGTCCTTACAAAATCAGTCATTTTCCTAGAGAATTATTGAAAAGAAAGTGTGCTGAAATCATAGATTCTTTAGGCAGTCAGAGGAATCCAGGCCTCCCTGCCTGGCAGCTGCTTAAGGAAATTAGCTGTCAACCCCTTTTAAAGGTGTCTCTTTTAATGGAAAAAAATGCAAAATCCACTATTTAAAGCATGTTTGTGAAGGGCTAATTCTTTTAAAATGTCCAAATCCCTTTTATACTGTGCTTATATTTATATGTGAAATGAAAAGACTTTATTTTACAGGAACGCAGTCTGGAGCTAATCCATTATTTAATTCTGATCTGACAGCCTGGCCTGGGAAAGTTGACATCTCAGCTTGACACTTCCTTGAAAATAGGAAGCCTAATGGTTCCCGCATAACGACAACAAGCAACACAATGAGGCCACATTAGACATTTGTCTGGGGCTGAGCCAAGAACAAAGGACAGGCTGCGCATTGACCTTTGCTGGGAGGGGCAGGAGCTTCCCCCTCCAGGAAGGAAACACACCACCCTGATCAAAAGACTGGACAGCTGCTACCTGGGAAGGGGAGGTTACAAAGGAGAACTTTGATGAAATCCTTATTTTTGATTAAAGTTGTGAACGCTTTAACTGAGCAACCTAAAGAGGGATAAATCTGAAAATTAGTAGACATTAACCTAATTTCTGGTTGTTGATTTGAAGACATTGATGAAACCTGTGCCAGTTAAGGAACCAAAGTTGTGAAACATTTCTCATCTGCAACGTGGTGAAGACCAGGCCCCACAAGAATTTGTGCAAGAATTAAAACATGCCTTTGCGCAGACCACCAGGAGGGTGCGCACAGACAGTAGGGAGTTCATTAATACCTTCTTTCATGCACTCCCTAAATACATCATGACCCAGCTGGTGAGGGACTTTCACGAGAAGAGATCACTAGACTGGGTCATTGAACAGGCGACTCGTATTTATGAAGTGCAGAAACCGGTAGAGAATAAAAATACTAATAAAAACCCCAAACCAGCCAACACCCCTGCTGCTAAGGTGGCGGAGGTGAAGGTTACCCCCATTTTAGATCTGGAGATGGGGGGGGGGGCTAAAAATATTCCTGTGCAAAATCCTTCTAACCAAAGACCCAGAAGGCCCTCGGGCCAATCCCAAACATGTAGCCAGGGAGGTAGTCCTACAATTGAGACCCCTAACTCCCCTGATTATATAAGCCTCGGTTACAAGGTCAACAGACCCATCCTGGGCTAATTGTGGACTCCCCCAGCCCCAGGGGGGATCCAACCAGGTAGTGATCAACCCAGGAAACTTCCCTCCTAACTTTCCCCAGGAGAGCAGTAATCCACCAAATGCTGGGTTGAGCTTCTTTCCACGGTACTCGCCAAACTTCAACCCCCAAAACAACCCTTCTTTCTTTCCCTACTTTCCTGAGCCCGGACAGCCCAATCCGGGAGAGGGGAGGCCAAGAGTGGAGGGTTACCAGAACTATCCCAACCAAGGGTATTATGGGAGAAGGGACAGTTACCCTTCACCGTGATCCACCTAGGATGGACTAGAGACCCCCATACCAGCCAGAGCGGGTGTCGCAACTGGAGCGCCAGGTCCAAAACTTGTCACAGGATCTGGGTCAGCAGAACCCTCAGATGAGCATGCCGGCTCAGAACTCCACAAATCAAGGGTAATGAACTGATAGGACCAATCCCCAATGACTGTTTTGACAGTGATAGCAACAATGACACAACACCAGAAGGATCTTCACCCGGCATGGGTGGAATTTCCTGGTGTACTCTTCCTTCCCTTATGGTAAGGAAGAGGTGACCTGTAACTTCAGGAGGGATGAGGCGATCTTTCAAGTCCACCAGGACTGCCTTCCCCACCTGAAGCCATCAGTCCTAGTCAATACTTTAACCAAGGACTTCTCCACCCAGCTGGAGGAGGCCGCTGAGTTAGCCAAACCAGAAGTCTTTCCGGGCTTCAGGCAGATGGTTGAAGAGAGAGTCAACCTAGCTGATGCCTGTGAGACTCTGGAGAGAAAAGCAAAAATTGAAACAAGTTTTCTTAGATTTTCAGGATCTCTTTGCGGTGGACTCATATGACTGTGGTCGCACCAAAATCCATACAACAACAATTCCCATGGACCCTGGCATGACTCCAGTGTTTGTGAAGCAATATCACTTGCCTCTCGCATCCATAGAGTCCCTTACAGAAATAATTAAGAACCTTGAGTCCCATGTGATAATTCGTCCAGTCCACAGCACCTTCAATAATCTGGTGCAGGGGATTTTGAAAACCAAACGGCCAGTGGAGACTCCGCGCTGACCTGAGGGAGCTAAACAAATGGGTCCATACTTCCCAATGGCCTCTTCCCTACGTTGACCAATGGCTGGCCCAGATCCAGGGGTCAAAGGTATACACTGCCATTGACTCGACCAATGGGTACTGGACTGTACCTGTCAGTAGGGAGGACCATTACAAGCTGGCCTTTACCTTCGGGGGGCAGCAGTACACTTGGACCAGGACTCCCTTCGGATACATCAACTCCGCCAATGAATTTAATATCTTCTTGCATAAGGCCGTGCCAGACTCGGTTGAAAGGGGTAACCTGGCCTATTTAGATGATGTTCTTATCAAAAGCTCAACTATGGAGGGACACATAGCAGAGATCCATTATGTTCTGACACAGTTGAGAGTGGCCAGAGCAAAACCATCTTTCCAGTGGTACAGGACCCGTGTCAACTTCTTGGGGCATGAGATAACTCCTGAGGGTCTCTGTCCCCAGGAAAAGAAAGTAGAAGCACTCCAGAAACTAAAGGACCCCACAACTCTGTGTGAGCGAAGAAGCTTCCTTGGACTGACTAATTATAGCAGAAAGTTCATTGAGGATTACGCAGAGATCACAAGACCCCTGATCCATCTGCTGAAGGGGGGGTCAAGTGGGAGTGGGGTCCAGAACAAGCCAAGGCAGTAAGACAACTCAAAAGAAGCCTCTCACAAGCACCATGCCTAGCTAACCCTGTCAAAAACAAGGAGTTCTTCTTGGAGACAGGGTTCTCAAATAAATGCTTGGCTGCAGTATTATACCAAAAGCATGACAAGGTCAATAAAGCAATCTCCTATGCGAGTAAGACTTTATCCTCTGTGGAGGAAAAATTCAACGATTGTGAGAAGGCACTCCTGGCATCGGCGTGGGCATTGAAGAATTACCACCCGTTCATCCAGGGGGAACACCTCATAGTGGAGACTCCCCACCAGCCTCTGCAATATCTTCAAAGTGACAGAATTCTGGGCCAGAAATGTGAGTAATTCCTGAATTACTTCCTGGATTCTGTCAATGCAAGGCTTTCCTGTGGATGTCAGATATGGCCAAAACAAGAAGAGTCCCCTCGCGCAAGCTCTGGCTGACTTGCATGATTGTGCCAGAGAAAACTGTCTTGAGGACGAAAGTCTTAAAATCAAGGACAACATGGAGGCATACCTTAATTCCCCACACAAAGTCTATGAAGAAGACAAGTGTGAGGGAATGCCCACTGCCTATGTGGATGGGTGCTCCTACCATGTTGAGAACAAAGGGGAAAAGGAACTTGTGGCCGGCATGGGAAATGCATGGGTGAATGATGCCCAGAACCATCCGCTGGGTACAAAATAGGTCCCCATAGTAGTCAAGTGGCAGAGATGATGGCTGTGCAGCAAGCCATCCTCACTCTCTGTCCAACACTAACTCCACAAACTGGTCATAATCACTGATTCAGATTATGTCCGTAACAGGTCCATGGAGCACCTGGTTAATTGGAAAACCAGAGGCATGCTATATGCTAACAATAAACCACTAAAACATGGAAAACTAATGCAGAATATTGATGATCTGGTCACCTCTAGTGGGATGACCATCTACTGGAAAAAGATCACAGGTCATTCTAAAGTAGAGGGACCAGACAAAACTGGAAATGACTTAGCTGATCAGCTGGCCAAAACCAGAGCCATCTAAGGGGATCTACTTGAGATCGAGTCCCTGTTGGGGGAAATCCAGTTCACTGCTATCACTAGGTCCCAAATAAATGCTCCCAATGAACTCTCAACTGCCCAGTCGAGTAAGGAGACCCCAGATGCTGATTTGATTACTGCTCAAAAAGGGGATCCAGTAATTGGTAGGTTTTATCAACGCAATGAGGACCTTGAGAACTTTTCCCTGACGGATACCGATTGCATTGGGAAAGAGGACCTCACAGTGTTGATGAAATGTCTAAAAATGTTCTGAATCCAAGACGGTTTGTTCGTGAGGAGATCCACATCTGGCCATGACCAGTGGGTGGTCCCCACCTCATTCCAAAGCCTGATGCTAACTCACAGCCATGATGCAGCCACAGCGGGTCATCGGGGGTTTCATACAACATTTGAAATCTTGCAAGTGGTTGCATACTGGCCACCCATGGGGCAGGACCTCGACCAATACTTCAAGGGGTGTCTTGTTTGTGCACAATTTCAGCCTATATCACTCATACACCATGTGCCCGTCCAAAAGAGGGGGATGACACTGCCTTGGTCAGATTTGCAAGTCAATTTCATCGGGCCCGTGATTCGCTCCTGTAGGGGGAGCAAGTACATATGACCGTAACATGCTTCTTTACTAAATGGGTGGAATGTCTCCCAGCCCCAAATTGCAAGGCAGAAACAGCTTTTGGATAAAGCCACACATAGTCAGATCCAACACTTCCTTGAAGCTCACTCCATCCCCGGATCCAGGCAATCTGGCTTCCTCAAAGGACATGGCACGGAAACAGCTTTAGTGGATCTAAAAAAAACAGATGACCCAAATCATGGATAATGGAAAGCCAGCCCTATTGTTACTCTTAGACCTCTCCACTGCTTTCGATTTAGTGGACCACAAGACTCTCACCTCTAACCTTACCCACTCGGCTAACTTCTCCAAAGGAGCAGCTTGTTGGATCACCTCCTTCCTGGAAGGCAGGGCTATGAAGGTATTCTCCAACATAGCCAATGCAGCCCTCACTATCATCCACTGTGGTGTCCCACAGGGCTCCTGTACAGCACCTACATTGTATAAACTCTTCACAAAGCCCCTCTTCAATAAGCTCGATGCACTTGGTATCGCATATACTAACTATGCTGACGATACTCAGGTACTCCTATGTCTCACCGGACTATATAACAAAGACACCGAAGCGCTTCACCAAATATATTCCACTATCCAGGCATGGATGGCGACTAATGGCCTCTGCCTCAACGGGGACAAGACCGAAATTACCATACTAGGTCAAAAAGCCACATTAGCCAAACTCGACAAGCTCTACTCCAACTTCATCATTGATAACCCAATTATCCCTGTTACGACATCTGTGAAAACCTTAGAGGTCTACATAGATTCCACACTATCCATGACTAGGCAGGTCAGCGCCATCACCTCCACCTCAGCACACACCACCACGCTTATAAACGCCATAAAACCATACCTATCTAAGCCCAACTGTCTATCAATAGCTAGAGCAACCATTGGTGCTAAACTATACTATTGCAACACCCTTTGAGTCTGTACATCTGAAAAAAATGTACATCGACTCCAAGTAACACAGAACAATGCACTACGAGCATCATTAAGCATCCCCAAAAGGGAACATATTTCCCAAGCCAGACAAGCAGCTCACTGGCTCCCGGTTAAAGAGCGCATCACTTTCAAAATCCTCACCCTCACCCACAAATGCCTCACACTCACAGCACCATCCTACCTATCAGAGACGATATCTAAAACTACATCCACACGACCTACCAGGAGGCACTACACAAACCAACTACACACCCCACACATCAACAGGTCTAAAGCTGGTGGGCTAGGCTTCCCCCACATTGCGACCAAAATAGGGAATGCGCTACCATTGACATCAGAGCAGAAAACTCAAATCCTCCCTCTTCATCTAATCCCTTGAATTGCTCTGCTCTTTTTATTGTGGTACAACCAAATTTGGCTTTTCACAAATACATTATTACAATAAACGAAAATGAAAAAACCCTGTAATTAAGGCCCATTAGACCAGTCCCAAGGTCAGCAGCTCCTGGGTCAGGTAGGGTCAAATTTGTTTTTTTTCCCTGGGAGTTGTGTTGACTACAGAGAACAAAGAGTTTTGTGGTGTAATTCCATGGAAAGCAGCAATTGTGTGGTGGGGACATGGGCTGATTTTAATCATGCTGTGTGGTGACAGACAAAGTTTCTTGGCAAGGCCCAAGATACCTTCAGCAACACTTTGGTCCCTCAAATCAATATGTATAAAGTCAAATGCGGACCCACCCTTAAATTGGAATCTTTTGCACTTAATATAATGTCATCATAAATTAATGATGAGCATCCACATACCACACAAAACCAGTCGGTGCGTTTATTGGTAAGCGATTGCCTGGATTTTGGGTAGTCAGAAAGTACTTTAGGTACTCTATTCAAGAAGAACTGCCCCCTGCCACCATGCCCTTTCATGTTCGTGCATTCCACTCCTTGCCCAACGTGAAGTCTTGTGCTCTCTTGGTTGGTGCCTTTGATGGTTAGTTTTTGTTTGGCATTGCCCATCTCTTCTATCCCTCCCCCCACCCTGCTGCCCACATACATCCCTCTAGATCCCAGGGCCACCCGCCCACATGTCACCTGCTATGGTGGTTGGATGATTTTTGGCCATTGTGATGGGGTCTTGGCGGTACTGCATGGGGTGACTAATACCAGCCCCTTCGCAGGCTGGACATTAGTATGGCCAGTGTGCCCATTAGTAGAGTCAGGCAAGTGGCAGGTGATCACCTTATTGCAGTGAGTTTTTGATTGGGGGCTGCTATGTTAGCCTCTGTTGTGGGGTTATACTCTCCCATTAATCCTCCTCCTCCCCTTTGTTCATTCAGGACAAGCAAAAGTAACTTATTTATGTGCACCAGTTTGGCTAAAATAAGGTTACATTTGCAACCCGTTGGCCCCTCAACAGCTGGGTTATAGGTGAGAACAAGGGGGGGGGGGCATACCAAGTGGGGCCAGGATACAGGTGAAATTTGTGCTTAACTGGGTGCCGTTGTCAGCACTCGCAGACCGGGTCTTTCATTTAGGATCTCTTGATAGGTTGAAGGGCCTGATCTTGGAGGGAGAGCACCCCACCTCTATAGTGAAATGCTGGGAGCTGCCTCTTTGATCTATGTGAGGTTCAGCTACACAGAGGCAAATTATGGCAGGGTCTGGAGTCAAAGCATAGTCAAAGTCATTTGTGCAGTTCTCCAGAAGCTTGCCCTCAGGGATTATTGGTTTTCCTTTGTAGGAGGTGTAGAGGAGGAGCCAAGTACCCCTACTCCAACTACCCTGCCTACATTACCTGAGAAGTATGAACCAAATTATGTAACATTTACTACACCAATCAGAAGGCAAGAAGAAGAGCAACGACTCTGTGCAGTACCCATCAGAATGCCTATACCTAAGAGAATATGGGAAGTAAAGTATCCATTAAGGAAACCATACCTACATCCAAGACTCTATGATTGTCATTTGTATGTGATTCCTGATGAAACAAAGAAACTGAGTGACCAGGATGAAAGGTGACGTCATACGAAACTGAATCGATTCCATAGATAGACGATAATCAGACCTGAGAGGCAGATGATTTATGAAGAATGAAGAAGTACTAAGGATAAGTGACATTTTGGGATCAAGATGAAGAAACTTATGCCACAAACCTGATGAAGATATTTAGTTAGCTTAAATGTGTACAGATGCAATGAAACGCAAGCAGCAAAGCAATCATGAAGCTAGCCAAATGCTTATAGTAAATAGATTGCAACTGCCAACATATACATATATACCTCATAGATACATATGGATTGAATAAAGAATGAACATTCCACTACATATATAGCAGTCTTGAACAACGAGGAAGGCCTTGAATTCAGGGTCACAGTTACAAAAGCAATTGAATTAAAAAGAATATATTTCAGCTAAGAAGTTGGATGAGCCAAAGAGCCAAGGTATTATCAGAACTAAAATTGGCTGGCATTAGATACAATTAACGTGAAAGAACAGAAGCTCCTGTTCAAGAAGGTCAAGTATAAACAATGATGTCAGAGGACTAATGGAAAATACAGTTAAATACACAAAAAAGGCTGAATTCATGGTGTCCAGTCACGTGATAGAAGAAAGATGGACGCATGAGGCGATCGCACCTACGCACGGAAGCCAGAGAGTACCCATACTCCTTAAAAAATCCCAGAGAACAGTACAAACTCAAGGCCAACTTGAGACACTAATTGACACTGAATCATTGAGGTGATGATGGCGTGTCCTTTCTTAATTGGTGGGAAGCTGGTATCGAGACAAGCTCACCCGCACCTGGTTGTTCAGTCTGCATGCTGCTCACGTGGGTGGAAAGTTATTGACGGGGGCTAGTAGCCAACCAATTGTAGAGGGCCACGTAGTTGGGGGTCCTAAAGCTGTGTAGCCAATGGGACATCATACATTTGGTGACGTTGATAGTGGTCATTTTGAAGGAAGGGCTTAGTTGTCCCACCTGTTGTTGAATATCCCACCTGTTGTTGAATATCCAATTATTTCTCTCTGTTACTCTATACAGATATTACACCTATACTTAGTAGTTCACTTAGAGCCAATCCCACTTTACGATAGGTTTTAGAAGCTTGCCAAGTAGGATGACGTTGGTAATGACGCAGGTCTACACGTCAGTAGTGACACATTTGGTCTATAAAAATATGTTTTTTTCTGAAATGAGTTGAGAGTTGAGTATCGAGCGATTGCTGATGTTCGTTGTACTCCCTGTTTTACTTACTTACATTAAAACAGACAAACATTTTGCCAAGCTATTTGTGTCATCTGAATTATTGATGTTTGATTAAAATCTGCATTCCCATCCATCTGAAGGGTATTGCTACTCATCTTAAAGGGCTGGAAGTCCTCAGTTCACTTGGTAGCAGAGGATGTTTAGAAAAGATACCATCGGCTGTCGACATAAATAAACTTTAGGGTCTCGGCAATATCGCACAACCTTTGCCATTCGGCTGACAGGGTGTGAAGCTCCCTGTAGATCGTGGTTAGAAATAGGACCCAAAACTTGTCAGGTGTGACGGGACTCCTAGTTTGTATAGGAACCCCTCCCACTTCTATGAGAATCTGACTGAAACGCAGCTCGAAGAGGCGGTAATGAAGGCAGTGATCCCAAGGGTCTAAAGACAAAAACATGCAAACGTTGAGTGAAAGACCAAAGAGTGTGGCAAAAGGGATCCATGGCTAGTAAATAATGGAGAGTAACGGAGGGAGGTGGTATAAAATATAATGCAAGAATAAGAGCATAGTAAGAGCATAAAATATATGCATATGGGGAAAGATATTGACTTGAGTGTTGCCAAGTAATATATGAGGAAAATAGTCATGAGGTGTAGCCACGCTATAAGGATACGCCCTGTTCATAGATTTTAAAGAATGCTAGCAGAAGCCTTAATTCAGAGCCCACTTTTGTGAGGGACATATAGGAGACGCGATAAGTTTAAAGACTTTCTTAAGGGAATTGGCTTACGTTCCAGTCGGAACAAGAGATGTAGGGGGTAAGGCGAGTCCTAAGAAAAAGATCGTAGGATGCATGTACATGTGACTGGTCAAGTCCGTCTGTTTTGTTTTATGTGGTTGAAAAGTGTGGTAAAGAAAAATAAATGTTTTAATTAATAAAGAAATGTGGAAGTAAGACGCAAAAAGTGATTGTTTTAAGATTAAACTTTGATGGTTGTTTTTTAGCAAGATTAAAAGTAAAAAAAATGCATGATTACGCGATTGGTGCTCACGCATAAGTGTGTGTTGATTGAAAAATAAAATTGAAAACTGTAACTAGAGCATAAGCAAAGTGGTAATAAAAAGAGAAGTAAAAGTTAGAGATGGAAGAAGTTACGCCATTAGTGCATCTTTGCAAACTGATACCAAAGCACATGCTTAAACAGTACAGTGCAGAATGGGTTAAAGGGACCGCAGACAAAATATTTATGCTATGGCCCCAAGGTGGGTCATTATCGAGAACAGTTCTACAGCATATGACAACATATTTGCATGCTGCGTATACAGGAAAAAAGTTAGATAAAGGCCTAGCGAGTCTAGAGCTTTGGAAATGTATGAACACGAGAAGGAGGAGGAGCCTCCTTTAGATTGGATACTCAACATATGCCAAAAGGGGGTGAAGAACCTTCTGCTCCGCCCGCCCCATCTGAAATGAAAGACGAGACTAAGAAAGATGAAGGGTTATACCCAATAAGAGAACTTAAAACAGCGACGGGATATAGCAATCCGTCATACGTGTCACCTATGCAAAGTAGTGACGAGAGCCCAGAGAAAGACACAGAGAAATATATAACCTCCAAAGTCATCCTGAGGGACAAGGAGAGACACAATAAGGTGAGAAGTGATCAAGCAAGTACATCTTTAGACAAAAGGAGAGAAACAAAGAGATGAAAGGGAGATAAGGATAAAACTGATGAGATAGCACTTGTACAGAATGCATGGTTGGAAGGTCAGATTTTACTTAAATTCGATGGTAATGGCATTGAGATGTAAGACAAAGGGGAGATCAAGACGAACAAGACAGGAGAGGTAAAGAAAGGGAGGAACGATTGAGAGACGAAGGAGCAAGAACAAAAGATAGAGACAAAGACGAGAGTAGTTATATCAGGATGAGAAAGCTAAAAAACAAGAGAGAGCAGAATAACAAAGAAAGTGTGATAATAAAAAAACAGCTGAGGAAAAACAAAGACTAAAGGAGAAAAGAATAGAAGCCAATTAACAGGAAAGGATAAAAGAAAAAAGAATGGAAAGTCGAAGGGCAAATGAACAAAAGGATATGAAAAGGAAAGAGGAATATAAAATAAGAGAAGAGGCGAGAAAGCACAGAGAAGTTGATGATGATATGGAACGCAAAAGGAGACAGAGAACATGCGATCTTGAGTAATTGGAAAGGGAAGTAACAGATCCAAATCCACGGGTAGACTGGGAAGACATAGAGGAATTCTTTCCTGAGTCTGAGCCATATCCAAGCACTTCTAGAGTAAATCTGGAAGACGCATTTGATTCGCAAAGCATTGGGGAAACAATCGATAAAGTATTTCACAAAATGCAAGCCCAGAAAGAAGCACAAAGGAAGGGAAAAAATTAGCGTCTTGAGAGTACGCAGTTGTATGGCACGGAGGGAGCCTCCTTTAGTACGAGACAAAATGAGCTGTCTTTAGACAGGTTAACAATAAATAGAGATGATGATGAGAGGAGTTACACAAGTTGGGCGCAAGAAGTATCAGACGAAGAAAGGGAAACCCGCTCGAGGGAAGTTAGGAGTTTTATATGTGAGCTAGAAGAACATCCACCTTTGGATAAGGAAGTAAGATGGTCAGATTTAAAATTACCTATGTCTAAGGCATCACAGACATCAGGGGCAACCCCATGGTCAGAGGGGGGAATCCCCGCCTTTTGTAAGCAGGCTAAGGACATTGCCAGGTAGACGGCGATGTGGGAATCTTACTCCAGCAATAGATAGACAAATGTTGAGAGATGAGAATGAATTTTGAGCATTGCAGTTCCCCTTGTTAGAAAAAGGAGGAACACAGTATATAACATGGCCCCAAATGGACAGGTAAAACTTAAAATGTGACTCCCAAATTTTACTTCTGGCGCTGGAAAATGGATACATACGTTAGAAAAAATGACGGGAGGGAATACATTAGCTATAGGAGATATTAAAGGTCTTCTAATCGCCATAATTGGTGAAAGAGCTCATGACGTATGGACGCGAGGAGGTTACCCTGATGTGAATACAATCAACACCGTGCATGATGGAGCGCTGTTTAATAACTGTAGAGCAGAGAGTGCTATATCTGGACACGTCTGATATTGGAGCTATAATGACAAGAAAGATGAAAGAAGGAGAGGATCTGTTGCTTTATATTCAAAGCTTTCAAGACGCATGGGCGCTTGAAACACAGGAGACTTGGGGGAAGTCAACACCTGTATTTTACCATATATTATGCCAAGGGCTTCCAGAGCAAGTGTAGTAGCAGCTCAAGAAATTAGTGGGGATAGAAGCAAAACCATAGTCGGAAATTAATTTGACCATCGCACATTATTGCATACTCCTACAGGATAAGAATTGCAAAAAAGACGATGCACGAAAAGCTGAAGAAGCAAAGTTAGTGCAGAAAAAATTATCCAAATATGCTATTGAAGGGGCAATGTTAACTAACCCACAGCAAGCAGTACCTATGCAAACCAAAAGACAGTTTGATCAGACACATAATGGATATGCTCCAAGAGGAAGGGGATATCGAGGGAGAGTTTGGCAAGATAATCAAGGATATTGGCAGAATAATCGAGAACGTTTTCAGAACAACCTACAAGGGTTTCAGAATTTTCAAAATAGTAATCAAAACATGCAAAATGGGCGGATGGGAACACAACCGCTTGTGTATTGGATGTGTGGAATGACAGGGCACATAGCCTGTGTGTGTAGAAGCCAAGGGATGGTACAGAATGCTCAGTTTGCAAGACAGGGAATGCCAAATCCACCTGTATATTTGCAGCAGAGCAGAAATGGAGTTGCGCAAGATCAAACAGTGCAGCAGCAAATGCTGAGAGTGCAGCAAGGCTTGCAACCACAGCAAATGACAGTTAATCAACCGCAAGGACAATCGCAGCAATCTCCTATGCAACTTCAGCTAAACACAAAGCAGCCTATGATGCATAGATTAGGAGATATCACTGTTGATGGAGGAAATCCATTCACGAGTGATGGAGTGAGGCTGTACCCGCAATAGGACAGCTCACTGAGGGACCTGATGTGTTCAGTCCTATCTATTATGCCGAATCCTCATGAGGAGCCGAGGATAGACGTAATTTTAGGTCGCAAAGCTCACTCCATCCTAGTGGACATGGGGGCAACACGCTCGTGTATACGTGAGGGAACAATTTTAATGTCTGGTGATGTGATGAATACTCTGGGCTTTACAGGAGCTACTAGTTGTGTTCCTTTTACAGAAGAATTACCAGTCTCTATAGGAGAGTACTATATGAAGGTACCACTGCTTTATTCAAGGCAAACACCTGTCAACATATTAGGACAAGATTTAATGACAAAAAATAATATGACCATTTCATTTACAGATGATGGCATAGTGTGCTCAACACCGGGAATGCATTATTTAAACGTGTGCGAAAGGATCAGAGCATATGCAGGACAAATAGCACCAAGAGCAATACCTTTGGAACCTGAAGTGTTACATTATGGGATACGCATTCTGTTAACATGGCTGCCAGGTCTAGTAGGCAGAACCATGAGAATACCAGATTAGTTTCTATTTAGACCACAGATACCCATGGATGAAGAAGAGGGACACATTTTTCCATAAGCCTTAGAAGCAGCTATAGTCCAAGGAAATATGGCTTTGCTTGATGCAACTGATAACAAAGGTAGACAATGGTGCACAGTAATTGCCATTGAGGAAGGCCGCAGATTGACTGACATCACTGATGAGGATTTGTTTGGAGATGACAAATCTGACGATTTGGTGATATTTGAAATGTGCATTACTTATTGGGTCAAAGCAATTAAGAGAGAGGTCCCACAGAGAATGATGCTAGCAAAGAAGCGTTCTGAATATTTTGATAAAGATATGGCAAAAGTGCCAATCTCATTGTGGACTACAGGCCCCTATAACATAGGCTTACTGAAAGGAGTTGGGAAAGTGAAGATTAAATTGAAACAAGGAGCAATTTTACCTCGAGCATGACATTATCCCATGTCTCGAGAGGCAGATGAAGGAATTTTCAAGACGATTTCCGCCATGATGGACCAAGGTATCTTAGTGACATCAGAGTCACCATATAATATGTCAGTTTATCCTATTAAAAAATCAAAGGTGGGGTCGTGGTGTTTAATACAAGATTTACGACCAATAAACAAGATTGTAGAGGCGATTTCCCTCTAGTCCCTAACCTGTCCATGATTCTATGTAATATACCCATTAATGCACAATATTTCACAGTGATTGACTTGAAAAATGTGTTTTTCTCAATCCCATTGCATAAAGACTCACAGGATTTGACATTGTTCACTTTTAGACAAGTATGATTAAAAAGCATGAGGCTGCCCAAGGGGTACTGTGAGTCCCCATCGATTTTTAACAGAGTCCTACAGATGGACTTGAGCAATATTGCTTTAGAAAGCGTTGTGCTTCAAAACATTGAAGTTCTTAATACATTTTAGTTTGCAGCACCACAGAGGAAGAGTGCAGACATGATTCTGTTCAGCTAATGATTATAGTTGCTGACAAAGGATATACGGTTGACAAAGAAAAGTTACAATATTGTCAACAAAATGTGTTGTGCATAGGCCAATTGATTTCACATGAGAGAAGGAAAATTACTCCTTAAACAGCCAAGCCACACACGACAAAACAAATACAGAGTTTTCTAGGATTATGCAATTATGTCAGAGCATGGGTCTTTGACTACAGTTTGTGCACTAGGCCGCTTTTGCAGGCCTTAAAGAAGGCACAGGTTACAAAAAAGAAAATCGTGTGCACTGAGGCAATGGAAGAAGGGTTTGATGAACTGAAAAAAAGCTATTTGCACGGATCCAGTTTTAGGGATTCCCAATTATGCAGAAGAATTATTTTTATTCTCGCACACAGATGGTACTTTTATGACAGCAGTACTTACACAGAGAAATACATTGGGGTTCAAATCCCTTGCATATTACAGTGAATTTTGGACCCAGTAATGAGAGGTCACTTTCCATGTGAACAAAGTTTACCAGCTGCCACATTCGCTATAGAGAAAGCAACAAACATAGTGATGGGATGTTCCATGACATTGTTTGTTGAACATGCATTAGTCGCAATTTTAGAAAAACCAAAAGGCATGTTGACTACTCAAAGGGCTTCTGCCTATGAGGTAATCATATTGACTCCAGCGATTAAAATATTCTGATGTAAAATAGTGAATCCAGCTATGTTTATAGCTGATCCAATCACAGAAGAAGAACCTATACACGATTGTGCAAACTTGTTACGCTCACCTGGTCTCTGTGGGGACGGCGGGGCACAGTTGCAGCCCTTCCTGGAAATGGATCACCCTTGTCTGACTTCTTCCCCTGCACATATGCTTCGGGCTGAGATAATTGGTGACACTGCTCCTGTTGATTAATGATGATGAGCTCTCCGTCCTGCTTCTCACTGCAGGGGCGCTTCTTGATGGGCTGAGTTCCTTCACTGGCCCATTGTACGTGGCAGCCCAGACCAGCTGTGGCTTAACCCCTTCTGATGATAAGTGCCTATTGGCTTTCAAAATTGTGATGTTGATTCCTGATTATTGCCTGTATCTTTTAATGATGTCTTTCCTGTGCTTTCTCCCAACAGATGAAATGCGGCAATGCAGTAGCTGCGGTGGACAAAGCGAGGCCAAATTGGAAGAGAATGGAGCCTGCGATGCTCCGACAGAAGGTGAGTGTTGATTTGAGGTTAAGTGCAAAGATTTGTCAAAAGCGTGACCTTAAACGTTATGTCTTTGCAAACTCTAGCCTTGTCTTTATCTTTTTCCCATGCAGGTACCGACTTCAGATGAATGGCCCACCGTACCATAATGTCTGTGTTGGAGCACTGCTTTACAGGGGCCTGGAGATGAATGAAGAATGCCAGAGAACACAATGATGCATGCTGAAGAAAGCAGATTTCAAGGTAACATGCTGAGGCTGGTAGATGGAAACGAAGGTAAGATGCTGAGGCCGGTAACTGGAACGGAAGGTAAGATGGTGAGGCTGGTAACTGGAAACAAGGTAAGATGCGCTCAGTCGGCAGTGAGCGTTACACTGCCACCAGTGCAGAATAATGCAAAGCGCTTGTCTGAAGGCTGGGTTTAAATAGTCTAGCTCTCGCCAAACCCAGAAGCCTTGGCTCACCCGCCCCACCCAGCCACTCCTGAAGGATACTGCACGTGTAACCCAGTTTTCGCCATTGGCCCCACCCAAATAAACACACATGGAAGTTCTTGTAAAGAAAATAAAGTACTTTGCACAAAACCAAGTGTGTGAGTTTTATATTTGTTCATGAGCCTGGCGCCAAAGGCACCAGGACTGAGTCCAGCTGGGCTGCCAATGCTGAATTGTCCCAAAGGGACAATTAAAAGTTGTGTCACCCCTTGCCCTCGTCCCCCAATGGTGCGGGGTCTGAGTTTCCAGGCCGGTGGCCATGACAAAACTATGAAGAGTTCTGTGATGAGCTCCCTAGGGTAAAGGAGAATGCACTCGCAGGAGGAGAGATTGTCTTCATTGATGGTTCTTCCAGAATCGATAAAAATGACAGGCAAAGATATACAGGTGCCGCGGTAAATGGAGCATTTCGAGTTCTTGTGAATACTCGATTACCATCTCATTATTCAGCGCAAGCTGCAGAATTATTTGCGTTGATACTCGCAGTCGAGAATCGAGAAATACACAGACCAGGAAGTGACAGTATACAGCGACTCTGCCTATGTGATGGTGACCCAGCGTGCAGGATTAGCACGCTGGAAAAGGAGGGGCTACCTCCGAGCGGACGGCACGCCAGTGCAGCATGCAGCCTTATTGGAGAGGCTCATTAAGGCACTACAACTCCCAGTGGGCATAGCAGTCGTTAAATGCGCAGCTCACACAAAAGGGACAGATTTTATCTTGCGCGGAAATCAAGCAGCAGATGCTGAAGCCAAGCACGTAGCAAATACAGATATAGTAATGATGAGTGTTCAAACCATTAATAGAAATGAAAGAATTACTATATTATTAAATATGGACGAAAAATATAATCAATGCCTAAAACCCAGATAGTAGAACTGCAAGGGGAGGCACCGCAAGAAGAAAAGAACTTATGGAAGCGAAGAGGGTGTTCTTTAAACCCCTCTGAAGAATTGTGGTGAGAAGATAGCACTGGTAAACCAGTAATGCCAATAGCCTTATTAAAGATAGCGCTAGAACAATTACACTATCCAGCACATACAGCTTCCGAGAATCTTGCTGTAACCGTTGCTGAGGATTGGTTTGTACCAAACCTAATGTCTGCATTTTATATAGTAAATTGTATTATTTGCCAGCAGTTCACTGCTGGTCATACACTACGCATAGTGAGGGGGGTGATCGCAAGACCAAATGGCCCTTTTCAGTACTTGCATATCGACTGTGTCGACATGATACAAGTTTGTAATGGATACAGATACCTTTTAGTTGTAGTATGTCCTTTCTCCAGATGGATACAGGCAGGTCCATGTATGCACCCAGACTGTACCTGTGCAGCTAAGTTGTTGGTGCGGGAAGTGTTTCCCAGATCGGGGGTGTGTGAAGTAATGAGATCGGATAATCGGCCGCTTTTTGTTAATGCAGTTTTCGAGCAGATCACTTCCCTGCTCGGAATAAAACATACGTTTTCTTTGGCTTATCATCCGCAAGAAAATGGTATCTGTGAAAAGCTCAAGGGCCTGTTAAAGGAAAGAATAGCTAAATTGAAGCTTACTTTGAAAAAAGGGGGGTTGCACTGCCTACCACTGGCATTGGATGCTTTAAGGAATCAACCAGGTTCTGACCACCATCTTACGCCGCACGAGATTGTGAATGGCAGAAGAATGAGAACCCATCCCAAGTTAGAAGTGATGCTCAGCCAACATCAGAAGTGTTAGGACTTGAACTGAAAAAACTACTTGAACTGTTTAACATCTAGTTTTTCTGTAATTTCAGGATAGTTGCAGAGACGAGGGTGTACAGCAGTACAGAACACAGAAGGAGATGCTTCAACAATCCAAATTCCTGAATTTATACGGCCAAGAATTTATCCAGGGGACAAGATCCTAATTCGTAATCACACAAGGAAAAAGTGGGATGAGCCCCGCTTTCACAGTCCTTTCATTGTCGAGGACGTCACGCCATCTGCTGTCAAAGTGCAGGGTAAGCGAGCTTGGATCTTCCTGGGTGATACAAAGATATATGCCAGAGATACACCTCTGCTTACACCCTACTGCGACGAAGCTACAATAATCAGGGAAGAACCACAGCACGTGCAGACGAGATCCATGACGAGGAAGAAGGACGCATAACCTGTCAAGTGGAAAGAAAGAAGAGTTGGACTGTGGCTTAAGTTGGACACTTCCTTTTTAGCTACAAATAAAAAGGTAAACTGACACATTCAAACACACGGTGCATCTTAGTTGCAGGGTTAAGGGAAGATCTGCTTTATTGAGAACCACAGTAGGTTATTAACTTTGGACTGAGGCATGCTTAAAGCCTTGATAAGAAAAGTGTCATGATGCCTACCCCCGGAGCACCAGGCCAGGCCCAGCACCCCCGGAAGCAGGCATCATGTCCTCAGGTAAAAGCCCAGCAGCCCCTTATAGGGGCTCTTTGGACTCAGTCCTGGGTCCTTTGGCGCCAGGCTCATGTTGGACATCAGTCCTGGCGCCATAGGCGCCAGGCTCATAAAGGGAGGTGTTTGTGCACTTACCTGATGCAGACCATGCTGCACGCTTCAGGCCTCCCTGAGACCTGAAAGGGACTATTTTTTCATAGGGACTATTTTTTCACTCGGGCGTGGCCAGGGAAGGATACATACCTAGTTGGGGAAGGATACATACCTGGGACTTCTTTGGAGGCTATTTAAGCCACACCCAGACAGCAGCTCATGCTTCGCGTTGTTCTGCTTCCTGCAGCTTAACGCTCACCGTGTCTGCTCCTGCTCCTGGACTCTAGTCACGCCCGCCTCGAACCTGGAAGACCTGCAAGGAAGGAAGTGAAGAGAAAGGTGAAAACCAAGGACTATTTCAAACTTCTTACCTGCATCCGGAATCTTCTCGCCAGCATCCCTGAAGAAAGACTTCCATTTAAAAGCATTGCGTTGCTCGCTGCAGCGCCACGCTTCACTCACCTGTCCTCGAGACATCTCCCGGCTCCATCGCGGCTGTCAGCATCGGACGCCACATCTCTGCACCTCGGGGAGAGAGGAAGAAACAAAAGGTGAGCAGAAGGAACACAGAAGGAAAGCCTGATTAACAGCCATAATACTTACCGGCTTTTCTTCCACATTTCGGGTCGGCGCCGCCCCATTGGCAGGTACCGTACCCCGGCCCCTATGGGGAAAGGACAAGAGACATTTCTGGGGAATGATAAGGACATTTAGAGGGATCGCCCTCATCACTACTCACCTCGGCAGTTTAACCCCTCGACGCATCGCCTTCATTCTGCAACTGAAATAAAGGACAGATCACAGGTTAGAAAGACAACGTAAAGGGGGCCTCACTTGAACTTTGAACTTTCATACTTACGGCGCATCGCTAAGGAAAGTCAAGTGGATTTTGCCAGCGCCATTCTGAAAACCAGTGAAGTAACTGGACGAACGCGCCCCCCTGCACCAGAAGCAGGATGGAGAGTTCATCCTTCCAAACCATAAGAAGGATATTCCTACGGGCCAAGCAAGCACGATTTGGAGGTCCTGTCCAATCGGTGTTCCGGGTCCTGCGCATCACGCTAGAAGAGGCCACAGCAATCCAGACTAGACCAGCGCCCCCGTGGGAACCAGGTGAGCGTTACAAAAAGTGAGAAAGGGTATTAACTGGACAGAGCTATTGGAAAAGAATACAGTATCCAGATTCGTTCCACACAGAGCTCTTGTTCAGAGTTACTCATGTTGTTACCCAGCGATGACCTTTCTAGGTACATACTTACTTACTTTGAGTTGGTATTGTGTACTTATCCGCGACTGGTGGGGAGAACTTGTTGCATACTAGATTTTCTTGGCAATACTGATAACGAAAAAATGGTTAGACAACTGCTTATAATCATCACTGAAGAATTTTTGAAATTGCCTGAGTTCAGTGAAGAAAACACAAATGCCCCTAACACCAGACGCAGCACATAGACTGGTCAGTGTGGTGTTCTTTTGTTTAATTGAAGACTACCCGCAACTCGTTGGAAGGCACATGGATGTGGTGTCATTTCTGAGGGACCAAAGAAATACTACAAATCTAAACGTGATCCTGGAGTGCATAATAAACCAGGTGGTGATCAATTCTGAAAGAAACCACAGATCTGTATAGCAACTTTTCCTCCAAGGGAGAGATTGAGGAAGTGAAAAAAAACTTTAAAAACTTTGTTCATGCTGACAGGGAAGCTACAATGTCATCTAGTTTAAAGCAGATTTGAGGTATCGATTGGGAACTAGTTAATGAAGCAGATTTCATCGCAGCTCACAAAAATCAACTTTTTTCACGATAAAGGAATATTTGCACCACAATTGGTGGAAAAAGAAATTGGTTCCAGAAAGCAGCTAAGCTGATAGAGGACAAATGCTGCAAAAAATGACAAGTTTCCAGAAATAAACCTAAAAATGCAGTGCCATTAAAGATAGTTTTACTTCCTTAGCATCAAATGATCGAGATGGGCAAACAGAGCAGCAACTTCATGCTGCCACAAGAGGACAGACAGTCACATTGCCCCAGAAGCAGGTGCTGCTGGCTAATGTACCATTGTGTTGTTTACACATGTATTGTATTCATACTAATACTGCTTTCACTGACAGAACCGCTTTCTATATAGGAGCAAATGATGCAAAAGTTCCTATATTTGTGTCTGAGCAGAAAGAAAAAGTAAATGTGGTACCTACAAAACAACCCAGGCCATTTGTAGTCATTGCCGTCCCTAGACAAAATTGACAGATACCTGAGATTGAAATGGATGTTGTTAGCAATACATCACACATAGTACTTGTTTCAAACACTACTTTCGAACGCCAGAGACAGTCGGCAAAATAAGCAAAATAAGAGATTGACAAAGGTTGGGCCCATACAGATAATGCATGCAGACAACCTGATCCAGTGACAAGAAGCCCAAACACAAGTCCCACAAGACAATCACGTGCAGAGATGATAACAGAATCAATATGGCCATTTCTAGCCATTGCCAGAAAGAGACAGAGACATAAAGAAAGACTTGCTGAACTTTATTCTACTCAGGGAACCCAGATGGATGTTCCTGAAATCAACCAGCCAGAAGAAGTTAAACCGATGTGTTCAGAGATGTGGTAATGTGGTTATAGCAAACTACAAAAAGACTTTGAGAATTAAAAGAAGCACCCAAGAAGACAATTATGAACTGAATGTCTATCTAGACAGCACAGCACACTGAAAAAAACAGATCCAGATGAAGATGATTATAAACAAGATATAAAGACACGAAACAAAGCCCAGACGAGGAATCACGTCATCAAATATGAGAAGCCAGGATTGAAAGGAGCTGGTATTAGATGGGAAGTAAACAAAAAAATGATGTCAAAGGAAAAACTGCAGAAGAAGCTCGCAGATGGAAGAACAGAGGACACATGCAAATTTGGGGAACAGTATTATCACCAGATGGATGGGAAAAGGGAGTGGTGATCTGCAGAGCATGGATGATCATTGGATACTATAAAGAAACAATTGAGAATGCACAAATGTTATACAAGCCATTATGGCCAAAACTTGCTAAACTACTGACATGGGTCGAAGACAGGGGAGGACCATTGCAGGTAGTACCATTAGAAAGTTCTAAGTTTTGCTTCAGGAACAATGGTACAAGAAAAATGGGAGAAAATCAGAACTGTGGACGAATATTCGATCCACCAGGAATGGGGCCTGATACAGCAGTAATAATCCTCCCGTATGAACACAGACTTTTCAGCCAGACCTCATCAGTGTTCACAATGATCTTTATGCCAAGAATCCAGGTTGGAGCAAGTCCAAAGTGGTTACAAATCAACAGATGGGAATTGCTGCAGACAATTAACACAACTATAAATGGTTTCAATGCAATCAGAGAAGAACTTAGAGCTGTAAGACTAATGGCTCTCCAGAACAGATACGTTCTGGATATGATTACAGCCATGGATGAAGGTGTTTGTGCCAAAATTGGAGAATCATGTTGCACTTTTATACCTTCTCACGATAATGAAAATGGAACTTTGACATAGGCCATAAACATGTTGACGAAACTTCATGGTCAGATAATAGAAGAAGTAGAAGATATTGCTAATGACAGCTGGTTTGGAAATATCTTCTCATGGGTTCCACAATGGATGGCAGATATGTTAAAATTTCTTGGAGCTTTGCTATTGTTAGTGATGCTTGGATTCTGTGTGATCAAGATAATAATCTTGCAGTGTAAGAAAACAGCAAAGAAAGCCATAGGGATGAAGATCAGGATCAATGTTGAACCAGGATGGAAGCCTAAAGACTTGACTGATGAAGAGATCAGAGACTTTGTGAAGTCTAGCATCCATGCACCCGAGGGAACAAAGTTCCTGTATCCAAAGGACCTCAGGAAGTATGTGGGAAGATGGATCTACTGCAGTCCAGTGGACAGTGCACGCTCATGATGTGGAACAAAGATGAGCATGTGAAGTCAGCTGGATGACTGAAGGGAGTCATAAAAATATGGATCCCTAAGAGGCACTTTTTCAGACTAGGATGTCTGTATGTGGAAGAAGATGTGAGAGTGGTTGATAAATCGCCCAGAGGGGGGAGTGTAGAGGAGGGTCAAGTACCCCTACTCCACCTACCCCACCTACATTACCTGAGAAGTATGAACCAAATCATGTGACATATACTACACCAATCAGAAGGCAAGAAGAAGAGCAACGACTCTGTGCACTACCCATAAGAATGCCTATACCTAAGAGAATATGGGAAGTAAAATATCCATTAAGGAAACCATACCTACATCCAAAACAATATAATGGTCATTTGAATGTGATTCCTGATGAAACAAAGAAACTGAATGATCAGGATGAATGGTGACGTCATACAAAACTGAATCGATTCCATAGATAGAAAATAATCAGACCTGAGAGGCAGACGATTTATGAAGAATGAAGAAGTTCTAAGGATAAGTCACATTTTGGGATCAAGATGAAAAAACGTATGCCACAAACGTGATGAAGATATTTAGTTAGTTTAAACGTGTACAGATGCAATGAAACACAAGCAGCAAAGCAATCATGAAGCTAGCCAAATGCTTATAGTAAATAGATCGCAGCAAGCACCAACATATACATATATACCTCATAGATACATATGGATTTAATAAAGAATGAAAATTCCACTACGTGTATAGCAGTCTTGAACAATGAGGAAGTCCTTGAATTCAGTGTCGCAGTTACAAAAGCAATTGAAGTAAACAGAATATATTTCAGCTAAGAAGTTGGATGAGCCAAAGAGCCAAGGTCTTATCAGAACTAAAATTGGCTGAGATTAGCTACAATTAACGTGAAAGAACGGATGCACATGTTCAAGAAGGTGAAGAATAAACAAAGACATCAGAGGACTATTGGAAAATACAGTTAAATACACAAAAAAGGTTCAATTCATGGTGTCCAGTCACGTGATGGAAGAAAGTTGGATGCATGAGGAGATCACACCTACGCACGGAAGCCAGACAGTACCCATACTCCTTAAAAAATCAGAGAGAACAGTACAGACTCAAAGCAAACTTCAGACACTAATTGACACTGAACGGTTGAGGTGATGACGGAGTCTCCTTTTTTAATTGATGGGAAGCTGGTATCGAGACAAGCTCACTTGCACCTTGTTTTTCAGTCTGCATGCTGCTCACGTAGGTGGAAAGATATTGATGGGGGTTAGTAGCCAACCAATTGTAGAGGGCCATGTAGTTGGGGGTCCTATAGCTGTGTAGCCAATGGAACGTTCTGCATTTAGTGACGTTCATAGTGGACATTTTGAAGGGAGAGCTTAGTTGTCCCACCTGTTGTTGAAAATCCAATTATTTCTCTGTGTTACTCTATACAGATATTACACCTATACTTAGTAGTTCACTTAGAGCCAATCCTGCTTCCCGGATTTAGAAGCTTGTCACGTAGGATGACGTTGGTAATGACGCAGGTCTACACGTCAGTAGTGACACATTTGGTCTATTAAAATATGTTTTTTTCTTAAATGAGTTGAGAGTTGAGTATCACGCGATTGCTGATGTTCGTTCTACTCACTGTTTTACTTACTTACATTAAAATAGACAAAGGTTTTGCCAAGCTATTTGTGTCATCTGAATTATTGATGTTTGATTAAAATCTGCATCCCCATCCATCTCAAGGGTATTGCTACTCATCTTAAAGGGTTGGAAGTCTCCAGTTCAGAGGTGTGAGGAATTCGATCATCCACATGGTGGGTGTGCGCTCGCCTGGGCTTTTTTGAAATGTTAAATGAAATTGAATGATGGTAGATCAACCCCTGTAAAATATGTGGGGCTAATCAGCACATATGTTCCTATTCTCACTGCATGACAATCACATAGACCCGCATAGTCTGGGTGGACACAGCCTACAGGTGCAGTCTCCCCTATCATTTTTAGTTGGAATATGACAGCCAAGAGTACATCAAGGCATCTCAGAAGCAGGTGGGCAAAACCTTCCTCCTGCCATGGACAGCCTTATTAAGTAACAAAGGCTCCATGATCCTCCCTTTCCTTTGTTAGCTGTTGGTGGCAGCATCACATACTAACTAGAGTTCATTCAAACCAGCCCACATGAGTCCTGGTCACAGGACTAATGAAGGACAGAAAAATCCCAACAACCTTTGATATGCCCTGAGTCAACCTGAAGCCAGCTCCCACCTCTCAGTATCAACGGCAGTGACCTTTCATGTCTGGGACTATGTATTTACAGTAGTCATCTCCGCAGGGGGATCCCATTCAGAAGGGATGAGTATGTGGTTTGGTGGAGACCAAAAGTCTGCTCCCAACGCAACGTCAAGTGAGACCTACCGCTTTAATCAGGAACCACAGAGAACTCAATTAACCAGAGAGACTCTTTGATCCATAACAGACAGGAAGATGGGTGGGACTTATTATCACATATTTTCACCCCTTTACTTTTTCTGTTGCAAAGCACTCTGGTTATTACCTCACACGTACTGTACCAAACCAAACCAAGGACAAGGCCATTGCCTGTAACACTCTATTCAGCTTTGGGAAATCCGCCTTAAAGCACGACACACGCCCAGTGAAGAAGCTAGTAGTGCACCAGCACGCATCAACCAGAGTCTGCCTTAAAGCACATTTTTGAACCAGTCAAATCTGTCAAGTTGCAACCGACTGCACCACTCACTGTTGTCATGCCCCAGTCACTAACATCATCTGAGACACCTCAACCACTGCTTCAGACACGCCAACCAGCACTGACACAATGATTCCTGACCCTGAGCCACTGTGTATGCCAGCCTGCAGCCATCTGTCCAGACTCACTAACCGAACTGCCTGCTTCCTGATAAACGCAGCTGTCTCCCATCTTGAACTCCGGTGCAGAAGCTGCAAAGTGTCCTGAAACCGACTCAAGCCTGTCGAGCACTAAGAACATCTACAAGCATAAGGTGCATTGTGGCTCTGCCCCCTTGTCCTTCTCCAAAGCCCCATAGGGACATTTTACAACCCATTGCTCCCTTTGTGCTGAAAACAAGTATCCTTGAACTATTGCGATTAATTCTGTACCCACGACCCTCCTGTCAGTATACAGAGTGCATCCCCTTTCCTTCTTGAAACTGTCCTCTGCGTTCCTATACAGGGTGGGTTGTGTTTTGTAGAGTGCTAGAAATGTCTGTTGTGATAATAATAAAGTAGATATTTTTATACAACCTTGACAGGACAGTGCCTTTTATCATTGGGTAATAATTGTATTTTTGCTCTGTTGCAACTAACCAATGATCCACGACCTTGCAGAGAGAAGCCTGCTGTTTTGTCCACGTTAACAAAATTGGCCAAGGAGGTTTATAATTTGCTCAAGTTTCCAGTCTGTTCAGATACCTTCTGGTGTACCAGAGGTGTGGAGCTGATTGATGGTTTAAAAACCGATGTTCATACTTGGACCACTGGTGCCCCAGAAGTTGATTCATCACAGGGGGTGTCACTGTGGGGTTAAGAATGTAAAAAACATTAGGGGTAGTCTGGTCATCCTTTCCCGAGTTTAAATCCTCTTGGGCACTGGGTAATTCCTCAGATATAGATCCAAGGATGATGGTGCTAGTAGAATTGTTGGCTGTACAATTGTTTGCTGCTCCATTACCCGGGCTGTGGGAAATCTCACCGGTGTTGTTGCTTTCAGAAAATTTTGCTACTGTATTGCACTCAACAATCTTCTCTGCCGGAACATGCAAATTATTGCCAAGGAAATGGTTGATTTCTTTGATAAGCCTATAGGCATCCCCTGTTAACATAAAAAGTCTGCATGGCTGTGCCTTAGAGCTTTCAGCCTCCTCAACTGTGAGAGAAGGAGGCAACAACAATGTCCTCTTAACAGTTAATACCCTCTGCTCTCCCTTGTTCCTGGGCAGACATCAAGGAACTTTGTAGTAATGGCAAGAGGTGGGGATCAGTCACTGCCAAGAGGGCCATTATTAACACTGTTGGTAAGCCAAATTGGGTTAGATGGAAACGAAAAGGAGAGGAAATAGCAGTTAACAGTTCACCAGCCCATTGTCATTCACTGTGACCCTCTCCCAAGTTTTGCCTTCATTGAGCTCCTCACCTTATCGAAACAGCAGTCCTCGTTTTGAGCAGAGCGTGGCGTAACTGATCTTACCAGGACCACTCCCCCCACCTGCACGCACCAAACACCCCCACGGGAGCCCAACACTCCCACACCCTTGACACACAGGCTTTGCCCTGCGGGCAAATGCAGGTCCACTTGAGGCTGAGGGGGCATGACCACTAGGAGCGTGAAACAAGCCAGGGACTCAAGACAGCTGAGGGTGCCCCCATGGGAGCTCAACACTCCTGCACCCTTGATCTGCAGGCCGATGCAGGTCCACTTAAGGCTGAGGGGGTGTGGCCACTAGTATCGGGAAACCAGCCAGAGACATCTGATGGAGGCCCAGTGGAAGGTCAACACTCCCGTGCCCTTGACCCACAGGGTTCGCACTGCAGGCTGATGCAGGTCCACTTGAGGCTGAGGGGATGTGGCTACCAGGAGTACAAAACAAGCTAGAGACCAGAGACAGCTGATGGATCCCCCGCGGGAGCTCAACACTCCTGTGCCTTTTATCAAACAAAAGAAGTTCTTGGACATTTCTTTGAAATGTACATCTTAAAAGAAGCAGCTCAGGCGGATCTGATAATTGAGAAATCAAATCCGGTGAAAATTGCCAAGCCGAACTCTGCTTCCTCACAAAAACTGCTTGGGAAGTGTGTACCAATAGAGCACATTTCGCAACATATCTTACTTGAGGAGGTGAATATGGAGGAGGAAGTCATACTTGTTCTACCTACAGACAAGGGTGCTCACTCTGCCCTGATCACTCTCAGCTGTCTGATTCCAACTGATAACCCATGGACTAAAGCAGAAAGAAGCTGGCAAGCGAATATGTACAATTGAATGGCAAACATATTCAATTTCTACCATACACCACCCATCAGATTTTTTTCAAAATGATCTACATCTATGCCACCTTTCTCCAAGCCTTATGAACCTGAGTTGCAGGGTAACAACCCTTTCGCAGAAAATACAGTGTATTTCTTCACTCAACCATCCAAATAATTGATCCTCGAAATTTGTGTTTCAATCTCATAATGAAATACATTTCCAATGTTCTGGACCATTTCCATGAAATAAGCTGTTTACATTGAAAGACATTGAATTTGTCTATTTTATTGATCCTGATGGAACAGCCATCGTTTGACTGAAGATAACGTCCAAGATGGTGATTAAACAAATGGCCCATCCACTGTTGTTCCAATTCAGGATAATTGGTCATGGATTGCACAAGTTATTTTAAGTAACTCCAATTGTTTAGTGAATAAGGGCACTGGTCTCTAGGTATCGGAAGCAGTCAGTAAAATCACAATTCTGTCGTGGAATTTGAGGGAGCATACCTATCTTTATAATAATGTAGATCTATGTCAACATTTGAACAAAACACACCATATTTATTTTACAGGAACTCTGTATTCAATTTCCAGTGGTGTTATAAGAATATCATATTTTCAAGCAATTTGTAGCTCACTATAATGGCGGTCGCCCATCGGGCAGTTTGATAATTGCTATTAAAACATCACACTTAGTAAGTATGATATCTCTGATTCGATATATGGCATGCTTGCAATAAAAGTAATTCTAAAAGATTAGATTCTCACCAAACTGTTGATCATAGTGAATCTTAATTAGAACCCCTCGCTTTCCACTATTGATACTCTCCTAATTTCGATTTCACATAATTTGGAATAATTCGCTGAAAAGAGAGGACATTTTAATTGCAGGGGGTCTTAACTCAGATTGCAAAGCAGCATCAGATGACGAAATTGCTCTTTCTCAGGGGCTTTACTATCTACAGTTTGATAAATGAAAGAACAGGAAAAAATGGGTTGATCTAATACTGGGATGGGATCTACAGATGGTCTTTGGGAATGTACTGAGGCATATACCAAGTAAAAGCGCCTGGGGTAATGAAATATGCTCTAGCACCTTGAAGCATCTCTTGTGCTAGATGGAATTGCATATAAAGATCACAGACCAAATAACCTAACCGGACAGACTCAAAGCACTATTTTATTCTCAGTTCATAAGTAGGGAGACATGACAAACATCGGACTGATGCATGCACACTCACAACTAACTCTCATTATGCAAATGACTTATACCCCAATGTGCATCATCTATGATGTCATACTACGTGGCAAAATACAAAACCTTTTGAGGGGAGGGATTGGTTAAGGGAACATATCTACTTACAGAACATATAGGGATTGGTGCATCATTGGCTACCCCTTATCTGTAGGGCCCACCTTGAACTATCGCTAAATACGTATAGTAATGATTATAATGGATAAACTGTCAGTGGACTGGTCTATGCAATATTGTATGTTAGGTTGTCCCTCAAACCCACTGATTAGTTGGAATGCTAGCCAAACCTTGAACTTTTGACTCTTTAGCAGCACATCAGTGGAACGAACATTAGGTGTTTGATTCCCATCAGAATACTCCCTGTTTTCCCAATTAGTCCATCATCTCTCATCACTAGGCCGTAAGCCAAAGTCTTCCTTTTGTAGTTGACCTTGGTGACTGCTTACTGGCCTGGAACATTCAAGGGAGTGTAAGCACACCACTATCTTCATCTGAGGCTTAATGAATAGCCCCTGTGCTCTTCTTCGAAATTGTGTGTTAGCCAAATTTGTCCATTTTGACCTTCTATTTTCTTTTATTATGCTAGGTGCACTTGCTCACTCTATCTCATATGAACTTTGTACACTTTTAATTGACAAACAGTTGGCTCTTGCAGATGTTTTCTTCAACCTTTGAGGAATGTTGCACATTCAGAGCTTATCAATGTACCTCCCTCTGTGCTCTGTGCTTATTCCTTAAAATAGCATCCTTTATTCTGGGCCAACCTTAACTCAATGTCGGTACCGCACACAGAGCTGCTCCCAGGTCTCCTGATTCTACAGCCTTAGTCTGCCTCTGAGGTAGCTTGGTTGAATCAGACACTATTCCTCGACCATTTTCCTATCATGGCCGTCCTAGCCACATTTTATTTACCTTTGTAGCAAGCCTCTGTATGTTTCCTTTCTACCTTGCTTTACATTGTATTTACAGGTATTGATCAGTAAGTAACTTCATCTTCTTTGATTCCATGATTACTTTAGCTTTTAGGTATATGTTCCTATTAGTTCTTCATTTACGTTGCTGCTCGTAAGTATTTTCATATGTTTTCAACATAGGTTCATATATCTTCTTTATGACATCACTTTATGCTCATCAAGCTTCACTTAACACTCCATAGTGGCCAATGGTGCGTGCTGGCATTCTTCTATGTGGAATCTTTCCACTGGCTCAACGTGAGGGTTCATTCTGTATAGCTGTATGAGTGCATACCGTCTTCCATAAGCTTGATGCAGTATTGGAACACCAAAGGGGTCCCATTTACTGCTCTTCTCTGACTGTTCCAATATGCCGGTGGTGACGGGGTGGGGGCTAGTGAGAAAGTGGCTACCTGCTCCTCTACATTCCCACGTCTGGTTGAATCTTTGACCAAATTATCTTCTTCAATTGTCTTCATCTTTTCTTCATACTGTTTTTCATTCTCCTTTATCATCTCTTCATATGATTGTTTCTTTGGGACCCAAATCTGTGTCACCCCAGTCAGGTCACCTGCATTCTTTATATGCTCATCCACACTCCAGGTCATGTGACCACACTCTCCAGATGGTGAATAGAATATCCAATGTCCTACATGTTTCTTATGATCCTTGGGGTAGTAGAACGTTGTTCCTGAAGGTGCAAGGGAACTCTTCTTTATATTCTCATGGGTACTTTCCTCGCTCTGCACTTCTCCTCCATTTGCAGCATTTATATCAATCATTATCTTCATTCCAACAGCTTCCTTGGCTGTCTTCTGGCATTGTCCCAAGATGACACGTATGAGACAGAATACCAGTAATACCAACACTAGTATTGCTCCAAGTACTTTAAAAGCATTTGCCAGCCAGGTTGGAATACATGATAAGAACAATGAGAACCAATCATCTGCTGCCGTCTCATCAACTTCATCCTCCATTTTCATATGCAGTGTCATCGGCATAGTTATTGTCTCTGTCAGGGTTCAATTCCCTACATCATAAAATGGTGAGAATGTACAGCAAGAAGGCACAATCCTGGTGCACACACCTCCTTCCATTGCTGTAATAAGATTTAAAACATACTTGTTCTGGAGGGTCATCTTAATTCTTCCCTGATTGCATTGAATCCTTTTATATAAAATATATATGTCATTATTACTGCTGTCTTGCTGAACAGTCTATGTTCATCTGGAATATTATTATAGGCCTCCATTGATTTGTCTGAGAAACAATTGCTTCTCTTCTGCCGATAGAGGTTGAGTGGCCTGTGTTTCCTCAGGTGCTCATCCATTTTTGGAAATTCATCAATATGAAGGTCACTTTGGGGGATCACCAATGCTGGAATATGTATCATTACCATGGAACACATTCCTCCTCAATTCTTAGGCAACTGCATGTAGGATTTGAATCCACAGGCTTAATATCAGCCCATCTATACTGCAGTTCCTCCATTCATTCCTGGAACTTCGATGATCTGTCCACATCCTCTGTTTTCTCCAACCAGGACCAGGCCATCATTCCTGAAGCATATTGCTGAATTCCTTAGTGGTATTATAGATAGAGGTCCTGATTCATTGTTGACCCATGTAAGTAACTTCGAATACTTGGTCCACAGCCCTAGGCATTGGTCACTCACTATCTGCACTAGGCTTGCTGATTCTTTCTTTAATAGATGTGCATTGCAGGCCAATAGTCCTTCTTGCCATCCGGTTCTGGTGACAACACGTTCATATACCACTAGGTGAGCTGTCTCTCCACATCTTGGCTCTCCTAGTTTTTCAGTAATTTCTGAATAATTCAACTTTTTCATCTGGACAACCTTTATTCGTTCTCCAATCTGGGATGAATACATTAACTTCTTGCTTGTCCATCCTAGTCCATTTTACATCCTTGTTTTCACATAGGTGTATTCATATGGAAATTTAAACGCAATTGTAATATTGCCCATTTTCCTATAAATTGTCCTCTGGTTGTGCATGCTGCTAGATGACTGAGGCACTTTTCATCATGTGTATGCATTTCTCTTGCAATAAGTGTTCTTGCCACATTCATGGCATACAGTATTAGGGAACAGACGTAACAGCTTTGGTCTGACGTTCTTTTGACCACCTCTTTCATGTGCTGGTACCATAGGTTATTTTTTAAATGAATCGAATGATCAGATATGTATTTATTTATTCTTGGTCTGCCATAACACCCATTTTATATCTAAACAGGTGTTGCATCATATTATGGAAAAAACTGTACCTCAATTGGGAACAATAATAATAAATGTTTCAATAACATCATTCATCCCTGTATTGCCTCATGTAACATGTTTAATTGCCATAATGATAAGGAAGAAAACACGCATCATAATACAAAATGATATTACAATTAAAACCCCATGAAAACCTATTGACTTTCTTGATGGCAATGCACTTCTTATATTTTGTAACCTCAACATTTCTTGTTTTCTCTTCAATGGGTAACTACTATTGGCTTTCATTAATCACCTTTTATATGAAAATGTGTAATATAATTGATATTATCACTCTGTAAATAATATAAGTGTTCTTGGGGTTTTCAAAAAATGCAACAATATTTGTATATCATCTTATTAGAGTTGTATAAGACTAATATGTAGGAAAAACTGCATAAAAGAATGTGTGTATATCATTATTATTAGAGTAGGGTACCTAAGCAATAGAAGTTGCTTCTTTTCTTCACACTCTGGATTGTCTTCTCATTGTCTTTTTTATCATATCTAAAAAAGTTCCAGGGTAACTGCAAGTCTATTTTTTCTTTATCATATTTTGAGAAATGTTGGTCCTTAGCCTTTGGTGCTTTTGGTGGGACATTGTTTTCCTTATTCTTGTTTCTAGCCATTGAACGAGTCAGCATAAACAGAACTTCTTCTCTTGCTTCACTGTGGGCAGCTGCAGGAGGGGTCAATAGTTTACCTTTATATAGTTTAATATCATGCAGGTGCAGCCAGGCTCTTCTCCCTTTAAGTTTCGCTGCAGTGGGACTAATTTCCTCCACGTCATATGGTCCCTTCAAGACAGGGCGTGTTCCATGTGCGTACACATTTGCGTACTAGCCCCCTCTCTTCTGGTTTTTATCTGTTGAGACATGAAAGAAAAACTTGCAGTCATTGTCGTTAGGTAATCATGCATCTTGTCACCTAATGCCTTTGCTACACTATGCGCATCAGTTCCTACTCTAGTTGGAGGAGCAAGGGGAGTTCTTATACATTGTCCAGTCACCAACTCATGAGGAGTTAAATGGTGATCTGAGCCAGGCTGATTTTTTTATGCATAAAATGCTAGGGGAAGGCAATGGAGCCATCCCTTCTTCAGAGTTATCTTCAACTTGGCTATTCTCTCTTTTAAGTGTCTGTTTAATCTCTCATAGACACAGTTGGCCTGTGGATGATAATCAGAAGAAAACGTGTGTCTTATACCTAACAAAAAAACAACTTTCTCAAACAGTTCATTCACAAAATGTGGTCCATTGTCAGACCACTGCACCTAGCACACACCCCATCTCAGGGAACACATTGCATACAAGGAACATGGCAGCACATGTGACATCAAGGTGCACGCATGGACCTGCCTCAATCCATCTAGAAAACGGACATAACGCGACCAATATATATCTATAGCCATTCAATGTCTGTAGCATATCCACATAATCTATTTGCAGATGCTGAAAGGGGCCCTTGGGTTTAGGGATTTCTCCTCTTACTGTTTGCAAAGTGTGCCCTGCAGTACATTTCTGACACACAATGCAATTTACAATGAACTGTACAACATTCTCGAAGAGATTCAGAAAAAAACCACTGCAATTGTTGCAGCAAGACTCTCTTGAGTCATGTGTGCTGGGTAGTAAAGCTTCTCCAGCGCTACTCGTAATAATGCTAGCGGCATAACTGGCTTTCCAGTGCTATCCTGTCTCCAAAATGCCTCAGTGGGGGATAAAGAACACTGCCAATTTTTCCATAAATCCCGCTCTTCTTCTGAAGCTCATCCTATTTCAATTCACTGGACAATAGACAGCATGTTAAAGCACTCCTTTGCTAACAGCATCGTCCTGTCCTTTGTTTACATCTTCTATTTCTAAACTAGACATAGGCAAATACGTTGCCTTTTTGGCCTCTACTTCTGCGGCTTCATTTTTGCAGGAAATTACATCTGCTCTTTTGGAATGCGCTGAGCATTTACGACTGATAGGGTCAATGGAAGACTTAGGCTTATCGAAGCATTATCTAATAGGGCTTCATGTTGCACCGGAGTGCCATCTGCATGGAGGAAGCCCCTCCTGTTCCAGCGTGACAAACCTGTGTGCACAGTTGACATCAGATAGGTGGTGTCAGAGTACAGTTTACTTCCTCATCCTCAAAGTTTTGAGTGCTTCGATGAGTGCCAGTAATTCTGCAGCTTTTGCTGAGTAATTCGAAGACAATCTCACACTTGTCACTTCCTCAAATTCATCCTCTCGATTCAGTTTTGCTACTGCTGATCCAGCATGCCTTTCCCCATTTTTTTAATCAATTCTTGATGACCCGTCAATAAAGACAACTCCCCCACACCTCCCGAGAGCATTTACTCTAACCTGGGGGATTTCGTTATAATTTTCAACATATGTTGTGCAATCATGCACATAGTCATCCTCTCCTGCTGGCTTTACTATAAACATTTCTGAGTTCACTGTTTTACATCTAACAATTTTAATTGCTGGGTTTGAAATAATTACCTCCTACCTGAGGTTCTATATGTGGTCAATGTACTATTGGGATTCTCTAAAATTGCAAATAATGCATGCTCAACAGACAATGTTACCTGACACCCCATTGTTATACTTGAAGCCTTTTCTATTGTGAATTCAGCAGCTGCTAAAGACTGTTCACATGGACAATGCCCTTTCATAACTGGATCTAAGATTCCACTATAATAAGCTAATGGCTTGTGTCCATGTCCTAGTGTTGTTTTTTGTGTGAGAACTGCTGTCATAACTTCTCCACTTGAGTAAGAGAATAAGTAAAAGTCTTCTGGGTAATCTGGTATCCCTAAAACAAGGGCTGTACTGATAGCCTTTTTTAATTAATGTAATCCTTCCATCATCTCATCCGTCCATGTTAATGTACTACCTGGACTTCTTTAAGCCCTTTTAAAAGTGGTCAATGTATGTACTCTAATCAAAAACCCAGGCCCTACGGTAATTACATAAGCCTAGAAATGGTTTCATTTCTCTCATTGGTTTGGGTGCTGAGGTTGTCATGATCACTTCTGCCCTTTCAGGTGGCACTTCTTTCCCTTGATGAGAGATTAACTGTCTTATATACAAGACCTCTTGGAAAGTTGAATTTACAATCTCTGATATCCAAGAGCAAATTATGAAAGCAAGTTCATCTCGGGCCGCGGGCCCAGACGGCCTCTCTAATATGATCTTCAAGGCCTACCCATTTGAATGGGCAAATATTCTATACAACATCTTTCTCAACATTCTAAAGCATACATTAATTCCTCCCTCCTGGAAGACTTCACTAATCATTCCGATTTTTAAAAAAGGCGATCGTAGCTCACCATCCAACTATCGCCCCATTGCACTTTTGGATGCCCCGGGTAAACTATTCTGTACATTTATTTTACGAGACTTCAATCTATGGACCAAAAATTCTCATCTGCGTGACCCCCAGCAATCAGGTTTTGTTGCAGGCTTAGGCACCTCCATCAATTTAATCTGCCTAAATGCCCTCAAAGCACAGTGCCATGCCACAAAACAGCAAATCTTTTTTGCTTTTGTGGACCTGCATGCTGCGTTCGATTCTGTCAGCAGACCCCTCTTATTTGCCAAATTACTCTATGATCACTGTCCGCCCACTCTCTTTGACATAATTTCATCTTTACACACCAACACCTCAATACAAATCCGCCTTTTATTAGATGGACGCTTGTCCTCAAGCATCCCTACGGCTCGCGGTTTAAAACAAGGCTGCCTTTTAGCCTCAGCTGTTTTCAATCATTTTATTCAAGATGTGAAAGTTGCCTTCGAAAACATCATCTCAGATTCACCCAAATTCAATAACCACCAGGTCAAAGCACTAATGTACGCTGATGATCTGGTGCTCATTTCCAAAACTCATTCCGGTTTACAGAATCTCCTAAACGCCTTTCACGATTACATTTACTGTAACGAATTAAGAGTAAATACTAACAAAACTCAAATAGTATCATTCTGTCCACGATACCACAAGCCTTTATCCCATCTTTGGCACATTAATCAGATCCCTTTATCTGTGGTTTCCCAATACATTTATCTTGGGATGATTTTCAAGGGCAAGTCTCACGCTTCCAGTCATCTCACTCATGTAAGTAGCAAATTGAAAACTGCCATCTCGCAGGCCTCTCTCATAATGTTTAAATATGGCAAATTTTCTATCACTCCAGCAATGCAATTTTGGAACTTGAAAGTTACCCCGATATTACTTTATGGCCTGGAAACCCTTCATGATGATCTATCATCGCTGTTCACACTTTGGGAGGCCACATTTTGAAGAAATGTGTTATACTTACCACAATGCACTCCTTATCCATGGATCAGGTTTGAGTTGGGTCTTGTCTCATTGCAAGCACTTTATAATTGGCGTGTTTGTGCACATTTTAGGAAATGTTTGATCTCTACCCCTCACACTTCCATACTGAAATTGTTATCTGACTACATGTTCTCTGTAACACATGTCTTTACACATACATGGTTAACAAAAGCTTACCATATTCTGGTAAATGGAGAAGTCTCAATCAAAACTTTAATAACTAATCCCGATAGAGCCAAATTTAAAATTTACCAATCTGATTGGCTTCTGACAAGAGATCTCTGCCTCCAGTACAAAGATGGGGATGGCTTAAGATTCCCTCACAAAGAAATTCGTACAACGGCACCATATTTGCTGCTATCGCCTACCCTGAAATAACGCTTAGGCATTTTACGCCTGAGGTTTAACTTATGCCTCACAAGAGACATACAAGTCAGACGCAAACTCCTACCTATATCAAGCAACATTTGCCGATTTTGTATGGCGCCTGATACCCATGAAACTCTCATTCATTTGATCACTGAATGTGTGCCTCTCCGTGGTGAAAGAGACACACTTTTCAAAATATTGCAATTATATAGGTCATTTAGACCCGCGAGATTGTTGGGCAGCAATTTTAAATTGTTCTTGCACAGCTATACAAATTGCTATTGTTTTTGAATTGTTTGATGCTAGATTCTGTGCATTGCTAGCCCTTTGCATTTGTATTTGTATTTGCTTCTAGCTTTTGTTCCTGCCATTCCTTGTTTTTTTTCTTATGTCAAATTTTTTGTTTTTTAAGTTTTTATTCATGATTGTTTTATATTTGAAAGGTTGATTAATTTCAGCCAACCATATAAAAATACTAAAAAAACAAGACCTCTTCCTGACAATATTGTAACTTTTCTTAATTTAATGTATACCCTTACTCAGAGAGCATTGTCTTGAGCTTAACTGAGTCTTCTCTGCACCTTTCTTCTCACTCACTGCACACCAAAATGTCATCCACGTACTGAATTATTGCACTTTTGAGTTGGACATTACCCAAGTCCATCTGGAGGACTCTGTTAAAGATTTAAGGGGACTCATAGTACCCTTGAGGCAATCGAGTATGTTTCAGGTGAGTATTTCTATATGTACAGGAAGTCAAATCCTGCGAGTCTTCATGTAAGGGAATTGAGATAAATGCATTCTTTAAATCTATAACTGTGAAATATTTGGCTTTAGATGGGATGTTACACAATATTATCATAGGATTGAAAACTAAAGGAAACAATGCTTCAACTATATTGTTTAGGGGGTGAGGGTCCTGTGTGAATCTCCATGATCCCCCTTGATTTCTTCACAGGGTACACAGCCCTGTTACACGGAGAGTCAGATGGCACCAATATGCCTGTTACGCTCACCTGGCTCCCACAGGGGCGTTGATCTGAACTGGACAGCTGCAGTCTCCACCAATGTGACTCGTAGTGCCGAGATGACAGACTGGACTGGCCCACCTAGCTTCGTTTGCTTGGCCCGTAGGAATATTCTTCTGAAAATGGAGAAAGTGAATTAACCACCCGTCGAGTTGAGCCTTAACCCCCCCCCACTCCCGCTGTTCTCCCCACTGATCACCTTTGATGTCCCCACTTATTCGATAGTTCGATAGAATAATGTCAATATGTAACCTGTTGCTTTCTCCCTTATTCAGGCGCTGAGAGAAAGTATGAAGTCTCGGGGAATAATGCCTCTGGCAGTAAAATCAGGTAAGTCTATTGTGGTGAGGAGGTTTCCCCTTGTTTGTCCCTTTGTTTCACCTTGCTGTCCTTTTGTTTCCCCCTAGGGGCCGGGGTTCGGCGAGGATGCAGTGGAAGCTGCTCCGACCCGTGAAGAGGAATAGTACCCCCGGTGGTAAAATCAGGTAAGTCTATGGGGGTAACTATATTGTCTCTCAGGGTAATTCATAGAATTCAGCGCACAAGTAGCGCACGCGGCTGGCGCACAGCGTGCGCGTGCGATAGTCTGCGCCAGCCGCGTGCGCCAAAACCAAATCCGGCGCACAGCGTATTCATGGATTTTAGCTTCCCCAGGCAGCCGTGGCGCACAGTGGCGCAGCGACTCGCTGCAGTGCCAGTTACGCCCCCAGGAACGCCCCTTGCGCTGGGAAATCTCATAAAAATCCCAAACCAGCGCAAGGGGCTGCGCTAACCCTGGACCATCACGGCAAGCGGCCCATGCGATTTTCAAGGGTGCGCGGGAAGTTTCACACGTCAAATCCCAGGCTACGTCCATTTCAGGGGTGCGCGGGAAGTTTCACACGCAAAAAGCTAGGCTACGGGAATTGCAGGGGTGCGCGGGAAGTCCCACACGCGAAAAGCCAGGGTACGTCCATTACAGGGGTGCGCGGGAAGTTTCACACGCGAAAAGCTAGGCTACGGGAATTCCAGGGGTGCGCGGGAAGTCCCACACGCGAAAAGCCAGGGTACGTCCATTACAGGGGTGCGCGTGAAGTTTCACACGCGAAAAGCTAGGCTACGGGAATTGCAGGGGTGCGCGGGAAGTCCCACACGCGAAAAGCCAGGGTACGTCCATTACAGGGGTGCGCGGGAAGTTTCACACGCGAAAAGCTAGGCTACGGGAATACCAGGGGTGCGCGGGAAGTCCCACACGCGAAAAGCCAGGGTACGTCCATTACAGGGGTTCGCGGGAAGTTTCACACGCGAAAAGCTAGGCTACGGGAATACCAGGGGTGCGCGGGAAGTCCCACACGCGAAAAGCCAGGGTACGTCCATTACAGGGGTGCGCGGGAAGTTTCACACGCGAAAAGCTAGGCTACGGGAATTCCAGGGGTGCGCGGGAAGTCCCACACGCGAAAAGCCAGGGTACGTCCATTACAGGGGTGCGCGGGAAGTTTCACACGCGAAAAGCTAGGCTACGGGAATACCAGGGGTGCGCGGGAAGTCCCACACGCGAAAAGCCAGGGTACGTCCATTACAGGGGTGCGCGTGAAGTTTCACACGCGAAAAGCTAGGCTACGGGAATTCCAGGGGTGCGCGGGAAGTCCCACACGCGAAAAGCCAGGGTACGTCCATTACAGGGGTGCGCGGGAAGTTTCACACGCGAAAAGCTAGGCTACGGGAATACCAGGGGTGCGCGGGAAGTCCCACACGCGAAAAGCCAGGGTACGTCCATTACAGGGGTGCGCGTGAAGTTTCACACGCGAAAAGCTAGGCTACGGGAATTCCAGGGGTGCGCGGGAAGTCCCACACGCGAAAAGCCAGGGTACGTCCATTACAGGGGTGCGCGGGAAGTTTCACACGCGAAAAGCTAGGCTACGGGAATACCAGGGGTGCGCGGGAAGTCCCACACGCGAAAAGCCAGGGTACGTCCATTTCAGGGGTGCGCGGGAAGTTTCACACGCGAAAAGCTAGGCTACGGGAATACCAGGGGTGCGCGGGAAGTCCCACACGCGAAAAGCCAGGTTACGTCCATTACAGGGGTGCGCGGGAAGTTTCACACGCGAAAAGCTAGGCTACGGGAATTGCAGGGGTGCGCGGGAAGTCCCACACGCGAAAAGCCAGGGTACGTCCATTACAGGGGTGCGCGGGAAGTTTCACACGCGAAAAGCTAGGCTACGGGAATACCAGGGGTGCGCGGGAAGTCCCACACGCGAAAAGCCAGGGTACGTCCATTACAGGGGTTTGCGGGAAGTTTCACACGCGAAAAGCTAGGCTATGGGAATACCAGGGGTGCGCGGGAAGTCCCACACGCGAAAAGCCAGGGTACGTCCATTACAGGGGTGCGCGGGAAGTTTCACACGCGAAAAGCTAGGCTACGGGAATTGCAGGGGTGCGCGGGAAGTCCCACACGCGAAAAGCCAGGGTGCGTCCATTACAGGGGTGCGCGGGAAGTTTCACACGCGAAAAGCTAGGCTACGGGAATACCAGGGGTGCGCGGGAAGTCCCACACGCGAAAAGCCAGGGTACGTCCATTACAGGGGTTCGCGGGAAGTTTCACACGCGAAAAGCTAGGCTACGGGAATACCAGGGGTGCGCGGGAAGTCCCACACGTGAAAAGCCAGGGTACGTCCATTACAGGGGTGCGTGGGAAGTTTCACACGCGAAAAGCTAGGCTACGGGAATTCCAGGGGTGCGCGGGAAGTCCCACACGCGAAAAGCCAGGGTACGTCCATTACAGGGGTGCGCGGGGAAGTTTCACACGCGAAATCCCAGGCTACTTCCATTTCAGGGGTGCGCGGGAACGTTTCACACGCGAAATCCCAGGCTACGTCCATTTCAGGGGGGCGTGGATAGTTGAACACGCTACTCCGATCGTTGGGTCTTCACAGGTCTTCCTGTACAGCCTCCACGTCCCCTGCATGCAGTCCACACCACAGGGGATTACCCTGCACACCTGCTCATGACTCCCACCCCCCAGCAGTCATGGGGCACCCTCCACCAGGCCCCCACCCATGTCTCCCACCACCCCCACCCCCCAGCACTGTGGGGCACCTGCCAGCAGGCCCCCACTTATGTCCCACTCATGTCTCCCACCAACCCCACCCCCCAGCAGTCATGGGGCACCCTCCACCAGGCCCCCACCCATGTCCCACTCATGCCTCCCACCACCCCCACCCCCCAGCACTGTGGGGCACCTGCCAGCAGGCCCCCACTTATGTCCCACTCATGTCTCCCACCAACCCCACCCCCCAGCAGTCATGGGGCACCCTCCACCAGGCCCCCATCCATGTCCCACTCATGCCTCCCACCACCCCCACCCCCCAGCACTGTGGGGCACCTGCCAGCAGGCCCCCACTTATGTCCCACTCATGTCTCCCACCACACCCACCCCCCAGCACTGTGGGGCACCTGCCAGCAGGCCCCCACTTATGTCCCACTCATGCCTCCCACCACACCCACCCCCCAGCACTGTGGGGCACCTGCCAGCAGGCCCCCACTTATGTCCCACTCATGTCTCCCACCAACCCCACCCCCCAGCAGTCATGGGGCACCCTCCACCAGGCCCACACAGATGTTCCCCTGCCAATAGGAAATCACAATACAGATCCCAGGATCCCATGGGCAACCACATCCCACCCCATGTCACCCCAGTCCATACACACATCCAAGGTACACATCCATTCAAAAATCAAATACCCATTACATGATACATAACCAATGAGCAGTATGCGCATGAGTCCAAGTCCGTCAGACTCACACAATGGCAACACATGACTGTGAAAACCCAGATTGTGACAGTCAACAAACCAATGAGAGAAGTCCACACAATAGAATCAAAAGAACAATGTATTAAAATGTAAGAAGGAAAAAAAAAGAAACACCTAAATGAATACACAAAGTAACAGGTAAAAAACAAAAAAAATCTAATGAAAGGTGAAATCCAAAAGAACGGGTGCAAAGTCAATCAAAATGGAAATCAAAATCAAACACATTGCCCCATGGTCCAAATAATAAAATCGAAAATATCCACAAACTATGTACAAAGATGTCCAATATCCCTAAAAACCATAAAATGAAACCTACCCAAAACCTAACTAATGCTAACTATATACAAAAAACGTGGGCCATTGTCCAATCAACCCAAATAATAAATAAAAATAAAGGAAACCTACTATCTACATAACTATATACAAAGGCGGCGGGCCAGTCCTGCGGCTCACTGAGAGATGTTATGGGCCAGGGCATCATCGAACTCCCTTTCTATCTCCCCGAGGCGTTCATCCTCAATGGCCACGAGGGCCCGCAGGGCTGACGCAGTGTCCACCTCCAAGCCCCTGCGGATCTCCTCGAGGCACTCGGCACGCCTCAGGGCCCTCTGCATGGAGTCCACCGCCCTGACCATAGCGAGCCGCCCCTCTTCTGCCCGCCGCCTCTCCGCATCTATTGCGTGGCCTAACCGCTGCCACACGGAAGACACATTCTGTCCAGGGTCCTCCTGCCCTCCAGCCGATGGCTGCCCCTCCGATGTTGATGGCCCCGAGCCATGACGCCTCCCACGTCGCTGCCGCTGCCTCTGCAGCCACTGCCTCTGCCAGCACGACGGCATCCAGGCTGATGGTATCCACCGACGCCGTCGTGCACGTGCCCTGCCTGATGATGCCGGCACATCCTCCACCTGCAGGGGTCCAGTTGCCATGGTGTCCACACCAGCTGGACCACCGACTCCCGACTGTGGCAGGGATGGGATCCCCACTGAGCCGGCTGCATTGGTCGGGGCAGGTCCACAGGGGGCCCTGGTGTCAACTGGGCCGGAAGACGGCAAGGAGAACGACCGGCGCATACTTTCCACAGAGGAGGAGATGCCCGACACATTGGCCATCACCTGCAGAAAACCCGCGGCAATGGCAGATCCCAACTGGGCCACGTCGGCACGGTGCTCTTCGTGATGATGTGCGTGCTCCTCCCGGGAAGCACGCACGTCATCACGAACGACCCCCGTACGCAACGCGACCCCAATCAGGACCTTTTCCATGCGCCCACGGGTCCCCTCGTCCGCAGGTGGAGGGGAGTCAGATGACATAGACACCCCCTCCACCTGCGGACGGGCCTGGGACGGGGCATCCATGCTGGTGCATGGTGGTGCACTCACGGGGTCAGGGACAGCGACATGCACAGGCACCTCCACGGCGACCTGTGCTGCCTCCTGCCCCTGGACTGCACCACTTGCACCAGCAGGGATGCCCCCACCAGGCCTCAGGTGTGCCTCAGTCTCGGCCGCCTCCTCCTCTGTAGAAACCACCAACCTGGATGGCTCCTTGCCCTCTTCCGCTGTAGCTGGCCCCTGTGGGGGCTCACCCACCCCTTCCGCCGCAGCCGTGGGGGCATCCCCGCCGTCTACCTCCACAGCGCCGTCTCCGCCCTCTCCATCACTAGCCGCTGCATAGAGGGAGACATAGAACACAAGCATCAGGGCACTGTACAATGGTCCCCTACACAGGAAGCAATATCAGATGACTGGCAATGGTAAAGTACACTTCTATCATGTCCCTCCACAACACATGGGTCAGGCAATACACACACGCAACACCCATGGTCCATGGCATGCACATCAACATACATGTCCACTGCACTCTTCTAAAGTACGATGTCATGGAACTCACATGCATCATTGGTCATGCAAATCACACGCACACACTTCACCTCTGTCACATCCATGTGGCCTCGTACATCACAAACACAGTGGATACAAGGATGATTAGGCAGCATCAGTGAATCTGTACAGTGTCACAGACATGTGTCATGCATCCATGCCATTCAAAAGTCACAGACATGCAGGTCAAGCACACCGACCTCGACACCATACATGTACCTGGCATCAGCATCCATCCCTCACCCACACCCATGTCCACGAACATACACTTGCATGCTCACATGTGTCCAATCTGCATAGGCCTCCTCAGGTTGCATAGCAACACATACAACAACCATGTGATCCACAAATTACTGGTCGCACATGCATCGCCATGACAACACTGCACACATACATGCCTACAAGGCCCATTCCACACATACAGCATCACACAACCAGCACACTGCAACATGCACTGTCTCACACAGCAATGCCTGCACACTTACCGCTCAACTCCAGACGGGTCTCCCTCTCAAGGACCTGGGAGTGGAGCACTGGGTGTATGCGTGCCAGGACCCTCATTTGGATCGAACTCATGTGGCCCCGGCCCCCCTCCACGAGGCGCCGGGCCTTTGAGAGGGTCCTGGACCTGCAGTCCTCCCAACGCTTCCTGACATGTCGGTTGTCGCGGACTGCCACCCCCTCCGCGTTGATGGCAGTCACGATGTCGTCCCAGATCTGAGTCCGTCCTTCATAGTTGGCGCGGCTACTTCCGAAGAGGGCATCATACTGCCCCAGGACTCGCTCCACCAGGACCCCAACCTCGGTGACACTGAAGCTGGGGCCCCTCTGCCTCTCTGGCTGGGGGTTGCCAGTGGTGCCAGATGTTTCAGTGCCCGACATGGCAACCCCAGAGGCAGGAGTGGGTGGGCAACTTGGTCCTGGGGCTGGGCTGTGGAGTGGTGTTCTTCCAGTCGGGAGTCTTCAGTTCCAGCAGGGGTGGACACAGCAACTGTACGCCTGCAGATGGCTGATGTGCAGGCACCAAATGGCAGGGCACGGTGGCAGCAGGCAGGCAGGCAGGCAGGCAGCAGCAGATGGCACGTGGGAGGCTGCTCGGGGCACTGGGGGGCAGTAACTCGGCCTTCTGGGCAGGAGCGTGGTCTTCCGTGTGTGAACGCGTGGCCAGCTTGATACGGAGTGAATTGGCACGTGAAAATCATGCACGTCTGCGTGGAATCCGATGAAAGGCCCTCAGCGCGTAAGCACGTCAGCACGCGTACGCGATTTCATTGGTCCAAAGGGCCAGGCACGTAAGCGCGCCTATGACGCACGGGTGTTTCCCAACCCACGTGAAAAAAATACACGTGCCGCGCGAGCGCGTCAGCACGCGTACCCGATTTCATTGGTCCAAAGGCACACAGCGAGTAATCGCATATTCAACAGCGCGCGTGAAAAACGCCCGGTTACCATTTACATCTGAATACAATTACAATATTAATAACGTACATTTAATCTGGTAAACCTCGAGCATGTAGTCACACACGCTCGGCCACGACACGTGCAAAATTACAACAGGCAATACGGAAAGACGTACACCTGCAGGAAGCAGGCGTACGTGACCCGGCACGTCTAAATATTCACGTGAAAACATCCTACAAGCTCAGTGCAAAGATGAACATACCGTTCCTAGCAGCAGTGGCTGTGGGTTACCAAAGGAGGAGGAGGAGGAGAGTCAGGGCCAGAATTTTCTCACCCAGAACCAGCCTATTCGGGATGCCTGATGACCAGGTGTATGGGAGGTACAGGTTTCCAGCACACATCATACTGGACCTGGTCAGTGAGTGGGAGGATGACCTCACATCACCCACCCTGTGCTCCCAAGCACTCAGCCCCCTGCAGAAGGTCCTGAATGTACTGCACTTCTTGGGCACTGGATCTTTTCAGCGGACAAGTGCCATAGTGGGTGGTGTGTCACAGGCCACGCAGTCACGCTGTCTACACCAGGTCTTGAACATCATCACTGCACGGCCATCAGTCCGCAGGCACATATATCTCCCCAGGACTCCTGCAGAAAGGCGGGCGTGCATCCAGGAATTCTATGGTGTGGCTCAATTCCCCAAAGTGCTTGGTGCAATTGACTGCACCCATGTGGCTCTACGTCCCCCCAGGGCAACAGAGCATATCTATAGAAACCGCAAGCACTGGCATTCCATCAACGTGCAAGTTGTATGCAATGCCAAGGGAATCATCACATCAGTATATGCCAACTATCCCGGGTCCACCCACGACAGCTTCATCTACAGAATGTCTACCCTAAGCCGGGACCTAGAGGCTGGCCGGCATGGAGATACATGGCTGCTTGGTGAGCATGAATGCCACTGCACATGCATGCATGTCAGATACAGGGTCATGTCACAACACCACTAATGATACCCATCACCACCTCCGCAGGGGACAGTGCCTACCCTATCAGCCCCCACATGATGACCCCAATTCGGAACCCCACCACGCCACCCGAGGTAAGGTACAACACAGCCCACATTGCAACAAGGGGCATAGTGGAGCGCACATTCGGAGTGCTGAAGTCACGCTTTCGCTCCCTTGACCATTCTGGCGGGCAGCTGTTATATGCTCCCCCACTAGTGTGCAGGATCATAGTGGCAGCATGTGTCCTGCACAACGTTGCAACACGCCGGGGCCTGCCCGTGGACATGGTGGTGCCCCCACATCCACAACCACATGCACGCCCGCTGCGCATGGGAGGGGAAAGGGCACGGGGGAGGCAGCCCGTACGCAACTGGTGGCCAACTTCTTCACCTAGGAATCACAGTGCTGGCTAGTGCACACTGCTCTGGCACATATCATCTGACGATCAATGATGACACTACCTGACAATGTCACAAAATTTCTTGACAATAAACTGTCAGAAACACATCAGCCTGAGATTGTTAACATGGAAGTGTCACTATGTGTGCACCCCTACCTACACATACACCAGCAATGCATAACTATGAAAAGACACAACTCCATTCATCAAATATGCATTGGCACAGGCGAATTGCTACATGACAACATTGCCATGTCACCCAATCCCTTCACAGTCCCGCCACAGAGGACACCATGTCATGGTATGTGAGAGCAAACAAACTGACCCTCACAACATGACACCGGTGTCACAAATTGCAGTGCCCCAAATGGAACATAGCCGCACTTGAACAGCTAACCGTGATGGAGGCACTACTACACACCTGTGTAAGAGTCATTTCAATCAAATTACACACCAACCCACCCTTAAGCCCACCAAAACAAGACACAATGCATGTAATCAATGGTAGTCTCAATACCTGATTGTGCTGGTATGTCCACACCGTCCAGATGTACAGTGATGGCGCCACGCAAAAGTGTCACTGCACATCTACCGACATGTAGTCTGACTCCAGAGAGTATGCCCGTGTGAAGAACTGTGTGAAATACCTGCAAAACATGAGTAACATATGTAAGTTGAGGCACATATCAAACCATCATGCATAGTTAGGTGCAACAACAATGTACACTATGAATGTCTACACAGTATTGACTATGGACTGCCCAACAGCTCATGGGAGTCCAATGTCACCGTGTAATTTGCTGTCACTTGGGCACACCCTTTGCAAGCCCATGGAAACGGAAGCAGGAGGGGTGTGGATGTCAGGTACCCAAGCATCGAAACCAAACTCAGGACAAGCCTGCATGTGCCCAGCCACAATACAGTGTATGCCCAGGTACCCACACAAGGCAACACACTTGAAAAAGAAAAATTTGATAAGAAAAAATGGCCATGAAAGGGCCGGCGGGGAGGGGGGGGCCACCTATGAGGTCCGAGGACAGGATGCACGCCACAATCCACCTGTGTGGATCATGGGAAATAAAAACACCCCATAGGCTCGTGGCCCACACGGCTACTCTGTTGTGGGAGATGAGTCGCTATCGCTCTGGCCAGACCCTGCAGCTGACTCAGGAGGTGGGGGAGCTGCCTCAGAAGATGGTGTGACAATGGGAGGCAGCCCACGCAAAGCCCGAGTTTGCTCCTCCATGGCTGCAAGCAGGCGGGTCTGGAAGGTCTGGTTCTGGATTATAATCATGCGGAGGTCCCCATGCAGTAACTTCCGGGATGACCTGACCTCCGCACGAGTTGCCTGCATCTCGGCCGAGAGCGTCCGTGTCAGACGCTCCAGCTGCTCCTCTGTCCTTCTATGGGATGAAGCCTCAAGCTCTAACAGGGTCGACCTGAGGTGATGGAATTCTTCCCTCAGGCCTTCCCTGTGGCGCTGGGACTCCATGGAAAGTGATTCCCGCAGAGTCGCCAGTCCCGCCCGCCTGTCCATGTTGGACGCCAACATGTCCTCCCTGTGTGCCTGGCAGATGGACTCTGTAGCCTGCTCCAGTCGCTCCATCAGCCTTTCTGGGGGGACAATGGAAGTGGCCACCCTATCCATGGCCTGTGCAATCATCTCGGATGATGCTGCCTGTTGGGTGGCCATACCGTAGATGGATTGCTCCCAAGCGGTATTGCCAGGTGGCATACGGCCACCACGTTGGCGGGCACCACACCTGCCTGGGGCAAGGCGGACTGCGCCTTGCTGTGCCGGCAAAGCCTCAGGCTGCAGGACTGCATTCCCTCTCTGATCTGCAGCCCCAGGAACAGGATCAGAGATTGTGTGGTGTGGCCCTGCATCCGTAACCACCGGAGGCTGAGCTGCCGACACTGACATCCCCATTGAGGGCAATAACCCGGCTGCAGGTGGGTCGGACAGAGGAGATTCTCTCCCAAGAACACTCACCTGCGACTGCACATAGGTGTCATCCTCCGAGTCTACACCTGAATACTGCTCGGGGGAGGAACCCCCAGAGACACCCCACGACAGCACGACCTGCAGCACTTGTGGGTTTTCACCCACAAACACACCACGTCCCTCACTTGTGGAAGGTCGGCCCGGGTTGCCCTCCTGGGACGGCTCCACCACCACATCCCCAGCATCAACAAGTGCGTCGTCCCCTGCAAAGACATGAAAGAGAGAAATGGAAACAGGCATTAGCACCATGGCATACAACAAGGGCTGATGAACAACAGAGCCAGTAGTTCAATGACACATGTCCCACATGACTGGGAAACCTCCTATGCATTCACCATCACTGGGTCTGGAGGGGAGGCTCAGGGCACACAATGATGACACAGAGAATGGAGAGCAGCGCCTGCTCCCCATGCTGCCTAGCACTGGCATCACACATTGGCCGGTGATTGCCATGTCAAATGCACATGCCATCACACACATGGCATGTGACATAGCCACCAAGTGAAGAGGGAGAGGAGGGCAACTAATTTGGATTTTGGCCACTCTGGTCCTGACATTGCTTCATCACATCAAGAAGTTAACATGTTGGACATGGATCTGCTAGTCCCAATTGGCCACGATGCACAGTGCCTTGTCAACATTAACAAAATGCAGTAAACAATGAGATTCCACCTCCCCATCACCTGTAATGGATTCATATAGCATTCGTGAAGCACCTGTACAGAAATGTATGAAGGTACAGCGGAGCACTGAGGGGTGGTGGGGCAGAAGGGGATGCCATTCAACAATCCGACTGGTGCTGGTGTCATTCATGTAACGCAAGTGCAGAGGTGGGTGGCACAATGAAGTGCAAGGGGAAGTTGCGGCTGGAAGTGCTGTACAAGGTAAGTAGGACTTAACGTCGAGGGCAGATGGTGGTAGGCGCAGACAAGTGCTGGGGGGTGGCCTATAGGGGTACAGAGACAGTCATGCAGTGCTGTGGGCTCGGAGGGGACAGGGGAGGTACACACTGCATCTGGCTCGGCAAGGTCCTTGCAGATTTCAATGTGTCCTGCAGAGTTGTCAGATGCCGCAGATATGTGCCCTTGGATTGGGGCTCTCATCTTGGTGAGAAGGGTGAGACGCTATTGCCTTTGGAGCAGGCGGCAGGCCAGTTTGCCAGAGGATGAGCATGATGCAGGCCATTTCCTCTCTGCCACCCGGCACCTGTGTTTTGGGTTCACAAGATCCGAGTCATGCCAGGAGTCAGCATTGGCATGGGGCTTCAGGCGGATTGTCATGACCGTGGCAAAGACATCCAGTGTACCTGACATAGAGTGGAGCATGGAGTGGGCCCTGTCAGGATGGGAGTGAGCCTAAGGGGGAGCTGGATGGGGGGGAGATTTTGGCAGCATAAGCCTCGACTGACACACACTTCATGGGTTGGAATACCAAGAAGGTGTGTGACAGTGGTGAGGGTGGCTTTGCCTGTGGGGTGGTGAGGGTGAGGTGGGAGGAGAGGAGAAAGTGATCACTCCAGGAGAGAGGAGTGCAGAGAGGGATGGAGAGGGGAAGGTCAGATGAGATCAGAGCATCAAGAGTGTGCCCTGCAGAATGAGTAGGGACAGACGGGAGTTTAGAGGGTGATAGGGAGTTGCTGAGGTCACGGAAAAGTCACGTGGGGGGGACAACAAGCATGCAGGTGGATGCGTACATCACCAAGGAAGAGGATTTCAGTGTCTGGGGACATGAGTGAGGAGGAGAGGTGAGGCCACTCAGAAAGGAAGTAGTACATTTGACCAGTTTTCCGATACACAGTACGCACAGTTTGTGAATGTCGAGGTGAGATGGAGAGAGACGTCACACAAGCCATTCCAGAGGGGAGTAGGTCTACGTAGGAGTGACAGTGGCAGGAATACCCTCAGGGAAGGCAAGGGCACACCCCCCCCTGCACAGTAGTGCCGGGCCAAGGAGAGGATCTCCTGAACGTCAGGTAGGAGTGTGTCAAAGATGCAGACAGAGCTGGCCGTCAGACATGTTTCCATGAGACCAAGGATGTCAAGGTGCATTACCTCATGTAAGTGACATATATTGGAGGAATGCCTGATGCAGCGGCAGAGTAAGGAGTGTAAATGTGGAGGAGGTTGACAGCCTTGTAGGACTTACGGGGAGTGCTACAGATCAGAGGTGCAGCATGTGTAGGAGTTGGAGTGGGAGGCGGAGAAGGATCATGGGAGGGTGCAGGGAGGCAGTGCAGGATAGATGAGGAGAGAGGAGGGGGGACAGCAGAAGAGGAAAGGAAGTTGATGAGATGTGGGTAGCATTTGTCAAGGAGAATAAGGTTGGCCTGAGGGCCTTGGACTGAGATGCTCCCATTACCATACACATCAATTGTGGCCTCTGAGGATTGGAAGGAGGCCAAGAGTACACCCCAACGGGTCACACCATTGATGGTGGAAGAGGAGCAAGGAGAGAGGACTGGGACCATATGAAGGGTCCATGGGACAGGCAAAGGCATGTATGAGCAGATGTCAGTGAGAGTTAACCTTGAGTAGGCTCAGATGTACTTGTCAGCAATAGGGTGGGTCGCATTGGAGGGCAGGGTGCCCTCATTTGACTGTTTGCAAGCAGGTGTCGTGAGTAGGGCACAATGGTCTGAACAGTATAAGTCAGGGAAGATAGACCATGAAGAGCAGCATGGAGTGTGAGGGAATGGGGCTTGAAACCAGACGGAACAAGAGCACACAGGTAGGAGGTGGGTGTCAAGGCAAATTCCAGAGTATGACAGCATGTTGAGTGCCATGTATATACAGAGGACGCATTAGCATGTGGTATCATTGCATGTCAGGCATGTGACGATGGAACTTGAATGGCTGGGGGAAAGTGTAGGAATGGTATGTAAGACATAAGATGAATAGACAGGGGAGAATGAGCAACAATGTCGTGACAAAATGACAATTCAAGGGGAACTTCCATGGTGTAGGGCCATATGTGCACTGTTGGCAGTAGGGATAGTGCTGTGGGCACATGGTGTTGCACTGAACATACTGGATGAGGCACATGGGTGACACTATCAACTCTGCCACACACCCCCTTGACAGGCACCCAACATGAAGGCTTCGCACACACACCATGCACATGGATATAACACACATGCATGTGCACTCACCGGATGATGCCTCGTAATCAGGGAGATCTCCCACACCTTGGAGTTGTCCCTCAGTGACGTAGGATCCAGCTACGGACTCGTGTGGTGCGAGTTCTATTTCCTGTGCTGGGGACCCACCTCCAGTCACCAAGGTTGCGGCATGACTTGAGGCCAGCTTATCCTTTGCCCTGCGCTTAAGGTCATTCCAGCGCTTCTGGCAATCACTAGCTGTGCGCCTCACTACTCCAAGGGCACTTATTTTGTCAGCAATGGTCTGCCAGTGTGCCTGGCGTCTGGCATGTGTGGTCTTGGACCCTGCAACGATGACCATTTCCCTATCATGGTCTGACACATACTGAACAAGTGCATTCAGTTCGGCGTCTGTGAAGCTGGGCTTCCTTGATGGGCCGGACTGTGCAGCCGTGCCTGGGGCATCAGCCTGTGCCGGAAGTGCACTCTTCCTCTTCCGCTTGGAAGGGGGTGGGGATCCAGAGTGTCCTACGCCGCTGTGGACACTAGGGGCAGGAGCCGTGGTGGACTCAGTACTGGGTGTGTGGGATTGCACACTCAGCATGGGAGTAGGTGCAGGCATTGGGGGTAGAGGGATAGGGTCAGGCCTGATCTGAGGTGCATGAACTAGGACCGACACAGTCTTGGCAGGGTGTATGAGAGGTGGGGTGGATGGAGCCACACCCTGCCCACGGGGGGCAGCAGATGACCTATCTGGCATAGATGCGCGTGTCCTGATGACACCAATGTGCACCGGTGCACGTGCAGTGGACCTGCTGACCTGGATGTCAGCGATGGAGTCACCCTCGGACAGGTCTGGTGCCACAATGGGCTGGTCCAACAAGGGCTGATCAGGGTTGGTATCAGCCACATGACCCTCAACCTGGGGGGGGGGGGAGGGGGGGGGCATGGGTGTCCCTGACTGGTCCTCCAGACCGGGGGGGACAGGGGCACCCTGCAAGTCACAACCACGTCCCCTAGTGGATCCTCCACGGCCACCACATGTGGCTCGGCCACCTTTGCCACCCTTACGGCTTGCACGCCTCCCAACCATGGCACTGATGTTATTGTGCGTATGGGAGTGGGTGTGCACAATTGTCCTGGGCAATTGGGTGTCAAAGGGGTTGGGTACCAGATGGTATTCGTACCCTAGTGCAGTGGCAAGGCTATATGACACCGCTGGGGAAAGATGACGGGTCACGCAATGCACAGGCACCCCAAAAAAGTTAAGGAACGTGCACGATACCCCTCCTAGACCACGTGTGCGTATAAAAAACCCTGCACTACGCTGTGGCATCCAGTAACACAAGAATGAACGTATGCGTGTCACACGCAGCCTAGATTGACCTCTGAAGAGGTACGTGACACACGGGGCAAGCACAGATGATAGATGCGTGCGCAACTCACCGTCTGCCAGGGAGAAATGCGTCAAAAAGACGCGCGTGTGCGCGTTGGCAACACCCCCGCCAAAAGAAGAATGGGACGCTGTCTGAGGAGACAGGACAACAGTAGAAGGGAACGCTGTGTGAGGAAACAGGCCCAGGCAAAAGAGCAAAAGAGAAAAAGCTGTCAGAGGTAACAGGGAGTACGACCTTTGAACGCCGTGAAGTAAATCGCGTGTCAACTGACAAGAAGTACAGAATACACCAACTCGCTCTCCACGAAAAGCACGTACAAGGAAATGGCGTTCTACATGTACCTTTTATGCAGGCCCACAGGTCCTGCGTCACTTCCACGTGTAGGCGCTGAAGGGCCAGCCTCCAATCACACGCATTGACACTGGCTTGTGTTTCTTTCACGCGGGATGGGAAACGGCCGTGTCATGGTTGCGCTTACGTGTCTGGCCCTTTGGACCAATGAGATCGCGTACGCGTGCTGACGCGCTCGCGCGGGAGGTTTATTTTTTCACGCGGGTTGGGAAACGGCCGTGCGTTGTAGACGCGCTTACGCGCCTGGCCCTTTGGACCAATCACGCGGGTTGGGAAACGGCCGTGCGTTATAGACACGCTTACGCGCCTGGCCCTTTGGACCAATGAGATCGCGTACGCGTGCTGACGCGCTCGCGCGGGAGGTTTATTTTTTCACGCGGGTTGGGAAACGGCCGTGCGTTATAGACGCGCTTACGCGCCTAGCCCTTTGGACCAATCACGCGGGTTGGGAAACGGCCGTGCGTTATAGACGCGCTTACGCGCCTGGCCCTTTGGACCAATGAAATCGCGTACGCGTGCTGACGTGCTTACGCGGCCTTTCCTCGGATTCCACGCAGACGTGCATGATTTTCACGTACCAATTCACTCCGTATCAAGCTGGCCACACGTTCACACACGGAAGACCACGCTCCTGCCCCGAAGGCCGGAATCCTGCCCCCCAGAGCCCCGAGCACGCTCCCACCTGCCATCTGCTGCTGCCTGACTGCCTGCTGCCCATGTGCCCTGCTGTTTGCTGCCTGCACATCAGCCAGGGGTGCAGTTGCTGTGACCACCCCTGCTGGAACCAAAGACTCCCGACAGCCGTACCATCGCTCCACAGCCCAGCCCCAGGACCCAGTTGCCCACCCACTCCTGCCTCTGGGGTTGCCATGTCAGGGAGCACAACATCTGGCACGACTGGCAACCCCCGGCCAGGGAGGCAGAGGGGCACCAGCTTCAGTGCCACCGAAGTTGGTGTCCTGGTGGAGCGAGTCCTGGGGCAGTATGATGCCCTCTACGGACGGATGCGCCTCGACAAGGAAGGACGGACCAGGATCTGGACGGACATTGTGACTGCCATCAACGCAGAGGAGGTGGCAGTCTGAGAATTCCATCAAGTCAAGAAGCGCTGGGAGGACTACAGGTCCAGGACCCTGAACAAGGCCCGGCGCCTCGTGAAGGCAGTGGATGCCAAGGGGCGGCGGGGCCACTTGTCGCAAGATGAACTTCGGGTCCTGGAACGCATATCCCCAGCGCTCCATGTCCAGGTCCTTGGGAGGCAGACCCGTCTGGAGTCGAGCGGTGAGTGTACATGCATACTGATTGTAAGCTGTGTGTGTGGTGGTGTGCCAGGAGTGTGCATGTTGCACATGTCTTTGTGTGGCCATGTATAAATGTGTGTGTGCAGGGCTGTGAGACAAGCACATGTGTGCCTGTGATGTGTGAGACAAGGATGGTGCATGTGTGTGTGTGTGTGCTTGCAGTGCAAATGCTTGTGTGTGGGCACATGTGTTTGACTGTGCATGTGAGTTGGCATGCTTGTGGTGTGACACATGGATGTTGATTCCAGGTGCATTAGTCTGCAGCGTGTGCGTGTGTGTAGTTGTGAAGGGTGCAACAGTGTTGCTACATGGATGCAGGTGACACTGTCATGTTGGAGAGTGAATTGCAAATGTGACATGGATGTTCATCTCATGACTGACAGTTTGCGGAGTGGTACACATGCTTGGATGTGTGCTTTGCATGTGTGCATGTGTATTTGAGTCTGTGTGTATCATGTGATGTGTGGCTCACCTTTGTCTGCTCATGCTGCTGTATGTGAATGTATGTAGCGGGCTGTAGCAATATGGCTGTTGAATGACTCATGTGTGTGCGTTGAGGAGACAAGTGTGTTGGGGATTGTGATGCCAGGTCTGGAGTATGACAATGCCACCCTTGTACAACTGTTATGTGTGTGAGTCAATTGTACAGTGTCCTGATGCCTGTCTCCTGTCTCTCCCTGCCTGCAGCGTCATCTGATGTGGAGGGCGGAGAAGGTGCTGTGGAGCACAGCGGCAGGGATGCCACCGCCAGCCGGAGACGCAAGGCCCGGCTCCCCTCCGCTGTTGTCATCTCGTCGGGGAGTGAGGAGTCCGGTGCTGTGTCCCAGGTCGCAGCTGCCGAGGGGAGGTCCAGGAGGCGCAGGAGGAAGTTGGACTCCTCGGCAGCAGAAGGGGCAGCTGAGACCCCACAGGGTTCCGCGGCGGAAGATGGCAGGGAGTCATCCAGGTTGGTGGTGGGTTTGGTGGAGGAGGAGGCCGTGCAAGGGACTGAGATGGGGTCTGGAGGTGGGCATTCCACTGGTGCTAGTGGTGCAGCACAGGGGCAGGGACAGGAGGCAGCACAGGCCGCCGCGGAGGTGCCTGTGTGTAATCCTGTCCCCGGTCCTGTGTCTGCATCATCTTGCACCAGCAGGGTTGCCCACGTCCGGACCCATTCTCAGGGAGACCAGGCTGTGTTCCTCCATACACTGGGCCTTGTTCCGACCCCCTCCTCACCTGAACCCCCTATGCGCTAGTCGTCCTCCGTGCCATCTTCCTACCCACCTGTCACCTGGGTGCCCTGTGGAGCTGCCTCTGACGATGGGGCCAGGCTGGTGGAGGACACATCCCTGCCCCAGTCGGGAGTCGTGAGTCCAGCAGGGGTGGCCACCGCAACAACAGCACCCCAAACAATGGAGGATGTGCAGGCAGCAGGTGTCAGGGCACCGGCACCAGCACGTCAGCAGCAGGAGGAAGAAGGTGGGAGCCTTGATGGCTCGGGGCCATCACCATCAGAGGGGCAGGCATCAGCCGGAGGGCAGGAGGACCCTGGACGTCAAGTGGCTTCCGTGTGGCAGCGGTTGGGCCATGCCATAGATGCGGAGCGGCGGCGGGCGGAAGAGGCGCGGCTCGCTATGGTCAGGGCGGAGAACTCCATGCGGAGGGCCCTGAGGCGGGCCGAGTGCCTCGAGGCCATCCGCAGGGAGTTGGAGGTGGGTACATCGGCGTCCCTGCGGACCCTCGGGGCTGTGGAACGGGGCCGCCTCCGGGACATCGAGCGGGAGTTCGATGATGCCCTGGCCCGGAACAACAATCAGTGAGCCGCAGGACTTGCCCGCCGCCTTTGTATATAGTTCTGTAGTTTAGTTGTAGTTAGGTTTCCTTTGTTTTAATGTTATTATTTGGTTGCCAAAGGACAATGCACCACATTTTTGTATATAGACATTTTCTTACTTAGTGTAAATAGTTAGGTTTCATTTATTAGGGCTCATGGACCCGGATCATCATGTTGATAGTTTGAGGGATGTTAATATTTGTTTTAATTTTTCACATGAGGCAATGTGTTTCTTCTTTCATTTGTACTTGGATTTAATTTTGGACTTTGACTTTGGACCCCTATTTTACTTTATTTTTGTTAATTAGTGTTCCTGATTTTTTTGGTTGTACTTTTTTATTATTTAGTTTGCATTGCATGTTTATTGTTATTTTTTATTTTTACCATCCTTGTTTATTTTTAATACATTTTCATTTGATCCTTCAATGTGTTGTATCATCTCATTGCTTTCATGCATGACATGTGGGGTGTTTGGACATTCACTTGCAACATCTGTGTGTGACAGACATGTGTTCATTCATATGATTTACATTGGGTGTGTCACATGTCATTGTGTTTGATATGTGGGTGGATGGGATAGTTGTTTGGGAATTCTTGCAGGGCAGACTGTCCATTACGGTCATGATTGTGTGGGGTTGTGACCCAGGTGAAGGTGGACATGGATGGTACATGGGTGGGGGCCTTCTGGTAGGTGCCCCTGACTGCGGGGGGGTGGGGGTGGTGGTAGACATGGGTGGGGGCCTGCTGGAAGGTGCCCCTGACTGCTGGGGGGTGGGGGTGGTGGTAGACATGGGTGGGGGCCTTCTGGTAGGTGCCCCTGCCTGCTGGGGGGTGGGGGTGGTGGTAGACATGGGTGGGGGCCTTCTGGTAGGTGCCCCTGACTGCTGGGGGGTGGGGGTGGTGGGAGGCATGAGCAGGTGTGCAGGGTAGTCCCCTGTGGTGTGGGTTGCATGCAGGGGACGTGGAGGGTGTGAATGGAACACCTGTGAGGACCCACCCAGCAGAGCCGCGTGTGAAACTTCCCGCGCACCCCTGTAAATGACGTACCCTAGTTTTTCGCGTGTAGGATTTCACGCGCACCCCTGGAATTCCCGTAGCCTAGCTTTTCGCGTGTGAAACTTCCCGCACACCCCTGTAATTGACGTACCCTGGCTTTTCGCGTGTGGAACTTCACACGCACCCCTGATATCGACGTGGCCAGGGCAATCGCGTGTGGGACTTCCCCGCACCTCGGGATACACGTACCCAGGGCAATCGCGCGAGTGACTTCTCGCGCAACCCGTTGTACACACACACGCGAATTGTTGAACAGTGGGTGTCCGTGTTAATGGCGTACACCTTTGCACCTCATTTGTCCTTTGGGGTCACGGTATGGCCCATTGCTGTATGTGGGTGGTATTTGTTGGCGCAGGTTTTGGCGCACTTTCGTTAAGTGCGTCGGGACGCTACCGCCTGCTTACTTGTGGCGTACGTTTTTGGGCCTGTGCGCTGGTTTGATCGAGCGCTGTTTTGCCCTGTTCGAATCCATGAATACGTGTTGCCGGAGAGCGTGTGGGCGTTCCGCGCACTTGCCTCCTGTACTTCCCCGTGCCGCCCACATTCTTCCCCATTCCGAGTGTTGTGCCCCATTTTATTCCCCATTCCGAGTGTCCCGCCCTGTGTTCCGCCTACTTTAGAGCTGTGCGCTGCGCTCGGAGTGATAGCGCAGTGGCCGTGGCGCACGCCGTTGGTTGACCTGTGCGCCGGCATGCGCCGCGCACTTTTTCAGCGCACGTCCTATGCTTTTCTTATGCACGGACTTCCATGAATCGACGTGCGCTGGTTTCCCTGCACTTTTCGCTATTTTTCGGCGCAGCGCACGTATAGGCCCCTCTGCGCCGGAATTTTCGGCGCACATTTATTCCATGAATCAGCCTGTCTGTGTATTCCCTCGGCTCACCTTGCTGTTCTTGTCTTCCCCTTAGTGCGGCGGGAACATGCAGAAGGATGCGGTGGAATGTGAAGATGCTGTAAAGGCCGGTGAGTTCAGCGCGGCGCTGCAGCAGGCGAGGCGACGTGCATAAAATAACTTCTTTCTTCCAGATCGATGGCGCGATAGATCAGGAATTCAGGTAAGGATCAAAGGTATTGCTTGTTCTAACCTTTTCTCCTTCTTTCTGCCTTTTTCTAGGAGCTCCAGGCTCGAGGCGGGCATGGCAGAAGACTGGATGCAGACTTGCAGGCACGGTGAGCGTTATGCTGCTGGATGCAGAATAACGCGAAGCGTGTGCTGCTCTTCGGGCGTGGTTTAAATAGCCTCCAAAGTAGTCCCAGGTAAGTATTCCTCCCCAGCCCCACCCAAGTAAAAAATAGTCCCTAGGTAAAGTAGTCCCTTCCAAGCCTCTTTTGGCTTGGAGCTCTTGCAGCATGGTCTGCATCAGGTAAGTTTGCAGCATGGTCTGCATCAGGTACGTTTTAATCTATGAGCCTGGCACCTATGGCGCCAGGACTGACTCTCCATATGAGCCTGGCTGCATAGACACCAGGACTGCACCCAAATAGCCCCTAGCAGGGGTTGTTGGGCTTGCTTGGAATAACTTGATGCCTGCTTCCGGGGGTTGCTGGACTTGGTCTGGGTCCCCGGGGGTAGGCATCATGACAGCGCCTTGCTTCATTAAAGTGTAAATGGTCTCAAATATGCCTTCCTCTGCTTCTCTAGACATGGGGTATTGCTTTGCCTGTGGCAAAAGGTCTCCTGATTTAATATTATTTTTACCTGCCCCTGTTCCTTTTTATAGACCCACATCACATGGGCTTGTGGTCCGTGGAATACTTGCCAGTTTCTCCAAGTGTTGCTGAAAGAATGGTGGTTTCTTTTTTGCCAATGCCATTCTCTGCAGTATTTCTATATACTCCACTTTAATCCAATACGTGAGACTTATAAAAAAACACTAGTTCATCATCTGAGTAGTCATCTCTAAACAGCTCTTCGCCAGTCAAATCTGTCAGCCTATATCATTCACTGAGGGCTATCACCATTCTCCATCCTCTTCCCTCATCATCTATCCCATGGAGCATCACCCTTTCATCTCTGACCACTGCTGCCTCTAATTCTAAGGGAATAATCTGCCCTTCTTTCCTATCCATTGGGATTTCTGGCCTGAAGAAAAATCATCAGGTATTCTCAATATTTTGCCTATCAATCTGGGTAACCATGATAATAAAAACAGTCACTCCATACAAATATACCTTTTGATCTAAAGGAATTCCTTGCAATACCTTCTGGCCTATAAAAGCTAATATAAACTCTCCCACATTCATGTAATGTATCCCTGGAGTTGAACACACAATCCCATCATCAGTGAAAGATATTGTCATGTTAAGTTTTGCCATTAAGTCACGTCCTAATATGTTAATTGGCATCTGCCTAGAATATAATAATTTCATCAACATATTGTGTTCTCCTATAGAGATTGGTAATTCATCTATAAAAGGAACTAATCTCATCACCCCAGAAAATCCCTGAGCATTCATGGCAATGCCTGACATTGGATATGTTCCCTCGTGGACACAGAAACGAGTTGCCTTAGTGTCTCCAAGAAATGAAAATATCTTGCCTCCTATCACCACCTTGACCCTTGGTTCCTCTTAGGGTCTGGCATTACCGATAGTACTGAACATATCAGGTCACCCTGTGGGCTATCCTATTGTGGGTATAAATTCATCCGGTACCTGTGAAAGGATTTCCTCCTTCCACAGACACACTCCCCAATTTTGGTGCAGGTGCCTGCTGCGCTCCTGTAATCATATTCCATTGTTGTACCCCATAGCCTGTTGTGTCTGTGCTTTCTGAGTTTGTACCTGGCGTGTCTGCATAGGCACATACTGTGGTTGTCCTTTCAGTGCTTGCATTTGAGCTGGCATCTGTTGTGTCTGCTGTGGCTGCAGCGCATATGCCTGAGTCTGTATCTGATCTTGGGCATAATACTCCTGTGGTTCTATATTATTTTGCAAAACATAACTCATCCACCCTCTTGGAGCCTGCCAGTTCTGTTGCATGCCTTCTCTGCTTCTACATGTTCTAGCTATGTGTCCTATCCTCCCGCAATTCCAACATTGCTGCGGCTATCTGCCATTAAATTCTCCTCTTCCCTGAGGGTTTTGAAATCCACCTCTGCCTCTTCCTCTAGGCCCATTCCCTCTTCCTCTTCGCCAAAGATTATACCCCCTGATCCATGGGGTCTTCTATGTTATTTTGCTGCCCTGATTGTATTTCTTGTGTGACCACACCTTCATTGCTTGTCATTACTGCTGTAATCTATTGTTCTTGCATTTAAAATCTCCAGGAATAATAATGGTTCCCTGTAAACATGCACCCACTGACCTGATCCAGTAGCTCGAATGTGTTGAATATGAGAAGCCCCCCGCGGGGGAATCTCTTCCTATCCCGTGATAAATTGCACCAGGAAGGAAGGAACTCCCCAGGGAAACCCTCTGGGGAAGAAAACCCTGGCCGCCTCAGCTGTTGGATGTCTTCTCTGTTAAGCAGGTTGGGTCGAGTCTCAGTTCCAGGTGACTGTAGGGTATTTTGTGGAGATTTGGGGCCTGACGGTATTTTATTACCGCCGAAAAATAACTTAGCAATAATCACTCTTTGTATTCAGATTTGGCCATGTGCAACAATAATACAATGGACATGCATTATTTCAGCACCCAGACCTGCATATTTGGTATACGTGGTTGGTGGTATTTTGGTGAGCATAATTCCCTTGTTTTATTTGTGGCCCCAATGTCCAGAATCCCTTATCTTTGCTTAGATTTTTCGTGTGATCACTAGAGAGACCTCAGACCTGCATTCTAGGAAGACCACATTTTCCTGTGATAGTGTTGGTGTGCCACCATGGGCGAACTCACTGACTTATTTACGACAGAGAGCTATATGTGGTAGTCTTGTGGTAATTTCCACTACCTTATATACGGTAGGGAGCTATGTTCAGAGAGTCTCTCTTCCCGTTGGCTCATGTACCTCCAACAAGCTATGCTACAGTCACTCACAATTATTCATACTGATTTTGACATGCACACATCTGTCTTAAAATGACCATTGCACTGTTTAAAAATCTCCCCACATCATCAGCATTGTAATGGTAAACAATAAACATCACCCGTCTGTTTTCAAATATTTTTCTGTATTATAAAAGTTGTATTTAAAAACGATCTCATTCTTTACAGAAATAAAATGGTACAGTCAAAGCATTGTCTGTGACACTCTGCAAAGAGAGTGGCGGAGAACAGAACTCAAATTGCAACATTAGCACTTGATTAAGACACGCACAGGAATCCTACACTGACTGCATATTACCGTACACACTCAGCTCCCACACTTCTCATTACCTTATCTTTTTAGTTGTTCTCTTTGTGAATGTGGCTCTCTTGGATTAACTCCAGCAAAAAGGAACGCTTGCCTTCTCAAGCCGGGGTCATTGCCTGGAATTCTCAGCTTTTTCAGATAGGAATGCCTCAGCCAGTGGAAAGGTTTTTCTTTCAGCTCTCCCCAATCTCGACTGCAGCAGGACACAGGAATCTGCATTCAGTCAGGACCCCACAGCCAGGTCTTCTCCCCAGTAGTGCAGAAAAATGTCTGCCTGGAATGTTCCCCGTTACTGCCCACTAAAACTTTCCTCTCAGCCCTCTGTATGACGTGTCCCAATGAAATCCATCATCTCTCATCCTCCTACTCTTCAACAATAGCTTCGCTTATACATTTGCAATTGTTGCAAATCTGACTTCCTTCTTCCTGCAGTTACTGTGCACAAAAACACGGAGAATCAGGCAGAGAAGAGAAGAAAAAAATCTGCACACGCATTTAAATGGTTTTCAGAGTATGCCTAATTCTGCAGTGGAGAACACATTTTATTAGTGGGTTATGTTAAATAAGGTTTTATTAGTCAGGTTAATTGTTAATAGGTTAGCTGTTAATTTTCAAATGTGTCTCTAGCAATATAGGCATTTCAGGTGAAAAATAGTGTGCATTTTTAAATGAGCACGTGTGCTTTTAACTGTAAAAATAGATTTGCATCTTATATGTTAAAATCGTTTTTGACTGAATAGCCTGTCTTTCCTTGTTAATCTGCTAACCCATATAGCAATGCACCGCACCCTTGTGGTGGTGGTGCTGCAAAAAAAATGTGCTACTTGTGCAGTATTACTGTACTCTGTACTGTAACACGCCAAATATCCTTACATGACTGAATGCAAATACCACAAAGAAAATAACGAAAGTAAAGATTAGAGAATGGTAAGTTTGCACTGAAGGACAGAGTGGAAGCAGAATATCAGTTGCCAAATAGTTACCCTTTATAAAGGAGATTGTGCCCTATAATGGCTCAGGATTGCATGTGTACGAATTCCTTCTGTGAGACACATAGAGTGAGAACTCGTGGATATTGTGATGTAACTTCGGGAATCTAATATGATATGTAAGGGAAACATGAAAGACCTGAATTTAGAACAGGCTGACCTTTCTGAAATGCCATAGGAACAAATGATAAGGAGAGAAGGGTACCTGACAGCAGATTCGGATTGTGATGCAAAGAAAAAGCCTTCTGAATTTCACTGTCGGGAAATGAGTGAAGAAGCTGAATCGAGTCAATGTATACAAAGTGTTCAGACCGGTGCGATTGGAAGCGGTTACAGGTGAAATGAAAAGGATCTGTTTCGAGCTGGTCTGGCACTCGAAAACAGAGGTTAGGAGGCGGAATCTCTGCCCTTGGAGTACGACAAGAAAGCTTCTAGAAGACAGAAACAGTGGAAGGTATTAGCAAGGTGCAATGAGAAATTTAGTAAGAGTATAAGCCTAGGGGCGAACTTACGAAGCGCTGACTGGGGAGAGTAGCAACGCACTCGAGCGTTGTGCCTGCCGCAAGATAACCGGATCCTTGCTGAGGGGGTGGAGCCATAGTTGCAAGCATCCCTTGCAAGGCTGGAATACTGCAATCGGATGACGCCGCCATCTTGGGAGAAACAATGGCCGCCAGCCGTGATTGGGACCAACGGCGCCACAATGACCATCTCCTTCTGTGGGATATGACAGTATGCCCCCTCCAAAGAGCTGACGTACCCGGTTTGCCGGGATGAGAACGATGAAACCGGCGAACCAGCTACGGAGCATGAACGGCAGAAGCCGGTTCCCAGGACCGTTCAGCCGGCGAATATCCACGCCAATCCACCAAGTACTGAAGACGGCCCCGGTGGTAACGGGAATCGCAAATTCCGGCTACCTCAAACTCCGGCCCCGAAGGAGTCGAAACAGGAGGAGGACGAGCAACCAGATGACGAGAAAAGCGATCCGCCACATCCTGCATAAGTTGAGAAACATGAAAAACCGGGTGAATCCTGGACCAAGAAGGAGGAAGTTGTAGACGATAGGCCGCTTCACCCAAACGTTGAAGCACAGGGAATGGACCAAAGTACTTAGGAGAAAGTTTGGAAGGCACCAGGTGCCGAGGAAGAAATCGAGAGGCCAACCATACCCTGTCCCCGGATGCAAAAACCGGAGCTGGAGAGCGTCGGCGATCAGCAAAACGCTTAATCCGTTCCTGAGCGTTCTGAAGAGAAGTCAGAGCCTTCTGATGACCCTGTTGAATATCCTGCAGCAGACAGACGACATCCGGAAAAGAAGATGCAGAAGACATCCCTACAGGGAAGCAGGTAGGATGGAACCCATAGGAACAGTGAAACGGACTGGATCCCAATGATGCGTGATGTGCATTATTACAGGCAAATTCAGCCAAAGACAACAACTCCGTCCAATTGTCCTGAGATGCTGAAACATAGCACCTGAGATAACCCTCAAGGGTCTGATTCAATCGTTCCGTCTGTCCATTTGTTTGCGGATGAAATCCCGAGCTCAAAGCACGGGTAACATCAAGCATCCTGCACAGTTGCTGCCAATATCTAGAAGTGTACTGGGGACCCCTATCAGAAACAATCGTATCCGGTAAGCCATGAACATAAAAAATATGCGTAACAAAGATCCTTGCCATCTGCGCTGAGGTAGGTACCTTAGGCAAAGCCACGAAGTGGGCCATCTTCGTGAAGTAGTCAATAGTGACCATAATGGTCGTACATCCCGCTGACTTAGGAAGATCCACTACAAAGTCCGTGGAAATGATCTGCCATGGACGAACCGGAACGGGCATTCTCGTGAGGAGAACCAAGGGGGAACATCGAAGTGCCTTAGATTGTAAACAGACGGTACAGGCAGCCACATATTGCTTCACATCCTCCACAAGATTAGGCCACCAGAAGTTACGGCGGACCAGCTCCGTAGTATTGTTGACTCCTCGATGACCAGCCATAAGCGAGTTGTGACACATTGTAAGAATAGTCTTTTGGAGTTCCGTCGAGGGCAGAAACAGTTTCCGATGCCGGTTACCACAACCCTGAGAGATAGTGAGCCCCAGTGCCCGAAAAACGTCAGGGTTCTCCTGTTGAAAAACCAACGTAGCGTTGGCTACGGACTGAAGAAAACCAGAAATCACATGTACAAAACGAGCATTGGGAAATAAAGGTTCGGCCCGGAAATGAGCCCACTCAGTAGATTCCTTCCTAGATAAAGCATCAGCCTTTAAATTACTCTTGCCAGGAATGAAGGTAAACACAATCTCATACGGAGAATAAAAATGAGCCCAACGGGCTTGTCTGCTATTCCGAGTTTGTGCATTCTGAAGGGCTCGAAGATTGTGATGGTCTGTCCGAACCTCAACCGCAAATTGGGCTCCTAGCAGCAAATGTCGCCATTCCTCAAAAGCCCGTTTGATGGCAAGCAACTCCTTTTCAAGGACTGTATAGTTCAGTTCCGAAGGAGAAAGGGTCTTAGACATATACGCAACGGGACACTCCACTCCCTGTCCATCTTCCTGAAGAAGGATAGCTCCAAGGGCGAAGTGGGAGGCATCCGACTCTACAATAAATCTCTTTCCTTGATCAGGAGAGAGCAGAATAGGCCCTGTCATGAAACAGCCCTTTAGGGAGGTGAAAGCCTCTTCTGCTTGCACGAACCAATGAAACGGAACCCCTTTCTTGAGGAGAGCCTTTAATGGCAAAATGATCTCAGAAAATCTAGGAATAAATCGCCGATAAAAGTTGGCAAACCCCAGGAATCGCTGGATATCCTTAACACAATTTGGAGAAGTCCAGTCTCGGATAGCAGAAACCTTCCGGGGATCCATAGAGACCCCCTGAGCGGATAGAATGAATCCCAAATATGCCACACTGTCTCGATGAAATTCACACTTGTCCAGCTTACAGAATAAATGGTTGTCTAGAAGGCGCTGTAGCACATCTGTAACATGACCAATGTATTCAGCGGGTGTAGTAGAAAAAACCAAAATATCATCAAGATATACGATAACTGAATGTAGGAGAATGTCAGAGAAAAGATGGTCCATAAAGCGCTGGAAGACTGCAGGTGCATTAGACAACCCAAATGGCATTACGCGATACTCATAATGTCCAAATGGCGTCCTAAAATCCGTCTTCCATTCATCCCCCGATTTGATGCGGATGAGATGGTAGGCTCCCTGCAAGTCCAACTTGGTGAAAATCCTGGCACCCTTAATGGCTTCAAGGATGTCCGCGATTAGGGGCATAGGATAACGATCAGGGACCGTAATCTTGTTCAATCCGCGAAAGTCAACACAAGGACGAAGTTCAGCAGAGTCTTTTTTGGGAATAAAAAATAAGGAAGCCCCTGCAGGGGAGGTGGATTCGGTAATGAGACCATTGTGCACATTTTTGTGAAGATACTCCTTAAGAACCTCCTTTTCTCTTGCGGATAGCACATACAAGCGACCAAATGGGATAGGGTGGTCCGGAAGTAAATCGATGGCATAATCATCCCTGCGATGAGGTGGCAGTTCAGCATATTCAGTATTGGAAAATACCTTATGGAAAGAGTGATAAGGCTCAGGAATTCCCTGAATCTGATTTAGCACAGTAGTTCTCAATCCCTCACCCCCGTGAGACGAGGCAGAAAGTAGTTCACCAGTACTGCGATGAAAACAATGGGCTTGACAATGAACGGAACCTAGAAAAAATGTTCCAGCTGACCAATTAATGTAGGGGTTGTGCACCCTAAGCCAAGGTAATCCCAATATCACAGGATAATGGGCAGTCCAGATAATGTCTAAAGTGATGACTTCCCTATGAGTAGAAACGGACATCCGCAAGGGAACCGTCTGTTCCTTGATGGGACCCGAGACCAACGGACTCCCATCTACTGACTCAACGGGAATAGCAATAGATTTGGAAGAACGAGGAATTCTAAATTTGGCCGCCCAAATATCGTCAATGAAATTACCTGCTGCCCCACTATCCACCAATGCTGGAACCTCAATTAAACCCAAGGAATCACAAGAAAAGGTAACCTTTAGAACCAACATAGGGGTATCAGGGACATCTGTAATGTGGGATGAAATGGAGGAAGAAGGGGAACCGCTCACTGATTCCCTAACCGCGGCTCCCCTGACGGTCGGGTTCAAGCGTTTCCCTGTTTCCGAGAGAGAATGATCGGACAATTTTGTAAAGAATGCTCCTTGGAACCACAGTACATGCATAACCCTAAGGTGCGACGTCGAAGTCGCTCCTCAGCGGATAAAGGACCACAAGCTGCACCTATCTGCATTGGTTCGTCCGAGAAGTTTCCCTTGGGGGAGACAATTGAATTGTCAGGCTGAGACCGAAAATTCTTTTGCCGTCTCTTTTCCTGACGTCTTTCCAAAATTCTGTAGTCCATCTGCATAACCATCGATATTAATTCGGCCAAATTAGGCGGGCGAGGAACTCTAGAGACCTCATCCTTTAGTTCTTCATTTAAACCCCGCCTAAAAAGCGTAATCAAGGCGTCATCAGCCCAGGACGTTCCTGCTGCCAATTGTTTGAAGCGAGTAATATAGACCAAGAGATCCAAAGAACCCTGACGAAAATCCAATAGTTGTTCTTGAGCTGACACTGTGACCTCCTGCCTCCCAAACATGGTGTTAAGACTATTAACAAAGGCAGGATATGAATCCAGAATTGGATTGTTTGAAGTAACTAAAGGGGTAGCCCAGGCTAGAGCGGGACCGGTAAGGTGAGCAATCATGTGTCCCACCTTATCCCTATCAGTGTGAAAAAATGCAGTCTTAAACGTAAACTGCACTGTGCAAGATTCTAAAAACTCTCTCAACTTATGCGGGTCTCCATCAAAACGTCCCCCTGGTAAAGGTCCAGGAGGAAGTTCGGAACAACTAGGGGACCTCCCCATGTGTTGCCGTAATACAGCATTCTCTTGCTTAAGTGCTTGGACTTCGGCCGTTAGCGACTGAACTGCCGCCAATAATTGCTGTTGTTGAGCCGGATCCATTTCAGTGAGCGCGCAAGGGGAATAATAATTATTCCTGGAAACAGAATGCAAACATAGAAAAGAAACTAAGCTAAATCCCTTATTATAATTCTTTTGGGCGTTGCTAACTGTAATCTATTGTTCTTGCATTTAAAATCTCCAGGAATAATAATGGTTCCCTGTAAACATGCACCCACTGACCTGATCCAGTAGCTCGAATGTGTTGAATATGAGAAGCCCCCCCGGGGGAATCTCTTCCTATCCCGTGATAAATTGCACCAGGAAGGAAGGAACTCCCCAGGGAAACCCTCTGGGGAAGAAAACCCTGACCGCCTCAGCTGTTGGACGTCTTCTCTGTTAAGCAGGTTGGGTCGAGTCTCAGTTCCAGGTGACTGAATGCAAATACCACAAAGAAAATAACGAAAGTAAAGATTAGAGAATGGTAAGTTTGCACTGAAAGACAGAGTGGAAGCAGAATATCAGTTGCCAAATAGTTACCCTTTATAAAGGAGATTGTGCCCTATAATGTCTCAGGATTGCATGTGTACGAATTCCTTCTGTGAGACACATAGAGTGAGAACTCGTGGATATCGTGATGTAACTTCGGGAATCTAATATGATATGTAAGGGAAACATGAAAGACCTGAATTTAGAACAGGTTGACCTTTCTGAAATGCCATAGAAACAAACGAGAAGGAGAGAAGGGTACCTGACAGCAGATTCGGATTATGATGCAAAGAAAAAGCCTTCTGAATTTCACTGTCGGGAAATGAGTGAAGAGGCTGAATCGAGTCAATGTATACGAAGTGTTCAGACCGGTGCGATTGGAAGCGGTTACAGGTGAAATGAAAAGGATCTGTTTCGAGCCGGTCTGGCACTCGAAAACAGAGGTTAGGAGGCGGAATCTCTGCCCTTGGAGTACGACAAGAAAGCTTCTAGAAGACAGAAACAGTGGAAGGTATTAGCAAGGTGCAATGAGAAATTTAGTAAGAGTATAAGCCTAGGGGCGAACTTACAAAGCGCTGACTGGGGAGAGTAGCAACGCACTCGAGCGTTGTGCCTGCCGCAAGATAACCGGATCCTTGCTGAGGGGGTGGAGCCATAGTTGCAAGCATCCCTTGCAAGGCTGGAATACTGCAATCGGATGACGCCGCCATCTTGGGAGAAACAATGGCCGCCAGCCGTGATTCGGACCAACGGCACCACAATGACCATCTCCTTCTGTGAGATATGACAACTGCTCCCTCTATGGTAAGTTTTGATAACTTTTTCTGAACTAACTTCGCCTCTTCCTGCTTTCTGCGCTCAGCTTTCTTCTTATTCTTCTCCTGCAATAATCACAATAATGCACGATTGTCAATTGTATTTCTGGCCATGGCTTTGCTTCCATTCCCACCTGTTCCTTCAGTTGCCGTTGCGCTGCCTCCGTCAGTCCCTGACATGAAATGTGGTAAACTAATGTCACTGTTTTATCCCATGGTTCTCTCGCCGCCAAACGCCATAACTCTACAATATGTTGAATAAAAGCATTACGGTCTTCATTCTCTCCCATTTTCCTAGTCATAATTGCTCCCATATCTGATGTATCAGGATATTGTACTCTGAGTGCTCACAAAACACCTGTCCTGCAATTATTAAATGGCACTAAATCATGTGTTATGTTTTGTGCGGTCACACTTAGATATCCTGCTCTTTTCCAAATGTTGTCAGCTCTCTCTCCTTGAATGGATGCTAGCAAGTCCTTTATGTCACCTATGGCTAACGTCATTCCTAATGTCATCTTCTCTAACTCATAAATCAATTTTCCTGCACTGGAAGTTAAACATGGTAATTTACATTTTAAATGCTCTTTATCCATCTTTGGCCATGGTATATATTGTGGCTGTCCTTCCCCTTTTCTCTAATAATGGGAATTGTGAGAATCCTGACCCATAATCATTCCTGCCCATGCTTTGTGTTTTCCAGGCGAGGCTTGTCTCGCCTGTCTGCCTTTGTCCTGGTAATGCCCGTAATCTATTTACATAAGGCGATGATATATCCCATAAACTGTGTGATCGTTCTTGTGGTCGAACGGCATATAATGTTGATTCTGATGTTCTCTCTTTTGGGTCTTCTAAATTTGACAATTTTACCCCTTTGTCTACGCTCCATTCTTTTGAAAATCTGCATGCACCCTCCCTCTGCGCTCTCTCGTTTTCTTCTTTTTCTTCATTTGACATTATTATGCCCCAACTCATATGACTGTTATCCTTTTCTTCATCATCAAGATCAAATCTACTTAAAAACAGCGTTCTGTGATCGTCTGTTAGAACGTCATCCAGTTTTCCTCCTGTTTCCTTCGATAGGGACCCTTCTATATTCTGTTGGGTACTATATCCTTCCTTATCCCTCATTCTGCCTATAAAAAGTCCTAAGCCTTTCCCCTACATCTTCTGTCTCCCGCTCATCAGCTCATGTTGATAATCTTGGCATCCCTTGTACCTCGTTACGGGGCTGTTGTGATCCTCTCTCATCCTCAAATCGTTCTTGTGCCTCGATCAGCACTGTGCTCCTATGACATAAATATTCTATATCGTCATCCTTTAATTCCCTACTCCTGTTAATTTCTTCTTCTCTTCTCCTCATCCCCCCTCAATTCATCTTCTTCTCACCTTCTTTGTAACATATGTACACATATGTACTTTCATTCTTTGGGCTTCTATCTCTTCTCATTTCTTCTCTTCTAACCTTTCCTTTCCTTTTCTTGTCTTGCCTCATTCTTTCTTTGTTCTTCCGTTCGCTTTCATTCTCTGTCGTTATCTTCTTTGTATGCTATTTCCTCTTCCTTCTATTTCTTTCCCGTTCTTCTTGTCTCTCTTTCTCAAACCCCATCGATGCCCTTATCTTTTAACTTTAGTAGTATTTTTCCTCCCATCCGTTCATTGTGCACTGATGCTATTCCATTAGCCTTCCACTTTACTTCCTTCTGCTTCCCTGTTTCTTACTCTATCTCTATCTGTTTGTCTTGTCTATCCTTTCTCTCATCACACTGTTTTCTCTCATTGCGTGTTCAAATATATTTGTATTTTCTGTTTTTGCTCTCTTCCACGTTGTCCTCACAGCTATAAGCAGGGGACTCATATGCTGGGACAACGTACCGCACTGCAGCTTTCAATTCCTTTAAAGGATAAAATTCCTTCTCTTCTGTATCTACACTCTTGTTTTCAGAACGGGAAAGGAGCGATGAGGGCATGTCATCCTCCCCTTTATGCTGATTAAGCATCCATTCCTTCTCGGCTGGATCTTCTTTCTCACGCTGATACATTTTCCATAACTCTAAAACAGCCAGCCTTTTCTGTAATTTTTCCCCTTATAAGTGGCATGCAAATATGACATCATATGCTACAATATTGTTTTTGACAGCAAACCCTTTTGAGGACGCAGCATGAGTGTCTTATTGGTCATGCCTCTAATCCATTATACAACCTGATTTTGGATGTATATCTTGGCAGTGTCATAAACAGATGTAAAAGAGCATGTCCCCCTAATGGCGAGTCAATCTCGACTGCCAGTACTTACCCAATGTTTTATCCGGTTCTTTATTCTATCAAATATAACACATTGATCAATTTGAGCAGGCTCCATTAATTGCCGCTTATTTATCCGAAATCGAGAAGATTTCTTTAGCAATTCTTTTAATGTAACTCTGTTCCTTTTTTCCTTCCTTCAGACTTTCTATTAATTTCTGTTATCACATTCTATGATTGATATTTTAACAGTCTCTCCTTTATTTCTTTATTTCCTTGAATTTTAACCCTCCTGATTGATGTCAATCTCTTGCTCACAAAATCTACTAACACCTTGATTCTTACTGCCGATTTATATCTATTAATTTAAAAGCAACAAATACTTTTATATTGACATTTTATAACCCCATACACATGCACTTTTTCAATTTTCCGCATTTGCCTTCCTTTACTAGCTTTAGTAAATGTATCTCATCTCCTGTTATATTTCACTTTGAAGTTTGATGCACACTCTTCTTATTGGCTTATCCTCAGGAATCTTTAACACCCTTATTTGGAGTCTTCCGCCCCTCTAGGAACTGGGAATCGAGGTATCTACTTCTGTTTATAATCCCCCCAAAAAAATAAATCCTGTTCCTTCTTATACATATTATTTACAACATATTCCCGCCCTCCTATTTTTGCCACTATCAATCTTCTACCTACGCCCATTGCTCAGCTCGAGTCGTCTGACATTGACTCTCCCTCAATCGACCAGTTCGCTTTTCATCCACGGGGCACCTGCGGGGAGCGGACAGGACTTCCTCTTCTAACACATGTTTTCTGCGCGCCGCTTTCCGCAGGAAGCTCTGCGATCATCTAGCTAATGGTGGGAGCTGTTTATTCTCCAGGAGTCTGGATCTGGGCCTAGGTCGATTAGACCGCAACCATCCGCATCGCTACCAAAATGTGCTCTAGCACCTTTAAGCGTCTCTTGTGCTAGATGGAATTACACTTAAAGATCACAAAACACTACTTTGTTCTCAGTTAATAACGTAGGGAGACCTGACAAACATTGAATTGATGCATGCACACTAACAACTAACCTTGATTATGCAAAGGTCTTCTACCCCAATGTGCATCATCTATGATATCATAATATGTGGCAAAATGCAAAACCTATTGAGGGGAGGGATTGGTTAAGGGAACATATCTACTTATAGAACATATAAGGATTAGTGCATCATTGGCTACCCTTTATCTGTAGGGCAAGCCTTGACCTACTGCTAAATACCTATAGTACTGATTATAATGGGCAAACTGTCAATGGATTGGTCTATGCAACATTGTATGTCAGGTTTTCCTTCAAACCCACTGATTAGTTGGCATGCTAGCACAACCTTGGACTTTTGACTCTTTAGCAGCACATCAGTGAAACGAAAATGAGGTGTTTGATTCCCATCAGACTTCTCCCCGTTTACCCAATTAGTCCATCATCTCTATAAAGTCTTCCTTTTGTAGTTGCCCTTGTTGACTGCTCATTGACCTGGAACATTCAAGGGAGTGTAAGCACACCACTATCTTTGTCTGAGGCTTAATGAATAGCCCTTGTTCTCATCTTTCAAATCACCTGTTAGCAGACTACGAATTTGTCAATTTCGACCTTCTGTTTTCTTCTATTTGATTTAATTATGATGGGTGCACTTGCTCCTTTTGGCCTCTAGAGACGTGCTCACTCTATCTCATATAAACCTTGTACACTTTTAATTGAACAACAGTTGGCTCGTGCAGATATTTTCGTCTTCTTCAATCTATGAGGAATGTCCCACATTCAGAGGTTATCCATGAAACTCCCTTTGTGCTCTGTGGTTATTCCTTAAAATAGCATTCTTTATTCTGGGCCAACCTTGACTCATCATCGGTCTTGCACACCAAGCCCTTCTCCCTCGTCTCCTGATTCTACAGCCTTAGTCTGTCTCTGAGGTAGCTATGTTAAATTAGACATCCATTTTCCTACCATGGCCATCCTAGTCACATTATATATATCTTTGTAGCAAGTCTATATATGCTTCCTTTCTACCTTGTGTTGCCGCATATTTACAGTTATTGATTCATCTTCTTTGTACTGGCGATTACTTTAGCTTGTAGGTACAGTTTCTGTTAGTGCTTCATTTACTTTGTCACTCCTAAGTATTTTCATATTGTTTCAACATATGTACATATATCTTATTTATGACATCACTTCACGATCGTCAAACTTCACTTAGCACTCTGTGGTGGACAATGGGGCGTGCTGGCATTCTTCTATGTGGAATCCTTCCACTGGATCATCGTACGGGTACATTCTGTGCGGCTGTCTGAGTTCATAATTTCTCTCATACACTCAGTGCAGTATGGGAACAACACAGGGGGTCCCATTTACTGCTTTTCTCCACCTATTCCATTATGACAGTGTTAAGGGGGCAGGAGCTAGTGAGAAAGCGTCTACCTGCTCCTCTACAGAACAACTAGGGTTTTGCATTGATTAACTGCATTGATTACATATTTGTATCGCCAAAACGGTTTAAGCAATGTGAGAGTTTTTTGGTCCAAGAACCTAAATTGAGTGACCATGCATTCTTTATTGCTCAGCTGAATACTAAGATTACAATTCAACTCAACTGTTACTTAACTAATCTGACATGTTCTACATCAAGAAACCGGATTGATGAAAGTCAGCAATGTAAGCTATTTAGCAGACAAATAGAATTATCACTTGAGACTACAACCTTTGGGCAAAAAAACAAATGTCCTAGTACCTGACTATTTTCCAACTTTCACTCACAATCATGTTTAAGAAAGTGCCTTTTTTTTTACCATGCTGTTCAACTCTGAAAACACGAATTGACGTTGAGTCAGAAACAAATTTTGTAGGCTGTCCATCTCCTTTTGCAAAAGGGCAGAAAGGGTATGCTTGAAATTATAACAACTAAGCATACATCAATATTTGAATATAATTAATTCTATTAGCATTAAACAGGCTCATCTTCAGTGCTATCCTGTATCAGAAGAAACGTGGGGATCTTATTCTCTTCGGTAGCTTGTGATTCCACCTGTAGCTCTTTATCATATTGGGCACTGAACTTTGATATTGAAGGGCTCCTGGCCCTAATGGTTTAAGCAATCATGTTCTAAAAAGTGATTTTGATCTATGGACTTTATATTTTATTTATTGTTTAATAATACAATTCTGTTAAAATCAACTACTAAATCTTGAAAACTTTAAATCCCCATATACAAGAAAGAGGATACATTGAATCCTTTAAATTTCTGGCCCATTGCTCTTCTTGATGATAAAATTAAAATATTTGTTATCCCTAATTCTACTCAAACTAGAGAAATGGGCGTTAATGCCGGAGTACATTTCAAATAAGCTTCAATCAAAGAGTGGGCACCACTTTGAATGGTTTCATTATGGGTGCAATACTGCAAAGAGCTTCGCAGAAAGCTACCCTGGTCATATTTGTAGCTTGTATTTTCTGTTTAGCTTATGATACAATCAATAGAAGTTTATTATGGAAACAATTAAATAGCTAGTATATTTCAAAATCATTGCTGGCTGGTCTAGTTTATCTCCATGTCGATATATTCTCAAAAATAAAGGAGGATCAGCAAGGTACACTATCTGAGGAATTTCCAATATATAGAGGACTTCGATGGGGGATGTGCTGGCCCCTGCCTCTTCAATTTGTATGTGTCCGATATGGGGGACTTTGCACCTATTTCCTTCTTTGCTGCTCCTAGAATTAATGAATTGAAAATGTACTGGCTCTACTAGATCAAACACAATTGGGTCTTCAACGACTAAATAGTTCCACTGTCTAATATGCTGATACTAAAGGCATAGTTATAAATACAAGTAAAACAAAAAGTTTAAGATTCTCTGGCAGGTCAAGAAAGCCATACTAAAATTTCAGTTGGGCAATCGGCACGATTCCAATTAAACCTGTAACACAATTCAAATACCTGGGTTTTCACCTAGATGTCTCCCCTTGCAAAAAAAAATATCTTTCGAAGGTTGCAGGAGAAAGTGATTATGCTAAGTTCTCAAATGAAACATATTAATAAAATGTATTGCAGGTTTTCAATTACACCGCTTATCAATTTCTCGAAATTTTAAATAGTACCATCCCTTCTTTGTGGACAGGAAATCTGTCATTTGTTTTATGTCCCTTTCCTGCTAAAAATTGAAAGACAAATGTGGAAGAAGTCCCTAACCCTACCAAACTGAGTGCTCATTTAAGTTATTCAGTATGAATTGGGGTTGAAATCACTTTGCGGCTGGCTGAAATGGAAAATGTTAACCTTCTTTGTGTTTCTCCTCATAATGCACTGATTTGTGATTTGGAAACATTATTTTACAATGAAAGTTGGTCCTATTTCAAATTTTATGACCAGGAATGAATCTGTACTACAGAGTATTAATGAATCTACAGAAACGCTAACTAATATTGCTATAGGGTTGAAGAAAAAGCCCTTTACAAAGGACAGGTGCAACACAATCGAAACTAATATGCACTACAACAATTATAATCCTATTCCTAAACTAGTTAACCTTTTGGAAAACATCTGCGCTATCCATGTAAGTTCCCAAATGCCTATTGGAGGGCAAGTTTTATTCCTATGGGATGAAATTCCGTCCTTGCACTCCCAATTGCCAATATTCGAAAATCATTATGGTTTCTGTTTGCAACTAGAGGCTCCTGTAAGGAACTCATGGTGGCAACAAGTAAGACAGACACAAGTGAACACGTTTCAAGAGTGTTTATTGAACAATGAATGCTTTATGCAGGTTGGAAAAACACCTAATCTAACCTAAATCTAAAATGGGAGCGAGCGTCGACAATCAAAGGAAAATAAGGCAGTCCTAGTGGCGTTGTGTCAAAACATAAAAGTGCCCATACTAAGAAACCTATTGCCAAACCTTACAACTAATACAAAAAGCGTGTGAGAAAAGAAAAGAAAAGAAAGAAGTGTTGTCAAATAATATGTCAGGAAGCGGTAGCCTTGGGTCTTCCTTCCCCACGTTTTGAGCACAGGGTAAGGTTGGATCTTGGAGCACAGTATTCTCTTGAGCTTTCCCCAGCACGAGATGACAGTTCCGTTCCAGCTATCAGGGCTGTCGATGGCCAAGTCTTGCCTTCGAGGACCTGATGTATTCAAATAACAAAAAAATGAAACAGTCTCTTTTACATGGGATTTGGGTGGCAACTTTCACCCTGGGATTCCCCTCTTCTGGACGCAAATCCCTCGAAAGTTCCTTAATGATAGCAGGCCCCGGAAAGCTATGTTCTCTCACTTTCAAGGGCCTGTCATTTTCCAAAATGAAGTTCAAACAAAAAGTTCCTTTAACAAATGAAAGTTTGTTTCCTTCTTTTACTTAGGGTGAGGATTGTTCACCCCTGGGTTCCCATCTTCTGGACACTGACCCCTCTCAAATCTTAGCCTACTCAGGCAGGTTCACTATGTGGCTTTTCCTCCTTCACAAATCTTAATGTCTTTTAAACAGTTCCAGTGGACATTCCTAAACCAGATTCACTTTTGTCAACACACTGTTTCTTGAGACTTAAGACTTTGCCCCTCTTCTCTGGCATCCCTCGGTCGGGTTCACTCTTGCTGTCTCACTATTCCCTTTTGCTTTTACTTCTGGCATTAACTTTCATCAATCTTTGCAGTGACAACTTTTCACCCTTGGATCGTCCTCTGCCGTGCTCCAACCCCTCTCGACTGTTAGCCTCCCTCCACCGGTTTCACTTTGGCTCTCGGTTAGGGTGATAGTGGCTCATCCCTGTGTCCCCCTCTTCTTAGGGCTGAGCCCTCTATACCATCACAATTCAACTTTTACACAGTTCAATGTTTGCGGGATTCACTTCCCTTGTTTTCTCTATATGCAGGATTCAATTCCCTTGCTTTCACACAGTTTGTAGATCAAAGTCTTTCGATTGTGCAGCAATTTTGCTTGACCCTCAGTGTGACCACTTTGACCTATTTTGGTGGGCCTCCTATGGCCTTCTGGTATCTGTTATTTCACTCAGATGGGGATTGACCAGAGTCTCTGGAGTTAGCACCCACGTGGTGCTTGTTCCTTCTGCAACTGGTCTCCCCTCAATACTTTTCACAGTTCATTGAAGATTTCAAACTGGCCACTTTGCAATTCTCTTTCAACACAGCCCATTTCTTATCGGTTCTCCCCTTGACTCACTGGCTGTGATGAACAGCTTGACTTCTCTCTTCATTGGAGTCATGGCCGGTACCACGGTCGCGGGAGCTTCCCTTGCTTCTGCTTATCGGCATAGGCTTGCCCCATGTGCCATTGACATCTGCTGCAAGACACTTGTGCTATTGTTTGCGGTCTTATGTCTTTCTCTTCGAAGGTTCTGTGGGCGTGGGACGAAAAGAGCAAGGTCACTTCTCTCCTCCCCCCTCTCGATGTCTGCCACCTTTCTCCTTCTCTTGAACTGCTGTGATGGTTAGCCATCTTGTCGTGCTGTCTGCCGTGCTTGTACTGTGTTCTCTTGATCCACCTTTTATCCCTGTGGGGGAAGGAAAGGGCCGTAAGGTGTGTGTGATTCAGGTTAATTGCCTGACTTTGCCTGACCCTGGTATTGGGACATGTCCAGTAAACGGCAGTCCGCTGTCTATTGTATGGTGTGAATGTGTTCATGTCGGAAAGGGCGGGTAGTATTTTTGAATGTCCTACATGAGAGGATGGGGAAAAGGTGTTGAAGTAAGTGGGATACCGTGTCTTACCCATCGGTGTCCCACTCCCACTCCCCGATGGCACCCCATCTAGGTGATCCTCCCTCACTGGTCCACCCCCAACAACTGGATGCAATAGCGATGGCAATGTCCACCCCCAATACCTGGATGACAGCCCCCAGGGTTTAGTCAGGGAAACACCTTCAGGTTTCTCACACTCCCCAAACTTTAAAATATCTGTTGGTTCAGTGTCCCACATTACACAATTTATGAATTTTTATTTATATATTTGTAACACGCTGGCACCACTCAGCCATCGGGCCACTGAATGGCACTGTTTGGGACTCTTGATAATTCGGAGGATTGGTTGCTGGAATATGTATGAAATTTAGATATGTATATTTAGAGCAAGTGAAATTCCACAAACAATTGCTGTTCTTAAATTTGTATAAAGAATCCATTTGATTGCTGTTAGGTTGTAATGTTCATATGGCTATTTATCAATTTTTACCTGACTGTCCCTCTCATGCAAGTGATTTTACAATCAATTTTACATTTAATCACATTTTGAAGTGTTTGCATTAGCAACTATTAATGCACTTTATCAATCATGTTCAATGTTTTCTTTTTAAAATTAACAGTTTTTAGCTTACTAAGGAATTCCTGAGTGCCTTAGACCATCTCTGAGCGGAAAGCAATTTGCCTATCTTTTAATAGACCATAAGCAGAATGTGTTCTTTTCCAAGTATGGAAAAGATGTAGTAAATCGTGTGGACAAGGCTTGCTCCACCTGCTAAGATATGCTTCTTAATACCAGTAACTGCCCCTTTAAAGATACCAGGCATGGCCAAAAAAGCCAGGGAAAAGTAGAATCAATTGACTCTTTCAGTCACCAGTGGTTGTGCCCACAGAGCATTATGTATCTTTGTAGAGACCAGTAAATCTACCATGATTGAGAGAAACAAAGTTTTTTATTTTTTATTTAAATGAACCCAAAACTCATGGCCTGGCTGGAATCACAGGCTTTAGACACTTCCATGAAGATGAACTTTGGGTATGCAATGGTGAAAGAGCGAGGCACGTTTGTCCCCACCTCCAATACACTGGATACACACAGTCCTATGTGAGGGGTCAGAAATGAGAGACAGATACAACTACCTACTTTGATGAATCTGGGAACCAGGGAAAATATTCCTGTCCAAAAGCGCGTTTGTCGCCTTTGTAACACATCTGAATCCTTGGAGACAGCCAAACATCTATTAACGGAATGCCATATGTTGACTAGTACAATTGTATTATATCCTGGTAAATTTGTACATAGCCCTGAAACCATCAGCGAAATGTAATTCTGGTTATATTGCACAAACACCTGTAACATGCACCTGTTCATAGCCCTTTCTATTATATGGCTAAAAATTGAATCAAAGTTGGGCTCTCTGATTTGAGCAATATGAGAACTGCAATGCTAGGAAAAACAAACTCCACTGTGGGGCTAATCATTGGTACATTGCGAATCATTTTTAACACATGAACCTGACGTGGGTAGCTGTGGACTCATGTATATTACTATTCCAAGTGGCTAAGCCTGTACAGAACTTTGGGAAAAGACAGTATTGCTTACTTTTTTTGGGCTATTTTTGATATATTTTAACAGCCTAAGATTTTACGCATAGTATAATTTTGGGTATATTATCATTAGTGTATTTAAAATATTCTCCTTCTTCCCTTATTTGGTTATTTGTTTCTTTTGACTTAAATGTACATTTGTGTATTATATGTAAAGCTTGAATTCTTTCAAACTAAATCACATTAAAAAATAAATAAATTGTCAAGTATAGACAATTTTATTAAATACAAATGGGTTGGAAAAACGCCTCTCTAGCCCTATCCTAAAGAGGAACTACCTAGAAACTAAAAACTAAGGATCTGTCTTTATCAGGGTGTCAGTAACTGAAAAGCCGTCATTGTGTCCAAAACAACCTATCCTGACCCTCAAACCTATAAACAAACAACAAAAGCTGCAAGGAAATGTCTTTAACTTGATGTTAGAAAAAAGGGTTCAAAATCAAAGGTGTAATAATGTCTTCAACAAAAATTTTCCCAAAGGAAAATATCCTTGGATCCAGAGGATGGTCCCCTTTCCCACGATTCTTAAACAGGATGGCAAAAGTGTCTCTTTAGCTAACAGTTCCTTAGTGTCTTTACTGCACTCGCAAAATTCTTGTTTAACCAAAAAGTTGTGATTAAGCAAACAGTGTTTCCGTAAAAGGTCTTGCATTACCTGTTATACTCCCCTGCCAGGAATCTTAAAACAGCTTTCAACTGCCTGGAATACTCACCTTCTAGGACCTTAAGGACTCTCAGATCTCCTGGTTTACTCTTCTGCCAGGAATCTTTGTAAAACTTTAACTGCCTGATATACTCTCCTGCCAGGATTTCGTATTTGTTTCATAGTGCTCAAATTTAACTTCAACTGTCTGGAGTATTCATATGCCAGAACTCTTATGCATTTCACACTTCTTGGAGGTACCACAATGGCATATACCATGTGATGCTTGATATATCTATTTGTGGTAATATTTTGCTCAAATGTACTTGCTCAAAACCTCTCCCCCATATTGGCATCTCAGACTTCTGTATTTATCTTGCCTGCAGACAAACATTCTTCTTATGGTATCTTGCCATGGTACTTTGTCTTGGCTGCATTCAAGCAAACTTTGCCTTTGGACTTTGGACTTTGCCTTGGCTGCCATGGTATATTTTCTGCATCAAACATTCTTCTTATTGGTTGTTAAATCTGTACTTCGCTTTGACTGCACTCAAGCAAACTTTGCCTTTGTATATTCTCTGCATTAGCAATCTTGTACCATTCAATCACTTGTTGGCGTGGATATCAGAATGCCCCGGGTTCTCCAGCTGCTTTGGGCAGACTCACCAGTCTTCTCCAGCATTCCTGATATTGTTCATGTCTTTTCGTTGTGGCTTCTTCCTCTGTCTTCCAGGTCAGAGTATGCAGACACCTTCCCAGCACCCAGTGTTGTCCCACGGTCACACGCCAGCTCTCCTGCGCGGCCCAGGATGAACTCTGCTACTTCACAGAGTGATCAAACCTCCAGGAGCTCCTCCTCTGCTCCTGGTGTCTCCACGGCCCTTTGTTCTCACATGCAGTGTTCCTCTTCCTTTCCCAATGGCCTCCTCTGCTCTGCTGGCTACGCTGGTGTTCTCTGCGTTCAGAATCCCCAGCGTGAATGGCAAGGTCCTCGTCTGCTGCACTGCTTGCTGCACCTTCTCTCTCCTCCTACATAATGCATTTGCCATTTATTATCAATGTCCCACTCATTTCAAGCCTTGAAAAACAACTAGTTTTCATTTTACACTTTGAGCTCCTGTCACTCTGCACAAACTCCCTTGTCCTCTTCCTCACCTCAGTACCTGAGTGGTAATGGAAGTTGAAGTCCGTAACCTTCTTAGAACTTTTAACTCCTGCATGATTTTACTCACAGTTTTCACAAAAAGGCACATCAAGGGGAAAAGGTGTTATCTGTGAGTTGTGAGTTTGGGTGAAAGGTGGGGGCCTGGCTAGAATGACACTAGGTCATTAAGAACTCTGGTATCAGAGAGTCTTACTCATGGGGAAGACCCCATGTGACTCCCAATGCAGTTATCATATCTCTTTGGTAGTCATCTTTTCCCATGTGATCCTCCCTTAAGAAACCACCCCAGGTCCAGGATCAGATAGCAGCTGTCATCCCATGGCCACATGGGAGGAGGTCACCGCCATGTAAGTCGTGATGGCTCCATTGGATTTATCACACATAGCTCAGTTATTTATAATAGAGCTTCCTCTTAGAATGGACATTTAGGGGTCATTTCATAGGCCAGAATCAGCTTCCCTAAAAATCGAGAAATGCAGGATTATATGGTCAGAGGAGCCAGCCACCTTATAGAAATATACAAACCAAACAATGTTTTCCCTGTAAAGGGGTCAAAAACAATATGATAGAGGTTCTAGATGTGGAGATAAGGCATTCTAATTTGGACGTAAGTATGCTCAAAATCCCTGTAAATTGTTAGAGGAAGGACTTTCATGTAGAGTTTGTATACAAGTGAGAAGCAGAAATTATTGGAAAAGAAAACAACAGTGAAGAATCAGAACTGGACTTTTTTAGCAACTTTTTTCAAGTGAAGATAAAAAAAAAAAGATCATGACCAGATTCCAATGTTAATTTCCTCAATTAACTTGTACTCTAAAGACCCTTCAAGATGGAGACAATTGTGTTTTTGAGAGACAGTTTGAGGTCAGGGGATTGGTTAATTCGCATTCACGCCAAGGACGCCAATCTGATGCTCTTGATTGCTTCAGATCACAGACTCTTTCTTTGTTTCAGGTGGTGACAACACATTTTTGAGTTTTGTTCCCTACCATTTGGGTTTTTACTAGCCCGTGGGTGCTTCACAAAGTTATTGCAGGCTGTTATAGGTTTTGTTTGTGAGCAAAAGGGATAATAACATCGATTTATTTAGATGATGTTCTGATTATGGCTTACGCTAAAGATTCAGTAGTAAGGCATGCTCAAATGGCAATAAGGTACTGCAAGTCTTGGGTTTGCTGACAAAGTGGGAGAAGTCAGAGCTAGCACCTTCACAAGAAATGCAGTTTCTAACACATTGCATGCATTCTACTCCCCAGTGTCCACATGCAAAGAAAAGTCAATTCCTTGGTGTTCTTAGCATAAACAGATACAGTAAGGCAACTGGCCAGGCTGGCCGGACTGATATTAGCCCCTCTTTATTACCGAGCCCTACAAAGATAAAAAAATACAGCAATACACAATAGGTTCAGAATATTCAAACTGGATCCAGATTTCCACGGAAGTAAGGACAGATTTACGTGGTGATTAAAACACAAGGAAGTGTGCAACAAAACAGCCATTTTCACTTCCTACACACGTCTTCACTTAGAAGCTGATGCCATACAACCAGAATGCGGGCCATGCTGAGGCCAGATTTAACATGGGAGATGTGGTCTGACTGCTAATCTCAGCAGCATCGCAATTGTTGGACTATGCTTGCAGGGTCCTTTGCAGTCCAGCGTTTTGTACTCCCTTTTGAGGTATGTATAATTTCTCCACTCTAGGTGGTCAATCCATGTGATTGGACAGTGTTCCAATTGTAAAATCACAGTAAACTTACCCCTCCGCAATCATAGGGCATATTAAGGAAGGGGGCAGTTTGATATACGATATGGCATTTATAACGTGCCTGTACACAAATGTTTCTAGGCACGAAAATGGGAGTAACTTCTACACCCAGTTTCCCCCCCATTTGATGTCATGTAATTTTAGGGATGTCTTGCATTAAACATTGTAACATTCTGAAATAGTGAAATATGACCACTTTACTAATTGGCAGAGAGCCCGTGAAAATGGGACCTGCTGCTGCTGCTCTGTTGCAAGTGGGTGACCCTCTTGTCCCCCTCCATCCATTTTGTTTTTTGCCTTATCTTGCTTTTCTCTTTCTGTTTCTCCTTTTCTCCTCTCCGTTCACCTGACCTGCTCTATTTCCTGCGTTTTCCTCCCCCTGGCTTTGTTCCCTCCCTCTTTCATCTTCCTCTTGCCTGCAATAGACTCCAGGAAGCCTTAGTTCCCGATGCCTCGCTTCTCGGAGTGGCATTCACATTTGCAGGGGACCCATGTGAATGAGCCCTTCTGTTGCTGATGTTGGGTCCCTCCTCTTGCCCCCTCCATCCATCGTGTTTCTTGCCTGATCTTGCTTTTCTCCTTTTTTTCTCTTTTTCTCGTCTCCATTGGCCCAACCTTCTCTATTTTCCTGCTTTTCCCTCCCCCGGCTTTGTCCCCCACCTCTTCCCACCTCCCCTCACCTACAATAGTCTAGGCAGGCTGAGCTCCCCCCACCATGCTGCTCGGAGCGGTTTTCAGATCAGCAGAGGACCCATGTAAATGGGCCCTGCTGCTGCTGCTCCATTACACGTTGAGTCCCACTTCTTGCCCCCTTCATCCATCTTGTTTTATGCCTTATCTTGCTTTTCTCTTTTTTTCTTCTTTTTTTCTCCTCTCGTGCTCTATTTCCTGCTTTTTCCCTCCCCTAGCTTTGTTCGCTTCCTTTTACTGCCTCCACTCACCTGCAATAGGCTCCAGGCAGCCTTAGCTGCCTTGCTCCCCAGAGCAGAATTCAGATCTGCAGAGGACCAGTGCAGGGTGAGTGTCCCCTCTTGCCCCCTCCATCCATCTTGTTTCTTGCTTTTCTCCTTTTTTTTCTTTTTCTCTTTTTCTACTCTCAATTGACTCAACCTGCTCTATTTCCTGCTTTTCCCTCTTCTGGCTTTGTTCACCCCCTCTTCCCACCTCCCCTCACCTGCAATAAGCTCCAGGCAGCCCTGACTTCCCCTTCCTCACTTCTCAGAGCAGCATTCAGATCTGCAGAAGACGCATTTAAAAAAGCCCTGCTGCTGCTGCACCATTACCGGCGAGTGCCACCTCTTGCCTCCTCCATCCATCTTGTTTTTTGCTTTATCTTGCTTTTCTCCTTCTTTTTCCTTTTCTCTTTTCCCCCCTCCCTGTTAACCTAACCTTCTCTATTTCCTGCTTTTCCCTCCCCTGGATTTTTTCCTTCCTCTTCCCGCCATAGGCACTTGGTAGCCTTAGCCACCCTGTACACCGCAGGACCCTGGGCAGCATTGCCCGGGCAACCCTCGGCTATGGGCCACAAGGCAAAGGGCAGCTCCCAACTAAGCAGCTCCACTCCGTTTCTCGTGTTTGCCTGGGACGCCCAACGCAGTCAACTAGCAGCAATTGACAAAGTAAGCGTGCTGTGGGGGGGGATACAGCCATTACTGTACTCCAGTAAAACCCCTTCACTCATATCACCTAATATCAAACAGCTACAGGCATTTAGCCCATTTGTGTTAGCCATATCTCGCATTTAGCCTAATTGTGTATTTTAGCTTCCTCCTGCATTTAGCCTATTTGTGTAAGTTAGCCTCTTTCTGCATTTAGCTTAATTGTGTAAGGTAGTCTTACCTTGCTCTTAGCCCATTTGTTTTAGTTGGCCATATCTTGCATTTAGCCTAAATATGCAAGGTAGCCTTACCTTGCTTTTAGCCCTTTTGTTTAAGGTATCTATCACATTTAGCCTCATTGTGTAAGTTAGCCTTACCTTGATGTTAACACATTTGTGTTAGTCAGCCACATCCAAGATTTAGCCTAATTGCGGAAGGTAGTCTTACCTTGCTTTTAGCCCTTATATTTAAGGTAGCCATTTCTCGCATTTAGCCTAACTGTATTAGGTCGATTTATCTTGCTTTTATCCCATTTATGTTAGTCAGCCATATGTCACATTTAGCCTAAATGACCAGTCTTACCTTGCTTTTAGCCCTTTTTTAAGGTAGCCATATCTCGCAATTAGCCTAATTGTGTATGGTAGACTTACCTTGCTTTTAGCCCTTTTGTGTTAGTCAGCCTTATTCTGCATTTAGCCTAACTGTGTGCGGTAGCCTTATCTTGCTTTTAGCCCATTTGTGTTAGTCAGCCTTATCCCACATTTAGCCTGTGTAAGGTAGTCTTACTTTGCTTTTAGTCCTTTTGTTTAAGGTAGCCACATCTCGCATTTAGCCTAATTGTGTATGTTAGCCTTACCTTGGTTTAGCTGATTTGTGTTAGTCTGACATATCTTGCAGTTAGCCTAAATGTGTAGGTTAGCGTTACCTTGCTTTCATCCCTTTTTGTGTTAGTGAGCCATATTTTGCATTTAGCCTATTTGTGTAAGGTGTTATGCATTCATCGAGCACCATTGCCTGTGAAACAACGCACTGCTCCTTCCACACCGATGGAATCCAGGAAGTAGACATTGCTGTTTGTATAGTTAACCCTTTTCTTCTCTCGCACACTAAACCTTCGTAACTTAGGAGAAGTCATTGTCTCACTTCCACACACCCTCTACTTCGAGGAACCTGAGAACGTCCTCACTTCTTTTCCCAATATATCCTCCTCCCGGGTGTCCAGGGAAAGGCCATCGCCCTTGGATCCTGGGGTTGGAGGATATGCAAGGGACAATCAACTGGGTGGAAGAGACTTGGGCAGTGGGGAGGAGGTCCCCTTAGGTGAGGCATGGTATCACCCATTTCTCTTTCACAATGAGTCTTCTTTCCATCAGGCCTTTATAGGCTATTTTCAATCCTTTCCCTATTTTTACCCTCAAGGATTCCACAAGAAACACCCATGTGGTACTAGGATGAGGAAGAGACCAACTATAGAACACATCCTCAGTTTATTGACACACACACACATACGAACACCAGTTGTGTACTGGGACAAGGAGGAGGCCAGCAAGAGTAATGCAGGACTTCTGATTCAACAGTGAGCAGTGTAGTCCTTTTTGGACCAATAAACCAGGCAGGATCTTTAAAAGCTGGAAGTACTGTGAAAAGTGACTCAGCTGTGGAAGCAGGTCTACGGACTGCTAGATGAGCGCAGACCTCTCCTGGAAGGCGGCGTGGCAAGCAGAGCGCTCAAGAAACCCTGGAGGATGCAGAGTGTATGCAGTGGAAGGCAAAGCTGAAGGAAGCTGGAGGCCGGTGGCAAATCGCGAAAAGGGAACCAGCGTGACCAGGCAAAGCTGTTGAATGAGGCCCGAACTGCGAGAGAAGCATCGGTCAGGTGAGGGAACCCAGAGGGAACCACTGGGGAGATGGACTGAGGCCAGGAAAATGTGTGAAAGTGAAACAAGTGACTGGTGGCAAAACAAGCCACAATAAAACATTAAGAGGAGGTGATATGAGAATGAATCAAACACCATTGTGAAGCTGAAGCAGTGTCAATGTGCCTGTGAAGAGGAAACAAGTAAGGTGTGTTGGTTGCGTGGCTTGTAATGGGTGGATCGTATGGTCCAACAACTACACCTAGACCGAGTACACAACTCTATGAAAATGCCACTGAGAGCACCCACAAAGAAGCTTGTGTTTAACATTTATGTGATCTAAACCCAAGGAACTGAACTTTATATAAATTGATGGAAGGTAACCAAATCAGAAGAGCTGGTAAGGGTCCCAAAGAATTGTGTTGCTTTGTAAAACTGAAATACTTGAACTCTTGGGTAAGGGAACATGTGTGCATTGGGAACTATTTTCAACTTAGGGAAACCCTTTTACAAGCCCAGAGCTGGGAGAAGACCTGAACTTTTATTTGAACACCACTTATTTTGATGCTGACATCCCTACACATTGTATACTATTAGATGTGAGAGCAAGTATAGGTTTTGGGCACAGCCATACTTTTGCTTTGGACCTTTTTCCAACCTGCCATTTCAGTTAAATAGATATTTATAGCCCAAACTTTATTCAGTTGTCTGTGTCTACTTAATGATGCCTTCACAGCACAAACACAAATGCACATCACCTCTGCCATAAAAATGAAGCTACTTTTAAGGACAACAATTCATACTGTAGCTTCCCTCATAACTCTCTATCTCCTTAAACACAATCTCCCCTTCAGTCCATAGTATACCACTGCTGCACCCATACACATTCCATTTAGACATGGATGACTAGCAGGGTCTGGGCCATCCTTGCATAACTTAATGGCTGAAAGGCACACACGCATAGTAGCACCTCCCAGATTTTTTGCCTCCGGTCCCTCCGAGGGCATTCAACTAAAAGCACATTGGGACCATATTTATGGTGAAAAGCACTATAACAATTGACCAAATAAATTAAATGAACGAATGAATGATCATTGTAATATGGAGTGTGGTGTTCACCAGGTTCGATATTATGAAGGGAGGCTTCGACAAGAAGTGACCATTGGGATATGAGCAGAGGATCTGGCCGGTGCGGGGCTTACATGTATATTCTTATGTCTATTAAATAAGTATTCACCATGCAGCTGTTTCCCTGTTCCTCCTTCTTAACAATGGTGACGAGTGGGACAGGAGAGGGTGCCCCGACAGTAGATTGTTGATGGCTGGGTTAGCAGAGCTCTCGTCAGTGACAGAGAGCAGGAGGAGCTGTGATCTGCACTGGGCTGGGCCCTGATGCTGGGCCGTGTCCAGTGTGGTCCTGGAGGCTGTGTCCTTGAGCCAGAATGGAAACAGAGCCATCATGGAGGCACACTGGGCAGTGTGAAAGCCGAGTGCAGAATCCGAGAAGAGCACTGGAGCAGAGACAGAGCCTTTGTAGAGGCGCACAGTGCTGAGTGAGGGCCACCTTCTCCACATTGCCACTCTTAACTCTTGCTCTGCCGTCAAACATTCCTCTGATATCTGCCGCCTTCTTGAGGAACTGGACCTTGACGTACTCTGTCTCACTGAGACATGGTTCATGGCCAGCTCTGTCACCAGCTTTGACACACTCCTACCTGATGGCTACAAGATCCTCTCCGTGCCCAGGGCCAACCGTGCTGGGGGGGTGTGGCCCTTATCTTCCCTGAGTGGATTCCTGCCACTGCTATTCCCACGCAGACCTACTCCTCTTTTGAATGTCTTGTCTGCCGACTCTCTCTCTCTCCTAGCCACTCCCTTACCGTGGCTACTATCTATCGGCCACCTGGTCAAATTTCCTCCTTCGTCTCCGAGTGGGCTGACCTCTCCTCCTCACTCCTGTCCTCAACCACTCAACTCCTCTTTCTTGGAGAATTCAACATCAACCTGGATGCCTCCTGTCCCCCCTCTGGACTCTTTCGCGACCTCTGCGACTCTCTCTCACTCTCTATTCTCCCGTCTGGGCCGACCCATTCTGCTGGGCACACTCTTGATGCCCTGATCTCTTCTGACCTTCCCCTCTCTGTCCCTCTCGCCACTCCTCTCTCCTGGAGTGATCACTTTCTCCTCTCCTCCCACCTTACCCTCCCTACCCCACAGGCAAAGCCACCCTCATCACTGGCATCTTCCTTCTCGGTCATCCGACCCATGAAGCGTATGTCAGTTGAGGCTTTCGCTGCCACCTTCTCGCCCCCTCTTCCCCCCTCGGCTGACTCCCACCCTGACACAGCCCTCTCCACTCTCTACTCTGCTATATCTGATACTCTTGATATCCTTGCCCCTGTCATGAGAATCCACCTGAAGCCAAAAGCCAAATGTAACTCCTGGTATGACTGGGATCTCGTCACCCTTAAACGCATGTGCAGGGTGGCAGAGAGGAAATGGCGTGCTTCATGTTCATCCTCTGACAAACTGGCCTGTCGCCTGCTCCAAAGGCAATACCGGCTCTCCGTTCTCACCAAGAAGAGAGCCCTTATCCAAGCCTGCATCACTGTGGCATCTAACAATTCGGCTGAACTCTTTAAAATCTGCAAGGAGCTGGCCAACCCTGCTGCAGTCTCTACATCTCCTGTCCCCTCCCAGGCCCTCTGTACGGCATTGGCCTCTCACTTCATTTAAAAAACTCAGGACATCCTGTCCTCACTCTCCTCCCATCACCTCCCCCCCTCTATTCCCTGCCCGTCCTCTGGCCCTTCTGCAGCCACCCCTCCTCTCTCCTTCTCTGCCTTTCCCCTTTTTTCTGCTGATGAGGTTTCGAGACAAGTCCGATCTATGAAAGTCTCGTCAACACAGGTCCACCCCTGTTCCTCCAAAACTATTAAGGACCACATCGACTCCTTGGCTCCTGCCCTTGCTGACTTCTGCAATCACTCCTTCGCCTCTGGAGTCTTCCCATCCCCTCTCAAGCACTCCCTTGCGCACCCCCTTCTTAAGAAACCCTCTTCCGACCCGTCCTGCCCAGCTAACTATCGGCCTATCTCTATCACTCCTTTCCTGGGCAAGCTCCTGGAGAAACTTGCCATCTCCCAACTTAATCTCCATGCCGAATCTGTTGGCAGCCTTCATGACCATCAGTCTGGCTTCAGAGCTGCCAGAAGCACAGAAACTGCTCTCCTGAACATCCGTGAGGACCTGCTCTTGAACCTTGACTCTAACATTCCATGTGTTCTCATTTTGCTTGATCTCTCTTCTGCCTTTGATACTGTCAACCATACCATCCTGCTCAACCGTCTCCGTGATAACCTGGGTGTCACTGGTCAGGCTCTGGCTTGGCTGACCTCTTTCCTCTCAAATCGACCCTCCCAGGTCCAACTGGGGTCTTTCCTGTCTGACATCTTTTTCTCTACCTGTGGTGTCGCCCAGGGTTCTAACCTCTCTCCCTGGCTGTTCAACCAGTATCTGGCACTTCTCGCCCACCGCATCGCTGCTCTCTGCCCCAACTTTCAGTGCTATGCGGATGATACCCAGTTCATTTTCAGGCTACCCTCGGCCTCCCCTTCTCCTTCATCCATCTCTGACTGTCTTTCTGCTATCCAGAAATGGTGTGCCGCCAACGATCTCTGCCTTAATGCCAGTAAGACCGAGATTCTACTCATCGGTACACCCACTCCCTCCTTCCCTGCAGCTCTCTGGCCGGCCTCTCTTGGCCCTCTTCCTGCTCCTACCTGCAAGGCAAAAAACCTCGGGGTCATCTTCGACTCCACACTCTCCTTCTCTCCTCACATTTCTGACGTTTCTAAGAAGTCACACTACCAGCTGCACCTCCTCAGAGGTATCCTTCCTTTCCTCTCCTTCCCCCAGAAGCTCACTGTCTCCAGAGCCCTGGTTCTCTCGAAGCTGGACTACTGTAACAGCATCTATCTAAATCTTCCTGCCTCTACTCTCCGCCCTCTGCAACTCATCCAGAACAGGACTGCGAGACTTGTCCTTGGCCTCAAGCCCAGGGACCGTATCTCTCCAGGACTGAAATCGCTACACTAGCTCCCTGTGGCTGCGAGGATTCAGTTCAAAACCTTCTGCATTGTCCACAAGGCCTTCTGGGGCCTGGGGCCAAAATACCTCCAACTCTCCCTTTCTAAATATCTTCCTTCTCGAGCACTACCCTCATCCGCCTCCAACTCCCTCAGGGTCAGCCGCTTCTCCAAGCAACGAGTTGGGGGGAGATCTCTCTCCGCAGCAGGGGCCTCCCTCTGGAACAGCCCTCCTGCCTCCCTGAAACTTGAGGAGAACCATCTCCGGTTCCGGAAGCACACCAAAACCTTCCTCTTTGCTTCTGCTTTCTCTCTCCCTCTCCCCTGCTAAATCACTGAAACTGTACTGAATCAGCAACTGGGCCACTCACCAATCTCGGTCCTTGGCCCAGCCACTCTCCCCTGCACTACCTTCCTGGCAACCCCTGCACTGCGGGACAGTATCTGTATCCCTACAGCCCCCCTTCCCAGCACTTGTCTGCACTTATCTTGCACTTGCCACCAGCTGGCCCTTATTATTTATCTTGTTCATTACTAACCCTGTACTGCACTTTCCCCTCTCCATTTCCCCCTCGCACTTTTCCCGTCCCCCTTACCCATGCACTTGCGCGATCTGTATGATACCTGGCCTAGTAGGATCGTTGTCTGTCTCCCCTTGTTCCCCCCTCCCTGCCTCGCAGCGCCTTGAAACACTTGTGTATAGGCGCGTTACAAATGCCATATCATATCATATCATGTGCAAGATTTGAGCAGAGAGCGGCAGGGAGTCTGCACAGGCTACCTGAGAGGGGCCTTGCATCAGGATGTGTCATCTGGTGCAGTTACAGAGGCTCTGTTGGGTGCCGTGCAAAGCAAGCAGTGCCTGCAGTGTTTGTGGTGCCACAGGTGAGGAGGAGGCCATCAAGATAAGAGGAGGGCTGCTGAACCGGTTGCAGCTTTGCATATGATTGCATAGTGACATTAAAGATGAGAGAGTTGAAGCCAGTTCAGGCAGAGGGTCCAGTGTGTATTCAAGCATAGCAACGTGGAGGATAAGAGATATGCAGCCAATTCAAGCAGAGAGTTCCATGTGGATTCAAGTATAGGGATGTGAAGGATAAGAGAAATACAGGCAGTGCAGGCAGTGTGTCCTAAGTAGATTTAAGTGGATTGCAAAGTGGAGTGTCCAGCAGAAATCTTCAGGGAGATCCATCTACGTAGTGTCAATGAGATTACTGCACACTTGTTAAATTAGTTGTTTCTCCTGGGAACAAGTTCAAAGATGAAACAGGAGTCCAGGAATAACAAAGCCGGCAAAGTTCTTAGAGAATCCTGGAAATCCCATGACGGAATGGGAGGAGTGGAAGGACTTATTCAAATTTCATTTGCTGGAGTCAAGTTCTCGGATGAACAGAAGCATGCAACGCTGGTGAATTGTCTGGGGAAGTAGGCAGTGAGGCTCATAAAGCATGTGCCGGATCAGCTGCGGCTGGATAGTGATACCGGTGATGGGCCACTGAGGGGATATATGCACAATTAGGCTGTATAGTAGATGGAGGAGCAGTATGGATATCGGACAAATATTGTATTGGTAAGGTTCACATTTTCTTCATGCAAGCAGATGCCAGTGGACAGTGTAGACGTATACATACTTGAATTGAGAATACTGATAGCATTGTAAAGGAAAAGTACATCCGAGATCAGTTGATGTGGATGCGACGGTGCAGGAGAAACTGTGGCAGGCAAAGAAACCAAGATTAGCAGAGGCATTGGAGATAGCAAGGAGCATTGAGTTAATCAAGAAATGTGCTGAGTATGTGGAAATGAAGGAAGCAAGTAAAGAGAAGAGTAGTGAAGTTAAGGTGATACAGCAGGTAGAGGAGGAGTGAACAGTGCTGGTAGTGGTACAGTAGAAGAGGGAGGCCCCACATGCATGAGGGAGTACATTGGGTACCTGTTTTATGTGTGGGTTGGTGGGAGATATGGCGCAAGTGTAACAAGACGGGACACTTTGAGAAGACGTGTGCGGCTAGTGAGGGAGAAAGAAGGCACACAGGCTCAATGAAGCCGTGGGTAAATGTAGTGTATTCGGATGAGGGGACACATTTTTCATGGGTAATTGTGCAAATCCAGGCAGTCACTGTAGCAGAGATGGAAGAAGAAGGACTGTATAGGCCACCCCTGATGAGTGTTATGGTCGATGAGTATGGAGTCTAGATGTTCGTAGATTCGGGATCACCATATACATTGATATCTCAACATTGGGGAGAAGGGTGGAGGATCTGAAGAAGAATGCCATTGATCCATCTGCATATGAGGGGTGCCAATTTATATTCTAGGGTACTGATGGTGCAACACTGGAGCGGGTGATCGAAGTATCAAGGGGAAAATATATGTTGCTAAGAAGGGGATAACTTGTTGGGGTGGAGGCTCCAAGAACATTTCAGTATCGAACTCAAACCTGGGAAAGAGGAGCAACTGCAGTTTGTAGCCTCAGGGAGTGATTATGGAGTGGGGACATTTCTAGGCTATTTGACAGAGAACATAGGTATGTTGATGGGATTTGGTCACAAGATTAAACTTAAGTGGGGTGCTGTTCCATTGGTGCATAAGTTGAGACAAGTTCCACTTAGTATGAGGCTGATGTGGAGCAAGAGTTGAGGACGTTGTGCAGAGAGGGTGTTCTAGAACCCATTGATGCAAGTGAGTGGTTGTCGTGCATTGCTGTGACTCAAAAGCCAAATGCAAGATACACGTATGTCTGGATTTGGGAGATGTGAATACGGTGATATGGGTGGATCAGTATCCCCTTCTTTTTTTAAAAAATTTAAAATGGTATTGTTTTTTACAAAACTTTTCATTTTTGATTTAATAGTACATGTTTATGTTCTTGTTGTCAAATTAGTTAAAAAAACACTTTTAAAAGGAAGAGAGAGAAAAAATAAAATAAAAACAAAAGAGAGGAATAGTGTTAGGGTCTAATTATCCCAACAATCCATCAGTTAGATTTATTTCTCTTCATTTCTTCCCCCTCTTTCTTTGCTTTTCTTCTTTCTTTTCAGCTAATTTAATTCGGCAGTATCTGAGGTCGCTGAACTTGTCATAGTAGTTATGTGGTTTCAGAATTAGACAGTAACCATTGTTAAACTTCTATTGTTCCCTGATAGTATGGTGTTCCATTTGTCATGGGAATTCATGTCAGGTCCTGTGGAGGATATCATTCCTTTAAATAAAGCTTCAGACAGTGCTGGGCAGATCATTAGAACATAGTGGAGGGTCTCAAGAATCTGTTTTCCTTCACAAAATTGGCAGAAAGCTTCTGCTTTTGGGATCTGTCTGGTTTTTGCCATTAGTTTGCGTGTTGGTAGTTGGTTGAGTCGCAGTCTGATGAATTGATCTCTGATCATCCGATCCGGGAATTGCTTCAGATATGATGGGAGCTCATTGACAGCACACATGTCTAGCTCGCAGTTCAAATTCATCTGCTACTGACATTTCTCTGATAGAGTGCATATCCAGTCATTTAGTTGTATCCTTTTTTTGGCTTATTGCGGGTGATTCATTAGCATCTCTTGCGTCATGTTATTGGTTACCATAAAGCCTTTAACTGTAGTTTTCCATATAGTTAGGGCTGTGTTGGCCACCGCATTGTGCTCTTCTTGAACTATTTTATAGGCTGGGATGTCATCTTGTTAATCATTTTTCCATACCGATCTATTTTTTCCAGTCGACTATAGATCGTAGCGATTGAAGCGCAATCTCATGTCTAATTCTTTTTATCGGGAAATATTTGGGGAGGACCAGGATTTTCCACCAGAATAAGCCTTCCACAGCATCCCTTGTCTGGTCAAGGTTTATCATAGCCTCACTCCCACAGGTAAGAATAGCACAGACTTTCTGTCGGTAGAAGATTACAATCGGTTTTAATGAACATTTTCCGAATTTTCGGTGTAGGATTAGACCTTGTCTCACCAGTGAAGATGTTTTAATTCTTAGCTGGATTACCCAGTCTGCTTCTCCTTTCAACTGGTTGACTATAATGCCTAGATATTTGATGGATTTTTGTTGCATTTACCATTCAAGTGAAAGATAAATGATTTATATTTTGACTTGTCGCTGCGTCGTCAGAGCCATGATTTTCGTTTTGGTTGTATTTATCTGCAAATCGTTTTGTAACATGTAGGATTCCAAATCATTTAGACTTTGTTGTACTCCAATCTGGGTCTTGTCAAGGATGACGATGTCATCTGCATACATGAGATGTGGGATCCGAGTATTATTTAGTTTGGGCGGGTTTGCCTTTTGGAAGTGGGGGGGTTCTGGGGCATCAGAGGTGTAGAGGTTGAAAAGAGTTGCTGCAAGGGGGCAACCCTGTTTGAGCCCGTTGTCAGAATTTATGGGTAATGATAATTGGCCTTGTTGAGATCATCTGATTCTGAATGTTGTGTTACTGTAGAGTTGTTTTGATAGGTTCTAGTATCGTAATTGGACAGTTCCACTTTTTGAGTTTTTCCCAGAGTGTCCCTCTGTTCACCAGGTCAAAAGCCATGTGCAGATCTATGAATGCTGCGTAGATGTTATATTTATTGATCAGTGCTTCATGTTTCAACAAGTTCAAAATCATCAGATTGACGTGGGTACCAGTGTTTGTTTGTAAATCCAGTCTGTCTGATGTCAAATTTCTTGCTTTCTTTGATCCATGTATTCAATTTGTTAAGCAGAAGAGTGGCAAAGATTTTCCCGATCGGATCCAATAAGGCGATGGGTCTATAGTTCGATGGCATTTGCTTATCTCCTGTTTAGTAGATTGGGATCAAAATGGCTCTGGTCCAGGTTACAGGAATTTGCTTCAATTGCTCGATGGAAGTAAATAGGTGGAAACATAGATTGGCCCATTCCTCTGTGTATTTCTTTATAAGGGCGTTGCTCAGGCCATCTGGGCCAGGAGTTCTTGATGTTGTAAGTGTCAGAAGGACGGAAAAGAACGCAGTCTCGTCGGGGTCACCAATGTAAGTGAGAGATCCCCAAAAATACTATTAAACCTCCCAATGGAGTCAGAAATGACACATCCCAAGAGGGAATGAGACCAAGACCAAGTGCTGGAGGTAACAAAAGTTTTATCTAAAATAGGGCAAGCAGAATCTACTCTGCTCACGCCGAGAGCGCTCTGCAGAAAACATGTTACAGTTTAGTTATATACACAAAAAACGTCTTCAAACAGGGGGAAGGCCTAGGGCGTACAAAGACAATCGGGATTGGACACTAAGAGTGGTCACCTATACCTGCCATAGGGCCAGAGGAGTTCCATTGGTGTGAAGGCACGTGGAGAGATGACGTGGTATCTCGGGTCAATCGGTCAGCTGGGCTCATCGGGTTGCCATGCCATGTGGAGATTTAAATTCCTTGTATCGTTGGAGTCATGTCACATTTTCCCTTGTGGCCACACATTCCCATTCATTCGCTACCATGATTTGTTTGTCCAGTGACCTCAGAGGCCTATATCTTAATACTTGCAAAACATAGTTCAAGGGTACATTATTTATTAGTGGTCATAGATCAGACTTTGTCTACTAAATGCTGTGCATGATTTGTTTAGACAATTCAGGATATAGTGACTAAGGGATAGAGTCCTTGGGGTCATTGTCAGGTCTGGGGTGTCCACCTGGTAACAACAAGGAGATTCTGAATATATGACTGCAATGACTGGATCCCAAAACACATATCATTATGGGTATACTTTTCATTTTGGGGGTTTTAATGATCAAGTGTCCAAACATCGCTAACTCTTCACTAACTTATTTTGACACTCTGATGGCATGGGAGAGTTGAGATGTCCCTGCTAGTTAGTTTCTCATTGCACAATGAGACAGGGCTATTTAGAATACAGTTGTGCATTCAGCCTTCTTACACATAGCTTGCTGAGTTGCACTTAAATCAAACTGGGTCAAAACATACTATTTTCCACACTTAGCTCAACGTTCTTACCATAACAAAAGGAAACGACAGAGTTAAAAAAAGTATGCTTGATTCAATGTTTATCCTTTGCATATATATATGGAAACAAAACAACTTGTAACTTGCAGCCTATATGCGCACCTTTGAACAAAATCATGGCTTTGTTGGAAAAAACTAGCCACTACATTATTTTTACACACTGTTAAACATATATTTACATTTAGATTAATGGACATGAGGTAGCTCCGTGTTGGTGTGTACAAGGTCATATCGATTATGCCTTGCACTGTCGCAAGTTGTCTCCATGAGCATTCTTATGTCCTGCATTAGTATACATCATACGCTCATTATTAAGGTTTACCATGAACATTTCTGGTTATACATACATATTATGTTGGTTACTCATATACACGTTGGCCCGCATTAGAGTTACATGATTATGTTTGCAAGAGGTATATTGGCTCTGTCTATGTTATAATCGTAAAGGATCAAAGCCGACCTCAAGGGTCATTCATGGCTGTTGACTCTATCCAGGGGCATCATGTTTTTATGGCCAGGGTCTATGGGGGTGTTGGGCGGTTTTATGGAGACAAATAACTTCTGCCATGGCCCCTGCTCAGGGTTGTATCTGGGTCAGTGAAGTAAAAAGGAAGGCAGAAGATACAGTGTGGATTTTGTTGCATTCTCGCAGACAATCTTCTCATGGGAACCGACCGGCTGCAGAGACAGCGAACAGGCGGAGGAGGTGGGGGAGGCACTCGCTCGCCGTGCACGCCTGGCTGGGAGAGCTGCAGACTTGCATTGGAATCGCACAATTGTTTTAACATTACAAAATGGAGTTGGTGCTTTACGAAATGGAGTCATATCCATCTCTGTTTGTATACTACTATGAGGGACGTCACAAGGGGGGTCGCAGCCGTGACTGGGCCTACCTAGGAAGTGCAGGAATAGGGGAAGTGGGATCTAAAATATCCCCTCCTTCCGCTCAATGTATTGAGCTTTTTTATGGTAGTTAAGATGGAGTCATAGCTCCAAAGACTCTTCCAGGTGCCAGAGTTTGGAGGGTCAACATTTAAAGGTTGTTCTGTCACTGTACATTTGTGGATAGTTTCGTAGTGGGTAGTCCAAGAGGATTCAGGCTATTTTAGGCTGATTAGCGATTTGTGGATTTAGAAGGTTCCATAGACCTCTTGTGTTACTGGATTTGAGTTGAGAATTAGTTCTGCATCGTGTTGTAGCAGCAGCGCTTTAGCATTTTTTGTCTAATTTCTGTACGTTTGCTTCACTTTACCAATGTTTCTCAATGCATTTGCAGTATTCTTTTGTTTTATTTCAGTGATCTTTCTCCTGAGTTCTTTTTTTTTCAACTAACTGCTGATTATATGCATGAGTATGGATTTTCTTAGTAGAATCTTCATTGTGTATTGTTATGAGAAATGGTCTAAGAACCCACTCATAATTTTTTTATTTTTTTTTTATTTTTTTTTATTTGTATTTAATCATTAAGATTTTTTACAAAACAGTTGTAAAAAAAACAATTTTGTCAGCATGAGTTCTCTGTCCAAGAAAAATCTTTGAAAGTTCTTTTGTTGGTCAGGTAACTAACAAGGGGGATTTTTGTAAAAGTAGAACAGAGTTTACATTTTTTAAGATGTTAAAGGTTGCCAGTTGCCATCGTGTTCTATCCCCCCTATTAGTTTCGCCTAACAATTGTCTTGATCACTGAGTGCGAACTCGCTTAAAATGTCCGGCAAATATAATTCTCTTAAACCTCCAGTGCTAGCACACTCAAGGATCAGATGACGAATTGATTCCGTTGCTGATTGATCAGTACAAAAGTGGCAGTCTTTTTTCGGAGATAGACCTCTAATAGATAGAATTTCATTCGTTAGTAATAGGTTAAATCTCGCTCTCATAAGCATATCTCGCGCTCGTCTTGAAGGAATTTTTTTTATATAGGGCTGAATTTCATTTAATCTCCTTGTATTAGGTGGAAGGTGCTGAGTTAATTTGTTTGGGGCAGCTGTTTCTTTGGTTATAATCCAATCTAGTTCTTTCAGTTTCTTCTTCTTTTTGTTGGATTCACAAACAGAGTTTCTTCATCACATTCCACTGATGCTAAGGTTTCATAGTTCTGGATGGACCAGGCCTTTAACATTTTATTGGAGCCACTTTTAATTTCTCTCGATATCAAATTGTATATCGTCTGATCTTCTGACATTCTGCATTTGCAAAATAGCATCAGGGAGTTGATTTAACTGTGCCTTCCAGGGACATCAAGCTCAATTCCTGTCTTATCACTGCCATGGAGGTAGAATTCGGCAAGGCTAATATTGCTCTCCAAAATTGGGCCTCAAGTTTTATCCAGAGTGTTGTGGGTAAAGTTGGCATAGCGTCCGCCCCATAAATTAATGATGGAACAACCTTTTTTTTTTATACAGAACTCTAGTACTGGTAGCAACGAAAATCGGCCAAATTTCCTGTTTATGGCTTTTCCTTGTCCTATCAGTTTCTTTATCTTCAGTTTTAAATGCTCTTGCATTGCCTTTTCGTATTTTGAGTTGTCTAGGATCACTCCCAGGTATCTGAATTCAGGCACCTTTTCAATTAGTTCGTTTGTCAGAAGTAGTGATATTTTTTCAGATTTTTTGGAGCTGTGCGAGATAATCATGAATTTGGTTTTCTTTTCATTTATCTCCAGGTTGTTTGCCCTTATGTATTCCTCAAGGTTGCTCAACTGGCGCTGCAGTCCAATAGGTGTATGGTCCAGTAATATTAGATCGTCTGCATATAACAATCTGTTTATATGGGCGCTCCCTATTTTTGGTGGAAAACATCGGACCGATTGGTTCACTTCTTGTAAGTCACCCAGAAATGCCAGGAAGAGCGCTGGCGCCAGAGGACACCCCTGCTTAACTCCTCTGGCCGTCGGAATAGCTTTAGAAAGAAGGCGTTGCTCAGTTAGCTTCACTTTTATGCTGGTGTCTGTATATAAGGCTTTTATTGGGTCCAAGATGTCTTGTGGACATGCCCAGGCTTCCAGTTTTTTCCACAACAGGGCGCAATCTACTCGATCGAAGACCTGGGTAAGGTCGATGAAAATTATAAAGAGCCGCGGGCCACCTTCCAAGACTCTGCTTTTTAGAGTACTCAGTAACAGACTGTTGGCCGAGGTCCCCAGGTTTTTTTTAAGCCTGTTTGGAGGTAGTCCCTGCATGGCGCTGTTTTTGCCCAAAGATTGAATTCTTCCAGAAGCAGGGAGCCAAAAACCTTCCCTATGCAGTCCAGTAAGGCTGTTGGCCTGTAATTTGCCGGTTCAGCTTTGTTCCCTTTTTTGTAAATAGGTACAACTATTGAGGATTTCCATGATGGCGGGATGGATTTTAATGTTGCACATCTCTTGAATATTTCGCTCAGCAGTCTTGCCCACTCTGACGGATATGCCTTAAGGTCTATGTTGGTAATGCCGTCTGGGCCGGGCGCTCTCGAGTTTTTCAGTTTCTTTATTTGTCTTGTTATTTCATTTTCATCATCCAGCGATCTCCAGGCTATTTGAATGACCTCATTTGATGAACTTGGGCTTGTTTGTGTCTTCTCAAATAGAGACTGCAAGAACTTTATCCACGCACCCTCTCCAATGTTTGATATAAATGCTGGCTCTGCTGGAGAGGTGGCCGTTTTTAGGAGTGACCAAAACTCTCTTCTGTTGTTTGCTGTTATTGCAGTTATGATGTTCTCTGCATCTTGTTGGTATAAGGCCACACGATAATTATGGACCCAAGATTTGTATTCCCGTTGACTTTCGTTTGCTGCCTTCATTGCAGATGTCGTTCCTAATTTAGTAGCTTGTCGCTTCAGTTTCTGCATTTCCTTTTTTTTAGTCGCCACTTTTGGGTCATACTTATGAATATGTGACTTTATAAGGCCCTTTTTTCCAGTTTTATGACTGTATACTGATAGCAATGGAAGATAGTCGATCTGCTTTTCGGGGGCCAGGTCTGACTGTATGTTATACTTTGACCTGAGGTCATGTATCGCTGCTGCTGATAACTTCAGTCTCGTGCGCTGATTGTTGGTGCACAAGGGCAAGTCCCCCTTTGGTTTTTCCGCCCTTTTTCTAGGCCATGTTGCACAGAGGAGATTGTGGTCACTGGCTGACGTTTCGACTACTTCAAATTCTGTCACAACTGATAATAAAGTTGTAGATACGAATATATAGTCTATTGTAGCTCTTGTAGCTTCTTGTTTCCAGGTTGGTAGGCGAGAAGAGTCTGGGAATACGCTATCTAAATTGTGCAATCCTCTAGATTTCATCAGTGTGAGCCAAGCCACTCCTCTTTTAGCTGTCGAACTTGCAGGATCATAGGGTGCTGATTTATATTGGGCTTAAGATCACCGCAAATCAGAAGATAAGGTGCCAAGTGGACACCTATTGCTTCATCAATTGCGCTTTCCAGCATTTCCAGGTACGCCGCGTCTGTAAGCGTCACTGGGTTCCAATAGGTGTTTGCTATTATAATTACTGATGACTTTTTCAAGTCTTCTTTTGAGGTGTCCTCAGACCATAAGGCCGTAACCAAAAGCAAAGAGTTGTTGCTGATAAGAGTTTTTTCCAGGGTGCCTCCACAACCCTGCCTACAGGCGATCAAGAGCCCCCAAGACGGTCGCCCCCTCGGTCCTTTCTTAGCCGGCGAGAATGCTATTTCGTATCCGTCTAGTGTTGGTGCTTGCGTTAACCAAGTTTCTTGAAGACACAGTAGGTCGTAATCTGCTAGTTTTATAGTTCCCTCTGCTGTCAAATGAGTGTGGCCTCGAGTGTTCCATGAGCCTAGGCGAAATAATGGCCTGAGTGTCGCTTCTTTAACGTTGATGTCTCTCTTTGGATTCTGGCCGAAGCATTGCTATCTGTTAGTTTCTCTTTGGAGAGCTTTTGGCAGCCATGACCAAATGCTATGAAACGATTTTTGCTCTAGGTCAGGCCTGTTGTTATCATTGTCTACTAGTTTCTTTATGGTTCTTGTTATCGTGGTGACTTTGGTTTTATCACTCGATTTGTTGGCTCTTATGTTCTCCTGAGTCTCAGGTTTATTGTTGTTCTTACTCTTTTCTTTTTCTTCTGTAAAATGTACAGACTGACTATCCTTCGTTTGTCCCCAGTGTGCAGCTTCATTTCTGTCTTTGTGGAACTGGATCTCTTTATCTTGCTTATCATGTTTGATGGGTGACCTTCTTTCGCGTCAAAGTGTTCGCTGTTCTGTGTTCAAGTTTCTTGCTCTTGTTTTAGGTTCCTCTTCGCTCCCCGACTTTCGCCTCAGGCCTATCGACCTTGATGAATCAGTGATGTCGTAGCCCATTCGTAGCAGAGACTTGGTCTCTTCTTTTAGTAGGTCACAGACCCTTTTGGAGGAGAGGTATAAGTGGGAAATTGCCTTTCGATGTGCCTGACTAGGGTCGACGATCAATAAGTCATCCGATTTAATAGATCCCAGCTTCGGGATATAGGCAAAAAGTCTAAGGACAGAACCCCGGTTTAGGATCACGGCGTCTTCATTCCCTGGGATCTGTTCTAGTTTAAGGACCCATCTCTTTTTCTCAGGGTCAGTCTCCTTTCTTTTGTCATTCACCTTATTTCTTTGAGGCAAATCATTTCCCCGTTTCTTCCCTTGCCTCCAACTTTTAACTGATGTTTTATTCCGGTTGTAATCACTTGTCGCTACTGGGCTAGTGCTTTTTCTTTCTTGTGGGTTCCCCTTTTGGTGTGGCTCCCAGGTCTTCCTCCTAATTGCGCTCACACTGATTTTTGGTGGTCTCTCTTCTTCCGTACAATTACGATCTTTAGATGACTCTTGTGTCCAACATCCTTTCTTGTTTGTCCTCTTACATCGCTCCTCCAAAGTTAAAAAGTCATCGACTATACCTTTTTCTCTAGACTCATCCATCTGTGGGGAGTACACAGAGGTAGGTGATGAAGTGGTCTCTCCTCTATTTTCTTCCACTATATGTTGGCTTAAGTTCATCGATTCCTTGTCTGCTAAGAAATTTTCTGTCGACCTTGGGGAGCCTGCAGATTTCTGGATGACCCCGGGGCTACTTGTTTGTAATTCGTTCCCTTCCTTCTCACCCAAGATCAGTATGGGCTCACCTTTCTTAGTGTTAGATAAAGTGGCCTTTGTAGTGGATGCTTTTTTGAAAACTGGGGCCAATAGAATTTCATTGCTTGCCAGCGGGGTCGAACTCGTCTTTACTTTCATGGCTGTTTTTGTTATTTTTGCTCGGGTGTTTAGGTCACAATTTTCCAAAGCTACTTTGTTTAGTCTTGTTCCCCCCGTTTTGTTGTTTATAGGCTCAGCTGCGATGCAATCCTTCATGTTGCTACTGCATGGGCCACGAGTACTTATGATTTTTGACCCCGAGGTGTTGTTCTCCTCGGTCAGGTCAATCTTTATATCTGTTTGGGTGCTAGTAGATGTTATGTTTTCCGGATACATTAGATCAGATTGCATGGATTTATCAGAGGAGGGTGAGACCCTCTTCCCCGAAAGTAGCCCAACCTCCAATTGCTCTCGTGCCATGATGTGGGCCTCCAGATAAGTTAATTTGTTGTTCATTGTGGCTTGGATGTTGGTGTGGTCTTTGAGACTTTCGCTGATTGTTTCATATAGCTTCAAGAATCGATTCAGAGCTATTGTGATTGCTGACATTATCAAAAGCATGTCGCCTTTCTTCGATGGAGTGTCTGGGGCTGCCAGGTTTTGTGCGCCAATGGGTCTTGCCTTCTCTTGGAGTTCCTGAATCGGGGACTGTCTCATGGGTTGATGGTTACCATGGCTCACCACTGCCCCAAGTGAGTGTCTACGAGAATCCTGCGGCCGTGAATTTTCATTGCTGTTTAATGAGCCTTTTAGTGGTAAATTTGTGTTCTCTTTGCCGCTTTTTAGAAATCTATGTTGAGGGATTTCCAAGATTGAAAGTTCTTTTTGTCTCACTGGGGTAAGTGTCACCTTATCAGCCTCTGACCTTCTCCCAGATACTGTAGTCCTATTTTCTTCACAGGTTCGATCTTCAGTGTAAAGCGCCTCCAGAGATTTCTCTATTGATGCCGGGGTTGGAAGATCTTTATATCTCACTGCACTTGAAACCGCCTTTTCGGACTCTGGTCTTTTCAAGAGAGCAGTGTTTGGTCCTATAAGCCGATTTTTCTCATGGGTGCAATTTTCATTGTGAGACGCTGGAGGGAATGTGTCTTTTGATGACGCGATCTTGATAGGCTCTTCCTCTAGAGGTGCTAGGCCTAGCTTGGTATGGGCTATAGCAGCCTCTTTTGGCGAAACTGAATCATCGTTTAAGATTGCTGAGGAATTTCTCGGCGCTAGTGCCCCGTTCTTACTTGGTGTCTCAGTACTTTTTTTTAGTCCCTTGAGGCCCCTGTTCTCTTCTCCCCTTGATTTGTCTAAAATGTCTCCGCGGGGAGTACTTTCAGGTTGAGGCTCTGATTCAGCAATTCTACGATGTTTGAAAAGAGGCCAGCAATCCTTGACAGCCTGTAGAATTTCTGCGTCTGAGAGTTCCTCTATCAGGGGTCTATGAGGTATATGGCAAGGTTGGAAACAGTTTTGTAGGTTGTTTCCTTCATTTTGGTCTCCACTTTGATCTTCAATCGTGCTTTTGTTAGTACGAGCCCCACGGGATGTCACTAGTTTTGGTGCTTTTCCTTTTATGTTCCTTTTAAGCACGACTTTGTTATTAATCAGAGGAGTCCTGGTGTCTCGCTTTCTCCTAATTTTCCCCATGCCCTCTGTCACGGACTGTTGCCTTTTTCTTTTTAGATGTTTATTTCTTTCAGCAGCCTGGGAGTCTGAGAGACCGGGCTCCTGCCCGCTCTCTATCAAACTCGCCTGGCTAGGCGTGGCCTCACTGAGGGCCTGGGGAAGATGGATCATTGCCTTAACGAGAACTGTTTGGCCTGCAAAGTCCCGATTTGAGTCAGCAGGCGGGGCCCCAGGAAGGCGCTCCTCCTCTTCTTTCAGGCCAGTGTTTGGGGGTAGGTCCCCAGGAGGCGGCCCCCCTCCGATTTCCTCCTCTGCCCTCAAAACCAGAGCCGCCGCAGTGGAACCTCCGTCCCCTCCACGCGCTTCAAGCGGCTCTCCGGCAGCGCCCTCTCGGAGACACAGAGTCGAGAAGAGGAGTCCCTCCACTCCCCCCCTCTCAGTCTCCTCTGTTTCCCACTCGGCTCCAAACCTCTCCACTCCCCCCCACACCCCCTCCCTCGCCGCCACCACCAAGGTAGGAGTCTCCGAAGGTCGCCAGCCGGACAGGGGAGGGACGGTGCAGGGTTTTGTTGATTGGGCGGGGGTGGGCCCGCAGGGGGCTGCAATTGTTTAGCACTTTGTACGGATGGTGGAGTTAATTGTGAAGCAATCGTGCTCTGAATGGTTGACATGGGTACAGTTTTGTGGGGCAATTTCGATCGCTCACCTTTTTTGCCAGACACTGGCTTAATAGTCACAGCGTCCACAGCCGCGGCCAAACGTGGGCGAGAGCTTTGCAGCCTTCTGGTGTCCTCTTCTTCTTCTTCCTCGGGCACAAAAAGTGTAGGGATCATTCCTTCATGCCTGCCATGCATGACTGCAGGACTGCACCTACTCCGCTCCGCTCTTCTTGAGAATGGAGTTTTTAACTGGTCACTGTTCACTTTGCTTCACTTTGCTCCTCCCACAGTAGAGACTGTAGGCAGACTGCTCCAGAGTAGACTGCAGGACTACACCTACTCAGCACCTACTCCGCTCCGCTCTACTTGAGAATGGAGTTTTTAACTGTTCACTTTGCTCCACTTTGCTCCTCCCACAGTAGAGACTGTAGGCAGGCTGCTCCAGAGTAGACTGCAGGACTGCACCTACTCACCACCTACTCCGCTCTGCTCTGCTTGAGAATGGAGTTTTTTACTGGTCACTGTTCACTTTGCTCCACTTTGCTCCTCCCACAGTAGAGACTGTAGGCAGACTGCTCCAGAGTAGACTGCAGGACTGCACCTACTCAGCACCTACTCCGCTCCGCTCTGCTTGAGAATGGAGTTTTTAACTGGTCACTGTTCACTTTGCTCCACTTTGCTCCTCCCACAGTAGAGACTGTAGGCAGACTGCTCCAGAGTAGACTGCAGGACTGCACCTACTCAGCACATACTCTGCTCCGCTCCGCTTGAGAATGGAGTTTTTTACTGGCCACTGTTCACTTTGCTCCACTTTGCTCCTCCGACAGTAGAGACTGTAGGCAGACTGCTTCATAGTAGACTGCAGGACTGCACCTACTCAGCACCTACTGCGGCCTACTCCCCACTCATAATTCACTTGATTCATCCCAGTCCAGGCAGAGTTGGTATAAATGTTGGTTAGTTGTTTCATTTGACTGCCATTGATATGTAATCTAGAAAATGCAGTGTTGGTTTCGATCTGTGGCAAGCGAAGAATGTCTACTTAAGTGTGGGAATAGATCCATTTAATACCGATTATGTGATGATCACTATTTTCAGATCTCATGTTGTTTTGGTCTATAACTTTTGAAGTGAGGGTTGAGGACGTATAGATGTAGTCTAGTGTGGCTACCAGGTTACCAACTGTCCACGTTATGGTAGTTTGATTGTTATTCGTCGTATAGGCATGGTTGAGGTGTCTTAGTGCAATTTCCTTGTTCCATGTTTTGGCTCTTGATGAGAGTTGGGTTTTGTCTAGAGGTATTCCTTGATTGTCATACAGGTGGATATTTAAGTCTCCACATATGATTATTTCAATGTTGTTATTTTCGGCAATTAATTTGTCTATAGCAGAGAAAACATTGTCGATAAATTCATCGGTTTGAATCACCACCGGATTCCAGTATAAATTACATATCGGCAGTTTATGCGGAGACGCTAGGGGAGGTATGGCGTTCATTGGCATTGTTGAGGTGAATTCCAAGATCGTGAGTTGGATCCAAGGAGAGATGTTAATGGATTCTATGAAACGTATACTCTCTTCAAACTTAATGAATGTTAGGAGGCCTGTGGAAGGCCATCCTTTGTGCTGTTGTATGGCGGGGTTCATTAGAGTAATGTATCCGTCACATCCAGGCAGAGTGGAGATCCAAGTTTCTTGGAGGAATATAAAATAGTATTTCCGAAGATTATCTGCATTCATTTGGAAAAGATGAGAATATCCTCTAGTGTTCCATGAGCAAAGGTTCATGGTTTTCTTTGTCCTCTTCGTTGGTGGTTATGTGTCATAATTATCGGTTGAAGTAGACAACATAGTTGATATTTCTGAGTCTCGCCAGAACAGAGTATTGATGAAATTGGAGCGAGTGTAGTGATTAATCGCTCTTTCTGATGATCTGGATGATCTCTGCTTTGGGGAGAGCCCAGGAGATTGAGAATAGTCGTGGTCTTAATCTTCCATCTTGATTGATTTCTTTTAATATTTCTGTTCGTCGAGCCATGATTTTCTCTCGTTATTCGTTATAGCGGTGCATTTGAATCCGAGTTTTAAGAAGTGGGATGCTTCATTAGTGATATTTTCTATGGTATCTATAGTATAAAATTGAACATGTATCACATCTAGTTTTGTTTCGTCAATAAATTACACTAGTTTGATATGTCCTGTATTGATCCATTGGAGATTGGGGAATGCTTGTATCAACCACAATGTATTTGTTCGATTCAGGATCACCTCATGTTTTTCAATCTTCAGTTTTTCAATTTTCAATTTTTTATTTTGAAATTGGTCCAAAGGGTTTATGAATATCGGCAAATGCAGTTTTGGTTTTACATCTTTATGCGTAGAATTTGTTCGAATTGATGTGGTGGTTGAGTAGGATATATCTGAATAGTGGAAAGAAGGGCATTCATTGTCTGAGATAATTTCCACACTAAGGGAGTTTCCTTGTAATGAAATGTCTATCTTTATGTCAGATATGGACTCAAATATAAGGTCTATGTAATCTTTTTCTATGGAGTGCCCTTCTTCATAACAATCGATGATGATTAAAGATTGATCAGTGGTTGGCATATGCGGCATCTGGGTCGCATCCCGATTTTCATCAGAATAAATGAATACATTTAGAAGAGCAGCTTGTGTACGTTGATCCTGTTGTAATTGATTTTTAATGGGTAGTTATTTCTCATTGTTATTTGTCGAGATGTCTATTTGTATCATCTCTGCCGTATGCGTTTGTTGTCCATCACGATTTGCGTTTTTTCTTTTCTTGTTGTACTTGTTAGTTCAGTTTACGAGTAGTTAAGTTGCGTAAAAATGCTCTTGAACCATTAGGTTTTCTCTTTTTTGTTGTTTTATGTTTTTGTTGTTGTAGTTGTTGTGAAGTATTCATGGTGTCCTTGGTGTTTTCAAAGATAGCATCATTTCCTGATTGTTTTTCAGGAGGGGGTAATGGTTCCTCTTCGACTCGGATGGGGAGGCCTCCATAGTTGCTGGGGTCAGAGTTCGCTCTCTCAACTCTGATCTGCAGATTTTCTATCGGTAGAGAAGAGGGAGGTTGTGAAATTGTGGCTTTAGTTCCGTTGATTTTTTGAGATTTAGGAATGATAGAGGTATGTCCCTTTGTTATGATTTCCATCATGCCTGCTGTCAATGTAGCTTTTTCTTCATTGTCTATTCTTGCAATTTCAAAGAGCCTGGCCTGCTATTGAGCACTGGTCTCCGCCTCTTGATTATGCCAGTTGTGTATGGTGTTTATAAAAGCTTCTAAGAAAATCTGTTTCGAATGAATTAGGGCCAAGAGTGTTGCTTGGTCCTTTTGAGCATCTCTATTGCTTTATAATAGCTTCATAAATGGTGTCATAGCTTGTGAGGTGACTGCTAGAAGTAGGTTTTGGAGGTCTAACATAGTAGTAGGAATTGTTTCTGGTGTCTTCTGAGGCATGCCGTTCTCTTGAGGTTGGCATAAGCAGAGGCCATAGGTAGTAGGAATGGGTCCTAATGTAGGTAGGGTATAATTGGGTATGGCATTGTGGTTTAATACAAGAGGAGAGGCACACCCATATTCCCGCATAGGGGGGCCTGATGTTCGTGGGGTTGAGGCTAACCAGGTTGGCTCGCCCTTGATTTTGGTGTGAGGATGGAATACTTCATTCCTTTTCCCCTGATTGGTCATCAGTTCCTCGATTTCAGTGATGTCCATTGATAGTCGCGCCTGCCGTAGTTCTGTTGTATGTCGATTCCGGTAATTAGCGCCTTCTGTTAATTTGGCCAACTTACAGGTTTGTTCCCAGAGTTTTTCTGCTGCAATTTCTTTTTCCTTTTGTGAGAGTGATGGATGGCATGGCTCTATCTGGTTCATCGGTCAGTGATTTGAGAATGAACATGGGGTCACCAATTGAATATCTTGTATGTCTAATTCAGGATGAGACTCAGTTGGTTAGGTAGAGCCTTGATTTTTAGAGGTAAGGTTGGCGGTAGACACTGATGTCAGAGATGCACTGGCATTCATTTGCATCTGTTTACCTGGATGTTGCGTGAAGACTGGCACAGGTTCGGCTTCCATGCAAGAGAGGTCCTCATTGGTAATAGCAGTAGTAGTGTTAAGTTCAGAGGGAAGGACCATGGATAGCCGCATCGTTGGGTTAGTGGCTCCCGCGGGAGAAAGTGAGCAGGGGGTTAATGGTATAACTGGCTCTGATAGATAACAAGGGACGGGCTTGTTCTTAGATCTAGTAGCCGGTCCGTTCAAAGAGGCCATGGATGGACTGTTTTCTAGGTGGTTATGAAACTCTTCATACAACTGTGAATAACGAAGTAGGGAGAGGCAGGGACCACAACCTGTGGTCTGTGTTGTGCAATTACAGACGAGAGCCTGGAGGGGTCGGGCTTCCCGGTTTCTCCCTCTTCTAGTACTTCTGATCACGAGGTTTCTTTATTTCCATCTAGTTGGCGATATGGGATAGAAGTCGTTTAGGCACCGGCAAGATCAAGGTAGTGAGTCCCGCAGTCTCTTGCACTTGGCACTAAAACTTAACAATACGTATGACGTAAATGAACGTAGCAGGTGCATGGGCAGGATCAAAGAAGCATGTCCCGCAGTCTCCTGCTCATGTCTTAGAATCTCAGCTATGATTTATTCCATGCGGTATCCCCTTCTGAACATTAACAACATGTTGGCAACCATGGGGAGGATGAAGTAGTTTTCGTGATTGATTTGTCATCTGTATTTCACCAGGTGGATTTGTACACCGAGTCGAGACATGTTACATCATTCATTAAACCTATAGGTACATATCGCTATAAGCACATGCCATTTGGTTTGGCATCCATGAGTGAGGTTTTCCAGAACATTATGGAGCATTTCTTTGAAGGAATCAAAGGGATATATTGTTTCCATTGTTGGGAGTGTAAGGAAAGTATTGGTATCATCAAGGAAGACTGACAAAAATGAGACACAGTTCAAGGGTGTTTATTGAATTTTGTAGGGTTGATTAAACGCCTATCTAACCCTAAATCTAAGGATCGGAGCAAGCGACAACCATCAAATAATAATAACACAGTTCTAGTAGAGTCTGTCAAAATAAAAGGGCCTAAGCTAATGAACCCATTGCCAATCCTTCTAAATACAAAATGGTGTGGGACAGAAGTGTATGCAAAAAAGGAAAAGTGTTGAAGAAACAATATGTCAGGACAGTTAAGCAGTTGACCTCCCTTCCCCACGCTTTCCGCATCGGACAAGGCATCACCCTTCTGCACACCCTGCCTTCCTTGGCGCAAGGACACAGTTCAATGGTTCAGCTGGTCTCGCACAACTCTGGCAAAGTCTTTAAGAAACAAAAAGGATTCTCAAAAGAAACGCCTCTTGTCAAAACACAGGCTTCCTCCGCCTTGAAACAAAGTTCACTTTGCTTGTCAAACACAGACTTCCTTTGTCAGAATACAGGCTTACTCTGCCTTGAAACAGATGTTCACTTTATTTGTCAAAACAAACAGCATTACCTTCTTTTGCAGTGACTGCTGGTACTTGTAGTTAATTTTGTTACTCATACAGTTCAATATCTCAGTACAAGGACCTTCTGTGCCAAAGTCTCTTTGTCATTCAAAGTCTCTTGCTGCAGAGGGTCTGATGTAGCAAACAAAACATAAAAGTTCCTTTCCTTTGTCAAGATTCTCAGATTCATAATGCCCTTTTGATTGAAACAAAAAAGATCGAAAATAAAAGGGTCGAATTTTTATTATTCATTTATTCATATTTTTTTTGTTTGGTATGTGAAAAAAAGTTTTTTTAAATGAGAAACCGGGGGTTGGGGGGAACCCCCCATAAAAAATAAATAAAAAAATAAAAAATCCACCCTTTTTTTCGGTCCTTTTGGTGTAAAAAAAAAAGGCATTCGAGCCTTTTGTTTTCAAACCTTTAACCTAGAACCATTCATAAATTCACAATAGGTCTCCCACCTTCGGGCTTAGACCACGGGTCCCGCTCGTCTGGGCTCAGACCCCTTTTCTACAATGTTCACAATTCACAACCTGGTCACCCTCATCCGGGCTCGGTCCATGGATCCCCCTCTTCCGGGCTCAGATCCCTTTTGACACATCTCAAAGACTTTTGACTGTGTGCAGGATGTTGCTTGACACATAGCAGGACCAGTTTGATTTACAATTCTTTACACTCTTTAACTTTCACTTCTGCCACTTCTCAGCTGGATACTTTACAGAGACCTTCGATTGGGCAGACACACAGTGCCAGACCACTCAGTCTCACAGTTTTTCTCTTTTGAACTACAAGTTGCAGAATACACATTAAAGGTTGTATTCCCACTTCACCAGTTACAGGCACTTTTGGGATTTATTAAAGCATGGTAGGGGGTGTCACCATATGGTGGGTCCGCTCAATCCCATTGAATCTGTTGATTAGGCTGGCAGCGTTTTTTCCACTGGGCGGTAGAACCCCAACCACCCAAAATGATCAAATTTTAGAAGTTTTTGTGAAGGGATTCACGCACAGCCAGTAAATCCAATAATTTGAGCTTAGTATGCTTGGTGATCAGTAATGAGTATGACCAAAGTTTGTTCCAAGTTATTCATGGTAGTTTATTCTTAAGTCCAGCCGACACGTGTTTCGATGCAGGGTCGTTTTCAAGGCAATGGACAGTATTGGCAGTACCCTGTGTGTACGGCATGCTCTCGCCCTTGCTTGGGTAGCCCTTTGGTAGGGCTGGAAAAATTGCTTGTGTCAAGGAATAGATTTCCCTGTTATTGTCTTGAAAAAGTCCTGGGGTTAGATCCCTGGTGCCGCATATCATCGTTACACCACTACTCACTTTTGGGATTTACACAATGGTCTTGCACAACAGGTTATCCAGCCTTAGCTTCCCTTGAGTCACAGAGTCTCCATGTTTACCTTTAGTGAAGAAGTGTTAGTGGGTCCTCAATAGGGATTCACTTGAGATCAGGGTCCCAACACTTGCCCCTCAACTACCTGGGTTTCTGGAACTCACCCATGGAGCAAGCACTGATTTTAACACTACCAGAAAAGTGTAGCTGGAGGTTTGGTTCCCTGGGGCAGGGCTCCCCTGCCACACTGTAGCCCCCTTTGTACTTGCAGGCTTCAGTGTCTTGCCAGTCCATCCGCCGTGCTGGCTTCCCAAGGTTCTCCCAGCTGCTGACTTCTCCTTCTGGTTTTCATGGTTCCTTCAGCTCGCTCACAGTGTGCTAGGGTGCCTGACTTTTTATACTCTTTGAAAGAGTTCAATGGAGTCAGGTGTGAGTAGTTGTCCCTCCCTGCCTGACTCTGCCTGACCTCATTATCGGGACAATATGGAGACTGCCCATAGGAATCCATTGCCCATGGATTCCTATGGGGAATCCTCGTGACTCCCATCTGCCTCTTATTAGTCTCAGTAGTTGAACTTCTAGAATGGAAGTAGGAATTGTGGGAATTGTAAGTTTTCCTGGCGATCATGGGAAAAACCATGTAGGTTTTTGTCTGGATGAAGGGGGTAAATGTATTGTGATGGGTGAATGGATTTTCACTTGGGTTTTAATTTTCCTGGTTGTTTTCTCCTTTTCTTAAAGAAAAGTACTGGTGTATGATGGGACTCAGCTGACAATATCCCATGAAAACTATTGGGATGTCGGGTAGGGGTGTATTGGAACGGGAGGAATACCATGTCTCGCCTGAGGGCATGTCTCCCATAGTCCCCAAGGACCCCCTGCCCAGGTGATCCTCCCTCGCCCGTCTACCCCCAGGGTTGGGATCCAAGAGCGATGGCCCTCCCCTGGCCACCTGAACAAAGGATCCCAGGGAATAGCCTGGGAGAAACACCTCCGGTTTCTCACAGGAGGCAGATGAAAACGTCATCCATAGCATCTGCCACACCCCCTGCCCAATGTCGTAAAGATGAGAAAAGCTACTCACTAAGACAACCGTCCCCCCCTTATACCAGGCAGGTACAGCTAGGAATAGACACGACCTAAGCTGAACATGGCAAAGGTAATCAAACTAATGTTGTGACAATATATGTGCATTCATTAGACACGAAGCAAAAGTGCACTCAACATGAAGAACATTCACACTAGGTAATATATGTACTTATACATGAAGAATATTAACATAGTATCCATAAGACATGAAAAATACTAACATAAGCAATGTATAAACTGAACATTAATGACATGTGAATATAGCTCATTGATATGGAAACGCAAGAGTAATGAGCCGCTATCTTTTTTTAAATGGAAGCTACAGCACGCTTTCAGATAGACAAAGGCCTCAAGGCTTTGACAGAATCCAAAATGCTGAAATCACAGAAATACAGATCTGTGCAGAGCCCAGGTAGAAGCTTGTAACCACAGCCAAGGTTACCATGAATTAGGGCAGGGTCATAACATTGCAGAGAAGGCACGAGATAGCATTTCCCAGGATGCAGACTCATACTCCCAGATAAATTAAAGTTTAAAAGAGCACAACCAACCATTGTTAGCCAGGTGCATGCAACTGTAAGCCAAGAGAAATCTGCACACAATGACCCTAGTGTTCCCAGTGGTAAAATAAACCATGACACTCACATTTATATCAGCTAAAAGCAGGGTGAAATAATTCCAAACATTGTCCCATCACACTTGACCCACAATTGAAGGACAGTGTCTAGTCATTAGCTATGCACACAGATAGGACACATCCCTTACTCCTTACATGTACACTCAGATACGAGAAGCTGCACAAGGCCAAATGCAGAGAGATCACCCTGGCTCATGGCCTAGAACTGAGGGATGGTAGCTTCTTTCATTGAAAGGAAAGCTGTCGTGGTCCTCTCTCTCCCTACTCTTGTCTGACTCATGTCTTGATGACCTGTCAGCTGTCTAAGGTTTGTTAGTACAAAGCCAACTAATGAAAACCCCCAATGTTATGCCGCCCATGAAGTAAGGTGCCAGCCAATTACCAATTACAGAGATTATGGGCCTCATTCCGAGTATGGCGGTAAGGAATAGCGGCCACCGGTAACAAGACCGGTGGCGGTGATCCCTTAGCGCCATACTCCGAGTTCCCTTTGCGCCCTCGCCCTTAACGCCTGCTTTGAGCACGTGTTAAAGTCGAGGGCGCAAAGGAGCCTCCAAGCCAATAACGGTGACCGTAATGAACGGTCACCGTTATTTGCATCTTCCCCATTCCCATTGAGCCCTATGGGGGCTCATTTGGGAATGGGGAAGAGCCTTGGTGAATGGGGAATTACCGCCCCGCCAACCTTGGAATGGGGCGGTAATTCCGCCATCCACCAAGGCGCTGCCGGTCCGGGTACGGCGTCAACCAAGGCGTTAATAGCGCCATTGGTTAGCGCCGTACTCGGAATGAGGCTCTATGTCTTTCTACCTTTATCAATTTAGAGGTGGTCTCAGGCGGAGCCATCAAACAAGCATTACAGAATTAGAAATGTAACCCCTATAGAATATGTATATAATCCCCATTACTAACAAATCCCCGTAGGTTTTTGGTAACTAAGATTTCAGTAGGATGTCAGTTATGACAAAAGTTGACTATATAAACCATGTATTTATGTAACGAGCGAAAGCTCCTATAATTAAATGCTTGCATGCTGTCCTTGCTTTATTTTGATGATAATAAAGCTGGGTTTTGCCTTGTACTTTGCCTATTTCTGTTATGTGTTCTAGTTTGACTGATTCCAGAACCTCTGTGTAATTCGGAACTATCCAGGCCATCTTAACAGGAGGATGTCATTTTAGTGTGTACGTGGGAGGAGGAACATGACACGTTGTTGCTGCAGGCTTTGGAGAAATTGCGAGAGTCTGGCTTGACTGTAAAGAAGAAGTGCAAGTTTAAGGTGAACAAGATTTCTTACTTGGGTCATGTGGTAACTGGAGAAGGGTTTAAGCCCAAACCAGAGATCGTGAAGGCAATTAGGGAAGTGAGTAGACCACAGGATAAAGAACAGTTAAGGTCATTTTTAGGACATGTAGAGTTCTATGCAAAGTTTGTTCTGAATTTCTCAGATATGACGGCTGATTTGAGAGAAGTATTGAAGAGGAGCACAGAGTTTCAGATGTCGGATGGGATGGAGGAGCATTAAGAAAGCCATAATGATGCTCCTACTTTAAATAGGTTTGAGATGGGAACTAACACAATAGATGCTAGCTTGAGAGGATTAGAAGCAGCACTTAGCCAATGATGAGAAAGAGAATAGGTGGCCATTGCATTTGCTTCGAAAGCGCTCAATGACTGTGAGAACAAGCTTTCAGTGATTACGAAGAAAGCATGGGCATGTTGTTGGGCAGCAATGTATTTTAGGTCATATCTATAGGGTATATCATTTGTGATAAGGAGCCATCATAAGCTGTTGGTGCAGTTGTTTTCTTCCCGGGGATCAGGAATGCCTCTGAGGAATTCGACCATCCACACGGTGGGTGTGCTCTCGCCTGGGATTTTTTGAAATTTTAAATGAAATTGAATGTGGTAGATCAGCCTCCTGAAAATGTGTGTGGCTAATCCGCACACACATTTTGCTATGCTCATTGCATGACATACGCATAGACCCGTGTACTCTAGATGGATATGACAGCCAGGAGTACACCATGTCATCTCAGAAAGGGGAGGGCCAAACCTTCCCCTGGCATAGCCATTCTTATTAACTAACAAAGGATCCATGGATCTGCCCTGTCCTTTGTTTGAGCCATGGAGCTGCTGGCAGCATGTTCATACCATGCACTGTGTTAACCTGATGCCAGCTCCCGCCCTCAGTATCTACTGACAGTGAAATGTCATGTTTGGGACTGCATAGTTGCAGTAGTCATCCTTGCAGGGGCACCCTATTCAGAAATGACAAGTATGTGGTTTGATGGAGCCAGGAAGTCTGTTCTCACCACAGCTTCAAGGGAGACCTGCTGCTTTACTCGGGAACAACAGAGTGCTCCATTAATCAGAGACCTGTTGATCAACAACAGACAGGAAGATGGGTGGGACTTAGTATTGCAGGTTTTCACCCCTTTACCTTTTCTGTTGCAAAGCACTCTGGTTTTGACCTCACAAATACATGAGATTGTTGATGGGGACCCAGGTGTCATGATGCCTGCCCCCGGAAGACCAGACCAGGCCCAGCAGCCCCAGAAGCAGGCATCATGCCACTTGGAGCATGCCCAAAAGCCCCAGTTAGGGGCTGTTTGGGTACAGTCCTGGCGCCTATGGCGCCAGGCTCATAAAGATAAAGTCAGTCCTGGCGCCATGGGCGCCAGGCTCATTATTGATAACTTACCTGAAGCAGACCATGCTGCATACTCACCTGAAGCAGACCATGCTGCATGAAGACTCAAGCCAAATGAGGCCTAGGAGGGACTATTTTACTGAAGGGACTATTTTGTTACTTGGGTGGGGCTGTGGAAGAATACTTACCTGGATCTTCTTCCAAGTCTATTTAAACCACGCCCGGACAGCCACACGTGCTTCGTGTTATTCTGCTTGCTGCAGCGTAACGCTCACCGTGTTTTCAGCAGCTCCAGTCTTCAGCCACGCCCGCTTCAGTCCTGGCACTCCTGAAACAAGAAGACAAAAAGGATAAAGGTTAGAACAGGAGTTTTAACTTTAATCCTTACCTGAATCCTGATCCATTTCGCCACGGAACTGAAAGACAGAAGTCTTTGAAGCATCGCTTCGCATTCCTACGGCGCCGCGCTGAACTCACCTGCTTGGCGGTACTTCAGCATTCCATCACGCTCTCTCCATCTCGCGGCCACCCTCCGACACCTAAGGAGACAAAGACAGCAAGGTGAGCAAGGGGACTCTCTAAGACCATACAAGCTACCCCCAAGGACTTACCTGATTTACCACGGGAGATACTCACCTCATTTCGGGTCGGCGCAATCAACTCTGCTTCATCGCCGTACCCCGGCCCCTAAGGGGAGAAAGCAAGGACAATACCAGTTACCCCCCACAAAACTTACCTAATTTACCACGGGGGGTCTCACCTCATCTCGGGTCGGCACAGTCAACTCTGCTTCATCGCCGTACCCCGGCCCCTAAGGGGAAAAACACAATAGACTTACCTGAATCTTACCGAGTGCCATTTGGAAATCTTCGAGTGGATTAATCGGCAACTTGCAAGGAATCGGACAGAGTGAAGAGCAGACATTTGAACTCTTATGAACAATTGGACTTTAGAGTCAATACTGGAACTCATCAATTCCTCTACGCCAGTGAAGTAACTGGTCATCAACGCGCCCCTGCGGTCGACGCAGGATGGAGAGCTCATCCTTCCAAACCATCAAGTGAGACTAAGGAGGGGACATCAAGAGTGATCAGTGGGAAGACAACGGGAGTGGGGAAGGTGGGTTGACACTCAATTCCTCGGGTGGTTAATTCCTCTTCTCCTTTGCAGAAGAATATTCTTGCGAGCCAGACAAACTAGGCTGAGCGGGCCAGTCCAGTCAGTCATCTCGGTGCTACACGTCACGCTGGTGGAAATAACAGCGGCCCAGTTCCGGTTGACGCCCCCGTGGGAACCAGGTGAGCGTAACACCAGGATTGGTTCATTAAGGTAGGCTTAGCCTACACCAATCACTGTGGCCCATTTGACTTTAAAAGAGAGCTAGGCCCTTCTTTTGGCAGATCATCTGAAGACTTTGCAAGGAGTAGCAAGAAGAACTCATCATTGGATTCTGGCTGAAGGTACAGTTTGTCTTACATCTTCCACCAGTGAAGGAACACCAGGACCTCCAAGAAAGATACAAGATTCTTCCCCCAAACACCTTCCAGGGAACAGAGGGAAATACTGAATCCAGAGGACCCTCCAGCAGCTCCAGAACCGGTATCCAGCCAGCACACAGCGTGGCCTGCTAGGTTCTTTAGAAAGCTTCCTAGGTGGGAAGTGCCAGAGAGTCTCTGAACCAAACCAAGGACAAGGCAGTTGCCTGAAACACTCTCCTCAGCTTTGGGCTGTCCACCTTAAAGGATGACACGAACCAAGTGAAGAAGCTAGGAGGAGTTCATCGACAAGCATCTACTGATGCCTGCCTTAAAGGACATTTTCGAGCTAGTCAAGCCTCTCGAGCTGCAACCGACTGCACTGCTGTTGTTATGCCGCAGTCGCTGAAGCCATATGAGACCCCTCGACCAGTGCTTCAGAACCGCCAACCAACACTGAGACAATGATATTTGACCCTGAGCCGCTGTGTGGGACAGCCTGGAGCCGTTCCTCCAGCTTCGCTCACCAAGCTGCCTGCTGCCTGATACCCGCAACTGTCTCCCGTCTTGAACTCTGTCACAGAGGCTGCAAAGTGCCCTAAATCGACTCGACCCTGTCGAACAACAAGAACTTCTACAGCACAAGGTACATTGTGGTTCTATCCCCCTGGTCCTTCTCCGAAAGCCCCTACTGACATTTATGACTCATTGCTCCCTTTGTGTTGAAACTAAGCATCCTTGAACGTTTGCGATTATTTACTATACTGACTACCCTCCTGTCAGTATCCAGAGTGCATCCCTTTTCCTTCTTTGAAACTGTCTGTCTTCTGCATTCCTTTACAGAGTGGGTTGTAGTTCCTAGTTTGCTAGAACTGTCTGTTGTGATAATAATAAAGTAGATATTTGTATATACCCTTGACTGGAGAGTCCCTTTCATCATTGGGTAATAATTTTATTTTTGGTGTGTTGCAACTAACCAACGATCCATGACCTTTCAGAGATAAGCCTGCTGTTCCGTCCACGTTAACAAAATTGGTCAAGGAGGTTTATCATTTGTGTGTGTTTCCAATCTGTTCTGATCCCTTCTCGTGTACTAGAGGTGTGGGGCTGATTGATGCTTTAGAAACCGATATTCAGCCCTGGACCACGGGTGACCCAGAAGTTAATTTGTCACAATGGTCACTCCCAGGATTGCAAGGTGGTTTGCAAATGCTCAGGAGGTTAACTTTTTTGTGTAACATGTGAAAGGGAGGGGCAATTTGGTAGCAGATTGTTTGTTGAGATTATTTCCATTGGACAATGTTGAGGAGGAGGTATTGGAAGAGATGGATAAGTGGATAGCAAATATTCATGATTTAGCGAGTATTCATGAATTGGTTGGAGTGATTGGGTTGGAGCAGCAGTGGAAGAGAGCGATGGAAGAGGATGAACTGAATAGCATGATGGGATACAGCTGGGGTGGCCCAGTAAGCCAAATTTTGATGTGGCATATAGCATGGTTAAGGATGAGTTGACACCATCTGAATGGGTTTTAGTGAGGAAAGAGAAGCCAATTCCTCTACTTACAGTAAAGGAGAGCATCACGGTGAATGCACACATAGGACATTTGGGATGTAGTTTAGTGAAAAGGAGATTGAGAAATACTGGTTGCCAGGAATGGATGACATGCTGGAGAGGGCAGTAAAGAACTGCCATGCATGTGAGGAGAGTGATACGACTAAGAGGGTGGAGTATATGGCACTCAAACCAGTGGGGGTACTTTTGGAGGTATGGGAAAGGGTAGAGATTGACGTGATAGGCCCATTAGAAAATGTAAGTCAGGAATGACAGTATCTGCTGGTGATGGTGGACTGCACCTTGAGATGGTTTGAAGTCAAATGTATCAGTTCAGTGACCACAAGAGCAGTGGCAATTGTAAGTGACAATGGTGTGCAATTTGTGTCTGCATAGATGATGGAATATTTGGAGGCACTTGGAATCAGGAATTTGAAGACCTCATTGTACCATCCACAGGGTAATGGATTGGTCGAGAGGGTGAACAGGTTGATCAAAGAGAATTTACAAATGGCATTGGCAAGTGGGTTGCTGTGGGAGCAGCTGTTGGCGGAAATGATTGTTGTGCACATTGATACCCCCACACCCGGCCATGGGATACACACCTCTTGTCATGATGAGAAGAAGAAACATGAAGTCAGATGTTAGCCTGCCGCGTATGGCAGGTGGAGGAGGGATCAGATTGGATGAGGGTCCAATTATTGAGAGTGTACAGAGATACCAAGCAGGGTAAACAATGGGGTGTGGTCAGTTGCAACGATGAGTAAATGAACAACAGGTGAATGTGGGTCATGTGGTAAGGATCAGAAAGCCGATCATAATACGTAAAGGCGATTCAGCATATTTTGTGCCAAGGAAGGTAGCGCATAGTGGAACTCATAATGTGGTGTTGGACGATAGTCAGAGGTGGAACAAGAAGAGGTTGGCTGGTGTGAGGGGAATATTGGAGAAGAAGGATAAAGAGAGGACATGGGAGTGCAAGGGGATTGCAGATGGAGAAGAAATGAGGGAGTGATTGTAGTGAGAGTTATGGAAATTGGCACAGTACATAGGTTAGAACAACTCCCAGGAGATGGAAAGATTATAAGATGGAATAGGTGCACAGGTGAGGAAATCGTGCATTATTCATGAAGACATGAGGAATGTTCAAGTTTTGTAATAGCATAGTTCATGTATAAGGAATGTTTCAAGCAAGAGTGATATAGTCAAATGGTTCAATCTTTCTAAATAGTATTGGAAGAAAGCGTAGTTAAAAGTAGAAGTTCATCAAAAGGTTCACTAGTTTGATTTTTCATCAACTAGTGCACTAGTTAGATTTTAAATGTTTGTATTCTTTTAGGTAGTGGGTAGTATTGGTTATTATAATTAATTTTATGTCAATTTTAAATGTGTGATAAGGGCATAGGTTGTAATATGGAACCTGGTGTTCACCAGATTCCATATTACGAAGAGAGGTTAAAAAATGAAGTGGACATTGGCATATAAGCAGAGGATCTGACCGGTGCAGCACTTGCATGGATATACTTATGTCTATAAAATAAGTACTCACATGCAGCTTACCAGATTTCTCTCTCTGACATGAAGCGAAAAAAGCAATTTTGATCATGATAGGACAAATGGTTGATGACTTACATATTTTGGTTCATAACGTACTTATACTTTCATACACATTATTTTTCCATCTCAACGTAACTGGCTCGTCACTGCGAATGCTATGATATATAGATCACCTGCATGCCCCGTTCCTGTGCATCATAATATGAATTCACCTAGTTTGCATAATGAAAATTACCTCAAAAAAATTAAGTTTTACACCACCTAATAGGGCATTTGAAGTTTAACATTTTACAAAACAAATGGTCTCTCTATAAGATTGTGTTTAAGAAATATGCACAGTGAATTATGAGTGAAATAGAAATAGTGAATCCCAATGTAAAATTCAAAAGGCATTTTTTCCACTTTACATAAAATATTACACTGCATCTGCAATGGGTTCAAAACTAAAAAGTATTCATGAATTCAGCCTGTTCTCTTTGTAGTTTCCAAGGCATGTCACATCGTAGATAAAACGTTGTGTTTTCCCAGGTGTCATTCCTCCCATCATGAGCGGCCTGGGAGATTGAACTATCACTTTGGATAAGACAGAATCACTTGTCCAGCCAAATTCATTTGTATTCTAATGATCTTATGCCCACAGATGCCGGCCATAAATTCAACACTTGGAAGTAATTGCAGGATCTGCTTCCGTATGACCTAGTCACAGGACCGTCATTATATTTATGTCTCAGCTTCACACGAATTCCAATTCCTTTAAAGGGGAAATTACCTGTTTTCCCATCTAGTTTGCTGGAGCTTAGGGAGTTGAGAAGAATACCTTACATCAGAGTTCAGTCATGGCTTCATTTAATTTGGCCTTATTCACAATTGCAGCATTCAAAATTACATTTTTTCTGCCCCTTGATTTTACATTTTGCATAACAGCAGTTTATCCATTTTATTGCGTTATCAAATTCCTATCAAAGGTCCACATTTTCAAGGTTTAGGTTTCATAACCACGACCCTTGATTTCTGTAAAGGAAATCAAACACAACCAGCAGAAAATTCACATTTGTTTTTTCTGTCTGTTTAAAATGAGAGGACTTTCACCTCAGATTGAGAAAGTCTCCATTGTAATAAAAGTTGCAGAATACTTTCTGGTACTTGGAAATGTTTGTCTCATGCCTTTTCACTATAATTTGATTTGATGGGAGCTGAACAAGTTGTACCCTTTTCTTGCGCGAGTGTTTTTCAAATGCTGTGTGCAGGCCACAGCTTACATGTTTATTTTGTACATGGCACATTGCAGTGCATCTTTAATTTGAATTCAATTTCCATGTAATGTGTACAGTACTAACTTGCATCATCCAATACCTCGTGAGGAAAATGCTGGCCAAGTTTTCTCTTTCTCTTGTTGAACCAGAAGTGAGGCAACAGCCGTGTGGAGAGACTACCCACAGGAAATCAACACCACATTAACTGCTGACAGTGATCTGAGCCCCAGAACCAGCAGACAGAGAGAGCATGCTAGAGAACGACGGCACAGAGAGCGTATGTGGCCACTGGACATGACGTGCAGACTTCGCCAGCATCAGTACAAATGGAGCCCAAGCCACTGTGCCAGACATATTGCATCCAGGACCTGCAACAGAGCAGCATTTGCCTAACAAGTATCCACTTACCTTAGGCATTACCACACCATGGCCCCCTAGCATGAGCTGGAACACCCTGCACAGCGGGCTGCCATCATTGCAGTATGGTGGCCCTGCTCGAGAAAGGGCTTAAACATTTGAAACCTCCAATGACTGCAACATCTCCTGGTGGGGAAGACAGGACCATATTAGTCAGGACCAGTACCTCAATGGGTGAAGGAGGGGGAATATTGGAGGCAAGTAATATTAGGTTGTATAATACTTTTAACCATGCAAGTCCGCTAATTGGTTTGTACATATGGTACCCAGGGGGTAGGGTTTGGCAATGTGCCAGAGGTCCATATAAGAGTTTCAGTGGTCCATATAAGACTGTAAGTGGTCTATAAATATAAGAGTTTGATTGGTCTGCATAGTACTAGGATTTCCTGTGAACGATTTCTTTTTAATCATTTGATGTAACATGTACTGATTATTTGATAAACAATTTAATGAGTCATCATGGAATGCCCCAGGGATCTATGGCAATTATGTGTGCACAGTGCCTGGAATGCCACAGATGTTTATTGGAAGTGGGCCAAAACAAGCAGGGTTATGTTCATTGCAACAGAGCCAAAAAGCAGAGGGGTGGCGGGTTGATATACTGAAATTCGACCTACATGTAGGATGGGGGAGTGGCAAGTCAGTCTGATCCTAATATAAGGGCCTTACAGGGTCTTAGTAGAAAACACTGCAATGATGAGAGTAAATAGCTTTCTAAATCTTTACAGCAATGGCTTGTACTTTTGAGAGCACCAGCCAGGAGCTTGCACATTTTTTTTTTAAACAAACCTTTCCACCGACAAATAAAAAAGAGTCGGATGCTTCTGTGGAATCTCATCCACCATGAACTAGTTCAGAAAATACAGACAAAAACCATGAAACAGAAGAAAAGAAAGAACGAACATCATTGGGTGCCAGCGCACAGGTGCTCCAAATATTGAAGTCTTTGTTTTCGGAGAGAGAGGCTTTGGAGATATGATATGAAATTATAGGTTATTTATAATGTGCTTAATACCCAGAAGTTTTTAAATGTGGACCGGGGATCGAACCTGTGGTGCTCTGTGTCATCTTGCTTCCAAGGCAAGCGCGTTGCCCCTGAGCTATCCTCCTAAAATGCACCAAAAAGAAGCTTCTGCAGATATGAAAATGGATGCAAAAAAGGAGAAATATTAATCTAACACAGCATACGGAGCATTGAAAACAAACCCAGCTGGAGGAGAAGGATGACGATGAAGGGATACCTGAGATTGATGTCATCGAGGATATGGAGCTGGAATCTGTCGATGAAGATGAAATTGACACAGAGCAGTCAACTGATAGAGATGCAGAAGAAAACAAGTGAGCCCAATCAAAAGTGAGTATTCTGCAGTTTTTAAAGCATTGTGGAGTGAAAAGGGTGGGGTAAAAGGATTTTTCTTTAAACAACCACAAGGTGGTGATTTGAGTAAAATGACAGGTTGGGGTAAAATGCCTTCATTTATCAGCAAAAGATGGGAACAGACAACACAGGAGATGATGATGATAGCGCATCTCCGAAAGTTACACCTGAAGCCTGAAGCTTTAAGATTCTCCTGTGTGTGCTGATCAAAGCCAAAAAAAAGTCCATAACTCATCAAAACATCTCCTGTAACTAAATAGACAACACTATGGAAGGGAACTTAGAATGGCATGCTCAGCCGTAGATGAATACAGAGCTCCATGAACAGTGATCGTAGTGATTTTCAAATTGTGTATGATGGAGGGGTAGTACAATTTTTGTAAGGGTTGTGAAATTAATGACCACAGTCAGATGTAACACAATTGCCTCTTAATGGGCACTGCTATGTTCAGAGGATGGTGCGATGTCTCTATTAAAAAAAAGTGAATTCTAGTAAGCTTAGTGAAACTTCACCGGAATTACACAAAGTCAGGGAGTACCGGCGCTCCCACAACGTTCTGAGAATGTTTTTTACATATTTTAAGGAGCAGCAAAAAATACAGGCAGCCGACTGAATTGGTAAAAAAATGTAGAAACAGGACGATGGTAACACAAGGACCATAATGACTGGGAAGTTAGATAAGCGATATTTTAGACCCAAGTATCATTTCTCAGGTCTACGAGCAGGGCCAGTATTGTCAAATATAAGAAAATGCAGCATTCGAGTATGAAGACATTATTTTGTAATCATTTTTCATAGGTAACAATTGTTATGTATTTTTTAGGAGAGAGCATTTCATTAAGTGGTGGATTAGTCTCGGGAGGATAGCTCGGGGGCAACGTGCTCGCCTTGGAAACAAGATGACACGGAGCAACCCAAGTTCGATCCCCGGGTCTGTGCTTAGAAACCTCTGGGTATTAAGCATGTTATAAATAACCAATCATATCAGAGGGCGACCAGGAGATAAATGCTTGAAAAAAATACCTTCAATTTTCTGATCACAGAAAAGATACCAGGCTCGAAATCATTTTTCAGCGTACCACTATGTATCATAACAAATGTTGTGAAATTGTTGATGACCTTGCAAATTAAAAGAGATTGATACCATCCCACTTCACCAGCTTTGAAAAGAGAAAAACTTGCAAGCAACCTGAGGACAAGTTTGAAGGCTGCGTAAATAAACGTGTTATGCACACATTTCGCACCATAGGAACCACAAAGAATAAGTGTCCGTTTTTCAACGTCATGAATCTGCTTTGCAATTTGTTCTGTGAGGGGTGCTGGAGAAGAGGCCCTAAAACTGATACTGTGTATGCTTAGAAAATACACATTTTGCTGTTGTGACATGAGTCTCAGCAGGGTCTATATGAAGAGATTTGATTTTCAGATGTTTTTAAGAATGTAAATGTAATCAATATAAAGTAATGTCTGTTTCTGTGATTGTTATGTAGGATATTACATCATTTTAGAGTACGATTCTCTTTTGGCATTTTAAAAAGTAGTATCCAATAAAGATTTTACCTTCATAAACAATGTTTTCATGGTTTGAAATGCAGTAAAGAAAGACTCTGCAAAGACGTTATGTTTGAGCAGAACCATGGCTTACACTTTTTTAAAGAGAGTTTTGCAGGTATAAATGCGCTGCATAGGGTATGTAAAATCTATGATTCAGGAATTTAAAGAAAAGCAATAACGGAATGACTATCGAGCCATTTCGCAAATATCTTGCATTAATCAGCCATGAAGACTTTTAATAGACAAACAATGCTGGATCAATTTTACACCACCAGTGGCAAGCAGACTGTAGATACGAGTCAATATGAAAAGAAAAACGACGACACAAAATTCATATTAACCGTGATAGACATGTTGTCAAAGTATGCTTTTGATATCAGTTTAAAAGACAAATCAAGTGTCCTTGTGAGTAAGGCTTTCAAGGACATTTTTAGCAGGGGGCTTATACCTTTCAAGTTACATAAGGACCAGGGAAAAGAGTTTAAGAACAAAGCTCTGAGAGACTTGTTAAATGATAATGGAATAAAGCATTGCTTCACAAACAACAAAGTAAACGCTGCAGCGCTGAAAGACTCAATAGAACTATCCAGAAACAAATCGGAGATTTTTCAGTGCCTGCAACACATTCTACTACATAGATCACTTAATGGACGTTATTCATATCTACCATCCTCGCTATCACAGAACCATTAATGCGGCTCGAGTAGGTGTGACTCCAGTATGCGGAAACAAAGGCGTTGCCCCAAACATGGTATTAAAAAAAGGGGACCACATAGGGAAATCGAGATTGAAGAGCAGTTTTTGAAAGGAGTATAAAGTCATTTAGCGATTAAATCTGTATTGTGGACACGGACTCCACCCTTTGTGTTATAGGTTTTAACTTAAACGATTATGCTGGGGATGAGGTCATGGGATCCATTTATAGAGTGCTGCAAAAAATAAACCCGGACCAAAATCAGTTTTATCATGCTAAGACATTGCTGAAGCACAGGGGACGTGATCGCCAAAGGCAGCGCCTAGTGAAATGGAAAGGCTGTCCTGAGAAATGTAAAAGTTGAGTAGCTGCTAATGAATTAAAGAATATAAAAAAGGCACAATCATCCTAATGAATCAGGAATACCAGAGCCATCACAGAACAAGGGTCCTTTTTTCTACTTCTCCCGAGCAACTCAATATGTGTCCTAAAAATCAAACATCTAATTTTACAGTGAAACTAGCAAAACCCATAGATCTAAAAGGGGAGTGTGGCATACCAAAATTTACAATAGTTCGCAAGAAGGAATCGGCGTACCCGTAGGCATTATGACAACATCCGAGATTGTAAAAGTGCCTAATTAAGCCATTAGTAATATTGCAGAGTATAACGATCTTAGATGTGACCTAGCAGTTCGGGCTGGACTACCCCTTTAGGGGTGGGACCAAGCCTGATTTGCACATGGTCTTTCCCCTTTTGTAATGGCTTGGCAGGCGAAGAACAGTGGTCTGGAGGGTTGCCCAGAGCAATGCCAGAGGTTAAGATTAATTTATAACCTTCCAGCCATCACCTCTTTTGTTTTGCTATTGTCACCACCAGTGGGACGGGTATGCCCAAACGAGGGTCCTGAGCCGGCTGAGCCTAGAGACCCAAGCTATTCCTCACTGATGACACCCAACAAGGCTGAAACATGTCTGGGGATGCTTGTGGTCTCATGCAGAAGGGATGTGATCTAGCAGTTCAGGCTGCCCTACCCCTTTGGGGGTGGGACCAAACCTGATTTGCATATGGTCTTTCCCCTTTTGTAATGGCTTGGCAGGCGAAGAGCAATGCCAGAGGTTAAGATTAATTCTAAACCTTCCAGCCATCACCTCTTTTATTTTGCTAATGATCTTAGATGAGCATATGAACCTCAACAGAGAAAGGTAGTGTTTAGAATGATACTGTACATTGGTGTTTTGGTAGTTGTAAAGTTAGGTCGAGTGTTAGGACATACACCAAATATTGTCACAGAGTCAATTAAGAGCAAATGCTTGAACGATTACATTTTACTGTAAACACTCACATACAATATGCTTTGTAATTGCCATTTTTTAATAATGTACACTATAGGAATGCATTTTATATGTTGCTGCATGCATATTAACTCATTCCATAAAAAGAGGTATTTAATTAAATGAGTAACTCTTTTTAGTGAGTCTCACATCCGTGTGGTAAGGATAATCTTATGTGGCAGTGTTTACAGTAAAATGTAACCGTTCAAGCGTTTTGTGACTGTGGGACAATATGTGTGTTATTAAAAAAGAAGAATCTCCATTTGGACTGTGGATGCAAATTATTTTGGCGTGCCTTTCTTTTTTCAATACCATGTTTAGGGCCGATGTCTTTGACCATGTGTCCGTATACCATTTTCCATACTGTCAAAGGTTTTTTCAGGAATCACATATATTGGAGACATCTTAATGGTTCTGTGATAGCTATGATTGTAGCTATGAATAAAGTCTTCTGAGTAATCTATGTACTGGAACGTGTTGCAGGCAATGACATAACTCCAGATTCGTGTCTTAATTGTTCTATTGGATCTTTCAATGACCACAGCCTTTGCTTCGTTGTTTATGAAGAAATGCTTTACCCCATGCTCCTTTAACAAGTCTCTCAGAGCTTTGTATGTAAACTATTTTTCCCTGTCTGCCTGTAATTTGACAGGTGCACTCCCCTTGCTAAAACATTTCCTTAGTCACAATATGGAGTAATATGCCATTAAACTGATACGAACGATACGGCAAGGCGTGAGCCGGCCCACAGGAGCGAAGGACCACAGAGATAAGGACAATTGCCTGTTCGTCCCTGTCCAGCCCTTCCAACCGCCATCGCCACTGAACCCTTGTTATTCCGATTCCTGCAGCCATGGCATACTGTGACGCCCATAACCTGGCGCTTCTAGGGTAAGTCGCTGCTTCATCATTAGCATACTCAGCACGCCTGCACACGCCTGTCTCCACAGATCAAAAAGTCTACCTTCTCCGACACCGCCCCACCGAACTCCCGCTATCTTAAATGGACTTTCCATTGTACACCTACCCACTTGCAACCCACTACCTCATTCCTTGTGTACTGCTACCAAAGTCACCACGCAATGTACACGAAGGAACTCATTCGACCTGACTAATATTTGTCACAACAGTTTTCCTCCCGATTGTATTCTTTAATGAGCGACCCCGGCACACCCCTCCTTAGCTCTATGTTGTATGTGTTACTGCCTAATGCCTGCCTTAACAGTGTCTGCCCTCTAGCCTGATCCTCTACACTCTGCGATCATTTAACAATTTGTGAACTCCTATACAGCAACTGCACCCCAAGTCTGCACATTGTACTATTAGCCTGCATGGCAACCTTAAGGTGATGCCTGAACTTACTGTGACCCACGAATGTATGCATTATTATTGTATTGTAGAAACAACACCATATGTTTGCACACTGAACTGCTAACCCTGTGGTGACCTTGATGCTTGAATCTACTTGAACTTTTAGATTCTAAGTGATTCTAATGCTGAAACTACACCTCACGTTGTTTGCTTACCACACTTCTAGTCTCACTGTCATATTACTGTGATTTCTGAACTTGCAGTGACCATTGATTTTAATGTGGCTGTTGAATCCTGCTGTGATTTTTTAACCTAAACAAATTATTCCCAATTTTGAAACGGCATATACGTGCTACATGGCCCGATTAACCTACTCCATGTTTTATGCTCCTAGGTGAACCCTATTGTTACAACTAGCCACCCGCACATTAGTTAGTCAGCCTACACTGTGACACCCCAGTTAGACTAACCCGAGCGAAGTAATTGAAGTAACCTAAACCTATAACTACATTAAATACCATGAGTAGAAACCCAAATTCCCCAACCCTCCTATTTACACTTGGCCTCATTACAATTATGGCCTTTGCTACTCATAGCACTAACCCACCTTCAGACAGAAACATGAGACGCAGGGCAAGACTACCTTGCATATATGAACCCAAAAGAAATAGCAAAAACAAGACTGTTAGACTCCCGATTACACAGACTCACCTGGATAAGTAAACTCAAGCTACGAAATCCTCACCCTTGCCCCGATGCCCACTTACTTTCACAAAGAGAAACTCCTGAGTCAAAACAAACACACAGTTAAACATGCAAGCAACCTTACTCCTAAGAGTACCTTGACATTAACTGGATCCCTCATTAACGCTAGATCCATGGTAGCACACGCCATTGCAATCTCTGACATACTAAACAACGGCAACCTGGACCTTCTTGCTGTAACAGAGACCTGGCTCCATGAGGCAGCAGGACCTACTCTGATGCTAGCCGTTCCCGACAATTATCAGATCCACAGAATAGACAGACCTAACGCCAAAGGTGGCGGCCTAGCCATCATTTCCAAAACTATTCTGCCCATTAGATTAACCACCTCACCTCCTTGTGCATCCTGTGAAATACTCTCAGCTAAACTGCCACTTTCCAATAACCGCACGTTAACTATCCATTTGATCTATAGGCCCCCAGGACCCTTAGGAACCTTTGAAGATGACCTTACCAGCCTTATAGCTAATGACACCCAAAACCACTCTCAAAAGCTGCTGATGGGTGACTTTAACATCGGCTTTAACGAGCCAGATAACAAAAACGCCCACTCTACAACTGCCTTACTAAATAACCATGGGCTTACCCAAAAAGTCCTCTCCACCACACATGTTAAAGGAAGAACCCTTGACTGGGTATCTGAACTCAACTGCAATATCACCATTACTGACATCATCCCGCAACCTTGGACGACCACTATCTAATAAACTTCACTGCCACACTTGATCTCCTCAGCCCCAAAACTATCAAAATTATACCACCACTCCCTACCAGAAGTAAAAAAGACATCACCAAAGAAAAACTCATCCCCCTAGTCTTGCCTATTATTAATAGCCTGGCAAACAATACTGATCCAGATACCTTAGTAGACACCTTCAACAAGGCTACGACTCACGCACTAGATACTATTGCACCTCCCAAACTACGTAAAGGCAAGCAAGAAGCCCATCTGAATGCCTGGTTCACACCCCAACTTAAGGACCTTAGAAGGCAGAAAAGAAAGCTCCAAGCTATTTGGCGCAATTCGCCTACTGACAATAAGAAAGCCAATCTAACCCAATTTTCCAAATCATATAAAAAAGAAATTATCAAGACCAAAAAAAATCTCTTCAACGACAGAATTACTATTGCCAAATCTAATACTAAGGGACTGTTCTCCATCCTCAGGGAAATGGAATCCCCTATTCATCCAACTGACACTGTCCCCAAGGACAAGATATGGTGTACCAATATACAAAACGCCCTATCTAATAAAATGTCCACCCTCTAACATAAAATAACCAACAAAAAGGACTCTCTCCCCCCACTGATCAACAAACACCATTGACTAATGAACCTAATACTATCCCGCCTTTTAGCTTTAAAACTATCTCTATCATTGACACTGAAAAGGTTATCCTCTCACTGAAGCTATCCAACTGCAGGGGCGACAGCTGCCCAGCACAAATAATAAAGGACGCATGACCCCCTCTACCCCCACCCCCCAGCACTGAGGGTCACCTGCCAGCAGGCCCCCACTCATGTCCCCCAGCACCACCACCCCCCAGCACTGAGGGGCACCTGCTAGCAGGCCCCCACTCATATCCCCCAGCACCCCCACCCCCCAGCAGTCAGGGGCACCTGCCAGCAGGCCCCCACTAATGTCCCACACATGTCCCCCAGCACCCCCAACCCCCAGCAGTGCAGGGCACCTGCCAGCAGGCCCCCACTCATGTCCCACTCATGTCCCCTTGCACCCCCACCCCCAGCAGTGCAGGGTACCTGCCAGCAGGCCCCCACACATGTCCCACACATGTCCCCTTGCACCCCCACCCCCCAGAAGTGCAGGGCACCTGCCAGCAGGCCCCCACTCATGTCCCACTCATGTCCCCCTCCACCCCCACCCCCCAGCACAGAGGGGCACCTGCCAGCAGGCCCCCACTCATGTCCCCCAGCACCCCCACCCCCCAGCACTGAGGGGGACCTGCCAGCAGGCCCCCACTCATGTCCCACACATGTCTCCCAGCACCCCAACCCCCCAGCAGTGCAGGGCACCTGCCAGCAGGCGCCACTCATGTTCCCCAGCACCCCCACCCCCCAGCAGTCAGGGGCACCTGCCAGCAGGCCCCCACTCATGTCCCACACATGTCCCCTAGCACCGCCACCTCCCAGCAGTGCAGGGCACCTGCCAGCAGGCCCCCACTCATGTCCCCTTGCACCCCCACCCCCCAGCAGTGCAGGGTACCTGCCAGCAGGCCCCCACTCATTTCCCACTTATGTCCCCCTCCACCCCCACCCCCAGCACTGAGGGGCACCTGCCAGCAGGCCCCCACTCATGTCCCCCAGCACCCCCACCCCCCAGCACTGAGGGGCACCTGCCAGCAGGCCCCCACTCATGTCCCACACATGTCCCCCAGCACCCGCACCCCCCAGCAGTGCAGGGCACCTGCCAGCAGGCCCCCACTCATGTCCCCCAGAACCCCCACACCCCAGCAGTCAGGGGCACCTGCCAGGAGGCTCCCACTCATGTCCCACACATTTACCCCAGCACCCCCACCCCCCAGCAGTGCAGGGCACCTGCAAGCAGGCCCCCACTCATGTCCCCCAGCACCCCCACCCCCCAGCAGTCAGGGGCACCTGCCAGGAGGCCCCACTCATGTCCCACACATGTTCCCCAGCACCCCCACCCCCCAGCAGTGCAGGGCACCTGCCAGCAGGCCCCCACTCATGTCCCCCAGCACCCCAACCCCCAGCAGTCAGGGGCACCTGCCAGCAGGACCCCACTCATGTCCCACACATGTCCCCCAGCACCCCCACCCCCTAGCAATGCAGGGCACCTGCCAGCAGGCCCCCACTCATGTCCCCCAGCACCCAAACCCCCCAGCAGTGCAGGGCACCTGCCAGCAGGCCCCCACTCATGTCCCCCAGCACCCCCACCCCCCAGCAGTCAGGGGCACCTGCCAGCAGGCCCCCACTCATGTCCCACATATATCCCCCGGCACCCCCACCCCCCAGCAGGGCACCTGCCAGCAGGCTCCCACTCATGTCCCCCAGCACCCCCACCCTCCAACAGTGCAGGGCACCTGCCAGCAGGCCCCCACTCATGTCCCCCAGCACCCCCACCCCCCAGCAGTCAGGGGCACCTGCCAGCAGGCTCCCACTCATGTCCCACTCATGTCCCCTTGCACCCCCACCCCCCAGCAGTGCAGAGCACCTGTCAGCAGGCCCCCACTCATATCCCCCAGCACCCCCACCCCCAGCAGTGCAGGGCACCTACCAGCAGGCCCCCACTCATGTCCCACACATGTCCCACACATGTCCCTTAGCACCCCCACCCCCCAGCAGTGCAGGGCACCTGCCAGCAGGCCCCCACTCATGTCCCCCAGCACCCCCACCCCCCAGCAGTTCAGGGCACCTGCCAGCAGGCCCCCACTCATGTCCCACACATGTCCCCCAGCACCCCCACCCCCAGCAGTGCAGGGCACCTGCCAGCAGGCCCCCACTCATGTCCCACTCGTGTCCCCTTGAACCCCCACCCCCCAGCAGTGCAGGGCACCTGCCAGCAGGCCCCACTCATGCCCCACACATGTCCCCCAGCACCCCCAAACCCCGGCAGTCAGGGGCACCTGCCAGCAGGCCCCCACTCATGTCCCACACATGTCCCCCAGCACCCCCATCCCCCAGCAGTCAGGGGCACCTGCCAGCAGGCCCTCACTCATGTCCCGCAGCACCCCCACCCCCAGCAGTGCAGGGCACCTGCCAGCAGGCCCCCACTCATGTCCCCCAGCACCCCCACCACCCAGCAGTCAGGGGCACCTGCCAGAAGGCCCCCACTCATGTCCCCTTGCACCCCCACCCCCCAGCAGTGCAGGGCACCTGCCAGCAGGCCCCCACTCATGTCCCCCAGAACCCCCACCCCCAGCAGTGCAGGGCACCTGCCAGCAGGCCCCCACTCATGTCCCACACATGTCCCCCAGCACCCCCACCCCCCAGCAGTGCAGGGCACCTGCCAGCAGGCCCCCACTCATGTCCCCTTGCACCCCATCCCCCAGCAGTGCAGGGAACCTGCCAGCAGGCCCCCACTCATGTCCCACTCATATCCCCCAGCACCCCCACCCCCCAACAGTGCAGGGCACCTGCCAGCAGGCCCCCACTCATGTCCCCCAGCACCCCCACCCCCCAGCACTGAAGGGGCACCAGCCAGCAGACCCCCACTCATGTCACACACATGTCCCCCAGCACCCCCAACCCCCAACAGTCAGGGGCACCTGCCAGCAGGCCCCCACTCTTGTCCCCCAGCACCCCCACTTCCCAGCAGTGCAGGGCACCTGCCAGCAGGCCCCCACTCATGTCCCACTCATGTCCCCTTGCACCGCCACCCCCCAGCAGTGCAGGGCACCTGCCAGCAGGCCCCCATTCATGTCCCCCAGCACCCCCACCCCCCAGCAGTGCAGGGTACCTGCCAGCAGCCCCCCACTCATGTCCCACACATGTCCCCCAGCACCCCCACCCCCAGCAGTGCAGGGTACCTTCCAGCAGGCCCCCACTCATGTCCCCCAGCACCCCCACCCCCCAGCAGTGCATGGCACCTGCCAGCAAGCCCCCACTCATGTCCCACTCATGTCCCCCTCCACCCCACCCCCCAGCACTGAGGGGCACCTGCCAGCAGGCCACCACTCATGTCCCCCAGCACCCCCACCCCCCAGCACCCCCACCCCCAGCACTGAGGGACAACTGCCAGAAGGCCCCCACTCATGTCCCCCAGCACCCCCACCCCCGCGCACTTATGGGCACCTGCCAGCAGGCCCCCACTCATGTCCCACACATGTCGCCCAGCACCCCTACCCCCCAGCAGTGCAGGGCACCTGCCAGCAGGCCCCCACTCATGTCCCCCAGCACCCCCACCCCCCAGCAGTGCAGGGCACCTGCCAGCAGGCCCCCACTCATGTCCACTCATGTCCCCTTGCACCCCCACCCCCAGCAGTGCAGGGCACCTGCCAGCAGGCCCCCACTCATGTCCCACTCATGTCCCCCTCCACCCCCACCCCCCAGCACTTAGGGGCACCTGCCAGCAGGCCCCCACTCATGTCCCCCAGCACCCCCACCCCCAGCACTGAGGGGCACCTGCCAGCAGGCCCCCACTCATGTCCCCCAGCACCCCCACCCCCCAGCAGTCAGAGGCACCTTCCAGCAGGCCCCCACTCATGTCCCACACATGTCCCCCAGCACCCCCACCCCCCAGCAGTGCGGGGCTCCTGCCCGCAGGCCCCCACTCATGTCTCCCAGCACCCCCACCCCCCAGCAGTGCAGGGCACCTGCCAGCAGGCCCCCACTCATGTGCCACACATGTCCCCCAGCACCCCCACCCCCAGCAGTGCAGGGTACCTGCCAGCAGGCCCCCACTCATGTCCCCCAGCACCCCCACCCCCCAGCAGTGCAGGGCACCTGCCAGCAGGCCCCCACTCATGTCCCACACATGTCCCCAGCACCCCCACCCCCCAGCAGTGCAGGGCACCTGCCAGCAGGCCCCCACACATGTCCCCCAGCACCCCCAGCCCCCAGCAGTGCAGGGCACCTGCCAGCAGGCCCCCACCCATGTCCCACTCATGTCCCCTTGCACCCCCAGCAGTGCAGGACACCTGCCAGCAGGCCCCCACACATGTCCCCCAGCACCCCCAGCCCCCAGCAGTGCAGGGCACCTGCCAGCAGGCCCCCACCCATGTCCCACTCATGTTCCCTTGCACCCCCAGCAGTGCAGGACACCTGCCAGCAAGCCCCCACTCATGTCCCACTAATGTCCCCCTCCACCCCACCCCCCAGCATTGAGGGGCACCTGCCAGCAGGCCCCCACTCATGTCCCCCAGCACCCCCACCCCCCAGCACTGAGGGGCACCTGCCAGCAGGCCCCCACTCATGTCCCCCAGCACCCCCACCCCCCAGCACTGAGGGGCACCTGCCAGCAGGCCCCCACTCATGTCCCACACATGTCCCCCAGCACCCCCACCCCCGCGCACTTATGGGCACCTGCCAGCAGGCCCCCACTCATGTCCCACACATGTCGCCCAGCACCCCTACCCCCCAGCAGTGCAGGGCACCTGCCAGCAGGCCCCCACTCAAATCCCCCAGCACCCCCACCCCCCAGCAGTGCAGGGCACCTGCCAGCAGGCCCCCACTCATGTCCACTCATGTCCCCTTGCACCCCCACCCCCCAGCAGTGCAGGGCACCTGCCAGCAGGCCCCCACTCATGTCCCACTCATGTCCCCCTCCACCCCCACCCCCCAGCACTTAGGGGCACCTGCCAGCAGGCCCCCACTCATGTCCCCCAGCACCCCCACCCCCAGCACTGAGGGGCACCTGCCAGCAGGCCCCCACTCATGTCCCCCAGCACCCCCACCCCCCAGCAGTCAGAGGCACCTTCCAGCAGGCCCCCACTCATGTCCCACACATGTCCCCCAGCACCCCCACCCCCCAGCAGTGCGGGGCTCCTGCCCGCAGGCCCCCACTCATGTCTCCCAGCAGCCCCACCCCCCAGCAGTACAGGGCACCTGCCAGCAGGCCCCCACTCATGTCCCCCAGCACCCCCACCCCCCAGCAGTGCAGGGCACCTGCCAGCAGGCCCCCACTCATGTGCCACACATGTCCCCCAGCACCCCCACCCCCAGCAGTGCAGGGTACCTGCCAGCAGGCCCCCACTCATGTCCCCCAGCACCCCCACCCCCCAGCAGTGCAGGGCACCTGCCAGCAGGCCCCCACTCATGTCCCACACATGTCCCCAGCACCCCCACCCCCCAGCAGTGCAGGGCACCTGCCAGCAGGCCCCCACACATGTCCCCCAGCACCCCCAGCCCCCAGCAGTGCAGGGCACCTGCCAGCAGGCCCCCACCCATGTCCCACTCATGTCCCCTTGCACCCCCAGCAGTGCAGGACACCTGCCAGCAAGCCCCCACTCATGTCCCACTAATGTCCCCCTCCACCCCACCCCCCAGCATTGAGGGGCACCTGCCAGCAGGCCCCCACTCATGTCCCCCAGCACCCCCACCCCCCAGCACTGAGGGGCACCTGCCAGCAGGCCCCCACTCATGTCCCCCAGCACCCCCACCCCCCAGCACTGAGGGGCACCTGCCAGCAGGCCCCCACTCATGTCCCACACATGTCCCCCAGCACCCCCACCCCCCAGCAGTGCAGGGCACCTGCCAGCAGGCCCCCACTCATGTCGCCCAGCACCCCCACCCCCCAGCAGTGCAGGGCACCTGCCAGCAGGCCCCCACTCATGTCCCACTCATGTCCCCTTGCACCCCCACCCCCCAGCAGTGCAGGGCACCTGCCAGCAGGCCCCCACTCATGTCCCACTCATGTCCCCCTCCACCCCCACCCCCCAGCACTGAGGGGCACCTGCCAGCAGGCCCCCACTCAGGTCCCCCAGCACCCCCACCCCCCAGCACTGAGGGGCACCTGCCAGCAGGCCTCCACTCATGTCCCACACATGTCCCCCAGCACCAGCACCCCCCAGCAGTGCAGGGCACCTGCCAGCAGGCCCCCACTCATGTCCCATACATGTCCCCCAGCACCCCCACCCCCCAGCAGTGCAGGGCACCTGCAAGCAGGCCCCCACTCATGTCCCCCAGCACCCCCACACCCCAGCAGCGAGGGGCACCTGCCAGGAGGCCCCCACTCATGTCCCACACATGTTCCCCAGCACCCCCACCCCCCAGCAGTGCAGGGCACCTGCCAGCAGGCCCCCACTCATGTCCCCCAGCACCCCCAACCCCCAGCAATGCAGGGCACCTGCCAGCAGGCCCCCACTCATGTCCCCCAGCACCCACAACCCCCAGCAGTACAGGGCACCTGCCAGCAGGCCCCCACTCATGTCCCCCAGCACCCCCACCCCCCAGCAGTCAGGGGCACCTGCCAGCAGGCCCCACTCATGTCCCACATATGTCCCCCGGCACCCCCACCCCCCAGCAGGGCACCTGCCAGCAGGCCCCCACTCATGTCCCACACATGTCCCCCAGCACCCCCACCCCCCAACAGTGCAGGGCACCTGCCAGCAGGCCCCCACTCATGTCCCCCAGCACCCCCACCCCCCAGTACTGAAGGGGCACCAGCCAGCAGACCCCCACTCATGTCCCACACATGTCCCCCAGCACCCCCAACCCCCAACAGTCAGGGGCACCTGCCAGCAGGCCCCCACTCTTGTCCCCCAGCACCCCCACTTCCCAGCAGTGCAGGGCACCTGCCAGCAGGCCCCCACTCATGTCCCACTCATGTCCCCTTGCACCGCCACCCCACAGCAGTGCAGGGCACCTGCCAGCAGGCCCCCATTCATGTCCCCCAGCACCCCCACCCCCCAGCAGTGCAGGGTACCTGCCAGCAGCCCCCCACTCATGTCCCACACATGTCCCCCAGCACCCCCACCCCCCAGCAGTGCAGGGCACCTGCCAGCAGGCCCCCACTCATGTCGCCCAGCACCCCCACCCCCCAGCAGTGCAGGGCACCTGCCAGCAGGCCCCCACTCATGTCCCACTCATGTCCCCTTGCACCCCCACCCCCCAGCAGTGCAGGGCACCTGCCAGCAGGCCCCCACTCATGTCCCACTCATGTCCCCCTCCACCCCCACCCCCCAGCACTGAGGGGCACCTGCCAGCAGGCCCCCACTCAGGTCCCCCAGCACCCCCACCCCCCAGCACTGAGGGGCACCTGCCAGCAGGCCTCCACTCATGTCCCACACATGTCCCCCAGCACCAGCACCCCCCAGCAGTGCAGGGCACCTGCCAGCAGGCCCCCACTCATGTCCCATACATGTCCCCCAGCACCCCCACCCCCCAGCAGTGCAGGGCACCTGCAAGCAGGCCCCCACTCATGTCCCGCAGCACCCCCACACCCCAGCAGCGAGGGGCACCTGCCAGGAGGCCCCCACTCATGTCCCACACATGTTCCCCAGCACCCCCACCCCCAGCAGTGCAGGGCACCTGCCAGCAGGCCCCCACTCATGTCCCCCAGCACCCCCAACCCCCAGCAATGCAGGGCACCTGCCAGCAGGCCCCCACTCATGTCCCACTCATGTCCCCTTGCACCCCCACCCCCCAGCAGTGCAGGGCACCTGCCAGCAGGCCCCCACTCATGTCCCACTCATGTCCCCCTCCACCCCCACCCCCCAGCACTGAGGGGCACCTGCCAGCAGGCCCCCACTCAGGTCCCCCAGCACCCCCACCCCCCAGCACTGAGGGGCACCTGCCAGCAGGCCTCCACTCATGTCCCACACATGTCCCCCAGCACCAGCACCCCCCAGCAGTGCAGGGCACCTGCCAGCAGGCCCCCACTCATGTCCCATACATGTCCCCCAGCACCCCCACCCCCCAGCAGTGCAGGGCACCTGCAAGCAGGCCCCCACTCATGTCCCCCAGCACCCCCACACCCCAGCAGCGAGGGGCACCTGCCAGGAGGCCCCCACTCATGTCCCACACATGTTCCCCAGCACCCCCACCCCCCAGCAGTGCAGGGCACCTGCCAGCAGGCCCCCACTCATGTCCCCCAGCACCCCCAACCCCCAGAAATGCAGGGCACCTGCCAGCAGGCCCCCACTCATGTCCCCCAGCACCCACAACCCCCAGCAGTACAGGGCACCTGCCAGCAGGCCCCCACTCATGTCCCCCAGCACCCCCACCCCCCAGCAGTCAGGGGCACCTGCCAGCAGGCCCCACTCATGTCCCACATATGTCCCCCGGCACCCCAACCCCCAGCAGGGCACCTGCCAGCAGGCCCCCACTCATGTCCCACACATGTCCCCCAGCACCCCCACCCCCCAACAGTGCAGGGCACCTGCCAGCAGGCCCCCACTCATGTCCCCCAGCACCCCCACCCCCCAGTACTGAAGGGGCACCAGCCAACAGACCCCCACTCATGTCCCACACATGTCCCCCAGCACCCCCAACCCCCAACAGTCAGGGGCACCTGCCAGCAGGCCCCCACTCTTGTCCCCCAGCACCCCCACTTCCCAGCAGTGCAGGGCACCTGCCAGCAGGCCCCCACTCATGTCCCACTCATGTCCCCTTGCACCGCCACCCCCCAGCAGTGCAGGGCACCTGCCAGCAGGCCCCCATTCATGTACCCCAGCACCCCCACCCCCCAGCAGTGCAGGGCACCTGCCAGCAGGCCCCCACTCATGTCCCACACATGTCCCCCAGCACCCCCACCCCCAGCAGTGCAGGGTACCTTCCAGCAGGCCCCCACTCATGTCCCCCAGCACCCCCACCCCCCAGCAGTGCATGGCACCTGCCAGCAAGCCCCCACTCATGTCCCACTCATGTCCCCCTCCACCCCACCCCCCAGCACTGAGGGGCACCTGCCAGCAGGCCACCACTCATGTCCCCCAGCACCCCCACCCCCCAGCACCCCCACCCCCAGCACTGAGGGACAACTGCCAGAAGGCCCCCACTCATGTCCCCCAGCACCCCCACCCCCCAGCAGTGCAGGGCACCTGCCAGCAGGCCCCCACTCATGTCCCACACATGTCCCCCAGCACCCCCACCCCCAGCAGTGCAGGGTACCTTCCAGCAGGCCCCCACTCATGTCCTCCAGCACCCCCACCCCCCAGCAGTGCATGGCACCTGCCAGCAAGCCCCCACTCATGTCCCACTCATGTCCCCCTCCACCCCACCCCCCAGCACTGAGGGGCACCTGCCAGCAGGCCACCACTCATGTCCCCCAGCACCCCCACCCCCCAGCACCCCCACCCCCAGCACTGAGGGACAACTGCCAGAAGGCCCCCACTCATGTCCCCCAGCACCCCCACCCCCGCGCACTGATGGGCACCTGCCAGCAGGCCCCCACTCATGTCCCACACATGTCGCCCAGCACCCCTACCCACCAGCAGTGCAGGGCACCTGCCAGCAGGCCCCCACTCATGTCCCCCAGCACCCCCACCCCCCAGCAGTGCAGGGTACCTGCCAGCAGGCCCCCACTCATGTCCACTCATGTCCCCTTGCACCCCCACCCCCCAGCAGTGCAGGGCACCTGCCAGCAGGCCCCCACTCATGTCCCACTCATGTCCCCCTCCACCCCCACCCCCCAGCACTTAGGGGCACCTGCCAGCAGGCCCCCACTCATGTCTCCCAGCACCCCCACCCCCAGCACTGAGGGGCACCTGCCAGCAGGCCCCCACTCATGTCCCCCAGCACCCCCACCCCCCAGCAGTCAGAGGCACCTTCCAGCAGGCCCCCACTCATGTCCCACACATGTCCCCCAGCACCCCCACCCCCCAGCAGTGCGGGGCACCTGCCCGCAGGCCCCCACTCATGTCTCCCAGCAGCCCCACCCCCCAGCAGTACAGGGCACCTGCCAGCAGGCCCCCACTCATGTCCCCCAGCACCCCCACCCCCCAGCAGTGCAGGGCACCTGCCAGCAGGCCCCCACTCATGTGCCACACATGTCCCCCAGCACCCCCACCCCCAGCAGTGCAGGGTACCTGCCAGCAGGCCCCCACTCATGTCCCCCAGCACCCCCACCCCCCAGTAGTGCAGGGCACCTGCCAGCAGGCCCCCACTCATGTCCCACACATGTCCCCCAGCACCCCCACCCCCCAGCAGTGCAGGGCACCTGCCAGCAGGCCCCCACACATGTCCCCCAGCACCCCCAGCCCCCAGCAGTGCAGGGCACCTGCCAGCAGGCCCCCACCCATGTCCCACTCATGTCCCCTTGCACCCCCAGCAGTGCAGGACACCTGCCAGCAAGCACCCACTCATGTCCCACTAATGTCCCCCTCCACCCCACCCCCCAGCACTGAGGGGCACCTGCCAGCAGGCCCCCACTCATGTCCCCCAGCACCCCCACCCCCCAGCACTGAGGGGCACCTGCCAGCAGGCCCCCACTCATGTCCCCCAGCACCCCCACCCCCCAGCACTGAGGGGCACCTGCCAGCAGGCCCCCACTCATGTCCCACACATGTCTCCCAGCACCCCCACCCCCCAGCAGTGCAGGGCACCTGCCAGCAGGCCCCCACTCATGTCGCCCAGCACCCCCACCCCCCAGCAGTGCAGGGCACCTGCCAGCAGGCCCCCACTCATGTCCCACTCATGTCCCCTTGCACCCCCACCCCCCAGCAGTGCAGGGCACCTGCCAGCAGGCCCCCACTCATGTCCCACTCATGTCCCCCTCCACCCCCACCCCCCAGCACTGAGGGGCACCTGCCAGCAGGCCCCCACTCATGTCCCCCAGCACCCCCACCCCCCAGCACTGAGGGGCACCTGCCAGCAGGCCTCCACTCATGTCCCACACATGTCCCCCAGCACCAGCACCCCCCAGCAGTGCAGGGCACCTGCCAGCAGGCCCCCACTCATGTCCCATACATGTCCCCCAGCACCCCCACCCCCCAGCAGTGCAGGGCACCTGCAAGCAGGCCCCCACTCATGTCCCCCAGCACCTCCACACCCCAGCAGCGAGGGGCAACTGCCAGGAGGCCCCCACTCATGTCCCACACATGTTCCCCAGCACCCCCACCCCCCAGCAGTGCAGGGCACCTGCCAGCAGGCCCCCACTCATGTCCCCCAGCACCCCCAACCCCCAGCAATGCAGGGCACCTGCCAGCAGGCCCCCATTCATGTCCCCAGCACCCAAAGCCCCCAGCAGTACAGGGCACCTGCCAGCAGGCCCCCACTCATGTCCCCCAGCACCCCCACCCCCCAGCAGTCAGGGGCACCTGCCAGCAGGCCCCACTCATGTCCCACATATGTCCCCCGGCACCCCCACCCCCCAGCAGGGCACCTGCCAGCAGGCCCCCACTCATGTCCCACACATGTCCCCCAGCACCCCCACCCCCCAGCAGTGCAGGGCACCTTCCAGCAGGTCCCCACTCATGTCCCCCAGCACCCCCAGCCCCCAGCAGTGCAGGACACCTGCAAGCAGGCCCCACTCATGTCCCACTCATGTCCCCTTGCACCCCCACCCCCAGCAGTGCAGGGCACCTGCCAGCAAGCACCCACTCATGTCCCACTAATGTCCCCCTCCACCCCACCCCCCAGCACTGAGGGGCACCTGCCAGTAGGCCCCCACTCATGTCCCCAGCACCCCCACCCCCAGCACTGAGGGGCACCTGCCAGCATGCCCCCACTCATGTCCCCCAGCACCCCCACCCCCCAGCACTGAGGGGCACCTGCCAGCAGGCCCCCACTCATGTCCCACACATGTCCCCCAGCACCCCCACCCCCCAGCAGTGCAGGGCACCTGCCAGCAGGCCCCCACTCATGTCGCCCAGCACCCCCACCCCCCAGCAGTGCAGGGCACCTGCCAGCAGGCCCCCACTCATGTCCCACTCATGTCCCCTTGCACCTCCACCCCCCAGCAGTGCAGGGCACCTGCCAGCAGGCCCCCACTCATGTCCCACTCATGTCCCCCAGCACACGCACCCCCCAGCACTGAGGGGCACCTGCCAGCATGCCCCCACTCATGTCCCCCAGCACCCCCACCCCCCAGCACTGAGGGGCACCTGCCAGCAGGCCCCCACTCATGTCCCACACATGTCCCCCAGCACCCCCACCCCCCAGCAGTGCAGGGCACCTGCCAGCAGGCCCCCACTCATGTCGCCCAGCACCCCCACCCCCCAGCAGTGCAGGGCACCTGCCAGCAGGCCCCCACTCATGTCCCACTCATGTCCCCTTGCACCTCCACCCCCCAGCAGTGCAGGGCACCTGCCAGCAGGCCCCCACTCATGTCCCACTCATGTCCCCCAGCACACGCACCCCCCAGCAGTCAGGGGCACCTGCCAGGAGGCCCCCACTCATGTCCCATTCATGTCCCCCAGCACCCCCACCCCCCAGCAGTGCAGGGCACCTGCAAACCGGCCCCCACTCATGTCCCACCCATGTCCCCCAGCACACGCACCCCCCAGCAGTGCAGGGCACCTGCCAGCAGGCCCGCACTCATGTCCCCCAGAAACCCCACCCCCCAGCAGTCAGGGGCACCTGCCAGGAGGCCCCAACTCATGTCCCATACATGTCCCCCAGCACCCCCACCCCCCAGCAGTGCAGGGCACCTGCAAGCAGGCTCACACTCATGTCCCCCAGCACCCCCACCCCCCAGCAGTGAGGGGCACCTGCCAGGAGGCCCCCACTCATGTCCCACACATGTTCCCCAGCACCCCCACCCCCCAGCAGTGCAGGGCACCTGCCAGCAGGCCCCCACTCATGTCCCCCAGCACCCCCACCCCCCAGCAGTCAGGGGCACCTGCGAGCAGGCCCCCACTCATGTCCCACATATGTCCCCCGGCACCCCCACCCCCCAGCAGGGCAGGGCACCTGCCAGCAGGCCCCCACTCATGTCCCACAGATGTCCCCCAGCACCCCCACCCCCCAGCAGTGCAGGGCACCTGCCAGCAGGCCCCCACTCATGTCCCCCAGCACCCCCAGCCCCCAGCAGTGCAGGCCACCTGCAAGCAGGCCCCCACTCATGTCCCACTCATGTCCCCTTGCACCCCCACCCCCAGCAGTGCAGGGCATCTGCCAGCAAGACCCCACTCATGTCCCACTAATGTCCCCCTCCACCTCACCCCCCAGCACTGAGGGGCACCTGCCAGCAGGCCCCCACTCATGTCCACCAGCACCCCCACCCCCCAGCACTGAGGGGCACCTGCCAGCATGCCCCCACTCATGTCCCCCAGCACCCCCACCCCCCAGCACTGAGGGGCACCTGCCAGCAGGCCCCCACTCATGTCCCACACATGTCCCCCAGCACCCCCACTCCCCAGCAGTGCAGGGCACCTGCCAGCAGGCCCCCACTCATGTCGCCCAGCACCCCCACCCCCCAGCAGTGCAGGGCACCTGCCAGCAGGCCCCCGCTCATGTCCCACTCATGTCCCCTTGCACCCCCACCCCCCAGCAGTGCAGGGCACCTGCCAGCAGGCCCCCACTCATGTCCCACTCATGTCCCCCTCCACCCCCACCCCCCAGCACTGAGGGGCACCTGCCAGCAGGCCCCCACTCATGTCCCCCAGCACCCCCACCCCCCAGCACTGAGGGGCACCTGCCAGCAGGCCTCCACTCATGTCCCACACATGTCCCCCAGCACCAGCACCCCCCAGCAGTGCAGGGCACCTGCCAGCAGGCCCCCACTCATGTCCCATACATGTCCCCCAGCACCCCCACCCCCCAGCAGTGCAGGGCACCTGCAAGCAGGCCCCCACTCATGTCCCCCAGCACCCCCACACCCCAGCAGCGAGGGGCACCTGCCAGGAGGCCCCCACTCATGTCCCACACATGTTCCCCAGCACCCCCACCCCCCAGCAGTGCAGGGCACCTGCCAGCAGGCCCCCACTCATGTCCCCCAGCACCCCCAACCCCCAGCAATGCAGGGCACCTGCCAGCAGGCCCCCACTCATGTCCCCCAGCACCCACAACCCCCAGCAGTACAGGGCACCTGCCAGCAGGCCCCCACTCATGTCCCCCAGCACCCCCACCCCCCAGCAGTCAGGGGCACCTGCCAGCAGGCCCCACTCATGTCCCACATATGTCCCCCGGCACCCCCACCCCCCAGCAGGGCACCTGCCAACAGGCCCCCACTCATGTCCCACACATGTCCCCCAGCACCCCCACCCCCCAGCAGTGCAGGGCACCTGCCAGCAGGTCCCCACTCATGTCCCCCAGCACCCCCAGCCCCCAGCAGTGCAGGACACCTGCAAGCAGGCCCCACTCATGTCCCACTCATGTCCCCTTGCACCCCCACCCCCAGCAGTGCAGGGCACCTGCCAGCAAGCCCCCACTCATGTCCCACTAATGTCCCCCTCCACCCCACCCCCCAGCACTGAGGGGCACCTGCCAGTAGGCCCCCACTCATGTCCCCCAGCACCCCCACTTCCCAGCAGTGCAGGGCACCTGCCAGCAGGCCCCCACTCATGTCCCACTCATGTCCCCTTGCACCGCCACCCCCCAGCAGTGCAGGGCACCTGCCAGCAGGCCCCCTTTCATGTCCCCCAGCACCCCCAACCCCCAGCAGTGCAGGGCACCTGCCAGCAGGCCCCCACTCATGTCCCACACATGTCCCCCAGCACCCCCACCCCCAGCAGTGCAGGGTACCTTCCAGCAGGCCCCCACTCATGTCCCCCAGCACCCCCACCCCCCAGCAGTGCATGGCACCTGCCAGCAAGCCCCCACTCATGTCCCACTCATGTCCCCCTCCACCCCACCCCCCAGCACTGAGGGGCACCTGCCAGCAGGCCACCACTCATGTCCCCCAGCACCCCCACCCCCCAGCACCCCCACCCCCAGCACTGAGGGACAACTGCCAGAAGGCCCCCACTCATGACCCCCAGCACCCCCACCCCCCAGCAGTGCAGGGCACCTGCCAGCAGGCCCCCACTCATGTCCCACACATGTCCCCCAGCACCCCCACCCCCAGCAGTGCAGGGTACCTTCCAGCAGGCCCCCACTCATGTCCCCCAGCACCCCCACCCCCCAGCAGTGCATGGCACCTGCCAGCAAGCCCCCACTCATGTCCCACTCATGTCCCCCTCCACCCCACCCCCCAGCACTGAGGGGCACCTGCCAGCAGGCCACCACTCATGTCCCCCAGCACCCCCAACCCCCAGCACCCCCACCCCCAGCACTGAGGGACAACTGCCAGAAGGCCCCCACTCATGTCCCCCAGCACCCCCACCCCCGCGCACTGATGGGCACCTGCCAGCAGGCCCCCACTCATGTCCCACACATGTCGCCCAGCACCCCTACCCCCCAGCAGTGCAGGGCACCTGCCAGCAGGCCCCCACTCATGTCCCCCAGCACCCCCATCCCCCAGCAGTGCAGGGCACCTGCCAGCAGGCCCCCACTCATGTCCACTCATGTCCCCTTGCACCCCCACCCCCCAGCAGTGCAGGGCACCTGCCAGCAGGCCCCCACTCATGTCCCACTCATGTCCCCCTCCACCCCCACCCCCCAGCACTTAGGGGCACCTGCCAGCAGGCCCCCACTCATGTCCCCCAGCACCCCCACCCCCAGCACTGAGGGGCACCTGCCAGCAGGCCCCCACTCATGTCCCCCAGCACCCCCACCCCCCAGCAGTCAGAGGCACCTTCCAGCAGGCCCCCACTCATGTCCCACACATGTCCCCCAGCACCCCCACCCCCCAGCAGTGCGGGGCACCTGCCCGCAGGCCCCCACTCATGTCTCCCAGCAGCCCCACCCCCCAGCAGTACAGGGCACCTGCCAGCAGGCCACCACTCATGTCCCCCAGCACCCCCACCCCCCAGCAGTGCAGGGCACCTGCCAGCAGGCCCCCACTCATGTGCCACACATGTCCCCCAGCACCCCCACCCCCAGCAGTGCAGGGTACCTGCCAGCAGGCCCCCACTCATGTCCCCCAGCACCCCCACCCCCCAGTAGTGCAGGGCACCTGCCAGCAGGCCCCCACTCATGTCCCACACATGTCCCCCAGCACCCCCACCCCCCAGCAGTGCAGGGCACCTGCCATCAGGCCCCCATACATGTCCCCCAGCACCCCCAGCCCCCAGCAGTGCAGGGCACCTGCCAGCAGGCCCCCACCCATGTCCCACTCATGTCCCCTTGCACCCCCAGCAGTGCAGGACACCTGCCAGCAAGCCCCCACTCATGTCCCACTAATGTCCCCCTCCACCCCACCCCCCAGCCCTGAGGGGCACCTGCCAGCAGGCCCCCACTCATGTCCCCCAGCACCCCCACCCCCCAGCACTGAGGGGCACCTGCCAGCAGGCCCCCACTCATGTCCCCCAGCACCCCCACCCCCCAGCACTGAGGGGCACCTGCCAGCAGGCCCCCACTCATGTCCCACACATGTCCCCCAGCACCCCCACCCCCCAGCAGTGCAGGGCACCTGCCAGCAGGCCCCCACTCATGTCGCCCAGCACCCCCACCCCCCAGCAGTGCAGGGCACCTGCCAGCAGGCCCCCACTCATGTCCCACTCATGTCCCCTTGCACCCCCACCCCCCAGCAGTGCAGGGCACCTGCCAGCAGGCCCCCACTCATGTCCCACTCATGTCCCCCTCCACCCCCACCCCCCAGCACTGAGGGGCACCTGCCAGCAGGCCCCCACTCATGTCCCCCAGCACCCCCACCCCCCAGCACTGAGGGGCACCTGCCAGCAGGCCTCCACTCATGTCCCACACATGTCCCCCAGCACCAGCACCCCCCAGCAGTGCAGGGCACCTGCCAGCAGGCCCCCACTCATGTCCCATACATGTCCCCCAGCACCCCCACCCCCCAGCAGTGCAGGGCACCTGCAAGCAGGCCCCCACTCATGTCCCCCAGCACCCCCACACCCCAGCAGCGAGGGGCACCTGCCAGGAGGCCCCCACTCATGTCCCACACATGTTCCCCAGCACCCCCACCCCCAGCAGTGCAGGGCACCTGCCAGCAGGCCCCCACTCATGTCCCCCAGCACCCCCAACCCCCAGCAATGCAGGGCACCTGCCAGCAGGCCCCCACTCATGTCCCCCAGCACCCACAACCCCCAGCAGTACAGGGCACCTGCCAGCAGGCCCCCACTCATGTCCCCCAGCACCCCCACCCCCCAGCAGTCAGGGGCACCTGCCAGCAGGCCCCACTCATGTCCCACATATGTCCCCCGGCACCCCCACCCCCCAGCAGTGCATGGCACCTGCCAGCAAGCCCCCACTCATGTCCCACTCATGTCCCCCTCCACCCCACCCCCCAGCACTGAGGGGCACCTGCCAGCAGGCCACCACTCATGTCCCCCAGCACCCCCAACCCCCAGCACCCCCACCCCCAGCACTGAGGGACAACTGCCAGAAGGCCCCCACTCATGTCCCCCAGCACCCCCACCCCCGCGCACTGATGGGCACCTGCCAGCAGGCCCCCACTCATGTCCCACACATGTCGCCCAGCACCCCTACCCCCCAGCAGTGCAGGGCACCTGCCAGCAGGCCCCCACTCATGTCCCCCAGCACCCCCATCCCCCAGCAGTGCAGGGCACCTGCCAGCAGGCCCCCACTCATGTCCACTCATGTCCCCTTGCACCCCCACCCCCCAGCAGTGCAGGGCACCTGCCAGCAGGCCCCCACTCATGTCCCACTCATGTCCCCCTCCACCCCCACCCCCCAGCACTTAGGGGCACCTGCCAGCAGGCCCCCACTCATGTCCCCCAGCACCCCCACCCCCAGCACTGAGGGGCACCTGCCAGCAGGCCCCCACTCATGTCCCCCAGCACCCCCACCCCCCAGCAGTCAGAGGCACCTTCCAGCAGGCCCCCACTCATGTCCCACACATGTCCCCCAGCACCCCCACCCCCCAGCAGTGCGGGGCACCTGCCCGCAGGCCCCCACTCATGTCTCCCAGCAGCCCCACCCCCCAGCAGTACAGGGTACCTGCCAGCAGGCCACCACTCATGTCCCCCAGCACCCCCACCCCCCAGCAGTGCAGGGCACCTGCCAGCAGGCCCCCACTCATGTGCCACACATGTCCCCCAGCACCCCCACCCCCAGCAGTGCAGGGTACCTGCCAGCAGGCCCCCACTCATGTCCCCCAGCACCCCCACCCCCCAGTAGTGCAGGGCACCTGCCAGCAGGCCCCCACTCATGTCCCACACATGTCCCCCAGCACCCCCACCCCCCAGCAGTGCAGGGCACCTGCCATCAGGCCCCCATACATGTCCCCCAGCACCCCCAGCCCCCAGCAGTGCAGGGCACCTGCCAGCAGGCCCCCACCCATGTCCCACTCATGTCCCCTTGCACCCCCAGCAGTGCAGGACACCTGCCAGCAAGCCCCCACTCATGTCCCACTAATGTCCCCCTCCACCCCACCCCCCAGCCCTGAGGGGCACCTGCCAGCAGGCCCCCACTCATGTCCCCCAGCACCCCCACCCCCCAGCACTGAGGGGCACCTGCCAGCAGGCCCCCACTCATGTCCCCCAGCACCCCCACCCCCCAGCACTGAGGGGCACCTGCCAGCAGGCCCCCACTCATGTCCCACACATGTCCCCCAGCACCCCCACCCCCCAGCAGTGCAGGGCACCTGCCAGCAGGCCCCCACTCATGTCGCCCAGCACCCCCACCCCCCAGCAGTGCAGGGCACCTGCCAGCAGGCCCCCACTCATGTCCCACTCATGTCCCCTTGCACCCCCACCCCCCAGCAGTGCAGGGCACCTGCCAGCAGGCCCCCACTCATGTCCCACTCATGTCCCCCTCCACCCCCACCCCCCAGCACTGAGGGGCACCTGCCAGCAGGCCCCCACTCATGTCCCCCAGCACCCCCACCCCCCAGCACTGAGGGGCACCTGCCAGCAGGCCTCCACTCATGTCCCACACATGTCCCCCAGCACCAGCACCCCCCAGCAGTGCAGGGCACCTGCCAGCAGGCCCCCACTCATGTCCCATACATGTCCCCCAGCACCCCCACCCCCCAGCAGTGCAGGGCACCTGCAAGCAGGCCCCCACTCATGTCCCCCAGCACCCCCACACCCCAGCAGCGAGGGGCACCTGCCAGGAGGCCCCCACTCATGTCCCACACATGTTCCCCAGCACCCCCACCCCCAGCAGTGCAGGGCACCTGCCAGCAGGCCCCCACTCATGTCCCCCAGCACCCCCAACCCCCAGCAATGCAGGGCACCTGCCAGCAGGCCCCCACTCATGTCCCCCAGCACCCACAACCCCCAGCAGTACAGGGCACCTGCCAGCAGGCCCCCACTCATGTCCCCCAGCACCCCCACCCCCCAGCAGTCAGGGGCACCTGCCAGCAGGCCCCACTCATGTCCCACATATGTCCCCCGGCACCCCCACCCCCCAGCAGGGCACCTGCCAGCAGGCCCCCACTCATGTCCCACACATGTCCCCCAGCACCCCCACCCCCCAGCAGTGCAGGGCACCTGCCAGCAGGTCCCCACTCATGTCCCCAAGCACCCCCAGCAGTGCAGGACACCTGCAAGCAGGCCCCACTCATGTCCCACTCATGTCCCCTTGCACCCCCACCCCCAGCAGTGCAGGGCACCTGCCAGCAAGCCCCCACTCATGTCCCACTAATGTCCCCCTCCACCCCACCCCCCAGCACTGAGGGGCACCTGCCAGTAGGCCCCCACTCATGTCCCCAGCACCCCCACCCCCAGTACTGAGGGGCACCTGCCAGCATGCCCCCACTCATGTCCCCCAGCACCCCCACCCCCCAGCACTGAGGGGCACCTGCCAGCAGGCCCCCACTCATGTCCCACACATGTCCCCCAGCACCCCCACCCCCCAGCAGTGCAGGGCACCTGCCAGCAGGCCCCCACTCATGTCGCCCAGCACCCCCACCCCCCAGCAGTGCAGGGCACCTGCCAGCAGGCCCCCACTCATGTCCCACTCATGTCCCCTTGCACCTCCACCCCCCAGCAGTGCAGGGCACCTGCCAGCAGGCCCCCACTCATGTCCCACTCATGTCCCCCAGCACACGCACCCCCCAGCAGTGCAGGGCACCTGCCTGCAGGCCCCCACTCATGTCCCCCAGAACCCCCACCCCCCAGCAGTCAGGGGCACCTGCCAGGAGGCCCCCACTCATGTCCCATACATGTCCCCCAGCACCCCCACCCCCCAGCAGTGCAGGGCACCTGCAAACAGGCCCCCACTCATGTCCCACCCATGTCCCCCAGCACACGCACCCCCCAGCAGTGCAGGGCACCTGCCAGCAGGCCCGCACTCATGTCCCCCAGAAACCCCACCCACCAGCAGTCAGGGGCACCTGCCAGGAGGCCCCCACTCATGTCCCATACATGTCCCCCAGCACCCCCACCCCCCAGCAGTGCAGGGCACCTGCAAGCAGGCTCACACTCATGTCCCCCAGCACCCCCACCCCCCAGCAGTGAGGGGCACCTGCCAGGAGGCCCCCACTCATGTCCCACACATGTTCCCCAGCACCCCCACCCCCCAGCAGTGCAGGGCACCTGCCAGCAGGCCCCCACTCATGTCCCCCAGCACCCCCACCCCCCAGCAGTCAGGGGCACCTGCGAGCAGGCCCCCACTCATGTCCCACATATGTCCCCCGGCACCCCCACCCCCCAGCAGGGCAGGGCACCTGCCAGCAGTCCCCCCTCATGTCACACAGATGTCCCCCAGCACCCCCACCTCCCAGCAGTGCAGGGCACCTGCCAGCAGGCCCCCACTCATGTCCCCCAGCACCCCCAGCCCCCAGCAGTGCAGGCCACCTGCAAGCAGGCCCCCACTCATGTCTCACTCATGTCCCCTTGCACCCCCACCCCCAGCAGTGCAGGGCATCTGCCAGCAAGACCCCACTCATGTCCCACTAATGTCCCCCTCCACCTAACCCCCCAGCACTGAGGGGCACCTGCCAGCAGGCCCCCACTCATGTCCACCAGCACCCCCACCCCCCAGCACTGAGGGGCACCTGCCAGCATGCCCCCACTCATGTCCCCCAGCACCCCCACCCCCAGCACTGAGGGGCACCTGCCAGCAGGCCCCCACTCATGTCCCACACATGTCCCCCAGCGCCCCCACTCCCCAGCACTGCAGGGCACCTGCCAGCAGGCCCCCACTCATGTCGCCCAGCACCCCCACCCCCCAGCAGTGCAGGGCACCTGCCAGCAGGCCCCCACTCATGTCCCACTCATGTCCCCTTGCACCCCCACCCCCCAGCAGTGCAGGGCACCTGCCAGCAGGCCCCCACTCATGTCCCACTCATGTCCCCCTCCACCCCCACCCCCCAGCACTGAGGGGCACCTGCCAGCAGGCCCCCACTCATGTCCCCCAGCACCCCCACCCCCCAGCACTGAGGGGCACCTGCCAGCAGGCCTCCACTCATGTCCCACACATGTCCCCCAGCACCAGCACCCCCCAGCAGTGCAGGGCACCTGCCAGCAGGCCCCCACTCATGTCCCATACATGTCCCCCAGCACCCCCACCCCCCAGCAGTGCAGGGCAACTGCAAGCAGGCCCCCACTCATGTCCCCCAGCACCCCCACACCCCAGCAGCGAGGGGCACCTGCCAGGAGGCCCCCACTCATGTCCCACACATGTTCCCCAGCACCCCCACCCCCCAGCAGTGCAGGGCACCTGCCAGCAGGCCCCCACTCATGTCCCCCAGCACCCCCAACCCCCAGCAATGCAGGGCACCTGCCAGCAGGCCCCCACTCATGTCCCCCAGCACCCACAACCCCCAGCAGTACAGGGCACCTGCCAGCAGGCCCCCACTCATGTCCCCCAGCACCCCCACCCCCCAGCAGTCAGGGGCACCTGCCAGCAGGCCCCACTCATGTCCCACATATGTCCCCCGGCACCCCCACCCCCCAGCAGGGCACCTGCCAGCAGGCCCCCACTCATGTCCCACACATGTCCCCCAGCACCCCCACCCCCCAGCAGTGCAGGGCACCTGCCAGCAGGTCCCCACTCATGTCCCCCAGCACCCCCAGCCCCCAGCAGTGCAGGACACCTGCAAGCAGGCCCCACTCATGTCCCACTCATGTCCCCTTGCACCCCCACCCCCAGCAGTGCAGGGCACCTGCCAGCAAGCCCCCACTCATGTCCCACTAATGTCCCCCTCCACCCCACCCCCCAGCACTGAGGGGCACCTGCCAGTAGGCCCCCACTCATGTCCCCAGCACCCCCACCCCCAGCACTGAGGGGCACCTGCCAGCATGCCCCCACTCATGTCCCCCAGCACCCCCACCCCCCAGCACTGAGGGGCACCTGCCAGCAGGCCCCCACTCATGTCCCACACATGTCCCCCAGCACCCCCACCCCCCAGCAGTGCAGGGCACCTGCCAGCAGGCCCCCACTCATGTCCCACTCATGTCCCCTTGCACCTCCACCCTCCAGCAGTGCAGGGCACCTGCCAGCAGGCCCCCACTCATGTCCCACTCATGTCCCCCAGCACACGCACCCCCCAGCAGTGCAGGGCACCTGCCTGCAGGCCCCCACTCATGTCCCCCAGAACCCCCACCCCCCAGCAGTCAGGGGCACCTGCCAGGAGGCCCCCACTCATGTCCCATACATGTCCCCCAGCACCCCCACCCCCCAGCAGTGCAGGGCACCTGCAAACAGGCCCCCACTCATGTCCCACCCATGTCCCCCAGCACACGCACCCCCCAGCAGTGCAGGGCACCTGCCAGCAGGCCCGCACTCATGTCCCCCAGAAACCCCACCCCCAGCAGTCAGGGGCACCTGCCAGGAGGCCCCCACTCATGTCCCATACATGTCCCCCAGCACCCCCACCCCCCAGCAGTGCAGGGCACCTGCAAGCAGGCTCACACTCATGTCCCCCAGCACCCCCACCCCCCAGCAGTGAGGGGCACCTGCCAGGAGGCCCCCACTCATGTCCCACACATGTTCCCCAGCACCCCCACCCCCCAGCAGTGCAGGGCACCTGCCAGCAGGCCCCCACTCATGTCCCCCAGCACCCCCACCCCCCAGCAGTCAGGGGCACCTGCGAGCAGGCCCCCACTCATGTCCCACATATGTCCCCCGGCACCCCCACCCCCCAGCAGGGCAGGGCACCTGCCAGCAGGCCCCCACTCATGTCCCACAGATGTCCCCCAGCACCCCCACCCCCCAGCAGTGCAGGGCACCTGCCAGCAGGCCCCCACTCATGTCCCCCAGCACCCCCAGCCCCCAGCAGTGCAGGCCACCTGCAAGCAGGCCCCCACTCATGTCCCACTCATGTCCCCTTGCACCCCCACCCCCAGCAGTGCAGGGCATCTGCCAGCAAGACCCCACTCATGTCCCACTAATGTCCCCCTCCACCTCACCCCCCAGCACTGAGGGGCACCTGCCAGCAGGCCCCCACTCATGTCCACCAGCACCCCCACCCCCCAGCACTGAGGGGCACCTGCCAGCAGGCCCCCACTCATGTCCCACACATGTCCCCCAGCACCCCCACTCCCCAGCAGTGCAGGGCACCTGCCAGCAGGCCCCCACTCATGTCGCCCAGCACCCCCACCCCCCAGCAGTGCAGGGCACCTGCCAGCAGGCCCCCACTCATGTCCCACTCATGTCCCCTTGCACCCCCACCCCCCAGCAGTGCAGGGCACCTGCCAGCAGGCCCCCACACATGTCCCACTCATGTCCCCCTCCACCCTCACCCCCCAGCACTGAGGGGCACCTGCCAGCAGGCCCCCACTCATGTCCCCCAGCACCCCCACCCCCCAGCACTGAGGGGCACCTGCCAGCAGGCCCCCACACATGTCCCACAAATGTCCCCCAGCACCCGCACCCCCCAGCAGTGCAGGGCACCTGCCAGCAGGCCCCCACTCATGTCCCCCAGAACCCCCACCCCCCAGCAGTCAGGGGCACCTGCCAGGAGGCCCCCACTCATGTCCCATATATGTCCCCCAGCACCCCCACCCCACAGCAGTGCAGGGCACCTGAAAGCAGGCCCCCACTCATGTCCCCCAGCACCCCCACCCCCCAGCAGTGAGGGGCACCTGCCAGGAGTCCCCCACTCATGTCCCACACATGTTCCCCAGCACCCCCACCCCCCAGCAGTGCAGGGCACCTGCCAGCAGGCCCCCACTGATGTCCTCCAGCACCCCCACCCCCCAGCAGTACAGGGCACCTGCCAGCAGGCCCCCACTCATGTCCCCCAGCACCCCCACCCCCAGCAGTCAGGGGCACCTGCCAGCAGGCCCCCACTCATGTCCCACACATGTCCCCCAGCACCCCCACCCCCAGCAATGCAGGGCACCTGCCAGCAGGCCCCCACTCATGTCCCCCAGCACCCACACCCCCCAGCAGTGCAGGACACCTGCCAGCAGGCCCCCACTCATGTCCCCCAGCACCCCCACCCACCAGCAGTCAGGGGCACCTGCCAGCAGGCCCCCACTCATGTCCCACATATGTCCCCTGGCACCCCCAGCAGGGCAGGGCACCTGCCAGCAGGCCTCTACTCATGTCCCCAGCACCCCCACCCTCCAACAGTGCAGGGTTTCTGCCAGCAGGCCCCCACTCATGTCCCCCAGAACCCCCACCCCCCAGCAGTCAGGAGCACTTGCCAGCAGGCCCCCACTCATGTCCCCAGCACTCCCACCCCCCAGTAGTGCAGGGCACCTGCCAGCAGGCCCCCACTCATGTCCCACTCATGTCCCCTTGCACCCCCACCCCCCAGCAGTGCAGAGCACCTGCCAGCAGGCCCTCACTCATATCCCGTACCACCCCCACCCCTCAGCAGTGCAGGGCACCTACCAGCAGGCCCCCACTCATGTCCCACACATGCCCCCCAGCACCCCCACCCCCAGCAGTGCAGGGCACCTGCAAGCAGGACCCCACTCATGTCCCCCAGCACCCCCACCCCCCAGCAGTTCAGGGCACCTGCCAGCAGGCCCCCACTCATGTCCCACACATGTCCCCCAGCACCCCCACCCCACAGCAGTGCAGGGCACCTGCCAGCAGGCCCCCACTCATGTCCCACTCATGTCCCCTTGCACCCCCACCCCCAGCAGTGCAGGGCACCTGCCAGCAGGCCCCCACTCATGTCCCACACATGTACCCCAACACCCCCACCCCCAGCAGTCAGGGGCACCTTCCAGCAGGCCCTCACTCATGTCCCCCAGCACCCCCACCCCCAGCAGTGCAGGGCACCTGCCAGCAGGCCCCTACTCATGTCCCCCAGCACCCCCACCCCCCAGCAGTCAGGGGCACCTGCCAGCAGGCCCCCGCTCATGTCCCACTCATGTCCCCTTGCACCCCCACCCCCCAGCAGTGCAGGGCACCTGCCAGCAGGCCCCCACTCATGTCCCCCAGCACACCCACCCCCAGCAGTGCAGGGCACCTGCCAGCAGGCCCCCACTCATGTCCCACACATGTCCCCCAGCACCCCTACCCCCCAGCAGTGCAGGGCACCTGCCAGCAGGCCCCCACTCATGTCCCACTCATGTCCCCTTGCACCCACATCCCCCAGCAGTGCAGGGCACCTGCCAGCAGACCCCCACTCATGTCCCACTCATGTCCCCCTCCACCACCAGCCCCCAGCACTGAGGGGCACCTGCCAGCAGGCCCCCACTCATGTCCCCCATCACCCCCACCCCCCAGCACTGAGGGGCACCAGCCAGCAGGCCCCCACTCATGTCTTACACATGTCCCCCAGCACCCCCAACCCCCAACAGTCAGGGGCACCTGCCAGCAGGCCCCCATTCTTGTCCCCCAGCACCCCCACTTCCCAGCAGTGCAGGGCACCTGCCAGCAGGCCCCCACTCATGTCCCACTCATGTCCCCTTGCACCCCCACCCCCCAGCAGTGCAGGGCACCTGCCAGCAGGCCCCCACTCATGTCCCGTTCATGTCCCCCAGCACCCCCACCCCCCAGAAGTGCAGGGCACCTGCCAGCAGGCCCCCACTCATGTCCAACACATGTCCCCCAGCACCCCCACCCCCAGCAGTGCAGGGTACCTGCCAGCAGGCCCCCACTCATGTCCCCCAGCACCCCCAGCCCCCAGCAGTGCAGGGCACCTGCCAGTAGGCCCCCACTCATGTCCCACTCATGTCCCCTTGCACCCCCACCCCCAGCAGTGCAGGGCACCTGCCAGCAAGCCCCCACTCATGTCCCACTCATGTCCCCCTCCACCCCACCCCCCAGCACTGAGGGACACCTGCCAGCAGGCCCCCACTCATGTCCCACACATGTCCCCCAGCACCTCCACCCCCCAGCAGTGCAGGGCACCTGCCAGCAGGCCCCCACTCATGTTCCCCAGCACCCCCACCCCCCAGCACTGAGGGGCACCTGCCAGCAGGCCCCCACACATGTCCCACACATGTCCCCCAGCACCCCCACCCCCCAGCAGTGAGGGGCACCTGCCAGGAGGCCCCCACTCATGTCCCACACATGTTCCCCAGCACCCCCACCCCCCAGCAGTGCAGGGCACCTGCCAGCAGGCCCCCACTCATGTCCCCCAGCACCCCCACCCCCCAGCAGTCAGGGGCACCTGCGAGCAGGCCCCCACTCATGTCCCACATATGTCCCCCGGCACCCCCACCCCCCAGCAGGGCAGGGCACCTGCCAGCAGTCCCCCCTCATGTCACACAGATGTCCCCCAGCACCCCCACCTCCCAGCAGTGCAGGGCACCTGCCAGCAGGCCCCCACTCATGTCCCCCAGCACCCCCAGCCCCCAGCAGTGCAGGCCACCTGCAAGCAGGCCCCCACTCATGTCTCACTCATGTCCCCTTGCACCCCCACCCCCAGCAGTGCAGGGCATCTGCCAGCAAGACCCCACTCATGTCCCACTAATGTCCCCCTCCACCTAACCCCCCAGCACTGAGGGGCACCTGCCAGCAGGCCCCCACTCATGTCCACCAGCACCCCCACCCCCCAGCACTGAGGGGCACCTGCCAGCATGCCCCCACTCATGTCCCCCAGCACCCCCACCCCCAGCACTGAGGGGCACCTGCCAGCAGGCCCCCACTCATGTCCCACACATGTCCCCCAGCGCCCCCACTCCCCAGCACTGCAGGGCACCTGCCAGCAGGCCCCCACTCATGTCGCCCAGCACCCCCACCCCCCAGCAGTGCAGGGCACCTGCCAGCAGGCCCCCACTCATGTCCCACTCATGTCCCCTTGCACCCCCACCCCCCAGCAGTGCAGGGCACCTGCCAGCAGGCCCCCACTCATGTCCCACTCATGTCCCCCTCCACCCCCACCCCCCAGCACTGAGGGGCACCTGCCAGCAGGCCCCCACTCATGTCCCCCAGCACCCCCACCCCCCAGCACTGAGGGGCACCTGCCAGCAGGCCTCCACTCATGTCCCACACATGTCCCCCAGCACCAGCACCCCCCAGCAGTGCAGGGCACCTGCCAGCAGGCCCCCACTCATGTCCCATACATGTCCCCCAGCACCCCCACCCCCCAGCAGTGCAGGGCAACTGCAAGCAGGCCCCCACTCATGTCCCCCAGCACCCCCACACCCCAGCAGCGAGGGGCACCTGCCAGGAGGCCCCCACTCATGTCCCACACATGTTCCCCAGCACCCCCACCCCCCAGCAGTGCAGGGCACCTGCCAGCAGGCCCCCACTCATGTCCCCCAGCACCCCCAACCCCCAGCAATGCAGGGCACCTGCCAGCAGGCCCCCACTCATGTCCCCCAGCACCCACAACCCCCAGCAGTACAGGGCACCTGCCAGCAGGCCCCCACTCATGTCCCCCAGCACCCCCACCCCCCAGCAGTCAGGGGCACCTGCCAGCAGGCCCCACTCATGTCCCACATATGTCCCCCGGCACCCCCACCCCCCAGCAGGGCACCTGCCAGCAGGCCCCCACTCATGTCCCACACATGTCCCCCAGCACCCCCACCCCCCAGCAGTGCAGGGCACCTGCCAGCAGGTCCCCACTCATGTCCCCCAGCACCCCCAGCCCCCAGCAGTGCAGGACACCTGCAAGCAGGCCCCACTCATGTCCCACTCATGTCCCCTTGCACCCCCACCCCCAGCAGTGCAGGGCACCTGCCAGCAAGCCCCCACTCATGTCCCACTAATGTCCCCCTCCACCCCACCCCCCAGCACTGAGGGGCACCTGCCAGTAGGCCCCCACTCATGTCCCCAGCACCCCCACCCCCAGCACTGAGGGGCACCTGCCAGCATGCCCCCACTCATGTCCCCCAGCACCCCCACCCCCCAGCACTGAGGGGCACCTGCCAGCAGGCCCCCACTCATGTCCCACACATGTCCCCCAGCACCCCCACCCCCCAGCAGTGCAGGGCACCTGCCAGCAGGCCCCCACTCATGTCCCACTCATGTCCCCTTGCACCTCCACCCTCCAGCAGTGCAGGGCACCTGCCAGCAGGCCCCCACTCATGTCCCACTCATGTCCCCCAGCACACGCACCCCCCAGCAGTGCAGGGCACCTGCCTGCAGGCCCCCACTCATGTCCCCCAGAACCCCCACCCCCCAGCAGTCAGGGGCACCTGCCAGGAGGCCCCCACTCATGTCCCATACATGTCCCCCAGCACCCCCACCCCCCAGCAGTGCAGGGCACCTGCAAACAGGCCCCCACTCATGTCCCACCCATGTCCCCCAGCACACGCACCCCCCAGCAGTGCAGGGCACCTGCCAGCAGGCCCGCACTCATGTCCCCCAGAAACCCCACCCCCAGCAGTCAGGGGCACCTGCCAGGAGGCCCCCACTCATGTCCCATACATGTCCCCCAGCACCCCCACCCCCCAGCAGTGCAGGGCACCTGCAAGCAGGCTCACACTCATGTCCCCCAGCACCCCCACCCCCCAGCAGTGAGGGGCACCTGCCAGGAGGCCCCCACTCATGTCCCACACATGTTCCCCAGCACCCCCACCCCCCAGCAGTGCAGGGCACCTGCCAGCAGGCCCCCACTCATGTCCCCCAGCACCCCCACCCCCCAGCAGTCAGGGGCACCTGCGAGCAGGCCCCCACTCATGTCCCACATATGTCCCCCGGCACCCCCACCCCCCAGCAGGGCAGGGCACCTGCCAGCAGGCCCCCACTCATGTCCCACAGATGTCCCCCAGCACCCCCACCCCCCAGCAGTGCAGGGCACCTGCCAGCAGGCCCCCACTCATGTCCCCCAGCACCCCCAGCCCCCAGCAGTGCAGGCCACCTGCAAGCAGGCCCCCACTCATGTCCCACTCATGTCCCCTTGCACCCCCACCCCCAGCAGTGCAGGGCATCTGCCAGCAAGACCCCACTCATGTCCCACTAATGTCCCCCTCCACCTCACCCCCCAGCACTGAGGGGCACCTGCCAGCAGGCCCCCACTCATGTCCACCAGCACCCCCACCCCCCAGCACTGAGGGGCACCTGCCAGCAGGCCCCCACTCATGTCCCACACATGTCCCCCAGCACCCCCACTCCCCAGCAGTGCAGGGCACCTGCCAGCAGGCCCCCACTCATGTCGCCCAGCACCCCCACCCCCCAGCAGTGCAGGGCACCTGCCAGCAGGCCCCCACTCATGTCCCACTCATGTCCCCTTGCACCCCCACCCCCCAGCAGTGCAGGGCACCTGCCAGCAGGCCCCCACACATGTCCCACTCATGTCCCCCTCCACCCTCACCCCCCAGCACTGAGGGGCACCTGCCAGCAGGCCCCCACTCATGTCCCCCAGCACCCCCACCCCCCAGCACTGAGGGGCACCTGCCAGCAGGCCCCCACACATGTCCCACAAATGTCCCCCAGCACCCGCACCCCCCAGCAGTGCAGGGCACCTGCCAGCAGGCCCCCACTCATGTCCCCCAGAACCCCCACCCCCCAGCAGTCAGGGGCACCTGCCAGGAGGCCCCCACTCATGTCCCATATATGTCCCCCAGCACCCCCACCCCACAGCAGTGCAGGGCACCTGAAAGCAGGCCCCCACTCATGTCCCCCAGCACCCCCACCCCCCAGCAGTGAGGGGCACCTGCCAGGAGTCCCCCACTCATGTCCCACACATGTTCCCCAGCACCCCCACCCCCCAGCAGTGCAGGGCACCTGCCAGCAGGCCCCCACTGATGTCCTCCAGCACCCCCACCCCCCAGCAGTACAGGGCACCTGCCAGCAGGCCCCCACTCATGTCCCCCAGCACCCCCACCCCCAGCAGTCAGGGGCACCTGCCAGCAGGCCCCCACTCATGTCCCACACATGTCCCCCAGCACCCCCACCCCCAGCAATGCAGGGCACCTGCCAGCAGGCCCCCACTCATGTCCCCCAGCACCCACACCCCCCAGCAGTGCAGGACACCTGCCAGCAGGCCCCCACTCATGTCCCCCAGCACCCCCACCCACCAGCAGTCAGGGGCACCTGCCAGCAGGCCCCCACTCATGTCCCACATATGTCCCCTGGCACCCCCAGCAGGGCAGGGCACCTGCCAGCAGGCCTCTACTCATGTCCCCAGCACCCCCACCCTCCAACAGTGCAGGGTTTCTGCCAGCAGGCCCCCACTCATGTCCCCCAGAACCCCCACCCCCCAGCAGTCAGGAGCACTTGCCAGCAGGCCCCCACTCATGTCCCCAGCACTCCCACCCCCCAGTAGTGCAGGGCACCTGCCAGCAGGCCCCCACTCATGTCCCACTCATGTCCCCTTGCACCCCCACCCCCCAGCAGTGCAGAGCACCTGCCAGCAGGCCCCCACTCATATCCCGTACCACCCCCACCCCTCAGCAGTGCAGGGCACCTACCAGCAGGCCCCCACTCATGTCCCACACATGCCCCCCAGCACCCCCACCCCCAGCAGTGCAGGGCACCTGCAAGCAGGACCCCACTCATGTCCCCCAGCACCCCCACCCCCCAGCAGTTCAGGGCACCTGCCAGCAGGCCCCCACTCATGTCCCACACATGTCCCCCAGCACCCCCACCCCACAGCAGTGCAGGGCACCTGCCAGCAGGCCCCCACTCATGTCCCACTCATGTCCCCTTGCACCCCCACCCCCAGCAGTGCAGGGCACCTGCCAGCAGGCCCCCACTCATGTCCCACACATGTACCCCAACACCCCCACCCCCAGCAGTCAGGGGCACCTTCCAGCAGGCCCTCACTCATGTCCCCCAGCACCCCCACCCCCAGCAGTGCAGGGCACCTGCCAGCAGGCCCCTACTCATGTCCCCCAGCACCCCCACCCCCCAGCAGTCAGGGGCACCTGCCAGCAGGCCCCCGCTCATGTCCCACTCATGTCCCCTTGCACCCCCACCCCCCAGCAGTGCAGGGCACCTGCCAGCAGGCCCCCACTCATGTCCCCCAGCACACCCACCCCCAGCAGTGCAGGGCACCTGCCAGCAGGCCCCCACTCATGTCCCACACATGTCCCCCAGCACCCCTACCCCCCAGCAGTGCAGGGCACCTGCCAGCAGGCCCCCACTCATGTCCCACTCATGTCCCCTTGCACCCACATCCCCCAGCAGTGCAGGGCACCTGCCAGCAGACCCCCACTCATGTCCCACTCATGTCCCCCTCCACCACCAGCCCCCAGCACTGAGGGGCACCTGCCAGCAGGCCCCCACTCATGTCCCCCATCACCCCCACCCCCCAGCACTGAGGGGCACCAGCCAGCAGGCCCCCACTCATGTCTTACACATGTCCCCCAGCACCCCCAACCCCCAACAGTCAGGGGCACCTGCCAGCAGGCCCCCATTCTTGTCCCCCAGCACCCCCACTTCCCAGCAGTGCAGGGCACCTGCCAGCAGGCCCCCACTCATGTCCCACTCATGTCCCCTTGCACCCCCACCCCCCAGCAGTGCAGGGCACCTGCCAGCAGGCCCCCACTCATGTCCCGTTCATGTCCCCCAGCACCCCCACCCCCCAGAAGTGCAGGGCACCTGCCAGCAGGCCCCCACTCATGTCCAACACATGTCCCCCAGCACCCCCACCCCCAGCAGTGCAGGGTACCTGCCAGCAGGCCCCCACTCATGTCCCCCAGCACCCCCAGCCCCCAGCAGTGCAGGGCACCTGCCAGTAGGCCCCCACTCATGTCCCACTCATGTCCCCTTGCACCCCCACCCCCAGCAGTGCAGGGCACCTGCCAGCAAGCCCCCACTCATGTCCCACTCATGTCCCCCTCCACCCCACCCCCCAGCACTGAGGGACACCTGCCAGCAGGCCCCCACTCATGTCCCACACATGTCCCCCAGCACCTCCACCCCCCAGCAGTGCAGGGCACCTGCCAGCAGGCCCCCACTCATGTTCCCCAGCACCCCCACCCCCCAGCACTGAGGGGCACCTGCCAGCAGGCCCCCACACATGTCCCACACATGTCCCCCAGCACCCCCACCCCCCAGCAGTGCAGGGCACCTGCCAGCAGGCCCCCACTCATGTCCCCTTGCACCCCCACCCCCAGCAGTGCAGGGCACCTGCCAGCAAGCCCCCACTCATGTCCCACTCATGTCCCCCTCCACCCCATCCCCCAGCACTGAGGGGCACCTGCCAGCAGGCCCCCACTCATGTCCCCCAGCACCCTCACCCCCCAGCACTGAGGGGCACCTGCCAGCAGGCCCCCACTCATGTCCCCCAGCACCCTCACCCCCCAGCACTGAGGGGCACCTGCCAGCAGGCCCCCACTCATGTCCCACACATGTCCCCCAGCACCCCCACCCCCCAGCAGTGCAGGGCACCTGCCAGCAGGCCCCCACTCATGTCCCCCAGCACCCCCACCCCCCAGCAGTGCAGGGCACCTGCCAGCAGGCCCCCACTCATGTCCCACTCATGTCCCCTTGCACCCCCACCCCCCAGCAGTGCAGGGCACCTGCCAGCAGGCCCCCACTCATGTCCCCCTCCACCCCCATCCCCCAGCACCGAGGGGCACCTGCCAGCAGGCCCCCACTCATGTCCCCCAGCACCCCCACCCCCCAGCACTGAGGGGCACCTGCCAGTAGGCCCCCACTCATGTCCCACACATGTCCCCCAGCACCCCCACCCCCCAGCAGTTCAGGGCACCTGCCAGCAGACCCCCACTCATGTCCCCCAGCACCCTCACCCCCCAGCAGTCAGGGGCACCTTCCAGCAGGCCCCCACTCATGTCCCACACATGTCCCCCAGCACCCCCAACCCCAGCAGTGCAGGGCACCTGCCAGCAGGCCCCCACTCATGTCCCCCAGCAGCCCCACCCCCCAGTAGTACAGGGCACCTGCCAGCAGGCCCCCACTCATGTCCCCCAGCACCCTCACACCCCAGCAGTGCAGGGCACCTGCCAGCAGGCCCCCACTCATGTCCCACACATGTCCCCCAGCACCCCCACCCCCAGCAGTGCAGGGTACCTGCTAGCAGGCACCCACTAATGTCCCCCATCACCCCCAGCAGTGCAGGGCACCTGCCAGCAGGCCCCCACTCATGTCCCACACATGTCCCCCAGCACCCCCACCCCCAGCAGTACAGGGCACCTGCCAGCAGGCCCCCACTCATGTCCCCCAGCACCCCCAGCCCCCAGCAGTGCAGGGCACCTGCCAGCAGGCCCCCACTCATGTCCCCTTGCACCCCCACCCCCAGCAGTGCAGGGCACCTGCCAGCAAGCCCCCACTCATGTCCCACTAATGTCCCCCTCCACCGCACCCCCCAGCACTGAGGGGCACCTGCCAGCAGGCCCCCACTCATGTCCTACACATGTCCCCCAGCACCCCCAACCCCCAACAGTCAGGGGCACCTGCCAGCAGGCCCCGACTCTTGTCCCCCAGCACCTCCACTTCCCAGCAGTACAGGGCACCTGCCAGCAGGCCCCCACTCATGTCCCACTCATGTCCCCTTGCACCCCCACCCCCAGCAGTGCAGGGTACCTGCCAGCAGGCTTCCACTCATGTCCCCCAGCACCCCCACCCCCCAGCAGTGCAGGACACCTGCCAGCAGGCCCCCACTCATGTCCCACACATGTCCCGCAGCACCCCCACCCCCCAGCAGTGCAGGGCACCTGCCAGCAGCCCCCCACTCATGTCCCCCAGCACCGACAGCCCCCAGCAGTGCAGGGCACCTGCCAGCAGGCCCTCACTCATGTCCCACTCATGTCCCCTTGCACCCCTCCCCCAGCAGTGCAGGGCACCTGCCAGCAAGCCCCCACTCATGTCCCACTCATGTCCCCCTCCACCCCACCCCCCAGCACTGAGGGGCACCTGCCAGCAGGCCCCCACTCATGTCCCCCAGCACCCCCACCCCCCAGCACTGAGGGGCACCTGCCAGCAGGCCCCCACTCATGTCCCCCAGCACTTCCACCCCCCAGCACTGAGGGGCACCTGCCAGCAGGCCCCCACTCATGTCCCACATATGTCCCCCAGCACCCCCACCCCCCCAGCAGTGCAGGGCACCTGCCAGCAGGCCCCCAACCATGTCCCCCAGCACCCCTACCCCCCAGCAGTACAGGGCACCTGCCAGCAGGCCCCCACTCATATCCCTCTCAGGTCCCCTTGCACCCCCACCCCCAGCAGTGCAGGGCACCTGCCAGCAGGCCCCCACTCATGTCCTACTCATGTCCGTCTCCACCCCCACCCCCCAGCACTGAGGAGCACCTGCCAGCAGGCCCCCACTTATGTCCCCCAGCACCCCCACCCCCTAGCACTGAGGGGCACCTGCCAGCAGGCCCCCACTCATGTCCCACACATGTCCCCCAGCACCCCCACCCCCCAGCAGTGCAGGGCACCTGCCAGCAGGCCCCCACTCATGTCCCCCAGCACCCCCACCCCCCAGCAGTCAGGGGCACCTTCCAGCAGGCCCCCACTCATGTCCCACACATGTCCCCCAGCACCCCCAACCCCAGCAGTACAGGGCACCTGCCAGCAGGCCCCCACTCATGTCCCCCAGCAGCCCCACCCCCAGCAGTACAGGGCACCTGCCAACAGGCCCCCACTCATGTCCCCCAGCACCCCCACCCCCCAGCAGTCAGGGGCACCTTCCAGCAGGCCCCCACTCATGTCCCACACATGTCCCCCAGCACCCCCACCCCAGCAGTGCAGGGTACCTGCCAGCAGGCCCCCACTCATGTCCCCCAGCACCCCCACCCCCAGCAGTGCAGGGCACCTGCCAGCAGGCCCCCACTCATGTCCCACACATGTCCCCCAGCACCCCCACCCCAGCAGTGCAGGGTACCTGCCAGCAGGCCCCACTCATGTCCCCCAGCACCCCCACCCCCAGCAGTGCAGGGCACCTGCCAGCAGGCCCCCACTCATGTCCCACTCATGTCCCCTTGCACCCCTCCCCCAGCAGAGCAGGGCACCTGCCAGCAAGCCCCCACTCATGTCCTTCTCATGTCCCCCTCCACCCCACCCCCCAGCACTGAGGAGCACCTGCCAGCAGGCCCCCACTCATGTCCCCCAGCACCCCCACCCCCTAGCACTGAGGGGCACCTGCCAGCAGGCCCCCACTCATGTCCCCCAGCACCCACACCCCCCAGCAGTGCAGGGCACCTGCCAGCAGGCCCCCACTCATGTCCCCCAGCACCCCCACCCCCAACAGTCAGGGGCACCTTCCGGCAGGCCCCCCTCATGTCCCCCAGCACACCCACCCCCCAGCAGTGCTGGGCACCTGCCAGCAGGCCCCTACTCATGTCCCACTCATGTCCCCTTGCACCCCCACCCCCCAGCAGTGCAGGGCTCCTGCCAGCAGGCCCCAACTCATGTCCCCCAGCAACCCCACCGCCCAGAAGTCAGGGGCACCTGCCAGCAAGCCCCCACTCATGTCCTTCTCATGTCCCCCTCCACCCCACCCCCCAGCACTGAGGAGCACCTGCCAGCAGGCCCCCACTCATGTCCCCCAGCACCCCCACCCCCTAGCACTGAGGGGCACCTGCCAGCAGGCCCCCACTCATGTCCCCCAGCACCCACACCCCCCAGCAGTGCAGGGCACCTGCCAGCAGGCCCCCACTCATGTCCCCCAGCACCCCCACCCCCAACAGTCAGGGGCACCTTCCGGCAGGCCCCCCTCATGTCCCCCAGCACCCCCACCCCCCAGCAGTGCTGGGCACCTGCCAGCAGGCCCCTACTCATGTCCCACTCATGTCCCCTTGCACCCCCACCCCCCAGCAGTGCAGGGCTCCTGCCAGCAGGCCCCAACTCATGTCCCCCAGCAACCCCACTGCCCAGAAGTCAGGGGTACCTGCCAGCAGGCCCCCACTCATGTCCCACACATGTCCCCCAGCACCCCCACCCCCCAGCAGTGAAATGGCGATCTCATGACACAAACCAAAAGTCAACTATGTACATCAACACATGTCCGCCACACAAAGGCAGGCGGTAGCTTCCCTGTGCATTAAAAAAATGTGCGCTAACAAAAAGCATGTATATACAGCTCTGATGAATGTCCCATACTGTGGCCCTCTAGGACAAATGACGTGCAAAGGGGTACGCGACAAACACAGACACCCGCTGTGTCAAAAATAGCGTGTATTTCGGGGGTGCGTGGGAAGTTTCACACACGATTGGGCCTGGGCGAGCGGGGTACATGTATTTCAGGGGCTCGCGGGAAATTTTACACGCGATTGTGCCTGGGCGAGCGGGATACGTGTATTACTGTGGTGGGCGGGGAAGTACAGGAGGCAAATGCGCGGAACGCCCACACGCACCCGCCAAAAAAGACGCGCTGATCCAGAAACACGTACGCCAGCAGGAAGCAGGCGTACATGGACCCGCGCAGCATAAAAGTGGACGCAAACAACAAGCAAGCTCAGACGCCTGAATGTACATACTGTTCCTAGCAGCAGTGGTCGTGGGATACCGCAGGAGGAGGAGGAGGATAGTCAGGCCCAGAATTTTCACACCCAGAACCAGCCTTTTTGGGATGCCTGATGACCAGGTGATTGGGAGGTACAGGTTTCCACCTCACATAATACTTAACCTGGTCAGTGAGTTGGAGGATGACCTCACATCACCCACCCTCTGCTCCCAAGCACTCAGCCCCCTGGAGAAGGTCCTCAATGTACTGCACTTTTTGGCCATCGGATCATTTCAGCGGACAAGTGCCATAATAGGGGGGGTGTCACAGGCCACGCAGTCACGCTGCCTACACCAGGTCTCGCCATCATGAATGCACGCCCAACAGACCGCAGGCACATATACCTGCCCAGAACACCTGCAGAAAGGCAGGCTGCCGTCCAGGATTTCTATGGGGTAGCACAATTCCCCAAAATCCTAGGTGCCATTGATTGCACCCATGTGGCTCTACGTCCCCCCAGGGCATCAGAGCACATCTATAGAAACTGCAAGCACTGGCCTTCCCTCAACGTGCAGGTAGTATGTGATGCCAAGGGAATCATCACCTCAGTATATGCCAACTATCCAGGGTCCACCCACGACAGTTTCATTTACAGAATGTCAACCCTAAACCGGGACCTACAAGCTGGTCGGCATGGCGATACATGGCTGCTTGGTGAGTATAAATGCCACAGCACATGCATGCATGCCAGATACTGAGTAATGTCACAACCCTACTAATGATTCCCATCACCACCTCCCCAGGGGACAGTGCCTACCCTCTGAGCACCCACATGATGACGCCAATTCGGAACCCCACCACGCCACCCGAGGTAAGATAAACACAGCCCATATTTCAACCCGGGGCATAGTGGAGCGCACATTCGGAGTGCTCAAGTCACGCTTTCGCTCCCTTGACCGTTCTGGCGGGCAGCTGTTATACGCTCCCCCAGTAGTGTGCAGGATCATAGTGGCAGCATGTGTCCTGCACAACATTGCAACACGCCGGGGCCTGCCAGTGGACATGGTGGTGCCCCCACATCCCCAACCACATGCACGCCCGCTGCGCATGGGAGGGGAAAGGGCACGGGGTGAGGCAGCCCGAACGCAGCTGGTGGCTAATTACTTCACTTAGAATCACACCCCTGTGGAGTGCACACATCCCTGCAGCATACCAGCTCACAATCGATGATGACATAAGGGACAGTCAGCTGTCACAACCATACCAGCCTGAGATTGGTCACCTGGAAGTGTCACAATGTGTGCATCCCTACCTACAGAAACACCACCAATGCTGTGTCATCAAAATAGATATATGCTGCTAAATGCATTACCCCCTTGCAAAATACAACATGAGAACAGTGCCATGTCAGCCAACCCCTCCCCAGCACCGCCACCCAACACACCATGTCATGTCATGCTATGTGAGAGCAAACAAAGCAATCCCGAAAACCTGACACAAGTGTCACAAAGTACAGTGTCCCTAATGGAAACTGGCCGCACACAATATGCTCCCAGTAATGTTGAACTAACAACACACATGACCAAATACTTACCAACAATACAATGCAGCTACACAAGCTCAAGCATAACTAAAACATGAGAGTACTAAGTTAAAGTAGTCGTAGTCTTACAACCTGAATATGCCACTACATCGCCCCCTTCCAACTGTAGTCTTGCAGGCTTCAAAACTTGCCTGTGTACTGCATACAACATGAACTCCATCTCCAAAGTAGACGGCCTTGTGAAGACATGAGGAATGAACCTGCAAATTTAGAGGGAGACATGGAAGCAGAAGCATACATAATTACAACATGCAGTGTACAATACAACAACAATATACACAAGGAATGTCTACACAGTATTGACTACAGACTGCCCCCACAGCTCATGGGAGCCCAACATCACTAGGTACATCACTGTCACTTGGTCACACCCTTTGCAAGCCCATGGAAACGGGAAGCAGGAGGGGTGTTTGTCTCACAAACCCAAGCATCGAACCCAAACTCAGGACAAGCCTGCATGTAGCCCAGCCGGAATACAGTGGATGCCCATGGGAGTCACACAAGGCAACACACTGTCAAAAAATAATCAAAAATCAAAAAATCAAAAATCAAAAATCAAAAAATCAAAAATCAAAAATCAAAAAATCAAAAATCAAAAATGGCCATGTGGGGGCCGGGGGCAGGGAGGCCACCCAGGAGGTCAGAGGACAGGGTGCACACCAACAGCCGCCTGTGTGGATGTTGGGAAAAAAAACACCTCCATGGGCTCATGGCCTGCACGGCTATGCCAATGTGGGAGAACTGCTGCTGTCGCTCTGAACACCCTCTGCTGCTGCCACAGGAGGTGGTAGTGCTATGGGAGGCAGCCCACGCAAAGCCCTGGTATGGTCCTCCATGGCAGCAAGCATGCGGGTGTGGAAGGTCTCGTTCTGGAGGATTATAGTGCGGAGATCTCCATGCAGCACCTGACGTGATGCCCGGATCTCCTCCCAAGTTGCCTGCATCTCAGCTGAGAGCGAACGTGTGAGCTGCTCCAGCTGCTGTTCTGTCCTCAAGTTAGTGGAAGTCTCAAGGTCAACAAGAGTCTCCCTGAGGTGATGGAGTTCTACCCTAAGGGCTTCCCTGTGGCCCTGGGACTCTATTGATATCGATTGGCGTAGAGTCTCCAGTGCCGCCCGTCTGTCCCTGTTGGACGCCTACATGTCCTCCCTGTGTGATTGGCAAATGGAGTCTGTTGCCTGCTGTAGTTGCTCCATCTGCCTTTCAGGGGGGACAATGGAAGTGGCCACCCTCTCCATTGCTTGAGCCATTATCTCAACTGATGCTGCCTGTTGGGTTGCCATACCGCACATGGATTGTTCCCATGCGGTATTGCCTGATGGCGTACGGCCACCACGTCAGGGGGGGACCACACCTGTTTGGGGCAAGGCGATCTGCGCCTTGCTGTGCCTGCACTGCCTGAGGCTGCAGGACTGCATTCCCCCTCTGATCTGCTGGCCAGGAACAGGATCAGATGTTGTGGAGTGTGACCCTGCACCCGTAACCGCCAAAGGCTGACTAACCAACACTGACATCCCCATAGAGGGTTCTACCCCTGGTGCAGGTGGGTTGGACAGAACAGAACCCCTTCCAGAAACACTTACCTGCGACGCCACATAGGTCTCATCATCCGAATCAGCACCTGAATAGAGGTCTGGGGAGGTGCACCCAGAGACACCCCTTGACAGAAACGTCTGCAGCAAGAGTGGGTTCTCACCCACCACCACACCACGTCCCCCACTGGTGGCCGGTTGTGCCTCAGGTTCCTCCTGGGTCTGCACCATCTCCTCAACCTCAACAGCATCAAGTGCGTCATCCCCTGCAAAAACATGAAAGACAAAAAATGGAAACAGCCATTAGCACCATAGCACACAAATAGGCCTGACAAGCTACAGAACCAGTACATGATTTACACATGTCCCACATGACTATAACCCTCCCATGCATGCACTGTCACAGAGTTGGAAGGGGAGGCAAAAGTCAGACACTGATGACACCAAGATGGAAGAGCAACACATTTGCTGCATGCTGGGTAGCACTGCCATCACACATTGGCCTGTGAGTGGCATGTCCTATACACATAAATGACACATGCCATCACACAGTCACCCATCCATGTGAGATGGACATGAAGAGATGAAAAATGCCACATAGTGTGAAAAGATATGCCATGTGCCACACACTGCAACACATCCAGTGTACAAAAATACAGTGATTGCAGGGCCATGTACACATCAATTGCTGTGCACTTCAACATGACAGGAAACAACTAGCATGTTCCACATTCAAACAGGCCCAAAAACATCATGTGATCAGGACAATACTCATTCAGCCTGAATGGTCAAATCATTCAACTACCAAGGTGACACATGTGGGCCAATGTGGGGTTCTTCAATGACAGAAGCATGTCACATATGTCACAATAGGGCTGAGGAATGTGTTGCAAAAGTGGGAGAATTGAAACAGTCAGCCTGAAAGAACACCGAAAAATACAAACACTGTTGTTTCATGATGCCACCTCAAGGGCAACTGCCGTAATGTTGCGCTAAATTACTACTGTGGGCAGAAGGGATACTGTCACACCCAAATTCAAGGCCGCAGAATGTTTTGGATGAAGCACATGGGTGACCCATACTACTCAGTCAAACACACCCTCACCTGCCACTCAATCAGAACCCCTCACCCAAACAACATACACATGCATTACACACACACGCATGGGCACTCACTGGACAATGTGTCATAATCGGGTAGTTCTCCCACACCTCGGATCTGTTCCTCTGTGACGAAGGTCCCAGCAACAGACTCATGTTCAGTGAGTTCATTGTCCTCTTGTGGAGACCCACCGCCAGTCACCAGAGTAGCGGCTTGATTTGAGGCCAGTTTGTTCTTTGCTCTGCGTTTCAGGTCGTTCCACCGCTTGTAGCAATCATCAGCTGAGCGCCTCACAAATCCAAGGGCACTTATGTGGTTGGGGATGGTCTGCCAGTGTGCCTTACGTTGACCAGGTGTGGTCTTGGACCCTGCAGTCACCACCATTTCGTGGCTATGTGCCAACACATAGCTCACAAGTGCATCAAGTTCCAAATCATTGAAGCAAGGCTTCCTTGAGGTACAGGAGTGTGTAGCCGTGCCTGGGGTCTCAGCCTGTCGTCCCAGAGCACCCTTCTTCCTCTTCTTTAAAGGTGGAGCAGAGCCAGAGTGGCTTACGCCGCTCTGGTCAGTAGGGGCAGAATCACTGGTGGACTGGGTAGTAGGAGTGTGGGAATGCACAATGACCACAGTCCTTGATGCAGGCATTGGTTGCAGGGTAATGTTGGCAGGGGAACGTCAGTTTGATGGACTGGGACTGACACTGTCCTGGCTGGGAGAGTCAGAGCTGGGGCGGATGGAGCAGCAGCTGCCCTTGCAGCATCCCCACGCCCATACTTGGGGAAGCAGATGACATAGCTGCCCCACATACACGTGGATTGGTGACAACAACTTGCACTGCCACACGTGGCCTCGACTTGCTGACCTGGAAGTCAGCCAGGGAGTCATCCTGTGCCAGGTCAGGTGCCACAATGGGCTGGTCCAACAGGGGCTGAGCTTAGATGGTGTCAGCCACGTTTCCCTCAACCATAGGGGGGGGCATGGGTGTCCCTGAATGTTCCTCCACACATGGGGGCATAGGGGCACCCTGCAAATCCCGGCCATGTCCCCTACCGCGCCCACCACGCCCACCTTTTGAGGGTCGGCCACCTTTCCCTCCCTTACCGCTTGCTCGCCTCCCAGCCATGGCACTGATGTTGTTGTGCGTATGGGAGTTGCAGTAAACTATTGTCCTGGGCAATTGGGGGTCAAAGGGGTAGGATACCAGATGGAATTGGTACCCTAGTGCTCTAACAAGGCTGTCTGTGACCCCTGGGGGAATATGATGGGTCACGCAATGCACAGGCAGCCCAAAATCAAAAATAAACGTACACACAACCCCTCGTAGACCACGTGCATGAAAAAATGAACCCGCACTATGCTGTGGCACCCAGAAACACAAAAATAGGCGTACGCGTAATACACACAGCCTACAATGACCTCTGAAGGGGAACGCGACACACGGGGCAAGCACAGTTGCAAAGTACGTGCGGAACTCACCGTCTGCCTGGAAAAAGAACGTGAAAAATACACGTATGCGCGTTGGCAACACCCCCGCCAAAAGAAGAATTGTACGCTGTCTAAGGAGACAGGACAAAAGGAGAAGTGAACTCTGTTTGAGGAAACAGGCCCAAGAAAAAAACAGAAAATAGCTGTCAGAGGTAACAGGGAGCACAAACTAGAAACACTGTGAAGTAATCACGTGTGAACCGACAAGAAGTACAGATTTCACCCACTCGCTCTCCATGAAAAGCACGTACAAGGAAATGGCGTCCTACACGCAGCTTTTAAACCGGCCCACACGTACATGTCAGGGACGCGTGTACGCGGGCGCTTTCATCCAATTACACACGATGACACTCGGAGGTGCAGTTTTTCCACATGTGCTCCGTCATCACGTGCTATGAGTGAAACGCCTGTGCATGTAATGTAATTTACGCGCCTATGCACTAAGGCCTTTCGTCCAATGGAATCGGGTGCGTTTGGTGACGCGTTTACGCGCTAAGGGCCTTTCCTCGAATTACACGCTGACGTGCAAGATTTTCACGTGCCAAATCACTCCGTATCAAGCTGGCCACGCAAAAACACACGGAAGACCACGCTCCTTCCCTGAAGGCCATTTTCCTGCCCCCAAGAGCCCCGAGCACGCTCCCAACTGCCATCTGCTGCTGCCTGCCTGCCTGCTGCCCACGTGCGCTGCTATTTGCTGCCTGCACATCAGCCAGGGGTGCAGTTGCTGTGACCACCCCTGCTGGAACTGAAGACTCCCGACTGGGATACAATCGCTCCACAGCCCAGCCCCAGGACCCAGTTGCCCACCCACACCTGCCTCTGGGGTTGCCATGTCGGGCACACCACCATCTGAGACCACTGGCAACCCCCAGCCAGAGAGGCAGAGGGCCACCAGCTTCACTGCCACCGAAGTTGGTGTCCTGGTGGAGCAAGTCCTGGGGCAGTATGATGGCCTCTTCGGAAGTTCGCGCACCGACAAGGAAGGACGGACCAGGATCTGGACAGACATCGTGACTGCCATCAACGCGGAGGGGGTGGCAGTCCGCAAATTCCAACATGTCAAGAAGCGCTGGGAGGACTTCAGGTCCAGGACCCTCAACAAGGCCCGGCGCCTCTTGAAGGCAGCGGATGCTAAGGGGCACCAGGGCCACCTGTCGGAACACCAGATGAGGGTCCTGGAACGCATATGCCCAGCGCTCCACGTCCAGGTCCTTGAGAGGCAGACCCGTCTGGAGTCAAGCGGTAAGTGTACATGCATACTGATTGGAAGCTGTGCGTGTGGTGGTGTGCCAGTAGTGTGCAGGTTGCACATGTGGTTTTGTAAGGCCATGTATGGATGTGTATGTATAGGGCCGTGAGGCTAACACATGTGAGTTCTCTCATGTGTGAGACACATGGATGGTGTATGTGTGGGTAAGCATGCCGGCCAAATGCATATGTGTGAGCACACCTGTTTGAATGACTGTGTATGTAAGTTGGCATGGTAGTGGTGTCACACATGGATGTTGGTTCCAGCTGCATGTATCTGCACCGTGTAAATGTGCATGTGTGTGTATTTTACAAGGGTGCAACAGTGATGCAACATGGATGCATGTGACACTGATATGTAGAAGGCTGATTGCCAGATGTGACATGGATGCCGATCTCATCACTGTGACAGTTGGTGGAGGTGTACACATGCATGTAAGTGTGGTGGCGTGTGTGCATGTCTAGTGCACTCCCTGTGTTTCATATGATGTCTGGCTCATCTTTGGCTGCTCATGCTGTTGTATGTGTATGGATGGTGCTGGCTGTTGTGATAGGGCTGTGGAATAGCTCATGTGTGTGATTTCAAATGACATGTGTGTTGGGGATTGTGATGCCATGTCTGAAGTTTGACACTGCCACTCATGTGGAACTTTCATGTGTGTATCAGTCCATTGTACAGTGCCCTGATGCTTGTCTCCTATCTCTCCCTGTCTGCAGCATCAACTGATGAAGAGGGCGGAGAGGGTGCTGTGGAGCCCAGCAGCAGGGATCGCACCGCCAGCCGGAGACGCAAGGCCCGACTCCCCTCCCAGGTTGTGATCTCATTGGGGAGTGAGGAGTCCGGTGCCGCGTCCCAGGCCGCAGCTGCCGAGGGTAGGTCCAAGAGGCGGAGGTCGGAGTTGGACTCCTCGGCAGCAGAAGGGGCAGCTGAGACCCCACAGGGTCCGACGGAGCAAGATGGCATGGAGTCATCCAGGTTGGTGGGGGGTTTGGTGGAGGAGGAGGCCATGCAAGGGACAGAGACGGGGTCTGGAGGTGGGGATTCCACTGGTGCTAGTGGTGCAGTGCAGGGGCAGGGACAGGAGGCAGCACAGGCCACCGCGGAGCTGCCTGTGTGTAATCCCCTCCCCGATCCTGTCACTGCATCATCCCGCACCAGCAGGGATGCCTACGTCCAGACCCGTTCTCAGGGAGGGGATCGGCTTACACCAACTGGCCTTCCTCTCCCTGCGGATGTGGCTATCCGGCACCAGGTTGAGCCTGTCCTGGGTGGGGTGGCGTTGCGTCAACGTGGCATGCAAGCTGACCTGCAGTCTTTTCATGAGGAGACTGCATGTCTTCTCGCATGGCTCGTTGACCGCGTTGACCCACTGGGACAGCTCACCAGGGCCGGATTCCTCAGTTTTCTGGACCTAGTTCCAACACCTCTCCTCAACTCAACCCCCTATGCGCCAGTCATCCTCCGTGCCATCTTCCCACCCATGTGTCACCTGGGTGCCCTGTGGAGCTGCCTCTGACCCTGCGGCCAGGCTGGTGGAGGACACATCCCTGCCACAGTCGGGAGTCGGACGTCCAGCAGGGGTGGCCACCTCAACAACTGCACCCCAGCCGGAGGAGGATGTGCAGGCAGCAGGAGCCAGGGCACAGGCAGAGGCACAGCAGCAGAAGCAACAAGGTGGGAGCCATGATGGCTCGGGGCCTTCAACATCGGAGGGGCAGGCATCGACCAGAGGGCAGGAGGACCCAGGACGGGAAGTGTCTTCCATGTGGCAGCGGTTGGGCCATGCTATAGATGCGGAGCAGCAGCGGGCGGAAGAGGCACGGCTCACGATGGTCAGGGCAGAGAACTCCATGCGTAGGGCCCTGAGGCGGGCTGAGTGCCTCGAGGCCATTCGCAGAGACCTGGAGGTCCAGATGTCATCGTCCCTGTGAACCCTCGGGGCCATGGAAGAGGACCGCCTCCGGGACATCGAGCAGGAGTTTGATGATGCCATGGCCCGGGAAATCAGAAAGTGAGCCGTTGGACTAGCCCGCTGCCATTGTAAATAGTTATATAGTGTTAGGTTTCCTTTTGTTTTTCTTTTCATTTGGGGCGCTTGGATAATGCCCCACCTTTTTGTATATAGTTGTTCATTATGTAGGGTTTTTGTAGGTTTCCTTTCAATGGTTGGGCTCATGGACCCTGGATTTGTACTTTGTATATAGTTCCACAATGGATTTCACTTCATTTGCCTTTTTTTTTTAACCATGGATCAATGGATTTTTCTTTTTTTTCACTTTGGATTTGGTTTGACGGACAGACTCTTTGGACCCATTTGCTTTTGGATTGATTTTTATTCTGGTTTTACACATCTTCTTTTTCATATTTTGGACATGCAGCTTTTTATTTATTATTTACATTATTGTGTGATTTCATTTCATTCCCTTGCTTTTGTGTCTAATACATTTTGATTTGATACTTCATTGTGTGGTATGCTTTCCTTGGTTTCCTGCATGTCACGATGCATGTTTTCTCATTCACTTGCACCCATTGTGTATTTGCGATGGACTGTATTGATGTGCATACTTGCCATTTGGGATGTTTCATGTGATGGGGATTTCAATGTGGGGTGTATGTAATACTTGGTTGTGTGTTTCGACTGGGGTGGCGTGGGGTGGAATTTGGGTGGCCATTAGGCCCATGATTGTGGATCGTGATGACATGTTGTGGGGGACATGAGTGGGGGCCTGCTGGCAGGTGCCCCGCACTGCTGGGGGGTGCGGGTGCAGGGGGACATGTGTGGGACATGAGTGGGGGCCTGCTGGCAGGTGCCCTGCATTGCTGAGGGGTAGGGGTACAGGGGGACATGAGTGGGGGCCTTCTGGCAGGTGCCATGCACTGCTGGGGGGTGGGGGTGCAAGGGGACATGAGTGGGACATGAGTGGGGGCCTGCTGGCAGGTGCCCCACACTGCTGGGGGGTGGGGGTGCAAGGGGACATGAGTGGGGGCCTGCTGGCAGGTGCCCCACACTGCTGGGGGCTGGGGGTACAAGGGGACATGAGTGGGGGCCTGCTGGCAGGTGCCCCACACTGCTGGGGGGTGGGGGTGCAAGGGGACATGAGTGGGACATGAGTGGGGGCCTGCTGGCAGGTGCCCCACACTGCTGGGGGGTGGGGGTGCAGGGGGACATGAGTGGGGGCCGTCTGGCAGGTGCCCCACACTGCTGGGGGGTGGGGGTGCAAGGGGACATGAGTGGGACATGAGTGGGGGCCTGCTGGCAGGTGCCCCACACTGCTGGGGGGTGGGGGTGCAGGGGGACATGAGTGGGGGCCTGCTGGCAGGTGCCCCACACTGCTGGGGGGTGGTGGTGCAAGGGGACATGAGTAGGACATGAATGGGGGCCTGCTGGCAGGTGCCCCACACTGCTGGGGGTAGGGGTGCAGGGGGACATGAGTGGGACATGAGTGGGGGCCTGCTGACAGGTGCCCCACACTGCTGGGGGGTGGGGGTACAGGGGGACATGAGTGGGACATGAGTGGGGGCCTGCTGGCAGGTGCCCCGCACTGCTGGGGGTGGGGGTGGAAGGGGACATGAGTTGGTGATCAGTGGTGCAAGCGGACAGGTGGCTTGGCTGGGGTGCATGCCCATGGTGGATGGGCTGCCCGCGGGACATGACCAGGGGTGCGGGGTAGTCCTCTGTGGTGTGGTCTGCCTGCAGGGGCCGTGGAGGGTGTAGAGGGAACACCTGGGAGGACCCACACTGCCAATTCAAGTGTAGGAATCCCTGCACCCCCCGAAATTCACGTACCCCCCTCTGACAGCAAAATTGCGTGTGAAACTTCCTGTGAACCCCAGTAATACACGTACCCCACTAGCACAGGGCCTATCGCATGTGAAACTTCACGGGAACCCCAGTAATACACGTACCCCACTCGCACAGGGCCTATCGTGTGTGAAACTTCACCGGAACCCCAGTATTACATGTACCTCACTCGCACAGGGTCTATCGCGTGGGAAACTTCATGCAAACCCCAGAATTATTGGCCCTGTGCAAGCGAGCGGGGTACGTGTAGTTCTGGGGTACATCGTGAAATTTTACACGCGAAAGGGCCCTGTTGAGCAGAGTACGTGTATTCCTGGGGGTCGTGGGAAGTTTCACCCGCGATTTCAGCAGGGTACGTGTATTCCTGGGGTTCGCGGGAAGTTTCACCCACGATTACAGCAGGGTACGTGTATTCCTGGGGTTCACGTGAAGTTTCACCCGCGATTTCAGCAGGGTACGTGTATTACGGGGTTCGCTTGAAGTTTCACACGCGAAAGGGCCCTGTTCGAGCGGAGTACGTGTATTTCAGGGGGGCGCAGCAAGTTTTACACGCGAAAGGGCAACGCCCGTGCACAATACGTCACAGACGCGCTTACACGCTAAGGGCCTTTGGTCCAATGATATCACGTATGTGCGCTGACGCGCTTACGTGCTAAGGGTCTTTCCTCGAATTACACGCTGACGTGCAAGATTTTCACATGCCAAATCACTCCGTATCAAGCTGGCCCCGCGTACACACACGGAAGACCACGCTCCTGCCCTGAAGGCCATTTTCCTGCCCCCAAAAGCCCCGAGCAAGCTCCCACCAGCCATCTGCTGCTGCCTGCCTGCCTGCTGCCCACGTGCCCTGCTATTTGGTGCTTGCACGTCAGCCATCTGCAGGGGTCCAGTTGCTGTGTCCACCCCTGCTGGAACAGAAGACTCCTGACTGGGATTCCATCGCTTCACAGCCCAGCCCCAGGACCCAGTTGCCCACCCACTCCTGCCTCTGGGGTTGCCATGTCGGGCACATCTCCATCTGGCAACCCCCAGCCAGAGAGGCAGAGGGCCACCAGCTTCACTGCCACCGAAGTTGGTGTCCTGGTGGAGCATGTCCTGGGGCATTATGATGCCCTCTTCGGAACAAGACACGCCAACAAGGAAGGACGGGAGAGGATCTGGGATGACGCAGTGGTTACCATCAACGTGGAGGGGGTGGCAACCCGCAACTACCAACATGTCAAGAAGCGCTGGGAGGACTTGAGGTCCAGGACCCTCAACAAGGCCCAGCGCCTCATGGAGGAGGGCCGGGGCAGTATGAGTACCATCCAGATGAGGGTCCTGGAACGCATAGGCCCAGCGCTCCACGCCCAGATCCTTCGGAGGCAGACCCGTCCGGAGTTGAGTGGTAAGTGGCCAAGCATTGCTGTGTGAGACAGGGCATGTTGCAGGGTGCTGGTTGTCTGATACTTGCCTGTATGTGTGACATAGGCCATGTACGTATGTGTGTGTGCAGGGACATCATGGTCATGCATGTGAGACCAGTAATGTGTGAACCACATGGTTGATGCATGTGTTACAATGCAACATGCGGAGCAGCATGGGGAATGCACACATTAATGCATGCCTGTCTCTGTTATTGGACATGGATGGGGTGTGAGAGCTGGGTGCTGCTGTCATGGACATGTATGGTGTCCATGTCTGTGTGTCTGACTTGCGTGTCTGTGACTTGGAAAAGCCATGGATGCATGACACATGTCTGTGACAATGTTCAGATTCACTGATGCAGCCTACTCATCCTTGTATCCACTGTGTCTGGGGTGTACGAGGCCAGATGGATGAAACTAGGGTGAAGTGTGTGCATGTGATGGGCATGATCCATGATGCATGTGAGTTTCAAACCAGCATTGTATGTTTGAAGAGTCCCTTGGACATGTATGCTAATGTTCATAGCATGCGCCATGCCTGTTACTGCATGTGTTTTGCCTGCACTGACCCATGTGTTGTGGAGGGACATGATGGAAGTGTTGTTTGACAGTGCCACTCATCTGCTATTGCTTCCTTTCTAGGGGACCATTGTACAGTACCCTGATACTTGTGTTCTATGTCTCCCTCTACACAGCGGCAAGTGATGAAGAGGGCGGAGACAGCGCTGTGGAGCAAAGTGGCGGGGATGCCCCACCGGCCGGCGACACAAGGCCCAGTCACCCTCCCAGAATTTACCATCGTCTGGGAGTGAGGGGACTGGTGCTGCGTCTGCCACTATGGCTGCAACGGAAGGGGTGAGTGTGCCCCCACAGGTGCTTGCAATGGCGGAAGACGGTGTGGAGCCATCGAGGTTGGTGGTTTCCACAGAGGAGGAGGAGGCCGCTACTGAGCCGCACATGGGGCCTGGTGGGGGTGGTACCACTGGGGCAAGCGGTGCAGTCCAGGGCCAGGGGCAGGAGGCAGCACAGGTCACCGCGGAGGGGCCTTTGCATGTCGTTGTCCCTGACCCTGTGACTGCACCACCATGCACCAGCAGGGATGCCCCATCCCAGGCCCGTCCGCAGGTAGGGGGGATGTCCATGTCATCTGACACTCCTCTACCTGCGGACGAGGGGACCCCTGGCCGTGTGGAGAAGGTCCTGATTGGTGTCGCGTTGCGCACGTGTGACATTCGTGAGGACGTGCATGCTTCCCGGGGGGAGCACGCACGTCATCACGAAGAGCAGCGTGCCAACGTGGCCCAGTTGAGAGTGTCCATGGTCGGGGGTTTTGTACATGTATCGGCCACTCTGGCAGCCATCTCCTCCTCTGTGGAGACTATGCGCCAGTCGTTCTCCATACCATCTTCCGGCCCAGATGCCACCAGGGCCCCCTGTGGACCTGCCCTGACCAACGCAGCCAGCTCGGTGGGGATCCCATCCCTGCAACAGTTGGGAGTCGGAGGTACAGCAGGGGTGGACACCACAGCAACTGGACCCCAGCAGATGGAGGATGTGCCGGCATCATCTAGCAGGGCACGTACACAACGGCGTCGGTGGATTCCATCAGCCTGGATGCCGTCTTGCTGGCAGAGGCAGTTGCGTCGGAGGCAGCGGCAGGCTCAACGTGGGAGGCATCAAGGCTCGGGGCAATCTACATCAGAGGGGCAGGCATCGGCCGGAGGGCAGGAGGACCCTGGAATGGGAGTGTGTTCCGTGTGGCAGTGGTTGGGCCAGCAGACAGGTGCGGAACGGCGGCGGGTGGAGGATGCACGGCTCACGATGGTCAGGGCGGAGAACTCCATGCGCAGGGCGCTGAGGCAGGCTGAGTGCCTCGAGGGAATTCGCAGGGAGTTGGAGGTGGACATGGTGTTATCCCTGCGAGACCTCGGGCCAGAGAACAGGCCCGCCTCCAAGACATTGAACAGGAGTTCGATGATGCCCTGGCCCATGACATCAACAAGTGAGCCGTTGGACTTGCCCGCCGCCATTGTATATAGTTCATTAGTGTTAAGTTTCATTTCTTTTTTATTTCATTTGGGGCGCATGGACTATGCCCCACATTTTTGTATATAGTTAGTAATTAGGTAGGTTTCATTGTAGGTTTCATTTATGTCGTTGGGCTCATGGACCCTGGATTTGCTATTTGTACATAGTTTTACAGTGGATTTTTCTCCTTCATCTTTATTTTTCTTCACCATGGAGCAATGGATATTATGCCTTTCTTTCCCTTTGGATTTGCTTTGTTGGACGGTGACTTCGGACACATTTTCATTTGGATTAATTTGGATTCTCATTTTTTTATTTATCATTTTTTGGGACATGCTGCATTTTCATTATTATTGGCATTATTGTGTGTTTTTATTTCATTCCCTTCATTTTGACTTGATTACATTTTTGTTTCTTACTTCAACGTGTGGTCTTCTCTCATTGGTTTCATGCATGTCACAATGTGGGTTTTCTCAGTCATGTGTTGCCATTGTGTGGGTCGGACAGACTTGTGCTCATGCGCATACTGCTTATTTGGGATCTATCATGTAATGGGGATTTCAATTAGGAGTGGATGTAAAGCTTGGTTGGGTGTTTGGACTGGGGTGCTGTGGGGTGGGATTTGTGTGGCCATAAGAGCCAGGGATCTGGATTGTGATGACGTGTTGGCTGGGGGACATGTGTCAAGGCCTGCTGGCAGGTGCCTGTCAATGATGGGGGGTGGGGGTGCAGGGGGACATGTGTGGGACATGTGTGGGGGCCTGCTGGCAGGTGCCCCTGACTGCTGGGGGTGGGGGTGCTGGGGGACATGTGTGGGGGCCTGCTGGCAGGTAGCCCTGACTGCTGGGGGTGGGGGTGCTGGGAGACATGAGTGGGACATGAGTGGGGGCCTGCTGGCAGGTGCCCTGCACTGCTGGGGGGTGGGGTGCTGGGGGACATGTGTGGGGGCCTGCTGGCAGGTGCCCCTGACTGCTGGGGGGAAGGGCTGCTGGGGGACATGTGTGGGGGCCTGCTGGCAGGTGCCCCTGACTGCTGGGAGGTGGGGGTGCTGGGGGACATGTGTGGGGGCCTGCTGGCAGGTGCCCCCGACTACTGGGGGGTAGGGGTGCTGGGGGACATGAGTGGGACATGAGTGGGGGCCTGCTGGCAGGTGCCCTGCACTGCTGGGGGGTGGGGGTGCTGGGGGACATGTGTCAAGGCCTGCTGGCAGGTGCCCCTGACTGCTGGGGGGTGGGGGTGCAGGGGGACATGACTGGGGGCCTGCTGGCAGGTGCCCCTGACTGCTGGAGGGTGGGGGTGCTGGGGGACATGTGTGGGGGCCTGCTGGCAGGTGCCCCTGACTGCTGGGGGGTGGGGGTGCAGGGGGACATGTGTGGGACATGAGTGGGGGCCTGCTGGCAGGTGCCCCTGACTGCTGGGGGGTGGGGGTGCAGGGGGACATGTGTGGGGGCCTGCTGGCAGGTGCCCCTGACTGCTGGGGGGTGGGGGTGCAGGGGGACATGTGTGGGACATGTGTGGGGGCCTGCTGACGGGTGCCCCTGACTGCTGGGGGGTGGGGGTGCTGGGGGACATGTGTGGGGGCCTGCTGGCAGGTGCCCCTGACTGCTGGGGGGTTGGGGTGCTGGGAGACATGAGTTGGTGATCATATTGCAACGTGATATGTGGCTTGGCTGGGGGGCATGCCCATGGTGGATGGGCTGCCTGAGGGACATGACCAGGGGTGCGGGGTAGTCCCCTGTGGTGTGGGCTGCCTGCAGGGGCTGTGGAGGGGGTAGAGGGGACACCTGGGTGGACCCACACTGCCAATTCACGTGTAGGACTCCCCGCGCACCCCCGAAATACGCGTTCCCCGCTCTGACAGAAAAAACGCGTGTGAAACTTCATGCGCAGCCCCGTAATACACGTACCCTACTCCAATCGCGTGTGAAACTTCCTGCGCACCCCTGAAATACACGTACCCTGGCCAATCGCATGTGAAACTTCCCACGCACCCTTGAAATACACGTACCCAGGCCAATTGCGTGTGAAACTTCCCGCGCACCCCTGAAATACACGTAACCAGGCCAATCTTGTGTGAAACTTCCCGCTCATCCCTGAAATACACGTACCCAGCCCAATCGCGTGTGAAACTTCCCGCGCACCCCTGAAATACACTACCAAGCCCAATCACGTGTGAAACTTCCCATGCACCCCCGAAATACACGTACCCAGGCCAATCGCGTGTGAAACTTCCTGCGCACTCCTGAAATACACGTACCAAGCCCAATCGCGTGTGAAACTTCCCGCGCACCCCTGAAATACACATACCCAGGCCCACTCGCGTGAGAAACTTCCCGCGCACCCCCGAAATACACATACCCAGGCCAATCGCGTGTGAAACTTCCAGCGCACCGCTGAATTACACGTACCAAGCCCAATCGCTTGTGAAACTTCCCGCGCACCCCTGAAATACACGTACCCAGGCCCAATCGCGTGTGAAACTTCCCGCGCACCCCTGAAATACACGTACCCAGGCCCAATCGCGTGTGAAACTTCCCGCGCACCCCCGAAATACACGTACCCAGGCCAATCACGTGTGAAACTTCCCACGCACCCCTGAAATACACCTACACAGGCCAATCGCGTGTGAAACTTCCCGCGCACCCCTGAAATACACGTACCCATGCCAATCGCGTGTGAAACTTCCCGCGCACCCCTGTAATACATGTACCCCACTCGCACAGGCCCTTTCGCGTGTGAAAGTTCCCACGAATCCCATAATACATGTACCCTGCTGAAATCGCGTGTGAAACTTCCCGCGAACCCCAGTAATACACGTACCCCACTCGCACAGGCCCTTTCGCGTGTGAAACTTCACGCGCACCCCAGTAATACACGTTCCCTGCTTGGCGTTTGCTGTTTGGCAGCCCTGTAAACTGGTCCAGGGTTAGCACAGCCCATTGCGCTGAATTGGGAATCTGATGGCTTTTCCTTGCACGAGAGCGTTCCTGGGTGTGTAACTGGCGCTGCTGCAGGGTCGCTGCGCCACTCTGCGCCAAGGCTGGTTTTGGAGGCTAAAATCCATGAATACACTGTGCGCGGAAATCGATTTTAGCACACGCGGCTGGCGCAGACATTCGCACGCGCACACTGTGCGCCAGCCGTGTGCGCCACTTTTGTGCGAAATTCTATGAATTACCCTGAAAGAGTAACCATGAGAGTCAGTATTATCAAATTTTACAAAAATCACATCAAACATCTATGGCAAGTACATTAGAAATTCAGCAGCGAGTTAATGGGTAGTGTTCTGACACGAGAAAAATAAAGTGACATCTGCAGCTATATTATTAAAGTGCTAATTCAAATAATGCTAGCGCCACATTCCAGATAAAGCGACATGTGCAGCTATATTATTAAAGTGCTGAATCAAATAATACAAATACTGAAGGTGGCTGATGTAACCACCAATGATTCTGCACCATATACAAGGCTCCAAAAGTGATTGGTAGCCATGCTCCCTTCAGGTTCAACAAAATGATTCTAGCCCTTAATATAATTCTTCCCCAGAACACTAAAGAAAGTCAGAATGTGGTGGCTAATTTCAAATGCTTGTTGACATGTCTTTCATTATATGGAATGTCTCGCCAGCCTCCCATTTACTCTTTTTGTAGGCAAGTTATTAAGTCGTAGATAGATGATCAATCTCTTCAACTTCAGGGAGCACATTTTTGTTTAATATGTATGGGAGATATTTGGCATTAAACCCGGCATACAATATTGTGCACTGAGCTTTTTGAGGCTTAATTTTGCAATATTTATTTAGCAATCCCATATTTCTGTTTTATTTTTCAAAACAATATGTGCCTTTGGGAGAAATAAGACTTGGTGTTAGGTCATTCCAATATTTAATAAATGATTCAGGACTGTCGTCTGCATATCGTCCAAAAAAGGATTTAGGTTTTTATCATGCAGATGAGTGGCCAACGTTCCTAACAGAGTAGACCGATCAGAGGAAGGAAACACAGCCCCGTATAGAACCTGCATCGCTGGATCAGCCAGAGGGCCCTGATAGACATCAGTCCAAGCTCGTATCTTAGGGCCTTAATTGGTACTGTCCCAGGGGAGCCCAACAAGGAGCAGAGCATTTCCCTCTATTCTATCACCCATGTCGCGTGGTGAATGGTGAGCGCTTCCAGGCCATATAAAAGGCCTGGTACAATGCTCATAGTGTATATGGTGCGGAGACCTTTCGATATTAAAGCCACCATTCCTGGTGATAAATCTCTTTATGATCAGCTATTTTTTCATTGCTTTAGGCATTATAAAGTAACCACAGAAGGACAGCAAAGGGGTGATTCAATCGGGAGCCCCTGATATAAATAACTATCCATTACCTCGAGTTCATAATTGGCGAGTTTCCATTTAAAGGGAGTTTTTTGAGACTCCTGCTGCCAATAATCATTTGGTTGGATTGATGGCCATGTCGTCTTAACTGTGAAGACAGAAAGGGTGTCCATGGAGTGATGGAGGCTGATAGGTGTGTATTCAAGCAGTACTGTGTCGTCAGTATAGCCCATCCACGAAAAGGCCTCCTTGGCAATTTGGGGTGGAAAATGATGGCTAGCATTAATAGCATCATCCATATCAGCAACATAGATATTAAATAACAGGGGGGGTGAGAAATCTAAGGGTATCCTCACTCCTACTCCCCTTGGATCCTGTACGCAGGTGCTTAGGGAAAGGCCATCGCTTTTGGATCCTGACCCTAGGGATGGAGAAGCGAGGGAGGATGCCTGAGTGGAGGGTCCTTGAGGTTTGGGAGTGGGATGCCCTTGGGCAAGACATGGTATCCCCCTTTTCCTAGTGACAGTCAACCTACCCCTCGCCCAACTTTCATAGGCTGTTACAAGCCAGGTCCCCTCCTTATTCCACACACAACACCAGTTGTCAGACGAGGAAGAGGAAACTAAGAGTGATGAAGATTACCCCTCTTCACCACTTTGGTACTGGGACGAGGAAGCTGCAACCCAAACATTGGAAAGGTCAGGCATGTCTGCCTAACTATGTACAGACAGATCCAATAGATCAGGCACACCTGTAGCCTGTTAGAAGGCTGCAGGTATATACAATGAGTGGCGAGAGGCAGAGAGAGAGGAGAGATCCCGCAAGAGAGGTCGCAAGGAGAACCGTGAAAAAGAAGCAGGGTGGCTGGCTTGGCAGAGGCCAGTAGGAGACCCGCTCTTCATGGGAACAGTAGTGGTGGTACTGGATGCCAAACCAGGCTGCTGACAGACACCGACCACAGATGACGTTGCCTGCATCCACAAGAAATCCAAAGGGTGAGCAGGGTTCACATTGGCGGTGTTCCCAGCCTCAGAAGCGGAGCGGAGATAGCAGCAGAAGCCACTGGCAGAAGGAGCAGACCGCTGGTGAGTGTCAGAGCGATACACGGATACCAGGGAGCTCCAAAATGGAATGCAGGCAAATGCCAGTCCATATATGGAATAACCAAAGGTATACTGAATACTGAACTATATGAAACTTTACCATTGCAAGTACCAAGGTGTAGAGCAGGAGCTAAGTACCTCTACCGGAAGCTCCGCCCCTATTCTGCCTATATATTGGCAACCAGAAATTGCAACGTGTACAATACCAGTGAGAATACCAATACCGTGAAAAATCCTCAGAACAAGGTATCCATTGAGAAAACCCTACATGTATCCACGAAGAAATGACCTTCTGAAGAAGTGTGAAAATGAATGAATGAAAGAGAGAACTGGTGACGTCACATGAAGCTGAGGTGACACACACAGAAGAGATATAAATGAAGTAAGAATAAAGACCTTATAGAAACTGATGACAAAGTAAAGAAGTATGCAACATTTCGGGAGCGAAATGAAGATTGCACATGAGGAGAAGCACCGGAGAAAAAGCAAAACCATTTTACAAGTGTACAGACGCAGTAATGCAAGTAGATGAAGTAATCATGAGGCTGGCTACGTAGTGAATGGATTGCAGCAATGTGCCAAGGTATATACAGAGGAATGTATAGAATCTGGATGTTCCACAATGCACTTTAACAAACTTGGACCCCGTGAATGGAAGGGTTGGAAGTGTGGCGCAGCAGAATAATAACTGACGGCAAAGGAAGATTTGAGAAAGGCTTGCCTGGCCCAGTGTCAAGAGTCGGGGCTCCTGAGAGCCTGGTTATCTATTTAAGAAGCTACAAAAACATGAGAAGCAAGCTCATCTCCTGTTTGAGGTGTAATGAAAACCATTGAGGGTGCAAAGATTTCTTCATTTAATGGTATTAAAATACAATGAAGAGCTCGAAAATGTGGTCTCCAGTTACATGGTTGGCTAAGAATAGACTTTGGGGCAAGCTACACCGAGACCAGAAGATAAGACCATGCTTCACTCCCTTTTATTCTCAGGCGCAGTGAGCCTCTACAAGGTATTAATTGAATGGCAGACCGCAGGAGTGATGATGGATGTTGGGCTAATTGGGTGGGAAGGCATGACTAAGCCAGCCCCCCAGCACCTGGAATCCCAGTTGCCTGCTGCTAGCGAGTGGAATCTTCCAAAAGGGTACAAGTGTACCAACCAATTATAGAGGGCCACATATTAAGGAGCCCTATAGATTGAGAAGCCAATAGTATGTCGTATATTTTAATGACACAGAAGATGACTTGCACTTGGGATGGGCTTAGTTGCCCACCTGACCTTAGAGATCCAATCATGTCCCTGTATCCCACTGAAAGTATATGTAGATGGTCCTCGTTGACCAACCATTCTCCCTAGTAGGTTTTCTTATTTTGGCACATATTCTGATGTCACTCATGACAAATATTTGCCATAAAGGCATTTTTTTAATGAATTGTGTTGAGATAAGTCTGTGCGACATCCGTTGATGTCCGTTGTACTCCCTGTTTTAAAGGCTTGTTATTAAAACAACTTTAACTTTTGCCAACTTCTTGAGTCGGTCTGATTATTGATGTGTGAGTAAGCTCTGCATCGTCATCCATCTCGGATACTGTTGCCTCGTCTTAAAGGACCCGCTCTCCGGGTTCAAAGGTATACTGAATACCGAACTATATGAAAACCTAACATTGCAAGGAAACCCAGGTATACTGAATGCCGACCTATATGACATTTTTACACTGATACCTCTTCAACACCGCATTATAGGGAAACTTCCCATTGTAGTAACTGAGCACAGTGAATAGCGAACTTCAAAATGCTTTAACTTTGAGACAACGCAAGCGTGCAGTAAAACGTTTGAACTCTGAACTGAAACCCAAATCATACTAAACCTATGTTGCACAACACGTTTTATTTAACCGTACAGTTGACTACATTAAAGGCTAAAGGAAACGTGAACAATTAACTTTAATGAGTAAATGCAGTGTGGCAAGGCATCAACTTGGTGAAGGGTGTGTCATATATGGTGGCAGGGCCACGAGGCAACCAATGAGAAGCAGGGGCGATGACTTTTGGTTTTCCCGGTGGGAGCAAGATCCGGTGGGTTCCAGCAGCACAAAAAAGGCCCATTCTAAGAATAGGGACATTCATGAAAATAGCATTTCCCGGGTGGGGCCCGGGGGGCGGAGCACCTGCAGACTCTGCACCCCTGAGGAGAAGCCAAAGGAATATAAGATTGCATCCTAAAGCCAGGAGGCCAGTACAGAAGAGTCAAGTGAAAATAACTTGGCGCACAGGAGCCAGTGCAAAGGAACTTGTGTGTGGGGCTGAGGAGTCCAGGAACCCTGGTTGCCCGACCTGTGATGGGTGGACCGTGTGGTCTGACAACTGCACTTAGACCAGATGACCCTGAATTGTGACAGCTAAGGACACCTTGAAACAAGCCCAACAAGAGTCCAGAGATCCTGGTTGTGCGACCTGTGATGGGTGGACTGTGCGGTCTGACAACTGTGCCTAGACCAGGGGATCCTGAATGGTGAAGACTAAGGACACCATGAAACAAGCTCAGCAAAACCTCTGAAACACTTTTAAAAAAAAAAATAAAGCGAGTGAGGTCTTAGGGAATGGAATCCCGAGACTTGAGAAACTTACTTGCTGTCTTGGGAACATAGTCCTGAGACCCTTTTGTTTTGGATTGTGCAACACAAAACTTAGGGAAGGGAACCCCAAGGATTGGTCATGAATTATATTGCCTTGAACTGGAGAATTTAACCTTTGAGACTTTTCTTCCATGTAACTTTCTTATGCTTGGGGAAGGGGAGCTGAACGAAAGGTGTGAGCTGGAAGAAGCTCAGAAGTTTGAGTTGAACACTGTTTCTTTTGAGTTTGGCATCCCACCACATTGGTTTATTATAGTTTTGAGGGCAGCAATAAGTTTTGGACACAGACAGACTTTCAAGTTAAACTTTTTTAAATCTTTGACACAGACTTTCCTTAGTTTCGTTCAGGTAGGGAAAACCCACCTAAGCATAGGGCAAGTTAGATTTTCAACCATCCTGACATTTCAGTTAAATAAATACCTTCTTGTTTAAACTTGAAGTCTGTTACCTGTGTCATACTTGATTAGGCCTTCAAAGGGGGTAAGCAGGCACCCCTGTTTCAGGCCTCGATTAGTGGTAATTGCTCTAGTTAGGGTCCCATCCTGACTAACACTAACAGTTACACTAGTATCAGTATATGTTTGTCTTACAAGATGCAATAAACAGGGATCCAATCCCCAATGCTCCAGCTTTCTTCACAGTTTTGGACGGCAAACAGGAATATAAGATTGCATCCTAAAGCCACGAGGCCAGTACAGAAGAGTCAAGTGAAAATAACTTGGCGCACAGGAGCCAGTGCAAAGGAACTTGTGTGTGGGGCTGTGGAGTCCATGAATCCAATCCCCAATGCTCCAGCTTTCTCCACAGTTTTGGGTGGGAAACACAAACAAATGCCTTCAAGTAATCCACAAAGCAAAGAAATGGTCGAGATAGAACATGGGGATGCTTGTGGTCCCGTGCAGAAGGGATGTGAACAAGAAGTTCAGCTGGCATGCCCCTTTTGGGGTGGGACCAAACCTGATTTGTATATCGTCGTTCCTCTTTTGTAATGGCTTGGCAGTTCAAGAACGATGGTTTGGAGGGTTGCCCAGAGCAATGCCAGAGGTAAAGATTAATTCTAAAGCTTTCCGCCATCAACTCTTTTGTTTTGAGAACATCAGCCATCACATAGTGTAGCGCACAAATATAATGGGAAGTGCTGTGAGCTTGCCGGAAACCAGTATGACATTTTTTTAGAATACCTTTCTCCATCACCCACTTGTTCAATTTATTTAACAGTAGAGAGGAGAACATCTTAGAATGGGAACCTAGCATAGCTACAAGCCTGTAGTTGGAGGTGTCTACCCTGTGCCCTTTTTTGTAAACTGGTACACAACGGAATCAATCCCTGAGTCATAAAGCGATGAAACAGGCACTCCAAGAGAGCAGCACAGAAATTGTGACTGGTCTTGAGGACAAGATTGCCGGTGCCAGAGGCATGAAAGGCTTTTAGTTTCTTGATAAACACTACAATATCATGCGCTTCGAAACCTTTGTACACTTTAAGTGTCTGGGTGTGAAGAGCTGGTCCCATCTGTGCCACACGATCATCATGGTAGAGTTCACTGATGTGTGTGTCCCAGTTGGCTTCAGAGATAGGCTTCAATTCCTGTGCCTTATTCCCTAACAAGAATTTTTGGAAGCAATACCAAAGCATTTTGCTATCATTCCCTCTTAGAAGAATAAAAAGGGACTTCCAATTTGCACCATGGGTGGAACATCTGTAGTGTGTCAACCAGTTCTTATATCGAGTAGATAAGGTAACTTGCTGTTTTTCTCGATTTGTATAAGTCATAGGGAATGATCGCGTGATACGATAAACCTCCTTTCGAAGTGCTTTTTCTTTTTGCATATCAATATGGCATAGAAAACAAGAGATGTATCTTTGTTGTAGCAGTGTAACCTATTCAGCTGTAACATTGTTGCAAATTTAGACATCATGTCTCATGCTTCCCAATTATTATGTGCCAATAATTGCTCTGGCTCTTGGTGCACTGAAACAAATGAAATATGTACCTTCCTAATAGTCTGGCCCAACAATGTAATGCGATTCCCCTGTTGGTTGACTTTTATGTTACTGCACATGTACTCTGGCCTTCCATTTGTGGATGACATTTTCCGACTATGTAAGCATTGCATGGTCACTGAGATCAGTAAAATTAATTTATGGTGTACTAACTTTATCCCAAGTAGGAAGGCCAATGAAGACATAACCAAGATTAGATATAGACTTTCCTTCAGTCCATGTATGCATCAGTGTTTTGCTACTCAATCCTTTCATGTTAAGATAGCCACGACCATCCGTGTTAAGAAACTTTCCCCACTAATAGTCTACTGCTTTCCCCCATCACATTCAAACAGTGAGGAGCACCAATACTAGCTGCACCTCCATCAATATCATGGAAGGAAGGGTGGCAATGAGCATTGAAACCAACTGCAATAATAATGTTACTACCAGGGTACAGATCCATCCAATTTAATAGCAGTCCCTCAATTGTTTTCCTAAGAGTTTTGGTATGCATCCCACCAAGGGTGTAATACAAATGAGTGGTCAAGTTCCTATTTGTTGGCGTAGAGGGGTTCTCAAGTATCACAGGCAATACTTGGGGTATAGTTGGTCCTACTACATATTCTCTTAAATTAAATAAACATAATAATTGCTTTGCATTCGGGTTAAAGAAAGATGAGAGAAGGCTAGCTCTTTCCGGATTATGGCTACTTACCATAGATGGCTTCTTAGCCTAGTAGGTAGCTGGTGGGGTGTTCTCTGTTGATGGAATATTTATTATTTGCTTACGGCACACTGTTTGTTAGAAGCCCAGAGATTTAAAATCATAGTAACTGAAGCTAAGCAATTCAACAACTATTGGTGAGACACATTCTGCATCCACCCAGTTAGATAGGCTGTCAAATTCGGGGAGTTCAATATTAGCAATGTCATCAGAACCAATAGGAGTCAGCCACGATATGTGCCGGAATAAATCCAGCACGAAGGCAAGGTTCATAAATGGATTTAGCTCCCCCAATTTTGCCCATTTCCACATGGGTAAATGTATTTCAGCAGGCTGACCCTCCCTCTGTCCTTGTAAAGTGTCAATTTTGCAAATGACTTCCTATCAAAAAGCGATGTGAGCTGCCTGAAATTGCCCCAATATTTGGAAAAGTAGGTCACATATTAGTTGCCGAAACCATGGATTTTGTTTTCATGTTTTCCATAGATGTCACTCTACTAGGAGCATGACTGATGAGTGAAGGCAATTCACATACCTCAGCAGCTGGGGATAATTCAGGGCAAGTAAGGTCAAAACCCCCCTCCCCCCTGGATTGTAACCATCTATCCCTAGGGCCCTATAATTGAACTTATCGTATATTGCCATCCTTTAGTGCAGGGTTGTCCAACTCCGGGCCTCAAGGTCCAGAATCCTGACGGGTATTCAGGATATCCCTCAATATTCATAAGGAAAAATTTACATCCATTTAGAATCATTGTATGCCAATTTATCTCATGAATATTAATGAGGGGTATTCTGAAAACCAGGCATGGATCCAGCATTCATGGCCTGGAGTTGGACAACCCTGCTTTAGTGTGTTGGAGACGGTGATAGTTGCTGATGATTCACAATTTCCCATAGAACATTGATATGCTTCTCCTGGTTTAGTGCTATTTGAAAAGGACATGTCTTGCATGCTTTCATGTTTTTTTCCAGTGGTTGAAAGCACACGTCTCTGTCGGGGCCTTTATGAGCCGTTTGATAGATCGGGGGAGTACCGGTAGCAATAGTCAATTCTTCTGCTAATAATGGGTATGAGTCAATGATGACTGTCCCAGCCTCAGATGATGCTGTAGTTGCCACCTAGTCTAACCCACATGTTGATGTAGAGGGAATAGCATATGCAGTGTGGTGGGAAGCAGTAGGTATTCGTGATGACAAAATAGGGGACTGGCCACCCTGTTCATTCATGACAGTGGCAGATTGAGCTGACAAGGTGTGTTAGGAGCACTATTTGTAGGTACAGCTCAATCATAGTTCTCTAGAATTACATAGACCATGCTCGACAGAATCCTCTTTAGGTCAGCCTGTTCCTTTGCCGTGGTGGAGCACAGGGCAAACAGCACATCTACTGTGGCAACCACCACATTAAGAGAAGGTGCTGGAAGTTCTGTCTCTTTGAAGGATGTTTCCAAGGAGAAGAAATCCTCCTCACTATCGCTGTCCAATGACTCTGAGGTGGAGACCAGCAATGCCAGGTCTGGAGTATCCGATAAATTGGTACTAATGATGTTGTCATACTGGTCTGATGCCTAGACACAGGTTTAACAACGATTTGTTGTCAATGGTGGGTGATGCCTTAAGGACTGGTGAGACTGTTGAATTACTGCAAAGAGAGGCCTGAAGAGTGGTAGGAGGAACCTCAGGACACTTCATAAGTGATGGAAGAGTTGACCCAAAAAAGCCCATTATTATAGTTTGTGCCGCAGGCATCGAGTCCATTTTATCTTTTTCAGGATGAGGAAAGTCATTAGGTTAGCCCAAGGCAATAGAAGGAGTATGTGTTTGTTTGCCAAGGTGCAATACATTACTACGCAAAGCATAAGTGTGAGCTTTGGTTGGATTCATTTTTTTATCAAAGTGATTAAATGTTTCAAAAAGGAACAGATGCAATTGACTCACCCCACTTGCATTAAAAGTCTGCTCTTCTGTGAGCGTGCCAGACTGCGTTCGTACTCTTCCCCGTACTCACAGACACGCTTGCTGATGCATGCCAGCCCATAAATGAGAGCTTCCTGTTGAACGGCAAGTGAGAAGCAATAGAGTGCCAATCTTCCAGTCAATCATGCGCAGTTTGCCAAGTTCACATTGAGCAATCTGCAGGTATGTGAAAGTTGTAAAAGATGTGAAAGCAAATTAAATTCTCAAGCGCTGTCTGCCAGACTGTGTTTGCACTCTTCACTGCCGTCACTGATGCATGTACTGATGTGCGCAGGCCCGTATATGTGCGCTTCCTGTTGAAAAGCAAGTGAGAAGCAATAGAGCACCAATTCTCTGGTCAATCAGGTGCAGCTTGCCAAGTTCAGATTGAGAAATCCACAGGTTTATGAAAGTTGCAAAAGTTATAAAAGGAAATTAAATTCACCAGCATTCTCTGCCAGACTGCGTTTGCACTCTTCACCGCACTCACTGATGCTTTATTTACACAGCCTTTCAAATGGTCCTCAGGTTGCATGAAAGGTTTTCTCTTATCAAAGCTGTAGCATCAGGGTCAGATCAGTCTCAGGTCATTTGCAATTTCATAAATAATTTCACAATGTTGGTTGTCACACATAGCGGTAGGCTTAAACTGGTTATTTTTCTCTGTGATAAGAAAAAAGAAGACTCCTTCTAAGCACTTAACTCCTGGTCGCACTCCAATTCTCTACCAGGTGTTGAAATGCACTCTGCTACCAAATGCATAAGAATTACTACCTATGAAAAATTATTAGACAAACATTTCTTTATACATGATTCCTGAATTTTATTTTTCTTATAAAACAACACTGTCCCTGTTCTTAGACCTTCAGATTGATACTTGGGCTTAAAATAACTTTGATAATACTGCTTACATAACTCCCGGGTCACTATGGTTCTTGTGTTCTCTTCTCCTTGCTTATACATGTTTTCGGCTACTTCAGTCAGCTTCCTGGATTTGTTGATGCTCCTTAAAATATTTAGCACATTCTTAAAACTTTTCCAGGCTCTATTTCCTTGACTTTGTATAATGCTCATGCAGCTTCCATAAGCTTACCAGGATCAAGTTTGTAACAGAGATGTCGTAGCATCCTCTGAACATAGTCATCGTCCATCATGAGGCAATCGTGGTGCATCTGACTGAGGTCATTCATTTTACAACCCTTTCAATCATCATACCACCCCTCCCTCATGCACAATTTGAAAATTGCTGTAATCACTGTTCTTATAGCTCTGTACCGCTCTTCCGCCATTCTAAGTTCCCCTGCCATAGTTAAGTCTATTTTGGTTACAGGAGCTGCTTCTCTGAGTTATTGACAGTTTTTGTTCTTTGAACAGCACACACAGGAGCATCTTAGAGATGCGAGTGTAACTTCTGGATATGTGATAGCATCATTATCAACTGGGACGCCTGTTCCTGTCTTTTGCGGTTAAAAAGGAATTTTTACCCCAACCTGTAATTTTACTCAAATCACCCTACAGTGGTTGTTTAAAGAAAAACTCCATTATGCAACGCTTTCTGCTCCACAATGCTTTAAAACCCGTGGAATACTCACTTTTTATTGGAGGGTACTTTGTTTTCTTCTGCATCTATATTGGTCAACTTCTCTGCATCATTACAATAAATAATCTATTTCGTCACGCCTTTGTTGCCCACTCCTATTAATTTCTTATTCCATTCTTCTCATTTCCCTCTTCTCTTCTTCCTCATACCTTCTTTGTTCTTCCTTTCGCTTCCACTCTTTTTCCTTCTCTTCATTGTATGCTCTCTCTCGTTTTTTTTCCTTTTTTCTCCATTCTTCTCTTTCTTCTCTTCCTCTAACCCCATCGTTTCCCTTGGCATCTAGCATAAGTAATATCTGTCCTCCCATCCATTCATTCTGTACTGTTGTCACTTGCTTGGCTTTGTCCTTCACTTCTCTTTGTCTCTTTGCTTCTTCCTCTTTCTCTATCTGTCTGGCCTTTCTTTATTTTATCACACTGTTTATTTTCATCGCGTATATGACATAAATTTGCATTTTCTATTTTTGCTCTTTTCCATGTTATCCTCACTGTTATAAGCGGGAGCTTGTATGTCGGATTAACATACCCCGCTGCTGCTTTTAATTCTTTTAAAGGGTAAAATCCCTGTTTCTGAATGTCTATGTTCTTGATTTCAGAAGGGGAAAGAGGATCCAAAGGAGTTGCATCTTTTCCCTTTATGCTGATTTAGCATCCACTCCTTCTCTGGTGGATCTTCTCTCTCACTGTGATACATCTTCCATAATTCTAAAACAGTTAATCTTTTCTGTAGCTTCTTCCCTTTATATGTAGCATGCAAGTATGTTGTCATGTGTCACAATATTGTTTTTGATAATGAGCCTTCTTGGGGCCATGGCATAAGTGTTTTATTAATCATGCCTTTTACCCACTCAGCATGGTACTTTCTAATCTTAGGTGTGTACCTTGGTAATGTCCTGCATAGATGTAGAAGGGCAGTGTCCCCCATGATGACAAGTCGTTTTTGACTGTCAATACTTAACAGACCTTTTATCCTTTTACTTATTTAATCAAATATACCACAATAATCGATTTGGGCAAGCACCATCAATTGCCACCCACTACCAGATAAAACAATTCTTTAACCAATTAAAAATAATCTATACAATAATGTTCTCTTTATTCCTTAATTTACAATTTCTATCAATTCTTGTTGTCCCGTTCTTTTATTATCGACACTGTAAGAATCTCTTTTTTATTTATTTATAATGTTCCTTTAATTTTTATCCTTCTCTGACTGACGTCAATCTCTCGATTTTAAAATCTGATCACCTAGATTTTTACCATCATTTTATATCTCTTGGTCTAAACACAATAAAAGTTTTACATTGACATATTTATAACCCCATACACATGTGCACTTTTAATTTTTTGCAGAAGCATTTCTTTACTGTCTCTAGTAAATGTATCTCATCTCACTATTGACCCCGTTTTGGAGTTTGATATGTACTCTTCATCTTGACCTTGCCTCAGGAATCCTTAATATAAATAAGCCTGTTTGGAGTTTAGTGCGTATCCTTTCACCCCGCTTGCAACCAGGAATCGGGGTATCTCTCTCTCTTTAACCCCAAAAATCCCATTACTATATATATATATACTACTCACATCTGGTGCTCAGCTCGAGTCCCTCGGAATCGGACCTTCCCCAATCGACCACTTTGCCTTCTGTCCACCGGGCACAGGGCACCTGCGGGGTCCAGACAGGAATTTCATCAACGGGGCCCCTGCCAACCACCTCGCTGCCACAAGTGTGTTGTTACTCCGCTCTCTGCAGGAAACTCTGTGATCTTCTGGCTAATGGTGGAAGCTGTTGATAGTCAGAGAGTCTGGATCTGGGCCCAAGCGACCGGATCAGAACATCCACACTGCTATCAAAATGTGCAGTAGCACCTGGAGTGTTCCAATTGCCAAATGGAATTACCAATAATAAGTTTAGACCCAAATCACAGGACAGACTCAACTAATATGGCAAAATACTACTTTGTTATCAGCTCAATAAAGTAGGGAAACCTGGTGAACAACAAATCGTAGTCCGCACACCCTCAACAATAATTTGATTATACAAAGGCTTTATACCTCAATGTGCTTCAGCTATGACGTCATCCTACATGGCAAACTTTAAAAATCTATTGACAGGGAGGATTAGTTAAGGGAACATATATACCTTTAGTTCATATAAGTGTTTTGTTATAATAATAATAATAATAATAATAATAATAATAATAATAATAATAATAATAATAATAATAATAATATGAGTGTTAGTTTCATTATTGGATGCTCCTTATCTGGTAGGCACGCCTTGAACTACCTCAAAATATGTATAATACAGATTAATAACAGAATAACAGCAGCGGACTGGCATCTTCAACCTTGTATAGTACACTGCTACATAGACCCTCATGATTGCTTGGCATACTCTCCCAACCTTGGACTTTCAGCTTGTTAGCAGCATGTCAGCAAAATGAAACTCAGGTGCAGAGAATGTCAGACTACTACCCACTCACCCAATTAGTCTACCATATCTCATCGGTCAGACCCTAAACCAAGGCTTCCTCTTTGTAGTTGACCTTGCGGACCATTCTCTTCTCCGGGACTTTTAAGGGAGTGTAGGTAGACCACTATCCTCATCTGAAGATTAATGAATAGGCCTTGTTTTCAAGGTCTGAATCATGTGTGAGGAGACCACGATTTTATCAATTTCTACCTTTTCTTTAGTGCTATTTAATTATGCTGGATGCCATAACTCCTCTTGGCCTCTGGAGACTTGGTGGCTCTGCCTCACACATGAGTTCTGCATCCTTAATTGTCCAATAGTTGGCACTTGCAGATGTTTTCTTCTTTGCTTAATCTAAAGGAAATATTTCATGCGTATGCAGCTTATCCGCTTGACTCCCCTTGTGCCTTGCAATTGTTTCTTGATGTGGCATCCTTCATCCTAGGCCAATAGATATTCTTTGTTCCTCACACAAAGCTGTTTTTTCCAGGGCCTTTCAGCTCTACAGCCCTTGTTTGTCTCTCAGGTAGTTTGGTCATCTTTCAATCATGGCTGCTTTAAATCATATCATATTTTCTTCTTCAGTAAGCTTCTATATATGTCATCTACCTTGCGTTTCTGCATATCTACAATCACTTTATCTCTTCTCACTTATTTCTTTGGTGCACATGATTTCTTCATATTCATCTGCATGTTTCTCTTGTTACTTCAGTTACATCTTTAGTCTTAAAATATTTGCATTTTATTTCAGTGCATCATTGCGTCTTCTCTTCATCAGTCTGCCCTTGTCTAATTTCAATTAAAGTTCTTTGATGTCCAGTGTTGTATGCAGACGTCCTTCCACCATGTCAGTGCAAGGGTACATTCGATGTGGTTGTCTGAGTGCATAATGTCTCCCATATCTTTGATGTAGTATTGGGACAATACCTGGTGTCACACACAGTGCTCTCTTACTGCTGCATTGCAAACCCTAGCCAGGAACAAATGCAACATTACCATTGAGAATCTCAGACCCCTGCTCCATCCACTCACCTGTGCTGATCTCACCACCACTAACTCCAATCCCACATCCCTAGTTGAACTCTACAATGACACACTGTAACAAGCTCTGAACCAAATAGCACCACTTAAATTAAGAAAGGTCAAACCAATTGCCCATGTGAACAAATGGTTCTCGGCAGAATTAAAAGCACTTCGCAATCTGAAAAGAACAGCTGAAACCAGCTGGAGAAAAGCCCCCTCTATCTCTACCAATGAAAAACTTTCCTCTGCTGCAGCCATATACAAAGCTGCTATCACGAATGCCAAAAAAGGCATATTCAGTACAAGAATACACAACGCCAAATCTGGCACGAAAGAGCTATTCTCTATCCTAAGAGAATTGGAATCACCTGTGCCCCGCACTGATGACTGCGTCAAGGACAACGTTTGGTGCAACAATATCCAACAAGCTCTCTCTAACAAAATAGCTCTCCTGCAAGCCAGGATAGAATCTAAAAAAGCTAATCTCGCAGCCAAAGACCACTCTAGAAATATACATAGCTCCCCCAATCCCGCCTGCCCCCTCTTTCACTTCTCTCCAGTCACAGAGAAGGAAGTAATCAACATAATTGCTAGCCTAAAACCTTCTAATTGTGTAGGTGACCTATGTCCTGCCTCGGGTAGCAAGGATGGGGATGAAGACCTAGCTCTCCTAATCACCACGCTGATCAATTCCTCATTCAAGAACTCCTCTGTCCCGAACAACCTCAAAGAGGCATGGGTCCTACCTCTTCTTAAAAAACCCAACCTAGACCCTAATACACCGACTAACTATAGGCCCATCATGACTGTCTCCTTTCTCCTGATATTATTAGACAGATTAGCGTACCTCCAAATACAACGACATTTAGAAGACAACAACCTTCTAGGTCTGCGACAATCTGGCTTTAGACCCAGGCATGGGACTGAAACGGCCCTCCTGGACCTAGAATTCCAAATGGATGTATCTCAAGACAAGGGCAATCTGGCCATCCTGCTCTTGTTGGATCTATCTGCAGCCTTCGACTAAGTCGACCACCAAATACTTACCAAACACCTTTCTTTGGCTGCCGCATTCTCCCAGAATGCCACCAATTGGATTCGGTCTTTCCTGTCTGACAGAACAACCAGGGTCTTTGCCCCATCAGGCGGCACTGCTGTGGACCCTGTCCCAATCCAATGTGGAGTCCCCCCAAGGTTCTGTATCTCCCCTACGCTTTACAACATCTTCACCCAGCTCCTCTTCGACCACCTTGATGATTTGGGTGTAACATATACAAACTATGCTGACGACATCCAGGTCCTCATTGCGCTCACTGGGAGCTATGAGGATGATTTTGCAAAACTAAATAAGATCTACCTTGAAATCCAAGCATGGATGGCCACCCATAGCCTCTGCTTAAACGACGACAAGAGGGAACTGCTCATCGTCGGCTCCCAGGCCCGTCTCAACAAACTTGACCCTAGATACCAATCCTTCACCATTGATGGCAACATCATAAAAGTCTCAAAAGAAGTCAAAACGCTAGGTGTGTATCTTGACTCTACACTCTCACTCAAAAAACAAATCAACACCACCATCTCGTCCACAGCCTACACGAATAAACTTATTAACACCTGTAAACCTTTCTTATCCACCAACAGCTGCCTAACACTGGCTAGGGCTCTGATATTATCCAAACTAGAATACTGCAACACACTCTTCCTTGGCTCCACTAATCACAAATTGAACAGACTACAGATACTTCAAAACAACGGCCTCTGATGTGACCTCAATCTCCCCCGCAAGGCCCACATCTCCTCCATCAGAAAGGAGTCACACTGGCTCCCTATCCATGAGAGAATTAAATTATGAGCACTCGTCATCACACAAAAATGACTCCATCTGACAGCCCCACGCTTCTTAACAGACAAATTCACTAGACAAAACTCTACCAGACCCACTAGGACCCCATACCTACACCAACTTAACATCCCGAATTTCATCCTGAAAACGGCAGTGCGAGCAAGTTTCCCTGTGCTAGCAGCAAAATGCTAGAACGCGCTATCTATGGCAATTAAAGCTGACACATTGTTCTGGTCGTTCAGATCCAAGATGAAGGAACTGCTCATATCTCAGCAATAAATGTCTGTGAACTTTCAGAAAAAAGTTTTTTCTTAATAGCTCATGAACCCTTCCAGGAAAAAATCAGAAAAAAATGCCACAGTAAAATTTTGATACAGCCACACCTACATGGAACATTTCTGAATTTTTCATGAATGGCTTCATAATTTATAAAACATTTAATTTGATCACATTCTTAACAGCTTCTAATGTGAGGTTTTCTCAAAAGGAAAAAACATATTTTTTCACAAATATCTTGCTTTGATTTTCAACATTACATTTTATGATGTATTTATATTTAGCACATGCACAGAATGAATGTGCATCTTTTACATGACCTGTACACGTGCATGTTAATGATCTACATTTTGTACATGTATGCCAGTATACATATGACAACACACATCAAAGTTAGGACTGACTTTGATGTCAGTTTTCATTTATATATAAAATGTATAGGAGATTTAATTTGTGTACATGTACAAAATGTAAAACTCCAAAACGCCTCTTAGATTTGTTCAAAAATCATATTAAATTCAGAGCTCACCTTAATGGTAGCTCTTATACATTTAAGAGACATACAATTCAAGAGCAAAATTAATGTACATTTTACTTACGGATTCAATACCCAAGTATGAAAGATATATTTTTCATACATATACATTAATACACATATGAAAACTCAAATTAAATCAAAATCGGGATTGCCTTTTGTCAGCTTTCAGGGGATGAACATTGTGTAAAAACTCTAAAACTCATATACGCCTCTTGCACATATTGAACACTCAAATCAAACTTAGAGCTCACTTTACTGTGAGCTTCTACTATATGTGTAGGAGGTGTATAACTAAGGCTCCTGGTTTTATGGTTTTTATCTTTCTGTCATTTCCACCTGTATTTATTCACATTTATTTCTGGCCATTTTGTCTGTATGTACCCACATTTATTATTTGTAATATGCAACCAGTATTTTTCTGTATTTATTTGAATGAAAAAATGTATTTATTAAAACACACATGCAGATGTACAGGACACATCAGTGCCAGCTGCATTGCTATCATAACATCAAATGCCTCCTTGTGTGATTGCTGTTAACCTACAATATAATTTTTCAGCAATTAGAAGAAATTCAAAACTGTTTTTCACACAACATTTACATTCTCCATGCTGCCAGCCTGCAATGCCATTCGCCTCCAGTGCTTTAGTAACAGCATGGGGAATCAAGCAGAAAGACCTGCTTTTCCATTGTTTTCCTTTTTAACGAATAAGAACAGACAGAAAGCAGATTGATTTCCATCTGTACTTATGTATAAAAATCAGTAAAAATGGATAACACATGAGCAAATGAACACATGAAATACGTATAACACATGAGCAGAAGGAATGTACTTTTTATATACAAACTGTATACAAACATGTGCAAGATGTACATTTCGTACATGTACACTAATAAGCATCTGAAAACTCCCATGAAAGTCAGGACTGACTTTGATGTCAATTTTTGGGAAATGTATATTACATACACGTATGAAATGTACACCTTCCATATATACAAAAACTCATATCAAAGTCAAACCTGACTTCAGTGTGAAATTTCATATTTTTAGGCAGTGTATAGGATATGTGCATTTCTTGACTTTATATCAAACACTCATATGTTACTTATACACCATACATTTGCATGCCACTTAAAAAACAAACACTCATACGCCTTACAACACACTCACTTATAACAAATGTACTTATGGCACTCGGACTTGCAACACATGCACTTGTAGCACACAGCCTTATGACACTCATTCTTATGACACACACTCTTACAATACTCACATGCACATACAACACACACATTTATGGTACAGACCCTTATGATGGTCACAATTATGACGTGCACACTTTCACAACAGCCTCTTATGCTTTTACACTTTTAGGCAGCACTCTCTTATGACACATGCTCTTATGCCACAGGCTGTTACCGCACAACACACGTTCTTATGACACACGCTCATATGGCACAAGCTTTTATGACATAACACATACTGTTAAATCACAACACAATACTTACAATACATGCTTTTACAACACATGCTCCTACAACACAAACACAGGTGCGACACACCCACACCTACAACACAACTCTTAAGACAGAACACAGGCTCTTATGCTATTACATATGCTTTTAGAACACACGTTCTTGCGATACAACACATGATCGTATGACATAACACACACACACTTGCAATACACATTTGTATGTGTATATGTAACATATTGAAGATGTTTACTGTGTACATATACAAATTGAAAAACTTTTGTATGCCAGAAACGTATATACCAAACCCTCATATGCCTTACCCTATACACTGTTAAGACACAACACAGACACGTATGACACACACTTATGCCACCTAGTTACCTAGGTATAGAAGAGCTAGAAGATATGCTAAATTAATTGCCATGTTCTACGTGAACTGAAAATGTATGTGTATGAAATGTACATTACGTACATGTACACTATGTGCATGAAAACTGACATCATAGTCAGGACTAACTTTGATGTTAATTTTCAAATGTAAAAAATGCGTCTACAAAATGTTAATTTCATAAATGTGTGAAATCTAAACCATGTAGCTCATACATACTATAAAACACTCAAACTGCATACACTTATTCTATATAAACTCATACGCTATATCTCAAACTCTGCACAAAAAGCTGAATATAAAAACACCTTTTTAAATCAACAGTGAAGGTTAATCTTGCACACAGTTAAAATCCACAGAGAGTAGGAATAACATAGCTAAGGTGCAAACACTCATTGTATATCCCTAAAAACTAAACCATAGCACTAGGAAGTATAAACACTCATCCAAACCATGACAACTCGAACCTTAACACTCACTTCAAGTATTGGGCAGATTACATCGTTTCCTGCCTAATTACATCATAACAGTCTAAATATAGCTTAACATAGAGGCAGCACCGGAGGCACCATATTATGATATGAGGAACACTGGTTATGATTGTCCAGAAATTAACCTCTATGGGTAAGCATGCAATATTAATGTTTGGTAATCAATTTATATAAATAATTACTGTTCTGATACAATTTTTGTTCACCACAGACAACTGATTTAAGTTCACAAACCAAAACATCCTGGGTTAAGGGAAGATTTATTTGCTATGTAATGATGACATCAATTTAAAACTTGCTTGGAAAATATATTAATCAGTAAAAACATGTTTTTGAAGTGCAAAGCAGTGGTGCATGGTTACATGTAAAAAAGAGGATGTGTGAAAGTTGAGGAAAGTAGTTATTTTTTCCCCAGATTTGATTATGATTAAAATGGCACATAACACCAGAAAATATCCCTGGTGTTCAACTACATTCCTGGTCCGAGGCTGCACTAGTTCGATTTTGGTATTCATTGTGCAACCTAATGAAGAGTGAAAAACACACAATAGTAAAACTTTGCGAGAAAATACATGTCTCTACACACCTTCTTGCACTGACTTCATCATCAGCATATGACAAAGGCTCAAGAAATGTCCATAAGCGTAGAGAGAATGCAGGAAGTCTGTTTGTGCTACGCTGCCCATTTGCATTCCACTTTGGGCGTTTGGATATAACTATTTCCTAGCAGCTAGGTACACCTTTCAGTAAGGCCACATTAAATGGTATAATCAACTACACACCTTAATGTACCGACCTTGCTCTCATATCTGATACATTTACTTTATATTTTCTATTCACCCAGGATGTGCAGGGCGCTATAAAACGCAACTTCTCAGGAGAGCAACCGATTGATTTAAACCACCCTAATTTCCCCACTGTTGATAGAGCATGTAATAAAATATGTTTAAACAAAATGTCCTCCCTAATCAAAAGTTATAAAGTAACTTACCCTCAAAAACTGCTTCCCCCCTCCAACCCTCCATCAGAATGCAAACCCGCCTAGGCTGTCCCTATGTGCATCCAGTAACAGCTCAATTTCCCCTTCATTAATATTAGGTCTGCATTAGCTCACACCATTAACATAAATAACTATATTATGGAAGCTGAAAAGGACCCTCTTTTTGTAAATGAGACTTGGTTAAACAGAGTGTTGGGACCATTAAAAAGTATTCTAACTCCCTCAGGTTTAACATCTTACATGTAGTGCCGCACCATGACAAAATAATTGTCATATCAAAACCTAACAAACCTAAATTCATGTATTAATTACATGAAACACTTTTTGCTTTGAACACAAACTTCAGTTACTGGTATGGTGCCTGGGTACTCAAATCTATCTGCTGAGTACATCAATGCCCTGATAATTCACATAATGTTTACCCAACCTGAATTTCTAGGGTTGCAACTTAAGGAGACCAGATCAAATCATGGGAAGGCCCACTCTCTAAACTTGATCTTCACAAAAAAAATCAACAATAAAATGATCTCCTCTCGCATTCTGGATTGGATCAATCCCCTGGTTATTTCTATTTCATCCCCACATATTAATCTATTTACGAAGCCGATGCTACATACTATTAAAACAATTTGTTCAGCTAAGCCTTTGAAGGCTGAACTTGAGTTATCTCTTATTCAGAAGGCATTTCAAACTTAATGTCCTCGGGATAAACCACAGTCACAGGTAGAGGTTTATAAAATCTAACTCCAGAACACCACTGATTCAAAATCCCCAGTAAAAAATATTAAGTACCGAATACAATACATCAGAAATGGCATACTAACAGCTTTTGTCTCTCATTAAGTAAATTAGGATTGAAATACACCGCAACAAAAAAAACCTGTGAAAATAAGAATTCCTGATCAGTACTTATCAGTATTCCTGGAACCATTATGAAAGGAAAAAAATGTATGCAAAATAAATGTTTACTCGAAAGAAATTGAGAGAGTACATCTCTCATCAATAACCTTTCCAGAGTCTTAAACAACTGGAAAGTAAATGCAAGCCCTTGCCCACCAAGCCTGTAAAGATGGATTGGGTACAGACCATACATCAACTATTTCACTTTAATATCTTAAGAATTCAGGATGACTTATCATGAATCGTGTCTCCATCTAGAGACCTGAGCCTCATCAATCATACATTGACCCTGACACATAATTTAGCTTTTGGACAGTGCACATTGATGAAGTGAGAATCATAATCGTGAGACTAAGCCCAATGTCATGTCCTGCAAACCCATGTCCAAACTTTATTCTTGAAGATTGTATTGAGGAGATACTAACCTTATTTACTTCATTGGTGAACAGTTCCCTCATGATAGCTGTGGTTGCAGAGAGTCCGAAGAAGTAATTTACTCTCCTATTTGAAGAGGTAAGCAGTTGATCTTGACAAACCAGCCAACTATCACCCAATCACTAATAATACACCTTTACTGGCAAATAAAAGTGCTGAAAAGGTGGTTATCAGCCAGCTTCATGGCTTTGTTGAAACATTTAACTGCCTGGGTGATAGGCATTTGATAGGCATTCGAGTTTCAGGCCCACAGTACCAAGACTGCACTGTTAGAGATGTGTAAAAAATATCTCTAGTGCATTGATCAACAGCAGGTCACCCTTCCAGCCATGTTGGACCTTCCAGCTGTGTATGACACCCTGGACAACCAGATTATTATCGAGAGGCCAAGCTGTCGGCATCACCATATAATGTTTTGAATTATTTCTATATAATTGCGTGAACTGCATCAGCTCATAAGGGTTTGAGACCTTGCCTAACCTAAGTTAGGTATATTGTACCTTAAGGGTCTGCATTCCCCCCCTCTGTTTAACATGTATTTGAAACTTTTTCATGACCTATTCCCAGACCTGCCCTTGCACACAATAAGGGTTGGCCAACACACAAGCAGCAACAGAGGCAACTACATAAGAATACACAAAATAGGACATTTTGAATTCTGTGCAAGTACAAAAGTAAACCGTAAAAACAAGGTGTTTACCTTTTACATCTTACTTCAACACCCCAGAGCATTTCTATGCCTTTCAAAGGCATAGAAGGGGGCCACATATGAGTTTGCATCTCTGCTTTTCTTTCCCCCTCTTGGAAGAGCACCCAGTTTTAAACCTGAACAAGATTTTCATGCAGGTGTAAAACTAGTGGATTCCTATGGAATATGCTTTCCCTTTGCACCAAGTAAATAGCAGGTGGATTCCATAAGCACCCATTATAAAACACTGAGTGCAAAAAGTAATATGGAAGCAGATTTTTATTTTTTACTGAACGGAGCATGACAGTGAAGAGTATAATCAATGTTGCCTTGATTTAAACTTCAAAGCTACACCCCGCTTTGCAAATAATGAGAATTACATTCTGAGGGTCCAACAACACGTATGTGCTAATGTTGGCGATCCCATGCATGCAATGTGCACTTTTTACAAAATGACTCCCCAAGAGCTTGGGTGCCTCACACGAAGGTAAGTGGGAAGTAACTTGCTTTAGTCAGAGCCTGCTGGCTTATAGTAGATATGTCTCAGCCCCTCGGTCGTTCTTCCAACCGCTGCCCAGACCTCACCACCTCTAGCTTTCCATGTTCCACATGTCACCGTGGAATGTTCAAGATCACAAATCTTCCCCCTCAGAAAACCAAAGAAAGCAATTGAAAAACAGGTTCAACAATTAGAACAAAAGTAACAGCAAAGATTAAAATGATGCAATAGAACATTTAAAAAACACCTACATCATAATACTGAACTGAGTGCTCACTTGGCTGAACACACACTCAAGCACATAGTTTCTCATCCAAATCAGCTTAAAATGATGCAATAGAACATTTAAAAAACACAGAGATCATAATACTAAACTGAGTGCTCACTGGCTGAACACTCACTCACGCACATAGTTCCCTTCTCACCTTCTTCGTCAACAGTGAGCCCTGTCCTACATCCCGACCATCAGCTCCACCAACATTCCCTCCTCTTCACCACACTTTTCCTCCTCTCTAGCTCCTCCTTCTCCACAGGGTACCAATCTTCCCTTTGACCAAACCTCACAACCTTCCAGTATGTCCACTCCATTCCTGACAACAGCAAGTTTCTTGGGTCCACTGAATTTACTCTCCAAACATTTGTGACTAGCCCTGGGATTTTGGATTAGTACCCAATCCTGAGTCTTCCAGTCACACTCCTTCACACTCTTCTCATGATCAAACACATCCTTCAATTGAGTCTGTTCTTTCTTGATCAAATCCAAGATTGCACTCCTGTCCACAGAAACTGCGTTGGCCAGCCCCAACCACCCTGGGCACACACTGGTAGCAGGCTCCCTACCCTTCAATGAAACAAAGGGCGATACCTTAGTCACTGAATGAGGCGTAGGTAGATACCACCATATCATATGACTCAGCACCAATTTCCACAGCAATCCCGAGCCAAAAGCTAGCTGAATACCACCCTTAATTAACCTGTTAACCCTCTCCAACAGGCCACTGGCCCTGGGGTAGTAGAGAGCAGTATGGGTGTGCTTAATGGCATAGCTACTCAGAAATATCTTCATAACTTCTGAGCAAAACTGCACTCCATTGTCGGTTAAAACCTCTGTTGGAAACCCCTTCCTGTAAAACACACCCTCCAGAAACTCAATCAATTCCATTGCAGTGACTTTCTTAACTGCTTTCCAGCCCACCCACTTGGTATGATAGTCAACCAACACACACCAACTTTGGTTGATCAGGAACCAACACCGAAATGAGTGGCATCTCTCGAACCACCTTGGTTTTGTCACTTAAGCAGCACAGCATACATTCCCTCACCAATCTTTCCACCAACCCATTCATTTCAGGCCACCAAAAACTTTGCCTCAATCTTCTCTTCATTCCATTTATGCCCATGAGTCCTTGGTCTTCCTGCTCAACCAACCTAACTCTCAAACCCTCTGGAGGTATGATACTCACACCCCACCGTAAGCATTCCATCAAAGACAATTTATCTTTTACCTCCCACGACACCTCAAACGTCTTGTCCAAAACTTCCCTACCAGGCCACACTGAGACTGTCCATTCCTTGGCATGCTTCCATACATCATCTGCACCTTCTGCCAGCTCTCACTCAGCTTGCCCAATACTCTCCACGTCAATACTGGCAATAATACCCTCATCATCCTCAACCTCCCCATCACGTTCCACGACATCCACAGGCAAATGTGACAGGCAATCTGCAACCACATTCTAAACTTCTGGTGAATAACAAACCTTAAAGTCAAAACACTGTAAGCACAACCACCATCTGCTATTCCTTGGCGATCCAACACCCCAACCTCCACATGCAATTGCTGGCCCCACAAGAAAAAACTGAAATGCAAATGGCCCAATACACCGCCAGAGCTTCCCTCGCAATCACTGAATAGTTCTTCTCAGCCCCATTTAACACCTCGAAGCAAAGGCCACAATCCATTCCTCCTTTTCTCCATTATTCCGAGTCAGTGATGCGCCCAACCCAACCATGCTAGAATCCACTGTGAGAACAGTTTATGCTTGGCACACAACCTCCTAAGTGGTGGCGGTACAATTTCCTCTTTAATCCTTTGAAAAGCCTCCTCATGATCCTTGGCAGAAGTACATTGTACACCCTTCTTCAATATGATCTCAGAGGTGTGGATATCATTGCAAAGCCCTGAACAAATTTGTAATAAAATTCTGTAATTCCCAGGCTTCCGCGATACATCCCTGAGTTTTGACCCTTGCCATCAGTCTAGTATACACCAACCTAACTCAACGTATGTAAGCCCTCCCAAATCCAAATCTGGGCAATGTTGCATACAACCAGTCCCATCTCACGAGTCAAATGCTTTCACCGCATCTAGCGCGGCTATAGCACACAGGAGCTTCCAGTCCACCGTGCTATCTATCACATGTTGCAGCCGCCTCAAGATCCAGGACATAATGCGTCCCGGGACATAACCCATCTGGTCCGGCTGCACCAGTGTGTGGATTACCCTCTTCATTCTATCTGCTAGTATAGATTTAAGAAGTTTGTTATCTTGATTTAACATTGATAGGGGCCTGTAGCAGCATTTTGTTGCTGGCTTGTGTGGCTTAAGGAGGGGTATAAGGACTGACTCCCACAAGCTTGGGGGAAGAACCCCAACCTCATAAGAGTCGTTGTAGTTGTTAAGCAAATGCGGGGCCAGTTCCTGAGGAGTGTATACCTTATAATATTCACCGGGCAATCCATCTGTTCCAGGCATCTTCCCCGTTGGGAGGGACCTGATTTTCCCTAATATTTCCTCAACCGTAATAGGTCCATCCAAACCGTTCCGGCCTTCCTCATCTAATACAGGAAGATCTATCTCGCCCAGCACCTCTTCTAAGTGCTTTGGCGATTTAGAGGGTCCCTCACGGTAGAGGCCTTGATAGAATTCCTGGCAGGCCTCCTTGACTCTCTTTTGGGTATGGCAGAGGTCACGGTCTACGCGCAAACCGATTGAATTGGGCTACGCATCTCTTCTTTCTTGTATAGCCATGCTAACAGTCGGCCTGTTTTATCTCCTTCTTTGTGCTGCGTTTCTATATATTTAGAGAAATTGTGCTTACCCAATCCCTCCCAACATTCAATGCATTTCCACCTCAGTGTCACAGCCTTCGTTGCATCCCCAGCTTTCTCTACAGCAGACTGTTGCAGTACCCTCAGTTGCTCTTCCGCCGAGGACAGCTCCCCGTGAATGTTCCCAAAACCTGCTATGGCGGCTCCCCTAACGACAACCTTCTGCACCTCCCAGAATGTTCCTACACTCGCAACGCTCCCTTCATTAAATTTAACGTGTTCCACAATGCTTTTCCTGACATAGTCCCGAAATGGGCGGTCTTGCAGCACTTTACCTCGGAGCCTCCACATGGGTATTGAAGACCCAGGGGACTGAAGTTGTAATTGCAAACTCAACGGGGAATGGTCCAACAGTACTTTACCTTCATACTGTGCCTTATCTATCAAATGGGCAATTTCCTGACCTACCAAGAAATAGTCTATTCTAGTGTGCACTGTGTGCAGTGCTGAGTAATAACAATAATGACTGGCATCCCCATGGAGCCCTCGGCAGATGTCAACCAGGTCAAATGCCCTTAGCAGTGTACCTAATGCCTTAGCAGGTGGGGCTGGTTTACTATACTTAGCGTTTGACTTGTCCAGGACTGGGTTATGCATACAGTTAAATTCCCCTCCCCACAACATTTTACTGCTCCTGTATGGGCCCAGTCTCGCATAGAGTGACTAGAAAGAACCCTGCCGCATTATGGTAGGGTGCATATGTATTAACTATACAAGTATACCTGTTTTCAAGGAGGCCCTGTACCAAGAGCATGCTACCCTCATTATCCATTTTACATTGGGTCACCTTAAAAGGCACTGTGGGTGCTATCCATATTAGGACCCCTCGAGCAAAGGTGGAGTACGCCGAACCAAACACTTGCCCACGTCATTTATTTGACAGCACTGTCTGCTTTTCGGGTGTGAGGTGTGTCTTCAGCACCAATGCAATATCAATTCTGCTCCTTTTAAGGGTACGCATAAACCCTATTACATTTGACATAAGTGGTCAGTCCCTGCACATTCCAGGTGAGCACCTTTAATGTCCCGGCCATAAGCATCCCATCCGTTCGGGGGAAGCTACATTCCCCTACCACCTCTGGTGCTTCCTTTGTACTGCCATAAGGCAATCTATTTAAGTATATTCTGCTACTGCTCTTCATTGACACACGGGTGGCCAAACCCCATTAATTCCCCAAACTTTCCCAACCAATAACTTCAGCCCAACATATAATTCCGCATTCGGGCGTCTCTGCATCCACATCGTCTTTCGGTGTTCATATCTCCGGATGATGCATAGCGGGTGGGCACATAAAACAAGTGCCCTATAAAATAAAACTCGGAGGAGCTTGCACAATAATACCATAAGTCAGGCCACTCAGAAAATGTGATACTAGGGTAAGCTAGTAAGTTCTTCAGCCAAGCAATAATTCTTCCCAGGTGAGTCCACTTATCTTGGGGCCCCCTGGTGGCACTGGTGTTCCGGTGCTCCCTGGAAGTCCATTAACCCAAGGGGAAGTCTCTCCCTCTCCCCATTCTCGGTTACAATGCCCTCTAGTTACTCTTCTCATGGTCTTCTCTTCGATCTTTACTGTCCAGACCTATTTTCTCTCTATCCATCCAGTCTTGGCCCTCCTCTGGGAGGTCGAAGAACCGAGCTCGTTCTTGTGTAGGATCTTCAGCCTCGCCGGGTATCAGCATGTATTTCAGGCCCGGTGCTCTGAGTCTGGCTTTGGCGGCTATAAATTGCACCTGTTTATTCTGCACCTGGAAGGTATAGTCGGGGTACACTGCCAATTCCACTGAGGCTCTCTTCAGTACCCCTCCTTGTCTGGTGTAAACCGGTATTTTTTCGTGGTCTTTGTAGTTCAGGACCATTACAATGATTGGCCTGGGAGGTGCACCAGGAGGCGGACGTCTGGTCAGTACTCTGTGTGCTCGCTCAATGGTGAAACCCTGTGTAAGATTTCCAAGGCCTATTTTCCATGTCTGTAGTGGGGTCCACGCCTTTTTCTTCGGGTAGCCCAACTATACAAATATTATTCCTCCTGGCTCTCTCCTCCGCTCTCTCCACCCTGTTTTCGAGGAGGCTGACCTTCTGCTGTAACACGTGCACATTGTCCTGCGTTGTCTGTAGCTCGTCTGTGTTCTTCTTAGTTTGAGTTTCAAGGGTGGTTGTGTGCTCTGTGAAACCACGAACATCCTGCTGCAGCAGTCCTACATCCACCTGTACTGCTCCAATGTGTGTCCCTAGAGAGATCTTGAGATCTGTAATAGCCTGCATGATCTGGCTGTGCTTTTCCATAGAGTATCCAGCTATTGCCTGTGCAGGCTCCATGGTCCCTTTCGTATCCTCTTGTACTATTTTAGTATAGTTTTCTATGCACACCAGGCCTGTCTTCATCTTGGCTGCTTTGGGAGGCATGTGGACTGCAGGGTGCTATAGTATTGGTCTGCAATGACGCTCCTCTGGATAAAACTGGCCTACGCACTAGAGACCACAGTACTACGGGACTTGTCAATGATTTGTTGGTACCAGGCACAATCCCAGGTGATCCCCTTACTTCTCCCTCTCCAGTGAGGACTTTGTCTGCTCTCCCAACTTCCAGTACTCTTCAGGCAAATATCTGGACACCTGGTCTTGCACTGGCTTCCTTTGTGCTACTCGGAGTAATGTATGTAAGCCAACAGCCCTCTCCAAACAAAAGCGTTTTAGCGCAGGGGGTAGCCGCCTTACTTGTGCTTGCTGAGCTTTTGGGCCATCTGCCAGTGCAGTGGTGGTGCAGGCCCCCATTGTACGCTACTTATTCTTCATGTTGTGCAGGCACCTTGCTTATGCCCCTGATGGCCGGCTCCCAGTGCCTCTCTGCTCTCTCCGCCCTCCTTAGCCTCGCCCTTGGTGCTTCAGGCCCCTTGTGTTGCCACTGGACTTTGTGTGTTAGGGGAGGGGGAGGGGTTATGACCGCAGCTTCGGTCTACCATTGCAGTGCGGGCTACCAGTATTATTCGTCCCTCACAATGTGTGTCCCTCACTACTGGCGATACAGCAATGTAACAAGTATCCCGGGCAATTACGGCTGGGGTGAGCCCGTACCATTAGTTTCACCACTTTACCTGACCCAGGTTTGTTCAAGTGAGGCTCTGCCTCTCTTTCGTGCTGCTGGGGTTCTCAGCTTGTGTAGAGGTGCCAGACCAAGCCCTGTAATGATCAATGCCGTCCCCCCTACTGGAGTTATCACCACTTCCATCTGCTTCCTTCTCAGGCGGGCCTCTCCTTCCGCATGCAGCAGAAGCCCTTGCTGTGTGTCCTTTCCATTCGCACACAGCTGATCGTCCCTCACAATGTGTGCCCATCACTACTGGGGCTACCTCAATGTGACAAGTCCCTCAGGCATTTACTTCTAGGGGGGAGTTTGTTTCACCGCTCTATCCGGCCCGGGTCCCCTCAAGTGAGGCCCCACCTCTCTTTCATGACGCCAGGGTTCCTGGCTCGTGTAGAGGTGCCGGACCAAGACCTGCAAGGGACATAGCTGTCTCCCTTACCGGAGTGATCACTGCCTCCATTTGCTTCCTTCTCAGGCGGTCCTCTACCTCCGCAAGCGCCAGCAGCCCTAGCTGCATGTCCTTTCCGTTCACACACAGCTGATCTACTACGCTGGCCCTCGATCCTCTGCTGCTGCACGGCGGATGCTTGGGAGCAGCCACGATCAGTAGGTCAGCCCAGCGGTATGTCTCTCTGCCTCAGCCTGCCTGCGCTCATCTTCCCTGTCACACTTGGTCACAATCTCGCCATCCTCTCTAGCTGCTCCTCCCGATCGCCATCTTGTTTTCGGGCTTTGTTAACAGACCCGTTCTCTGCCTCTCAGTATCTCACTTTCTGTGCTGGAGCTTTTCCTCCGCTGGCATCAGCACACACACAAGCCTTTCCTTTCTGCCTTCCCCACTTTTCAGGGAAATATTCTGCCGACAAGTCACTAATTTCTCGGGGTCATCCCGGATCAAGCGGTAGTCAACCTACTTCATGGCAGCTAGCCACTCCCGTTCCTAGAAGCTCTAATTGCTGAAATCTCTTGACCTTGTCTCTCCCCCTCCTGCTTCTCATATCATATAATGGCCAGTTTGCTCCATCCCTCTCACCACTTCCATGGCTTGATCTAGTGACAGGTCCTTGGCCAGGAGATTTTCTTGTACTCTGCTGTTCTTAGTGCATCGCACCGGTATGCAGTGATAATAACGAAGGAAAAAAATAATGAAAACAATAACGAATAAAAAATAATTAATCTCTTTAATAACTAATCTAATAATAACGAATTCGATATAATCTAACATAACAAATAATGCATTGTCCATAAATAATTCTATAATGTTACTTTTTATAATATTAACGAAGATTTCAATTTAATTTTTGGCCTTTAGGTGTCGTTAGCGTATATGTCTTTTTCGATCGTGACGTAAATTGAAGTTATTATCAGCCATTTTCATCTGTTCCTTGGATCCGACCGGACATGCTGCTGGACTTTCGTGCAGTTTTGATATTTTTTCCCTGGATTTTCTTTCAGTGAATTTCTGGGACGTTCCTGGATTTGTTTTTTTTTTTATTCGGATGGATTCATGGTGTATTCTTGTGCTTCGATGCTTGATTTGGACTTTTTTGGAAGAATTCTTTGCACTTCTTTTCTTGATTTGTTTTTTTTTTTAAGGATTCTTTGTGATTATTTTCTGGATTAGTTTTTTTTTGGGAAGGATTCTTTCCGATTCTTTTTTGGATTTTTTAAATTATTTTTTTAATGACTTTTTGGGATTCTTTCCTGGATTTTGCACATTTTTCCAGCTATTGTGCTACTTTGGATTGGATTTTGAACTATTTTTGGCGATTCTTTTCTGGTTTTTGGACTTTTTTTTGGATATGGTGCGCCTTTGGATTGGATTTTCGATAGATTTATTTGGATTCTTTCTTGGATTTTGGATAAACCCTAAGCCAATTTTTCTGATTTTTATTGATTCATTCTATTCTTTTTATTTAAAATACAGTTCTTTTTTATTTATTTTAGTGTTAATATTTTAGGTTAAAAGCAACACTCTGTAGATAAGGTTCTAACTTGTCAAAGTTGAGTATACATTCTTTAAGTCTACTTGCAGAATCTCTGTAGCTTTTCCTGTGTTTTTCTGATTTTCACCCGATTGTGCAATTTGTAGTTCGGTGAATGATTGTTCGCCTATCAATTGTTTAATAAAACTCCATAATGTTGAATTCATGGTGCTAAATGTGTGCCGTAGGCCGTTGTGCCAGCCTGGAATAATTTGTTTTCAGTCTGTCCTGGATGCTGGCCAAATAGCAATTCCAAATGTTTTTGTGAAACCGTGGGTTTCCTCATTTGCCGCTTCTTGTTAGAACACCAATCCAATTCGTATCAAAATAATACAGCAACTGTTAAAATAATGCCTCATTCTTTTTGAAGTAGTCTGTCTGAATGATATTCTAGCTAGCTTGCAACCATAGGCAATGAATAGTGTTAGTTGTTTTGCATTTGTTATTTATTCACCTTACATTGGCATCCATGGATTTCATAATTTTTTCCATTAGTTTTCTGTTATTTTTTATCTTCATTATTTTGCTTTCATTAAAATCACATGTAACCATCGCACCAACTGATCTCAGATCAGAGAATTAGTTAACATACCAAACTCACACACGTGGCTCAAGGTTCTCATTGCTGCCACATAACATTCCACTGGTTCTTTAGGTTCCTGGCACTTTTGAAAGAATTTGTGATGTTGTAACATTCTTCTTAGGCTCAAAATTGCTGCAATTTTTGAATTGCAATGGTGTAATCATCCCCATCTCATTGGCCACCACCCACCTCTTCAGGCAGACCGTCATAAAAACTGCAGCCCTCTGGCCCAAGATTATGTAGCAGAACAGCTTGCTTCCTAGCAGGAGTACATTTGTCACCACCTATGGCCATCAAATATGTATCAAATAGCTTTTTCCATCTATCCTACCTGATGGGATGTGTTTCTGGCTGAGCCATAAACTGGGGTAGTGGGGCCATGCTTGCAGCTGCCATGGTTGTCCTTGTTATGATACTCACTACTGTGTTTCCTTTAAACTTCCTTTTCAAACTCTCTTTTTCACTCCTTTTCCACAGACATCCATGAAGGAATCGTACAAAGTCTTTCAAATACACCAAAGTGGCTTGCTGTTAACAGTCTCACTGTCCTATTTACTCAGCACACACTTGTTTATGGCCAAAAGCAATGCGCTGTGAAGGAATCTTCCCGTTGCTATGCGACGCTCCGGCACAACGTAGGGTACATACCTTTAATTTCTCATTGCAGACTGTTGCAGGTAGGCCCCGTTTAATCTTATCATGCCGTTGTCAGCAGTTCGGGCCAAGCAGGCTTTATGGCCCGGCGACCTGCTGGTGAGGGTAGCTCGCTCACTCGCCGCTGCCACACTGGGTCTCACCAACCTTGTAAGCTGCTTCTCACAGTGCTTCTAGGTCCCACAGGCTCCAGCCGAGCCCGTGCAACTTCCATGTCCTCGTCACCAATACTGAGGCACCTCACAAAAAGGTAAGTGGGAAGTAACTTGCTTTATTCAGAGCCTGCGGGCTTACAGTAGATATGTCTCAGCCCCTCGATCGTCCCTCCAACTGCTGCCCCAACCTCACCACCTCGAGCGTTCCAAATTCCACAGGTCACCATGGAACTCTCGAGATCAACATAGTGCTCATAAAAAAAGCTATTTTATATTTTCATGCATACTTTTCTATTTAACTTGTGCAACTATGAATGGATAACAAATTTAATAAAACCCTTCAAATCATTTAGAGAGCAATAAAGCAACATTTATATACATCTTCCAACATTAAGTTCAAGAGAAAAGACTTGTCTCAATCGTTTAATCAATCGTTTAATCAAACACAGAATCAGCTGTATAATATTATTAAAAATAGCATAAGTGTAAAGAGCAGGTAAGACAGAGAGGAAACATGAAAAATAATTATATGAAAAGATGTTCAGATATAAGAAAATTACCAATGATTCAACCTTTGGAGTAAAATCCTGAATAAACCGACAGTATTTGATAACAGGCTTCTAGGTCTGCCTTCTTGCACAGCACGTGGACCACGCCCTCTAGCAATATCAGAGCAACCTGGTTGCATCCCTGACATGCAGCAGCTGCCTGACTATATCCCGTCTCCGTACATGGACAACGCTATTAACACAATCACAAAGAATGATGTCCCCATGTGACCCTGTCTCTGCCGTGACGGTCTTTTGCTTATTTTGGGAAACAAGCTTTTATGATTATTTAATGTTAATGTTTTCCTCGGAGGTTACCATCTCATTTATGCAGACACAGATCAATAATCTGCCTTTAATTACTATCACCAATACGTCACTATAAATCAAATCTCTCCTGGCTTTTTTAATCAGTTAACTCGGGCCATAAGTCAGAATCCATATAAATGGCAAGTCAATACCCAATGCCCTTAGGTTTGAAATTGAAAACCACGTCATAAACTAAATAACATTTGAAAGCCGCTCACTGAGTCATGGCACAGCTGAGAATGTATAAGTCAGAAAAACAGCCTGCCGGCAGTAGAGTTCTCCTGTTATTAGAAGCAGGATATGCTGCAACCCCACACAAGACGCTAATGAACCATTAGCGTGTGGCACGTTTATTGATGTCAAGCTCCGGCCGCTCGTGTTCTGGGTAGATTGCAACCATCAATAAATATCCTGTATCCAAACCACACTGACCTACAAAGAAAATGAGCCGATTCGGTAACCGTCGCAGACATCTGTAACCCTACATGTGCCAACAAAAAAACAGCAACCAGTGGGGCCTGTGTGAGGCTGTGCCCACAGGGGAAGACTACAGTTTTCCCTAAATGAACAGTTCAGTGTATTTTCTTTCTGAAACTGTGTATTTTATCTGACGCCATTGTGAGTACACAAGGACGTTTAATGTCACCCTGATGAAATCGAGCAGCACTCGGAGGTTAATGGCAGCACCTTGAAATAGCTGAGCAGCGTTTTAAGCTCCCCGATAATATTGCCAGCCCCCTAGCCAGCATATTGGGAAACACTGGGTTACACTGAGCAGGACTGTGGCATACTGTGCACACCGTGTGATACCACACAGCATTGTGTACTATTACTCTGTGCTGCGCTATTCATAGTGAACAGGACCGTGAGGTACTACCTGGGCCCTCATTCCAAGAATGGCGAAATCAGTAAAAAGAGGAGCTATCATATGAAATGGCATTTTTTACTATTCGCCATTATCGACTTTGAGGGCAAGTTGGAGGAAATATCTCCAGCACTTGGCTGTACATACTACCTCCCACAAATTGGAGTAATTATCGCTGGTGGATTTACCGCTAGCAGTAATTCATTCAAACCCCAGTGGAGTTGAATGAGATTCCACAGTGGACAATCTGGCAAAAGAGGCCAAGCTATCTGTATCTAAGTTGGTTCCAGTCGGCCTACCTTGCAATGTCAATTATAAGGCCCATAATGTCCTATTTGGTTATACTGCATCAGATTATGTACCATTAATTTATACCAAGCATCATTGTATCACATTTGCCAGTATATTGCAGAGCTTTGAAGTTGCCCCATGTCAGTCAGGTGTGAGTATCACATTCTGTCGCAATTCCTTCTTTGCATCCTGGGACGTGTAGTTCCATTAAATCGACTGACACCTACAGGCGTTTTAACTCATAGACTGCAACAGCTAGAGGGATGCTCTGGGTCCCTGACTAATGCAGACCAGGCCTGATCTCTCCGATATGTCCAAATCTATGCTAATGCAACCAGCATACTTTGACAGAGAGGCAGCCATCGGGTACAAATTATGGAATTTTGTTTTTGTTGAGTGTTGTTTTCAACAAAAATTACTCTTATATTCTTAAATGACTTTTATGGTGAAGTGGGGGTGGGGTTTCTGGGAAAGCCCCATCCTAAAAGCAAGAGGTCTGGTTCAAGGAAAATCCCCACACTCAAGAAACGGAGAAGTCCATACATGTGACAAAACTACTGCTTTATTAATGAGATCTCAGAAAACTGGGATTACTTGGACATCTCAGGATTTCCAATGCTTTCAACTGGTTACAGGCTTGTCCACTGGTTTTATGTGACTGTGATGCCACAAATGAAACATACATTTTCTAAAACCTCAGATGAAATGGAATTGGGTGAATGTTAAGGATAGATATGTATTCAATATGGGATGGATGATCTAATTAGTCCGACCATATCGGGTAACTCTGCCTGAGACCACCTACAAACTGATGCAAGTGAAATTATGTCATGCTGGTGTGTTGTGAGTGGCTACTGCAACAAAGTGTGATTGAGCATTAAAGGTTGGAAGAGATTGACCACTGGGGGCTTTCTCAGCCTTGGTGCCTTGGAAGGTTACCAGCACATGAGCACAATGGGGGGTGGTGAGATGGGCCCATGACACTGCCAGTCCCAATAAGCTGATTCCCCTGGCCGCAACCAACGCCATTTTAGCTTTCAACTTCATACTGTATTGTATCTTTTTTTCTCAATGAAGTGAATGGGAATGAAAATCTCTTAATAGGAATTCTCTGCCACTGCAAGTTACGTGTTTAGGAATTGCATTTCGGATTGCGATGCTGAGTAATTTGTGAGGTGTTTAGCTGCTTTTACTGTAGATGTTATTACCTCCTGTTGCCTTTAGAGACTTGTACAGTGTGAGAAACCAGAAGGTGTCTCACCCGCTAGTCCCTGGGGATCTGTCATCCAGGTGGCTGGGACACGGCCATCGCTTTTGGATCCAGTTGCTGGGGGTGGAACAGCATGGGAGGATCACCTGGATGAGGGGTTTTTGGGGAGTGGGACACCAGATGACGAGACGTGGTATGCCTCCCCCTGCAACACCTTTACCCCATCCTACCAGGTAGGATACATGGGAACCTTACACCCCTTTCCCTTTTCCAGCACTTTCACACGGACAGCCCACACTGGGAGAAAACAGACTCAAGCTGAGCAGTGTATCTGACATGTCCCACTACTGTGGTCAGGTGAGGTCAGGTAATTACTGACAATCACTCACACCTGACTTCCATTAAACTTACCCACATGGATAAAAGCGGAGCACGAAAGCACACTCTGAGTGAGGCAAAGCACACAAAGGTACAGCAGTTTTGAGTTGGCAGCTGAACAAGGGGAGAAAGATGGCAAACTAAGAATAGCTCGTAAGAAGGAAATTATCCTCGACATTTTTGGCAAGATGCCGTTACTTTCAAGAAACCTTTGAGGCAGAAAGTGTAAGGCCAGGAAACCAGACTGAAGAATCCTGTATTGTGTGTCAGAGATACTGAAGGCCCTCACGCGTAACTGACCAAGGTGGGGAGGAGCAGCAGCAGCCACTATGGTATTGTCCTTGGCTCCAAGAACAAAGAAGCACCAGAAAGAGCAACACAGCAAATGAATTGGGGAGACCGATGCAAGACGAGTATGTGTTGAAGTCAAGGTTGCAAGCGGCAACATTGTATAACGAGAAATGGAATGAACATTGTTAAATGCGTGTGGTGAAAGACGCGAGTAAAGCTAAACTGCTGATGAATGTTTGAACTTGACAAGGAAAGATACAATACTATTGACAGAGTGGTCCAGCACCATAAATGTGCTCAATCGAAGGTCTCTGTGAGGTATCCCGCCAAGAGAAATTAACGTAGAAGATTGATGAGAACAATTGTTTGAAGTGAATCAAAGTGGTCCTGCAATGGTTTAAGCAAAACCCATTGCACATTCGAAAGTCTTCGGTATAGATATCAAGGCGATCTAAGCCCAAAAGAGGGAGATCCATATCAAGAAGATCTGAGCCTGAACGAGGGAGATCCATATCAAGAGGATACAAGCCCAAATGAGGAAGATCCATGGTCTGAGCATGAATGAGGGAGACCTAGTATGAACATTGTGATAAAAGGGGGTCTCAGCCTGAAGAGGGAGACCCCTGATGAACGTTGAAAAACGAGAACTTGTTCATGTGAAAATACTGATAGGAATGGAATTTTGAGACTTTGTTTGTTATGACAGACTCTCTGCAGTAAGAGACTGTTATTGAAAAAAGAGGCTTTGGCAGAAGGCCCTGATGTCTAGTCTTTGAACTGTATCCTCGTGACCAATGTTAGGAAAGATTTCGTTATTGTAGGGAACTTTCCTTCCATGTGGCAACCCCTAAACTTTTTGCTATTGTTTTCAACCTGTTTTCTTGACTTTGCCAGAGAAGTGCAGCCTTCTGCCGTACTCCTCTGGGCTTTCGCTCCTTTCTTACGGGGAAACTGACATGCCCTTAAGACAGTCAGTACCGGGGAACGCTGTTTCCCGTAGTTTCTTTTATCGTGTCGCTATTTTAGTGCAACACGACACAAGAGGGCACTGTAAGCTAAGTTACAGCTCTCTTGGGTCTCTAGCCTTCTACAGACCCTAGACACTCTTGTAGGATTGTTTTTGGATCGGTGCAAGTCATTCAGGGACTGGGCTGGTGGCAGCGATCATTTGGTTTATTTTGAGCTCCTTTTGCCGTTCTGAGCACCTTTTTGCCGCGAACACAAAAGGGCGGCCCGGCTACCCAAAATGGCCGGACCACGAGGCTCCTTTGTCTAGTCCACTGTCCGTCTTGCTCCCTTTACCTTCCCCCAGGTCAGGCGACCCGGGGCCTTCCTTATTTGGGCATGTAGTTTCCCGCGAAACACGGTTGCTTTCGCGGGCTTCTACATGTCGTTTGAGTGCCCCCAGGATGTGGGCTGGGCTGTCTGGTCCCAATACACATCCTGGGTGCCAGAGAGTCTAGGGTGGTGTGAATGCCTGGGACCACTGTGGTCCGTGATTGGTCCACGTATGGTATGTGTGTTGATGAGCGGATCTCCCATTGGCTCCCCTCCGTTTTGGCGCGAAGGGAACCGTGGATAAGAGGGAGCTGGAAACACCACTGCCATGTCGATCTCCTGAGTTCTTACGAACCCAGGGATACAGGAGCCAAGTATCCTGCGAACACGAGGCTGGACCGAGGAATCGCTGATGACCCCCTGAAGAACTTCTGCTCCTCATTGCTGTCGTCCGGTGAAGCCCTTTCCACCTAAGATCGAACAAGAAGGCCTGTACTGGCGCTTCGACCTATTGGAATAGCAGGACCAGCTATTCCCGGCACCTTCATCAACTCCTGCCGTAAGCCTTCGGAAGTGTCTCTGGGCCATCCAGTTGACTGACCAGCTTACTAAGGAGTCCTGCTCTGTAATCGCCGACAGGTTGGGTGGTATTCTGAGTCCGGGGCACGCTCACACGCTTCGTTTGCTTAGCAACCCTAAGCTAGAGGTGAGCGGTGCTCGTTTGGCTTGAATACACCCGGCCGTTCCGTTGCCCTGCTGTGGCGACAAAACTGTGCTTGTTTCTTCGATCGGGACGTCTTTTTACTCTGCATGACGACGAGACGTTCCCTGCTCTTCAGAACCTGCCAGAAGCTGCATCTATCGAGGAGGAGCTCGGGCCTGCTTGCTTCGGGGACCGGTGAGTAGATTAGCTAGGATCTGGTCGCCCTCCTGCAGTGCCTCTTGCTTTTCCCCGCTGTAAATACAGCACCCCTTGTCCGTACTCGCGCCCCGCTTCTGCCTCACAGTGGAGGCTGCGCTAGAGTCGCGGACCGTGTTCTCCTTCATTAGAGCTCCCTACAGAGCTGTTCAACGTCCTCCGAAGAGCTTCACCTTCTGCCCAGTGGCACCGGCGTGTGCAGGTACTTTTGAGCGCTAGGCTCCACTCTTCGTAGGGATTGGACTACCATCTAGCTAGGGGCCTCAGAAGGCGGACATATCACACGCATTGGTTCGCACTGCCTGTTTTCCTTCCCCTGCAGGTGGATAACATATTTCGTGCTGCTAATACTGTGAAACTGTGTATTCTGTATATATATTGGGTGGATAGTGTATGTGTTGGTTTAATATCGTTGTATACCGCTGCTTTTACTGTGGTTATTAGTTTCAAGGCCTTATAATAAATGTGTATCTATTTTTGATATAAACAACTGTTTGGAGTAGTTTGTAAGCGCTCTTGCTTTGTGTGCTCATTGCGGGCTTTCAGTCACCCTCACCCCTCTTGAGACCTAGTCTTGACCGCCGCGATCGCTACCTTGATTGGTCTGGCTTGTCCAGAGGTTACCCTGTTCCAAGTAATTAGGTTGGCCTTCTGAACCTCTGCGCCACCAGGACAGAGTTCAGAAATCCGTCTTAACAAATTGGTGTACAGCGGTGGGATACGACTGAAGGTATCCAGTGTTGCGCACGAGCTAAGGCGTTTTCAGGTTATTCCAACCAGGACACGCAGTAAAGTATTGAATATAACGTTAAAAAGGCCATAGTCCTATCGACAGTATGGAAACGAATACTTTATTAACCTTAAATGCTTCGAAATCTGAAACATTGAAGAAGATGTGTGCGGAGAGAGGGGTTTCCTCTCAAGGCACTAAATTGGAAATGATCCAGAGAATCGTGGCGTGGCAAGAAGCGCAGCTTGACGCTATAACTTCCGAGGACAGTGCAGAAGGTGGTGGGGCTGCTCTCACTGGCAGAACCGACGGTTCTGCCGCTGCACTGATCCATCACGACCACGAGGACAGGGAGGATGTAATGTCTAATGTTTCCTCTGCCAGTATTGATGGGGAGGCTATGCTTGAATTCAAGAAGCAAGAGCTGCGGTTTAGGCAGCAGGAGCTTGAATTCAGCATAGCCAAACTAAAAATCGACCAGGCAGAAAAACAAAAAGACAGGGATCACCAGTTGGAACTGGCCAAGCTTCAGTTCGCAAATGGGTCCAAGGGTCCTGGACATGGTTCTGGGGCTTCCTCTCATCCACGGTTTCCAAAAGATCTGCTCAGTGTGTATGAGGAACGAAATGACATTATGGACTGGTTAAATGCGTTTGAGTATGCATGCGAGGTTCAAGAGGTTGATAATGCGGATAAGATTGCATGGTTACTCAGCAGACTGCCCCATTCTGGTTGCAGTGCCATTATGGAAATGTCGAAGGCTGAGCGCGCTGATTTTGCAATGTTGAAGCAGACTCTCATTTTAAAGTTTGGGAAGACTCCGACCCAATATTTAAAAAGGTTTAGAGAGTATAAGAAAAAGGAAGGTGGTACTTGGGTGTCGTATGTAGCTGAGTCCCTGAAAAACTTGACTGGCTGGGTTGAAGGTTATAAGGTTTCTACCTTCGAAGGCATGATCAATCTGGTCATGCTGGAACACATTTTTGCTTCTTCTTCCCCGGAGCTTAAGCAGCATTTGGCCGATTCGAAGGAGATAGATCCTAAGAAGCTGGCCATTGCAGCAGACTTATGGGTGTCACATCGAGTGTCCCATAAGGACAAAACTCATCCTGGTAAGCAGGAGGAAGGGAAAAAGACCAAAGATATGGAGGGTGGGGAATCTGCTAAATCATCTTCCCATAAGGGCCACAAAAAGAAAAATAAGGGTAAGCCATCCGAGAACTCACAGGGTAGTGGAGGTTCGCCTCCGAAACAGAACTCTGGTTATAATAAGCCTCCCTACGTAAACAGACCCAATGGGGCTTGTTTTTCTTGTGGAGCAACTGACCATGTGAAGGGGGATCCCCGTTGTAAGGTTAGACCTTTGGGGGTCCACTCCGCTAATCTGGCCTTCTCCTCCTACGAGGAAGAAGAGATTACAGGAGCATCCTTCTCCTCAGACTCATTTCCCAGCGGAATAGAGGCTGAGGTAGTTTTAGTGTCCCTGGGTTCCTGGGAGCCTAAAGTCGCAGAGGCGTATGCTAGGATTCCGGATAATACCAAGCACTACTTTAAAGACAGTGTGCTGATCAATGGAGTGGATACTCCAGCTCTTAGGGATAGTGGGTGCAGTCGAACTGTAGTGGATTCTACCTTGGTAGACTCAGAGGAAGTTGCCAGAGCTACTCTGATGCCCACTAAGTTGGCTGACGGCCCCCTCCGTATGTTTCCCGTGATCCCTGTTAATCTAACTTTAAATGGTACAGCAGTTAGGATTCCAGTGAGCATTCAGAGAAACGTCCCGGGAAAGGTCTTGTTGGGCAATGATCTCAGAGCTCTAGGGCTCGTAGGAGACACTGCCGAAAGACCCTACACACGGTCTCAAGCACGGGCAGCATTGGCCAAGTCCAATACGCCGCCCCAGCCGAAGGGGAAACCCAAGGCGAAAGGAGTCAACAAGTCCCGACGGGGGAAAGAGAATATTCCCCCGAGCTCGCCTACCACTGCGGTGGAGGGAGTTGGTCAATCGCCCGAGCCTGACGAGGAGGTGGCGATGCCTGAAGTGTTCGACCCCAACGACCATCCTGAACTAAAAGACTTGTTAGTTGAAGGAGGTCCTGATAGGGACGACTTCAGTAAGGGCCAACGTGAGTGCCCATCTCTGGAAGGCCTAAGGAGACAGGCCTGCTCCCAGCTTGAGGGTGAACCTCCTGGGAAGCATCGGATTTATTGGGAAGGTGGACTCCTGTACAGTGAGCCCACAGAGTCTACAGAAGGAGACCATAGGAGGTTGGTGGTTCCCCTTGCTGTTAGACCCTTCCTCCTGCAGTTGGCGCATGAAGTTCCCCTTGCTGGTCACCTTGGAATGAAGAGGACCAAGCAAAGGTTATCTATGCACTTCTACTGGCCCAAGATGGGGGTGCAAGTAGAAAGTCACTGCAGGAGTTGTGCCTCCTGCCAGTTGTCTGGTAAGGTTGGCGCGACAATCCAAGCTCCGTTGGTACCGCTCCCAGTTGTGGGGGTACCATTTGAAAGGGTAGGGATCGACATCGTTGGTCCCCTTGACCCGCAAACATCCTCAGGCAATAGGTTTATCCTGGTGCTGGTCGACCATGCAACCAGGTATCCTGAGGCCATCCCATTAAAGACTGTAACTGCCAAGTCAGTTGCAAAAGCTTTACTCGGCATATTTACTAGGGTTGGCTTCCCTAAAGAAGTTGTGTCAGATCGTGGCAGCAACTTTATGTCGAAGTATATGCAGGCTATGTGGAAAGAATGTGGGGTCACCTACAAGTTCTCTTCTGCATACCACCCCCAGACCAATGGTCTGGTGGAGCGTTTCAACAGAACGCTAAAGAGCATGATTGGGGCTCTGGAGGAGCCCCAGAGGAGGAAATGGGACCTTCTTTTACCATGCTTGTTGTTTGCCTACAGAGAGGTACCACAGGAGGGTGTTGGCTTCAGCCCCTTCGAACTTCTGTTCGGTCATCCCGTACGGGGACCCTTAGCCATCGTCAAAGAGGGATGGGAGATGCCCACTCCCCCTGTTACTACCAATGTAGTTGACTATGTGCTAGGGCTCAGAAAACGGATGGTACTCCTGATGGGCTTGGCTAGTGAAAAGTTGAAGGCAGGACAAGCGCTGGTGAAACATTGGTACGACCAGAAAGCTTCCTTAATTCACTTTACCCCTGGTCAGCAAGTCCTGATCATGAACCCTATAAGGCCTCGCGCTTTACAGGACAAATGGTCAGGCCCTTACACAGTGGTGGAGCCCCTGGGTGAGGTGAACTATTTAGTGGACCTTGGAAGGCCTGGACAGGCTCCAAAAGTGTTCCACGTAAATAGGCTGAAGGCTTTCGTCCCAAGAGTCGAAATCGCAGCACTGCTACTGGCGTCAGACGTTGAGGAAGAGGAGTCAGAACCTCTTCCCGACCTGTTCCAAAGCGGTCCTTCAGATAGCTCCGTTGAGGGTGTCCGAGTGGCCCCTCACCTGACTTCTGATCAGCAGGCTGAGGTGAAAAGTTTGCTTAGGCAGTTTTCCCCCCTGTTTTCACAGTCGCCTGGTTTGACACCTTGGTGCAAACATAACATTGACACAGGAGACAGTGTACCTACCAAAAGTAGGGGATACAGGATGTCGGATAAAGTACGGTCTTATATTAAGACCGAGGTCAACAAGATGTTAGACCTTGGGGTGATTGAACCCTCTAGTAGTCCTTGGTCCAGTCCTGTGGTTCTGGTTCCAAAAGCAGGCACTTCTGAATTGAGGTTCTGCGTGGATTACAGGGCTCTGAATGCTGTCACCAAGACAGACGCTCACCCCTTGCCTCGAACTGACGAGCTGGTGGATACCTTGGGTGCCTCCAAGTACCTCAGCACGTTTGACCTGACTGCGGGCTATTGGCAAATAGCTTTAGCAGAACATGCCAAGGAGAAGACAGCATTTTCAACTCCCGACGGGCTTTACCAATTCCGGGTAATGCCGTTCGGATTGAAGAATGCACCTGCCACTTTCCAGAGGCTTGTGAATCATGTGTTGAATGGGTTGGACGAATTCTGTCTTGCATATCTAGACGATATAGCAGTTTTCAGTGCCACCTGGGAAGACCATGTGAAACACCTCGGGATTGTGCTCCAGGCTCTTCGGAAAGCCCACTTGACCATAAAGGCGAGTAAATGCCAGATTGGACACGGCTCAGTGGTTTACCTTGGGCATGAAGTAGGTGGAGGAAGGATACAGCCTCTCCCCAGTAAAGTACAAGCAGTACAAGACTGGCCTACCCCCACTACACAAACCCAAGTGAGAGCCTTCTTAGGACTCACGGGTTATTACCGCAATTTTATGGCAGACTATGGCACCATAGCTGCTCCTCTGACTGCCCTCACAACTCCGAAGAAACCCAAGAAGGTAACTTGGACTGACGAGTGTGAGAAGGCCTTCAATGGCTTGAAAGACTCCTTGTGCCAGGCCCCTGTGCTCAGGGCCCCTGATTATCAAAGACCTTTTATCGTGCAGACGGATGCCTCTGACACTGGGATAGGAGCTGTACTATCACAAGTAGATGAGAAGGGTAAGGAACACCCTATCGGTTTTATTAGTCGCCAGCTTAAGGACAGAGAGCTCAGATGGTCCACGGTAGAGAAAGAATGTTTCTCTGTTGTGTGGGCCCTAAGGAAGCTGCGGCCCTACCTCTATGGGACCCACTTCACTGTGCAGACTGACCATAAGCCGTTAAAGTGGCTAATGAACATGAAGGGGGAGAATCCAAAGTTGCTTAGGTGGTCCATAAGTCTACAAGGCTTCGACTTCACTATTGAGCATAGGCCAGGTGTCCACCATAGCAATGCTGATGGGTTGTCCAGAATGTTTTACCGACCTGAACAAGAGACTCATCCAGGGGTGGATTAGTTCCCCCTGTCCATAGTCTGGGAGGGGCGAGTGTTAGGAAAGATTTCGTTATTGTAGGGAACTTTCCTTCCATGTGGCAACCCCTAAACTTTTTGCTATTGTTTTCAACCTGTTTTCTTGACTTTGCCAGAGAAGTGCAGCCTTCTGCCGTACTCCTCTGGGCTTTCGCTCCTTTCTTACGGGGAAACTGACATGCCCTTAAGACAGTCAGTACCGGGGAACGCTGTTTCCCGTAGTTTCTTTTATCGTGTCGCTATTTTAGTGCAACACGACACAAGAGGGCACTGTAAGCTAAGTTACAGCTCTCTTGGGTCTCTAGCCTTCTACAGACCCTAGACACTCTTGTAGGATTGTTTTTGGATCGGTGCAAGTCATTCAGGGACTGGGCTGGTGGCAGCGATCATTTGGTTTATTTTGAGCTCCTTTTGCCGTTCTGAGCACCTTTTTGCCGCGAACACAAAAGGGCGGCCCGGCTACCCAAAATGGCCGGACCACGAGGCTCCTTTGTCTAGTCCACTGTCCGTCTTGCTCCCTTTACCTTCCCCCAGGTCAGGCGACCCGGGGCCTTCCTTATTTGGGCATGTAGTTTCCCGCGAAACACGGTTGCTTTCGCGGGCTTCTACATGTCGTTTGAGTGCCCCCAGGATGTGGGCTGGGCTGTCTGGTCCCAATACACATCCTGGGTGCCAGAGAGTCTAGGGTGGTGTGAATGCCTGGGACCACTGTGGTCCGTGATTGGTCCACGTATGGTATGTGTGTTGATGAGCGGATCTCCCATTGGCTCCCCTCCGTTTTGGCGCGAAGGGAACCGTGGATAAGAGGGAGCTGGAAACACCACTGCCATGTCGATCTCCTGAGTTCTTACGAACCCAGGGATACAGGAGCCAAGTATCCTGCGAACACGAGGCTGGACCGAGGAATCGCTGATGACCCCCTGAAGAACTTCTGCTCCTCATTGCTGTCGTCCGGTGAAGCCCTTTCCACCTAAGATCGAACAAGAAGGCCTGTACTGGCGCTTCGACCTATTGGAATAGCAGGACCAGCTATTCCCGGCACCTTCATCAACTCCTGCCGTAAGCCTTCGGAAGTGTCTCTGGGCCATCCAGTTGACTGACCAGCTTACTAAGGAGTCCTGCTCTGTAATCGCCGACAGGTTGGGTGGTATTCTGAGTCCGGGGCACGCTCACACGCTTCGTTTGCTTAGCAACCCTAAGCTAGAGGTGAGCGGTGCTCGTTTGGCTTGAATACACCCGGCCGTTCCGTTGCCCTGCTGTGGCGACAAAACTGTGCTTGTTTCTTCGATCGGGACGTCTTTTTACTCTGCATGACGACGAGACGTTCCCTGCTCTTCAGAACCTGCCAGAAGCTGCATCTATCGAGGAGGAGCTCGGGCCTGCTTGCTTCGGGGACCGGTGAGTAGATTAGCTAGGATCTGGTCGCCCTCCTGCAGTGCCTCTTGCTTTTCCCCGCTGTAAATACAGCACCCCTTGTCCGTACTCGCGCCCCGCTTCTGCCTCACAGTGGAGGCTGCGCTAGAGTCGCGGACCGTGTTCTCCTTCATTAGAGCTCCCTACAGAGCTGTTCAACGTCCTCCGAAGAGCTTCACCTTCTGCCCAGTGGCACCGGCGTGTGCAGGTACTTTTGAGCGCTAGGCTCCACTCTTCGTAGGGATTGGACTACCATCTAGCTAGGGGCCTCAGAAGGCGGACATATCACACGCATTGGTTCGCACTGCCTGTTTTCCTTCCCCTGCAGGTGGATAACATATTTCGTGCTGCTAATACTGTGAAACTGTGTATTCTGTATATATATTGGGTGGATAGTGTATGTGTTGGTTTAATATCGTTGTATACCGCTGCTTTTACTGTGGTTATTAGTTTCAAGGCCTTATAATAAATGTGTATCTATTTTTGATATAAACAACTGTTTGGAGTAGTTTGTAAGCGCTCTTGCTTTGTGTGCTCATTGCGGGCTTTCAGTCACCCTCACCCCTCTTGAGACCTAGTCTTGACCGCCGCGATCGCTACCTTGATTGGTCTGGCTTGTCCAGAGGTTACCCTGTTCCAAGTAATTAGGTTGGCCTTCTGAACCTCTGCGCCACCAGGACAGAGTTCAGAAATCCGTCTTAACAACCAAGAAGCCAGAGTGTGTGCGAAGCTTGAACGTGCCTCCTTGCCCCGTGTTGAAAACGTGGGGAAGGGAAGCTACCTTCTCAACCGTCCAGACATATTATTTCTTTAACACTTTTCTTTTTGATACACCATTGTCCCACACCCTTTTGTATTTAGATGTAAGGATTGGCAATGTGTTTATTAGTATAGGCCTTTTTATTTGACAGAGGCTTGACTAGGACTGTGTTATTATTATTTGATGGTCGTAGCTTGCTCCCATTCTTAGCTTTAGATTTAGATATGCGTTCAACCAACCCATTTGAAGATCAATAAACACCCTTGAACTGTGATAAATTGTGTCTGTCTTCACTGTTTGATACCATGCTTTCCTTACATGTGGTGTCAGGTGTGGGATATTATTCAATTGCCAAAAATTGAAAACCCATGCTGATAATCGCCATAGCACCAGAAGGACAAAATCGGATTATTAAACTCCTTTAGTCTGACAGAAAGAGACACCATAAAAGAGACTTTGTTTTCCCAGCTTCAAATCCCAATCGGCCAACAAGACTTGTTTTTCAAAACCCAGGTAATATTAGATGCTCTGCCGCTCTCCCACTATAATATCCAACAATGGGATAGAATAGTCTTAAAAATAAGGCCTGCACACCTCCTTATTAGACCTAGCGCCCTGAATCCGCCTTTCCCTGAACCTTTTCTTTTTGGTACCAGACTAGTTTAGGTTCCTGGCCCATCTGGTGGAGAGATGAACCCACCCAGGTTTTCCCCTTCATCAAGATCACGTTTAGAGGAGTCAGAGGACTTCAAAACCCTTTTGGAGGTTGAGACTCTTTCTTTTAACTCAGAAAGTGTCGTAGAGCGAACCCTTACTCCCCCAGAAGACACGGCCAACCTTGAAGATGTCACGGGCCACTAGCTGCCCATCAGATGCAGACCAAAACCCATCTTCATGAGATTTAACAAAATTAGTCAAGTTACAGGCCAGACCCCTACTACCTCAAGGGATACTACAACCTTATCAGCAAGGTGAAGATCGAGGGAATTTCTTTATGAATTTTGTGCAATGAGCTGAGCAATTGGGATGGGAAGAAAATATAAACAAATGTTATTTAGGACCCCTCTTGAAAGGCAAGCTACAAACCACCTATCAGCTACTTAACCTTGCACAGGGTGCTACCTTTATATCCATAAAAGAGGAACTTCTCAAAAGAGTAGGCCAAACCAGTAATTTCTACCGACAGAAACTAAGGGCTATTAGATTAAGGGCTGGTGAAACCCCCCTCGAACTGGGGGAACAAATTAAGAACACGGTAGCCCTCTGGATTAACAACAAGACCATGGAATAATTGGTTCAAATGATAATTCTGGAGAAATTCACTAATTCTTTACCTCCCTTTTGCCAGAAAGCAGTATTGCAGCTAAACTGACCTACGCTAGTCATTATGTCCATAAAAGAGGGACTTCTCAAAAGAGTAGGCCAAACCTGTAATTTCTACCGACAGAAACTAAGGGCTATTAGATTAAGGGCCGGTGAAAACCCCCTCGAACAAGGGGAACAAATTAAGAACACAGTAGCCCTCTGGATTAACAAGAAGACCATGGAATAATTGGTCGAAATTATAATTCTGGAGCAATTCACCAATTCTTTACCTCCATTTTTACAGAAAGCAGTATTGCAGCTAAATTGACCTACCCTAGTCATGGCTATTGAAACTGCCCAAAATCACTCAGGCGCAAAAAAATATTTTCATTCTCTGCCAATGAAGAATGGAAGGATAACAAACCCACGTACCGTTTTCAAACCCAGGTACTAAATAGAGGGGCAGGGCTCTCTAAACCCAATGAGTGGACCCTGAAAGAAAGAATAGAAATCAGAAGACCAGACCATAAGGGTTAAGAGGAAAACAGTAGAGAAGAATTTGAAGGGATTAAAACATCACCACCTATTTGTTTTTCGTGTAAAGAAACTGGCCACCTGGCTCGACATTGTCCTACAAATCTAAAAGAAGAACCTATTGAAATAGGGGGGCCCAGAGGGGACAAGTGGGAAGAAACAGAGGCTGATCTACAAACCTTCAGCATATGTCTATATATGACTTTACATATGAAAAAGCCCTATCCCAAGATACCCGTGTTCATTAACATCTGGGGAGAATCACAGCTGGTGCCAACCGCCATTATTTCTGGGAAGAGACATCTCTGCATTTGCTACTATATTATAAGACCTCCTAAATCCCCATAGAGAATTTGTACCCCAGGATTGTTGACAACCTGACTGCTACTCCCAAACCTCTATGGTAGGGGAGTGGACGGCAACACAACCTCATGAGCCTACCATTCACCAAAATCTTACCTCCAAGCATAAAGAACACCTAATAACAGGTCCACTACCTTGATCCTAATTCATAGGATACATTTGGGATTTGAACACGCCGCCTCTACCAAACCGGAGGAAAGGATCCTCGTAGAATATGCAAGAGCACCTGGATACTTCTTCTCCTTGCTCTCTTCACGGTCCTAAAATTATAGGATCTCGGAAAAGACCAAGCATTTCCACCTCGCATAGGTGAAGGGTGTGTGAGAAACCATAGGTTTCTCACCCGGTAGTCCCCAGGCATCTGTCATCCAGGTGGCCAGGACACAACCATCGCTTTTGAATCCAGTTGCTGGGGGTCTTTGGGGAATGGGAGTGGGACACCGGATGCTGAGACGCGGCATCCCGCCCCCTCAAACACCTTTACCCCATCCTACCAGGTAGGATAAATGGGAACCTTACCACCCCTTTCCTTTTTCCAGTACTTTCACACAGACAGCCCACTATGGAATAAAACACACTCACACCCGAGCAGTGTATCTTACATGTCCTGCTACCATGGCGAGGTGAGGTCAGGCAATTACTGACAATCACTCACACATGACTTCCATTAAACTTCCCCACATGGATAAAAGGTGGAGCACAAATGCACACTCTGAGCGAGGCAATGCACATGAAGGTACCGCAGTTTCGAAGTCAGCAGCTGAACGAGGGGAGAAGGACGGCAAACTAAGAAGGGTTCGTAAGAAAGGAATTACCCTTGACCTGTTCGACAAGATGCTGTTACTTTCAAGAAACCTTTGAGGAAGAAAGCGTAAGGCTAGGAAACCAGACTGAAGAATCCTGCATCCTGCGTCAGAGATACCGAAGGCACTCCTGCATAACTAACAAAGGGGGGAGGAGCAGCAGCAGCTGCAATGGTATCGTCCTTGGCTCCAAGAACAAAGAAGTGCCAGAAAGCCGGTGAGTTGGGTAGACCCATGCAAGACCGGTCTGTGTTGAAGTCAAGGTTGCAAGAGGCAACATTGTATAACGAGCGCTGGAACGAACATTGTTAAATGCGTACGATGAAAGACGCAAGTAAAGCTAAACTACTGATGAATATTTGAACTTGAGAAGGGAAGAAATGATACCGTTGACAGAGCAGTACGGCACTGTAAACCTGCTCAATCAAAGGTCTCTGTGAGGTATCCCGCCAAGGGAAACAAAAGTAGAAGATTGATCCGTTGCTTTTCGTAATAATAGGAGGGTAAAGAAGTAGACAGAGCAGAATGCAAAAACAACCATAGCTAAAATTTGTCAGCAGTGTAATCAATTTGTTGCATGCTCATGACCTTGTCTGTAAATTATATCTTGATACCTTGCAAAACCTATACCACCGTTTACCATCAACATCATCTCTTGTTTATTTCCAATATTTTTCTTTATTTTTAATGTACAACAGGTGACCCCTGCCACCACGAGCATCAGGGTTCCCACTTAAGTGATGCTCAATTACCTTTTGTGGGGACCCAACAGCCCATTGGTAGCTCTTTTCTCATGTCACTATCTTTCTCCCTTTATTTGGAAAAGTTGTTACCCCAAAAGCATCTTTTCCTCAATCCCAAAAGCCTTTCTCTTGTCCCTGTCCCCTTTGTCATCTGCCTGGATACCATGTATATTTTTGTAAACACTCCTAAAGTAGCTTTGTGAGGACCTCCGTGTCTACACACTGGTAGGTAGCTTCAAGCCCAGGAACCTTTCATCAGTCCAGTGCTCCTTCAATGAGTCAAGAGACCTTTTTATTTGTATGAGGGCCATACATCAGGGAGCTGGATGCTGGGCAGTATGATAGTCAGTCAAGTGGGCACTGGGCCTCATTACAAGTTTGCTGGTAATGTGCTGGTGACTCCATGGAACCGGTGGCACTGTTTCTGGCAACCGCAACCACAGAATCACTGGCACATCACAACTCTGCGGGAGCGCGCCATCCAGCATACTGTCACCATTCACTGAAATCGGTGGCACTGTCAACAAAATTGCCAGTGGCACCATCACTGCCGTATATCCGACAGAAACACCGGCAATGAAAACACTGGGCTGAAAACAACATCATTGCAGGAACAGGAAGCTCGGCGGTGGCCATTTTGAAAAAAACAATCCACATAAAATCAACTACTTCCTGTGCCATCTGGTCACATTGATCCCGGCATCCTGACAGCAGCCATGAAATCTAGAGTATCTTAGTCACTTGGCAGTGGTGGGACTCCGACATTTCCAAATGAAAGCCCCCCCCAACTCTCCTCCATTTTCCTAGAAAATCTGTGTCTGATACCAAGTTAAAATGAGTTTGCGGGCGCTTTCTTTCTCCCCCCACCCCCAGTGCAGAGCATGAGTTTGAGGCGGCTGACTATGGCCAGATCCTGAAATCTGACTTCAAATCTGGTGCCGGATCTCGGATCCAGTCACCAGTGCTGGCATGTGTCAAAAAAAGAAGTGGTTGGATTCAATGTAACAACACTTCTGTTACTCCAAAAGAGGGGTGTTCCTTGCTCTGGAAAGGATCGGGGGCTAGGCCTATGTTGGGACTGTCAGGACTCAGGGCTAGCTAGTCTTTTGGTTGTATCCCCTGAGCTTCTATCCAGGGCTACAATCAAAAGACCCGGGGCTATAGCCCCCTTAACCCCCCTAGCAACGCCTCTGATCCAAAACATAGGTTACCAGCAAAACTAACACATGCGTACTTAATACTTCTTCAACCCACATTTTATCACTAGACTGTAGCACAATAAACAGTTTGAATACGCCAACAGGTATCTAACTACATCCATAATAATGCAATAGTACTGTTAAATGTGAAGATAGTTAGAATACGCCAACAGGTATCTAACTACTTAAAACAATCTCTTCATTGCAATACACTTCAAATACAGCATCAGAGTTCTTGTTACTGCAAAACATCTTGTAAAGTCTAGTATAGTTAGAACACGCCAACAGGTATCTAACTACTTCCCTTAATTATAACACATTTCAAACAAACATACAATCACACTTACACTCACATAATTGTTATAGGGTTTTTTAATCCTTTATGGATTTCTTTCCCAATGACCCAATGATTTTTTGATGTCAGTACAACAACAGTGTAGCACACAATAATGCTGTACCCAACATACTACATAGAATAGACTGTTTATGAGGGTCAAAACAAGTAATTATATGTGTAAAATTGCATGCAATGAAAGCTATTAAACTAGCCTGCTTAACAAATTTTACTGTTTTTTTTCACAGGAAAGAACCAGAAATTCCAGCTTTATTACTGTATGCAACTAAGTAACCATACCAAGTATAAACAAATACATATTCCATAAGCACTATCCTCAATTGTACTACAATAACTGCTATATACACTTCAATTATATCATTCCACCATATCATTCCACCATATTACAAATACTGTATACTCTCACAACATTACCTATAATTACTACACACGTATTACTACAGTGTGTGTGGCCAGAGACCATGCCTACGGCCATGCCCCCAAAAATCTGGCAAAGGCCACAACCACCACAATATAATTAAACCATATAACGTATAATAGACCTTCACATAACAAAAGTCGTCATGAACCCCCGACCATCCAAATAATGGCTGCAGACTCGGCAGCAATTGCATGCCCTTTTTTCATCTATAAAAACAGCTCCATATCATCTTTATTCCACTCACCCAACCTTTGAAGGCCCTCTCTCAGCCACCAAATAACCCCACAGTTTTTCCCCACGGCGCTATCCGCGGACACAAGCCACTGTCCACGTATCCAACATGGAAACTGTTTAAAAAAATATGACGCACCTCACGTTTTTCACCATCCAATCAGCGGGGCGTGTATAATGTCCACAGACATCACGCCAGAACCTGATTGGTCCTGAGGCGTCCACGGATCCCGAATCAGGAAATGAGTCTGTGGACCAGAATCAGATATCACTAATTGTTTTACCTACTGTCCATTTTTAAAAACTACTGGACAGATTTACACCAAATGATTAAAAAAGCACGCTTTTGGAACCAAGCCACTGCTCCATTGCATCTATGAGGATTTTCACAAATATTGGGACCCCCCTAAACTTTGCCCCCCCGGACAAAACCATACCAAAATTAGCAGAATCGTTCCAGGATGGGGTGGGGGGCATATACATTTTTTGCAAAGTTTCGTGAGGATTCGTCTGGAGGAGCAAAGTTATAAGCCCCTGCAATGTATATATCTATATTACAGGGACTGCAGTAGTGACCGTGTAGTTATGGGTAAGTTGCTCAACCCATGGGAAGAGCACTTTTTGGGCGGATCATAACTTTGCTAACCCACTGGATGAATCCTCACGAAAGTTTGTAAAGAAAATATATGGCCGGTCAGATTGATTCTTTGATGTTTGGTGAGGGTTCGTGCAGGGGGGCAAGGTTATAGGGGGGTCCCAAAATGTGTGGTTTCCGCCATAGACACACTGGAAAAAAGTTTGCTCATGCCTACATTAAAAACCACTGGATGGATTTTCATCAAATTCGTGGCAGGAGCAGTGGCTTGGTCCCGAAAACGTGTTTTTCTAAATCTATTGTGAATCCATCCAGTCATTTTTTTTAAAATAGGCAAAAAGTAGGTAAACAAAAACTAGTGATATCTGGTTTCAGTCTGCAGATTCACTTCCCTGTTTGGTCCGCGAACGGGCCTTTGATTGGCCCAGTGGGCGGCGTGATGTCTGCGGACATCGGACACTCCTGCTTATTGGATGATGAAAAGCATGAGGTGATTCATATTTTTGCAAAATGCCCACTATGTTTGATTCGTGGACTGCGCCTATAGTCCGCGAACATCGCGGTAAAAACATATGTAAAACCACAACATTGCACTTGTCAAACTAATGAAACAATCTCTGGGGAGGTGAGGGGTGATGAGGATGGGATAGGATATGGCCATAAAAAAGCCAAGAAACGCAAAGGTTTTATTCTCAGATGTCCGCAGACAATGCGGGGGCAGGCCTGTGTTGTTCGTGAAAATCCCAGATGTTCGGGGGCATCCACACATATTTTTGCATTACAGGGTTATTGAAAAGCAGTTTGGCGCCACTCTATGAAACTATTAAATTGTGTGATATAGTTTGGTGCTGTTTTGCCAAGAGGTAACAAAATTATAGGGGGGGTCCCAAAATATTTGAAAGGCTTATAAATTTGGTGCTGTTCCTCAAATCTGCACACAAGTTTGCAAAAAGATTTAAGACCCAGATTTTAATGTTTTTGCAAAGTTTGGTGGGATTTTGTGAAGAGGGGGCTAAAGTTAGAGAGGGGAATTGACATGTTTAGCTTGGTTATAACTTTGTTGCCATTTGACGAATGTGCGCAAAGGATTTTAGAAAGATTATAGAGCTACCTTGAATTTTTCTCCAAAGTCTGAATTAATTTTGTCAACTGGGAGCTAAGTTATATAACTATTTTATGTGTGTACATTTTGACACTTTTCAAAAAAATGAAATGTTGATAGGTTTGCAGGAAAGCTGTGCAAGGAGCATTGGCAAGGACATGATAGCATGGTTTTGCAAATGTGTCCGGGTCTTATTTTTTTAAAGTGTCATGATGTAGATACAAAAAATAGTGATCGAACCTGTGTTGCTCCCTGTCGTCTTGCTTCCAAGGCGAGCATGTTGCCACTGAGCTATCCTCACGAAACATGTGGTGACGTTTTTCCAAATCTGGAAAGGTTCAAAGGGAAAATAAATTCTGCCTGTGGCAAACATTTTGTCCATGGCTACAGCCTGAAGTGCTGCACAGGATTGCACCAACAGATCGCTGTGACTATCGCTGCATGGACTCTGGGACAATGCTAATCAGTACATAATTACCAAGCACGCTGAGCCAGGTGCCCACGTGGTCACCGGGCCACCTCTTGAAATCATTACCCACCCTTATTTGCGACCATAATGGGACAAGATATTGGGATTGGATGCTGGACTCATTTCAACAACCTCAAAGCAATGACTCACTGGCAAAATCATCAAGGGATGCAAGGGTATCAACCCCCTCTCCCGAACCACAGAAGCCAAATAGATTGACCCTCCCACCGTGGTTGACATGGGCGTCTGAATATTGATAACACAGGTAACCATGTGGCAGCCAATGGGGGGAAGACGGAGTTAGGGAAAGGGTGTGGAATGACAAAGGAAAGGTGGGGAAGAAAAAACAGGCATATGTATATATTTATATATATACCCCTGTCTATAAACTGTAGTCCATAAACTATCTCTTGCCTACAACCTGCATCCTATTAAACCTGACCTCTTAAACCATGTAAAACCAGCTACCACATATACCAGGCATTACTGAAAATCCTGGTAGCTTAACCTGTCCCTGGCGCAACGCAAAACCTACACATAAATGCACACACAACAGATGTGTTAGCTTCTATGGCATAACTAAAACAAGCATACCCCCACAACCTTACGGAGTAATGTACTTGAGTGAGTGCAGCATAGTGAGTCCAGCATAAGCAGTATGGCACAAACAAAAGGGAACATAGCTTTTCATGACAGAACACAAAGACACATGGTCCTCTGGGCAAGCATAAGCAACAAACAAAACGTTGCACATAACATTTAGCTGTACTCCCCTTAGTGCTTCTAAAGCACTTGCTGGATGTAACCAATCATATCTTGAAACCTATGTTTTCTAATGTTTGTTAGCCTCTTGACTACCACGTCTTTTGAATATCCCAAATTATATGCATATAATAGAGTGTTGTGACTCTTCACACTCTTCCATGGCTTTCTACCAGATTCCAAAACGTATTTTTCTCCTGTAGCAACCGACAGTGATGCACAATTGTCAACTGTATCTCAGCCCACGACTTCGCTTCCATCCCAACTTGTTTCTTCATCTGACTCTGTATTGGCCCAGGCAACCCCTGACATAAAATGTGGTAAAATAATGCCATTTTTTTTCCTACGGCTCGCAAGTTTCAAGTTGCCATTTCTCCTGAATGTCCTGAATGTAAGCAATAGGGTCTTCATCTTATGTGTCATAATTGCACCCATATTAGATGTATCGGGGTACTGTACCCTGAGAACCCTCCATAAATCTGTTCTACAATTATTAAACAAAGCTCCATCATGCACTGTGTTTTGTGCTGTCACACTTGAATTTCCTGCTCTCCTCCATATGCCATCAGCCCTTTCTCCAAGGATAGCTGCCAGGAGAACTTTTATGTCCCCTATCGCCAGCGTGTTTCTTCCTGTCATTTGCTCTAACTCGTATATCCATTTCCCGATGTCTGAAGTCAAACTCCAGAGCTTACACCTTAATTTATCCTTATTCATCTGCAGCCATGGAATATACTGTGGTCTTGTTCTCCCTTTTTCCAATAAGGGAAACTGCGTTAACCCCAACCCGCAGTCGGTTCCCATCGTTAGTCTATCCAATGCAGGGATGATCGCCCCTGACTGCCTCCTTGCCATTAGTGACCTTAATCTGCTCATATTTGGTGGTGATTGTCCCTTCTCACTATACGATCATCCTCTCAGACGCTCTGGATATGGTATGGGATCTGGTGACCTGTCTTTAGGTTGTTCCTGATCTGACCATCTTACTTCTTTATCTAATTGCAGGCTTCCTTCCGGGGCGCACGCCCTGCATCATCCGGCCTCGAGGATAATCTCTCTTTCTTCGTCTGACATGTCTTGATCCCAACTAGTGTGACTATCATCCCCTTCACCTTTGTCTAGGTTCAGTTTGCTTAAGGACAATGCTCTATGTTCGTGACTGAACAGATCGTTTTCTTCGCTTCGTGATTGAAATGCTAGGGATTGATACCCTTTGCCTCAACTTCCATAGTTGCTACATTCCTTTAATTCTTGATAGACCTTATCAATACTTTCCCAGATACTTCCTGCATCAAAGTTTCTTCTTCCAATACTATTCTAGATACCCCTGATGTTGCTTCCTTTATCGGAAAGGAATTCTTCTGTTCTATCCCATCTTATTGCTAGGCTTGGCCTTACTGGTTCCTTATGAATGACACTGGTATCAAGACCCCGCTGTCTTCTCCCTCATTCTATTTCTTCATCTAATTCGCTTTGCTTTCTTACCGCCCTACTAAATCTTTCTTCCTCTTGCCTTCTTTCTTTCCTCCTTACTCCTTCTCTTGTTTCCTCTTCTTCCCTTCATCTCTGTATTCTGTTGTGCTTCCTCCTCTTCTCTCTTCCTTTCTCTTCTATTTGTATCTTCTATCGCTCTGTTTAGTGTCATATTTTCTTTGTTCTTCTGCCCTTTCTTCTTTTTTCTCTTGCTCCTCTTGATACATCTGCTCTCGTTGCTCCCTGTTCTTCCTTTTCTGCTCTTCTTCTTTCACTTTCTTCTCTTGTTCTTTATCTCTTCTTTCTTGCTCGTCCTTATCTTCTCTTTGTCTAACTTCCTTGATAATTTTCCCATCGACACTAAGTAATATCTGTCCTCCCGTCCATTCATTCTTCATGAGTGCTATCTCGTCAGCTTTATCCTTCTCTCCTTTCCATCTCTTAATTTCCCTTTCTATTTCTGTTGATATGTTCGACTGCTCACTCTTTTCTTCTTTGTCTTGTATGATTTTACAGATCTCTTCTTTTCTCTTATTCTCCTCTGGACTATCATCACTGCTATAAGCAGGAGGTTCGTATATTGGGTTACAATACCCCATCGCAGCTTTCAATTACTTTCAAGGATATTGTCAGGTTTTCTCTTGTTTCCCCTTTGTATAGAGTGTTGTAGGTGTGTTTGGTGTGAGTGGGAAGTTTTCTACTTTTGGTTGGTGTGGCCTTAACTTTGTAATACAGTCTACTGAGGCTGGCCCAAGGCAAGATGGAGTTTCTCAATACGAGCTCTGATTGGCTGGAGAGGACAGCAAGACTACGATGAACATTCTAAACTGTCACACTCTGCCTTTCATCGTCATAGCCCCAGCTGACAGGACGTGTATAGTAGTTTCTCCTGCTGAAGCTTTGGGCCTTGAGGATCTGAACTGTCAGGTTCCTAGCAGTCGGGCAGCTACTCTTTGGGGTTTCCAGGAGAGTTGTCAGGACTATCAGGAGAAGAAACTCGTAAGAGTTTAAATCCTGAAGTTATGTTTGAAGATCATACTAAGATAAGTGACTTGCCTTTGGTTTTAAAACGTTGTCAGTGATTTCCTTGAATCGTCATTTGAAGAAAAGTAAGACTTTGGTACTGTTTGACAATTTTTCTGCACTGTTTTAAAGAGCTTGTGTTTGCTTGTTTTCTTTGGTTACGCGGATTGTTCGTTTTACCCAGCGCGTGCGAGGCCTCGTTGTAACGTGCTTTCTTCAAGGCTTGCGTATGAACATCTCCGCAGTGTGTGTTTTCTGTGCGTGTGCATGAACGCTTCGGCGCGTGTGCGTGGGCATTGTTGCTATGTGTTTTCTACTGCGTGTGTGCCCGATCTGCGACAACAACGTGTTGTCTTCAGCGCGTGTGTGTGGTAATTTTTGCTACGTGTTTTCTACTGCGTGTATGCGCGATCTGCAAAAACAACAAGTTGTCTTTAGCGCGTGTGCGCGTAAACTGTTGCCATGTGTTTTCTGCTGCGTATTCATGGAATTTACAAAAACTATGTGTTTTCTGCAGGGCGTGCGTGCGGAAACTGTTGCTACGTATATTCTTCTGTGAGTGCGCACGTTTAGCAAAAACAATGTGTTTTCTTCAGCGTGTCTGCACAGAAACTGTTGCTACGTGTTCTCCATTGAGAGTGCGCGCGTTTGCAAAAACTATGTGATCCCTTTAGCGCGTGAGCGCAGTATTTATTGCTATGTGTTCATCTCCCAACACATGTGCGCGATCTACAATTCTACGTGCTTTCTTCATCGCGTTTGTGTGTTTGGAGTACAAAGTATAGAAGCATCCTATTCAAAAGCTGAACTTTAACTGGAACTATGTGCAGTTAAATATGTGCAGTTAAAAAGAGCAAGAGTCAAGGTTAAAAAGGAGTGCTGGAAACCTAAGTTAAGAAATTGCTGTTAATTTCAAGAGACTCAAGAAAGAGGTACAAAGATTTCAGTAACCTGTTCTCATCAAATTGTCACAGGGCCTCATTACGACCCTTGCGGAAATGGAAAAATGATGGCGGAAATGCAATACCGCCATCGAACACCGCTCGTTGCGATCATGACCCGTCACCGTAAAGTACGATGCCATTAGCGACACCGCAGTGAACGGCAACGCTAACTGCACCAAGTACGCGCACGCGCGCCTTGCAAAACCGGAATCACCGCCATGGCGCAACGGTACGCGAATTCTGACCCTAGCGGACATGTACTGAACGCCATCAAGCACGTCGTAAAGTACCATTCCGCCATGGCGAGAAATACGGCATCGTGAACCAACCGTAAATGGCCCACTGAGTGCCTGTACTCCACTCCCTGGCCACATTGCACAACTCCTGGCAGGCGCAATGTAACCACACTATGCAACCAGTGAAATCTACAATTCACCCATGCATGCCAACGTAGAAAAGCATGCAGGGGCTCAAAGCGCCCCGTGAGTGGGCATCCATGTACGGCATGTCACCATAGCCGTACTGATGCAGCACAGGCATGTGAAGGTACAATACATCAAAATGAAAATCAAGAACACATGACACAAAACAACAGTAGTCCCCCATCGCTTGCCACCAGCGCAAGGCAACATCCAAAACAGCATCCTGAGGGGGATTGCACCAGCCCTGTACTCTTGCCAGTAAACAAACCAACCATCAGCAGAAGCATGTACCACACAAGTTGGCAGAGTGACTGAGCAGCCAGGCTCATCCCAAGAGGGGCCGATGGGAGCTGCAGGGCACAGATGGCATCAATACAGAAGCTATTCCAATGGACATGACCCCAGTCCCCCTCCAACAAACGCACGCAAACACAGTCACCTGTGACCAGCCACATTCGGAACATCCCATCATTCCACCAATCGACCTGGCTGACAGGCACCAGTCGGCCGAAAGCCAATCCCCCGCCCCTGAACAGCACATCATGTAAACAGTCACAATGGCAGCCCCTATCCGTGACCATACTGTGCTACGTAGGCAAACGCGGTGTGATGCCGGAAATGCATCTGAGGGACAGGGCCTCTGAATCCTTGTCCTTTTCTGCCTTTTATCGTGTGTTCTGTTATGTTTTCTGCCCAGGAATCCATTTGGGACTCCTGGCAGTGCAGCTCTCTCTTTTGGTTTGGTGAACAGACCCCTGGGATACCCTTATGGCACCCATGGGTGGGGGGTACAACCCTGTGCCCCTAGTGTATGTTTTTGGGCACCTGTGGGTGGCCCACAGAGCAGGGTATGGGCTGGTGGCAGCTCCATGCTGAATTGGACAGGTGCTCTGGGTGTCCTCCATTTTGGGATACCCAGGCCCTGCCATTGGAATCAGTTGATTCCTGATAGGAAACAAGATGGCCCCTGTGGCCTCTTGCTTTCTATTGCCTGTTATCTTGTTTTTCCCAAAGTCCTGGGAAGCCCTGACTCTGTCCCTTCCCCCTGACTGGCTGTTGGGTGGAAGTTCCATATATGGTGTTGTTGTGAAGGCCCAGCTAGACTGACTGGAGCCTTCCCAGTGACTGTATGTTGTGGGTACCTCCTGTGGGTGGGACCTGGGTGAATGGAGTGTGTGACCAATATACACTCCTTGTTGTGGTTGTCTGGTTTCTGGCATGAGAGACAAAGACTGAGACAGCCCTGCCCGAAACTGGCCTGAATGCAGTGTGTAGTGTTGAATGGCTGGGTACTTGTCCCAATCCACATTCCTTGTTGTGAGTGTCTGAAAGGGAGGAGTGTGGCCTGAATGCACTGTGTGCCTGATTGGCTGACTGACTGCATGAATGCCCTTCTGTGTGATTGGCTGCTGTGTGTATGCCAGCAGTGTGGATGAGAGACAGAATAGTATATCTGGGGACCTCTCACCACTGGAAATTGTTCAGAAGCATTCAGAAGCTGAGTCTCCACTCAAGAGTAACTGGATTTGCTGATCCTCGACGTCCAGCTGGAAGAAGAAGACTTGCTGTGGCATTTGCTTCGACGGAACTGAAGGTTGTCGAAATCGTCGAGGACTGACCCGAGAGAGGACCTGGCTAGGCGCCCTCTTCCCGTGCTCCGAGGGACCATCGAGCACCGCTGAATCTTCGCCGAAGCGCCCTGGAAGTCAGACCCTCGAAAGGCTGCCGACCCGAGACGGGACCGCCGAGGAGATCGAAGTGAAGCACCCGGACATCGACGCTGTCGAAGTCCATTGCCGTCGACCAGGGTTCGCAGGTCTGTGTAACCGCTGGAGGCCCGTCGAAGTTGTGTTGCCCAGCCGTGGGAACCACTTGACGCCGTGCCGCCGACGACCGGAGCCGTCCGCTCCTTGCCTAAGAACATTCAATCGAAGGACTCTCTCGACCGCATCGTCGACCGCTTATCCTGCCGGAGAAAGTCGAGGACGACCAACGCGCCGAGGAGAAACCTGCCGGTGGGTTTCCCGCCACCCGACGACCCCAAAGACTCGGACGACTCGACGCCCTTGCTGGGCTCCCGTCTCTACAATCTTTGCGGTCCAGAACTATTGTCATCGAGGTGCCCCGCACACCTCCGCCTTGCAGGACGCCGACGCCCCGACGCCGACGAGCACCGCTCGGACGGAGCTGCCGCCTCTTCGACAACGTTCGGCCTCGTTCGTCGACGGACGTTCGACGCCCCGTGCCTCCCGCCTGAAAAGGAAGGCATTCAAGAAGGGCCGTCGATTCCCCGTCGCCGAACAGCGAGTCCCTCGACGCTTGTCGACGCCTTTTCGAGGAACTCGACTCCACCAGGTACATTGGGGGGGTAAAAACATTATAGGAGAGAAATAGACTATTGAACAATATCTGGACTGGGCTGGTGTTATATCTCTTTATTTTGCAGGTTGCCCAGGTGGGGGGATCTCCACACAGAACTGTGTCCAGTAGCAAGGGCCAGTATTCTGCCTATTGTTTCAACCCTCTGTTATCTCTCCTCTCTCTATTGCTGGTTTCCTTCTTATTGATCTGTGTGCCATTTCTACAGTATTGTGAATGCACTTTAGTGAGGTCTAATATTAGTGGTACCACTTTAGAATTGTAGATATTTACCATTGCTGATTTTCCTGAGCACAAAGTGCGTTATTGTGATAAGTGTACATAACCCTTGAATATTAATTATATAAAGACTGTGTTTTCAGTAATACAGTGTGTGGACATTCCTTTGTGGGGGCTTGGGGATACACTGTACTTAAGAACCAGCCTGCATCACCTCCCGAGAAGCTAGGCCTTGATTGCTCGCCCATCGCTGCCGTATTAGAGAATCTTGGCTGGGGTCCTCTGTGCCTCCCCTCTACCATATAGAGAGCAGAAGTACAGACCCCCCCACCGGTCTTCTTTACAAAGCTGGTGGCAGCGGTGGGATGCTTATGGTTTTAAGACTCAGTGTATAACCGTGCCACTTACAAAATATCCGCACTTTTATTAGATTAAGGTTTGGGTGTGTACCAAATAACTGCATTACAAGCAATGGAGGCCATTGCAAATGGTAAATTGACTCGGATGAGCTTAGAGGCTCTCCAGAGTGCTTGTGAAGCCAGGGAGTTAGACTTTGTGGATAAGTCTAGGGCTGAGCTGATAGCTGCCCTGGTGGATTACCAGACTGATGGTGAAACTCTTGAGGAAGGGGGGGATGCAACCAGTGAGGACTCTGCCCCTGGGGTTGTCGCTGAATCTGTTTCTGGGAATGCCACCATTCCTGCTGCCTCTGTTCCAAACCCCAGCAATTCCATGGAACTTGAGTTATTGAGGATGAAGTTAGCCTTTGAATATCGCAAGTTGGAAATAGAAGCTGAGCTTAAGAAAGAGGAGCTGGCACAGCAAGTGGAACTCAAGAATAGGGATCTTGAACTCAGAAATAAGGACCTTGAACTCAAAAGCCAGGACACTGAATGTCAGAGAATCCAGCTAGAGAAAGCTAGAGTGGAGACTTCAGCTAGATCCAGTGAGAGTGTCAGGTCCCCAGCCACCAAGTTTATGAAAGATTTGGTTGGTGTGTTTGTGGAGGGTTCAGATATCCTCCAATGGATTGAAGCGTTTGAAATGGCTTGTGCAATTCATGATGTAGATAAAAGAGATTGGGCTAAGTGTTTGTTAAGCAGAGTGCCTCAAACTGGATATGACTGTATTCTGAAGCTGAGTGTGGAAGAAAGGGGTCAGTATGAGTGTATGAAGTCTGCTTTGATTGCCAAGTTTGGCAAGACACCTGCCCAATACCTTAAAAGGTTCAGGGAATTTAAGAAAAGAGAGAATGTGTCTTGGGTTGACTGGGTGAGTACTGCGCACATGAACATGATGGGGTGGATTGATGGATACAAGGTGAAAACTTTTGTTGAGTTGTCCCACCTCTTGTTTTTTGAGCATTTTTCTGAAGCCTGTTCACCAGAGCTGCGTCAGTATGTGGCTGACCAGAACATTTTGGACCCCTTTAAGCTGGCTAGGTTGGCTGACAAGTGGGTCTCCCACCGGGTGTCCCCTAAGGACTCCAGTGGGAAGGACAAGGACAAAGAAAAGGGGGCCTCTCAGAAAGCTGAGGAGTCCCAAAAGCAGTCACAGTCGGGTAAACCAAAACCTTCCTCTCCTAAGACCCAAAAATCTGGTGGGGATAAGTCCTCTGTGGGTGGGAATAAGAGTAGTGGTCCACCTGCTGCAAAGCAGGCTCCCAGTGGTTCCAGTACCGTACCCCGCACTCCTGGCACTTGTTGGGATTGTGGGGCTCTGGATCACAAAAGGGGTGACCCCAAGTGTAAAGGTAAGGCACTTGGAGTACAGGCTGTCAGCCTGACCTACCCTTACCCCGTGTCTGAGGTGGAGGCCACTGTCCTCCCCTCCTCTACAGGAATCACATTTGGTGCTCCAGTAGAGATTTCCTTAGTGTCCCTTGGGGCCTGGGACCAGTACGCAGAAGTACTGGCGACTATCCCACAGAACACCCGTAGATTTTTGAGAAGTGTCCTCTTGAATGGCCAGCCTTCTACTGGTTTGAGAGACACTGGGGCAAGCATGACAGTGGTGGACAGGACCCTGCTCAAGCCAGAGGACTATGAAGGTGCTCCTCTGCAAACCACCAGGTTAGCTGGTGGGCCTCCCAAATTATCGCCTGTAGCCCTAGTCACACTCATGATTGGAGACAAGACAGCAAAGCTTCCTGTCCTGGTTCAGGACAATGTCCCTGCTAACATTCTGTTAGGAAATGATCTAGTAGAGTTGGGGTTGATCTCGGATGGTCTTCCCATGACTGCTGCTGCAGTCACTAGGTCACAGGTGACACCGGGTCTGGCTGTGAGTCAGGTATCCGAGCCAAAGGCGAGGCCTAAGGCAAGAAGAAGGAAGACCAAGAAGGCCACCTCTGTGGAGGGAACACCTTCTCTTCCTGCTGTTCCGACAGCACCCAATGGGATCCATGCTCCGGACGGGCTGGGTCCAGCGGAAAACCCAAACTCAACTCCTGTGGGAGAAGAGACAGAAGACTCTCCTGTGGGAGAGGTTCTCAACCCGGAGGATCATCCCGACCTTCAATGCTTGTTAGCTGAAGGGGGACCCTCCCGGGCAGACTTCTGTAAGGGACAGAGAGAGTGCCACTCTCTCGAGGGCCTGAGGAAACAGGCCCTGTCCCAGGCACAAGGTGAAGTGCCTAGGACATTCAAGATTTATTGGGAGGGTGAGCTCCTTGTTAGTGAGCCCACTAAGCCCGAACCTGGTGCCCGCAAGAGGTTGGTGGTACCCCAGGTTTACAGGCCCTTCCTACTGCAGTTGGCGCATGAGGTGCCCTTGGCTGGTCATCTTGGGACCAAGAAGACTAAGCAGAGGCTCTCTGCCCATTTCTACTGGCCACGGATGGGAGTAGAGGTGGAGTCCCACTGCAGGACCTGCCCAACTTGTCAGTTGTCTGGCAAGACTGGAGGCCGGGTCATTGCCCCACTGCAGCCATTACCAGTGGTTGGCACACCATTTGAGAGGGTGGGCATCGACATCGTCGGTCCCCTTGACCCTCCCACTTCAGGTGGACATCGGTTCATCCTGGTCTTGGTAGATCATGCCACCAGGTCCCCTGAGGCAACACCCCTTCGGACTGTTACTGCCAAGGTGGTTGCCAGGGCTCTCCTGGGCATTTTCACCCGTGTTGGATTCCCCAAGGAGGTTGTCTCTGACCGAGGATCCAACTTCATGTCTAGTTACATGAAAACCATGTGGAAAGAGTGCGGAGTAACCTACAAGTTCTCCACCTCTTACCACCCCCAGACCAATGGTCTGGTTGAGAGATTTAATAAAACTCTCAAGGGCATGCTAGGTGCTTTGGAAGAGCCCCTGAGGAGGAAATGGGATCTCCTCCTGCCATGCCTGCTGTTTGCTTACAGAGAAGTACCTCAAGAGGGTGTTGGTTTCAGCCCCTTTGAGTTACTCTTTGGACATCCCGTGAGGGGGCCCCTCGCCTTGATCCGAGAAGGCTTGGAAGCCACCCCTCCAGGTCCCGCCAAGCAAGTGGGGGACTATGTGTTAGGCCTCAGGCGGAGGATGACACAAATGATGGGTCAGGCAACAGCGAATCTCAAGGCCAGCCAGGAATTGAATAAGTACTGGCATGACCTTAAAGCCTCGCAAGTGGATTGGACTCCGGGACAGGAAATCCTTGTGATGGAGCCTACCAAGCCTAGAGCTTTGGCAGACAAGTGGACTGGACCCTTCAGGATAATCTCCAAGATGGGCGAAGTCAATTATCTGGTGGACATGGGAGCCTCTGGGGTAGCCCCCCAGGTATTCCATGTCAACAGGCTCAAGCCTTTCCACAGGCGAGCAGAGGTCTCATGTCTCTTGCTAGCTTCAGGGCAAGAAGAGGATGAGAGTGAGCCCCTTCCTGATTTGCTGCATAGCAACCCTCAGGATGGCTCAGTGGAGGGAGTACAACTCTCTCCCGATTTGACAACAGAGCAGCAGAGGGCCTGCCGGGCTTTGCTCCAGCAGTATGCCCCTCTGTTTTCACTGACACCGGGCCTTACACCGTGGTGTAAGCACGAAATTGACACTGGTGACAGTGTGCCTGTCAAAAGCAGGAGCTATCGTATGTCAGATACCGTCAAAAACCACATCCAGGCTGAGGTCGCCAAGATGTTGGATCTGGGTGTTATTGAACCCTCCACCAGTCCCTGGTCCAGTCCAGTGGTCCTTGTCCCCAAGGCAAGTTCCCCGGCGGGTACCAAGGATTGGAGGTTCTGTGTGGACTACCGAGGAGTCAATGCCGTCACCAAAACTGACGCGCACCCATTGCCCAGGGCTGATGAGCTCGTGGACACTATAGGTGCTGCCAAATTTGTGAGCACCTTTGACCTTACCTCAGGCTATTGGCAAATAGCTCTGACGGACCATGCCAAGGAAAAGACGGCATTCTCCACACCTGAGGGACTCTACCAGTTTAGGGTCATGCCCTTTGGGTTGAAGAATGCCCCTGCCACCTTCCAGAGATTGGTCAACCATGCGCTCAGTGGGCTGGAAGCCTTTTGTGTGGCTTACTTAGACGACATTGCCGTCTACAGTTCCACCTGGGAAGAGCATTTGACACATCTGGATAAGGTGTTGCAGGCCTTGAAAAGGGCTAACCTCACTATCAAGGCCACCAAGTGCCAGATAGCTCAGGGGAAAGTTACCTATCTTGGTCATGAGGTAGGAGGGGGTCAAATCCAACCTCTCTCCAGTAAAGTACAGGACGTACAGAACTGGGAGACTCCCACTACTCAAACCCAGGTGAGAGCCTTTTTGGGCCTCACTGGGTACTATCGCAATTTCATGGCAGACTATGGAACCATAGCTGCACCCCTGACAGCTCTAACTTCGCCCAAACAGCCTAGGAAGGTTAATTGGACTGAAGACTGTCAGAGGGCCTTTGGTGGCTTGAAAGAAAGTCTGTGTAGGGCACCTGTGTTGAGTGCGCCTGACTACAGCCGACCCTTTATCGTCCAGACGGATGCCTGCGACACCGGAATTGGAGCTGTCTTGTCCCAGTTAGATGACAAAGGGAGAGAACATCCTATCATATTCATCAGTAGACAACTCAAGGGTAGAGAACTTAGGTGGGCTACTGTTGAAAAGGAATGTTTTAGTATAGTTTGGAGCCTTAGGCGTTTTAGGCCCTACCTTACGGGGTCCACCTTCAAGGTCCAAACAGATCATAAGCCCCTGAAGTGGCTTATGCAGATGAAGGGTGAGAATCCGAAATTGCTCAGGTGGTCGATTAGCCTACAAGGGCTAGACTTCACCATAGAGCACAGACCAGGGAAGAGTCACGATAATGCAGATGGCCTTTCCAGAAGGTATGTTGACCGTCTGGATGAGGGTGTCTATCCCGTGGGAGATTAGGCACCCTCCACCTCAGTCTGGGGGGGGCGACTGTGATGCCGGAAATGCATCTGAGGGACAGGGCCTCTGAATCCTTGTCCTTTTCTGCCTTTTATCGTGTGTTCTGTTATGTTTTCTGCCCAGGAATCCATTTGGGACTCCTGGCAGTGCAGCTCTCTCTTTTGGTTTGGTGAACAGACCCCTGGGATACCCTTATGGCACCCATGGGTGGGGGGTACAACCCTGTGCCCCTAGTGTATGTTTTTGGGCACCTGTGGGTGGCCCACAGAGCAGGGTATGGGCTGGTGGCAGCTCCATGCTGAATTGGACAGGTGCTCTGGGTGTCCTCCATTTTGGGATACCCAGGCCCTGCCATTGGAATCAGTTGATTCCTGATAGGAAACAAGATGGCCCCTGTGGCCTCTTGCTTTCTATTGCCTGTTATCTTGTTTTTCCCAAAGTCCTGGGAAGCCCTGACTCTGTCCCTTCCCCCTGACTGGCTGTTGGGTGGAAGTTCCATATATGGTGTTGTTGTGAAGGCCCAGCTAGACTGACTGGAGCCTTCCCAGTGACTGTATGTTGTGGGTACCTCCTGTGGGTGGGACCTGGGTGAATGGAGTGTGTGACCAATATACACTCCTTGTTGTGGTTGTCTGGTTTCTGGCATGAGAGACAAAGACTGAGACAGCCCTGCCCGAAACTGGCCTGAATGCAGTGTGTAGTGTTGAATGGCTGGGTACTTGTCCCAATCCACATTCCTTGTTGTGAGTGTCTGAAAGGGAGGAGTGTGGCCTGAATGCACTGTGTGCCTGATTGGCTGACTGACTGCATGAATGCCCTTCTGTGTGATTGGCTGCTGTGTGTATGCCAGCAGTGTGGATGAGAGACAGAATAGTATATCTGGGGACCTCTCACCACTGGAAATTGTTCAGAAGCATTCAGAAGCTGAGTCTCCACTCAAGAGTAACTGGATTTGCTGATCCTCGACGTCCAGCTGGAAGAAGAAGACTTGCTGTGGCATTTGCTTCGACGGAACTGAAGGTTGTCGAAATCGTCGAGGACTGACCCGAGAGAGGACCTGGCTAGGCGCCCTCTTCCCGTGCTCCGAGGGACCATCGAGCACCGCTGAATCTTCGCCGAAGCGCCCTGGAAGTCAGACCCTCGAAAGGCTGCCGACCCGAGACGGGACCGCCGAGGAGATCGAAGTGAAGCACCCGGACATCGACGCTGTCGAAGTCCATTGCCGTCGACCAGGGTTCGCAGGTCTGTGTAACCGCTGGAGGCCCGTCGAAGTTGTGTTGCCCAGCCGTGGGAACCACTTGACGCCGTGCCGCCGACGACCGGAGCCGTCCGCTCCTTGCCTAAGAACATTCAATCGAAGGACTCTCTCGACCGCATCGTCGACCGCTTATCCTGCCGGAGAAAGTCGAGGACGACCAACGCGCCGAGGAGAAACCTGCCGGTGGGTTTCCCGCCACCCGACGACCCCAAAGACTCGGACGACTCGACGCCCTTGCTGGGCTCCCGTCTCTACAATCTTTGCGGTCCAGAACTATTGTCATCGAGGTGCCCCGCACACCTCCGCCTTGCAGGACGCCGACGCCCCGACGCCGACGAGCACCGCTCGGACGGAGCTGCCGCCTCTTCGACAACGTTCGGCCTCGTTCGTCGACGGACGTTCGACGCCCCGTGCCTCCCGCCTGAAAAGGAAGGCATTCAAGAAGGGCCGTCGATTCCCCGTCGCCGAACAGCGAGTCCCTCGACGCTTGTCGACGCCTTTTCGAGGAACTCGACTCCACCAGGTACATTGGGGGGGTAAAAACATTATAGGAGAGAAATAGACTATTGAACAATATCTGGACTGGGCTGGTGTTATATCTCTTTATTTTGCAGGTTGCCCAGGTGGGGGGATCTCCACACAGAACTGTGTCCAGTAGCAAGGGCCAGTATTCTGCCTATTGTTTCAACCCTCTGTTATCTCTCCTCTCTCTATTGCTGGTTTCCTTCTTATTGATCTGTGTGCCATTTCTACAGTATTGTGAATGCACTTTAGTGAGGTCTAATATTAGTGGTACCACTTTAGAATTGTAGATATTTACCATTGCTGATTTTCCTGAGCACAAAGTGCGTTATTGTGATAAGTGTACATAACCCTTGAATATTAATTATATAAAGACTGTGTTTTCAGTAATACAGTGTGTGGACATTCCTTTGTGGGGGCTTGGGGATACACTGTACTTAAGAACCAGCCTGCATCACCTCCCGAGAAGCTAGGCCTTGATTGCTCGCCCATCGCTGCCGTATTAGAGAATCTTGGCTGGGGTCCTCTGTGCCTCCCCTCTACCATATAGAGAGCAGAAGTACAGACCCCCCCACCGGTCTTCTTTACACGCGGCCAGTACTGTACCACACAACTCAACTCAGAAGGCGGAACACAATGCAGATCATCTCGCAATACATACCGCCACAAAGCGAAAATCGCCACATCACCTGCAAAGAACAACGCAACACGACAAATATCGGAATACAATTTAAATGCACATCCAAATGACAAAGGCCCCACAGCAATTTGCAAAATAACACCAAAACAACCATCATCACCGAGGGCTGCATCTGCAATAATTGACCAGCTTCCACTTGTGTGACGCCCTGTACCATCATGGCACACAGGGCCTACATCAAAGTTCCAAAAGGCAACATGGAAGCGGCAAGAACCGCAGGTCCGTCCCATGAGGCAGGCACTAGTCGAGCTGAAAGGCCGAAATGTTGCACCTAGCCACCAGTACAGCGTAAGGGCATGTGGCCCATTGGCGATCGTCCCATAAGATCGAAATGGTGCTCCACTGATTCACCCGAAGCTGCAGGAGTCGAGAGTAAAAACCATCTGGAGGAGTGGCGTAGAGATGGCATCTGCAATAGGGCAGGAGATACCTGTCACCCAAAAGAAACACAAATTAACCGATTGCATTACGGGACTCATGATGCATTACAATCTTCATTCAACACACCAAATCCACACCCATATGCATGCTAGCCCACTCCAAAGGAATATACACACCCCTAAATCAGTATCGAATCATAACGAAATCAATCGAGGTAAATACACCATTGGCAACGTCGGTTACTGTGCATGCGTCCGTCAAGATAGAACCCATGACATGGGATTAGTAACGTGCCTAGACACAAGTGTATGAAGGCGCGTCGAGACAGGGAGGATCCGACAAGGGCAGATAGACGTATGTCCCACTATGGCAGCCTTGCATCACATAGCGCAGGGGAAGGGGAGTGAATCAAAAAACCCATGTACATGGCAGACCCTAAACGGAATCATCAGTCCATGCATCCATTCATCATTCCCTCATCCCGCAATGAAAACGCATGAATATTCACTCACATTATATGTGAAACTTCCATCGCGTCTGTGCGTAATGCAGTCTGCAAAAACCACTGTGCCCCTGGCCGGATCTGTAGTGTTGTGAAGCAAGATGGATTTGGGAACGTCCTGCCTTATCGTCCACTACGCTATTGCGCATCCCATTCAATTCATATCATTCATTGCCTGCTCGTTATGGGCCATGTCCCAAGGACATTCTACAATAGAACGTTACATTTCCAGCCAGACCTGTGGGCGTATCCTCGCCGCTACTTCAAAACCAAAAATGCTGGCCTTCGAATTCCTCACTTGCAACATTACGTCGAAAAGGCTACTGTGAACGCTTGCATTCACAATTACATCAATGTAGTGCGGCTGTGTGTCATAATGCTAACTGGCTGCAATCACAAATGGGACGCCACGCCCGTCGGTGAAGTACGTTACTGTGCTGCATGAGGGTCGGCCATCGATCGAGCCCTACATACCACTGACTCTTCACAGGTATGTAAGCGGCTGCAATCATAGCATGTGTAACAATGGGAGCATAGCATGAAAATCAATCAAAGTACATCACACTGCCATCGGGATTTGATACATGATTCCAATCCCAAGATGCCATGCGGCCAAATGCAGCCTTACGTGCGGGACGTGCTCGGCCAGAAGGGATAGCATCTGCCACAGAATCATTCAATCAGCACAGGTGGAGGCCATACAGGCCGACAGCACATATTTAGCAGACCCAAACCCCTCCCACAACCACTCCCACTCCAAAATGCTACCGGCAGGACTAGCGATGTTGGGCCTGGGGGACCAGATAGCACTGCAAGTGCTACAACTACAAGAAGACGACGAACAACAACAGGTACAACAACCGGGCGCACAGGGGAGACGGAGGAGAAGGAGGAGGAGGAGGGCAAGGCAGGGTCAGCAAGGCCCACAAGCACTGCCACTACCACCACGCAGGCGGCCCGCAATCCCACGCCTCCGAGCCGATCCGTTCAACCTCACTGCTGAGCAGATCCACACCCTCTACCGTTTGGACCGGGACACCATAATCGCCATTGTGGACATGACACATGCTGACCTCGTGAGCATGATAGATAGCCCAACCGCCATCCCACCCCTACTGAAGGTGGTGTCTGCACTCCACTTCCTGGCCACAGGCACCTACCAGCACACAGTGGGACAGTTGCATGGCATTTCACAGCCACTGTTCTCACGGACACTCTTCCAAGTGCACGATGCCCTCCTGAAGCACGCCGACGACCACATCACACTACCACGCACGTACCAGGAGATTACCAACGCAAAAGTGGGATTCCATGCACTTGGCGGCATCCCGGGTTGCATTGGTGCCATCGACTGCACCCATGTTGAATTGGTTGTCCCACATGCCATGGAGGTCCAGTACCGCAACCGGAAACAATTTCATTCAATCAATGTGCAAATGGTGTGTGACTCCAACAAGATCTTTACGCATTGTTGTGCCAGATTTCCAGGATCTACCCATGATTCTATGGTCCTGAGGAACACAAGAATACCACGCTACATGGAGCGACACGCAGGGCACAGATCCTGGCTACTCGGTGAGTCTCATTCCATGCATGACATCGTGGCCCATTTGATGCGTCAATGACCTTGCAGGAAGGGGGGGGGGCTACTTAGCACTATCATTCCACTGACACCCTTTATTCGTCTCATACAGGTGATGCCGGGTATCCACTGAAGAGATGGCTCCTTACACCAATCCGGAACCCACAGAACGAGCATGAGGAGGACTACAACCATGCCCACTCACGTACCCGTGTGGTCATTGAACAGGCATTCGGCCTACTGAAGGCTCGTTTCCGCAGCCTCAGCAGGTCTGGCGGGGCACTCATGTACAGCCATGAGAAGGTTTCTAAGATGGTCATGGCATGTGTCATGCTGCACAACATGTGCATACGTAGGAATGTGCCCATGCCCCCTGACGCTGTACTGCATGCACCTGAAGATGATGATGATGATGAGGGTGGGGATGTGGAGGCACCTCAAGGAGTCCATGAGGCACAGGATGCACGTGCAATCCGACAGAGCATCATAGATGCATGCTTCTAGCAACCACGCATGGTGCCTATTACACGGAAAGGGGACCTGTGGCACTGTGTGTGTGTAGTACAGGCACATTGTGGACTGTACGCCTATGAAGGCCTCGTACGCAAATATCAATGTCCACACATGTCATTGGATGATAATGAGATGCTGTATTGTTAATGTGATTTGATTTATACACCCTATGGACCCGCCACCCAGTGAAGCCCAACACACCCCCTCCACCCTACTACCTCCCCCCCCAACACCAGTGTCCAAATATGCATGCTGTCCGTGGTTGGACGCTATTGCAAGCCCCCTCTACGGGTATCAGGGGCACCCCTGCCCGTGGAGCGCAGGTTCCTGCCAGATCTGCGTTGGGGGCTGCCCTGGACGGAACTTGCCACGGATGATGTCTCTGCCTGCTCGCGTCCATGCATGTCTCTGAGGGTTTGTGAGAGCTCCGAGAGCACACGGCGCACAGCAGCAAGTTCAGCACAAACGTCTTTGGACGTCGCATGCAGTTCCCCCCTCAGGCTCTCGGTGCTTTTCTCCATTTGTGCTCTCAGGCTCTCGGTGCTTTTCTCCATTTGTGCTCTCAGGCTCTCACTACTTTTCTCTATTTGTGCCCTGAGTGTCTCGGTGGATGTTTCCATGGCTGCCCTGGAACCCCCGCATTCATTTGCATGGTCCTTGAGTAGCGTGGACACTTCCTGCTGTTGCTCGATCAGCAGGTCGAGGGACTGTTGCCTCTGCTGGGCCATGGACATTTGCGGTGGTGTGACAGGGGGGCTGCTCAACACATGTTGCCTTGGCACAGGACTTGTGGGGGTTGGCCAGTCGTCGTCTTCAGGGTGCCCCTGCGTGGTTTCGTCATGGTGTAGGGGATGGGACATGCAGGGGGATTGGGAAAGGTCATGGATGGTACCTACGTCGCCAGCACTGTTTTCCGTGTCGGAGCATGCTGGCATGACAGCTGTGTCACCTATGGTGCTGCTACCACCAGAGGCAGTGCCATCAGATACGTTCTTTGGGGGGACCTGTGGTGCTGGGGTTGTGGACTTGCTGGCTGCTGGGGTGCCTGTTGCAGTCCCCTCCAGTGTGCTGCCACTTGATTCCTGCTGCTGCCGTGTCTTGATCCTTGCACCTGAGGTGGAGGCTCTTGGGACGTTGGTCCTGGCCCTCTTTGCAGGCGTGCTGGTAGGGGTGTCCTGCAGCTCGTCGTTGGTATCGGACCCTGTGGTGGAGTAAAGAGGGGCGAGCGTTAGTTATGGGTCTGTCGGATTTGGAATGGCAACGTATCAAATGCATTGGGGTGGTACATGAGGCTGATTTGGGACTGGGCCTTGGAGGTGGTCTCATTTTCGTGTGGATTGAGGATGCATTCATTTGGCTGCCTGCAGTTAGGGGGTGCATGCTGCACATGTAGGGGTTGTTTATGGCATCTTGATTGATTTGTTTATTCATTCTGACTTTTAGAGGGCGCTGTCAGGGCAAAGTATGTATTGCACTATGGGGTCACATGGTACTGCACATGTTCGTGGTTTGTGGATTTCGCATTGTTTCTCTTGGCCAACCTACCTGATTCTCCGGATGTCGGCACTCCTTTCTCCATCCCTCCGACTCCCTCTATGCTCTCCATTCCTATGGTGGAGGCGCAGATATCCTCCCAGGGGGTCAACTTGATGGGCGACTCTGAACCCCCCCCGGTAGCTGTGGCGATGTTCCTGTTCGCAGAAAGTATGCTGCGTACGCGGATCCGCAGGTCGTCCCACCGCTTGCGACATTGCTGTGGCGTGCGGGGTGTTGTCCCCACCGCACTTACGCGCTGTGCCACCAGGGCCCATATGGCCTTCTTGTTGGCAAGGGCCGTCCTGGTCATTTGACTGGAGAAGACGACGGCGGCATTTTCCTGGAGGGTCTCGGTGAGCACGGTCAGTTCCTCTCGGGAGAAGTGTACCTGCCGCTTGCGGTCACACGCTTTCTTGGCTACCTTTCCCATATTTATTTTTTTAACTGGGGTTGCTAACGGGTTGGGATGTGTGTCAGGGTCGGATTTTTAATGGTTGTGTTGGGATTCGGTTTTTATAGTTGTGCGGCGTGCTGTTTCCCGTTCCGGCCACATGCTTTTACTTCCGTTTCCGTATATTTACGGTGGCCGTAATTTGCGGTGCCCGCTCGTTACGGTGACCGCTCATTACGGTGACCGCTAAGATGGGTGGCGGTATTGCACCTGGTGCAGCGTACGGCGGCGGTAAGGGCCGTTTTGGGGTCATTTCCGCCATCGCAGCCTTTCGGATTCCGCCATGGCGTAATGCTCGTGCCCGATGGGTCGTGATTAGCCGCACTTTGCTCCTTCGTGCAATGGCGGAAACGCTATTTACGCTGTTGCGGTCCGGTCAGTCACTTTCCGCCAGGGTCGTAATGAGGGCCACAGTCTTCTCTGAGATGTGTTAGAAGAACCAGGTACGATTTTTAATTCTTTAGTTAAGGATAAAAGTCTCTAAAATGTGATATTAAGTGATTAATGAGGGGATCTGTGTTTGGTTATGTATGCAGGTTCAGCATCAGCTAGTCTTGATGTCATCAACCTTGTGTTTTTTATGTTAACCACTTCCCCCTTTCCCTTTGAGGTGTAGTAAGCAGAGCTGAATATAATCTATTTCTGAGTGTTACACTTCGGGGGGATTGTCGGGGGTTCAGCAGCTTCCGCAGACGCAGGATTACTCTCAGCCTGACAGAATGAAAGGCCAATAACATTAGTCCACCTAAACTGTCATGAACCCCGACAAGACCTCAATGGAGACTTTAGGATCATTGATCAGGGAATTACGGGAGGAGTTGAGAATAGCCTGCAATGAGAATGCTTCGCTTAATCAAAAAGTTGATGATTTCAGTGAAAAGGTTACGCAAATTCAACAGATAGGAGGTCGGAGGGAGGATGAAGTATCTAGGGGTGCGGTTTCTCTTCCGCAGTTGGAAAGGGAAGGAGTTGACCAGTTACCCTATATGCCACGGGTCTCGTGAGTTAGTGAATGGGCTGATGGAGCAATAAGGAGTTTAGTTATGCCGGTTCCCTTAGCGGCACCTGAACGTTATCAGGGGTCTCAAAGAGGTTTAGGGTGTTTTTAACTCAATGTGAGTTGCATTTTCTGAGTAGACCTGAGATCTTTCCTAAGGATGCCTCCAAGGTAAGATTCATGTTGTCCTATCTTTCTGGGGAGGCTTCTGCTTGGGCGGGGTTGCTGGTGAGTAAAACGAGTGTAGTCCTGGGGAATTATTCCAGTTTTTTGGAGGTTTTTAAGAAAATGTTCGACAGGATGCAGGTGTCTTTGGAGGTAGATGGGGCGCTTCTAGAGTTGCGGCAAGGTAATAGAGATTTGGTAGTTTACATTACACAATTCAAGTCCCTAGTGTTAGAAAGCAGATGGCCCAAGGAAAAACATGCCTTGTTGTTTTATCGGGGCCTAAGAGATGAGTTAAAGGATGTGTTATCATGGATTGTTGAACGCCCTTCTACATGTGATGCTTTGATAGATCTGGTTATCCAATTGGATTTTCGTTTGAGTGAAAGTAAAGCAGAGCGGCAACATAGTTAGGGAGATTTTAAGTTTCCAGTTAAATTGGATAGGCCTAAGGTAGAGATGAAGACAAAAGGGAGTTATCCACCTTCCAGGGTCAGGGGTCCTCTAAATAAGGAAGAAAGGGCTAGGAGGAGGGGTAACCATCTATGCTTGTATTGTGGTAGGAGCGGCCATTTCTTAGGGAATTGCCCTTACACTCCCAGAAGAACTTCCACTTCAACTGGCAAGGTGCAGCAGATCGCCAACACTGTGCAGACGGCTGTTCCTCATATCACGGTGAATGTATCCTTGTTTTTGGAGACAGATTTTAAGGGAATTGGCCCAGTTATGGTTGACTCAGGAGCCACTGGGAATTTTATGGATTGGGGTCTAGCAAAGTCTCTGGGAATCCCAATTGTACTGAAGGGGGCGGTTGAGCAAGTTAGAGCTGTGGATGGGACTTCACTTTCTTCCGGTCCTATTACTCACAAGAGTAGTTCACTAATATTGGAGTTAGCAGGGGATCACAGGGAAAGAATATCTTTTGAGCTAATTGATGCTCCATTGTTAAAGATTATCTTAGGGATGTCTTGGCTTACTCTTCATAATCGTTTGATTGATTGGAGTGCCAGGACAATTGACATGCAGTCAAATTTTTGCCAGGAGAATTGTTTCTCAGGAAGGGTTCTAGAGGATGGTGTTAAACAGATTAATTCTGTGTCTAGTTTTTTGGCGGAGTTTGTGGCTGGATGTCTTGGTGTGGGGGCAGTTGTAGGGCAACATCCACAGTGTTACCAAGATTTTTGTGATGTGTTCGATGAGAAGGTGGTGGGGGAATTACCAGCCCATAGGCCCTTTGATTGTAAAATTGAGTTGGAGCCTGGGGCAATTTTGCTTAGTAGTAGAGTTTATGCTCATACTGAGAAAGAAAATGACTACTTAACCCTTTAAGTGCCATGGGTATTTCTCCCCAGTGCCAGAGCCTTTTTTGGTGATTTTGGTATGTGGCCATTCAATGGCTTGTAACTTTTTCGTTACATGAGATATCTCGGCCAAATTTGGCTCCTTTTTTTCCCACATGTAGGCGGTCGTAACGCCACCCAGAAATCCCAGGTTGCTGTAGGGGGGTGAGAGAAAATAAGGAAAATGTGCGAAAATTTTGGGTTTTCTCAAAAAATGCCAATAAAATGATGTACAAAGAAGCCTGTGGTTTTTTCCTTGTAAGAGCTAGGAACAAATGGTTTGCTGTGCTGAGTTCCCCAATGTGTTGGCTTTCAGGAACAGGTTGAGTGGAAATGGAAAAAAATTATTTTGATGGGATATCAACCGTTTTGTGAGAGGTAGGCGATTTTTGCCATTTTTGCCAATTGGACATGCATGGACGGAATGGAAGAAAAGGGCAGGAAAGCCAAATTGGAGGACAGAAAGGCATATATTTCTGAAAAGTAGACAAAATTCCAAGTTTAGGAAGGGGTGATTTGCATAGGTCAGGCAACAACTAGGTAGGGGAAACTGCCATCGAATGGGGGAAAAGCGGGAAAATGACTGAAAAAAAGGTTTGTGTTGGACATGGTTGGCTTGGTACGGCAATGGCTTCTATGAATTTTGAGAAAATCAATGCTCCGCTACATTCCCCCGACTCTTGCAGTTAGGAGAGCATACCATTTTTGTAGTGTTTGTACAAAACAAGCAATACCACAAGCCAAACACTGAGCCATGGTACACAGGAGTTTTACGCTCACGGCCTGACCAGACGCACTTAGCATGTGTAAATTGGGAAAACCAATGTGGTGAGGAACGGCAGCCATACATTTTTTGAAATAGCACAGGCAGACCTTTTCAAGGGTAGGTGACTTGTGCAGGTTACAAAAGTGTATGGTGGCTAAAGCAGCGACTAAATGTAGGTCACATTTGGGAAAAGAAAGGGTTGTGAGACAAAGGGCTCCAGCAAATGGGTCAAAACGTTATGAAAACCACACAAACACAACACATGGCCTACCCTCCCGCGTTCCCACCGGTGTCCCGATGAAAACGGTACCTCACATGTGTGGGTGCACCTACCTGGCCGCCAAGGGGAAAGCCTAAAACACAAGTAACCCCAAGTCTGTTTTCACACCGGAAATGTCACACTCTCACATCATACAGATATGGGCCTCGGGTGTCCAAGCCACCGAGGAAAACAGGGAACCCCATGCATTTCCGAAAAGAGGACACCCGTGGGAATCCGCAAAGGTATGATATGCCCAAATTGGCCCAGATTTTATTACCCAGACACCCCCGCAAAGTCCGAAATGTGGGAAAAAATACGCAATTTCTGCACATTTCGCTCGTCTCACCCATCGAAACATGCCCGCAACAACACATGGCCTACTGTCACGCGTTCCCACAGGTGTCCCGATGAAAACGGTACCTCACATGTGTGGGTGCACCTACCTGGCCGCCAAGGGGAAAGCCTAAAACACAAGTAACCCCAAGTTTGATTTCACACTGGAAATGTCACACTCTCACATCATGCAGATATGGGCCTCGGGTGTCCAAGCCACTAAGGAAAACAGGGAACCCCATGCATTTCCGAAAAGAGGACACCCGTGGGAATCTGCAGAGGTATGATATGCCCAAATCGCCCCAGAATTTATTACCCAGACACCCCCGCAAAGTCCGAAATGTGGGAAAAAATACGCATTTTCCTCACATTTCGCTCGACTCACCCATCGAAACACGCCCCCAACAACACATGGCCTACTGTCCCACGTTCCCAGAGGTGTCCCGATGAAAACGGTACCTCACATGTGTGGGTGCACCTACCTGGCCGCCAAGGGAAAAGCCTAAAACACAAGTAACCCCAAGTCTGTTTTCAGAGGGAAATCTCAGACATTCTGCCGACCGGCACAATGTACAGATATGGGCCTCGGGTGTCCAAGCCACCGAGGAAAACAGGGAACCCCATGCATTTCCGAAAAGAGGACACCCGTGGGAATCCGCAGAGGTATGATATGCCCAAATTGCCCCAGAATTTATTACCCAGACACCCCTGCAAAGTCCGAAATGTGGGGAAAAAACGCTTTTTCCGCACATTTCGCTCGACGCACCCATCGAAACACGCCCCCAACAACACATGGCCTACTGTCACGCGTTCCCACAGGTGTCCCGATGAAAACAGTACCTCACATGTGTGGGTGCACCTACCTGGCCGCCAAGGGGAAGGCCGAAAACACAAGTAACCCCAAGTCTGTTTTCACACCGGAAATGTCACACTCTCACATCATACAGATATGGGCCTCGGGTGTCCAAGCCACCGAGGAAAACAGGGAACCCCATGCATTTCCGAAAAGAGGACACCCGTGGGAATCTGCAAAGGTATGATATGCCCAAATTGGCCCAGATTTTATTACCCAGACACCCCCGCAAAGTCCGAAATGTGGGAAAAAATACGCAATTTCCGCACATTTCGCTCGGCTCACCCATCGAAACACGCCCCCAACAACACATGGCCTACCGTTGCGCGTTCCCACAGGTGTCCCGATGAAAACGGTACCTCACATGTGTGGGTGCACCTACCTGGCCGCCAAGGGGAAAGCCTAAAACACAAGTAACCCCAAGTCTGTTTTCACACCGGAAATGTCACACTCTCACATCATACAGATATGGGCCTCGGGTGTCCAAGCCACCAAGGAAAACAGAGAACCCCATGCATTTCCGAAAAGAGTACACCCGTGGGAATCCGCAGAGGTATGATATGCCCAAATCGCCCCAGAATTTATTACCCAGACACCCCCGCAAAGTCCGAAATGTGGGAAAAAATACGCATTTTCCTCACATTTTGCTCGACTCACCCATCGAAACACGCCCCCAACAACACATGGCCTACTGTCCCGCGTTCCCACAGGTGTCCCAATGAAAACGGTACCTCGCATGTGTGGGTGCACCTACCTGGCCGCCAAGGGGAAAGCCTAAAACACAAGTAACCCCAAGTCTGTTTTCAGAGGGAAATCTCAGACATTCTGCCGACCGGCACAATGTACAGATATGGGCCTCGGGTGTCCAAGCCACCGAGGAAAACGGGAAACCCCATGCATTTCTGAAAAGAGGACACCCGTGGGAATCCGCAGAGGTATGATATGCCCAAATTGCCCCAGAATTTATTACCCAGACACCCCTGCAAAGTCCGAAATGTGGGAAAAAATACGCAATTTCCGCACATTTCGCTCGGCTCACCCATCGAAACACGCCCCCAACAACACATGGCCTACCGTCGCGCATTCCCACAGGTGTCCCGATGAAAACGGTACCTCACATGTGTGGGTGCACCTACCTGGCCGCCAAGGGGAAAGCCTAAAACACAAGTAACCCCAAGTCTGTTTTCACACCGGAAATGTCACACTCTCACATCATACAGATATGGGCCTTGGGTGTCCAAGCCACCAAGGAAAACAGGGAACCCCATGCATTTCCAAAAAGAGGACACCCATGGGAATCCGCAGAGGTATGATATGCCCAAATCGCCCCAGAATTTATTACCCAGACACCCCCGCAAAGTCCGAAATGTGGGAAAAAATACACATTTTCCTCACATTTCGCTCGACTCACCCATCGAAACACGCCCCCAACAACACATGGCCTACCGTCCCGCGTTCCCACAGGTGTCCCGATGAAAACGGTACCTCACATGTGTGGGTGCACCTACCTGGCCGCCAAGGGGAAAGCCTAAAACACAAGTAACCCCAAGTCTGTTTTCAGAGGGAAATCTCAGACATTCTGCCGACCGGCACAATGTACAGATATGGGCCTCGGGTGTCCAAGCCACCGAGGAAAACAGGGAACCCCATGCATTTCCGAAAAGAGGACACCCGTGGGAATCCGCAGAGGTATGATATGCCCAAATTGCCCCAGTATTTATTACCCAGACACCCCTGCGAAGTCCGAAATGTGGGGAAAAAAACGCTTTTTCCGCACATTTCGCTCGACGCACCCATCGAAACACGCCCCCAACAACACATGGCCTACCGTCACGCATTCCCACAGGTGCCCCAATGAAAATGGTACCTCACATGTGTGGGTGCACCTACCTGGCCGCCAAGGGGAAAGCCGAAAACACAAGTAACCCCAAGTCTGTTTTCACACCGGAAATGTCACACTCTCACATCATACAGATATGGGCCTCGGGTGTCCAAGCCACCGAGGAAAACAGGGAACCCCATGCATTTCCGAAAAGAGGACACCCGTGGGAATCCGCAAAGGTATGATATGCCCAAATTGCCCCAGATTTTATTACCCAGACACCCCCGCAAAGTCCGAAATGTGGGAAAAAATACGCAATTTCCGCACATTTCGCTCGGCTCACCCATCGAAACACGCCCCCAACAACACATGGCCTACCGTTGCGCGTTCCCACAGGTGTCCCGATGAAAACGGTACCTCACATGTGTGGGTGCACCTACCTGGCCGCCAAGGGGAAAGCCTAAAACACAAGTAACCCCAAGTCTGTTTTCACACCGGAAATGTCACACTCTCACATCATACAGATATGGGCCTCGGGTGTCCAAGCCACCAAGGAAAACAGGGAACCCCATGCATTTCCGAAAAGAGGACACCCGTGGGAATCCGCAGAGGTATGATATGCCCAAATCGCCCCAGAATTTATTACCCAGACACCCCCGCAAAGTCCGAAATGTGGGAAAAAATATGCATTTTCCTCACATTTCGCTCGACTCACCCATCGAAACACGCCCCCAACAACACATGGCCTACTGTCCCGCGTTCCCACAGGTTTCCCGATGAAAACGGTACCTCACATGTGTGGGTGCACCTACCTGGCCGCCAAGGGGAAAGCCTAAAACACAAGTAACCCCAAGTCTGTTTTCAGAGGGAAATCTCAGACATTCTGCCGACCGGCACAATGTACAGATATGGGCCTCGGGTGTCCAAGCCACCGAGGAAAACGGGGAACCCCATGCATTTCCGAAAAGAGGACACCCGTGGGAATCCGCAGAGGTATGATATGCGCAAATTGCCCCAGAATTTATTACCCAGACACCCCTGCAAAGTCCAAAATGTGGGGAAAAAAACGCTTTTTCCGCACATTTCGCTCGACGCATCCATCGAAACACGCCCCCAACAACACATGGCCTACCGTCACGCGTTCCCACAGGTGTCCCTATGAAAACGGTACCTCACATGTGTGGGTGCACCTACCTGGCCGCCAAGGGGAAAGCCGAAAACACAAGTAACCCCAAGTCTGTTTTCACACCGGAAATGTCACACTCTCACATCATACAGATATGGGCCTCGGGTGTCCAAGCCACCGAGGAAAACAGGGAACCCCATGCATTTCCGAAAAGAGGACACCCGTGGGAATCCGCAAAGGTATGATATGCCCAAATTGCCCCAGATTTTATTACCCAGACACCCCCGCAAATTCCGAAATGTGGGAAAAAATACGCAATTTCCGCACATTTCGCTCGGCTCACCCATCAAAACACGCCCCCAACAACACATGGCCTACTGTCCCGCGTTCCCACAGGTGTCCCGATGAAAACGGTACCTCACATGTGTGGGTGCACCTACCTGGCCGCCAAGGGGAAAGCCTAAAACACAAGTAACCCCAAGTCTGTTTTCACACCGGAAATGTCACACTCTCACATCATACAGATATGGGCCTTGGGTGTCCAGGCCACCAAGGAAAACAGGGAACCCCATGCATTTCCAAAAAGAGGACACCCATGGGAATCCGCAGAGGTATGATATGCCCAAATCGCCCCAGAATTTATTACCCAGACACCCCCGCAAAGTCCGAAATGTGGGAAAAAATACACATTTTCCTCACATATCGCTCGACTCATCCATCGAAACACGCCCCCAACAACACATGGCCTACCGTCCCGCGTTCCCACAGGTGTCCCGATGAAAACGGTACCTCACATGTGTGGGTGCACCTACCTGGCCGCCAAGGGGAAAGCCGAAAACACAAGTAACCCCAAGTCTGTTTTCACACCGGAAATGTCACACTCTCACATCATACAGATATGGGCCTTGGGTGTCCAAGCCACCAAGGAAAACAGGGAACCCCATGCATTTCCAAAAAGAGGACACCCATGGGAATCCGCAGAGGTATGATATGCCCAAATCGCCCCAGAATTTATTACCCAGACACCCCCGCAAAGTCCGAAATGTGGGAAAAAATACGCATTTTCCTCACATTTCGCTCGACTCACCCATCGAAACACGCCCCCAACAACACATGGCCTACCGTCACGCGTTCCCACAGGTGTCCCAATGAAAATGGTACCTCACATGTGTGGGTGCACCTACCTGGCCGCCAAGGGGAAAGCCGAAAACACAAGTAACCCCAAGTCTGTTTTCACACCGGAAATGTCACACTCTCACATCATACAGATATGGGCCTCGGGTGTCCAAGCCACCGAGGAAAACAGGGAACCCCATGCATTTCCGAAAAGAGGACACCCGTGGGAATCCGCAAAGGTATGATATGCCCAAATTGCCCCAGATTTTATTACCCAGACACCCCCGCAAAGTCCGAAATGTGGGAAAAAATACGCAATTTCCGCACATTTCGCTCGGCTCACCCATCGAAACACACCCCCAACAACACATGGCCTACCGTTGCGCGTTCCCACAGGTGTCCCGATGAAAACGGTACCTCACATGTGTGGGTGCACCTACCTGGCCGCCAAGGGGAAAGCCTAAAACACAAGTAACCCCAAGTCTGTTTTCACACCGGAAATGTCACACTCTCACATCATACAGATATGGGCCTTGGGTGTCCAAGCCACCAAGGAAAACAGGGAACCCCATGCATTTCCAAAAAGAGGACACCCATGGGAATCCGCAGAGGTATGATATGCCCAAATCGCCCCAGAATTTATTACCCAGACACCCCCGCAAAGTCCGAAATGTGGGAAAAAATACGCATTTTCCTCACATTTCGCTCGACTCACCCATCGAAACACGCCCCCAACAACACATGGCCTACTGTCCCGCGTTCCCACAGGTGTCCCGATGAAAACGGTACCTCACATGTGTGGGTGCACCTACCTGGCCGCCAAGGGGAAAGCCTAAAACACAAGTAACCCCAAGTCTGTTTTCAGAGGGAAATCTCAGACATTCTGCCGACCGGCACAATGTACAGATATGGGCCTCGGGTGTCCAAGCCACCGAGGAAAACGGGGAACCCCATGCATTTCCGAAAAGAGGACACCCGTGGGAATCCGCAGAGGTATGATATGCGCAAATTGCCCCAGAATTTATTACCCAGACACCCCTGCAAAGTCCAAAATGTGGGGAAAAAAACGCTTTTTCCGCACATTTCGCTCGACGCACCCATCGAAACACGCCCCCAACAACACATGACCTACCGTCACGCGTTCCCACAGGTGTCCCTATGAAAACGGTACCTCACATGTGTGGGTACACCTACCTGGCCGCCAAGGGGAAAGCCGAAAACACAAGTTACCCCAAGTCTGTTTTCACACCGGAAATGTCACACTCTCACATCATACAGATATGGGCCTCGGGTGTCCAAGCCACCGAGGAAAACAGGGAACCCCATGCATTTCCGAAAAGAGGACACCCGTGGGAATCCGCAAAGGTATGATATGCCCAAATTGCCCCAGATTTTATTACCCAGACACCCCCGCAAATTCCGAAATGTGGGAAAAAATACGCAATTTCCGCACATTTCGCTCGGCTCACCCATCGAAACACGCCCCCAACAACACACGGCCTACCGTCCCGCGTTCCCACAGGTGTCCCGATGAAAACGGTACCTCACATGTGTGGGTGCACCTACCTGGCCGCCAAGGGGAAAGCCTAAAACACAAGTAACCCCAAGTCTGTTTTCAGAGGGAAATCTCAGACATTCTGCCGACCGGCACAATGTACAGATATGGGCCTCGGGTGTCCAAGCCACCGAGGAAAACAGGGAACCCCATGCATTTACGAAAAGAGGACACCCGTGGGAATCCGCAGAGGTATGATATGCCCAAATTGCCCCAGAATTTATTACCCAGACACCCCTGCAAAGTCTGAAATGTGGGGAAAAAAACGCTTTTTCCGCACATTTCGCTCAACGCACCCATCGAAACACGCCCCCAACAACACATGGCCTACCGTCACGCGTTTCCACAGGTGTCCCGATGAAAACGGTACCTCACATGTGTGGGTGCACCTACCTGGCTGCCAAGGGGAAAGCCGAAAACACAAGTAACCCCAAGTCTGTTTTCACACCGGAAATGTCACACTCTCACATCATACAGATATGGGCCGCGGGTGTCCAAGCCACCAAGGAAAACAGGGAACCCCATGCATTTCCGAAAAGAGGACACCCGTGGGAATCTGCAGAGGTATGATATGCCCAAATCGCCCCAGAATTTATTACCCAGACACCCCCGCAAAGTCCGAAATGTGGGAAAAAATACGCATTTTCCTCACATTTCGCTCGACTCACCCATCGAAACACGCCCCCAACAACACATGGCCTACTGTCCCGCGTTCCCACAGGTGTCCCGCTGAAAACGGTACCTCACATGTGTGGGTGCACCTACCTGGCCGCCAAGGGGAAATCCTAAAACACAAGTAACCCCAAGTCTGTTTTCAGAGGGAAATCTCAGACATTCTGCCGACCGGCACAATGTACAGATATGGGCCTCGGGTGTCCAAGCCACCGAGGAAAACGGGGAACCCCATGCATTTCCGAAAAGAGGACACCCGTGGGAATCCGCAGAGGTATGATATGCGCAAATTGCCCCAGAATTTATTACCCAGACACCCCTGCAAAGTCCAAAATGTGGGGAAAAAAACGCTTTTTCCGCACATTTCGCTCGACGCACCCATCGAAACACACCCCCAACAACACATGGCCTACCGTCACGCATTCCCACAGGTGTCCCTATGAAAACGGTACCTCACATGTGTGGGTGCACCTATCTGACAGTCAAGGGGAAAGTCGAAAACACAAGTAACCCCAAGTCTGTTTTCACAGCGGAAATGTCACACTCTCACATCATACAGATATGGGCCTCGGGTGTCCAAGCCACCGAGGAAAACAGGGAACCCCATGCATTTCCGAAAAGAGGACACCCGTGGGAATCCGCAAAGGTATGATATGCCCAAATTGCCCCAGATTTTATTACCCAGACACCCCCGCAAAGTCCGAAATGTGGGAAAAAATACGCAATTTCCGCACATTTCGCTCGGCTCACCCATCGAAACACGCCCCCAACAACACATGGCCTACCGTTGCGCGTTCCCACAGGTGTCCCGATGAAAACGGTACCTCACATGTGTGGGTGCACCCACCTGGCCGCCAAGGGGAAAGCCTAAAACACAAGTAACCCCAAGTCTGTTTTCACACCGGAAATGTCACACTCTCACATCATACAGATATGGGCCTCGGGTGTCCAAGCCACCAAGGAAAACAGGGAACCCCATGCATTTCCGAAAAGAGGACACCCGTGGGAATCCGCAGAGGTATGATATGCCCAAATCGCCCCAGAATTTATTACCCAGACACCCCCGCAAAGTCCGAAATGTGGGAAAAAATACGCATTTTCCTCACATTTCGCTCGACTCACCCATCGAAACACGCCCCCAACAACACATGGCCTACTGTCCCGCGTTCCCACAGGTTTCCCGATGAAAACGGTACCTCACATGTGTGGGTGCACCTACCTGGCCGCCAAGGGGAAAGCCTAAAACACAAGTAACCCCAAGTCTGTTTTCAGAGGGAAATCTCAGACATTCTGCCGACCGGCACAATGTACAGATATGGGCCTCGGGTGTCCAAGCCACCGAGGAAAACGGGGAACCCCATGCATTTCCGAAAAGAGGACACCCGTGGGAATCCTCAGAGGTATGATATGCGCAAATTGCCCCAGAATTTATTACCCAGACACCCCTGCAAAGTCCAAAATGTGGGGAAAAAAACGCTTTTTCCGCACATTTCGCTCGACGCACTCATCGAAACACGCCCCCAACAACACATGGCCTACCGTCACGCGTTCCCACAGGTGTCCCTATGAAAACGGTACCTCACATGTGTGGGTGCACCTACCTGGCCGCCAAGGGGAAAGCCGAAAACACAAGTAACCCCAAGTCTGTTTTCACACCGGAAATGTCACACTCTCACATCATACAGATATGGGCCTCGGGTGTCCAAGCCACCGAGGAAAACAGGGAACCCCATGCATTTCCGAAAAGAGGACACCCGTGGGAATCCGCAAAGGTATGATATGCCCAAATTGCCCCAGATTTTATTACCCAGACACCCCCGCAAATTCCGAAATGTGGGAAAAAATACGCAATTTCCGCACATTTCGCTCGGCTCACCCATCGAAACACGCCCCCAACAACACATGGCCTACTGTCCCGCGTTCCCACAGGTGTCCCGATGAAAACGGTACCTCACATGTGTGGGTGCACCTACCTGGCCGCCAAGGGGAAAGCCTAAAACACAAGTAACCCCAAGTCTGTTTTCAGAGGGAAATCTCAGACATTCTGCCGACCGGCACAATGTACAGATATGGGCCTCTGGTGTCCAAGCCACCGAGGAAAACAGGGAACCCCATGCATTTCCGAAAAGAGGACACCCGTGGGAATCCACAGAGGTATGATATGCCCAAATCGCCCCAGAATTTATTACCCAGACACCCCCGCAAAGTCTGAAATGTGGGAAAAAATACGCATTTTCCTCACATTTCGCTCGACTCACCCATCGAAACACGCCCCCAACAACACATGGCCTACTGTCCCGCGTTCCCACACGTGTCCCGATGAAAACGGTACCTCACATGTGTGGGTGCACCTACCTGGCCGCCAAGGGGAAAGCCGAAAACACAAGTAACCCCAAGTCTGTTTTCACACCGGAAATGTCACACTCTCACATCATACAGATATGGGCCTCGGGTGTCCAAGCCACCAAGGAAAACAGGGAACCCCATGCATTTCCGAAAAGAGGACACCCGTGGGAATCCGCAGAGGTGTGATTTGTGCACATCGCCCCAGATTTTTTTACCCAGACACCCCTGCAAAGTCCGAAATGTGGGGGAAAAAATGCTTTTTCCGCACATTTCACTCGACGCACCCATCGAAACACGCCCCCAACAACACATGGCCTACCGTCCCGCGTTCCCACAGGTGTCCCGAGGAAAACGGTACCTCACATGCGTGGGTGCACCTACCTGGCCGGCAAGGGGCAAGCCGAAAACACAAGCAACCCCCAGTCTGTTTGCAGAGGGGAATCTCAGCCATTCTGCCGACCGGCACAACATACAGATATGGGCCTCGGGTGTCCAAGCCACCAAGGAAAATGGGGAACCCCATGCATTTCTGAAAAGAGGACACCCGTGGGAATCCGCAGAGGTATGATATGCCCAAATCGCCCCAGAATTTATTACCCAGACACCCCCGCAAAGTCCGAAATGTGGGAAAAAATACGCATTTTCCTCACATTTCGCTCGACTCACCCATCGAAACACGCCCCCAACAACACATGGCCTACTGTCCCGCATTCCCACAGGTGTCCCGATGAAAACGGTACCTCACATGTGTGGGTGCACCTACCTGGCCGCCAAGGGGAAAGCCTAAAACACAAGTAACCCCAAGTCTGTTTTCAGAGGGAAATCTCAGACATTCTGCCGACCGGCACAATGTACAGATATAGGCCTCGGGTGTCCAAGCCACCGAGGAAAACAGGGAACCCCATGCATTTCCGAAAAGAGGACACCCGTGGGAATCCGCAAAGGTATGATAAGCCCAAATTGCCCCAGATTTTATTACCCATACACCCCCGCAAAGTCCGAAATGTGGGAAAAAATACGCAATTTCCGCACATTTCGCTCAGCTCACCCATCGAAACACGCCCCCAACAACACATGGCCTACCGTTGCGCGTTCCCACAGGTGTCCCGATGAAAACGGTACCTCACATGTGTTGGTGCACCTACCTGGCCGCCAAGGGGAAAGCCGAAAACACAAGTAACCCCAAGTCTGTTTTCACACCGGAAATGTCACACTCTCACATCATACAGATATGGGCCTCGGGTGTCCAAGCCACCGAGGAAAACAGGGAACCCCATGCATTTCCGAAAAGAGGACACCCGTGGGAATCCGCAAAGGTATGATATGCCCAAATTGCCCCAGATTTTATTACCCAGACACCCCCGCAAATTCCGAAATGTGGGAAAAAATACGCAATTTCCGCACATTTCGCTCGGCTCACCCATCGAAACACGCCCCCAACAACACATGGCCTACTGTCCCGCGTTCCCACAGGTGTCCCGATGAAAACGGTACCTCCCATGTGTGGGTGCACCTACCTGGCCGCCAAGGGGAAAGCCTAAAACACAAGTAACCCCAAGTCTGTTTTCAGAGGGAAATCTCAGACATTCTGCCGACCGGCACAATGTACAGATATGGGCCTCGGGTGTCCAAGCCACCGAGGAAAACAGGGAACCCCATGCATTTCCGAAAAGAGGACACCCGTGGGAATCCGCAGAGGTATGATATGCCCAAATCGCCCCAGAATTTATTACCCAGACACCCCCGCAAAGTCTGAAATGTGGGAAAAAATACGCATTTTCCTCACATTTCGCTCGACTCACCCATCGAAACACGCCCCCAACAACACATGGCCTACTGTCCCGCGTTCCCACAGGTGTCCCGATGAAAACGGTACCTCACATGTGTGGGTGCACCTACCTGGCCGCCAAGGGGAAAGCCGAAAACACAAGTAACCCCAAGTCTGTTTTCACACCGGAAATGTCACACTCTCACATCATACAGATATGGGCCTCGGGTGTCCAAGCCACCAAGGAAAACAGGGAACCCCATGCATTTCCGAAAAGAGGACACCCGTGGGAATCTGCAGAGGTGTGATTTGTGCACATCGCCCCAGATTTTTTTACCCAGACACCCCTGCAAAGTCCGAAATGTGGGGGAAAAAACGCTTTTTCCGCACATTTCACTCGACGCACCCATCGAAACACGCCCCCAACAACACATGGCCTACCGTCCCGCGTTCCCACAGGTGTCCCGAGGAAAACGGTACCTCACATGCGTGGGTGCACCTACCTGGCCGGCAAGGGGCAAGCCGAAAACACAAGCAACCCCCAGTCTGTTTGCAGAGGGGAATCTCAGCCATTCTGCCGACCGGCACAACATACAGATATGGGCCTCGGGTGTCCAAGCCACCAAGGAAAATGGGGAACCCCATGCATTTCTGAAAAGAGGACACCCGTGGGAATCCGCAGAGGTATGATATGCCCAAATCGCCCCAGAATTTATTACCCAGACACCCCCGCAAAGTCCGAAATGTGGGAAAAAATACGCATTTTCCTCACATTTCGCTCGACTCACCCATCGAAACACGCCCCCAACAACACATGGCCTACTGTCCCGCATTCCCACAGGTGTCCCGATGAAAACGGTACCTCACATGTGTGGGTGCACCTACCTGGCCACCAAGGGGAAAGCCTAAAACACAAGTAACCCCAAGTCTGTTTTCAGAGGGAAATCTCAGACATTCTGCCGACCGGCACAATGTACAGATATAGGCCTCGGGTGTCCAAGCCACCGAGGAAAACAGGGAACCCCATGCATTTCCGAAAAGAGGACACCCGTGGGAATCCGCAAAGGTATGATAAGCCCAAATTGCCCCAGATTTTATTACCCATACACCCCCGCAAAGTCCGAAATGTGGGAAAAAATACGCAATTTCCGCACATTTCGCTCAGCTCACCCATCGAAACACGCCCCCAACAACACATGGCCTACCGTTGCGCGTTCCCACAGGTGTCCCGATGAAAACGGTACCTCACATGTGTTGGTGCACCTACCTGGCCGCCAAGGGGAAAGCCTAAAACACAAGTAACCCCAAGTCTGTTTTCACACCGGAAATGTCACACTCTCACATCATACAGATATGGGCCTCCGGTGTCCAAGCCACCAAGGAAAACAGGGAACCCCATGCATTTCCGAAAAGAGGACACCCGTGGGAATCCGCAGAGGTATGATATGCCCAAATCGCCCCAGAATTTATTACCCAGACACCCCCGCAAAGTCCGAAATGTGGGAAAAAATATGCATTTTCCTCACATTTCGCTCGACGCACCCATCGAAACACGCCCCCAACAACACATGGCCTACCGTCACGCGTTCCCACAGGTGTCCCTATGAAAACGGTACCTCACATGTGTGGGTGCACCTACCTGGCCGCCAAGGGGAAAGCCGAAAACACAAGTAACCCCAAGTCTGTTTTCACACCGGAAATGTCAGACATTCTGCCGACCGGCACAATGTACAGATATGGGCCTCGGGTGTCCAAGCCACCGAGGAAAACGGGGAACCCCATGCATTTCCGAAAAGAGGACACCCGTGGGAATCCGCAAAGGTATGATATGCCCAAATTGCCCCAGATTTTATTACCCAGACACCCCCGCAAAGTCCGAAATGTGGGAAAAAATACGCAATTTCCGCACATTTCGCTCGGCTCACCCATCGAAACACGCCCCCAACAACACATGGCCTACTGTTGCGCGTTCCCACAGGTGTCCCGATGAAAACGGTACCTCACATGTGTTGGTGCACCTACCTGGCCGCCAAGGGGAAAGCCTAAAACACAAGTAACCCCAAGTCTGTTTTCACACCGGAAATGTCACACTCTCACATCATACAGATATGGGCCTCCGGTGTCCAAGCCACCAAGGAAAACAGGGAACCCCATGCATTTCCGAAAAGAGGACACCCGTGGGAATCCGCAGAGGTATGATATGCCCAAATCGCCCCAGAATTTATTACCCAGACACCCCCGCAAAGTCCAATATGTGGGAAAAAATACGCATTTTCCTCACATTTCGCTCGACGCACCCATCGAAACACGCCCCCAACAACACATGGCCTACCGTCACGCGTTCCCACAGGTGTCCCTATGAAAACGGTACCTCACATGTGTGGGTGCACCAACCTGGCCGCCAAGGGGAAAGCCGAAAACACAAGTAACCCCAAGTCTGTTTTCACACCGGAAATGTCAGACATTCTGCCGACCGGCACAATGTACAGATATGGGCCTCGGGTGTCCAAGCCACCGAGGAAAACGGGGAACCCCATGCATTTCCGAAAAGAGGACACCCGTGGGAATCCGCAGAGGTATGATATGCGCAAATTGCCCCAGAATGTATTACCCAGACACCCCTGCAAAGTCCAAAATGTCGGGAAAAAAACGCTTTTTCCGCACATTTCGCTCGACGCACCCATCGAAACACGCCCCCAACAACACATGGCCTACCGTCACGCGTTCCCACAGGTGTCCCTATGAAAACGGTACCTCACATGTGTGGGTGCACCTACCTGGCCGCCAAGGGGAAAGCCAAAACACAAGTAACCCCAAGTCTATTTTCACACCGGAAATGTCACACTCTCACATCATACAGATATGGGCCTCGGGTGTCCAAGCCACCGAGGAAAACAGGGAACCCCATGCATTTCCGAAAAGAGGACACCCGTGGGAATCCGCAAAGGTATGATATGCCCAAATTGCCCCATATTTTATTACCCAGACACCCCCGCAAATTCCGAAATGTGGGAAAAAATATGCAATTTCCGCACATTTCGCTCGGCTCACCCATCGAAACACGCCCCCAACAACACATGGCCTACCGTCCCGCGTTCCCACAGGTGTCCCGATGAAAACGGTACCTCACATGTGTGGGTGCACCTACCTGGCCGCCAAGGGGAAAGCCTAAAACACAAGTAACCCCAAGTCTGTTTTCAGAGGGAAATCTCAGACATTCTGCCGACCGGCACAATGTACAGATATGGGCCTCGGGTGTCCAAGCCACCGAGGAAAACAGGGAACCCCATGCATTTCCGAAAAGAGGACACCCGTGGGAATCCGCAGAGGTATGATATGCCCAAATTACCCCAGAATTTATTACCCAGACACCCCTGCAAAGTCTGAAATGTGGGGAAAAAAACGCTTTTTCCGCACATTTCGCTCAACGCACCCATCGAAACACGCCCCCAACAACACATGGCCTACCATCACGCGTTCCCACAGGTGTCCCGATGAAAACGGTACCTCACATGTGTGGGTGCACCTACCTGGCCGCCAAGGGGAAAGCCGAAAACACAAGTAACCCCAAGTCTGTTTTCAGAGGGAAATCTCAGACATTCTGCCGACGGGCACAATGTACAGATATGGGCCCCGGGTGTCCAAGCCACCGAGGAAAACAGAGAACCCCATGCATTTCCGAAAAGAGGACACCCGTGGGAATCCGCAGAGGTATGATATGCCCAAATTGCCCCAGTATTTATTACCCAGACACCCCTGCGAAGTCCGAAATGTGGGGAAAAAACGCTTTTTCCGCACATTTCGCTCGACGCACCCATCGAAACACACCCCCAACAACACATGGCCTACCGTCACGCGTTCCCACAGGTGTCCCAATGAAAACGGTACCTCACATGTGTGGGTGCACCTACCTGGCCGCCAAGGGGAAAGCCGAAAACACAAGTAACCCCAAGTCTGTTTTCACACCGGAAATGTCACACTCTCACATCATACAGATATGGGCCTCGGGTGTCCAAGCCACCGAGAAAAACAGGGAACCCCATGCATTTCCGAAAAGAGGACACCCGTGGGAATCCGCAAAGGTATGATATGCCCAAATTGCCCCAGATTTTATTACCCAGACACCCCCGCAAAGTCCGAAATGTGGGAAAAAATACGCAATTTCCGCACATTTCGCTCGGCTCACCCATCGAAACACGCCCCCAACAACACATGGCCTACCGTCGCGCGTTCCCACAGATGTCCTGATGAAAACGGTACCTCACATGTGTGGGTGCACCTACCTGGCCGCCAAGGGGAAAGCCTAAAACACAAGTAACCCCAAGTCTGTTTTCACACCGGAAATGTCACACTCTCACATCATACAGATATGGGCCTCGGGTGTCCAAGCCACCAAGGAAAACAGGGAACCCCATGCATTTCCGAAAAGAGGACACCCGTGGGAATCCGCAGAGGTATGATATGCCCAAATCTCCCCAGAATTTATTACCCAGACACCCCCGCAAAGTCCGAAATGTGGGAAAAAATACGCATTTTCCTCACATTTCGCTCGACTCACCCATCGAAACACGCCCCCAACAACACATGGCCTACTGTCCCACGTCCCCACAGGTGTCCCGATGAAAACGGTACCTCACATGTGTGGGTGCACCTACCTGGCGGCCAAGGGGAAAGCCTAAAACACAAGTAACCCCAAGTCTGTTTTCAGAGTGAAATCTCAGACATTCTGCCGACCGGCACAATGTACAGATATGGGCCTCGCGTGTCCAAGCCACCGAGGAAAACGGGGAACCCCATGCATTTCCGAAAAGAGGACACCCGTGGGAATCCGCAGAGGTATGATATGCCCAAATTGCCCCAGAATTTATTACCCAGACACCCCTGCAAAGTGCAAAATGTGAGGAAAAAAACGCTTTTTCCGCACATTTCGCTCGACGCACCCATCGAAACACGCCCCCAACAACACATGGCCTACCGTCACGCGTTCCCACAGGTGTCCCGATGAAAACGGTACCTCACATGTGTGGGTGCACCTACCTGGCCACCAAGGGGAAAGCCGAAAACACAAGTAACCCCAAGTCTGTTTTCACACCGGAAATGTCACACTCTCACATCATACAGATATGGGCCTCGGGTGTCCAAGCCACCGAGGAAAACCGGGAACCCCATGCATTTCCGAAAAGAGGACACCCGTGGGAATCCGCAAAGGTATGATATGCCCAAATTGCCCCAGATTTTATTACCCAGACACCCCCGCAAAATCCGAAATGTGGGAAAAAATACGCAATTTCCGCACATTTCGCTCGGCTCACCCATCGAAACACGCCCCCAACAACACATGGCCTACCGTCGCGCATTCCCACAGGTGTCCCGATGAAAACGGTACCTCACATGTGTGGGTGCACAAACCTGGCCGCCAAGGGGAAAGCCTAAAACACAAGTAACCCCAAGTCTGTTTTCACACCGGAAATGTCACACTCTCACATCATACAGATATGGGCCTCGGGTGTCCAAGCCACCAAGGAAAACAGGGAACCCCATGCATTTCCAAAAAGAGGACACCCATGGGAATCCGCAGAGGTATGATATGCCCAAATCTCCCCAGAATTTATTACCCAGACACCCCCGCAAAGTCCGAAATGTGGGAAAAAATACGCATTTTCCTCACATTTCGCTCGACTCACCCATCGAAACACGCCCCCAACAACACATGGCCTACTGTCCCACGTCCCCACAGGTGTCCCGATGAAAACGGTACCTCACATGTGTGGGTGCACCTACCTGGCGGCCAAGGGGAAAGCCTAAAACACAAGTAACCCCAAGTCTGTTTTCAGAGTGAAATCTCAGACATTCTGCCGACCGGCACAATGTACAGATATGGGCCTCGCGTGTCCAAGCCACCGAGGAAAACGGGGAACCCCATGCATTTCCGAAAAGAGGACACCCGTGGGAATCCGCAGAGGTATGATATGCCCAAATTGCCCCAGAATTTATTACCCAGACACCCCTGCAAAGTGCAAAATGTGAGGAAAAAAACGCTTTTTCCGCACATTTCGCTCGACGCACCCATCGAAACACGCCCCCAACAACACATGGCCTACTGTCACGCGTTCCCACAGGTGTCCCGATGAAAACGGTACCTCACATGTGTGGGTGCACCTACCTGGCCACCAAGGGGAAAGCCGAAAACACAAGTAACCCCAAGTCTGTTTTCACACCGGAAATGTCACACTCTCACATCATACAGATATGGGCCTCGGGTGTCCAAGCCACCGAGGAAAACCGGGAACCCCATGCATTTCCGAAAAGAGGACACCCGTGGGAATCCGCAAAGGTATGATATGCCCAAATTGCCCCAGATTTTATTACCCAGACACCCCCGCAAAATCCGAAATGTGGGAAAAAATACGCAATTTCCGCACATTTCGCTCGGCTCACCCATCGAAACACGCCCCCAACAACACATGGCCTACCGTCGCGCATTCCCACAGGTGTCCCGATGAAAACGGTACCTCACATGTGTGGGTGCACAAACCTGGCCGCCAAGGGGAAAGCCTAAAACACAAGTAACCCCAAGTCTGTTTTCACACCGGAAATGTCACACTCTCACATCATACAGATATGGGCCTCGGGTGTCCAAGCCACCAAGGAAAACAGGGAACCCCATGCATTTCCAAAAAGAGGACACCCATGGGAATCCGCAGAGGTATGATATGCCCAAATCGCCCCAGAATGTATTACCCAGACACCCCTGCAAAGTCCGAAATGTGGGAAAAAATATGCATTTTCCTCACATTTCGCTCGACTCACCCATCGAAACACGCCCCCAACAACACATGGCCTACCGTCCCGCGTTCCCACAGGTGTCCCGATGAAAACGGTACCTCACATGTGTGGGTGCACCTACCTGGCGGCCAAGGGGAAAGCCTAAAACGCAAGCGACCCCCAGTCTGTTTGCAGAGGGGAATCTCAGCCATTCTGCCGACCGGCACAACATACAGATATGGGCCTCGGGTGTCCAAGCCACCAAGGAAAACAGGGAGCCCCATGCATTTACGAAAAGGGGACACCCGTGGGAATCCGCAGAGGTGTGATTTGCGCACATCGCCCCAGATTTTTTTACCCAGACACCCCTGCAAAGTCCGAAATGTGGGGAAAAAAATGCGTTTTCCGCACATTTCGCTCGACGCACCCATCGAAACACGCCCCCAACAACACATGGCCTACCGTCACGCGTTCCCACAGGTGTCCCGATGAAAACGGTACCTCACATGTGTGGGTGTACCTACCTGGCCGCCAAGGGGAAAGCCTAAAACACAAGTAACCCCAAGTCTGTTTTCAGAGGGAAATCTCAGACATTCTGCCGACCGGCACAATGTACAGATATGGGCCTCGGGTGTCCAAGCCACTGAGGAAAACGGGGAACCCCATGCATTTCTGAAAAGAGGACACCCGTGGGAATCCGCAGAGGTATGATATGCCCAAATTGCCCCAGAATTTATTACCCAGACACCCCTGCAAAGTCCGAAATGTGGGGAAAAAAACGCTTTTTCCGCACATTTCGCTCGACGCACCCATCGAAACACGCCCCCAACAACACATGGCCTACCGTCACGCGTTCCCACAGGTGTCCCGATGAAAACGGTACCTCACATGTGTGGGTGCACCTACCTGGCCGCCAAGGGGAAAGCCGAAAACACAAGTAACCCCAAGTGTGTTTTCACACCGGAAATGTCACACTCTCACATCATACAGATATGGGCCTCGGGTGTCCAAGCCACCGAGGAAAACAGGGAACCCCATGCATTTCCGAAAAGAGGACACCTGTGGGAATCCGCAAAGGTATGATATGCCCAAATTGCCCCAGATTTTATTACCCAGACACCCCCGCAAAGTCCGAAATGTGGGAAAAAATACGCAATTTCCGCACATTTCGCTCGGCTCACCCATCGAAACACGCCCCCAACAACACATGGCCTACCGTCGCGCATTCCCACAGGTGTCCCGATGAAAACGGTACCTCACATGTGTGGGTGCACCTACCTGGCCGCCAAGGGGAAAGCTTAAAACACAAGTAACCCCAAGTCTGTTTTCACACCGGAAATGTCACACTCTCACATCATACAGATATGGGCCTTGGGTGTCCAAGCCACCAAGGAAAACAGGGAACCCCATGCATTTCCAAAAAGAGGACACCCATGGGAATCCGCAGAGGTATGATATGCCCAAATCGCCCCAGAATTTATTACCCAGACACCCCCGCAAAATCCGAAATGTGGGAAAAAATACACGTTTTCCTCACATTTCGCTCGACTCACCCATCGAAACACGCCCCCAACAACACATGGCCTACCGTCACGCGTTCCCACAGGTGTCCCGATGAAAACGGTACCTCACAAGTGTGGGTGCACCTACCTGGCCGCCAAGGGGAAAGCCGAAAACACAAGTAACCCCAAGTCTGTTTTCACACCGGAAATGTCACACTCTCACATCATACAGATATGGGCCTCGGGTGTCCAAGCCACCAAGGAAAACAGGGAACCCCATGCATTTCCAAAAAGAGGACACCCGTGGGAATCCACAGAGGTATGATATGCCCAAATCGCCCCAGAATTTATTACCCAGACACCCCCGCAAAGTCCGAAATGTGGGAAAAAATACGCATTTTCCTCACATTTCGCTCGACTCACCCATCGAAACACGCCCCCAACAACACATGGCCTACTGTCCCGCATTCCCACAGGTGTCCCGATGAAAACGGGACCTCACATGTGTGGGTGCACCTACCTGGCCGCCAAGGGGAAAGCCTAAAACACAAGTAACCCCAAGTCTGTTTTCAGAGGGAAATCTCAGACATTCTGCCGACCGGCACAATGTACAGATATGGGCCTCGGGTGTCCAAGCCACCGAGGAAAACAGGGAACCCCATGCATTTCCGAAAAGAGGACACCCGTGGGAATCCGCAAAGGTATGATAAGCCCAAATTGCCCCAGATTTTATTACCCATACACCCCCGCAAAGTCCGAAATGTGGGACAAAATACGCAATTTCCGCACATTTCGCTCAGCTCACCCATCGAAACACGCCCCCAACAACACATGGCCTACCGTTGCGCGTTCCCACAGGTGTCCCGATGAAAACGGTACCTCACATGTGTTGGTGCACCTACCTGGCCGCCAAGGGGAAAGCCTAAAACACAAGTAACCCCAAGTCTGTTTTCACACCGGAAATGTCACACTCTCACTTCACACAGATATGGGCCTCCGGTGTCCAAGCCACCAAGGAAAACAGGGAACCCCATGCATTTCCGAAAAGAGGACACCCGTGGGAATCCGCAGAGGTATGATATGCCCAAATCGCCCCAGAATTTATTACCCAGACACCCCCGCAAAGTCCGAAATGTGGGAAAAAATACGCATTTTCCTCACATTTCGCTCGACGCACCCATCGAAACACGCCCCCAACAACACATGGCCTACCGTCACGCGTTCCCACAGGTGTCCCTATGAAAACGGTACCTCACATGTGTGGGTGCACCTACCTGGCCGCCAAGGGGAAAGCCGAAAACACAAGTAACCCCAAGTCTGTTTTCACACCGGAAATGTCAGACATTCTGCCGACCGGCACAATGTACAGATATGGGCCTCGGGTGTCCAAGCCACCGAGGAAAACGGGGAACCCCATGCATTTCCGAAAAGAGGACACCCGTGGGAATCCGCAAAGGTATGATATGCCCAAATTGCCCCAGATTTTATTACCCAGACACCCCCGCAAAGTCCGAAATGTGGGAAAAAATACGCAATTTCCGCACATTTCGCTCGGCTCACCCATCGAAACACGCCCCCAACAACACATGGCCTACTGTTGCGCGTTCCCACAGGTGTCCCGATGAAAACGGTACCTCACATGTGTTGGTGCACCTACCTGGCCGCCAAGGGGAAAGCCTAAAACACAAGTAACCCCAAGTCTGTTTTCACACCGGAAATGTCACACTCTCACATCATACAGATATGGGCCTCCGGTGTCCAAGCCACCAAGGAAAACAGGGAACCCCATGCATTTCCGAAAAGAGGACACCCGTGGGAATCCGCAGAGGTATGATATGCCCAAATCGCCCCAGAATTTATTACCCAGACACCCCCGCAAAGTCCAAAATGTGGGAAAAAATACGCATTTTCCTCACATTTCGCTCGACGCACCCATCGAAACACGCCCCCAACAACACATGGCCTACCGTCACGCGTTCCCACAGGTGTCCCTATGAAAACGGTACCTCACATGTGTGGGTGCACCAACCTGGCCGCCAAGGGGAAAGCCGAAAACACAAGTAACCCCAAGTCTGTTTTCACACCGGAAATGTCAGACATTCTGCCGACCGGCACAATGTACAGATATGGGCCTCGGGTGTCCAAGCCACCGAGGAAAATGGGGAACCCCATGCATTTCCGAAAAGAGGACACCCGTGGGAATCCGCAGAGGTATGATATGCGCAAATTGCCCCAGAATTTATTACCCAGACACCCCTGCAAAGTCCAAAATGTCGGGAAAAAAACGCTTTTTCCGCACATTTCGCTCGACGCACCCATCGAAACACGCCCCCAACAACACATGGCCTACCGTCACGCGTTCCCACAGGTGTCCCTATGAAAACGGTACCTCACATGTGTGGGTGCACCTACCTGGCCGCCAAGGGGAAAGCCAAAACACAAGTAACCCCAAGTCTGTTTTCACACCGGAAATGTCACACTCTCACATCATACAGATATGGGCCTCGGGTGTCCAAGCCACCGAGGAAAACAGGGAACCCCATGCATTTCCGAAAAGAGGACACCCGTGGGAATCCGCAAAGGTATGATATGCCCAAATTGCCCCAGATTTTATTACCCAGACACCCCCGCAAATTCCGAAATGTGGGAAAAAATACGCAATTTCCGCACATTTCGCTCGGCTCACCCATCGAAACACGCCCCCAACAACACATGGCCTACCGTCCCGCGTTCCCACAGGTGTCCCGATGAAAACGGTACCTCACATGTGTGGGTGCACCTACCTGGCCGCCAAGGGGAAAGCCTAAAACACAAGTAACCCCAAGTCTGTTTTCAGAGGGAAATCTCAGACATTCTGCCGAACGGCACAATGTACAGATATGGGCCTCGGGTGTCCAAGCCACCGAGGAAAACAGGGAACCCCATGCATTTCCGAAAAGAGGACACCCGTGGGAATCCGCAGAGGTATGATATGCCCAAATTACCCCAGAATTTATTACCCAGACACCCCTGCAAAGTCTGAAATGTGGGGAAAAAAACGCTTTTTCCGCACATTTCGCTCAACGCACCCATCGAAACACGCCCCCAACAACACATGGCCTACCATCACACGTTCCCACAGGTGTCCCGATGAAAACGGTACCTCACATGTGTGGGTGCACCTACCTGGCCGCCAAGGGGAAAGCCGAAAACACAAGTAACCCCAAGTCTGTTTTCAGAGGGAAATCTCAGACATTCTGCCGACGGGCACAATGTACAGATATGGGCCCCGGGTGTCCAAGCCACCGAGGAAAACAGAGAACCCCATGCATTTCCGAAAAGAGGACACCCGTGGGAATCCGCAGAGGTATGATATGCCCAAATTGCCCCAGTATTTATTACCCAGACACCCCTGCGAAGTCCAAAATGTGGGGAAAAAAACGCTTTTTCCGCACATTTCGCTCGACGCACCCATCGAAACACACCCCCAACAACACATGGCCTACCGTCACGCGTTCCCACAGGTGTCCCAATGAAAACGGTACCTCACATGTGTGGGTGCACCTACCTGGCCGCCAAGGGGAAAGCCGAAAACACAAGTAACCCCAAGTCTGTTTTCACACCGGAAATGTCACACTCTCACATCATACAGATATGGGCCTCGGGTGTCCAAGCCACCGAGAAAAACAGGGAACCCCATGCATTTCCGAAAAGAGGACACCCGTGGGAATCCGCAAAGGTATGATATGCCCAAATTGCCCCAGATTTTATTACCCAGACACCTCCGCAAAGTCCGAAATGTGGGAAAAAATACGCAATTTCCGCACATTTCGCTCGGCTCACCCATCGAAACAAGCCCCCAACAACACATGGCCTACCGTCGCGCGTTCCCACAGGTGTCCTGATGAAAACGGTACCTCACATGTGTGGGTGCACCTACCTGGCCGCCAAGGGGAAAGCCTAAAACACAAGTAACCCCAAGTCTGTTTTCACACCGGAAATGTCACACTCTCACATCATACAGATATGGGCCTCGGGTGTCCAAGCCACCAAGGAAAACAGGGAACCCCATGCATTTCCGAAAAGAGGACACCCGTGGGAATCCGCAGAGGTATGATATGCCCAAATCTCCCCAGAATTTATTACCCAGACACCCCCGCAAAGTCCGAAATGTGGGAAAAAATACGCATTTTCCTCACATTTCGCTCGACTCACCCATCGAAACACGCCCCCAACAACACATGGCCTACTGTCCCACGTCACCACAGGTGTCCCGATGAAAACGGTACCTCACATGTGTGGGTGCACCTACCTGGCGGCCAAGGGGAAAGCCTAAAACACAAGTAACCCCAAGTCTGTTTTCAGAGGGAAATCTCAGACATTCTGCCGACCGGCACAATGTACAGATATGGGCCTCGCGTGTCCAAGCCACCGAGGAAAACGGGGAACCCCATGCATTTCCGAAAAGAGGACACCCGTGGGAATCCGCAGAGGTATGATATGCCCAAATTGCCCCAGAATTTATTACCCAGACACCCCTGCAAAGTGCAAAATGTGAGGAAAAAAACGCTTTTTCCGCACATTTCGCTCGACGCACCCATCGAAACACGCCCCCAACAACCATGGCCTACCGTCACGCGTTCCCACAGGTGTCCCGATGAAAACGGTACCTCACATGTGTGGGTGCACCTACCTGGCCACCAAGGGGAAAGCCGAAAACACAAGTAACCCCAAGTCTGTTTTCACACCGGAAATGTTACACTCTCACATCATACAGATATGGGCCTCGGGTGTCCAAGCCACCGAGGAAAACGGGGAACCCCATGCATTTCCGAAAAGAGGACACCCGTGGGAATCCGCAGAGGTATGATATGCCCAAATTGCCCCAGAATTTATTACCCAGACACCCCTGCAAAGTGCAAAATGTGAGGAAAAAAACGCTTTTTCCGCACATTTCGCTCGACGCACCCATCGAAACACGCCCCCAACAACACATGGCCTACCGTCGCGCATTCCCACAGGTGTCCCGATGAAAACGGTCCCTCACATGTGTGGGTGCACCTACCTGGCCACCAAGGGGAAAGCCGAAAACACAAGTAACCCCAAGTCTGTTTTCACACCGGAAATGTTACACTCTCACATCATACAGATATGGGCCTCGGGTGTCCAAGCCACCGAGGAAAACCGGGAACCCCATGCATTTCCAAAAAGAGGACACCCGTGGGAATCCGCAAAGGTATGATATGCCCAAATTGCCCCAGATTTTATTACCCAGACACCCCCGCAAAATCCGAAATGTGGGAAAAAATACGCAATTTCCGCACATTTCGCTCGGCTCACCCATCGAAACACGCCCCCAACAACACATGGCCTACCGTCGCGCATTCCCACAGGTGTCCCGATGAAAACGGTACCTCACATGTGTGGGTGCACAAACCTGGCCGCCAAGGGGAAAGCCTAAAACACAAGTAACCCCAAGTCTGTTTTCACACCGGAAATGTCACACTCTCACATCATACAGATATGGGCCTCGGGTGTCCAAGCCACCAAGGAAAACAGGGAACCCCATGCATTTCCAAAAAGAGGACACCCATGGGAATCCGCAGAGGTATGATATGCCCAAATCGCCCCAGAATTTATTACCCAGACACCCCTGCAAAGTCCGAAATGTGGGAAAAAATATGCATTTTCCTCACATTTCGCTCGACTCACCCATCGAAACACGCCCCCAACAACACATGGCCTACCGTCCCGCGTTCCCACAGGTGTCCCGATGAAAACGGTACCTCACATGTGTGGGTGCACCTACCTGGCGGCCAAGGTGAAAGCCTAAAACGCAAGCAACCCCCAGTCTGTTTGCAGAGGGGAATCTCAGCCATTCTGCCGACCGGCACAACATACAGATATGGGCCTCGGGTGTCCAAGCCACCAAGGAAAACAGGGAGCCCCATGCATTTACGAAAAGGGGACACCCGTGGGAATCCGCAGAGGTGTGATTTGCGCACATCGCCCCAGATTTTTTTACCCAGACACCCCTGCAAAGTCCGAAATGTGGGGAAAAAAATGCTTTTTCCGCACATTTCGCTCGACGCACCCATCGAAACACGCCCCCAACAACACATGGCCTACCGTCACGCGTTCCCACAGGTGTCCCGATGAAAACGGTACCTCACATGTGTGGGTGTACCTACCTGGCCGCCAAGGGGAAAGCCTAAAACACAAGTAACGCCAAGTCTGTTTTCACACCGGAAATGTCACACTCTCACATCATACAGATATGGGCCTCGGGTGTCCAAGCCACCAAGGAAAACAGGGAACACCATGCATTTCCAAAAAGAGGACACCCGTGGGAATCCGCAGAGGTATGATATGCCCAAATAGCCCCAGAATTTATTACCCAGACACCCCTGCAAAGTCCGAAATGTGGGGAAAAAAACACTTTTTCCGCACATTTCGCTCGACGCACCCATCGAAACACGCCCCCAACAACACATGGCCTACCGTCACGCATTCCCACAGGTGTCCCGATGAAAACGGTACCTCACATGCGTGGATGCACCTGCCTGGCAGGCAAGGGGCAAGCCGAAAACGCAAGCAACCCCCAGTCTGTTTGCAGAGGGGAATCTCAGCCATTCTGCCGACCGGCACAACATACAGATATGGGCCTCGGGTGTCCAAGCCACCAAGGAAAACAGGGAGCCCCATGCATTTCCGAAAAGAGGACACCCGTGGGAATCCGCAGAGGTGTGATTTGCGCACGTCGCCCCAGATTTTTTTACCCAGACACCCCTGCAAAGTCCGAAATGTGGGGGAAAAAACGCTTTTTCCACACATTTCACTCGACGCACCCTTCGAAACACGCCCCCAAAAACACATGGCCTACCGTCCCGCGTTCCCACAGGTGTCCCGATGAAAACAATACCTCACAAGCGTGGGTGCACCTATCTGGCCGGCAAGGGGCAAGCCGAAAACGCAAGCAACCCCCAGTCTGTTTGCAGAGGGGAATCTCAGCCATTCTGCCGACCGGCACAACATACAGGTATGGGCCTCGGGTGTCTAAGCCACCAAGGAAAACAGGGAGCACTATGCATTTCCGAAAAGAGGACACCCGTGGGAATCCGCAGAGGTGTGATTTGCGCACATCGCCCCAGATTTTTTTAACCCAGACACCCCTGCAAAGTCCGAAATGTGGGGGAAAAAACGCTTTTTCCGCACATTTCGCTCGACGCACCCATCGAAACACACCCCCAACAATACATGGCCTACCGTCCCGCATTCCCACAGGTGTCCCGATGAAAACGGTACCTCACATGCGTGGGTGCACCTACCTGGCCGCCAAGGGGAAAGCCTAAAACACAAGTAACCCCAAGTCTGTTTTCACACCGGAAATGTCACACTCTCACATCATACAGATATGGGCCTCGGGTGTCCAAGCCACCAAGGAAAACAGGGAGCCCCATGCATTTCCGAAAAGAGGACACCCGTGGGAATCCGCAGAGGTGTGATTTGTGCACATCGCCCCAGATTTTTTTACCCAGACACCCCTGCAAAGTCCGAAATGTGGGGGAAAAAACGCTTTTTCCGCACATTTCACTCGACGCACCCATCGAAACACGCCCCCAACAACACATGGCCTACCGTCCCGCGTTTCCACAGGTGTCCCGATGAAAACGGTACCTCACATGCGTGGGTGCACCTACCTGGCAGGCAAGGGGCAAGCCGAAAACGCAAGCAACCCCCAGTCTGTTTGCAGAGGGGAATCTCAGCCATTCTGCCGACCGGCACAACATACAGATATGGGCCTCGGGTGTCCAAGCCACCAAGGAAAACAGGGAGCCCCATGCATTTCCGAAAAGAGGACACCCGTGGGAATCCGCAGAGGTGTGATTTGCGCACATCGCCCCAGATTTTTTTACCCAGACACCCCTGCAAAGTCCGAAATGTGGGGGAAAAAACGCTTTTTCCACACATTTCACTCGACGCACCCTTCGAAACACGCCCCCAACAACACATGGCCTACCGTCCCGCGTTCCCACAGGTGTTCCGATGAAAACGGTACCTCACATGCGTGGGTGCACCTACCTGGCCGGCAAGGGGCAAGCCGAAAACGAAAGCAACCCCCAGTCTGTTTGCGGAGGGGAATCTCAGCCATTCTGCCGAAAGGCACAACATACAGATATGGGCCTCGGGTGTCCAAGCCACCAAGGAAAACAGGGAGCCCCATGCATTTCCGAAAAGAGGACACCCGTGGGAATCGGCAGAGGTGTGATTTGCGCACATCGCCCCAGATTTTTTTACCCAGACACCCCTGCAAAGTCCGAAATGTGGGGGGAAAAAATGCTTTTTCCGCACATTTCGCTCGACGCACCCATCGAAACACGCCCCCAACAATACATGGCCTACCGTCCCGCGTTCACACAGGTGTCCCGATGAAAACAGTACCTCACATGCGTGGGTGCACCTACCTGGCCGCCAAGGGGAAAGCCTAAAACACAAGTAACCCCAAGTCTGTTTTCACACCGGAAATGTCACACTCTCACATCATACAGATATGGGCCTCGGGTGTCCAAGCCACCAAGGAAAACAGGGAGCCCCATGCATATCCGAAAAGAGGACACCCGTGGGAATCCGCAGAGGTGTGATTTGTGCACATCGCCCCAGATTTTTTTACCCAGACACCCCTGCAAAGTCCGAAATGTGGGGGAAAAAACGCTTTTTCCGCACATTTCACTCGACGCACCCATCGAAACACGCCCCCAACAACACATGGCCTACCGTCCCGCATTCCCACAGGTGTCCCGAGGAAAACGGTACCTCACATGCGTGGGTGCACCTACCTGGCCGGCAAGGGGCAAGCCGAAAACACAAGCAACCCCCAGTCTGTTTGCAGAGGGGAATCTCAGCCATTCTGCCGACCGGCACAACATACAGATATGGGCCTCGGGTGTCCAAGCCACCAAGGAGAACGGGGAACCCCATGCATTTCTGAAAAGAGGACACCCGTGGGAATCCGCAGAGGTATGATATGCCCAAATCGCCCCAGAATTTATTACCCAGACACCCCCGCAAAGTCCGAAATGTGGGAAAAAATACGCATTTTCCTCACATTTCGCTCGACTCACCCATCGAAACACGCCCCCAACAACACATGGCCTACTGTCCCGCGTTCCCACAGGTGTCCCGATGAAAACGGTACCTCACATGTGTGGGTGCACCTACCTGGCTGCCAAGGGGAAAGCCTAAAACACAAGTAACCCCAAGTCTGTTTTCAGAGGGAAATCTCAGACATTCTGCCGACCGGCACAATGTACAGATATGGGCCTCGGGTGTCCAAGCCACCGAGGAAAACGGGGAACCCCATGCATTTCTGAAAAGAGGACACCCGTGGGAATCCGCAGAGGTATGATATGCCCAAATTGCCCCAGAATTTATTACCCAGACACCCCTGCAAAGTCCGAAATATGGGGAAAAAAACGCTTTTTCCGCACATTTCGCTCGACGCACCCATCGAAACACGCCCCCAACAACACATGGCCTACCGTCGCGCATTCCCACAGGTGTCCCGATGAAAACGGTACCTCACATGTGTGGGTGCGCCTACCTGGCCGCCAAGGGGAAAGCCTAAAACACAAGTAACCCCAAGTCTGTTTTCACACCGGAAATGTCACACTCTCACATCATACAGATATGGGCCTTGGGTGTCCAAGCCACCAAGGAAAACAGGGAACCCCATGCATTTCCAAAAAGAGGACACCCATGGGAATCCGCAGAGGTATGATATGCCCAAATCGCCCCAGAATTTATTACCCAGACACCCCCGCAAAATCCGAAATGTGGGAAAAAATACACGTTTTCCTCACATTTCGCTCGACTCACCCATCGAAACACGCCCCCAACAACACATGGCCTACCGTCACGCGTTCCCACAGGTGTCCCGATCAAAACGGTACCTCACAAGTGTGGGTGCACCTACCTGGCCGCCAAGGGGAAAGCCGAAAACACAAGTAACCCCAAGTCTGTTTTCACACCGGAAATGTCACACTCTCACATCATACAGATATGGGCCTCGGGTGTCCAAGCCACCAAGGAAAACAGGGAACCCCATGCATTTCCGAAAAGAGGACACCCGTGGGAATCCACAGAGGTATGATATGCCCAAATCGCCCCAGAATTTATTACCCAGACACCCCCGCAAAGTCCGAAATGTGGGAAAAAATACGCATTTTCCTCACATTTCGCTCGACTCACCCATCGAAACACGCCCCCAACAACACATGGCCTACTGTCCCGCATTCCCACAGGTGTCCCGATGAAAACGGTACCTCACATGTGTGGGTGCACCTACCTGGCCGCCAAGGGGAAAGCCTAAAACACAAGTAACCCCAAGTCTGTTTTCAGAGGGAAATCTCAGACATTCTGCCGACCGGCACAATGTACAGATATAGGCCTCGGGTGTCCAAGCCACCGAGGAAAACAGGGAACCCCATGCATTTCCGAAAAGAGGACACCCGTGGGAATCCGCAAAGGTATGATAAGCCCAAATTGCCCCAGATTTTATTACCCATACACCCCCGCAAAGTCCGAAATGTGGGAAAAAATACGCAATTTCCGCACATTTCGCTCAGCTCACCCATCGAAACACGCCCCCAACAACACATGGCCTACCGTTGCGCGTTCCCACAGGTGTCCCGATGAAAACGGTACCTCACATGTGTTGGTGCACCTACCTGGCCGCCAAGGGGAAAGCCTAAAACACAAGTAACCCCAAGTCTGTTTTCACACCGGAAATGTCACACTCTCACATCATACAGATATGGGCCTCCGGTGTCCAAGCCACCAAGGAAAACAGGGAACCCCATGCATTTCCGAAAAGAGGACACCCGTGGGAATCCGCAGAGGTATGATATGCCCAAATCGCCCCAGAATTTATTACCCAGACACCCCCGCAAAGTCCAAAATGTGGGAAAAAATACGCATTTTCCTCACATTTCGCTCGACGCACCCATCGAAACACGCCCCCAACAACACATGGCCTACCGTCACGCGTTCCCACAGGTGTCCCTATGAAAACGGTACCTCACATGTGTGGGTGCACCTACCTGGCCGCCAAGGGGAAAGCCGAAAACACAAGTAACCCCAAGTCTGTTTTCACACCGGAAATGTCAGACATTCTGCCGACCGGCACAATGTACAGATATGGGCCTCGGGTGTCCAAGCCACCGAGGAAAACGGGGAACCCCATGCATTTCCGAAAAGAGGACACCCGTGGGAATCCGCAAAGGTATGATATGCCCAAATTGCCCCAGATTTTATTACCCAGACACCCCCGCAAAGTCCGAAATGTGGGAAAAAATACGCAATTTCCGCACATTTCGCTCGGCTCACCCATCGAAACACGCCCCCAACAACGCATGGCCTACTGTTGCGCGTTCCCACAGGTGTCCCGATGAAAACGGTACCTCACATGTGTTGGTGCACCTACCTGGCCGCCAAGGGGAAAGCCTAAAACACAAGTAACCCCAAGTCTGTTTTCACACCGGAAATGTCACACTCTCACATCATACAGATATGGGCCTCCGGTGTCCAAGCCACCAAGGAAAACAGGGAACCCCATGCATTTCCGAAAAGAGGACACCCGTGGGAATCCGCAGAGGTATGATATGCCCAAATCGCCCCAGAATTTATTACCCAGACACCCCCGCAAAGTCCAAAATGTGGGAAAAAATACGCATTTTCCTCACATTTCGCTCGACGCACCCATCGAAACACGCCCCCAACAACCCATGGCCTACCGTCACGCGTTCCCACAGGTGTCCCTATGAAAACGGTACCTCACATGTGTGGGTGCACCAACCTGGCCGCCAAGGGGAAAGCCGAAAACACAAGTAACCCCAAGTCTGTTTTCACACCGGAAATGTCAGACATTCTGCCGACCGGCACAATGTACAGATATGGGCCTCGGGTGTCCAAGCCACCGAGGAAAACGGGGAACCCCATGCATTTCCGAAAAGAGGACACCCGTGGGAATCCGCAGAGGTATGATATGCGCAAATTGCCCCAGAATTTATTACCCAGACACCCCTGCAAAGTCCAAAATGTCGGGAAAAAAACGCTTTTTCTGCACATTTCGCTCGACGCACCCATCGAAACACGCCCCCAACAACACATGGCCTACCGTCACGCGTTCCCACAGGTGTCCCTATGAAAACGGTACCTCACATGTGTGGGTGCACCTACCTGGCCGCCAAGGGGAAAGCCAAAACACAAGTAACCCCAAGTCTGTTTTCACACCGGAAATGTCACACTCTCACATCATACAGATATGGGCCTCGGGTGTCCAAGCCACCGAGGAAAACAGGGAACCCCATGCATTTCCGAAAAGAGGACACCCGTGGGAATCCGCAAAGGTATGATATGCCCAAATTGCCCCAGATTTTATTACCCAGACACCCCCGCAAATTCCGAAATGTGGGAAAAAATACGCAATTTCCGCACATTTCGCTCGGCTCACCCATCGAAACACGCCCCCAACAACACATGGCCAACCGTCCCGCGTTCCCACAGGTGTCCCGATGAAAACGGTACCTCACATGTGTGGGTGCACCTACCTGGCCGCCAAGGGGAAAGCCTAAAACACAAGTAACCCCAAGTCTGTTTTCAGAGGGAAATCTCAGACATTCTGCCGACCGGCACAATGTACAGATATGGGCCTCGGGTGTCCAAGCCACCGAGGAAAACAGGGAACCCCATGCATTTCCGAAAAGAGGACACCCGTGGGAATCCACAGAGGTATGATATGCCCAAATTACCCCAGAATTTATTACCCAGACACCCCTGCAAAGTCTGAAATGTGGGGAAAAAAACGCTTTTTCCGCACATTTCGCTCAACGCACCCATCGAAACACGCCCCCAACAACACATGGCCTACCATCACGCGTTCCCACAGGTGTCCCGATGAAAACGGTACCTCACATGTGTGGGTGCACCTACCTGGCCGCCAAGGGGAAAGCCGAAAACACAAGTAACCCCAAGTCTGTTTTCAGAGGGAAATCTCAGACATTCTGCCGACGGGCACAATGTACAGATATGGGCCCCGGGTGTCCAAGCCACCGAGGAAAACAGAGAACCCCATGCATTTCCGAAAAGAGGACACCCGTGGGAATCCGCAGAGGTATGATATGCCCAAATTGCCCCAGTATTTATTACCCAGACACCCCTGCGAAGTCCGAAATGTGGGGAAAAAACGCTTTTTCCGCACATTTCGCTCGACGCACCCATCGAAACACACCCCCAACAACACATGGCCTACCGTCACGCGTTCCCACAGGTGTCCCAATGAAAACGGTACCTCACATGTGTGGGTGCACCTGCCTGGCAGGCAAGGGGCAAGCCGAAAACGCAAGCAACCCCCAGTCTGTTTGCAGAGGGGAATCTCAGCCATTCTGCCGACCGGCACAACATACAGATATGGGCCTCGGGTGTCCAAGCCACCAAGGAAAACAGGGAGCCCCATGCATTTCCGAAAAGAGGACACCCGTGGGAATCCGCAGAGGTGTGATTTGCGCACGTCGCCCCAGATTTTTTTACCCAGACACCCCTGCAAAGTCCGAAATGTGGGGGAAAAAACGCTTTTTCCACACATTTCACTCGACGCACCCTTCGAAACACGCCCCCAAAAACACATGGCCTACCGTCCCGCGTTCCCACAGGTGTCCCGATGAAAACAATACCTCACAAGCGTGGGTGCACCTATCTGGCCGGCAAGGGGCAAGCCGAAAACGCAAGCAACCCCCAGTCTGTTTGCAGAGGGGAATCTCAGCCATTCTGCCGACCGGCACAACATACAGGTATGGGCCTCGGGTGTCTAAGCCACCAAGGAAAACAGGGAGCACTATGCATTTCCGAAAAGAGGACACCCGTGGGAATCCGCAGAGGTGTGATTTGCGCACATCGCCCCAGATTTTTTTAACCCAGACACCCCTGCAAAGTCCGAAATGTGGGGGAAAAAACGCTTTTTCCGCACATTTCGCTCGACGCACCCATCGAAACACACCCCCAACAATACATGGCCTACCGTCCCGCATTCCCACAGGTGTCCCGATGAAAACGGTACCTCACATGCGTGGGTGCACCTACCTGGCCGCCAAGGGGAAAGCCTAAAACACAAGTAACCCCAAGTCTGTTTTCACACCGGAAATGTCACACTCTCACATCATACAGATATGGGCCTCGGGTGTCCAAGCCACCAAGGAAAACAGGGAGCCCCATGCATTTCCGAAAAGAGGACACCCGTGGGAATCCGCAGAGGTGTGATTTGTGCACATCGCCCCAGATTTTTTTACCCAGACACCCCTGCAAAGTCCGAAATGTGGGGGAAAAAACGCTTTTTCCGCACATTTCACTCGACGCACCCATCGAAACACGCCCCCAACAACACATGGCCTACCGTCCCGCGTTTCCACAGGTGTCCCGATGAAAACGGTACCTCACATGCGTGGGTGCACCTACCTGGCAGGCAAGGGGCAAGCCGAAAACGCAAGCAACCCCCAGTCTGTTTGCAGAGGGGAATCTCAGCCATTCTGCCGACCGGCACAACATACAGATATGGGCCTCGGGTGTCCAAGCCACCAAGGAAAACAGGGAGCCCCATGCATTTCCGAAAAGAGGACACCCGTGGGAATCCGCAGAGGTGTGATTTGCGCACATCGCCCCAGATTTTTTTACCCAGACACCCCTGCAAAGTCCGAAATGTGGGGGAAAAAACGCTTTTTCCACACATTTCACTCGACGCACCCTTCGAAACACGCCCCCAACAACACATGGCCTACCGTCCCGCGTTCCCACAGGTGTCCCGATGAAAACGGTACCTCACATGCGTGGGTGCACCTACCTGGCCGGCAAGGGGCAAGCCGAAAACGAAAGCAACCCCCAGTCTGTTTGCGGAGGGGAATCTCAGCCATTCTGCCGAAAGGCACAACATACAGATATGGGCCTCGGGTGTCCAAGCCACCAAGGAAAACAGGGAGCCCCATGCATTTCCGAAAAGAGGACACCCGTGGGAATCGGCAGAGGTGTGATTTGCGCACATCGCCCCAGATTTTTTTACCCAGACACCCCTGCAAAGTCCGAAATGTGGGGGGAAAAAATGCTTTTTCCGCACATTTCGCTCGACGCACCCATCGAAACACGCCCCCAACAATACATGGCCTACCGTCCCGCGTTCACACAGGTGTCCCGATGAAAACAGTACCTCACATGCGTGGGTGCACCTACCTGGCCGCCAAGGGGAAAGCCTAAAACACAAGTAACCCCAAGTCTGTTTTCACACCGGAAATGTCACACTCTCACATCATACAGATATGGGCCTCGGGTGTCCAAGCCACCAAGGAAAACAGGGAGCCCCATGCATATCCGAAAAGAGGACACCCGTGGGAATCCGCAGAGGTGTGATTTGTGCACATCGCCCCAGATTTTTTTACCCAGACACCCCTGCAAAGTCCGAAATGTGGGGGGAAAAACGCTTTTTCCGCACATTTCACTCGACGCACCCATCGAAACACGCCCCCAACAACACATGGCCTACCGTCCCGCATTCCCACAGGTGTCCCGAGGAAAACGGTACCTCACATGCGTGGGTGCACCTACCTGGCCGGCAAGGGGCAAGCCGAAAACACAAGCAACCCCCAGTCTGTTTGCAGAGGGGAATCTCAGCCATTCTGCCGACCGGCACAACATACAGATATGGGCCTCGGGTGTCCAAGCCACCAAGGAGAACGGGGAACCCCATGCATTTCTGAAAAGAGGACACCCGTGGGAATCCGCAGAGGTATGATATGCCCAAATCGCCCCAGAATTTATTACCCAGACACCCCCGCAAAGTCCGAAATGTGGGAAAAAATACGCATTTTCCTCACATTTCGCTCGACTCACCCATCGAAACACGCCCCCAACAACACATGGCCTACTGTCCCGCGTTCCCACAGGTGTCCCGATGAAAACGGTACCTCACATGTGTGGGTGCACCTACCTGGCTGCCAAGGGGAAAGCCTAAAACACAAGTAACCCCAAGTCTGTTTTCAGAGGGAAATCTCAGACATTCTGCCGACCGGCACAATGTACAGATATGGGCCTCGGGTGTCCAAGCCACCGAGGAAAACGGGGAACCCCATGCATTTCTGAAAAGAGGACACCCGTGGGAATCCGCAGAGGTATGATATGCCCAAATTGCCCCAGAATTTATTACCCAGACACCCCTGCAAAGTCCGAAATGTGGGGAAAAAAACGCTTTTTCCGCACATTTCGCTCGACGCACCCATCGAAACACGCCCCCAACAACACATGGCCTACCGTCGCGCATTCCCACAGGTGTCCCGATGAAAACGGTACCTCACATGTGTGGGTGCGCCTACCTGGCCGCCAAGGGGAAAGCCTAAAACACAAGTAACCCCAAGTCTGTTTTCACACCGGAAATGTCACACTCTCACATCATACAGATATGGGCCTTGGGTGTCCAAGCCACCAAGGAAAACAGGGAACCCCATGCATTTCCAAAAAGAGGACACCCATGGGAATCCGCAGAGGTATGATATGCCCAAATCGCCCCAGAATTTATTACCCAGACACCCCCGCAAAATCCGAAATGTGGGAAAAAATACACGTTTTCCTCACATTTCGCTCGACTCACCCATCGAAACACGCCCCCAACAACACATGGCCTACCGTCACGCGTTCCCACAGGTGTCCCGATCAAAACGGTACCTCACAAGTGTGGGTGCACCTACCTGGCCGCCAAGGGGAAAGCCGAAAACACAAGTAACCCCAAGTCTGTTTTCACACCGGAAATGTCACACTCTCACATCATACAGATATGGGCCTCGGGTGTCCAAGCCACCAAGGAAAACAGGGAACCCCATGCATTTCCGAAAAGAGGACACCCGTGGGAATCCACAGAGGTATGATATGCCCAAATCGCCCCAGAATTTATTACCCAGACACCCCCGCAAAGTCCGAAATGTGGGAAAAAATACGCATTTTCCTCACATTTCGCTCGACTCACCCATCGAAACACGCCCCCAACAACACATGGCCTACTGTCCCGCATTCCCACAGGTGTCCCGATGAAAACGGTACCTCACATGTGTGGGTGCACCTACCTGGCCGCCAAGGGGAAAGCCTAAAACACAAGTAACCCCAAGTCTGTTTTCAGAGGGAAATCTCAGACATTCTGCCGACCGGCACAATGTACAGATATAGGCCTCGGGTGTCCAAGCCACCGAGGAAAACAGGGAACCCCATGCATTTCCGAAAAGAGGACACCCGTGGGAATCCGCAAAGGTATGATAAGCCCAAATTGCCCCAGATTTTATTACCCATACACCCCCGCAAAGTCCGAAATGTGGGAAAAAATACGCAATTTCCGCACATTTCGCTCAGCTCACCCATCGAAACACGCCCCCAACAACACATGGCCTACCGTTGCGCGTTCCCACAGGTGTCCCGATGAAAACGGTACCTCACATGTGTTGGTGCACCTACCTGGCCGCCAAGGGGAAAGCCTAAAACACAAGTAACCCCAAGTCTGTTTTCACACCGGAAATGTCACACTCTCACATCATACAGATATGGGCCTCCGGTGTCCAAGCCACCAAGGAAAACAGGGAACCCCATGCATTTCCGAAAAGAGGACACCCGTGGGAATCCGCAGAGGTATGATATGCCCAAATCGCCCCAGAATTTATTACCCAGACACCCCCGCAAAGTCCGAAATGTGGGAAAAAATACGCATTTTCCTCACATTTCGCTCGACGCACCCATCGAAACACGCCCCCAACAACACATGGCCTACCGTCACGCGTTCCCACAGGTGTCCCTATGAAAACGGTACCTCACATGTGTGGGTGCACCTACCTGGCCGCCAAGGGGAAAGCCGAAAACACAAGTAACCCCAAGTCTGTTTTCACACCGGAAATGTCAGACATTCTGCCGACCGGCACAATGTACAGATATGGGCCTCGGGTGTCCAAGCCACCGAGGAAAACGGGGAACCCCATGCATTTCCGAAAAGAGGACACCCGTGGGAATCCGCAAAGGTATGATATGCCCAAATTGCCCCAGATTTTATTACCCAGACACCCCCGCAAAGTCCGAAATGTGGGAAAAAATACGCAATTTCCGCACATTTCGCTCGGCTCACCCATCGAAACACGCCCCCAACAACGCATGGCCTACTGTTGCGCGTTCCCACAGGTGTCCCGATGAAAACGGTACCTCACATGTGTTGGTGCACCTACCTGGCCGCCAAGGGGAAAGCCTAAAACACAAGTAACCCCAAGTCTGTTTTCACACCGGAAATGTCACACTCTCACATCATACAGATATGGGCCTCCGGTGTCCAAGCCACCAAGGAAAACAGGGAACCCCATGCATTTCCGAAAAGAGGACACCCGTGGGAATCCGCAGAGGTATGATATGCCCAAATCGCCCCAGAATTTATTACCCAGACACCCCCGCAAAGTCCAAAATGTGGGAAAAAATACGCATTTTCCTCACATTTCGCTCGACGCACCCATCGAAACACGCCCCCAACAACCCATGGCCTACCGTCACGCGTTCCCACAGGTGTCCCTATGAAAACGGTACCTCACATGTGTGGGTGCACCAACCTGGCCGCCAAGGGGAAAGCCGAAAACACAAGTAACCCCAAGTCTGTTTTCACACCGGAAATGTCAGACATTCTGCCGACCGGCACAATGTACAGATATGGGCCTCGGGTGTCCAAGCCACCGAGGAAAACGGGGAACCCCATGCATTTCCGAAAAGAGGACACCCGTGGGAATCCGCAGAGGTATGATATGCGCAAATTGCCCCAGAATTTATTACCCAGACACCCCTGCAAAGTCCAAAATGTCGGGAAAAAAACGCTTTTTCTGCACATTTCGCTCGACGCACCCATCGAAACACGCCCCCAACAACACATGGCCTACCGTCACGCGTTCCCACAGGTGTCCCTATGAAAACGGTATCTCACATGTGTGGGTGCACCTACCTGGCCGCCAAGGGGAAAGCCAAAACACAAGTAACCCCAAGTCTGTTTTCACACCGGAAATGTCACACTCTCACATCATACAGATATGGGCCTCGGGTGTCCAAGCCACCGAGGAAAACAGGGAACCCCATGCATTTCCGAAAAGAGGACACCCGTGGGAATCCGCAAAGGTATGATATGCCCAAATTGCCCCAGATTTTATTACCCAGACACCCCCGCAAATTCCGAAATGTGGGAAAAAATACGCAATTTCCGCACATTTCGCTCGGCTCACCCATCGAAACACGCCCCCAACAACACATGGCCAACCGTCCCGCGTTCCCACAGGTGTCCCGATGAAAACGGTACCTCACATGTGTGGGTGCACCTACCTGGCCGCCAAGGGGAAAGCCTAAAACACAAGTAACCCCAAGTCTGTTTTCAGAGGGAAATCTCAGACATTCTGCCGACCGGCACAATGTACAGATATGGGCCTCGGGTGTCCAAGCCACCGAGGAAAACAGGGAACCCCATGCATTTCCGAAAAGAGGACACCCGTGGGAATCCGCAGAGGTATGATATGCCCAAATTACCCCAGAATTTATTACCCAGACACCCCTGCAAAGTCTGAAATGTGGGGAAAAAAACGCTTTTTCCGCACATTTCGCTCAACGCACCCATCGAAACACGCCCCCAACAACACATGGCCTACCATCACGCGTTCCCACAGGTGTCCCGATGAAAACGGTACCTCACATGTGTGGGTGCACCTACCTGGCCGCCAAGGGGAAAGCCGAAAACACAAGTAACCCCAAGTCTGTTTTCAGAGGGAAATCTCAGACATTCTGCCGACGGGCACAATGTACAGATATGGGCCCCGGGTGTCCAAGCCACCGAGGAAAACAGAGAACCCCATGCATTTCCGAAAAGAGGACACCCGTGGGAATCCGCAGAGGTATGATATGCCCAAATTGCCCCAGTATTTATTACCCAGACACCCCTGCGAAGTCCGAAATGTGGGGAAAAAACGCTTTTTCCGCACATTTCGCTCGACGCACCCATCGAAACACACCCCCAACAACACATGGCCTACCGTCACGCGTTCCCACAGGTGTCCCAATGAAAACGGTACCTCACATGTGTGGGTGCACCTACCTGGCCGCCAAGGGGAAAGCCGAAAACACAAGTAACCCCAAGTCTGTTTTCACACCGGAAATGTCACACTCTCACATCATACAGATATGGGCCTCGGGTGTCCAAGCCACCGAGAAAAACAGGGAACCCCATGCATTTCCGAAAAGAGGACACCCGTGGGAATCCGCAAAGGTTTGATATGCCCAAATTGCCCCAGATTTTATTACCCAGACACCCCCGCAAAGTCCGAAATGTGGGAAAAAATACGCAATTTCCGCACATTTCGCTCGGCTCACCCATCGAAACACGCCCCCAACAACACATGGCCTACCGTCGCGCGTTCCCACAGGTGTCCTGATGAAAACGGTACCTCACATGTGTGGGTGCACCTACCTGGCCGCCAAGGGGAAAGCCTAAAACACAAGTAACCCCAAGTCTGTTTTCACACCGGAAATGTCACACTCTCACATCATACAGATATGGGCCTCGGGTGTCCAAGCCACCAAGGAAAACAGGGAACCCCATGCATTTCCGAAAAGAGGACACCCGTGGGAATCCGCAGAGGTATGATATGCCCAAATCTCCCCAGAATTTATTACCCAGACACCCCCGCAAAGTCCAAAATGTGGGAAAAAATACGCATTTTCCTCACATTTCGCTCGACTCACCCATCGAAACACGCCCCCAACAACACATGGCCTACTGTCCCACGTCCCCACAGGTGTCCCGATGAAAACGGTACCTCACATGTGTGGGTGCACCTACCTGGCGGCCAAGGGGAAAGCCTAAAACACAAGTAACCCCAAGTCTGTTTTCAGATGGAAATCTCAGACATTCTGCCGACAGGCACAATGTACAGATATGGGCCTCGCGTGTCCAAGCCACCGAGGAAAACGGGGAACCCCATGCATTTCCGAAAAGAGGACACCCGTGGGAATCCGCAGAGGTATGATATGCCCAAATTGCCCCAGAATTTATTACCCAGACACCCCTGCAAAGTGCAAAATGTGAGGAAAAAAACGCTTTTTCCGCACATTTCGCTCGACGCACCCATCGAAACACGCCCCCAACAACACATGGCCTACTGTCACGCGTTCCCACAGGTGTCCCGATGAAAACGGTACCTCACATGTGTGGGTGCACCTACCTGGCCACCAAGGGGAAAGCCGAAAACACAAGTAACCCCAAGTCTGTTTTCACACCGGAAATGTCACACTCTCACATCATACAGATATGGGCCTCGGGTGTCCAAGCCACCGAGGAAAACCGGGAACCCCATGCATTTCCGGAAAGAGGACACCCGTGGGAATCCGCAAAGGTATGATATGCCCAAATTGCCCCAGATTTTATTACCCAGACACCCCCGCAAAATCCGAAATGTGGGAAAAAATACGCAATTTCCGCACATTTCGCTCGGCTCACCCATCGAAACACGCCCCCAACAACACATGGCCTACCGTCGCGCATTCCCACAGGTGTCCCGATGAAAACGGTACCTCACATGTGTGGGTGCACAAACCTGGCCGCCAAGGGGAAAGCCTAAAACACAAGTAACCCCAAGTCTGTTTTCACACCGGAAATGTCACACTCTCACATCATACAGATATGGGCCTCGGGTGTCCAAGCCACCAAGGAAAACAGGGAACCCCATGCATTTCCAAAAAGAGGACACCCATGGGAATCCGCAGAGGTATGATATGCCCAAATCGCCCCAGAATTTATTACCCAGACACCCCTGCAAAGTCCGAAATGTGGGAAAAAATATGCATTTTCCTCACATTTCGCTCGACTCACCCATCGAAACACGCCCCCAACAACACATGGCCTACCGTCCCGCGTTCCCACAGGTGTCCCGATGAAAACGGTACCTCACATGTGTGGGTGCACCTACCTGGCGGCCAAGGGGAAAGCCTAAAACGCAAGCAACCCCCAGTCTGTTTGCAGAGGGGAATCTCAGCCATTCTGCCGACCGGCACAACATACAGATATGGGCCTCGGGTGTCCAAGCCACCAAGGAAAACAGGGAGCCCCATGCATTTACGAAAAGGGGACACCCGTGGGAATCCGCAGAGGTGTGATTTGCGCACATCGCCCCAGATTTTTTTACCCAGACACCCCTGCAAAGTCCGAAATGTGGGGAAAAAAATGCTTTTTCCGCACATTTCGCTCGACGCACCCATCGAAACACGCCCCCAACAACACATGGCCTACCGTCACGCGTTCCCACAGGTGTCCCGATGAAAACGGTACCTCACATGTGTGGGTGTACCTACCTGGCCGCCAAGGGGAAAGCCTAAAACACAAGTAACCCCAAGTCTGTTTTCAGAGGGAAATCTCAGACATTCTGCCGACCGGCACAATGTACAGATATGGGCCTCGGGTGTCCAAGCCACCGAGGAAAACGGGGAACCCCATGCATTTCTGAAAAGAGGACACCCGTGGGAATCCGCAGAGGTATGATATGCCCAAATTGCCCCAGAATTTATTACCCAGACACCCCTGCAAAGTCCGAAATGTGGGGAAAAAAACGCTTTTTCCGCACATTTTGCTCGACGCACCCATCGAAACACGCCCCCAACAACACATGGCCTACCGTCACGCGTTCCCACAGGTGTCCCGATGAAAACGGTACCTCACATGTGTGGGTGCACCTACCTGGCCGCCAAGGGGAAAGCCGAAAACACAAGTAACCCCAAGTGTGTTTTCACACCGGAAATGTCACACTCTCACATCATACAGATATGGGCCTCGGGTGTCCAAGCCACCGAGGAAAACAGGGAACCCCATGCATTTCCGAAAAGAGGACACCTGTGGGAATCCGCAAAGGTATGATATGCCCAAATTGCCCCAGATTTTATTACCCAGACACCCCCGCAAAGTCCGAAATGTGGGAAAAAATACGCAATTCCCGCACATTTCGCTCGGCTCACCCATCGAAACACGCCCCCAACAACACATGGCCTACCGTCGCGCATTCCCACAGGTGTCCCGATGAAAACGGTACCTCACATGTGTGGGTGCACCTACCTGGCCGCCAAGGGGAAAGCCTAAAACACAAGTAACCCCAAGTCTGTTTTCACACCGGAAATGTCACACTCTCACATCATACAGATATGGGCCTTGGGTGTCCAAGCCACCAAGGAAAACAGGGAACCCCATGCATTTCCAAAAAGAGGACTCCCATGGGAATCTGCAGAGGTATGATATGCCCAAATCGCCCCAGAATTTATTACCCAGACACCCCCGCAAAGTCCGAAATGTGGGAAAAAATACGCATTTTCCTCACATTTCGCTCGACTCACCCATCGAAACACGCCCCCAACAACACATGGCCTACTGTCCCGCATTCCCACAGGTGTCCCGATGAAAACGGTACCTCACATGTGTGGGTGCACCTACCTGGCCGCCAAGGGGAAAGCCTAAAACACAAGTAACCCCAAGTCTGTTTTCAGAGGGAAATCTCAGACATTCTGCCGACCGGCACAATGTACAGATATGGGCCTCGGGGGTCCAAGCCACCGAGGAAAACAGGGAGCCCCATGCATTTCCAAAAAGAGGACACCCGTGGGAATCCGCAAAGGTATGATAAGCCCAAATTGCCCCAGATTTTATTACCCATACACCCCCGCAAAGTCCGAAATGTGGGAAAAAATACGCAATTTCCGCACATTTCGCTCAGCTCACCCATCGAAACACGCCCCCAACAACACATGGCCTACCGTTGCGCGTTCCCACAGGTGTCCCGATGAAAACGGTACCTCACATGTGTTGGTGCACCTACCTGGCCGCCAAGGGGAAAGCCTAAAACACAAGTAACCCCAAGTCTGTTTTCACACCGGAAATGTCACACTCTCACATCATACAGATATGGGCCTCCGGTGTCCAAGCCACCAAGGAAAACAGGGAACCCCATGCATTTCCGAAAAGAGGACACCCGTGGGAATCCGCAGAGGTATGATATGCCCAAATTGCCCCCGAATTTATTACCCAGACACCCCCGCAAAGTCCGAAATGTGGGAAAAAATACGCATTTTCCTCACATTTCGCTCGACGCACCCATCGAAACACGCCCCCAACAACACATGGCCTACCGTCACGCGTTCCCACAGGTGTCCCTATGAAAACGGTACCTCACATGTGTGGGTGCACCTACCTGGCCGCCAAGGGGAAAGCCGAAAACACAAGTAACCCCAAGTCTGTTTTCACACCGGAAATGTCAGACATTCTGCCGACCGGCACAATGTACAGATATGGGCCTCGGGTGTCCAAGCCACCGAGGAAAACGGGGAACCCCATGCATTTCCGAAAAGAGGACACCCGTGGGAATCCGCAAAGGTATGATATGCCCAAATTGCCCCAGATTTTATTACCCAGACACCCCCGCAAAGTCCGAAATGTGGGAAAAAATACGCAATTTCCGCACATTTCGCTCGGCTCACCCATCGAAACACGCCCCCAACAACACATGGCCTACTGTTGCGCCTTCCCACAGGTGTCCCGATGAAAACGGTACCTCACATGTGTTGGTGCACCTACCTGGCCGCCAAGGCGAAAGCCTAAAACACAAGTAACCCCAAGTCTGTTTTCACACCGGAAATGTCACACTCTCACATCATACAGATATGGGCCTCCCGTGTCCAAGCCACCAAGGAAAACAGGGAACCCCATGCATTTCCGAAAAGAGGACACCCGTGGGAATCCGCAGAGGTATGATATGCCCAAATCGCCCCAGAATTTATTACCCAGACACCCCCGCAAAATCCAAAATGTGGGAAAAAATACGCATTTTCCTCACATTTCGCTCGACGCACCCATCGAAACACGCCCCCAACAACACATGGCCTACCGTCACGCGTTCCCACAGGTGTCCCTATGAAAACGGTACCTCACATGTGTGGGTGCACCAACCTGGCCGCCAAGGGGAAAGCCGAAAACACAAGTAACCCCAAGTCTGTTTTCACACCGGAAATGTCAGACATTCTGCCGACCGGCACAATGTACAGATATGGGCCTCGGGTGTCCAAGCCACCGAGGAAAACGGGGAACCCCATGCCTTTCCGAAAAGAGGACACCCGTGGGAATCCGCAGAGGTATGATATGCCCAAATCGCCCCAGAATTTATTACCCAGACACCCCCGCAAAGTCCAAAATGTCGGGAAAAAAACGCTTTTTCCGCACATTTCGCTCGACGCACCTATCGAAACACGCCCCCAACAACACATGGCCTACCGTCACGCGTTCCCACAGGTGTCCCTATGAAAACGGTACCTCACATGTGTGGGTGCACCTACCTGGCCGCCAAGGGGAAAGCCAAAACACAAGTAACCCCAAGTCTGTTTTCACACCGGAAATGTCACACTCTCACATCATACAGATATGGGCCTCGGGTGTCCAAGCCACCGAGGAAAACAGGGAACCCCATGCATTTCCGAAAAGAGGACACCCGTGGGAATCCGCAAAGGTATGATATGCCCAAATTGCCCCAGATTTTATTACCCAGACACCCCCGCAAATTCCGAAATGTGGGAAAAAATACGCAATTTCCGCACATTTCGCTCGGCTCACCCATCGAAACACGCCCCCAACAACACATGGCCTACCGTCCCGCGTTCCCACAGGTGTCCCGATGAAAACGGTACCTCACATGTGTGGGTGCACCTACCTGGCCGCCAAGGGGAAAGCCTAAAACACAAGTAACCCCAAGTCTGTTTTCACACCGGAAATGTCACACTCTCACATCATACAGATATGGGCCTCGGGTGTCCAAGCCACCGAGGAAAACAGGGAACCCCATGCATTTCCGAAAAGAGGACACCCGTGGGAATCCGCAGAGGTATGATATGCCCAAATTACCCCAGAATTTATTACCCAGACACCCCTGCAAAGTCTGAAATGTGGGGAAAAAAACGCTTTTTCCGCACATTTCGCTCAACGCACCCATCGAAACACGCCCCCAACAACACATGGCCTACCGTTGCGCGTTCCCACAGGTGTCCCGATGAAAACGGTACCTCACATGTGTTGGTGCACCTACCTGGCCGCCAAGGGGAAAGCCTAAAACACAAGTAACCCCAAGTCTGTTTTCACACCGGAAATGTCACACTCTCACATCATACAGATATGGGCCTCCGGTGTCCAAGCCACCAAGGAAAACAGGGAACCCCATGCATTTCCGAAAAGAGGACACCCGTGGGAATCCGCAGAGGTATGATATGCCCAAATCGCCCCAGAATTTATTACCCAGACACCCCCGCAAAGTCCGAAATGTGGGAAAAAATACGCATTTTCCTCACATTTCGCTCGACGCACCCATCGAAACACGCCCCCAACAACACATGGCCTACCGTCACGCGTTCCCACAGGTGTCCCTATGAAAACGGTACCTCACATGTGTGGGTGCACCTACCTGGCCGCCAAGGGGAAAGCCGAAAACACAAGTAACCCCAAGTCTGTTTTCAGAGGGAAATCTCAGACATTCTGCCGACGGGCACAATGTACAGATATGGGCCCCGGGTGTCCAAGTCACCGAGGAAAACAGAGAACCCCATGCATTTCCGAAAAGAGGACACCCGTGGGAATCCGCAGAGGTATGATATGCCCAAATTGCCCCAGTATTTATTACCCAGACACCCCTGCGAAGTCCGAAATGTGGGGAAAAAAATGCTTTTTCCGCACATTTCGCTCGACGCACCCATCGAAACACACCCCCAACAACACATGGCCTACCGTCACGCGTTCCCACAGGTGTCCCAATGAAAACGGTACCTCACATGTGTGGGTGCACCTACCTGGCCGCCAAGGGGAAAGCCGAAAACACAAGTAACCCCAAGTCTGTTTTCACACCGGAAATGTCACACTCTCACATCATACAGATATGGGCCTCGGGTGTCCAAGCCACCGAGAAAAACAGGGAACCCCATGCATTTCCGAAAAGAGGACACCCGTGGGAATCCGCAAAGGTATGATATGCCCAAATTGCCCCAGATTTTATTACCCAGACACCCCCGCAAAGTCCGAAATGTGGGAAAAAATACGCAATTTCCGCACATTTCGCTCGGCTCACCCATCGAAACACGCCCCCAACAACACATGGCCTACCGTCGCGCGTTCCCACAGGTGTCCTGATGAAAACGGTACCTCACATGTGTGGGTGCACCTACCTGGCCGCCAAGGGGAAAGCCTAAAACACAAGTAACCCCAAGTCTGTTTTCACACCGGAAATGTCACACTCTCACATCATACAGATATGGGCCTCGGGTGTCCAAGCCACCAAGGAAAACAGGGAACCCCATGCATTTCCGAAAAGAGGACACCCGTGGGAATCCGCAGAGGTATGATATGCCCAAATCTCCCCAGAATTTATTACCCAGACACCCCCGCAAAGTCCGAAATGTGGGAAAAAATACGCATTTTCCTCACATTTCGCTCGACTCACCCATCGAAACACGCCCCCAACAACACATGGCCTACTGTCCCACGTCCCCACAGGTGTCCCGATGAAAACGGTACCTCACATGTGTGGGTGCACCTACCTGGCGGCCAAGGGGAAAGCCTAAAACACAAGTAACCCCAAGTCTGTTTTCAGAGGGAAATCTCAGACATTCTGCCGACCGGCACAATGTACAGATATGGGCCTCGCGTGTCCAAGCCACCGAGGAAAACGGGGAACCCCATGCATTTCCGAAAAGAGGACACCCGTGGGAATCCGCAGAGGTATGATATGCCCAAATTGCCCCAGAATTTATTACCCAGACACCCCTGCAAAGTGCAAAATGTGAGGAAAAAAACGCTTTTTCCGCACATTTTGCTCGACGCACCCATCGAAACACTCCCCCAACAACACATGGCCTACCGTCACGCGTTCCCACAGGTGTCCCGATGAAAACGGTACCTCACATGTGTGGGTGCACCTACCTGGCCACCAAGGGGAAAGCCGAAAACACAAGTAACCCCAAGTCTGTTTTCACACCGGAAATGTTACACTCTCACATCATACAGATATGGGCCTCGGGTGTCCAAGCCACCGAGGAAAACCGGGAACCCCATGCATTTCCGAAAAGAGGACACCCGTGGGAATCCGCAAAGGTATGATATGCCCAAATTGCCCCAGATTTTATTACCCAGACACCCCCGCAAAATCCGAAATGTGGGAAAAAATACGCAATTTCCGCACATTTCGCTCGGCTCACCCATCGAAACACGCCCCCAACAACACATGGCCTACCGTCGCGCATTCCCACAGGTGTCCCGATGAAAACGGTACCTCACATGTGTGGGTGCACAAACCTGGCCGCCAAGGGGAAAGCCTAAAACACAAGTAACCCCAAGTCTGTTTTCACACCGGAAATGTCACACTCTCACATCATACAGATATGGGCCTCGGGTGTCCAAGCCACCAAGGAAAACAGGGAACCCCATGCATTTCCAAAAAGAGGACACCCATGGGAATCCGCAGAGGTATGATATGCCCAAATCGCCCCAGAATTTATTACCCAGACACCCCTGCAAAGTCCGAAATGTGGGAAAAAATATGCATTTTCCTCACATTTCGCTCGACTCACCCATCGAAACACGCCCCCAACAACACATGGCCTACCGTCCCGCGTTCCCACAGGTGTCCCGATGAAAACGGTACCTCACATGTGTGGGTGCACCTACCTGGCGGCCAAGGGGAAAGCCTAAAACGCAAGCAACCCCCAGTCTGTTTGCAGAGGGGAATCTCAGCCATTCTGCCGACCGGCACAACATACAGATATGGGCCTCGGGTGTCCAAGCCACCAAGGAAAACAGGGAGCCCCATGCATTTACGAAAAGGGGACACCCGTGGGAATCCGCAGAGGTGTGATTTGCGCACATCGCCCCAGATTTTTTTACCCAGACACCCCTGCAAAGTCCGAAATGTGGGGAAAAAAATGCTTTTTCCGCACATTTCGCTCGACGCACCCATCGAAACACGCCCCCAACAACACATGGCTTACCGTCACGCGTTCCCACAGGTGTCCCGATGAAAACGGTACCTCACATGTGTGGGTGTACCTACCTGGCCGCCAAGGGGAAAGCCTAAAACACAAGTAACCCCAAGTCTGTTTTCACACCGGAAATGTCACACTCTCACATCATACAGATATGGGCCTCGGGTGTCCAAGCCACCAAGGAAAACAGGGAACACCATGCATTTCCAAAAAGAGGACAACCGTGGGAATCCGCAGAGGTATGATATGCCCAAATAGCCCCAGAATTTATTACCCAGACACCCCTGCAAAGTCCGAAATGTGGGGAAAAAAACACTTTTTCCGCACATTTCGCTCGACGCACCCATCGAAACACGCCCCCAACAACACATGGCCTACCGTCACGCATTCCCACAGGTGTCCCGATGAAAACGGTACCTCACATGCGTGGATGCACCTACCTGGCAGGCAAGGGGCAAGCCGAAAACGCAAGCAACCCCCAGTCTGTTTGCAGAGGGGAATCTCAGCCATTCTGCCGACCGGCACAACATACAGATATGGGCCTCGGGTGTCCAAGCCACCAAGGAAAACAGGGAGCCCCATGCATTTCCGAAAAGAGGACACCCGTGGGAATCCGCAGAGGTGTGATTTGCGCACATCGCCCCAGATTTTTTTACCCAGACACCCCTGCAAAGTCCGAAATGTGGGGGAAAAAACGCTTTTTCCACACATTTCACTCGACGCACCCTTCGAAACACGCCCCCAACAACACATGGCCTACCGTCCCGCGTTCCCACAGGTGTCCCGATGAAAACAATACCTCACAAGCGTGGGTGCACCTATCTGGCCGGCAAGGGGCAAGCCGAAAACGCAAGCAACCCCCAGTCTGTTTGCAGAGGGGAATCTCAGCCATTCTGCCGACCGGCACAACATACAGATATGGGCCTCGGGTGTCTAAGCCACCAAGGAAAACAGGGAGCACTATGCATTTCCGAAAAGAGGACACCCGTGGGAATCCGCAGAGGTGTGATTTGCGCACATCGCCCCAGATTTTTTTAACCCAGACACCCCTGCAAAGTCCGAAATGTGGGGGAAAAAACGCTTTTTCCGCACATTTCGCTCGACGCACCCATCGAAACACACCCCCAACAATACATGGCCTACCGTCCCGCGTTCCCACAGGTGTCCCGATGAAAACGGTACCTCACATGCGTGGGTGCACCTACCTGGCCGCCAAGGGGAAAGCCTAAAACACAAGTAACCCGAAGTCTGTTTTCACACCGGAAATGTCACACTCTCACATCATACAGATATGGGCCTCGGGTGTCCAAGCCACCAAGGAAAACAGGGAGCCCCATGCATTTCCGAAAAGAGGACACCCGTGGGAATCCGCAGAGGTGTGATTTTTGCACATCGCCCCAGATTTTTTTACCCAGACACCCCTGCAAAGTCCGAAAATGTGGGGGAAAAAACGCTTTTTCCGCACATTTCACTCGACGCACCCATCGAAACACGCCCCCAACAACACATGGCCTACCGTCCCGCGTTCCCACAGGTGTCCCAATGAAAACGGTACCTCACATGCGTGGGTGCACCTACCTGGCAGGCAAGGGGCAAGCCGAAAACGCAAGCAACCCCCAGTCTGTTTGCAGAGGGGAATCTCAGCCATTCTGCCGACCGGCACAACATACAGATATGGGCCTCGGGTGTCCAAGCCACCAAGGAAAACAGGGAGCCCCATGCATTTCCGAAAAGAGGACACCCGTGGGAATCCGCAGAGGTATGATATGCCCAAATAGCCCCAGAATTTATTACCCAGACACCCCTGCAAAGTCCGAAATGTGGGGAAAAAAACACTTTTTCCGCACATTTCGCTCGACGCACCCATCGAAACACGCCCCCAACAACACATGGCCTACCGTCACGCATTCCCACAGGTGTCCCGATGAAAACGGTACCTCACATGCGTGGATGCACCTACCTGGCAGGCAAGGGGCAAGCCGAAAACGCAAGCAACCCCCAGTCTGTTTGCAGAGGGGAATCTCAGCCATTCTGCCGACCGGCACAACATACAGATATGGGCCTCGGGTGTCCAAGCCACCAAGGAAAACAGGGAGCCCCATGCATTTCCGAAAAGAGGACACCCGTGGGAATCCGCAGAGGTGTGATTTGCGCACATCGCCCCAGATTTTTTTACCCAGACACCCCTGCAAAGTCCGAAATGTGGGGGAAAAAACGCTTTTTCCACACATTTCACTCGACGCACCCTTCGAAACACGCCCCCAACAACACATGGCCTACCGTCCCGCGTTCCCACAGGTGTCCCGATGAAAACAATACCTCACAAGCGTGGGTGCACCTATCTGGCCGGCAAGGGGCAAGCCGAAAACGCAAGCAACCCCCAGTCTGTTTGCAGAGGGGAATCTCAGCCATTCTGCCGACCGGCACAACATACAGATATGGGCCTCGGGTGTCTAAGCCACCAAGGAAAACAGGGAGCACTATGCATTTCCGAAAAGAGGACACCCGTGGGAATCCGCAGAGGTGTGATTTGCGCACATCGCCCCAGATTTTTTTAACCCAGACACCCCTGCAAAGTCCGAAATGTGGGGGAAAAAACGCTTTTTCCGCACATTTCGCTCGACGCACCCATCGAAACACACCCCCAACAATACATGGCCTACCGTCCCGCGTTCTCACAGGTGTCCCGATGAAAACGGTACCTCACATGCGTGGGTGCACCTACCTGGCCGCCAAGGGGAAAGCCTAAAACACAAGTAACCCCAAGTCTGTTTTCACACCGGAAATGTCACACTCTCACATCATACAGATATGGGCCTCGGGTGTCCAAGCCACCAAGGAAAACAGGGAGCCCCATGCATTTCCGAAAAGAGGACACCCGTGGGAATCCGCAGAGGTGTGATTTTTGCACATCGCCCCAGATTTTTTTACCCAGACACCCCTGCAAAGTCCGAAAATGTGGGGGAAAAAACGCTTTTTCCGCACATTTCACTCGACGCACCCATCGAAACACGCCCCCAACAACACATGGCCTACCGTCCCGCGTTCCCACAGGTGTCCCAATGAAAACGGTACCTCACATGCGTGGGTGCACCTACCTGGCAGGCAAGGGGCAAGCCGAAAACGCAAGCAACCCCCAGTCTGTTTGCAGAGGGGAATCTCAGCCATTCTGCCGACCGGCACAACATACAGATATGGGCCTCGGGTGTCCAAGCCACCAAGGAAAACAGGGAGCCCCATGCATTTCCGAAAAGAGGACACCCGTGGGAATCCGCAGAGGTGTGATTTGCGCACATCGCCCCAGATTTTTTTACCCAGACACCCCTGCAAAGTCCGAAATGTGGGGGAAAAAACGCTTTTTCCACACATTTCACTCGACGCACCCTTCGAAACACGCCCCCAACAACACATGGCCTACCGTCCCGCGTTCCCACAGGTGTCCCGATGAAAACGGTACCTCACATGCGTGGGTGCACCTACCTGGCCGGCAAGGGGCAAGCCGAAAACGCAAGCAACCCCCAGTCTGTTTGCGGAGGGGAATCTCAGCCATTCTGCCGACCGGCACAACATACAGATATGGGCCTCGGGTGTCCAAGCCACCAAGGAAAACAGGGAGCCCCATGCATTTCCGAAAAGAGGACACCCGTGGGAATCCGCAGAGGTGTGATTTGCGCACATCGCCCCAGATTTTTTTACCCAGACACCCCTGCAAAGTCTGAAATGTGGGGGGAAAAAATGCTTTTTCCGCACATTTCGCTCGACGCACCCATCGAAACACGCCCCTAACAATACATGGCCTACCGTCCCGCGTTCACACAGGTGTCCCGATGAAAACAGTACCTCACGTGCGTGGGTGCACCTACCTGGCCGCCAAGGGGAAAGCCTAAAACACAAGTAACCCCAAGTCTGTTTTCACACCGGAAATGTCACACTCTCACATCATACAGATATGGGCCTCGGGTGTCCAAGCCACCAAGGAAAACAGGGAGCCCCATGCATATCCGAAAAGAGGACACCCGTGGGAATCCGCAGAGGTGTGATTTGTGCACATCGCCCCAGATTTTTTTACCCAGACACCCCTGCAAAGTCCGAAATGTGGGGGAAAAAACGCTTTTTCCGCACATTTCACTCGACGCACCCATCGAAACACGCCCCCAACAACACATGGCCTACCGTCCCGCGTTCCCACAGGTGTCCCGAGGAAAACGGTACCTCACATGCGTGGGTGCACCTACCTGGCCGGCAAGGGGCAAGCCGAAAACACAAGCAACCCCCAGTCTGTTTGCAGAGGGGAATCTCAGCCATTCTGCCGACCGGCACAACATACAGATATGGGCCTCGGGTGTCCAAGCCACCAAGGAAAACAGGGAGCCCCATGCATTTCCGAAAAGAGGACACCCGTGGGAATCCGCAGAGGTGTGATTTGCGCACATCGCCCCAGATTTTTTTACCCAGACACCCCTGCAAAGTCCGAAATGTGGGGGAAAAAACGCTTTTTCCGCACATTTCGCTCGACGCACCCATCGAAACACGCCCCCAACAACACATGGCCTACCGTCCCGCGTTCCCACAGGTGTCCCGATGAAAACCGTACCTCACATGCGTGGGTGCACCTACCTGGCCGGCAAGGGGCAAGCCGAAAACGCAAGCAACCCCCAGTCTGTTTGCAGAGGGGAATCTCAGCCATTCTGCCGACAGGCACAACATACAGATATGGGCCTCGGGTGTCCAAGCCACCAAGGAAAACAGGGAGCCCCATGCATTTCCGAAAAGAGGACACCCGTGGGAATCTGCAGAGGTATGATTTGCACACATCGCCCCAGAATTTATTACCCAGACACCCCCGCAAAGTCCGAAATGTGCCCCATCTATTGGGGGTCCTGCCCCACTTTTTGGGGTGCCCCCCCACCCCACCTCCAATGGCTGGGGGACACACCTCATGCAGGCCTCCCTGGGCCTCCTCCAAACGGCTGCGTGAGGTACACCCCACCTCCATTTGGGGTGAGGGGGGAGAGGGCCACCCCAAAAGGTGGGGCAGGACCCCCAATAGATGGGGCAGTGGGGTTTGGGCACCCTGGGGGCAGATGGCCACACTAATGGGCCCATCTGCACCAGGCAAAGTTGGGTAAACAAAAAAAAATATACAAAATCACAGGCTGCTTTTTAGGGTGGGCTGATGGCCACCCTAAATTGGCAGCGCATTATGTACCACAACGGGGGGTGGCCCTCAACCCCTCCACCCCAAATGGAGGGCCCCACCTCATGCAACCCTCCCTGGGCGCAGATAGGGGGGCCTCACCTCATGCATCCCTCCCTGGGGTCAGATGCCCCTTCCTAGGAGCAGATATCTGCCCCCAGGGAGGGTTGCATGAGGTGGGGCCCTCCATTTGGGGTGGGGGGGTTAAGGGCCACCCCCCGTTGCGGTACATCATGCGCTGCCAATTTAGGGTGGCCCTCAGCCCCCCCTAAAAAGCAGCCTGTGAATTTGCATTTTGTTTTTTGTTTACCCAACTTTGCTTGGTGCAGATGGCCACATTAGTGTGGCTATCTGCCCCCAGGGTGCCCAAACCCTACTGCCCCATCTATTGAGGGTCCTGCCCCACCTTTTGGGGTGGCCCTCTCCCCCCTCACCCCAAATGGAGGTGGGGTGTACCTCAGGCAGCCGTTTGGAGGAGGCCCAGGGAGGCCTGCATGAGGTGTGTCCCCCAGCCATTGGGGGTGGGGTGGGGGGGGCACCCCAAAAGGTGGGGCAGGACCCCCAATAGATGGGGCAGTAGGGTTTGGGCACCCTGGGGGCAGATAGCCACACTAATGGGCCCATCTGCACCAAGCAAAGTTGGGTAAACAAAAAAAAAAATATACAAAATCACAGGCTGCTTTTTAGGGGGGGCTGAGGGCCACCCTAAATTGGCAGCACATGATGTACCGCAACGGGGGGTGGCCCTCAACCCCCCCCCACCCCAAATGGAGGGCCCCACCTCATGCAACCCTCCCTGGGCGCAGATAGGGGGGGCCTCACCTCATGCATCCCTCCCTGGGGTCAGATGCCCCTTCCTAGGAGCAGATATCTGCCCCCAGGGTGCCCCCCCACCCCACCCCCAATGGCTGGGGGACACACCTCATGCAGGCCTCCCTGGACCTCCTACAAACGGCTGCGTGAGGTACACCCCACCTCCATTTGGGGTGAGGGGGAGAGGGCCACCCCAAAAGGTGGGGCAGGACCCCCAATAGATGGGGCAGTAGGGTTTGGGCACTCTGGGGGCAGATAGCTACACTAATGTGGCCATCTGCACCAAGCAAAGTTGGGTAAACAAAAAACAAAATGCAAAATCACAGGCTGCTTTTTAGGGGGGGCTGAGGGCCACCCTAAATTGGCAGCGCATGATGTACCGCAACGGGGGGTGGCCCTCAACCCCCCCCACCCCAAATGGAGGGCCCCACCTCATGCAACCCTCCCTGGGGGCAGATAGGGGGGGTCCCACCTCATGCATCCCTCCCTGGGGTCAGATGCCCCTTCCTAGGAGCAGATATCTGCCCCCAGGGAGGGTTGCAAGGGGTGCCCCCTTTCTTCTTCGGTTGGGGGGGCACCCCCCCATGGGGGGACACCCCGCCTTTCATTCAGTAAAAAAATCCATGGTGGCTAGTGGCCCCCACCCCTTCCCCCACCCCCGTTTCCCATCATTTCATTTTTTTTTTTTTATTTTACATTCCCTTGGGGCAGATGGTCAGCCATCTGCCCCAGGGTTCACATGCACGTGCCCCCATGCTTTGGGGTCAGGAGGGGGGAGAGGGCTGCTTATTTGAAGCAGCCCCCTTCCCCCCCACCTCACAAAGCGATCCATGGTGGTCTAGTGGGTTGCTGGTCACGGATCGAGCGCTCTGCGCCGATCCGTGACCAGCAATGCCTCATATGTGGTGTCCTTGGAAAGGAGAGAAAGTCCCCTTTCCAGGGACACCACTTTTTGCTCAATCCCTGGTGGCCTAGTGGGCCCCAGGACCCCAAACCCCCTCCCACCTCCCCTCATCCCTCGGATTATTATTATTTTTTGTTTTATATATTTCCCTGGGGGCAGATGGTCAGCCATCTGCCCCCAGGGTTCATTTTCAAGTGTCCCCATGCTTTGGGGGCCGGGGGGGGGAGAGGGCTGCTTTCCTGAAGCAGCCCCCCTCCCCCCCAACTCACAAACAGATCCATGGTGGTTCAGTGGGTTGCTGGTTTCGGATCAGCGCTCTTCGCTGATCCGTGGCCAGCAATGCGGCATATGAGTGGTGTCCCTGGAAAGGGGAGAAAGTCCCCTTTCCAGGGACACCACTTTTAGGTCAATCCCTGGTGGCCCAGTGGGCCCCAGGGCCCAAAACCCCCTCCCACCTCCCTCCTTCCCTCGATTTTTTTTTTTCCCCCACCCCTGGGGGCAGTGATCATCTGCCCCCAGGGGTCCCTGGCGCTGTGGCCCCATGCTTTGGGGCCACGGGGGAAGGGGGCTGCTTGCCTAGTAAGCAACCCCCCCTCCCCCACGCGTCACAAAAGGATCTTCGTTTGATCCGTGACGTTGCTTCCCGCGGATCGAGGCGCCCTGCGCCCGATCCGCGGGCAGCAAAGCCACACAATGGGTATCGTTGGAAAGGGGAAGATCTCCCCTTTCCAATGATACCCGCCTCGATCTCCGGCTTGAAATACAGCCGGAGATCGAGGCGGAACAAGAAGGGCACTCACCTTCTCTCTCCAACGCAGCAGCCGAAAATGGCTGCTGCGGTGGAATTACTTTCCGTTTCATGCCGACCTGCGTCACGCACGTCGGCGTGAAACTGAAGGAAATCCAACCCCCGGGCAGTGAGGGGGGACCTCCCCCTCACATAGCCTGGGGGTTGGATTACAGTTTTGAGCGATCCCTGCTTTGCAGGGATCGCTCAAAACAAGGTGCCGAAAAGGACGAGCTATCTCGTCCTTGGCACTGCATGTGCACTTCCAAGGACGAGATACCTCGTCCTTGGCACTTAAAGGGTTAAAGGAGTATTTAACTGAGAACTTGGCCAAAGGTTTTATCCGTCATTCTAAGTCACCTGCAGCCTCTCCTCTATTTTTTGTACAAAAGCCTGATGGAACCCACCGAACTTGCATCGACTATCGAGTAGTCAACAGAGTTCCTCTCATCTCAGAAATGCTGAATCAAATCCAAGGAGCCACCATTTTTTCTAAATTAGACTTGCTGGGAGCTTACCATCTGGTGTGTGTGCAAGAAGGAGACGAATGGAAGACTGCATTTAAGACCAGGTTTGGGCTGTATGAATATCAAGTGATGTCGTTCGGTCTATGCAATGCTCCAGCGGCTTTCCAATTTTTTATTTACAAGGTTTTTAGGGAATTCTTGGATGTCTTTGTCGTTGTGTATATTGATGACATTTTAATATTTTCTTCAGACTTGGATCAACATCAGAGGCATGTCCGCTTGGTTCTGCAAAAAATTGCGCGAAAGTCATTTGTTCGCTAAGTTAGAGAAAAGCCAATTTCATACTGACACCATGGAATTCTTGGGTTTTGTAGTTTCACCTAAGGGATTGGAATTGAACCCAAAGAAGGTACAAGGAGTTCAAGAATGGCCCACACCAACAAGGGTTTCAAGAGATACAGAGTTTTTTAGGGTTTGCTAATTTCTATAGGAGATTTATTGAAAGTGTTGCCCGGTTAGTTGCCCCCATAACTAAACTGCTGAAAGAAGGGGTTACATTTGAATGGGCTCTTGAGGCAGAACAAGCTTTTCAAGACTTAAAGAAGAGATTTACTTCCAGTCCGATTTTAATTCATCCTGATCTTTCTAAGCCTTTCTTTGTGGAGGCAGACGCTTCTAATCTGGCCATGGGAGTGGTGCTTTCACAGAGACATGAGACTATGGGTCAGTTACATCTGATAGATTTTTTTTCAAGGCCATTTTCTGTGGCAGAAGTGAATTATACTATTTCCGATCGTGAGCTGCTTGCATTCAAGTCCGCTTTTGAAGAATGGAGACACTTTCTTAAAGGAGCTAGGCACACAGAAACAGTGCTTACTGATCATCGGAATTTGTCATTTTTGAAATCTGCTAAGACTTTGCCTCTGCGACAACTTTGTTGGTCCTTTTTCTTCGCAGACTATGATATTTTAGTGACCTTCAAACCCGCGAGTTTAAACGGAAAAGCGGATGCCTTGTCTCATCAATTTCCTGGAAGTCAGACTAGGGCAGTCCAGGAGCCAGAGCCTCTTATTGCCCAGAATATTTCCTGTTAGCTGGAGTTTTTAAAGGCATGGAAGTGTTGGATAAAGTTTGCCAGTCAATGGGCCTCATTCCGAGATTGGAGGTAGCCATGGCGCTATTTGCGCCATGGCTGCCTCCAATACCGGGTCCGGCACCAGTCTGGTACAATGGGGACTTACCGGTGCATTCTGACCCTGGATGAGCCGGTAAATCCCCATTGAACCAACCATTCCCCATTCCCAATTGAGCCCCCATAGGGCTCAATGGGAATGGGGAGAGCGCTAATAACGGGCTCGCGAATAGCAGGCCTGTTATTAGTGCCCTGGTCCCTTAACGGGACCCATAAAGAACGTGTGGTCCTACCACACGTCTCTTGCGGTTCCCGCTAAGGGACCTCGGAATTGGGCGGTAAGGGATTACCGGCACCGGTCTCCTTACCGGTGCCCGGTATCCCTTGCCACCCAACTTGTAATGACCCCCAATGTCTTTGCAGAGGATGGAGGAGTGGGTTGGATTGGATCCAGCTAGAAGTATTAAGGAAGGTTTACCATTTTTTGATAACAAGCTCTATTTGCCCACAGAAGAATTAAGAGAAAAAGTATTGAAGAACTGTCATGAGTCGATCTTGTCGGGACATCCGGGTTTTAGGAAAACAGTGGAGTTAGTGAGAAGGAATTTTTGGTGGGAGAAGATTCGTCAAGATATGTTAAATTTCGTCAAGACGTGTGCAGTTTGTGCACAGGCTAAGAGTCAAGTTGGGAAGCCGTATGGTCTATTGGAGCCTCTACCTGTTCCTCGTCGTCTTTGGCACACTATTTCCTTGGATTTCATCTGTGATCTTCCTCTGGATAAAGGATGTACAACAATTCTAGTTGTGGTGGATCTTCTTACCAAGGAAGCACATTTCTTACTGATGGAGGGAGAGGTTACTGCAGAGAGACTGGCTCATAGTTTTTTGCAGGGAGTGGCTAGTCTGCATTGACTTCCTAATCAAGTTATTTCTGACAGAGGTTCTCAATTTATCTCTACAGTTTGGAGGGCCTTCTGGAGGAAACTTGGGGTGGAGGTTAGTTTAACATCTGGGTGTCATCCAGAGGCTAATAGACAGGTGGAGAGAGTCAACCAGGAGTTAGAGAAGTTTTTAAGGTGTCGTTTGCAAGCTGGTGAGGAATGGGTGGATTTGGTGTGGTTGGAAGAGTTTGCTTACAACAATTTTGGTAAGGAGGCGACTTCTATGTCTCCTTTCTATCTGGGACGTGGGTTTCATCCTTGTTTTTTTAGTTTTGAGGTGCTGGAAGATTCAGGGAGCCCTGGAGTAGATTAACGTTTGTTGGTAATGAAAGAAAATTTGGAAAAAGCTAAAAAGGTGCTGTGTAAAAGTAGGCGGAAATATAAAAGGTGTGCAGATTTAAGGAGGAAGGCTAGTCCTAAATATGAGATAGGTGATTTAGTTTGGCTTTCTACCCGGCATTTGAGGATTAAAGGTAAGAATACATTTAGTCCTCAATTTGTAGGCCTTTTTGAGGTTGAGAAAATCATTAATCCGGTGGCGGTGCGGTTGAAGTTACCCAAGCATTTAAAGGTACATCCTACTTTCCATGTTAGTCTCTTGAAATCAGTTAATCAAGGCACCAGATTGAGGACACCTCCTTCCCCTGTGGTTATGCAGGATTCATCTGAGGAGTTTGTGGTGAAGAGAATCTTAGATTCCCGGAAAGTGAGGGGGGAGTTGCAATATCTGGTAGACTGGGAGGGGTACGGACCTGAGGAACGCACTTGGCAGAGGTCATCTGATGACATGCTCCTAGGTTAGTTGCTAAATTTCTCAATTAAAATCTGCATAAGGTTTGCCCAGGGACTGGGCATTAGTAGGGGGGTACTGTCAGGTTTCCTCTTGTTTCCCCTTTGTATAGAGTGTTGTAGGTGTGGTTGGTGTGAGTTGGAGGTTTTCTACTTTTGGTTGGTGTGGCCTTAACTTTGTAATACAGTCTACTGAGGCTGGCCCAAGGCAAGATGGAGTTTCTCAATAGGAGCTCTGATTGGCTAGAGAGGACAGCAAGACTACAATGAACATTCTAAACTGTCACTCTCTGCCTTTCATCGTCGTAGTTTCAGCTGAGAGGACGTGTATAGTAGTTGCTCCTGCTGAAGCTTTGGGCCTTGTGGATCTGAACTGTCAGGTTCCTAGCAGTCAAACAGCTACTCTTTGGGGTTTCGAGGAGAATTGTTACGACTATCAGGAGAAGAAACTCGTAAGAGTGGAAATCCTGAAGTTATGTTTGAAGATCATACTAAGATAAGTGACTTGCCTTTGGTTTTAAGACGTTGTCGGTGATTTCCTTGAATCGTCATTTGAAGAAAACTAAGACTTTGGTACTGTTTGACAATTTATCTGCACTGTTTTAAAGAGCGTGTGTTTACTTGTTTTCTTTGGTTAAGCGCGTGCGAGGATTGTTCGTTTTACCCTGCGCGTGCGAGGCCTCGCTGTAACGTGCTTTCTTCAAGGCTTGCGTACGAACTTCTCCACAGCGTGTGTTTTCTGTGCACGTGTTTGTACGCTTTGGCGCATGTGCGTGGACATTGTTGCTACATGTTTTCTACTGCGTGTGCACGTGATCTGCAAAAACAACGAGTTGTCTTTAGCGTGTGTGCGCGTAAACTGTTGCCACGTGTTGTCTGCTGTGTGTGCATGCAATTTACAAAAACTACATGTTTTCTTCAGCGCGTGTGTGCGGAAACTGTTGCTACGTGTTTTGTTCTGCAAGTGCGCGCATTTAGCAAAAACTACATGTTTTCTTCAGCGCATCTGTGCGGAAACTGTTGCTACGTGTTCTCCATTGTGAGTGCGCGTGTTTGCAAAAACTGTGTGTTTCCTTTAGTGCATGTGCACAGTATTTATTGCTACGTGTTCAACTCCCAATGCGTGCATGCGATCTACAATTCTACGTGCTTTCTTCATCGCGTTTGTGTGTTTGGAGTACAAAGTATAGAATCATCCTATTCAAAAGCTGAAATTTAACTGGAACTATGTGCAGTTAAAAAGAGCAAGAGTCAAGGTTAACAAGGAGTGCTGAAAACCTAAGTTAAGAAGTTGCTGTTAATTTCAAGAGACTCAAGAAAGAGGTAGAAATATTTCAGTAACCTGTTCTCATGAAATTGTCACAGTCTTCTCTGAGGTGTGTTAGGAGAAGAACCAGGTATGATTTTTAATTATTTAGTTAAGAATAAAAGTCTCTAAAATTTGATATTAAGTTATTAATGAGGGGATCTGTGTTTGTTTATGTATTTACTGCAGGTTCATCATCAGCTAGTCTTGACGTCGTCAACCTGGTGTTTTTTATGTTATCCACTTCCCCTTTCCCTTTGGGGTGTAGTAAGCAGAGCTGAATATAATCTAGTTCTGAGTGTTACACTTCGGGGGGATTGTCAGGGATTCTGCAGCTTCCGTAGACGCAGGATTACTCTCAGCCTGACAGACATAACCCTATTTCTTCCGCACTAGTGTCTTTTACTTCAGGCGAGGTAAGGGGAGCCAAGGGCTCAACACCTTTCTCCTTACGCTGACTAAGCATCCACTCCTCAGGTGGCGGGTCCTCTCTCTCTTCCTGATACATTTTCCAAAACTCTAGAATTGCTAATCTTTCATCTAATTTCTTCCCTGTGTACACAGCGTGCAAGTATGTGGTCATGTGTTGCAATACCGCTTTTGACAGCGATCCCCCTTGTGGCCATGGCATGAACATTTTATCTGTTGTGCCTTCCACCCATTCTGCACTATACTGTTTGAGCTTGGGCAAATGATTTGGCTGTGTCTCGCATAAGTGTATCAGAGGAGTGTCTCCCATAATGGCAAGTCTCAATTGACTGTTAATACTTAACAGATTTATGAAATAACCTTTATATTTTTACTTCAAATCACCACTTTTTGAATGCCTTTTAAAACAACAAATATGAGCGTGCGCCTTCAATCACCGCTCAAGCCTCTAATTTCTCAATGAGCTATCTCTACCTTTGGATAGGTACAAACCACTTCACTAGGTAGTTACTATAGCTTCTCAACTTTTCTCACTTATTTCACAAATTCTATCGTGCTTCAATGTTTTTACTCACAAACAACATATAGACCAGTCGACTTTATACATGAATAAACACTGTGATCACCCTTTCTTTTTCTCTCGCCTTGCAAGAACCTTTTCATGCATTTATATAATTCACTCTACCCCCATTGGAGTTTGAGACGTCTCCTTCTGCACTACCTTGAGCTAGGACTATATTTTATTCATATATTTCCTGTTACTCGAAAAATTATCACAACCCCATCCCTTCATTTGCCATTCCCCTTAGTCTACTCACCATTTGTTCATTAATCGAATCAAGGCCTTCGGTATCGACTCCTCCTCCAATGAACCACTTTGCCTTCCATCCGCAGAGCGCCCACGGAAACCCAGCAGGGATTTTGTCAAAGGGGTACCTGCCCACCGTCTCAGTTCTTCTTGCAAGTTTATTATTCCAGCCGCTCTCCACAGGAAACCCAGCGACCTTCCAGTTAATGGCAGAGGATGCTCGATCGTCCGAAAGACTGAGGACAAACTAGTTTGGATCTGTTAACCATCCGCAGTGCTACCACTTGAGCTTAGAGCCCTTTGAGTAATGTGCATGCAATGAACGGGATACAGAATAACTCTGACACCAAATAATCAAACCAACTCAGGTAGATGGCAAAGTTTGCTGTTGTATTATTAATTTTCTAAAACAGGGAGTTACAACAGACATCAACAGACATTTGCTCAAGCACTCGTAAATTTCACATAAAAACACATTTATATACTAGAAATTTGTCATAAGTGATGTCATACTACGTGAGCTTAGAGCCCTTTGGCTAATGTGCATGCAATGGATGGGATGCGGAATAACTCTGATACCAAATAATCTAATCAACTCAGGAATATGGCAAAGTTTGCTGTTTTAATATCAATTGTCTAAAACAGGGAGTTACAATGGACATCAACAGACGCTCGCTCAAGCTCTTGTAAATTTCACATAAAAACACATTTATATACAAAAAAATCATTATAAGTGATGTCATAGTACGTGCAAATGAGAAAAACCTACGGAGGGTTGTGATAGGCTCAGGGAGAATATTTAACTATACTTTCTATAAGGGGCAGAATTGGGATAGGATATCTACTGTCAGATGAAACATATGCCTACCTCTAAAACATGTAATCTTAAACACTATTAAGTACACAGCGTATCATTGGCTCCCAAACCATAATTCCCTTTGTTATATGGCCTCCTACAATTGGTTGGCACAGGCTCATGCTATGTCTGGAACATTTGGTTCACTTAGCAGCACATGAGCTCAGATACAGGTCCCAGGAGGTGGACTTGACTTTACCTCCCTATCCAATTAGCCCAACGTCTCTCATCATCCAAGCCTTCTACCATGAAGATTGTCTTTGAACTTATTCTTGCAAGGTATTCTTGTCTGTGCGACTATAAGGTAGTGTGGGCACCCTCTATCACTGTTCTAGAACTCCAAGCTCAACTCTATTCGCATTCTTGGCTCCCGTGACAGGAGACCACGATTTGGACCATTTTTCAGCATTTAAATGTCTTAAATTAATAAAACTTGGCGCACATGGTGTTCTTTCCTTGCACCTTAACAAGGGATGATTCAGCTTCTCACGTTCACTGTCTTTGAGAATAGATAACCAGCTTTGGCTGCTTTCACCTTGACACCAGGCCAAACAGCCTTGCCATTCGTATCCACGATCTCAGCTAATTCTTGCTGCAACACTGTTCTCAGCCTTTCCTCTCCATGGGCCCGGGCTTACTAAATACATGAAACTGATGTCCAGCTTCTATAAAATGGCGGCCTCGCCTGCAGTCTACTCACTAGATATAGCCAGCTTCTAAGATTACTTAGTCTACTTGCGTTGCTGAGTCTGTACAGTTATTGAACGGCTTGAATTTTCTGCAGTGCATCACACACGTGCAATGTTCTTTTCGCATATGAAAGTTTACTCAATTCTTTACTTTGTCATCAGTTCGTCATCAGTTTCTATAGGGTCCATGCATCCTCTTCAGCCGTTCTTCTGAGTCCGTCACGTTCGTCTCTTGTGACGTCACCAGCTCCTCTATTGCTCTTTTGCATATTGCTTCGGGGAGTTCCTCCCTCAGATTGTCGTCTCTTCGGTGATACTTTTGGTAAGGTTTTCTCAGTGGGTACCTTTTTTTGAATGTTCTCTGTGTTATGGTGACAACTGCTGGTGTCAAGCATGGCACAATCTCAGACTTCAACATACAGGAGGTAGGGGGACAGTATTTCCTGCAGAGGCATGAAGTTGCTCCTCTACATTAACACTTAAAGAAGGAAGGGCACCTTCACAAAAGAAGGTCATCACCAGAAGCAGGGTAATCTGTTTAAAGTACTAGATGAAGTGCAGTGATCTGCCCATTCCACCATCCTGCAATTACTTGATAATCGTGTACTCTTGATTATTGGGGCATGCAGGCTGGCTGAACCCTAGGTTTGAATGGGAAGAAATATTTAGCTTGCGGCTAGAGCCTGAGGTGCTGTACTGAATGACAACAAACCTGCGTGAGGAGCATCAACAACAACCTCAAAGGATGTGTTTGCAAATCTGGCCGTGTTTCATTTTTTTGAAAGAACGCAAGTACAGAAAATAGTGATTTAACTGTTCTGCTGTAGGCAGTGGCACAAAAAATAGTGATATGAGTTTTTTGCATGGACAATGGGCCTGGCCCTCGGCAAGAATGAATGCCTACTTTTATTTTACTTATTGGTGCATGTGGCATGGCCGAAGCTGTAGGTTTAAATGGGGAAAAAAATCTGCTTGCGGCTGCAGCCCGGAGTGCCTGATGGGATTGTAGCAAAGTTGTGCGAGGTGCATCAGCAAGGACCTGAAAGGATGCCTTTGGAAATCTATCTTGTGTTTTACTTTTTTTAAATTGTCGAAACCTAAGTACAAAGAATAGTGATATAACTTTTCTGCCATGGGCAAAGGGCCTGGTCTTCGGCAAGGAAAAATGTCTACTCTGATTTGCGTATTGGGGGTATGTGCTGCTGATAACGACTCACATAAGTATGTGTTGCAAAAAATATGTTTGTTAAAGGATTTTTATAGTTCATTATTAAAGGAGGGTTTATGAATAAATTATATACAGTGATGTAACATTATGAAACATTTTCACTTATAAAAACCTATTCAATTGACATAAAATCTCTGTTAAAGGGACCTTATGGTTAAGTTGGACCTCACTCTTGGGACTTCTCTGCCCCAACAGTTAGCTAGTGGCCTCCCACCTTGGGATCCTTTGGCATTTCCTTCCTGGGCTCCCATGAGCACTTGTCCATCCGTACTGCCCCTTTTATACATGCACTTCTGTCACTGCACAATGCACATATTGAAGAACTATGTCAAATTTGTGGGTATACGTATAGGAAATGCAGATGCAAAATATTTGTAGAACATTGTTAAGTGGCAGTTGGTGGGTGGAGGTTTAATATGTTGATATGCTATATGTAGATTTTTTGTGTGATTGGTCGATATATGGGTGAATGGTTTAAAACGGGCAATGAGGGAATGTTACGTGCATAAAAGTAAAAAGAGTAGAAGGACTGTTTTGTGTGATGGTGTGAATGTGCAATTCGGGTTTTCTAATAAGGGATGGACTAGACAGGGGAATTCAGAGACTGTGGATAGGTATAAACAGTAATGGATTACAGTGTTTATTGTATACTAGAGAGAAGAACTTCAGACAGAAAAAATGTTCTGTGCTTTTTTCTTTTTCTCTAGTCCATTCTCTAGTGTTATTGTCCATTATTATTTCCATTTGCATAATAGAAAATGCTAATGGGAATGTTGGAGAATCGTATTAAATCTAATGACTTTACCAAAAAATGTAAAGTAGATGGCGTCTACAAGCTTATTTTTTTGTTCTATTTTTTAACATGAAAGGTGGTTCCTACAGGAACCTTTCTTTATGTTTTTTTTATTTTTTTTAATGTTATTTGTTGCAGGAGAGGACAGAAAGTAAGGTAAGGGGAAATGAGGGCAGGAGCACCAACCTCACATATGGAGGGGCAGGTGGACAAGGGAAGATGGTGTGAGTTGGCTAAATCTAAGGTAGAGGGCAGTGTTTCTCATGCTCCTTGATTACAGCATCAAAAGCACTTCGAAGTTATTCCCCCTGCAGAGTGGTGTTTTGCATTATATACAGTATATACTGTTTTTTTTTCGAAAGATATGGATCAACAACCTCTTTTATTGCTTGCAAGGTAGCTGGTGGGATTTTGTGTCCCACAGAAGTAGGTTGTGTGGTTACAGCATTGGTTGAGGAAGATGAGCTAGAGAAAGACAGCCTACTACTTCCAAAGAAAGGAACAGCCTTTCTGAGAGCATTACGGTGGTTGGATTTGGTGTGGCGCCGCATGGAGGTGGTCCCATAGGAGTACTGCCCAGGTTGTCCATGACCGAGTACAACATTGCACTCAGTGCATTTCATTTTGGTAGCATTAGCCTTTGGTGCATTTCCAACAATGGTGAAGAACTGCGACACCCATGATTCTCTGTGGGTGTTAGAGGTAGTCACTTCTTCTACCTCATGTTCTTGGTCTTCTTGATTGTCTTTTGAAGTATTGCACTTCTTTTGTTGTGCAGGTCCTCCAGCTGGTGTAACCATAACATCCTTTTAACAATGTTTTTTCATTGCATTTCATGGCTTTTTATTAGTGCAACTTAACCGTAACGTCCCTTTAACAAAGTATTGTCAGTGAATATATGTGTATGTGTATATATATATATATATATATATATATATATATATATATATATATAGGATCAAAGTTGAAACCATATTTACATTGTCTCGTAACTTATTTAGAACACTGTCACAATGCATCAACACAAGAGCAAAGCTATCTTGCATGTCCCCTCTTTCCCCACTAATCTTACCCACTTTCAGCTTTGACAGAGTCACTGCGGACCATGCAATTGCAGCAGCGCAAACGTGTGTCCACATCGGGCAGCCCCAGAGATAAGAACAAAATGCAATGGTTTAAAAAATCTTTGCCCTGGCAGAGCAGTACAGCCTTGTCCATTATATGTCTGCTTCCTGAAAAGCAGCCTGTCAAAGCACCCTGTCAAAGTGATTCCTTTGGTTTCAAAGGATATCTCTGTCAACAGATGTTTTCTGTTGATAGCAACACCCCACATAATTCAAGTTGTTAAATTGTACAGTAATGTGCACAAAAGAAATGCATTGATAGTGACAAAATGATGAAGCACATTATTGGCTCTCATTTTTTAGCCCTTTGCTCGAATCAAAAACTAAGACTAGATATGAATTCAGCAAAGCATTCTTGATTGCATGCATTAAAAAGGACATATTAAAATGAATTAATTTTTATAAGTTCACATATTGTAATAAATCTGTCAAGCATTTGGCTACAGCAACATGAATAATGTCCATGAATTCAGAACTTTGCTGTGCTTCTGAATATATAGGTCCCATTAGTGGCACGGTGCCCATCTTGCAAATTATAAGGGAAAGACTTGTTTCAGTCCAAATTGGTCATAATTCCTTATGGGAAGGCTAAAACACAGCTAAATACAGCCTTCTTCTTATGAAATGCTAAAATACATTGAGTCATTGAAGGAAAGAGCAGGATTCTAATGGGTGTAATTGAAGATAACCTATCAGAGGCCTCACCCAATCTGAAATTGCTACATGAATGGAGTCTGTTTGGTATTTACAGTTAAACACATAGGAAGTAGAGTTTTTGGGAAAGCAACAGAGTACGAGAGGCTTTGGGGAAGTCACCTCTATTGAAATGTTGGCAATTCTTCAATAAGAATCTATAAATATCACATAGCACCTAGTAAGGCTCAGGAAAGCTTACTCATGGGACTGAGCTCTGGAAGGCTCCTAGCCCACAATGGCCTGGGTATTTGCTTTGGGGGATTACATTGTCTGACACTCAAGGTGGTGCTCTGACGTGGCCTGAAACATACAGGCCTTTATTGTCATCTGGGTATTTAACAGTTCCCAACGCACTTTACTAAAGTAAACCAAGTGATCCTCCATTGAAGTAATGACGAATTAAACGTTGTATGAGCAGGTGAGAGTGAACCCCTCCAGACCAGTCTATATTCTGTCCAACGACTGGTAGAATGATTCCAGGGTCTTCTTAAACAAAAGCAACATCACTTTAACTTAAATGTTGTCCTTCTTGGCCATCTCTTTTTTACAAGCTTATAAGCCCAGGTGATATGATGGACCTCTGGCTTGGCATCGTATGGTAATCTGAACAAAGCCTACTTACTGGGGTTCCAGCCTTGCATACCAGAACCACAGGTCTAGACAATGATCTGCTGAAGTGCTTGATCACCCCAAAGTTTACTCTTTTGAGCAGCTAACCCTTGATGTTGTCCCTTATCTTAACTTACACTACTTTTATCATGTGTTGCAAATCTTAGTTTTAATATCCATGTTGTGTTAATGTCATGCAGCACCAAATTCTGAGACATAGAGTAAGAAAATGTCATAAATCTGCTGCAATAACTGCCTTCTATCAGGGATTACTTTGGGGTCCCCGACAACGACCGCAGTGGTCCCTTGTCATTTCTGGTCTGTGGTGTATTGTTTGTTGATCCATTCTGTTATAGCTGTTAGAGCCGATGCAACCGTTGTGTTAATAGCATTTCTCAAGCCCACCAGTGAAAAGTCACATTGCTCAATTTGTTTGGATATTTCCAATAGTAGACCCGAATGCGATTGTACCTCACCTTTCATCATTTCAAAAACCCTAACTAGTGAGTTAAGGATGAAGTTCAGGGCAGCCAAGGTGGCTTCATTTGGGCTTGCCTCTTGGTTTAAGTTATGTGATAAGGTGTGCTCTGTACCCTCATTTCCTCTTTGGGTGGGCTCATCTGATTCCTGCCTAGAGTCTTCATTCGGGTTTGTTGGGAACAACTGGTTTGGTTGGCTGATTGGTGCAATGGGGGAGAGGTTTAATCCCTGTGTGAAATCATAACCAGGCATTGTGAGGCCCTGTATATTGTTCACCCCCAGATTTTGTATTCCACAGTGTGATTGTTCCGATGAGGCCAATTCAAGATTGCCCATGATCCGTTGTCTTGACATACGGAAGTAGCGGTTAATTCTTTCCTTGATGTTTGTAGCAGTGAGGGTATATTCCTTCCCACCCTTTAGGGTGGAGTCCAATACTATAACCCTATTGACAGCACCTCCCCATGGTCTTTCAATATTGGCCGTGTTTTGTGCTTGCACACGGGTAGCCACTTCCTGCTCCGCCAGTATACTTTTCTGCATTGAGAGATCTGCGCTGCCGACATGGTTTGGGGCATAGCTAGGAATGAGCCCTCCCATTCTGGAGCCCTTAGATCGTCTGTTAGCAGACCACTCCGTAGATTGTATTTAGTAGTCAGTATCAACTGTTAGGTTGGGGGCTTTAAGTGTTTTCTTTTCCTGTCTGGGCACTTTACTTATGTACACTTCCCCAAACGGGCACAAACTCTTCAATTGGGAATAAAAGAAGAAGATGCTCGAGTGTGTTTTCGATTTTACCCTTGGGCTGATTGTTCTGTGCCAAAATGGATGGAATAGTATTAATATGTGCACCCACCTGAGAGCTTGCCGACTGCTAGTGCCAATCAAAAACAGTGGGAGAATGAAAGTATACAGCTTATGTTAAGCTTCGTGTCTTGCTCGATGTCGAGGCTCTGTGTCTTTTTAGTCATCTTGCACCTCCTCTAATGGCATTTGAAAATTCCCACTGTACTGTGCCTGCACCGGCTTGCAGAGCCTGCCAGAGACTCCAGAGACTCTGCACCGACTCTGCGCCGCTCCACGGTGAGTCAGGGTTTTTAGGTAGTTCGCTCCACCTCCACTTGTGAAACAGAGGAAAGAGTCCTACACAGAAGGTACATACTGAGATTGCCGCACACTCTGCTCGCCTCTGCTGACTCGAGAGACTCTGCACCGACTCTGCGCCGCTCTGCAGTGAGTCAGGGTTTTTAGGTAGTTTGCTCCTCCTCCACTTGTGAAACAGAGGAAAGACTCCTCCACAGCAGATACACACTGAGATTGCTGAACACTCCACTCACCTCTGCTGACTCCAGAGACTCTTCCCCCAACTCATGTGGTGTATTGTTTTCCAGATTTGCAATGGAGATGAGGCCATCAAATATATGTCAGTAGAGGACTGGTTCCTTAGAAACTTAAAGGTGGCTGCAAGAACAATTCTGGAGCAAATCACTGGGACTGTAACTGAATTCAAAATGGTAATGGAAACAGCCATTGTTCATCTGTACAAATTCGTAGAAGTAGCACTTAATTGCACTTGGCCCAAAAATCAATTCTAGTGCTACTTCTAAAAAAGAAGATATTGAAGTGAACACAGTGCTTCATTACTGTTCTTCGTCAACTATTCCAAAAGTGCAGATGCGCCTTTTTTAGTTATCTGCTAGTTCTTGGTCCAGGTGCCCCAAAATGCTTCTGAACCTGCTATCTAGAAGCTTTTGCAAGTTCCTGCTTGTATTGTGATGAATCCAGAGAAATCGTCCCTTCTCCCCAAGGGGGAGCCACCAAATTTGGGACTAGAGAGGTGAGACCGCTACTCAAAATCCTCCTTAGGGGACAGGGCAATCGGGATCCCACTAGGAGTGCCCCCCTTATGAGGACAAGACATGCCCAAATAAGTATTCCCCTTCACCTTCCCTTATGACGGAGTCCCTAGTATTCATCGGTTACACAACAGGGTTACCAGGTACGGTGCCCCTTTAAGGTGGATGGATTGGTTTCTACCTGATTTGCTGCCCCTCACTGGAACTGAGGACTAATGGATTCTTTCCCTCTCCTCTCAGGAGGAATCCAAATACACCTGCCACACCAGAGAAAGGGAGAGACCTGGCTGGAGAGCAGGAAACTCCAGCCTGCACCGGAGCTCAGAGGAGGAAGTCCCTGTGAGGAGAGCCACTCAGTCAGTGTGATGTGGAGCAACTCCTGGCAGCCCACAGGAGACTGGCTCTCGAACATAGGAGAGAGCCCATACAAATCCAGGAACGTCAACAGGAGAAACAGCCCATCTTGGAACTAAACGAGTACCAGTGTGAAAACCCTCTGTCGCCAAAACGAGGAACCAGAACAAGACGCTGACAATGAAGTCCACCATCAGGATGAGTATGCAGATCAGCGAAGGCCCAAGAGACCACTTCCTCATTCAAGCAACACCACAGGAGGAAAGGTACGTGGACTTGTACAAGTGTCAGGTGGAGGGTGGGTGAGGCCATGCAGAAGCACAGGCAGGGCTGATTGCCAGAAGACCCCCCCAAAAGGGGTGAATGAGCAGACAAGCCAACCAGGGATGAATGAGCCCCTAGCCCAGGCAGAGCTGATAAGCCAAAGACTCCTGAAGCGGGTAATCGAACCAGCAAATGCAGCAGGGCTGAGCAAGCCCATGGCCCACACACAGCTGATCACCAGAGGAGGGAGGTAGGAGAAAGTTCAAACAAACCAAGGCAGAGTGAAGCTGTAGCGAAAGCTGGGCAGATAACCAGGGAAACCCAGAAAGGGGGTATGGGAAATCGTGACAGAAATAGGGCCAAACAGGCCAGTGGCCCACAATGGGCCAAACATCAGAAGACCCCAGAATGGGATGAAGAAAACCAGAACCCTAGTGATAACCTAAGTTAACTGAAACATGTCATTAGTGTACCCAAGGCTAGAAATCTAGTTATCCAACCAATATCCAGAGAATAGCCACTTTTTGTTGACATTGAACAATACTGATCAACAGAACTGATTGTGTCCCAGAAGAGGGAAACACATCAAGAACTGCTTAGACAAACTAATAGAAATCTGTCAGAACGCTGAGACACATTTTTTTTCTTTGTTGAAATTTCCAGGCCCAGATCTGGAACAGACCTTTGAGAACTCTGTGGTGGGCTCAGAGAACCAGCCATCACCCATATACAAAAATGGAAGACTAACCCGATTCTAAGTTAAATCTTCGAGTGCCTTTCTTTCTTTCTTTCTTTCTTTCTTTCTTTCTTTCTTTCTTTCTTTCTTTCTTTCTTTCTTTCTTTCTTTCTTTCATTCTTTTTCTTTCTTTCTTTCTTTCTTCCTTTCTATCGGTAGGGCAGAGATTAGGTCAGCATAGGTCGGAAGGAGAACTGAGGTTCACTTGTCAGACATTCTGACACGCATCTATTTATTATTTTCTAGGATCGGGAAATCATTGTAGCATTAGGAACGAAGTTTTCTTTTGGTTCAATATAAAACACTCTGAACACCTGCTTATGTCTGTCTGCTATCTCTGATTTACCATACTATACTGAAGATTATTCTCAAACCTACTGAAATAATTCCCATGGAGCATTTTGTGACCCTGGCTAGAATCTAAAACCAGCAGATTGATATGTATTTTGTTTCACATCAGGCCTTTCTGAGTGCTTGTCAATGCCTCTCTACAGACCTCATTGTTCAATGCGCTTTGAAACACAATTTACTTGCTGTATAAGCACCTTACAAATGCACAATGAACAAAATAAATACATACATTTGACACAATTTTGGTTCTTGTTCCCATGCATGAGGTCAGGGAGCGCTTTATTAGCCTACTGTTACTTTTCAGCTCTCACAATAAGTATCTCTATGTCAGAAAAGCTACAGGGAGCCTCTGGAATGCCCTCACTAATTTAATCAGACAAGTTGTAGGGTCTCTCAAGGCATCATGAAGCAGACACAGACAACAGGTTCAAGTTTATTAACTCAAAATGCAGGATGGAGTAAGCCCTAACTTGCCCTATGCTAAGGTGGGGGAAATCTAAGGATATTCTGTGTCCGGGAGTCCAAAACAAATACCTGTCTGTGTTCAAACCAATACTTGCCCTCACAACTAACTGTAAACAATGTGTAGGGATGTCAGCATCAAATAATTTACCTGGGTCCCCCGGAACAACAGGTGGGCTATTGGGCCAATGAAAATGTGTCTGCAGCTCCAGCAGCCACCTACAAAGACTCCATACTGCCACGACTCACGTCACACCATCCCCTTGCCACATTGTCACGATCCATGCCCCTGACCCCCTCAGGTATAGCAGCCCCCTGGCAGCAGTGGGGCTAAAGCCCTTCACACTGGCCCCAAGGGCCTTAAAACTCCATCAGAAACATACATGGAGTCAGACCTGGCACCTTTGGCGCCAGGCTCATTATCAGGAATAAAGCAATACCAGTTTTGGACCTTAATCCAACATGAAGGCCTATTACACAGCTCAGTTCTTTAGAACCAAGCCATGCGGTCTAGTGTTTTGAGTGTGACTGGGCCTGGAACTACTTGGCCTGGAACTACTTTACCTAGGCTATTTAAACTACACCCAAACAGCAGAACACGTTTCACGTTATTCTGCACTCATGCAGCATAACGCTCACCGTGTCCAGCTCCTGCTCATCTGCTTCTCCGGCGGCCCGATCCTGAAGCCCTAGATCTGGATTCCATTAATAACCAGGAAGAACAGAATAGCATTAGCGAGCAAGAACACTTACCTGAAAAGTAACCAGTTTAGAATCCATCTTGCGCATCGCTTACCTCACCAATCTCCAGAGTTCGCCGCAACCTGCAAAGGTAAAGAAACAAGGACAGCATTAATACCAATTCTTACCTGGGCAAGCAGCGAGTCCAGGTAGCATCCTGCGCTTCTCTTACCTCGGCCATCTCCGGGTTTCACCGCAACCTGCAAGGGAGAAGGAATAAGGCCAGCATTAACAAAGCACTTACCTGGGCAAGCAGCGCTTCGATCGCTCATCACTCCGGAACATCACCACAACCTGTACAAAGAAGGGAAGAGAACAGAGGTTAGCAATTAACACCAATAAACAGCGCAGAGCTCCACGCATCAAAAGCTCACTGTGCTTTTCGCCATCGGCGCGGGAACTCCAAGATCGGAACCATCCCTGTGAAAACAGAAAGAGACATTGGGCCTCATTCCGAGTATGGCGGTAAGGGGTTAATGGCAACGGTAAGGATGCCAGTGCCGTTAACCCCCTACCGCCATATTCCGAGTTCCCTTAGCGGGTCCCACCAGGAACGGCTGGTTTGACCAGCCATTCTTAGCGGTACCTGTTAAGGTACCATGGAGCTAATAATGGGCCCACAATATGTGGGCACGTTATTAGCTCCTTCCCCATTCCCATTGAGCCCTAAGGGGGCTCAAATGGGAATAGGGAATGGTTTTCTGAATGGGGATTTACCGGGTCCGCAAGGGTCGGAATGTCCCTCTAAGTCCCCATTCAGAGTCACCAGACCCAGTGTTAATAGCACCATGGCTACCTCCAAACTCGTAATGACCCCCATTGTTAGGGAACATCGTAGTGGAGCAAGACGCAGAGAAGACAGAGAAAACAGAGGGAAAGAAAGAGACAGAATAAAGACGGAAAAGACATAACTCACCTGGAAGACAGCAAGCAGAGACGGAGTCACAGCTGGTCTGGACCCGACATATGGGCACACGGACGGTGAAGCAACAAGGTCCACGGAACGCCCGCACCAACCACGCGCCCATGCACAGACACGCAGAGGAGGGAGGTAGGAGAGTTCAACACACAAAAACCTAAGGTGAGCAATAACCCCAAGGGAGGGGATTTGGACCAGAGGGAGGTGGGAGTCCACCCATCACAGAACCAGTCTCTTAACCCTCCATTCTCCTGTTATAGGTGCTACCCAACATCTGGCATATAACCAAGCAGAGAGGGGTCCGGCATAGCACTTAGGACTCTATCCAGCATCGTGTGGCGCCCCAGTGGATACCAGGTGAGCATAACAGACATACAATCACAGCATCACACCACCATTCATCAGGGCGCTAACACTCCTTTACACAGCATCTTTCCAGCCCTCCCCTGCCCTGCAGCACCCTTCTATGGCATACTACGCCTCAGCAGGATAGCAATACTACAATGGACACGATGTCTTAACCCAATACTACATACTAAAATACATCCCCCACTGTACGTTTTCCCTCCACTTCTTGCAACCCTTCTCTCCTCGAGAACAAACATGTACTGCCAGCTTTATATATGTGTCAGTCTGTACACAATCAGCCGTTTCACACACACCACCCTTCAAATCTCACTCTTCCTGTCTGGATTCCCTCCCTAATGCCATGCATCACTGAAGTCTTCTTTACACCAAGGCTTGTTCAACACTGCATGTGGTGGCATCACCTTTGGGAATGTCTGATCTGGGTCTTATCAGGTGCATGGAGATATGGTGTCTGTGTAACTTTGCGGAACACTTTCTCTGCATGTGCCTCCTTTCTCAACTTTTCTATCGGTTCACGTCCTACCCTGCCGCCTCATGTTTCACTGTCATTACTTCGTCCTCTGTTTTACAAAGTTCTTTTGGCCACATATCAGCGAGAGTGGTTTCTCCAACTCCATTTCTACAACTGCCCCAGGTACACCACTCCAATAGTTATTGCTGCCCTTTTTGTCCAAACAGTTTAACTGGCTGACTTTTAAAACAATAGTATTTATAATCATTTTCAAAATTGACATAATTTTTCTAAATCATGTGCTATATTTCACGAAAGTACACACTGAAAGAGACTATCCCAAACAGTGAATTCTTGTTGGGCAAGTACTTTGTGGGGTGCGGTGGAGAATAACAACCTTGACACTAGGTTGTATCAAACAATGTATAGACAGCAGGTGACCACAACTTTGTGGAACACTCCCGTCCCCTGCACACCCTAATGTAAAAACAACCAAAACCCTCAAATTTTGATAAATTAACTAATAACATTTATATAAGAAATGTATTTAACCAAACACTTGCCAGGGAGATAGGAAAGATAGACATATTATAACAAAGCATTCATTGTGGCAGAATGAAGTCAATGGCCACTTGATGTGCTATGGTCAAATATTTCTACACTGTATAGAAGCTTTTAGGCACAAGGATGTTGTCAAGTGATCGAGGACACCGAGATGAAATGTCTTGTGACGATCGTAACAGAGAAAATGGCAGGAAAAAAACATGCTATTACTCCAACTTGCGAAAAACAAAATACAGTCCGAAATGGATGAATATTCGACTCTAGAATTGGTTGTTTATCACTAATTCAACAGCACAGCTGGGGGTGGCTGGACAATATGTACCGTGTATAGACAGCAGGTGACCACAACCTTGTGGAACACTCCCGTCCCCTGCACACCCTAATGTTGTAAAAACAACCAAAACTCTCAAATTTTGATAAATTAACTAATAAAATGTATATAAGAAATGTATGTAACCAAACACTTATAAAACAAATTCTTTATGGTCCAAGCAATCAAAAGAATGGTGTGTAAATATATTCTTTTCCCACTCTGTTTAAATTTACATCGCCTTTTGATGTATTTTAGCAATTAGTATTTCAACATAACATTTCACATTTCAGGTAAACATTTGCATACTGTGAATCAAAATACAACAAGAATCAGCTCTTTGTTCCTAGTTGTGCATGATCACATTGTTCTTAAATATAGTGCACTTGATGCATTTCGGGGAAACTGTAACCCCTTTTTCAGAAGATGTTTACCAGTATTTTCTTCCTTCATGTAGCTAAAAAATATAGTAAATAAATAGTCTCAGTACTCTTTTACATCAATTCATTTTTATCTGTCATGTCTGTGTCACTTCAAAAATGTATCATCACCTGGATGTGCCATTCTTTAGTTCTATCTTATAATTATGATAATTCTTTATGTCATCTTCGTATGGCCAATCCTAGGGGAGACAAAAAGGGACTGAAATCAATCTCAACCTGTTGTAACTTAGTCATCAAATTTTCTAGTTAGAGATAATAGATCCTACTGGTAGTTACCTGTTTACCCAGGTTTCAATATCCTTCATTCGATAATGCTAGAACTTATATGTCCATGTATTGTAAAGGAAGTATAAAGCATCCATAGGCCTGGATTAGCCACTCTGTGTTGGCTCACCTGAAATAAAAATAGGATTCACTATGGTTCACTCAACTCAACTAAACAGTGGGGTAATTTTAATGCAACTTAATAATTGCCTTTTAAAGTTGGTTATTCTTACCATTTAGTCATGGTGATTCGACAGATGTTGGCCAGAAAATAATAATTCTCTGTATTCCATCACTTATGAGTATATATCTCAGCTAATTTCCTGGAAGAAATATACAAAAAGGATTCTATAATATTCCTGCTATGGTTTACAGCGTACTATTGGGCTACCCAGAGCCTCCCTTTATGTATGATATTATACTGGCTTACCTGCGTGGGAAAAAATTCCCTATGGACTCTGTGATTAGCCTGCAGGGACGTTTTCAAAGAAATGACCACAGTCCTTGTGTTCAAATGTTCCTCCCCAATCTAAAATATAATTCAGATGGACATTTATTGTAGGATCCTCTCTAGGGATCTCGCTAAACACTAGATCCGTTAAACTGCAGTAGCCAGAGTTATCAAGTATTGAAATTACTCACCTTGGAGGACAATCTTGCATAAGCTCCGTTTACCAAATACAAAGAAAACGCCATGATACAAAATGGCCGTCTATTTATTATGTGTAACGTGATGACATCATCACGTCATGACATGATGACGTCATTTGTTTACATGTTGTCAAAATTCGTGAGTGGGGAAAAAAATCCCGTTTTCAACAGAATAGCCAGTATACTTTATTTACAAAAATCACTTTAAAGTCCTAAGTAGTAGCTTTTAGTAGGTATCAAGGACCTGTAGCTCTATTCATTTCAATGAAATAGACGATATTTTTTATATTTTCTATGCACCCAAATCACTTACGAATGCTAAGATGTGGCTTTTAATGAGTATCTAGAGCATATGTCTCAGTTCTTACTTGTGATCAGAGTGTACCTAAGTAGTGACCTTGTTCGTAAAATGGTACTGTCCATTATCCAGACCATTCTTAAAATGGTGGAATGTTAGTGTATCGATGAGATACCTACATAGTCTAGAAAAATTCAATACATAATTCAATGGGTTCTTCTCTCATTGTATGGATGATATTAGGTGCTTAATTCAAGACCCTTATTTCTAGTAAAATGAGCTTTTTAGCAATATCCATTGATCGAAAGAGTACACAGCATGCTCACAATCTATTGTCTCTTGGGCAGTATACATAAATATTAGTACAACATTCGATTCTACAGTTCCTTGACGTAAACCAACATAGCAATATCTGTTCGGTACTCAAATATTAGTTTCTTAGAGAAAAGAACTCAAATTGTACTCTTCATTCATACCATGCGGGGAGAAGATATTTAATTTCTCAATCCAGTATAGCTCCCTCTGACTCATATGTTTAACATGATTACCCCCTCTTTGAGATGTTTTGACTACTTCTAGAATAATCACTTTCAGTTGAGCAATATTGTGTTTGTTTCGTGCAAAATGTCGTGCTACTGGTGAGTTTGTGTTGTTTGTCCGTATGTTGCTCTTATGTTCAGTCCATCGTTCTTTGGCCTTTCTAATGGTTTGTCCCACATAAAAACTGCCACAAGGGCAGCTCAGACCATATATCACGGACTTCGTATTGCATGTTGCATAATCTTTAAGTTTGATCTTATATCCATTGTCTGGGTGTCTCGCATAGCCCCCTTTCATAACGTTGTTACAATTACGACAGTTAAGACATGGGTGTGTGCCTGTTTTCCTCTTTCCCAAAGTTTGTTGTTTATCAATTGGTGTCCGTTCCGCTTTGACCAACTGGTCTTTGAAATTTCTGCCTCTCTTATATGCAATAATTGGAGGATTTGGAAACAATCTGTCCAGTTGAGGATCCATTTTTATAATCCGCCAATTCTTTTTCATGATCCTTGTAATGTGATGACTTTGTGCAGAGTATCTCAGTGTGTAGAGAAAAGGAATTTCTTTTAATTTACTCTTAGTTGTGAGAAGATCCTTCCTTTCTAGTTTATCCACTTTATCTTAAGCCTGCTTGATTATTTCTGTTGGATATCCTTTCTTCTCATATTTGTCCATCATCAGTAGGTTTTCCTGCTGTAGTGTTTCTATGTCAGATGTTATTCTCTTCAACCGTAGAAATTGGCTGTAAAGTAAGTTGTTCCTTAGATGACTTGGATGGTGACTCAAATAATGTAAAGAGTTGTTTACATCAGTAGGCTTATGGTAGATGTTAGTGATGATTTTACCGTTTGTTGCAATTTGTAATTCTACATCCAGAAAATGTAATTTGGGGTTTCCTACTTCCATGGTAAATTTTATACGATTGTGTATATTGATTATAAAGTTCAGAAACGCATCCAAATCCTCTTTGGTTCCTCTCCAACTGACAAAAAAAAGTTGTGCTGTTGTATTAGTGATAAACGACCAATTCTAGAGTCGAATATGCATCCATTTCGGACTGTATTTTGCTTTTCGCAAGTTGGAGTAATAGCATGTTTTTTTTCCTGCCATTGTCTCTGTTACGATCATCACAAGACATTCCATCTCGGTGTCCTCGGTCACTTGACAACATCCTTGTGCCTAAAAGCTTCTATACAGTGTAGAAATATTTGACCATAGCACATTAAGTGGCCATTGACTTCATTCTGCCACAATTAATGCTTTGTTGTAATGTGTCTATCTTTCCTATCTCCCTGGCATGCTGTTCAGGATGTTTGTTTGCATGTATGAGGTAACGAGTGCGCAGAATATGGGATGTCCGGTGAGTCGCTGCTTTCCCTATTTTGCTAACTTCTGTAGCCTGAAAGTAGATGCACGCAGGCTTGACATGCGGCCAAATTTGCACCAGACTTGCTGATGAACTTAACTGGCCTGCTGTTGAATCCCAGTTTAATGGCATCCACTACAGAATAATTGCTCATTTTACTACAGTCGATATGATAGCTCAGTGAGTTGAGCTCTCGCTGCTGCAATGGGTGTGTGATCTACAGGTTGCAGGTTCGAATCCCAGCAAGGCCATCTCAGCCTTTCATCTTTCTGAGGTTGATAAATGTGTACCAACACAGGTTGGGTAATATTGTATGCATGTTTGTTCTATAAAAAAGAGTTTAAGCTTAAGTGCTATACAATAACATATTATCATTTGGCCTTGGACATCTGCTTGCATTCACAGTAATTTGACAATATGGATCTATACACACAGATATTAATGATACATATGGTGATCCATTCTTGTATGAAATGTATATCACATAAGTGAAATCATAACCATATTTTTCGTAGTGTACTTAGGAACAATGCTGTTTGATGCCACTTCCTGTATTGTCAAGGGGTGAAAGGTCGTTTTTCATCGCTTTCCAGGGTGTCACTTTCAGGTGGTCTCAAATGACACCACTTCTGGTGATGTCATCTGAGGTCAAGGGTCATGAGACAAGGGGTGGCCCTCCTTTTGAGGAGAGGGGTTAGCCACTTTTTTTTGGGTGTCCGGGTTTATTTCTTGTCCCAGTCCAACCCTGCTCCATATCCCTGTTCAGCTTTCTCTCCTTCTCCCTTCCGATTTCTTCCTCTGTAAGGCCATCTGGGTTTGAAAATGCTGGAGTTTTTCTTTTTACCTCACTGTCTACTGCTAACTCTCTTACCCTTCTCCATCACCAACCTTTTCCTGTGGCAGATTCTTGCCTGGTCTTGCGCAGAGGCAGCATGAACACCTGCCTCGCCGTTAGGTCTTGGTACCTGTGTATTAGTATTAACACAGGCCACTGGGACCCACTGGGAAAAGAGGGTTAGGGTCTGTTGGGTTGGATAGGTATGGGGATGTGGGTAACCAGAAATAGGATTAGGGAGAGGTTATGGGTAGGTATTGGGGTTTAGGGTACAATGCTTCTCGACTCTGCTGCACCCTACTGGGTTAAAACTCCACCCTCACACTCCACATGCACACATAAACTGAGAGACAGAGATCCCTTGCAGTTACCCAAGCAAGAGACCCCTACTGTACACAAAACCTTATAAACACCCACGACAACAGAGGCACATGTGTGATTAAACATTCAGTGTATGGTTCAGTGTTCATGTCAAAAGCAGAGATAAACATTAGCATTACTTCATGCTTAGCAGAGCGCAACATGTAGCATTCCTGCATGCTATAACTGTCTCATTTGTATAGCAGAACTGAATTTAACACACTTCACCACAGAACTCTGATTAGATAAGTAAGTAGAGCTGCGGGTCGTTTACACCACAGATTCAGCAGTCTCACACAGCGTTTCTTCCAGCACGGCGAGTCTCTCGCACTGAATTCTGCGCCTTACACAGTGCGGTGAACTACGCTAGAAAGATAAAGTCAGGAGTCAATGAGAGTGCGCATCTGAAGCTGTCCCGCATTACACAGGTGCTGGAGTCCGGCGACTCGGCACTGAGTCTATGCCACTCAGCGCTGTCTTGGTTTGTCCCTACAGTTTGTTGCTGTACGCGTAGTCGCATTCTCTCAATAGTACAAGAATGCAAAATTGTGTTAAAAAAAAGCATTTGAACTTATCTTGTGTTTGTAGTGGGTCCTTCAGCAGTAACAGGCGGGTCTTGCCCTGCAGTGACTTGCCTGCAGGAGTGCGAGGGAGACACATCTGCCTCACTTGGTAGTCAGTAGCACGAGCGAAGCCTTGCGGGTGTTGCGCGCGCCTGCGGACATTCTTGGGTGTATCCCTGTAAAGGCTGGGAGGCTTGTGCTTGTGCAGGCCTTCTTGGTAATGTAGTTTGGAAGCGGACATATTGCTTCCTGTACCATTCCTGCAATAAAAACAGATGCGCCTTCTTGTTCAACTGATTTTAGGCAGCTTTCTGGCTCCATAGAGGGGGTTTGTCCATGTTGTGCTACTGGCCAAATGCTGTTTGTTGACATCCTGCCTCTGATTACCTCCACCTTCCCCTTTCCACTTCTCTTCTCCAACATCCTCCTGTTTCAACTCCTCTCACCTTTCTTCTCCTCTATACCTCCTCAAACTCTATACTCTCTCTTGCGCTTCTCTTCATTCTTGTTTGATCCTCCTATCTGATTTTGCCCTTCTACAAGGCTATACTCTCCTTTCAACGTATTCCTTTCTCATACACTCAGATCTTGCCCTCCTACAACTCTATCTTCTTGTTAGGGAGAATTCTCATTCTATGGCTAATTTCCCTTACCTAGTGAGTCCCTCAGCAGCTTTGCTGGATTTCTGGAGTTTATTTTTTCCACTTGGTAAGAGTGTGAGCTTTTCCCCCACTCTTACCTATGTTTTGCCATGTGTATTTCATCTGTTTTTGTGATTGTGGACTCAGGAGTACACCACTTCAGTAGCCCCACTCGTTTGTGTGTTACACAGCACCTTCAGTGCAGTGACACAGGGTTGTCTTTTAGACTTCCCACCGACCCCATGTCTGGGGATGACTACTGTCCCCCAGAAAAGGGTAAAGTTGCCATTAACTTTACAAAGTCATTTAACCACAGATCCAGTACACCCCATCTTACATGGAGTATTGGAAAGGGTTAATTCTTAGCCCTTTTTATCTGTACCTCTTGGAGCATTGTTTTGCTCCCTTAACATGAAGACTTGGCTGGTGGCAGTGGTATCTACCCTAATCATCCTACCGCGATTATATTACATAACATGGTATTGTTTTAGGCTATTTTACTAGCCTCGAACTTTAAGCCCGCTAGCCCAAATACTTTTTATTTTGGCTCCGGTTGGGTTTAATCACCATTTCTTTTTGTTAACCTCCTTTTTGGGTCTTTCTTTGTGCGGCAAACCAGGTTTGCCTCCTTTGTTCGACGACCTTTGGCGGGCTTCTAACCAGAAGCCCTCCTTTGGCGTCTGGGTGTCTAGGTGGGCTGAATGTGAGGGCAGGGTGTAGTTACCCCCTGCACAAGGTCTCCCTAGAGACCCAAATCACACTTTGTGTCGATTGGCTGAGGTGGTTGTCCGGGCTGGACTACCCCCGCCTGAGTGATTGACAGCCAAGCTGTGTGAATGGGGGATTTTGGCATAAAAGGCAGGACTCTTGAGCTAGAAGGCAGAGTCGCCTCTGGAACTACAAGGAACCAAAGAGAAGCAGAGAAGAAGACGGCTGCTACAACCCTGAGTCCCAGTGAAGCCCTGCTGCAGTCCTGAGCTATCTACCCCTTCAACGACTAAGAGAAGATCCAGTCTGGAGTCTTCTTCCCTTGAGCCTGGTGGGATCAACCAGCTCGTCTTTTCTTATAGAATCCTCTCCTGGGTCAAAATCACTGCGGTGCTGTAGTGGTCCGGATAGCCATCAGAAGAGCCCTCTCCTGATTGAAAGGAGCGCACCTTTTATTCACCGTTGTCTTTTTCGCTGCTGCTGGCCTCATCCCTGGGTAGTGCAGATCACTCCAGACGTCCTCCTTCTTGTCCCCACGACTGAAGCCGCAGGAACCGTGAGTCTGCAGGAACTACCAGGAACAACTGCTGTGGCACCAGCTTTTCTCCAACGGAATAAGGTACTCTGCACATTTGGTCATTCTCTCCATCTGACCAGCCGGAATCGGGGTGGACCCTTTTCCTCCACGAAGATTTGTTCTTTCTTCCCTCCCTCTTATAACTTTTCCTTCCATTTGACAATCTTTACGAACTCTTGGCATCTCGAATCTCGAACTGTTCAACGTGTGATCCTCGGCAACTGAGCATCTGCTCCATTGACACTGGCCTATTGACTTTAATCTGTATCTTTGAATAAGTCCTTGATTCTCCTTGCCTTGAAAAAGTATTGCCTATGATTTTTAGTCACTTTTCCCTTGTTTGAAATTCTTAAGTACAAAGTGTGTTTTAACTTCGTGAGCATTTCTATCCGCGGGTATGCGTTAGTATCGCAACACCAGTCTGTCAAATCCTTATGTACTTACCTTGAATTTACTGTAGCAAGTGGAATTGGTTGTGTGTTGTGTATTTTACGTGTAGTTTTGAATTTATAGAAGTATTGTGTTTTATAACAGATGGTTTCAAAATAAATGTACTTATATATTTTACCTGAAACCTTGAGTCAGTGTTTGCTTGAGTCACAGTAATTGTGGTCCTTTGTGTAATCAATACTACTGCTCATTTGCTCTTGGATTAAGTCTGGCTGCTCCGCTACTGCAACCACTTTAATAGTGTAGTACAGGTTTGTACCAAAGGTGAACTTGTATTACCACTTGTAGTCTTAATTGCGTGTAGTGGTCCCTAAGGGCCCTGCACAGGATTCTGCCTAACACTTCTTTCTTGCACTATTTTTCCTCTGCCTCAGTGGTTTCCTTAACACACCTCCTCACTGTCAATATCCTTCCAAACTACCTCCCTGCAGAGCTGATGCTGTCCTCTTTTATTTCAGGCTCATGATGAGGTTGGAAAGAAAATAGTCTTATCGGGCACATCTGGGCTTTATTGGCAGTGGAAACATGGCATTTGACATTTGCCATTCAACTCTCCCCTTGCCCAGGTTGCCTAGTGGGTGTTAGATTTAGTTCAAGTTGCTTTTCACAGCTCTGCTGGCCAAAGTTACAAATGGGTGACACGTCATCTTGGAGTCAGGAGGCCTTGTCATGGCAGCCACCTGATTCTGCCATGGTTTCTCTGGGCTCGTTTTAGAATCATTGGGATTCCCCTCAGCTTTTTCTTCGGTTTGGTCTTCTCTCTGTTGCTCCCAGCTCCAGGCTGTCCATCAGCTTAGATGCCATTCCCTGGACCGAATGGTCTTTTTCACCTAAATTCATGGCCTCTAAATTATGGCTTCATCAGAGGGGTCAAGTAGAAGTTCAAAGGGACTCAACCTTTTTCCATTCTGTGTCACCTTGTACCTCAACATAGGCGAATAACAGACCAGGTTGTGAAATGTCCCTTTCCCTCCTCACGGGCTTGTCCAGAGTGCAATCTTGCCATGAGGATCTTTTAGAATGCCTTTTTGAACTGTCAATCATTACTCTGTTCACACTGGATTTCTAAGCGACAAAATATCTGTTTAACCAGTTGCATGCACCATAGCCCTTATTATATGTGACTTGCTAGAAATATCATGGTAAGGGTTGGACAATGTCTATCCTTACTGTCACAATGTGGGCTAAGTAGTGAAACAACACAATACAAGCTAACTGGGATAACTCAAGTGTGCTATTAACTATACAAAGAATAATGTGGTTCAGGTACGTAAGGAGGGAGGACATAATTAAAACTAATAGAGATCTGAAATAGGCAACTTAAAGTAGGTTCAAGTTCAGCAGCGTCAACTTCCTTGAGGATGTTCACCTTTGCACACCTAAGCAATGAACATAAACTTCTTGTTACGTGGGGTAGGTCACACACGTTGTCCAAGATACAGTTCCATTACAAGGGCTTCACTTTGTCATGGTGGGAAATGAGGGCAAAGCAATCCAAAGGTGTAACGAGAAAGTCTAAAGTGGAGGTTTCAGTGGTTGCAAGGAAACAAGACAGGACATTAGATTCAACATAAAGAATCATGATCAAATAAAAGGTCTCTTTCAAAGCCCTTGGTTTGGGCTCATTCTGGCCCCACATGTCGAATTGATGAGCTATGTCTTTGTCTTCGTGTTTGCAGGTTTTCGGGGTTCCCGAATCATGTATCACCGAGTCCATAACAGGGCTCCCTGGAGTAGGTAAGTCATCGGTCTTGCAAACTCTAGATTCTCCTCAAGTGGTTGTAATCACAAGTAGATCCTTCCCACCACAGGTCTGCACTCCCAGGACTAAGTAGCAATGCTTACTTATTTATTATTTTTTTTAAATTAATTTTATTGGTTTAAAATCAAACCTTTAAAATATTACACAACCAAAATCAACAGAAGTAAAAACCACAAAAGTCCAGTGACCTTTATCTTTCCCCCCCCAATTTGACCTCCTCCCTTCTCGCTGCCCAAACAGAAAAGTCACATTGACAGATCTTATTTTCCATGATCAACCCTGAAAGCACTTAAACTCATTCAGGCATTCTCACAATTGTCCGGTTTGATCTTTTAGTTTGTCATCAATGACGGCCAGGAAGGAGGTCAAGGGCAAGATTAATTTCATATCTAATCCATTCCACATTCTCCTCCACCACTCGTCTGCACATGCAGACTGATTTTCATGATACCACCGGCCCAGATGAATTGATCTTGCATCTTTCAACGCTGAGCAAAAGAGGACTAAGTGTTTAAGGGACTCCAACTCCTTATTACAAAAGCGACAGATAGAATTTAGTCCCACATTACACGCCCAGTGGCCAGTTCGCTCTTTCGTTTTCATTGCATTCAGGCGAAATAGCATGTATAGTCTTCTGGCTTTCGAATTTGGGAATCGAGTCAGATATTTTTGAAGGATGTTGTAATCCCTTGATTCAGCAGGAGAATTTTTCATCGCATTGGCGGCTAAACGCTCGTTACAAGTATTTATCCAGTCAGCGCGCCATAGGGTCACTTTAGCAGCCGTAGGATTTGTGTGAAGAGTTTTCAAGCTAATGTTGTTAAATGCTAAAAGATCTTCAAATCTTTTTATCCATTGAGAGAGAATATCTGAGCCTCCCGATGGAGCATTGTGGAATATCTGGAATTGGAATATTCCTTCCTCTGCTCTAGTTTTTCGAAACAGTGCTAATTGGTTCCAGCATATCCTAGCGTGCAGTGAAATTAAAGCTAATTCGTATCGTTTGCAGGCTGATGCAATTCCAGGTGGTAAGTTTAAGGTTTTGGTCTAGAACATATGTTCTAATGATTTCCAGTGTGTCGCCGGGCAACCAAAGGTATTTTCCGCGCCGTAAGCCAGAATCGGCACAACTTTTTGTTCATAGAAATTATGCAGCGGTTGCAATGAAAATCGCCCATATTTTCTATGTGTCACCGAGCCCTGGCAGGCCAGCTGACCACATTTTCGCTTTGAATCGACCACCCAAGGGTCGTCACATATGCTGGAATTTAGATTCATGCCGAGGTATTTTACGCTTTTTGAGAGCTGCAATTTCATTAGATTTAGAGACCATACATATTTTAAGTCTCTTGAGTTACGACTTGTTTTTAAATTTTCAAACACCAGTATTTCTGTCTTGGTTATATTGATCTTCAATTTATTCTGGCAAACATATTTTTGAACAGCTTTGAGTTTGCGTTGAAGACCAATTGGTGTTAAATCTAGAATTACCAAGTCGTCAGCATACAACAGCCAGCTTACCTTCGATGAATTGAGTTTTGGTGGAAAAGATCACACCGATTGAATTGCGTCCCCAATATCAGAGATAAACAGCCCGAAGATTGCAGCTGCTAACGGACATCCTTGCTTGACTCCTTTGCATGTCTTGATTTGAGCTGACAACGTCCCCGATGTGTCCAGCCGAACGGCAATTGAAGTATTAGAGTGAAGCTCTTGAATTGCTGCAAGTAAGCCCGACAGTTCCAACTTTTGCCACAATAGTTCACGATCAATCATGTCAAAGGCCATGGAGAAGTCAACGAAAGCAAGATACACTCTCGTGTTAGTTCTCAAAGCTTCCATTTTCAGCAGATTTAGAACCAGCAGGTTTAGTGAACACCCTACAAATTTCACAAAACCCGCCTGTCTTTCATCTACTCTTTTCGCTGATTTAGCCCAAGTGATCAGTTTTACTTGCAACAGGGATGAGAAAATCTTGCCCAGAACGTCGAGCAGGGCCACCGGACGATAATTTTCTGGTGATGCTCTGTTTCCTTTCTTAAATATTGGCACGATTATCCCAGTCTTCCATGAGGCTGGCACTTGCTTTTGCAAGTTGATTTTCGTAAATAGATCAAAACACAAGTCTGTCCATAGATTAGGAAACTGTTTGATCATATAGTTAGACAACCCATCGGGGCCGGGGGCCCGCAAGTTTTTTGCTCTCATGATTATATCTCGGATATCGTCCTTTGTGAAATGTAAATTCCATGATGTTAGATTGGCAGTTGACATATTTGGAGCAAGATCTTTGAACTATAGGGCTGTGAAGTGGTTTACCCACTCTATTTCAGGAATAGGGCAAGCTTGTAGGGCCACTTGCGAGGTTTCCATGCAGTTGATAGTTCGCCAAAACTCACCACTGTTTTTATTCGTAAGGATCTTCATCATTGCTTCCGCATCGTTTTGATGTAATATAAATCGATGGCTTTTGATCCAATTTTTAAAGGCTTGTTTGACTATTTTGTTTTTTACTGCTATTTCACTCTTTGGGCCTTTATTATTTTTTCGAATTTCAGCTCGCGTTGTTCTTTTTCGTTGTTTTACCATAAGATCAAAACTATGTTTGTTCACGAAAGACCAGTTTTTCAGACCAATATTTTTGGTTTTAAATTGAGATAAAATTGGCATATATTCAATCTCGTCTGGCTTCGACTTGAGTTGTTTACATATCTTAGCCACGTCGTGTTCTTCCAATTTTAGACGAAGACGATTTGTTTCCACTGTGAATTTAGTTTTCCACTTTTTGATTTGCGGACTTTGTGAGTCTTGAAATCGTAATTCTAGCATTTCATGATCGCTATTCTTCATGGAACGAACTTTCATGGTCTTAATTTTTCCATGCAGCGTGTCAGAAACAAAAATATAATCTATGATGGAACTTTGACCTTCCCGCTGCCACGTGGGCTTAGCTGGTATGTCACCTTGCATTCGACCATTTAGCATTGAGAGTCTTCTTACTTCCATTTCTTCTAACCATAATTTTGACAAATGACCTTTTGCGCGGACACTGGGGATTAAAAAAAATCAATGTTTAAGTCGCCACAAACTATCAAATCACTTCCACTGTTTGATTCCAACAAATTATCGAGAATTGCGGTAACCTGATCAATAAATGGAAGTGGCCCAGTCCGTTGGTGATTCCAATATAAGTTGATAATATAGATCATGACGGAAAGTTTGAAGGGAGTGGCAGTTTTGCGTAACTCACAGACTTGGATGTAGGGCGTATAGTTCGTCGAGTTCTGCAACCGGTATCCCGATGACCTTTCAACCAATGTCAGGAGACCTGCTACTGGGCGGCCCTTTTCTGCCTTTATGGCTGGATTGATTGCACATTCATAGTCTGTGATTGTTGGTAATTCACAGATCCAGGTTTCTTGTAAACAGATTAGTTGTAACTCGTGTGCCCAGTTATTATTTAAGAGATGTGAAAAACCACACGTATTCCATGAGGCAAAAGAGGATTCTTGATCCACATTAAGCTTCGGGCATTAGCTGTTCAAATTTGCATTTAGTGACGAGGCCATCCAGTTCTAGTCTTCTACGGGGACATGTTCTCTTTGAGTGCTTGTTTTTATCAAGGAGGATTTTTCAGTTTGTCTCTCATTATCTATAGTAATCTTAATTATTTCCATTGAACTTCTTCTGAAGCTCATGACCTCTTCAACCGCCACAAAACTTTGGGGAGGCGAAGCGGCTGAATGCGCACTGCTAGTTAGACCATTCAGGTCGGATGAGGATCGCCAGGTTTTCTCACTTTGATCCAACTTTCTTGCCACTTCAAAAGGTTTAGAGGTACACTTATTAGAGGGCCAAGCTTCTCGTGACTGATTTAACATCTCTTCTCTTTCGCGTCGTTCCGGGTCCCTCACTTTAACAGCTCTTCATTTGCATCCAAAATTACATTTGCGATTAGATTAGAGTTTAGATGTAAAATCACCTTATCGGTGCACCTTTCCTCTGGGAATTCAATAATTTTCAGATCTTTCGACTCCAAAGAGCGAAGACGGGGTACATGATGAAGTAGTCGTAGCACATTAGTTCTGTTCAGAATAAGTTTATCCGAGCCCTCCAGTCGCTCTAATATTAATTTAATCAGCAATGATGGCTCTGCCGTTTGTCCGGCAGGCATCCTGTTCTTGTTTTTCAAATTTTGCGCTAACATTTTGGGCTTAAATAAGTCCGATTTCTGAAACATTTCTACTTTGGCATCAAGAGGTGTTTTCGCGTCTGATCCCAATTCTTTCTCAAGGTACCCCTCATATAAGTTGCACTGACTTGAGTGAACAGTATTTTGTGCTTTCAACTGGCCTTGTATCCTTTGTCTTTCTCTTTTAGCTTGTAGTGTCATGAATTCCAGACTCCTTGGCACTCTACCCTCTTCCTTCTCCTCTACAACTGGTGGAAGGATCTCGCACAGTCTATCTCTCACTACACGTCTTGGACAGGTTAATGGAGCTTCGCCCTTCTGTGACTCATTCGGGGTGCAATTTTGTTTCTCGAATGATGTAATCTTATTATCGCTGCTCGATTTTGTTTCCAATGCAGATACTACAGCTTCTTGAATGACGCGTACTTCCGCAACAGTTTTAACTGGTTCAACATCGAGTTCAATCTTGTCTTCATAAACTGATAGATCCATTAATTCTGCTTGTATTGCCAAGTCCTCTTCGTTGGGCAAACTCTCCATCGCATTAGATTTTGGATCATCTATTTCCAGATGCACAATCTGAGTCTCCTTTATTGTGTCCGTTAATTTCAAACGGGTCAAAATAGCTTTGTCAACTATTTGAAACATATTTAAATTCCGTAAGAATTTTCGGGCTCCTTTTTGTTGCAATTTTTTTCGAGCAGGCATGTTCTTTTGCTTTTTCATTAGAGGATGATTTGTCTTTGAACCCACAGTTGAAGTCAGTTGCACTTCTAGATCTAAACTTTGAAAAATAGGAAACAGACCTGCAGACTTCGCTGTTGTCACCGATACATTCTGACCGTCAGAAACCCCTTCTATATTTTTCTGAAGTGGAGATGAACCGGAGGCCATTTGAGGGTCCACTAAGGCTGGATTAGATGCATTTTTTGCTTGCATAAAAGCTGTATTAAATGAAATATCAAGAGCTTTTCCTAAGCAATCGTTTTTGGAATGTGATTCATCAACAAGCTTTTGCTTGCGCACCTCAATTTCCAACAGAGCAGCGCTTTCTTTAGGCCCCTCATTCGCAATGTCAATCACTTCTATTATTGAAGTTCCTGGTGACTTACTATGTAGGAGAAATTGCGTGGACGGGCTGTAAATGTGGATCAGGCATCTTGGCCAGTTTTGAAGAGTTTACGCAAACATTCGAATTGGCAGCTAAAGCTTTACTTCCCAAGTCTTTCAGGTTACCGTCGTCCCGTAGTTCATCTTTTTTTTTTACTATGGCTGTGTGTGATTTATGAAATAAGGACAAGGCTTCCTTTGCAACCTCTGCAAACAGCTTTTTGTCAATCATATCATTCTTTTTAGCCTCATTTGTTGCTAGGATGCCCGCCATAATTTGATGAGTCATCTCTTCTTGTTTGTGTCTATCTCTACCCTGCATTGATTCTAGGTGAACCAATTTTGAATTCATCAGAGCTAGTAGAGTTGTGACATCCTTCACGTTATCATTTAAGATTTCATATAACTTCGTGAAGGGTGTGAGAGAAATTGACATTGCCGATGTAAGAGATATTAAAAGATCATTAGAGGGCACATGAACACAAGGAGCTGGCCGATCACATTCCACTCTCCCCTCTAACTTACGTGGAATGCGTCTAGAGCATGCCCCTTCCCTCCTAATCTTAGGAAACGGACGGTCACCAATCGAAGAGTCCAACGTATCAGATTCGTCCGATGTCTCTTCACAAATTGAGCTTTCACTTCCAATGATGTAACGTCTCTTGTTGCTGGACTGACCAGCCTTGGGTGGAATAGGCAATCTTTTCTGCGAATCGGCCACATTTCCCTCTTGTGACGGTTCAAAACTATCAGAAGACTCTGTCACGCATGGTTTACTTCTTTTATAATTACCAATTCCCCATATATCTGGATTTGAGTTAGTGACACTCATACAAGTCCTTTTCTGTGGGGCTTTGGATAATAACTCATGAGGTAGATTAGATACATCCAACCGGTTACAAGATCTGGATTTGTTTAAACTTATTAGGTTCTACCTCTAACGAGTTTCTTTTGTCATTGATTAGTAAACCATTTCCTGTAGCATTTTGAATAATCTGTGTATTTTCACTATGCGATGTTGTCTTCAGGCTAGAATACTTAAGGGGGGTCTCTGTGGGCTGTAAAGCATAAATGGGGCTCCTAGCGTTTTGAGGGGCGGCAAAAGAATCACACAGCGAGGCATTTACAGGATTGCTCAGCGACATGAGAGAATCGGTAGTTGTACTTACAGTGTTTCCGTGTCCATCGCCCGCGCCACCTGTCCCGCTGGGCGAAGCGGTTAGCCTCATATTACACTCAGGGGGAGGAAGCGAAGCAGAGCCCACTGCAGCATCTGCCAAATCCACCAGGCGCTGCACGTTCCCCGCCTCACTCACGATCCCCACAGCGGCGCTGGGCTCGCCCGCGACCACCGGCCACGCCCCCAGGCCCAGCCCGCCAATGTCATCAACGGCCGCCACGGCAGAGGATTTTGTGGCATCCTCCATTCTCCACTCCTCGGCAGTGTCCTCGCATACCGGCACAACACCCGTCGAGGCGGCAGTCTCCGCACCACTCGGCGACAGCGGCACATCGGCCCGGCCAATCCGTGAATCAAGGTCGATATTACTGTTCTCTTCTATTTCAATACCACTTGACTTTATGTTCTTCATATTATTCATATTGGTTTTTTTGTTGGTCCTCTTCACTTGGTTTGAGAACGTTGAGACCAAGCCCCCGTCCCCCTCTACTTGTTTTACTTGCAACGGAAGGGGAGGGGGCAGTGGGGACGGAGGGCTTGAAATAGCCTGCGCATGTAAGCTAAGGGGCATGAACGTGCCACAAATAGGTGATAGGCCAACATCCAGTGTTTTCAGGGGTTCAAACACATCTTCCAGCAGCGTTACAGATGCATCTTCAGCTAAGTCAATATTGCCAGTTGCTGACCCACAGGAAAAGTATTGACTTACTTTTTTGGTTTTTGATTTTTTCGCCTGCAGAACTTCTAAGTTTGCTGTTTGTCTTACTTGAGCTCTAGATCTTAGCAGCACATTAGATGTACTGAGATTAGATGGATCCATTTCTTACAGACTAATATCGTCCGATTATTTGCCCTGCGCTTTGCGCCACTCGCCAAACAGCAAACAGCAATATCCTCAGCCCTTTGGTCCTCAGGGCTTAGCGCCACAAGGGCGGAAGAGGCGGCCTTAAGTACCTGTTTGACCAAGGTCAGGTGACCAGGTCAGGTGATGAGGTCAGGTGACCAGGTCAGTTGGTGAATTAAAGGTACAGGCACACGCACCTCAGTTTTCCTCTCCTCTCCACCTGGTTGAAAATAACACTCGCCACAGCAAACAGCGATATCCTCAGCCATTTGGTCCTCAGGGCTTAGCGCCACAAGGGCGGAAGAGGCGGCCTTAAGTACCTGTTTGACCAAGGTCAGGTGACCAGGTCAGGTGATGAGGTCAGGTGACCAGGTCAGTTGGTGAATTAAAGGCAGAGGCACACGCACCTCAGTTTTCCTCTCCTCTCCACCTGGTCGAAAATAACATTCGCCACAGCAAACAGCAATATCCTCAGCCCTTTGGCCCTCTGGGCTTACTTATTCTCTGTCAACAGATCACCTCCGTGGTATAGGGTCCTGGTCCCCTGGGTTTTCCCCTTCAGGCTACCGCTGATAGATCTTCCCTAGCACTCTGTGAGGTTGCGCCAGCTCATGCCTCCTCCTACATCTGAAGTCTGCACTGAACCAACCTGGCACACCATAACCTCCCGGGCCCCACTGTAAGGGTGTCTATCTACTCTTCTACCCTACTAGCTTCTCTCTCTCCCCCAGATGGTAATGGTTATTTCCTTCTCTCCCACTGCAAACTTTGTACCGGCATATAATGTTCCTTTCCAAGTGGTGTAACTCTCCACTATAATCTCCTCAATTGATTTCTCTCCAGATGATATAACTTTCACCAGATGGTTTCTCTTTTCTAAACTCCTCTTCCACTGCAAAGTCCTCCCTTCAACCTCTAACAATTTCTTCCCAGATCTTCCCCAAATAGACCTTTCAATCACCAATCTCCTCCAAACACCCTGCTCCCACTCCTTCTTGCATACCCACACATTCTGACTGAGCGAGCTAACTTTTAGAGTTTGGAATCCCTTCCATTTGGGTGGCCCGCAATTACATTGGTGGCACATGTGTAGTGTAGGCACGTTTATTCTCTGATTGGGCCATATGCCTGTGGTCATGTGGGCTGAACAAGCATTGAGTATTATACAACTGACTTAGCCATTTGTGAGGCCTTTTTCCAGCATCAGAGTCTTGATGACCAGGCCAGTGTCTAAATTATAAGTCAGAGAAACGTCTGTACGAAGGGGAAGCTTTTGTGTTATATGAAAGCTTTTGTTGTTGGGTCATATACACTTTTTAATCTCCACTGCACTAGGGGATGCTGGAGAGCATGTTTTGATTATTTTGTCCATTGTACGGGTTGGTTTAACTTCCTTTTCCTTATCAAACAAGCATAATTTTGTGTCCACGGGACTACAGTGGGCTGTGCTGGTCTAAATCAGTCACGTCATTGTTTGCCCAGGCACCAGTGCATAGACAACATGTATTTCCCCACTTGTCAATGAAATACCCATGCTGCAACTTTGTTTCTTTAAGGGGGATATTCATTCATTTGCTGGGTATTTAGGTCTGGCTGTATACCTGGAATAGCGTTCACCACATTCCACAGCTCACTATGGGATGCCTCACAGAAGCCAATAGTCCAAATATATCCTTCTCTGGACTTTCTTTTGCTATTTTTTATTTGTCCCCAAAGGTGATTCACAAAACTATTAGGCCTTTTAACATTTATGCAATTGCTATATCTAGCATGATCTTCTGTTCGATTTTGGTTGTCCCAGTCGTTTAAACCAACACAGCCTGCTTACTATTTCTTGTATCTTTTCCACTTTCAACTTGCCTGGTGTATTTCTTTACCAGGATTTCTTGTTATACATTTGCCACTACCTGGTATACTCTTCTACCAGGCTTTCTTGAAAACACACACTTGTGGTTGCTGATATACTCTCCTGCCAGGGATTCCTAAAAGTACACAGTTGTAATTTCCTGGAATACTCTCCTGCCAGGGCTTCTCTTAAGTTCACAAACTTACAACTGCCTACTATACATTTGTGGTGGCGTACCCCTAATTACTTCAGCCCAAACCGGGTCCACCACCTGAGGAACAAGTGCATGTTTTGTACGTAAAGCAAATTTATTGTACTATTGTCTGGGCAGCAGATAGATAGTACAGCAGGACCAAACTAACAAAAGTCTCAATGAACCACATCAGTTGATATATTTTATACATTTTTGCAACAGTTAAAACACTCCAGCTACTTTATTAAAATCCACCCCCACATATGATTGGACAAAACCTCTTCAAAGAAATCCCATCTTTCTTCAATTCCTACACCCTCGTTGGTAGCCATTATCTAAACTATCATGCACCATCTAACATCCTGGTGCAGGTGAGTGTGCTGCCCCCACCATAGCGACCCATTTTGGGACTCTAAAATAGTAATTTTGCTTCCCCCAACCCTGCATGAGCTCTGGCTCACTCCAGGTCTATTCCCTCCCTTCTGCCCGCGTCCCGAACCTCCCACCAACCCTGATTGGCTAACAGTGCAGCCCAGCTGAATTGAGGGCAATCCCTGCGCACCGACGCTCACAGCACCATTTTAACACCCTGGTGCAGGTGAGTGTGCCGACCCCACTATAGCAACCCATTTTGACCCTTTAAAATAGTAATTTGCCTCCCCCACACCCACACAAACACCGGCTCACTCCCGATCCATTCCCTCCCTTCTGCCCACTTCCCATCCCTCCCACCCAACCTGATTGCAGCCCTGCTGAATTGAAGACATCCATGCGCACCCGATGCTCACAGCACGATTTTAACATCCTGGTGCAGGTGAGTGTGCTGACCCCACTCTAGCGACCCATTTTGGGCATTTAAAATTGTAGTTTTGTCTCCCCGAGCCCCGCGTGAGCACCGGCTCACTCCCAGTCCATTCCCTCCCTTCTGCCCGCCTCCCATTGCCCCCACACCCTAATTGGCTAACAGTGCAGCCAGCCCATTTCCTTACTATCCCCCGATTGGTGTTTCTCGCAGCTCCCCCTCGACCCTGTACATCTCTTTATCGAGACTCCCAGGGCAGCCCCCTGCCCATACATCCCCCTCTGTGAAGGACCCCAAGGCAAAGGACAACTCCTAAAGTAGCAGCTGCAGGAAGTGTATGCAGGTGTCAGCAGGGGAAGCTGTCAGACACCGACCAACAACCCGGCTTACCGCCCCCACTCTCCCCACCTGCGACCACACAAGCAGCCCCATGCAGTATCTTCAAGAGCTAGACGAGAACCACACTGCCGTCAACCAGCATCAACAGACAAGGTAGGGACAATTTGCAATTTGCAGCTACAATTAGCCAAGCCACTACCTAGAAATCCCAAATTTGTTGTTGGAAGCAAGACGACAAAGAGCAACACAGGTTCGAACCCCGGGTCCGCGCTTAGAAACCTCTGGGTATTGAGCGCGTTATAAATAAACTATCATATCATATCATATTATTTGTGAAACATATGCATCTCTCCCACTAGCTAGGAGTCTCACATTTAGGTGTATTTAGATCTGGCATCTGCGAAACATAGGCCTCTCTTGCAGCATCTAGCTGTCTCAAATGTGAGTGTGTTTATATCTGCCATTTTGTGAAACATAGGCCTCTCTCCCACTATCCAGGAGTCTCAAATTTAGGTGTGTTTAGATTTGCCATCTGCGAAACATAGGCTTCTCTCCCAATATATAGGAGTCTCAAATGTGAATGTGTTTAGATCTGCCATTTTGTGAAACATAGGCCTCTTTCCCACTATTGAAGAGTCTCAAATTTAGGTGTGATTATATCTGCCATTTTGTGAAATATAGGCATCTTTCCCACTATATATGAGTCTCCAATGTAGGTGTGTTTAGATCTGTCATTTGCGAAACATAGGCCTCGTTCCCACTATCTAGGAGTCTCAAATTTATGTGTATTTAGATCTGTCATTTGCAAAATGTAGGCCTCTCTCCCACTATCTAGAATTCTCAAATGTAGATGTGTTTAGATCTGCCATTTGTGAAATATAGGCCTTTCCCCCACTATCTAGGAGTCTAAAAAATGAATGTGTTTATATCTGCCATTCCATGATACAATTGTCTCTTTCGCTGTCTAGGAACCTTTAGGTAAATGCGTTTTTCACACGTCTGCCATGCTGTGAAGCCTAGTCCCTCTCCAACTGTCTAGAAATCTCCAACCTAGGTGCGGTCTGATTACCGCCTACCAACCCGTGGGGCTCAGACTGCTAGAAACACTATCTAGGATCCCTAACACTAAAGGCACTGGGCCTCATTACGACCCTGCCGGTCCGGAAACAACGGTGGCGGTAAAACCGCTGCCACCGTTGTTTCCGTACCGGCTGATTCAGAGTCCTGCAGGCAGGAAGTGTCACTCCCGCTAGGTCTGACCTGGCGGGATTAACACCATCCGCCTGCAGGCGGACATGGAAACATCGGCTCTGTCATAGACGGAACCAGTGTTTCCATGGTCCCCATCCCCATGGAGTCCTATAGGACTCCGTGGGAATGGGGATTTACAGAAATCCGCCTCTGGAATTACCAGGTCACCGGGGATGTAATGCCCCGGTGATTCCGTAAATCACGGACTCGTAATGAGGCCCACTATCTTTCTATAAACGACTCTATGAAAACAAAGCTTTCCAGTGAAACACGCCCGACTGGCCTCACCAGGTACCATAGGGTAAGTACACATATCTAGCACTATATCCGAGTTGGCAGTGCACCTCTCCTCAGACAAATAGGGCCTCATCACGACTTTGGCGGTAACCCTTAAATCCAGCGGTCGCGCTATTACTGCCGGATTTAAGGGTCTGCCAAATCAGGACTTCGGCGGATTTCGCCCTAGCTCTGAGCTGGGGGGAAATCCGCCGAAAATTTGCGCTATTACCGCCGGCGGGAATGAGGCATTCCCGAATGGGCTCAATGGGGAATGGGGAATTATATTACCGCTGAACTCGTGATACGGCTCTATTAGTGCTGGGGAGTTCGGCGGTAGGGCTAATACCGCCGGCGGTAATACCACCAGCGTTACTGCCAAAGTCATGATCAGGCCCAAAATCTGGTGTTCCCATCCCACTAGACAGATACCATTCCGCACACTGGTCAAAGCAAAGCAGCACACTGGCGCACAGGCAGACCTGATGTGAATCACCACAGCTGAACTCAACCACCACAAACATACAACCCATCTCCCCATCCCAGCACATGCTCAACCTGCAACCCTTTCACCTCATCTACCCTCCTATTCGCCAGACCACCCCCTCACTCCGACTCACTATCCCCCCCATGTAGATCCCGCTCTGCTCAATTAATACCGGCAAGATGGATACAGAGAGCCGAGAACATTGTTCCCCGGAACATACCAGACCGCACAGCGAGCCATATAAAACATCCATCATACACCACCCCCACCACCAACCACTCACCCAAACCAGCTTCCCACACCAATTCCGAACAACATGGAACCTCCAACTCACGCTTCCCCAGTCTTAGCACAGCAAGAGGAGCTCTGGCTAATCCCCCAACCTCCACAGCCCCTCCTACGCTCACCCACACCCCTTGGACTGTCCAAAAGCCAAGGAAAGGCCCAGAACAAAGGCACCTTATGCACCTCCTAGCATCACTCACTCTCCAGCCCAGATCACAAACACTGCCACCACACTATAGGACCCAAACCTCCCCACCCACATCCAACCCGGTCCTAGCCCTATTCTCTCCATCTCCCATTTCCACTGCTCCACTCTCTCCACACTGCACCTCCCCCCACCCTTTTCCACCCACCTCTTGGCCCCCTTCACTCCAGTCCCCCCTACAACTCAGAACCCTACCCGCCCAGCACCTCCAAGGACACCCCACCAACTATCCTGCGTACTCATCAGCGCCAGGTCAGTCTCCAAAAATAAATTCCACATCTCTGACCTCATCACAGAGGCAAATCCAGGCATCCTTTTCATTACTGAGACCTGGTTCTCTGATGACTACGAGCCCATCGCACATGAGGCCTTCCCAACCGGCTACAACCTTACTTACGGGAACAGATTGCAATTATAATTAAGGACACTGCAACCAACACCACGGACTACAAATCCCTCTTAGTAAAACTGCAACTCTCACCCTCCACCTCGCACAGCTTCCTACTCATCTACAGACACCCCAGCTACACCAGAAACTTTGCATACACACCTGGTGAAGCGCTGGCCACCAATCTCATCCTACACCCAACACTTACCATTTCAGGGGACTTCGACATATGGTTTGACTCAAACCCTATGACCCGATCATTCACAGACAATTTAGAATCACTCAACCTGATGTAATACATCACCACACCCACCCACCCAGACAGGAGGTCACACCCTCGATGTGATCTTCCGCACTACAAATATATCTACCAAACCCGCCCCCCACCTTCTATCATGGACTGATCCCTCAGCAATTTACTTCTCCATACCAATGAGCACAGCGGCTGGCTATCAAGGTAACACACAACCACCACTAACGTCCTCTCTTCTCATTCCACTATGGAATAAAGTCATAATTAACCCAGATCTAGCACACATCCTCCTCAACTCTCTCCCTACACTTTCCCTCTGAAAAGCACCTCCAGCGATCGAAACCTTTGACCACTGGCTTACAAACGCCCTCACACACCTCACTCCAACAAAATGGGGCTCTCAGAGATCAGGACCAACATCCAGGTGGTTCACCGCCAAACTCAAAACGCTAAAATCCCTGAAGCACCACCTAAGAAAGACATGGAGAACTAACCATTCCACACCAGGAGTTCCACTCACTCTTGGCAGATAGCCACCCTTCAGGCTCTCCTCTCCTGAGGACCCCTGCACGCCCACACTACTCAAAAACATCCCAGCCTCAACCTGTGCAGGTAGCATTGCCCGCAGAATCCTCAACCACTCACTCACATCAGAATCCTTCCCAGAAGCCCTAAAAACACCCTACATCAAACCCATCCTAAAAATAACAACACCCAACCCACCACTCCCCCAGAACTATCGGCCAATCGCCAACACACGCTTCATGGCAAACTCATGGACCATGCAGCATACAAGCAACTTGCCCTATTCACTGAAGCCAACAACCTCCTAGACCCTGCGCAATCGGGCTCACTAGTCTCTGTCTGGGATGACCTAAAAAGAACAGCTGATGTAGAAGGCTACGCTGTACTCATCCTCCTGGACCTCTCAGCAACTTTCAATACCATCAATCACACTATCCTACTAGACAGGCTGCAAACATTAGGAATCAGAAACACAGCCCTCTCATGGATCTCCTCTTTCTTCTCAAATGGTTCACAAATCATGCACCTCCACCCGTTCACATCCACCTCACCACCAGTAAAAAAAAAGATGTCCCAAAAGGAGTGTCCCTATCACCCCAAATCTTCAACTTCTAACTAAAACCCCTGCCTGCAATCATTCACTTACACAATCTTACTTGCTACAACTACACAGACGACACCCAGATCATCCTTAAAATCCCAAAATCTCCAGCGTTAGCAAGTCCGGACCTGTCATCATGCCTCTAAGATATTGACCACTGGATGACGACCAACCACCTCATCCGCAACCCTTTTGTCTGAAAACAGCTCTCCTTCCTCAATCAATTTATTGGCCTCAATCCCTAGGACCAGCACCAGCAACTTCAAACATGGCAAAAACCTTGGATGCACATTGGATGCAGACTTATCCCTCACCCAACACACCACCGCTTTATCTAAAACCTGTTTCTTCCATCTACGGATTCTCAGGCGTATTTTCCCTTACCTCATCTATCCTCAACCCTTCTTGGCCATCAACTCCATCATCCTATCCTGCCTAGACTACGCAAACTGCCTCTACCTAGGCACCCCAGCATTTCAACTAAATAAACTCCAAAGAATCCAAAACGCGGCTGCATTCATGCTCATTAACCTCCCGGAGAACACATCAGCCCCACAATAAAAGTCATCCATTGGCTCCAGATTGGTTGACGCACTACCTTTAAAGCCAAGTTCATCACAAACCATTGCACAACAGCACACTGACCCAATGAATACTGCAAGGAAGCAAGCAGCATTCGTTGATGCACACTGCAATAAACCTTACTCCTTGTCCTATTACAGCGAGCATAACTGCAGTGTTTATGTCGGCTGACCGTGACAAACTATAGCCCCATCCACAACAACACTCCTACCCGATAAGTACACCAGGGAAGCTGACAGCATTCGCTGAGGCACACAGCAATAACTCGCTCTCGCTGCTCAGACTACCTTTCCAGAGAGACCACGAACAATGCAAACTACATTAAAAAATACAGTACATATACCTTACAGCATGTCTGATTTCGGATCCCTAGGACCCAACTCAACAAAACCATCACCCCATAAAGAAACAATGCTGGATGTACAAGAACCCCCCTAGTCGCGCTGTCACTACAATATGCATGCAAACATGATGCTTCTCTCATCGGATGCAAACCTGGAGTCACGCATACTATACCTTCCTCTGTGAAAGCAAACAACATCTGTAGCTTACTAAAGAAGTCTCTTCCCAAAAGATTTGCTCGGATATCTGTACAATGCAACAAAGGGGCAGATCCATTTTGAGTACCTACCTTAGTACGAAGATCTTCAGTAAATGGAACCAATCGGGTAGCCTCAGAGAATCCCTGTGTGTCCATCATGTTGCCTGACAAGGGGAAGTCACCTTCTTTAAAGCAAGATTTGTTTGCCCCTGTATCGACCCTGAATGAGAACAATCAATCACCTACCTGCACATCTATCCCTGGTTCCTCCTACTCTTGATTGGATTTTAACGGACAGGACTAGACACATCAGAGACCCCTGTGAACTGTCGTACTCCTGGTACATATGAGCACCGGGGAACGAAAAAAGGCTCAGTTCAAAAGCACTTGCACTAGTATAGTGAGTAACCATTCCTTGGGTAACAGATTTGAGTCCCATGTCTGCACTGATGCTTGTGCTAGCATGATCAGTGGGATCCCATGGGTCTGTGCATCCCTTGTTGCTGGGTTCTGTTCAACCCATGCCTGCTGTGATTGCACAGAGCCTGGGGGATATGTCAGGGCTGGGGATTGTATCTGCTGAGCTCCCATGTTGAAACGCGACAATCTCGTGACACATGTCACAAACTTCCACATGACCAACACTGAATGCCATAGAACCCTCCATAATTATTTCCCATTGGCCAATTGAACTGAGGACCAATTCCTCCAAACCCACCAAAAGACCTGCCTCCTTGCGAAAATCCTCCTGTGCCCCTTGGAAACCCTCTAATTTGCCTTGGGAGCATACCAGTCCACCCACCCCTGTGTCCTACCCGATTCACTCTGTGCTTGTTGTCCCAATTGCGCCTGCTGTCCCTTCACAGAGTTGGTAATTACCGTCCCCTCCAGACAAATCTTTGTCTATTCTTCTGCACAATCTTAGCCTCTGCTTTTTGAGCCTGCTCTATAGTCTCCTTCTCCTTTTCTTGTCTTCTTTAAAAGAAATGCACAATGTGTGCTTTAATCGCCGTCCAACTCTTGGCCTCCATTCCTACCACCGTATCTAAATCATGCTGGACTTCCTTGGGGAGTCCCCTTTTAGCCTGTGGTAAAAAATGGCAATGCTTTGGTCCCATACTTCTCCCGTCTCTGCCCTCCACATCTCCTGAATCAACTGGATGTGTGCTGTAGGATCATCCTCCAATTTCACTGCTTTCATTAAAATCAAATATATATCTGGCTTATCCGGATACATAATTCGCAAGGCCCCCCAAACCTGTGCCCTATAATTATTAAAATGTATCCACCAATCTTGCAGGGTTTAAAACTATCAACTCCAAGTGCCCTGTTACCACATTCACCCTCTGTTGTTGCTTGTCAAATGGGTGTGAAAGAAATTGGAGGACTAATTCCCCACCTCTGGGGTATGCGTGAAGATATTGACTTTCACACAATAACTGTGCCACAGATATGTTCAAAGATGTATCTGATTAATTAAGCATATCTTTCAACTACCATGGGAGAGCCCTTTCGATAAGATGTGTTTCAGCACATCTTGTACCTTTTTCAAATATGGGCAAATTATCTGGTTACAAAATCATGCATAGCATATATATATATTTTTTTGTTCCAGCCTTAAGTAGCAACAAAAGTCTCTTATCAGATCCGTTAGCGTCGGCTCTCCAGGTTCAACCAGAGAGCCGAAGCTGATGGATGTGATAAGAGACTTTCGAGGTGGGATTGAACCCAGGACTTTTCTTGCTACTAAAGACTATAATTATTAAAAGCTGCTCTGTCATGGGTATCTAACTGAACTCCTGGATAGCCCACTGTTTTCCATACCTCATCTGACTGCTCCCCCATCAGAGCCACAAATTGGCTTTTCATATTCTCTTTGGCCAACATGACACAAGCAGTATGTTTCTCCAATGTATAAATCCACTTCCCCGCCCGTGCGTTGAGCAAAGGGAGTGTCTTCATCAAGTTGTTCTGGTCCTTGTATGACCACAGGACATAATACGCCCTCCTTGGCCCTTCTGAAGTAGCAGAAACTGTGTAACACCTGTTTTCCCTGGGTCATCCACCATCTCTACTACTACTACCTACTACTTTCTACATCCATGCAAGTACCCTATGACTCCATGGTGCGCATTCTATCGCTGCTAGTCCTCTTATTCTTCATCTCATGTTCCGGCTACCACATCCCCTGACCCTTCTACAGGCATGGGAGCACCCTCAGCACTACCATAGGGTGCCGCCAAATGTCCCCCCTGCTCAATCCCTATGCCTGCGCCAACATCACTGTTCCCCATACCTACATTAACCGTTTTGATAACCGATTGATCCAATCTCACAAGAACTTGCCCATGCCTCCACCTTCCTTCTTCTACATCCCTTGCCTGTCTTCTCCCTTCTTCCTGCTTGTCAACTCTTTACTGCTGTAGCAGCATTATATCTTCCTACACTAGCCTCAGTGCTTCTTTCATGTTTTCCCATACTTTTGTCTCTACCACTCTTTGAAGCCTATTCTCTATCCTATCAGGAAAAGGCCTACCCTCCTCCTTCTCCCTCGTTCTCATCCCTTCATCTGCTCTTTTAGCCACCGGACTTACTCTCTCTCATCCCCCCTTAATCTGTCAGCTAATTGAGCAGTTGGGGTAGTTATTCCCTTTCTGCTCTCTGTTCACAACTTCTCTGTAGCCCTAACAATTGAAGGAGTTAATCTTCCACTCCTTTCAAAATTTGAATTTGAGGAAACCGTAACTGATGAAGGCGCTACCCGTGTCCAGCTTGCCACCACTGGAGTAGCCACTGGGGAAAGTGGAGGTTCAAACTCAGGGTCTGTCTACCCCTCTGTGGGTGATAAAGGATACCACCCATATGTGGGCAATGCAGAAGGAATTCATGCACCCTTCTTTTTTGGCCCCTCTTACACGATTTTGACATTAAAACCCTTCCTGCCTTTTTTGTACATCCATAATTCCAAGATATTTAATCATTTCTCTAGTTTCAAGCACTTGCACTTAGTAGTCAAAAAGTTATGCAGGTTCTCCAATATCCCTGTTTTATAGGTTCCCTTGCTAGATCAAGAATTAATAATGTTACCCTTACTTTCCTGCATCCATTCCCTATGGTACTTTTGGGATTTGGGGTGCTATGGGATTTTTCACCTATAGCCAGGCAACACCTGGCACTAATGCACAGAGTCTCCATAATTCTCCCCAATGTATCCAAAATGATTATCACAGAAACTATACCGAGCCAAACCCACGGCACAGACATTTTCAACCCAAAGAATACCCCTTTTTACCCCTATGCAGTTGCTTAGTCGTCCCCGTACTCACTCACTACACTTGTTTATATCACAATTACCATGCTCAGCTACTTGCATTAACTTGACTTCTCACTCTTTGTTGGGGAGAATTCTCTGTTTAGGCTGAATTTTTCTAACCTAGTGAGTCCCCCAGCAGCTTTGCTGGATTTCTGGAGTTTGTTTTTTCCATCCTGCCAAGAGTGAGACTCTTATTCTCCCACTCTTGGACATGAATGTGTGTAATTCCTTTGAATGTCAATGTGTTCTATGGGCTATGGGGTCCTTTACTCCATAGGGTCTCATATGTTTTACTATGTGTGTTACAACACACCCTCTGTGCCGTAGCACTGGGGCATCCTAGCGGACCTCCATCATAGACTCCATACCCGGGGACTCACTACTGTTTCCCCGGGCATGTAAAGTCACCATTGGCTTTACTAGACCTAAATTTACTAACAGAACTAGTACAAACCATCCTATTGTGGACGTACTAGTAGGGGTAATTTGATTACTCCTGAGTCTGTTATTCGAGGGGGCACTGTCCCGTCCCCCCTCGTCGAGTTTTGGCTGGTGGCAGTGGAAACTACTTGTTATATTCGACCCCGAATATAACCCTATGGCATTCTTCCCATTGTTGGAGATTGATACTTTTCCTCGTTAATCTGTAACATACCACTGGTTTACTTATCTTAAATAAGTCTATCGGATGGTATTTTCTGCCAGAACTCGGTTTTTAAAATGGCGTCTGTGTTCGTCTCTGTGACTCCTAAGCCAAAGGTTGAGCCCTTTGTTCCACTTTTGGCGGGCTTCTGTACAGAGACCCTCCAAAGTGGTGCCATTCTGTCTGGGTTACCACAGGAGTGTGGGAGGGGGTTTAGGCACCCTGGACTGAGTTGCCTTGCCAACTCCAATCGCACTCTGGTGTGATTGGCCCAAGTGGTGTGCCACCCCGCCCACCACTTAGCGTGTTTTGATTGACAGCTAGGCTGAATGAATGGGGGTTTTCTGCATAAAAGCAGGGCTTTTGGGACTGGATCTTCAGAATCCGACAAGGGTAAAGCTGAGCCGACCTGCAACGACGACACCTCCGGTGGAGCCCTGCGGAACCGACTCACCACTTCCCGGCGACAGAGGAGATCTCCCTGCCGGAGAGTCTCTTCCCCTGACTGGTGGGAACAACCAGTCCCCTTTGCTTTTTCTTCGCTCCAGGACGGAGTGGTCGAATTGCCCGTGCAGAGCACCTCGGCAACCGGATAGCCACTACCCCTGTACCGCGACCAAAAGGTGGTTCCTTGTGACGGAGCACTCCGCGGCTGGTCTCTTCCCTGGTGGTGCACCGGACTTCACTTTTCTTCGACAACAAGATCATCTCTACTCTTGGCAAAGACCTGACGTGCATCCACCACCAGGAACAACTGCCCCCGCCGGAGCTGTCTCTCCACAGACAAGGTACCGTGTCCGCCTGGCTTCCCTTTCTGCCGGATAGAGTGAGGTGTCTTAATCCTCGCCTTTCCCTTGGGTCGCTTCCAAGCTTTCTGTAACGTGTTGTTCTGAACTGGTCCAATCTTTCCATAACAATTTGCGATAAAGACTCGAAGCGCATTTCCACTGAGACACTTTTTGGGACATATCGCCTTGCCTCTCTCCGAGTGGGCCTGGCCTCTGAACTTTGTGATCTGCAGTAGACCCTGCCTTACTTGCCTTGCATTTGTCCGTAAAGTATTGGTACCGAGTTGATTTCATAACCTGCCTTATTTCTCTCTCCCGTCCTAACGAATACTAGAGTGCCATCTAGGTTAAAGCATACACCTCTGTCTGCAAATAAGTGATGCCGGTGAACCTAGACTTGTCGAACTATTGTTAGGGGGATTGATCTTTTTCGTCGTATAGTAATTGTGATTGAAGTTGTTTGCTGTATTAGTGCCAGAGTGTTCTCAATAGATGTGTTGTTATAAATAAATACCTTTATATCTTTACACCGAAGCCTTGTTGTGTGTTTGCTTGTCTTACTGTGTAGAATTGCCCTGTTGTATACTCCACATAACTCTTCTTGAGGGAAGTCTGACTGCTCAGCCACAGCTACCAAGTGAATCTGTGTGGTACTGACTGCTACCAAGTGGTTTTACTGCCAAACACCTGTAGTCCTAAATCTTTTGCAGTGGTCCAAGAGGGAACTGCACAGGTTTCCGCCTAACACTCTTACACAAACGACAGCAGCTTATCAAAAACACTTCATGGCCAATATCCTCCGAGATATCTCGCCCACTCAAGCATGGGAGGAGCGCAAATGCTTTTCACTACAGCACTACTGGTCTCGCTTCCGTTCATTTACTAGTATAGCCCTCTATAATACAAAACCATCTTATCCTGACTACAGGAAGTTTCGCCATCACTACTTCAACTAACCAAAATATTCAAGATGAGGGCTACGCCCGCACAGCTGATACACCATAAAGACTGCCAAGAGTATTCTTCAGAAAGGTACCTACTGTTGGACTTACAAGATGCCACCCCACCTTCAGGTGAAGGCACCAGCCAACCAGACGAGAACCTGAAAGGGTATCAAGACAACCCCCACAGTGGGCATGCCGGGTAGGAAAACCACCTCATCCCTCTAAAATAACAAACTAGTGTGAGGAACCTGAGGGCGTTCTCACTTCCTTTTCCCCGACATCCTCTGCTCAGGTGGCCAGAAAAAGCCCATCACTTTTGGATCCTGACTCTGTGGGTGGATAAGCGAGTGAGGATCACCTCAGTGGAGGAGACTTGGGGAATGGAGAGAGGATGTCCTTAGTTGAGACATGGTATGCTCCATTCATATTTCACAATGAACCTTCAGTCCCAGCATTTATAGATCACTGTTAACCCTTCCCCATTCCTTCCTTTCAAAATGACCTTCAGAGATGCCATTATTATACTGGGATGAGGAAAAGATCAGCTAGAAGGACACCACCTTATTTGAGCAGGTTAAACACACATCAACCTTCTTTTGCTAATACAGAGACATACTAGAATGAACCTTACCCTCCCCCTTCCTTCGTAGGTTATTGTCAATCTTTATGTCTTTCTTACACCCCAAATGTCCCACAACCATTTCACTTTAAGAGTGGGCTGAGGGGGAGGCAACTGGGAGTTATGCATGCTTCCATTAATTCACACCACTTTGGTACTGAGAAGAGGAAGAGGAATGTAGAGGAGTGACATTCCAATAGCTAGGGATGTCTAGCTAATAGCTTAACTATGTTCAGGCAACTAAAGTAAAGGTCTTGCACCTGCAACCATTTAACAGGCCATAGATGCATAAAAAGGGAGACCGCCAGGCAAACTGACAGAGAAACCCAACTGGAGAGAAGAACGCGGCTGGCAGACGTAGAGCAGGCTTGAGATGGGCTGGCGGGAATGAAACCATGTGCAGCAGAAGGGTGAAAGAGATGCCGGGCCCGAGCTGGCCACGAGAGGCTCGAGACACCAGTAGTTCCCCCTTGCTATAATTCCACAGCCAGAGCAATGCGACACTGAAGTCTCCCGATCACCACACGCCGCTGCAGCAAGGTTAGAAGACGGCGAGCACTGCTCGCTGGAGCTCCTGAGAAACACAAGTGGTGCAAGCTAAAGACAGAAAGGAGAAAGAAGACGCCCAGAGGAGCGGCCACATATCAGTGAGTGTAAGAAAGGGAACACTTGGACTGGGGAGCTCAAGGGGCTGGAAGCAGGCATGTGTACATGCTGAACAAACTAAAAACTATGACAGTTGATTTTGGAGACCATTGAGGGTTCTTGAATAACGAACAAGCTGCAAAGTGTTAACTATACTTTTAAAAGTGCAAAAAATATTATTGAATACTGAACTAAAGGAAAGATATTTATCTATTCATTTATTTATTTTTACATTTGTTAATCGCACAAAACCCTTGGGCATCAAGGCATTGTTACAACCAGGTACATTTCACTTGAGGAGGGGAAATGCGGGGAGGGAGGAGAACAGGTAACATACAGTGTTCAGGGTGGTGCAGGAGAACAGCTAGCATACAGTTTTCAGAGAGCATACAGTGATGAGCATATGAAAATATAGCACAAGTGGAAAACAGGTGATGAGCATGTATGAATTAAGTGAAAATCAATTGATGAGCATGTATGAATCAAGTGAAAAGCAAGTGATGAGCCCTTATGAGTAATGTGAAAGCAAGATGTGGAAAAGGGTGAATACCACTGAGTGAGTTGTGTGAAAACACATTGTTGCAAAGCCAAAATACTGCCAATGAGAACCTGGTTGAATCAGATACAAATTGTGGCAAAGCCAAAAGACTGCCAATGAGAATCTGGTTGTACGAGGCACACATTGTAGTGAAGTTAAAAGACTGGCAAGAAGAATCTGAAATAAGTGTGAGTCCTTAGATTCAAAGGTGTGGAAAACATGTTGGGATAAAGCCAAGAGACTGACAATCACAAATGAGTGCTGACCATTGACCCAGGTTGAGAGAGCGAAAACATGTGTTGGCAAGAGAGCCCAAAGAAAACAGAAGCATCACAAAGTGCCAAGGGTTATCTGTTGTGTGACCTGTAATGGGTGGACCCTGTGGTCTGACAACTGCACCTACACTGAGTGACAGGGGCTTGGAAAGAGCCAAGGAAAGACAAGATAAAGAAGCTGTATTGTATGACAAGTTTCTGAAGTGAATGAGCAAGAAAGAAACCTGAGTGAACTATTGAAAAGCCTGAATGATAACAAAGTTGAACTGGAACTATTTTTGAAATCCAAGAGATTTGAACTGTGATGAACTCTTGAGGAAAGGAACCCCAAGAGTTGGTGAACAGCGTTGAGCTCTTGGGGAAGGAAAACCCTGAAAATTGGTGAGAAGAGTTGAATTCTTAAGGAAAGTAACCCCAAGACTTTGTGAACAGTGTTGAACTCTTGGGGAAGGGAACCCCAATGCCTTTTTGAACTGTTTTGAACTTGGGAATGGGGAAGCTGGAAAGTAAGTCAGGAGCTGGAAGAAGCTTGAGACTTTATTAAGAACACTGTTTCTTTTGTTGCTGACATCCGTACACATTGTATATCTTTAGTTGTGAGGGCAAGTATAGGTTTTGACACCGGCAGACTTTTGAGTTGAACTTCTGTATACAGACTATCCTTAGTTTCTTTAGGTAGGGAAAGCCCACCTTAGCATAGGGCAAGCTAGTCCTTACCACATCCTGACCTTTAGAAAAATAAACCATTTTATTTAGAAAATTGAATCTTTGTTCTGTGTCTTACTTCATGATGACTTCACAAAAGGTAAAACATATATTTATTTGTGTATGGTTCTGAAACATATATATAAAAATAAATTACAACAAAGAACAGTTCAATTACTCTCAGAACATTCACTTTTCCAATCCCTGCAACTTTGACTAATTCCGTACCCTGTATTCCAACTCCAACCTTCCCAAACATCTTAAATCAAGAGAAAACAACCCCCTTTACTGCCTTGCTTTACCTCAAAAAGTACACTTATGTGAACCTGAGGTGCTCCTATATGGTGCTCCGTCAAGTCTTCCTGCACAGCTGGGCCACAGTACCACACCTCCTGGGAACAGACAGACCTTTAAGCAATATGGTGTCTGCAAACCTTTCTTTCACTGTGCACGGAAGGCTGATCCCCGCAGTGAGGTGCCGCAGATGAGTGGTGTAGACAGAAGACCCCCAATGTCTCAGAATGCCTGGGCTCCTAACTGGCTCGCCGATTTGTCAGGTGGACCTCTAGTTACCTCAGCCCAAACTGGGTCCACCACCTGAGGAACGCGTGATCCTTTTGTACGTAAAGCAAGTTTATTGTACAATTGTCCGGGGAGAAGGTAAATGGTACCACAGAACCAGACTAACCCAAGTCTCAATGAACAACATCAGCTGATACATTTTATAAATTTTTACAACAGTTAAAACACTCCGAGATACTTTATTACAATCCAGATCCCACATTAGATTGGACAAAATCTCTTCAAAGAAATCCCATTGTTCTCCAATTCCTACACTCTCATTGATAGCCATTATTTTAATTATCATCTTCAGCTCATGTGTAGAAGACACCTCCTTTTAGGATTTGTCCATGCTAAATCATGACATCATCAATCCATTAAACATATGTATGCAAACATAATTAATGTCTAGCAATAACTGGCTTAGGCCCTTTAAACCTTAATTCTTAATTTCACATGGTTTGCATAAATACTTCAATCGATATGAAGAAGCCTGAGTAAAGCAGTTATTCTTTGAACTAGCGACAACTATCTCATCCCCCAGTTCCCCGTCTCCATTGGAATATTCTAATAAAAAGAACTGCCATTTCATCGCACATAGCACATCTGAAAATACTTTAGCCCTGAGCATTCGCTCACCCCATGTTTTAAGGCTGGTCGAAAACAAATAAGAAACCTCTTTGTCAATAAATAAAAAGTAACACTAAAAGTAACATATCCATCCATTATTAAATATACTCGATACATATGAAATTGCAACATTGCACCCAGTTTGCCACACCCCAAGTCATTAATATGGCACACACAACATAAACCCCTCATGCTCGTGTGGACTCTTCCTGACTACCCCAACACTTTCCTGCCAGTGCTTGTTTCAAGTACACAAACATATAGCTGCCTGGTTTACTCTCCTGACAGGACTTTTCATCTGTGAGCTTCTGCTCACTCTCCCACCTTTGATGGTTTTGCCTTTTTGCCTTATTGGCTAATATATTTAGTTTCTCATATATGGCATCTTTACCATCTATCGCACATGCTTGCAGCACGCATTGACAAACTTAAAAGTCTCTTCTTTTGGAAAACTGCTCCTTCATTCTTTCTCTCTCTAGTCTAGTTTCATCAACCATTCCTTTACTTTCTCTCTTTTGGCTTTGTTATGTATAAATATATCAGTCTGGTGTGTTCGCCAATATGCCCCAGGATTCCCTTTCTCCCTTTGTGAACTCACTGTTTCTTGATGGCATGTCTTATCTCTTTCGCGGTCTGCCGGTGATGGTCTCCTGCTGCTTTGTGCTTTGCAACCGTTTCTCCACCATTTTCCTGCTTCCTGAGGCTTCCGCTGCACTCGTCTGCTTTGCATTGGGTTCAGGTGAGTAAAATGCTGCTCTCTGACACCGGCAAACGGCCAGGAACCCTCCACTGGCTTCTAGCATTTTCGCTGCATTTCACCCGCTTCCAGCTGCCTTCTCCCGTCAGCTCCCTGAGCTGATTGGCTCCACCAGCGACTTCCACTCATTTCTTGCTCAGTCGATTTAAATGTACCGGGCACAGGTGTGTGCTCACTGCCACTATAGTGCTGCCTGTGCTTGTGGATTCCCATACTCTACATTACTCTGCTCCTCTTCCTCGTCGCAGTGTTGTGGGGATTGTGGGAGTATTAGTCCCTCCTGAAACCACTGTATGAATGTTTGCATAGTTTTAAAAGGCAAACTAGATTTGGAGGAGGCGTATGCAGATTTAACAAAAGTGTCTTGCATCATTTTAAAAGACTGGTTAGATTTTGGGAGTTGACCTTTGGACCTGCCATCCTCTGGCTATATGGGAGGGGTCTTCACTGGGAAAGAAGTGATGATACCATTGGCTTCATCACAGTTTCCTGTTAGAAACGTGTTTTCTGATACAATGGGAGAGATAGCAGAGACCTGCATTTTCCAGACATTTGTGGGCAAGGCATAGTGTTTATAAGACTACTCTTTGCTCCAAAGGGAAGCAGCAAAGGTCCCTGAGGATTGGGTATATAGAGTCCATGGCTTGTGAGAAAATATTATCGTAGCATCTTAGTTTTATAACAGTTACAGTTAACAGATCAGACCCCTATTTAGGCCAATGTTGGTAGAGTAACAATTGCCTACTGTTGTAAGTATCACACTGGGATCATCCCAACTTCCACGTTTTTTTTGTAGGGGATAATACTCTTGATTGTGGTTAACTGAAAGTGAGATTTCAGGGAAACATGGTTCATTTGAGAGATGCAGAAAGTAAGATGCCCAATTTCACACTTTCTGGATGTGGTCACACAGAGAAACCAAAGTGATTCACCATCTGAGGGGTAGAGTCCTAAAAAAAATGTTATGAAGCAGATAATTTTGATTGTGTCTGCATTGATGCAAACGTTATCATCACTAGTGAGTTCTTATTGCATTTGTAAAAATGGGGGGATGGGGTTATTTTCTGCATCCTTAGAAGAGATCTTTAGAAAGGCCAAGGAATCATCAACATACATTGGAACATGGGCATAAGGATTAAATCAGGTCAGCCTCTGGTCTGACATATTCATTCAAAACCTGTGAAGAAATGTTGGTCTCCTGAGGCACCCCAAACATCTATTGACTAGCTCTAGAAATGAAACCACACATTTTAACCAATGAGGAATGCTCTTGAGAATAGCCAGAAACACAATTAAGATGAATACCATCTATGGCAATGCTGTTGTTTAGTCTTTGAATACACTGTTGATTGACTGTGTAGGATTCTATGTCAAGACCGTAGGCACGCATTATGCTTAATTTCCTTTAATCTTGCAACTCACAGCACTTTCAAACTTTATGTGTCCAACATTTTTTTATTTGTTGTAATGGAAAAGGAGAAACGATCAAAAGACTACAAATCCCCCACAAGTCTCTTGCTTCTTGTAGTCCTGGGGCCTTTCATATCCACCTATCCACAGCCAGAACCCTTCTACAGTCCACATCCTGTCTAGGTCATTTCCTTTTTCTTTTTGCTGGTCTCACAGAGATAAGTTGAGGAGGTAGACCTCCGTATTAATTTCTCATCTTATATTGTTGCGTGGATAGGAGCATGATTGTAGACATATATTAAATAATTGCCTTCAGTCACTGCTGTTTTTACAGAGTTCAGCGCGCGTGTGAGGTGTCTTCAGGAGCGCGGGTGAGGGCTAGTTGTAGTCCCTTGTAGTGATCTCAGGTGGAGTCGGGACCGGAGCTGTGAGCAAACGTGCCCACGCTTGGCAGCTGGTCCCAAGTTTGGTTTCCAGTGGCAATGGAACTTTCCACAGATTTTCGGAGGATGATTCTGTGCAGGTAAGACCTGCTACTTAGTATGACTGACCAGATGCACTTGCTTATCGACAAGGGGTGTCTACAGCTAATAGCTTGCAGAATTTCAGGAAAAGATGGGAGCTGCCAGGAATTTTGCAGCGCTCGCTGCTGACTTCATCAGGGACTCATGGGCGCCTTCCACTCTTTGGAGCTATGGCACCGCATGGAACCAATGGGAGACCTGGTGTACAGAGCAATGTGTTCATCCTGTTTTGGCACCTGTAGTGCAAGTCCTGGATTTCTTGGCTGAGCGCTGTTGCAACAGGTGGGCGTTTAGAACTCTTTGGGTTGATAGGTCAGCCATATCAGCCAGACACAACAGAGTAGACATTAAGCCTATTGGGGAACACCCTGCAGTTATACTGCTCGTGGAGGTAGCTTGATTACGCAAGCCTTCTGCACCTTAGTACTCAGTACTTTGGGATGTGAGAGATTTTTTTCACTTATTTCTTAGCTGGCCCAACAATAGTCTGCCCAGTATATCGCTATTATCTGGGAAGTTGGCCATGCTACTCTGGTTGGTAGCATTTAGAAACGTTTCCGGTGTGAAAGTGCTAGAGATTGACAGAGATATTTTATCCAGAGGGTGTAGCATTCTGTATCGCCAAGCGTACTAAGAGTGATTTTAGGGTAATCTCTTACCTCTATTTCCCAGAGAATCCAAAGTTATGCGTGGCTCAGTGTATCAAGGATTACGAATTGGCTACAGCAGAGGTCAAGCTGCAAGGGTGGTCCCAGCTGCTTATAGCACGTAGGAAAGCCTATCATGCGGTGGCTGCTGCCACAGTAGATAGGATGCTTAGAGAAGTAATGCATTGGGCTGGCATAGATTTGAGCAAGTTAGGTGCGCATTGGGCTAGGGGCGCTATGGCATCCAAAGCGTTTGCAGCGGGGGTGTCCTTGCAAGACATTATGAAATCGGCAGACAGGCCTTCTGAGACTATCTTTAAGACCTTTTACTTTAAGGCAGTGTTTGAGATTGCTGCGACTGTGGTACATAGCTTTGAACATGCATAATGCTTACCTCCAGTCTTGACATAGAATGAAGATTGCCCAGGCTTAGAGCACAGGGTAGTCTTGATTCTATTAAAGACACAGAGGCGAGCATTATTCTCGCCAAGAATTCACGGGAGGGAGTGGATGCTTGCTGTTGTGACATGTTTGAACTTGTGACTGGACAGGTGTGTATTACTGTTTTATGATGTCATTCTCTTTTGCCTCATATGAGATGAGCAGAAGGCGACACGAGAAAGTTGAGCAAGGACAGGATGAGGGATGTAGAAGGGTTCTGGCTGTGGATAGGTGGTTATGAAAGGCTCCAGGACTACAATAAGCAAGAAACGTGTGGGGATTCGTAGTCTTTTGAGAGTTTTTTCCTTTTCCATTTAAAAAAAATAAACAAAATGTTGGATAAATAATGTTTGAAATGTTAAGGTGCTGTGAGTTGCAGTAGTAAAGCAACATAAGCATAATGTTTGCCTGTGTGTCTTTAATAGAATCAAGATTGCGCTGTGCTGTAAGCTTGGGCAATCTTCATTAATGTGACTGAAGGTCTTCTCAATGGGTTCCTGGATTTTCTCTTGCATGAGGAGTAGGCAGGTTTTGCTGCTTTTGTACGGAGGGTTGCTTTTCATGAGTCAGGGGGCAGTGATTTCTCAATTATTTGTTTTACCAGAAATGTAATGTTACATATTGGACTACTGTTGTTGTACTTGGTGGGATCAGAATTAGATTTTATGATGAGCAGCGTGGCAATGTCATTCAGGACTTTTACACTTGCTAAAGAATCATTACAAGTGTCAGGGATGGGTTGCACCATTATATGTTTTGATTCCTTCTTCAGGAAGTTGGGCAAGAGAAGCATTGTTTTCCTAAGGTCACGAGATTCCTGGTTAGGTTGAATATGTCCTCCTTAATGGCAGCAGCAAGAGGCACGTCTCTCTACATGCTGTGAGGGCATCATGAAGCAAGACACAGACAACTGATTCAAAGTTCAAATAAAAATGGTTTATTAACTTAAATGTCAGGATGCGTGAAGGCCTAACTTGCCCTATTCTAAGGCGGGATTTTCCTACCTAAAGAAACTAAGGATAGTCTGTGTCAGTAAGTTCAACCTAAAATGCTGCCTGTGTCCAAAACCTATACTTGCCCTCACAACTAAAGCTAAATAATGTGTAGGGATATGTTGGGATGTCAGTATCAAATGAAGTAGTGTTCCAAATAAAGATGTGAGCTTCTTCCAGCTCTGGGCTTACTTTCCAATAGAAAGGCTGTAAATGATGAAGGTCAGCAGTGGGGGGGGGGGAGGGGGAGCACAGATTGCTTCTTCTCTTGATTGTTCTTACTGGTGGCCGATCTTTAAGGTCGTCCCTCCCTTAAGGTAGCCCTCTAACATTCCACATACAACACTTTGGTTTGCACTGTTAACCGTAGAGGCAGAAATGCTGCATTGCACTGCAAAGTGCCTGTGGGCAGGTGCAGTCTTGGGTATCACTCATTTACTACTAGTGCAAAAATACTAAGTGCAAAAATAGCGAATGCAAAAATACCACCGTTATGTTTTTTCTAATTTCGGTGCAGTTATATGTGGGGGTTGGGTAAGGGTAATTCATTATGTAAGGGGAATAAGGGGGGGCCAAGAGGGGTCTCTCCCTCATGTAACTGCAAATCGGAACAAAGATAATTCTGCATTTTTGTATTCAGTATTTTTAAATCACAGTAACCACATGAACCCCAGCCTTGTCTTCCGATGATGTACTTGCTGTCTCTTAGATACGAGGAAGGCATTTCTTCCTATGGCTGGTGAGTGCTACAGCTGTCTCCAGGGATCAACAGAATGAGCAAGCAAAGGGTTTGTCAACAGCTCACCTGCTGGGGCAATATTCAAGCAACTGGATTGATTATTCTTATACAGTGAGGGAGGGATGCTGGCATGGATGCGGACCTGCGGCACTAGCAGCAACAGGCAGTGTCTAATTTGTGGTGGGGGGTTGCCAGGGCTCAGCTGCAGCACTTATTTCTGAGCCCTGGCACTTATTGTCTCAGACTCAGATTGATTATGAAGTAATGATAGCCAAAGCATCCATCAAACCCAATGAGCACATGCAAGCTGAGGTTAAACCCTAAATGTGTGGACACTGTGGGGAGCAGCTGTGGGAGGTGGCAGCAGTGATGGGGAACTGCCCGCCTGCAGTGTCACAAGCGTGCTGGAAAATATTGGGGCCCTGGAACTTATTTTCTTACAAATTAAGCACTGGCAACAGGGACTCTCGATTTTTGCATTTACACCCACACGGAATGCTGCTAACATATAAGGGGGGGAGGGCTGTTTTGCCACAAAACAAGTCCTGTCCTCTAGTGACAAGCGGGCTCCACCTTCTTTTTATTCTCTTGATTTACTGAAGTGGGGTAGGGATGCACTGCTTAACAGGGGCACTGAAGATAACCTGCTTTTACCTGGTGCGTCCCCAGACGGAAGCAGGTGATATTCCTCCCCCTTTGTGGCTCCACAAGCTTCGGCTCTCCAGATGTTTTGGACTACAACTCCCATGATCCTTCACCTTCGACTATGCTGGCTAGGGCTGATGGGAGCTGAAGTCCATAACATCTGCATATTCGAATGCTGCAGACTATGGCTGAGCAGGGTTCCTGGGCCGACGGCCAGTGACATGTGGAGCTTTAGGGGCCTACTTGAGGTGCCCCAGGACACAGCAGGCCAGAATTACATCTTCATCCTGGTTGCTTTAGCCTGCAGCCAGGAATTGCAGGGCGGTAGATGTCTCTTCTTATGTATTCTTCCCACCGAAGTGGCACAGCACAGAGAGTGTTCGAGGCAGTACTCCTCGCCTCTTCCTTTCTGACAACGCACTTCTTTGGTTTTAGTTTATTTCTGACACCCCTATAGTTTGTCGAAAATGCGGTTGCTTCAGAGAAAGGGGCAAACCCATGTCGCTGCCCGAAACCAGGTTTACAAAAGGACTTGAGCAATTGTGATGCTGCTCCGAACAGCAGTCCTCCTGCCGAAACGTGCCATCAGGGGTGACAGCTACATCTTGCATTCACCTAAAATGAAAGATCTGTGGGGACACTTCCAATGTCCCGCCATTTTCTGAAGTGACCAATCAGGTGAGTAAGGCAATATGTTAAATGGTGGCTTTGTTTATGTATTTTCTTTCCACACGATTCATTTGCCAACCATGATAAAAACAATAGGGTAATGTCAGTGATTTAAATGGGCAGGTACCTTCTGGTCCTCAGTACCTACATGACTTTTATCTGAATGGGGGGTCATTAAAAGTTTGCCGGTCCAGAATTAAGGCCTGGTAATAACGTTTACCGGCACGTTTCCGGATCAGAAAACCTCAAGTTTGCCGGTGGGGCACCTGATTTACCTCCAGCTCAGAGCTGGAGGTAAATCAGGCACCACACTGGCAAAAACAACTGGTATTGCCGGTGCTGGTAACACTGGCAATCCCCTCATGGAGTGCTATGAGACTCCATGGAATGGGGATTAAACACCCTTGTAATCTGCAAGGAATTCCAGCAGATCAAATGGCGGTAATGGCATTACCGTTTGGTGGTATCCCCCGGATTTACCGGCAGGATACCACCAAACTCGTAATGACCCCCACGTCTCAGCAGGAAGTTAATCTGTTTAATATAGGAGTACCAGCACTTCTGAACAGTAAATCAGTACTCTGGGATAGTGAGTACCTGCACTTCTGTGTTTTCATTTCAAGCACTGTGCAATTTATTTCAGGTACAATACATTCAAGGGAACATTTCACTGAAAGCGGAACATGAATGAATCACCTCCCATTTACATTTTACGCAATATACATTTTTACAATTACCTTTGTGACTAAGTGTGGATTCAACATGACATAACAATGCTGACAGTTTATTCATTCTGCTGTTATAATGATTATTAACAGACTCATTACGAATTAGGCGGTAAGTGGTCAAATTGGCGGTAACTGAGTTACCATCAATTTTACCACTGTGCCAAATTATGAGGTTGGGTTTTGAGGAGAGGATTTACCTCCAGGAAAAGCCTGGAGGTAAATCTTTCCACTGAACGCTGAAAAACTGGCAGAATTGGCAGAAGCGGAATTACCGCTGCAGCAATTCCGCCAAATAAGCTACATTGGGTCCAATGGACCCAACATAAATGGGGAATTACACCTCCACCACCACTTGTAATCAGGCAGAAATTCCACTTGACCAAGTGGCGGTAACAGTAATTCCTTGGGGCAATTATTTGGTGGATTTACCGCCAAATTTTCACCTAACTCGTAATGAGGCCCAAAAAGTGTCTTAACAGCCAAATTCAGAAGAAAACTATCAATTTGTGTATTATTCAGTCACCCACACATGGTAATCGATACTCGTTTCCCTTCGAGTTTACTTCTTGTCCCTCGTCGGGTACTAATAAAGCAATATGCCCAAAGCGGCGGGGGCATTACCGACTCAGGTAATTCCCCCGCCGCCATGGGCATATAGCTATTAGTACCCCGGCCCGCAAAAACTGCGTGGCAGGGGCACTAAAAGCTTTTTTTGTCCCGAAAGGCTGACGCGTTTCCGGAAAAAGAAAACGGCAAAGAAAATGGCCGCCGGGAAAGGGAAAACAGAGTCCGTTTTCCCTTTCCATGGCAGCCATCGAGAGTGGACGCACTGGAAACAGAAGCGTTTCCAGCACGTCCGGTCCCGAAAAAAAAGAAGGTAAATGCAGTTGGGAGGGCGGAAGGGAGGAGAAGGGAAAAAAAATGAAAAACAAAAAAATAAGTACCTGGGTCCCCGGCGGGGGACGATGTCAGCCTCCAACCGTGTGGAGACTCGGAGCGGGGATGGCCCGCTCCGAGTCTCCACACAGCAGGAGGCTGACATCGTCCCCCACCGGGGACCAAGGGATAGAAGGTAAGTGGGGTGCAGAGGGCAGGGAGGTGGGAACAGGGAGCAAAGGGGAGGGGAAAAAAAGCCTTACCTCAGTCCCTGGCGGGCGGGGGGGTGAAGGTAGCCTCTCAGCCGTGGGGAGGCTCGGAGCGGGGATGGCCCTGCTTCGAGCATCCTCATTGGTTGAGAGGCTGCCACGCCCCCACCTGGGATAAAGGCCGTGGAATCCCAACAGAGGGATTCCTGGCCTGATAATGACTCGGCGAGGGCCAATCAGAATGGCTCTTTCATTCTGATTGCGCCCTCGCCGGGTACTAATAATATTTATTACATCAGGTACCTAATAGCATGTTTTATGTGAGGTTACACAAATCTCAAGCAATCTACAATACATGATATGGTCATCTATGACGGCAAGCTCCAGAGATGTTTGCTTCTCTAACCAAGATAGCCCTGCCTCCCATTCTAAATTGGTCAATAATTAATTTAAACCTATTTTCAGATTTTATATGCCTGGTGGTGGGAAATCAAGTGAACCTATCAATAAGCATTTGATGGCAAACTGTAAAGCAACAGAGGGTTCCACTGTTTAAGTCCTACGGTTCAACGACTGCCCTGCCGATTGCAGGACTGGGTGCACCACCAAAACTACATAACCTGTTCAGCTGCGCACAGATGCCTGGGGGTTAGGTGCGCGATACAAATGCAAAAAATAAAATAAATACATTAATTACTGCATGGCACAAGATCACAGGGGTTGGCAGTGGCGTCCTAGCTATTTGCCAATCAGTCAAAGGACAATCAGCGGTCAAGGGCGAGTTCCCTCAAGTAAGCATTTCTAGTTGCCAGAGGCATTCCAAAATACTTGTTCTATGCTTACAACTTACCCAACTTAGTTTTGAACAGTGTTACTGAACACATATCCTTTCAAATGCAGAACTTTCAACCAGAGGCATTGCTAGGGTAAGGCTAAGGGGGCTATAGCCCCGGGTCTTTTGGTTGTAGCCCCGGATAGAAGCTCAGGTGCTACAACCAAAATGCTAGCTATCCCGGAGTCCTGCCAGTCCCGACATTAGCATAGCCCCTGATCTTTTCCAGAACTAGCAACACCCCTGCTTGCAACACAATTGACCCAAGGTCCCCCACCCTCCGGGTACTATTCAAACAGTCTGTCACAAACATAATGAATTGCCATTTGCGAGTCTGGGCCCCGTTTTCCTCATTGGAGCCCAAGGGAATGTTCTACCCCAGCCCGACCCTGCTTGGCCCTGTTGGGCTCCTGGTTAAATCGCCTCCACTCCCTGTTCTTCATTATGCCAGTGTTCTCCTTTTCTCTACCCTCTACCAAGTCCCCCCAATTACCTGGCGGTATCCCTGCCCCTCCCAGTCAGTGCTTGCATCCAGGGCACAAACCCTAAACACTGTGTCCGGCCTCTTTAGCATAGGCAATGGAAGGTGACTTCACATAAGTTTGCATACCTGAAAGTGAAATATGCAAAGTTCACTCAACTTGCCTTTCATTGAATGAGCATTTACATTCCTGAAAATTAATCATCAGCATAAAAATAAATAAATAACGGAGGTGATTTTCCTATCAGTTGCAGGCAAGGTAAGTGTTCTAACTTTAAAAACCCAATAATCTGTACCGAAATAGTCATATCTGTTTAAATGTGGGGTCGTCTTTAAACACAGTCCAGGGTTCTAAAGCCCTTATTATTATTATTATCATCATCATCATTATTGTTATTGTTATTATTATTATTGTAGCAGCAGCACACTTACATGAGAGGTGAAGCCTGATTGTACCAGAACATCAAAAAGCAAGATCTCATGAACAGCAACCTTCCTCAAATTGGCCATCCTTGGAATATCGTGACCCCAAGGGCTCCAGGTGAAAATCATTTTGGAAATTCACAAACTGAAGCACAATGGTCTTTGCAGCGATGTTGAAGAGACGCAGACAGAGGATCTCTGAGAAAGCACGGGCAGGCTGTGAGAGAACATGCGGAAGGAAGCCATCCTCCTAATCCTCTTGACTCATGCGCGCTGCTCTTTGTGACAGTAACGAGTGGCCGACAAATGATGACTGATGAGGGGATGTTATTGCGGATGATTCACGATCGGAGGCCAAGATCACATCTGCTAAATTATGCAGTGATTTCATTGCTGAGCCATTCACCAAATCTTGATTGATTTAATTACAGGATAGGAATAACTGGATTCGTTACTGCCTAAGATGAATTTGCCATAGTGTTGACATGCACACTGACTAGAAGAGCCCCTACCATCACTAACTTCTGTTTGTAGTCGTTTCATGCAACATAATCATTTACTCTAGAGTTCTTTGCATAATTGTTGGGACATATCCCAAGAAAAACCCGACTTATGATAGCTAAAAGAACCATTGAAAACAACGTGATATCTGAGTAGAAACAGTTCAGGCAGCACGAAGAAAGATTTTAAGGTTTATAATGTGATGCTTTCCTGTGTGTCACTGCTTCCTAGTAAGAACATGTTTTGATTGCCTACTTTTGATGCAGATTCTTAATCACCTGATAACATTCTCTTAGAGTAAGCTCATATTTAATAAAAATGCTATTCTACTTGTCCTTATAAAATCACAACTTAATGCCCTCTTCAATTTACGTATACCCGAGCTTGACCCCCAACCTGGAAGAGTTTGTTTAGTGCACCCAATCAGAACCAACATATGCAAAGACACAGACCACAAAGGAAGGTAGAAAAGAGGCAATCACTGTGACAAGGAACAGTCTGACTCAGTGTGATGAAAAACACTGGTAAATAATTGAGGTATTTACACCATGGGCCTCATTATGAGTCCGGCGGTAACCATGCCTGAAATTCCGGCAGGTTACCACCGGACTCTTATTACCATTCCGCCTCCGTGATTCCCGGAATTACCGGGGCATTACGACCCCGGTGACCCGGGAATTCGGAGGCGGAATTCAGTAAGTCCTATAGGACTCAATGGGAATGGGGAAGTGGAAACACTGGCACCATCTCGTGATGGTGCCAGTTTTTCCACGTCCTGGTGTTAAACCCGCCAGGTCAGACCTGGCGGAAATTACACCTCCGTCTGCAGGACTCGAGATCACCCGGTATGGAAACTACAGTGGCGGTGGGTTTACCGCCACCGTTATTTCCATACCGGGTGACTCGTAATGAGGCCTCATGTCTCTCTTCTCTGCGCAGTTCTTACTCTGTGGGAACACATCAAAGGAGCCATTTATTGGGAAAACGTGCTATAAATTAGGCAGGGAGAAGTCTATTATGAGAAATCATTTGCAAAACCAAAGGCCCCGAATCTTTGATGTAGGAAGCTAAATTAAACAAAAGGACTTTAATGAGCTCAATGATAATGGGCAATACTGAATCACTACTAAGCTCACCCACGGAACATATATGATGTCCAATGTCACCCAATGGCACAGGGGAAAGTGCCATAGCATGTCATGATGCAAAGGATTTCCCACGCAGTCATGCGACCTCTCTCGGAAGAGAACCCAAAGCTCCTTAGAGAACTGGGAAAGAATCACCTTCGACTGTTTGATTGAATCATACCACAAACGAATCTGCACCCCTAAAGTTCTGGACTATAGAGGGAGCATCCACGGCGTGGTTGGATCATTATCCTAAACCAAGCTCTATGGCAGGAAGCTTATGGCTTGTTATCCACTCTAAAATCAGTCAGATAATGCTAGTGACAATGTTGCCACGCTTAGACAACTCTGGTTGTGAACTGTGATCTGCTGCTAGAAACAGCAGCTAAGGGTTACAGGAGTTCATAATCTTCTTCACCTCTCTGCTTTCTTCGAAAGGATCAACCATCTGGTGGCAACTAGGTGTCTAGTAGAAAGGACGGGGTCCTTTGGATGGCCCCTCAATGGAGAATTTCAATTTTCATTGTGTAAAACAAGAAAAAACACAATACAATACAAATGTTGTATTGGTGGCAATGTGGTGGTCTAAATTAGAACTGCACTAAACGTCAGAAGAATTGAGAAATGTACAGCTCTCAAAGAACGCTCGTTTAGAGGATCCAAGTTTCCACTGGTCGGTCCAACCATTATTGTTTGTTTGTTTATTAATTTGTAGGGCGCACCAAACCCTTAGTTAACTGGGCGCAACAAGGTAAACGGATACTTGAAGCTTAGTTACACATTGATTACACAGTAATACATACATACAAAGCACATTGAGGAGAATATAGTGAGGTTCAAACATAAATGCGTACATGGAGAAGGATACAGTGCGGCCCGGGGCCAGGTACAAAGTGCAGGAGAAAGTTCCAGTAGCTAGTGCAATGGTGTATAAAAATTAATTATGAGGGTCGTTGGAGCGTAGCCAGTTGAAGGTGTTGCATCTAAAACTGTAGTAGTACTGATTCATTCTTAGATCAAGTGGGAGAGCATTCCAGGATTGGGCAGCTTTTACAGGGAATATGTTCCTGCCTGTTTTTTTTGTCTGAATCTAGGTATTTATAGGCAATGGGAGTTAGCGGCTCTAGAAGGGCGAGTTGAGGTTCTTCTAACTATTCTCTCAGTAAGATAAGGGGGAGCTGCGTTGTTGAGGCACTTGAATGTGAGCGAGACTCTTTTGAATAGGATCCTGTCACTTATTTTTAGCCAGTGGTGTTCTCTTCTCATATTGGATGCATGTTCTCTATTAGGTAAGTTCAGGGCAGTTATCAGGGCATTATTTTGCAGAATTTGAATTTTGTTGGCTTCCAAATATAGGGTGTTGCAATAATCCAATTTTGAAATTATTAGGCATTGGCTAGGATAATGGAGCTAGCTTGTGTTAGAAAAGGTCTACAAGCTCTAATAAGTTTTCAGGTGTAGGCAGTGGATGATGCCAAAGAATTAACCTGTTTCCTTAGGGTTAGGGTGGAGTCAAGGTAGAAACCTAGCGTTTTCACTTTTTAGGTACAGTAATTATTTGCCGTCAATATTGAAGGCAGTTTAGTTAGAGTTGAGTTTAGATTGGCAGCAGAACCAAGAATCAAGATCTCTGTTTTATCGTCATTCAGGCAGAGGCCATGGGTTGCCATCCATGCCTGAATGAGGAGGTATATTTCATTTACCAAAGCCGTATCTGAGTAGAAGTTGCCCGAAAGAGGAATGAGGATCTGGGTGTCATCTGTATAATTTGAATAGGTGGCACCCAGTCTGTCCAATTTGTCAAATAGGGGCTTGGTAAATATGTTATATATAGTTGGCGAGATGCAGGAACCTTGTGGAACACTGCATGTTGTCTGGATTGGGTCCGCCAATGCCTATGAGGAGAAAACTCTCATGGTTCTGTTATCTAAAAATGACTGGACCCACGCTATAGCTTCACTTGAGAAGTGGGCGTCCGATGCTAAGTGTTTGCACAAAACTGCATGGTCCACCAAATCAAAGGCCGCCGACAGGCCAAGGAAGAGCAGCATGGCAGTATTTCCCTTGTTGTTGAGCTCGTCGATTTGTGCCTTGATATCGATTAAGGCCGTCTCAGTACCATGTTGAGGTCTAAATCCGGATTGGCGGGAACCTACGAGCTGGTTATCTTCAAGATAGTTCTGTATTTGTAGATAGGCTGCTCTGTCTATTATCTTAAGAAGGAAGGGCACCATGGTGATGGGTCTGTAGTTAGTAGGGATGGAGGGGTCTAGAGTCTGTTTCTTGAGGAGAGGTAAAACCCAGGACTTAAATTACTTGGGACAGTATTAGTTGCGAAGGAGGCATTGATTAGCTAAGAGATGAAGGGAGCTAAGTCTCTCGCTGCATCTTTGATTAGTTGAGCAGGGCAGTTGTCGCCCTTGCAGTTAGATGGCTTCAGAGATGCAATAATTTTCTCAGTTTGCTGGATGGATACTTTGGTGAATTTGAATAGTGCTGGACCGGGCATATCTTTAGTAGGGCAAGTGAGTTGCGTCTCCGTAGAGGGCAAAGAAGCTTTTTTTTGGCAATTTTGATTTGAAGTGTTGTTATTTTGTTGGCTAAGGCATTCTGGATACTGGTGCACCAGTGTTTGTCTTTGGGAACATTGTCAGGCAGAGGTATGGGAGATTTAAGTTCCTTTGTGTTGGAGCTAGCGTTGGAGATTCTTTCGTTGAAGAGGTCTTTCTTGGTGCAGGTTATTTCTTTTTTGTAGTTTTTTTGCAAAGAGGTTTAATTGCAATTTGTTTTCCTCAGAAAGTTGGTGTCGCCACAGGGTTTCTAATTTTCTTTTTTGCAATCTTAAAGCTTTAAGGTGAGGGGTAAACCAAGCATTAAGATGTGCCTGCTGTTTACTCTGGTGTAGTTTGAGGGGAGAAATAGTATCAAGGGCCTCGGTCATTGTGTTATTGTAGAGCTCCACAAGGAGGTCGGGACCCAAATTGCTTGGGAAAGTCTTAATGGAAGGGAGGAGGAGTGGTAGGAGTTTGTCTGGTGTGATTTTTTTTTTTAGATCTAGTAGGGATCGGCGGTGCCATAGCTTTAGCTTTGGCTACTTGTTTATTTATTGATGGAAAAGTCAATTAGGTGGTGGTCTGTCCATAGTTGAGAGGTGGTTTTAGTAATAGTAGTGGTGCAGTTTAGGGCAGCAACCCAGTCTAGGGTCCTTCCTTTGTCATGAGTTGGGGTGTGGACTATTTGGGTTAGACCATGTTCAGCAAGCATAGTTGCTATAGTTTGGGAATGTTTGTCTTCTGGATCGTTGAATCCTAGGTTGATGTCGCCCAGTATTAGTAGTTGTGAAGTGTCTTTGGTATTATTGGCTAGGAGACTGGATAAATCCTCCTCAAAGGTGCTGATAGGCCCTGGTGGCCTGCATATTAGGTAAATTGTTAAAGTACGGCAGTTGGAAATGGGCACTTTGACAGTGAGCAATTCACATGATTTAAGTGGGGGTAAGGTTAGTAGTCTAATGGCAAGGTTGGCTTTTGCTACAATGGCTAAGCCACCTCCTCTGACATTAGGTCTATCCATTCTGATCAAGTGATAGTTATCTGGTATGGCTAATGTAAGGGCAGGGCCTGCTGCCTCGTGCAGACAGGATTCCGCGACGGCTAAGAAGTCAAGGTCATCAGAAGATAGGATGTCTGCTATTTCTGTAGAATGAGCCACAATGGATCTGGCATTAATTAAGGCTCCAAATATCATAGTCATATCTGGTAGCTGCGGTTGCCAGGGTTCCGTGGCAGTTCTTTTAGGTTGGTGAGTCTTGTCATTAGGTGTGGTTGGGCCAGAGGGTTGCAGTTGCATAAGGCGTAGGGAGGTTATGTTGTAGCTGGATCGGGAGTTTAGGTCCTTGTTACTGTTAGATCTGGGCTCATAGAGGCACGTTTGTCTAGCTCGGAGTCTGATATTTCTATCAGGTGTAGGACAGGGTAAATGCTTAATTTGGGGCATGGTTAAGTAGATTAGTGGTAGGGTGATCACCAGGAGGATCAGCTGAATCTTTCTGATGAACATAGTGCAAATCAAGTAAGCTAGTCTGACATAGACTGGGCAGATGCAAGTCACAGTAAGGTAGTCAGACGTAGGGTAGGTAGTGTAAGGATATTTGGCGTGTTACAGCACAGAGTAAAGCACTACTGCACAGGATCAATGTGTAGCATGTTTTTTTTATGCAGCGTCACTGCATGGGTGGTGCATTGTTATGATGCAGTTGTTTCAATCTATGGCCCTCATTACGACCCAGGCGGTAAGCGGAAAACGATGCCGGTAAATGAATACCGGCATCGTTTACCGCTAGGTCCGATTATGACCCGCGATAGTGCAATTAGCGACATCGTAGTTAACGGTGCCGCTAACAGCACCAAGGTCGCGCCCGCGCGACCCACCATGCCGTAAATACCGGCATTGCGCAAAGCTACGCAGATCACAAACCAAGCGGACATGCCCCTAACGCCATCGCCAAGGCAGTAAAGTACCTTACCGGCATGGCGCTAATTCCGCCATCGCGAACCAACCGTAAATGGCCATGTGCAGTGTTCCCAGCTGCCACAGGTGCACAGAATCAGCACAGGTGGAGGCAATACAGACTCTCCCAGTGCAAAAAGAGCACACCCCACCCCTACCAGCCCCAGTCACACTCCACAATGATACCAATAGGACTAGCAATGTTGGGGCTGGAGGACCTGATAGCAATGCGAGTGCTACAAGTGCAACAACAACAACAACAACCTGCACAGAGGAGACGCAGGAGGAGAAGGAGGGCAAGGCAGGGCCAGCAAGCCCCACCAGCACAGCCAGTGGCACCACACAGGCAGCCCCCAATCCCACGCATCAGAGCCAGTCCATTCAACCTCACCGCAGAGCAGATCCACACCCTGTACCGACTGGACCGGGACACCATCACCAACATTGTGCACATGATACACAACGACATTGTCAGCATGATAGAAACACCCACCGCCATCCCGCCCCTACTGAAGGTCGTGTCCGTGCTCCACTTCCTGGCCACAGGCACCTACCAGCACACAGTGGGCCACTTGCATGGCATATCCCAACCATTATTCTCACGTACACTGATCCAAGTGCTCGATGCCCTCCTCAAGCACACAGACGACCACATCTCATTGCCACGGTCTGCCCAGGAGATTGCCAACACCAAAGTGGGTTTCCATGCACTAGCTGGCATACCTGGTTGCATTGGTGCCATCGACTGCACCCATGTTGAATTGGTGGTCCCACATGCCATGGAGGTACCATACCGCAACCGTAAACTATTTCACTCAATCAACGTGCAAATGGTCTGCGACTCCAACAGGATCTTCACACATTGTTGTGCCCGATTCCCCGGATCAACGCATGATTCAATGGTCCTTCGGAACTCCACAATACCACGCTACTTGGAGCGACATGCAGGCCCAAGATCCTGCCTACTCGGTGAGTGTAATGTCATGAGCATGGAAATGCGAAGTGTGTAGGTGATCGACGTACCAATGCATATTGCACCTGGCAAAAAGGGGGGGTGAATGATGCATACGTCACATGGCTGCGACTAGCAGTAGCCAAATCATACCCTGAGGCAGCACTCACGTCATCTGACAACAGTATACATGATGCCTGATCTAATCAGCCCTAACATGTGAATGAAAGTGTACCCCAACCATGACACAACCATCTGCAAGTGCATTGTACGAAATGTGACCACATTGACTCCAAAGGAACGCACCTACATGCACGTCACCAAACACCATCAACTGAAAGGCCTGTCCCCCATAACTGCCCACAAAGGAGGCACATGTCAGACAGGAACATCAATGCACCACTACACAGACAGCAAGACCTACAAACTCCCCCCATTGACACCAGTATTGTTCCCTGGGGTCATAATGAGCCAGACAGCAATGTTGCAATCATGTGAGCATTGACCTCACAGGACACGTGCCAGGTCACATAAAGTAATGGCCTGAACGGACACAGTGGATGGGCACTCACAAGGCAATTGTCCCCCCTGCATTGTGTCCTGGCATGCAAAACAGTACATGAGAGCCATGAACATATACCGGTTGCATAGTGTGAATCCATTAGCACAACTAAATCTGGTGCAAAGTAACAGTTGAATGCAAGGCATGGTGGCGCGTCATGTTCAGAAAGCAATCTCATTCCTGACACATACATTGTTGCCCATTTACAGGTGATGCAGGCTATCCCCTGAAGAGGTGGCTCCTTACACCAGTCCGGAACCCACAGAACCAGCATGAGGAGGACTACAACCGTGCCCATGCACGTACCCGTGTGGTGATAGAGCAGGCCTTTGGCCTACTGAAGGCACGTTTCCGCTGCCTCAGCAGGTCTGGCGGGGCACTCCTGTACCGCCATGAGAAGGTTGCGAAGATCGTCATGGCATGTGTCATGCTACACAATATGTGCGTCAGACGTAACGTGCCTCTGCCCCCTGACGCAGTACTGCAACCACCTGATGATGAGGATGATGAGGGTGGGGATGGGGCAGCACCTCAAGGAGGCAGCGATGCACAGGAGGGCCGTGAAATGCGTCAGAATCTCATTGACCAATGCTTCTAGCACACACTGCGTGTGCGTGTAAAATGTGGACGGCACTTGGGGCACTGTGTGTGTCTGGTATATGCACACTGTAGACTGTACAACAATAAAGCACACATACACAATGAGCAATGTCCACACATTTGGTATGTGATAAACGTAAAAGTGTATTGTGCTCCTGAAAAGATATGACACACCCAATCCCCCCTCCCCCCTGAACACCCCAACACACCCAATCCCCCTCCCCCTGAACACCCCAACACACCCTATCCCCCCTCCCCCTGAACACCCCAACACACCCAATCCCCCCTCCCCCCTGAACACCCCAACACACCCAATCCCCCCTCCACCTCCCCCCAGAAATCCCTGCAAAGGAGGGCCAGTGCCTGTGGTGAAGTGGGTAATGTTTTAGTGGTCCACTGTGCGGGCACTATTGCCAGCCCCCTGTCCCGGAACCTGGGGCCCCCCCTGCCTGTACTCCTCCGGGTCCTGGATGACCTGCGGACGGGGCTGGATGGGGCTGAACTTGCAGCTGAGGAGGTACCGGGCTGCTCAGTACGCCGTGTGTCCATGATTGTCCGTATCAGTTCACTAATCATATTCCGCACTGCGGCCAGTTCCGTGCATATGTTCGTGCCTGCTGATTGGATGGCTGCCTTGATGCTGTCAGCACACCTCTCCATGCCTGAACTGGCACCTCCCCAATCAGCAACATGCTGCGTTAGGATTGACGCCAGTTGTTCTTGCCTCGCTGATATTTGGTCCAGCACCTGGCTGTAATCAGGCACAATGGGGGTTGCAATTGCAGGCCCAATAGGACTACTCCCCTCCTCCCCTACTCCCACTGGGCTTGGAGTGGCTGGCCATGAACCTCCAGGGGATTGCCCCTGTGTGTCCTGTCCATGCAGGCTACATGGGGACAGGTGTGGGTAGGTAAGTTGGGTGTGGGGGGGACCTTCCATGTCATCATCCCCATTCGCCACATCGCTGTCGGAACAGGCTGCGATGGCTGCAGTCTCCCCGACTGTACTGCTCCCCGCAGACACGATCCCCTCAGTGGGCAGCAGTGGTTGTGGGTCTGCCGTGGGTGCCATCATGTCCCTTTCCTCGGGGGGAATTGCTGCTGTGGGTTGGCCATGGGTCCAGCAGAGGTGGATGGTTGGTGGCCTCTTCCCTCTGTCCTGGTCTTCTTGGCTGGGGTGGTGCCACTCTCGTCCCTGCCGGTGTCCGAGTGTGAGCCTGTGGTGGAGCAGAGGAGGGAAAGTGTTATTGGTGGTTCAGCGGACATTGAGCAGGCATTGTGATGAGTGCCATGGTTTAGATGGATAGATGGTGGACTTTGTAGGCCGTGACATACAGGTTGTCTCCCTTTTGGGTGGGTTGAGCATGCAGGAATGTGTGTGCCTGCTGTAGAGTGTACATGCTGCCTGTGTGCAGGGTGTGGGTCTTCTGCTGATGTGTTGCGTTTGCCATATGGGGCGACATTGTGATTCCCATGTAAGTGTGATTCAGGGTGTTTTGCAAGGCTGATTTGGAGGCACCTACCTGTGTCTCCTGATGTCGGGGCTCCTCTCTCCATTCCGCCGACGCCCTCGATGCACTCTATGCCGATCAATGTGGCACATGTCTCCTCCCATGGCTGCATCTTCAGTGGGGAGTCTGCTCCACCGCCAGTTGCCAGTCCCAGGTTGCGGTTTGCTGACAGTATGTCCCTTACTCGGAGCCAGAGGTCATCCCACCTTTTGCGGCACTGTCTGGCGGTGCGTGGGGTGGTACCTACGGCACTGACGCGTTGTGCCACGAGTTCCCATACTGCTTTTTTCCGGGCTATGGCTGGTCTCGTCATCTCTGATGAGAAGACGACGTCTGCCTTCTCCTGCAGCGTTTCTGCCAGCATAGTCAGTTCTTCGCGACTGAAGCGGTCCTGCCGCTGCCTGTCGCAGGCTTTTTTAACAACTTTTGGCATGGTTAGGTGAGGAAATGGGTGGGTAATGGGATTCACAGGGTTTCAGGGTCGGATGTAGTGTGGTTGGGTGGGATGGCAATGGATTGTGTTTTTAAATATGGCCGCTGTGCTCTTTCCCGTTCCGCCGCGATGACGCTATTTCCGGTTCCGCTTATTTGTGGTGACCGCTAATTATGGGGCCCGCTGATTACGGTCGCCGCTATGATGGGTGGCGGTAGGTCACCCAGCGCGGCATTCGATGCCGGTAAGGGCTGTTTACGCCATGGCGTAGTTTACATTACCGCCATGGCGTAATGCTCGTGCGCGATGGGTCGGAATATGGCGCTCTTTACGCCATCGGTCCATGGCGTAAACGATGATTATGCCATGGCGGTAATGTAGCTTACTTACCGCCAGGGTCGTAATGAGGGCCTATGTGTTGCCAGTGTAACATGGACATATAAGTAAGGGCAGGTTATTCAGTCAAAAACGATTTTTACATATAAAATGCAAATACATTTTTCACAGTTAAAAGCACACATCTGTACCTTCAAAATGCACACTATTTCTCACCTGAAATGCCTATGTTGCAAGAGACACATTTGGTAATTAACAAACTAATATCACTAACAAGACTAATAATTATAACTCATTAATAAAAGAATGTGTCGTCACTGCAAAAAGAGGCAGACTTTGAAAATCAGTTTTAAACACATATTCAAGTTTTTTTTTTATTTGCCTTCCTGTGCTCTGTCCACAGTAACTGCAGGAAGCAAATACTTCGAATAAGCAGGAACTCAGCTTGTTACAGTTGCAACTGTACAAGAAGAACCATTGTTAAAAGTAGGAGGATAGAACATGATTGATTCTGATTGGAGCATGTCACATCAAGCATCATGTTGGAGGCTGTGACTAGTGCTTTGCTGCAGAATCTGGGGGAAGAAAGGGAGAGACATCTTGACACAGCTCGAAGAAGGACGGGGTTGACAGCTGGGGAGGCCTGGTTCCTAAAGCAGATTCAAATTGGTTGCAGAGACTGGCTTTCCAGTCAACAAGTCCCAGTTCGAGTGACGGCAGATGCTTGTCCTTTCTGGGTGAACACCTCCAGAAGGCGAACAGCCAAAGAAGCTACATGCTGAATAAGCCTGGTAATTATCTCGCTGAGGTGTGGGGACTAAGTGTGTACGAGAATATTCAGTCAGTGTAGGAAAGGAGATTCCTGTGCTTTACTCACGTGTTTAATGTTGCAAATTGAGTTCTTGTTTCCGCCACTCTCTTTTCAGTGTATCAGAGATAATGCTGTTACTGTGCTATTTCATTTATTTCTGTAAAGAGTGAGATCGTGTTTAAATGCAACTTTTATAATACACAAAAATATCAGAAAGCAGATGGGTGGTGTGTTTTATATTTACCAATACAGTGCTGATGATGTGGGGAGATGTTTAGACAGTGCAATTGTCATTTTCAAGGTAGCTAAACATAAGATTTGGCTGCAGCCGTGTGCACAATGTAATTCAGTATGAGCAATTATAACTAACTGTGTGTGTTGTAGTCTGCCGGAGGTCTATGAGTCGGCAAAAAGGGAGGCCTGGGACATAGTTCACTACCGTATATAAGATAGTGAAAATACCACATGATAGCTCGCTGCCGTAGATAAGACAGAGAGAAATTGCCCATGGTGGCACACTAAAAAGGAAATGTGGTGTTCCTGAAATGCAAGCCTGAGGTCTCTCTAGTGGCTACACGAAAAATCTAAACAAAAATAAGGGGCTCTGGATATTGGGGCCACAAATAAAACAAGGGAATTATGCTCACCAAAATACCACCAATCACGCATACCAACCACGCATACCAACCACGCATGTCTGTGTGCTGAAATAATGCATGTCCACTGTATTATTGTTGTACATGGCCCAATCTGAATACAAGGAGTGATTGTTGCTAAATTATTTTTCGGCGGTAAGAAAATACCGTCAGGCCCCAAATCTCCACAAAAATACCTAACATATTTATGGTGCGTTGGCCGGGAAAGTGATCATAGAGTACCTACTGGGCGTGGCAAGCGTGTCTCACACTGCCATTTGCACATTAAAGGGAACCCATTTTATAATAGTAGTGTGCCACTAAAAAATAATTTCAGAATGTCACAAAGGGAAACCACATTTTCAGACCTAGTGCAATATTTAGAAGCAAAGTTGTTTGCACATGGGACGTGGTCGTCGAACAGTACCTTAGAATGGCGTGACCGCATTCAGGGTGAGGTGCAGAAAGAAAAACTATACAATATTTTTGCAGAAGGCAACATAATTCAGGTCTGCCTTACAAGATTATTGAATGCAGCCGATAAAAGCGCAGAGAAAGACTGTTTAATACGGCTACGCGGAAAAATATGGTTTATTTTGAATAGGTGTCTGCGAATGCAGGAAAATGATACCCAGCTAATTAACAGGTTAATCTCAATACTAGGCAGATAAACAGGTCTGCTTTCGGGGACTGTGCAAGTATACTGTTCCGAAACTCTGCTTGTCTTGCCCTTTCCCTCCTCCTCCTCCTCCTCACCTGAATTTATGGAGCTGTCCTTTCTTCGCCTTTCTTTCTTTGGCTTTGGATGTCTCCAGTCGAAGAGGAATGGTCTTCCTCGGTCGGAAGCCACCCTGATGCCCTTTTGTAGTTGGCATGCAGGAGGGGCTTCCTTCCGAAGAAGTCCGTTTCTCAAGAGGAAAAAAGCCCAGTGCAGAAAAAAACCTCTAAAACATGTAACAGAAAATGCAAATACTTCTAAAAAAGAGGTACTGTTTAACCTAGAACTAAATCAAACATTGAAGATTTGTGCAAATAAAAAAGAAACACCTGGAATTCGAAAAGAACAACGAGACAGATTTAAGAAAAATGACTCATGCATGAGGAATACCAGTGAACAGGGAGTAAGTGGGGATGCTATAGCTCCTTCCCTGGGCAAGCGAAACAATGACCAAACACAGGTAGAAAAAGGAAATGCTCAAAAGGAGGGTACGGATCAATCACCTGAAGAATTCTTTGAGCCACATATTTTTCAAGAGGCTGAAAGAGCTGGTATCACACTAAATGATCACAAATGCACAGAATTAAACAATGACGAATTGCTGAATGATGTTGTTACACATGTTCAGTTGGAAGGTTGTGATGTTATCCAGATGGATGGGCGAACAGTGGCCACACTCCAAAAAACCTCTGATCATGGAGAAATGAATAAAGTCTCTCGCGCAGAAATTGGTAAAAAGGAGGGAAAAATGTCTTTCCATTTACCAATGTGCTTAGCCAAAAGTGAAAAAGGCCTGAGAAAGGTGAGCCCTGAAATCAGTAAGAATTCACACTTCTTATGTGTATTAGAGGAAGTTGAGGACAGATATTATGCACCCATCACTGTAGAAGAAAAATGCCACACATTTGCTATGATTGACACTGGCGCACAGGCCACAATTATGTCCAAGGAGCTGGTAAAGAGTATCAATGAAGGGAGACCCCCACAGAGTCAGATCACAGTGAAGGAAAATCAAGGTCCAGTGCATAACTTTAATGGGGAGGAGGTGCCCATCATAGGTGTAACTGAGGTTGACATAAAAATAGGAAAGCACAGAAAGAAACAAGAGGTATTGATCACATCTATTTGTGAAATTCCATTTTTGATGGGGACAGATTGCCTGAAAAGATTGTCTCCTCTCATAGATGGGGTGAATGGAGTGCTGTGGTCCTTAACCAAAAAACCATTGAGGTCTAAGAAACTAAAATCACAAAACAGCAACATAAATGAATGTCACACCGTTGCCAAAACAAATGATGCTGTGGAGGTATATCTCCAGAATAGTTGCATACCTAGTGTCACTGTTATATTAATGTGTCAAGACAAAATGCAGAGCGGCAATGAAGGACTACCTGTACAAATCTCCTTGGACCCAAGGAAAAATTGGCAGACTGCCATAGATGAGCACACATTACGTTTTTATTTAAAATAGAAAACAATCAAACAGAATATTGCTTCTAAAACAGATTCAGAAAAACACATTACCACTCTTGCTGAAATACACATGGAAGATGAGCAACCATGGGTTCATGTTGGTATAAATGACTGTTTTAAAACAATAAAAGCCACTTTAGCGCTTGGAGAGGAGCTTCATTAATGAGAAATTGTTGCAAAAAATAATGGAGAGGGAGGAAATCCCGAAATTTAGGATTAAAAACCAATATGTTTCTGGGTTGGATAGTCCAGACTTTGAAAACCGAATTGCAGGCAGATGCATGCTTAAAATTAGCATTGGGCAGAAAACAATGTACCATAATGTATGGGTAGTGAGTGGAGCACAAAATTAATTTTACATGGGCAATGACATCATGCACAGAATGTGTATGGTGTTAGATTTCCTTAATCAAAAAATATGGTCACGCCTAGGTGGCCCGGCACCTGAATTTAAAGACAAAAGAAGGGCTTATCATTGTGCACAACTGGTTCCTTATGCAATCGAATTACAAATGAGGAAAGGTACTATTATTCCTGCATTTACAAAATAGTTTGCAATAACACTGAAATGCAAAAATGGACAGCAGATGAAAGACTCTGATGCATTTGTATGTCTGAATGAATCCATAAAACAGCAAGGCCTGGATTATGAATACATTCCATTGGTAGATATTGGTGAAGGATCTGTAAAAATTATGGTAAATAATAAAGGTTGTCAGGATATTCATTTAGAGGAAAACTCCCCATTAGGAATGGCCATACAAAAATCACATTATACGGCAGATTTAAATAACATGGTGATTGGAAATATCCCTGAAAAGTATGTAGATGCCAAGGGTGAGTTGCCAGAACACCTGGACTCTCAGCCCAAAGGAATATTTAAAATTTATTCTGTGTATCCTTATGATTCAAATGAGACAGTGTGCTGCCATCAAGAGGATTGCATAATATTTAATTTAAATAAAAATGAAACAGAAAATCAGCCCATTGAAGTGGAAGCTGATATGCCAAAATATTTTAAAGTGGCAGCTTTACAAAAAGACACAGCCACACAGTTAGAGGAAAGCACCGAGATTCCCTTACCAGAAGATTTTCCAGAATTTTCCAAAATGGTAGAAGAGCAGATCTCCTTAGCAGATGCGTGTGACAGCAATGAGGATAGAAACAATCTGAGGGAGATATTTATGGAGTTTAAGGATGTATTTGCAAAAGATGCTTATGATTGTGGTTTAACTGATTTACATGTGGCCACACTACCAGAAGGGTGTAGCAGAAGTCCAGTGTTTGTATGCCAGTATAGTCTACCGCTGGCATGTTTAGAATCATTGGCAGAGATTATTAAAAATTTGGAATCGCGGGGAATCATCAGGCCCATTCATAGCACATCCAATACACCTATTTTAGGTGTGTTAAAGCCAAATGGTCAATGGCGGCTATGTGCAGACTTGAGAGAGTTAAATAAAAGAGTACCAGTATCCAGATGGCCATTGCCATTCATTGATCAGGGCTTAGCTCAGGTACATGGTTCAAAAGTGTTTACCACATTAGATCTCACCTCTGGATATTGGTGCGTGGCATTGGCAGAGGAGATACAGAATTTATTTTCCTTTACATTTGACAGGACTCAATTCGCCTGGCTTAGAACGCCATTCGGGTACATCAATAGTGGGAGTGAATTTTGGCATATTTTTGAGAAAGGCCATGCCTGATGCAGCGGAAAGAGGAACCATAGTTTACGTGGATGATGTCCTGATAAAAAATGAAAGCCTGAAAAGCCATTTTGATGAAATAAGACATGTGCTTGGCCAATTGCAGAAAGCAGGCGCCAAAGTGTCTTTACAAAAAGCACAATGGTGTAAGAAAAAAGTGAACTTTCTAGGCCATGAAGTGACTGAACATGGGCTAAATCCACAAAAGAAAAAAATAGAGGCCATACAAAAACTAAATGACCCTAAAAATGGGAAAGAGGTAAAAAGTTTATTAGGGATGACAGGCTATAACAGAAAATTCATTGAAAATTATGCTGAAATCACTCAACCATTGACTAAAATGCTTAAACTGAATACTCCCTGGAAATGGGAAAAAGAGCAGTCTGAGGCAGTGGCTAAACTGAAGGAATGTCTGGTAAAGGCACCATGTTTAGCATATCCCATAAAAGGTAGGGATTTCTTTATAGAAATAGGTTTTTCTGAACATTGTATGTCAGCAGTGTTATCGCAAAAACATGATTTGAATCACAAAACAATTGCCTATGCAAGTAAGGCATTTTCCCAAGTTGAAATGAAATTTAATGAATGTGAAAAGGCCCTATTAACCACTGTGTGGGCGCTACAACATTTCCGCCCCATTGTTCAGGGAGAAAAGGTGATTATTGAAACAAATCATCAACCTTTACAATTTTTAGAGAGTAAAAGAATTAGATCAGGTAATCTAGCGCAGTCCAGAATCACTTCATGGACGCTGGCATTACAAGGTTTTCCTGTAGAAGTGAGATATGGACAAAATAAAGAGAGCCCAATTGCTCAAGGGTTAGCTGACTTACATGACTTCGCAGCTGAACAAATATCAAATGAAATGGAAGTCGAACCTTATTGGCAGGAATTTGAACAATCACCACACAAAGCTTTTGATGAAAAAACATGCAAGGATTTGCCAACTGTATATGTGGATGGTTGTGCTTTTCACACATTGAAAATGACAGTAATAAACAATTAGTGTCAGGAATAGGAAATGTATGGTTGAAATGTGAAGGAGTCCCCAGTATAGGGATGAGGATTGGAGCTAGGAGCAGTCAAGTGGCGGAATTGGCAGCCATTTATAAAGCAATTACTACTGCAGTTGATAGAAAGTTCAGTGAAATTGTCCTGGTGACTGATTCTGACTATGCACGGAATAGTTTTGTGGAATATTTACCTGGCTGGAAAGCAAGAGGAATGATTACATACAACAGAAAGCCACTTAAACATGGAAAAATGATACAAGCCATAGACAAATTGGTATCAGAGAATGATCTAACAATATACTGGAGAAAAACTTGTGGGCATTTAAAAACACCAGGAGAGGATAATGAGGGAAATGATAAGGCAGACCACCTGGCTAAAATTGGGGCTGTGATGGGAGAATTGCTACCTATTGATGATTTACTGGGTGAAATACAGATTGATGCAGTAACATGTTCTAAAGCACCAAAGGAGGTAGATCAACCAGTGGTGCAATGGGGCCATGACACGCCAGACCAAGATTTGATTGAGGCACAAAAGAATGATTGAATTTTGGGAATCTATTATAATCATTTGATAGATCCTGAACAAAACCCTTTAACAGAAAATGATTGTATGGGAAAAGAAGAGTTGAGGGTACTATTAAAGAATAAAAAACAAATTAGATTACAAGATGGACTCATGATTAGAGAGTCCATAACAGGACAGATACAGTGGGTGGTACCCCTTTCATTCAGAGGGCTAATGCTACAACATGCATATGATGCAATAACTGCAGGCCACAGAGGTTCACAAAAAACATTGGAAATACTGAAAGATTATGCTTACTGGCCACATATGTCCCAAGATGTGGAATTATATACTAGAGGATGTCTAGTATGCACCCAATTTAAACCTGCTTCACCAATGCATAGAGCACCATTGATGAAAAGAGGCCTAACTCTCCCATGGTCAGATTTGCAAATAGACTATGTAGGCCCTTTAAAAAGGTCGAGCAGAGGACACCGTTACATTTTAAGTGTGATATGTTTGATGTCGAAGTGGATTGAATGTATTCCTGCACCAGATTGTAGTGCGCAAACAGCAGCCACATTGCTGGTGAACCATGTGTTCTCAGGGTTTGGGTTGCCACAAAGAATTGAGTCAGACAGAGGAAGTCATTTCACAAGTACCCTAATGAGTAAGGTATGGCAAATACTGGGTGTGAAAAGGAAACTACATATCGCATATCGGGCAGCCTCTTCAGGTGGAGTTGAACGGAGCAATAGGTCTGTTGTGGATATTTTAAAGAAATTCGTGGCAGAAGCAGGTTCCAGCTGGGATTTACGTTTACCGTTGGTTTTGATGGCAATCAGATCAACTCCTGCCAAAGCAACAGGTGTTAGCCCCCATGAGATCTTGGTGGGTAGGAAAATGGTGTTACCACAACACCTACTATACAGAACACATGAGCAGACACTTGTGAGTGCATCCACAGTTCATGAGTACATTGATGAACTGAGGAAGCATTTGCAACATGCATTTGCTTTTGTGCAGAGAAATCTGGAAAGGGCTGCTGACAGTGCTAAAACATACTATGATAAAAGAACATCAGTGAGAGAATACAGTGTTGGGGATCAGGTGTACAAGTTTCATTTTGGAAAAAGTAAACAGAAAAATTCTAAATTTCTAGCAGCCTGGCAGGGGCCATTTCGAATTATAGATAAGGTCTCTCCTGTGGTTTATAACATTTTGAAAAATGAAGGTGAAACGGCGATAGAGCAGTTTGTCCACGTAAATCAGATCAAGCCATGCCATCCCAGACACGAGATCAGGCGGCTTGAGCATGTAGAAACAGAAAGCCCTGGAGCTGCTGCCCACTGATACAACAGAAAGTCCCTTGAACACACAAAGATAAGATAAATGGGTACAGTCAGGAGGCAGTGACAGAGAAGTTAAAAAGTTGATTATTATAATGGCACATAAACACTGTAGTATATGTAAATAAATAAATAATATAAAAAGTAAAAAAATATATAATGGAAGCTCATGGTCTGTGTGCAGAATGAAAATGCATTGAATTTAAAATGTTGTTTCATGTATGCTTATTTTCTTTTTAACCTGGTTTAATTTCAGAAAAAAAAAATGTTTTATTTTTGGCAAAAGGGTGGTTAGTGTTGTGCTATATACTTAATCTGTTTCTTTTCTATTTTGATTTAGAAAATTAACATTATTTGATCGGAGGTTCCGGGATCAGAGGCCACGGGAGACAATGGAATATGGAGTCCCCTGGATGAAGACCAAAAGATGCCTGCCTCCGGGTGGAGGTGAAGACAAAATAGCCGGAATGCCAAAGAAAAGATGACTTCTATAGAGAAGGATCCAAGAGTACCAAGATGAAAGAGTACCCGAATGAACCAAAAGAGGCAGACAAGAGTCCTGACATATGGAGTTCCACGTATTTATTATTTTAATTAATTGTTTTAATCTGTTATGTTAATTATTTGTTTTAGTTAGTTGTTTTATTATTTTCAATTGACTTCAAGTATACAATTGAAATACTGGACTGAACACTTCCATTGGGAAGGCAAATGTAGAACATTTTATAAGAATTGATAAATTCAGTTGAATTTTAATATTATATTGATTGAACAGCGACTTTCAATTTTCATCTTCACGACAAGGATGTTAATTGCATTGGTTTGTTACATTTTTGAAAGAAGGAAAGGAACAAGTTGGATTTTTTCCAATTGTGGCTCGGATTAGCCAAATTTAAAAAAAAAAGGACGGTATGTAAGGATATTTGGCGTGTTACAGCACAGAGTACAGCACTACTGCACAGGATCAATGTGTAGCATGTTTTTTTTATGCAGCGTCACTACATGGGTGGTGCATTGCTATGATGCAGTTGTTTCAAGCTATGTGTTGCCAGTGTAACATGGACATATAAGTAAGGGCAGGTTATTCAGTCAAAAACGATTTTTACATATAAAATGCAAATACATTTTTCACAGTTAAAAGCACACATCTGTACCTTCAAAATGCACACCATTTCTCACCTGAAATGCCTATGCTGCAAGAGACACATTGGGTAATTAACAAACTAATATCACTAACAATACTAATAATTATAACTCATTAATAAAAGAATGTGTCTTCACTGCAAAAAGAGGCAGACTTTGAAAATCAGTTTTAAGCACACATTCAAGTTTTTTTTTCTTTGCCTTCCTGTGCTCTGTCCACAGTAACTGCAGGAAGCAAAGACTTTGAATAAGCAGGAAATCAGCTTGTTACAGTTGCAACTGTACAAGAAGAACCATTGTTAAAAGTAGGAGGATAGAACATGATTGATTCTGATTGGAGCATGTCACATCAAGCATCATGTTGGAGGCTGTGACTAGTGCTTTGCTGCAGAATCTGGGGGAAGAAAGGGAGAGACGTCTTGACACAGCTCGAAGAAGGACGGGGTTGACAGCTGGGGAGGCGTGATTCCTAAAGCAGATTCAAATTGGTTGCAGAGACTGGCTTTTCCAGTCAACAAGTCCCAGTTCAAGTGACGGCAGATGCTTGTTCTTGCTGAGTGAACCCCTCCAGAAGGCGAACAGCCAAAGAAGTTACATGCTGAATAAGCCTGGTAATTATCTCGCTGAGGTGTGGGCGCTGAGTGTGTATGAGAATATTCAGTCAGTGAAGGAAAGGAGATTCCTGTGCTTTACTCACGTGTTTAATGTTGCAAATTGAGTTCTTGTCTCCGCCACTCTCTTTTCAGTGTATCACAGATTATGCTGTTACTGTGCTATTTCATTTATTTCTGTAAAGAGTGAGATCGTGTTTAAATGCAACTTTTATAATACACAAAAATATCTGAAAGCAGACGGGTGGTGTGGTTTATATTTACCAATACAGTGCTGATGATGTGGGGAGATGTTTAGACAGTGCAATTGTCATTTTCAAGGTAGCTAAACATAAGATTTGGCTGCAGCCTTGTGCACAATGTAATTCAGTATGAGCAATAATAACTAACTATGTGTGTTGTAGTCTGCCGGAGGTCTATGAGTCGGCAAAAAGGGAGGCCCGGGACATAGTTCACTACCGTATATAAGATAGTGAAAATACCACATGATAGCTCGCTGCCGTGGATAAGACAGAGAGAAATTGCCCATGGTGGCACACTAAAAATGAAAATGTGGTGTTCCTGAAATGCAAGCCTGAGGTCTCTCTAGTGATTACACGAAAAATCGAAACAAAAATAAGGGGTTCTGGATATTGGGGCCACAAATAAAACAAGGGAATTATGCTCACCAAAATACCACCAACCACGCATACCAACCACGCATACCAACCACGCATACCAACCATGCATGCCTGTGTGCTGAAATAATGCACGCCCACTGTATTATTGTTGTACATGGCCCAATCTGAATACAAGGAGTGATTGTTGCTAAATTATTTTTTGGCGGTAAGAAAATACCGTCAGGCCCCAAATCTCCACAAAAATACCTAACAGTAGATACAAATCACAGTGGCAGGTCTGACCTAGGTAGGGTAGATACAAATCACAGTAGGCTAGTCTGACATAGGCAAGGCAAATGCAATCGCAGTAGGTTAGTCTGACATAGGCTAGATAGATACAAATCACAGTAGGCTGGTCAGACCTAGGTAAGGCGTATACAAACCACAGTAGGCAAGTCTGACCTAGGTAGGGTAGATACAAGTCACAGTAGGCTAGTCTAACATATGCTAGGTAGATGCAAATCACAGTAGGCTAGTCTGACATAGGCTAGGTAGATGCAAATCACAGAAGGCTTGTGTGACCTGGTCAGGGTGTATACAAATCACAGTAGGCCAGTCTGGCCTAGGCAGGGTAGATACAAATCAGAGTAGGCTAGTCTGACCTAGACAGGGTGTATGCAAATCACAACAGGCTGGTCCGACCTAGGCAAGATGATCTACATGTCCTCCACAGCAGCAGATCTGCACGCAGGGCAGGAGCCCGCCCCGCAGCGCCACAACTATGAGACACGGCCGACACTGATGACGGCACCCGATTCACCCCGGTATTACCACAGCTCACTGGGGTAAGAAGGACAGCTACAGCCCCACCTGAGGATCCCCAGCCCCATTGCTGCGCCTCTTCCTGCTCCTTTACCCCAGCATCTCCGATTACTGCAATCCTCATCACCCTCTCCATGAGGAGGATCCCCAAAATGGTGACCACAACATTGTTTACACGTTGCTAGGTCACTGAGCCAGCACTGATTGGCTGAGCTTTGTTCTTATGCAGCTACACGGAACCGGAAGGTGATAGCCGGCCTTCCCAACTAAGGCCTTCCTCATAATGCCATCTACCCCCTTAGCCTGCCTTTGCCGAACTGAACCGTAAAACCGGAGAGAATGCCCAAATACACCCCCACACTTTAATTATCTCAAATATCTGTATCCTTCATGGAAGTACCTGAGCCTCCCTGCAGCTGCGACGTCAGCCTCTGCATAATCGCAGTTATCGGCAGTCATAAGAGAGCATCCTCAACCCCACGCTCCTCGAAGTACCATAGGGTAAGCATGACGTGCAATCCATAACCTGTGGCCATCATGCCCTATATATCCCCTTGGCGTAGGGACACCGCTTCAGCTACTAACATTGGTGGCATCTGCCTTCAGCATCCGCCCTGCTCTTGCACTGACTAGCAGCACCAAATGCCATCTACTTCTGTGTAGCGTGTCTCTGGATTACGCTAACTAAGCTCACTCCCATATCTTGCATGTCTTTTTAAGCCAATGATAACTACGATTACAAACTAAGAACACACTGTCAACTAACTAGACTGTGAACTGATACCAGATAATATTGCCGTGCCTGCACATGGCGATGCGGTAGCACCACACTCTTACACTTACCGAAGCCCCCCACTGAACTTCATTCGCGTATGCTTGTGCCATGAACCTATTGGATGTAAGTACACACGCCCAGCCAACCTACATGCATTTGCCTGTCTACGCTAAACCCTGCTAACTGCGTTACCTTGCCTTGCCTATACTGACTAAGCTGATCTAGACTAGTGTGATTTATCATTGACCTGCTTATGTTAGACTAGCCTACTGCAATCTGCGTCTGCTTGCCCAGGTCAGACTAGCCTATTGTGATTTATCATTGACCTACCCATGTCAGACTAGCCTACTCCACTGTATATCGACCCCACATATACTAAACCAGCCATCTGTGATGTGTACCGGACCCATACTTGCCTAACATCTAGTCTAAGAGTAATCATTGACAGATCAGCAGCTCTTACTATCAAGCATGTACTCTTAGGAAAATTCTGCTGTTCCAAAAAGATGGCCTCTCAACATGAAGAGTAAAAGCCAATGAAACACAGAGGAGGGGGCACTAATCTTCTATATAGGAAAGGCTGCTGAGACAGAGAGGCAGTAATAGTTTAGAGTCATCCAGAGAGGACATTGAGACAGTGAAGTGTGCTTACTGCCAAGACTGAAAAGAGGCTGGATAAATCCTTGCACCTGCTGAGCCTCCCTACCAACCCTGAACCTGTTCAGAGGCTGGAGAAAGCTTTCAGAGCGCTGAGACTCACTACAATCCCTAAAGCTGTGAAGAGGATGGCGGAAGACTTGAGATTGCCGAGTCTCACTACATATCCCGTATCCATGAAGAAGCTGGATGAAACCGTAAGATTGAGGAGTCTCACTATGAACCTAAACCAGTGAAGACAAAGAAAGACTGAAAAAGGGATTGCTCACTCATTATATACCAAACATGTATTCAACTTTATAATATATTAGTACCCGGCAAGAGTTAACCAGAATGAAACAAACATTCTGATTGACCCTTGCCAGGTCCATACCTCGCCGGGAATCCCTCGTCCGGGATTACATTCCTTTGTCCTTGGCGGGGGGTGTGGCAGCCCCTCAGCCAATGAGGAGGCTCAAAACGTGGCCATCCCCACTCCAAGCCTCCTAACGGCTGTAGGCCGCCATTCTCCTCCGTTGGGGATTCAGGTAAGTTATAATATTTTTTTCCTCTCCTCGCCCCCCGCAACCAATCCCCTCCCCGCTCTCCCAATCCCACTTATCTTCTTACATGTTCTTTTTCGGGAACAAACGCCCAGGAACACTTCTGTTCCCGGCGCATCCGCTCATGATGGCTACAATGGTAAGGGAAAACGGACTCTGTTTTCCGTTCCCCGGCGACCAGTTTCTTTGTCATTTTTCTTTTTCTGCAGCATTTCGGGACAGAAAAAGATTGCTTTTAGTACCCCGGTCTTGCTTCGCTCGGGCCTGTAACTATGGGCCCCGGGGCATTACCTGACTCGGTAATGGCCCCGTGGCTCGGGGCATATTGCTTAAGTGTGGAACGATATTTGCTTTCTCAAACATTCACTTGGCAGTTCGTCAAACAGAATTGTTTTTTAAAATAAATAAATTAGCCAATGTGGTCGACCTTTGCTCAAACGAGCTAAATTAAACAACGTTTATGTTATGGTCAATTAAAGTGCTGAATGATGACTTTTACGAGGTATACCTTCAAAGGACTATTTTTAGGAAAACCCAATCAGCAAAAAGAGGATAGAGTCATAGAACCGTTTTCCTTGACATCAGAATAGTAGACTGCGGCATGCCACTGGTGAGATCTCCATCTAGCAGTCAAGGCCAAACAATTTCCAGATGTGACTGTGTTGGTCTTTTTCTCACCAGGCTCTCTTGGTTGGCATTCAAAGCATATGTGACTGCTCTACAGACTTGGCACCATGGAGAGGATCACTTCAAAGAAAGTGAGAGCGGTAAGCACCCTGTTACTGGCAGGCCTCATGCCTGCAGATGTTGGGATCAAGAATCCATTGGATGAGGGTATCTGGGAACGAACTGGTGAAATGTTACATCAAAAAACAACACAAGGAAATGTAGGATTGGCCAAAAGGAAAAAATCAATTATCAGGATCACAAATCTTGTCCTGGGCCGGAGGTGGAAGACAGGCTCAGCGGGCCAGCAAGGAGGAGCAGGCGGGATCACCCTTTGATCGGTGGTCACGCCGTTGGAGTGAAGTTTGGCGGGATCGCCAGTAGGTTAAACACTGCAGGATCGCTTCTGTCTCAGTGGTGCGCTGTAGTTCAGCAAGCAGACATGCCGCTTGCAGGGGAAAAAGGAACTGCCGGTGTAGGTCCATGGGGATGGACGTCAGCGGTTCTGACAGTAGGGGCCCAGCAGGAAATGCTGGCCTGGATTAGGTAGTCTTGGATTGATTACAGCCCTTCTCGTCGCTCCCCTTCCTCCTCCCACGTGGTTCTCTGGTCCCCATGAGGCAGGTCCGCATTAAAAGAGCAGTGTCTTTCCAACTTTTACAGTACCTCTTCTGGGCCCAGCATCAGAAGGCGTGTGGCTGACCCAAACCGTTGTCATCAATGCATCCACCAAACCCCAGACACAGGCTAGGGACTTCGTCACACCATTTCAAGAGAAACCTGACCCACTAGAATTTTGGGTGGGTCGGAGTCCCTCAATCTTTGTAACATTTTCAGGGATTAGACCTCAAGGATTTGATCATGTTCTGCAACCTCATTATGAGATCCCGGCCAGTTGCGATCAGGCAGAGGCGTTGCTAGAGGGGGGCTAAGGGGGCTATAGCCCTGGTCTTTTGGTTGTAGCCCCGGATAGAATCTCAGGAGCTACAGCCAATAGACTAGCTAGCCCCCAGTCCCGACAGTTCTGACATCAGCTTAGCCCCGGGTCTTTTCCAGACCTAGCAACACCCCTGCCCACAGGTTAGTGGGGCATGATTTCTCCCGCACCCACCAGCTGCTTTTAGAACAAGTTTTTGTCTATCTCTAGCATTAGTGGGTCCACCGTAGAAACACATATGTTATCAATTTCTTGTGCAGGGGTCTGTTTCTATAATGGCGCAGGTGTTAAAGGGACATTATGGTTGCATGACAAAATAAATAAAACACACACACATTTGTCATTTATGATTACTAAAGCAGCCCTATCTCTGCCCCGCGCTGCCATGTTCGTGAAGCCACCGATCATATAGATGACGTTACAATCATGTCATCAATGGTATCACTTGTGTGGCAGCACACATTATCTCAATGATTACATCACTGATGACATCACACATGGCATAATTGATGGGTAAGCAAACAGTACACATATGTTCATGTGCCCTGCAAGTTATATGCAGTTAGCGTGATCTTTTATTGTACACTTGACACATTTTCTATTTGTACACTGGAGGGCATTACATAACAAAGCTGTTGCAGTATTGTCTTCATAAGAATGCCATTATTTTACATTGCACGCAAGCCACAAAATCGGTTGTATAATTGAAATATGTCATGTGAGCACCTACTAAGGACTCTATCGAAGCATCGAGTTGAGGTAATGCTATTTGCAGACTGGAAATTGTGCTTGATATATTTGTATGGTGCATAATCACTGTACTTTAAAAAAGTTTCTCCAGTTAAAATACCTTGACTTTTCTCACTTTTTTTTTGCGCAGAGGTTCGAGTACTGATCCACAGCTGGAGACGATAGGTCGACCTGGCGGGTTTCTCGGTCTTTGTGGATTTTGGGTAGCACATATATTTTCGTAACCCGTCCCTGATTAGTGGTGAGGAATTCAAATTCCCTCTTGGTGATCCATCCGCTGTCGGCTCCATAATTTCTTCCATGATTTATTTGCTACCTACGAGCCTGTGGCCATGGCTGGTAGGCACGGCCGAACACTACCAAACCACTAGCCCTGGCTGTCGGCCATGACCGATGGGAACGGCCACTCTATATTTTAATACAATTCAACCCATCTCTCAAAGACATTCATCAATCACAAACTGATTTCGTCCTGTTTTTGACAGTGGTATTGTTATGTATAAAAGATTGCAGGCTTTGAGAAGTCACAATGTTTTTAGGCAAAGCGCAGTGAGATTAAATTTTTCCAACTTTGGCTAAGCAGCATGCTCCAAGCCCCTTGTTTTATGGCCTGTCTCTTGGTGGCTGTTGTGATAAATTGCACGACCCCAACTAACCACATTTAAGTAGCACGGAAACAGGAAAGAAATTACTGGCTGCAAGCATAACATATACCCAGGTACTTCCTGCACCCATAGCGAAAATCAAAAGCTGGCACCCATTAATATATGCACAGTAAGTGAACATATTTTTTAAAGTGAAATATACAAATGTAGTTCATTTGACCTACTTCTTAGACGAAAGTGAGAAAGTCAAAATAGCATTGAACTTTTAAAAAAAGTAATGAAAACCAGAAAAAATCATCTGAGAGAGGAAACGTTCCAATAAACATGCTGGCAAAGTTTAAAAGGTGCTCACCTTTTAAACCCAGCAATCTGTAATGAAAAAGTCCCTGAAAAACGAAATCACAATACGAAACAAGTGCTTTTGGTCTTTTGAGTAAGCTTTTGCACCAGGAATGTTACAACCAAAGTAAAATCCTGGTAGCCAAATACTTGAGCAAGCTTGCCAATCTCAAAAACACCCAAGGGGTTACGTCCGGCCTCTGAAGAAAAGTTACGCTGTCCACCCACATGTGTCCTTTACTTGTGCCCTGAAAAGCAGCCACAATTAGCAGGAAATAACTGCACCAATGTCCAGGACTGCAAACTCTCTTGCCACATCGTGGGCAAATACTCATGACTTACTTGCACTCTCATCATTTCCCCTCCCGACCCCTATGTACGCCTTTCAACAATACTCTGACTCTGCTTTATTAAGATAACTTCAAAATATACATAGCATAGTGTCACTGAAATATATAAATCCTTATAACTCTGTTAGGCAAAAAGTGTACAATTGTGGCGTTATCCCCCCATCTTGACTGGCAGACTACAAATACCAGAATGCAATTCAGCCAAAGGCAAAAAAATTGTGTCTGAGCGCAAAACTTTCAGGACTGAAAGTAGCATGGTTTAAAAAAGATAATGTGGGTGCCGTGCGTTATGAGATATTTAAAACTAAGAAAACACATGGCATTCGGGACTGTGACTGTCTCCAATCCATGCAGTGAGCGGAACTGACACTGCTTAGTTTCAAAGCGAGGAAGGATCCAGCCACCATTTGACCATATTTCTCCAAGTGGTCTTGTGAGGTGGACTCATTTATTAGGCAACATGGTGTTATGGAGCTGACTCCCTCCTCGCTTTGAACCTAAGCAGGGTTTGTCCCAGTTACTGCAGGGATAGGAAACCCACTTGTCGGAATTGAAATAATAATATGCCTCCTATCGCAGCAATTGTATGTGTATTGGCCTACGCCAAGTTGTCTAAAACATCATGCGAATAAACTCCGCGGCAAGGTTTTGACCTTAGAGAAAGTAATGTAAGTCACCATCTTGGATTAAGCCGCCATTTTAGGTTCTCTTGTAAAGTGGAAGTCACCCTGAACATCAAAATGGAGGCCGAATGACATTCTGAGTAAGATTCTGGCCGTTGTGACCTCCGCACACACAAATAATTAATATGCCTGCAGACCACTTGTTGGGGTCGCGAACTGAGACCTTGTCCTATTGCTGACCTATGTGTAAATGTACAACTATATCAGTGAAACTGATCAAAACGCATAAATTATAGGATTGACCTGGCAAGGAATCCTAGGCCCGATCCCAAGAATGGTTAACCCGCGAGAGGGTTGGCCAAGGGCTGGACAAATCATATAAAAGACCCAAGTATTCCAATGTACGGTCTCTCTTACTAATGCATCGAACCTTTGTTGAAGTTCGTTGCGTTACTCTGAGAGCCGAATAGCTATCCGTTTGTCAATTGACTTTGGTAACGGTTGTTGCTTTTAAATAAAGCACTTGTATGTTCTTTGTAACGTGTGTTGGTGTGTTTCTTTTGGGCTTCCCGGCCTCATATTATTTTTATGTTTTCACAGTTGGCGCCCGAATAGGGACCCTCAAGATTGATGCCGGATCATTGAAGGTTGACGCAGACTATCGAACCGGGATCGGACGGTGTGATACTGCGGGCCCGACTGAACGAGACGCGATACCTCGGCAGCGCTGCACGATCCGATCCTTGGACGATAGTCGTGTGGTCTGACACGGCATCTTGACGAGGGTCCATTTTTGAGGCGGGCAGATTTGTGGAAACCACCAAACACAAGGTAAAATTTGTTAGGTAAGTTCTTTGGTAAACCGTACGGTCCTCCTTAGGTTTGGTCAGGTGCAGTCGTGACCCGGCTCTTAATTTAACCCTGACAATTTGAATTTGGCGTATTGTATCTTCAGACACAATTATTGACCAGGTAACACCAGTTTTTTGTGAAATGCCTGGGAAATCGTCTAGCTGCTTTAGGGCTCTGTTCCGCAGCGATCGACAATCTTTGGAATTTAGCCACCCGGCTCCACAGGAGGGGTCGCCGGCATGTACTATGTACTGTAAGTATGGCATTGGAAATATAGTATTTAATGATTTTGGCACAGACAGACCAGACATGCCTCCGAATTTCAGTGGCCAATCAATGGTAGTTTTGAGATCCCCCTGTAACGCTCACCTGATTCCCACAGAGGCGCCGGTCTTGACTGGGTGAATGCCGTATCTTCAAAGGTGATGTGTAACACACGGTTGGCTCTTTGGGCTGGACCTCTGTGCACTGTATGTCTGACTCGAAGAGTAAGATGTCTTAGGTAAGTGAACGCCGAGCTCTCCATCTGCCTCGGGGCAGGGTGCCGTAACCAGTTTCTTCACTGGATAAGGGTGCAGGACTCTTGACCTCAGAGGACTGCTGTCTGTCGTTAACTGCACGAACGGTAAGTTCTGGGCACTTCAAATGTCTTAAAAGTCTTTTGTAATGATATCTCTTGTTTTGCAGGGTTCCGGCGATGGCGGATGGCGGGCTGATGAGAGTTGAGGATCGAACCCGCGTGAGGAATAGAAGCGCCTGGAAGCACGTAAGTAAGCGCTTGTAGCCTGCTTCACGATGCGCACTAACTGTCCCTTTTATCTTGCAGGTACAAGTTCGGAGCTTTAGAGAAGCTGAAGAGTGCTGGAATACCCACTGGATTCGGCGTGGGAAGGAGTAATGGCACGTGAGTAATAAAGTTGCCCAATGTCTTTAAACGCACCTTCTTTTGTCTTTCAGATGCGGGATGCAGCGCCGAAGGCCTCCGGAGCGTGCGAAGAGCTGGTAAGCTTTTGTCTTTCAGATGCCGGAATGCAGTGCGAAGACTTCCGGAGCATGCGAAGAGTAGGTAAGCCTTTGTCTTTCAGATGCCGGAATGCAGCGCGAGGCGTTGGTGACAGCCGATGGACCAGGTAAGAGATGCGCTGCCACTGAAGACCGTAGTGCTAACCTGTTCTTTCTTTGTCTTTACAGGTGCTGCTGAAGACTGGATTCCAGGATGGTAAGCCTTTGTTCCCTTAGGCCCAGGATCAAAAGCAGAAGATACGATGAGCGTTCTGCTGCAGAGAATGCAGAATAACGCAAAGCAAGATTCATCCATCGGGTGTGGTTTAAATAGCCTCCTGTAGTGCTTAGGTGTCTCCTTCCACAGCCACGCCTAGGTAAGAAAAGAGTTCCTGCTTTCCAGAAGAGTTCCAGTGTTCTGAACCTAGGGAGTGGCTCCTGCCCCACCCAACAGGAAAAGTAGTCCCAAACAGAAGAGGATCAGGGGTTCAACTGGCAGGTAAGTAAGCAGCATGGTCTGCTGCAGGTAAGTCCACCCAAGCATTATGAGCCCGGCGCTTCCAGCGCTGGGACTGGGCATCTTTATGAGCCTGGTGCCACTGGCGCCAGGACAGGGTCCAAAAGGTCCCAATTGGGACTGGCTGGCACTCGGAACCGGGGTTATGGGTCTGCTTCCAAGGGAGTCGGGCAAGTCCTGATCTTTCGGAAGCAGAGATCATGACACCCCCGTATTGAATACCTAGAATCGGTCTTGCTAAAAAAGAAGGCCAGACCTGCAGCCTTTGATGTTTTGCAGAATTGGAAAAAAGAAGCATTGCAGCAGCTTAAAAGTAGGGATAAACATGCACGCCGTCATAAAACAAATGCCGAAAAGGCGTTGTTATATGATAAGGGAAAACATTCAGAGTCAGTTAAAAATATGGATAGGGCTTTTTCACTCGGAATCCAGAAAATGTATCCCTCTAAAGATTTCCATGTTTCTGAGGAATTTATTGAAAAATTGTTAAACAAATGCAGGCCTGGTGCCACCTCCGTATGATCTTCTCCCGGGGTGCTCTGCCCATTCCTGCTGTTGTCCCTGCTGTTATTCCTGTTCCCCCTGTACAACCTATTGTTCCTATTCCTCTAGCTGTTGTTCCTCCACCTATCCCACCACCCCTTCCTCCCGCGCCGATAGTTGCACTCTTATTGAATTTGCCCACACCTCCGCTCCCGAGTGGTCCCGTATTGACTGAAGTTGATCAAGGTGCGGGGTCAAAGATTGTCACTCGTAATACTGTTTCTGCAGATAAGAAACGGGAATTGTTTGCATGGGCTAAGCACTGTATGGAGAAAGGTGATCAAGTTAATGTTTTTTCCACATTATCTAATTTGAACAGTTTTCCCGAGAAAAACGTTTTTATCGAAGGTTTGGGGACTCATTTATGTGTGATGTGGGGTAGATTACAAAATTCGCATCTCCCACAAGGGGTGAGGGATCTAAATGCTTTAGCACTTTCGAGGGACACAGAGAAGAAAGTATATGGTCATGTTGAAAGATTGTTTGAGTATAGGAGGGACTTTGAAAAGTCACGAGATGAGGATGATGAAGATGACAGTATGTATGTACAGAAACGGTTCCTTCCGTGTCGTAGATCGGCACCTGAGGAAGTACGAATTTGTATCAGATTCATCGATTCCGCCAGATGAAGTATATGACACGTATAGTCAGTATACAGTAGAAATGCAAAGGAAGGTGATTCAGGTAATGGTACAGTACCTGCAGGAAGAATGTGTAAGGAAGAAGGCTAGTTGTCCTATAGAGTTGTTGGGAATTTGTAAAAGGGCTTTTTCGCCCGACACTTCTTCGACTGCCTTAGCGCTCGACCTGGCTCTGTTGCTTAGTAAGCGGTCGGAATTACCTATATCTTGGTTGCCTATGAGAGAGGTTCCTCCGACATTTGTCCCAAAGGTTGAGATCCCTGCTAACGCTGGGACTGGAGCACCCGCTGTGGATATCCCTGCGCATTATGTATCGCGATATGTTCATGTCCCGTTTTCACGACAGGAAGTAGTTCCCGATATCAGGAAAAACCCGACAGGGTTTTACAAAGAGATAGAGTCCGTTTTGCAGTCCTCTGTGTTCACCTTAAGTGATATTGGGCCTCATTACGACCCAGGCGTTAAGGGTTAATGCCGTCGTTAACCCTTAACGCCTATTCTGATTTTAACGGCTACTCTTAGCAGCCGTTAAAATCCATGGCGCTAACCTGCCATGATGCTAATTACGCCACCATAATTTACGGTGGCGTAATTAGCGCCTTCCCCACTCCCATTATGCCCCATGGGGCAAAAATGGGAATGGGGAAGGGAAAATGGGAAATGGGGATTTACCGCCCCACTCACCTTGGAATGGGGCGGTAAATCCGCCATCCACCATGGTGTAAACGTAGTTTACACCATGGTGGTAAAGTCGGCGCAATTAGCGCCAGGGTCGTAATGACCCCCATTGACTTGCTATTCCCTGTACTCCTACCCGTAGATGTATGGAAGCAGGTTCGGACAGTAGACGATGTGCCAGGGTTGGGAGATACGTGGGCTAACATGACTAGGTTTGATGGGGAAAGACCAGCTGGTGAGAAACCACCTCAGGTAATACTTACTTTGCCTGATAGAATTATCGCAAAATCAAAAACTATAATTCCAGAGAAAAGAATTATTTGGGACAAGCTTACGGCCTGTATTCAAGGAAAAACTGAAGGCGCCACCGAATTCTTTAATAGATTTGAACAGGTATTTTCTGACTTCAGTGGACAGGACTTGGGTATAGAGTCTGGGAAAAGGTTGTTTGTGGACAAATTTGTACGTGGATTGTTGCCCGACATCCAGTCACAGATTATGTCCTCTGAGAGCGCTTGGCAGGCAAAATCTCAATCTGAGGTTTTGCACATGGCTCAGTATTATGAGAACCGTGTTAATAATGAAAAGGAGAAAATAGAGAAGAGGAAAGTAGATCTGAAAACTAAAGTACTATTACAACCAATTGTTAGAAACCCCAGAGGAGGCACGACACAGACCAGAGGTCAGTATGTTCCTAAAGGAAACGCTCCTTTGGGTTCTGTGAATATTAATCAATGTGCCTATTGCTGCCAGGAAGGTCATTGGCGAGCACAGTGCCCCGTCCTTCGACAAAGGTCAAACAATGCGTTTGGGAGTATGGGTAGACGACCTAGAGGTCGCCCTGGAGCAGGGGGCCCTGATAGAGGTCAGTTTTTACAAGATCCTCAGCAACCTTTTTCACGGGAAAATCAGACTTCGAGTGTGGACTCGAGAAACATATTTGATCACCCTTTCTGCTGCCTACCTTTCTGAAGAGCTTCCTTCCGACGATACTCTATTTCATTAAGACTGCCCGAAGCAGGGTTTGGAACCTTCATCTATTCCCGTTAATCAGAAAGGCCCCTACGTTGAATTATTAGTGGGGAATAGGAAACACCAGTTTTTGATAGACACTGGAGCACAGAAGTGCTCCATTGATCATTCCCGGGTTCCAAACATTCCACTGTCAGGGCAAACAAATGTTTCTGTAGGGTTTACTGGTATACCAATTGTCTGTCCGGTTTCTTCGCTGGTGTCTGTTTCTTTGGGTCCCTTTACGGACCATTGCCCTTTTCTTCTGACTTCGAACTGTGGAGAGAATTTGCTGGGGTTAAATTTGTTAAAGAAACTGAATGCAGTAATTCATTGTTCCTCTGATGGAGTACGATTGACGGTTTCACCACAGCAACTTCCCAATTCTCAGTTTTTGACTCGACTATTGCCTCCTGAGTTTAGCGTTGTTCCGGAATGTTTATGGGCGGTTGACGACAATGATGTCGGGGTACTACAGATTGAGCCCGTTAAAATAGTTTTGAAACATGGAGTTAAATTACCACGCATTCCGCAGTATAAAATATCAGTTGAGGGCGAGCGTGCTTTGAAGTGCATTGTCTCCGATTTTGTGCATCGTGGGGTGATCGAGGAGATTACAGGTAGTTTATGTAACAGCCCGATTTTGCCTGTATACAAGAAAGGCGACAATGCAATCCCATACCGGTTCATAATTGATCTTCGTGCTATTAACAAAGTTGTCGCCCCACAATTTCCAATTGTGCCTGATGTAACAACGATACTGACAATGATCCCTGCTACGGCTACGCACTTCTGCGTTGTGGATTTAAAAAATGCTTTCTTTAGCATTCCTATACACAAAGAGAGTAGAAATTGGTTTGCTTTCACCTTGGGGGGACGTTCATTTACATTTACTCGGGCACCTCAAGGATATACTGAAAGTCCAAGCATTTATAGTAGAGCTTTGAAAGAGCAGCTCGACACCCTTGAATTGCCACCTACTTGTACACTGCTTCAGTATGTTGATGATTTGCTTTTGGCTGCAGATTCTGAAAGTGCTTGTAAAGAAGGCACTGTACTGTTGCTTGTTCATCTAGCTAAAAATGGTCATTAAGCTTCGCTCAAAAAATTTCAATATTGTTGTCAGGAGGTCGCCTATTTAGGCTACCTCCTGTCAAAGGGGGGGAGAAGATTGACACCTGAAAGAATAAAACACATTTCTGGCATGTCTGTTCCAAATACACAGAAGGAAGTCAGAGCCTTAATAGGTATGGCTTCTTACTGTAGGTTGTGGATCCCGAACTTTTCACTAGTGATAAAACCGATGTTGGCTTTGACGAAGAAGGGCATTTCTCTGCCACTGCCATGGAAATCGGAACATCAACGATCATTTGAGCTTCTCAAAACCGCGTTATGCTCTGCACCGGTTCTGGGTACTCCAAATTATGACAAGGCCTTTGTGTTGTTTGTGCATGAATGTGATGGATGTGCTTTAGCTGTGTTAACACAGGAACACGGAGGGAAGAATAGGCCGTGCAGGCTACTACTCCTCCGCCCTTGATCCTGTCGCATGCGCTTTGCCAAGATGTTTGCGAGCTGTCGCTGCTGCTGCCGCGTCTGTAAGACAGAGTGAGGGAATGGTTCTAGGCCATGATTTGATTTTGATGGTATCTCACTCTGTAGATATCCTATTGAACAAAACCCAAACGCAACACCTCACCTCTGCACGGCTAACAAGGTATGAATTAATTCTGTTTGCCCCTCACATTCAAATTAAGAGGTGTTGTGTTCTTAATCCGGCTGAACTCCTACCTTTCCCGCAAAATACTGTTTGCGGTGACGAAGAATTACATGACTGCTTGTATACCACTGAACAGGAAACGAAGGGCAGGATAGATCTTATAGATACTCCTTTGGACAATGCAGAAGGGGAGCTGTTTTGTGATGGCTCCTGCTTCAAACTTCCAGATGGTACATCTACAGCTGCTTACGCAGTTACTATGTTGAGTACGGTTGTTGAAACTAAGAGAATTTCATGACCCGAGCTTGTGAACCCTCCAAAGGGTGTATAATAAACATATATATTGATAGCCAGTACGCTTTTGGTGTGGCCCACAACTTTGGGAGGCTCTGGTCGGAAAGAGGGTTCCTAACCTCACATGGGACCAAGATCCAGCATGGTCCCCTGATAGTGCAATTGCTCTCAGCACTCTCACTCCCTAGGCAGTTAGCGATCATGAAATGTGCAGCACATCAGAAGGTCATAGATGATGTGGGAAAAGGGAACGCTTTTGCTGACCAGATAGCCAGGCAAACAGCCACAGACCTTAGCACGGACATGTATGCTCTAAGGGAAACAAAAGATGCCTATGTAATGGATGAGGGTATTGGGTCTGTGCGAGATATTCAAACTGATGCCACAATAGAAGAGTCTAAAAGGTGGGCCGAAGGAATGGGGAAACTAGATGATGATGGGTGTTGGGTGGATGCATCTGAAGGAAAATGGTTGCTCCCTGATTCATATGTGCTGGCAATGGTTACGATGGCACACGGTCCTACGCATGTGTGTGCTCAGCAGATCACGAAAATTTTAGAACAAGTTTGGGTGAATGACAAAATTCTGAAGACTGCACAACGATATGTTCAGAATTGTATGATTTGCTTACAGCACAATGTGGGGAAGGGGACAGTAACTCCAAGGGGAAGCTTTGGGCCCCCTTCTGTTCCCTTCAAGGTCATCCACTTTGATTTTATTGAGATGGAACGGTGTAACAATCTAAAATATGTTCTTGTGATTATTTGTGCTTTTAGTAAATGGGTCGAGGCTTTCCCCGTTAAAGATGCCACTGCCATGACCACTGCAAAGACTATGGTAAAAGAATTCTTTCCACGATTTTGGCTCCCAAGGGTAATTTGGTCGGACAATGGTCCCCATTTTGTTGCAGCAGTAATTTTGCAGATATGCACAGCGTTACATATTGAGAAACTATTTCACTCAGCTAGACATCCTCAAAGTGCTGGGTTGGTAGAGAGACATAACAGTATCTTAAAGAATAAGCTTGCAAAAACATGTGCCGATACCAAATTGAAATGGCCAGATGCCTTACCTATTGTATTATTAGCCATGCGTACTACACCTCAAACCAAGACTGGGCTTTCTCCATTCGAGGTAGTGATGGGGAGACCTGCTAACATTTGGGGTCTTCCGAAGCCTAAAGCCCTGAGGGAGGTGGAAAATGTATTGCTTGTAGACAACCTGTATTTCATTTATCACCAGGTTTACTCAGCTTTACCTGTACGGTTCACGGGCCCAGGACACGATATTCAGCCTGGAAGTTGGGTCCTAGTGAAGGCCTACGAAAGGTCTTCCTGTCTCTCTCCTCGCTGGAGGGGACCCTACCAGGTGCTGTTGGTCACCCGGACAGCAGTGCGGGTGGCTGGGAAAAAACACTGGATCCACGCGACGCATGTCAAGAAACTTCCTCACCCGACGCCACACGTTACAGAAGAAGCAGAACCCCTCGCTGATGCTACAATCTCTGATCTTGGAGTAGCAAACATCGCTGTGAGTGCGTTGGAGAATTTCTCTGAGCCCGTGGAGCTTGGAGAACAGTCCATTTCGTCTCCGCACTCTTTTGAAAAGTCACTTCCGGAAAACACTGTTTCAAGTTCTGCGACTTCCGTCGCCCCCGATACGTCGCTTCCCTCAGGAAGTGACGACACCTTGTTTTCGGATCAAACAGTTTTGGGTACCACCAGGTACGACCTTCGACGAAGAAAATAGAACTACGGCATGGGTCTTTCTGTGCATTTGGAAAGGAGAAGTGATTGAAAGTTTTCTCTTGTAAAAGAAAGTTCCTTTCGAACAAAAGGAAAAAAAAAGGGGATTCTGCTGGCTAGGGTTGGGAAGGACTAAGAAGTCGCGCGACCGTAGTGTCGCCAGCAACGAACATTGGGGTCGTCGATTGAGAAACTGCAATGCCTGCCACCTCCACCGCTGCTCCCCGCACTGGACTTGTAAATAGGGGGGTGACCAACTCGGACAACGAACAATGTGCCTGGGTCCCGAAAACATATTGCTGTGTTGTGTTAATAATAATTGGTATTTGTGTGATTACTGATGTAGGACTTTAGTACTTCGAAGAAATTTACCCTCTAAAACCTCTACTGCCAATTGAGATTGTACCTACTGCTTTGACTCCCTCTGTACACCTTCACACTCTGTCACCTAGAGGCTCCCAGCATAGACGAAAGTATCATAATAATACTTTAATGATAGTAATGAATTCAATGCATGCCATTTTTAATAAGAGTAATTGTTGGATTTGTACCCATTTACCACAACATGGGAACAAGGGGCTAGGATGGTATATTCACCCTTTACCTTTAACGACTGCTTGCTATGCCTCTCTTAGAGCACTATTCTTTGGCCGTTGGAATGATAGCATCTCAGGGAACTTTGATGGAACTAATTTAAATGATTTTGAGAAACGTGAATTAACTCCCCTGGGATGCTCGCTTTTTGCAAATAGAAGTAAACCTAATGTTGCTTCTATGAGGCCATCTGATAAAATATCTCTTCCCTTTCAAACTCTAATTTCTTTTAAAATGGCTCCGATAGGCAATAAGGACGCCGTGCCTCCTTCCTACTCTATAAATCATAGCCCTGATTCAGTCCCCTTTTGTGTACAAAGAAATGGCACTCGACCAATGGAAGATTTTGAAGGTTGTATGAACATTGTAAATTTGACTGGAGAGAACAGGCCTCTGTATGTAGGGGGGGCCTGTTTATTTTGTTTGTGGTAGTTCAGCATTTCCCTGGTTGACCAAGGATTGGCAGGGAACCTGTTATTTAGGAATCCTGTTACCTGGGGTATTTATAGATAGCACATTGGCGGTTTCTAAGGCACGCCCACGGCGGAACGAGAACGGAGATACCCCTTGGCAAGTATTGGGAGATATAGCAAACTCAGTTGTGCCCTTTTGGGGACAGATAGCAAACTCTGAAAACATTAGGGGACTAGCAAGAGTACTGGAGAGAACCATCAACCGGACCACGGACATACTCTACAATATGACACTAGAACAAAAAGCAATTAGACTGGTAGCACTCCAAAATCGGATGGCATTAGATGTCATTTTGGCAGAACGTGGTGGAGTATGCAAATTAGTGGGGTCCGCTTGTTGTGTTTTTGTACCAGATTCCTCGCCAAAATTTTTTAAAGCAATACAGAACTTGCATATCCTTAGTTCTAAAGTGCATGTTCCTGTAGGAGATTGGAATATTAGCGCCTGGTTTTGGGATTCTTTACGATCTTGGGGTTGGAAGGTGCTTTCTGTCATTCTGATTATTTTGGGGATCCTGCTATTCCTTTGTTGCTGTTTTCAATGCCTACCTAGTATGTGTGTAATGCGAGGGGGATGTTGTGCTCAAGCAGTGAGCACAGTAGGGTATAGAATGTATGCCCCAGATACAGCATCTAAAGAGTTTGTGTTACAAGAGGTTCTGATGAACGACCTAATGGCTATAGACATTACAGATAATGATTCAGGATGTATGGACGACAATGCATGGAGTTATTTGCAAAAGTATTAGAAATTATATTAGCACTTGGCATAGGCCAAAAGGAGGGTCTGTCGGAATTGAAATAATATTATGCCTCCTATCGCAGCAATTGTATGTGTATTGGCCTACGCCACGTTGTCTAAAACATCATGCGAATAAACTCTGTGGCAAGGTTTTGACCTTAGAGAAAGTAATGTAAGTCGCCATCTTGGATTAAGCCGCCATTTTAGGTTCTCTTGTAATGTGGAAGTCACCCTGAACATCAAAATGGAGGCCGAATGACATTCTGAGTAAGATTCTGGCCGTTGTGACCTCACAACGATAACATTAATATGCCTGCAGGCCTCTTGTTGGGTTCGCGAACTGAGACCTTGTCCTATTGCTGACCTATGTGTAAATGTACAACTATATCAGTGAAACTGATCAAAACACATAAATTATAGGATTGACCTGGCAAGGAACCCTAGGCCTGATCCCAAGAATGGTTAACCCGCGAGAGGGTTGGCCAAGGGCTGGACAAATCATATAAAAGACCCAAGTATTCCAATGTATGGTCTCTCTTACTAATGCATCGAACCTTCGTTGAAGTTCGTTACGTTACTCTGAGAGCCGAATAGCTATCCGTTTGTCAATTGACTTTGGTAACTGTTGTAGCTTTTAAATAAAGCACTTGTATGTTCGTTGTAACCTGTGTTGGTGTGTTTCTTTTGGGCTTCCCGGCCTCATATTATTTTTATGTTTTCACACACTGTTGCTGTACAAATATCTATTTTATTTTAATTATGGACTGGGAGACTACAAATACCAGAATGCAATTCAGCAAAAGGCAAAACATTGTCTCTGAGTGCAAAACTTTAATCGAGTGACAGTAGCATGGTTTAAAAAAATAATAATAATTTGGATGCAGACCCATTCAGTAACTGGGACTGACCCAGCTCAGCTTCAAAAGCTAAATTAAGCAGGGTCTGCCATGGTTACTGCATGGATTACAGATCTGGGTGGCAATCGTGTCCCTCTTGGTTATGAGCAGTAATTCTTCAACCTCGACATCACTATAGCTGTAAAAATATCTCTCCAAAAAAACGGTAACCGCGGACACAGAACTACTCTTACCTGTGGCTATCTGTAGTCCTTTGTAGCCCCGAATATAGCCCGGATTTCAGAATAACAGCTGGAAATAAAAATGCTTTCCTGCCCTCCCAGGCCTTCACCAACTGTCCCCCTCATCTGTGTCAGCTCCGCCCACTCCCCAGATGGCCTCCTCACCTACCATGCCCTCTCCCTTTACCCTCACATCACACGCTGTTTCTGTGGCGCAGTTTGTGTTGAGATGTCGGCTATTCGAGGCTATAGCTGAGGCTGCATAAAGCTGTGTGTTGCAAACTCAGTCCCTAGATCCCCTCGAACACCCTCCCACCTCTAGCTTTATGGTCTTTGCATGTTTTTTACTCGCAAATGGCATTTTTCCTGCATTCCATTTTCACATATCCTTAGCTATAGCCATAGTTATCTCTTGCATGGAGAGAAAAACAAGATTCCAGCTGTTTCTTTTCTAAAAACACCCAGTTTTGGGTAAATTTCAGAGATGCAGCTATCTATTTTTGTGAGGGTGCACCCCCTTCTCCTTCAAATAATTAAATAACTACTGGACAGAATATCCCCAAACCACATATGGATCGCAAGTCAATGCTTCGTGCCCAAGTTGTTTTAGGCCTGGTCCAAATCTGTCCAGCGGTTTGGTCTGTGCCCTTTGGTGAAAATTGCCCCTGTTTGTCTATGTCTGTGGGAAAATTAATGGGGAGTAGGCCACATTTTTGGAAAAAAATGTGTTGTCTTCTTAATCATTTTTTTATTTTTTAACAAATCTTTATGAAACTTTGCAATCTGGGGGGGGCTTTTTTCACTGAAAAATCTTTGTTAAAGGGACATTTTGGTTAAGTTGCACTAACAAATACTCATGAAATTCAGTGAAAAAAACTTTGTTAAAGGGACATATGGTTACAAGTAAAAGTGAAATACCCTTGAAATTCGCCAGTTATGGTATGCTAAGCAACCATAACTTACACCACCTCTGTGTACTGCCAAGACTAACACCCAGGAAATCAAGGATGACATCACAAATGGCTCTGAATCATACGGGAGACCCAAGAAAGATGTACCCATCAATCAACAAACAGATGTACATAAATATCCCAACTTATGTTTACAATATGCAAATATACCTTTTTGTACAAACACTTTCGTTAAAAATACGAATATTCTTTTTATTTAGCACACATTACAATGGAATGCACCAATCACAAACCATAACTGTACCCTTCAAATCATATTCTCACTGCAACTCTGCATACAGATTGAGAAACACCAGGTGCTTATTGGACAATAATTTCTCACTAAATATTTAAGTGCATTGTATGTATTTCTCTATTATTAGCTTTCATTATATAAACATGTGTTATAAGACAGAATCCCTTTTTTTCTCTCACAGAAATGGCAAGCACACTTGAATGGTTAAGGGAGAACTTCCCAAAAGAATAAATGATCGACGGTAACATCTCCAATGGTATACAATAGATATTTTAATGTAAACAAATAATGCATTTTGTAAACACCTTAATAAAATAATAATTTCTATTTTTCTTATAGTACATAGTTTTCATGAAGAAACCATGCCCCAGTTTAATTATACCCAATCCCCAGAATCACCAACAGAAGCTCTTCCCCAACTGTATGTAATCAAATCATGAACTTGTCCAACAAATTAGATGAACTTAGTAATGATTTCAAAGAACTTTTACAGTATGTGAAAACTCATGTGATTAAAAATGTTCCCTATCAATGTCCTTCTTGCACCTGTACTTTTGTCCCCAGCAATCACCCCCTGCAAATTCTGAACATTTTGATGAAAGATGCGTTGATGACACCTCACTCCCTTCCTACCCTCATAATTATTGTACAAATGTTCCTGATTCTCCCATTTATGTTTCCCATTCCGATACCCCATCCATTTCTAGAATAGATATCTGTTTTGTACTATAAATGTTTTGTTTATTGTTGTGTGATATTTCCTTTTTTTTTAAACTCCCATTATGAATACGCAGACACTACGACTGTCTGGGGTGTACAACCTCGAAATGGCGCGATGTCCAGACATGTCTGTTTTTGTGTGACACACTTTTAATTAGTCCACGGACACTGCGCCTCCCAGGGTATGCGTCCTGCTATTCCCGCCCAGCGGGTGTCCACGGATGTCATCATGTGACCGCAGCATGCAGCATGACAGCGGTGTCTGCAAATGGTGTCCATGGCTGCAAACAGTTTTAAAGTGCTTTTCCAGCCATTCTAGGTTGTTTCGAGCAGAAACATTACCGTTGCACAGCTCCCAGACCCATTCTACGTTTATCATGCAACTTTTCAAAACTTTTCAAGGCCTATTTTTGACTTGGTACACCACGGACAATACGACTGTCCACGGCCGGTTCCTCTGGAGGTACACACCCATTAGTTTTCCTTATTTTCAATCTGGCTGTATAGGAGGGAGCACTTGTTTCACTGCTGGGCACATTTCTTTTGCAGAACTTGTTCTTGGAGACCATGGCATCTCTAATGGCCATCGCTTCTTCCCAGCCACCACCACCATCATCATCTGGAGGGCCTGCAGAGGGGAGCAGGCACAGTGATAAAGGAGAGGAGGATCAAGAGGAATAAGAGAATGAAGTAGAGGAAGTCCCTGTCACCAGTACTCCGAGTGATTCCTGGGTGTGTCAATTTTCCATGACCATTGGAAAGGTCGCTAAGGCTTGTGCAAGCAAGGTCTGATACACTGAGTGCACCGTTTTACTCAGTCATGGAAAACCTGGCTTGTATTCTTATGGGACTACTTCCATGAGGCGCCACACCAAATAGACCCATGCGACTGCTCTGGGAAAGGCGATACTGTCATGATGCCTACCCCCGGGCATCCGGACCAGGCCCATCAGTCCCGGGAGCAGGCATCCAGATGCTTAGAAAAAGCCCAGCAGCCCTGGCTAGGGGCTATCTGGGTACAGTCCTGGGGCCGTAGGCACCAGGCTCATAGAAGGGGTCAGTCCTGGCGCCATAGGCGCCAGGCTCATAGCTTGCACTTACCTCATGCAGACCATGCTGCTAAGAATCCAAGCCAACGTGAAGCCTGAAGGGAACTACTTTACTTCAGGGACTATTTTCTTACTCGGGTGTGGTCTTGGGGGAACTTCTTACCTGGGGCTACTTTGAAGGCTATTTAAACCACGCCCGAAGAGCAGCACGCGCTTCATGTTATTCTGCATCCAGCAGCGTAACGCTCACCGTGCCTGCAAGTCAGCATCCAGCCTTCTGCCACGCCCGCCTCGAGTCTGGAGCTCCTAGAAAAAAGGGGAAGAAGGAGGAAAGATTAGAACAAGAACATTATTTCTATTCCTCACCTGATTCCGGATCCATCGCGCCTTCAAACAAGGAAAGAGATGTTAATTCAATACGCATTGCATCGCCCGCTATAGTGCCGCGCTATTCTCACCAGCCTTCGCAGCACCTCCATGATCTGCTGCAGTCTCCATCACATCTTCGCCGAACACCGGCACCTAAGGGGGACAAAAGAACAGCAAGGTGAGCCGAGAGAATAAACAAAGGCAATCTCTGTTACCACCATAGACTTACCTGATTTTACCGCCGGAGGCATTTTTCATCTCAACGGTCCGGCGAAGTCTCCATCTCATCTTCGCCGAACTCCGGCACCTAATTGGAACAAAAGAACAGCAAGGTGAGCCGAGTGAATAAACAAAGACAATCTGTTTTACCACCATAGACTTACCTGATTTTACCGCCGGAGGCATTATTCATCAAGACGTCATAATTTCTCACGCCGCACCTGTAAAAGGAGGGAAAGCAACAGATTAAATACAGGTATCATTTACCGGACAGTGTTGGGTAATACAGACTCTTACCTGAACGCTACAAGCTGCCACGAGGCAATCTTCTTTTGGGTCAAGCTGCAAGACAAAAGGAATCGGACAAGAGTGAATATCAGACATTTTGAACTCTTATGAACTATATACTTACGGTTCCTCGCCAGGGACCTCAGAGTCAATATTGGTCTGAACTCTCCCAACTCCTTCGGACCAGTGAAGTAACTGGTTATCTACGCGCCCCTGCATTCCACGCAGGATGGAGAGCTCATCTTTTATAAACGTAAGGTGAGACTATGAAAGGAGATATCGGAGGTGATTAGTGGGAAGAATAGTGGGGTGTTATCACTCAAATCCACAGGTGGCTAATTCCTTTTCTCCACTTTCAGGAAAATACTTCTAGGCAGGCCAGTCCAATCTGTCATCTCTGCACTACGCATCACGTTGGTGGAGACCGCAGCTGTCCATTTCCGATCAACGCCCCTGTGGGAGCCAGGTGAGCATAACAGATACCTTTCTCAGGTAAGAGCAGGTTGAATTCCTCCACCCCATCATCTTCATCTGCTCCTGTCACCAGAAAGGATACTCCTTTGAGGCAGAGAATCCCAGCAGTGGCTTCACAGGCCATACAGAACTCTGTTGACCCTTACCTTTTGAGGATAACAGTGCTATATATATACTTTGAAGCACCGATCTATAGGGGGAGCAGTTTCGGATTGCTTTCAAGGCTGTGGCCAAGGACCATGCGAAACACTACCACCTACCACCTACCTGATTAAGGCCCACCAAACATCTTCCTCCCTCCACCTGCCCCTTAGTACCGATGGTTGGTACCCCTTCCCTTCCTTCCCTGCCTTCCCTCTCCTGCAAGAAATGGCCAAAAAATACAAAATTGAAAAGACACCAAAAAAGGTTCCTTTATGAGCCACCTTTCACAGTTAAAAAATAAAAGTGAGAAAAAAAGTGAGAAAAAAAGCCAAAAGCCCTCTGCAGCCTGCATAGTACATGGACAGCACGGTATTCCATGGACTTCTAAAAATTTCAAGGCGTGGGGCAATTGAAATAATTTAAATTGTTTTACAGTTTGCACGTACTGCAACACAAACTTGACAATGGCCAAATGTCATCACATGCTTTCACTAGTAACTTAGAAATATTCCCACTTACAACAGCTCTCCAACAGCTTAACATTTACAAGACCATTATAATACAAGCAGTGCACCCATTTCAAGCTAGAATACGCCTTCAACTGAAATCAGCCAAATTAACTCCATCCGAGTTACTAAATGGCATCTGTGGTACTATATATGCCATCAGATCTAAAAGAAAATATACAAACTCTAGGAGTACAATGACCAACAGACCAATCTTTGATTGTACTAGTTAATGGTGAGCCAACAATAGACATACCAATTTGGCAACAACTAGTCAACTTAAACAACGTTACACAAGCCCTACAATATCTGAAAGAAAACAATGCATACTTCAAAGATATAAACATAGAGGAACACTTTAGCAAAACCATCCCAATTATTCAAGACTCAACAGCAACTGGCCAATTTGAACATGTAGATCCTATTACTGCAGCCAACATTTTAGACCAGTACAATTCACCCACTACATTCCAAAGACACCATTGATGATGCATTAGAAACATATCAAATGCATCAAGCCAAAGGATCGCCAATGATCATATGGTAAAAAAGTGTAGAAGCACATTGTTTTCCTCTACTCTTTCCTCCAGGAAAAAGATGAAGATATGATGAAAGGTCTGTGCAAATTAGTGCATCAGAATATCGATCTTTAAGAATGTATTCTAAAGACCCCAGATTTAGACAAAATGTCGAACGCATTTTCTACCTCCTCTTTGAAAGTGAGCTAGCAACTCTATTTTATGGAGTTGCACACACATTAAAAACAGGCTCTAACTTTTTAAACATATCCACTATCAACTGCTTCAAAAAATGAAAGACACAGATGACGTTTTGTAGTCAAGTATCACAAATCTCTTGACAAACAAGCGTGGTACAAAGGAATACTGGTTCCGACGTCACACTGATATATGTTGTATGCTAAGGAGCCTAGGCCCACCAACATGGTTGGTTACTTTAAGTTGTGCAGAGTATGCATGGGATGACTTGCACAACTTCTTATGCACTGCAAACCTAAATAAAGACGGAATAGATATAAAAACACCAGAAGAACGCTGTTCTCTTGACCCAGTCAATGTATCAAAGTACTTTCACCATTGCTTCATTGCCATGCTGTATTTTATATGCAATAAAACTTCCCCTCCTCTCGGAGAAGTGCAGCACTTCTTTTAGAGAAAAGAATATCAATCCAGAGGAGCACCACACATCCACATGCTTTTTTTGATAAAAGATATTCCTTAATTTGGCCATTATAGTGATGCCACTGTTTTACAGTTTATTGAAAAATACATTACCTGCAACATCCCTTCAGAAACCACAGATAGTGAAATACATACACAAGCCTTAAACTTCCGAAAACATAAGTGTGGCAAATACTGCCAATGTACATATAAAAACAAAGGCAAATACTATACCAAATCTTGCTTTGGCTTCCCTCGACCAATTTGCAAAAAAGGACAAGGAAATAGCTTGACGTTTTCTGTTAGAAACAGCATAAAAGGCAAATCCCCTCAAAAATGCATAAACACATTAAAAGGGATGAAGCATCCAAGTGCACCAATGATTACAATGCAATCATTGCCCTCTTGTGGAATGCAAACATAAGCATACAATGCATTGCAGATAATTCCACTGCAGTTGCAAAATATGTCGCAGCCTATCTCACAAAAGCTGAGAAAACAGAGCTAAAAGACTTCTGGGATGGCATATCATCTGACAAAACACTATCACAAAAATTGTACAGCTTCGGTATAAAAATGCTCTCCGATAGAGAATGCGGGTGCTACAAATCTGCAGACCCTTTAACACAAACAGCCTTATATGGCAAATCTGAACAGATTGTCTGGATGAACATTGGACCAGCTTCATCCCGAAAAAGAGTACTAAAATCCTACCAAAAGATAGAAAACATAGCCACAAATGATCCCAACAGCAAGGCCATTTAATAAAATGTAATTGACACGTACTACCCAAACAGAACTGTATTACATGGCCCTACTAAATATTAGGTGACTATGACTCATTTGAAGCTGTATTCAAAGCAAATGAAAGCAGTATAACAAATGACAATTTCAAACAATACAAAAAAATGTTGGACAATGAATGCCAACAAGAGGAAGAAATCGAAGCTCAACTAGACAAAGACACTCCTGAGGGCAGTCAACCTTCCCTTACAGGTAGCCAAGAACCACTTGTAGAACCACTCATTCTAAATGAAGCAGAAACAGCCATGACTGAATCAGAAAATACCATGTATCAATATAAACAATCAGAGGAAGACTTGTCAATGCTGGAATCACAGCTAAATTATGAACAACTCACCATTTATCTAGAAGTAACACAAGAAATTGAACATGGTTTTAAATATGAAACTAAAATGTGTAGCTGTAAAAATTATAAACCTCTGCTCCTATATGTAAGTGGTGAAGCTGGTTCTGGTAAAACATTATTAAATAAAATAATCAGCACATTTCTACAAAACTTAACAAACAACAACCTTTTATTTGTAGTACCAGCCCCCACAGGTTTACCTGCCTACAACCTAGGAGGTGAAACTTTACACTGACAACTGCTCCTCCCCGTAGAACACCAAAGCAAATTAGAATACTACAAATTATCAGCAGAAGCTACTACTGAAGTACGCAGAATTTTAAAATAAATGTAAGTGTTCCTGATAAATGAAGTAGGCATGGTTTCCAACCTCATGTTGGCTGTAATTCATCTCAGAATGCAAGAAGTCCTAAAAACCAACTACGAAGAACTGTTTGGAGGCAAACATGTTTTTGTATTCTGAGGCCTCCTACAATTAACACTAGTAAAAGGTCAACCTATTTTCAAAACATTAGGACACAGATATTGCCGCAATACCCTATGCAGCAGTGGAAATGTAAATATCTCTGGCAACATTTTCACTCCAGAGAACTAACTCAAAACATGTGCCAGTCTGCAGACCTTACCTATGTTAACATGTTAAAAAGCATTGGAACTGGTCTCCTTACTAAAGATGCAAAATCCATCTTAAATAGTAGACTAATACATGAACTATATGGACGAAACACATCTTCTCCTGATGTCATGGAACAATTAACCCAATAAAATCTAAAAGTCCTTACTGCCAACCCTTGCAAGCTGTAGTCAGTTCAATGAGACAATATTGAAAAAAGAAATGCAACCCATACTACATATCAGCTCCACAGACAAACTAGAAGTGTACAGCATGACACTTCCTATGTGTCAGCAAGCAACAGCACAACTAAATATGTTAGAAAAATATATCTCCAACACTGCAGGATTTGCCAAAATATTGAGTGTGTGTCTAAATTGCAGAGTCATTCTAAAACATAACATTGACATAGAACAAGGTTCAGTCAATGAAGCAATTGGTACAGTTGTTGGCTTCCAAACAGATCCGCATGACAACAACATTCAGTTTGTCAGCATCCACTTTGACAAACTTGCAGAATTTGAAAAAATTGGCCAGACAATAGCACGTTTTCTTCTTTTCAAAGACATGTATGTACGCAGAGAGCAATTTTCTCTATCTCTTGCATATGATGTCACTATTTACAAATCACAAGGTCTAACCCTAGATCAAGAATTGATTGACATTGGCAGAATAGTCTTTAGAGAAGGTATGAGTTACGTAGCACTTTCACGTCTGCGTAAACTCAATGGTCTATTCGTAGTTAACTTTGATGCAAACTAAGTCAACGCTGACATTCCTTGCATCCTGCAATACAACAGGCTACAGGCACTATACACCCCCACCTAGATATTTACTGTGTACCTCAAAAAAATAAATCTTTAAAAAGACAAGTAATACAAACAGAAACTATAGCAGATCTCCCAACAATACAGCTAAAAAAACAACAGCCAAATCAAACAATACAACCACAAAACTGTCTAGTACAAAGTCAACTGCACGTTCATCAGAAAAGAAAGACACAATTGTCTTTTCCCCAGAAAGATCTGCAGGCCCAACAAACGATCCTCAAACAGAACCCTCTGGTCCATTTAAATTCAGCAACACAACTGGAGTAAATTATTATGCTAATGTGACGATGAATCTTCTCTTTGAATTGCCACCAATTGCTCACAATGTTTACTTAAACGGCTCAGACCAATTGTGTTTGCAAATGCTTGTCCTTCACAGAAATGCCACAAATAATTCTGACAACGCTTACAGTATTGGACTACTGTGCAGGAATGGTCAAATTTACCAAAAAAACACAGGAGATCCATAAGAATTCATAATGGCCTTACTACAAGTACTGGAAACCAAAAATATCCCTATAATTGAAATCTTCCAGATTTCATACACATGGAAACATACATGCACTGTCTGAAAACATGTTTCACAAGATCACATCCCTAATGAACGATGTGTATATGTATCCATACCACATTCTGGATCCATTCCATTTCAACAGCTTCTGCAGAATGCAAATCATGACATATTATGCCTGTTTTGCAATTCAGACAATTGTTCCACCATACAAATAAGCTCACATAGCCAATATGTCATACTAATGCTTCTAAGGTACAATGCAGATGGTACCAAAAATAACTGTAAGCTTACAGGCTTTACATCCGGCCAAGTATCTCAAATGCAGTCACTAAACTATAGCACAATTAACGGTTAGAATACGCTAGCAGGTATCTAACTACATCCATAACACTACAATAGTATTTTTGAAAGTCAATCTAGTTAGAATACCCCACAGGTATCTAACTACTTGAAAATGCCCTTCATTCCAAAACACTTCAAATACACTATCTCGATTCTTATATGACAAAACATCTTCTAACCTCTAATGTAGTTAGAATACGCAACAGGTATCTAACTACTTCAAGCATTCCCCTAATCATAACATATTTTTAAAAAAACATACTATCACCCTTACACTCATGTAAATGTAATCAGGCTTTTTTTTAAATCCAGTACAGATTCTTTTTCCCAATGACCCAATTATTATTTAATGTAAAAACAACAGCAGTATGTCATACACTAATGTCGTACCAAACATAGTACTTAAAAATGTACTGTTTATGAGGGTCTAAAAAATGTACATGTAAAATTGTATACAACTACAGCCTTTAAACTATCCCGCTTAACAAATTGTACTGGTTTCTTTCCACAGAAAATAAACCAGAGACTCCAGCTTCATAATACATTTCAATTACATCATTCCTCCATATTACTAACACTTTGTACATTACCTATAATTACTATACACATACTACTACTATGGTGATTCTGGCCATACTCCCACTACATTACCTATAATTATTATACACATATTTCTACTGTGGTGGTTTTAGCATCCTACAGACAGTTCTGGACCCATTTCTCAGATCTCAAAAACAATGTATGTGCTGACCAATTAATAAATGGGTTGTTATATGTCAACCAATGGTCCCCAGAATTATAGGAAAATTAGCTGCTATTATCTTATCAAAATACAATATTTCCTGGTGTTGCTGGATTCTCATCTGTATCAGGCGAGTGCTCTCAGTAATGTGACCGCTAGAGAGGGGTCTGCCATCAACCCCTTCTACTGGTAATGCTAATTTCTTACATATACCTGCTATTCCCATCTCGTGAGCCCATCCTTGATCCATGAATATGCCAGAAGCTGCTGAATCTACTAATGCAACAGTTTCCACTGACACAAAATTGCTAACAATCAACTGTACCTTCAGTACCAAAAGAAGAGCGTTTTTTGATTCTGTATTTGTTCCAAGTGAAGTTATAGTAGGGGGACTGGTATCTTTTTCTCGAACATGTGTCCCTTCTATGGACAGGAGCTGGTGATTCCCCCTCATCTGGGAGGTGCAATAGGACAAAGGCAGACTAGATGATTTGCGGAACCACAGTACATACACAGAACTTTGGTTCTCCGTCTGCTACATTCATCCTCCGACAAGGGTCCTCGGGCTGCTCCGATCTGCATAGGTTCAATTCCTCGTTCTTCAGTGACGGAAGGGTTTATGGAAGTGAGCAGAGGTCGCAGAGGATAGTTGCGTTGCTTCCTTTTCCCCTGTTTCCTTTCTTGTAAACGATAATCCACTGAAGAACCAAGCACATTAAATCGTTAAAGTTGTCAGGACTGGGAACACAGGCTAATTCATCTTTAGACTTGTCACACAATCCACATCAATACAATGTGAAAAAAGCCTCTTCTGGCTAAGCTCTCTGTTGTGCAAACTGCTGGAACTTTGTGGTATATGTAAGAACGTTTATGGTTCCCTGCACAAATCCAAGAGATTATGCTAGCTGGTGTATGTGAGTTCCGGCCGATCAAAGATGCTTGTGAATGCTGTCAAAAACCACCTGTATTCATCCAATAAGGCGCTTTCTGCATTGACCAAAGGGGTAGCCAAGACAGAGCACTTCCAGTCATATCAGATACCAAGAACCTGACTTTGGGTCTGTCGGTAGGGAAAGGATTTTGTCGAAAAGAAAACACTACGGTGCTGGCATCCACACATTCTTTGAATTTTGTAGGATATCAAATATATTTGTCTATGGTAGCCCCCATTAGCTAGAAAGCTTCCATTAACATGTCTTGATTTACCATTGATTGACGCAAACCAGCATTCTCAACTTTAAGGTTATGCACCTCTTGGGTCCAAGACTGCACAGAAGCAGTTAATTCTGGCAATTGAGTCATTTCCTCCTTCTGCAGGTGGTGTTGCAAACTTTCAGCGACAGGCCTTACCTTGGGAGTGTCTGCGTGGAGATGCAAAGAAATAAGGCCTGTCTCTGCAAGAAGCCACCTCGCCTCTCTGGATAGACACAGAGGGCTGGGGGACCTCCCTGGGAGAACAGCCCTAAATATAAGTAGTAAAACTCTTAAAGGGATAAAGTGGTGGAGTGTTGTGGGTGTGTTACTGTCAAGCACTAATCTGTACCAGTGATCAAGAGCAGCATAGCGGCATTGGAACAGTCTTTTTTTCACTTGTCTGCGAGGAAGGAGGCAGCTTTAACTAACAAATACACCCCCCACCAGCGGAGCGTTGCAGGAGTGTTACTGTCGAGCACTAATCAGTGCCAGTGACCGAGAGCAGCAGAGTGACATTGGAAGAGTCTTTTTTCACCTGTCTACGAGGAAAGGGACAGCTTTAATTAATAAATACACCACCACCAGCAAAGTGTGGTGAAGTGTTGTGGTAGTGTTACTATCAAGCACTAATTTGTACCAGTGACAAAAGCAGAAGAGCATCATTGGGACAGTCTTTGTTCACTTGTCTGCAAGGAAGGAGATGGCTTTGACTAATAAATGTACCCTCCACCAGTGGAGCATGGCAGAGTGTTGCAGGAGTGTTACTCTCAAGCACTAATCAGTATCAATGAACGAGAGCAGCAGAGCAGCATTGGAACTCTCTTTTTTCTCTTGTCTGCGAGGATGGAGGCAGCTTTACCTAATAAATACACCCCTCACCAGCAGAGAGTGGCAGAGTGTTGTGGTAGTGTTACTGTCAAGCACTAATCAGTTCCAGTGGCCAAGAGCAGCAGAGCAGCATTGGAGCAGTCTACAAGGAAGGAGGCGACTTTAACTAATACATTCACCCCCCCATCAACGCAGCATGGCAGAGTGTTGCAGGAGTGTTACTGTCAACCACTAATCAGTACCAGTGACCGAGAGCAGCAGAGCAGCATTGGAACAGTCTTTTTTCACTTGTCTGTGAGGAAGGAGGTGGCTTTAACTAATAAATACACTCCTACCAGCAGAGCATGGCAGAGTGTTGCGGGAGTGTTACAGTTAAGCACTAATAAGTACAAGTGACCGAGATTAGCAGAGCGGCATTGGAACAGCTATTCTCACTTGTTTGCAAGGAAGGAGGTGGCTTTAACTAATAAATCCCCTCACCAGCAGAGTGTGCTGGAGCGTTGCAGGAATGTTACTGTTTTCCTGTGGCTCCTGCGACTCTGAGACAAAAAAATAATAACAACAAAAAAGAAATTAGACACATACAAAGGGTCCGACAAGGGATTTTCAAAAGCTCTTCATCAGACATTTGAAATATGCAAAGAAAAACAAAAAAAGAACACATGAAAAAACAGATTTAGAATCATCTTAATCATGGATTTTTAGAACTGGTGTATAAACATTAAAAGGAACATGGAACAGGATATTCAACAAAATCTATAGATAACATCAAAGAAAAGCCTTCGACTTTCCACTTATAATATTTATTGCAAATTCTACCAACATTACAACTTTAGTGGTACTTACAACTCTGGTGTTTATACGTTTGTTACAGCAATTTGAATGAGAGCAGCTTTAAGAAGCAAAGAACAAACTGGTAGAGACTTGAGCAGCTTGCAGGACTTTACAATGAGTAAAACTAAGATGGATAAAGTTGACACTTGTTTAACACCTTCTGTACACTGTCAGTCAGCCAGCAAGAAAAACCTGCCACCTTCAAAGCAATCAAAGCTCGCATTTGCAGCCAAATTGATATAAAACAGGCAAGCGACAGGTGCGACAGATGTGACAGGGGAGACATCTACTCTGTCGACTACAAAGCTTCCAAAACACTTGGGTATAGTGACATCAAACCCTAGTGGAGGCGATACCATGGAATTGATCAACTTACCTAAGGAAGGTCAAGAAGGGGCAGAGGACCAATACCTGCCACTACAAGTACCTTGTGTATCTGCCTTGACTATAGCCATGATGACTATAGCCATGATTCATGTGGATGACACAAGTATGGGAAGTCGTGGACCTATAACTGCTCAAGAAGCACCTCATGCTCCAAAGACCACGAATAATGTTTATGAGGATTCTATTATCCTAGACAAATCCTTCCTACGCCTGTGCAGAGACATGGGTGATTAAACACACATCACAGAATCAACATCAACACAGAGGGTTGATGGTAAACTAAGTTCAACAGAAAGGTGTTTACTCATTCTGGACTGAATACTACTGATTTCTTCACCCAAACAACATCCAAAGCAGACGAGACACAAACATTCTACCTAATCTGAACACCTTGGGTCCAGCTTCAATCTCAGCGCTTCATTTGGTGCAAGAATCATTACTCCGGCTCTACAATAACATCAAAGAGACAATTCAGCAAAATCACTTCCAAATTTTCGAGCCCAACAATAAGATCCAGAAGATGCTGAACATCGTCAATATGAACAAGAAAAGGAAATGTTCTAAGCTTACGCATTCTGAAAGTACCGAGCTAAACAAAGGAAATTTGGTATTGATGACAGCTCAAGTAACTTGTAGGAATTTTGAAACAGGGTGTGTGACCCCAAATAGTCCATCTCCATTAATCGACTATGAACTTGGAAGCAGCCCTTTGTTTATTTATTTATTTATTGGATATTTGTAACAGCCTTTACAACAAATGGTGCTTCAAGGCACCACAAGACAAAAAAGGGAAGGGGGGCAGAGGGAGAAAGAAACAATAACGGTCCTACTAGGCCTTGTGACATTCAGATTGTGAAAGTGAAATAACACGAAATGTGGGGAAGAGAGGGGGTGACGGTAAGGTGAAATCAGAGTGCTAGGGTAGGAAGGGAAGTGCAGGGTAAAGCGGAGAGAGTTTGAGTGGAAAGGAAGAGGGGTGAAGGAGGGGCAAGGGGGCCACAGGGGCTAGGTAAGTGCAAAGGGAGGCAAGGAGGACAAGTGCCAGAGATTGCATGGGATGCAGGATGAGGATTGACATGCTAAGTGCAAGGAGGGGGGTGGGCAGGGGGCGTGGTGTCCTGTAGAACTCAGAGGGAACCAGGCAGCCAGTCACTGCAGCAGGTGGGGGTGTGTTTGATATTTTAACCCATCCAAATGTGCCCCACTGACTCAATTTACAAATGGCAAAAGAAACAGCCAAAAATGGATGCGCTTACCACTGTGCATGCAAAAATCTGCAAAACTGCGTTGGGGTCACAACCAAAAAAGGCTGCACACCCTGCCACACACAGCCAAAGTTGGGTAAAAGCAGAATTCTCACTACAAGAGCATGCCAGTGGGTGCTGTCGCATTCCAACGTGGAGCAAGGCAGCAGAATTGTCCTGAAAAATTGAAAATGCCTTTTAAAAAGGTAGCTTTGCAAGTGCTGATTTTGTTGCTACATCCATTTATTTTCCAGTGAACCATTGAGAGTAAAAGAATTACAGATCATCCAGTGTGGCCCAGAGGAGCCGGGCCTCATTGACTGACAACAGCTAAGAAATGTATCTTATGAAAAACCAGCTCAATAACATTGAGTTCCATTTCCATGGGAGAAATGCAGCTAAAAATGTAACCATTTCAGCTGTACAGAGAGAACTCTAAGAAAGGACTGGATACATACATTCAGATTTCAGACAAATCCCAGCACTCAAGGACAGAAATAATGGTGCATAAAATGTGTGTGCTGCAGAGGAAAAGCTGATGTAAAAGACTCAGTTAAAATGTGCTTTTTCCCTGAAGAAAGTGCTAAATCACCTGTTTAAAAGTATGTTTTTTGTGGAAAGGCTTAATTCTTTAAATGTCAAAATCCCTATAAACTGTATTCATTTTCTCTGTTTAATGAAGATGTAGGTAACTTCAAGTTAAAACACAGTCTTGAGTAATTACAATTCTGCCTGACAGTTCTCAGCCTGGGAAAGATGACACTTCAGGTTGATGCTCCACTGCTAGTAGGAAGGCTTAATTGATGCTAGAGGCTCTCGAATATTTACAAAAAAGAACTCATCAGACTTTCGTCTGTGGCCCAGCCAAGAACAATGGCAGGCTGCATACTGATCCCTTCAAACGAGGGTCAGGAAACTTCCCTCTGGATCCCCACCCTGATCAAAGGAATTTGCCAGTTGAATGAAAGTTTTTTTTAAAACTGCCAAGAACTTTTGGTGTTTAAATGCCTATTTGTGATTAAGTTTTGAAACTCTTTAACTTTGCAACATGAAGGAAGACAAATAGAAATTGGTAGTTGTAAATCTAATTGTATGCTCTTTCTGTGAAGACGTCAGTAAACCCTGTACTACAAAAGAAACCAAAGTTACACTACAAGAATAATTCTGACAAAACTATTGATGCTGCAAATATAATATTCTATACCTGTGTACTAGGGGTAATTGCCCAGATAGGTACTGAATTAGGAATTGTTAGGCCAAACCGTTAGGATTAAAATTGACAAACTTCCACAAAATGACAAAGCCAGCTCTCAGTGAGATGGGAGTTGATGTAAGGATAACCCACAAAATATTTAATGTATGTGTCCGATTTTATTAGAGGGCATAATTATAGAAGGGTGCTTTTGTGGAAAAGTTAAGTTTTGGTACAAATCGCTGTGGGAGTTCCTAAGTCACATCATAAAATATGACAGCTCTTTCTGGCTTCCAACCAGCAAAAGGCAAGTGCCTCTGACCTATCGCAGCTGAGTGGGTGTGGACTGTAATTCTGCCCCTACCATAAACTGTGTGATGTCACTTGGCATGATAAATATGGGAACCTCACAACACACAGACACACTGATTCCTGGCTACATCCTGATTTCCACGCAGCGTTTTGTTCCTGACTTCTTCATCCTGTTCCAGAAATGTTCATCTTGTCCTGATTCCAGACTACTTTTCAAAACCAAGGCCCAGCAAGTGCTGAACTCTTTTTCAGCTAGGCCCAAATCCTGAATCACCCCAAACTTCAGGAAAGAATAATTCTGATCCAGCCTGCCTTGCTACTATTCATGCTTGCCTGCTAAAACTTGCAATCCTTCGAATCTACTGTGTCCAGTGACCAGAAGGGCCAATCCAATCTAATCCAATCTGAGGTGCAGTCCAAGTGACCAGAACCGCCCAGCTGACCATCCTGCCAGAAGTGCCCTGCTGCCGGTAGAACCGATCCATGATGATCAGAACCTGACAGTCCAATCTTAATTTACAGTGGACTGTAAGTATCAATAGGAATCCTAGTGCCCCATAGTATATTTGCCTTGTCATATCCCATCTCTCAACCCATCCTCTCTTTAACTTAAGAACCTCTAATATTGTCAGAATCATTTTTGCAACCCTGTTTGTAATCCATAGTGTTAGCATTGATTTTTCTCATTTGTTTTACTATACCATAAACCATTAGTGATTTGGATTAAATAAGTAATTCCCAGAAAGAAAAAGTAGTATCTGCCACATGAAGAGTTACAAGCGGCCGTGCGTAACTGTGGAGACTCACGGGTGGCATTCTCTTTTTCTCAGTCAGTAATATAATTTAAATAAAACCAATCTGTCAATTTAAAACAGAAATTCTGCTTTTCTCTGTTTTATTTTTTCAAAAACACCTCTCATTAAAACTTACATAACGTCTTCAATTTTATAGCTAGAGACTTAATTTCAACTCTCAGTTCAACATAAGACCTGTAGCTCCACCCACAACTAAAAACAGTGTATTTGACAAGTTTTTATTAAAAATCGCATGGTGAAATTTAGGCGCGAATCTGCATTTTTGCCAAAGTTTTACATGTGTCTTTTCCCATTCAAAGTGTTTCTTAACTCCCATTCTAATTTAAAATGTACATTGTTGCTCATATTGTAGCTCATGTTGCTTAGAATCTGTTTAGTGTTGCTCCCACAGGAATTGTTTATCAATTTAAACATTTTTGCCATTGTTTCACAAAGCCATTTTCAAGCGTCGATTTAAAGGTGTAAAAGTTCCAAAATGCTTTTCTCTCTTGTTTGGGGAGGGAAGATTGCATTCAAACCCTATACACTGTTCTTCATTCCTAATTACCTGCTGATTACTTACATCTGTGTATAATTGCTCATTTGATAGTTGAGAACTTTGCAGGGGAAATCTTAACTTAAACGCTATCTTTTCACAAACCAAAACTGTTCTTTTTCCTGTGTTTTCTATTCTGTATTGCTATAAGTGAACTCAATTGCCTTACTTACTTTCTGAATTGTTTTGTAACCACATTGGTGATTGCTGCCCCATATATATATATATATATATTAAAACGTATGTGTAATTTGAATTTTAAATAATAAATAAATATTTACCTTTACCAACCAGCCTGATTCCTGGTCCATTGTGACCTGGGGGGTATTTTGATACGGGTGTGATATGAGTGGTATATCACTCAGAATACTGAACTTATAGATATAATAAATAAGTATTTCATCTGTGCATTACATGCTAGGCGAGAACCGGACACATGTGTGTGCTTGATTGAAATCCTTAACAGGTGTTAGCTGGGGAGGGGGAGAGGGAAGGAAGAAGACAAAAGGAGGCTCTTGAGGAGTTTCTGGAACTTAAGGAGATCCGGCTCTAGCCTGAGAGGGGAGGGAGACATATCAGAGGGACACTAGTGAAGAGGAGAGAGATCTACGCCCATTCTCTGCTTAGAGAAGCTTCTGATCTGCAGAGTGTTGGAGCTAGAAGACTGAAGGGCTCTATCATGGAGGTATTTAGGGAGAGAGAGTTGGATGTCGCATGGTCTCGGGCCCCAGAAAGCCTTGTGGACGATGCAAAGGATTGTGAGCTTGATCCTAGCAGCATCCAGGAGCCAGTGGAGAGATTTTAGAGCTGGAAAGATGCGGTCCCAGGGCTTGAAGCCAAGGATAAGTCTCACAGTCCTATTCTGAATTAGTTGAATGGGACGAAGGGAAGATAAAGGAAGGTGTGGGAAGAGGCTGTTGCAGTAGTCCAGCCTAGAGAGGACCAGAGCTCTGAAGATATTGAGTTTCTGGGGGAAGGTGGGGAAAGGGAGAATGCTTTTGAGGGTGTGCAGCTGATAGTGGGCCTTCTTGGCAAGGTCCGTGATGTGAGAAGAGAAGGAGAGGAAGGGGTCAAAGATGACAACAAGGTCTTTTGCCTCAAAAGAGAGTGAGCGGAGGGGGCCCAGAGAGGGTGGCCAGTGGGTAGGAAGGAGGGAGCTGGGGTCCCAATGAGAAGGATCTCTGTCTTACTGGCATTAAGGCAGAGATCATTGCAGCACACCATAGCAGTCAGACAGTCAGGGATGAGAGAAGAGGAAGAGCGGTTAGTAGGAGGAAGCTTAAAGGAGAGCTGCATGTCATCTGCATAACACTGGGAGTGAGGGAGGAGATCAGGTGGGCCAGAGGGGCACGGTAGATGTTGAAAATCCACGGTGAGAGGATATAACCTTGAGGGATGCTACAGGTGGAGAGTGTGATAGGGGAGAGAAAAGGGTCCTGTTGAACATGGGAATAATGATCTATTTACTAAAATGGACATAGGATTGATGTGAATTCACTTTGAGGAAGGTATAGATGATCTATTAGACTTATGTGCAATGTTGATATTGGCCCAACAAATTTTGAATGAAACAAGTTGTTGCATACTTGACGTGATAGGCCAATATGTTAACTATAGGATAATTTTGAAGCAGGAAGGACATTGAGTATTTGTCAAAACATATGCATGAAATATGTTTACTATGATCTTAGGTAAATTGGGTTAAATCCCACTAAAATGAACATTATTTACATTTTTCTTTAGAATCGAAATATAACACAGCCCCTGATGAAGAGTTATATGAACTCGAAATGCGTTGGGCAGGATGAATAGATGTTTATGAAAAACTGATGAACATGATTTACTGTGAATTTTTGGATGCCAAGGACAGCCTTTTCTGATAAACTATTGTTGAAATGCTATTGATTATATGAATGTAACTTTTCTACAAAAACTTGTTTTTACCTACCGACAATTGGTCTTAAAACTGGAAACTCTTTAACCATTGTTTGAAAGGTTTGGCTTTATAGCCTTGGAAAGTGTTCAAAGGACGGGAGTCCCCAATTTTGGGGAGTTTATTCTTATTCTGTCTTAGTTTTACAACCCCTGTGCCAGGGTTGTCTTTTCTCCCTTGCACCTAGAACTAGATGATTTATAATTAACTGTATGCAAAACTAGACTTTACTATATAGATTACAAAGGAGTGCAGTGAGTATTAAGTGGGATTTGAAGCATGTAATTAAGCCATAAGCAAAGTAGAGACTCTTGACATAGCAATAATGTTGCAAATGTAATTTGTCCTGCCCTCTTGGTATTAGGTATATTATTGTGTATGTAGTTTAAATATATTTGCGTTATTATCTTTTGCAAATGAATAACAAATGACCAATTTTGATGCAGGCTCCATTTTTGTATAAGAAATGTCTGTCAGGCTGAGAGGTCCTGTATCCGCGGAAGCTGCTGAACCCCCGACAATCCCCCTGAGATGTATTTCCCAGAACTAGTTTTCAATACAGCTCTGTAAACTACACCCCAAAGGGAAAGGGGGAATGGGACAACAAAACAACACCAGGCAGACTGCGTCAAGGCTAATCAGTGCTGAACCTGCAGAGGATAAAGAATAACATATACACTTTCTTAATTCACTTACTTAACCTTATGAATGGGAAGTAATTAATCCTTAACTAATAATTGAGAATCCTACCTGGTTCTTCTCTTGGAATTTCTTAGAGAAGCGGATAAGAAGCTGAAAATCTCTCTTACTTGCGATACTAGAAATTCCCAGCAACTTCTTACATTAGGCAAAACTGGAAGTTTTAGTTCTTTGTTTGTCTTTTTCCAACTTGCACTGGTAGTTCAATTAGATTGTCTTTAAAATGTTCTTTCTTGTAATATCAAAACTTTTCAAACTATTTATAATTATCTTGAGTCTTTGAATCCTTGAAGAAAGAGGAAAAAACGTGCTAACTGCACACGCAGGTTATTTCCATTAATCGTTGAACTTCACATAGAAATCTTCCTGGTTGAAGAACACGCGCAAACGGATGAAGACGCGCGATCCAAGAAATCCACACGCGCAACAATTCACACGCGCAATGGTCCACACGCGCAAAAATCCTCGCGATGGAAAAAACACACGCGCACTCACAAGGCACGCGACGAACAGATTCTCGCGCTTAAAATCACACGCGCTTTGTATTTCACACGCGCTTTGTACACACGCGATAAAAATCACACGCGCTTTATATTTCACACGCGAATTGTATTTCACACGCGCTTTGTATACTCGCGCTAAAAATCACACGCGCATTGTATTTCACACGCGCTTTATATTTCACACGCGCTTTGTATTTCACACGCGCTTTGTAGTTTTCACGCTGCATATAGCTTTTGGCGAAAAGGATCTCTCGCGCAATAAAACACACGCGCTTTTAAAATGGCACGAGACCAACCTCTGTTCGCGCTCGGAATACAAACGCTAGAAAGCACGCGCTCACTTGAATACGCACGTTACAGTCAAAATCTCGCGCTAAGGAACACCGCACTGGAAACACAAGCGTACACCGATAGTTCAATTGTTTAAGTTGAAACACTACTTTTAACGAATTTTCAAGGAGACTGTATTTAAGATGAACAGATTTACAGTAGAAATAAAGTCACTTATCTCCTTAGCGAATTCACAAAGATTTCCTGCTTTTCCTATCTTCCAAAACGAATTCCTGCCAGCTGAAGACTTCTCCTGAACCCCCAAGAAAGTAGCCGCTCAACTGCTGAGATCTGAAGGATAAAATCCACCAGGCCTAATACTAAAGCAGGAGCAGCCACTGAACACGTCCTCTCAGATGGGGTTTTGATGATGAAAGGCACAGAGTGACAGTTTAGAATGTTCATTGTTGTTCAGCATTGTCTTCTAGCCAATCAGAGCTGTCACTGTGAGGCTCCATCTTGCCTTGGGTCAGAACCAGGATTCTGAATCATTAAGTTAAGGCCTAACCAACTATAATGGAAAACTTCCCACCCACACAAAGCTAATCTGAAAAGGATAAATAATGAAAAGGAAACTTGAATAAGAGAAGGAAACCTGACAGTACCCCCCTCCTAATGCCCAGTCTCTGGGCCTATCTTGTGTGGGTATTTAGCGTGAAACTTAGCAACTAAACGGGGGGCATGTACATCAACTGAATCTTCCCAAGATCGTTCCTCCGGTCCATATCCCTCCCAATCAATCAAATACTGCAATCTTCCCCTCACTTTCCTAGAATCCAAAATTTGTTTAACCACAAATTCCTCAGATGAATCCTCCAAAATCACAGGGGAAGGTGGTGTTCTGAATCTAGCTCCTGAACAAACTGGTTTTAAAAGACTAACATGAAAGGTAGGATGTACCTTCAACTGCTTGGGTAATTTCAATCGTACTGCCACAGGGTTGATGATTTTCTCTACCTCAAAAGGGCCTACAAATCTTGGACTGAACTTATTCTTCCCCTTAATTTTCAGGTATCGGGTAGAAAGCCAAACTAAGTCTCCCACCTTATATTCAGGACCAGTTTTTCTTCTCAAATCGGCATATCTCTTATATTTCAACTTATTTTCTCCCAGAACCTTTTTTGCTCTATCCAAGTTATTTTTCATTATCAACAAGCGATTTTCCACTCTAGGATTCCCTGAATCCTCCTCCAACACCTCAAAACTCAGAAAGCGAGGATGAAACCCACGACCCAACAAGAAAGGGGACATAGAAGTAGCATCTTTTCCACAATTATTGTAAGAGAATTCTGCCAACCACACCAAATCCACCCATTCCTCTCTAGCTTGTAAATAACACCTTAAAAACTTCTCCAATTCTTGATTTACTCTCTCCACTTGTCCATTACTTTCCGGATGATACCCAGAAGTCAAACTAACTTCCACTCCAAGTTTCTTACAGAAGGCCCTCCAGAATTTTGAAATAAATTGAGATCCCCTGTCAGAGATAACTTGACTTGGGAGTCCATGTAGTCGAACTACACCTTGCAAAAAACTATGAGCCAGTTTTTCCGCGGTAACCTCTCCCTCTATTGGTAAAAAATGTGCTTCTTTAGTAAGAAGATCGACCACAACAAGAATGGTAGTACAACCCTTATCTTGAGGGAGATCTACTATGAAATCCATAGAAATTGTGTGCCAAGGACGAGGAGGAACAGGTAACGGCTCCAATAAACCATGCGGCTTCCCAACTTGACTTTTCGCTTGTGCACAGACTACACAAGTTTTAACAAAATTCAATGTGTCTTGGCGAATTTTTTCCCACCAAAAATTTCTTCGAACCAGTTCCAGAGTTTTTCTGAACCCAGGATGTCCTGCTAAAATGGATTCATGACAATTTCTCAAAACCTTTTCTCTCAACTCATCAGTAGGTACATAAAGCTTATTATCAAAAAAAGGAAGATTGTCTTTCAACTTTCTAGCTGGATCCAGTCTCACCCACTCCTCCATCTTCTGCAAGGACATATTTTGACGAACTTCATTCAAAAAATCCATTTCTTTAATGGCTCCAGCTAACAAAAAACGTTCTGGGGCAATTATAGGTTCTGGTTCTATAATCTCTTTGTCTTCACTTCCAGGAAATTGGCGAGATAACGCATCAGCTTTTTTGTTCTGACTTCCAGGTTTAAAAGTCACAATGAAATCATAATCTGCAAAGAACAAAGACCAACGAAGTTGTCGTGGAGACAAAGTTCTTGCAGATTTTAAAAACAATAAATTTCTGTGATCAGTAAGGACCGTTACTGTATGTCTTGCTCCTTTAAGAAAATGTCTCCATTCTTCAAAAGCGGACTTTATTGCTAACAGTTCCCGATCAGCAATTGTGTAGTTCACTTCAGCAGCAGAAAACTTTCTAGAAAAGAATGCAACTGGATGTATTTGACCAGTAGTTTCATTCCTTTGAGAAAGCACCGCCCCCAACGCTAAATTTGAAGCATCCGCCTCCACAAAAAAAGGTTTAGAAAGATCTGGATGAATTAGAATTGGACTAGAAGTAAATCTTTGTTTTAACTCTTGAAAAGCCTTTTCTGCTTCAAGGTCCCAGTCAAATTTCACTCCTTTTTTCAAAAGTCTCGTTATAGGAGCAACCAGTCGAGAAAAACCTTCTATAAATCTCCTATAAAAATTGGCAAACCCTAAGAAACTTTGTATTTCCTTAACCTTAGTAGGAGGGGGCCATTCAAGAACGGCTTGCACCTTTTTAGGATTCATTTCTAAACCCTTAGGTGAAATTATAAAACCTAAAAACTCCACAGAATCGGTATGGAATTGACTTTTTTCCAATTTGGCAAACAAATGATTTTCTCGCAATTTTTGTAACACCAAGCGCACATGTTTCTGATGTTGATCTAGGTCAGAAGAGAAAATCAAAATATCATCGATATAAACGACAACAAAAATATCCAAGAATTCTCTAAAAACCTCATCAATGAAAAATTGGAAAGCCGCTGGAGCATTACATAGACCGAATGGCATAACTTGATATTCAAACAGCCCAAATCTGGTCTTAAACGCTGTCTTCCATTCGTCCCCTTCCTGCACACGTACAAGATGGTAAGCTCCTCTCAGATCTAATTTAGAGAAAATATTTGCTCCTTGTATTTGATTAAGCATTTCTGAGATGAGAGGAAGAGGATACCGGTTCTTAATAGTGACTTTATTAACTGCTCGATAATCTATGCAAGTTCTAAGCGAGCCATCCGGTTTTGGTACAAAAAATAAAGGAGAGGCCGCAGGTGACTTAGAATGACGAATAAATCCTTTGGCCAAATTTTCCGACAAATATTCTTTTAAATAATCATTCTCTTTCTCAGTAAGAGCATATACCCTACTACTAGGCAAAATTGTTCCTGGCTCCAGTTCTATTTTACAATCAAAGGATCTATGGGGTGGTAATTCTCCTGCCACTTTCTCATCAAATACGTCCCAGAAATCTTTGTAACACTGGGGAAGTTGACCCACTACAGCTCCCACATCATGACCTCCAATTCCAGTCTCAGCCAGAAAACTAGATACGGAATTACTTTGTTTTACCTCTTCCTCTAAGAGACTTCCTGAAAAGCAATTCTCTTTACAAAAATCGGATTGCATGTCAATTGTCCTAGCACTCCAATCAATTAGGGGATTATGAAGAGTAAGCCAAGGCATGCCTAAGATAATCTTCAACAAAGGGGCATCAATTAACTCAAATGAAATTATCTCTCTGTGACCTCCTGATAACTCCAAAGTTAAAGAACCAGTTCTATGAGTAATAGGACCAGAAGATAAACATGTACCATCAACAGCCCTAGCCTGCTCTACAACCTCCTTCAGAATAATTGGAATTCCCAACGATTTGGCCAGACCCCAATCCATGAAATTCCCAGTCGCACCAGAGTCAATCATTACAGGACCATTTCCCTTACACTCCAAATCAAAAAATAAGGATACATTTATGGTTATATGAGGAACCGCTGTCTGCACCGTATTGGCGATCTGTTGTACCTTGACTGCTGAGGAAGCAGTCTTCTTGGGAGTGTAAGGACAGTTTCCTAAAAAATGCCCACCTCTTCCACAGTATAAACACAAATTATTATCTCTCCTCCTAGTCTTTTCCTCCACTGTTAACGGGCCTCTGATTCTTGGAGATGAATTATTCCCTTTGGGTCTACTCTCTATTTTGGGTCTATCTACTCTAAGTATAGACTTTACATCACTCTGACCATGACGTCTCTCTGCCTTCCTTTCACTCAAACGGAAATCCAATTGAATAACCAAATCAATCAGACCTTCACAAGTAGGAGGGCGTTCAACTACTCCAGACAAGGCATCCTTTAACTCATCTCTAAGGCCCCGATAAAACAACGAGGCTTGTTTAGCCTCGGGCCACTTGCTTTCTAACACAAGGGACTTAAATTGTGTTATATAAGCAATCAAGTCTCTATTACCTTGTTTTAATTCTAAAAGTTCACCATCCACTTCCAGAGATAGCTGTCTTCTATCAAACATTTTTCGGAATATCTCTAAAAAGTTGGTATAATTTTCTAAAACCGCACTCTTTTGACTCACCAACAACCCAGCCCAAGCAGATGCTTCCCCAGAAAGATATGACAACATAAATGTTATCTTAGAAGCATCCGATGGAAATAATTCTGGTCTACTCATAAAATGTAATTCACATTGTGTTAAAAACACCCTAAATCTCTTGGAATCCCCATGATAACGTTCTGGGGACGCTAAAGGCACTGGCATAATTATACTCCTTACCCCTTCTGCCACTGTAGGCGCCCGTTGTATGTGTGGTAACTGATCTTCTCTTTCTAACTCTGGTGGAGAACCTGCGCCCCCTGAAACCTCATCCTCTCTCCTTTCTCCCCTCTGTTGAATTTGTGTAACTTTAACACTTAAGTCATCCACCTTTTGACTAAGTAAAGCATTCTCATCCCGAGAAATTTTCAACTCCTCCCGTAACTCCCTAATCAAAGATCCTAACATCTCCATGGATTCGTCGGGGTTCATGACAGCTCGGGCGGACTAAATTATTGGCCTTTCATTCTGTCAGGCTGAGAGGTCCTGTATCCGCGGAAGCTGCTGACCCCCCGACAATCCCCCTGAGATGTATTTCCCAGAACTAGTTTTCAATACAGCTCTGTAAACTACACCCCAAAGGGAAAGGGGGAATGGGACAACAAAACAACACCAGGCAGACTGCGTCAAGGCTAATCAGTGCTGAACCTGCAGAGGATAAAGAATAACATATACACTTTCTTAATTCACTTACTTAACCTTATGAATGGGAAGTAATTAATCCTTAACTAATAATTGAGAATCCTACCTGGTTCTTCTCTTGGAATTTCTTAGAGAAGCGGATAAGAAGCTGAAAATCTCTCTTACTTGCGATACTAGAAATTCCCAGCAACTTCTTACATTAGGCAAAACTGGAAGTTTTAGTTCTTTGTTTGTCTTTTTCCAACTTGCACTGGTAGTTCAATTAGATTGTCTTTAAAATGTTCTTTCTTGTAATATCAAAACTTTTCAAACTATTTATAATTATCTTGAGTCTTTGAATCCTTGAAGAAAGAGGAAAAAACGTGCTAACTGCACACGCAGGTTATTTCCATTAATCGTTGAACTTCACATAGAAATCTTCCTGGTTGAAGAACACGCGCAAACGGATGAAGACGCGCGATCCAAGAAATCCACACGCGCAACAATTCACACGCGCAATGGTCCACACGCGCAAAAATCCTCGCGATGGAAAAAACACACGCGCACTCACAAGGCACGCGACGAACAGATTCTCGCGCTTAAAATCACACGCGCTTTGTATTTCACACGCGCTTTGTACACACGCGATAAAAATCACACGCGCTTTATATTTCACACGCGAATTGTATTTCACACGCGCTTTGTATACTCGCGCTAAAAATCACACGCGCATTGTATTTCACACGCGCTTTATATTTCACACGCGCTTTGTATTTCACACGCGCTTTGTAGTTTTCACGCTGCGTATAGCTTTTGGCGAAAAGGATCTCTCGCGCAATAAAACACACGCGCTTTTAAAATGGCACGAGACCAACCTCTGTTCGCGCTCGGAATACAAACGCTAGAAAGCACGCGCTCACTTGAATACGCACGTTACAGTCAAAATCTCGCGCTAAGGAACACCGCACTGGAAACACAAGCGTACACCGATAGTTCAATTGTTTAAGTTGAAACACTACTTTTAACGAATTTTCAAGGAGACTGTATTTAAGATGAACAGATTTACAGTAGAAATAAAGTCACTTATCTCCTTAGCGAATTCACAAAGATTTCCTGCTTTTCCTATCTTCCAAAACGAATTCCTGCCAGCTGAAGACTTCTCCTGAACCCCCAAGAAAGTAGCCGCTCAACTGCTGAGATCTGAAGGATAAAATCCACCAGGCCTAATACTAAAGCAGGAGCAGCCACTGAATACGTCCTCTCAGATGGGGTTTTGATGATGAAAGGCACAGAGTGACAGTTTAGAATGTTCATTGTTGTTCAGCATTGTCTTCTAGCCAATCAGAGCTGTCACTGTGAGGCTCCATCTTGCCTTGGGTCAGAACCAGGATTCTGAATCATTAAGTTAAGGCCTAACCAACTATAATGGAAAACTTCCCACCCACACAAAGCTAATCTGAAAAGGATAAATAATGAAAAGGAAACTTGAATAAGAGAAGGAAACCTGACAATGATATGGTGATCCATTCAGGCACTTCACTTATCCACAAAATACTGGTCGTGGATGAACCTGAAGTCCGCTCGAGTCTATGATATGCGCAAATTAATCTTACCTTGCAATTTTGAAACTCTGTCTAAGATGCTCTATTGTGTTTGAGTTATAGCGCTTAAAAGTCTCAAAATGGTGCTCAACATGGGGCCCCACCGAGGAAGAGGGCACCTTGACTAGACATGACAGAGAGGAACCTGCCAAATTGACCGCTTGGTTTCGGGGATCCCTGCTATCATGGGGATTTAATTGCTCACAGCTGACATTAGCCTCCATCGTCGATCTTTTCTCCATATACGCCGTCGCCCCGGCTGGGGCCTTTCGAACTACATGCAATATTTTGCCCAGAGCAACTGAGACTGAACCTTGTCAGTAGGTATAGCTGTTTGGAAGGTAAGACTTGGTTGATTGAGTTAAACCGAAGATATTTACAAATACCTTTTTTTGCCAGGAAAAATCTGAACAATTTTATGATGTCTGGTCCCAGTAAGCTTTGTAAATGTTGGTCCGGCCATTGTTGCGTTCGCTCGGCGAATGACTTAGAATTTGGTCAGCCTGCACCCCCAGAAGGTACCCCGTCATACGAAATGTATGTCGATTACAGGTTAGGGATGATAGTATTGAACAGTTCATGGCACAAACAGACTAAAGATATGCCTAGCTTGTGATGGCCAGACAATTGCTCTTTTGACATATCCATAATTCAGCATTTAGAATGTGTATTATTAAAGAATAAGGCTAGACCCTCCACCCTTGATGTTATCCATGATTGGCACAAGGAATTCACGCAGAAGATCAAATGCGAACAGAAATTTGCTCAAAGACATATGTCACAGGCTGATAAAGCTTTAGTTCATGATCAGCAAAAATACCAACCAAAATACCAAAATAATCGAAAGATAGACAGAGATTGTCAGTTACAAAGAACAGGAATGTACCCCGTTATACCTACCAGTACCCAAGATCCCGTAATAGAACACATTCTTAATAACCCTTGCCAACATCTTCTTCCCTCTGCACCTCCTCCTCTGAATGGTAAACCACAGAGCTCATTAGTATTAGGGCTCCCAGGCCCTAAAATCCCTCCCACTCTTCCGTATCACCAAAATGTGCCCACTCACTAGAACAAGATGACAGATGCCAGCATAGGTGCTCCCAGTGAATATATACATGGCCCATTAACTAAAGCAAAGACAAGGAAATTAGATCTTTTTATTAGGAAAACACGAGCCGCTTTAATGCCTACCCAACAATGAAAATTGAGGGAGCATGCTATTCAGTTAGTATTGAGCTGAGTCAGACATAATGTGGTTGAGGAAGTACTTGAAACCTAAGGTCATGAGCGGCTCATTTTATTAGAATATTTGGGTGATGAGATTCAAATTCAGTGGGAACAAGAATTGCCTTCGGCAGTTCCTAGTGAATTGCAAGTTTTGCATTTAGCTCACTTTTCTTGTCATACAGAGAAGGATGCCTTTTCACATGTTAAAGGACTTTGGGAGATATTTGATGAAATGAAAGGACTAGAGAAAGCTAGATTGGCATTAGAAACTGCAACGTATACTTCTGAGTATGTCCAACAACCCATTATCATCACAGCATGTAAAGAATCTTGTGTGTCAAATGAGGAATTACAGTTAATTACACGTACTGCTTTTAGATGGTCACCCCTCTTTCGGTCATTTGCAGTACCTTTTGTCAGTATGCCCCCCAGATGCAGATGCATGCCATGAAAGTAATGTTGAATGCAGTTATGCAGCAAAATGAGGAAGAAGAGCTAGAGAATTCTGCCGAGTTGCAACACCTGAAACTAATAATAGATAATGCATCCAGATTGAGTATCCCAGAGCAACTCATCCACTTAACGACACTTTTAAAATTACGAAAGAAACCTAGTTGCCAGCTTCCTAGGTGGGAGGTGCCATCTGTTTATATACCACAGCATGCCACGCTTGATCATCAAGGAGAACCTGTCCTTGATAATCAAGGGAAACCAATTATGCAGGTGCTAAAAATGATACCCAATTTGTTCACATACCCTTTTGCAGGCAAGAATAAAAATGCATTAAAACAGACAATCCCTGCATTAAAGAATTAGAGCCCATTTTCAATTACTCTATCTTCACTAGTAGGGATTTGGAAACTCGATTCTCAGTAATTTTACCATCAGATATTTGGACACCAATTTAAAATATCACTGACCCTGCAACTTTGTGGAGGACATGGGACACACTTTTTCAGCTTGACGCTAATACGACAGCTGACGAAAGGCCTGCTCCCACAGTACTTAACCTTCCCACTATGATAGTTGCACAGCTCAAAAGCATGGTACCCGATAAAAAGATTAACTGGGATAAATTGCTGCATGTGTTCAGAACAAAACTGAAGGGATAGCACAGTATTTTAAAAAGTTTGAGCAAGTATTATTGATTTTTCAGGACAAGAAAGGACTACAAAGGCAGGAAAACAATTATTTGTGGATAATTTCCTCCTGCAATTGTTACCAGAAATGAGTGTTCTAATAATGCAATCAGAGAGTGTCTGGCAGACTAAAACCCTGTCAGATATTCTACATATGGCTCAATATTGTGAGAACAGAGTAAATGTGGCGAAAGAGAAAGCAGAAAAGAAGAGACTGGATCTTAAAACAAGATTTTTAATACATCAAGTACAACAGGCAACTAGGGGAGGACCATTAATCGTCTCAAGAGGAAGAGGTGCTGGTCCATTTGTACCATTTTCACTGCCAGGGCCTAATCAGTGTGCATATTGCAAGCAGGAGGGCCACCGTTGGGCACAGTGTCCACCCTTGGTGAATAGGGGCAGTGGAATGTATAAAAGAAGAGGAAGAGGATGTCATGGAGGACAGGTGGGAGGTAGGGGCGGAGGTACCACCTGGGCCCGCAGCTGGCCCTGCAGCAACTACTACAAGTCCTGTTAACTCCAATGTTTTCGATAATCCAAGCAAGTCTTTTGTCACTAATCAATACAATAGTGAAGATTTCTCTTGGGATTTCTCAGAATAGGACAGCCCTCAAATGAAAATGGAACCAATTCCCATCCCGATGGATCAAACATGGACCCTATGTTCACATGAGAGTTGGGAGACAGGAGCATCGATTTCTATCAGACAAACGGGCTCTATGGATCATGCTAAGGTTCCAGATATTCCTTTGAGTGGGCATACTAATATTTCAGTAGGGTTCACTGGAACACCCATAGTTAGGAAAGTATTGGTCACAGTGCCTGTTCTTTTAGGACAAGCAGCTAGTGAGATACCGTTCTTTTTAACTACACAGTGTGGAAAAATGTGTTAGCATTAATTTGGTTGAAAAGCTTGTGTGCCACTATTTATTGTACGCCAGATGCAGTCCACATTACAGTATGCCCTTCGAAAATGAATCCGTTTTTAGCAAATCCTCTGCCACCAGCGTTTGATAACATCCCAGATGCCTTACACTGATAATGACGCTGGTCTTATGGATATTTCCCCAGTAAAAATACAAATACAACAAGGAGCAATTTATCTGTGTATTCCTCAGTACAAAGTATCCCTTGAAGGTTATTCAGCCCTTGAAACAATTGTCTCAGACTTAGTAAGACAAGGGATCATAGAAGAAATAACGGCGAGTGTATGCAATAGCCCTATTTTACCTGTTTTTAAAAAAGGGGACACAAACCTACCATACGTTCTTGTTATTGATTTAAGAGCAATCAACAAGATTTTTGTACCTCGGTTTCCAACAGTTCCAGGCATTACCACCATTCTTACCATGATGCCACCATTTGCAGAATATTTTTGAGTGATCGATTTAAAAAATAATTTTTTTAGTAATCATTACATCCAGAAAGCAGATTTATTTTTGCTTTCGCCCCTCGGTGGGAGAGGGTATACTTTCACCAGAATACCACAAGGTTATACAGAAAGCCCAAGTATTTTCAGTAGGGCACTTAAGGAATGGTTGGATTGCCTGAAATTGCCCGAATCTGTTACATTGATTCAATTAATTGACGATTTGCTTATAGCAGCTCCCACGGAGGTACTCTATAAACATGCGATTATATGGATATTGTCACATCTAGCCTACCATGGTCATAAAGCATCTTTGAAGAAATTTCAGTATTGTAGACAGGAGGTGGCATATCTTGAGTACCTCCTGTCTAAGGTGGGTAGAAAACTAGCACCTGATAGAATTAAGGCGATTTCTAAAATGCCACAACCAAAAACACAAAAACAAGTTAGAGCGCTTATAGGTGCTGCTTCCTATTGTAGACAATGGATACCCAATTTCTCAAACCCTTGACAAAACTTACTACTAAAAATGTACAGGATCCAGTGCCATGGACTGGTGAACATCAAGAGGCATTTGTTTTGTAGCACACATGGCTTTGTTCTGCTCCAGTTTTAGGGACTTTGGATTACAATAAGGAATTGGTTTTGTGTGTGCATGAAGTTGATGGATGTGCTTTGGCTGTTTTGACACAGGGGCATGGAGGAAGGAATAGACAGTGCAGCCATTTTTCTGTGAAAGGAGTGGTCTGTAAAATAGTGGGCTCCTTTTGCTGTACCTACCTACCTGATAGCTCTAAAGATATCTTGACAGCTCTAGAGATATCATTGATGCTATTGATCGATTACACGTATTAGGAGAAGCAGTACATTATGAGGTTGGACAGGAGAACAGCTGGTCCCAATGGTTTTGGAGTTTGCTAAAGGATTGGGGATGGAAATTGCTGTCTGTATTGTTAGTGCTATTAGGCTTACTGTTAGGTTGCTTTTGTTGTCTTCATTTCAGTCCTGTATGTTGTTCCCTTATATCCCAGAGCTTTGTTAGGGTAGTAAAAAGAATGAATCCTCTCCCCATGGATAGTTATAAAATTAGTACCATGATGATGGAAGAAATGCAAATGCAGGATTTAATGGACTGCTTTAGGTGAAAGGGAGGGTTTGTTAGACTATAATAATGATATGCATTTTCCTTAGCCCTAAGCCAATCCCTTTTTGGGATCAAAACCCTGCTCTCTTAGTAATGTTCAAAAAGGGGTTGCATTTGTCAGTCATTGAGTAAAACAAAATGGAAATGTGTTTGTGGCTCTTTCTGTCAGTCATTACAAGAAAAAACTGGGTCCATGTAGAGAGCATGTTTTAGCTGCCTGGCCTTCACTGATAAGCCTAGGTTAAATAATATCAAAGGCAGGTCCTCCCATTCAGCGAAGTAAGAAAAGCTGTTTCAATACGGTTTCATTCCGATAGCTAAATGCTATGTAAACACTGACTGAACTAAGCAGAGCTTAGTTACATACCGAGTCATAGGGCTCCATTAAGGGTCCAGCGATAACCGTGCAGTGATACCAGCGGGTTGTCGCCAGACTCGTTATGATTTAACAGTGCCTGACTTCCCAGTAACACTGGGGGATCACAACCCGGTGGCCAGGAAAGTCAGGCACCTGTAAATTGTAAGCCCCCATTCCCATGGAGTCTTATAGGACTCTATGGGAGTGGGGATCACGGAAGCACCGGCACCGTTCTTAACAGTGCCGGTGCTTCAATGAAAACTCTGCAGGTGGGTAGGTGCCGTTCCGCCTCGCAGGTCTGACCTGCGGGGTAGGTTGGCATATGTCCACAGAGTTGTTGTGTGCCAGTCCAGAAACAATGGAGCCGGTAAGCTTACCAGCACTGTTGTTGCCGGACCAGCACACTTAGAATGAGGCCCACAGTGTTCAACCCTTCCATTTTTGTTAAAAGCATGAAAGGTATCTTTTAAAGGTTGTGTAAATAGGGTGACCATTTTTAGAACGAAGGGCAGGTGGGTTCTGTGTTTAAGGACCTCAAAAACATGTCACTGTCCGTGAACTGGTGGATAAAGCATGTCAATAAGCCATAAGCAAAGTAGAGACTCTTGACATAGCAATAACATCTATTGAAAATGCAATTTGTCCTGCCCTCCAAGGATTAGGTATATTATTGTGTATGTAGTTTAAACATATTTGTGTTATTATCCTTTTCAAATGAATAACAAATACCTTTGTTATTGCAGGCTCCGTATTTCCATAAGAAGTGACACAGTGAACCATTCAGGCACTTCAATTCTCCTCTCTCCATGAAATACTGGTCGTGGATGAACCTGAAGTGTATGACATGTGCAAATTAAATCTTACCTTGCAATTTTAAAACTCTGTCTCAGATGCTCTATTTTGTTTGAAGTACCACTTTAAATGTGTTTGCTTGGTAATAGAGGACCTTGAACTTAGTGACCTTTCCGCCCTTCATTTAAGGGTAGATGTGGAGGTGAAAACACATATGACTCAACAACATTTGGCTACAATTTCTATCAACAGGGAAGGATTAACCATAATGTGGAACGTCAGTTTGTGTCGTGATTATTAACTCATTCAGCCAACGAATATCGAAGTGGAACAATTGAGGGGTGGCAAAAGCTGGAATTTATTTACAAACGTTAACTTCAATATGACCACAAAACAGATTTGTAAACCAGAGAAAGGAGTGTTGCTGTGCCCAGGGTTTTGAAAACAGACAGGTTAATTCAATTTGATAACCTCTTCTTGCCAACACTCCATTTAACCAAAACAAATTGGTGCAAATCACATTTGCGCCTTTGACAAGGGGAACAATATATCAGAGAGACAGAAAAATACTAAATTAATTTTATATTTGGTTACACAGATAAAAAAATAACTGCTGGATAATTGCAATGTAGTGGTAAGCAAACAAAACATACAATAAAAATCAAACATAATTAGTGTAAATTAATACAATGAACAGATAAATATGTTATTAGCAATATGAATCAAGAAAAAGAAAAAACATGTAGCACAAAAAAACCTATATACTTGTGTTCAATAATCGTGAAGGTATTGGCATTACCCAGAGAGATGAAGAGGAAAAAAAGGGGGATGAGCATACAAATAGGAAGGAGGAAGATTAGCGAGTGTGTAGGGATACAATAAGTACTAGTAAAAGGAGAGGGACAGCGTCATTCCTGTCCTAACATAGTACTGTGAAAAAATAATTGAGCTGAACAATCCTTATGTAGCTTGTGATTCTAATTATCACTTTATCAGTCCCAATTCAAATCTAGAGGTGAATTCTGAAAATACACAAGAAGGCAATGATGGTACTTCTCGGAACAGCTTTGTTTTCCGAGGTCAAGTTTGCCAAAGATTTTATCAACTCTGTCAGATAAAGGAAGGTTTCGACAATCAAAGACTCACTCACATGTGTACAACACCAGTCTAGTAGAGGCAAAAAAACTCGAGAGGACGACTGAGAAACCTCCAAACAAACTACTTGTCAACAAAAGACTATTTACAGGGAAAGCAACATATATTACAGAGCTATAAGAATGTGGTTAAACGAGTTAAAGAAAAATGCCATAGAAAGATAACCAAACCATTCTTTAACAGCCAGCACTCTGTAATACCTCAGAATTTTGGGAAAATGTCAGCCCTAGGGTAGCCCAATTAAAACCTACTTTGACGTGTCTCATCACAGAATGCACCTGGTCTGAGTATTACTCTGGAAAGTTTAGTGCACCAGACGCTCCTGTTCTAGAGGACCTGCGATTGATGGGTCATTTTGAATCTGGAGTTCATTCTTGGGAGGAGGAGGAGGGCATATTATGGGCAATAGAAAAAGACTCCAGGCCACCCAATCCTGACAGTTTTGCTTCTGTGTTACTTAAAAGTGACCCACAGGCTTGTGTGGGTATTTTGGGTGCTGTGTTTTCTTCCATATATGACACCCATGTACTTCCTGCCTCCTGGCACAAATCAACCATTTTACCTATCTTCAAAAACGGTCTGGTCAGTGACCCCAATAACTATAGGCGGATTGCACTCCTTGATGCATCCAGAAAGATGTTCTTTTCTCTTCTCTTACGATACTTGAAATGTTCGCTGGCGCATCTGGGGGTGTTAAATCGTTGCCAAGTGGGCTTTAGATCAGGCAACAAGTCACTGCAAGACCTCTAAAAATTAAAAAATTCTATAAAAGCACGAACCACTCAAAATGTATAACTACCCACAGAGCAGTTTTGTGTAAACACATATAGGTAGGGTGGGGGTACAGTGGGTGGATATGGATAGAGACAATGGTGTAAGGTGGTTGGGTTTGGACAGAGAGGCTGGGGTAGGGTGGGCGGTTGAGGGTAGAGAGAGTGGGGGGGTAGGATGGATGGGGTTGGGGGTGAGAGTAGAGAATTGGGGGGTAGGGTGAGTGGGAGAAGACTAGGTGACGTTAGATAGGGTGCAGTACTGTATGTGGGCAGGGGTCGAGAAGATGGGGGTATGGTGGGTGGATGGGGTGGGTTGAGTAGAGATAGAGAGGATGGGGTATACTGGATGGGTAGGGAAAGCGAGGGTGAGGTATGGTAGGTGAATAGGCATAGAGAGGGTGGAGATAGGGAAGGTGGCTGGGGCTACCATAGGTGGGGCTATCGAGAATGAGGATCGGATGGGTGGGTGTGTATAGAGAGGCTGGGATATGGTGGGTGGTTGAGGGTAAAGAGCATGGGGGTAGGATGGGTGGGTTAGGGTGGGTGAGAGTAGACTGGGTGGTATTAGAGAGTGTGAGGTGCAGTAGGTGGGCGGGGTAGAGAGGATAGGGTGGGTGGAGGTAGAGAGGATGGAGTAGTGTGTGATGGATGGAGGTAGAGAGGGTGAGGTTTGCTAAGTGAATAGGGCTAGAGAGGGAGGAGATGATATGATATGGCATTTATAACGCACCTGTACACAAGTGTTTCTAGGTGCGGGATGGGGAAGGTGGGAGGGGTACCATAGGTGGGGGTATAGAGAATGGGGGTAGGGTGTTTGTGGGGGTAGACAGAGGTAGGGTAGAGTGAGTAGGGGTATAGAAGTGAGGGTAGGGGTGAGTGAGTGTAGAGAGTGTAGGGTACAGTATGTGCGTGGGGGTAGAGAGGATTGTGGTATGATGGTTATAATGGACCTGCTGTTGTTGATAACTATGGAATTGTTGGTCTGATACTGTCACTGCTGCAGAACTATTGATGATGTGTAAATGCCAATAAACAGTTTTTAAAAAAATGAATTAGAAACATGATTGTATCATGAGGCTCAACTGGTTAGCGAAATCTTAAGTTACAAAAAGGCTAAACATATTTACCAGTGGAGAAATATTTGGCAACAGATACAGTTTTCAAGAGCAACTTTGTTCAATAGGAGCCAAAAAGCAAATTCTTGTTATGATGATAATTTATTAGGTAGGAGCTCAGTTTCAAAAGCAGGGCCTACATGGAGATGTCTGCTACAGAAAGCCTGATTCTCCAAAAGCCACTAGAAATTTCTAAAAACATGCACACAGCCGTACTGTGAGACCATTTCCAGGTGTTCATTTCATTGAGGAGAGAAAATTACATTTGGTAGAATGCACAATTTACAGAAATTTCAAATTGCACCTCAGACCCAGTATACAGTGTGAAAAGAAGATAATGCTTCACTGGAGTGTTGACAGTTATAAAACATTTCACTATTATCAAGCAGTCGAAAAATCTTAATACACTACACCGCACCCAATAGATTTTGGACAAACTAAGCTCAAAAGGAAATGTGAGCAAAATGACACTCCAGTACTTAAAAAGGGAGGGAAAGACAAAGTTGGACAAGAGTTGAGCAGCACCGACAAGTAAGCAAACAGGGCAATCTAGAAAAAGGAACTACAGTGAGGAAATCACATCAAGAGGCCTTAGCCAAAGTCAGTGGACCAAAGTCTATGCAGAGGATTACACAGTTCAGAGTAGTTTGCGGTTAAATCTTTGCCAAGAGTTCAGAACGAAGTTGGTCGGACGAAAAAGTTACTTTAAAGAATAGAGAAGGACAAGCCCTCGGATTGGAAAAAGCTTTCAAACACTTTTACCGTGGTCGGACGAAACGGGCGACCGGATTTGAACAGTACCTTAAACAGCGAAGAAGGCTGTAGCTGAGGCAGACGTTCCTGGCAGGTCCTGTAGGCTCACGGTTCCTGAAGCGACTGTCGGACTGACATGAAGTAGGAAGACTGGAGGGTCCCGCACTGCCCAGGGAAGAAACCAGTAGCAGAGCAAAGCAATGAAATAAAAGTTGCGCTCCTTAAAACCCAAGCAGGGTCTGTTCCTCCTGGCTATCCGGTTCACTGTAGCTGTGCACAGCAAATTCGACCAGAGGAGGGAGGACTGGCTTGCAGTTTGGCAAACTGGTTGTTTCCACCAGCTCAAGGGGAGAGGATTCCTTGCAGATCTTCCCTGTCGTCAAAGTTTGAAGATTCGGACGGACCCGCAGCAGGGCTTCACTGTAAGGTTCAGTCGTGGTAGAGGTCCTCTCGTGTCAGCTTCTCGTTGGTTCTCTTGATCCAGTGGCGACTCTGCCTTCTCAGTCTCAGAGACCTGCTTTTCATGCAGTTTTCCCCCATTCACACAGCCTGGCTGTCAATCACACAGCAGGGTGGCTGTCCCGCCGGGACAGTCACCACAGCCAATCATATCAGAGTGTGACATGGGTCTCCAAGGAGACCCTGTGCACGGAGTCTTAAACCCTCTCTCACATCATCAGACATTCAGGTGCCTAAGGAGGGCTTCTGTGCAGAAGCCCGCCAAAGGTCGGTGAACAAAGAAACCAAACTTGGTTTGGCGCTGAGAGTAAAACACGAGAAAGACTTTTACAAAAAGAAATGGTGAATAAACCCAGCCGGAACCGTATAAAAGTAAATATGGTCCAGCGGGTTAAGTTTGAGGCTACCATGATAGCCTAAAACAATACCAAGGCTATTTAAAATAACCGCGGTAGGAAAATTAGGGTAGTTACCACTGCCACCAGCCAAATCTTAATGAAAAGGGAACGAAACAATGTTCCATGAGAAACAGACAAAAAGGGATAACTATTAACCCTTTCCAGAACTCTATGTAAGGTAGTCTGTACTCGGTCTGTGAGTTTAAAGACTAATAAAGTCAATGGCAACTTTACATGTTCTGGAGAGACAGTAGTCAGCCCCAGAAAATGGAGTCGGAGTTGGGAAGTCTAAAAAAGACAACCCTGTGTCACTGCACTGAAGGTGCGATGTAACACACAGTAAAAAGATGATGCCTGTGGAGTAGGCTCCACAGTCTATGAACACAAAAATGTTAAACACACATTCTTACCAGGTGAAACAAATTAATCCTAGAAATCCAGCAAAGCTGCTGAGGGACTCATTAGGTAAGGGAAATTAGCCATTCTGGAGAATTCTTCCTAACAGTCATCCTTCCAGGTCTCACTGCCTTTCTCCTCCGCTTGAACTGCCAGATTGGTGCAGCTGTCTCTTCATGCGTTCTGCCTTGCTCGAAGTGTGCTTTCGTGCTCTGCCTTTTATCCCTGCGAGGAAGGTAAAGGGGTGTCAGGTGTGCGTGGTTATTGTTAATTGCCTGACTCTGCCTAACCTGTGTGTTGGCACATGTCAGGTAAACAGCTCTGGTGTTAGTCCATTGCTGTGACTGTGTAAGAAAGTGTTTGTGAGGGAAAAGGGGGTGGCGGGCAGAGCTTCTAAATATCCTATAGGGTATGATGGGGGAAAGGTGTAACAGGGAAGGGGATATCACGTCTCAATTCTCGGTGTCCCACTTCTACTCCCCGAAGACCCCTTGCCCGGGTGATACTCCCCCACTGGTCCAACCCCAGGAACTGGATGCAATAGTGACGCCCATGTCCTGGCCACCTGGACGACAGATCCCCGGGTACACCTTCAGGTTTCTCACAGTAGCCATCTTTTCCAAATGGAAGCTGCAGTGAGCCTTTTAAATACATAAAAGACTTAAGACTTTAGAGAGCGCAGAATGCTGGAAATACAGAAATAACCGATCTGTGCAGAGCTCAGACAGTAACTGAAAGACTCAGCCAAGGTCATGAAGAACTTTGTGAGGATCTGCAAGTTGCAGAGAAGACACCAGATAAGGATTCACAGGATGCAAGAAGTATACTCCCAAATTAAAGTCTGGAAGAGCACAACCAACCATTGTAAGTTAAGGCAAGGATAATTGTAAGTCAGAAACCCCAATGAAGAACAATCTCAAGTGCACCCTCAGTGGTGAAAGAAACTGCAGCATTTATACCACAATTAGCTAAAATAGTTATAAATGCAGGGTGAAATCATTTCAAAAACGGTCTTCTAACATGTGATGCGTAATTCAAGAACACTGTCTATTCATTAATGCAGACACAGATAAGACATCTGTTTTGCTCCTTTTGCATATTCCTGGACAGAAGGCACCTTACAAGGTTAACTACAAAGCTGATCACTTTGGCTCATGTCCTAGGAGATGAGGGATGGTCATTTTCTTGAATCGAAGTAAGCAGCCTGTGGACCCCTCTCCCCCTACTCCCAATTTGGCTCATGTTTTGATGACCTGTCAGTTGCTCAAGGTTGGTCAGCAAGACTCCCAATGCCAGGTCGCCGATTATGTACTATGCCAACCAATTAATAGTTGTAAGAGTGATGAAGTTATGTTGTTATCAATTTAGAGGTGGTTTTAGGAGGAGCCATCCAATTGAAGTCTAACACCTATAGAAGCATATATATAGTTACTAATATTATTCAATCCCTTTACCCCATAGGTTTTGTATTATGATGTCATCATTATGATGTGGTTTTGGTTTAAAATGCAATCTTTTGTATTAAGAGTTTCTAGAGTCACAAGATTTAATACATGTATGCTGTCCCTGCTTTATGTTGGATTGTTAATAAAGCAGGTTTTGCATTTCCATTATTGAGTGCAGGATTTCCCAGCCTCTCTTTTCTGCTTAAACTGGGGTTTTCCAGACCACCTTAACATATGGTAGCAGAGCTGATGGTTGGACAGAGCACTGAGATTGTTGACATTTCCCTGCTGTGGGCCGAAGATCGCAGGGTGATCTGTGGAGACCAGTATCATGCATGAACAGGGAAAGATCAACAGGAGCCCCCTTGGAGAAATTCCTTTTTGATCCCTGCCTGATGCACTGTACGGTGGAAGGCGGCTGGCTAACTGGGGGAGACTTAAAACCGAAGGCCCTCGGCTGACCAACAGTTGTAAGTATAGCAGCAGCCTGGCAGAATGGAAACAGGGAGGGAAATGTTTGTATATTGGGGGAATTGCGGTAAAATAAAAGATTGATGATGATGGAATGTGCGAGGAACCTGTGGGCATCCTCCCATCTACTCCCCTTGAATCTTCCTCTTAGGTGGCCAGGGAAAGGCCATCGCTTTTGGATCCATACCCTGGGGATGGATATGTGAGGGAGAGTCACCTGGGTGAAGGGACCTCAGAGAGTGGAGAGAGGGTGTCTTCAGGTGAGACATGTTATCCCCCTTTCCCATATGAGAATGAGTCCTATGCTCCCCCTGCCTTCATAGGGTATTGTAAGTCTTTTCCCATTTTACACACACCCACTGTCAAAAAATCATATACCTTTTAGACTGGGACGAGGAAGAGGCAACTAAGAGTAAAGCACACTTCTGGTAAATTTCACCACTATGGTACTGAGAGGAGGAAGATGCCTATAGCGTGTCGTGCATGTCCCGTTAATTGCTACAATTGCAGTTAGGCAAAGTACTCAGACCTACAACCCATTGAAAGGCCACATGTGCTTAAAAGGAGGGCCCAGCAGCGGAAAAGGGGGAACCTGCCTGGACAGAAGGTGGCAGCTGCAAGGAGCAGGCAGGAGCAGGACGGGCAGAAAGGACGCCAAGTGTTGCCAGGGGGCGAGAGAGGTGCCACGACCCGAGCGGGCCGTGAGAGGATCCAGAACCCCAGCAATTACCTAAGCTGCATGTTCCCAGCTGTAGCTGAGGAATACGGAAACCTCCCAACCGCTGTGGGATGCTGCAAGGTTTCCCAATAGTGAGCGCTGCTCGCTGGACCTCCCAGCACGTACCCAGCAGTGAAGTGGGAGACCTAAAGGAAGACGCCCGGAGGAGCAGACAAGCCCCAGTGAGTGTGAGACAGGGAACACTCATACCAGGGCATACTGGGGGTGGGAATTCAACATTTAAAGTTAGCGAAAATTTATGAGAATGGGGTTTGGAACCCGAATGACAGAATAGTGAATCATGAACAAGTTGCTAGGTATTTTGGGAAATACAACGCCATATATTGAATACCAAACTAAAGACAAGAGCTGGAAATAATGTGAAATTGCAGCACGAGTGGAAACCAAATGATGTGCTACTGTGAAACTAGTGAAACCTGATTAAAAACATTGATAAACAAAGTGAAAGTCTGTAACACTTTCACACTTGCTTTTCACTTATGAACTAAGTGAAAAGCAGGTGTGAAAGATAAGTTGCTGATCTTGAATGGACAAGGTGAAAGTAAGGTGGTGGAAGAGGACATACACCACACAATAAAGTGAATACAAGTTGTGGCAAACCCAAAAGACTGCCACAGAGAAGAGAAACCACAGCATATGTTAAATACTGACACTGGTACAAGGTGGAAAACCTGTGTTGGTCAAAGAAAGTTAAGAGCATCACAAAGTGCCATCTGTTATCGGTTGCGTGACCTGTAAAGGGTGGACCTTGTGGTCTGACAACTGCACCTAGACCAAGTAACCTGACTTTGTAAAGAGAAGCCACAAGACAAAGGCTGTTTTGTAGAAGTGCTGAAGTGCAAGTAAAAATCTATGCTAACTGTTACAGAGTCTAACTGAGTATAAAGTGAAGCTAGAATTATTGTTGAAAGCCAAGAGACTTGAACTGTGTTGAACTTGGGGAAGGGAACACTGAGGGATTCTTCAACTATGTTGAACTTTGGGGAAGGGACCCCTGAAAGATTCTGTAATTGTGTTCAGCTTGGGGAAGGGAACCCTGAGATTACTTGGAACTGTGTTCGACTTGGGGAAGGGAACCCCAAGCCTTTTTGTGGAACTATTTGAACTTGGGGAAGTTGAAACAAGCCAGAGATGGAAGAAGATCAGAGCTGTATTTTGAACACTGTTTCTTTTGGTGCTGACATCCCCACACATTGAAATCCCACCTTAGTATATGGCAAGTTAGGCCTTACTCCACCCTGACATATAAAATAAAGTCCTTTTGTTAAGAAAAGCAAATCTGTTGTCTGTGTCATCCTTCATGATACCTTCACAAATGCCTGTGAAAAGGTGACAGAAAACTATGCAATACACCTTGTACGAGGTATTAAGGGTGGTGAGATCCCGGGACAAGGTTACAGAAGATTGCGTAGCACACCTCATTTCGTGGTGATATTGATAAGAGAAGATTACCTCACCAGGAGTTGGGAAGACAGCTGTATTGTATTAATGAGAGGAAGTGGTTGGCTCTAGGGTGGCGAACAATCTGTGCTGAGCCCTGCTATATGGTGAAATCGAAAAGTAGGGTTCTTCTGTTGCAAGCTCTCAGGAGTAGTAGGGGTTTAGCCGGTACTCCAATGGTGTTTGGAAAGAAAGAAAGGGTTGTCTCCTGGATTTCTTGCTTCTGATTTTCCAATTAAGGTTCCAACACTTTGGTTTTTGCGATTTAGTCTCGCTTTTTATTTGTGCCAATTGCACTGTTCTCTAACGGGAACCAGACGGACCGGATCGCTATTCAGCACACAGGGCCCAACATGAGCCACTGATCCCCACAGGACAGCCAAATTAACTCGGACCAGGATCCCACAAGGGGCTCAAGACCATTTACAATAGCCTTGATAAAGACCCACGGGTCGAAACACATGTCGGCTGACAACAAAGGGACATAATCTGCCCCACAAATGTACCTAACAAGTACCAACCAAATGTTTACAAACCACAGTACAATTGGCACAAATAAAAAGCGAGACTAAATCGCAAAAACTAATGTGTTGGAACCTTAATTGGAAAATCAGAAGCAAGATATCCAGGAGACAACCCTTTCTTTCTTTTTTATTGTATTAATGGTGTATTTATTTGTGTAGTGATTGCTGGCACCAGCCGGAAGTTGAAACGTGGTTTAGTCTTTGTGAAAAGTGAATTTTTGTGTGTATTGTGAAGGACGTGAAGTTGTGATTTGGACCAAAGGGTGCTATCCGGGGTGGGGCCGGCATTTGTGTGTCACATCAGGTATTTTTGTTGTGATGTAAAAGATGTGGTTTTGGGGAGGGACATAGAATAGTTGGGAGTAAAGGGAAACATTGTTGGGGAAAGAGTGTGAAGGAAAGGTGAACAGTGAGCAAGTTGGATTTGAAATAGAGTATTGCTAAGTATGAATAGACTAAATTGTGACTCATCATCATGGGGGACACTCCCCTTATTCATTTATGTATATCATTATCCCAGTATAACGACAAGATTGTTAAATATTATGCCCAATGGGTTTGGGATACTACAGGCAAAATGTTTATGTCTTGGATGCCGGAGGGCACTCTTTCGAGATCAGTACTGCAACACATGACAACATATTTACATGTTGCGTACAAAGAGAAAAAGTTACAGCGGTTAGCCATTCTGGAACTGTGGAAAATATTTGGGGAGGAGATGGAGGATCCACCCGCGAAAGAGTGGATGCTTAAACAGCATGAAGGGGAGGGCACAGAGCTCTCTGCTGCTCCTCCTCCCCCACAGACAAGTAATTAATCCTCAGGAGAACAGGGAATGTACCCATTACAAGAATTAAAGGCACCGGCAGAATATACAAATCCTACATATGTGCCCCACGCATATAGCAGTGAAGATATTATAAATAAAGAGATAATAAGTAGGTCCAAGCCAGGGTCTAAAGGTAATAATATAGCAAACATTGTGAGTTACAGGCAAAATTAGCAGAGGCTGAGGAAGAGGTTCGGAAACAGAGAGATAGACAGGACGACAGGGAGAAGGCAGCGATTGCATTGAATGAGTGGGTAGGAGGACAGATAATGCTCAAATTAGATGGACGAGGTATGGGTGAGATTAAAGAAAAGGAAAAAGAAGTCAGGCAAAGACAGGAGAAAGAAGAAGAGAAGAAAAGAAAACAAGAGAACAAGAGATAGTGAACAGAGAACAGAACAGAAGAAGAGAGAAAGAACGAGAGAGTGAAGTGAGGGAGAGGGAGAAGAAACACGAGGCAGACAGAGAAAAGGAGAGAAAACAAGAAGAAAGGGAGAGAGAAAAGCAGAGTGATGCAGAAAGGGACTAGAGAGAAGAAAAGAGGAAGAAAGGAACAGGGAGAGACAATTATAAAAATAAAGAAGCAAGGAAAAGAGACAATAAGAAATGGATGAGATTGTCAGGGAACATATGCCCCCGAACAAAGAGAGAGATTAGAACCAAGAAATGAGAGAAAGAGAAAGAAGTTTGGTAAGACACCATAAGAAAGTGGATGAGATTCTTTAAAATCATACTCTCCCAGATGAAGATGAGGAAGAAGCCATCCGAAGAAGGATTGGCAATCTGTACAGAAGCAGAAGGATGGGGCATGTGGCATAGCAAAGACAAGAGGAAGGTCTCCCCAAAATGAGGGAGAAACGTATTGCAGGAAGTAATAAGTGGGACGTATATAACAAGTCCCCTGTGGAGACTAGATTTTGAAGACAGGGAGGGCAATGAAAGAGATAAAAGTAATGATACAATGTTTATAGATGAGGAGAAATAGGAAGAGGCCACACAAGCCACTTCCACAAGCGGAGAATAAAGTAAGGGACAGTGTGGTTAGATTTGGAAGAAGCAGAAACGAGGAAGCCAGAACCTGTAGAATATCCCTGACGTCCATAAATGTGATCAAGTAACCTGGAAGAGAGAACCTCCTGGCACGTATGCTGCCTTTCTTAATCAATTTATGGAATTTGTCGCCTCACTTCAAGTAAGGTTTTTTAATCTGGTTTCATTGGGCGACTACCACATTAGATACATGCCCCCTTAGCTCTTACACTGTTACATTTCTTTGAGTCTATTAATGATCTTGTTCTCCAACAAACCGTGCATGAAGCCACCCATAGACTTGGTGGCATTGTAGACCTTATAACAGAGGCCTCCATTGTGGTGGCGCCAGTCAGGCCTGTATATTGGATTGGTCTGATCATTATCTCATTGCTTTTTAGATTTTCTATCCTGGCCATGCTCCTAAAGCTAGCCCATCTATTGTTATGAAACATAACTGGCGGAACTCAAACCAGGCCCATATAGTTTCATACATTAATGACGCCTGTCATAACACACCCACTCAGGACCTAGGCACACTCTCTACAGTCTTGTATGAGGCTACAGATCTTGTAGCCCCTTTAAAGGGTATCCAGATGAGGAAACATCCATCTGCCCCATGCTTCTCTGAGGAATTGAAGCTCACCCGCTTGAAGGTCAGACAGGCTGAGTGTAAATGGTGTGTGGCCTGTCCTCCCGTGGAGAGTGTGGCATTCCAACACCTCACCCATGAATATCACGAAGTGATCCGGACTGCAAAACAGGCTTTCTTTACTCACAAGGTTGAATCAGCACTCAATCAGTCTAAAGACCTATTTTCATTTGTTAAATCCTTTTCCTCTGCAAGTCGCTTCATACCTGGTGTTAAACCTACTCAAAGCCTCTGTGACGCTCTCTCAGAGTTCTTTGAGACTAAGTTTGTTAATATTCGTACTCTCATCACAACAACCACCTCCAACATGGGATCTATGGCAGTGTCTGATCTATTTGTTAGTCCCCAGGTATGGTCACACTTCCCTGTTTTCTCTACAGAAGATGTCTCTGTAGCAGTTAGAAAACTGAAGTCAGTCTCTCCTTCTGATCCAATTCCCCTTGCCTTTCTTAAGGATATACTGCCAGATATTACTCCCTGGCTAACGACAACGGGCAATATCTCCTGTCAGCAGGGCTCCATTCCTAAAGAACTCAAACAGGCCACTGTCCTCCTGCTTTTGAAAAACCCCTCACTTGATGCTGCCACTTTGGCCAACTGTCGCCCTATTTCACTTCTTCTGTTTCTAATTAAACTACTACAATCACTTGTCTCTCCACTTCTATCGTAATTTCTTGAGTTTTCTAATTTCTTTAATCCTTTTCAGTCTGGCTTCAGACCATGTCAGGGGACTGAAAGTATCCTAGTGTCTGTGGTTAAGGACCTCACCATGCTGGTTGACCAGGGTGGAGTGGTAGCTCTGATATTTTTAGATCTCTCTGCAGCTTTCGATAATGTAGATCATGCCACCCTGTTGTCCCGCATGAAGTCTGCCAGCCTATCTAGCCCTATCCTGACCTGGTTTTCTTCCTTTCTTACAGATAGGTCTCAATCTCTTTCACTCCCCCATTTAATTCCTTTTCCTGTGCACTTTTCTGTGGTGTTCCTCAAGGATCCGCCTAGTCCCTGATGTTGTTTAACATCTATGTTCAGCCATTGATGGGTCTCATCCACTCCCATGGCTTCCAATGCTATTCCTATGCCGACGACACCCAGATTCTGGTTTGTTTAGATCTGGTCCACTCTGAGGTGTCAGGATGATGATGTGACTGCCTGGTGGCCGTGGGGGAGTAAATGGGCATAAACTGGCTGAAGCACAACAGGGACAAGATGGAGGTCCAGGTGGTAGGGTCCCCGACTGACACTGTTCTTTGGTCATCATCTCTATGGCCACCTGCTCTGGGTGCTGTTCTTGCTCTTGTGTCTTTGGTAAAATAATCTTGGAGTCTATCCATCTGCTTTACTGTCTATGTCTTTTCAAGTCAGCACTGTTTGCAAAACTGGCCATTTCCTTCTATGGGTACTTCGAGGGATTTTACCTTTTTTTCCCAGCCCATCTGCGTCCGTTATGGTAGCTTCTGTTGTGCTTAGTCGTACCAACTACTGTAATGCCTTGTTTTTGGCACAATCTGCGCAGCTAATTTGCAGGCTGCAGCTCCCTCAGAATCTTGCAGCTACAGTGGCTGCATCTACCCCCTACCGTGCCCATATCACTCTAGTACTCCACTCCCTGCCTTGGCTCCCTGTCACTAAGAGGATTGATTTTAAAGCCTTCTGTTTGGTACACAGAGCATTCCATGGTCAGGGAGCTGACTATCTCCCTACGATCCAGGCTGCACTCTTTGCTCAAGAAACGCTCTCCTAGAGACTGTTCCGAAGTTCCACTTTTCTAGGATTGGTGGGCAGGCTTTTTCTGTTGCAGCTGCCAAACTGTGGAATGAATTGCCTATTGCCCTTAGACGTATCGAGAATCACTTCCAGTTTTGTCATCTTCTGAAAACTCACCTCTTAGACTGCTGCTACTCATTAGTATTTCCTTGTACTATCCTCATGCCATGATGCACTTGGGTGACCATGCACATTATGAATGTGGATAACATAATATAACCCCATACATAAATAGGTTAAGAAATGTACTGGGGCGAAAAAAAGTTAGAATGACAGATGCAGTTACAAAAAAGAAGGGTGTGGCTTCATTTGGACAAAAGGCGGGATTCACACAATTCCCATTATTAGAGAAAGGAGGAGGGACGCTGCAATATTTACCATGGCCACAAATGGACAAAATGTATTTGGTTTGTAAACTTCCCACATTGACGTCAGGCGCGGGTAATTGGATTTATGAATTGGAGAGAATAGAATGCTTGCTTGCTGCCACAATAGGGGAGAGGTCCAATGAAATTTGGACAAGAGCAGGCTACCATGGAGTGGCTGCACAAAATACTGACCATTGTCGAGCTAATGTGAGGCGGGCTCTTAGGGTTCAGTACCCAGACTCATCAGATATGACCGCTATTATGACACGCAAAATGAGAGCAGATGAAGACCCGACAATTTATATTCAAGAGATTCAGGAAAAATGACGACTAGAAATGAGGGAGCTGTGGGACAAAACCATAACTATTTTCTATCATATATTATGTCTGGGGCTGCCCAAAGCAGTACATAGACAGTTGAGAAAGATTGTGGGAATGGAAGCGAAACGTTGAGCACAGATTCGGTTGATGATCATTCACCATTGTCTGTTCTACCAAGAGAAAAAAAGAAAGAAGGATGAAGATAGAAACATGGATGAAGCAAAGTTAGTTCAGAAAAAATCGTCAAAGATCTCAGTGGAATGTGCAGTATTGACAAGTGGAGGAGAAGTGTTTGTTATACAAGTGGCAGAGCAGGTACAACCACCAGCTAACAAGAATTTTGCAGGAAGAGGAGAGTATAACTATTTCTCACGGGGGTGAAGGGCGCCACCCAGAAGCAGAGGGTATGGGATTCAATGGAAGGCAACCCAGGTTTGGATGGCAGACACAGCAATATTGGGCATTTGGCAAGATGGGAAACATCTCCTTGACATGCAGAAGCAGGGGGGAATGCAACAGACCCAGCCAGTATGTGACACAAGAGTGGGGAATACTTAACCCACCCAATATAGTACAAAGCCACCTGAATATTATGCCCAAGTTCACACGCAGTATCAGAAACAAGTGCCACAAATACAATCCACACAACAAAGAAGGCCGGAAGAAATGCAACAAGTGCCAATGCAAGTACAGCAAATTCCAGTGCAGGCACAGCAGATACCGATGCAGACTCAAGCACCTGTACAACAGAATACAGTGGCAACATGGAACAGGAACATATTGCCATAGGCTCCCACACCTAAAATAGGGGGTGTGACAGAAGTGGGAGGAAATCCTTTCACCAGCACAAGACTGGACGTACATCCACTTTATGACAGCCCACAGAGAGACTTGATGTGTTCCATCCTATCAGTTACACCAGACACACAAAACAAAGCGAGGGTTGGAGTGACCATAGGTGACAAAACATTATCCTTCCTAGTAGACACAGGGGCAACTCAGTTCTGTGTTAGAGGGGGAAAATACCCAATTTCAGGCATCGCCATGAATGCACAATGTTTTTCTGGGGCGACAAGTACGGTTCCTTTTACTGACTACTTACCTATCACCATAGGAGAACACAACCTTTGTATGCCACTATTATATTCCTGAAAGACACCAGTGAACATATTAGGTAAAGAGTTGATGAGTAAACTTAACATGAAAATATCATTCACCGACCAGGGAATAATATGCTCCATTCTAGGGATGCAATATGTGAATGCACAAGAATTTATAACAGCATTTTATTGCCAGAAAACACTAAGTGATCTCATGTCTTATGTCATCTGTAATGCCATCAGTGATCTAATCAGTGATGTCATATATGATGTAATTAGTGATCTCATAATTGTGGTCCTACGCTGCACAACAAGGGGTGAATATTTAAGGTGGCCTGAATTGTCTGTCAAATTTAATGGGATTTGTTGTGTAAAACTTTCACCATAATTTATCTTCAACTAACGTTTTTTCAATGAATTTCAAAGGTGTTGTTACCATGTACTACTCACATTAAATGTTTCCAAACGTAACATTTTTAAAGCGTATTTCAAAGGTTTTGTTGGTATGTATTTTTCACATTAATCTGATCACCTTAACCGTTTCTTAACTAACATGTTTTTACTGAATTTCAAGGGTTTTGTTATACTATAGTTTCTTTGGGGCCCACCAGCCATCGTTAATGACAAAGTGGGCACGGCCTACGGCCATGGCCTCTATACATGTTGCACCAAAATGTTTCTTTGGGGTCCACTGGACATGGCCTTTGACCATGGCCACTGCAAATGTTGCACCAATAGATTTATTTGGGGCCCACTAGCCATAGCCTTCAGCCATGGCCAGTGCCCACTGTATGTTGCAGCAATAGGTTTCTTTGGGGCCAAACCACCATAGCCTTCAGCCTTGGCCACTGGACATGTTGCACCAATAGGTTTCTTCAGTGCCCACTAACCATGACCTTCAGTCATGAGAATTGGGCACGGCATACAGCCGTGGCCACTTTACATGTTGCACCAATATGTTTCTTTGGGCCCCACTGGCCATGGCCTTCAACCATGGCCAGTGGCCACTGTACATGTTGCACCAATTGATTTCTTTCGGGCTCACTAGTCATTGCCTTCATCCATGACCATTGGTCAGGGCCTTTGGCCGTGGGCACTCTACATATTGCACCAATAGGTTTCTTTGGGGCCCACTAGCCATGGCCTTCAGACATTATCAGTATGCATGGCCTTTGGCCTTGGCCAATGTCCATGTTGCACTAATAGATTTCTTTAGTTCCACTAGCTATTGCATTTTGTTATTACCATTGGCCATGGCCATCAGCCTTGGCCACTGTACCTGTTACAACACAAGATTTCTTTGGGGCACACTAGCCATTGCCTTAACTACGACCAGCACATGTTGCACCAATAGGTTTCCTTGGGAACCACTAGCAATGGCCATAACCACTAGCTATAGGCTTCAGCCATGGCCAGTGGCCACGACCTTGGTCACTGTCCATGTTGCACCAACATCTTTCTATGGGGCCCACTAGCCATGGCCTTCAACCTTGACTAAGTGGCCATGGCTTTTGGCAGTGGCCACTGTACATGTTGCACCAATATGTTTCTTTGGGGGCCACTAGCCATGGCCTTTGGCCGTGCCCAGTGGCCAGTGCCTTTGGCCTTGGCTACCTACTGTACATATTGCACAAATAGGATTCTTTGGTAGCCATGGCCCCAAATTACATCACTGATGACACCTCTGATGGCCTCACTGATGACATCACCGATGTCATCACTGATGACATCACTGATGGTGTCACTAATGGCATCACTGATATTAGTGGTTTCATTAATTACATTTTGAAATATGGCAGCTCTGTTTTGTTACATAATAGTATGCACATATGTCATACTTACACAGTACATTGTATTCTGTCCTTGTGTCTTTAAATGTAATGTACAATTATGTTTTATAAGTAACTGATTTGGTTTTTGTATTTATTTTAGTCATTTGTTTCTTACAATGAAGGCAGGTTACAGTCAAGGCATGCTGCATCCAAGTATGCAGTTACAGAATAGGTAAGATACAAATTGATTTAGGATCACATTTTGGAAAGCCTCACCTCATGGTCTGGGTGCTACAACAAAATATGCAGTTACAAAGTAGGTGAGATATGACTTGATTTAGGATCACATTTTGGAAAGCTTCACCTCATGGTATGGCGTGCTAAATCAAAATATGCAGTTACAAAATAGGTAAGATGCGACTTGATTTAGGATCACATTTTGGAAAGCCTCACCTCATGGTAGGGGGTGCTACATCAAAATATGCAGTTGGGAATGTAGGGGGTATGTGTGGAAGGGTAGGGAAGATGTGTGAGGCATGCTGGAGAAAACTAGTAGTAGTTTGTTATAGTGCCGTTTTAGGCAGTCGACACAGTAGGGTGAGATGGGAGGTATAGTAGGTCGAAGTGAGGTGATATTGATAAACGGGCAGCGGGGCTGGTGCCAGCAGCTCACCTAAGTGTAAGCAAGATAAGAGGTAGAGAGGTGTACCGGGCAAAGAGTGTGAGTGTGGTGCATAAAAGAATAGTACACAGTGTGGGGGGCCATCTGTATAGTAGACAAGCATTAACATAGTGTAGGCATGACAGGGAGTCAGAGCGATGAGCAGAAGAAACACTTTCATGTATCAGACAGGCAGAGGTAAATTAAGGGGTAAGTGAATTGAATTATACGGCACATGTTCATAGTGCTGTGTCTCAGGTTGCAGTACAGCACTACAGAAGAATGAGTAAGAGTCTCAAGCGATGTAGTTGGAAGGAACCGAGACACCGATCAGGGTGAGGTCTTTTCATTGTTGACAATGGTAAGTCTCAAAGGAGAAGGGTCAGTACTATTAACTGATGAGCCGGCCCATGGAGTCATCAGTTGCCGCAAAACTGAGCATGAAGAAGTGAAGTACATCAGATTGTGGATGGAGAGGCCACTCGAAAATCACGGCACAGTGCACCTACCAGTATGCACTGGGACCTACAGGGTCATTGAAATGGGACTTAGATCATAGGGCAGGCTCCGACCTCCCAGAGAGTTCGATTGGCTAATGTTGGTAAGGTTAGCCAATGGGAACGGGAGTCAGCCAGGCACATCAGCAATGGGGCCTTTGGCAAAAGAGGGCGGCCATTTCAGAAGGCCAAAGTTCGGAATATGAAGCCACTTCGCAATGGAAAAGCACGTGGATGCTGCATGTCCAAAAGGAATAGAAATGCATGCCTTTTCCTTACAACGGATTGTTTCAGATATTACAATAATTAAGGCAATGAAGTGAGGAAAAGTAGCGTGCAAACCCCAAATCTAGGGAGGAGTCTTACCATCATGGGGGCCAAGGATCTATGGCCAGGGGTGCTCTTGCTGCATGCCGGCCAAACAAAAAATGCAATTATCCGTGGATAAAATGCTCAACCTCCTATAATTGATTCATATAAATGTATGCAGAAAAACGCTGCATAATCCCCTCCAAGACCAACAACCCTATTTAAAGGGTGTATATTTTAGACATGAGACAGCATGACAGAACTCATTTGTTTTAGATTTGTTTAATCATTTTTTAATAGTAAAAAGCTTTTACAGAAGAACATATATTAATAACACATCTATAAAAAATCAATTGTCAAGAACACACATTTTATCACATCAACAGGAAAAAGCTGACATCTCACATATCATTCCTTGCATACTCATTCATCCCCATGCATACAAAAAATCACTCATACTTGTGCAAAAAACGCAATTCTGATACTTTTGTTCTGTGACTCAGAACATCCCATCCATATGGGTTTGATGTTTTAATAGTTCCAAAAGTGCCTATTTAGCAATATTTTTTCCATCCAAGGAATATAGAGACACTGGGTAGGTTTTCCAACGTAATTGTTCATGGACCCATATTAATCCCCATATATTTATCTGTGAAAACCCAAGTTAAAGCCAACTGTGGGAAGAGTAGGCTCTATGGTATTGTCGACTCGAGTTTCGGGCTACCAGAACGGTGTATACAGCTTCCGTCTGGTGCACCTCATCAGGACGTATACATTACAAACAAACACAGTTGCTAAAAACAGAATTCAAATTGATGTGAATTGAAAAATGTCATTCATTTACAACGAGCTAGTTTCTTTTGCTTCACAAGGTGTTCAATAGTAGTGATCCAAATAAGTTTTTTTTCAAAAGCCGCTTCCTGAGTGCAAAAGCTCGGGTTTGGTCTCCTCATATGTTATTCACCGGACCCAGCCACGGCTGCATTCCCTTCTTAATTGCAATGTTGTTGTATCTTCATTTGCAAAGGTGTTGTTTCCTCCTGCTGAATATATTGAACCCAAGACACGGATCCCTGTGTTCTTTTCCAAACGAGAGCACTGGATGTAGACAGTTTCTCACACTCAAGGTATCAGCAACCACTCATGCGTTTCATTAAGTTTCGGCCAGCCATCCAGGGAAAACGAGTCCCGTTATGCAGCACTGATAATCGAAGTGTTCAACAGCTCCTCATTCGCCGCTGATAGAAAAGATGCAGGATAGAACGCCAGGGCCTCAATACAGGCCTTAGATCATAGTGCCGGCTCACACCTCCCGGTGAGTTCGATTGTCTAATATTGGTAAGGTTAGCCAATGGGAGCGGGAGCTAGCCAGGCACATCAGCAAGGGGGCCTGTGGCAAAAGGGGGCAGCCATCTTAGAAGGCCAAAGCTTGTTATATGAAGCCACTTCTCAGTGCAAAAGCATTTGAATGCTGCATGTCCAAACAAATAGAAATGCATGCCTTTTCCTTACAACGGTTTGTTGCAGACATTACACTAATTAAGGCAATGAAGTGTGGAAAAGTAGCCCGCGAACCCCAGATCTATAGATGAGTCTTAGCACTTTGGGGGCCATGGTTCTAAGGCCAGGTGTGCTCTTGCTACGTGCTGGAGAAGATCAGCTGTTCAACAGCTTCTCACTCACCGCCGATAGAAAAGATGCAGGATAGAACCCCAGGGCCTCGATATGGGCCTTAGATCATAGTGCTGGCTCCATCCTACCGTTGAGTTTGATTAGCTAATGTTGGTAAGGTTAGCCAATGGGAGGGGGAGCTAACCAGGCACATCAGCAACGGAGCCTGTGGCAAAAGAGGGTGGCCATTTTAGAAGGCCAAAGCTCGTAATATGAAGTCACTTCACAGTGGGAAAGCACGTGGATGCTGCATGTCCAAACAAATAGAAATGCGTGCCTTTTCTTCACAACGGATTGTTACAGATATTACAATAAGTAAGGCAATGAAGTGCGGAAAAGTGGAGCGCCAACCCCAGATCTATGGAGGAGTCTTACCGCCGTGGGGGCCATGGATCTAAGGCCAGTTCTACTCTTGCTGCATGCCGGAGCACCGATCAGCTGTTCAACAGCTCCTCACTCACCGCCGATAGAAAAGATGCAGGATTGAACTCCAGGGCCTCGATGCAGGCCTTAGATCATAGGGCCGGGTCCCGCCTCCCAGTAAGTTTGATTGGCTAATGTTGATAAGGTTAGCCAATAGGAGTGGGAGCCTGCCAGGCACATCGTCAAGGGGTTCTGTGGCAAAAGGGGTGGCCATCTTAGAAGGCCAAAGCTCATAATATGTGTCACGATGCCTGCCCCGGAAAGCCAGACCAGGCCCAGCAACCCCGGAAGCAGGCATCATGCCACTTGAAGCATGCCCAAAAACCCAAGTTAGGGGCTCTTTGGATACAGCCCTGGCGCCTATGGCGCCAGGCTCATAAGAATAAAGTCAGTCCTGGCGCCATGGGCGCCAGGCTCATTACAGAAATCTTACCTGTTGCAGACCATGCTGCATACCTACCTGATGCAGACCATGCTGCACGAAGCCACAAGCCAAATGAGGCTTAAAGGGACTACTTTACCTCAGGGACTCCTTTCCTCTCGGGTGGGGCTGTGGAAGAATACTTACCTGGGACTTCTTCCAAGGCTATTTAAGCCACACCCGGACAGCCACACGTGCTTCGCGTTACTCTGCTTGCTGCAGCGTAACGCTCACCGTGTCTTCAGCAGCTCCAGTCTTCAGCCACGCCCGCTTCAGCCCTGGAACACCTGGAACAAGAAAAGGAGAAGGAGAAGAGGTCAGAACAAAACCCTTACCTGAATCCTTGATCCAGCACATCGTCGATCTGGAAGAGAGAAGCCTTCTCAGGTGTATTGCCACGCACCTCGCAGAGCCGCGCTGAACTCACCAACCGGGGCTGCATTCCTTTACTCCATCGCAAATCCAGCATCTCCAGGCCATTCTTCAACACCTGGGGGAGACAAGAACAGATAGGTGAGCAAGGGCAATACGAACCACCCCCAAAGACTTACCTGATTTACCACAGGGGGGTACTCACCTCATCTCGGGTCGGCGTAGTCAATTCTGCATCACTGCCGCACCCCGGCCCCTAAGGGGAAAACAAGGACAATACAAATCGCCCCCAAAGACTTACCTGATTACCATAGGGGGGTACTCACCTCATCTCGGGTCGGCGCAGTCAATTCCGCATCACCGCCGCACCCCGGCCCCTAAGGGGAAAAAACAAGGACAATACAACCTACCCCCAAAGACTCACCTGATTTACCACAGCGGGGTACTCACCTCATTTCGGGTCGGCGCAGTTAATTCTGCATCATCGGGTCGGCGCAGTTAATTCTGCATCATCGCTGTACCCCGGCCCCAAAGGGGAGAACCACAATAGACTTACCAGGATCTTACCAATTGCCACTTGGAACTCTTCTGGTGGTTTAAATCCACAACCTGCAAGGAATCTGGCAGAGTGAAGATCAGACTTTTGAACTCTTACGAACAATTGGACTTAGAGTCAATACTGGAACTCACCAATTCCTCCACGCCAGTGAAGTAACTGGTCGTCTACGCGCCCCTGCGCTCGACGCAGGATGGAGAGCTCATCTTTCCAAATCTTCAGGTGAGATTTAGAGGAACTTCAGGAGTGTTCTGTGGGCAGACAAGGGGAGTGGGAAGGCGGGTTAACGCTCAGATTACGGGAGGTTAATTCCCTTTCTCCATTGCAGAAAGATATTCGTACGAATCCAACAAACGAAGCTAAGTGGGTCTGTCCAGTCTGTCATCTCGGCTCTACGTGTTACTCTGGTGGAAGCAAGAGCGGGCCAGTCCAGATCGACGCCCCCGTGGGAATCAGGTGAGCGTAACAATATGAAGCCACTTCGCAGTAGAAATACATGTGGATGCTGCATGTCCAAACAAATAGAAACGCGTGCCTTTTCCTTAGAACAGATTGTTGCAGATATTACAATAATTAAGGCAATCAAGTGCAGAAAAGTAGTGCACAAACCCCAGATCTATGGAGGAGTCTTACTGCCGCGGGCTATGGATCTAAGACCAGGGGTGCTCTTGCTGCATGCTGGAGGACCGATCATCTGTTCAACAGCTTCTCACTCGCCGCCGATAGAAATGATGCAGGATAGAACTCCAGGTCCTCGATACGGGCCTTAGATCATAGGGCCAGCTCCAGCCTAACAGTGAGTTTGATTGGGTAATGTTGATAAGGTTAGCCAATGGAAGCAAGAGCCAGCCAGGCACATCTGCAAGGGGGCCTGTGGTAAAAGGGGCGGCTATCTTAGAAAGCTAAAGCTCGTAATATGAAGCCACTTAGCATTGGAAAAGCATGTGGATGCTGCATGCCTGTCAAGACTGGACGAATCTTCACCCCACTCCTCCTCACCTGTATCTTCCAGGGAACTCTCCTGTCTACCTGCCTTCTTCTTCTGTCTTGACGACTTGGTAGGTCTTTCCTTTGGTTCCTTCTTATGATGAAGGTAAGGGAGAGCTCCCTCAGATGCCACCTTGACCAGGAGTGAAACCTGAGTCAAGGGGCAGGGCGAGGAGCAAGCTCCTAAATCAGGGAAAATGCCATAGCAGAAAAAACCCTGATATTTAAGGATGGCAACTGTCGGGTCTTAAAGCAGGGTAAGGCAAAAGGATGACTCCAAAGTGTAGCTTGAATGGCAGAGGACGGAAACAGCAGTCAGTCTCTTCTTGCAGGCGGATATGAAGGGATACGGTCAATGGAAGTTGGCCGCAGCACAGCGATCCGGAGGAACAGATGGGTGTTTGTAAGTGGACTGGAGTAGTCGAGGTGTGGAAGTACCTCAAACAGAAAGGACTACAGAAGGAGGCAGCCGTCGGAGTACTGGCACGAGTGAACAAGTAAGAAAAGTAAGGTAAGTGAGAAAGAGCCACAAGGAAGGCGGTCGGAAGACAGAAGCAGATATAAACCGCTAGAAGCAGCGATGGTAGGAGGGATCATAAAAGTAGAATCACCAGGAGGCAGAATGTAAGAATATCCGAAAGCGGAACACGCTCGTCTAAGAGGACGAAGCAGAAAGAGAACTGAAAAGTTCGGAACAGGTCCGAACGAGATAAGGAAATTAATTGGTCACGGTGAAGGGAAAATAGTAGAAAGGCAAAGGGACAGAAAACGTAAAAGGGAACGGCGTAGAACCAAAGAGGAAAGAGAACAGACCAGGAAGTGCAAGTAAGAATCGAATAACATGAAACGTCCCTTAAAGTCCTAAATCCGTGGAGGGTGAGTAGCTAGAACATCGAGAAAATCTAGGAAAGGAAGAGGAAAAACAAGGAAGAGGATTCACAAAAGACTAAATTCACAGGGGTAACTCTGGAACAGTCGGCGAGAGAATCACAGACGATACAACGCGCCAACGTTAGAGAAAAGGACCTATTTATTGACAGCGACCATGATGGAAAAGGCATAGACCGTTAAGATAGATTGCAAACGGCCATGTTATGTGAGTTGGCATCGGTTCCAACATTTCCATGCCTGAAGCATGACAATGTCCAAACAAATAGAATGCGTGCCTTTTCCTTACATCGGAGTGTTGCAGATATTACAATAAGGAATGCAGTGAAGTGCGGAGGAGTAGAGCGCAAACCCCAGATCTATGTAGGAGCCTTAACATGTGGGGGCCATGGATATAAGGTCAGGGGTGCTCTTGCTGCATGCCAGAGCAACGATTAGCTGTTCAACAGCTACTCATTCGCCACCTATAGAAAAGATGCAGGGTAGAACTCCAGGGCCTCAATATGAGCCTTAGATCATAGGGCAGCTCCCGCCTCCCGGCAAGTCTGATTGGCTAATGTTGGGAAGGTTAGCCAGCGGGAGCCAGCCAGGCACATCAGCAAGGGGCATGTGGCAAAAGGGGCCGGCCATCTTAGAAGGCCAAAGCTCGTAATATGAAGCCACTTCACAGTGGAAAAGCAAGTGGATGCTGCATGTCCAAACAAATAGAAATACATGCTTTTTCCTTACAACAGATTGTTGCAGATATTACAATAATTAAGGCAATGAAGTGCGGAAAAGAAGAGCGCAAACCCCAGATCTATGGAGGAGTCTTACCGCCGTGGGGGCCATAGATCTAAGGCCAGGTGTGCTCTTGCTGCATGCCGGAGCACCGATCAGCTGTTCAACAACTCCTCACTTGCCACTGATAGAAGAGATGCAGGATAGAACCCCAGGGTCTCGATACAGCCTTAGACCATAGGGCCGCTCCCGCCTCCCGGTGAGTTTGATTGGCTAATGTTGGTGAGGTTAGCCAATGGGAGTGGGAGCCAGCCAGTCACATCAGCAAGATACCTGTGGCAAAAGGGGGCGCCCATCTTCCAAGGTCAAAGCTCGTAATATGAGGCCACTTCGCAGTGGAAAAGCATGTGAATGCTGCATGTACAAACAAATAGAAATGTGTACCTTTTCTTTACAACGGATTGTTGCAGATATTACAATAATTAAGGCAATGAAGTTCGGCAGAGTAGAGCGCAAACCCCAGATCTATGGAAGAGTCTTACCGCCATTGAGCCGTGGATCTAAGGCCGGGGGTGCTCTAGCTGCATGCTGAAGCACCGATCAACTGTACAACAGCTCCTCACTTGCCGCTGATAGAATTAATGCAGGATAGAACTCCAGGGCCTCACTACGGGCCTTAGACCATAGGGCCAGCTCCCGCCTCCCAGTGAGTTCAGTTGGCTAATGTTGGTAAGGTTAGCAAATGGGAGTGGGAGCCGGCCAGGCACATAGGCAAGGGGTCCTGTGGCAAAAGGGGCGGCCATCTTAGAAGGCCAAATGCTCATAATATGAAGACACTTCGCAGTGGAAAAGCATGTGGATGTTGCATGTCCAAACAAATAGAAATGCATGCCTTTTCCTTACAATGGATTGCTGCAGATATTACAATAATTAGGGCAATGAAGTGCAGAACGGTAGAGCGCAAACTCCGGATCTACGGAGAAGTCTTAATGCCGTGGGGGCCATGGATCTAAGGCCAGGGGTGCTCTTGTTGCATGCCGGAGCACCGATCAGCTGTTCAACAGCTCCTCAGTCGCCGCCGATAGAAAAGATGCAGGATAGAATTCCAGGGCCACGATACCGGCCTTAGATCATAGGGCCAGCTCCCGCCACTCGTTGAGTTTGATTGGGTAATATTGGTATTGTTAGCCAATGGGAGTGGGAGCCAGCCAGGCACATCGGCTAGTGGGCCTGTGGCAAAAGGGGGCGGCCATTTTAGAAGGACAAAGCTCGTTATATGAAGCCACTTCGCAGTGGAAAAGCTTGTGGATGCTGCATGTCCAAACAAATAGAAATGCGTGCCTTTTCCTTACAACGGATTGTTGCAGATATTACACTAATTAAGGCAATGAAGTGCAGAAAAGTAAACCGCAAACCCACATCTATGGAGGAGTCTTACCGCTGTGTATATTAACCACACTTTGAATTCCTAGATTCTATACTATTACAATGCACACTGGCACACACTTTATATGATATGTGATTATTTGTTTTATTATAAACTTGTCATTTAGAAAATAATATGTTCATGTAATGTTATTACAGTAATGGGAACTTTACATTTAAATGTGTAATTTACTATTTTCATAACTATTACTAATTAAACATGTTTCTACTTCTATAAATCCTTATTTTTGTTTTAGTACTACATATACTTATTATATTATGTGTGAAATACCTGAAAAAGATTAACCTGAATCAGGTACTTTCCCTGCAATTAAGTATTGTAATTGCTTACAAATACATAAAATGCAAATCATTTGTATAAGGTTACATATTTTTATTTTAAATTTGATAAGTACTATAAATTAATGCTCCACATGCACTCCTATGGCACTTCTGTATCAGCGTGTTGTTCTATTTTATGTTGTTATTATTGTGAAGTATAATAAAATCAAATATGACTCAAAGGTGAATAAAGATATTCTAACTTATATGATCAATAACGCCATATTTGATGTAATTAGTGATCTCATCAGTGATGTCTTGTATGATGTAATTAGTAACCCCAATAGGAATGTCAACAGTGATGCCAAGTGTGATGTAATTAGTGATATCACCAGTGATGTCATCATTGTGGGTATATGCTGGGCAGCATGGGCCACATGGTTAAAGTGCTCTTGCATGAAATGTGAATGCTGAATGTGTTTTCACTAGATTTCAAAGGTTTTGTTATGCTAAAATGTTCTCAGGACTCACTAGCTACGGCCTTTGGCCGTGGGCACTGTGCATGTTGCACCAAATGTTTGCTATGGGCCCACTAGCCATGGCCAGAGGCCACAGCTGGACATGTTGCATAGTTTTTTGAAGTCTGACTAGCAATGGCCTTTGAACATGGCCACTGTACATGTCGTTTTATTTTGGGCCCACTAGCCACAGCCGTCTGCCATGGCCAGTGGCCACGGCCGAACATGCTACATAGTTTCTTGAGGTGTCACTAGCTGTGCCTTTCAGCAATGGCCTTAGTATGTGTTGACACTGGCCATGTCAAACCATTCATTCTTACCAAGCACCCATTGACCCCTGCCCAGTAGATGTTGACACTGCAGATGGTAAACCCTTTTTTATTTCATACTCCTTATTCCCGTGATCATTTCACAGTAATCATTTCTAATAACAGAAATTCCTACAGTAGAGTGGCAGTACGATGAATAACGCAATAACAGGAAAAATGGCTCTGAATTAAAAGGTCTTCCATGTCCTCACAGGACATATGTGCCCCTTCCTTTTTCCAGGTCCCCTCACTCTACTGAATTGCTTTTTCCTCCCTACCCCTCTCCCATTACCCCTATCATTCATCACTTCATGTGACGCCCATTTTGTGCTGAGTACGTCTTAGTTACGTATTTATAACTAAGACGTACTCAGAACAAAATGGGTGTCTTGTGGTTTTGCTGCAGTAATCTCGTGATCCCAAGATAAACCAAATGTTTTCTACCCATAACTTGCTTCCCAACCCATCCCCAAATCCCCAACTTCACGTGGTGTCTTCTTCGCCACTCCCCACCTCCAGCCTGATGCGATTGTTATTTCTATTGATATTTGTGTAGCGCCTATGACCAGGCCATTTAAACACTGTTGTTCAAAACAATCACTAGTCCCCTAGGAGTGACTACATAAAAACAAGAGCTCAATTGGGAGTTCATTCCAAAGTTTGATGGCATTCCTTTCCTCCCACAAATAGCATTTTGACTTCTTTCATTTGCGGCTTCTCCTGGTAATATCTCTGAATCACTTGCATCAAGAAAAATAGAAATGGCAGGTTATCATTTCTGAAAAGCCTCTCAGTTGCAAACCACCAAGGCCACTGTACATAAAGGTTTTATAGAACAGGTCTCTTTCGGATATTTTAAAAGCTACTTGATGAATTTACCCAAAAGCAGTCAAGGAAATGGAGTCAATGCTGAGTGCCCAGACTGTTTCTTATTTGGTCCAAATCTGTGATTTTCGCACTATGGTTGTTCAAAACCTGTAATTCTTCTCCATGGGAAAATACATGGGAGTAGGCTGAAAACTGTGTTTTTATGTTTTCTTAATAACTTTCATATTTTTTAACAAATTGTTCCCAAAATGTTCAGTTTGATGGGGGCCCTTTACAACCTTTTTGTTTGGAAAATGTCATCCAAATCCTTCCAGCAAGTCAGAGGTTACTAGCCTCTCTCAGCCTATCTGCTGCAAAGCTTCAAGTCTGATATAAAGTTTTCAAGGTGCAAGGGGCACCCCCTTCTCTGCCAAATAATTTAAAAACTACTGGATGGATCTAACCCAAACCAGAGAAGGAAATTAAGGCAATACTTTATGCCAAATTGTTTATATTTGGTCCAAATCTGCCAAGCGGTTTTCATGCTACGGCTGTTCAAAAGCTTCACTCTTTCTCTACAGGAAAGTATATGAGAGTAGACTGAAAACTGTGTTTTTATGTTTTCTTAATAACATTTTTTAACAAATTGTTCCCAACATTTTCAGTTTGAAAGGGGCCCTATACAACTTTTTTGTTTGGAAAATGTCATCCAAATGCTTCCAGCAAGTCAGAGGTTACTAGCCTCACTCAACCTCTCTGCTGCAAAGCATGAAGTCCAATATAAATGTTTTAAGGAACAGAGCGAACCCCATTTTGTGTCCAATATTAAAATAAATACTGGATGAATTTACCCCAAGCTAGTCAAGGAAATAAAGACAACGCTTTGTGCCCAAATTGTTTCTTATTTGATCAAAATCTGCCCAGCGGTATTCGAGCTGCAGCTATTCAAAAAAGGCACTTTTTCACTATGGGAAAAATAAATGGGCTAAAAACTCTGGTGTCTTGTTTTCTTAATAACTTTTTTCATTTTATAACGTATTGATCCAGAACATTCAATTTGGAAAATGTCATCCAAATCCATCCAGCAAGTCAAAGGTCATTAACAATAGAATTTCGGGGGGGAAATGGCTGCTTTTTAATTTCTGAAAAGCCTCTCTACTGCAATGCAGCATAGGAGATATAGCAGTCATTTTGGGAGAAGAGGCACCCTCTTCCCCGTCGAATGTTTAAAAAACTATTGGACAGAATAAATGCCCCTTACTCTTGTTTTATCGCCTTGGCTGGGCTGCCCACCTTCTCTCACCATCATGGTATTGTGTCACAGCTTGCTGGCAGACCATGACATGCAGCCTGCTTCTCTCCTAATTCAAACTGCACCTGGAACGTTGAACTCCTTCCATACCATCCTGTAACTACCAAACTAATCTCCATCCTTTCTCCTGGCCCTTATCTAGCCTGCCTCTTTTTTTCAAGTCTGTCCTTCATTCCCTGATCCCTGTTCCGTCCTGGGGAGTTCCTGTGAGTAATGCTTTGAACTACCTTATTGCTCCCCTAACTACAGAATTGCTCTCTTTAATTTCTATTCCTGCAACTGGTTAAACAATGCCTTGCACTGTGTTGCTAGTATTCCCATGCAGATGACCTATTTTTCTGTCTTGAAACCACATTATGTATTCTCTGGCTGTCTTCTCCGACTCATGAGACCTTCCTACTTACTATTTCTGCACCGCCTGAATCTGGAATCTTGCTCCGTTTTAACCTGCTGTATTTTAGTACTTTACTGGAAAGTTGAATAAAGATGTGCATTTAAACCTGTGCTTTGACTGTTTCTGCTGCATTAAGTGCTTTGTTGGAAAGTTGAATCTAGATGTGCTTTTAAACCGGCGCTTTGACTGTTTCTGCTGCATCAAGTGCTTTGCTGGAAATTTGAATCTAAATGTGCTTTTAAACCTGCACATTGACTGTCTCTGCTGAACTTTAGTGCGCACCCAGTCTGGGTACCTAAAATTCTGCTTCCCTCTGCATTTCTTGGTTAAAACACCTCCTCTGTTTGTGTCTGCCTGGCTTTTAGGCCATCTGGTGAACGTATTTGTGCACTGTGCAACTACCCTGTCTATCTCTCTCCCCCCACACCACATGGCACTCTCTATCTCCTGAACCCAGGGGTCCTTAAATCAGTAACATGTCATGCATGGATGGATGCAGAATAATTTACACCAAATAACAAGACCGACTCAGGAAGTCGGCAAAAAGTCTCATTGAACTGTTTTATTATCAATTGTCTAAAACAGGGAGTTACAACGGACATCAATGGACGTTCGCTCAAGTTCTCAAACATGTTGCATAAAAAACACATTTATAAACTAAAAATACATCATACATGACGTCATACTACATGGCAAATACGAAAAACCTACGGGGTGTTGTGATATTCTCAAGGGGAACATCTAAGTATTCTTTCTATATAGGGATGGGTTGTGATTGGGTCTCTACTATCAGGTGGACAACTTATGCCCACCCCTAGTGCAAGTAATCTACAAGTCATCTTCAAGTCATCAATTGTCTAAAACAGGGAGTTACAACAGACATCAATGGACGTTCGCTTAAGTTCTCAAACATTTTGCATAAAAAACACATTTATAAACTATAAATACGTCATACATGATGTCATACTACGTGGCAAATATGAAAAACCTACGGGGTGTTGTGATACGCTCAAGGGAACATCTACGTATACTCTCTATATAGGGATGGGTTGTGATTGGGTCTCTACTGTCAGGTGGACAACTTATGGCCACCCCTAGTGCAAGTCATCTTCATCAATTATTAAATACACGGTATATCATTGGCTCTCAAAATATAAGGCCCTTTGTTATATGGTCCTCTACAATTGATTGGCACGCTTGTACCCTTCTGGAACATTCGGCTCACTAGCAGCACGTACGCTAGTACCCCAGGTGTCAGTGGTTGGACTTTGACCATGTCTCCCCACCCAATTAGCCCAACATCTCTCATCGCTGATGCCTTCTGCCATTCAGATTGTCTTTGAACTTGGCATTGCAAAGTATCCTTGCTACTGGGAATAGAAGGGAGTGTGAGCACACTCTATTTCAAGTCTAGAGCAGCATACCCACCTTCTATTTCTATCCATAGCCCACGTGACAGTGACAGGAGACCGTATTTTGGCCTGTTTTGCAGTATTTCATTGTCTTTAAATAACAAACTTGGAATTCATGGTGTTCTTTCTTTGAACCTTAAGACTAGATGATTCAGCATCTCACGTTACTGTTCTTGAATGATAGCTACCCAGTTCTTGGCCGCTCCATACTTTGACACCGGGCATGAAAGACCAAAGAAATATTAAGGCTTAGTACCACACAATGAAATACGCCAATCACGGGTCGAAAGATACAAGTATATTTCTGTACAGAATTCAAAGTAAAACAGATAGCTATCTGGCTCCCAACACCTTGCAGTGTACACACAGCAGACACAGTGATGGGTGAGAGTGCTGGACATCTTAATGCAGGCTGTTTTATACATTTTTCCAATCATTGTCCACCCGCTCTCCAAACTAATAATTTACATGCTAGGTTTTGTGCCCAGTTCATATGACAAATATGACAATATTATTTAACAGATTTAACAAGTTTGCTTGTGCATGAAGATACAATGGTAGTATTGGGTCTCCGGCTCATAGTAAGCATAGTTTCAAGAAAGAAAACAATATATTACAACCAAAGCACACGGTTTGAGTTTGCGCTACATTGTTCCATTGTTTAGATAAGGATGAGGCTTGTGAGCGCAGACAACACTTGGATTGCAGTGCATACGAGTCACAAGGTTTCTTTGCATAGAACAAACAGTCTGCTCTCGGTCAGCCTAAATGTTGACACAACTCAAAGGTTGTTCGGCTCGGCTGTAGTTGAAAACACGAATGGGCTTAGGCCAAAATTCATATCTAGGCGGTATTATACGAATACAGTTTAACAAACCCTCCTTTTGGCCTAAGCCAAGAGCATTACTCAAACATTCACTTAATTCAAAACCCCACGCCTCAATGTCCATACACCCTGAATCACATTCTTCAGCGATATCAATCACCATAAATTCCTTGATAGTAATATCCTTCATTAATAAAACATTAGTAGTTTCCTTGGGCGTAGGTACCTTTGGTCCTAGTGTACCTATCGTTTGTACATCATCCTCCTAACATCGAACATGTGGCAGGGAGACATTGTACACAACAACAACAAAACAATAGAACACCAAGAATTATCATTAGGACTGCAAAGAACTTCCAACCCCATGGTCATAACAAGTCCCAGAACCAAGCACTAAGATTCCGGTTCCCCTTGGGGACATGTAGTTCAGTACTCAAGTTATGCAGACTTTGTATTGCCTTGAATATTGTAGGGGAGGAGTCAGGTACAAAAACACAGCACGCGGATCCCACCAATTTGCATATTTCAGTGTTATGCGGATGACACCCAGCTCATTTTCAGGCTACCCTCTACCTCCTCCTCTCCTTCCCTCATCTCTGACTGTCTGTCTGCTATCCAGGTGTGGTGTGCCGCCAATGACCTCTGCCTTAATGCCAGTTAGACTGAGATTCTCCTCATTGGCACACCCGCTAACTCCTTTCCTGCTGCTCTCTGGCCGGCCTCTCTTGGTCCTCTTCCCGCTCCCACCTGCGAAGCCAAAAACCTCAGGGTCATCTTCGACTCCACACTCTCCTTCTCTCCTCACATCTCTGATGTCTCCAAGAAGTCACACTACCAGCTGCACCTCCTCAGAGGTATTCTGCTTTTCCTCTCCTTCCCCCAGAAGCTCACTGTCTCCAGAGCCCTGGTTCTCTGTAGGCTGAACTATTGCAACAGCCTCTTTCTAAATCTGCCTGTCTCTATTCTCCGCCCCTCTGCAACTCATCCAGAACAGGACTGCAAGACTTGTCCTTGGACTCAAGCCCAGGGATTGTATCTCTCCAGGACTCGCTCTTCCTAAATATCTTCCTTCTCAAGCTCTTCGCTCATCTGCCTCCAACTCTCTCATGGTCAGTCACTTCTCCAAGCAACAAGTTGGTGGTAGATCTCTCTCCTCGGCTGTCGCCTCCCTCTGGAACAGCCTCCCTTAAACTTGAGGAGAACCATCTCCGGTTGCGGAAGCACCTCAAAACCTTTCTCTTTGCATCTGCCTTCTCTCCTCCTCTCCTCTGCTGACCTCCTGGCTGAAACCGGTACTGCACTGGCTACCTGGACACCCTTCTGATCGCGGGCCCACATCCCTCTCTGATTGTGGGCCCACGTCACACACCTGCACTGCCCACCTGGCAACCCCCCATACTCGAGGACTGTTCTGTATCCCTACAGTCCCCCCACCAGACCTCGATAGCTGATGTCCGCACTTACCCATGCACTTGCCACTTGCTGTCCGCTATTTATTTTATTCATTGTTATTATCTACTCCCATGTACTGCACTTTCCTTTCCTCCCTTCCCACGCACTTGCGCGATCTGAATGACACCTGGCCTAGTAGGATCATTGTTTATCCCCTTGTTCCCCTCCATTGCCTCGTCGCGCCTTGAAACACTTGTGTATAGGTGCATTATAAATGCCATATTATATCATATCATACCCCTCCACGCTCGGCTAGGATGACGTCTAACACCATCCTCTTTTGGAGGGTCACTAATCTAATTGCCTTGTGCTCCAGCAACGTGTTGTACAGAATATCAATGGTTCTATTGATGGTTTTTTCCAGTAACCTTGCTAGTCTTCTGATATCCTCAGAGTTCATTATCTGTCCCCAAAATGGCACAAAGTATTTTGCTACATCACCCATGACTTGTGAAGGAGTATCACCATTCTCATCCTGCCTTGGACGAGCTCTAGAGACTTCAGAGGTGGTAGCCACATATATTCCTGGAAACAAGATACCCGAGTAACAAGTACCCTGCCAATCTCTGGGTAACCAAGTATAAGCTTCATTAGCACAAACAAAGTAAACAGGGTCTCCTACATACAAAGATCTGTCTTCACTGGTTAGATTCGCAATGTTAGTACAACCCACGATTGTACCCATTGGCTGAGAACCTTCCCTTTGTATACAGAAGGAAACAGAGTTGGGGCTATGATTAATAGTATAGGAGGGAGGCATGGCATCCCGGTTACCTATGGGAGCCATCTTGAAGGAAATCAGTGATTGAAAAGGTCTAGAGAGTCTATCAGAAGGCCTAATATAAGCAACATTGAGTTTGCTTCTATTCACAAAGAGATAACATCCCAAAGGTGTTAGGACTCGTTTTTCAAATTCATTTAAATTTGTCCCATCGAAGTTCCCAGAAATACTATAATTCCAACGACCAAAGAATAATGCCCTGAGCGAGGCATAGCATGCAGTATTTAAAGGAAGAGGATGAATATACCATCCTCGTCCCTTTTCCCCGTGTTATGGCAAGTGTGAACACACCCAGCAATTTGTTCTGTTCAGAATCGCATGGGTCGCATTCATGATCATTAGGAGGTTGTTATTATGATAACCCTGTCTATGTTGGGAGTCTCGAGGAGGAAGAGTGTGCAGATGCACGAAAGGTGGAGACACAGTGGAGATAATTTCAGTGGGTAACAAAGTCTCAAGTGGACGCACCCTTTCCATGTACCAGAATCCAAGCACAAATATAACTAATAAACAGACCAGTACCGTGATTAAAAACCAGTGGTTCCGTAGGGACCATGATCTTTGATGAACAGATTCTTTGTCAGCCACAAGAACAATAGCTTGCTCCAAACGGTTGGATTTAGGAAAGGATGTTCTTTCTCAGAGTCCGTTTAGAAGCCTCTCCTTTAGGCTCTTTTAGTTCATCCGTCGGTGGCCACTGACCGTGTGGCCTATCTTGCTTGAAAGTAACTTTCCCGGTCCCTGCCTCTTATTTATTTTTCAGCGAAAGAGTGACAAGGGACTGGCTCAACGATGATTCCTTCTGGGCACAGCCGATGCTATGCTGTGAGTTCGGTGTCTCGGACACAGATCGTACCTCAAGACTCCAGATACGGTGTGATCTGCGAACAGAGTGCTGTTGCTTCCTGAAGAAAGTGCTGAAGCAGAAGCAAGATTGCTCAACGGTGAAAAAAGATCCAAAGAAGAACTTGAAGCTAAAGCAGCAGTCTCCCCAGGCCCCACGGGCTCAGGAAGGATTTCCGTATTCAAAACAGGCTACGATGAGTATCAAAGTGAACAATCTCCTTCTCTTCCCCTTTGTCGTGGGGCAGAGGAAAAGGAATCTTCTTGATGTGTGTTGCATGGATCCAGTGTTGTTTCCCTTCCACTCGTACAGCGGTCTGTGTGGCCAAGAGGACTTGGTACGGTCCTCTCCAGCGAGGTGCGAGACAGGAGGCTCTTTCAAACAATTTTACGAGCACCCAATTGTCAGGTCTGAGTCGATGACTTGGCCCCTCGTATTTTACTGGGAGGGCTTCTCGCACCTGTTGATAAATCAAATACAAGTTTTGAGTTAACTGGTCAGAGTACTCAGAAAGGAGCAAATGCTCTACATCTTTTAGTAACTTGGGTTTATTTTTATTTTTATTATTTTATTTAATATTTATATTGCGCTGGTAGCTCGCAAGCCTCGGGGCGCAGAAACAGGGACACAAAGATGGACAAAAACAGTGACTGACGAAGTAAGGCAGGACAACCATGTAAAATTACTCGGGGGCTAGAATTGGCCTGCAGAAATTAGTTTATTTGAAGATATGGGTTTTCACCAGTTTGCGGAAACAAATATAGTTAGTTTTTAGTCTTATATGGTTCGGAAGACTGTTCCAAAGACCAGCTGCGAGGGTGGGGAAAGATCTGCCGAGGCCACTTTTGAGTTTATGTGGGGCCACTGAGATTTTACCCAAGTGGGACGATTTCAGTGTTCTACTGGGAACATATGGTTGAATCCTATTTTTTAGGTAGGCCGGGGCTTTTCCGAAAATACATCTGTGTACAATGGTTAAGGTCTTAAAATGTACCCTGTCATTGATTTTCAGCCAGTGAAGCTCCCTTCTGGAGTCGCTGATGTGCTCTGATCTAGTTTTGTGCTTGATGATTCTTACCGCATTGTTTTGGACAACTTGGTAGCTTTGCCAACACTGCTTGGAGGCACCCAGGACTAGGGCGTTACCATAGTCAAGGCGCGACACGATGATAGCTCTTGCTATGCTAGCGCAGTTGTTGTCTGAGACTTAAGGCCTGATAGATTTTATTAGTCTGAGATGGTAGGCACAGTTTTTTTTAACGTATTGTACTTGGGCATCAGCCCCAAGCGATGCTGCTAGCATCATACCCAGGGTTTTGACCTTGCTCAAGACCGGTATGGGTGTGTCTTTGATCTGGAAGGACGTGTAGGAGGAGGAAAGTTTAGCTCTAGCTGAAGACGAGCCAAAGACCATGAGCTTTGTTTTCTTTCCATTGAGGCACATCCAATTGGAGTCCATCCAGTGCTCCACGTTGTTATAAATCATGGTAAATTGCTCACTGTCTTTCTGATAGTTGCCACTTAGCTCAAACACCAGCTGTGTGTCGTCAGCGTAGTTTGTAAAATAGGTGTTGATATGATCTAGAACAAGGCATCGGTATCGGAGGTAGAGGTTGAATAACAGAGGTGACATACTTGCCCCTTGAGGGACTCCACAGAGGATTTCCTTTTCCAAGGAGAACTTGTCCCCCCAGTGCACCCTGGATATCCTATTTTTTAAGAAAGACATTATCCAGCCAATGGCTTCGTCCGAGCAGTTGGTGGTTTTTTTAGTGCGTTCTGGAGTAAGTTATGGTCAAGAAGATCAAATGCTGCGCTGAGGTCAAGGAGGATGAGGAGACCTGTCTTACCCTTATCAATAATGCTGAGCATTTTGATCTGTAGGTCTAGGTACATTCCAAATATTGGCTGGTCTCCACATGATTATCTCATAGGGAGAGAGCCCTGTCCTTAACTGTGCGGTCATCCGCATTGACAATAGAGCTATTGGTAAGGCATCTGGCCATTTCAAATTGCTATTCGCACAGTTTTTCACCATCTTATTCTTTAATATATTGTTATGGGGTTCTACAAGTCCGGCACTCTGGGCGTGTCTGGCCGAATGGAACCGTTTATCGATCTGTAATCCCGTGCATACTTGCAGGATAACAGCAGCGATAAAATGTGGACCATTGTCCGACCAAATGACTCTCAGCAAACCAAACCTAGGAAAATATTCCTTCAGCATGGTTTTCGCCGTCATCATTGCTGTGGCATCTTTTAAAGGAAAAGCTTGAACCCATTTACTGAAAGCAAAAATAAGTACCAGAACATACTTATAATTCTGACAATGCTCCATTTCAATAAAATCAAAGTGTATAACCTCAAAAGGCATAGTGGGGGGACCAAAACTACCCCTCGGTGTCGATGTACCTTTCCCAACATTATGCTGTAAGCATACCATGCAATTTTGGACAAAGCGCTCAGCAGTTTTCAAGATATTTACATTCACCCAGACAGGTTCTAACAATTTAGAAAATCTTTTTGGCGCATATGTGAGTTGGACCATGAGCCATCGTAACCATAGCAGTGACATATGCATCGGGCAGCATCCATTTTTGTTTTCCATTATCTACCCAACAACCTTCATCGTCTAAACTTGCTAAACCTTCAGCCCACTAATAAAGCTCGTCTGAAGTGGCATCAGCTTGAATTTCTTTTATGCAACCAATCCCTACGTCTATCACACAAGTGTTAGTGACCTCATTTGTTATATACATTTTGGAATGCAAATCGGTGGCAGTCTGTTTGGCTATTCTGTCAGCAAAAGCGTTTTCCCTCTACTCACATCATCTGTTACTTTCTGGTGTGCTGCGCACTTCATTATCGCTAACTCAGTAGGAAGCGCAAGTGCTGAAAGTAGCCGAACAATCCAAGTGCCATGTTGTATCTTAGTTGCATGCAAGGTCAAGAAACCTCTCTCTGCCCATAATCGATCAAAGTTGTGAACCACCACAAAGGCATACTGACTGTCTGTAAATATATTCACACTAAGCCCTTTGGAAAGTTCACAATCTCGAGTCAATGCAATAATCTCTGCGGTCTGTGTGGTATTATGCAGAATTATTTTGGTTTCCACAATAGTGCTTAATATAGTGATTGCGTAAGCAGCAGTGGATGTACCATCCGGAAGTTTGAAGCAGGAGCCATCGCAAAACAGCTCCGCTTGTGGTTCTTTTAACGGTGTATCACTTAAATCAATTCTGACCTTAGTCTCTTGTTCTGTGGAATAGAGGCAGTCATGTGACATCTTGTCACTGCAAGCAATTTCTTGTGGAAGAGGCAATAGTTCGGCCGGATTTAATGAGCAACATCTCTTAATTTGGATATGCAGTGCAAATAGAATCCACTCATACCTTGTTAGTCGTGCTGATGTGAGATGTCGCGTCTGCGTTCTGTTTAATAGAACGTCTACAGGGTGAGGTACCATGACGGTTAAGGAGTGACCCATAACCATAGCCTCACTTTGTTTTACAGATGCAGTGGCAGCAGCAACAGCTCTCAAACATCTCGGCAAAGCGCATGCAACAGGGTCAAGCATGGAGGAAAAATAACCGCACAGTCTATTCTTTTCTCCATGCTCCTGCATTAACACAGCCAAAGCGCATCCATAACATTCATGCACATACAAAATAAAGGCCTTGTCGTAATTTGGTGTTCCCAAACCTGGTGCTGAACACAACGCAGCCTTGAGCAGATCAAAAGCTGTCTGGCAATCCATGTTCCATGGTAAAGGCAAAGGAATGCCCTTCTTTGTCAATGCCAGCATTGGTTTCATCATTATTGAGAAGGTAGGGATCCACTGCCTACAGTATGAAGCCATTCCTATCAAGGCTCTGACCTCTTTCTGTGTATTTGGGACAGACATGCTAGAGATGCTTTGTATCGTTTGTTCAGGTGTCAGTCTTCTCCCCTCCTTTGGCAGGAGATAGCCTAAATAGGCGACCTCCTGTCGACAATATTGACATTTTTTAATGAAGCCTTTTGCCCATGTTCATGTTCTGCTAGATGGATAAGAAGCAACACAGTGCCCTCCTTGCAAGCAACTTCTGAATCTGCAGCTAAAAGAAGATCATCAACATACTGCCTGGTGCTGAACACAACGCAGCCTTGAGCAGATCAAAAGCTGTCTGGCAATCCATGTTCCATGGTAAAGGCAAAGGAATGCCCTTCTTTGTCAATGCCAACATTGGTTTCATCATTAATGAGAAGTTAGGGATCCACTGCCTACAGTATGAAGCCATTCCTATCAAGGCTCTGACCTCTTTCTGTGTATTTGGGACAGACATGCTAGAGATGCTTTGTATCGTTTGTTCAGGTGTCAGTCTTCTCCCCTCCTTTGGCAGGAGATAGCCTAAATAGGCGACCTCCTGTCAACAATATTGAAATTTTTTAATGAAGCCTTTTGCCCATGTTCATGTTCTGCTAGATGGATAAGAAGCAACATAGTGCCCTCCTTGCAAGCAACTTCTGAATCTGCAGCTAAAAGAAGATCATCAACATACTGCAACAATGTGCAGGTGGAAGGTAACTCAAGCGTATCAAGCTGTTCCTTCAAAGCTCTACTATAAATGCTTGGTCTCTTAGTGTACCCTTGTGGCACACAAGTAAATGTAAACGAGAGTCCCCCTAGGGTGAACACGAACAAATATCTACTATCAACATGTACAGGAATAATAAAGAAAGCATTCTTTAGATCCACAACACTAAAATGAGAAGCTGAAGCTGGAATCATTGGCAATATAGTAGTCACATCAGGCACAATCGGAAATTGTGGAGCAACAATCTTGTTGATAGTGCGCAAATCAATAATAACACGGAAAGAAATTGCATTATCCCCTTTCTTATACACCGGGGTTTTGATGATGAAAGGCACAGAGTGACAGTTTAGAATGTTCATTGTTGTTCAGCATTGTCTTCTAGCCAATCAGAGCTGTCACTGTGAGGCTCCATCTTGCCTTGGGTCAGAACCAGGATTCTGAATCATTAAGTTAAGACCTAACCAACTATAATGGAAAACTTCCCACCCACACAAAGCTAATCTGAAAAGGATAAATAATGAAAAGGAAACTTGAATAAGAGAAGGAAACCTGACAATGATATGGTGATCCATTCAGGCACTTCACTTATCCACAAAATACTGGTCGTGGATGAACCTGAAGTCCGCTCGAGTCTATGATATGCGCAAATTAATCTTACCTTGCAATTTTGAAACTCTGTCTAAGATGCTCTATTGTGTTTGAGTTATAGCGCTTAAAAGTCTCAAAATGGTGCTCAACATGGGGCCCCACCGAGGAAGAGGGCACCTTGACTAGACATGACAGAGAGGAACCTGCCAAATTGACCGCTTGGTTTCGGGGATCCCTGCTATCATGGGGATTTAATTGCTCACAGCTGACATTAGCCTCCATCGTCGATCTTTTCTCCATATACGCCGTCGCCCCGGCTGGGGCCTTTCGAACTACATGCAATATTTTGCCCAGAGCAACTGAGACTGAACCTTGTCAGTAGGTATAGCTGTTTGGAAGGTAAGACTTGGTTGATTGAGTTAAACCGAAGATATTTACAAATACCTTTTTTTGCCAGGAAAAATCTGAACAATTTTATGATGTCTGGTCCCAGTAAGCTTTGTAAATGTTGGTCCGGCCATTGTTGCGTTCGCTCGGCGAATGACTTAGAATTTGGTCAGCCTGCACCCCCAGAAGGTACCCCGTCATACGAAATGTATGTCGATTACAGGTTAGGGATGATAGTATTGAACAGTTCATGGCACAAACAGACTAAAGATATGCCTAGCTTGTGATGGCCAGACAATTGCTCTTTTGACATATCCATAATTCAGCATTTAGAATGTGTATTATTAAAGAATAAGGCTAGACCCTCCACCCTTGATGTTATCCATGATTGGCACAAGGAATTCACGCAGAAGATCAAATGCGAACAGAAATTTGCTCAAAGACATATGTCACAGGCTGATAAAGCTTTAGTTCATGATCAGCAAAAATACCAACCAAAATACCAAAATAATCGAAAGATAGACAGAGATTGTCAGTTACAAAGAACAGGAATGTACCCCGTTATACCTACCAGTACCCAAGATCCCGTAATAGAACACATTCTTAATAACCCTTGCCAACATCTTCTTCCCTCTGCACCTCCTCCTCTGAATGGTAAACCACAGAGCTCATTAGTATTAGGGCTCCCAGGCCCTAAAATCCCTCCCACTCTTCCGTATCACCAAAATGTGCCCACTCACTAGAACAAGATGACAGATGCCAGCATAGGTGCTCCCAGTGAATATATACATGGCCCATTAACTAAAGCAAAGACAAGGAAATTAGATCTTTTTATTAGGAAAACACGAGCCGCTTTAATGCCTACCCAACAATGAAAATTGAGGGAGCATGCTATTCAGTTAGTATTGAGCTGAGTCAGACATAATGTGGTTGAGGAAGTACTTGAAACCTAAGGTCATGAGCGGCTCATTTTATTAGAATATTTGGGTGATGAGATTCAAATTCAGTGGGAACAAGAATTGCCTTCGGCAGTTCCTAGTGAATTGCAAGTTTTGCATTTAGCTCACTTTTCTTGTCATACAGAGAAGGATGCCTTTTCACATGTTAAAGGACTTTGGGAGATATTTGATGAAATGAAAGGACTAGAGAAAGCTAGATTGGCATTAGAAACTGCAACGTATACTTCTGAGTATGTCCAACAACCCATTATCATCACAGCATGTAAAGAATCTTGTGTGTCAAATGAGGAATTACAGTTAATTACACGTACTGCTTTTAGATGGTCACCCCTCTTTCGGTCATTTGCAGTACCTTTTGTCAGTATGCCCCCCAGATGCAGATGCATGCCATGAAAGTAATGTTGAATGCAGTTATGCAGCAAAATGAGGAAGAAGAGCTAGAGAATTCTGCCGAGTTGCAACACCTGAAACTAATAATAGATAATGCATCCAGATTGAGTATCCCAGAGCAACTCATCCACTTAACGACACTTTTAAAATTACGAAAGAAACCTAGTTGCCAGCTTCCTAGGTGGGAGGTGCCATCTGTTTATATACCACAGCATGCCACGCTTGATCATCAAGGAGAACCTGTCCTTGATAATCAAGGGAAACCAATTATGCAGGTGCTAAAAATGATACCCAATTTGTTCACATACCCTTTTGCAGGCAAGAATAAAAATGCATTAAAACAGACAATCCCTGCATTAAAGAATTAGAGCCCATTTTCAATTACTCTATCTTCACTAGTAGGGATTTGGAAACTCGATTCTCAGTAATTTTACCATCAGATATTTGGACACCAATTTAAAATATCACTGACCCTGCAACTTTGTGGAGGACATGGGACACACTTTTTCAGCTTGACGCTAATACGACAGCTGACGAAAGGCCTGCTCCCACAGTACTTAACCTTCCCACTATGATAGTTGCACAGCTCAAAAGCATGGTACCCGATAAAAAGATTAACTGGGATAAATTGCTGCATGTGTTCAGAACAAAACTGAAGGGATAGCACAGTATTTTAAAAAGTTTGAGCAAGTATTATTGATTTTTCAGGACAAGAAAGGACTACAAAGGCAGGAAAACAATTATTTGTGGATAATTTCCTCCTGCAATTGTTACCAGAAATGAGTGTTCTAATAATGCAATCAGAGAGTGTCTGGCAGACTAAAACCCTGTCAGATATTCTACATATGGCTCAATATTGTGAGAACAGAGTAAATGTGGCGAAAGAGAAAGCAGAAAAGAAGAGACTGGATCTTAAAACAAGATTTTTAATACATCAAGTACAACAGGCAACTAGGGGAGGACCATTAATCGTCTCAAGAGGAAGAGGTGCTGGTCCATTTGTACCATTTTCACTGCCAGGGCCTAATCAGTGTGCATATTGCAAGCAGGAGGGCCACCGTTGGGCACAGTGTCCACCCTTGGTGAATAGGGGCAGTGGAATGTATAAAAGAAGAGGAAGAGGATGTCATGGAGGACAGGTGGGAGGTAGGGGCGGAGGTACCACCTGGGCCCGCAGCTGGCCCTGCAGCAACTACTACAAGTCCTGTTAACTCCAATGTTTTCGATAATCCAAGCAAGTCTTTTGTCACTAATCAATACAATAGTGAAGATTTCTCTTGGGATTTCTCAGAATAGGACAGCCCTCAAATGAAAATGGAACCAATTCCCATCCCGATGGATCAAACATGGACCCTATGTTCACATGAGAGTTGGGAGACAGGAGCATCGATTTCTATCAGACAAACGGGCTCTATGGATCATGCTAAGGTTCCAGATATTCCTTTGAGTGGGCATACTAATATTTCAGTAGGGTTCACTGGAACACCCATAGTTAGGAAAGTATTGGTCACAGTGCCTGTTCTTTTAGGACAAGCAGCTAGTGAGATACCGTTCTTTTTAACTACACAGTGTGGAAAAATGTGTTAGCATTAATTTGGTTGAAAAGCTTGTGTGCCACTATTTATTGTACGCCAGATGCAGTCCACATTACAGTATGCCCTTCGAAAATGAATCCGTTTTTAGCAAATCCTCTGCCACCAGCGTTTGATAACATCCCAGATGCCTTACACTGATAATGACGCTGGTCTTATGGATATTTCCCCAGTAAAAATACAAATACAACAAGGAGCAATTTATCTGTGTATTCCTCAGTACAAAGTATCCCTTGAAGGTTATTCAGCCCTTGAAACAATTGTCTCAGACTTAGTAAGACAAGGGATCATAGAAGAAATAACGGCGAGTGTATGCAATAGCCCTATTTTACCTGTTTTTAAAAAAGGGGACACAAACCTACCATACGTTCTTGTTATTGATTTAAGAGCAATCAACAAGATTTTTGTACCTCGGTTTCCAACAGTTCCAGGCATTACCACCATTCTTACCATGATGCCACCATTTGCAGAATATTTTTGAGTGATCGATTTAAAAAATAATTTTTTTAGTAATCATTACATCCAGAAAGCAGATTTATTTTTGCTTTCGCCCCTCGGTGGGAGAGGGTATACTTTCACCAGAATACCACAAGGTTATACAGAAAGCCCAAGTATTTTCAGTAGGGCACTTAAGGAATGGTTGGATTGCCTGAAATTGCCCGAATCTGTTACATTGATTCAATTAATTGACGATTTGCTTATAGCAGCTCCCACGGAGGTACTCTATAAACATGCGATTATATGGATATTGTCACATCTAGCCTACCATGGTCATAAAGCATCTTTGAAGAAATTTCAGTATTGTAGACAGGAGGTGGCATATCTTGAGTACCTCCTGTCTAAGGTGGGTAGAAAACTAGCACCTGATAGAATTAAGGCGATTTCTAAAATGCCACAACCAAAAACACAAAAACAAGTTAGAGCGCTTATAGGTGCTGCTTCCTATTGTAGACAATGGATACCCAATTTCTCAAACCCTTGACAAAACTTACTACTAAAAATGTACAGGATCCAGTGCCATGGACTGGTGAACATCAAGAGGCATTTGTTTTGTAGCACACATGGCTTTGTTCTGCTCCAGTTTTAGGGACTTTGGATTACAATAAGGAATTGGTTTTGTGTGTGCATGAAGTTGATGGATGTGCTTTGGCTGTTTTGACACAGGGGCATGGAGGAAGGAATAGACAGTGCAGCCATTTTTCTGTGAAAGGAGTGGTCTGTAAAATAGTGGGCTCCTTTTGCTGTACCTACCTACCTGATAGCTCTAAAGATATCTTGACAGCTCTAGAGATATCATTGATGCTATTGATCGATTACACGTATTAGGAGAAGCAGTACATTATGAGGTTGGACAGGAGAACAGCTGGTCCCAATGGTTTTGGAGTTTGCTAAAGGATTGGGGATGGAAATTGCTGTCTGTATTGTTAGTGCTATTAGGCTTACTGTTAGGTTGCTTTTGTTGTCTTCATTTCAGTCCTGTATGTTGTTCCCTTATATCCCAGAGCTTTGTTAGGGTAGTAAAAAGAATGAATCCTCTCCCCATGGATAGTTATAAAATTAGTACCATGATGATGGAAGAAATGCAAATGCAGGATTTAATGGACTGCTTTAGGTGAAAGGGAGGGTTTGTTAGACTATAATAATGATATGCATTTTCCTTAGCCCTAAGCCAATCCCTTTTTGGGATCAAAACCCTGCTCTCTTAGTAATGTTCAAAAAGGGGTTGCATTTGTCAGTCATTGAGTAAAACAAAATGGAAATGTGTTTGTGGCTCTTTCTGTCAGTCATTACAAGAAAAAACTGGGTCCATGTAGAGAGCATGTTTTAGCTGCCTGGCCTTCACTGATAAGCCTAGGTTAAATAATATCAAAGGCAGGTCCTCCCATTCAGCGAAGTAAGAAAAGCTGTTTCAATACGGTTTCATTCCGATAGCTAAATGCTATGTAAACACTGACTGAACTAAGCAGAGCTTAGTTACATACCGAGTCATAGGGCTCCATTAAGGGTCCAGCGATAACCGTGCAGTGATACCAGCGGGTTGTCGCCAGACTCGTTATGATTTAACAGTGCCTGACTTCCCAGTAACACTGGGGGATCACAACCCGGTGGCCAGGAAAGTCAGGCACCTGTAAATTGTAAGCCCCCATTCCCATGGAGTCTTATAGGACTCTATGGGAGTGGGGATCACGGAAGCACCGGCACCGTTCTTAACAGTGCCGGTGCTTCAATGAAAACTCTGCAGGTGGGTAGGTGCCGTTCCGCCTCGCAGGTCTGACCTGCGGGGTAGGTTGGCATATGTCCACAGAGTTGTTGTGTGCCAGTCCAGAAACAATGGAGCCGGTAAGCTTACCAGCACTGTTGTTGCCGGACCAGCACACTTAGAATGAGGCCCACAGTGTTCAACCCTTCCATTTTTGTTAAAAGCATGAAAGGTATCTTTTAAAGGTTGTGTAAATAGGGTGACCATTTTTAGAACGAAGGGCAGGTGGGTTCTGTGTTTAAGGACCTCAAAAACATGTCACTGTCCGTGAACTGGTGGATAAAGCATGTCAATAAGCCATAAGCAAAGTAGAGACTCTTGACATAGCAATAACATCTATTGAAAATGCAATTTGTCCTGCCCTCCAAGGATTAGGTATATTATTGTGTATGTAGTTTAAACATATTTGTGTTATTATCCTTTTCAAATGAATAACAAATACCTTTGTTATTGCAGGCTCCGTATTTCCATAAGAAGTGACACAGTGAACCATTCAGGCACTTCAATTCTCCTCTCTCCATGAAATACTGGTCGTGGATGAACCTGAAGTGTATGACATGTGCAAATTAAATCTTACCTTGCAATTTTAAAACTCTGTCTCAGATGCTCTATTTTGTTTGAAGTACCACTTTAAATGTGTTTGCTTGGTAATAGAGGACCTTGAACTTAGTGACCTTTCCGCCCTTCATTTAAGGGTAGATGTGGAGGTGAAAACACATATGACTCAACAACATTTGGCTACAATTTCTATCAACAGGGAAGGATTAACCATAATGTGGAACGTCAGTTTGTGTCGTGATTATTAACTCATTCAGCCAACGAATATCGAAGTGGAACAATTGAGGGGTGGCAAAAGCTGGAATTTATTTACAAACGTTAACTTCAATATGACCACAAAACAGATTTGTAAACCAGAGAAAGGAGTGTTGCTGTGCCCAGGGTTTTGAAAACAGACAGGTTAATTCAATTTGATAACCTCTTCTTGCCAACACTCCATTTAACCAAAACAAATTGGTGCAAATCACATTTGCGCCTTTGACAAGGGGAACAATATATCAGAGAGACAGAAAAATACTAAATTAATTTTATATTTGGTTACACAGATAAAAAAATAACTGCTGGATAATTGCAATGTAGTGGTAAGCAAACAAAACATACAATAAAAATCAAACATAATTAGTGTAAATTAATACAATGAACAGATAAATATGTTATTAGCAATATGAATCAAGAAAAAGAAAAAACATGTAGCACAAAAAAACCTATATACTTGTGTTCAATAATCGTGAAGGTATTGGCATTACCCAGAGAGATGAAGAGGAAAAAAAGGGGGATGAGCATACAAATAGGAAGGAGGAAGATTAGCGAGTGTGTAGGGATACAATAAGTACTAGTAAAAGGAGAGGGACAGCGTCATTCCTGTCCTAACATAGTACTGTGAAAAAATAATTGAGCTGAACAATCCTTATGTAGCTTGTGATTCTAATTATCACTTTATCAGTCCCAATTCAAATCTAGAGGTGAATTCTGAAAATACACAAGAAGGCAATGATGGTACTTCTCGGAACAGCTTTGTTTTCCGAGGTCAAGTTTGCCAAAGATTTTATCAACTCTGTCAGATAAAGGAAGGTTTCGACAATCAAAGACTCACTCACATGTGTACAACACCAGTCTAGTAGAGGCAAAAAAACTCGAGAGGACGACTGAGAAACCTCCAAACAAACTACTTGTCAACAAAAGACTATTTACAGGGAAAGCAACATATATTACAGAGCTATAAGAATGTGGTTAAACGAGTTAAAGAAAAATGCCATAGAAAGATAACCAAACCATTCTTTAACAGCCAGCACTCTGTAATACCTCAGAATTTTGGGAAAATGTCAGCCCTAGGGTAGCCCAATTAAAACCTACTTTGACGTGTCTCATCACAGAATGCACCTGGTCTGAGTATTACTCTGGAAAGTTTAGTGCACCAGACGCTCCTGTTCTAGAGGACCTGCGATTGATGGGTCATTTTGAATCTGGAGTTCATTCTTGGGAGGAGGAGGAGGGCATATTATGGGCAATAGAAAAAGACTCCAGGCCACCCAATCCTGACAGTTTTGCTTCTGTGTTACTTAAAAGTGACCCACAGGCTTGTGTGGGTATTTTGGGTGCTGTGTTTTCTTCCATATATGACACCCATGTACTTCCTGCCTCCTGGCACAAATCAACCATTTTACCTATCTTCAAAAACGGTCTGGTCAGTGACCCCAATAACTATAGGCGGATTGCACTCCTTGATGCATCCAGAAAGATGTTCTTTTCTCTTCTCTTACGATACTTGAAATGTTCGCTGGCGCATCTGGGGGTGTTAAATCGTTGCCAAGTGGGCTTTAGATCAGGCAACAAGTCACTGCAAGACCTCTAAAAATTAAAAAATTCTATAAAAGCACGAACCACTCAAAATGTATAACTACCCACAGAGCAGTTTTGTGTAAACACATATAGGTAGGGTGGGGGTACAGTGGGTGGATATGGATAGAGACAATGGTGTAAGGTGGTTGGGTTTGGACAGAGAGGCTGGGGTAGGGTGGGCGGTTGAGGGTAGAGAGAGTGGGGGGGTAGGATGGATGGGGTTGGGGGTGAGAGTAGAGAATTGGGGGGTAGGGTGAGTGGGAGTAGACTAGGTGACGTTAGATAGGGTGCAGTACTGTATGTGGGCAGGGGTCGAGAAGATGGGGGTATGGTGGGTGGATGGGGTGGGTTGAGTAGAGATAGAGAGGATGGGGTATACTGGATGGGTAGGGAAAGCGAGGGTGAGGTATGGTAGGTGAATAGGCATAGAGAGGGTGGAGATAGGGAAGGTGGCTGGGGCTACCATAGGTGGGGCTATCGAGAATGAGGATCGGATGGGTGGGTGTGTATAGAGAGGCTGGGATATGGTGGGTGGTTGAGGGTAAAGAGCATGGGGGTAGGATGGGTGGGTTAGGGTGGGTGAGAGTAGACTGGGTGGTATTAGAGAGTGTGAGGTGCAGTAGGTGGGCGGGGTAGAGAGGATAGGGTGGGTGGAGGTAGAGAGGATGGAGTAGTGTGTGATGGATGGAGGTAGAGAGGGTGAGGTTTGCTAAGTGAATAGGGCTAGAGAGGGAGGAGATGATATGATATGGCATTTATAACGCACCTGTACACAAGTGTTTCTAGGTGCGGGATGGGGAAGGTGGGAGGGGTACCATAGGTGGGGGTATAGAGAATGGGGGTAGGGTGTTTGTGGGGGTAGACAGAGGTAGGGTAGAGTGAGTAGGGGTATAGAAGTGAGGGTAGGGGTGAGTGAGTGTAGAGAGTGTAGGGTACAGTATGTGCGTGGGGGTAGAGAGGATTGTGGTATGATGGTTATAATGGACCTGCTGTTGTTGATAACTATGGAATTGTTGGTCTGATACTGTCACTGCTGCAGAACTATTGATGATGTGTAAATGCCAATAAACAGTTTTTAAAAAAATGAATTAGAAACATGATTGTATCATGAGGCTCAACTGGTTAGCGAAATCTTAAGTTACAAAAAGGCTAAACATATTTACCAGTGGAGAAATATTTGGCAACAGATACAGTTTTCAAGAGCAACTTTGTTCAATAGGAGCCAAAAAGCAAATTCTTGTTATGATGATAATTTATTAGGTAGGAGCTCAGTTTCAAAAGCAGGGCCTACATGGAGATGTCTGCTACAGAAAGCCTGATTCTCCAAAAGCCACTAGAAATTTCTAAAAACATGCACACAGCCGTACTGTGAGACCATTTCCAGGTGTTCATTTCATTGAGGAGAGAAAATTACATTTGGTAGAATGCACAATTTACAGAAATTTCAAATTGCACCTCAGACCCAGTATACAGTGTGAAAAGAAGATAATGCTTCACTGGAGTGTTGACAGTTATAAAACATTTCACTATTATCAAGCAGTCGAAAAATCTTAATACACTACACCGCACCCAATAGATTTTGGACAAACTAAGCTCAAAAGGAAATGTGAGCAAAATGACACTCCAGTACTTAAAAAGGGAGGGAAAGACAAAGTTGGACAAGAGTTGAGCAGCACCGACAAGTAAGCAAACAGGGCAATCTAGAAAAAGGAACTACAGTGAGGAAATCACATCAAGAGGCCTTAGCCAAAGTCAGTGGACCAAAGTCTATGCAGAGGATTACACAGTTCAGAGTAGTTTGCGGTTAAATCTTTGCCAAGAGTTCAGAACGAAGTTGGTCGGACGAAAAAGTTACTTTAAAGAATAGAGAAGGACAAGCCCTCGGATTGGAAAAAGCTTTCAAACACTTTTACCGTGGTCGGACGAAACGGGCGACCGGATTTGAACAGTACCTTAAACAGCGAAGAAGGCTGTAGCTGAGGCAGACGTTCCTGGCAGGTCCTGTAGGCTCACGGTTCCTGAAGCGACTGTCGGACTGACATGAAGTAGGAAGACTGGAGGGTCCCGCACTGCCCAGGGAAGAAACCAGTAGCAGAGCAAAGCAATGAAATAAAAGTTGCGCTCCTTAAAACCCAAGCAGGGTCTGTTCCTCCTGGCTATCCGGTTCACTGTAGCTGTGCACAGCAAATTCGACCAGAGGAGGGAGGACTGGCTTGCAGTTTGGCAAACTGGTTGTTTCCACCAGCTCAAGGGGAGAGGATTCCTTGCAGATCTTCCCTGTCGTCAAAGTTTGAAGATTCGGACGGACCCGCAGCAGGGCTTCACTGTAAGGTTCAGTCGTGGTAGAGGTCCTCTCGTGTCAGCTTCTCGTTGGTTCTCTTGATCCAGTGGCGACTCTGCCTTCTCAGTCTCAGAGACCTGCTTTTCATGCAGTTTTCCCCCATTCACACAGCCTGGCTGTCAATCACACAGCAGGGTGGCTGTCCCGCCGGGACAGTCACCACAGCCAATCATATCAGAGTGTGACATGGGTCTCCAAGGAGACCCTGTGCACGGAGTCTTAAACCCTCTCTCACATCATCAGACATTCAGGTGCCTAAGGAGGGCTTCTGTGCAGAAGCCCGCCAAAGGTCGGTGAACAAAGAAACCAAACTTGGTTTGGCGCTGAGAGTAAAACACGAGAAAGACTTTTACAAAAAGAAATGGTGAATAAACCCAGCCGGAACCGTATAAAAGTAAATATGGTCCAGCGGGTTAAGTTTGAGGCTACCATGATAGCCTAAAACAATACCAAGGCTATTTAAAATAACCGCGGTAGGAAAATTAGGGTAGTTACCACTGCCACCAGCCAAATCTTAATGAAAAGGGAACGAAACAATGTTCCATGAGAAACAGACAAAAAGGGATAACTATTAACCCTTTCCAGAACTCTATGTAAGGTAGTCTGTACTCGGTCTGTGAGTTTAAAGACTAATAAAGTCAATGGCAACTTTACATGTTCTGGAGAGACAGTAGTCAGCCCCAGAAAATGGAGTCGGAGTTGGGAAGTCTAAAAAAGACAACCCTGTGTCACTGCACTGAAGGTGCGATGTAACACACAGTAAAAAGATGATGCCTGTGGAGTAGGCTCCACAGTCTATGAACACAAAAATGTTAAACACACATTCTTACCAGGTGAAACAAATTAATCCTAGAAATCCAGCAAAGCTGCTGAGGGACTCATTAGGTAAGGGAAATTAGCCATTCTGGAGAATTCTTCCTAACAGTCATCCTTCCAGGTCTCACTGCCTTTCTCCTCCGCTTGAACTGCCAGATTGGTGCAGCTGTCTCTTCATGCGTTCTGCCTTGCTCGAAGTGTGCTTTCGTGCTCTGCCTTTTATCCCTGCGAGGAAGGTAAAGGGGTGTCAGGTGTGCGTGGTTATTGTTAATTGCCTGACTCTGCCTAACCTGTGTGTTGGCACATGTCAGGTAAACAGCTCTGGTGTTAGTCCATTGCTGTGACTGTGTAAGAAAGTGTTTGTGAGGGAAAAGGGGGTGGCGGGCAGAGCTTCTAAATATCCTATAGGGTATGATGGGGGAAAGGTGTAACAGGGAAGGGGATATCACGTCTCAATTCTCGGTGTCCCACTTCTACTCCCCGAAGACCCCTTGCCCGGGTGATACTCCCCCACTGGTCCAACCCCAGGAACTGGATGCAATAGTGACGCCCATGTCCTGGCCACCTGGACGACAGATCCCCGGGTACACCTTCAGGTTTCTCACAGTAGCCATCTTTTCCAAATGGAAGCTGCAGTGAGCCTTTTAAATACATAAAAGACTTAAGACTTTAGAGAGCGCAGAATGCTGGAAATACAGAAATAACCGATCTGTGCAGAGCTCAGACAGTAACTGAAAGACTCAGCCAAGGTCATGAAGAACTTTGTGAGGATCTGCAAGTTGCAGAGAAGACACCAGATAAGGATTCACAGGATGCAAGAAGTATACTCCCAAATTAAAGTCTGGAAGAGCACAACCAACCATTGTAAGTTAAGGCAAGGATAATTGTAAGTCAGAAACCCCAATGAAGAACAATCTCAAGTGCACCCTCAGTGGTGAAAGAAACTGCAGCATTTATACCACAATTAGCTAAAATAGTTATAAATGCAGGGTGAAATCATTTCAAAAACGGTCTTCTAACATGTGATGCGTAATTCAAGAACACTGTCTATTCATTAATGCAGACACAGATAAGACATCTGTTTTGCTCCTTTTGCATATTCCTGGACAGAAGGCACCTTACAAGGTTAACTACAAAGCTGATCACTTTGGCTCATGTCCTAGGAGATGAGGGATGGTCATTTTCTTGAATCGAAGTAAGCAGCCTGTGGACCCCTCTCCCCCTACTCCCAATTTGGCTCATGTTTTGATGACCTGTCAGTTGCTCAAGGTTGGTCAGCAAGACTCCCAATGCCAGGTCGCCGATTATGTACTATGCCAACCAATTAATAGTTGTAAGAGTGATGAAGTTATGTTGTTATCAATTTAGAGGTGGTTTTAGGAGGAGCCATCCAATTGAAGTCTAACACCTATAGAAGCATATATATAGTTACTAATATTATTCAATCCCTTTACCCCATAGGTTTTGTATTATGATGTCATCATTATGATGTGGTTTTGGTTTAAAATGCAATCTTTTGTATTAAGAGTTTCTAGAGTCACAAGATTTAATACATGTATGCTGTCCCTGCTTTATGTTGGATTGTTAATAAAGCAGGTTTTGCATTTCCATTATTGAGTGCAGGATTTCCCAGCCTCTCTTTTCTGCTTAAACTGGGGTTTTCCAGACCACCTTAACATATGGTAGCAGAGCTGATGGTTGGACAGAGCACTGAGATTGTTGACATTTCCCTGCTGTGGGCCGAAGATCGCAGGGTGATCTGTGGAGACCAGTATCATGCATGAACAGGGAAAGATCAACAGGAGCCCCCTTGGAGAAATTCCTTTTTGATCCCTGCCTGATGCACTGTACGGTGGAAGGCGGCTGGCTAACTGGGGGAGACTTAAAACCGAAGGCCCTCGGCTGACCAACAGTTGTAAGTATAGCAGCAGCCTGGCAAAATGGAAACAGGGAGGGAAATGTTTGTATATTGGGGGAATTGCGGTAAAATAAAAGATTGATGATGATGGAATGTGCGAGGAACCTGTGGGCATCCTCCCATCTACTCCCCTTGAATCTTCCTCTTAGGTGGCCAGGGAAAGGCCATCGCTTTTGGATCCATACCCTGGGGATGGATATGTGAGGGAGAGTCACCTGGGTGAAGGGACCTCAGAGAGTGGAGAGAGGGTGTCTTCAGGTGAGACATGTTATCCCCCTTTCCCATATGAGAATGAGTCCTATGCTCCCCCTGCCTTCATAGGGTATTGTAAGTCTTTTCCCATTTTACACACACCCACTGTCAAAAAATCATATACCTTTTAGACTGGGACGAGGAAGAGGCAACTAAGAGTAAAGCACACTTCTGGTAAATTTCACCACTATGGTACTGAGAGGAGGAAGATGCCTATAGCGTGTCGTGCATGTCCCGTTAATTGCTACAATTGCAGTTAGGCAAAGTACTCAGACCTACAACCCATTGAAAGGCCACATGTGCTTAAAAGGAGGGCCCAGCAGCGGAAAAGGGGGAACCTGCCTGGACAGAAGGTGGCAGCTGCAAGGAGCAGGCAGGAGCAGGACGGGCAGAAAGGACGCCAAGTGTTGCCAGGGGGCGAGAGAGGTGCCACGACCCGAGCGGGCCGTGAGAGGATCCAGAACCCCAGCAATTACCTAAGCTGCATGTTCCCAGCTGTAGCTGAGGAATACGGAAACCTCCCAACCGCTGTGGGATGCTGCAAGGTTTCCCAATAGTGAGCGCTGCTCGCTGGACCTCCCAGCACGTACCCAGCAGTGAAGTGGGAGACCTAAAGGAAGACGCCCGGAGGAGCAGACAAGCCCCAGTGAGTGTGAGACAGGGAACACTCATACCAGGGCATACTGGGGGTGGGAATTCAACATTTAAAGTTAGCGAAAATTTATGAGAATGGGGTTTGGAACCCGAATGACAGAATAGTGAATCATGAACAAGTTGCTAGGTATTTTGGGAAATACAACGCCATATATTGAATACCAAACTAAAGACAAGAGCTGGAAATAATGTGAAATTGCAGCACGAGTGGAAACCAAATGATGTGCTACTGTGAAACTAGTGAAACCTGATTAAAAACATTGATAAACAAAGTGAAAGTCTGTAACACTTTCACACTTGCTTTTCACTTATGAACTAAGTGAAAAGCAGGTGTGAAAGATAAGTTGCTGATCTTGAATGGACAAGGTGAAAGTAAGGTGGTGGAAGAGGACATACACCACACAATAAAGTGAATACAAGTTGTGGCAAACCCAAAAGACTGCCACAGAGAAGAGAAACCACAGCATATGTTAAATACTGACACTGGTACAAGGTGGAAAACCTGTGTTGGTCAAAGAAAGTTAAGAGCATCACAAAGTGCCATCTGTTATCGGTTGCGTGACCTGTAAAGGGTGGACCTTGTGGTCTGACAACTGCACCTAGACCAAGTAACCTGACTTTGTAAAGAGAAGCCACAAGACAAAGGCTGTTTTGTAGAAGTGCTGAAGTGCAAGTAAAAATCTATGCTAACTGTTACAGAGTCTAACTGAGTATAAAGTGAAGCTAGAATTATTGTTGAAAGCCAAGAGACTTGAACTGTGTTGAACTTGGGGAAGGGAACACTGAGGGATTCTTCAACTATGTTGAACTTTGGGGAAGGGACCCCTGAAAGATTCTGTAATTGTGTTCAGCTTGGGGAAGGGAACCCTGAGATTACTTGGAACTGTGTTCGACTTGGGGAAGGGAACCCCAAGCCTTTTTGTGGAACTATTTGAACTTGGGGAAGTTGAAACAAGCCAGAGATGGAAGAAGATCAGAGCTGTATTTTGAACACTGTTTCTTTTGGTGCTGACATCCCCACACATTGAAATCCCACCTTAGTATATGGCAAGTTAGGCCTTACTCCACCCTGACATATAAAATAAAGTCCTTTTGTTAAGAAAAGCAAATCTGTTGTCTGTGTCATCCTTCATGATACCTTCACAAATGCCTGTGAAAAGGTGACAGAAAACTATGCAATACACCTTGTACGAGGTATTAAGGGTGATGAGATCCCGGGACAAGGTTACAGAAGATTGCGTAGCACACCTCATTTCGTGGTGATATTGATAAGAGAAGATTACCTCACCAGGAGTTGGGAAGACAGCTGTATTGTATTAATGAGAGGAAGTGGTTGGCTCTAGGGTGGCGAACAATCTGTGCTGAGCCCTGCTATATGGTGAAATCGAAAAGTAGGGTTCTTCTGTTGCAAGCTCTCAGGAGTAGTAGGGGTTTAGCCGGTACTCCAATGGTGTTTGGAAAGAAAGAAAGGGTTGTCTCCTGGATTTCTTGCTTCTGATTTTCCAATTAAGGTTCCAACACTTTGGTTTTTGCGATTTAGTCTCGCTTTTTATTTGTGCCAATTGCACTGTTCTCTAACGGGAACCAGACGGACCGGATCGCTATTCAGCACACAGGGCCCAACATGAGCCACTGATCCCCACAGGACAGCCAAATTAACTCGGACCAGGATCCCACAAGGGGCTCAAGACCATTTACAATAGCCTTGATAAAGACCCACGGGTCGAAACACATGTCGGCTGACAACAAAGGGACATAATCTGCCCCACAAATGTACCTAACAAGTACCAACCAAATGTTTACAAACCACAGTACAATTGGCACAAATAAAAAGCGAGACTAAATCGCAAAAACTAATGTGTTGGAACCTTAATTGGAAAATCAGAAGCAAGATATCCAGGAGACAACCCTTTCTTTCTTTTTTATTGTATTAATGGTGTATTTATTTGTGTAGTGATTGCTGGCACCAGCCGGAAGTTGAAACGTGGTTTAGTCTTTGTGAAAAGTGAATTTTTGTGTGTATTGTGAAGGACGTGAAGTTGTGATTTGGACCAAAGGGTGCTATCCGGGGTGGGGCCGGCATTTGTGTGTCACATCAGGTATTTTTGTTGTGATGTAAAAGATGTGGTTTTGGGGAGGGACATAGAATAGTTGGGAGTAAAGGGAAACATTGTTGGGGAAAGAGTGTGAAGGAAAGGTGAACAGTGAGCAAGTTGGATTTGAAATAGAGTATTGCTAAGTATGAATAGACTAAATTGTGACTCATCATCATGGGGGACACTCCCCTTATTCATTTATGTATATCATTATCCCAGTATAACGACAAGATTGTTAAATATTATGCCCAATGGGTTTGGGATACTACAGGCAAAATGTTTATGTCTTGGATGCCGGAGGGCACTCTTTCGAGATCAGTACTGCAACACATGACAACATATTTACATGTTGCGTACAAAGAGAAAAAGTTACAGCGGTTAGCCATTCTGGAACTGTGGAAAATATTTGGGGAGGAGATGGAGGATCCACCCGCGAAAGAGTGGATGCTTAAACAGCATGAAGGGGAGGGCACAGAGCTCTCTGCTGCTCCTCCTCCCCCACAGACAAGTAATTAATCCTCAGGAGAACAGGGAATGTACCCATTACAAGAATTAAAGGCACCGGCAGAATATACAAATCCTACATATGTGCCCCACGCATATAGCAGTGAAGATATTATAAATAAAGAGATAATAAGTAGGTCCAAGCCAGGGTCTAAAGGTAATAATATAGCAAACATTGTGAGTTACAGGCAAAATTAGCAGAGGCTGAGGAAGAGGTTCGGAAACAGAGAGATAGACAGGACGACAGGGAGAAGGCAGCAATTGCATTGAATGAGTGGGTAGGAGGACAGATAATGCTCAAATTAGATGGACGAGGTATGGGTGAGATTAAAGAAAAGGAAAAAGAAGTCAGGCAAAGACAGGAGAAAGAAGAAGAGAAGAAAAGAAAACAAGAGAACAAGAGATAGTGAACAGAGAACAGAACAGAAGAAGAGAGAAAGAACGAGAGAGTGAAGTGAGGGAGAGGGAGAAGAAACACGAGGCAGACAGAGAAAAGGAGAGAAAACAAGAAGAAAGGGAGAGAGAAAAGCAGAGTGATGCAGAAAGGGACTAGAGAGAAGAAAAGAGGAAGAAAGGAACAGGGAGAGACAATTATAAAAATAAAGAAGCAAGGAAAAGAGACAATAAGAAATGGATGAGATTGTCAGGGAACATATGCCCCCGAACAAAGAGAGAGATTAGAACCAAGAAATGAGAGAAAGAGAAAGAAGTTTGGTAAGACACCATAAGAAAGTGGATGAGATTCTTTAAAATCATACTCTCCCAGATGAAGATGAGGAAGAAGCCATCCGAAGAAGGATTGGCAATCTGTACAGAAGCAGAAGGATGGGGCATGTGGCATAGCAAAGACAAGAGGAAGGTCTCCCCAAAATGAGGGAGAAACGTATTGCAGGAAGTAATAAGTGGGACGTATATAACAAGTCCCCTGTGGAGACTAGATTTTGAAGACAGGGAGGGCAATGAAAGAGATAAAAGTAATGATACAATGTTTATAGATGAGGAGAAATAGGAAGAGGCCACACAAGCCACTTCCACAAGCGGAGAATAAAGTAAGGGACAGTGTGGTTAGATTTGGAAGAAGCAGAAACGAGGAAGCCAGAACCTGTAGAATATCCCTGACGTCCATAAATGTGATCAAGTAACCTGGAAGAGAGAACCTCCTGGCACGTATGCTGCCTTTCTTAATCAATTTATGGAATTTGTCGCCTCACTTCAAGTAAGGTTTTTTAATCTGGTTTCATTGGGCGACTACCACATTAGATACATGCCCCCTTAGCTCTTACACTGTTACATTTCTTTGAGTCTATTAATGATCTTGTTCTCCAACAAACCGTGCATGAAGCCACCCATAGACTTGGTGGCATTGTAGACCTTATAACAGAGGCCTCCATTGTGGTGGCGCCAGTCAGGCCTGTATATTGGATTGGTCTGATCATTATCTCATTGCTTTTTAGATTTTCTATCCTGGCCATGCTCCTAAAGCTAGCCCATCTATTGTTATGAAACATAACTGGCGGAACTCAAACCAGGCCCATATAGTTTCATACATTAATGACGCCTGTCATAACACACCCACTCAGGACCTAGGCACACTCTCTACAGTCTTGTATGAGGCTACAGATCTTGTAGCCCCTTTAAAGGGTATCCAGATGAGGAAACATCCATCTGCCCCATGCTTCTCTGAGGAATTGAAGCTCACCCGCTTGAAGGTCAGACAGGCTGAGTGTAAATGGTGTGTGGCCTGTCCTCCCGTGGAGAGTGTGGCATTCCAACACCTCACCCATGAATATCACGAAGTGATCCGGACTGCAAAACAGGCTTTCTTTACTCACAAGGTTGAATCAGCACTCAATCAGTCTAAAGACCTATTTTCATTTGTTAAATCCTTTTCCTCTGCAAGTCGCTTCATACCTGGTGTTAAACCTACTCAAAGCCTCTGTGACGCTCTCTCAGAGTTCTTTGAGACTAAGTTTGTTAATATTCGTACTCTCATCACAACAACCACCTCCAACATGGGATCTATGGCAGTGTCTGATCTATTTGTTAGTCCCCAGGTATGGTCACACTTCCCTGTTTTCTCTACAGAAGATGTCTCTGTAGCAGTTAGAAAACTGAAGTCAGTCTCTCCTTCTGATCCAATTCCCCTTGCCTTTCTTAAGGATATACTGCCAGATATTACTCCCTGGCTAACGACAACGGGCAATATCTCCTGTCAGCAGGGCTCCATTCCTAAAGAACTCAAACAGGCCACTGTCCTCCTGCTTTTGAAAAACCCCTCACTTGATGCTGCCACTTTGGCCAACTGTCGCCCTATTTCACTTCTTCTGTTTCTAATTAAACTACTACAATCACTTGTCTCTCCACTTCTATCGTAATTTCTTGAGTTTTCTAATTTCTTTAATCCTTTTCAGTCTGGCTTCAGACCATGTCAGGGGACTGAAAGTATCCTAGTGTCTGTGGTTAAGGACCTCACCATGCTGGTTGACCAGGGTGGAGTGGTAGCTCTGATATTTTTAGATCTCTCTGCAGCTTTCGATAATGTAGATCATGCCACCCTGTTGTCCCGCATGAAGTCTGCCAGCCTATCTAGCCCTATCCTGACCTGGTTTTCTTCCTTTCTTACAGATAGGTCTCAATCTCTTTCACTCCCCCATTTAATTCCTTTTCCTGTGCACTTTTCTGTGGTGTTCCTCAAGGATCCGCCTAGTCCCTGATGTTGTTTAACATCTATGTTCAGCCATTGATGGGTCTCATCCACTCCCATGGCTTCCAATGCTATTCCTATGCCGACGACACCCAGATTCTGGTTTGTTTAGATCTGGTCCACTCTGAGGTGTCAGGATGATGATGTGACTGCCTGGTGGCCGTGGGGGAGTAAATGGGCATAAACTGGCTGAAGCACAACAGGGACAAGATGGAGGTCCAGGTGGTAGGGTCCCCGACTGACACTGTTCTTTGGTCATCATCTCTATGGCCACCTGCTCTGGGTGCTGTTCTTGCTCTTGTGTCTTTGGTAAAATAATCTTGGAGTCTATCCATCTGCTTTACTGTCTATGTCTTTTCAAGTCAGCACTGTTTGCAAAACTGGCCATTTCCTTCTATGGGTACTTCGAGGGATTTTACCTTTTTTTCCCAGCCCATCTGCGTCCGTTATGGTAGCTTCTGTTGTGCTTAGTCGTACCAACTACTGTAATGCCTTGTTTTTGGCACAATCTGCGCAGCTAATTTGCAGGCTGCAGCTCCCTCAGAATCTTGCAGCTACAGTGGCTGCATCTACCCCCTACCGTGCCCATATCACTCTAGTACTCCACTCCCTGCCTTGGCTCCCTGTCACTAAGAGGATTGATTTTAAAGCCTTCTGTTTGGTACACAGAGCATTCCATGGTCAGGGAGCTGACTATCTCCCTACGATCCAGGCTGCACTCTTTGCTCAAGAAACGCTCTCCTAGAGACTGTTCCGAAGTTCCACTTTTCTAGGATTGGTGGGCAGGCTTTTTCTGTTGCAGCTGCCAAACTGTGGAATGAATTGCCTATTGCCCTTAGACGTATCGAGAATCACTTCCAGTTTTGTCATCTTCTGAAAACTCACCTCTTAGACTGCTGCTACTCATTAGTATTTCCTTGTACTATCCTCATGCCATGATGCACTTGGGTGACCATGCACATTATGAATGTGGATAACATAATATAACCCCATACATAAATAGGTTAAGAAATGTACTGGGGCGAAAAAAAGTTAGAATGACAGATGCAGTTACAAAAAAGAAGGGTGTGGCTTCATTTGGACAAAAGGCGGGATTCACACAATTCCCATTATTAGAGAAAGGAGGAGGGACGCTGCAATATTTACCATGGCCACAAATGGACAAAATGTATTTGGTTTGTAAACTTCCCACATTGACGTCAGGCGCGGGTAATTGGATTTATGAATTGGAGAGAATAGAATGCTTGCTTGCTGCCACAATAGGGGAGAGGTCCAATGAAATTTGGACAAGAGCAGGCTACCATGGAGTGGCTGCACAAAATACTGACCATTGTCGAGCTAATGTGAGGCGGGCTCTTAGGGTTCAGTACCCAGACTCATCAGATATGACCGCTATTATGACACGCAAAATGAGAGCAGATGAAGACCCGACAATTTATATTCAAGAGATTCAGGAAAAATGACGACTAGAAATGAGGGAGCTGTGGGACAAAACCATAACTATTTTCTATCATATATTATGTCTGGGGCTGCCCAAAGCAGTACATAGACAGTTGAGAAAGATTGTGGGAATGGAAGCGAAACGTTGAGCACAGATTCGGTTGATGATCATTCACCATTGTCTGTTCTACCAAGAGAAAAAAAGAAAGAAGGATGAAGATAGAAACATGGATGAAGCAAAGTTAGTTCAGAAAAAATCGTCAAAGATCTCAGTGGAATGTGCAGTATTGACAAGTGGAGGAGAAGTGTTTGTTATACAAGTGGCAGAGCAGGTACAACCACCAGCTAACAAGAATTTTGCAGGAAGAGGAGAGTATAACTATTTCTCACGGGGGTGAAGGGCGCCACCCAGAAGCAGAGGGTATGGGATTCAATGGAAGGCAACCCAGGTTTGGATGGCAGACACAGCAATATTGGGCATTTGGCAAGATGGGAAACATCTCCTTGACATGCAGAAGCAGGGGGGAATGCAACAGACCCAGCCAGTATGTGACACAAGAGTGGGGAATACTTAACCCACCCAATATAGTACAAAGCCACCTGAATATTATGCCCAAGTTCACACGCAGTATCAGAAACAAGTGCCACAAATACAATCCACACAACAAAGAAGGCCGGAAGAAATGCAACAAGTGCCAATGCAAGTACAGCAAATTCCAGTGCAGGCACAGCAGATACCGATGCAGACTCAAGCACCTGTACAACAGAATACAGTGGCAACATGGAACAGGAACATATTGCCATAGGCTCCCACACCTAAAATAGGGGGTGTGACAGAAGTGGGAGGAAATCCTTTCACCAGCACAAGACTGGACGTACATCCACTTTATGACAGCCCACAGAGAGACTTGATGTGTTCCATCCTATCAGTTACACCAGACACACAAAACAAAGCGAGGGTTGGAGTGACCATAGGTGACAAAACATTATCCTTCCTAGTAGACACAGGGGCAACTCAGTTCTGTGTTAGAGGGGGAAAATACCCAATTTCAGGCATCGCCATGAATGCACAATGTTTTTCTGGGGCGACAAGTACGGTTCCTTTTACTGACTACTTACCTATCACCATAGGAGAACACAACCTTTGTATGCCACTATTATATTCCTGAAAGACACCAGTGAACATATTAGGTAAAGAGTTGATGAGTAAACTTAACATGAAAATATCATTCACCGACCAGGGAATAATATGCTCCATTCTAGGGATGCAATATGTGAATGCACAAGAATTTATAACAGCATTTTATTGCCAGAAAACACTAAGTGATCTCATGTCTTATGTCATCTGTAATGCCATCAGTGATCTAATCAGTGATGTCATATATGATGTAATTAGTGATCTCATAATTGTGGTCCTACGCTGCACAACAAGGGGTGAATATTTAAGGTGGCCTGAATTGTCTGTCAAATTTAATGGGATTTGTTGTGTAAAACTTTCACCATAATTTATCTTCAACTAACGTTTTTTCAATGAATTTCAAAGGTGTTGTTACCATGTACTACTCACATTAAATGTTTCCAAACGTAACATTTTTAAAGCGTATTTCAAAGGTTTTGTTGGTATGTATTTTTCACATTAATCTGATCACCTTAACCGTTTCTTAACTAACATGTTTTTACTGAATTTCAAGGGTTTTGTTATACTATAGTTTCTTTGGGGCCCACCAGCCATCGTTAATGACAAAGTGGGCACGGCCTACGGCCATGGCCTCTATACATGTTGCACCAAAATGTTTCTTTGGGGTCCACTGGACATGGCCTTTGACCATGGCCACTGCAAATGTTGCACCAATAGATTTATTTGGGGCCCACTAGCCATAGCCTTCAGCCATGGCCAGTGCCCACTGTATGTTGCAGCAATAGGTTTCTTTGGGGCCAAACCACCATAGCCTTCAGCCTTGGCCACTGGACATGTTGCACCAATAGGTTTCTTCAGTGCCCACTAACCATGACCTTCAGTCATGAGAATTGGGCACGGCATACAGCCGTGGCCACTTTACATGTTGCACCAATATGTTTCTTTGGGCCCCACTGGCCATGGCCTTCAACCATGGCCAGTGGCCACTGTACATGTTGCACCAATTGATTTCTTTCGGGCTCACTAGTCATTGCCTTCATCCATGACCATTGGTCAGGGCCTTTGGCCGTGGGCACTCTACATATTGCACCAATAGGTTTCTTTGGGGCCCACTAGCCATGGCCTTCAGACATTATCAGTATGCATGGCCTTTGGCCTTGGCCAATGTCCATGTTGCACTAATAGATTTCTTTAGTTCCACTAGCTATTGCATTTTGTTATTACCATTGGCCATGGCCATCAGCCTTGGCCACTGTACCTGTTACAACACAAGATTTCTTTGGGGCACACTAGCCATTGCCTTAACTACGACCAGCACATGTTGCACCAATAGGTTTCCTTGGGAACCACTAGCAATGGCCATAACCACTAGCTATAGGCTTCAGCCATGGCCAGTGGCCACGACCTTGGTCACTGTCCATGTTGCACCAACATCTTTCTATGGGGCCCACTAGCCATGGCCTTCAACCTTGACTAAGTGGCCATGGCTTTTGGCAGTGGCCACTGTACATGTTGCACCAATATGTTTCTTTGGGGGCCACTAGCCATGGCCTTTGGCCGTGCCCAGTGGCCAGTGCCTTTGGCCTTGGCTACCTACTGTACATATTGCACAAATAGGATTCTTTGGTAGCCATGGCCCCAAATTACATCACTGATGACACCTCTGATGGCCTCACTGATGACATCACCGATGTCATCACTGATGACATCACTGATGGTGTCACTAATGGCATCACTGATATTAGTGGTTTCATTAATTACATTTTGAAATATGGCAGCTCTGTTTTGTTACATAATAGTATGCACATATGTCATACTTACACAGTACATTGTATTCTGTCCTTGTGTCTTTAAATGTAATGTACAATTATGTTTTATAAGTAACTGATTTGGTTTTTGTATTTATTTTAGTCATTTGTTTCTTACAATGAAGGCAGGTTACAGTCAAGGCATGCTGCATCCAAGTATGCAGTTACAGAATAGGTAAGATACAAATTGATTTAGGATCACATTTTGGAAAGCCTCACCTCATGGTCTGGGTGCTACAACAAAATATGCAGTTACAAAGTAGGTGAGATATGACTTGATTTAGGATCACATTTTGGAAAGCTTCACCTCATGGTATGGCGTGCTAAATCAAAATATGCAGTTACAAAATAGGTAAGATGCGACTTGATTTAGGATCACATTTTGGAAAGCCTCACCTCATGGTAGGGGGTGCTACATCAAAATATGCAGTTGGGAATGTAGGGGGTATGTGTGGAAGGGTAGGGAAGATGTGTGAGGCATGCTGGAGAAAACTAGTAGTAGTTTGTTATAGTGCCGTTTTAGGCAGTCGACACAGTAGGGTGAGATGGGAGGTATAGTAGGTCGAAGTGAGGTGATATTGATAAACGGGCAGCGGGGCTGGTGCCAGCAGCTCACCTAAGTGTAAGCAAGATAAGAGGTAGAGAGGTGTACCGGGCAAAGAGTGTGAGTGTGGTGCATAAAAGAATAGTACACAGTGTGGGGGGCCATCTGTATAGTAGACAAGCATTAACATAGTGTAGGCATGACAGGGAGTCAGAGCGATGAGCAGAAGAAACACTTTCATGTATCAGACAGGCAGAGGTAAATTAAGGGGTAAGTGAATTGAATTATACGGCACATGTTCATAGTGCTGTGTCTCAGGTTGCAGTACAGCACTACAGAAGAATGAGTAAGAGTCTCAAGCGATGTAGTTGGAAGGAACCGAGACACCGATCAGGGTGAGGTCTTTTCATTGTTGACAATGGTAAGTCTCAAAGGAGAAGGGTCAGTACTATTAACTGATGAGCCGGCCCATGGAGTCATCAGTTGCCGCAAAACTGAGCATGAAGAAGTGAAGTACATCAGATTGTGGATGGAGAGGCCACTCGAAAATCACGGCACAGTGCACCTACCAGTATGCACTGGGACCTACAGGGTCATTGAAATGGGACTTAGATCATAGGGCAGGCTCCGACCTCCCAGAGAGTTCGATTGGCTAATGTTGGTAAGGTTAGCCAATGGGAACGGGAGTCAGCCAGGCACATCAGCAATGGGGCCTTTGGCAAAAGAGGGCGGCCATTTCAGAAGGCCAAAGTTCGGAATATGAAGCCACTTCGCAATGGAAAAGCACGTGGATGCTGCATGTCCAAAAGGAATAGAAATGCATGCCTTTTCCTTACAACGGATTGTTTCAGATATTACAATAATTAAGGCAATGAAGTGAGGAAAAGTAGCGTGCAAACCCCAAATCTAGGGAGGAGTCTTACCATCATGGGGGCCAAGGATCTATGGCCAGGGGTGCTCTTGCTGCATGCCGGCCAAACAAAAAATGCAATTATCCGTGGATAAAATGCTCAACCTCCTATAATTGATTCATATAAATGTATGCAGAAAAACGCTGCATAATCCCCTCCAAGACCAACAACCCTATTTAAAGGGTGTATATTTTAGACATGAGACAGCATGACAGAACTCATTTGTTTTAGATTTGTTTAATCATTTTTTAATAGTAAAAAGCTTTTACAGAAGAACATATATTAATAACACATCTATAAAAAATCAATTGTCAAGAACACACATTTTATCACATCAACAGGAAAAAGCTGACATCTCACATATCATTCCTTGCATACTCATTCATCCCCATGCATACAAAAAATCACTCATACTTGTGCAAAAAACGCAATTCTGATACTTTTGTTCTGTGACTCAGAACATCCCATCCATATGGGTTTGATGTTTTAATAGTTCCAAAAGTGCCTATTTAGCAATATTTTTTCCATCCAAGGAATATAGAGACACTGGGTAGGTTTTCCAACGTAATTGTTCATGGACCCATATTAATCCCCATATATTTATCTGTGAAAACCCAAGTTAAAGCCAACTGTGGGAAGAGTAGGCTCTATGGTATTGTCGACTCGAGTTTCGGGCTACCAGAACGGTGTATACAGCTTCCGTCTGGTGCACCTCATCAGGACGTATACATTACAAACAAACACAGTTGCTAAAAACAGAATTCAAATTGATGTGAATTGAAAAATGTCATTCATTTACAACGAGCTAGTTTCTTTTGCTTCACAAGGTGTTCAATAGTAGTGATCCAAATAAGTTTTTTTTCAAAAGCCGCTTCCTGAGTGCAAAAGCTCGGGTTTGGTCTCCTCATATGTTATTCACCGGACCCAGCCACGGCTGCATTCCCTTCTTAATTGCAATGTTGTTGTATCTTCATTTGCAAAGGTGTTGTTTCCTCCTGCTGAATATATTGAACCCAAGACACGGATCCCTGTGTTCTTTTCCAAACGAGAGCACTGGATGTAGACAGTTTCTCACACTCAAGGTATCAGCAACCACTCATGCGTTTCATTAAGTTTCGGCCAGCCATCCAGGGAAAACGAGTCCCGTTATGCAGCACTGATAATCGAAGTGTTCAACAGCTCCTCATTCGCCGCTGATAGAAAAGATGCAGGATAGAACGCCAGGGCCTCAATACAGGCCTTAGATCATAGTGCCGGCTCACACCTCCCGGTGAGTTCGATTGTCTAATATTGGTAAGGTTAGCCAATGGGAGCGGGAGCTAGCCAGGCACATCAGCAAGGGGGCCTGTGGCAAAAGGGGGCAGCCATCTTAGAAGGCCAAAGCTTGTTATATGAAGCCACTTCTCAGTGCAAAAGCATTTGAATGCTGCATGTCCAAACAAATAGAAATGCATGCCTTTTCCTTACAACGGTTTGTTGCAGACATTACACTAATTAAGGCAATGAAGTGTGGAAAAGTAGCCCGCGAACCCCAGATCTATAGATGAGTCTTAGCACTTTGGGGGCCATGGTTCTAAGGCCAGGTGTGCTCTTGCTACGTGCTGGAGAAGATCAGCTGTTCAACAGCTTCTCACTCACCGCCGATAGAAAAGATGCAGGATAGAACCCCAGGGCCTCGATATGGGCCTTAGATCATAGTGCTGGCTCCATCCTACCGTTGAGTTTGATTAGCTAATGTTGGTAAGGTTAGCCAATGGGAGGGGGAGCTAACCAGGCACATCAGCAACGGAGCCTGTGGCAAAAGAGGGTGGCCATTTTAGAAGGCCAAAGCTCGTAATATGAAGTCACTTCACAGTGGGAAAGCACGTGGATGCTGCATGTCCAAACAAATAGAAATGCGTGCCTTTTCTTCACAACGGATTGTTACAGATATTACAATAAGTAAGGCAATGAAGTGCGGAAAAGTGGAGCGCCAACCCCAGATCTATGGAGGAGTCTTACCGCCGTGGGGGCCATGGATCTAAGGCCAGTTCTACTCTTGCTGCATGCCGGAGCACCGATCAGCTGTTCAACAGCTCCTCACTCACCGCCGATAGAAAAGATGCAGGATTGAACTCCAGGGCCTCGATGCAGGCCTTAGATCATAGGGCCGGGTCCCGCCTCCCAGTAAGTTTGATTGGCTAATGTTGATAAGGTTAGCCAATAGGAGTGGGAGCCTGCCAGGCACATCGTCAAGGGGTTCTGTGGCAAAAGGGGTGGCCATCTTAGAAGGCCAAAGCTCATAATATGTGTCACGATGCCTGCCCCGGAAAGCCAGACCAGGCCCAGCAACCCCGGAAGCAGGCATCATGCCACTTGAAGCATGCCCAAAAACCCAAGTTAGGGGCTCTTTGGATACAGCCCTGGCGCCTATGGCGCCAGGCTCATAAGAATAAAGTCAGTCCTGGCGCCATGGGCGCCAGGCTCATTACAGAAATCTTACCTGTTGCAGACCATGCTGCATACCTACCTGATGCAGACCATGCTGCACGAAGCCACAAGCCAAATGAGGCTTAAAGGGACTACTTTACCTCAGGGACTCCTTTCCTCTCGGGTGGGGCTGTGGAAGAATACTTACCTGGGACTTCTTCCAAGGCTATTTAAGCCACACCCGGACAGCCACACGTGCTTCGCGTTACTCTGCTTGCTGCAGCGTAACGCTCACCGTGTCTTCAGCAGCTCCAGTCTTCAGCCACGCCCGCTTCAGCCCTGGAACACCTGGAACAAGAAAAGGAGAAGGAGAAGAGGTCAGAACAAAACCCTTACCTGAATCCTTGATCCAGCACATCGTCGATCTGGAAGAGAGAAGCCTTCTCAGGTGTATTGCCACGCACCTCGCAGAGCCGCGCTGAACTCACCAACCGGGGCTGCATTCCTTTACTCCATCGCAAATCCAGCATCTCCAGGCCATTCTTCAACACCTGGGGGAGACAAGAACAGATAGGTGAGCAAGGGCAATACGAACCACCCCCAAAGACTTACCTGATTTACCACAGGGGGGTACTCACCTCATCTCGGGTCGGCGTAGTCAATTCTGCATCACTGCCGCACCCCGGCCCCTAAGGGGAAAACAAGGACAATACAAATCGCCCCCAAAGACTTACCTGATTACCATAGGGGGGTACTCACCTCATCTCGGGTCGGCGCAGTCAATTCCGCATCACCGCCGCACCCCGGCCCCTAAGGGGAAAAAACAAGGACAATACAACCTACCCCCAAAGACTCACCTGATTTACCACAGCGGGGTACTCACCTCATTTCGGGTCGGCGCAGTTAATTCTGCATCATCGGGTCGGCGCAGTTAATTCTGCATCATCGCTGTACCCCGGCCCCAAAGGGGAGAACCACAATAGACTTACCAGGATCTTACCAATTGCCACTTGGAACTCTTCTGGTGGTTTAAATCCACAACCTGCAAGGAATCTGGCAGAGTGAAGATCAGACTTTTGAACTCTTACGAACAATTGGACTTAGAGTCAATACTGGAACTCACCAATTCCTCCACGCCAGTGAAGTAACTGGTCGTCTACGCGCCCCTGCGCTCGACGCAGGATGGAGAGCTCATCTTTCCAAATCTTCAGGTGAGATTTAGAGGAACTTCAGGAGTGTTCTGTGGGCAGACAAGGGGAGTGGGAAGGCGGGTTAACGCTCAGATTACGGGAGGTTAATTCCCTTTCTCCATTGCAGAAAGATATTCGTACGAATCCAACAAACGAAGCTAAGTGGGTCTGTCCAGTCTGTCATCTCGGCTCTACGTGTTACTCTGGTGGAAGCAAGAGCGGGCCAGTCCAGATCGACGCCCCCGTGGGAATCAGGTGAGCGTAACAATATGAAGCCACTTCGCAGTAGAAATACATGTGGATGCTGCATGTCCAAACAAATAGAAACGCGTGCCTTTTCCTTAGAACAGATTGTTGCAGATATTACAATAATTAAGGCAATCAAGTGCAGAAAAGTAGTGCACAAACCCCAGATCTATGGAGGAGTCTTACTGCCGCGGGCTATGGATCTAAGACCAGGGGTGCTCTTGCTGCATGCTGGAGGACCGATCATCTGTTCAACAGCTTCTCACTCGCCGCCGATAGAAATGATGCAGGATAGAACTCCAGGTCCTCGATACGGGCCTTAGATCATAGGGCCAGCTCCAGCCTAACAGTGAGTTTGATTGGGTAATGTTGATAAGGTTAGCCAATGGAAGCAAGAGCCAGCCAGGCACATCTGCAAGGGGGCCTGTGGTAAAAGGGGCGGCTATCTTAGAAAGCTAAAGCTTGTAATATGAAGCCACTTAGCATTGGAAAAGCATGTGGATGCTGCATGCCTGTCAAGACTGGACGAATCTTCACCCCACTCCTCCTCACCTGTATCTTCCAGGGAACTCTCCTGTCTACCTGCCTTCTTCTTCTGTCTTGACGACTTGGTAGGTCTTTCCTTTGGTTCCTTCTTATGATGAAGGTAAGGGAGAGCTCCCTCAGATGCCACCTTGACCAGGAGTGAAACCTGAGTCAAGGGGCAGGGCGAGGAGCAAGCTCCTAAATCAGGGAAAATGCCATAGCAGAAAAAACCCTGATATTTAAGGATGGCAACTGTCGGGTCTTAAAGCAGGGTAAGGCAAAAGGATGACTCCAAAGTGTAGCTTGAATGGCAGAGGACGGAAACAGCAGTCAGTCTCTTCTTGCAGGCGGATATGAAGGGATACGGTCAATGGAAGTTGGCCGCAGCACAGCGATCCGGAGGAACAGATGGGTGTTTGTAAGTGGACTGGAGTAGTCGAGGTGTGGAAGTACCTCAAACAGAAAGGACTACAGAAGGAGGCAGCCGTCGGAGTACTGGCACGAGTGAACAAGTAAGAAAAGTAAGGTAAGTGAGAAAGAGCCACAAGGAAGGCGGTCGGAAGACAGAAGCAGATATAAACCGCTAGAAGCAGCGATGGTAGGAGGGATCATAAAAGTAGAATCACCAGGAGGCAGAATGTAAGAATATCCGAAAGCGGAACACGCTCGTCTAAGAGGACGAAGCAGAAAGAGAACTGAAAAGTTCGGAACAGGTCCGAACGAGATAAGGAAATTAATTGGTCACGGTGAAGGGAAAATAGTAGAAAGGCAAAGGGACAGAAAACGTAAAAGGGAACGGCGTAGAACCAAAGAGGAAAGAGAACAGACCAGGAAGTGCAAGTAAGAATCGAATAACATGAAACGTCCCTTAAAGTCCTAAATCCGTGGAGGGTGAGTAGCTAGAACATCGAGAAAATCTAGGAAAGGAAGAGGAAAAACAAGGAAGAGGATTCACAAAAGACTAAATTCACAGGGGTAACTCTGGAACAGTCGGCGAGAGAATCACAGACGATACAACGCGCCAACGTTAGAGAAAAGGACCTATTTATTGACAGCGACCATGATGGAAAAGGCATAGACCGTTAAGATAGATTGCAAACGGCCATGTTATGTGAGTTGGCATCGGTTCCAACATTTCCATGCCTGAAGCATGACAATGTCCAAACAAATAGAATGCGTGCCTTTTCCTTACATCGGAGTGTTGCAGATATTACAATAAGGAATGCAGTGAAGTGCGGAGGAGTAGAGCGCAAACCCCAGATCTATGTAGGAGCCTTAACATGTGGGGGCCATGGATATAAGGTCAGGGGTGCTCTTGCTGCATGCCAGAGCAACGATTAGCTGTTCAACAGCTACTCATTCGCCACCTATAGAAAAGATGCAGGGTAGAACTCCAGGGCCTCAATATGAGCCTTAGATCATAGGGCAGCTCCCGCCTCCCGGCAAGTCTGATTGGCTAATGTTGGGAAGGTTAGCCAGCGGGAGCCAGCCAGGCACATCAGCAAGGGGCATGTGGCAAAAGGGGCCGGCCATCTTAGAAGGCCAAAGCTCGTAATATGAAGCCACTTCACAGTGGAAAAGCAAGTGGATGCTGCATGTCCAAACAAATAGAAATACATGCTTTTTCCTTACAACAGATTGTTGCAGATATTACAATAATTAAGGCAATGAAGTGCGGAAAAGAAGAGCGCAAACCCCAGATCTATGGAGGAGTCTTACCGCCGTGGGGGCCATAGATCTAAGGCCAGGTGTGCTCTTGCTGCATGCCGGAGCACCGATCAGCTGTTCAACAACTCCTCACTTGCCACTGATAGAAGAGATGCAGGATAGAACCCCAGGGTCTCGATACAGCCTTAGACCATAGGGCCGCTCCCGCCTCCCGGTGAGTTTGATTGGCTAATGTTGGTGAGGTTAGCCAATGGGAGTGGGAGCCAGCCAGTCACATCAGCAAGATACCTGTGGCAAAAGGGGGCGCCCATCTTCCAAGGTCAAAGCTCGTAATATGAGGCCACTTCGCAGTGGAAAAGCATGTGAATGCTGCATGTACAAACAAATAGAAATGTGTACCTTTTCTTTACAACGGATTGTTGCAGATATTACAATAATTAAGGCAATGAAGTTCGGCAGAGTAGAGCGCAAACCCCAGATCTATGGAAGAGTCTTACCGCCATTGAGCCGTGGATCTAAGGCCGGGGGTGCTCTAGCTGCATGCTGAAGCACCGATCAACTGTACAACAGCTCCTCACTTGCCGCTGATAGAATTAATGCAGGATAGAACTCCAGGGCCTCACTACGGGCCTTAGACCATAGGGCCAGCTCCCGCCTCCCAGTGAGTTCAGTTGGCTAATGTTGGTAAGGTTAGCAAATGGGAGTGGGAGCCGGCCAGGCACATAGGCAAGGGGTCCTGTGGCAAAAGGGGCGGCCATCTTAGAAGGCCAAATGCTCATAATATGAAGACACTTCGCAGTGGAAAAGCATGTGGATGTTGCATGTCCAAACAAATAGAAATGCATGCCTTTTCCTTACAATGGATTGCTGCAGATATTACAATAATTAGGGCAATGAAGTGCAGAACGGTAGAGCGCAAACTCCGGATCTACGGAGAAGTCTTAATGCCGTGGGGGCCATGGATCTAAGGCCAGGGGTGCTCTTGTTGCATGCCGGAGCACCGATCAGCTGTTCAACAGCTCCTCAGTCGCCGCCGATAGAAAAGATGCAGGATAGAATTCCAGGGCCACGATACCGGCCTTAGATCATAGGGCCAGCTCCCGCCACTCGTTGAGTTTGATTGGGTAATATTGGTATTGTTAGCCAATGGGAGTGGGAGCCAGCCAGGCACATCGGCTAGTGGGCCTGTGGCAAAAGGGGGCGGCCATTTTAGAAGGACAAAGCTCGTTATATGAAGCCACTTCGCAGTGGAAAAGCTTGTGGATGCTGCATGTCCAAACAAATAGAAATGCGTGCCTTTTCCTTACAACGGATTGTTGCAGATATTACACTAATTAAGGCAATGAAGTGCAGAAAAGTAAACCGCAAACCCACATCTATGGAGGAGTCTTACCGCTGTGTATATTAACCACACTTTGAATTCCTAGATTCTATACTATTACAATGCACACTGGCACACACTTTATATGATATGTGATTATTTGTTTTATTATAAACTTGTCATTTAGAAAATAATATGTTCATGTAATGTTATTACAGTAATGGGAACTTTACATTTAAATGTGTAATTTACTATTTTCATAACTATTACTAATTAAACATGTTTCTACTTCTATAAATCCTTATTTTTGTTTTAGTACTACATATACTTATTATATTATGTGTGAAATACCTGAAAAAGATTAACCTGAATCAGGTACTTTCCCTGCAATTAAGTATTGTAATTGCTTACAAATACATAAAATGCAAATCATTTGTATAAGGTTACATATTTTTATTTTAAATTTGATAAGTACTATAAATTAATGCTCCACATGCACTCCTATGGCACTTCTGTATCAGCGTGTTGTTCTATTTTATGTTGTTATTATTGTGAAGTATAATAAAATCAAATATGACTCAAAGGTGAATAAAGATATTCTAACTTATATGATCAATAACGCCATATTTGATGTAATTAGTGATCTCATCAGTGATGTCTTGTATGATGTAATTAGTAACCCCAATAGGAATGTCAACAGTGATGCCAAGTGTGATGTAATTAGTGATATCACCAGTGATGTCATCATTGTGGGTATATGCTGGGCAGCATGGGCCACATGGTTAAAGTGCTCTTGCATGAAATGTGAATGCTGAATGTGTTTTCACTAGATTTCAAAGGTTTTGTTATGCTAAAATGTTCTCAGGACTCACTAGCTACGGCCTTTGGCCGTGGGCACTGTGCATGTTGCACCAAATGTTTGCTATGGGCCCACTAGCCATGGCCAGAGGCCACAGCTGGACATGTTGCATAGTTTTTTGAAGTCTGACTAGCAATGGCCTTTGAACATGGCCACTGTACATGTCGTTTTATTTTGGGCCCACTAGCCACAGCCGTCTGCCATGGCCAGTGGCCACGGCCGAACATGCTACATAGTTTCTTGAGGTGTCACTAGCTGTGCCTTTCAGCAATGGCCTTAGTATGTGTTGACACTGGCCATGTCAAACCATTCATTCTTACCAAGCACCCATTGACCCCTGCCCAGTAGATGTTGACACTGCAGATGGTAAACCCTTTTTTATTTCATACTCCTTATTCCCGTGATCATTTCACAGTAATCATTTCTAATAACAGAAATTCCTACAGTAGAGTGGCAGTACGATGAATAACGCAATAACAGGAAAAATGGCTCTGAATTAAAAGGTCTTCCATGTCCTCACAGGACATATGTGCCCCTTCCTTTTTCCAGGTCCCCTCACTCTACTGAATTGCTTTTTCCTCCCTACCCCTCTCCCATTACCCCTATCATTCATCACTTCATGTGACGCCCATTTTGTGCTGAGTACGTCTTAGTTACGTATTTATAACTAAGACGTACTCAGAACAAAATGGGTGTCTTGTGGTTTTGCTGCAGTAATCTCGTGATCCCAAGATAAACCAAATGTTTTCTACCCATAACTTGCTTCCCAACCCATCCCCAAATCCCCAACTTCACGTGGTGTCTTCTTCGCCACTCCCCACCTCCAGCCTGATGCGATTGTTATTTCTATTGATATTTGTGTAGCGCCTATGACCAGGCCATTTAAACACTGTTGTTCAAAACAATCACTAGTCCCCTAGGAGTGACTACATAAAAACAAGAGCTCAATTGGGAGTTCATTCCAAAGTTTGATGGCATTCCTTTCCTCCCACAAATAGCATTTTGACTTCTTTCATTTGCGGCTTCTCCTGGTAATATCTCTGAATCACTTGCATCAAGAAAAATAGAAATGGCAGGTTATCATTTCTGAAAAGCCTCTCAGTTGCAAACCACCAAGGCCACTGTACATAAAGGTTTTATAGAACAGGTCTCTTTCGGATATTTTAAAAGCTACTTGATGAATTTACCCAAAAGCAGTCAAGGAAATGGAGTCAATGCTGAGTGCCCAGACTGTTTCTTATTTGGTCCAAATCTGTGATTTTCGCACTATGGTTGTTCAAAACCTGTAATTCTTCTCCATGGGAAAATACATGGGAGTAGGCTGAAAACTGTGTTTTTATGTTTTCTTAATAACTTTCATATTTTTTAACAAATTGTTCCCAAAATGTTCAGTTTGATGGGGGCCCTTTACAACCTTTTTGTTTGGAAAATGTCATCCAAATCCTTCCAGCAAGTCAGAGGTTACTAGCCTCTCTCAGCCTATCTGCTGCAAAGCTTCAAGTCTGATATAAAGTTTTCAAGGTGCAAGGGGCACCCCCTTCTCTGCCAAATAATTTAAAAACTACTGGATGGATCTAACCCAAACCAGAGAAGGAAATTAAGGCAATACTTTATGCCAAATTGTTTATATTTGGTCCAAATCTGCCAAGCGGTTTTCATGCTACGGCTGTTCAAAAGCTTCACTCTTTCTCTACAGGAAAGTATATGAGAGTAGACTGAAAACTGTGTTTTTATGTTTTCTTAATAACATTTTTTAACAAATTGTTCCCAACATTTTCAGTTTGAAAGGGGCCCTATACAACTTTTTTGTTTGGAAAATGTCATCCAAATGCTTCCAGCAAGTCAGAGGTTACTAGCCTCACTCAACCTCTCTGCTGCAAAGCATGAAGTCCAATATAAATGTTTTAAGGAACAGAGCGAACCCCATTTTGTGTCCAATATTAAAATAAATACTGGATGAATTTACCCCAAGCTAGTCAAGGAAATAAAGACAACGCTTTGTGCCCAAATTGTTTCTTATTTGATCAAAATCTGCCCAGCGGTATTCGAGCTGCAGCTATTCAAAAAAGGCACTTTTTCACTATGGGAAAAATAAATGGGCTAAAAACTCTGGTGTCTTGTTTTCTTAATAACTTTTTTCATTTTATAACGTATTGATCCAGAACATTCAATTTGGAAAATGTCATCCAAATCCATCCAGCAAGTCAAAGGTCATTAACAATAGAATTTCGGGGGGGAAATGGCTGCTTTTTAATTTCTGAAAAGCCTCTCTACTGCAATGCAGCATAGGAGATATAGCAGTCATTTTGGGAGAAGAGGCACCCTCTTCCCCGTCGAATGTTTAAAAAACTATTGGACAGAATAAATGCCCCTTACTCTTGTTTTATCGCCTTGGCTGGGCTGCCCACCTTCTCTCACCATCATGGTATTGTGTCACAGCTTGCTGGCAGACCATGACATGCAGCCTGCTTCTCTCCTAATTCAAACTGCACCTGGAACGTTGAACTCCTTCCATACCATCCTGTAACTACCAAACTAATCTCCATCCTTTCTCCTGGCCCTTATCTAGCCTGCCTCTTTTTTTCAAGTCTGTCCTTCATTCCCTGATCCCTGTTCCGTCCTGGGGAGTTCCTGTGAGTAATGCTTTGAACTACCTTATTGCTCCCCTAACTACAGAATTGCTCTCTTTAATTTCTATTCCTGCAACTGGTTAAACAATGCCTTGCACTGTGTTGCTAGTATTCCCATGCAGATGACCTATTTTTCTGTCTTGAAACCACATTATGTATTCTCTGGCTGTCTTCTCCGACTCATGAGACCTTCCTACTTACTATTTCTGCACCGCCTGAATCTGGAATCTTGCTCCGTTTTAACCTGCTGTATTTTAGTACTTTACTGGAAAGTTGAATAAAGATGTGCATTTAAACCTGTGCTTTGACTGTTTCTGCTGCATTAAGTGCTTTGTTGGAAAGTTGAATCTAGATGTGCTTTTAAACCGGCGCTTTGACTGTTTCTGCTGCATCAAGTGCTTTGCTGGAAATTTGAATCTAAATGTGCTTTTAAACCTGCACATTGACTGTCTCTGCTGAACTTTAGTGCGCACCCAGTCTGGGTACCTAAAATTCTGCTTCCCTCTGCATTTCTTGGTTAAAACACCTCCTCTGTTTGTGTCTGCCTGGCTTTTAGGCCATCTGGTGAACGTATTTGTGCACTGTGCAACTACCCTGTCTATCTCTCTCCCCCCACACCACATGGCACTCTCTATCTCCTGAACCCAGGGGTCCTTAAATCAGTAACATGTCATGCATGGATGGATGCAGAATAATTTACACCAAATAACAAGACCGACTCAGGAAGTCGGCAAAAAGTCTCATTGAACTGTTTTATTATCAATTGTCTAAAACAGGGAGTTACAACGGACATCAATGGACGTTCGCTCAAGTTCTCAAACATGTTGCATAAAAAACACATTTATAAACTAAAAATACATCATACATGACGTCATACTACATGGCAAATACGAAAAACCTACGGGGTGTTGTGATATTCTCAAGGGGAACATCTAAGTATTCTTTCTATATAGGGATGGGTTGTGATTGGGTCTCTACTATCAGGTGGACAACTTATGCCCACCCCTAGTGCAAGTAATCTACAAGTCATCTTCAAGTCATCAATTGTCTAAAACAGGGAGTTACAACAGACATCAATGGACGTTCGCTTAAGTTCTCAAACATTTTGCATAAAAAACACATTTATAAACTATAAATACGTCATACATGATGTCATACTACGTGGCAAATATGAAAAACCTACGGGGTGTTGTGATACGCTCAAGGGAACATCTACGTATACTCTCTATATAGGGATGGGTTGTGATTGGGTCTCTACTGTCAGGTGGACAACTTATGGCCACCCCTAGTGCAAGTCATCTTCATCAATTATTAAATACACGGTATATCATTGGCTCTCAAAATATAAGGCCCTTTGTTATATGGTCCTCTACAATTGATTGGCACGCTTGTACCCTTCTGGAACATTCGGCTCACTAGCAGCACGTACGCTAGTACCCCAGGTGTCAGTGGTTGGACTTTGACCATGTCTCCCCACCCAATTAGCCCAACATCTCTCATCGCTGATGCCTTCTGCCATTCAGATTGTCTTTGAACTTGGCATTGCAAAGTATCCTTGCTACTGGGAATAGAAGGGAGTGTGAGCACACTCTATTTCAAGTCTAGAGCAGCATACCCACCTTCTATTTCTATCCATAGCCCACGTGACAGTGACAGGAGACCGTATTTTGGCCTGTTTTGCAGTATTTCATTGTCTTTAAATAACAAACTTGGAATTCATGGTGTTCTTTCTTTGAACCTTAAGACTAGATGATTCAGCATCTCACGTTACTGTTCTTGAATGATAGCTACCCAGTTCTTGGCCGCTCCATACTTTGACACCAGGCATGAAAGACCAAAGAAATATTAAGGCTTAGTACCACACAATGAAATACGCCAATCACGGGTCGAAAGATACAAGTATATTTCTGTACAGAATTCAAAGTAAAACAGATAGCTATCTGGCTCCCAACACCTTGCAGTGTACACACAGCAGACACAGTGATGGGTGAGAGTGCTGGACATCTTAATGCAGGCTGTTTTATACATTTTTCCAATCATTGTCCACCCGCTCTCCAAACTAATAATTTACATGCTAGGTTTTGTGCCCAGTTCATATGACAAATATGACAATATTATTTAACAGATTTAACAAGTTTGCTTGTGCATGAAGATACAATGGTAGTATTGGGTCTCCGGCTCATAGTAAGCATAGTTTCAAGAAAGAAAACAATATATTACAACCAAAGCACACGGTTTGAGTTTGCGCTACATTGTTCCATTGTTTAGATAAGGATGAGGCTTGTGAGCGCAGACAACACTTGGATTGCAGTGCATACGAGTCACAAGGTTTCTTTGCATAGAACAAACAGTCTGCTCTCGGTCAGCCTAAATGTTGACACAACTCAAAGGTTGTTCGGCTCGGCTGTAGTTGAAAACACGAATGGGCTTAGGCCAAAATTCATATCTAGGCGGTATTATACGAATACAGTTTAACAAACCCTCCTTTTGGCCTAAGCCAAGAGCATTACTCAAACATTCACTTAATTCAAAACCCCACGCCTCAATGTCCATACACCCTGAATCACATTCTTCAGCGATATCAATCACCATAAATTCCTTGATAGTAATATCCTTCATTAATAAAACATTAGTAGTTTCCTTGGGCGTAGGTACCTTTGGTCCTAGTGTACCTATCGTTTGTACATCATCCTCCTAACATCGAACATGTGGCAGGGAGACATTGTACACAACAACAACAAAACAATAGAACACCAAGAATTATCATTAGGACTGCAAAGAACTTCCAACCCCATGGTCATAACAAGTCCCAGAACCAAGCACTAAGATTCCGGTTCCCCTTGGGGACATGTAGTTCAGTACTCAAGTTATGCAGACTTTGTATTGCCTTGAATATTGTAGGGGAGGAGTCAGGTACAAAAACACAGCACGCGGATCCCACCAATTTGCATATTTCAGTGTTATGCGGATGACACCCAGCTCATTTTCAGGCTACCCTCTACCTCCTCCTCTCCTTCCCTCATCTCTGACTGTCTGTCTGCTATCCAGGTGTGGTGTGCCGCCAATGACCTCTGCCTTAATGCCAGTTAGACTGAGATTCTCCTCATTGGCACACCCGCTAACTCCTTTCCTGCTGCTCTCTGGCCGGCCTCTCTTGGTCCTCTTCCCGCTCCCACCTGCGAAGCCAAAAACCTCAGGGTCATCTTCGACTCCACACTCTCCTTCTCTCCTCACATCTCTGATGTCTCCAAGAAGTCACACTACCAGCTGCACCTCCTCAGAGGTATTCTGCTTTTCCTCTCCTTCCCCCAGAAGCTCACTGTCTCCAGAGCCCTGGTTCTCTGTAGGCTGAACTATTGCAACAGCCTCTTTCTAAATCTGCCTGTCTCTATTCTCCGCCCCTCTGCAACTCATCCAGAACAGGACTGCAAGACTTGTCCTTGGACTCAAGCCCAGGGATTGTATCTCTCCAGGACTCGCTCTTCCTAAATATCTTCCTTCTCAAGCTCTTCGCTCATCTGCCTCCAACTCTCTCATGGTCAGTCACTTCTCCAAGCAACAAGTTGGTGGTAGATCTCTCTCCTCGGCTGTCGCCTCCCTCTGGAACAGCCTCCCTTAAACTTGAGGAGAACCATCTCCGGTTGCGGAAGCACCTCAAAACCTTTCTCTTTGCATCTGCCTTCTCTCCTCCTCTCCTCTGCTGACCTCCTGGCTGAAACCGGTACTGCACTGGCTACCTGGACACCCTTCTGATCGCGGGCCCACATCCCTCTCTGATTGTGGGCCCACGTCACACACCTGCACTGCCCACCTGGCAACCCCCCATACTCGAGGACTGTTCTGTATCCCTACAGTCCCCCCACCAGACCTCGATAGCTGATGTCCGCACTTACCCATGCACTTGCCACTTGCTGTCCGCTATTTATTTTATTCATTGTTATTATCTACTCCCATGTACTGCACTTTCCTTTCCTCCCTTCCCACGCACTTGCGCGATCTGAATGACACCTGGCCTAGTAGGATCATTGTTTATCCCCTTGTTCCCCTCCATTGCCTCGTCGCGCCTTGAAACACTTGTGTATAGGTGCATTATAAATGCCATATTATATCATATCATACCCCTCCACGCTCGGCTAGGATGACGTCTAACACCATCCTCTTTTGGAGGGTCACTAATCTAATTGCCTTGTGCTCCAGCAACGTGTTGTACAGAATATCAATGGTTCTATTGATGGTTTTTTCCAGTAACCTTGCTAGTCTTCTGATATCCTCAGAGTTCATTATCTGTCCCCAAAATGGCACAAAGTATTTTGCTACATCACCCATGACTTGTGAAGGAGTATCACCATTCTCATCCTGCCTTGGACGAGCTCTAGAGACTTCAGAGGTGGTAGCCACATATATTCCTGGAAACAAGATACCCGAGTAACAAGTACCCTGCCAATCTCTGGGTAACCAAGTATAAGCTTCATTAGCACAAACAAAGTAAACAGGGTCTCCTACATACAAAGATCTGTCTTCACTGGTTAGATTCGCAATGTTAGTACAACCCACGATTGTACCCATTGGCTGAGAACCTTCCCTTTGTATACAGAAGGAAACAGAGTTGGGGCTATGATTAATAGTATAGGAGGGAGGCATGGCATCCCGGTTACCTATGGGAGCCATCTTGAAGGAAATCAGTGATTGAAAAGGTCTAGAGAGTCTATCAGAAGGCCTAATATAAGCAACATTGAGTTTGCTTCTATTCACAAAGAGATAACATCCCAAAGGTGTTAGGACTCGTTTTTCAAATTCATTTAAATTTGTCCCATCGAAGTTCCCAGAAATACTATAATTCCAACGACCAAAGAATAATGCCCTGAGCGAGGCATAGCATGCAGTATTTAAAGGAAGAGGATGAATATACCATCCTCGTCCCTTTTCCCCGTGTTATGGCAAGTGTGAACACACCCAGCAATTTGTTCTGTTCAGAATCGCATGGGTCGCATTCATGATCATTAGGAGGTTGTTATTATGATAACCCTGTCTATGTTGGGAGTCTCGAGGAGGAAGAGTGTGCAGATGCACGAAAGGTGGAGACACAGTGGAGATAATTTCAGTGGGTAACAAAGTCTCAAGTGGACGCACCCTTTCCATGTACCAGAATCCAAGCACAAATATAACTAATAAACAGACCAGTACCGTGATTAAAAACCAGTGGTTCCGTAGGGACCATGATCTTTGATGAACAGATTCTTTGTCAGCCACAAGAACAATAGCTTGCTCCAAACGGTTGGATTTAGGAAAGGATGTTCTTTCTCAGAGTCCGTTTAGAAGCCTCTCCTTTAGGCTCTTTTAGTTCATCCGTCGGTGGCCACTGACCGTGTGGCCTATCTTGCTTGAAAGTAACTTTCCCGGTCCCTGCCTCTTATTTATTTTTCAGCGAAAGAGTGACAAGGGACTGGCTCAACGATGATTCCTTCTGGGCACAGCCGATGCTATGCTGTGAGTTCGGTGTCTCGGACACAGATCGTACCTCAAGACTCCAGATACGGTGTGATCTGCGAACAGAGTGCTGTTGCTTCCTGAAGAAAGTGCTGAAGCAGAAGCAAGATTGCTCAACGGTGAAAAAAGATCCAAAGAAGAACTTGAAGCTAAAGCAGCAGTCTCCCCAGGCCCCACGGGCTCAGGAAGGATTTCCGTATTCAAAACAGGCTACGATGAGTATCAAAGTGAACAATCTCCTTCTCTTCCCCTTTGTCGTGGGGCAGAGGAAAAGGAATCTTCTTGATGTGTGTTGCATGGATCCAGTGTTGTTTCCCTTCCACTCGTACAGCGGTCTGTGTGGCCAAGAGGACTTGGTACGGTCCTCTCCAGCGAGGTGCGAGACAGGAGGCTCTTTCAAACAATTTTACGAGCACCCAATTGTCAGGTCTGAGTCGATGACTTGGCCCCTCGTATTTTACTGGGAGGGCTTCTCGCACCTGTTGATAAATCAAATACAAGTTTTGAGTTAACTGGTCAGAGTACTCAGAAAGGAGCAAATGCTCTACATCTTTTAGTAACTTGGGTTTATTTTTATTTTTATTATTTTATTTAATATTTATATTGCGCTGGTAGCTCGCAAGCCTCGGGGCGCAGAAACAGGGACACAAAGATGGACAAAAACAGTGACTGACGAAGTAAGGCAGGACAACCATGTAAAATTACTCGGGGGCTAGAATTGGCCTGCAGAAATTAGTTTATTTGAAGATATGGGTTTTCACCAGTTTGCGGAAACAAATATAGTTAGTTTTTAGTCTTATATGGTTCGGAAGACTGTTCCAAAGACCAGCTGCGAGGGTGGGGAAAGATCTGCCGAGGCCACTTTTGAGTTTATGTGGGGCCACTGAGATTTTACCCAAGTGGGACGATTTCAGTGTTCTACTGGGAACATATGGTTGAATCCTATTTTTTAGGTAGGCCGGGGCTTTTCCGAAAATACATCTGTGTACAATGGTTAAGGTCTTAAAATGTACCCTGTCATTGATTTTCAGCCAGTGAAGCTCCCTTCTGGAGTCGCTGATGTGCTCTGATCTAGTTTTGTGCTTGATGATTCTTACCGCATTGTTTTGGACAACTTGGTAGCTTTGCCAACACTGCTTGGAGGCACCCAGGACTAGGGCGTTACCATAGTCAAGGCGCAACACGATGATAGCTCTTGCTATGCTAGCGCAGTTGTTGTCTGAGACTTAAGGCCTGATAGATTTTATTAGTCTGAGATGGTAGGCACAGTTTTTTTTAACGTATTGTACTTGGGCATCAGCCCCAAGCGATGCTGCTAGCATCATACCCAGGGTTTTGACCTTGCTCAAGACCGGTATGGGTGTGTCTTTGATCTGGAAGGACGTGTAGGAGGAGGAAAGTTTAGCTCTAGCTGAAGACGAGCCAAAGACCATGAGCTTTGTTTTCTTTCCATTGAGGCACATCCAATTGGAGTCCATCCAGTGCTCCACGTTGTTATAAATCATGGTAAATTGCTCACTGTCTTTCTGATAGTTGCCACTTAGCTCAAACACCAGCTGTGTGTCGTCAGCGTAGTTTGTAAAATAGGTGTTGATATGATCTAGAACAAGGCATCGGTATCGGAGGTAGAGGTTGAATAACAGAGGTGACATACTTGCCCCTTGAGGGACTCCACAGAGGATTTCCTTTTCCAAGGAGAACTTGTCCCCCCAGTGCACCCTGGATATCCTATTTTTTAAGAAAGACATTATCCAGCCGATGGCTTCGTCCGAGCAGTTGGTGGTTTTTTTAGTGCGTTCTGGAGTAAGTTATGGTCAAGAAGATCAAATGCTGCGCTGAGGTCAAGGAGGATGAGGAGACCTGTCTTACCCTTATCAATAATGCTGAGCATTTTGATCTGTAGGTCTAGGTACATTCCAAATATTGGCTGGTCTCCACATGATTATCTCATAGGGAGAGAGCCCTGTCCTTAACTGTGCGGTCATCCGCATTGACAATAGAGCTATTGGTAAGGCATCTGGCCATTTCAAATTGCTATTCGCACAGTTTTTCACCATCTTATTCTTTAATATATTGTTATGGGGTTCTACAAGTCCGGCACTCTGGGCGTGTCTGGCCGAATGGAACCGTTTATCGATCTGTAATCCCGTGCATACTTGCAGGATAACAGCAGCGATAAAATGTGGACCATTGTCCGACCAAATGACTCTCAGCAAACCAAACCTAGGAAAATATTCCTTCAGCATGGTTTTCGCCGTCATCATTGCTGTGGCATCTTTTAAAGGAAAAGCTTGAACCCATTTACTGAAAGCAAAAATAAGTACCAGAACATACTTATAATTCTGACAATGCTCCATTTCAATAAAATCAAAGTGTATAACCTCAAAAGGCATAGTGGGGGGACCAAAACTACCCCTCGGTGTCGATGTACCTTTCCCAACATTATGCTGTAAGCATACCATGCAATTTTGGACAAAGCGCTCAGCAGTTTTCAAGATATTTACATTCACCCAGACAGGTTCTAACAATTTAGAAAATCTTTTTGGCGCATATGTGAGTTGGACCATGAGCCATCGTAACCATAGCAGTGACATATGCATCGGGCAGCATCCATTTTTGTTTTCCATTATCTACCCAACAACCTTCATCGTCTAAACTTGCTAAACCTTCAGCCCACTAATAAAGCTCGTCTGAAGTGGCATCAGCTTGAATTTCTTTTATGCAACCAATCCCTACGTCTATCACACAAGTGTTAGTGACCTCATTTGTTATATACATTTTGGAATGCAAATCGGTGGCAGTCTGTTTGGCTATTCTGTCAGCAAAAGCGTTTTCCCTCTACTCACATCATCTGTTACTTTCTGGTGTGCTGCGCACTTCATTATCGCTAACTCAGTAGGAAGCGCAAGTGCTGAAAGTAGCCGAACAATCCAAGTGCCATGTTGTATCTTAGTTGCATGCAAGGTCAAGAAACCTCTCTCTGCCCATAATCGATCAAAGTTGTGAACCACCACAAAGGCATACTGACTGTCTGTAAATATATTCACACTAAGCCCTTTGGAAAGTTCACAATCTCGAGTCAATGCAATAATCTCTGCGGTCTGTGTGGTATTATGCAGAATTATTTTGGTTTCCACAATAGTGCTTAATATAGTGATTGCGTAAGCAGCAGTGGATGTACCATCCGGAAGTTTGAAGCAGGAGCCATCGCAAAACAGCTCCGCTTGTGGTTCTTTTAACGGTGTATCACTTAAATCAATTCTGACCTTAGTCTCTTGTTCTGTGGAATAGAGGCAGTCATGTGACATCTTGTCACTGCAAGCAATTTCTTGTGGAAGAGGCAATAGTTCGGCCGGATTTAATGAGCAACATCTCTTAATTTGGATATGCAGTGCAAATAGAATCCACTCATACCTTGTTAGTCGTGCTGATGTGAGATGTCGCGTCTGCGTTCTGTTTAATAGAACGTCTACAGGGTGAGGTACCATGACGGTTAAGGAGTGACCCATAACCATAGCCTCACTTTGTTTTACAGATGCAGTGGCAGCAGCAACAGCTCTCAAACATCTCGGCAAAGCGCATGCAACAGGGTCAAGCATGGAGGAAAAATAACCGCACAGTCTATTCTTTTCTCCATGCTCCTGCATTAACACAGCCAAAGCGCATCCATAACATTCATGCACATACAAAATAAAGGCCTTGTCGTAATTTGGTGTTCCCAAACCTGGTGCTGAACACAACGCAGCCTTGAGCAGATCAAAAGCTGTCTGGCAATCCATGTTCCATGGTAAAGGCAAAGGAATGCCCTTCTTTGTCAATGCCAGCATTGGTTTCATCATTATTGAGAAGGTAGGGATCCACTGCCTACAGTATGAAGCCATTCCTATCAAGGCTCTGACCTCTTTCTGTGTATTTGGGACAGACATGCTAGAGATGCTTTGTATCGTTTGTTCAGGTGTCAGTCTTCTCCCCTCCTTTGGCAGGAGATAGCCTAAATAGGCGACCTCCTGTCGACAATATTGACATTTTTTAATGAAGCCTTTTGCCCATGTTCATGTTCTGCTAGATGGATAAGAAGCAACACAGTGCCCTCCTTGCAAGCAACTTCTGAATCTGCAGCTAAAAGAAGATCATCAACATACTGCCTGGTGCTGAACACAACGCAGCCTTGAGCAGATCAAAAGCTGTCTGGCAATCCATGTTCCATGGTAAAGGCAAAGGAATGCCCTTCTTTGTCAATGCCAACATTGGTTTCATCATTAATGAGAAGTTAGGGATCCACTGCCTACAGTATGAAGCCATTCCTATCAAGGCTCTGACCTCTTTCTGTGTATTTGGGACAGACATGCTAGAGATGCTTTGTATCGTTTGTTCAGGTGTCAGTCTTCTCCCCTCCTTTGGCAGGAGATAGCCTAAATAGGCGACCTCCTGTCAACAATATTGAAATTTTTTAATGAAGCCTTTTGCCCATGTTCATGTTCTGCTAGATGGATAAGAAGCAACATAGTGCCCTCCTTGCAAGCAACTTCTGAATCTGCAGCTAAAAGAAGATCATCAACATACTGCAACAATGTGCAGGTGGAAGGTAACTCAAGCGTATCAAGCTGTTCCTTCAAAGCTCTACTATAAATGCTTGGTCTCTTAGTGTACCCTTGTGGCACACAAGTAAATGTAAACGAGAGTCCCCCTAGGGTGAACACGAACAAATATCTACTATCAACATGTACAGGAATAATAAAGAAAGCATTCTTTAGATCCACAACACTAAAATGAGAAGCTGAAGCTGGAATCATTGGCAATATAGTAGTCACATCAGGCACAATCGGAAATTGTGGAGCAACAATCTTGTTGATAGTGCGCAAATCAATAATAACACGGAAAGAAATTGCATTATCCCCTTTCTTATACACCGGTAAAACTGGACTATTACACAAACTTCCTGCAATTTCCTCAATCACTCCTCGATGTACAAAATCAGAAACTATATTCTTTAAAGCTTGTTCACCATCAACTGAAATCTTATACTGTGGAATACGTGGTAGTTTAACACCTGGTTTCAACACAATTTTAATAGGCTCAATTTGCAAAATACTAACGTCATTATCATAAACCGCCCATAAACATGCCGGAACCTTATCCAATTCAGTCAGTAAAGGCCTAGTCAAGAATTGTGAAGCAGAAGTTCATTGAGGTGAATTTGTTAAATGCAATCCATCCGGAGAACAGTAAATTACAGCATTCAATTCTTTCAACAGATTCAGCCCCAACAAATTTTCGCTACAGTTTGTCATCAAAGTAAATGTACATGAATCAGTGAATGGCCCAAGTGATATCGGTACCCTCTGAGAGACCGGACTGGCGTACCAGAGAACCCTATAGAAATGTTGTTCTGCCCTGACAGTGGAATATCTGGAACCAGCAAATGATCAACGGAACATTTCTGAGCTCCTGCATTAATCAAAAATAGATGCTCCCTATTCCCCACCTTCATTTCAACCTAGGGCCCTTTCTGATCAACGGGAATAGGTACTGGTTCTAGACTCTGCTTCGGGCTGTCTTAACAGAACAGTGCATCATCAAATGCAAGATCCTCAGAAAAATAGACAGTCGAAGGATTATCAAAAATGTTCCAATTATTAACACTATGGTGCTGACTATCCTGTGAAAATGATTGTTGATTCTGAGCGAACTGACTTCTACCTGTACCCCTTATTCCAGGACAGCCTCTGGATCGTCTACCCATGGTACCATACGTGTTTTCCGATCGCTGCTGAAGGATCAGGCATTGTGCTCGCCAATTACCCTCTTGTCTGCAATAGGCACATTGGTTCATGTGTACAGGACCCATTTGCGCATTACTCTGTGCTAATAACTGGCCTGTAAACCCACCTCTGGTTCCTCTTACTATTTGCTGCAGCAATACTTTTGTTTTCAAGTCTCCCTTCTTCTTTTCTATCCTCTCTTCTTCCGTATTGACTCTATTTTCACAATACTGAGCCATGTGCAATACTTCAGACTGTGATTTAGCTTGCCAGAATCTTTAATAAGTCATAATTTGTGATTGGATATCAGGCAACAATCCACGCACAAATGTGTCTACAAACAGCCTTTTTCCTGACTCGGTACTTAAGTCCTGACCGCTAAAATCTGAAAACGCTTGTTTGAACTGATTAAAGAATTCGGTAGCACCTTCAGATTTCCCCTGGATGCAAGCTGTAAGCTTGTCCCAAACTTTTCTTCTCTCTGGAACCAAAGTCTTCAATTTAGTTACTATTCTGTCTGGCAGTGTCAATATCACCTGTGGCGGTTTCTCACCAGAATTCCTTTCTCCATCTATTTGTACCAAGTTAATCCATGTGTCACCCAGTCCTGCCTGATCATCTACAGTTGTAATCTGTTTCCATAAATTGGCAGGTAGGATCACAGGGAACATCACATCTATATCACCCAGCATGAAAACTGACAGATTCAATTTCTTTATAAAATCCTGTTGGATTTTTCCTCATATCTGGAATCGTTTGTCTAATGGTATTCACTTCCTGTCTAGAAAATGGGACATGAACAAACTGTGAGACATAATGAAATTCAATAGTAGCGGCTGCTGCACCTGTTGTAGCATTATCTGTAATTTCTACTTTAGGAACAAATGTCGGAGTAACCTCCATCGTTGGCAATTGAGAAGTAAGTAATTCTGAACGTTCATTAAGCAACAAAGCTAAATCAAGAGACAAAGTAGCCAAAGCAGTATCGGGCGAAAATGTTCTCTTATTAATGACCATCAAATCTGCAGGACAACAAACATTTTTCTTCATAAACTCATCCTGTAGGTACTCTACCATTACCTGTAACATTTTCCTTTGCATAGCCGGAGCATACTGACTAAACATGTCATATACTTCAATGGGAGAAATTGAAACATCCGAAATCTATTTAAGCACGTCTCTTGTGCAAATACACATCCCTTCACTCAATGGTTTACATGAAGGAAGAAATAGTTTCTGCACATATGAGGCTTCCAATCTATTACCATTTATTTCATCATTCTGTAACCAATCTAACTCCCTCTTAAACTCAGATACCTTCTCAACATGCTCATGAACTTTCTACGCAGTGTCCCTTGAGCGAGCTAGGACATTCAAATCCCTCCACCCGTGTGGGACATTCATGTCCGTCAAATCACTCCAAATGTCAGCCAAATGCATTCCCATACCCTCTATCAAAACATTCTGTTCGAGAATACTTTCTTGGTCAGAAATCACAGTTAAAACAGCTGATTTCTCACCTTCTTCTATATATTTCTTAGCCCATGCATATAATTCTCTTTTTCTAGCTTTAGGTACTGTACTACGAGTCACTATTCTTGAATCATCACTTGCCCCTTTAATCGCTACAAGTGGAGCAGAACCACTGGGAAAGGAAAGTTCAGACAAATCTTGTACAATAGGCAGTGGAGACACTACCGCTGGTGGTAAAGACGGAATTAAAGGAACAGCAAATGTCGGTAAGGGTGAGGATGCAGAAGGGGTAACAACAACAGGAAGAGGAGCAACAACAGGAGGAGGAGCAACAACAGGAGGAAAAGGAACAACAGCGGGAGGAGGTGCAACAGCGGGAAGAGGTAAAACAGCAGGGAGAGTCACATAAGGAGGTGGTGCAGTAGCAACAGTCCTGCGCTCATTCAAAACTTATCGATTAGCTTGTCTGAGGTATAAAAATCCTGAGATGGATATATTTTCTGTACTCCAAGTTGAAAAGCCCTATCCATATTTCTAATAGATTCCGACGGTTTCTGTTGATCATACAATAATGCTTTTTCAGTATTAGACATATGTCGACGTGCGCGTTTCTCTTTATTCTTAAATTGCTGCATAACTTCCTTTCTCCAATCCTTAATTATATCAAATGCTGCAGGCCTAGCCTTTTTCTTTAACAATACAGACTCTAAATACTGTATACGGGCAATTTCAAAACTACCATGAACTGGCCACTGAAATTCGGAAGCATGTCTAGTTTGTATGTGCCAAATATCGTTAAACACAATACTATTGAAGCCGTACTTACAGTATATTAACCAAGCCGGTGAGCCAACAGGTGGCGTCGGTTGACCTCGTCCCAAAGATTGTCTGTCTCTGCGGAATAAACCCCTGAAACAGGCAGACAATTTCCCAGGCATGTCAGATTACTGGTGTTACCTGGTGTCGTTTGTACTCGCGAGTGCAAATCTGCAACCAATATCAGGATTCTTAGAAATCGGGGCATGACTCACCTGATTTCAAAGACTAAGGACGTCCGATCAGATTACAAAGGATTCTCATGGTTGGTGATTTCAGCAAAGAGCCTGCCTCCATATGGGGACCCTCATCAAGATGCCCTCTCGAACCGCGTGCTCACTGTTCAGGGGTCGGATAGCGCAATACTGTCGAGGTGTTGCGTCTCATACAAAGGGGCCCCCTTTTTTCTCACTCTCTGATCCTGGTCCGATAGCCGCGTATTCTTTTCAGCGAGATGACATCAATCTTGAGGGTCCCTATTCGGGCGCCATCTGAACCACCAAAGAAATATCGAGGCTTAGTACCACAAAATGAAATACGCCAATCAAGGGTCGAAAGATACAAGTATCTTTATTTCTGTACAGAATTCAAATCAAAACAGATAGCTATCTGGCTCCCAACACCTTGCAGTGTGTACCAGCAGACACAGTGAGGGGTGAGAGTGCTGGACATCTTAATACAGGTGGTTTTATACTTTTTTCCAATCATTGTCCAGTCCCTCTCAAAACTAATAATTTACATGCTAGGGTTTGTGCCCAGTTCATATGACAAATATGACAATATTATTTAACAGATTTAACAAGTTTGCTTGTCCATGAAGATACAATGATAGTATTGGGTTTACGGCTCATAGTAAGCCTAGTTTCAAGAAAGAACACAATATATTACAACCAAAGCACACGGTTTGAGTTTGCGCTACATTGTTCCGTTGTTTAGATGAGGATCAGGCTTGTGAGTGCTGCCAACACTTGGATTGCAGTTCGTACAAGTCACAAGGTTTCTTTGCATACAACAAACAGTCTGCTCTCGGTCAGCCTAAATGTTGACACAACTCAAAGGTTGTTCGGCTCGGTTGTAGATGAAAACACAGTCCACCATTATAGGACACAAAGCAAGAGTTAAAATCAAAATGGTGGATGATTCTTAAAATGGCGGCGAAGTCGATTAGAAATCGGAGCATTTCAAACGCGGTTTTCTGTGCAACGCGAATGGGCTTAGGCCAATGTTCATATCAAGACGGTATTATATGAATACAGTTTAACAGGCAAGACAGCTCTTCCAGGTCGTTCCATGCTCTTAGCTTTATGTTGCTGTGACACAGCTTTCAAATCCCTCTTTCTCCATCAGTCTGAGTTTACTAAATATGTGACACTGATGTCCATCTTCTATATCATGGCGGCACCGTCTGCAGTCTATTCACTATGTATAGCTAGCCTTTAAGATTACTTGGACTACTTTCGTTTCTGCGTCTGTACAGTTATTAAACAGCTTGTATTTTCCACAGTGCTCTTGACACGTGCAATCTTCATTCCGCATTTGAAAATGTACTTGATTCTTTATTTCATCATCACATTCCATAAAGTCTATACATCCTCTTCTTTAGCAACTCTTCTCAGTGTGTCACGCTTGCTTCTTGTGATGTCACCAACTTCTCTTTCTCTCATCTTCATATTCCTTCAGGGATCTCCTCCAAGAGATTGTCATCTCTATGGGGATACATCATATAAGGTTTTCTCAATGGATACCTTTTCTCGAAGGCTCTTTGTGGAATTGACACAATCACTGGTGTTGTGCATGGTGCGATTTCTGGTTTCAAGCATATAAGAAGTATGGAGGTGGGACTTCCTGAAGAGACATTCAGCTGTTCCTCTACACTCCCTATCTATTCTAACTGCTACTCTATTACCTATCCTATCTTTCTCATGATGTCTGGAAGAAAAAAGCTTAAAAGGCCTCTCCTGGCCTCTGATCCAGGCCTACCGATTGCTGAAACCTACGTCAAAGCTACTTCCAGACAGACTATTACTGATATCCTCTTCTCTGTCCCCTCCCTGGACCTTTGCACCCCCCACCTGATCTCCACTCTCCCCCCTTCTCCTCCTCACCCAATAATGGTGGCACTAGATGGGAAGTACTGTTAGGTAAGATTTTCCTTGCAATGAAACATCTTCCTGACATGTGACAACCTCAGAACATTTTGCTTTTACTGGTGGATTATCTGTCCTCATACCTCTGTGAGTGGGAACCTTTTTCCACACTCACTGAATTGTTTATCCTGGGTGTCATTTTTAAGACTCTCCATAGTGTATTTTAAAAAGGTATCCTTTTTGACAACTTTTGTTGCTGGGTTGCCCTAGGGGCTCCCCTTCTAACTTTTTCTGGCTAACTTTGTGAGAACTACAGTTCCCAAGGGTCGAAAGGATCTTTGGATCCCTTTTACATTTTATCAGGTGAGATCAGCACCCGCCCCCCCCACCTTAACAGGAGTGCTGGGGCGATACTGAGTATGCCCTTTCTTGTTTTAAATGTAACATTTATGCTGCAAGGACAAACTTACCTTTAATGGCTGGTGGCAGTGAACCTTTTAATTAATTTGGTGCACCTTTACCAGGCTCCAGAGGGCCTTTGAAGGCAGGAAGTGAAGGAGGAGTCCAAAACTCTGCAGTCCTTTGTGTTCCAGCCTGAGTATGCCCTTTCTTGTTTTAAATGTAACATTTATGCTGCAAGGACAAACTTACCTTTAATGGCTGGTGGCAGTGAACCTTTTAATTAATTTGGTGCAACTTTACCAGGCTCCAGAGGGCCTTTGAAGGCAGGAAGTGAAGGAGGAGTCCAGAACTCTGCAGTCCTTTGTGTTCCAGCCTGAGTGTGAGAATCCAGTTCAATATTGGAGGCTGACTGTCATGAAAGGATTGCCACCCCCCAAGTTTGAATGTTGCAAGGCTGTTTGATTGGCTGGGTTCCTGCATAAAAAGTCAGATCCTGGAAGCTGAAGAGGTAGTCGACCACTGGAACTAAAACCGAAGAGGATGATGAAGGAACTGCAGCTGAGACGATTTCCAGTGACTAAAGAGCCTTCTGTAGCCCTTCCTTCAAATTGACCTGGGGACTCCGAAAATGATGACCCCGGCCCAGAGCCCAATGAAACCCACTAGACTCCAGAAGACCTCCATTTTGACCCATCCCACCTTGTGCTGCAACCTTGCGGGGCTGCAATACCCCAATACCCTGGGACCTCGAACCATTGTGCAGTGCACAGTCTTCCGCTTTACGAATCTTGCTGAAACTTTGTGGGCATACTGCTGGACCTCCAGAGATGTGAATCGAGTCCTTGCAAATGACGAGAATCTGACCGGCAAAATTCTGTCTTCACCTGTGCTCCTGACAATGTGCCAAATACACAGAGCTGCATCCAGCCATGAAGAAACCCTTGCCTGAAGTCTTCTGTGTCAATCCTTGCTGAAAAAGCCCATCCAGGGTAATGTCTTCTGTCCTACTGACAAGGAATGCAGTGCCTGGGTTTTTGGCTACAGATCCTGAAGTCTTCCTGCTGCAAAATCTTCTTCTGTGCTGAGGTACTGTGATGGCTTGGGTATGTACTCACCTTAAGTCTCTTGTGATTGCTGTGTAGTTTTGGGGTGTTTTCTGTGATTGGGAGGCTCTCGTCCAGTCCACTCTGGCCCACTGCTGGGATCCTCCTATGGCATCTTCTATGTAGTCCCTTGACCCTCAACTAACTCTAAAGTAGAATACTTACTTCTTTGAACAGTCTTCCTCTGGAACTCTGATTTTCCCTGCAACTGAGCCCTATCTCACCCTGCCTACAGCTGGCTCCTAGACCACTACGGTCCCTCTTTTGCCTCTGAGAGTACTCATGTACTAGAATTGGGAAGAGCTGTATACTTTAAGGGGTCTGCCTTCAAAAGTAAAAGTGTTGAAAAGTTTACTTACTTGTAAATGAGTTAGTTGGTTACTTTAAACTCTAAGAGTGAATAGCTACAAAACACTACTACTTACCTTGGATATGTTCTGCCATTCTGAAAAGTATATATAGGATTTACTTACCTTGAATAAGCTGTGTGCCTTCTTAAATAAGTATTCTCAAAGTCTTACTTTCCTTAGAAACTGTCTCGTCATTCTAACAGAAAGTAGATAGGTTAACTTACTCATCTATGCATTGGGTTCCCCTCTTCCCAAAGGTAATGATGTTGGTTTCACTGCATTATTCCTGTTAGGATAATTGTATGCGTGTCCCCAATTGGGTCTTGCTTCCCCTGACTTGCTCTTAGCCTGTCCAGAATAAGTCTGCCTAGGTCATACTTACCTTTTAGGTTGTTGGTAGCTCCTTGCAAAAGTACATAGAGGTTTTACTTGCCTTGCATAGCTGTGTGCCATCCAAAAATAAGTTAACACGTTATTGCTTCCCTTAGTCTGGGAACTGAAAAGCAATTGTAATTGAATATTACACCCCAACGTCCAACTTCCCTAGAATAACTGTGTTATCCTGAAGCAGAGTTATAGGTTTTTACTGTTCCTAGAATAAATGATCCACTATTCAGTAAAATATATTGTCCAGTTGATTTACTGCGTGATTTCTTTCTGAGCGCCATGGTATAACTGATGGGGTCTACTACCCTGTATCACAGAAAGTAATCCAAAACTAACTATTGGGTTTGACGTCCCTAGAACTGTTAGGTATTCCAAATAAGGTTATATTCATTGGTTTGTGCACCTTCAAGCATAGTGTTGTGTTTTTCTGTAATGTGTTTATATGATCTGTGATAGTACTTATTTCCCCCCAAGATTTATCTGGGCCTATTTGTATTTAAATAAACCATTTATTTGTGCAAAACATAGTGTTTCAGGGTTTCTTTGGACCATTTGTATTACAATGTATTTGTACAGCCCTCTCAACCTCCTAAAATAAGCTTGGCTGCTCTGTCTACGCTACCAGGAACTCAGGTGGTACAGCCTTATACTAAGAGTGGAGTCTTGCACTGTCTCAGTTGAATGGTTTTGCTAAGCCCTCAGTTGGACTTCAGAAATACTGTCCTAACAAGTAGTCTTGGCATACTTCTCATCCTCTAAATGCATCATTGATGGCTATAACAATGGCACTACTACAGCCCAAGGTTCTCAACCTACACTTCTCCTCCTTGACCGGCACCTGCCCTCTCTCATTAACTTCCTCCCTTCTGCTACTCCTCCTTCCTCCTCTCCTCTCACCCCCCACCCCTACTGACAGGAATACCACACCCCTGTACCCTACTTCGGAAAACTTTCAAAAGTGGTAATCAGCTTCACTTAGCTACCATGAAAGCTCATTCTGCTGTCAAGCACTCCTCCGACATCTGTCACCTTCTTGAAGATGTTGACCTCGATGTCATCTCCCTTAGCGAGATGTGGTTCAATGCCAGCTCTGTCACTGCTCTTGACACTCTCCTTCCTGTGGGCTGTGAAATCCTCTCAAGGCCCAACCAGCCCAGAGGTGGAGTGGCCCTGATTTTCCCAGAGAGGGTCCCTGCTGCCATCATACCTACTCAAACCTACCCCAAGTTTGAATGCCTCGTCTGTAGGCTCTGGGTCTCTCCTACTCTCTCACTCACCTTCGCTACATCTACAGCCCCCCTGATCCCATCTCTCTTTCCTATCTGAATAGGCCGAACTCACCTCCTACCTCTTCACCTCTTCTTCCAAACTCCTCCTCCTCATAGACTTCAATATCCACCTTGACTCCCCTGAAATAGCCATCTCACTGTTCCGTGACCTCTGGTACTCCCTCTCTCTCACTATACTTCCTTCTGGTCTGACCCACTCAGTCAGACACACTCTAGATGCCCTCATCTGTGTGGACATCCCTATTTCTAACACAGTCACCACTCCCTCTCCTAGTCTGACCACTCTCTCCTCTCCTCCCACTTGGGGCCCTTCACCCCTCTGACCGAGCCACCCCCCACTCTGCCAGCCTCCTTTGCCATCATTCGACCGATGAAGGGAGTGTCAGTCACTGCTTTTGCTTCCACTTTCGGACCCCTCTGACCCCTGCTCCTGACTCTCCCTCTATGTCTGTCCTTGCTAACCTGCACCTCTCCATAGCTAACGCTCCTGACATCATTGCCCCTGTCATTAGGACCCGCCTGAAACCTGCCTCCAAATGCAATGGCTGGTACGACTCCGTTCTAGCATCTCTAAAACGTAAATGCAGAGTTACTGAATAGAAGTGGCAGACCTCGGGTTCATCCTCTGACAAACTGACCTGTCGCCTGCTCCAAAGGCAATATTGCTTTTCTATCTGCTCTAAAAACAGGACCCACATTCAAGCCCACATCTCTAGAGCCACTAACAAGGCCAAACTTTTCAAAATCTGAAAGGAACTCGCCGATCCAACTGGAGTCTCCACCTCTCGCCTTCCACCCCAGGCTCTCTGCACCCCCTTGGCCTCCTATTTCACCTCTTGAACTCAGGACATCCTGTCTTCACTCTCCAGCACACCCGCCTCCATTCTGGCTCCCGCAGTCCTACCTCCTTTGGCTCCCTTTCCACCCCTGCACTCTCTTCCCTCATGCTCATAACACCTGATGAGGTCTCTAAAATTGTCTGCTCTATGAAGGTCTCATCCAAACATGTTCTCCCCTGCTCTTCTAGAACCATTAAGGATATCTCCTCTCTCGCCCGGGCTCCTGCCGATTTCTGTAACCACTCATTCACCACCAGCTCATTCCCTCTTTCCCTCAAGCACTACCTTGTGCACCCTCTCCTAAAAATGCTGTCTGCTAACCCTTCCTGCCTGGCTATCACCCCATCTCCACCACCCCCTTCCTGGGTAAACACCTGGAGAAGTTGGTCCTCCCCCAACTGATCCTTCATACCAAACTCGTCGGTTGCCTCAATGACCATCAATCTGGATTCTGGGCATCCAGAGGGATGGAAAGTGCTCTCCCAAACACCAGTGAAGAAATGCTTGCAAATCTTGACTCTAATTTTACTCAGCCTTTGACATGGTCAACCATTGTATCCTCATAAAACGGCTCTGAGATACCCTAGGCATCATGGCCCGGGCATTGGATTGGCTGACCTCTTATCTCAATGACCGCCCCTCCCAGTTACAGCTGGGCCCTTTCTCCTCCACCACTTCACTCTCTACCTGTGGCGTCCCCCAGCTCTCTATCCTATCACCATGTACCTTGCCCCTCTTGCTCACCTGATCTCTTCCTTCTCTCCTCATGTCCGGTGTTATGCTGATGGCACAAAGCTTTCCTTCAAACTGCCCTCTACCACTTCCTCTTCCTCCTCCCTCATTCCAGATTGTCTGTCCGCTGTCCAGGCATGCTGTGAGGCTAATGACCTCTGTCTTAATGCCAGTTAGATGGAGATGTTTCCTATCAGGACTTCTACGCCCTGTTTCACTCCTACCCTCTGGCCGCCCTCCTACGTGTACCATCCTGTGAGGCCAAAAACTTTGGGGTCATATTTGACTCCTCTCTCTCCTTCACCCCTCACATCTTGACCCTTGCCAAGAAGGCCCACTTCCAGCTTCACCTCCTTAGAGGCATTCTCCCTTTCCTCACCTTTCCCCAGAAGCTCAATGTTTCCAGAGCTCTGGTCTTCTCCAGGCTAGACTACTGCAACAGCCTCTTCCTCAATCTCCCCCTTTCCTCACTATGGCTCCTTCAGCTAATCCAGAATAGGGCTGCCAGACCGACTTATCCTTGGCCTCAAGCCCAGGGACCGTATCTCTCCAGCCCTAAAGTCTCTCCACTGGCTGCTGGTGACCGCAAGGATCAAATTTAAGACCCTCTGCATCGCCCACAAGGCTTTCCGAGGACTCAAACTCTTCTCTCTCCCTAAATACTTCCCTGCCAGAGCCCTCCGCTCCTCTAACTCTAACTCTCTGTGCGTCAAACGCTTCTCAAAGCAGAAAGTGGGGGACGGGTCTCTCTCTTCGGATGCTGGTTCTCTTTGGAATAGCCTCCCTGCCCCTCTCAGACTTGACCGGACCTCCTTAAGTTCCATAAACTTCTCAAAACTCTGCTTTTCTCTACCTCTTTCCCTTCCTTGCTAATCACCCCACTGCTACTGAGACTGGCAGGCTGGATCTTCATGAATCTTACAGGGTACCAGGCCCCTGCCCAGTCTACAGCAGCACCCCCCACCCCAGCACTGCCTTAGCAGGCCCCCAGCCCTGTAGCTGTGCATCCCACCCTTGGGATTCCTCGGCCCTAGCACTTATCCAGTGATGTCCTCCCCAGGCACGGCTCGGCGCTTCCCTCCCGGGCTCTCATCAGCGCTTGCCATACCTTGAACCCCTCCCCTATCTCCTGCACTTCTCTTCACTGCACATCTGAAGGCCACAAGGCCTAGTAGGACCAAGATTGTATATTTACTGTCTTGCCATTGTTATTTACTCGTCTTGTTCCTTCCCCATTTTGCCTAGTGGTGCCTGGAAACACTATTTTGTTGTATAGGCGCCTAGTAAATGCTCAATAAATAAATAAATAACCCCAGACGCCTCCCTGAAATTGAGTCAATGCTTCGTTCCCAAGTTGTTTCTTATTTGGTCCAATTCCATCAAGCGGTTTTTGGCCTGCACAGAAATGTTGACTTTTTTCTATGGGAAAATGAATGGGAGCATGCCGAAAACAGTGTTTTTTGCTATATTAATACATTTTTCGGGTTTTCTTTTTTACAAATCTTTCCCAAAATGTCCAGTCTTGTGGGGGGACAAGCGCTTTGTTTGCACAATATCAGCTAAACCCATCCTGCAAGTGAAAAGTTATTAGCAATTCAATTTTCGTGTTTGCTACGAACTATTTTTACAGAATTTACCGAGACTATTAAACCGACCGGGCAGATGTTTGACACCGAGTTAGCTTCAAGATAAACGTTTTTAGTTGAACAAATAAGTAAAGTGTGTCAGGTTTCAGCAATTTTTCTGAGTTAAAAAATTAAGCTCGTCATTAGTTAGGAGGTCTCAGTCAAATATTGAGGCATTTTCCAAATACCACCGGTTTAACTGCCCTTCCTAATAAAAGTTTGGAGGGATTACAGGCAGGGATGTTCCAAGGTAATACATCTGGGGTCACGAAATAACCCCTGCCCCGTAACAAAGTCTCCCCGGGAGACTTTATTCTGAAATAAAGTCTCCCTGGGAGAATTTATTCTGAAGTATTATCTCCCCTTTGTGAAATAAATTCTCCCCCACGACAAGAAATTAATTTCCTCTCATTTTGAACCCTTCACCATTTGGCTTTTTTTTTTAAATTGAGTATGTGTTGGGTTTTTAAAAGGAAAATGTTCCAATGTTTACCTGCACCCCAGAGGATGAAGTAAAAATTGTCCTGAGCCCAGATCAGTTTGAATAAACGTGTTAACTGTGTAAAAGGGTTACACATGGCTTCCCTTCAACACAGGGGTGAAACGTCTTTAATGGGGACATCTCTGATGCTTAGTTACTCCCTTACCACCTTTCCCAAGTAATGAATGAAATGGTCTGGATTCAGCCTTTTGTGCATTAAGAAAATGTGCAGCAGTGGTATGAACTACTGTGTACACTATCCATTTCCGCCCTCAAAATAAGGGTGGAAATTAAAAGACATTTAAAGAAAAATACAGCTAGTGGTATTGCTGGAATACCACTTGCGGTATTCCAGCATCAGTGGGGCAATGTTAAATCTTGAAGTGGACAGATTTTCAGGAATGCCTCAGAGGTAATGGTGATAACCTCGGGAGGTATTCCTGCAAAAATAAATCCAGCTACTCGCGAGAAGGCCCTCAGTATTTAGTTGTCGCGTTCCAAGAGGTGTGTGATATGTTAAGAAACCGTTTCCGTTGCCATTTTCTGCACACTGCTGCACGCCAGGAATGTGTTTACTATCGGGCTGGTGCTTTTGAAAGCTGATTCATTCAGTCAGTCAGCTGAAATGAGTGGCATCAGCCCGCCTGATGATGTCTGCTCCGAAAGAATGATGCTGACGCTAACGTTCTATTTTGCTCCCATGCAGCCGGGTAAGCGATACGCTGACCATATGAGGTTTATGGTCAGAAGGGCAGTTTGGAGCAGAAACCAAGTAACGCCCGGTGCTCAGAATAACTCAAGCCGAAAACAATAGCTATCCCTAGTCCTACCGCACTTCACATGTTTAAAGCCAGGAGTGGAAAGTCAGTCCATGGCACAGAATACTAGCAGAAGTGATTGAGTAAAAGCTGTTCGTTGCAGAAGCAGATGTTTTCAGTTGTAATTATATTTAGTACAAATATTAGGTTTAATTAGACATGTTGATCAGCTAATATACTATAAGCAGTGTTAGCGCTGGATTCATTATGAGTAGTGGTGGTGTGGTAAAAAGTGGCGGTAACAGAATTACTGCTACCACTACCACACAATCATTGTATGTGTTTTGAGGTATAGTGGAGGAGAACTTAATTGCCGCCACTCGGGATCCCCCACATCCCAAATGCGATGAAGATAGCTCTGTATAGGTTATATGTTAATATAACCGACCGCTCATAATTCCGCGGATTCACCACAATTACGAGTGGCGTAACGTCATTTGAGTTTGGCATTTTTTTTACGGCCTACATGATGTCACAATGTGCACAAGCCACACCACTCTCTTAAATGGTCTGTGTTAACTGGTCTGCACATTTTCAGGTTCCATTAAAAGGGGAGCCTTGTATCCTGACCACGCTAGTCAGAGTCTACCATTAACGCATGTTCTTTTATTTATTGTTTTAAGTCTGCGATGTAACAGTACTAGGCTCATTGCTTGGCTCACAGCCAGAGCAAAAGAGGTGCAGAATTATTTTAGTAAAAAAAAGAAACATGTAACTCGTGCATGCTATGCATAAAAGTCCCTGAGCTATATTTCGTACACAAATGGACTCCTGGTAAACAGGAGAGCTCTAAAAGTCCTCTATTGGGTTGACTGCCTGAATTATTTGGGGTGGGGGAGAGGGTTGTGTGTGTTTTTGTAGGTGTAGGTGTGTGTGTTTTGTGTGATGTGTTTAAGCACAGCGGCCCAGAAGAACAACTGCCCGACAGTTTCTTCTTTGCAGAAGTATCGAACGCCTTTTTCTGCTCCTGTGCCATGCACCACAATGCAAGCTCCAAGGAAAAGTAATTTGTACTGTTTGTGTATATCCTGGATGTGCAATAGGAGTTCTTTTCACGTGCATTCTTTTGCCATTCCAACAGATGTCAAACGATCCCTTCACAAAGGACAACCAATCGCAGTCCTGTTCTAATGTCCATTGGCCATGCCATTTTAACATAACTTTGCAAAAATCCTCTAGAATCAGCACGAGCAAAGAAAGAGCAGCCTATCGGGTCTGATGGGCAGAATATGGTTGCAAGGTAATGATGGCGAAACTCTGGTGTTGAGTGGGGAATAGCTCGACCTGGGGTAGTATTTACCATCCATCCCCTGGCAAGGGAGGCAACCTGAGGTTTTGAATGACGTTGTAGTATGGTCCAATGGCAGGCCATTTGGGTTTTAGAGGCAGCATCACTAGATGGATGCGGAACATGTTTATAATCTACAAGGACAGCAGGAGAAATAGGCCCCCTGGTGATGCCTCACAGTGCTCGGGCTAAAGCTTTCAGGAAGTAGAGGCATTAGGAATAGCATCGTTGCTCACTTCTCTCGTTTTCCTGAGTATCACGTTTTTTTAACTTTTTTTAATAGGGGCTGAATAGCTCAGTAAGATAATTTCCCCCTTTGCTACACTACTCGTTCATCTTTAACTGAGTCTTTATTTCTGTCCATGATGATGCCAACCTTTAGTGATACTTGTTCACAAAATTGTTTTTCTTTTAGTGTCAAGGGGGAAAAGTCTCTATGTTGGTTGGTCTTTGTTAGGCGGAAACCTGTGCAGTTCCCTTAGGGACCACTGCAAAAAGTTTAAGACTACAGGTGTTAGCAGTAAACCCAATTGGTAGCAGTCTGTACCACCCAGATTTACCTGGTAGCTGTGGCTGAGCAGTCAGACTTCTCTCAAGAAGAGTTAGGCAGTATATAGAGTATAAACAATAGGGCTAGAAATACAGTAGCACAAGAAAACACTGACCAGAGCTTTGGTATAAAAGTATATAATTATTTATTTAAAAACACACTTGTAAAAATACACTGGCACTAATATGTCAAGCAAGTACAAACACAGTCACTAGAAATATATACACCTCCCTAATTAAATATTTGACAAGTCTAGGTTAGTACACCGCTTATTTAGCAAAACAGAGGTGAGCATGTAACCATAGATGGCACTCCAATAATTATTTAAAAAGGGAGAGAAAAGGCAGAGATAGGAAAACACACAATACTAACGCTTTTAAAGAACGACAGCAAGTCAAGAAAGGCAGGGTCTACTGTAGAGCAAAAAGTTCATAGGCCAGACCCACTCTTGGAGAGATCAAGGAGGAATGTGCCCAAGATCACACAGTGGAAATGCACTAAAAGTCTTTGCAGGAAAGTCAAAAAGAGGTTGGATCAAGATAGAAAGGTAATGTTAATGGGTCCGAGGTCACCCCAGAATAGAGAGTCAAGGATTTACGGGACACCTTGAACGGTCTGTTGCAAGGGAGAGCAGGCGGGACACAGTACCTGAAATGGTGAGAAGGCTCCAGCGGGGGCAGTTGTTCCTGGCAGCGGGTGCAAGTCGATGCTTCGTCCAGGGGAAGAGAAGATCTCGACGTGGAGGAAACCTGGAGATCGTTGCACTGCCAGGGAAAAAACCAGCCGCAGAGTTTCCCGGTTAAAAGATACTACCATTTTATTCGCGGTAATGGTGAAGCATGGCTATCCGGCCGCCGGGTGCTTGGCAGGGGCGATTCGACCACGAGACGATCCAGGAAGGCGAAAAAGGCAAACTGGTTGGTCCCACCAGCTCAAAGGGAAGAAGACTCTCCTGGAAGAAGATCTTCTCTGTCGTTGGGAAAGTGGTGAGTTTCGTACAGCAGGGCTCCACCGGTGGTGTCGTCGTTGTAGATGGCTCAGCTTCTCCCCTCTTTGGATCCGTTAGGTCCTGTGGCAACTTCTGAAGTTCCAGTCCCCAAAGCCCTACTTTATGCAGCAAAACCCCCATTCACCAGCCTAGCTGTCAATCAAACATGTTAAGTGGTGAGCCGGGCGGCTGACCACTGGGCCACTCAAACAAGAGTGCAACTTGAGTTGCCAAGGCAACTCAGTCCAGGGTGCCTATTCCCCCCTCCCACACATCCTGTAGACCCAGACAGAGTGGCACCACTTTTGGAGGCTTCTGTGCAGAAGCCCGCCAAAAGTGTAACAAAGGGCTCGTCTTGGGTTGGAGTTACAGAGGCGAACACAAACGCCATTTTAAAACCGAGTCCTGGCAAAAAGACCCAACTGGGGAATAAATATTAAATAAATAACCCGGCAGTATCTTTAACATTGCACCAAAAAAGTGGTGCGTTTAAAATGAATGGGAAAATCCCATAGGAAATATTCCGGTGGAATATTTCGTGTGGTAACCACTGCCACCAGCCAATCGAATTACCCCTACCAGTACTTCCACAATATGATGGTTTGTACTGGTTCTGTTCACAATTTAAGACTAGTAAAGTCAATGGTGACTTTACATGCCTTGGGAGACAGTAGTCAGTCCCAGGGTATGGAGTCTATGTTTGGGGGTCACTATGACACCCTTGTGTTACTGCACTGAGGGTGCTGTGTAACACACTTCCCAAAAACACATGAAGCCCTATGGAGTAAAAGACCCCACAGCCCCCTAAGAGTAGGAGAAAAAGAGTCTCACTCCTAGCAGGAGAAAAAATTAAACCCCATAAATCCAGCAAAGCTGCTGGGGGACTCACTAGGTTTGGGAAATTAGCCTTAACAGAGAATTCTCCCTAACACTCGCCTCCCCGCCCCAGACTAAGGGACAGGAGGATTTAATCCACTCCTGGATGAATCTCACACCTCTAGTCGATGACATACATCCTAGAGAGACCATCAGCATTTTGGCGGTGACATCCTGACCTGTGCTCAATGGTGAAATCAAACCCTTGCAGGCAGATTGACCATCTCAATAGTCTTGGGTTTTCCCCCTTCATTTGCATCAACCATCTCAAGGGTTGGTGGTCAGTCTGAATGACAAAAGCAGAACCATACAAGTATGGCCTAAACCTCTTCAGTGCCCACACAATGGCAAAACATTCTCTTTCAATTGTTGCCCACCTTGTCTCAGGATCCTTCAGCTTTCTACTGATGAAGCAAATGGGGTGCTCCCTACCTTTCCCATCCAGTTGGCTAAGGACTGCACCTATACCTACATTAGAAGCATCTGTCTGTACAATGAAAGTTTGGTGGTAGTCAGGAGCTCTCAGTACTGGTGCTTGGCAAAGAGCTTCCTTCAGGATTTCAAAGGCCTGATTGCACTGCTCATTCCATCTGACCTTCTTAGGGAATTTTGGAAAGGAGATTACATTCAGTGGAGAAGCTATGGTCCCATAGTTCTTAATGAAATTCCTGTAATACCCAGTGAGGCCTAGGAAGGCTCTCACCTGGGTTTGAGTAGTAGTTGTTGTCCAATTTTGCACAGCTTCAATCTTACTGAGCAAAGGCCTTATTTCTCCACCTCCTACCTCATGCCCAAGGTAGACCACCTTACTCTGTCCAATCTGGCATTTGCTTGCCTTTATGGTCAGGTTGGCCTTCCCAAGAGCCTGCAAAACATGTCCTAGGTGGTTAATATGCTCTTGCCAGGAGTGGCTGAACACTGCAATGTCATCCAAGTATGCCATGCAGAAGTCCTCCATCCCAGCCAGAACCTGATTTACCATCCTTTGGAATGTTGCAGGTGCATTTTGCAGTCCAAAAGGCATAACCTTAAATTGGTATAAGCCAACTGGGGTAGAAAATGCAGTTTTCTCCTTGGCATGGTCTGTCAGGGCTATTTGCCAATAGCCTGACATTAGATCAAATGTGCTGAGGAACTTGGCTGCACCAAGTCTATCCACCAACTCATCTGTTCTAGGCAAAGGGTGGGCATCAGTCTTGGTGACTGCATTAAGAGCTCTATGATCTACACAGAATCTCAATTCTTTGGATCCTGCCTTTGGTACTAACAAAACTGGGCTAGACCATGGACTAGTAGAGGGCTCTATTACCCCGAGGTCAAGCATCTTGCTGACCTCCCCTTTGATGTGGGATCTCACATTTTCTGACATTCTGTATCCTCTGCTTTTGACTGGCAGTCACCAGTGAGTATATCATGCTGGCCCCAAGGGGTCAAGCCTGGTGAAAGTGAGAACAGGGAGGCAAACTGATTTAACATAGATGTGCACTCCTCTTGTTGCTCAGGTGTCAATGGGCCAATGGACCTCTGACTGGATGGCCATAAAGAACTTCAAAGGGAGAATAGCCTACTCCCTCCTGAGGGACTTCGCTGTAAGCAAAGAGAGGGCATGGCAGTAGGAGGTCCCACTTTCTTTTAAGGGGATCTTCTAAAGCACCTTTCATGCTCTTCATGGTTCTGTTGAACATTTCTACCAACCCGTTTGTCTGAGGGTGGTATGCGGTTGAGAACTTGTAAGTAACTCCACAGTTTTTCCACATGGCTTTCATGTAGTGGGACATAAAATTTGACCCCCTGTCAGAGATTACTTCCTTAGGAAACCCAACCCTGGTAAACATACCAAGGAGGGCCTTAGCCACAGCCTGAGCTGTAACAGTCCTCATAGGAATTGCCTCAGGGTATCTAGTAGCATTGTCTACTACAACAAGGATAAACCTGTTGCCTGAGGAGGTTGGGGAATCAAGGGGACCAACAATGTCAATCCCTACCCTCTCAAATGGGACTCCCACTACTGGGAGAGGCACTAATGGTGCCATATTCTTGGAACCAACCTTACCAGAAAGTTGGAAGGTGTGGCAGCTCTTGCAAAACTTATCTACCTCAGCCCCCATCTTTGGCCAATAAAGGTAGAGTGAGAGCCTTTCCTTGGTCTTCTTGAAACTCAAGTGACCAGCCAAAGGAATCTTATGGGCTAGTTGCAAGAACTGTTGTCTGTTTTCTTGAGGTACTACAAGCCGCTTGTAGTCTCCAGATGCAGACTCAGTCGGTTCACTGTAGAAGAGGCCATCTTCCCAGTGCAACCTATACTTCCCAGGCTCTTGCCCATCAGCCTGAGAAGCTGCCTGATGGCAAAGACCTTCCAGAGTTGGACATTCTCTCTGTCCCTTACTGAAGTCTGCCCTGTTGGGTCCACCTTCTGCCAGTAAAGACTGCAGCTCAGGATGGTCAACAGGGTCCAGATCTCCAATAAGTTCTTGGCCTTCTACTAGCTCTTCTTCAGAGTCTAGTTCAACCATACAGGGTTGTACCTCCCTCTCAGCCTCAACGGGAGGTGGAGTTACAGGTGTAACTTTGGACAACCTAGGGGAAGTCCTTGTTGGAAGCACTGGAATGCTTGCTGTTGGCTTTTTCTTAGAAGTCTTGGGTTGCCCCTTTGCTTCTGTGGATTTTGAGACTGCAGTAAGTGGCTCCAGTGGAGAAGGAGTGATATCTTTCTTCATCATCTCCAGAGAAGAACCTCTCATGGTTTTCTCTCTTGCAGGTCTGGTTAGCTCCTGTAACCTTTACTAGGAGGTCTGGGGGTGTGTGACACTACTCCAAGAGTTTTCAGGTCATTTCCCAACAGAACCCATCCTGGCACTTCACATTGTACACTGACAGGTATCTTCACAGTCATATCATTGCACTAGATGAGAACTGGTCATTGGGGAAGCATCTGCACAGGCCCTCCAGCTAACTTGGTGAGGCGTTTGGGTGCCTTAGCAACATCCTCTGCCTTGAAAAATGATTCATCCACCACAGTTATGCTGGCCTCAGTGTCCCTAATGGCGGGAGTCTCCTGACCATTCACCTGGACAGTGTCCTTATAATACTCTTTAGTATTATCTGGGATAGAATTATACACATCTAAATTCTGTTGTTCCCACAATCCCAGAGACACTAACGAAACACTGGCTGAGACTCCAATGGGATCATCAGCCAGTAGTAGAAAGTTTCCACTGGCCATCTGTACTTCCTCCTCTGGAGCGAAGGCTAAGGAGACAGTGTGGACCCCTGAAGGTTTACCCTTACATCGGGGATCCCCTTTCACATGGTCAGGCGAGCTACAAACATAGCATTTACCGAATGCTTTTTTGGAATGGTGGCTTGTTCTGACCTCCTTCTGGTTTGGCACCAGAAGGTACACTAGCCTGATTCGGTTTCCCTTGTGGCTTACCCTTATTGTTTTGTTTGGGGCCCTCTTTGGGATTGGAATTATTAGAATTCTCTTTAGAGTCCTTTTTAGGCTGTTTCCCCTTATCCTTTTTCTGAGTTGCCCCAGAGTCCTTGTAAGTAGCCCTGTTGGCAACCCACATGTCAGCAGCCTTAGCTAGTTTTCTGGAATCTAATTCCTTTGAATCAGCCAAGTGCTGTCTGAGCTCAGGGGAGCAGGCATCATAAATTGACTCCAACATCACAGGATTCTTCATTCCCTCATAAGTGTTCACCCTGTAACCCTTAATCCATCCCTCTAAGTTCTTCAAACTTTCACTCACCCAGGTAGCCCAAGGGGTACCATCATGTTTTTGAGGGTCATAAACCTCTTAAGGTACTGGGGAGGGGTCTTCCCAAATCTAGCTATCAAAGCTAGCTTCACACATTCATAATCCTTCTTGTCCACCTCCCCCAACTCCATTACCACATCAGATGCAACAGGGGGAGCCTAGAGAACAACCAAGGAAGTAACGGGGTCTTTTGGGACTGGTACTCCTAGAGGATCCGGAGAGAGAAGCATTTTCAACAGACAATTTCTTCATCTCTTGCTCATGCTTGAGCTCAATTTCTATGAGCCTTAGTTCTTGATTCAGTTCTTGGTGTCTTTGTTCTGCTTGAGCATTTAGTCTTATAAACTCCAATTCAAGTTTCATTTTCTCTAGTTCAAGACATTGAGGACTAAGTGTGGGGCCTGATAAAGGTCCAGTAGGGACAGCTGGTAGAGCAGACAGAGGCTTAGGGGGGACAGTCACAACAGCCTCACCCTCTTCTTCCGACTCTGCCTCAATATTTTCAATACTTTGATCAATATCAATATCATCACTGTTATCTACATTCTCTGGGAGAGTGGGTTCCTCTGAACCATCACCCAGACTTTGGTTTGCTAACAATCTTTCTATTAGCTCCATTTTCTTGCCTTTAGTCAGGAGATTCTTATGCTTACAGAGAACTCTTAAACAATCAGCAGTCTTTGTAGCAAGGGACTCTTGACTATAACTTTCCATAGTTGACGTGTTAGAAAATAAACTTTTTAGTGCTAGGCTTTGTGGTTAGTTGCACTAAGCTATCAAACAGCACACTGAAATGTATACTTAATACCAATCCCACCGCTGTACACCAGTGTTGGGCAGAAACCTGTGCAGTTCCCCATAGGGACCACTGCAAAACGTTTAAGACTACAGGTGTTAGCAGTAAACCCAATTGGTAGCAGTCTGTACCACCCAGATTTACCTGGTAGCTGTGGCTGAGCAGTCAGACTTCTCTCAAGAAGAGTTAGGCAGTATATAGAGTATAAACAATAGGGCTAGAAATACAGTAGCACAAGCAAACACTGACCAGAGCTTTGGTATAAAAGTATATAATTATTTATTTAAAAACACACTTGTAAAAATACACTGGCACTAACATGTCAAGCAAGTTCAAACACAGTCACTAGAAATATATACACCTCCCTAATTAATTATTTGACAAGTCTAGGTTAGTACACCGCTTATTTAGCAAAACAGAGGTGAGCGCGTAACCATAGATGGCACTCCAATAATTATTTAAAAAGGGAGAGAAAAGGCAGAGATAGGAAAACACACAATACCAACACTTTTAAAGAACCACAGCAAGTCAAAAAAGGCAGGGTCTACTGTAGAGCAAAAAGTTCATAGGCCAGGCCCACTTTTGGAGAGAGCAAGGAGGAATGTGCCCAAGATCACACAGTGGAAATGCACTAAAAGTCTTTGCAGGAAAGTCAAAAAGAGGTTGGATCAAGATAGAAAGGTAATGTTAATGGGTCCGAGGTCACCCCAGGATAGAGAGTCAAGGATTTACGGGACACCTTGAACGGTCTGTTGCAAGGGAGACCAGGCGGGACGCAGTACCTGAAATGGTGAGAAAGCTCCAGCGGGGATAGTTGTTCCTGGCAGCGGGTGCAAGTCAGTGCTTTGTCCAGGGGAAGAGAAGATCTCGACATGGAGAAAAGCTGGAGATCGTTGCACTGCCAGGGAAGAAACCAGCCGCGGAGTTTCCCGGTTAAAAGGTACTACCCTTTTATTCGCGGTAGTGGTGAAGCGTGGCTATCCGGCCGCCGGGGTGCTTGGCACAGGCGATTCGACCACAAGACGATCCAGGAAGGCAAAAAAGGCGAACTGGTCGGTCGCACCAGCTCAAGGGAAGAAGACTCTCCTGGAAGAAGATCTTCTCTGTCGTCGGGAAAGTGGTGAGTTTCGTACAGCAGGGCTCCACCGGTGGTGTCGTCGTTGTAGATGGCTCAGCTTGTCCCCTCTTCAGATCCTTTAGGTCCTGTGGTGACTTCTGAATTTCCAGTCCCCAAAGCCCTGCTTTCATGCAGCAAAACCCCCATTCACCAGCCTAGCTGTAAATCAAACATGCTAAGTGGTGAGCCGGGCGGCTCACCACTGGGCCAATCACACAAGAGTGCGACTTGAGTTGCTAAGGCAACTCAGTCCAGGGTGCCTATTCCCCCCTCCCACACATCCTGTAGACCCAGACAGAGTGGCACCACTTTTGGAGGCTTCTGTGCAGAAGCCTGCCAAAAGTGTTACAAAGGGCTCCACTTGGGTTGAAGTTACAGAGGCGAACACAAACACCATTTTAAAACCGAGTCCTGGCAAAAAGACCCAACCGGGGAATAAATATTAAATAAATAACCCGGCGGTATCTTTAACATTGCACCAAAAAAGTGGTGCGTTTAAAATGAATGGAAAAATCCCATAGGAAATATTCCGGTGGAATATTTTGCGTGGTAATCACTGCCACCAGCCAGAAACTCAAACAAGGGGAGGTGTCCTGTCTATGGGAGTCAAAGCTTTTTGCAATATGTTTAAATTCAAATTTAATCTGTGGTTTATCCAATCCCCTACTGTAGCTTTATGTGTGCATATCAAAAGGGTAAGCGTACATACAAACGAGTAATAACACACGTGTGCTAGTTCATGTGAGACTGGGAGTAGTTTTATTTACTAACCTCAGTCACTTTATCACTTTTTTAGGAAAATCAGGAATTGCATTATACAATAATTCAATTGTTCCGCACATTCAGAAAACCATGATGCATGAGGAATTGTGCGGAGGGCATAAAACAGAACCGAAATAAATTCATACATGGATATGCCGTGTGATGACATTCTTTGAGAAAGACACATATACAAACAGATTTCTTCTCGTATTTAGTACATTTTGTTCTTCTCATAATTCACCGTATATAAACATCAGGTAAGGAACACATTTACCTCACTAAAATAGAACAAACATAACCTGTTGTTGCTCTAAACACAGGATAGGTCTGACAAAAGCCAGGCTAAAGGGTGACCAAAATGGATCGACGTCACTGACATGAATCAAAACAAAGATATTAGAGGGGTACCTAACAACCCCGGAAGGTGAAAGAAACCCAGGACGTTTCGGCTTTACAGTGGGTCACAGCCTTCTTCATGAACCAAGGTACGGTATCCCCTTACACAGGACTGGGTCCTGGGTGGTAGCCAGGCGGCTAACTATGTTGGAGTTCCGATAGCCTTCTCAAATGGAAAAATGGTGGTTGCTTCATTCTGTGCCTCTCCCAGGTCCCGGACACACCTCGTTCCAGCGGCTCGTTTATGGCAGATTCGTGCAGCTCCATTCCACCGCTGACAAAGAGGCTCCCCCAGCCCGCTTTCCTGGTCTTTCATTACCAGGATTTTTTCAGTCATCAACAAGCTGAGTGTGCAGCACAATATTTAAGCTCCACGCTGTTAGAAGCAACCATCATTTTTCCATTTGAGAAGTCCATCGGAACTCCAACATAGTTAGCCGCCTGGCTACCACCCAGGACACAGTCCTGTGTAAGGGGATACCGTACCTTGGTTCCATGAAGAAGGCTGTGACCCACTGTAAAGCCGAAACGTCCTGGGACTCTTTCACCTTCCGGGGTTGTTAGGTCCCCCTCTAATATCTTTGTTTTGATTTATGTCATTGACGTAGATCCAGTTTGGTCACCCTTTAGCCTGGATTTTGTCAGACCTATCCAAGGTCCTGTGTTTAGAGCAACAACAGGTTATGTTTGTTCTATTTTAGTGAGGTAAATGTGTTCCTTACCTGATGTTTATATACGGTGAATTATGAGAAGAACAAAATGTACTAAATACGAGAAGAAATATGTTTGTATATGTGTCTTTCTCAAAGAGTGTCATCACACGGCATATCCATGTATGAATTTATTTCGGTTCTGTTTTATGCCCTCCGCACAATTCCTCATGCTTAATGGTTTTCTGAATGTGCGGAACAATTGAATTATTGTATAATGCAATTCCTGATTTTCCTAAAAAAGTGATAAAGTGACTGAGGTTAGTAAATAAAAACTACTCCCAGTCTCACATAAGCTAGCACACGTGTATTATTACTCGTTTGTATGTACGCTTACCCTTTTTGATATGCACACATAAAGCTACAGTAGGGGATTGGATACACCACAGATTAAATTTGCATTTAAACATATTGCAAAAGCTTTGACTCCCATAGACAGGACACCTCCCCTTGTTTGTATTTCATACATAGATAGCCCTTTGTCCTGGTCTATTTTTGGGCTTTCCCTCCCGTCTACTCTCACCAGCCAGAAGAAACTCGACAAGGGGGGGACTGGACAGTGCCCCCTTGAAAAACAGACCCAGGGGCAATCGAATTACCCCTACCAGTACTTCCACAATATGATGGTTTGTAATGGTTCTGTTCACAATTTAAGACTAGTAAAGTCAATGGTGACTTTACATGCCCTGGGAGACAGTAGTCAGTCCCAGGGTATGGAGTCTATGTTTGGGGGTCACTATGACACCCCTGTGTTACTGCACTGAGGGTGCTGTGTGACACACTTCCCAAAAACACATGAAGCCCTATGGAGTAAAATACCCCATAGCCCCCTAAGAGTGGGAAAAAAAGAGTCTCACTCTTAGCAGGAGAAAAAATTAAACCCCAAAAATCCAGCAAAGCTGCTGGGGGACTCACTAGGTTTGGGAAATTAGCCTTAACAGAGAATTCTCCCTAACAGTCTTTTATATTTTAAGTCAGTTGTATCATCACCAATATTTATGGGTGGTCTGGTACATGATTCTATCCAAATGTCACATCATGTGTACTTCGCAGTAAAGGTTTGGACAACAGGGAATAATGTATACATGGATAGGTATAGTGTGAGAAGAATGTATAGTCTTTGTCAGATGGGTGTACTGTACACCAAATGTTCTCTCAGGCCCAGCTCTGATGCTATCTTGTTTAGTGTCATTCTGTCTTTTTGGTTTTGGCGAAGCTTTGTGGTGTTTGCCCTACAAAATTGCCCAAACCATTGTTACAGAAGAGAAAACGGGAAGGGATGTTTTGAACTGACAATAGCTAGTTGGCATAGCAACCAGCAATGCCACTGCATTAAAATGCCAACTCACTAAGGTTTATTTTTTCCAAACTCCTCTGCTGTATTACCCAATGAGGCGTTCCCCAACAACATTTGCTCCAATCAGCAGCTTTGTAAGAAGCAAGTTGGGTGCCAGGCTTTCCCAGATATTCAGTGATTTGATATTGGGCAATTTAGGGCCATTTCACATAAAATGGGGCTATGCTTTAGCTACTTTCAATGGTAGATCTGTTTTTAGTCCTCCGAAAGCTGCTTCCCTACACTCACTCCACACCAACTCTGCCCCCACCCCCACTCTGTCTACCCCACCTTCAACACTCGCACTCTCTTTACCCTCCCAACCACCCCAGTGGCGTCACTAGAAATCAGTATTGGGGCGGGGCATTCCAGGGGGTACAAATACAACAGGAAGGGCAGGGTAGTGGTATATCAAATAAGGGTCAACAGGCCAAAGTGGTTTAACTAAAGGTATATTTTATTAGGTTAGTTAAAAAAAATGTGACATTGAGCATGTTCAGAGTAGGTTTAAGAAAATAGAAGTTATGGGTGAAAGGAGGCAACTGCTCGTGCCAAAATGTCACTTTATCCCCATAGACTTGTTTACAGTTTTCAGTTTCTTTCTGTACATCCCAGTGGCGGCTGGCAAAGTATCTCCTCCAAATATTCCAAAGCAAAAGAGCGTAGCGAGAGACCCTGAACCTATTAAGACGAGTTGGTGGGGTTTCCACCACTGAGAACATTTTTCAAATAATAGCTTAACATGGTGCATTTTACAGCACACACTTTTTATAAAAAGTCAACAGATTGATTTTATAGCGACATTCATGTGAAATCCAATAGATGGAAGTCACCAACGGTGCACAGGAGCATTTCCCCAACACATTTTCATGATGCCGTTGCCCACAATATATGCCAGTATAAAAATCTTTCACACTGGCTGTGCCCATGCATTTCGATGCTGGCTGCACCAATATGTAATCTCATACTAGAATATACTCCTGTTTGCTTTGTGCATAATGCCAGTAATGATACTATTAGAAAACATGTCCACACTTATTCTGCCAATATATGGCAGGAGGTTAACATCTCTGCAGCAATAGGGTGCCAACTCTCATAATTGCTCCTCATATGGAAGCCCATGTTTAATTATTTTCCCAATTCAATGGCATAAGCATGAAACCCTTCAAAGAGCAGATGAGCGCTAGCATATCTCCAAATATCACAAATCATTGAGCTTGGGCAAAACTTGGTGCCTGAGCAGGCCAGTTTTTATCCAGTGACACACTATGTAGAGAGTGCAGCAGTGCAGATAGTTTCTCTTTAGGCAGAGAGTTGAGGGGGAACAAATTCTATCACCCAGAGGTCACTCGACAAGGCAAGGGGTTTCATTCACTGTAAAGGGTGGACTGCATGTCACTCGATCTTATTAATGCCAGTAACAAATACAGAGATCGAAATAAGGAATTGCTGGAAGGAGCTAAAAGCATCTCCTGGGTATTGTGACGAATCTGAGGATGTCGTCCCTTCTCCCCTAGGGGGAGACCATTGTGATGCGGCCAGGGGGTGTGTCCACAGTACAATAACCTCCTCTATGGGATTGGGGATTACCCTTTTCCAGAGAATGTGGCATGACCCCCCTCAATACAATCAACCCTAAATCATCCTTCCCCCTCTCTAGATAGGGTTAATGTACTTTGTTCCCAAATCAGTCAAACCAATAAACATCACAAGACTGAAAGACCAAAAGATATAAAGTGTTTCACCCATAATGTGAGAAGTGGTACTGTGATGAAGAAGATCATCACAAGGCCGAGGGTCACCCTAGAGAAGCAGAGTGAGCAGTCTAGCATCTTACCACAGGTGATTGGCACGGTGAAGTACAACTATCCTGTACAGGAGTTCCAATGGGGTTCAGCTGAGGAGCCGACGTGCGAGAGTGGTCCTCGTAGGACAAACAGCAGAAGCCGTGCAGGAAATCAGCTGTCTTGAGCTTTGAGAGGATCCATAGCGAGAGAAATGGGAGAGAATCCTCTATGTGTCCTAAACACCTGCAAAGTGCAAGAGAACTATGATGCTGGATTATTTACCTATTAGTAAACCAAAACAATTTTTTCACTGGGGATAGACTTTATTTCTAAAAATGTCTGTGTTTATGGCTTTATTTTTCTCTATATTGAAATTATATAGTACAACATTCAATTTCATGACGAATTTCAGAATTGGGCCTTTGTCCAAACAACTGAAAGTGTGCAGGGGAGGGGAGGATTCCTAGGAAGGATCTTTGCTTTGCTTTTTTCAACAGGGGAGAACAAAACAACGATCTTACTAGGCCCAGTGACATTGAGAACCCGCAAGTGCATGGATGAGGGGGAAGGGAAAAGTGCCTGGAAGGGGGGAGAAGTGGAAAGTGCGAAGCATAGGAGAAACAGATAGATAACAATAAATAAATAATAAAGGCAACAAACAGTGGTAGTGCAGCCAGCAATTTGCAAGTGCTAGGTTTAAGGCAGCAGACAGGTTAGGTCTAATAAGTGCCGGAAGAAAAAAGGGGGGGCTGTATGGGTACAGATATAGACCCTATTGCAAGGGGTGGCCCGGAGGCAGTACGGGAGGGTGGCAGGGTGAGCAGGTACCTGGGCCCGGAGGGCAGAGGGTGGCCAGGTGCACAGTGCCAAGAGAGAACAGATCAGCAGGGGAGAGGGGGAGCGAAGGCAGAAGAAAAGAGGAAGGTCTTGAGGTGCTTCCAGAACTGGAGATGGTCCTCCTCAAGTTTTAGAGTGGCACAAGGGGGTCAGGGACCCTGAGTGACTTGTACACTTGGCAAGAGAGTAAACAAAGCATGTACAATGAAGAATTACAAGTCTGGGGCCTACACCCAAATAAGAAAGTGACAAGTAGCGGGTCTGGGACCATGAGTGGCTTGTACACTTGGCAAGAGAATAAACCAAGTGTGTACAATGCAAAAGTGCAAGTCTGGGACCCACACCCAAATAAGATAAGGAGAAACAGAGCGTCTAGGACATGAATACAAGTAAAGAGAAGTTGGAAGAACTATATCTTTTGCAGGAGAGTAAGCCAAATGGATATAACACACAATTGCGAGTCCGGGACCTGCACCCATATGAGAAGCCAAAGTTTAAAACAAAGAGGGTCTGGTACCCTGTGAGAAAGAAAGAGACAATCCATGAGAATCCACTAGCCTGGCATGAGAGTGAACCAAGCAACTTTTGAGAGTCCGGGACGCGCACCCATATGAGACTGAGAATCCACTGGCTTGGCAGGAGAGTGAACCAAGCCATTTTTGTGAGTCTGGGACCAGGACCCAAATGGGAGACTGAGAATAAGAGGGTCGAAAACCCTGAGGTTAACATAAGAAATCCTGTGCTTGGTAGCGAAGCATGCCAAGCTGACAGGATACAAGAACTGTGAAGCCAAGAAGCAGTCCCTCCTACGTTATCTAACAACTTGGGACAAGAAGAAGTCTAGGGGAAAGGAGCACAACCCTAGCTTTGAAATCTTGCATTTTGGAACATTGGTTTGTAGCACTTTTTACTACCAGCAAAACTGGGAACATTTTTGTGTTGTTTCAAAAACAAAGTACACTTTTTACTTTGGGAAGAGATCGTCCTTGCACAGTTACTTTAGGTTATTAGTGTTAGGCACAGAGGTAGTTTTGAGACACGACAGTGATGGAGGTTTTAGTCTTGGACTTCCTTACAATTTCTCTTGTTTTCTTTAAGATAGGGAAACTCCTCATAGATTTAGGGACAGAGCCATTTTTCCAACCTCTTATTAATAAATCAAAATGTATACCAAAAACATGCCACCATTGTGGCCGAGCCTTACTTCTGCACCCTTATATATGATGTCAGATGTGGGATCTGGCCTGATTGATTCAACTGGGGGACCCTTGTTATTAACAAACGTAGTGAGCCTGCTAGTACTCCCACAGTAGCCACTAAAGGATCAATAGGATTTGTATCTCTCCAGTAGTAGGGAAGCAGTCCTAGAACCTGGCGTAAGACAAGGAAGACCAACATATTTAGTATTGCCCCTCCCCCGAGACTTAAGTCAGGTTGACTTCGAAGTCAGGTTGAGTGTCGAAGTTTGGCCTTGATGTAATGGCAGGTGTAATTAACCCAGACATCCGAGGGGCCATCAAAATACTATTACAAAACAATGGCAAACAAACCTATCATATTATGCCCACCGACAAAGTAGCTCAAGGTATCTTAGAAAAGGCCCTGTTGATTGATTGATTGATTGATTGTTTATTAAGCGCTTATAGAGAAGTGTTTCAAAGTGCAACCATGCATGGGAGGGGAAGACATAAGAAAGACAAGACAACAATCTTACTAGGCGTGGTACATTCAGATCATGAAGGTGCACAGAGCAGGAATTGCTTGGGGAGGGGGCATTAGGGACCAAGTGTGCCCAGTCCTGTGAGAACATGGGTTAAATGCAGAGAGATACCACTCTCATATGTCATGGCTGAAGTGCAGTAGTGCTGAGGAAAGTGCAAGGCCCGCAGGCAAGTGCAGAAGACCGGCGAGGGGAGCTTGGTACCTGTGAGGGTCTGAAGTTACACCAGGCAACCAGTCAGCAAAACTGAGCAGAAATAGAGGGGCAAGAGCGAGAGAGCAGAAAGAGATGGTTAGCAGGGGAGTGGGAGAGAGTAGGAGAGCGGTTCACCATAATAGTAGAGAAAACTAATTAGAAGATACTACGTGAGGAACAAAAGGTTTCGGGGAGGCAGACATAGAGCCAGTAATCTACCCTGACGTGAAAAAGATTCCACATGGCAAAGATGGCAATTAAATCATTCCTGGCTGAGCCTTCGCACAGCATATTAATAACTCAGTATTAGCAGAGACCCTCCTCAAAGTCATTCCTGAGGTGGAGGGAATAGCCAAAGAGGGTCCTTTTATTCCTCAACCAAGGGTTACTCTGTGCAGATGATGTTGGACCAGATGGGACTCCTCACTCCCAAATTGTGGTGCATGTAGTCATTGTAGTCATAGAATAATGTTTCTAGAAATTGCCCACACTCACCTCACAGTCAGTCATTTAGGGCCCCCTCAAACCCAGGTCGAAATATTCAATCACTTCTGCTGGCCAGGGGTGTATGCAGAGGTCAAAAACGAAATCTGACTTGGCCAGTCTGTCAGAAAACCAGCACTCATGCTCCTCCGCCAGTTAAAAAAATCTTCTGCAGTAATGGCCAGTCCCCTGGCCGATAATGTGGATGGAATTAATTTAGTTTCTACTGATCTACCACCGAGTAGGAAACAGGACATTCAAACCCTGTTAGATCAGTTCCCAAATGTCTTTGACAATGAACCAGGATGAGTGGAAGGGTTTTCCATTACATCCATACTCCTTCTGATAAAGTTGTCAATCTAAAACCCTATTGAATTCTAAGTGTTACTTTAATTCTTCCACACGTAGAGTGAGCATTTCCTCACTGCATCTTTGTTGGCACTCAGACGATTGGCATTTCTGGCTCTTATGCCTCCGCAGCTCATCAGGCTGATTTGTTCCTTCCTCTGCTTTTATTGCTGTTATTTATGTATTTATTTTTGTTCCCTTGGTTTATTTCAGTGATTTCCTTTTACAGGACACCTGTTGGGCCCTTGTCATTTCACTGGGCATCTTAATGTCACAATTGCACACAGCCTTCGTTTTCTATTATTTTATTTTATTATGTTAGTGTCTTTTATTGAATTTATATCTGATTTCTTTGTAATCGCTTCTAGCGGTCCGAGGGTGCCTGGCCTCACGGGTAATCCGGGGGCTCGTTTCCCGGCTGTTTGCCTTTAAGGAGTGTTACTTTCATTCTCCCACACACGACACAAGTATTTCCTTGTTGCCAATTTGTCGCCATTCTGACGATTGGCTCCTGCTGATATAATGTCTCTGTTATACCATGACCTGTACCAGAAGCGCAGCAGTCTGGCGCAGCAGAAGTGCCGTCAGCATGCCGAAGTCGCGCCAAAGCCCAGCCAATATGTGCCCATCTGGGCCTCAGACGGGGCTTGGATGGCAGTATTTTCTATTCCACACCATGGTTGTTCGCGCAAGCCCTATTACAGCACCCCTCCCCCAGATAACGTGCTACCTAAGGGTTGGATCCCTTTCTCTGCATTTTGCTCTGGGAGTCAAGTTGGAAAACTGTCCCAGGTAAGATGTTTTTTGCTGAATGCGCACTCGCTGTCAGCCCATGTACTAGCCTTCTACGAAATGCTGCAGGAGCACGCTCGTCTGGCCATAGTTTGGCCAAATGGTGCTTCCCTCTGGTTTTAATATTGTGGGAATTGATTGAGCCTCCACCTGACCAGGAGGGGGGAGTTGCCCATGTCCATTGCTCTTCTTTGCCTTGTTCTGCTTCCCCTTTTACTCATACTTTGATATGGAGGCTATGCTCCTGAGGATCACTGTGTCTCCCTCTCGTACTATTCACATGCTTTTGGTTTACCGTCCCCTTAACTATGATGCTGCTTTATTTTAATCCTTTACTGAGGTTTTGACTAATTTGAAAATCCACTACTCTGACCTGATTTTTCTGGGGGAATTCAATCTTCATCATAATGACTCTACTGATCTACAAGCTTTATGTTTAATCTCTGCTCTGTGCGACATGAACTCCTGCAATTGGTCTCTGGCCCGACTCACATTTGTGAGAATACCTTGGATCTTATTTTCGCGTCTGCTTCGCTGGTATCTCTGTTTCCTTTTCTTCCAGTCACTTGGTCAGATTTGCTTGTATGATTATGCCACTTCTTACCCCTGCCTTTCTTCCTCGCCTCTCCATTGAGAACTGGCGAGCTATTAATCATACTGACATTTCTGCAACACCACTAGAGCTTGTGCCTCTACTGAACTGGTAGATCTCTCTTTGCTGTTGTCAGTCTTTGCATCTAGCGCCAACCTTTTTGCTCTACAAAAACAATCTAGGCCCCGTAGACTGCCCTCAGAGTCTTGGCTTTCCCTGGAGCTTGCTAATCACTGCCGCCTTCAGTGGCAGGCCGAGCAGAAGGTGCATATCTCTTACTGCCCATCTACTCAACTGGCTCTCCGCAGGGCGACTGCACTTTATCAGGCTTCCATTATTGATTCTAAATGCGTTTTTGGTACTTCCCGGCTTGAATCAGTGGTTAACCAACCGAAGGAATTGTTCAAACTTGTTCACTCCCTCTCATCCGACCCCTCCTCTAGCTCTGTTGTCCCTTCACAATCCTTTTGTGATGTCTTGTATTTGTTTTTTCATGAGAAGATAGTCTCTGTTCCACTGAGGATCTCTGGCTCTCAGTCTCCTTCACCTGTTGTCACTCCTGGTTCAATCCATCCTTCCTCCTCCTGGTCCTCTTTTCCTGTGTTCAAAGTGCATTACATTATCCATGACTCTGTTGCTTTGAAATCGGTTTCTCCCTCGGATTCTATTCGTCTCTCTATTCTTAAGGACCTTATTCCTTCTACAGCACCCCTTGTGTCTTTGGCAATTAATCTGTCGTTTACGAATGGCTCCATCCCTTCGTTGCTCAAACACGCTCTGGTGATTCCCAATTTCTTCTCCCTTTTAATTATCGCCCCATTTCTATTATTCGTTTCTCTATGAAGTTGCTTGGATCTTTGTTCCACTCTTTTCATGAGGATTCTGATTTTCTTGACCCCTTTCAGGCTGGTTTCTGGCCTGGTCTCTGGCCTTGTCGAGGCACTGAGTCTGTGTTGGTATCGCCTTGGATGACCTGACCTGTCTCCAGGCCTGGATTGGCCTGGTGGGAAACCGGGAGTTTTCCCGGTAGGCCTCTGCACCCTGGGCCTCTTATGTGGTTCACTATTAGTGGAGTGCCTGACTGTCCTTCTACCTTTTAACGAACACTTTTTTTTAGTCTTCCGTTGCTGAATTTTACTTTCGTATTCAATGCTGAGATGTCTTCTTGAGCGTTTCACTGTCAAGAAAGCAGTACGAATTTGTCCTGCAGCTTCTGCTTTCTGAAACTGACACACACAAACAGAGTGCTGGAGACTGGGTAAAGGTGCTAGAAACTAGCAGATCTTGTGTTGCTAGGCAACAGAGCTAGAATGTATCTCTACTGCCTACCCGCATGTTCATGTTTCTCATGGGCTGGTTGAGCTGGGGTCGTTGCAGACAAAGGGCCTCGTCACGTGTTGGGCGGTAGCCCTTAAATGCTGCGGTAACGGGGTTACCGCCACATTTAAGGTTCTGCCCAATCTTGAGTCTGGCGAGCACTGGTTAAAAATGCCAGAAAAATGCCTATTTTAGGTGCAATTACCGCCAGCGGTATTACCGCATGGTAATTGTGCCAAGAATTCCAGTGGACCCAATGGGGAATGGAGAGTAACAGCACACAACCCATTATCCGGCAGTAATACTGCCGGACGGCTGCACGCTAACGCAAATAAAGTTGGCCGGTATTACAGCCAGGATACTGCTCAACTCGTGATGAGGCCGAATGCATGATCCCTGGCTGGCTGCTCCATATATGATACTGGGATCCTGGCTCCTCTCAGTTGTCTTGTGCGAAAGACTGGCAACCAATGGATCTCAGGTGAGAGCGGGTTGAGAATACACTGTAAAATATAGTCAGATTTCGAAGAACACTATGCAATACGTAATTTCTAGAGTGAATAGTTATATAGGTGCGCGAAAGTGCTCACAATGTGCCGTCATTATCACCTCAGTAAGGCATAATATTGCACCACTTTTTTCAATGACCAATTAAAGTAGGGGAGAGAGGAGGAGATTGCATAATCACGTATGTTTCAATTGAAAAGAACCACCCCGAGTGCCACAGAAACATGAACATTCAGTATGGGGCGACAGCGGGGGCTGCCAGTAACTAGAATTTGTAGAAAGTCTGGAAGAGTAGTTTCAGTGCAGAATGAAACTGAAGGGAGTAAAAAAAAAAGACCAGTGCATGTATGGGGAATGATACCTGTAGAATACAGAGGGATACAGTAAATAAGAGAGAGAAAGAAGTACATTACTGCAGAAGCAAAAGGGTTTAGGGTGGAAAATATGTGCCAAGGAGAAGACGGGTGCATCAGAGAGTGGGGCATAGGGGATTGTAGTTCAGAGGAATGAGGTGCACAGCAGTGTAAAAGAAAGGGTTACAGAGGGGCACAGGGAAGATTGGAGAGCATAACTGAGTGCGGCTAAGGTAGGGGAAGTTTACGCAGTGATGTTTCTATGGGAGGACAAAAGTGACTCCTACAATAGAGTGCTGCCCTGGGGATAATTGCTATTTGAAAGATATTTGTCAGTGCACATGTTTTAGAAAACATAAATTACACATGTCATGATACATAGTGCACTGTTGAGGCCTTGAGCCTTCTCCCTGGCCACTGTTGTGAACTAACTTCCGATCTTATCATTTAAAAGTATAACGTGTTCACTGTACATGGCTCTGCAACCTTCACTCTCCAGATGTTTGGGACTACAACTCCTATCTGCAATACAGTGAATTGTCAATGATGAGGACTCATGGGAGTCGTAGTCCAAAATGTGGTGAACTGCATCTTGCAGACCACCGCAGATATAGTTTATTTTATATCACAACCCGAGTAGCATTTTCACCTTTCTTGGGGGACTACATTGATCACCTGCAATAACTAAAATTAAAATGCATGTTGGTAAGTTTGAGTGACACGATGGATTACAAGGTAGTTGAGCGCAAGGGTACAAATTATAAATTGCAAACTACTAGCCAGGCATAAAAAGTCACTTGCCCCCTCAATTGTCCACCTACACAAGCACAAAATGTCTTACTTCCCATGCTTCATTTACCACTAGAAAATGACTAGTGGCAAGTACACATTTTGGATCCTGGTTCAGTGTATTAAGCACTTGTTGCAGAGATATGTGTTCACATGACAGATTAAAGTACCAAAAGCCAGCAAGCCTTTCCTCTCTTTCTGAGGTTGTATAAGTAAACGTTGGTGCTAGTAACATCTACTGTGCTACAAAACCACGGGTGTCCGGTAAAAGGGTCGAATGCCATAGGGTCGAGTCAATAGGACCTAAAACAAAAGGGTCGATTTTTTTTTAAAATATATATTTTTTGGGGGGGTTTCCGTATAGGAAAAAAAAGTGGGTTTTACCACAAAAACGGGGGTTTGGGAAACCCCCCCCAAAAAAATAAAATAATAATTGACCCTTTTGTTTTCGGTCCTTTTGAATTGACCCTATTGTATTTCAATCCTTTTGATTCGAACCTTTGACCTATAACCAAAACCACGTACCTGCACCAGAAAGCACTTATGTTAAAAAAAACTAACATAGCATCAGAAAGGTGCAAGCCTAGAGCTTGGTTCTTCTAAACAAGCATTGTTAAAGCTTGCTAGCCACCTAATGAAGTCCATAACACTTCAGTTGGGACTGGGAGTGGTGGAATAGTGTGGAACCTGGTTTGAGGCTTTGCTACCTGACAATACTGTAATCCTCGACAAACCATTTTATCTCACTGTGTACCCTGTTGGTTTCTGTGAAAGATTTGCCTTTTCACATTCTTTTTTTTGTTTTTTTTGGTTTATTCTTTGTTTAAAGGGTTTCCTTACTTCAAATCATACAAGGCAGAAGAGGATTATAACAGAAATGGTAGATAAAATGATAATAACATATGTACATTCGAGGATCTCTGTAGAAATTCAAGGGTGCCTAGTATGAAAACGAGGTTAGTGTTTATAAAAATCCCAGTTTTTGAATAGTTGAGGGAAACAAGATGTACACTAAGAACAAAAACAGCACATGTACAAAAGGAAGGGCGGGAGTGGGAAGGAGTAGCATTGGGATAGTGTGCGTAATAGAGTTTAGCAAGAAAGCAATTAAAATGGGGTATGTGGGATATTTCAACCCATGACAATGCACCACACTACATCCCTTTGCCAATGGGGGAAAGAAAACTGTCAAAAATGGAGGTAGTAACCCCTGTGCGTGCCAAATCTGCAAAACTGTGCATGGTTCATAAACCACAAAAGAGCTGCACACCCTGCCACACACAGGCAAAGTTGATGTCAAAGCAAGAATTCCCTGCAAGAGAATGCCAGTGGGTGTTGGTACCTGTCACATGAATCAAGGTGAAGGCTAAATTCCGAAAATGCCCTTAAATACAGCTTCTAAATCAATGGCAACCTTCAAAGTGCTGTTTTGGCACCAATTTCAGTCATTTCCCCAGTGAGCTATTGAAATGAAAATTTGCTGAAATCACAGATTCTACAGGTGGCTCAGAGGAATCCAGGCCTCACTGACTGACAGCTGCATCAGAAAATTAGCTGTCAAACCCAGTTAAATGTGTTTCCGTTTCCTGATTAAAATGGCATTGGTTGCTGAGTGTTTTCTTCCATCCAATCAGGGACTGGCAGGCTTCAGCCGGCCCTCCCAGCAAAGGCCCACTTCTAAGGCCTCTGTCTGCTCCCTGTATACTTCCAGAACGCTAATTGGAGTCCTCCCTGCCCCTTTACCCTAATGATGCTGCCACCTCATTCCTCTAAGAAATTGCCACTCTCAACTCTCTTTCTGCTGTCAAACACTCCTCTGACAACTGCCACCTCCTTGAAGAACTAGATTTTGATGTCCTTGGTCTTACTGAGACATGGCTCATAGCCAGCTCTGTCACAAGCTTTGACACTCTCCTCCCTGATGGCTACAAGATCCTCTCAGCACCCAGATCCTCCCAGGAGGGGTAGCCCTGATCTTTCCTGAATGGATTCCTGCCTCTATCATTCCCACTCAGACCTACTCCTCTTTTGAATGCCTTGTCTCTGGGCTTTCTCTCTCACCTACCCATTCTCTTACTGTGGATACCATCTACCGGCCTCCTGGTCAAATCACCCCATTTCTCTCTGAGTGCGCAGACCTCTCCTCCTCCCTCCTGGCTTCTACCACTCAACTCCTCCTCCTCGGTGACCACAATATACATTTAGACTCTCCTTGCTCCTCCTCTGTACTCTTCCGTGACCTCTGCGACTCCCTCTCCCTGTCCATCCTCCCCTCTGGCCCGACTCACTCTGCAGGGCACACACTCAATGTCTTGATCTCCTCTGACCTCCCCTCTCCATCCCTCTGACCACACCTCTCTCCTGGAGCGATCACTCCCTCCTCTCCTCTCATCTCTCCCTCTCTTCCCCCAAGCCAAGCCTACCCGAACACTGTCACCTACCTTCTTGGACATCCGGCCCATGAAGCGTGTGTCAGTTGAGGCTTTTGCTGCCACTTTCTCTCCCCCCCTCCACCTTTGGCTGTCTCACACCCTGACACAGCCCTGTCTCTGCTCTACTCTTCAATTTCTGATACGCTTGATGCTCTTGCCCCTGTCATGAGGATCCGTTTGAAGTCCCAAGCAAAGTACAATTCCTGGTACGACTCTGACCTAGCTACACTTAAACGTAAGTGTAGGGAGGCTGAGAGGAAATGGAGGACTTCCTGTTCATCCTCTGATAAACTGGCCTGTCGTCTGCTACAAAGGCAATACCGACTCTCTGTCCTCACCAAGAAGAGAGTCCACATTCAAGCTTGTGTCTCTGCGGCATCTAACAACTCGGCCAAACTCTTTAAAATCTGCAAGGAGCTGGCCAACCCTGCTGCAGTCTCTACCCCTCCTGTTACCTGACAGGGTCTTTGCAATGCCCTTGCCTCTCAATTCATTTAAAAAACCCAGGACATCCTGTCCACCCTCTCCACCCACAACCATCCTCTCCCCTCTCCATCTGTGCTTGCTGACCCTCCTTTTGCCACCCCCCACCATCCTTCTCGTCCTTTCCTCTTTTCTCCCCTGATGAGGTCGCTAGACAAGTCCGATCTATGAAAGGATCGTCAAAACAGGTTCATCCCTGTTCCTCTAAAACCATCAAGGACCACATTGATGCCCTCACTCCAGCCCTTGCTGATTTTTGCAACCACTCCTTTGCCTCGGGATCCTTCCCCTCCAATCTGAAGCACTCCTTTGTGCGTCCTTTTCTCAAGAAACAAACAGCTGATCCTTCTTGTTCAGCTAACTATCGCCCAATTTACATTACTCAATTTCTGGGCAAACTCCTGGAAAAGTTGGCCATATCTCAGCTTAACATTTATTCCAATTCTGTTGGCTGTCTCCATGACCACCAGTCTGGTTTCAGAGCTGTCATAAGCACGGAAACTGCTCTCCTGAACATCCGTGAAGAACTGCTCTCCAACCTTGACTCTAACATTCCCTCTGTTCTCATCCTCCTTGATCTCTCTTCTGCCTTCGATGCGGTCAACCACACGATCCTGCTCAACCATCTCTGTGAAAACCTGGGTATCACTGATCAGGCTCTGCCTGGCTGACCTCTTTCCTCTCAGATCGACCCTCCCAGGTCCAACTTGGGTCCTTCCTTTCATCTATCTTCCTCTCTATCTGTGATATTCCCCAGGGGTCTAACCTCTCGCCCTGGCTTTTCAACCAATACCTGGCAACTCTTGCCCACTGCATTGCCACTTTCTGCTCAAACTTCCAGTGCTATGCTGACGACACTCAACTCATTTTCAGGCTGCCCTCTGCCACCTCCTCTCCCTCTCTCATCTCTGATTGCCTAACTGCCATTCATAATTGGTGTGTCGCTAATGATCTTTGTCTGAATGCCAGCAAGACCGAGATCCTCCTCATCGGCACACCTTCACCATCCTTTCCCCTCACTCTATGGCCGGCCCCCTTTGGCCCTCCTCCCACCCCCACCTGAGAGGCTAAGAACCTCGGGGTCATCTTTGACTCCACCCTTTCCTTCTCTGCCCACATCTCTGAGGTCTCTAAAAAGTCAAATTTCCTACTGCACCTCCTCAGAGGTACTCTACCTTTCCTCTTCTTCCCCCAGAAGCTCATGGTATCCCAAGCTCTGGTTCTCTCTAGCTTGGACTATTGTAACAGCTTCTTTCTAAATCTACCTGCCTTTACTCTCCACCCTCTGCAACTAATCCAGAACAGGACTGAGAGACTTGTCCTTGGCCTCAAGCCCTGGGATCGTATCTCTCCAGCTCTGAAATCTCTCCATTGGCTCCCAGTGGATGCAAGGATTAAATTCAAAACCCTCTGCATTGTCCACAAGGCTTTCGGGGCCTGGGTCCAAAATACCTTCAGCTATCCCTCTGCAAATACTTCCCCTCTCGAGCTCTTCGCTCCTCTACCTCCAACTCCCTCAGGGTCAGTCATTTTTCAAAGAAACGAGCTGGGGGTAGATCTGTGTCTTCGGCTGGGGCCTCCCTCTGGAACAGCCTCCATGCCACTTTAAAACTTGAGGAGAACCATCTCTGGTTCCGGAAGCACCTCAAGACCTTCCTCTTTTCTTCTGCCTTTGCTCCCCCTCTACCCTGCTGATCTGTTCTCTCTTGGCACCGTGCACCTGGCCACCCTCTGTCCTCTGGGCCCAGTTACCTGCTCAACCTGCCACCCACCCGCACTGCCTCCAGGCCACACCTTGCACTGGGGTCTGTATCTGTACCCATAAAGCCCCCCCCTTTTTCTTCCGGCACTTATCAGACCTACCCTGTCTGCTGCCTTAAAAGTAGCACTTGCAAATTACTGGCTGCACTATCACTGTTTGTTGCCTTTATTATTTATTTATTGTTATTTATCTGTTTCTCCTCTGCTTCGCACTTTCCACTTCTCCCACCTTCCGTGCACTTTTCCCCTCCCCCTCTCCCATGCGCATTCTCAATGTCGTTGGGCCTTGTAAGATCACTGTTTTCTTCTCCCCTGTTCCCTTCCCTTGCCTTGTTGCACTCTGAAACACTTGTGTACGAGCGCGATAGAAATAAAATATCAATATCAATAATGCCTGCTTAATGGTTCCTGCATAATGAAAACAAAGAGAGCCTCAGACATTCGTCTCTGGCTGAGCCAAGAACAATGGCAAGCTGCCCAACTGATCTCTACAGGGGAGCTTCCCTCTCCAGGAAGCAGACACACCTCCCTGATAAAAGGACTGGACAGCTGCTGCCTGGGAAGGGGAGGTTACAAATGAGAACTTTGACTTTAAATCCTTATGTGTGATTAAACTTTAAAACTCTTTATCTGTACAACCGAAAAAAGGATAAATCTGAAAATTGGTAGACATTAACCTAATTTCAGACATTGATGAAACCTGTACCATTTAAGGAACCAAAGTTATGAAAAAATTCTCATTATAGCAGAACGATTAATGTTGCAAACCCAAGATTGTTTGTACATGGTCCACTGATAAGCGCCCAGAGATGTACCGAATTAGAAATTATTAATCCAAATTGTTATGGTTAAAATTGATAAAAATGCGTAGAATGAGAAAGACAGCTCGCACAAAGATGGGGATTGAATGCGAATATAGACGATAAAATATTAAATGTATGTGTCCGATTTTAGTAGGGTACATAATTGTAGAAATGTATATGTGTGCAAACGTTATGTTTTGGTAAAAATCAATGTGGGAGTTAAATCCCATCGTAAAGATGGCAGCCCTCTTCTGACTGCCAACCAAAACAAAGCATGTGCCTGCAGCCACTCACAGCTGTGGGGGCATGTTTTGGAATTCTGCCCACACCATAAACTTAGTGATGGCATTTGATAGTATAAATATAGGAACTTCACAACACATAGGACACACTCATTCCAGAACCCATCCAGATTTCCCCGCAGCACCTTGTTCCAGAACTCTTCATCTTGTAGCTGACTCCAGACTTCTTTGGAGATCTAGATTTCCTTGCAGAATCTAGACTTTAGCGTTGCTGAATTCTTGCTAGCTAGACCCAATTTCTAAACATCCAAAAATTTAGCTTGGATTGCTACCGTTAAGGCTTGCCCGCTGAAACTTGCATCCTGTAATCTGTCGTGTCCAGTGACCAGAAGGGCCCATCCAAATCCAGCCTGAGATGCAGTCCAAAATTGACCAGAGCCGCATAGCTTATCCAATCCCTCCAGAGGTGTCCTGCTGCCGGTAGACCTCATCCGACCCAATGACCAGAGTTGACGGTCCAATTTAATTACAAAGGACTATAAGTATGAATAGGAAGAACAGTGACCCATGGTACATCTGCACTGTATTATCCCAATCTCAACTCATCCCATCTTTAAATTCAGAACCCTAGTATTGTTAGAATCCTTCTTGGGCTGATTTTTCTCATCTGTGTTACAAAACCATAACTCCTTAGGGATTTTGAGTAACTAAAGTAAATCCCAGAATGAAATCAAGTATCCACCACGTGAATGGTTGCACTGGCCACCTATCTGTGAAGATTCATGTGTGGCCTCCTCTTTTTCATAGTCATTAATATCGTGTAATAAAACGTATCTGTCATTTTTAAAACCGAATTCCTGTTGCATTTCGCGCCTATTTTGCAAAAACGGCTCTCACTAAAACCTCTATAACTTCTTCAATTTTAAAGACAGAAACAAAATGGCAACTCTCACTGATACCTAAGACCCTTAGCTACGTCATCCACAACTACAAACCGCATCACGGAACCATGTATTTGACCAGTTTTTCTCCAATATCGCATAGTAAAAGTTTGCCGCGAATTTGCAGTTTTCAAAAGTTTACACGTGTCTTTTCCCCATTTCAAAGTGCTTCTTCAATCCCATCCTGATCTCAAGTGTATCCTGTTGTTTATATTATAGCTCTATAGTGGGAAGATTGTATCTAAACTCTAATTGTCTTTCATTCCTCAATACCTGCTTATTACTCACATTTGTGTAAGATTGCTCATTTGTATTTAAACAAAACTTTGCAAGGGGAATATTAAACTAAACGCTAACTTTTCACAAACCAAAACTGTTATTTTTCCTGTTTTCTATTCTGCATCATTATAAGTGAATTCAATTGCTTTGCTTATTTTCTGAATTGTATTGTCACCGTTAGGTGATTGCTGTCCCAAATATATATATATATATATATTAAACTTATGTGTGATTTAAATGTTAAATAAATAAAATAAATATTTACCTTTACAAACTAGCCTGATTCCTGGTTCAGTGTGACCTGGGGGGTATTTTGAGAAGGGTGTGATATGAGTGGTATATCGTTCAGAATATTGAACTTATAGACACAAATAAATAAGGGTTTAATTGCGCACTACATGCTAGGCGAGACCTGGGTGTGTGCCTGATTGAAATCCTTTACTGGTACACAAGCTAGACATTCTATAAAAGGTTTCCATTTCAGTTCATTTCAGTTCATGTTTAAGAAATAAAGACAGTGTAGAGGCGTTGCTCAAGTTTTTCCAGTCAGATGTTATAGTTTTGATGGTAATTAACCAAAAGAGATCCAACAGGCAACAGTCATTCTAGTCCATAACATCTTTTAGAACAACACTTCCAGAAAAAAGAACTTGAGGACAAAAGTCATGTTGTAAGTTAAAGATGTCTTTCAGTGCATTCTATACACTGAGCCAAAAAGCTTGAACACATTTACATTCAAGAACCATATGCTCAAAGGAGCCTGGGGATTGTAGTCAACACCAGAAACTGTCATTTTACATATGGCCATATCTAAAGAAGGAGTAACGAAGGGTCTATGATGGAAGAAATCTAGGGTTTGCAATAGACTTGCTGATGTACTGACTCTGGATATATGATTACATACTTAAGGCCATTGTAGTTGATTGTCCAGGAGAGCAAAGTCTTGCTGCCATGTCAGGCAGCAGTCCCGCACACTTTCCAGCGAAGAGTCTCCTACAAGAGTTTTGTAAAACAATGAAGCTGAAATATTGGGGTTATGAAAATATTGTAACCTATCAATATTAGGAGCAGTGTTTTTACATATCAAGGAGTTATAGTTTTCCATAATTGCATCAATGACGGATAGGTATTGTTGGAGTAGGAAACCGGGCGTGAAATTGGGCTGCACGCTCATTAAAACTCACAGGGATAATTGATCAAGATATTTAATGCCCAGAGAAAATCATGGCCTCCAAATAATTGACATGTTCTTAATTGTAATTAATAGATTAAACTAGATGTATGGTGAGATACATTGGGAGGAATTGGACGTGTGCAGACACATATAGGTTCTAAGGTAGCGAGCAGATAGTATAATACTAGTAAACTTAATAAATCAATTTTTCGTTTTTATGAAGTAGCAATCAGCAAGATTTTGGGGGGACAACAAAGCTCTCTCTAGACATAACCAGTGAGGTACATCATTAGATTGCTCAAGACCAAACCACAACTGTACTTGTTTTCAAACAAAAGCTGATATTTTTTTGAAATCAGGGAATCCGACTCCTCCAGATACACACCATTTTTGTTTGCATAGAGATAATCTGTTTCTATTTTTCCCCCAGAGGAATCTTGTCAGATAAGAATCTATGAATTTAAACAAAGAGGAGGAGAGGGGGATTGGCAACAAATAAAGAAAATACAAAAAAACTGGAGGAATAATCATTTTAATAGATTCTACTCTGCCTCGCCAGGATAAGTGTAGGGGGGACCAGGAGTCTGTAAATTCATTTATTTTAGAAAGTATAGATTCAGTGTTGTGTTTGATAATATCTTTAAGAGAGGCAGATATGCCAAGATATTTAATGCTTTAGGATACCAAGTCATACCTGAAGATTGGATGTGATGTTTGGTGCTGTGTACATTAAGAGGTAGAATTTCTGATTTGTCTGTGTTTAGTTTATATCCTGAAGCGAAGGAGAATTGGGAGATGTTGTCAAGGAGACGTGGTAAAGAGAAACCTGGGTTCTTAAGGAATAATAAAACATCATCAACATAAACTGCTGATTTAATCTGTATATCACCACACTGTATACCCTTTATAAGGTTATTTTGTCTGATTCCTTCTAAAAAGGCTTTTAAGGCTAAAATGAAAAGAAGTGGGGTGAGTAAGAGAAGTATAAGGACATTGGCCCATTAATAAATATGGCTGTCTTGGGATTCAAATAAATTACTACTAATAGAGAAAAGGGGATTCAAAGCCATGCCATTCAAGAGCTTCAAACATGTAATTCCATTCAACCCGATCAAATGCTTTTTCAGCGTCTAGGGCTAGTGCAGCAAAGGGATCTGTGGAGCAATGCATTTTGTCTAGGATGTTCAAGAACAGTCTCATGTTTGAGGAGGATAGTCTACCTTTAATATATGCTACTTGGTCGTGTTTAATTAATTTGGGTAGCAGAGTGTTAGGATTCCATCCACCGCTATACCCAGGCCTCACAAGCGGCTTCTGTCTGTCTCATCAAAAGCGCCCCTAACATCACATTTCTTTGTTAAAAGAACGGGCACATCACATTCTCTTCAGTCACAAACCCGGTTTCTCTCCATCCACAAGAACGTACGCCAATTCAGTCCATTGCATCTTCCAAACCACAATCCCCAGAGGGCTGTGCGCCCTGGACATTACGGCCGTGATTGGAAATTGCCATGGAAGCGATGGCGGCCGTGATTGATGTGCTACGGAATGTCCTAATGCTGGTACTGTTACGTGATCTCTTCACTGCCTTTTTAGAGTCACTTTTCCATGGTTACAATGCTTCTGAATTTGCAGAAGTGTGCTACGTTTTGTTATTCCTCATCTGCTCTTCAATCCTGTGATTTCTTTTTGACTTTGGATTACTCACCTGGATTTGTCCTTGCCTGCTCCTCGCCTGTTATGTCATCTGGCTGCCTTGTTTCCACGGTTAACGAACCCGGATCTGTCTTATGGAACTCTTCTGCCCAATCCTCGCCTGCTATGTCTTCAATTTCCACAATCTCAAGTCCTCGTAATACCCGAACTGCTACTGGATTGTTTTCACAAAGCGCATGTTCCTCTAACTCGCTTTGTTCCTTGGCCACCTTGCCCTCTGCCTGGGACGCAACTCCTAACCACCTTGAAGCAATCCTACCAGCTTGGTCTCCCCTGCAGCACCTGGTCTAGAGACTGCCTTCAGTGTGCTTGCAGCTGTTCGTCCTCGTTCCGTCGGGTTTCCTCATCTGGACTAGAGACTTCTTGTAGGCGTTCGCGTTTCGTCAGGAATAGGTTGACTGGTTGCTTCATTGGTTTCAGATTGCCCATGACTGCTACTAAGCTTGTCCTTGCGGAACTCACAATAAGGTTTCACACACACACCCACTGTTCCCTGTCATTGTCATCCATCTGCTGGTATTATAATCTAATATCCTAATATCGCATCACTGTCTCTCTCTTGCATAGAACAAGGGTTAGCAGGATAGACAACAACTTGGTTCCCCTCACCACCAATTGTCCCGGCAGTTTCTTGTTCACTGAAGGTTAGTCCACTACGGTAATCTGTGTTGAACCATTATTTTCTTTGTGTCATCCACACAAAACTAAACAAAGTCTCTTGATTGTAGGTAGCTGGTTTTTCTATTGGTTCCTCCGATTGTGGACTTTCATCTTGGTGTGTTTGTGGGTTTCCATCTTTCAAGGAATACCATCCGCTGTCTGTTATTTGGTACAGTTGGTGGTAATGTTGGGAAGAAATCTTCGGCTATACTATGTGGTCAAGTGTCCTGCGGATTTCTAACACAGAGGAAGGAGTCTATTAGCCAAGATTTCTGCAAAGATATTGGAGACTGTATTGATAAGGGAGATGGGTCTATAGCTCTGGGGCATTTCGGCATCTTTATTAGGTTTAGGGAAAATATAAGTATATCCTCTAAAAAAGAGCCCTGTGCTTTATTGTTTAACATTAATTGAGAAAAAAGCTCACTAAATTTAGGTACCAAAAGATTATTGAAGTGTGCGAGAAACCAGCAGAAAAACCATTCCGGGCCTGGGGCCTTCCCTTTTTTAAGATCTTTTATGGCTTTGTAAATTTCGCTAGAAGAAATAGGGGCATTGAGAGCTTTTAAACCATCCATTGGGTAGATAGTGTGAGGTATAGTTTGAAGAAATATTTGAATATGTAAATATGTATGTTATTAGGAGAGGCCTCAGGCATGCATAATTTCTGGTAGAAACTAGAAAAGACTTTAATAATTTCCTTATCTGAAAAGATCCTATTACCCAATTGGTCTTTGATGATTGCAATTCTATCTTTTTCTTTTCTAAATTTCAGGTATGATGCCAGAGATTTGCTTGATCTATCAGAAAATGGATACATTTTTGCTTTATATTTTAAAAGATTAGCACAGGAATATTGTCTGACAGTCTTATTGTATTGCACTCTAAGTCTAATAATATTATTTAGAATTGCTTCAGAGTTAGTGCGTGCATATTGTGATCCCAGGGTTTAAAGTTGCTTGAGAACATTATCTGATTCTTGTTTAAGTTTCTTCTTTTATTTGCAGCAAAAGATATAATACAACCTCTGAGAACCGCTTTGTAGCAGTCCCCATTATTGGCAACCGATGTTTGTTTATTTTTTTAAAAATTGCCCCCCACCCTGAGGTATCTGGGCACATTACAAGAATATGCATGTTGAAGGTTACAGAATGAATAGTACACACAATGGTTACAGGTAGAGGAAACGTGGCAAGAATAGGTAATATACGTAAAAAAAATAAATGAATAAATGACATACAGAGGCATGTGACCAGAAAACAGTAACACGCTTAAGCATGAGGTGAGGTATACATACAGCAGCAAGGTAGTATAATAAGAGGCTGCTAGGGGGAGGTATATACAAATGGGTGCAGGAAGGAGGGAAGGTCTAAGCAGGTGTGTCTTTGGTGATCAACCAATGTTTGGTATCTTTTCTGAATTTGTAGAAGGATTGTTCAGTGCGTAGTGTGGGGTGGGGGGAATTCCAAAGTTGGGTAGCCATCAGTGGGAAGCTGCTTCCCCCCGCTCTTTTAGCTCTGTATCTAGGCACCCTTAGGAGGCCAGTGTTGGTCCTCCTTGTTGGTCTGGAGGGGTTGTTTTTGACAAATGTTTCTACCAAGTATTTAGGGGCAGCGTTATTAAGGCATTTATAAGTAACGGGGGCTGTTTTAAGCTGGATCCTTTCTTGGATAGAAAGCTAGTTATTGTTCCGTCTAGTTGTTGAGATATTCTGCCGTCTGGGGATGCGCAATGCAGTTCTGAGGGCATTATTCTGCAGAATTTGGAGTTTGTTGGTGACAGATTTACTTGCTCCTAAATAAAGGACATTACAGTAGTCAATTTTAGATAAAGCTAGCGCACGCGCAAGGGTCATACAACTTTCCGGGGATAGAAAGGGGTTGCAAGAGTGGATAAGCTTGCAAGTGTATGCACTGGATGAGGCGGTTGCACTAACCTGTCTACGCAGACACAGGGAGGAGTCTAGGTAAAAAAACTGTGTTTTAACCTTGTTGGCCACCTTTATATCATTACCATTGATGTTGAAAGATCGGTATAGGTTGCTCAATTTCTTCATGTTGGTAGGGGAGGCTAACAGAAGTAACTCTGTCTTCTCATCATTCAGGCAGAGACCGTGAGTGGCCATCCAAGCCTTAATGATGAGGTACATTTTATTGACAAGGGCCAGGTCTGTATCATAATCTCCTGACAGAGGCAGGAGGATCTGGGTGTCATTTGCATAGTTAGTGTAGGTGACACCCAGATGGTCCAGATCATCAAACAGAGGTTTGGTGAACACATTGTACATGGTAGGTGATACACAAAAACCTTTGTGGAACACCACAGGTGATGGGGATGGGGTCATCTGCTGCAAAGGCAGAGAAGACTCTCATGGTTCTGTTGTTGAGGAAGGATTGGATTCATGATGTTGCTTCTGTTGAAAAGTGTGCCGCAGTGGATAAGTGTCTACAAAGCACCCTGTGACCAACCAAATCAAAGGCGGCTGACAGGTCCAACAGGAGCAAGAGAGCAGATTGCCCTTTGTCCCTCAGGCCATCGATCTGGATCTTTAGATCGATCAGGGCAGTTTCTGTCCCATGTTGGGGCCTGAATCCAGATTGTCTGAGTCCAAGTAACTTGTGGTCTTCGATATAAGTTTGAATTTGGTTATAGGTAGCCTTGTCAATGATTTTAAGGAGAAAAGGTACTGTAGTGATAGGTTGGAAATTAGTGGGGATGCTAGGGTCGAGTGTAGGTATTTTTAGTAATGGGAGTACCCATGAGTTCTTCAGATTAACTTGGACAGTGCCTGTGCGAAATGAGGCATTGATGAGGGTAGATATAAAAGGGGCCAGTTCTTTGGCTGTGTGTTTGATGACGAGGCTGGACATGCGTCACCTTGGCAATTAGAGGGGTTCAAGGAGGCAATAATGTTATTAACTTGTTGAGTGGATACTGGGGTAAATTTGAATCGTTGTGGGGGATTCGGCAAGATGGGGGTGGGTTTGATCGTGGTCTGCTATGGAATCAGCAACTGTTTTTTAGCTGCTATTTTCTTTTGAAGCAGAGATTTTGTTAGTTAAGGCTTCTTGAATTTTGGTGCACCAGATCTTGTCCTTGATGCAGTTATCAGCCGAGGGGATTGGAGATTCAAGCTCTCTTAAAATAGTAAATAATTCTCTGGAGCTTGAGCTAGCATTTTCAATCCTGTTATTATAAGTTTCTCCTTTAGCTGTCAGAATTTCTTCTTTATATCTGGTTGAGATTTTGAGCAGGATGTCTTTGTTGACTGCGGAAGGTTTATTTCTCCAGGAAGTTTCACATTTTCTTTTTTTGGTTCTTAGGGCTTTCAGTTTGGGGGTGAACCACAAATTGATATGTACCTTAGGTTTGCTTCTGCGCATTTTTAGAGCGGCAATGTTGTCTAGCACCCTAGTCAATGTTTTGTTGTAAAGGTCCACCAGATCTGATGGGTCAAGGAGGCAGAGGGGGGCTCAAGTAGAGGTTGGAGAAGAGGCAGAAGTTTGTCTACACTAATGTTGTTTTTGTTTCTGGTGGGCATGGATGGGGCAATGAGGTAGTCAGTATTAGGAGGGATGTGATTGTGAAGGTTAGACGAGAGGAGGGAGTGGTCCGTCCAAGATTGAGGCTGAATGGAGGTGATGGTTGTGTTGCAGTTAATGTCCGCTATCCAGTCGAGGATTCTACCTTTATTATGGGTGGGGAGAAGGACTCTTTGAGTGAGGCCAAGCTCCACTAAGGTATTGACAATGGATGTAGCCTGAGCATCAGTCGGGTCATTGAAACCTAAATTAAGGTCGCCCAGAGTGAGAATTTGTGAGGTGGGTTTCGTATTAGTGGACAAGAGTGCATTTATTTCTTCCTCGAAAGAGCCCAGTGGTCTGGGAGGTTTGTAAATTAGATGCATTGTTATTGTTCTGGAGTTTGTGAGGGGGAGTGTTGCAGTCACTAGTTCGCAGGAATTGGTAGGGGTGTGTGAGGCAACTCTCAGTCCCAGGGTGGCTTTGGCTATGAATGCCACCCCACCTCCTCTGGCGGAGTCTCTGTCTGTTCTGAGGACCGTATAGTTCTTTGGAGTTGCTAGAAGAAGAGATGGTCCAGCTGCTGCATGTAACCATGTCTCAGTTATGGCGAGGAAGTCCAGATTCTTATCCAGGATAAGATCAACAATGTCCACTGCATGGGCAACTAGGGACCAAGTCTTCTTCGGGTGTTTAGGTATTGTTTTGGATGAGCGGGAGGGAGAATTGTTTGTGGGAAATGGGACAGAAGGTATTTTGTAGGATTTACCAAGTCTGTTACCAAGCCTTGCGTTTCCGAGTGTAGAAGGGCATGGGTGACTGAGCATCAGTACGTTGTGGGTCTTGGAAGAAGGACTGGGGTCTTATTAGGACGGGGTATGTCAAGTGGCATTCCCTGAATTACCAATGGGTAATTGTTAGTGGCCGTTACTGTGGGCAGTGCGTAGGTTCTAGTCAGAGGAATGGTATGCAACGGCTTCAAGGGTGGCAAGAAGGAAGTTGGCTTTATCCGCGTAGGTAAGTTCAAGGGTGGTAGAAAGTTGGTAGGTGTGATGTGGTGCTTGAGGTTAGGGTGTTTGGCCATGGTTGTGTATCTCCTGGGTGTGCCGGGTGTAGATTGTTGCTAGTAGGAATGGGTGAAGGTAGGAGGATGCTCCTACTAATGAGGGCGATCAGGGTGAGGATGCACGCCAAGGCTGGATTTCTGGTGGGGGCATGCATAGTCGTGGATAACCACAGAGTGATCAGATACTGTTGTACTGCAGAAGGTGTCAGGGAGGCAGAGTTGAGCAAGCGCTTCAGTAAAGGTTTGCTGAGCTATTTTACAGCTGGGTCATGTTGGTGAAAAGTCCTAGTGATACAATTTAGCAGTAGGCATCAATCAGGGACATTAAAGCACTTGTCTGTGTGCCCAATGAGGCCAATATAAACAATAGCAGCATTCAACAATATGCAATATACATTTTAGTACTATTTTAAAGATATGCATTTTGGTAGCATTTAAAAAGTATTTATATATATTGGTGATGGAAAGATAGTGGTCATGGGGGCGGCAGTGGCACTTACAGTTAAACAATGGTGGTAAGCAGTGCAAAGTCAGAGTAATAGCTGAGTGATAACATAAGCGGAGGCATTGAGAAAAGGATGATAATGCATTTTAGTGGCATTTAAAAAAATACATTTTGGCATAGGATAGAAGCTGGTTATGTAGTAACAATGATGCTTATTATTGAACATTTATATTAGTCTGTACCAATACCATGACATAAGCTGAGTGATGGCTTGGTAGGCTTCGAAGTTGCAGGCAAGTGAATAAAAAAGAGATGCGGTAGTGAAGCATTCGGCATAAGTCCGGGTGTATCTTGGCTTTTGTTTTCTGAGACGAAAATGTAACGTTGTTGGGTAATGAAGTGTATGAAAGATTCATCTTTTAAAAGGGCCGAATTAAATCTCCATCTATTGGATTTGCATATACTTTGAATGGAAGCAAGTTGAATGTGTATTGAGACATGATCAGACAATGTTATACACTCGATGTTGGCGTCTAAGAGACAGCTGGTGAACGATTCTGAAATTAAGATATAGTCCAATATTTATAGTCTTATGAGGGTTAGAAAAGAAAGTATATTCTAAATCAGTGGGGTGATTAATGCGGCAATTCTGAGACACAGTTCGTGAACTGCAAATGCGACTTGGTGTTTTTAAAGCGCACACTGGATTTCCTGTCTAAGAACGGATCCATAATCTCATTTGAGTCACCACAGACAATTAGATTGTTAGGGTTGGACAGGAAAATGTGATTTTTAAGTTGCAGCCAAAAGGTGGGATCAGGTGATGTTGGGCCATAGACATTCAAAATAGTATATTCAATGGAATTGACTAAAATTTTAATTCATACTCATCTGCTGATGTCGTCAGATTCATTCGCTATTAGTTTACGTTTGAATCCCTTATTGATTAAAGTGATAACTCCATTCTTTTTCCCATTTGCTGATTTAGAAAAAACTTGACCCACCCAGTGACGTTTGAGTTTGGCAGCTTCTGCTTGTGAGAGGTGTGTTTCCTGAATACAGGCAATAGATGGCTTAGCTCTATTTAGGTGTGATAGTATTTTCTGTTTCTTCACATGGTTGTGCAATCCTTTAGCATTCCAAGAGGGTATATTGAATGTCATTACTTACAATGGAATAGTACACATATCTCAGTAATTAAGCTTATAGAAGTAAATGTTATTGCCAGAGAGGCTAAAACTGTAATTTCTAACAGACTATTAGATAGTTTTCTTGCATATGAGGTTTGATTCATCAGCGCACATGGAGATGACAGAGATGACAGAGAGGGAAATGGGGAGACAAACAAAATCAACATGGATGATATATAACCGTATAAAAAAGGGATATACAAAATGTTTGTGGCTAGCAGGAAACAGCCACGTCGATCCATGTTGAGCAAAAAGAAGAAGGGAGGCTGGAGTGCCACTATAGAGACAGCCACCCCTGCATCTCGCTCCAGTAGATGGCATAACAAGAAAAATCTATTGTAGTAATTTTATCACAGATATTTAGTGCAAATTGGGAGTCTTGGCGTGTCCATATCTTCTCTCTCATAGTTTTGAATGAAGTGCCTCAGGTCCATTGGGTTTTGAAAAGCGGTGGTGTGATGGCACTGTTTAGAGCGTTCCATTCTATTTCTTATTAAGCAGGCCATTTGAGTGAAAGGCATCCTACTCATGAGAGCTGAACAAATGTCAGAGACCTTTCAGATCAAGTTATTGAACACAAAAATCAGTTTGATGGTTTTCTACATTTTCATCTGCAAGACTGACAAACAATGACTATAAGCATGTGGCCTTATAACACTTGACCTGAGAGAGCCCTGCCTGGAATCAAACCTGCTTCATGTAGGGTAAACACAAATGCCCAAGGTGAATGCGTAACTTATTGACCTCACTGCAGAGCAAGCGGCAGGCGAAATAAGTGAAGGTGAGAGATAAGGGAAAAAGCAGCATACAGATGTGTGGGGAGATAGTGATGCAGGTGCATGTTGTATGGGTTCCTTCTTTATAGCCAGCTTTGTGAAGTAGTGAAATTGTACTGACCAGTGCCATCTAATTAGCTCTCTGCATCCCCAGCACCAAAGCCTGGCTCTGCCAATGAGTAAACTTAATAAAGGTCAGCAGCTTTGCAGAAAGCTCTGTCTTCTCACTGCAACCAATGGTGCAGCATTACTGACTCCAGACTGTACTCCAGGAGAAAAGCTCAAAGCAATAATAAAAAGTCTGCTCACGGCCCCTGAGTCAAGTTTGTTTTGCTTGCATGGTGTGTTTCTTCTTTCAGCTTTCACCCTATTGCTCTTTTCAGTGGACTTACTACAGGTTTCCACTTGGGAAAGGGAGGATGTGTCATAGATTTTATTCACAAGAGCCACTGCCTTGCAGGCAATTGGATGGCGGGGGGGGGGGCACATTCTACCCCCTTAGTACTGTCACTATTTCTAATTTGAAAATGCCATTGGTACAAGAAAACAGATACTCTCTGGGAACAAACTACATTTTACAGCCTGCAATATATAGTGCTCAGTGGGAGCAGCAGCTTTAACACATAGGGCCTGATCACGATCTCGGCGGTAACGCTAACGCTATTAGCACGACCGCCATAGCCCCCGGCGCTAATAGCACGGGATCACGAGTTGGGCGGACTTGAAAGTCCCCATTCCCCATTGAGCCCATTCGGGAATGCCCCGATGGGGAAAATTCACGCTCTTACCGCCGGTGGTAATAGCGCACATTTTCGGCGGATTTCCAAGAGCTGGGGCGAAATTCGCCAAAGCCCTGATTCGGCGGACCCTTAAATCCGGCCGTAATAGCGCGACCGCCGGATTTAAGGGTTACTGCCGAGGTCGTGATCAGGCCCATAGTGTAAGCCTACTGGTCACCAAAGGTGGTGTGAAGGCTGCAAATAGCCAGTGAGTTTACTATCCAACATCTGTGGTCATAGTTTTGTCCCTTAATCTGGAGCAATAACTGCACACTTGGGTTGTACATATACACTGCCAGCTGCTTTAAGGCCTGCTGCTGCTTTTTACCAGTGCCATTCAAGTCACCACAACCTCCAAAAATCATTGGTGCCTTTAATTCAAGAGACAAGTGAAATATCCTAAATTCCCCATGGGAATAGCCAAAAGCTTGGTGTGGCACGAAATGAGAGACTCTGATCTAAATGCTGACATTGTTTTTAAGTCAGGATTCAAAAGTACAACCCTCTGCTGTTCCAGATAAACTACAGGTGTACACATTAAAATGTTCTACACTATATGTAAAGTGCTGCAAAGAGAAACATGGAAATGACAGTAAACCGCAATGCACCTGTCCCGTATGAAAAGTGCAGCTCTCTGTTTTCCTGCCATCACTTGGAAATAACAAGGTTCTTAGAGCTATTGTGATACTGAATTTCCATAAACATGCATTTCCCTTTAATGTTTCATTACATGGATAACTTTGGTGGGTATGCAGATTATCAATTCACACTTTCATCCCCACTATCTCCCATTGCCTTAGTTAGCCTTATGTGTAAAGTGAGCATTGTGTGTTTTGTGAGGGATGGGTGCTTCATCATGATGAGCATTAATTACAGTTGCAAAATGCTGGCAATCATCATGATCACAACAGTATCAATGATTTATAGTGATAATGCTGGCATGTATTGTTGGTGCAGTTTCATGAAAATGATTTACTGTGGCCTTGCTGGCATATATTGCAGGGATCGAAATTGTATTTGTTGACCACACCCAGGAGCAAAAAGCAGCTACTGTGTATCTGGCATAACCAGTTTGGCAGGAGCTACCTCGGGGGAACCAGGAGCTAATACAGACTGTGCAGGAAATCTAACTATGTGCAAGATGCAAGCTCTAACGTTGTGTCCATTTCATGTTGTCCAAGATGCTCTAAATGTCCCATAAGTGCATTCTTTGAGCCTCCTTTATACACATCCCCAAACATACATATTTAATATCTCAAAGCTAGGTGTTTATGGCACCACTGGCCCCAGGAGTCAAAAGTTGCAACTAGTAGCTGTTTTCAAGCTATAACAGGAGATAAATAGCTCCCTGCTCCTGGCAATTTCGAACCCTGTATTGCAGACAGAGGCATCACGAAAAGGTTCGAAAATGCTTCTGTGTTCTCTTGGTTACCAGGCATCTATTCAATTTTTTTCATGTGTTATTTACATGTATATCATATACTCCAATTCGTATTCAAAATTGTGCAGTAAAATGCGCATTTTCAATACATTGCTACACTTAGGTGCTCACGTTAATTTGGGAGAGATGATAAGGCCCCTCCAATGAAATTATTAACAAGCCACCACTAACTTAGAATCATTTAAAATGCCACTCCACCTCAAGGAGCCACCTCTTCCACCAACATCAAAAGTTGCCTCTGCCTCCAGCTGGGACCCCTGAGACACTTCTAAACAACATTCAGCCGAGAGAGGTGGTCCAGGCATTTTTTATATATACGTTATATGTAAACATTGGGCATCAGTGACATATTTGTCAGACAGAGTTGTGAAGATATATAGTCAACTGTCTGAAGTGCAGAAGTTGCTTTAATCGTGGCTTCACCCTAAAACTTTGTGTGAACCTGGGCAAATTATTTGATCTCACTGTGCCACATCTGAAAATGTTGCCACATCAGGCATCTGACTTATTTTGCGAAGGACCAAGGAGGCAGGATACCTGCCATGGAAACATTTGCTTTAAAGTGCACTCGTTTGAACCATTATGTTTATGGTGTGCTGGGATTGTGATTTTGGCAAACTTGATATTCTTGATCTGGAGAAAATGGGGGCCACTTTGAAAATAATTTCCAGGGCCACTTTTGGTTCCCAGTCCACCCCTGCCTGTCTCGTTGATCAGGGTGGTGTCAGGGCCCTGATTTTATTAGACCTTTCAGCGCCCTTCAACACCATCGATCACTCCATCCTTCTTGGTTGGCTGTCCTCAGCGGCTATCTCTGGCTCTGTGGTTGCCCTGTTTCACTCTCTTTGATCTGATCGCTCGCAACCACTGTTTATTGCTCCCTACACTTCTTTGGTTCACATCACTTATGGTGTCCCCCAAAGTTCTGTCCTCTCTCCTCTCATTTTCAATGTGTACATCCAACCTCTTGTTAAGCTGATTCACTATTTTGTGTTTCAGTGCTATTCCTATGCGAATGATACACAAAGTCTTGTTCGTCTCAATCTCTCAATTGAAGCCACTGCTGAGCGCTGTCACTCTTGTTTACTTTCGGTGCTCATGCAGATGAGCGACAACTGGCTTCACCTGGTTGGTAATAAAAATCAAGGTTTTGGTGGTGGGCCCCGTTGACTCGACCAATCCTTGAACTTCCGCTTTCTGGCCTGCGGTTCTTTGTCCACTGCTTACTCCTGCCTCAGTCATTAGGCATTATATGGCACCGGGCCTAAGTTTTTACGGACCAAACCCTGTCCTTATGTGCCTCCTCACCCATTGTGCTCTGCAACTACACTGCGCATCTCCATTTCTCGCTTCAGACACTCCCGTATCAGGGGTGTGCTTTTTCCATCACAGCAGCTCTTCTACGGAACTCTATTCCAGAGTCGCTTTGCATGATTCAGGATCATCTGCTCTTTCAATATTCCCTTAAAACTTTTCTGTTTTATATTTTACCCCATTTTCTCCTCTCTGCCAGTTTCTACAGTGCCAGGATACCCTTGTTGGTGTTGGTTACACTATATAAATGTTTTTAACATAACAAGCCAGTAGAGAAATAGTCCAACAGGAAGTGGTGAAAACACTGGCTTCAAATATAATAGAACCATTGCAAAGTCCCTGGTGCTCGCCAACAGTTTTAGTGGCAAAACCAGATCAGTTATGCAAATTTTGTATTGACTTTAGGAAGTTAAATGCATTATCCCAGTTTGACAATTATCCGATGCCTAGAATAGATGAACTGATGGATCAACTGGGATCTGCACATTTTCTCTCCAGGATTGATCTAACGGAGGGCTATTGGCAAGTACCAGCAAATCCATCAGACAGGAAAAAGACAGCCTTCTCCACTCCTCTAGGGCTATTTCAGTTTAAAGTTCTACAATTTGGTCTCCACAGGACACACACGACCTTTCAGAGACTATGACCATTCTCTGCATTTTGCAGGGCCTAATTGGGTGACATAGTTCTTCATAGTAGAACTTGGGAGGAACACTTGGACATCTCTATGCGGTTACCAAAGCTCTTAGGAAAGCTGATTTTACTGCCACCCAAACAAGTGCCATTTGGCCCAGTCCACTGTTAAGTATTTTTTTGTTGTTGTTGGCAATGGGCTACTGCAACCCCAAACCAAGTTAGAGTAGTACAGAAGACACCAATACCGAAGACGAAACAGCACTTAAGAGCCTTCCTCAGCTTTGTCGGGTCAGATATTATAGACTGTTCATACCAAACTACTCTTCCATCACCACCTGTTTTACCGACAAGTTAAGAAATGCAGAACCCCAGAAACTTAAATGGAATCAAACTGACCAGGCCTGTTTCAACACTTCAAAATCCATCCTTTGCAGTGCTCTGGTAAAAGTACCCAACTTTGCCAAATAATGTATTCTTCAAACAAATGCCTCAAAGGTTGGCCTAGGTGCTGTTTTGTCCCAGGAATATGAGGGAATAGAGCATCCAATACTTTACATCAGCAGAAATCTCTTCTCTAGAGAAAAGAACTATGTGACCATTGAACTAGAGACTCTAGCCATAAAGCGGGCTGTAGGGTATTTCAAATATTATCTCACCGGCAGAAAATTCTTGCTAATAACTGACCACTCACCTCTTATTTGGATGAGCCTCCATGAAGACACAGACCGCAGAATTATGCGCTGGTTTCTTCATCTCCGACTGTATTGCTTTTGCGTGTAACATCAGAAAGGTAAAAAACAAGGCTCTGTAGACGCTTTGTCACGATTTCTGCTTGGAGATGAGGAAACCAGCAGCATAAGGGCAAATGTATGTGACAAATCTGAGGATGTTGTCCCTTCTCCCCTAGCGGGAGACCATTTTCATGAGGCCAGGGGGCTTGTCCACAGTACAATAGTCCCCCTGGGGGTGGTGCACTGAGGGAGGATTACATGAGCAAGCAATCCCTCTATGGGATTGGGTATGACTCTTTTCAGGAAACGGGTATATCCTAAATCCTCCATCACCCACTCTAGATAGGGTTAATGTACTTTGTTCCCAAATCAGTCAAAGCAATAAACATCACAAGGCTGAAAGACCAAAATATATAAAGTGTTTCACCCATAATGTGAGAAGAGTGGTGCTGTGAAGAAGAAGATCATCACAAGGCCGAGGAACACCCTGGAGAAGCAGAGTGAGCATTCTAGCTTCTTACCAAAGGTGATTGGCCCAGTGAAGTACAACTATCCTGTGCAGGCGTTCCAAAGGGGTTCAGCCGACGAGAGCGAGTGGTCCTCGTAGGACAAACAGGAGAAACCGTGCAGGAAAGCAGCCATCACAAGCAGTGAGAGGAGTTGTAGCAAGAGGAACGGGAGAGAATCCTCTAGGCATCCCAAACACTGGCAAAGTGTGCAAGAAGGAGAATGCGCGCCTAGAGCCTCGCAGACGGACACAGCTGCCCGGGAACCGTGAAAGCCTGTCAAGAGGAGAGAAACAGGTATGCAGGGTGTCCGGGGGTTGCAGGAGGTATGGGGAAGCATACTAAAGCTGGAACAAGAGGATTTCGGACTCTGAGTCCAAGTATAGAGTATATTTCAGTTAAAGGAGTAGTGTGCTCAAAAATGTTATTTTCCCAAGCATTCAGGCATGTGTATTTAAGCATACATTGATCGATCATAAAAGCGTTTCCTATGCACCTTACTGTGGTTTTCCTCACTTTTACATATGCAAAATCAGGCAGCAGGGCATGGCCATTTTGTGCTAATCCTATCCGTTGCTGCATCGCCCTAAGCTCAAGTGCCCTATTGGCACTAAATCATAGTCCCTGCCCGTGAAGCTGACATCACCATTCCTAGCGATATTCTCCGCCTATCTCCTTGATGCTACTGTGCAGCATAGCCAAAAGCAGCCAATCATCACCTGCGTCCAGACGTCAGTTGACGCAGAACCCGGAATATCAACACACATCCTTTCACAGCACAGCGTGTCCCAATTCTGAATACAAAACACTATCTTTAAAGGAAAATGCAATACTCTGCAATTTAAAATGTGCTTTTATTTCACAATAAACTCTCCGAGAACATCTGCCGATTTCCATATTCAACCAAATTTGTGTTTCTTTCTTTGTTCTCGATACACAAATGGTTATCGTGAGTCACACAGTGTTCCTTTGGGTATAAGCGCATTGGATGGAGGCACTGTGATTCGCAAGGCTTCGGCATCAGCTTGTTGCTACATCACCCTAAACGATGTCAAGGTGCTCCTTATTGCCGGTATAGCGAAAGGGCATATGGCCCCAGGGCGATCATCCCAAAACAGCATGATGGTCATCCAAACATTGAGGTGTATCATCAACTGCCGGCTGAGGAAGCCATCAATTGGTATCTGGAAACTATGACATGATAGGATGTGGCTGTGTAGAAAACATAACAGAAATGTGTCTCAGTAGCTGTTCTTTATTCTATTCTAATCGATCTATTACTTATGCACCATGTGAAAACTAAGGATGAACACAAACGAGAAACAATGCAAACGCAGAGAAAACAATGTGCAATGTTGGAGTCAACGATGTGATTGAGAGGTTAGTGCTATGCAGTGTGTTTAGCTCGCAATGGGAGGCTGATGCGGTAGTTGACGGAAGAATTAGAATAACACATAGACGGCATTTTAACGTAACATTAGCCTAGAATTGGGCGTTGGTGGAACCTGTGCGAACACAGACGTAGACTCCATGTATTTCGGTGCTGGACTGCCCACGTGCCTGGGACAAGTACAAGTACACACTGGTTGTTTCTGAATCTCCTCACCAATTGCGAAAAACAACAAGCCATTGCAATGTTAGCCAGCCAGCCATACCAGTCATAAAATGAAATCTTGACTCCTTCAAATTCGTCTACAGTAAAACTTACATAATAATCGGCATTTCCATTCTCTTGGCGTAACACAGAGTGTCTGTTCAGATCAACGATTTTTATAAAATGAAATGACTTGTTACTTTGTCCAGTTTTGTAATGCTGACCCTTATCATGTTTTAGGTTTTTACATACCTCATCCCATTCCTTTCCTTTCCTTATGAATCCTCCCTTTATTTCCAAGGACAAAAAACAATACAGGCTTATGACTAGCTTGCTTTTGGTAAATGGAAGCCACAAAAACTCGGCAGGACGCGAGGGAGTAGACAGCTCAAGGCATTGAACTTGGGGCCCACGGCATCGATTCCCACGTGCACCACTGTAGAATTAGGAATATTTACGAAAAACAACCAAATTGTTTGCTGGCATACACCAATGCCGCTCGAAATTTCCAGAGATTTACTAATTTTATGAAAACACTCGGAATTCATAATCCACCTGTCAGCTGAGCACGTCTCGAGTTTTCTGCTAGCGAGCTCTGCGCACAGTGAGCACCAACAACCCCCACCTTTGCAAATGCTTTGCACAGCTAACAGTGAATGCCCCCCACCTTTTTCTTCCGGCGCCTGTGTCAGACTAGCTTATTTGTCACGGCTGGTCCACCGCAAAGTTTTATAATTCAAACAGTGTATTGGTTTTGCTTCCACTCATAAGGTCTTGGAAGAGCAGTACCCCTGTACTCCCCCACCCCTGCAATCATTTGGGAATGGAATGTGTTTGATGTAATGTTTTACAGGGTGGCAGAGTTATCAGTATGAAGACTTTATTCTTCTCAATGCCACTCTCCTGGTCTCATTCCCTTATGAATGTGTACAATTATTATTATTATATTTTGTATTTTGGGGACCCTGTGCCTTCAGACCCTACCCCTGCACCACCTCAAATTCACCTCCCATACACCTAATATGGAGTGCTCAAACAGGCCCCTCTTGCAAAACAAATTGACAAACAGGGTACATCTGGAAAGACATATTTTGTATGCTTTATTTTGACAATGTATACTTTTGATAGCTTTGAAATTCAAGTTACATATGTTTTCCATTGGTCATGTACACTGTATCAAAATTGTTGAACATATAAATAGCTGATAATCATTTGTATCGGGAAGCGAACTTTTCCACGAGTTCTGCTTTCGGTGGACAGGGCACGTTTGCAATGTTTTGTGGCAATGTTTGTGTCCTAGAAACCAAACCACGAACGATTCCACGAGTATGCATATCCAACACAGTCAAAATCAGATCTTTAACGAAATCGAATTCCATTTTTTGGTATATTGGCTTGACCACCCACTTTTTGGTTCTTTTTCCAAAGGCCATTTCGTATCGAAGCTTCCCAGATTTTCCAGCAGTTCTAGATTGTTGTCTGCCTATGTTCTCGTTATGCGCTAAAAAAACAAGTAGTGTGTGGGATTCCATACCGTGTATACCGCTTGGGCTGGTACTTTAGGCACATATTGTGGGACACCTCCAAATCTCCTGTGTGACAGAATTCTGTGAGTCCCTTCAGATCTCTTGATAGAGTTTTATCAAACACAATCTTCTCAAGAGCTTTGTGTGCAGGTGAAGATGGAACCAACCACTTCTTCTTGCGTTCCTGCTCCTCCGATAAAGGTCCATGTTCACATTTGTGAAAATGTCGGTTTTCTGTCCATGAGGGAATGTTGGAGCAGTGGTGCATCAATGAGCGCCATTTTTCAATAAGAATTTCCACAGACCCATCACAAGTTTTGGAGCTCTACCAAAGATGGTTGCTGAAAGACTGGGATCACTGCAAAATATTTTCAGAACCCTTTTTTTTTTACCAGCAGCTGGGATTTATTTATTGATTGATTTAGCTACGTGTCAGATATCAAATTGATGGCGAATGTTTGGAAATTGCTCACGCATGACCTTGGCAATTGAAACATGTCTGTCGGTGGCTATGAGGTCTATTTGCATTCCTCTCGATTGTAGATCTTGCAGGATTTTATAAAACCATATTTCTCCATGGCCACTGAGGATTTACATTCGGACACCTGCACCACCATAGAACTCACTATTTTTTTAGTGTCCATGTCCTGAAAGTGGTATGTTCAGTACTTTGCCGAAAAAATGGGGCTGTCTCACTGTCCATCCCCAGCTAGCCTGAACCGTTTGCCAGAGAATGTCCGTAGAATTGACATTCGTTCAATTTTCCAAGCTTCAATGATTGCAGGGAATAAAAATTCACGTTGAAATTTGAAATACTGCGTTTTAGCGAGGAACTGAAGTCCCACAAATGAACAGAAACTGGACATCTTACTAAAGCTCGAACCACTGAAAAGCAAAGCTGCTGCACACAGTAGATTTTCAGCTGGCACTTTGCCCAGCATCGGTGGAGCAGACCAGGAAAATGGTGCATGGAGCTGGGCACAGGTGGCTTTGATTTTCAGGTTTGTGCCATGTGATACACGAGTAACATTCACCAATGGCGTCCCGCATTCTACCCCCCTCACTGGATGGACACATTTCAGCATCAGTATAATCTCTACTAGGCAGCTATCGAATACAATGTATTTGTGCTCATTTACTAGACTATTGTCCTGCGTCAATGTGGTTTCTGACTCAACTGTGGTGGACATATCTGGCGAACTGCCCACAGTGAAGTCGAGATCTTTGGCAAGGTCCTTGGTCAATTCCGTTGAGGCTTCAGTTCTGTTATTTCATCTTGTGTTAATTGTTCACGAATCGGAGAAACCACCAATGTCGATGGTTTATTGGGTGGCCCTTTTTTTGCGGGTGTAGATTGCGTGATGGGGTCAGGAAGTAATTCAAGAGCATCAACCCTATATTCAGTGTCATCTTCATCTTGTCCAGTTAATACAAAAAGTGCAAGAAAAAGATGATGTTTTACAATCAAGCAAAACTAATCTGTTTGCAAACATGCGTGGTACAAAAGAATACTGGTTCTGACGTCACAGAGATGTACCTTGTATGATCAGAAACCTTGGACTACCCACTTGCTTTGTAACATTAAGTAGTGCAGAATATGCATGGGACGATTTACATAATTTCCTACGCATATCAAACAACAACAAAACCAACATAGATATACTAACACCTGGAGAACTTTGCTCTCTAGATCGTGTTAATGTATCAAGATATTTCCACCGTCGTTTCATTGCTATGCTACACTTTATTTGTAATAAAACTGTTCCTCCCCTCGGAGAAGTGCAACACTTCATTTGGAGAAAATACCAAGCCAGAGGAGCACCACATATCCACATGCTTTTATGGATTAAAGGTGCACCTTAATTTGGTCAGGACAGTGATGCCACTGTTTTGCAGTTCATCCAAAAATATGTCACTTGTGAAATCCCTTCACAAACGACACATAGTGACCTTCATGGACAAATTGTACAATTTCAAAGACACAAATGTGGCAAATATTGTCGTCGCAAATTCAAAAAGAAAGAGAAATACTACACCAAATGCCGCTTTGTTTTCCCTAGACCAGTTACAGAAACAGGTGAAGTGAACATCTTCATGAACATCTTCATGTCTTCAGTTCGACATAGTGTTAAAGGTAAATCACCTAAGAACATGTATTACATAAAAAGAACAGAAGAATCTAAATATATCAATGATTACAATGCAATAAATGCAAACATAGATGTACAGTACAATGCAGACAATTCACTGCAGTTGCATGATATGTTACAGCCTACTTAACAAAAGCAGAAAAAACAGAGTTGCAAGGCCTCTGGAATGACCTATCATCAGACAAAACACTATCTCAGATAAAAATGCTCTCTCATAGAGAATGTGGCGCCTATGAAGCTGCAGATCGTTTAACCGGTACTGCTTTGTATGGAAAATCTGAAAATATAGTATGGCTAAATCTTGGTCCTGCTAAATCTAGAAAAAGAGTTCTCAAATCATATGACGACATAGAAACAATAGCCAAAAATTATCCCAACAGCCAAGACATTTTGAAAAACAATTCACTAGACACATACTACCAGAACAGGAGACACACTTTGGAAACCATGTGTCTATACCACATAGCCCAAAACTTTGCATACAAAAATAATATAAAACCTGCTGAAACAAAGGTAGATATAGAGTGACAGATTGTGAAGGCAGCTTAGTGAAGCTTACCAAACGAAGCTTAATTAATCATGTCAAATTGTCATTAAAAACTTCTCAACAGAAAGAACTATATTACATGTCCCTGCTACAACTTTTTAAACCATGGAGGAAAGAAGAAGACATACTAGATAACTATGACTGCTATGAATACGCTTTCAAAGCAAATGAAACCACTATCACCGATGTGAACTTTACGCAGTACAAAACAATGTTGCACAATGAGCAACAACACGAAGAGGAACCCCAGGCCCAACTAGATAAGGACACTTCGGACAGTAGTCAACCTTCTGTAACAGGAAGCCAAGAACCACTAGGACAGCCACTAATAGCAAATGAGGCAGAATTAGTTATGACAGAAGTGGAAAACACCATGGGCCTCATTACGACCCTGGCGGTAAGGGGTTAACGCCAGCGTTAGCTGCGCCGACCCCTTACCGCCAACTACGAGGTCCCTTAGCGCCATGGCGCTTTTAACACCTGCTTTTAGCAGGTGTTAAAATCCATGGCGCTAAGGGTCCATGGAGTTAATTACGCCACCGTAATTTACGGTGGCGTAATTAACGCCTTCCCCACTCCCATTATGCCCTATGGGGCAAAAATGGGAATGGGGAAGGGTAAATGGGGATTGGGGACTTACCGCCCCGCCGACCTCGGAATGGGGCGGTAAGTCCGCCAACCACCATGGCGTAAACGTAGTTTACGCCATGGTGGTAAAGTCACGGCCCAGGCGGTAACTTACCGCCTGGGTCGTAATGAGGCCCCATGTGTCACTATGAAGAAGATACAGAAGACTTAACTGTACTACAATCAAAACTTAACAAAGACCAGCGCACCATTTCTGAAGAAGTAACAAAAGAAATTGCACATGGTGTACAGCACGAAAATAAAGAATGTACCTGCCAAAAATACAAACCTATACTGCTGTACGTCAGTGGTGAAGCTGGGTGAGGCAAAACATTCTTAATCAAAATCATCAGCAAGTTTCTTCAACAATTGACAAACAACAAACTGTCAGCTGCTGTAACTATCCCCCACAGGTTTAGCTGCCTACAACATAGGCGGTGTCACTTTACACCGATTACTACTCCTTCCAGTATAACACCAAAACAAATTTGACGATTACAAACTTTCTACAGAAGCTGCAATGGAACTACGCAGAGTATTAAAACAAATGAAAATGCTACTAATAGATGAAGTGAGCTAATGTTGGCTTTGATTCACCTCACATTGCAAGAAGTACTTAAAACAGACTACGAAGAACTCTTTGCAGGAAAACACATTATCGTTTTCGGAGATCTTCTACAATTGACACCAGTGAAAGATGAACCTATTTTTAAAACCTTAGGACACATACTCTGCCGTAAAACTGTTGGCAGCATAGGAAATGTCAACCTTTGGCAACATTTCCAATACAGAGAATTAACAGAAAACATGAGTCAATCTGCAGACCTCACTTACACCAACATTTTAAAAAGTATTAGAATTGGTGTACTATCTCAAGAAGCACAAGCAATGTTGAAAACCCGGCACATCCATGCGGTTTATGGCAATAACGCATGTGCTACTGATGTTATGGAACAATTAGTGCCCAATAATGTCAATTGTATGGCCTTAATGCCAACTCTTGCAAGCTGTTCCAAATTCAATGAAACAATGGTAAAAAAAAGAAATGCAACCAATAATTTGCTCCACAGACAAACTGGATGTACATGGTATGACACTACCCATGTGTCAGCAAGCCACAAAAAGACTAAATACCTTAGAAAATTCAATCTTCAACACAGCTGGGTTGGAAAAAGTATTAACATTATTCTTAAATTGTAGAGTAATGCTGAAACGTAACCTTGAGGTAGAGCAAGGACTAGTTAATGGGGCACTGGCTACAGTTGTTGGCTTTCAAACATACCCACGTGACAACAACATTCAGTTTGTCCTTCACTTCAAAGACATGTATGTACGTAGAGAACAATTTTCTCTAACTCATGCATATGCAGTCACCATTCATAAATCCCAAGGTTTTACCCCAGACAAAGCATTGATAGATATTGGAAACACAGACTTTAAAGAAGACATGAGCTACGTAGCATTATCACGCTTACGTTCACTTGACAGTCTATTTCTAATCAACTTTGATGCAAGTAAAGAGAACGCTGATATTCCTTGCATTTTAGAATACAATAGACTACGTTGACTGTACACCCCCCATCTGAAATCATATCCTGTTCCACAAAAAGGAAAACGTTGTAAAAGAAAGCTAATTCAAACAGAAATGCAACAGAATCTGACTGCAAATCCTTCGAAGAGAGTAAAAGAAGCTGATACTTCATCAATTATCACAACCAAAGAAGCACCTATTGGTGAAAGTAAATCAGGTACTTCTTCAAAGAAGGAACACAAACTCTGAAAAAATCACTCAGACACAGAACTATCTGGTCCATTCAAATTTTCAAATGAAACTGGTGTAAATTGCTACGCAAATGTAGCAATGAATATTCTATTTCAATTGCCACCAATTGTTAACAACATTTACTTACACAGTACAGACCAATTGTGTTTGCAAATGTTAGTCCTTCATAGAAACGCAACAAACAATCCTGACAACACGTATACTGTTCACGGAATAACACAAGAATTGGACTAATGTGCTGGAATGGTGAGGTTCACTATAAACTCACAAGAAGATCCACAAGAATTTCTAATGTACTTACTACAAGTACTAGAAAACAAAAACATACCTATACATGAAATCTTCTAGATTTCATACATGTGGAAACATACATGCATTCTCTGCAGCAATGTGACACAGGAACAAATCCCTAATGAGCGATTTGTGTATGTATCCATACCTAATTGTGAATCCATTCCATTTCAGAAACTTGTACAAAATGCAAACCATGGCAGATTATGTACTATCTGCAATTCAGATAATCGCTCCACCTTACTGATACAAACACATAGTAACTACATAATACTAATGCTTCTATGTTACAATGCAGATGGTACCAAAAACAACTGCAAGCTGACTGGATTCACACACGGTCAAGTGTCACTTGATAAGAAAACCTTCAGAACAATAGGTATAATCTACCACGCAGGAGCCACAACCAATGCAGGTCACTACACTGCATATATTAATAAGAAATGTGGATGGTTCGAATGTAATGATAGTAGTAGCATTACTCTAAAGCAGAGATTACCACCAAATCTTACAAACGCTTATTTAATATTCTTAAAGCCAAAATTTAATAACTCATGTGTACTGCAACATTAACAAAAATTCAATTAAAAGACTATAAACATTTGTAATACGCCAAAAGGTACCTAACTGCCCAAGATTGTATAACAACCACACAGGTAAATGAATACCACTGAATTGTAAGAAAAAATACACAGTTAGAATACGCCAACAAGTATCTAACTGTTTAAAAAATCTGCAACAAGTCAACATATAGAACATTAACCAGAAACAACAAGTGAACACTCAAAGGAAACAAAGAAATAGTTTGTAGCATAGCAAAGAAAGGTTTTTTTTTAATCCAAGAAGGATTTTTTTCCCCCAGACCCAATGATTTGAAAAACAAACACAGAAACTGAGGAAAATGCACAGTACACTGGTTTGTAAACTAAATATGAGGGTAAGAAATAAGCTAAAATGTCTGTTATACAATGTAATAAGTCTTTATAAAATGCAAACACTAACATGCTCTTTTCTTTTATCACAGAAATTGAAAAAGAATATTCGCTCCAAGTACTAAAGTCATGTAAAAAAATATATTGAATCTCAACAAATGAAACAGTAAGTATAATTTCACACATTTCATACATATTCGGATCCATATGCGAGCTCTGTGGCTGTAATATGGTGCAGTGGCTGTTGCCAGGGCCTAGAGTCTTGGATGTATAACCTGCGGCCTACGGCCTGCGGCCATGCAACCAAGACTGTAGGTCCTACCCACAACCACTGCAGCATATCAAACCCATGGTGGCTTATAACTTCACTGCTTATAACTTTGGTCTTGTGTGCATGGCCTGCGACCATGCACCTAAGACTCTAGGTCGTGCACACAACAGCCGCACCACATCACACCCATGCTGACTTATAACTTCATTGCTTATAACTTCAGTCTTGGGTGCATGGCCTTTGGCCATGCACCCAAGAAAGGCCATGCACCCAAGACTCTAGGCCGTCCCCACAACCACCTAATAGATATTCGATAATATGGGTGTATGTATTGCTGTGATATGCTGCAGTGGTTGTGACCATGGCCTAGAGTCTTGGGTGTATGGCCTATGGCCTACGGCCTGCGGCCATGCACTCAAGACTCTAGGCCCTGGCCACAACCACCGCAGCATATCACACCCATGGTGGCTTATAAGTCATTAGCACACCCATAGAATGAAACATTTTAACTGCAGAACATACTCAATTTGCACCCAGGACTCTAGGCCCTGCCCACACCTACCAGATATATATTCGATTGTATGGGTGTGATATGCTGCGGTGGTTGTGGGCAGGGCCTAGAGTCTTGGGTGTATGGCCTACGGCCTACGGCTTGCGGCCATGCACCCAAAACTCTACATCCTGCCCACAACCACTGCACTATATAAAACTCATGCTGGCTTATAACTTCAGTGCTTATAACTTTGTGCTTGGGTGCATGGCCTTTGGCCATGCACCCAAGACTCTAGGCCCTGGCCACAACCACCGCAGCATATCACACCCATGGCGATTTATAAGTCAGAACCACACCCATAGAAACAAAAATTTTAACTGCAGCATGTACTCAATTTTAATGTTCGCTAACACCACGCGTGTCCTTAGAACAGTTTCTGCTTGCCTGCGCACAGCACGACGTAAATACTATCCTTGTGAGACCCCTCATTTTCAGTAATTACAAACATCCCGGACAGCACGGGCATAGCGAATACATCATTAGCACCTGCCGCCTAAACAAATACAGTATTTCACCCATCTCTTACTCTCTAAACCTCCCCAAGCACTCTGACACACCAAAACATTCCCCAAAACAGTATTTCGTCTCTGTTTGCCGCCACGCTGTCAGCAGATCCAAGGTGTCGGGCGCATCCAAACAATCTGACGCACATCACGCCTCACTCCAGCCAATCGGAGGACATGTCGCCTGTCCGCCGTCATGACGCGAGCCCCTTCACCAATCGTTATCTTGTCCACGGAGCGAACGGGGAAGTGTGACCGCGGAGCGGACATAGAAATCACTAATTTTTTTAGACATACTTTTTGGTCGTTTTAAAGAAAACTACTCAACGGATTGTCACCAAATTTACAAAAGCACGCTTTCAGGACCAAGCCCCTCTCCTGCCGCAAATTTGGGGAAAATCCGTCCAGTGGTTTGGGCTGAAGGCATGCGCAAAGTTTTTCCCCCATTCAGTCTATGGGAAAAAAAGACGTCTTGTGACCCCCCTATAACTTTTCCCCTCTGGACCAAACCTCACCCACTTTTACAACAAAATTCAGAGTGGGCCATATACTTTTTTTGCAAAGTTTGGTGAGGATTCGTCCAGGGAGAGCGGAGTTATAAGCCACCCAAAAAGTGCTCTTCCTATGGAAACAGCAACTTAACCATAACTACACAGCCACTACCGTGGCTGTGTGATATATTACACAGCCTGCGGTAGCTGGCGTGTAGTTATGGTTAAGTTGCTCAACCCAAAGGAAGAGCACTTTTTGGGCAGGTTATAACTCCCCCCCACCCCAGACGAATCCTCACAAAATTTTGTAAAAAAACAGTATATGGCACCGTCCAGGGTGGCAAAGTTACAGGGGGACCCAAAATGTGTAGTTCTTCCCATAGAGGCAATGGCAAAAAAGTTTTGCTCACACCTACAGCCCAAACCGCTGGACGGATTTTCACCAAATTTGCTGCAGGAGCAGGCGCTTGGCCCCATAAGCATTTAAATACATCCAGTATTTTTTTTAAATGGCTAAAAACTAGGTAAAAAGAAATAGTGGTAAATGGGTTCGGTCTGCGGACTCACTTCCCTGTTCGGTCTGTGGACAGGCCTCCAATTGGCCCAGAGGGCGGCGTCAGGTACACAGACATCGGACGCACCTGCTGATTGGATGGTGAAAAGTGTGAGGTGCGTCATCATTTTTGGAAACGCACACCATGTTGGATTTGCAGACATCGCCCGTTGACAACAATGCACTTGTCAAACTAATGAAGCAATCTCTTGGAAGGTGAGGGGTGATGAGGATGGGCTGGGAAATGGTCATCTCCGGATGTTCGGGTAAAGTCCTGTAATGTTCGCAAACATAAAAGATGTTGGGGGGTATCCATGCCTATTTCTGAATTACAGGGTTGGTGAAAAGCAGTTTTTTGATGGCTTATAACTTTGGCACCACTCAATGAAACTACATGATATTTTGCAATATCATTTAGACCTGACCCTGAATGGTTCTGCAAAGTCTGGTGCTGTTTTGCCAAGAGGGAGCAAAAGTAGAGGGGGGTCCTAAAATATTTGAACGGCTTATACATTTGGTGACATTTGATAAATCTGCACAAATGTTTGCAAAAAGATTTTAGACCCAGAATTGGATGGATTTAAAGATTGATGGGATTTGTTCAAGACGTCTCAAAATGTTGTCTCAATAAGTTGGCTTATAACTTTGTTGCCATTTGACGATTGTGTACACAACTTTACAGAAAGATAATAGACCAAAACTTGAATGTATGTGCAAAGTCTGATTGGATTTTGTCAAGTGGGGGCTAAATTATAAGACTATTTTATATATGTACATTTTGACACTTTCCAAAAAATCAAACATATATGGATTTGCAGCAAACCCGTGCAAGGAGAATTGGCAAGGACCTGAAATCATGGTTTTGCAAATGTGTTTGTGTTTTATTTTTGGAAAAGTGTCATAATGTAGGTACAAAAAATAGTGATACTAGCTGGTCAGATAGCACAGGGGGTAGATCGCTTGCTTTGACATCCGTGCCAAGCCTGCTGACGCAGGTTCGCATCCCGGCAGGGTCAAACTCAGCATTTCATCCTTCCGAGGTCGATAAATGAGCACCACACACCGTGGGATAAGCAGCGCTCAGATGCCTGAGGGTTCGTAGCTCTATATAAATGCAAAAATAAATAAAATAAATAAATATAAAATACACCTTTGGTGACTGAGGTATGCCCTGTGGCCATGGGCAGTGTCCAGATCATGGCCAAAGTCTACTGGCCATGACTACAAGGGACTGGCAATGGGGTTAAAGTGGGAATGGCCACCAGGGACCGGGTATGTTTTTCGAAACTGGTATAGGTTTGAATGGGAAAAAAACATTCTGCTCGTTGCTACAGGCCGAAGTAATAGGCAGTATTGCAGAAAACATTCCCGAGGAGAATCAGCAAGGACCTCCAAGCATGGATCTGCATATCTGTCCTGTGTTTTATTTTTCTAAAGGGTCAAAATGTAAGTACAAAAATTGTGATATAACTTTAGTGCCTGGGCAATGGGCCTGACCCTGAGCAAGAACAAATGTGTACTCTGATTTGCTTATTGGGGAATATGGCATGGCTGACGTCCATGCCCCATGAATTGTGGCAACTGGCCATGAGCACTTGCCATTGGTCACATTATGAGGGTATAGTGAACACTGAACTAGGATGCAGGGTAGGTGCAGTGGATAATGGGGGTGGTTTGGTGGGGCTGGGGTCATTGTCGAGCCTCGTGCCCAACACAATTCAGCCATGACGTGCATCCCCAGCATGTGCTGCTGATAATTACCACATCAGTATGTGTTGCAAAAAATGTTTGTTAAAGGAGGTTCTTTCATATATGTTAAAAGAGGAATCATTAATAACTTATATACAGTGATGTAACATCATGAAACATTTTCACCATAAAAACCTACGAAATATGACATCTATTTTCGGTTCTACATGCGGACTGGACCGTTTGAGCAGATAAATGCACTGCACAACTTAATGAACTCTTGGAAAAACGCCCGGCCTGCCCACATGTGAAATTTGTGGAACATATATAAAAGCTTAGGAAGCACAATCATTTTTACCAATGACAGGGTTTTTCGGTTTTACTTGTTACCATAACATCCCTTTAGTTTTTTTCACTGAATTTCATGGGTATTTGTTAGTGCAACTTAACCATAACGTCCCTTTAGCAAAGTTTTTTCAGTGAATTTCATAGGTTTTTACTAGTGCCTCTTTTATCTGCTACAAGTTTACTATGTTATACGCCCCCCGCACCAATATGTCAAATATGGAGTCCGTGGACAGCACGGTCGTCCGCAGACATCGGGTGGCATTTACAAGACTCAGAATCATAGGGGAGACCCAAAAAAGATGTACCCAGCAACCAACAATCAGATGTTCCTAAAATCACAACTAATGTTTACGACATGCGAATATCCCTTTTTGTACAAGCACTCATTTAAAAAAATACAAATGATGTTTTTATTTAACACACATTACAATGGAATGCACCAATCGCAAACCATAACTGTGCACTTGATATAATCTCCTCACTACAACTCTGCACACAGATTAATAAACACTACGTGCTTATTAGACAACACATTCTCACTAAATAGTAAGTGCATTGTGTTCATTTCTCTTTTCTTAGCTTTTATTAAATAAACATGTGTTATAAAATAGGTGCCCTTTTTTCCCAAGGAAATGGCAAGCACACTTGAATGGTTAGAGGAGAACTTCCCAAAAGACGAAATGAGCGATGATAACATCTCCAATGGTATACAATAGATATTTTAATGTAAACAAATATTTTATTTTGTACACACCGTACTAAAGTAATAATTTCTGTTTCTCTTAGAGTACACAGTTTTCATGAAGAAACCACACCCCAGTTGGATTATACCCAATCCCCAGAATCACAAACAGAAGCCCTTTCCCCAACTGTAAATAATCAAATCACAAACTTGTTCAACAAATTAGATGAACTTAGTAATGATTTGAAAGAACGTGTACAGTATCTGAAAAATCATGTAATTAAAAATGTTCCCTATCACTGTTCTTCTTGCACCTGTCCCCAGCAATTATCCCCAACAAATTCTGACCATTTTGATGAAAGATGCTTTGGTGAAACCTCACTCCATTCCTCCCCTCATAATTATTGTACAAAAGTTCCTGATTTTCCCATGTATGTTTCTCATTCCGATACCCGATCCCTTTCTTGAATAAATATATGTTTTGTACTATAAATGGTTTATTGTTGTGCGATATTTCCTATTCTTTTTAAAACTCCTATTATGAGTCCGTGAATACTACAACTGTCCGGGGAGTCTGCACTCAAAATGGAGGTGCCCCCGGACCAGCACGGTGTCCGACATGTCTGTTTTCGTGTGAAACACTTTAATTAGTTCATGGGCAAACCGCCTGTTCTACAGACACCCAGCGCATGCGCCATGCGATTCCTGCCTGGAGGGCATCCACGGACGGCTGCCGCGGACAGCTGCCGGGGCCAGCTGCCGGGGCCGCAGATGTCCCTGGACGTCATCATATGGCAAAACCTGTGCGTGTGATGGCGACGTCTGCAAAATGTGTTCTAGGCTGTGGACAGTTTAAAAGTGCTTTTCCAGCCAATCTAGGGTGTTTCAAACAGAAATCTTACCCTTCCACAGCTCCCAGACCAATTCTTGATTGATTTGGCAACTTTTTACAACTTTTCAAGGCCATTTCTGTGACTTGGTTGTCCGTGGACAGCACGACTGTCCGTGGACGGTTCCTCAGAAGGGACCCAGCCGTTACTTTCCCTCATTCTCAATCTGGCTATCCAGAAGAGAGCACCTGCTTGCAGTTCACAAGTTCCTGATTTGCTGTTTAGCAGATCTGTTTTCGGACAGCATCTGCTTCATCAATACTGTGCATATTGTTGACCATGGCATCTCTTATGGCATTGCTCCTGCCCTGCCACCCCCACCACCGCTGTCACCATCTGGAGGGCCTTGAGAGGGGAACAGGTGCAGTGATACATAAGAGGTGGATCAAAAGGAAGAAGAGAATGAAGTGGAGGAAGTCCATGTCTATCACCAGTACTCTGGGAGAGTTCTGGGTGTGGCAGTTTTTTATGACGGTTGGAAATGTCCCAAAGGCTCATGCAAGAAAGGTTCGATGCACTGAGTGCAAACTTGTACTCAGACATGGGAAACCTGGCTTGTTTTCCTACGGGACTACTCCCATGAGGCGCCATACCAAACTGACCCACCCGACTGCTCTGAGAAACGTGATACCATTCTCAGGTAAGAGCAGGTTGGCTTCCTCCACCCCATCATCTTCATCTGCTCCTGTCACCACAAAGGATACACCTTTGGGGCAGAGGATCCCAGCAGCGGCTTCCAAGGCCATATAGAACGCCATTCGCCATTACCTTTTGAGGGTAACAGTGCTATGCATGTTCTGTGAAGCACCGATTTGTAGGGGGGCAGTTTCGGAGTGCTTTCAAGGCTGTGGTCAAGCAGCATGAGAAACACTGCCACCTACCTTATTAATGCCCGCCCAACACCTGCCCCTTTGTCCCTGTGGTTGGTGCCCCTTCCCTCTCTTCCCTCCCCTACCTTGCCTCTCCTGAGAGAAAATGGCAAAACAAATGCAACATTTAAAAAATACAAAGAAAAGGTTCCTTTTGTAGCCACAATTCATGGTTAAAAAACAGAAGTGCGAACAAATGTCACAGGCCCCTGTGCGGCCGGCATAGTCGTGGCAGCGTGGTAGTCCGTGGACATCTAAAAAATTCCAGGCGTGGGATGATTGAAATCATTTTAATTGTTTTGCATTTAAAAAGGGTGGCTCTTAAAAGAACCTTTTTTGTGTTTTTGGCTTTTATATATTTTTTAAAATTTTGGTTTTACAAACTGAACTAAGAAAACATTTAACTGAATTTCATTATATCGCCTCACTTTCACAAAAATTGCTTCAAAGCATTTTGAATGTTTTCCACCAAAATCTGATTACCCACATCAGTTAGATCTCCATCTCACTGATAAATGTTGGCTCTATCAAATTTAATGTTCTCATTGTGAAACTTTGTCATCCCAACATCGCGAACAAAAGCACAAACAGCTTTATTGACGTTTCACCTCGCTTTTTCCATTTGCGGACCAAATTATCTGGAGCGCATCCACGTCTGCCTCTGCACAATGCGTGAACAAATCATTTTTGAATCAGGGAAGATTTCCTACAACTTTCCCAATGTGTCCTTCATTGCAAATTGCAATGAAATTCCAGTTACATTCCCCAAACTGTTCCAACCACAATGAATGTTATTAATGTCCGGATGTTTCAACTGTGCCATATTTGCACAAAATTAGAGCAAGTCCATCCACTCCAAACCAGAACACTATTCCACTGTTTGTGGCTATTCCACAATGCTCAGTGACCCAAGAGTCCCCCAGAATCCAAACACTCTGCCTGCTGAAAGACATTGCCATGGCCATTTTTAATCCTCTCACAACTCCTACTAACAAAACTCCTGCTATCCTTTCTTCCTGTGCACCACACCCAGGAAACTTGATTGGCTGATCCCCCGATGTCTGCAGAAACCACAACTTTATGCAGTCTCCGTAGACCCCTTTTCATGACAGGCTACCTTAAAAGACCCAGATGTGGCACGTGGACTACCGCAATGTCCACTGTCAGATCATTCAATTGAGTGGAATGCGGAGGTTCACACTTAGTTTAAATAATTTATCATACATTGGTGGCTCTTAAAAGAGGCTTTTTTGTTTTTTATTTCAGTTTTGATATTTATTTTGATTTTCTGATTTTTATTTCCTAAAATTACTTACAAATGTTTTAATATGCACTGTAGATTGAAATAATGTCGTTGTTCTAACCTTTCCTTCTTCTTTCCTCTTTTGCTAGGAGCTCTGGATTCAAGACGGGCGTGGCTGAAGACTGGATACTGACTGCAGGCACGGGGAGCGTTACGCTGCTGGATGCAGAATAACGCGAAGCGTGTGTTGCTGATCGGGTGTGGTTTAAATAGCCTCCAAAGTAGTTCCAGATAAGAAGTTCCCCAGAACTACACCAGAGTAAAAAATAGTCACTGTAACAAAATAGTCCCATCCAAGCCTCACGTTGGCTTGGATTCAGTTGCAGCATTGTCTGCATGAGGTAAGTAATGTCTATGAGCATGGCACCTATGGCGCCAGGACTGAGTCCTATTATGAGCCTGGTGCCTAAGGTGCCAGGACTGAACCGAACCCAGACAGCCCCTAGCCGGGGCTGCTGGGGTTTTAATAAATATATGGATGCCTGCTCCCAGGGCTGATGGGCTTGGTCCGGATTCCCGGGGGTAGTCGTCATGACAGCACTCCCCCCCAAGGCTCCTCCTAAAGGTGTTCTTCCCCTCGGTCCTGGTTTGTCTGGGAAGTTCCGATGGAATTTTTTCACCAACCGAGGTGCATGAACGTGGTCACTAGACTCCCATGACCTTTCCTGTGGTCCGTAACCCTTCCAGACGATTAAATAAAAAACGTCTTGATTTAACCATTTTAGAGTCCAGGATATTTTTAACTTCGAATTCGGGTTCCCCATCTATTAGGATGGGGTCGGGTGGTTTGGCTAGTCTTGTCCAGGGTTGAACTGGTTTCAGGAGTGAAACATGAAAGACAGGATGGATCTGCATATTAGAGGGTAATTCCAATTTGACGGCCACCGGGTTGATAATGGCCTTAATAGTGTAAGGTCTCAAATATCTAGGATTAAAAGTCTGAGTCCCTTTTAGAGGTATGTGTTTTGTGGCCAGCCAAACTTGATCTCCAATCTGGTATTGTGGGGCATCACTTCCATGTTGATCAGCATTTTTCTTGTATTTCTTTTTCACTTGTTTCAAATGTTCTGTTGCTTCCTTAAAGGCTTGTGTAATAGTAGAGTGCAGATGATTCACTGCGGGTATTTCTAAGTGTTGAGGCGAATCGAGTTCTGATGTCCGAGGATGATGTCCATATATGGTATAAAAGGGGCTTTGTCCGGTTCCAGAATGTACAGAGTTATTGTATGCGTATTCGAAAATCCATAAAATATCCTTCCAATTGCTTTCGGTTTGGTGTAGCATGCAACGTAGGTACTGTTCAAGAGTCTGGTTGGTCCTCTCCGTCTGACCATCGGTCTGGGTGTGGTGACTGGTTGATAACCTCACGTCGATTTGCGCTAATTGACATCTTTTCCAAAATTGAAAAATGAATTGGCTACCTCGGTCAGAGACCAATACAGAAGGAAATCCATGTATTTGAACAATGTTTTCGAGAAATTCCTTGGCCAAAATTGAAGCGGAAGGTAATCCCTTTAAAGGAATAAAGTGGGCCATATTGGAAAAAAGATCCACAATAACTAGAATGGTGTTAAATCCATTACATGGAGGTAGATCAGTAATAAAGTCTAAAGACAAAGTGTGCCAAGGTGTAGGAGGAATATCCAAAGGTTGTAAAAGACTAGCTGGTTTCTTCTTTTGACTTTTGTTTTGGCCGCAGACACCACAAAATAGAACAAATGACTTTATGTCTTTTCGCCAGGTGGGCCACCAGAATTGTCTTTTAATTTTAGCTTCAGTTTTTGCTATACCTGGATGTCCTTCCATCAGAGCATCATGATAATTGGAGATAACTAGTTCTTGTAGTTCCTTGTGTGGTAGAAATAGACGCCCTTGATAGCAAGGTAGGTCATTGCTGACTGAATAATCTTTGCCTTTCTTTACCCAGTGCTGCAGGGCTGCAGGATCGAAAAGTTGTTGGATTTTTAAATGAATATCTTCTAAAGTCTGTAGAGTAGTTATGCCAAGAATTCTTTGTTCTGTAATTATAGGCACCGGTTAAGGGTTCGAATATGCTTCTCCCATCCCTATTCGGGATAAGGCATATGCCTTGCCGTTTTTACAACCTGGACGATAAGTGATCACAAAGTCGAATTCGGCAAAGAATAATGCCCATCGAAGTTGACGCGATGATTGGGCCTTGGCTGTTTTCAAATACTGCAGATTCCTGTGATCGGTGATTACAGTGATGGTATGCCTAGCACCAAGAAGATAATGCCGCCAAGCGTTGAATGCGGACTTGATGGCTAATAACTCCTTATCAGTAACCGCATGTTTTAACTCGGGTGCTGAGAACTTTCTTGACCAGAAAGCTACTGGATGAAGTTGACCGGTTTCAGGATCCTTCTGGGACAGGACAGCTCCCATGGCTAAACTGGATGCATCGGTTTCAACTATGTATGGAAGCTCAGGGCGTGGATGCTTTAAAATAGCTGCAGACGTGAATTTCGACTTTAGCTCTTGGACGGCTCTTTCAGCCTCTTCAGTCCACAAAAAACGTTTGTTTTTTCGCAAAAGTGCTGTGATGGGGTGTACAATATGTGAGAACTCAGGAATAAATCTGCGAGAGAAATAAGCAAATCCAAGCATACTTTGTACCCCTTTAACTGAACTGGGTAATGGCCACTTGAGGATTACGTCCACCTTTCGAGAGTCCATTCGAAATCCTTTTGGAGTCAGGATAAATCCAAGGAATTCAACTTCTGTAGAATGAAAAACACATTTCTCCAATTTTGCGTATAACTTGTGCTGGCGTAGTTTCTCAAGGACTGCACGAACGTGCTTCACATGGTGTGATTCTGAGGAGGAGTACACTAGAATATCGTCTATGTATACGACAACACAGTCGTCAATGAGTTCACGAAGGACATCGTTCATAAAATACTGGAAGGCTGCTGGTGCATTGCACAACCCGAAGGGCATCACCTGGTATTCGAATAACCCGTACTTGGTGCGAAAGGCAGTCTTCCTTTCGTCGCCTTTCTTTACACATATCAGATGATATGCCCCTCAGAGATCTAATTTAGTGTAGATGCAAGCGTCCTTTACTTGGTCTAGTAATTCGGGGATCAGAGGCAATGGGTATCGGTTCTTAACCGTGATCTGATTTAATGTGCGGTAGTCTATGTACGTTCTGAGGTCACCATTCTTTTTAGGCACAAAGAACAAAGCTGAGGATGCATGGGACTTGGATGGACGAATTAAGCCATTAGCAAGGTATTGGTCCAAGTATTGTCATAGGTGAAGGTTTTCGGGTTCCGTAAGGGCGTAGATCCTACTACATGGAGGTTGTGCACCGGGTATGAGGTCGATTTGACAATCGTATGATCTGTGAGGTGGTAAGGTGTTTGCCTGTTCTTTTTAGAAAACATCCTGGAATTCTTGATATTCCTGAGGTAACTGCACGACTGGAGTAGCGACTGTGGCCAGGCCTTTGTTCAAGGGTTTTTTAGGGTAACAGGTGTGTGCACAATCCGGGAAGGTTATTCTCTTCTCTCGCCAATCAATACAAGGATTATGTGTTTCCAACCAAGGTATCCCCAGTATTATTTGGAACTGCAGGGCTTTCATTAAATCAAACACAATAGTCTCTCGATGCCCATCCTGACCCAACAGTGTCATCTCTGTGGTGGAATGAGTTACAGGCCCAGAGACGATTTCAGTTCCATCGACCGTGGTGATGACATCCGAGGTGGTCTTTTTGCAGAGAGGTAGATTCATCCTATAAGCCAATTTGTGGTCCATATAGTTTCCTAGGGCCCCGCTATCAATGTATGCCCTTACTGCATGCATACGTGATGGCTGCCTTGGATCAATAAGGACCATTGGTATGATGAAGAGCGAGGTCTGAGTATCCTTCTTCAAGCTCGGCAAGCAGACCTCTACGCTTGTCGGGCGTGGTCGTTTCCCGAATAAGGCTCTGTTTGATTTCTATCAGCAACTCCGACTACTTTCTTGGATGGTTTTATAGGGCAATCCCGTAGAAAATGTCCTGAGGCCCCACAGTACAGACACAATTGCATCTGCCATCTCATTTCTCTTTCATTTTGAGTTAAGGATCCCTTAACGCCCCCCGATCTGCATCGGTTCTGATGCATCTGTTCCTTTGGGGGTAGCATTGGGTTTAACCAATACCCGATTCTCAAACTTAGCTCGATCAGCCTTTCTATTCTGAAGTCGGTGGTCTAACTGGACCACTAATTCTATATATTCTGCGCAATCCTGAGGTGGGTTCACAACTTGGGCCAAAACATCTTTGAGTTCACCCCGAAGTCCACAATGAAATAATGTAATTCGTTTTACCTCTGGCCATCCGGTTTGCACCACCAACCTATTGAAGGTTGCGATATAGGTTAGTAGATCCTGGTTACTTTGTCATAAGGCTAAAAGTTCGTTATCCAGGGCCTGTCCCTGTGAATGTCTGGCAAATAGTCTTTCCATGCTCAATTGAAAACCTTGAAAATCCTGAAGAAGAGGTTCATCCTGGTTGACTAGTGGAATTGACCAATCCGCTGCGCTGCCACTAAAGTATGATAGTACAAAGGCTACCTTGGCTTGGTCGTTTGGAAAGGCTTCAGGTCTGCATAAAAAGTGCAAGCGGCATTGGATCATAAACACAGTGAACTTTTTTGGGTCTCCAGCAAAACGTTTGGGTGGAGCTAAAGGAATGCTCCCTGGTAGAACCACTTGCACAGGATTGCTCGATGAAACAGGAGTTGGATTCCCCCAGGTAATGGTGTTTACCCAGCTCTGTTTTGCAGCAATTGTCTAGCAAGATCATCAGTGCGCTCCTTTGACACAATCAGTTCTCTCCTGAGGGCATTAGTTTCTTGGCGCGCGGAGTGCACTTCTGCCCTAAATTCCCCTAACAATAGGGCTAGTTGGTCGGTTTCGGAAGTTTCCATTACGCCCGGTCGGGGATTTGTAGATAGGCTTCGCGTTCTGTTACGCTCACTTGGTTCCCACAGTGGTGTCAATCGGACCCGGACAGCTGCAGTCTCCACCAACGTGATGCATAGTGCCGAGATGACTGTCTGGACCGGCCCACCTAATCTCGTCTGCTTGATCCGTAGAAGTATTCTCCTGCAAGTGGAGAAAGGGATTTAGCCACCCGTGGATTTTAGTGATGGCCCCCACCCACTGTTCTCGTTCTCCCCTCTTGTCACCTCCGATATCCCCTTTTAGTAACCTCACCTTATGTTTTCAAAAGATGAGCTCTCCATCCTGCATGGCATGCAGGGGCGTGTAGATACCAGTTACTTCACTGGTTTGAGGGTGCTGGAGGAGTTCCGGAGGAATATTGACTCCGGGTTTACAAAGTTCAAAGAGTTCAATATGTCCGATGTTCACTCTTATTCCATTCCCTTGTTGAATTGCAACTGGTTCAAAAGAATATTGCCTGGAGGCAGCTGATGGCGTTCAGGTAAGAGGCTGTATTACCCAACACTGTCCGGTATAAGTTGCATGAGTTTAACTTGTTGTTTTCTCCCTTTATAGGTGCGGCAAATGAAGATGAGGCGTATTAACGGGTAATGCCTCCGGTGGTAAATCAGGTAAGCCTATGGTGGTAAGAGATTGTATTTGTTAGCTCTCTTGGCTCACCTTGTTGTTTCTTTTGTTTTTCCCTCAGGTGCTGGAGTTCGGCGAAGAAAATGATGGAGGCAGCGCCAGATCGAAAAATGCTGTGAGGACTGGTGAGTATGACGCGGCGCTGCAGCTGGCGATGCGACGCGTGCAGAAATAATGTCCCTTTCAAGATCGAAGACGTTATGGATCCGGAATCAGGTAAGGATTGAAATAATGTCGTTGTTCTAACCTTTCCTTTTTCTTTCCTCTTTTGCTAGGAGCTCTGGATTCGAGATGGGCGTGGCTGAAGACTGGATGCTGACTGCAGGCACAGTGAGCGTTATGCTGCTGGATGCAGAATAACGCGTGTGTTGCTGATCCGACGTGGTTTAAATAGCCTCCAAAGTAGTTCCAGGTAAGAAGTTCCCCAGAACCACACCCAAGTAAAAAATAGTCCCTGTAACAAAATAGTCTCATCCAAGCCTCACGTTGGCTTGGATTCAGTTGCAGCATGGTCTACATGAGGTAAGAAATGTCTATGAGCCTGGCGCCTAAGGTGCCAGGACTGATTCCTATTATGTGCCTGGTGCCTAAGGCGCCAGGACTGAACCCAGACAGCCCCTAGCCAGGGCTGCTGGGGTTTTAATAAATATCTGGATGCCTTCTGATGGGCTTGGTCCGGATGCCCGGGGGTAGGCGTCATGACAGCATACTAGCAAACCTCCACTCCCTCCAAACCAATAGTACAAGAGATGCCACACAACTCAGTGTACCGTTTCAAATTATTCACACAACAATCTCCCACCATCCAAAAAGTGAGCTTTGGTAGCACTATCCACATCTATCTTCCTTACTCACAACAATCAAAACATCTACTACCCTCTCTCCCTGTAAACCACAAACAGAACACCTCATTGGCTAATCCCCACAGTCCCCTTTCCATGCCGGGACTCCTTTAAAGACACGTGGCATGTTCCATCCGCAGACACCGCAGTAGTCTGTGGATGTCACGCCCGGGGGGGAATTGAACACAATTTAACTTATTTAATCTTTAGTGGTGGCTCTGAAAATAACTTTTGGGGGGGTTAACATACACCTTGTTTTCCTTTTTTTTGCTTTTATGTATACTAGTACCGTACACTCTACATCTTCCTTTACAATTGCCTTACAGGAACATCTTCAATGCATTCCTAATATTGTAAAGGAAAATTGCATTTCCGACATCTGTGAAGTGAACTCCATCTTGACAAAAAAGAAAATAAACACTGACAGAACTTATATTATTAGTCTCAAAAGATGACATGTTGTAATATGCTTTTAAAGAAATCCTTCAGTGCAACCTGCAAAGACACTGGGGCCACACACCCCAAACTGTCCCCTCCAAAATGCACAATCACAATGTCTGGACATTTAAAGTGAGCTATACTCTCACAGAATGAAAGCAAGCTTGGCCAGTTTAAGCCACAAACTGCATGCCAGAAAACATCCACTCTTGCCAATCCAATATTTCCAAGGATGGCATGATTTTCAGCATACACCTTCAATGACTGAATTGAAGAGGCCCCCAGAATCCACATAGTGTGCCTTCTCAAACACATAGGGCCTCATTAGGACCCAGGCGTTAAGGGGTTAACAGCGCCTTAAAAGGTGTTGGCACCGTTAAACCCTAAACGCCTTACTCCGAGTTCCCTTTGCGGGACCCGACCTTAACGGCTGGTCTAGACCAGCCGTTAAAGTAGGGGCCCGCAAAGGGACTCTCGAGGTAAGTACGGTACCGTAATTTTCGGTACCGTACTTACCGCTTTCCCCATTCCCATTATGCCCTATGGGGCAAAAATGGGAATGGGGAAGGGCCATGGTGGCATGGGGAATTACGGCCCGCCAACCTTGGAATGGATTGGTAATTCCCCATTCTGCCATGGCGGACTCCGGCATCGACCATGGTGCTAATAGCACCATGGTTTTCCGCCGGAGTCCTAATGAGGGCCATAGTCATAGTCATTGACACTGCTCTCACAACTCCTTCAAATAAGACTCCTACTACCCTCTCTTCGTGTACACCACACACAGCAAACTAGATTGGCTAATCCCCACAGGCACTTTCCATGGCAGGCATCTTCAAAAGACCCAGATGTGACATGTGCCGTCCGCAGATTACAGCTGTGTCTGTGGACCCTGTAACACAGAGGTAGCCCTTCTACCCTTTCCACTTCCATGTTCTCAACACTGCCTTATTGGCTGCTTTCAAAGAGTCACACATCCATCCACCAATCACATCCAAAACCTCAACACCTAACCCTGTCATCTAACTTCAACTCTTCAGATGTACACTTGAACTCTCAGAGTACATATCTCCTGTTAATAAAAGACATCTGCATCAGAAACTACAGTGCAACTGTCCAAGATTTCTATTTCCAGATTCAACAAGATCTGCATCTAACAAAACATAGTTCAGGTATGCTTATATTTAAAAAGAAAATCTTCAACTCTTTCACAAATATATATAAGTATATATATATTTGCTGCTACTTACCCTGTAATAATCTATTCAATAAACATATTCTCTTTTTTAACCACTCTAGCAAATGCCATGTATTCCAGCATTCATCACCTGCTCACGCGAATCAGCAAACAATTGCAATGGTCTGCACTTCAAATTGTTTCTATTTGCAATTCTTGTGATGAAAGTAAAAACAATGCATATGTGCATATATAGCAGCACTGTGTCACTGTTTCATAAATTAAGGGAAAAGCTCATGAAATAGATCTGTAGACCATTTTTAAGTGGAATTTAGCGTCTGCCAGTTTAATATGTTAGCAGCACATGGATACATCCCAACATCACCCATTCCAAAGTATTGCTGATTCTTAAGTCTTTCTTTTCTCCTTTGAATTCTGTCACGTCCAATTCCACTTCTCCCATTATAAAATTCAAAATACAAGTCCCAGAATGCAAAGAAAAAAACACGACTGAACCTCAAGATTCAAAACTGTGACATGTATATCAAATAAACATACAAAATGCTGTGCTTTTCTAAATATGTTTTGGGTAGAATTTTTAAGAAAGTTACTAAATGTATAGCTGCATTTACAGCAGCACTGTGTCACTTTTTTGATGAATGAAAGTAAAAACAGATAACATAGATTTGTACACAATTTGTTATTGTCACTCAGTGTGTGCCAGTTTAATCTATTGACTGTGCATGTATACTTCCTAACATAACCCATTCCATTCTTCAGCTGCTTATGCAGTCCAACTTTTTTCTCTACATTCTGTGAGTTGTAATCCAACTTTCACAATGGGAAAAGTGGAACTACAAGTCCCAGAATGCAAACAAAAAATCTAGCACTACATAAACACCTACAGATTAGAATGCATCATGTTGGCAAGTATGCATATACTCCTAACATTTTAAACTTCCACACACCAACTCCCATTATAAAGAGTACTACAAATCGTTTCCATCAACTTTTCTTCTCTTTTACAAAATGTTACAGAGCTTCTATAAATGCCCATACGCATTTCTTAACTTTCATGAAAATGCTCCTAAAAGCAACCATCTTTAAACGCCCACCAATTTTATTTACTTTTTCTTGCTCACTAAAAGTACTTTGGAATTACCACATATCCCCCCTAACTTTCTTTTACAATTACAGGAAAGAAGCACATCACTAAAATCAACAACCGAAAAAAGAATACCCTTTGCATCCAACAAAGTAAATACATTAATGTACCATGTATATGTATGTAATTACAGCAGCACAGTTCCACTATCTATTACCCCATACTACTCTTTTCAAACCAACATTTCTTTCACTCTAGCCCATTATATTCCACCATTCACACTCTCACTATTCCCATCTATGCACCACCATTGCAACACCCCCTCTGTTGCTCAAAACAGCACAATCACCCTATAGATTCTATCACACCACCACTGCCTTACTCACTAACCCAACACACTCACACCTCTGTAAACTCTTACTCTCATAACCTTCCCAACCATACCTAATATGCCACCTCACAATCAAACAGAACTCTGTTAATCTCTACAATCACACCCACAATCTATGCATGCATATACATTGCACAACCTTCCAATGCAAGCTTTCTCTTTTCCCAACCAACACAACAAAATGCCTACTAAACAGCAGCGTAGAGCATATGCGACTAAAACTACAGTCATCCACCTTTAAAACAATTCATAGAAAACATTAAATGAAACAAAAGAGCTAGTAACCTCACTCAACAAAACTAAACCAACCACAACTAAAAAGGGTAAGGCCCCTCTTGCAAAATCAAAAGGTAAGAAAGTGTGTACAAAGAAAAGCAGACCTACTAACAAACTTAACACTTCTTCACAATCTTATAAAAACATCTACCCTTAAAAACTACTGCAGGACACTAATACTGGAAGCTCTAATCGACTGTGCTTTTCTACTGAAGAGAAAAGGGGTTATATTGATTTTAAACAGAATGAAACCACTAACTAAATCAATCAAATTACAAAAATTACTTCTAAACATGTGCAGTGTAAATATAGAGATCTTTTCAAACTTCTGTGATGGTGAATGGATTCACGCAAGCAGCACAGAACCATACTTCAATGAAGAAGCTTATAAACAAGAACAACAAAAAACTATTGCCATAGACAATAATGGACGAGGGTATGAAATGGTGGAACATATCGTTATGGCAATAGAAACCCTCATAGAAAAAAAGTCCCCAACAAACTTTGAACCAAATGCTCCTTTCACCCAAACAAACTGTCCAGTGTACAAATGGACATGCAGCTCAATGTGTAATGTACTCCAAAAATCTTTAAATCTTTACGACAATTCCGCAATCACTATGTGAAACTAAAAGACAAAAGTAAAATGAAAACTTTACAAACAATAGAATACTGTCCAGTGCACAGCCACACTGGGCTGCGAGGAAATTCATTAGCCTGCAGTCTAGGAACTGCTTGCAAAAGCAATTTCCACCACATCAAAATTTTAGCGACACACCATTCTACTATACAGAATCTTGTGCATCAACTATACTATGTAAAACGTCCTGCTCTAGAACTGCACATTTTAAATAACATTAAAAAAATAACATTCGCCTACATGGAACAGCAAAAAAAAAATGCTTCAAGAAATAGAGAACATCGAACATGAATACTTTGGAACTGAAGGTGACTTAGAAAACTCAGTACCTTTAGAAAACATTACAGAAAACCTCATAAACACCAACGTCCTAATAAAGACATAGAAAAAAGGAATAGCTAATTTTCAAAACACACTGCTCAAATACCAGACTAAATATGCGTTAGTTGTCGCAGAATGTTTTATAAAAAGGAGCACAAAAATAGTGGATCTACCCTACAAAATAAAAGACAATGAAGAATCCCAATAGTTCCAATTAGCTTAATATCTAACAGCAGAAACTAAATACAAAATAACTAACACCTCAACGGTTTGCACGTACTGTAACACAAAACTTGACAATAACCAAATGCCATCACGTGATATCACTAATAACTTAGAAATATTCCCACTTCAGAAAGCTCTCCAACAGCTTAACTTATACGAGAGCATTATAATACAAACAGTGCACCCATGTCAAGCTATTATACACCTTAAACCGAAATCAGCCAAATTGCCTCCATCCGAATTACTAAAGGTCATCCGTGGCAAAGTGGTATATTTACCATTAGATCTAAAAGAAATTGTACAAACTCTACAAGTACAACGGCCAATAGATCATCTTTGATTGTATTAGGTAATGGTCTGCCAAGAAGAGACAAAAGAAATGTGGCAACATCTAGTCAACTTAAACGAAGTTGCACAAGCCCTACAATTTCTCAAAGAAATCAATGAATACTACAACAATTTAAACATAGAGGAAAACTTAAGAGAAACAATCCAAATTATTCAAGACCCACCAGCAACTCGTCAATTTGAACATGTAGATCCTGTTACTTCGGCCAACATTTTAGACCAGTATTCAAATCACCCACTACACTCCAAAGACACAATTGACGGTGCATTAAAAACATATCAAATACATCAGGCCAAAGGATCGCCAATGAGCATATGGGAAAAAGGTGTAGAAGCATGTTCTTTTCCTCTACTCTTTCGTACAGGAAAAGGAGGAAGATACGATGAGAGGTCAGCGCAAATTAGTGCATCAGAATCTCGATGTTTGAGATTGTATTCTGAATACCCCAGATTCAGACAAAAAGTAGACTACATTTTCAACTTCCTCTTCCAAAGTGAACTAGAAACCCTATGTTATGGAGTTGCACACACATTAAACACAGGCTCTAACTTTTTAAAAATATCCGCTACCCAACTGCTTCAAAGAATAAAAGACAAAGGCCCTCATTACGACCCTGGCGGAAAGGGGAAAACGATGGCGGAAATGCAATACCGCCATCGAAAAGCGCTCGGTGCGACTATGACCCGTCACCGCAAAGTACGAAGCCATTAGCGACACCGTAGTGAACGCCAACGCTAACTGCACTAAGCACGCGCGCGCGCACCATGCCAAACCGCAAACACCACCATGGTGCAACGGTACGCCAATTCCGACCCTAGCGGACATGTACCTAACGCCATCAGGCATGGCGGAATGGACCATTCCGCCATGGCGAGAAATACGGCATCGTGAACCAACCGTAAATGGCCCACTGAGTGCCTGTACTCCACTCCCTGGCCACATTGCACAACTCCTGGCAGGCGCAATGTACTCACACCATGCAACCAGTGAAATCTACAATTCACCCATGCATGCCAACGTAGAAATGCATGCAGGTGTTCGAAGCGCCCCGTGAGTGGGCATCCATGTACGGCATTTCACCATAGCCGTACTGATGCAGCACAGGCATGTGAAGGTACAAGACATCAAAATGGAAATCAAGAACACATGACACAAAACAACAGTAGTCCCCCATCGCTTGCCACCAGCGCAAGGCAACATCCAAAACAGCATCCTGAGGGGGATTGCACCAGACCTGTACTCTTGCCAGTAAACAAACCAACCATCAGCAGAAGCATGTACCACACAAGTTGGCAGAGTGACTGAGCAGCCAGGCACATCCCAAGAGGGGCCGATGGGAGCTGCAGGGCACAGATGGCATGAATACAGAAGCTATTCCAATGGACATGACCCCAGTCCCCCTCCAACAAACGCACGCAAACACAGGCACCTGTGACCAGCCACATTCTGAACATCCCATCATACCATCAATCGACCTGGCTGACAGGCACCAGTCGGCCAAAAGCCAATCCCCCGCCCCTGAACAGCACATCATGTAAACAGTCACAATGGCAGCCCCTATCCGTGACCACACTGTGCTACGTAGGCAAAAGCGGCCAGTACTGTACCACACAACTCAACTCAGAAGGCGGAACACAATGCAGATCATCTCGCAATACATACCGCCACAAATCGAAAATCGCCACATCACCTGCAAAGAATAACGCAACACGCCAAATATCGGAATACAATTTAAATGCACATCCAAATGACAAAGGCCTCACAGCAATTTGTAAAATAACACCAAAACATCCATCATCACCGAGGGCTGCATCTGCAATAATTGACCAGCTTCCACTTGTGTGACGCCCTGTACCATCATGGCACACAGGGCCAACATCAACGTTCCAAAAGGCAACATGGAAGCGGCAAGAACCGCAGGTCCGTCCCATGAGGCAGGCACTAGTCCAGCTGAAAGGCCGAAATGTTGCACCTAGCCACCAGAACAGCGTAAGGGCATGTGGCCCATTGGCGATCGTCCCATAAGATCGTAATGCTGCTCCACTGATTCACCCGAAGCTGCAGGTGTCGAGAGTAAAAACCATCTGGAGGAGTGGCGTACAGATGGCATCTGCAATAGGGCAGGAGATACCTGTCACCAAAATGAAACACAAATTAACCGATTGCACTACATGACACATGATGCATCACTATCTTCATTCAACACACCAAATCCACACCCATATGCATGCTAGCCCACTCCAAAGGAATATACACACCCCTAAATCAGTATCGATACATAACGAAACCAATCGAGGTTAATACACCATTGGCAACGTCGGTTACTGTGCATGCGTCCGTCAAGATAGAACCCATGACATGGGATTAGTAACGTGCCTAGACACAAGTGTATGAAGGCGCGTCGAGACAGGGAGGATCCGACAAGGGCAGATAGACGTAAGTCCCACTATGGCAGCCTTGCATCACATAGCGCAGGGGAAGGGGATTGAATCAAAAAACACATGTACATGGCAGACCCTAAATGGAATCATCTGTCCATGCATCCATTCATCATTCCCTCATCCCGCAATGAAAACGCATGAACATTCACTCACATAATATGTGAAACTTCCATCGCGTCTGTGCGTAATGCAGTCTGCAAAAACCACTGTGCTCCTGGCCGGATCTGTAGTGTCGTGAAGCTAGATGGACTTGGGAACGTCCTGCCTTATCGTCCACTACGCTATTGCGCATCCCATTCAATTCATGTCATTCATTGCTTGCTCGTTATGGGCCCTGTCCCAAGGACATTCAACAATAGAACGTTACATTTCCAGGCAGACCTGTGGGCGTCTCCTCACCGCTACTTCGCAACCAAAAATCCTGGCCTTCGAATTCCTCACTTGCAACATTACGTCGAAAAGGCTTCTGTGAACGCTTGCATTCACAATTACATCAATGTAGTGCGGCTGTGTGTCATAATGCTAACTGGCTGCAATCACAAATGGGACGCCACGCCCGTCGGTGAAGTACGATACTGTGCTGCATGAGGGTCGGCCATCGATCGAGCCCTACATACCACTGACTCTTCACAGGTATGTAAGCGGCTGCAATCATAGCATGTGTAACAATGGGAGCATAGCATGAAAATCAGTCAAAGTACATCACACTGCCATCGGGATTTGATACATGATTCCAATCCCAAGATGCCATGCGGCCAAATGCAGCCTTACGTGCGGGACGTGCTCGGCCAGAAGGGATTGCATCTGCCACAGATTCATTCAATCAGCACAGGTGGAGGCCATACAGGCCGACAGCACATATATAGCAGACCCAAACCCCTCCCACAACCACTCCCACTCCAAAATGCTACCGGCAGGACTAGCGATGTTGGGCCTGGGGCACCAGATAGCACTGCAAGTGCTACAACTACAAGAAGACGACGAACAACAACAGGTACAACAACCGGGCGCACAGGGGAGACGGAGGAGAAGGAGGAGGAGGAGGGCAAGGCAGGGTCAGCAAGGCCCACAAGCACTGCCACTACCACCACGCAGGCGGCCCGCAATCCCACGCCTCCGAGCTGATCCGTTCAACCTCACTGCTGAGCAGATCCACACCCTCTACCGTTTGGACCGGGACACCATAATCGCCATTGTGGACATGACACATGCTGACCTCGTGAGCATGATAGATAGCCCAACCGCCATCCCACCCCTACTGAAGGTGGTGTCTGTACTCCACTTCCTGGCCACAGGCACCTACCAGCACACAGTGGGACAGTTGCATGGCATTTCACAGCCACTGTTCTCACGGACACTCTCCCAAGTGCACGATGCCCTCCTGAAGCACGCCGACGACCACATCACACTACCACGCACGTACCAGGAGATTACCAACGCAAAGGTGGGATTCCATGCACTTGGCGGCATCCCGGGTTGCATTGGTGCCATCGACTGCACCCATGTTGAATTGGTTGTCCCACATGCCATGGAGGTCCAGTACCGCAACCGGAAACAATTTCATTCAATCAATGTGCAAATGGTGTGTGACTCCAACAAGATCTTTACGCATTGTTGTGCCAGATTTCCAGGATCTACCCATGATTCTATGGTCCTGAGGAACACAAGAATACCACGCTACATGGAGCGACACGCAGGGCACAGATCCTGGCTACTCGGTGAGTCTCATTCCATGCATGACATCGTGGCCCATTTGATGCGTCAATGACCTTGCAGGAGGGGGGGGGGGCTACTTAGCACTATCATTCCACTGACACCCTTTATTCGTCCCATACAGGTGATGCCGGGTATCCACTGAAGAGATGGCTCCTTACACCAATCCGGAACCCACAGAACCAGCATGAGGAGGACTACAACCATGCCCACTCACGTAGCCGTGTGGTCATTGAACAGGCATTCGGCCTACTGAAGGCTCGTTTCCGCAGCCTCAGCAGGTCTGGCGGGGCACTCATGTACAGCCATGAGAGGGTTTCTAAGATGGTCATGGCATGTGTCATGCTGCACAACATGTGCATACGTAGGAATGTGCCCATGCCCCCTGACGCTGTACTGCATGCACCTGAAGATGATGATGATGAGGGTGGGGATGTGGAGGCACCCCAGGGAGTCCATGAGGCACAGGATGCACGTGCAATCCGACAGAGCATCATAGATGCATGCTTCTAGCAACCACGCATGGTGCCTATTACACGGAAAGGGGACCTGTGGCACTGTGTGTGTGTAGTACAGGCACATAGTGGACTGTACGCCTATGAAGGCCTCGTACGCAAATATCAATGTCCACACATGTCATTGGATGATAATGAAGTGCTGTATTGTTAATGTGATTTGATTCATACACCCTATGGACCCGCCACCCAGTGAAGCCCAACACACCCCCTCCACCCTACTTCCTCCCCCCCCAACACCAGTGTCCAGATATGCATGCTGCCCGTGGGTAGACGCTATTGCAAGCCCCCTCTACGGGTATCAGGGGCACCCCTGCCCGTGGAGCGCAGGTTCCTGCCAGATCTGCGTTGGGGGCTGCCCTGGACGGAACTTGCCACGGATGACGTCTCTGCCTGCTCGCGTCCATGCATGTCTCTGAGGGTTTGTGAGAGCTCCGAGAGCACACGGCGCACAGCAGCAAGTTCAGCACAAACGTCTTTGGACGTCGCATGCAGTTCCCCCCTCAGGCTCTCGGTGCTTTTCTCCATTTGTGCTCGCAGGCTCTCGGTGCTTCTCTCCATTTGTGCTCTCAGGCTCTCGGTGCTTCTCTCCATTTCTCCCCTGAGGCTCTCACTACTTTTCTCTATTTGTGCCCTGAGTGTCTCGGTGGATGTTTCCATGGCTGCCCTGGAACCCCCGCATTCATTTGCATGGTCCTTGAGTAGCGTGGACGCTTCCTGCTGTTGCTCGATCAGCAGGTCGAGGGACTGTTGCCTCTGCTGGGCCATGGACATTTGCGGTGGTGTGACAGGGGGGCTGCTCAACACATGTTGCCTTGGCACAGGACTTGTGGGGGTTGGCCAGTCGTCGTCTTCAGGGTGCCCCTGCGTGGTTTCGTCATGGTGTAGGGGATGGAACATGCAGGGGGATTGGGAAAGGTCATGGATGGTACCTACGTCGCCAGCACTGTTTTCCGTGTCGGAGCATGCTGGCATGACAGCTGTGTCACCTATGGTGCTGCTACCACCAGAGGCAGTGCCATCAGATACGTTCTTTGGGGGGACCTGTGGTGCTGGGGTTGTGGACTTGCTGGCTGCTGGGGTGCCTGTTGCAGTCCCCTCCAGTGTGCTGGCACTTGATTCCTGCTGCTGCCGTGTCTTGATCCTTGCACCTGAGGTGGAGGCTCTTGGGACGTTGGTCCTGGCCCTCTTTGCAGGCGTGCTGGTAGGGGTGTCCTGCAGCTCGTCGTTGGTATCGGACCCTGTGGTGGAGTAAAGAGGGGCGAGCGTTAGTTATGGGTCTGTCGGATTTGGAATGGCAACGTATCAAATGCATTGGGGTGGTACATGAGGCTGATATGGGACTGGGCCTTGGAGGTGGTCTCATTTTCGTGTGGATTGAGGATGCATTCATTTGGCTGCCTGCAGTTAGGGGGTGCATGCTGCACATGTAGGGGTTGTTTATGGCATCTTGATTAATTTGTTTATTCATTCTGACTTTTAGAGGGCGCTGTCAGGGCAAAGTATGTATTGCACTATGGGGTCACATGGTACTGCACATGTTCGTGGTTTGTGGATTTCGCATTGTTTCTCTTGGCAAACCTACCTGATTCTCCGGATGTCGGCACTCCTTTCTCCATCCCTCCGACTCCCTCTATGCTCTCCATTCCTATGGTGGAGGCGCAGATCTCCTCCCAGGGGGTCAACTTGATGGGCGACTCTGATCCCCCCCCGGTAGCTGTGGCGATGTTCCTGTTCGCAGAAAGTATGCTGCGTACGCGGATCCGCAGGTCGTCCCACCGCTTGCGACATTGCTGTGGCGTGCGGGGTGTTGTCCCCACCGCACTTACGCGCTGTGCCACAAGGGCCCATATGGCCTTCTTGTTGGCAAGGGCCGTCCTGGTCATTTGACTGGAGAAGACGACGGCGGCATTTTCCTGCAGGGTCTCGGTCAGCACGGTCAGTTCCTCTCGGGAGAAGTGGACCTGCCGCTTGCGATCACACGCTTTCTTGGCTACCTTTCCCATATTTATTTTTTTAACTGGGGTTGCTAACGGGTTGGGATGTGTGTCAGGGTCGGATTTTTAATGGTTGTGTTGGGATTCGGATTTTATAGTTGTGCGGCGTGCTGTTTCCCGTTCCGGCCACATGCTTTTACTTCCGTTTCCGTATATTTACGGTGCCCGTAATTTGCGGTGCCCGCTCATTACGGTGCCCGCTCATTACGGTGACCGCTAAGATGGGTGGCGGTGTTGCACCTGGTGCAGCGTACGGCGGCGGTAAGGGCCGTTTTGGGGTCATTTCCGCCATCGCAGCCTTTCGGATTCCGCCATGGCGTAATGCTCGTGCCCGATGGGTCGTAATTAGCCGCACTTTGCTCCTTCGTGCAATGGCGGAAACGCTATTTACGCTGTTGCGGTCCGGTCAGTCAATTTCCGCAAGGGTCGTAATGAGGGCCAAAGGCCCTCATTACGACCCTGGCGGAAAGGGGAAAACGATGGCGGAAATGCAATACCGCCATCGAAAAGCGCTCGGTGCGACTATGACCCGTCACCGCAAAGTACGAAGCCATTAGCGACACCGTAGTGAACGCCAACGCTAACTGCACTAAGCACGCGCGCGCGCACCATGCCAAACCGCAAACACCACCATGGTGCAACGGTACGCCAATTCCGACCCTAGCGGACATGTACCTAACGCCATCAGGCATGGCGGAATGGACCATTCCGCCATGGCGAGAAATACGGCATCGTGAACCAACCGTAAATGGCCCACTGAGTGCCTGTACTCCACTCCCTGGCCACATTGCACAACTCCTGGCAGGCGCAATGTACTCACACCATGCAACCAGTGAAATCTACAATTCACCCATGCATGCCAACGTAGAAATGCATGCAGGTGTTCGAAGCGCCCCGTGAGTGGGCATCCATGTACGGCATTTCACCATAGCCGTACTGATGCAGCACAGGCATGTGAAGGTACAAGACATCAAAATGGAAATCAAGAACACATGACACAAAACAACAGTAGTCCCCCATCGCTTGCCACCAGCGCAAGGCAACATCCAAAACAGCATCCTGAGGGGGATTGCACCAGACCTGTACTCTTGCCAGTAAACAAACCAACCATCAGCAGAAGCATGTACCACACAAGTTGGCAGAGTGACTGAGCAGCCAGGCACATCCCAAGAGGGGCCGATGGGAGCTGCAGGGCACAGATGGCATGAATACAGAAGCTATTCCAATGGACATGACCCCAGTCCCCCTCCAACAAACGCACGCAAACACAGGCACCTGTGACCAGCCACATTCTGAACATCCCATCATACCATCAATCGACCTGGCTGACAGGCACCAGTCGGCCAAAAGCCAATCCCCCGCCCCTGAACAGCACATCATGTAAACAGTCACAATGGCAGCCCCTATCCGTGACCACACTGTGCTACGTAGGCAAAAGCGGCCAGTACTGTACCACACAACTCAACTCAGAAGGCGGAACACAATGCAGATCATCTCGCAATACATACCGCCACAAATCGAAAATCGCCACATCACCTGCAAAGAATAACGCAACACGCCAAATATCGGAATACAATTTAAATGCACATCCAAATGACAAAGGCCTCACAGCAATTTGTAAAATAACACCAAAACATCCATCATCACCGAGGGCTGCATCTGCAATAATTGACCAGCTTCCACTTGTGTGACGCCCTGTACCATCATGGCACACAGGGCCAACATCAACGTTCCAAAAGGCAACATGGAAGCGGCAAGAACCGCAGGTCCGTCCCATGAGGCAGGCACTAGTCCAGCTGAAAGGCCGAAATGTTGCACCTAGCCACCAGAACAGCGTAAGGGCATGTGGCCCATTGGCGATCGTCCCATAAGATCGTAATGCTGCTCCACTGATTCACCCGAAGCTGCAGGTGTCGAGAGTAAAAACCATCTGGAGGAGTGGCGTACAGATGGCATCTGCAATAGGGCAGGAGATACCTGTCACCAAAATGAAACACAAATTAACCGATTGCACTACATGACACATGATGCATCACTATCTTCATTCAACACACCAAATCCACACCCATATGCATGCTAGCCCACTCCAAAGGAATATACACACCCCTAAATCAGTATCGATACATAACGAAACCAATCGAGGTTAATACACCATTGGCAACGTCGGTTACTGTGCATGCGTCCGTCAAGATAGAACCCATGACATGGGATTAGTAACGTGCCTAGACACAAGTGTATGAAGGCGCGTCGAGACAGGGAGGATCCGACAAGGGCAGATAGACGTAAGTCCCACTATGGCAGCCTTGCATCACATAGCGCAGGGGAAGGGGATTGAATCAAAAAACACATGTACATGGCAGACCCTAAATGGAATCATCTGTCCATGCATCCATTCATCATTCCCTCATCCCGCAATGAAAACGCATGAACATTCACTCACATAATATGTGAAACTTCCATCGCGTCTGTGCGTAATGCAGTCTGCAAAAACCACTGTGCTCCTGGCCGGATCTGTAGTGTCGTGAAGCTAGATGGACTTGGGAACGTCCTGCCTTATCGTCCACTACGCTATTGCGCATCCCATTCAATTCATGTCATTCATTGCTTGCTCGTTATGGGCCCTGTCCCAAGGACATTCAACAATAGAACGTTACATTTCCAGGCAGACCTGTGGGCGTCTCCTCACCGCTACTTCGCAACCAAAAATCCTGGCCTTCGAATTCCTCACTTGCAACATTACGTCGAAAAGGCTTCTGTGAACGCTTGCATTCACAATTACATCAATGTAGTGCGGCTGTGTGTCATAATGCTAACTGGCTGCAATCACAAATGGGACGCCACGCCCGTCGGTGAAGTACGATACTGTGCTGCATGAGGGTCGGCCATCGATCGAGCCCTACATACCACTGACTCTTCACAGGTATGTAAGCGGCTGCAATCATAGCATGTGTAACAATGGGAGCATAGCATGAAAATCAGTCAAAGTACATCACACTGCCATCGGGATTTGATACATGATTCCAATCCCAAGATGCCATGCGGCCAAATGCAGCCTTACGTGCGGGACGTGCTCGGCCAGAAGGGATTGCATCTGCCACAGATTCATTCAATCAGCACAGGTGGAGGCCATACAGGCCGACAGCACATATATAGCAGACCCAAACCCCTCCCACAACCACTCCCACTCCAAAATGCTACCGGCAGGACTAGCGATGTTGGGCCTGGGGCACCAGATAGCACTGCAAGTGCTACAACTACAAGAAGACGACGAACAACAACAGGTACAACAACCGGGCGCACAGGGGAGACGGAGGAGAAGGAGGAGGAGGAGGGCAAGGCAGGGTCAGCAAGGCCCACAAGCACTGCCACTACCACCACGCAGGCGGCCCGCAATCCCACGCCTCCGAGCTGATCCGTTCAACCTCACTGCTGAGCAGATCCACACCCTCTACCGTTTGGACCGGGACACCATAATCGCCATTGTGGACATGACACATGCTGACCTCGTGAGCATGATAGATAGCCCAACCGCCATCCCACCCCTACTGAAGGTGGTGTCTGTACTCCACTTCCTGGCCACAGGCACCTACCAGCACACAGTGGGACAGTTGCATGGCATTTCACAGCCACTGTTCTCACGGACACTCTCCCAAGTGCACGATGCCCTCCTGAAGCACGCCGACGACCACATCACACTACCACGCACGTACCAGGAGATTACCAACGCAAAGGTGGGATTCCATGCACTTGGCGGCATCCCGGGTTGCATTGGTGCCATCGACTGCACCCATGTTGAATTGGTTGTCCCACATGCCATGGAGGTCCAGTACCGCAACCGGAAACAATTTCATTCAATCAATGTGCAAATGGTGTGTGACTCCAACAAGATCTTTACGCATTGTTGTGCCAGATTTCCAGGATCTACCCATGATTCTATGGTCCTGAGGAACACAAGAATACCACGCTACATGGAGCGACACGCAGGGCACAGATCCTGGCTACTCGGTGAGTCTCATTCCATGCATGACATCGTGGCCCATTTGATGCGTCAATGACCTTGCAGGAGGGGGGGGGGGCTACTTAGCACTATCATTCCACTGACACCCTTTATTCGTCCCATACAGGTGATGCCGGGTATCCACTGAAGAGATGGCTCCTTACACCAATCCGGAACCCACAGAACCAGCATGAGGAGGACTACAACCATGCCCACTCACGTAGCCGTGTGGTCATTGAACAGGCATTCGGCCTACTGAAGGCTCGTTTCCGCAGCCTCAGCAGGTCTGGCGGGGCACTCATGTACAGCCATGAGAGGGTTTCTAAGATGGTCATGGCATGTGTCATGCTGCACAACATGTGCATACGTAGGAATGTGCCCATGCCCCCTGACGCTGTACTGCATGCACCTGAAGATGATGATGATGAGGGTGGGGATGTGGAGGCACCCCAGGGAGTCCATGAGGCACAGGATGCACGTGCAATCCGACAGAGCATCATAGATGCATGCTTCTAGCAACCACGCATGGTGCCTATTACACGGAAAGGGGACCTGTGGCACTGTGTGTGTGTAGTACAGGCACATAGTGGACTGTACGCCTATGAAGGCCTCGTACGCAAATATCAATGTCCACACATGTCATTGGATGATAATGAAGTGCTGTATTGTTAATGTGATTTGATTCATACACCCTATGGACCCGCCACCCAGTGAAGCCCAACACACCCCCTCCACCCTACTTCCTCCCCCCCCAACACCAGTGTCCAGATATGCATGCTGCCCGTGGGTAGACGCTATTGCAAGCCCCCTCTACGGGTATCAGGGGCACCCCTGCCCGTGGAGCGCAGGTTCCTGCCAGATCTGCGTTGGGGGCTGCCCTGGACGGAACTTGCCACGGATGACGTCTCTGCCTGCTCGCGTCCATGCATGTCTCTGAGGGTTTGTGAGAGCTCCGAGAGCACACGGCGCACAGCAGCAAGTTCAGCACAAACGTCTTTGGACGTCGCATGCAGTTCCCCCCTCAGGCTCTCGGTGCTTTTCTCCATTTGTGCTCTCAGGCTCTCGGTGCTTCTCTCCATTTGTGCTCTCAGGCTCTCGGTGCTTCTCTCCATTTCTCCCCTGAGGCTCTCACTACTTTTCTCTATTTGTGCCCTGAGTGTCTCGGTGGATGTTTCCATGGCTGCCCTGGAACCCCCGCATTCATTTGCATGGTCCTTGAGTAGCGTGGACGCTTCCTGCTGTTGCTCGATCAGCAGGTCGAGGGACTGTTGCCTCTGCTGGGCCATGGACATTTGCGGTGGTGTGACAGGGGGGCTGCTCAACACATGTTGCCTTGGCACAGGACTTGTGGGGGTTGGCCAGTCGTCGTCTTCAGGGTGCCCCTGCGTGGTTTCGTCATGGTGTAGGGGATGGAACATGCAGGGGGATTGGGAAAGGTCATGGATGGTACCTACGTCGCCAGCACTGTTTTCCGTGTCGGAGCATGCTGGCATGACAGCTGTGTCACCTATGGTGCTGCTACCACCAGAGGCAGTGCCATCAGATACGTTCTTTGGGGGGACCTGTGGTGCTGGGGTTGTGGACTTGCTGGCTGCTGGGGTGCCTGTTGCAGTCCCCTCCAGTGTGCTGGCACTTGATTCCTGCTGCTGCCGTGTCTTGATCCTTGCACCTGAGGTGGAGGCTCTTGGGACGTTGGTCCTGGCCCTCTTTGCAGGCGTGCTGGTAGGGGTGTCCTGCAGCTCGTCGTTGGTATCGGACCCTGTGGTGGAGTAAAGAGGGGCGAGCGTTAGTTATGGGTCTGTCGGATTTGGAATGGCAACGTATCAAATGCATTGGGGTGGTACATGAGGCTGATATGGGACTGGGCCTTGGAGGTGGTCTCATTTTCGTGTGGATTGAGGATGCATTCATTTGGCTGCCTGCAGTTAGGGGGTGCATGCTGCACATGTAGGGGTTGTTTATGGCATCTTGATTAATTTGTTTATTCATTCTGACTTTTAGAGGGCGCTGTCAGGGCAAAGTATGTATTGCACTATGGGGTCACATGGTACTGCACATGTTCGTGGTTTGTGGATTTCGCATTGTTTCTCTTGGCAAACCTACCTGATTCTCCGGATGTCGGCACTCCTTTCTCCATCCCTCCGACTCCCTCTATGCTCTCCATTCCTATGGTGGAGGCGCAGATCTCCTCCCAGGGGGTCAACTTGATGGGCGACTCTGATCCCCCCCCGGTAGCTGTGGCGATGTTCCTGTTCGCAGAAAGTATGCTGCGTACGCGGATCCGCAGGTCGTCCCACCGCTTGCGACATTGCTGTGGCGTGCGGGGTGTTGTCCCCACCGCACTTACGCGCTGTGCCACAAGGGCCCATATGGCCTTCTTGTTGGCAAGGGCCGTCCTGGTCATTTGACTGGAGAAGACGACGGCGGCATTTTCCTGCAGGGTCTCGGTCAGCACGGTCAGTTCCTCTCGGGAGAAGTGGACCTGCCGCTTGCGATCACACGCTTTCTTGGCTACCTTTCCCATATTTATTTTTTTAACTGGGGTTGCTAACGGGTTGGGATGTGTGTCAGGGTCGGATTTTTAATGGTTGTGTTGGGATTCGGATTTTATAGTTGTGCGGCGTGCTGTTTCCCGTTCCGGCCACATGCTTTTACTTCCGTTTCCGTATATTTACGGTGCCCGTAATTTGCGGTGCCCGCTCATTACGGTGCCCGCTCATTACGGTGACCGCTAAGATGGGTGGCGGTGTTGCACCTGGTGCAGCGTACGGCGGCGGTAAGGGCCGTTTTGGGGTCATTTCCGCCATCGCAGCCTTTCGGATTCCGCCATGGCGTAATGCTCGTGCCCGATGGGTCGTAATTAGCCGCACTTTGCTCCTTCGTGCAATGGCGGAAACGCTATTTACGCTGTTGCGGTCCGGTCAGTCAATTTCCGCAAGGGTCGTAATGAGGGCCAAAGATGTAGTTTTGCAGTCCAAGTATCACTAATCTCTTGGCAAACATGCATGGTACAAAGGAATACTGGTTCTGACGTCACGTCGATGTACATTGTATGCTAAGGAGTCTAGGCCCACCCACATGGTTTGTTACTTTAAGTAGTGCAGAGTACGCATGGGATGACTTGAATGACTTCTTACGCACTGCAAACCAAAATAAAGACAGAATAGATATAAAAACACCAGGAGAACTCTTTTCTATTGACCCTGTCATTGTTTCAAGGTACTTTCACCTTTGCTTCATTGCTATGCTGCATTATATCTGCAATAAAACTACCCCTATGCTTGGAGAAGTGCAACACTTCTTTTGGAGAAAAGAATATCAATCCAGAGGAGCACCACATATCCACATGCTTTTATAAAAGATGCTACACAATTTGGCCATGATAGTGACGCCACTGTTTTACAGTTTATTGAAAAATACATTACCTGCAACATCCCTTCAGAAACCACAGATAGTGACGACCTACATACACATGTGTACGCTTCCAAAAACATATATGTGGCAAAAACTGCTGACATAGATATAAAAACAAAGGGAAATGCTATACCAAATGTCGCATTGGCTTCCCTAGACCAGTTTGCAAAAAAGGATAAGTAAATAGCTTGATGTCTTCTGTTAGACACAGCATAAAAGGCAAATCCCCCAAAAATATATACAGCATTAAAAGGGACGAAACATCCAAGTACATCAATGATCACAATGCAATCATTGCCATCTTGTGGAATGCAAACATAGACATACAATACATTGTAGACAATTCCATGGCAGTTGCAAGATATGTCACAGCCTATTTCACCAAAACTGAGAAAACAGATCTAAAAGACCTTTAGGATGACATATCATCTGACAAAACACCATCACAAAAACTGTACAGCTTCAGTATAAAAATGCTCTCCCATAGAGAATGCGGGTGCTACAAATCTGCAGACCGTTTAACAGGTACAGCCTTATATGGCAAATCTGAACACACTGTCTGGCTGAACCACGGACCAGCTTCATCCCGAAAAAGAGTACTAAAATTCTACCAAGAGATAGAACTCATAGCCACAAAAGATCCCTACAGCCAGGACATTTAAAAAAAAAACAATGTAATTGACACATACCACCCAAACAGTAATACTGCTTTGGAAAACATGTGTCTGTACAACATTGCCCAAAACTACACCTGCAAAAACAATGTCACACCAAATGAGACAACTGGAAAATGTTCAGTCTCAACTTGCGAAGGAAACCTAGTGAAACTCTCCAAACCCAGTCTAATTAATCATACAAAGTTATCATTTAAATCTCCACACCATAGACAACTGTATTACATGGCCCTACTCAAAAATGTTAAACCTTGGGGGAAAGAAAAATAATGATTAGGTGACTACGACTCATTTGAAGCTGCATTCAAAACAAATGAAATCAGTATAGCCAATGATAATTTCAAACAATGCAAACAAATGTTGGACAATGAACGCCAAACATCGGAAGAAATTGAAGCTCAACTAGACAAAGACACTCCTGAGGGAAGTCAGCCTTCCCTTACAGGAAGCCAAGAACCCCTTGCAGAACCACACATTCCAAATGAAGCAGAAATAGCCATGACTGGTGTTGAAAATACCATGTATCATTATAAGCAATCTGGGGAAGACTTGTCAGTGCTGGAATCACAGCTAAATGATGAACAACTCACAATTTATCTATAGGTCACTCAAGAAATTGAACATGGCTTTAAACATGAACCTAAAACCTGTAGCTGTAAAAATTATAAACCTCTGCTCCTGTATGTAAGTGGTGACGTTGGTACTGATAAAACATTCTTAATTAGTAACAGGTTTAGCTGCCTACAACATAGGAGGTGTAACATTACACCGACTACTACTCCTCCACGTAGAACACTAAAACAAATTATAATCCTACACATTATCAGCAGAAGCTGCTACTGAAGTATGCATAATTCTAAAACAAATGAAAGTGCTCCTGATAGATGAAGTAAGAATGGTTTCCAACCTCATGTTGGCTTGAATTCATCTCAGAATGCAAGAAGTCCTTAAAACCAACTACTAAGAACTGTTTGGTGGAAAACATGTTATTGGTTTTGGAGACCTCCTACAGTAAACAACAGTGAAAGGCCAACCTATTTTCAAAACATTAGGACACAAACAATGCTGCAATACCCTCAGCAGCATTGGAAATGTAAACCTCTGGCAACATTTTCACTACAGAGAACTAACTCAAAACATGCATCAATCTACAGACTGCACATATGCTAACATTTTAAAAAGCATTAGAACTGGTCTGCTTACTAAAGATGCAGAATCCATCTGAAATAATAGACTAATCCATGAACTATATGGATGAAAGAAATCTGCCCCTGATGTCATGGCACAATTAACTCAACAAAATCTTAAATGTGTGTCCTTAATGCCAACCCTTGCAAGCTGTAGTCAATTCAATGTGACAATGTTGAAAAAAGAAATGCAAACCATACTGCATATCAGCTCCACAGACAAACTAGAAGTGAATGGCATTACACTTCCTGTGTGTCAACAAGCAACAGCACGACTAAATAGCTCTGAAAAATGTATCTCCAACACAGCTGGATTGGAGAAAATAATGACTTTTTGTCTAAACTGCAGAGTAATTCTAAAATGTAACATTAACATAGATACAAGGTTTAGTCAATAAAGCAATTGGTACAGTTATTGGCTTCCAAACATATCCGAATGATAACAACCTTCAGTTTGTCAACATCCACTTTGATAAACTTACAGAAATTAAAACAATTGGCTGGACAACAGCACGTTTCCTTCATTTAAAAGACATGTACTCATGCAGAGAGCAATTTTCTCTATCTCTTGCATATGCTGTCACTAATCACAAATCACAAGGTCTAATCCTAGATCAAGCATTGATTGACATTGGCATCACAGTCTTTAAAGAAGGTATGAGTTACGTAGCACTTCCACATCTACGTACACTCAATCGTCTATTCCTAGTTAACTTTGATGCAAACAAAGTCAAAGTTGACACTCCTGGAATACAATAGGCTACAGACACTATACACCCCCATCTAGATATGTACCCTGTACCTAAAAAAAAACTTTAAAAAAACATGTAATACAAACAGAAGCTGTAGCAGATCGTCCAACAATACCAACTGCACATCCATCAGAAAAGAAAAGAGGAGGTGGCGCTGTGGAGCAGCCCAAGATGGCTGCCTAGCCTCTCAGCTCCGTGCGGCGCAGGCTTTAATTCTTGAACATCTGCCGTCATACTTGCTATATGACACTGATACTTCGCTGAGGCTCTGTGCACACCCGTGGCCGTGCTCTGTGAGAATTTGGGACCGTTTCGACCTTCGGGGACCCAGCTGCGACTCCTGGGAGCTGCTGGCTGGGTGCAGACACCGCCGGTGCGTGGCCGCTGGCCCCTTCCTGGGCCCACACCGAGACGGCCGGAGGAGTGGCCCCGGCCCCCCTCCCTTCGTACATCGCTGAGGATCCCAGGGAGCACCGCGGGAGCCTGACACTGCTGGCCGAGGGTGCTCCCAGGTCGCGAGCCGCAGCGGACATAGCCGCATTCTGGGCCTGCGCTGGAGTGCACTCTCCACCCTCGCCCCCCTCCGGAGAATCCCTCATCGGGCCGTCTGCGGCACTATATCCACTGCGACAGTCATTTTCCACCCGGACGGGGGACTCAGGTGAGGAGCCGGGTGGTAGTGAGTGCGGCGTTCCCCCCCTCCTCCCTGCGGCTGCCCATTCCACGTGCATCCGTGGGCGCTGCCTTCATTGTGGACCCGGCGGTGCCTCTTCAGCTATACTTGGGCCCCACTACATACCAGCCTGTCAAGTGTGGGGATCACCCTTACAAACTAACTGAGGCCAGAAGACCACCTTACAATCTGAAACCACCCAAGGGCGGCACCCACCCTAAACCACCTTGCTGCTGAGCTTGGCTGCGTGGCTGGGGCAAGGGCATTGATTGAGGGCCCAGCCAAGACCTACACCTACTCGCTTCATCGCCCTCCCCCCGCCGGCGTCCCTCTCCAGCTTCCAGACCTACGCCAACCAAATGCCAGCCAGATCTAAGAGCGCTACCCACGGGGGCACCATGGACAAGTTTGCTAAAACGGTCCCCCGAGCTGAGTCAGACCAAGCGTCATCCTTGCCTGACCTGGGCCCTCACTGCGGTGTCACACCACCTGATCTCACCACTTTAATGGAATCCATGGCCAAAAACGTTGCCGCTTTTCATGAAAAGCTTGACGACATCAATGCAAATGTTGCCTCACTTAAGACTTGAGTGGACCAGGCGGGATCCAGGATCACCGAGGCCGAGAATAGAATTTCGCTCAACGAAGATGGAATCCACGCGCTCCAAGACATTGTGGCTTCCCTGTCGCAGGAAATGAAAAATGTCAAGGCGAAATGCGACGATTTGGAGTCTCGCTCCAGCAGAAACAACTTGTGCATTCTCGGGGTTCCCGAGAACGCCCTTAAGGGGCGGATGGAGGATGCAGTTGAAAAACTACTTAAAGACCTGCTAGACAATCCTGACCTTTCATCGTATTTCACTGTGGAGCGAGCCCATCGGGCCCTATCGCCTCGCCCTAGACCGGGCGACATTCCCAGGCCCATTATCGCTAGGATACTAAATTATCGCGACAGGGACCTCATCCTCCGCCTGTCCCGGGAGAAGGGAGATCTACGATTTGAGGCCCACACTATAAGAATCTTCCCTGACTTTTCAATTGGAGTGCAGCAGGAGAGGCGCCAATTCCTCTGCGTGAAGAAACTGCTCAGGGAGCGCAACATCCCCTACACTATTCTGTTCCCGGCGAGGCTGAAAATAACCTACAATGGCAAGCTATATTTCTTCACAGTCCCGGACGAGGCAGTGAAATTCATCGAACTGCAGATACCGCTGCAGGGCCCGAGGAACAACCCCCCCAGTGGTGACTGATCATGAACAGTACGGCCCGGAATGTCGCATCATGTCCACTGATCCTTATTTTGAGATGTGTTAATGGCAATCAGTCATTATTCACTCTGCAGTTATGGCCTCCTATCACATACAAAGGGTTGCGGGCTGGCTCCCAGACGAATTACACTCTCCCTACTCCTCTTATTTCCTGGGGCCAGCCCTGCGGCCCTCTTTCTCCTACTTCGCTGCCTGCCCTGAGGGCGCCCTCTGGGTTGAGAGGCCGATCACAAGATCCGTCTACCGCAGTAACATCACTGGGACGGCAATGCTGCCCCACATCATGCTTAAGCTGCCGGCGGCACGGAACTAGCGCTCTCTGCTGCAATTGCAATGTTTGTTTTCATTTGGTTACTCCTTATGTTTTGCCCCTGTTGGGCGGGAAAGTGGACTGTTCCACGATGGATTTAGCCCTTCGGCCCTCACCTCTTGGTGGGATTCTGCCCGGTTGGAGGCTCTGGTGTTCTTGGGTGGGGGGGCTGCACTGCATGTTGTAATTGGGCAGTGAGGGTGGTGGGGGGCGTAGTTGGGGTTGTGTTTAAAGTTAAAGGCGTGGCAGTGAGATATAGAACGTCAGCGCACTACACCTATGCGGATGGTGAACGCAGACTACGACATGTGAATGTACACTACTGCAGGGATGTCCCATAATGTGACACTATGGCTCTTAACATAATGACATGGAATGTCCGCGGACTGAGCAACTTCACCAAAGCCCGCAAGATAACTGCCTATGCCATGGCGTTAAGATTCTCCTTCTTCAAGAAACTCACGGCCTGGGGCGCTTGGCGACATACCTCGCCCCGACGTGGGGCAACAACAGGTACTACACAAAATACTCAACCCAGTCCAAGGGGGTACTGACATTAATCCACATTAATCCACAAATCAGTCCAGTTCTCATTGCGCACCAGCCATATTGACCCCAAGGGTAGATTTGTAATACTTCACTGCTTGCTCGCCAACATAGAATGCCTCCGTGTTAACACATACGCCATCATCAGCATACTTCTAAAGTACGTTGGTATTCCGGTCCTATGGGTTCGTGATATGAATTCAGACTCAGAGTCCAACATACTACCGCGCACACTATCAGATCACTCACCGATGACACTACGCATAACACTGGGACAGGACCACCCCCCCCCCGCACCTCTTGGAGATTCAAGGCTGAGGCCCTACGGGACATAGTCTTCAAGGCGGATATCCTGGCTGATATTAACACCTTCTTTGACTGCAACAACAGGCGGGATACCTCTGACGGGGTGCGATGGGAAGCATTCAAGGTCTTCATTAGAGGGATGTGCATTTCTAGAGAAGCCGGGGTTCTCAAAGCTATCAAAAGTAGCCTGCAGCGGTCTGAGGCAAAACTAAAGGAACTTGAGAAAGAATGTGCTGCTACCTCTTCCCCGACCATACCGGCACAGATCAGAGCGGAATTGGAAGCATTTGAGTCCCACGCCCAAAGGGAGGTCCAGTATTATGCCCGTCCCGTAGCGGCCAGGAAATATGGAGAGGGTGACAGACCGGGGAGGACGCTGTCCAGGCTGGTCCGCATGGAGGAGGGCAAGACTCGCATTGACTATGTCAAAAACGCAGACGGCACCCTCTGCTGGTCTGACCAGGACATTCTCGCGACATTCACTGCGTTTTACACAACTCTATATGGCCCCCAGCAGGAACATAGTTTACAGGATACGGATGCCTTGCTGGACCAAATACCCATGACCCTCCTCTCCCGCACCACTAGCGACCAACTTGAAGCTCCATTCACCCTTGACGAGATAACCACAGTCATCTCGAACTGCCCGATGGGCAAGGCTCCTGGCCCGGACGGTCTCACCGCTGAGTTCTATCGAGAGCATGTAGCAATCCTGGCACCCAGACTCCTGGAGGTTTGGAATGAGGCACTAAGCCTGCACACCTTGCCCCAATCCATGCGCGAGACGCTCATAACGATGCTTCCCAAACCTGGCAAACCACTGGACGAATGCGGCTCTTACAGACCCCTCTCTCTGATCAACACTGACATCAAAATATTCGCCAAAATTATCGCCAACAGATTCCTCCCTATTATGACACACTTAGTCCATCCCGATCAAAGTGGTTTTGTGCCCGGCAGGTCCACAGCGCTCAATATCTGCTGCTTGTTTAACATCCTGGCCAGAATTGACCCCAATGCAAATGCAGTAGCAGTCACCCTTGATGCCCAGAAGGCATTCGATATGGTGTTGTGGCAATACATGTGGGGGGTACTCGATAAAATGGGAATTGGCCCTCGCATGATGTCGTATATCAAGCTGCTCTACACAGACCCCAGAGCCAGAGTCCTGGTCAACTCCAGGACCTCGGCCCCCTTCGCCCTCCACAGAGGTACCCGCCAGGGCTGCCCGTTCTCCCCGATACTTTTTGCACTTGCCATCGAACCCATGGCTGACAGCATCAGGGACAAACACACGCATAGGGGTATACGTCTGCGCGACGCCCGCAGATCATCTCGCTGTATGCGGACGATGTGCTACTTTATATCAGGGACCCGTCCACCCACCTGGACCCGGTCATACGGGACATTACCAAAATTGCCACCTTTTCAGGCTTTTCCATTAACTATGCCAAATCTGACATTTTCCCACTCACACCGACCACAACACAGCCGTCATGCGAATTCCCCCTTTGCTGGTCACCAAAGGGCATCAGATACCTCGGGGTGCAAATATCCCTCACCAAGTCTTCACTACTGCCCGACAATTACGGGGCTGTAGCGCAGCTTGCCGAAGCTCAACTGTTGAGATGGCGTAACCTCCCGCTCTCCTTGTCAGGCAGGCTGGCTCAAATTAAAATGATAACTGTCCCCAAATTGCTCTACGTCTTCGTCAATGTGCCAATCTGGCCTGGAAGGCGATACTTCAGAAATCTGCACTCTCTATGCGCTCAATTTTTGTGGCATTCCGGTGCGGTCCGGAAGAAGTGGCAGCATATGACCCGTCCATACGAGGAAGGGGGCTTCACAGCTCCTGACTTCACAAAATACTGGACTGCTGCACAGGCCCAACACGCCACATACTGTTACACGTTCATTGACCCTGCCCCCCGATGTGAAGCTCGAGAAGTTAGCTGGCGATGGGGTTAACGCCCTCTCTCTTATACTCCACCACACATTTCACACTGAGGCCCAGGCCGACCCCGTGGCGGCCACAATCATGGTGTGGAAACAAATACTACACTCACAACCCGGCCTTCACCCGTATTATAAATGGTTGCCCATTTGGCAATTCCCAGGCCTCACCCCCACACATGATAAACTTCTAATGAAACACTGGGAAGACTTGGGATATCGGGCCTTGACCGATTTCTATCCCGTTGGGAAGTTCATCACTCCGCAAACATGGCGTCAGGGCCACTCTGGCACTGCGCTAGAGCTACTGCAATATTTCAGGCTGAGAGCAGCGTTTTGAGCCTACTGGCCCTCATACCCTGATGAGCCCCCAGACGCACCGGAGAAACACTATATATCTAACTCAGCCGGGGCTAGAGGGATCGTGTCTTCCCTATATAAAATGCAGATGATCAACCCCACAGAGTTGCCATGCGCGGCGCGCGAGCTATGGAGCGACGAATTGGGACATCCTATCTCTGACGCAATATGGAAGAAGATGTGCGTACACACCCGCGCCACTTCTTTTAATGCCAGATACAGCTGCATACAATATAAGCTCCTAAATCGCCTGTACTACACTCCGCACAGACTGGACAAGTTTACACCGCTCAGGCTCATCCTTGCTCTAGATGTAAATCTTTAGAAGCGGATCATATGCACATGTTTTGGTCCTGTGATACATTGGGTCCATACTGGAAGGCCACAATAGACGCCCTCACTGAAATCACAGCGCTCCCCATCTCCCCGGAACTGTTAGCTGTACTGTTTGGCCTCTGGGATAGCTCTGAATTGGGGAAAATGTTCCTGAATGTCGCTACCATAGTGGCCAAAAAATGCATATTGCAATGTTGGAAACGCCGCCCCCCCCATTCGAAATGTGGCTGAGGGCCCTTACCTGGACTCAAACGTGCGAAGAGGACTACATCAACACCCTCCCGCAGTCCTCCCATCCCAAGAATGTGTGGTCAGAATTTTGTACCTACCTGAACAACAAAGATGATCTAGAACTGTTGTCTTCCCCCCCTCTTGATGAGGTGAACTAGTCCTTCCCTGAGCCTTATATGTCTGCTCGATTGGGCATCTGCCCCCACTTGTATCTACCATGCAATTTGTAGTCGCTCATGTACCTGCTACCATATTCACCTTGTACATTTTGCTGATTGTCTGTTCTTTCGTTATGCCAATAAAGAAAGTTTTAAAAAAAAAGAGAAGAAAAGAAAGACACCAATGTCTCTTAGCCAGAAAGATATGCAGACCCATCAAATGATCCACAAAGAGAACTGTCTGGTCAATTTAAATTCAGCATCACACTGGAGTACATTATTATGCTAATGTGGCAACAAATCTTCTCTTTCAATTGCCATCAATTGTTCACAACATTTACTTAAACGGCTCGGACCATTTGTGTCTGCAAATGCTCGTCCTTCACTGAAATGCCACAAATAATCCTGACAACACTTACAGTGTCTCAGGTATAAGGCAAGAATTGGACAACAGTGCAGGAATGGTAAAATTTACCATAAACACACAGGAAGATCCACAAGAATTCCTAATGGACTTATTACAAGTACTGGAAACCAAAAACACCAAATTTCATACATGTGGAAACATACATGCAACCATGTTTCACAAGACCACATCGCTAATAAACGATTTGTATATGTATCCATACAAAATTCTGAATCAATTCCATTTCACCAGCTTCTGCAGAATTCAAATCATGGCATATTATGCCCTTTTTTCAATTCAGATTATCGTTCCACCATACTGATAAACTCACATAGCCAATATGTCATACTAATGCTTCTGAGATACCATGCAGATGGTACCAAAAATAACTGTAAGCTTACAGGCTTCACACACATCCAAGTATCTCTTGGAAAGAAAACCTTTACAACCGTAGGTCTGTAAAGCAAACTGGTGCCACAACCATTTCAGGGCACTACAGTGCATGTGTCAAAAAGAGGTGGTTGGTTTGAATGTAACGATACCTTTGTTACTCTAAAACATAGGTTACCAACAGATTTAACAAATGCCTACTTAATATTCCATCAACCGAAATTTAGTTACTAAACTACAGCACAATTAACAGTTAGAATACGCTAGCAGGCATCCAACTACTTGAAAAACACCCTTCATTCCAAAACACTTAAAATATGCCATCTCAATTCTTATACAGCAAAACATCTTTTAACCTCTAATGTAGTTAGATTATGCCAACAGGTATCTAACTACTTCAAGCATTCCCTTAATCACAACATACTTCAAACAAATATATTATCACCCTTATCACCCTTACAAAGTAACTGTAATCAGGTTTTTTTCATCCAGTACAGATTGTTTTTCCCAATGACCCAATGATTAATTAATGTCAGAACAGCAGCAGTGTGTTGTACACTAATGTTATACCAAACACAGTAATAAGAATGTACTGTTTATGAGGTTCTAAAATAGAAAATATATATGTAAACTTGTATACGACTACAGCTTTTGAGCTATCCTGCTTAACAAATTGTACAGTTTATTTCCACAAAAAATGAACTAGAGATTCCAGCTTCATAATGCTACAAAACTAGGGGCCTGATTCACAGAACATTTCCCTATGGGGTCACGTCATTATAAAATGCTTCTGTGAATCAGGCCCTAGGTAACCACAGCAATTTTAATCAAATACATGTTCTATGAGCACAATCCTCAATTGTGCTACAATCATAGGTACCATATACAGTTCAAATACATCATTCCTCCATATTATAAACACTTTGTACTCCCATTACATTACCTACAATTGATATACACATATTACTACTATCGTGATTCTGGCCATGCTCCTATTACATTACCTATAATTACTATACACATATTACTACTGTGGTGGTTGTGCCTAGTGCACATATTCTTGGGGTCATGGCCTGTGGCCATGCTTCCCCAGAATCTGGCCACAGGCCTCAACCACCACAATACAATTAGCTATATAACAAGTAGGTACCCTACACCATCAACTAATGAAACTCACCCTGACCCCTTGCAATCTAAATGATGCCCGCGGACACACGAAATTGACTGCAGACTCAATGTCATTTCCAAACACTTATTTCACCTATAAAAGGAGACCCACATAACCTTCATTTCACTTCCCTACCATTTGTACGCCCTCTTTCAGCCATCAAATAACCCCAAATGTCTTTCCCAAGGTATCCTCGAACTACTGCGGTGTCCGCGGACAGCTATGACACCTGCCCAACCGTTTTCAACCTACACAAATAACCCTGTATCATCTTTTCTCCACTCTCCCACATTTCCCAGACCCTCTTTCCGGTATCAGGTAATATTATCCCCACCAAAAATATTGCCATATATGTGGTCGTCCGGAACGGCCATAGGCAATATTTTTAGTGGGGATAATATTAGGGGTTTTTGGGAGCAGGGGTTGCGGGGTGCCTCCTGCTCCTTTTAAAATAATACAGGGGTTGCGGGGGTGTCCCCCGCAGGTTGCATGCCTTAATATCGCCACAAAAATATGGCGATATTTTTGTATGGTGATATTTTTGCGGGGATATTAACAAATGGAACCCACTTTCCACCATCAAATAATCCAAAATGTGTTTTCAAGACTGTTTCCCCAGCACAATGTTCGTGGGCACTGCGGGCTGTCTGAGGATCCAACATGGCAAGCATTTCCAGCAATATGACGCACCTCATGCTCTTCACCATCCAATCAGTGGGCGCATCCGATGTCCGCGGTCCTCACTTTTTGGTTGCTTTAAAAAAAAATGAATGAACGGATTTACACCAAATTTACAAAAGCACGCTTTCGGGACCAAGCCGGATAATGTTCTTTTCCATTGCATCTATTGGAAAACCCACACATTTTGGGACGCCCCCTATAAATTTCCACCCTGCACATCACCTCAACAAACTTCACAGGATCAATCTGACGGGGGCTATATACTTTCTTTAAAAGGTTTTGTGAGGATTTGTACGGGGGGGGCGAAGTTATAAGCCACCCAAAAAGTGCTCTTCCTATGGGTTGAGCAACTTAACCATAACTACCGCAGGCCCTGTAATATACAGGTTCTACCCTATTAATCTATTTGAAGCCAAAGCAGTCTGATATCCACTTTAGTATAATGCAAAATGAAACGGTGCAAAAATAGCAAACCACCTACCCATCTAAGGCGTTTGACCAAACCCAAAAATATGTGTTTGAATGATAGAGTCCAAAAAAAATGAAAGAGATAGAGCATACCGGATCAAAAACAGCTAGACTTGATAGCATTTTGAATGGTTCTATGTAAGCACGAATAATACTCTGTCACACTACTCTATCATAATACTCAATGGTGCAATTCGACATGTTGTAGGTTTGCATGACAGTAATTTGTACACTGAAGCATAGGCATTCAATTTGAAAGTATTCCAAATGTATACTCCTCTGTCGCCCCTCTTATACAGAAACTATACATAAATTACAAGGATTGGACACACTGAATGCCAGAACAAAGTTCTGCACCAGTCTAATGAGCTTTGAAGCACCAAACAGAAAATGACTACCCCAAAGATTGAACATACTTGAACTTAACCACTCAAAATGAACTGCCTACATACCATGTATACAAATTATAACAAACTATGCTCTCTATAAATCCCACCTAACCCCAAATGAAATCCACTCAAAGAAATGAGAGCAGAAAGAACACTACCAAAATGGCGGCCCCCATTCAGAAATAGAGGAGTCACCTGCTATGCAACTGTAACAGTACAATTATTCCATAAAGTCATCCAATGTAACATTCGACTCAAAAGCAAGTCATTGAAGCTTTTAAAAATCTCATCACACAAATAAGTGAAAACCAATTAAATACATTTACAAACAGTATAATCACTGATATTCACAATTATCCACACTAACAAATGTTTACTAATTGTGAACAAGATCTTTCTGAATTATTGTTCGCCATATTCAGTACTGTACATCGCTCTACAAAGATATTCATCATTTACTCGTGTCAATTATAGCTAAAAAAAGAATGCACTTTTGTCAAATGAATCACCACTAACTTATAGTAAATTAATATTTCTTTGACTTCATATCCTATAAGCTCCAAAGATCCCCATTAAAGAACCTTTAGCAAACACAAGCACAAGGGACAATTATGTGAACTGTGCCGTTGAATTAAGACAAAACATAGTAGTAATAATACATAGTGATTACATAATTCTCATACTCTTAACATATAAAAAACATGGTATAAAAATACAAACATTAATAATTACTGTGAGGAGTCAGAAATAAGAGGCAGACACACAGATATGTTATTCTCTAACTCAGACATTTTGATGAATGGAAATGGGTTGGAAAAACAACTCTCTAGCCCTATTCTAAACAGGATTCTCCCTACCTGAAAACTAAACTAAGGATCTGTCTGTGTCAAGTAGTTAATAACTTAAAAGGCAGTCCTTGTATCCAGAACATTCTAAGTGGACCCTCACACTAGAAACAAAACAACAAAAAGTGCAGGTAAATGTCTTTGACTTAATATTAGTGAAAGTGTTCACAACCAAACTTATAAGTATAGTTCCAACAAAAATCTGATCCAAGGAGAAACCATTAGACCCAGAGGGTGGTTCCCTTCCCTTGGATTTTCGGGGAGGGAGGCAAAAAGATTCTCCTTATCCAACAATTCCTTTGTGTGATGTTTCCAAGGAGAGACCCTTGGATCCAGAGGGTGTATCCCTTCCTCTAGATGTTTAGGTAGGATGGAAGAAACTATCTCTTTATCCGACAGTTTCACTGTGTCTTTGGTACTGGATTCACCAAGTTCTTATTCACACAACAAATCACATAGTAATCTTTCTTTAACTTCAAACAATAAATTGCACAACAGTCTTTCTTTACTATTATGGTGTGCCTGGTAAACACTCCTGTCAGGAACCCTTTTATGGGTTTTTCAGATCCCTGGTTTACTCTCCTGTCAGGTATCTTGCCCCGAATGTCAAGCTATTTACACAATTTCAGGCACCTGGTATATTCCCCTGCCAGGACCTCTGCAAAAGTTCATGAGGCAAGGGTTTTCCTTTCTCTCCCCTTTTCCTCTCACAGGCTTTGCTTCCCAACTGCCTGGTATTCTTCTGCCAGGACTTCTGCAAAAGTTCACGAGGTAAGGGGTTTCCTTTCTCCCCCCCTTTCCCTCTCACAGGCTTTGCTTCCCAACTGCCTGGTATGCGTCTGGCAGGGCTTCTGCAAAAGTTCACAAGCCAAGGGGTTTCCTTTCTCCCCCCCTTTCCCTCTTACAGGCTTTGCTTCCCAACTGCCTGGTATTCTTTTTCCAGGGCTTCTGCAAAAGTTCACTAGGTAAGGGGTTTCCTGTATCCCTACTTTCCCTCTCACAGGCTTTAATTTCCAACTGTTCAGTTCACCGTACAAGGTAGCAAATGTTCTAAGGTGTTCAATATATTTGCCTATGGTAGTACTTGTTTCAACTTTCCCCCACGTTGATATCCGGGGTTACCTAGGGCTTGGTGTGGCCCTTTGTTTTGTTGGCTTTTAAGCATTCTTCTTATTGGCATTTGAACTTGTGCTTTTCCTTGATTGCAATTAACTAAGCTTGGTGTCTTTCTGCCACTTGCAACTTCATACAATTCAAACAATTGCTGGTGTGTGCGTTGTAACGCCCTGGGTTCCCCCGCTGGTCTGGGCACACTCACCAGGTCTTTGCATCTCCACCTTTGCTCGCACTTCCACCGTGTTTTCTCTTCCCTTTTGAGGTCGTACAGATGCTCTGTCAGTGTCTGACGCGGCTCTACGAGCAACCGCCATCTTCCATGGACCGGAGTACCTTGTTTGTTGATGCGGTCATGTTCCCTGGAGTCTCTGCATGGTTTCCAGCCTCACCACGCCTTGCCTTCTTCCATGCTCAGCTTTCCGTCGTGCCACACCGGTCTGGATACCACGCGGTCAGGAGCCCCAGCATGGGATTCCTCGTTCTCTTGTGTAAAACAGCTCTGTTCTGTACTGCGTCTGCCATTTTTAAATGCCCCGATTACTTTGGGTCCAACAAAACAACTAGTCTGCACATTAGACTTCAGGCTTCTCCTGATCTGCATAAACTCCTTCCTCCTCTTCTTTGTCTCAGTACTTGAGGATTTATGGGAGTTGAAGTTCATAGATGTTAAAGGATTTCTTAGATGTGGTTGTTCAAAAGCTTTACATAAAAGTACATCATAACCAGAACATGTTACATATAAATTGTGAGTTTTATATTCATTAGTGGGGTTTTGACTAGTGTAATGTTTGGTTTTCTATAGGGTGTAACTGTTAGGTGACAATAAGCCATTGGGCTTTGGGCATTTTAGAGTCCTCCTCTGGAGGAAAGGGGAAATACCTTGTATCATAGGTCACCACCTCCCCCAGCAGTCATCTCCTCCCCATCATCCTCTCTCACATAACCGGCCCCCAAGTCAGGATCAGGTAGCTCCTGCCTTTCAGTGGACATCTGGGACAAGATCATGAAGGGGAAGTTAGTGATGATTCCAATGGATTAATCAAATTACACACATAAACAAATCTCAGTAACAAACAATAACATTCAGACAATCATTCATCATCAAGGCAATCAGCAGACTGAGGACATTCTATAACTTACATCCAGAAAAAATCTATTTGATATGAATCCAATGTCGATTACATTTCCTTGAGTTAAATGAATCCTGTGTAATATTACTAAAAACAGCAATAACAATCTAAACACCCATCAATAAAATGAAAACAGAAGATAAGCACATAAGAATGCCTTCACATCACTGTCTATTCATAAACTGATAAACTTCAATGTGACAATGCCCTGCACCCCAAACTAGCATATTATGGACTTGTGGATAGTATGGCAGGATACCCTGGTTGCCCTCCTTCTATCCCCAGCTTATAGAAGGGGCCAGTCTATGGAACAGCTTGGCGGACCCAAAATCTCAGATGGGAAATACAAACCTTAAAGCATAGGGATTCAACTATGTATTCAACCTCCTTTTAAATCTCCTGCTGTTATTGTGTTCCAAGTTGCCATGATAGAATCATCCAAAGAACCGACACTCAGGGCAAACCCTCACACTATCCATGTTGAGTCACAGAGTGAGACTTTCGGCTGGGAGACACTCCTTCCTGTGGATCTGTCTACCACCCGCAGCCCGAGGAGTAGTCTGCAAATGCTTCCATCACCCTACCTGCAGCCTCCCTGGGGATGGGCAGCACTGTGCACAGTTTTCCCTGCGGGCAGGAATGCTCCTTGTGGCCTGAGATATGATGGCAAATTTGCGGTAGGGAACTGCAATTCTTGCCTCTTGTGTGGCCTCTCCAAGCTCATGAACAGAGGCCCCCGCACCGTACCCCATAAGGATGATCTCTAGAGGGGACCGAGGATAGAATAGGGAATAATTTAGAATTCAAAAAGGTAAACAAGTATATGTATCTTTAGCCATGACCCAACTTACCCGACACATTCAGGTGAACCAACTACCTTTAACCAACCAGAAGCGTCTACTTATTTGATCCCACAGATGCACACCCTTACAAACAGCCCAGGTTCAGGGTAAGGGTCACTAGTGTAGTGTTATATTGTGAGACCACCCTTAACTTGAGGAGTTCCTTCCCCCCAAATCAGGGAGTACTACTCTGCTTCGCTTAGGTTTTCTTTTAGCACTGCCCTTATTGAAGACTCTGTGGGATATTTCAACCCATACCAATGCGCCCTATTATACCCCTTTGCCAATGGGGAATGAAAACTGGCAAAAATGAATGCACTAACTCCTGTGTGCACCAAATGTGCAAAACTGCGCATGGTTCATGAATCACAAAAGGCTGCATACCCTGCCAAACACATGCAAAGTTGATGTCAAAACAAGAGCTCCCTGCAGGAGAATGCTAGTGGGTGCTGTTACCCGTCACATGAAGCTGCCACAAAAGTGGGCTAAAATCCGAAATTGTCTCTAAATCCAGCTTCCCAATCAATGGCAACCTTCAAAGTGCTGTTTTGGCGCTAAATTCAGTCAGTTTCCCAGTGAATTATTGAAAGGAAAAGTGTGCTGGAATCATATTTTCTCCAGTGCAGTCAGAGGAATCCAGGCCTCACTGACTGACAACTGCATAAGAAAATTAGCTGTCAAACCCAGTTTAAACGTGTTTCTTTTTCCTAAAGAAATTGCAAAATGCGCCTGTTTAAAGCGTTTGTGAAGAACGTAATTCTTTTAAATGTCCAAATCCCTTATAAACCGTGCTTATTTTTATATGTGTTAAAGTAAAGACTTTATTGTGAATTTTAAAAGCAACCCAGTATTGGAGTTAAGTAACTGCTTAATTCTGATTGGGCAGTGACCAGCCTGGGAAGGTTTGACATCTCAGTTTGACACTCCCTTGATACAGGAAGGCTAATGGCTGCTTAATGGTTCCTGCATATGGAGCACAATGGACTCATTAGACATTCGTCTTGTGGCTGAGCCAAGAACAAAGGACAGGCTCTGCTGGGGAGGGGAAGGATGCTTCCCTCTACACCCCACCCCGATCAAAGCAATCTGACAGCTGTTGTTTGTTGAAAGGAGAGAAAAAAAAATGCTGGAACTTTTTGATGTTTAAACCTTTATTTGTGATTAAATGTGAAACTCTTTAATTGTGCAACCGGAAGAAGGATAAGTCTGACAATTGGTAGATGTTAACCTAATTTCAGGCTTTTGCTTTGAAGACATTGATGAAACTTGTATCACTTAAGAAAACAAAGTTACAAAAAAACTCTCATTGTAGCAGAACTGTTAATGTTGCAAGTCTAAGATTGTGTGTACATGATCCACTGATAAGTGCCCAGAGATGTACCGAATTAGAAATTATTAATCCAAACTGTTATGATTAAAATTGAGAAAATTCTATAGAATGAGAAAGACAGCTCGCACGGAGATGGGGATTGAATGTGAATATAGCCCATCAAATATGAAAAGTATAAGTCCGATTTTATTAGGAGACATAATTTTAGAAATGTACATTTGTGCAAAAATTAAGTTTTGCTCAAAATCAATGTGGGAGTTCCTAAATCCCATCACAAAGATGACAGCTCTGTTCTGACTGCCAACCAAAACAAGGCAAGTGCCTGTGGCCACTCACAGCCGTGGGGGTGTGTTTCTAAATTCTGCCCACACCATAAACTTGGTAATGTCATTTGATAGTATAAATATAGGAACTTCACAACACATTGGACACACTGCTTCCAGAACGCATCCAGATTTCCGCACAGCACCTTGTTCCAGAAGTCTTAATCTTGTAACTGACTCCAGACTTCTTTGAAGATCCAGATTTCTTTGCAGAATCCAGACTTTAGAATTGCTGAACTCTTTCTAGCTAGACCCAATTGAAACATCCCAAACTTGAAGGGATTTAATACTGATCCAGTTTGGCTTGCTACCACAAAGGCTTGCCTGCTGAAACTCCCATCCTGCTATCTACTGTGTCCAGTGACCAGAAGGGCCCATCCAAATCCAGTCTGAGGTGCAGTCCAAAATTGACCAGAACCGCGCTGCTGATCCAATTCCTCCAGAAGTGCCCTGCTGCCGGTAGACCTGACCCGATCCATGACCAGAACCGTGACGGTCCAATCTTAATTACAAGGGACTGTAAGTATTAATTGGACGAACAGTGACCCATAGTATATTTGCTTGTCTTATCCCAATCTCAACCCATCCCATCTTTAACTTCAGAACCATTCTTGCATTGATTTTCCCCATTTGTTTGACTATACCCTAAATCATTAGTGATTTTCAGTAACTAAAGTAACTCCCAGAAAGGAATTGAGTATCCACCAAGTGAAGGGTTGTGCTGGCCACGTAACTGTGTAGATTCCTGTCTGGCATCCTCTTTTTCATAGTCATTAATATAGTATAATAAAACCAATCTGTTATTTTTAAAAGCAAATTTCTGTTTTCATTTACGCGCATATTTTGCAAAAACGCCTCTCACTAAAACCTCTATAACTTCTTCAATTTTATAGACAGAAACGAGACTTCAACTCTCACTGATACCTAAGACCCTTAGCCACACCCGCAACCAAAAACCGTATCAGTGGATTTGACCTGTTTTATTCAAATGTTGCATAGTGACATTTTGCCGCGAATTGACAGTTTTCAAAAGTTTACACGTGTCTTTTTCCCATTCAAAGTGTTTCTTCAATCCCATCCTGATCTAAAGTATATACTGTTGTTTATCTTGTAGCTCATGTGTGTTAGGACCTGTTTAGCGTTGCTTTCCTCAGAATGTTTCTCCATTTAAGCAATTTCGCAACCTTTTGCACTGTTTTACAAAGCCATTTTTCACATGTCATTTTAAAAGTGTCTATTTCCAAAAACGGTTTTCTCTCTTATTTGGTGAGGGACGATTGCATTTAAAATCTAGACATTGGGCCTCATTCTGAGATTGGAGGTAGCCATGGCACTAATAGCTCCATGGCTGCCTCCAATAACGGTACTGAGTCCGCCCTCAATACCATTCCCCATTCCCATTAGAGAATGGGGAAGGTGCAAATAACGGTACCGCTATTTGCGGTACCGTTATTTGCTCCGTGGACCCTTTGCGGCTCCTGCAAAGGGACCTCGCAATAGGGCGCAAAGGGATTACCGGCACCGGTGTCCTTACAGGTGCCCGGTATCCCTTTGCGCCCAACTCATAATGAGGCTGATCGTCTTTCATTCCTGAATAACTGCTGATTACTGACATCTGTGTAGGATTGCTCATTTGTACCTTCAGTACTTTGCAGGGGGGGCTATTAACCTAAACAGTATATGTTCACAAACAAAAACTGTTCTTTTTCCTGTGTTTTCTATTCTGCATTAATATAAGTGAATTCAATTGCTTTACTTATTTTCTGAATTGTACTGTCACCCCTTAGTGATTGCTGCCCCATATCTATATATATATCTATATATATATATCTATATATATATATCTATATATATATATATATATATATATATATATATATATATATATATATATATATATATATATTAAAATGTATGTGTGATTTGAATATTAAATAAATACATATTTACCTTACAAACTAGCCTGATTCCTGGTTCAGTGTGACCTGGGGGGTATGTGTGATATGAGTGGTATATCATTCAGAATATTGAACTTATAGACACAGATAAAATTAGGGTTTCATTGCGCACTACGTGCTAGGCGAGACCTGGGTGTGTGCCTGATTGAAATCCTTAACAACTCATGAGCCACATAAATCCCCCACCCCTGCGCCCAGAGTGAGCCAAGAACCCAGCCAGGGTATTGAAAGAATACATGTGTATTTTAATTATAAGCTCAATGAATAATAATTTTGTTCAATCACAGCTGCCACCTTCTTTGTGGCAGAAAGCACAGCTTCAATTATAAAAACACACTTGTTCTGCATTTACTTTTGTCTCACAAGCATGGAACACAGGCTAAATAAACTGGTCAAAAGCCTTTTCGCATGAACCCAGTTGAATTTCAATAATAATAATATGGCGCAATACTAGAAAATAATCTTCATGTTTCTGGCTGAATATTTTTTAGTGTCAAACATGGGCACACATTTTGTTTTATGAAACCTAGCTCACCTTCATGGCTTGATATGGAGTTCCTTGCACTCTCCAAATGCTAGCAGTTGAAATTACAGATTTGTGAAAATGCCTGGGGCAAATATTACACCAAAATGTTGCTTAGGTATAGACACAGGGTTCATTTAAAAACAAGACATACATCAAACTTTCAGTGTTGAATACATGAAGTCTCACTTTTGCAAAGCACTTCTCCCCCAGCCACAAAAACCCAAGCATCAATGACATGCAACACCCTTCTGTTCAAATGATTGGTCTAGGTAGGGCGGACAATTTAGAAGTTTTGTTTTCCAGACTCCCCTTCACTTAAAGGCCAGCGTTGCGGAAGTTTGACAGAAAAGTGGGGGTGATTATGAAGTTTGGTTGTTCAGACCCCCCTTCACTTAATGATCCATGTTCAGGAATTTGGACAGTGAAAGGGGGATGATTATGAATCTTGGTTTTTAATAACCCGTTCACTTAAAGGGCTACGTTGGAGAAGTTGGACAGTAAAATTGGATGATTATGAATTTTTGTTTTTCAGTACCCCCCCCCTTTCACTTATAGACCTGTGTTGGGAATTTGGACAATAAAATGGGGATGACTATGAATTTTGTTTTTTCTGAACCCCCCTCACTTTTGGTTTTTCAGATCCCCCTTAAAAGTCTGTGTTGGGGAAGTTGACAGTTTTGAATTTTCATTTGTGGGGCCAAGGGCACCCCTTTGTTAAATACAATGTTGAAAGAGTGGCAACAATTGTGAATTTGGTTTTAAGACAAGAATACCATTTATTTAAAAGCAATTCTTTTGGGACATGTATCTTTTGGGTTGAAATGCAAGGCTTGGGCATGGTGACAATTATCAATTTTGTTGTGGTGGCAAGTATATCTTTTGCTTGAAACAAGTTTTGGTAAGTGTAACGCTCATCTCGTATCCACGGGGACGCGACCCAATATGGCTGGACTGCTTCCTACCTTGGACCCACTCCCTTGGACTCTTGTTCGGCTGAGGACCAGGTCTGAAAACAAAGGAGTTTAGGTTTTAGCTTATTGTCTCTTTTGGCCCAGAGCTCGCCTCCCTTGTGGACCCAACGACCCCTTAGTGCTCTCCTCACCTTGTTTTTTAGTATGGTGCACTCTCCGTCCTGCTGTTCTGTGCAGGGGTGCGTTGTGGATGGGTGCGTCGCAACCTAGTTACTTCACTGGTGCGGGCCCCTCAGAGTCCAGACCTGCTGTGAGTCAGTTCGCCAGGTAAATCTGCTGTTTTAGCAGCTTGTCCTTTATTTATAATTGCCCCTATTAATGTCTTTCCTTCTTTCTTAGGTGCGGAAGGAGTTCTGGTGATGCCGTGCTGCCTGCGGCTGTGCACGAGATGGTAATTGAAGGCGCAGAGCGCGGCAGTATGTACTTTTCTTGTGCTAACCTGTTTGTTGTCCCTTTCTTGCAGGCCGCTGTGATGTTCCGGACTGTATGTTGCCTAAAAGATGGAGAGCGGTGAGTAAAGTGTTGTTCGAACCGCCTTCTAGCACTTATGCGTGTTAATCGGCCTTGTCTTTTTTCTTGCAGGTCGTTGAAAGGCCCGTAATGGACGTGGACCAAAAGCAAGTCAGTGTTACGCTCACCTGGCTCCCACAGAGGCGTCAATCTGGACTGGACTGCTGCGGTCTCCACCAATGTGACGTGTAGGGCCGAGATGACGGACTGGACTGGCCCACCTAGCTTCCTTCGCTTGGCCCGTAGGAATATTCTTCTGCAAGTGGAGAAAGGGAATTAACCACCCGTGGAGTTGAGCATAAATCCCCCAGCCCGCTGTTCTCCCCACTGATCACCTTGGATGTTCCCTCTTATAGTCTCACCTGATGATTTGAAAAGATGAGCTCTCCATCCTGCATTGAGCGCAGGGGCGTGTAGCTAACCAGTTGCTTCAATGGCTCGAAGGAATTGGTGAGTTCCAGGACAATATTGACTCCGATATACCCGGCAAGACGCCGTAAGTATGTAGTTCGTAAGAGTTCAAATGCCTGACTTTCACTCTTGTCCGATTCCTTGCAGGTTGCAGCTTGACCCTACTGAAGAGTTCCTCGTGGCAACCGGTAATGTTCTGGTAAGGATTTGTATTATCCAACACAGTTCGATAAAATAATGTCCATATGTAACCTGTTGCTTTCTCCCTTATTCAGGCGCTGAGAGAAAGTATGAAGTCTTGGGGAATAATGCCTCCGGCGGTAAAATTGGGTAAGTCTTTTGTGGTGAGGAGGGTTCCCCTTGTTAGTCCCTTGTTTCACCTTGCTGTCCTTTTGTTTCCCCTTAGGGGCCGGGGTTCGGCTAGGATGCAGTGGAAGCTGCGCCTACCCGTGAAGAAGAATAGTACCCCCGGTGGTAAAATCAGCTAAGTCTATGGGGGGTATTCCTCTGTGTATTCCCTTGGCTCACCTTGCTGTTCTTGTCTTCTCCTTAGGTGCCGGAGTGCGGCGGTAACATGCAGGAGGATGCGGTGAAATGTGAAGATGCTGCGAAGGCCGGTGAGTTCAGCGCGGCGCTGCAGCAGGCGAGGCGACGCGCATAAAATAACTTCTTTCTTCCAGCTCGAAGGTGCTATGGATAGGGAATTCAGGTAAGGATCTAAGGTATTGCTCTTGTTCTAACCTTTTCTCCTTCTTTCTCCCTTTTTCTAGGAGCTCCAAACTCGAGGCGGGCGTGGTAGAGGACTGGACGCAGACTTGCAGGCACGGCGAGCGTTACGCTGCTGGATGCAGAATAACGCGAAGCATGTGCTGCTCTTCGAGCGTGGTTTAAATAGCCTCCAAAGTAGTCCCAGGTAAGTATTCCTCCCCAGCCCCACCCGAGTAAAAAAATAGTCCCTAGGTAAACTAGTCCCTTCCAAGCCTCGTTTGGCTTGGAGCTCTTGCAGCATGGTCTGCATCGGGTAAGTTTGCAGCATGGTCTGCATCAGGTAAGTTTTAATCTATGAGCCTGGCGCCTATGGTGCCAGGACTGACTCTCCATATGAGCCTGGCGCCTATGGCGCCAGGACTGCACCCAAATAGCCCCTAGCGGGGGTTGTTGGGTTTGCTTGGGGTAACTTGAAGCCTGCTTCCGAGGTTGCTGGACTTGGTCTGGGTCCCCGGGGGTAGGCATCATGACAGCACTCCCCCCCAAGGACCCTCCTAAAGTCATTCTTCCCTGTGGTTTCGGTTTGTCTGGGAAATTTCGGTGGAATTTTTTCACCAATCGGGGTGCATGAACATGGTCACTGGGTTCCCATAATCTTTCCTGTGGTGCGTAACCTTTCCAGTCGATTAAATAAAAAAGTTTTGACTTTATCAGCTTGGAGTCCAGGATGTTCTTAACTTCAAATTCGGGTTCTCCGTCTACAAGGATGGGGTCTGGTGGCTTGGTTAGTCTTGTCCCTGGTTGTACTGGCTTCAAAAGTAACACATGAAAGACGGGATGAATTTGCATATTAGCAGGTAAGTCCAACTTGACAGCCACCGGGTTGATAATGGCCTTAATAGAGTAAGGTCCCAAATATCTGGGTTTAAAGGTCCGTGTTCCCTTTGGAGATATATGTTTTGTGGCTAACCATACTTGGTCCCCTATTTGGTATTGTAGAGAATCACTTCTATGCCGATCAGCATCTTTCTTGTATTTTTCTTTCGCCTGTTTTAAATGTGTAGTTGCTTCCTTAAAGGCTTGTGTAATCGTAGCGTGCAGATGGTCCACTGCGGGCATTTCTAAGTATTGGGGTGAGTCAAGGTCTGAGGTTCGAGGATGGTGCCCATATAAGGTATAAAAGGGGTTTTGTCCAGTTCCACAGTGTACTGAATTATTGTATGCATATTCCGCGATCCAAAGAATGTCTTTCCAATTACTCACCGTCTGATGTAACATACAACGCAGGTATTGTTCGAGAGTCTGGTTGGTCCTCTCCGTTTGACCATCGGTCTGGGGGTGGTGACTGGCAATAACCTCACATCGATTTGCGCCAATTGACAGCATTTTTTCCAAAAATGCGAAATGAATTGACTGCCCCGGTCAGAGACCAACACGGACAGAAATCCATGTATGCGAACAATGTTTTCGAGGAATTCTTTGGCCAGGATTGAGGCTGAAGGTAGTCCTTTTAAAGGAATAAAGTGGGCCATCTTGGAAAAAAGATCCACAATAACTAGAATGGTGTTAGACCCATTACAAGGAGGAAGATCGGTAATAAAGTCTAACGATAAGGTGTGCCATAGTGTAGGCGGAATGTCTAAAGGTTGTAAGAGTCCAGCTGGTTTTTTCTGTTGACTTTTGTTTTGGGCGCAAATGCCACAAGACATCACAAATGATTTAATATGCTTTTGCCAGGTGGGCCACCAGAATTGTCTTTTAATTTTAGCTTCAGTTTTTGCAATACCTGGGTGCCCCTCCATTAGGGTATCATGATAATGGGAAATGACTAGCTCTTGTAGTTCCTTGTGTGGCAGAAATAGCCGCCCTTGGTAATAAGGCAGATCATTGGTGACAGAGTAGTCCGGGCCTTTCTTTACCCAGTCCTGCAGGGCTGTAGGATCAAAGAGTTGCTGGATCTTTACCTGAATGTCCTCTAGTGCCTGTAGAGTAGTTATGCCAAGAATCCTTTGTTCGGAAATTATAGGTACTGGTTCTGGGTTCACTTCTGCCTCTCCCATCGCTATTCGGGATAAGGCGTCTGCTTTACCATTCTTACAACCTGGTTGATAGGTTATCACGAAATCGAACTCGGCAAAGAACAATGCCCATCTGAGATGATGTGACGATTGGGCCTTGGCTGTTTTTAAATACTGTTAGTTCCGGTGATCGGTGATCACAGTAATGGTATGCCTAGCACCGAGAAGATAGTGCCGCCAAGCCTTGAAGGCGGATTTAATGGCTAATAACTCCTTTTCGGTAACCGCACAGTTTAACTCGGGTGCCGAGAACTTTCTGGACCAAAATGCTACTGGGTGAAGCTGGCCAGTTTCAGGGTCCTTTTGAGACAGGACAGCTCCCATGGCTAGACTGGATGCATCAGTTTCCACTATGTATGGAAGTTCAGCGCGCGGGTGCTTTAACACAGGTACAGATGTGAATTTCACTTTCAGCTCTTGGAAGGCATTTTCAGCTTCTTCAGTCCACATAAAGCGTTTATTTCTTCGCAAGAGTGCTGTGATGGGATGTACGACATGTGAAAAATCTGGGATGAATCTGCGGTAGAAATTGGCAAAGCCGAGCATGTTTTGTACTCCTTTAACTGAACTTGGTGATGGCCACTTAAGGATTGCGTCCACCTTTTGTGAGTCCATTCGGACTCCCTTTGGGGTCAGGATAAACCCAAGGAATTCAACTTCTGTGGCATGAAAAACGCATTTTTCTAGTTTTGCATATAGTTTGTGCTGGCGCAATTTCTCAAGGACTGCTCGGACGTGCTTCACATGGTCAGATACTGAAGAGGAGTATACTAGAATACCATCGATATACACGACAACACAAACGTCAATGAGTTCACAAAGGACATCGTTCATGAAGTATTGGAAGGCTGCTGGTGCATTGCACAACCCGAAAGGCATTACCTGGTATTCGAATAACCCATACTTAGTGCGGAAAGCAGTCTTCCTTTCGTCGCCCTCTTTTACACGTACCAGATGGTATGCCCCCCGGAGATCTAATTTAGTGTATATACAAGCGTCTTTCACTTGGTCTAGTAGTTCAGGGATCAGAGGCAACGGGTATCGGTTCTTAAGAGTTATCTGGTTCAATGTGCGGTAGTCTATGCACGTTCTGAGGTCACCTTCCTTTTTGGCTACAAAGAACAAAGCTGAAGATGCAGGGGACTTGGATGGGCGAATAAAGCCATTGGCAAGGTACTGGTTTAAGCATTGTCGTAGGTGAAGGTTCTCAGGTTCCGTAAGGGCATAGATCCTGCTACAAGGGGGTTGTGCACCGGGTATGAGATCGATTTGACAATCGTACGATCTGTGAGGAGGTAAGGTGTTTGCCTGCTCCTTTTGGAAGACATCCTGGGATTCTTGGTATTCTGGAGGTAGTTGCATGACTGCTGTGGTTACTGTGGCCAGGCCTGCGTTCTGATATTTCTTTGGGTAACAGGTTTGTGCACAATCCGGGAAGGTTATTCTCTTCTCTCGCCAATCAATACAAGGATTATGTGTTTCCAACCAAGGTATCCCCAGTATTATTTGGAACTGTGGGGCTTTGATTAGATCAAACACAATACTCTCTCGATGCCCATCCTGACCCAATAGTGTCATCACTGCGGTGGAATGAGTTACAGGCCCAGAAGCAATTTCAGTTCCATCGACTGTGGTGATGACATCTGAGGTGGTTTTTCGGCAGAGAGGTAGATTCATCCTGGAAGCCAATTCATAGTCCACATAGTTTCCTATGGCCCCGCTATCAATGTATGCCCTTACTGCGTGCATACGCAATGGCTGCCCTGGATCTACGAGGACCATTGGTATGATGAAATGCGAGGTCTGAGTATCCTTCTTCAAGCTCGGCAAGCGGACCTCTACGCTTGTCAGGCGTGGTCGTTTCCCGAGTCTGACTCCAAATGGCTCTTTTAAGCAGCTCCTACCACCTTCTTGGGTGGTTTTACAGGGCAATCCCATAGAAAATGTCCAGAAGTTCCACAATATAGACACAATTGCATTTGCCGTCTCCTTTCTCTTTCCTTCTGGGTTAAGGGTCCTTTAACACCTCCGATTTGCATGGGTTCTGATGCATCTACTCCTTTGGGGTTAGCGTGGGTTTTGACCAACACCCGATTCTCAAACTTGGCTCGATCAGCCTTTCTGTTCTGAAGTCTGTGATCTAACTGGACCACTAAGTCTATATATTCAGCGCAGTATTGAGGTGGGTTCACGACTTGAGCAAGACATCCTTGAGTTCTCCTCGAAGCCCTCGATGAAATAACCTGATTCGTTTTGCCTCAGACCATCCAGTTTCCACTATTAACCTATTAAAGGTCGCGATGTAGGATAGAAGGTCCTGGTTACCCTGTCGTAGGGACAAAAGTTCATTATCCAGGGCCTGTCCTTGGGAGTGCTGGGCAAATAGTCTTTCCATGGTAGTTTGAAAGCCCTGAAAATCCCGAAGAATTGGGTCATCCTGAGTAACTAGTGGAATTGACCAATCAGCTGCACTGCCGCTGAGATATGACAATACAAAGGCTACCTTGGCTTGATCCTTTGGGAAGGCTCTAGGTCTGCATAAAAAGTGCAAGCGGCATTGGTTCATAAAAACGGCGAACCTTTTGGGATCTCCGGCAAAGCGTTCGGGTGGGGCTAATGGAATATTTCCTGGTAGGTTTATTTGCACAGGGTTACTTGATAACACAGGAGCCGGATTTCCCCCGGAACCAGGTTGGGGTGCTTGTCCAGCCTGGCTTTGCAATAGTTGCCTAGCAAGATCATCAGTTCGCTCCATTGACAAAATCAGTGCTCTCCTAAGAGCATTGGTTTCTTGACGGGCGGAATGCACTTCAGCCCTCAGTTCCCCTAGTAATTGGGCCAGGTGGTCAGTTTCTGAGGTATCCATAACGCCCGGGTGGGAATTTGTGGGTAGGCTTTGCATTCTGTTACGCTCACCTGGCTCCCACAGAGGCGTCAATCTGGACTGGACTGCTGCGGTCTCCACCAATGTGGCACGTAGGGCCGAGATGACGGACTGGACTGGCCCACCTAGCTTCCTTCTCTTGGCCCGTAGGAATATTCTTCTGCAAGTAGAGAAAGGGAATTAACCACCCGTGGAGTTGAGCGTAAATCCCCCCACCCCGCTGTTCTCCCCACTGATCAACTTGGATGTTCCTTCTTATAGTCTCACCTGATGATTTGAAAAGATGAGCTCTCCATCCTGCATTGAGCGCAGGGGCACGTAGATAACCAGTTGCTTCACTGGCTTGAAGGAATTGGTGAGTTCCAGGACAATATTGACTCTGATATTCCCGGCAAGACGCCGTAAGTATGTAGTTCGTAAGAGTTCAAATGCCTGACTTTCACTCTTGTCCGATTCCTTGCAGGTTGCAGCTTGACCCTACTGAAGAGTTCCTCGTGGCAACCGGTAATGTTCTGGTAACGATTTGTATTATCCAACACAGTTCGATAAAATAATGTCCATATGTAACCTGTTGCTTTCTCCCTTATTCAGGCGCTGAGAGAAAGTATGAAGTCTCTGGGAATAATGCCTCCGGCTGTAAAATTAGGTAAGTCTTTTGTGGTGAGGAGGGTTCCCCTTGTTAGTCCCTTGTTTCACCTTGCTGTCCTTTTGTTTCCCCTTAGGGGCCGGGGTTCGGCTAGGATGCAGTGGAAGCTGCGCCGACCCGTGAAGAAGACTAGTACCCCCGGTGGTAAAATCAGGTAAGTCTATGGGGGGTATTCCTCTGTGTATTCCCTTGGCTCACCTTGCTGTTCTTGTCTTCTCCTTAGGTGCCGGAGTGCGGCGGTAACATGCAGGAGGATGCGGTGAAATGTGAAGATGCTGCGAAGGCCGGTGAGTTCAGCGCGGCGCTGCAGCAGGCGAGGCGACGCGCATAAAATAACTTCTTTCTTTTAGCTCGAAGGCGCAATGGATCGGGAATTCAGGTAAGGATCAAACGTATTGCTCTTGTTCTAACCTTTTCTCCTTCTTTCTCCCTTTTTCTAGGAGCTCCAAACTCGAGGCAGGCGTGGCAGAAGACTGGATGCAGACTTGCAGGCACGGTGAGCGTTACGCTGCTGGATGCAGAATAACGCGAAGCATGTGCTGCTTTTCGAGCGTGGTTTAAATAGCCTCCAAAGTACCCAGGTAAGTATTCCTCGACCAGCCCCACCCGAGTAAAAAAATAGTCCCTAGGTAAAATAGTCCCTTCCAAGCCTCGTTTGGCTTGGAGCTCTTGCAGCATGGTCTGCATCAGGTAAGTTTGCAGCATGGTCTGCATCAGGTAAGTTTTTATCTAGGAGCCTGGCACCATAGGCGCCAGGACTGACTCTCCATATGAGCCTGGCGCCATAGGCGCCAGGACTGCACCCTAGTAGCCCCTAGCGGGGGTTGTTGGGTTTGCTTGGGGTAACCTGATGCCTACTTCCGGGGTTGCTGGACTTGGTCTGGGTCCCCGGGGGTAGGCATCATGACAGTCAGATTCAGGTAAGCGTGCGCCTTTTGGTTGTTTTTTCAATTTTGAAGAATAAACACTTACTAATGCTGCTTCTCTGTTCTTCCCAGGTTGCGGCTTCCAAGAGAGAGCGAGCGTTCGCCGAGATGCTGGATGTTCGGGATTCTGGAGCAGATGACAGAAGCAGGACTCGCTAATAGGTAAGCAAATACTAATGATGTTCTTGTTCTTGTTCTTGCAGGTATCAGGTCCGGAATGCAGAGGAAGATCCGACTGACAAGGTGAGCGTCATGCTGCGACCAGCAGAGTAAGGCGAAGCGTGTTCTCCAGCTTGGGCGTGGCTTATATAGCCTGGAGGTATCCCAGGTGCCCAAGGCCTGACCACACCCTAATTTCTAGACCGCATGCCTCAGTTCTGGAACTGGGCCATGCGGGGGCTTCCATGTTGTGAAAATGCCATTGTGAGTTCCAGTTCTCCAATTTCCCATATGAGCCTGGCGCCAAAGGCGGCAGGACTGATTCCAAGAGAGTCTTGCGGAACATAATGGGGCCCTTGGGGCCATGGTGGTGCAGCCCAGGTGGCCTGACTGCCAAGGCCAGGGTCAGGGGTCATGACAGTAAGGGGTTCAGTTGGGAATTTTCATTTTAGGAAAGGACACCCTTTTCTTTAAAAAAAATCATGGGTGAACAGGAAAATCAAGGCACCCCAATTATTTTAAATGACTATCTTGTGTCTTCCCGTTAGGAGAGAGGGTGAAAGGTTTGAATTCTTGCAAACTCCCCCCTGCCTCAATCTATTTGGGAATTAATTAAATGAATATACAGTCAAATATGCTAATGGTCTACACAATTTTACCCCCAAACCACTATGAAAGGGAATGGGTTAATTAAATAGATATCCATGCAGACATTTTGTTGGACTATTACTTACTTTGGGAAATATCTGGGCTTTGCACTCATGGAGACTGAGCAGCGCTTCACTCTTAAGGAAAAACAGGATTCTGGCCAGCACTTCAGTCAATGGAATTCCACAGCAATCCCCCCTCTATGGTTCCAGGGAAGCCTCACAGCCTCTGCATTGTAGTCTCCCCAGCAATAGACAGCCCCATCCCTCTTCCAATATTTCCACGAAGGTGCAATTTCAGCAGATCTCCTTTGGTGATATTTGGCAGCTGTCCCTTGGTAATTCTTTTAGCAGCTCTTCCATTTTCCATAGTGCAAGACCTTTTTAGTCGCTAAACCGCTCCCATAGACAGTCTCCATTTGGTGGTGCTAATTTATGATCTTGCAACCGGGATTGGACATTTACATTTCTCTCCAACCTTAAGACCAGCCCCTCTCTAAGGATTGGTTCAGGAGTATGGAACAGAAACATTGCAAATCTCCTTTGAAATTCACATTTCTTTCCATGTCCAATTTCAGCCAAAAGGTACCTACACGGCAACATTTTGTAATTTATTAATAAATGCCACAATATATATATAAATTCTGCTTCAGCTAATCATGCAGGATTTAAAAATAAATGACAGCCGGGTTTGCACCACGTTTCATGGGCATGTGCCAATTTTTAGCCATTTATACAAAAGTATATTAGTTATGAACATGCAATTTACTCTCCCGATACCTAATTTTACACTCCATCAGCTCTCCAATTCTTAAATTTGGGTCATTTTCGGGGCAGTCAGAAACAAAATTCAGGTGATAATATGATTTCCAAAAATCACATGTAGATCAAATGTGCATCAGAATAACTAGCTCGTTCCTAGCTTTCAAATGACCTATGAATGGGTGCAGTGTGACTTATTGTTTCTGAGAAAATCACTAGTTATGACAGTCCATTTAAACTAATAGGAAATCTTCACAGGTATGCAAATCATACCTCTCATTTCTCCAGGCCAGTTTAATTTCTTGGCAAGCTTGTGTCCAAAGCCTCCTGGACTGAATGTTTTTTAAGGCCTGGGTAAAAGCCATTAGCCTCTTCGTTGTTTGAAAGCTGGTGGGCTGAGGAGATCTGTATCAAGCAGCAGACAATTCACCTCTGCCCTCTGATGCCATGAGGCTATGCTGACATCTGTCACTTTGTCCTGTTACCTGAAGTTGGCCACAATTTTGATCTCAAAAAGTTATATTTCTTAGGATTTTTCCCTATCCGGGGCTGGGTCTGTGTTGATCTGGCCATGTCGTAAATACTTGTAGTCTACATCAGCTTTGAGATTTCCCTTCCAGATAAGGAGCCAGGCATGCCTTGAAATTCTGCTTAACAACAAAAACAGGGTCTGTCTTGGGCCCAGGGAAACAAAATAGCCTTTTTCAATTTTTGCTGGTATTTTGCATGTGAAGCATATTATATATTTTAATACTTTGCATCTTGTCAACACACACCACATCTTTCCCTTATATCTTTATTTTAGCAGGGGAACATTTTCTCATGTCTTGCTTTAATCCTGCAAAACGCACATGCAAAGCCATTTTAGTTTCAGTGTTTGAAAACCCTGCTTTTCATGTTTGATTTTCCTCTGCAAATGCAAATTAAAGGCTGCTTTTCATTTCAACCTTTCCTTTTGTAATGCAAGATAGGCCTTTTGATTTCCAATGCTTGGCCATTCACATATAATTTCCATTATGTCACAACTCTTCCTTGTGTTACTTGCAGAAACACACAGAGTCTTCATTAAAAGGCCTGTTTTCAGTGTGGACATTTTCTAAGGCTGGCAGGCCATTTTTCCAGTGGGCCTTTCAGTTATATGTGTTTGGGCTGTGATTTAACCCCATGCTAGAGAGTAAAAAGTCTCAGGTTATGGCAAGTGTGCGGGAGTTTGGAGAACGACTTTTGAACAGGTTACGACAAGAGGGGTAGTGTAAGGCTGTTGGAGAAATTAAGGAGCAGGGGAGGTGAAACATCATCAGGATGGGTGTGTTAAAGTGAAGGAGATGGATGGAAAAATGTGGAGGGGGTGATACATTTTGAGGCAGCTTTTGGTAAAGTGAAGAAGATGGTGGGAGACACTCAGCAGGTGGAACTGGTGCATACAGTGGAGGAGGTGTGGAGTAGAACAAAGGTTGGTGGGAACCACCAAAGTAGAAGGGGGGACCTTGGGAGAAGAACATTAAGACAAGGTCAGATAGCACATAGCCACGTTTCAGAGGCATGTACAGGAGATCCCAAGTGTAGTTGGAGCAATGCAGGGATTGGTAATCCTGCAAACCTGCAACAGACATTGATGTTGAAGAAGCCCACAAACACAGGATTGGCTCTAACAGATATAGAGTTCTGTAACCCCTGTATATGAACATATGAAGTCAGGGGTGAGATTGTACCACAACAGACTGTGTTTAACTTTGAGTGTTCCTTTACTTTTGTTTGGTATGAGAAAGAATAAAGCAACATTATGATGTTACCACTAGGGTTTAGGCTGGTTGTACTTCCCACTCATCTATTACTGTAGATGCCATCAATCCAAAAATGTATGTTACGTTAGGAGGGTTCATGTAAACCAAATTAAAACTTAAACAACGCACCATCATATGCAAACACCCTTTAAAAAACACACACACACTTTCTTCTAGAGTAACAAATAGTGACATATGGTGTCTCTTCGGAAAATATATTCTCATTCTTTTGCATATTATTATGCAAAAAGTACACTCTTACAAATTGTTCACAACACAAAGGTGTACAAAGAAGACGAGATTCAAAGAAACAGACATCTACAAAAATAAAAGTGCCATGTAGCGAGACTTAGGACCCAATTCACAGAAGTGTTTTATAATGGCAAAACCCCATTGGAAAATGCTCTGTGAATCAGGGGCTTAATGCATCTGGTGTCGTAGTACTATGTACAATTTGTACTACTAGATAGTGTAAAGACCTTATAGAATGAAAATCATCATACAAAATCAATCGCAAATAAACCTACACTAGTCAGTTCAGAAACAGAGAAGAGTGTATAAGTATAAACACATGCATAAACAAACTGAAGTACACCTTCCCCTTATAAAATGAGGAAATCACTGGGTTTTTGAAGAAAAACATACAAGTGTTACCTATATAAAGTTGAAGTCTTTCAATATTGGGAATGCTAAAGTTAAGATTTAACATATGGTTAAACAAAAATATAACATAAAATAAAACCAACACTGTAAAAAGAAACATCAACACATATATATTTATAACATACAACAAGAACAAACCAACAGTCATAGCTGTCACGCAATATCTTCTCAAAATCACTCCACTGGATTATACTAAAATCACTAGAGCAGAACAGCATATACATATACTGTTACTGCCATCTTCACGCTAAAAATAATCAATTATGCATGAAGCATACAAGCAAAGCGCTATTTACACATTAGCACTTTCACACATTAACCCATTTAAGGAAAATCTAAAAAAAAATGGGTTAATAAGGATTCATAAATGTTTTTATTTCATGTTAGGTTTTGGGTTTAATAATAGGTTCATTCTTAACGTTGGAACGTTCACAATATTTTGTTAAAACCCTATTAGTTTATGAGAATAATCTTTATATGAACATATATAAGCCATTAAGCATATTTGTCCCTGACCTAAGATGGCTGCTGATTTTCTGGTTTCCTTTCTTTTTATTGATGGATACTCTTTCAGGTAACCTGCGTACCAATGAACATCACTGGCATCCAACCTCTCTAGTCCACTATACCGACCTGTAGCTTATATCTCGACTTTCAGGATGTGACGACTGCTTTATTCCCACCCACTGGAAAGAAGGGCCTAAGTGAACCTTCTCTCATTGTCCTTTCCAATGCTTTAGGAGACCTTTGGCGAGAGGAAGGGAGCAGCAATGTCCTCTGGGTTCACTGCGCTTGAAAGGTCCTTAACTGCTTCTATGCACTCCATACCACCCCATGCAAATTCCTTTCACATAGGCCCCAGCAAACACCGTGTGTGAAGTTGTCTCTGGGAGGTGTATTTTGTTCATTTAATTTGAATAGGGAAACGGGACGAATATCCCTGAAAAACATTGCCAGAATTGTGATTTCAAAAACACATTGTACTTGTTTTGTTGTTTTGTTAGGACAAAGAAACGACATTAGCACCCTTGTCGGCTGCAGCAGCCAATCAGGTTGCTCCAAAACAGGGCTGAATCTAACTATGCAAGCCCGGGTTCAGAGCAACTCAAGTGATCTGAGCACCCGCCCTCCACCCAGCTATGTTGAATGTTCTCCTTCCGCCCCTGCCCCCCATATTCAGCCCCTCAATGCTCCCCATTTGAAGCAAGGCAAGTACTGTATTTCACCTTTACAAAAATGCGTTTTTAAGAAATGTGCCTCGAGTGAGAACGAAGTGGAAATATGCTAGACATTTCACAGATGTAACCAAATATGATGTGATCCTGCACAGGAAAATCTGCTCCCATGGGGCTTTCTGCTTATGTTCACTCATCAGTCCATTTGTTAGTTCGTTTAGTCTTTGGGGCTGATTCATAGAATTTGTGCGCCGAAAACGGGGATTTGTGCGCCATTCTGCCCACAAATCCCCATTTGTTAAACAGGGATTTGCGGGCAGAATGGCGCACAAATCCCCGTTTTTCGGCGCACAATTTATGACTTATTTGCACCGTTTCTTTTATAGTTTAAGTACTATAATGCGTAATTTGTCACTAATGTATATTGTGATTATCTAATTGCTCATCTAGAAGTATCTGTATTAGACTTGGGTTTGAAATATTACATCAATTCTGTTTTGGTCTGTTTTGTATAAAAAAAAATATTGTATTATTATACCTATGTAAAATTGGGAAGATTTTGTATGTAAAATGGCATTTTGAAAGGTTGAAGTTTTAGGCAAAACAATAAAAAAAAATAATAATAATGCGTAGTACGTATAAACGCATAGGAAAAATATATTTGTAAACGGCGCAGTGATATTTACGTCTATGTTGATGTCATTGCTGTCCCTCGGGGCTCAGAAAAGGAAATTACCTGACTCGTCTACTATGAATGTATTAATGATCGTGTCCTAGTACCGTGGTGAAATGTATAGGTAAACAATTGCCCAGACAGAGAAGTAGTGAAAGCTAATTAATAGAGTAAGCGAGACCTCCATCTTAACCACCACCGGATATCGATCTGCCATTCTCTGCTCATACGAGCATGTACTAATGGAAAGCAAAACCGGCAGCCCATTATAATCGAAATGAAGGCAGACATACTTCAAAACAATGAGAGGCGACACGATAAGACAGTAAACAAGTCGAAAATAAGGCACAATCTTTCTCACAGCGCTTTCAGCACAACCGAACGCTTTATACATATATACATGGTAATAGTGGCTTGATGAACATGGTTAATCAGAGCGTGTGTACACTGCCCTGCTTAGCATGTCATCTCGCCATGACTGTGTTATACCTGTTACCTTAACTAGGGAATCAAGCGCCGTTCCTAGGCAGCTGCTTAGGTTGACACCATCCGAGGGTGCAAACCCGCACCTACAATTATACATGTGACCCTCGAACTCGAAGGGAGTTTGGTGGCAAAATGTCTGTGTGCCGAGAATGACACTGATGCACGTTTGGCAGGTTCACCATATGACTTAGCCATGTGCACTTCATAGAGTGGAACTCCCAGCATTGGCACAGGAGGAAGTGCAGAATGGGGACCTCCATTTGCTGTCAAATAATATGGATTCTAACGTAAGTCCTCCTCTGGATTTAAAGAAATGCTAACCGCTATCACATTCTTTCTTTAAACCGTCCACGCAGACAGCGTTTTATTGTAATCTTGTGCATCTTGCCTTAACGGGCAGACAGCTATGGTCGAGTTAATACCATACCTCATTGAACACTCTGCTGCTGACCCATGCAGCCGACACAGTTCTTTCTACTCCTTGTGAGCAGCTTTTTTCTTAATGACGCGCTGCCATGAAAAGGGAGAAGATGCTATCGCTTCCAATGCATATCAGCAGATCAATTTATTTTCTCAAATATAGCATTTCTCAAATAAATAATCAAATAAAGAAAGCAGCCAACACTCTAATTTTTGTTTTTGTATTAACATTTAATTTCAGAAACCTCACATATATATATATTCAGTGAAAAAACTTTGTTAAAGGGACGTTATGGTTAAGTTGCGCTGCTAAAAACCTTTCAAATTCAGTGAAAAAACTTTGTTAAAGGGACATTATAGTTAAGTTGCGCTGCTAAAAACCTTTCAAATTAAGTGAAAAAACTTTGTTAAAGGGACGTTATGGTTCCAAGTAAAACCGAAAAACCCTTGAAATTCGCCAGTTATGGTAAGCTAAGCAACCATAACTCGCGCCACCACGTGCACTGATAAGCCTAACACACAGGACATCAAAGATGACATCACAAATGTCATTGATGACATCCCTTTAACAAAGTTTTTTCACTGAATTTGAAAGGTTTTTAGCAGCGCAACTTAACCATAACGTCCCTTTAACAAAGTTTTTTCACTGAATTTCATTGGTTTTTAGCAGCGCAACTTAACCATAACATCCCTTTGACAAAGTTTTTTTACTGAATTTCATAGGTTTTTAGCAGCGCAGTTTAACCATAACGTCCCTTTAACAAAGTTTTTCACTGAATTTCTTAGGTTTTTAGTAGTGCAACTTAACCATAATGACTTTGACTTTATATACATGCCATATGGAACTGACTGAATCTCTTCTACTGTACTTGATGTCCGCAAACTCATTTAATGTTCGCGGACATGTTCGAAGAACAGTACCACTACCTAAAAACTCTGGGGGGGTATGTTTGATTGTTATATCATAACATAGGAACATTTAACAAATTCAAAAAGGGGCAGACAAACACATTATATGTACTAATACATAAGAAATGTAACCCATATATGCAACACACTAACCATTCATTTAAATGCACTATGTTCTAAAATGGAATTTACCACAAGAAGATAAATTGGCTTCCAACATAATTACCTCACAAACACGACAGAACTGAGAACAAGAGCAGACCCACTGAGTACATAGGACATATCTTACCTGAAATAGTAAGTGTACTTCATTGTATTCATATATTTATAAAGTTTCTGTATTAGATTAAAAAAATATATTATCTTTTTCTCACAGAAATGTCTAGTACTCTGGAATGGCTAGAGGAGCATTTCCCACATGAAGAAATGTCACAAGATAGTGAAACTAATAGTAAACACTTTATAATATAAACCATTTTATTATTATTATTTTGTATACATTTAACATATATATATTTTTTTGTACAGAGCATACCAAAATAGAAAATACTTCAGAAAAACCTGTTAACACTTTTCACAGTATAGAAGAAAAAATTGATTTATTGTTGACTAATTTTAATAAATTGAAAACTTTTGTGGAAGATCATTTTAAACCAAAAACCTCGTACCACTGCCCCACATGTACTTGTCCCTCCTCACCATAGCCCAGTCAATTATCCCCAAACCCTCTCCATAACCCAAAACGTTTTGATGAGACTTCCATCCCTTCTTCACCTAATAACAATCATGTTGAAACCCCTAATTCTCCTGTTTTTGTTTCTGTTTCTGCCTCACCTTCTCTGTCATAAATTATTACTATATGTTAAATAAAGTTTAATTTTTATATTGTGTTGTAAATAGTTTTGTTTTAAAAAAATAAAGAAAAACAATGTAGGTGTCAGCGGACAGTGCAGGTGTTCTGAAATGTTCGTAAATAAACGAAAATGGAGTTGTCCTGAAGAACACTACCTGTTCGTACTTTTTCGCTAGCAAGTTGAAACTGTTCTAAGAACACACGTGGTGTCCTGAAATGTTCGTAAAGAAACTAAAATTAAAGTGTTCTAAAGAACACTATATCTGTCCGTAATGTTCGCTATCAACTTGAAACTGTTCTAAGAACACAATTGGTGTCCTCAAATGTTCGTAAATAAACAAAAATGGAGGTGTCCTGAAGAACACTACACCTGTTCGTAGTGTTCGCTAGCAAGATGAAACTATTCTAAGAACACACGCGGTGTCCTGAAATGTTCGTAAAAAAAAAATTAAAGTGTCCTAAAGAACACTATATCTGTCCGTAGTGTTCGCTATCAAGTTTAAACTGTTCTAAGAACACAATTGGTGCCCTGAAATGTTCGTACGTAAACGAAAATGGAGGTGTCCTGAAGAACACTATACCAGTTCGTAGTGTTCGCTAGCAAGTTCAAACTGTTCTAAGAACACACGCGGTGTCCTGAATTGTTCGTAATTAAACGAAAATGGAGGTGTCTTAAAGAACATTATACCTGTCCGTACTGTTCGCTAGCAAGTTGAAACTGTTCTAAGAACACACACAGTTTCCTGAAATGTTCGTTTCACGTGTGATGCATTTTTAATTACTTCATGACCCGCACAGTGTCCGTTGAACATCAACGTACATGCGCTAATCAATCTCCGTGCATTTGGTGTCCTGCGGACATGCGCTTCCTTCGCGGACTTGTTCGTGAACGGATCATATGAGCGCGCCCACGCTGATCGCGTGTTCTGAATGCGGACACTGTTCGTGTCCCCGAACAATTTAAAAATATATTTTCAATTAATCCATAATATGTTTCAATAAAATCTCACCATGGCACAAGTCCCACATAGTAATCCTGAGTTTCTACATACCTTTTGAAACTTTTCGAACTTTTTTTGTGTTCGATCTGTCTGCGGACAGCGCGCATGTCCGCGGACCGCGCACAAGCACCCCTATAAAAGACCACGCCCTAGAGCTTATTCTCATTGTGTTTCTGGCTATTCTTCAGAACACAGCAATTTTTGCTGCCACCTGCAGATTACACCATCATCGAGATGGCATCCATGGCTGAACTACTGCCACCTGGTGCTGCACCTGATTCAGCACCACCCCCACCCCTCCACCACCACCACTTCCCCAAGGGCCTGAAGAGGGGTACAGGAGTGAGGATGCAGAGGAGGAAGAAGAGGATGATGAGAATGAGGTAGAGGAAATCCCCACTGCCCGCACTAGGCGTGAGTCTTGGGTGTGGCGGGTATTTACCTTTGATGGGAATGGTCCTAAGGCTTGTGCGAACCGCGTTACCTGCAATGAGTGCAAAATGATACTCAGTCGGGGGAAGCACGGTAAGTACAGCTTTGGGACCACTACTATGAAGCGACACCTGAGGTCATTTCACTCTGGGGCTATTCGCAGGGTTGTACCTTTCGAAGAACGTAGCAGGTTGATTTCCTCTAATTCATCCTCTGTTTCTGATCCTGTCACCACAAGGACCACCTCTGTGGGACAGCGTTTTCCTCAAGCTGCCTCACAGGCCATACAAAATGCTTATGACCCTTACCTTTCGAGGGTCACAGTTGTATGTATGTACTGTGACACAGTACTCTGCAGGGGGGAGCGACTTCGTAGTGCTTTTGAGACTATTGTTTCAGAGCACGAGAAGATCTGCTCACTACCCAAATAAAACCCACTCTACATCTTCCTCTCTCAGCTCGCCCTTTCTTATCCCTGTGGTTGGTGTCCCCCCCTTCACCTTCCTTTCCCCTCCTCTCCTAGTGTGTCATGTATAAAAAACCAAAGAAAATACAAAATAACAAAAATAAAAAAAATAAGGCTCTTTTCAGAGCCGCCTTTCACAGTTAAAAAATAGAAGTGAAAATAAATGAAGCAGGGCCCTTTGTATTTTTTAGAAGTCCGCGGACAGTTCGCGAACATTTAAAAAATTGGGTTGCTACCCTATCACAAACATTGCAATTTTCTCTGGGAGGAAGTGGTGGCTCTGAAAAGAGCCTTTGGGAGGTGTTTGTAAGTCAAAAATTATAAATGCTTAATACCTACTTCAAAATGGATGTTGTAATTCCAAAAAAGGTCGCAATGCATTTTGTACATTTCTCAGAAAAATCTGATTGCCAACATAAGTAAGATGGACTCCATCTCTGCGAAAAATGTTTGTACTACGAAACAGAATATTTTCATTGTGAAAAGAAGACATACCAAAATCTTTTAGAAAGGCACAAACAGCTTTATTAACATTTCGCCTTGCTTTTTCCATTTGTGGACCAAATGAAGAAGAACGAAGCCACATTTGTCTCTGCACAATCCGTGAAAATATCACTTGAGAAATAGGAAACATGTCCATAACCTTCCCAAGTCCTTCTTTCATAGCAAATTGCAAATAAATTCCAGTCACATGTCTTAAACTGTTCCCTCCACAATGAATTACAATTATGTCTGGATGTTGCTCTGTCTCCAAAGTAGCACAGAGAGGTAGTAAGTCCAACCACTTCATTCCACGTACTCCATGCCAGTGTACTACCACATGTGGGAATCCAAGATCTACAGCTACTCCACAGCTTTCTGCATGCACCTTCAACCAATATATTCATGAATCTCCCAAAATCCATAGAATCTTTTTCCTAAAACACACAGACATAGCTATCTGTTGTTCTCTCAGCAAAAATAGTATATGAGAAACTCTCTTCTGGCACAACACACCCACTAAACTTTCCTGACCAATCCCTTTCAGTACTCATTCTCATTTGCATGACTTCTGAACCCAAAAATCCCCGGATGTAACTCCCGATGTCCGCGAACTACCGCCATGTCCGCGGACATATCGTGACATGAACAGCCCTTCTAACATTTCCACTTCACTCTCTCTGCCATTCCCTCATTGGATGTAGCTAAGAAGTCACATGACCATGCACCAGTCACATTCAAGACCTCTACATCTAACTGCATCATCATAGATCAGCACTGCAAATGTACTGTGAATCTCTCTGAGTACAAGTGTCATATCATTGGCAAGCACCATCTACCAGAAATACTGTACAAGTCTCCAAGATTTCTGCTTGCAGCTCCGTGCATATCCATATGCATGAACACAAACTTCAGGTATGCATATTTTCTGTACAGTAGATGAACACATTTTCAAACAAACGTTTAGCTTGTGTAATCTGTAAAATGAATTTACTGTATTTTTTTCAATTTCCTAAAATCAACTATCACTTATAAACCTTTATACTATTTACTTTCTTTATACACACACACTCAAATCATGTTAAACTAACATTTTTTAATTGAAACATATAGACTTCATATATTCAAACAAAATTGCATGCAATCACAATCTATGTTTAAATCTTTAAAAAAATACTTATACAATTTCATATTTTTTGTTTTTATTTATTTATTTACTTAATTACTTTAATTTAGATATGACATTGAGGCACTATCACCTAGAACAGCTTAGTTACAGAAATAGTGGTATTCACTGGTATATTATAAATTTCACAAGACATAGTAAAGATATTTTTTTTGCTACAGTTAGTCATTCAATACAATTTGTTCAATAAGAACATATCATATGTACTGAACTGATGCAATGTGTCTTATGTAAATAAATTACTTTAATGGTTTTGAAGAAGGTGCTGAGGATTTCAATTAAAAAAATCAATATCTAAATTAAAAACAGCGCTACATACAAACAAAATTACTAATTTGAATCTTTTACAATTGCAGTGAAGACCAGTCTCCTGAAAAGAAGCAGCCAAATTTGAAGAACAAAGAAGAATTAAGAAGTTACCTGTTAATTTAAGAAAAAAAGTAAGGAGAATATCACCATAATATTTGTATTATTACTCAAACATACTGTAAAGTTAATACAAGCTATTTCTGTGCCTAAAAATAGAGATTGTGTACCATTTTGTCCAAAAATCTCCATGTCTTAAACAGCGATTTACCGCCAGAATGGCCCACAAATTCATATTTTTGGACACACAAATTACCCAACTGAACCGCTACAATTTCCATATTATAGAACAAACAACTGTTTTAATTGTATACATTAGATTTACTATTTGTACTTTTCCACACCACTAGCTTACTTTTTTTTGTCATCTGAACCCCAGTTTAGTATAACATAAATTCAAGAATACCTATCCCTACTAGTTGTAGTTCCCAATGCACAATCACACACCATTACATACATCTTTATCATCTTACTCAAACACTCATGCACACAGCACACATACATTGCAGAACACCCCAACCCATACCTTCTTTATTTTTTTCAACAGACCCTAAAGAATGCCTGCCAAAAGTCAAGTCCGTAAAAAGCAACGCAGAAGTAGAGCAAATGAAAATAAAAGTGTCCAACATAAGCATCCATCTCTAGCAGAATTTGTAAAAAAAGTTGAAACAAAACAGCTAATACAGTCATTTAGTGAAACACAAGAAGTTTCAAGTACAAAAACTTTGCCTCCTCTATCAAAATGTAAAACAAACCAAAAAACAATTAACAGAAAATCAGCTATCACTATAGATAAAACTACTTCTTTAAATTTTAATATAGTGCAAAGTAAGCATACCAAGAAAAGTATTTTAGCCAAAATGTACCGTCACAAAGTCCTTCAAAATCTTATAAAAACAGGAGAGAAATTAGGTTCAATGCTTAAAACCTATCGTAGAAAATTAATCTTAGAAGCTTTGATGGACAGTGTGTCATGAACCCTCTTGGTTGGCGATGGATGCCGCTGTTACGGCTTCGCCGCCATTAACACGGCCACCACGTTCCTTTCACGTTTCTCTGTCTACGGTCTAGTGTTTTCTCCTCTGTTCCTCATCCAGCCTATTTTACTTCCTGCTTCCCATGATTCCTTGCGTTGCAACCGTCTCCTTTCGTTTTCACGGTGAGACGCTTCCAGTGCTTTTCCCTCGCTTGCTCCTGTTTCCCCTGCTGGGGAGTTCTCTCCCTTCATTTCTCCTCCTTCCCCCGTCTCCCTGGCGGTTCCTCCTCTCCACCTATTTCCCCTCTGCTTCTGCGTTCTTACGCTTACCGGCTACTTGCCAGCGTACCTTCCTCCCTGGTCATTTCCTCTCCTGAAGAACCTTCGTGTTGTTTACCCAGGGATTCCGAGGCTATAGAATTCCGCTTTCCATCCAGCGACGACTACAACTCCCATCGCAACCCAAGACTACAACTCAGGGGTTTTTTCCGCCTTTGGGCTTTTTCCCCTTACCCGCCTGCATACGGGAGTGGAGCCAAGGTGGTAACCTATACAGAGTTCCACCACGGCTTCCTTCCGTGTCAGAGCACTCACAACGAAGAGTAAAAAGGATTACCTTGCCCACAGACACGGCGTCGGAGCCCCAGACCCTGAAGACTCAGGTGAGGAGAGTGGTGTCTCGGGTGGGAAAGCGAAGCATTTGGACAATACCCCTACGGTGACTGCAAGTCATTCTCCAAACCGTGACAGTTTGCAACGCCTAAAAATACTCATGGCTAGTCCAGAACAGTTGCAGGATCAAATCCAAGAACTATGGAAAGCCGTACAGTCCCTTTCTCAAGAGCTTCAGACTGTTAAGGCGGAAAATGTGGTATTAAAACAGTTGGTTCTGGGCAAAGAACCTTCCCCTCCCCCAGAATTGCCACCTATGGCCCTATCTTCGGGGAAGTTCGACGGTTCACCCAAGAAACTTAAAGAGTTCCTGGAAGCTGCCACCATATACTTCACTTTCCGCCCTCGTACGTTTTCTTCGGATCAGGCTAAGGTGGGCTTCCTCATTTCGAACATGGTGGGCAATGCCCTAGCGTGGGCTACACCTCTTGTGACCGGAGAGAATCCGGTTCTACAGAACTACGGGAGTTTTAAGATTCTTCTCAGGGAATCCTTCGAAAGACATGAACTCACCTACACTGCTTGTGAGGATCTCCTGGATGTCAAACAGGGAGCCTCAGACCTCCTTACTTACATAACTAGATTTAAGACACTGGCGGCAGAGGCCGGTTGGCCTGAACAGGCACAATTTGCCATTTTTCGCAGAGGTCTCAAAGAGGAGATAAAGGACGAACTGGCCAGGTCTCCCCGGCCTGCCTCTTTCTCGGACCTTTTATCCTCAGTCCTACAGATTGAACATCGTCTCCAGGAGAGACGCAATGAAAGAAGACACTACAGAGAAAATCCCTTTACCACAGGGACATCATCCAACCCTCTTCCTCCATCTTCTAAACAGAGTGAAGAACCTATGCAGATTGGAACCACCCGAGCACCACTCACCATGGAAGAAAGAAGAAGACGAAGAGAAAGAGGGCTTTGCGCCTACTGTGGGTCTGACAAACATCTACTCAAAGACTGTTCCGAACTACCTTCACGGCGTTCGGGAAACGAATCACCCCGGTTTTAACAGGGACAGAAAACCGGTGGTTATCCAAAACTTCCAGTCCCTACGTTTCTTTGGCCGTATCCACTAAGAAGACACCGGAAGATTCCAGGCTTATGGTTATCAATATCAGTGTGATGATCCAAGACCAGTTCGTAGAGACTTTGGCACTCTTGGACTGTGGAGCAGCTGGTAACTTCGTTGATACCTTGTGGGTTGACAAGGTGGGCCTCAAAAGGCTAGCCAGGCTCGAAGACCAGAAGGTGGAAGGTGTCGATGGAACCCCCTTGTCTTCGGGACCCATAACACAGACGACTGAGGAGCTAGAAGTTCGAATTTTCCAGCATGTGGAGAAACTTCAATTTGACATCATTAGAGCTGCCCATTTTCCAGTTATTTTGGGAATCACTTGGCTCCGGAGACATAACCCACAAATCGATTGGGTATCTAATTTGCTACGTTTCGAGTCTGAGTTTTGCAAGAAGCATTGTATTCCCCAACAATCTTATCTTCAACTACAGGTCACCCCTGTCTCTAGTCAGGAATCCCCAACTATCCATAATATGGCACATCTTGGTGAGGCTTTCAGAGAGGTTTTCACAGAAGTCAAGCCAGCACCTTTACCACCCCATCGTCCTGAGGACTGCTCTATAGATCTTGAGCCCAATGCACTGGTTCCGTTCGGTCGTATGTTTTCCTTGTCCAGATCCGAGAAGGAGGTCTTGCGAACTTACCTGGATGTGAACCTGCACAATGGCCTCATTCAACCATCAAAATCTCCGGCCGGTGCTCCTTTTTTCTTCATCTCCAAGAGGGATTCCAAAGAATTACGACCGTGCATTGATTACAGAGGTCTCAACAAGGTCACTGTCAGAGACCGCTACCCTATGCCACTTATCACGGACATTCTTGAGGCAGTTCAAGGTGCACACATTTTCACTAAGCTGGATCTTCGCAATGCATACCATTTATTGCGCATTGCCAAGGGGGATGAATGGAAGACGGCTTTTCGAACACCCTTCGGATTGTTTGAATACAGAGTCATGCCCTTTGGACTAGTTAACGCCCCCGCAGTTTTCCAAAGATTTATGGACCGCTTGTTTTCAGATCTCTTATTTGTTTCAGTGATCATCTACCTGGATGATATTCTTGTATTTTCCGTCAACAAGGAAGAACACGAAGAGCATGTTCGGACAGTGCTTTCTCGTCTTAAGGAGAACCGTTTGCTAGCCAAACCGGAGAAATGTCAGTTCGGGGTCTCGAGCATTCCCTATTTGGGGTTTGTTTTGTCTGACCGGGGTATCTCCATGGACCCTCGCAAGGTGTCTGCCATTATAGAATGGTCTTCTCCCACCTCAGTCAAAGAGGTTCAGAGATTCTTGGGTTTAACCAACTTTTACAGAAGATTCATTCCCCGGTTCTCCGAAATGGTGCTACCCATAACCGCACTTCTCAAGAAATCATCTGGAACCTTTGTGTGGTCATCGACGGCAGAGTCTAGTTTCAGACATCTAAAAACTTTATTTTGCTCAGCACCCATATTGCTCCAGGCCGATCAAACTAAACAGTTTATCGTGGAAACCGATGCCTCTTCCGCGGCCGTGGGTGCTGCCTTACTCCAGGAGTCCGAAGGTATAGAACATCCAGTCGCCTACCTCTCTCGCACTCTGACCATCAGTCAACTTCACTATACTGTCCTAGAAAAGGAGTTACTAGCTATGAAATTGGCCTGTGAAGAATGGCGACATCTGTTATTGGGGGCCAGTATTCCCTTCATCATTCGCACGGATCATAAGAATCTCAAGGTCCTGCAGTCCCTCGAGTGTGCAAATTCTCGCCAGGCACGATGGGCTTATTATTTTTCCCAATACGATTTCACCATTACCTATTTACCAGGCTCGCAGAACGTCCTAGCCGACGCCTTGTCGCGCAAGGAGTCGGTTACTGGTTCGGCCCACCACTCAATCGAACCCATGTTTCCGTCTACTCGCATAGTGGCACCTCTTCACACCTTTCTACAGGAGCTCAAAGAGGCTTCGGACGCTGAACCCTATTGTAAAGACAAAGACTTGGCGTCTCAGTTCCATACCAAGGATGGTCTCTGGTTTTACAAGAACCGACTCTACATACCTTCAGGACATCTCCGCAAGAGGATTCTCTACTGGTGCCATGACAGCCGAGTTGCAGGACATCGAGGCCAGGCAAACACCATTGACCTCGTACAACGCTCGTTTTTCTGGCCCAATCTTCGACGAGAAGTCCAGTCATACATCAAAGCATGCCCAGTCTGCGCTATGGCAAAGAATCCAACAGGCAAACCGTTAGGTCTCCTTACTCAGCCTGACATACCACAAAGGCCATGGGGGAACTTGTCTACGGACTTCATTGTGGATTTACCCTTATCAGAGTCCTGTTCTTGCATCATGGTAACCATAGATTCATTCACCAAGATGGCCCATTTCTCTCCACTAGAGGGCTTACCTACGGCCAATCACATGGCCGAGGTTTTTGCCAGAGATATATTCCGCCTTCACGGCTTGCCCGATAAGATTACTTCGGACCGGGGCAGCCAATATATATCCAAATTCTGGAAGGCCTTATGTTTCCGGTTAGGTATAGACCGTGCTCTTTCATCTGGCTATCATCCCCAGACCAATGGTCAGACAGAAAGACTCAATTCCACTCTGGAACAATATCTCAGATGCTACATAAACAAACTCCAAGATAATTGGGTACAACTCCTCCCCACTGCAGAATTCACCTATAACAACTCTAAACACTCTGCCACAGGTATCTCTCCTTTTTACTGCAACTACGGTCTTCATCCCAAGTCCATCTGGCCCATTGTTTCTCACGCCAGTAACTCTCCTGCTGCCGAAGCGGCTTTGTCGGAAATTTCTGAGGCTCACCGGACGGCCAGAGACAGTCTAGCGAGGAGCCTTAGGACCTACAAAACCCTTGCTGATCGACATCGCCAAACGGACCCCTCTTGGACTAAAGGGACGAAGGTTTGGCTTTCGACCAGATATCTACCAAGGTGGATCCGGTCCTCCAAGTTGTCACCTCGGTTCCTGGGTCCGTTTCCCATCCTAGAAAGAATCAACCCGGTGGCTTACAAGGTTCAACTACCCTCCTACCTTCGCCGGGTGCACCCGGTGTTTCATACTTCCCTTCTCAAAGAGTCACATACTGAACCACGTTTCAGGTCTACACCCTTGCAAGACATTTCACCCAGAGACTCCCAGGAGGAGTATGAAGTTTCAAAGATCCGTGACTCCCGCTACTACCGGGGACGTTTACAATATCTCATTTCCTGGAGAGGTTATCCCAGGTCTGAAGATTCTTGGGAACCCGTGCATTTTGTCAAAGCGCCCCGCCTAGTAGCTAGGTTTCATCGGTGCCATCCTGGTAAGCCGGGCGGGGTGGGCAGTAAGAGGGGGCATACTGTCATGAACCCTCTTGGTTGGCGATGGATGCCGCTGTTACGGCTTCGCCGCCATTAACACGGCCACCACGTTCCTTTCACGTTTCTCTGTCTACGGTCTAGTGTTTTCTCCTCTGTTCCTCATCCAGCCTATTTTACTTCCTGCTTCCCATGATTCCTTGCGTTGCAACCGTCTCCTTTCGTTTTCACGGTGAGACGCTTCCAGTGCTTTTCCCTCGCTTGCTCCTGTTTCCCCTGCTGGGGAGTTCTCTCCCTTCATTTCTCCTCCTTCCCCCGTCTCCCTGGCGGTTCCTCCTCTCCACCTATTTCCCCTCTGCTTCTGCGTTCTTACGCTTACCGGCTACTTGCCAGCGTACCTTCCTCCCTGGTCATTTCCTCTCCTGAAGAACCTTCGTGTTGTTTACCCAGGGATTCCGAGGCTATAGAATTCCGCTTTCCATCCAGCGACGACTACAACTCCCATCGCAACCCAAGACTACAACTCAGGGGTTTTTTCCGCCTTTGGGCTTTTTCCCCTTACCCGCCTGCATACGGGAGTGGAGCCAAGGTGGTAACCTATACAGAGTTCCACCACGGCTTCCTTCCGTGTCAGAGCACTCACAACGAAGAGTAAAAAGGATTACCTTGCCCACAGACACGGCGTCGGAGCCCCAGACCCTGAAGACTCAGGTGAGGAGAGTGGTGTCTCGGGTGGGAAAGCGAAGCATTTGGACAATACCCCTACGGTGACTGCAAGTCATTCTCCAAACCGTGACACAGTGCAATTCTTCGCAAAAGAAAGTTATTTATTTTACTGTTAAACAAAATGAAACCACTAACAAAACTAATAACTAAATTACAAGCAGTGGTCGAGGTTATGAAAAAGTGAATAATACCATAATGGAACAAGAAGTACTTCTTACAAAAATATGCCCTGAAAACGTAGAATTACCCCCTCCATTCAACTGAATCAGAACGTCTAGTGTAGCAATGGCCATGCACCTCAATGTGTAACATTCCCAAACAATGTTTCAAATCTTTACGCCAATTCCTCAATAAATATGTAAAAAGCAAAGACAAAATCAAAATTAAATTACTGCAAAATATGGATACCTGTCCAGTGCGCAAGTACACAGGACTACAAGGACATTCATTGGCCTGCATTACAGGACCTACTTGTAAAACCACTTTCCATGATATCAAAAGGATATCAACACATCATTCAACTATAAGAAATCTAGTATATAAACTGTACTATGCTAAAAGTCCTGCTTTAGCACTAGCAAATTTAAATAACATCCTTCTACATGGTACAGCAAAAGACCTACTTGAAGAAATTGACTATATCCAGAAAAAATATTTTGGAAGTGAAAGCCATTTACAGAATGAAACAGCTTTAAACCAATTAAGCAACACATCTACAGATGGCAACCTTTTGCTAAACACATACAAAAAACAAATACTAAATTTAAAAGTACATCAGCTGAAGTACCAAACCATGTATGTGTATGTTGCCGTAGAACTTTTTATAAAAGTAACACAGAAACTATAGACCTATCATACAAAGTAGAAGACAATGAAGATTCTAAATGGTTTGAATTAGCTCTCTACTTTGTAGCAGAAAACAAATACGAAATAACTGACCCCTTAATACTTTGCAGTTACTGCACTACAAAACTTGACAACAACCAAACTCCTTCACGTGCTATCACAAATAATTTGGAATTATACCCAGTACCAAAACCCCTACAACAACTTAATTTATATGAGAGCATCATAATTCAAACAGTACACCCATTTCAAGCAATAATACGCATTCAACCAAAAACAGCAAAATTACCTGCCTCTCAATTTGTAAAAGGCATTCGTGGAAAAGTAGTTTATTTACCATTAGATCTAAAAGAAAATGTGCATACTCTAGGAGTGCAACGTCCAATGCAGCAATCTTTAATTATCTTAGTAAATGGAGTACCTACAAAAGACAAAAAAATATGGCAACAGCTGGTAGATTTACATAAATTTAGACAAGCCTTCCAATATCTTAAAGAGAATAATGAATATTACAAAGATATTAATATTGAAGAAAACTTGAAAGATACAACTGAAATAATTCAAGAAACAAAAGAAGCGGGTCAATTTGAGCTACTAGATCCTGCTACAATATCAAATACTTTAGACCATTATGCAATTCATCCTTTGCACTCTAATGACACAATAGAAGATGTACTGGAAATGTACCAAATGCGTCAAACAAAAGGATCGCCAATCAGCATATGGGAAAAAAGTATAGAAGCACATGCTTTTCCTCTACTCTTTCCTACTGGCAAAGGAGGATACTGGCAAAGGAGGAAGGTATGATGATAGACCTATTCAAATATCAGCTTCAGAATACCGCTCATTACGGATGTATTCTGAAGATCCAAGATTTAGACACAATGTGGAATACATATTCCACCTACTCTTTGAAAGTGAAATAGCAACTTTATGTTACAGAGTTGCACACATATTAAAATCAGGATCACACTTTCAAATATGACAGCTACACAATTATTAGAAAAAGTGCAACAAAAGGATGAGGTTTTACAATCAAATATTACAAATCTATTAGCAAATATGCATGGTACTAAAGAGTACTGGTTTCGACTTCATGGAGATGTACGTTGTATGATCAGAAACCTTGGCCCACCCACTTGGTTTGTTACATTAAGTTGCGCAGAATATGCATGGGAAGATTTACATGATTTCCTACGCATATCAAATAAAAACAAAACAAACATAGATATACTAACGCCTGGAGAACTTTGTTCTTTGGATCCTGTTAATGTTTCAAGATATTTTCACCATCGCTTCATTGCTATGCTACATTTTATTTGTAATAAAACTGTTCCTCCCCTTAGAGAGGTGCAACATTTCTTTTGGAGAAAAGAATACCAAGCCAGAGGAGCACCACATATCCACATGCTTTTATGGATTAAAGATGCTCCTAAATTTGGTCAAGACAGTGATGCCACTGTTTTACAGTTTATTGAAAAATATGTCACTTGTGAAATTCCATCAGAAGCCACAAATAGTGATCTTCATGCACAAATTTTACAATTTCAAAGACACAAATGTGGAGAATATTGTTGTCGCAAATACAAAAACAAAGGGAAATACTACACCAAATGCCGATTTGGTTTCCCTAGACCAGTTACAAATACAGGTCAAGTGAACAACCTCATGTCTTCAGTTAGACATAGTGTTAAAGGTAAGTCACCTAAAAATACATATTACATAAAAAGAAAAGAAGAAGAAAATTATATCAATGATTATAATGCAATCATTGCCCACTTATGGAATGCAAATATAGATGTGCAGTACATTGCAGACAATTCTACTGCAGTTGCACGATATGTCATAGCATACTTAACAGAAGCAGAAAAGACAGAGCTCCAAGACCTCTGGAATGACCTGTCATCAGATAAAACAGTGTCTCAGAAAGTATACAGCTTGGGCATAGAAATGCTCACCCATAGAGAATGTGGATCATATGAAGCAGCTGATCGTTTAACTGGTACTGCATTGTATGGTAAATCTGAAAATATAGTATGGCTAAGTCTTGGTCCAGCTAAATCTAGAAAAAGAGTTCTAAAATTATGTAGATATAGAAACAATAGCCAAACGTGATCCCAACATCCAAGACATTTTAAAAAAACAATGTATTGGACACATACTACCCAAACAGAAGTAATACTTTGGAAAACATGTGTCTATACCACATAGCCCAAAACTACACATTCAAAAATAATATGAAACCTGATGAAAAAAAATGTAAATATTGAGTGACAAACTGTGAAGGCAGCTTAGTTAAACTCACTAAACCAAATTTAATTAATCATATCAAATTGTCATTAAAGACTCCTCAACATGAAGAAGTACATTACATGTCCCTGCTACAACTCTTCAAACCATGGAGAAAAGAAGAACAAATACTAGATAACTATGACTCATATGATGATGCTTTCAAAGCAAATGAAAGCACTATAACTGATTTAAACTTTACACAGTACAAAACAATGTTGCACAATGAACAGCAACACAAAGAAGAACTCCAAGCCCAACTAGATAAGGACACTCCTGACAGTAGTCAACCTTTTGTAACAGGAAGCCAAGAACCACTGTGGGAGGACCACTAATAATAAATGATGCAGAATTAGCTATGATAGAAGTAGAAAACACCATGTGTCAGTATGAAGATAAATAAGACTTACCTATACTACAATCAAAACTAAACAATGAGCAACGTAGCATTTTTCAAGAAGTAACAAAACAAATTGCACATGGTGTAAAACATGAAAATAAAGAATGTTCCTGCCATAATTATAAACCTATACTACTGTACGTCAGTGGTGAAGCTGGTTCTGGCAAAACATTCCTAATCAAAATCATTAGTAAGTTCCTTCAACAATTGACAAACAACAAACTGTCAGCTATTGTCACTGCCCCCACAGGTTTAGCTGCCTACAACATGGGTGGTGTTACATTACACTGATTACTACTATTACCAGTAGAACACCAGAACAAATTAGACTATTACAAACTTTCTGCAGAAGCTGCAATGGAACTATGCACAGTATTGAAACAAATGAAAATGCTACTAATAGATGAAGTGAGCATGGTCTCCAACCTGATGTTAGCTTTGATTCACCTCAGATTATAAGAAGTACTCAAAACAGAATATGAAGAGCTCTTTGCAGGAAAACACATTATTGTTTTTGGAGATCTGCTTCAATTAACACCAGTAAAAGGTGAGCCTATTTTTAAAACATTAGGACACAAACTCTGCCGTAAAACTGTTGGCAGCATTGGAAATGTCAAACTTTGCAACATTTCCAATACAAAGAATTAACAGAAAACATGTGGCAATCTGCAGATCTCACTTATGCCAACATTTTAAAAAGTATCAGAGTTGGTATACTTTCTAAAGAAGCAGAAGCAATATTGAAAACCCGGCACATTAATACACTTTATGGCGATAATGCATGTGCTACAGATGTTATGGAACAATTAGCCCACAAAAATGTCAATTGTATGGCCTTAATGCCAACTCTTGCAAGCTGTTTCAAATTCAATGAAATCATGCTAAGTAAAGAATTGAAACCAATCATGGAAATTAGCGCCACAGACAAACTAGATGTACATGGTATGACACTACCCATGTGTGACCAAGCCACAATAAGACTAAATAGTTTAGAAAAATCAATCTCAAACACAGCAGGCTTAGAAAAGATATTGAAATTATCCTTAAATTGCAGAGTAATGCTTAAACGTAACCTTGACGTGGACCAAGGACTAGTTAATGGAGCACTGGGTACAGTTGTTGGCTTTCCACGCAACAACAAAATCCAGTTTGTCAATATACTCTTTGACAAACTTTCAGAAGTAAAAAGGATAGGACGCTCAACAGCTAGATTCCTTCTCTTCAAAGATATGTATGTACGCAGAGAACGATTCATAAATCACAAGATCTTACCCTAGACAAAGCAATGATAGATATTGGTAACACAGTCTTTAAAGAAGGCATGAGCTACGTAGCACTATCACGCTTACGTACACTTGACAGTCTATTTCTAATCAACTTTGATGCAAGTAAAATAAACACTGATATTCCTTGCATTTTCGAATACAATAGACTTCGCTCACTATACACCCCCCACCTAAACACATATTCTGTTCCACAAAAAGTAAAATGTTATAAAAGAAAAATAAATCAAACAGAAATGCAACAGGATGTCACTGCAAATCCTCCAAAGAGAGTAAAAGAAATTAATACTTCATCAAGTACCACAAGCAAAAAATAATCAATTAAGGAAAGTAAACCAGGTACTTCTTTAAAGAAGGAAGACAAACTCCAAAAAAAGCAGTTAGATACAGAACTACCTGGACCATTTAAATTCTCAAATATAGTTGGTGTAAGTTGCTATGCAAATGTAGCAATGCATATTCTATTTCAATTACCACCAATTGTTGACAACATTTACTTACACAGCACAGCCCCATTGTGTATGCAAATGTTGGTACTTCACAGAAATGCAGCAAACAATCCTGATAACACATATAGTGTTTATGGAATAAGACAAACATTGGACTACTGTGCTGGAATGGTGAAATTCACTATAAACTCACAGGAAGATACACAAGAATTTCTAATGTACTTACTACAAGTACTGGAAAACAAAAACATACCTATAAATGAAATCTTCCAGATTGCATACATGTGGAAACATACATGCACTCTCTGCAACAATGTGACACAAGAAGAAATCCCCAATGAATGCTTCATATATATATCAATACCAAATTGTGAATCCATTCCATTTCAGCGACTTGTACAAAATGCAAACCATGGTAGATTATGCTCTACCTGCAATTCAGATAATCGCTCCATGTTAGTAATACAAACACATAGTAAATACATAATTCTAATGCTTCTACGTTACAATGCAGATGGTACCAAAAACAACTGCAAGCTGACTGGATTCACACATGGTCAAATATCATTTGGTAAGAAAACCTTCACAACAATAGGTATAATCTACCATGCAGGAGCCACAACCAATTCAGGGCACTACACTGAATGTATAAAAAAGAAATGTGGATGGTTTGAACGTAATGATAGTACCATTACTCTAAAGCAGAGATTACCAGCAAATCTTACAAATGCTTATTTGATGTTCTTAAAACAAAAATTTGATAACTAAACTGTATTTAAACCCTAAGTAAACTTGTGTTAAAAAAATATAAACTGTTAGAATACTCTGAAAGCTATCTAACTGCTCAAAGATTTTTATAACAACTAATCAGATACATGAATACCACTAAATTAGACCAAAAAATACACAGTTAGAATACGCCAATTGGTATCTAACTGTCCCAAAATTTTACAATATCCAAATAGATAAATCAATACCACTAAAATAGTTCTTAGAACACTTTCAACTTGACAACGAACAATACGGACAGTGTCCTCAGAACACCCCCATTTCGTTTACTTGCAAACATTTCAGGACACCGCGGGTGTTCTAAGAACACATTCAACTTGCCATCGAACAATATGAACAGCATCTTCAGGACACCCCCTACGAACATTTCAGAACAACGCGAGAGTTCTTAGAACACATTCAACTTGACAGAGAACAATACGGACAGCGTCCTCAGGACACCCCCATTTTGTTTATTTGAGAACATTTCAGGACACCGCGAGTGTTCTTCGAACACATTCAACTTGCCAGCGAACAATACAGACTACACCTTCAGGACACCCCTTACAAACATTCCAGGACACCGTGAGTGTTCTTAGAAACGTCTTCAGAACACCCCCATTTTGTTTATTTGCGAACATTTCAGGACACCGCGAGTGTTCTTCGAACACATTCAACTTGCCAGCGAACAATACAGACTACACCTTCAGGACACCCCTTACAAACATTCCAGGACACCGTGAGTGTTCTTAGAAACGTCTTCAGAACACCCCCATTTTGTTTATTTGCGAACATTTCAGGACACCGCGAGTGTTCTTAGAACACATTCAACTTGACAGAGAACAATATGGACAGCGTCCTCAGGACACCCCCATTTTGTTTATTTGCGAACATTTTAGGACACCGCAAGTGTTCTTAGAACACATTCAACTTGCCAGCCACAACCCCCCATTCATATTTGCGAACATTTCAGGACACAGCCACTGTTCGACAACGTCTTCAGAACACCCCCATTTTGTGTATTTGCAAACATTTCAGGACACCGCGAGTGTTCTTAGAACACATTCAACTTGCCAGCCACAACCCCCCATTCATATTTGCGAACATTTCAGGACACAGCGAGTGTTCGACAACGTCTTCAGAACACCCCCATTTTGTGTATTTGCAAACATTTCAGGACACCGCGAGTGTTCTTAGAACACATTCAACTTGACAGAGAACAATAGGGACAGCGTCCTCAGGACACCCACTACGAATATTCCCCGGACACCGCAAGTGTTCTTAGAAACGTCTTCAGAACACCCCCATTTTGTTTATTTGCGAACATTTCAGGACACCGCGAGTGTTCTTAGAACGCATTCAACTTGCCAGCCACAACCCCCCATTCATATTTGCGAACATTTCAGGACACATCGAGTGTTCAACAACGTCTTCAGAACACCCCCATTTTGTGTATTTGCGAACATTTCAGGACACCGCGAGTGTTCTTAGAACACATTCAACTTGACAGAGAACAATACGGACAGCGTCCTCAGGACACCCCCTACGAACATTCCCCGGACACCGCGAGTGTTCTTAGAAACGTCTTCAGAACAGCCCCATTTTGTTTATTTGCGAACATATCAGGACACTGCAAGTGTTCTTACAACACATTCAACATGACAGAGAATAATACGGACAGCGTCCTCAGAACACCCCCATTTTGTTTATTTGCGAACATTTCAGGACACCGTGAGTGTTCTTAGAAGCATCTTCAGAACACCACCATCTTGTTTATTTGCGAACATTTCAGGACACCGCGAGTGTTGTTAGAACACATTCAACTTGCCAGCCACAACCCCCCATTCATATTTGCAAACATTTTAGGACACAGCGAGTGTTCAACAACGTCTTCGGAACACCCCCATTTTGTGTATTTGCGAACATTTCAGGACACCGCGAGTGTTCTTAGAACACATTCAACTTGACAGAGAACAATACGGACAGCGTCCTCAGGACACCCCCTACGAACATTCCCCAGACACCGCGAGTGTTCTTAGAAACGTCTTCGGAACACCCCTATTTTGTTTATTTGCGAACATTTCAAGACACCGTGAGTGTTCTTAGAAGCGTCTTCAGAACACCACCATCTTGTTTATTTGCGAACATTTCAGGACACCGCGAGTGTTCTTAGAACACATTCAACTTGACAGAGAACAATACGGACAGCGTCCTCAGGACACCCCCATTTAGTTTATTTGCGAACATTTCAGGACACCGCGAGTGTTCTTAGAACACATTCAACTTGCCAGCCACAACCCCTCATTCATATTTGCGAACATTTCAGGACACAGCGAGTGTTCGACAACATCTTCAGAACACCCCCATTTTGTGTATTTGCGAACATTTCAGGACACTGCAAGAGTTCTTACAACACATTCAACTTGACAGAGAACAATACGGACATCGTCCTCAGGACACCCCCTACGAACATTCCCCAGACACCGCGAGTGTTCTTAGAAACGTCTTCGGAACACCCCTATTTTGTTTATTTGCAAACATTTCAGGACACCGCGAGTGTTCGTAGAACACATTCAACGTGACAGAGAACAATACGGACAGCGTCCTCAGACACCCCATTTTGTTTATTTGCGAACATTTCAGGACACCGCAAGTGTTCTTAGAAGCGTCTTCAGAACACCACCATCTTGTTTATTTGCGAACATTTCAGGACATCGCGAGTGTTCTTCGAACACATTCAACTTGACAGAGAACAATACGGACAGTGTCCTCAGGACACCCCCATTTTGTTTATTTGCGAACATTTCAGGGCACCGCAAGTGTTCTTAGAACACATTCAACTTGCCAGCCACAGCCTCCCATTCATATTTGCGAACATTTCAGGACACAGCGAGTGTTCAACAACGTCTTCAGAACACCCCCATTTTGTGTATTTGCGAACATTTCAGGACACCGCGAGTGTTCTTAGAACACATTCAACTTGACAACGAACAATACGGACAGTGTCCTCAGGACACCCCCATTTTGTTTATTTGCGAACATTTCAGGACACCGTGAGTGTTCTTAGAACAGTTTCAGCTTGCTTGCAAACAAAATGGACACATATTGAGTCCTCAGAACACCCCCATTCAGTTTATTTAGAACATTTCAGAACACCCGTGATGTCTGCAGACAAATCGAACACAAAAAGAACGTCTAACACATAAAAAAACACAACTTTCATCCTATCTCATACACTCCCACCCTCCCCAAACACTCCTACACACCAACACACTCTACTAAATACAATTTTTGAACGAAGTTTCACCGTGCTGTCCGCGGACGTCTGCTAATCCAAGATGGCGGGCGCCACCGAAAATCTGACGCGCTTCACGCTCCACGCCGTCCAATCAGTGAACAAGTCGCATGTCCGCGGACATCATGCAAGTCAATGGACCAATCAAGACATTGTCCGTGGACCGAACAGGGAAGTGTGTACGCAAAGCGGACACAGATATCACTAATTATTTTGGACCTACTTTTTGGTCATTTTTTAAAAAACTACTGGACGGATTTTCACCACTTTTTGGGCGGCTTATAACTTCGCTCTCCCTGGACGGATCCTCACCAAACTTTGCAAAAAAAAAAGAAGTTGGGTCACTCTGAATTATTTTGCAAAGTTTGGTGAGGATTCGTCCGGGGGGGGGAAAGTTATAGGGGGGGTCCCAAAATTTTTTTTTTCCCATAGACTGAATGGGAAAAAACTTTGCGCACGGCTACAGCCCGAACCGCTGGACGGATTTACACCAAATTTGCGGCAGGAGCGGCGGCCTGGTCCCAAAAGCATGCTTTTGTAAATCTGTCCAGTGTTGTTTTTTTAAAATGACTAAAATGTAAGGCAAAAAAATGAGTGATATCTGCGTTCGCTTCGCGGACGGACTTCCCTGTTCGCTCCGCGGACAGCACCCCGATTGGCCCATGGGCTTGCGTCATGTCCGTGGACATGCGACGTGTTCGCTGATTGGATGGCGAGGGGCATGGAGCGCGTCAGATTTTCTGTGGCGCCCGCCATCTTGTATTCACAGTCGCCCGCGTACAGAGCAGTGAAACGTGGATAAAAATTGTATTTAGTGCCGTGTGTTGGTGTGTAAGAGTGTTTGGGGAGGGTGGGGGAGTATGATGCTTTGTTTTTTTATGTGCTAGATGTTTTTGTTGGGTTCGATTTGTCCGCGGAGAACACGGCTGTTCTGACATTTTGTAAATAAACTAAGTGGTGGGGTGTTTAGAGGACGGAGTATGTGTCATTTTTGTTCACAAGGAAGGTAAAAATGAGCTATTGTAACGCTCACCTGATTCCCGTAGAGGCGCCGGTCTTGACTGGGCGTATACCGTATCTGCAAAGGTGATGTGTAACACACGGCTGGCTCTTTGGGCTGGACCTCTGTGCACTGTATGTCTGACTTGAAGGGTAAGATGTCTGCAGATAGAAAATATGGGATTAAGGAACTAGGTTATTGAATGTCTCTCTCTTCTTCCCTTTCTCTTCTCCTGTAGAACCCCAAAGCTTAACGCTCTCACCTTAGGTAAGTGAACGCCGTGCTCTCCATCTGCCTCGGGGCAGGGTGCTGTAACCAGTTTCTTCACTGGATAAGGGGAGCAGGCCTCTTGACTTCAGAGGACTGCTGTCCGTCGTTTACTGCACGAACGGTAAGTTTCGAGTAATTCTAATGTCTTTAAAGTCTTTAGTAATGATGTTTCTTGTTTTGCAGGGTTCCGGCGATGGCGGATGACGGGCTGAAGTGAGTTGAAGATGGAGCCCGTGTGATGAATAAAAGCACCTGGAAGCACATAAGTAAGCGCTTGTTGCCTGCTTCACGATGCGCTCTAACTGTCTTTTTATTTTGCAGGTACAAGTTCGGAGCGGCTGCAGGGTGCCGGAATACCCACTGGGTTAGATGTGGAAAGGAGTAATGGCACGTGAGTATTAAAGTTCCCCAATGTCTTTAAACGCACCTTGTTTTGTCTTTCAGATGCGGGATGCAGCGCCGAAGGCCTCCGGAGCGTGCGAAGAGTTGGTAAGCTTTTGTCTTTCAGATGCCGGAATGCAGTGTGAAGACCTCCGGAGCGCACGAAGAGTAGGTAAGCCTTTGTCTTTCAGATGCCGGAATGCAGCGCGAGGCGTTGGTGACAGCCGATGGACCAGGTAAGTGAAGAGCTGTCACTGAAGACCATAATGCTAACCTGTTCTTTCTTGTCTTTATAGGTGTTGCTGAAGACTGGATTCAGGATGGTAAGCCTTTTTCCTTAGGCCCAGGATCAGATGCAGAAGACACGATGAGCGTTCTGCTGCAGAGGATGCAGAATAACGCAAAGCAAGATTCATCCATCGGGTGTGGTTTAAATAGCCTCCTGTAGTGCTTAGGTGTCTCCTTCCACAGCCACGCCTAGGTAAGAAAAGAGTTCCTGCTTTCCAGAAGAGTTCCAGTGTTCTGAATCTAGGGAGTGGCTCCTGCCCCACCCAACAGGAAAAGTAGTTCCAAACAGAAGAGGATCAGAGGCTCAACTGGCAGGCAAGTAAGCAGCATGGTCTGCTGCAGGTAAGTCCACCCAAGCATTATGAGCCCGGCGCTTCCAGCGCTGGGACTGGGCATGTTTATGAGCCTGGTGCCACTGGCGCCAGGACTGGGTCCAAAAGGTCCCAATTGGGACTGGTTGGCACTCGGAACCTGGGTTATGGATCTGCTTCCAAGGGAGTTGGGAAAACCCTGACCTTTTGGAAGCAGAGATCATGACAGTACCCCCCCTCAAGGCCCCTCCCAAACCGGGCTTCTCCGGGGGTTTTGGCTTGTCAGGAAATGTTCGGTGAAATCTTTTGATTAGGCGAGGAGCGTGGACATATTCAGCAGGTTCCCAGGATCTCTCTTGGGGGCCGTAGCCTTTCCAGTCAATTAGGTAAAATAGTTTAGATTTGGAGATCTTGGAGTCCAGAATGCTTTTGACTTCAAACTCGAGTTCTCCATCAACTAGGATAGGTTTTGGAGATTTAGTTAGTCGGGTTTGAGGTTGCACAGGTTTTAATAGAGAGACGTGGAAGACCGGATGTATCTTCATGTGCGGGGGCAAGTCCAACTTGACCGCTACTGGGTTTACTATGGTAGTGATGGAATAGGGACCAAGGTATCTTGGGTTGAATGTGCGTGGCCCTTTTAGAGGTAGATATTTGGTGGATAACCAGACTTGATCCCCTACTTGATATTGAGGGGCTTCCTTTCGATGTTGATCGGCTCCTTTCTTGTATTGTTCTCTACCCCTTTGAAGGTGAGAAACAGCTTCCTTAAAGGCTTAGGTGATTGTAGAATGCAGGTAGTCTACTGCTGGTGTTTCAAGATCTTGGAGGGGATCCAACTCCGAGGTTCGAGGGTGACTGCCGTACAAAAGAAAAAACGGGGTTTTCCCAGTTCCCGAATGGACAGAGTTATTGTAGGCATATTCGGCTATCCAAAGGATGTCTTTCCAAGTTTTTTTCAGTTTGTTGCAGCATGCAGCGTAAATACTGTTCCAGAGTTTGATTGGTCCTCTCGGTTTGTCCGTCGGTCTGAGGGTGGTGACTGGTTGATAGTCTCACATCAATTTGAGCCGACCGACAGCAACTTCGCCAAAAATGAGAAATAAATTGACTACCTCGATCCGAAATTAGAACCGAAGGAAAACCGTGCAGTCGGACGATGTTTTCGAGAAATTCTCGGGCCAGAGTTGCTGCTGTTGGCAAGCCTTTGAGCGGAATGAAATGCGCCATCTTGGAGAATAAGTCCACGATTACTAGAATCGTATTGTATCCGGAGCATGGAGGTAGATCGGTGATGAAGTCCATAGAAAGCGTATGCCAAGGGCGAGGTGGGATGTCAATAGGGCGTAAGAGGCCTGCTGGTCTTTCCTTTTGACTCTTGTTTTGGGCGCATAGTCCACAGGACATTATAAAGTCTCTGATATCTTTTTTCCAAGACGGCCACCAGAAGTAGCGCTTGATCTTTTCTGAGGTCTTGGCCATACCGGGATGTCCTTCCATTAAAGAATCGTGATAACAAGAGATTACTTTTTTCTGTAAATCTGTGCTGGGTAGGTATAATCGTTCTTGGAAATACAATAAGTTGTCCTTTACTGCAAAGTCCTTTCCCTGCAGATGCCAATTCTGTATGTCTGCTGGAGTTACAAGTTGCCTGGCCTTATCCTTAACTTCCTCTATGGATTCTGTGGCGATTACACCCAGAATTCTTTGTTCGGGAATGATTGGTACAGGTTTAGGGTTGATCAAGTGTTCTTCCACTCCCATCCGAGAAAGGGCATCAGCTTTACCGTTCTTTGTACCAGGTCGATAGGTAATTATGAAGTCAAACTCGGCAAAGAATAATGCCCAACGGAGTTGTCTAGAGGATTGGGCTTTTGCGGTTTTCAAATATTGCAGGTTTCGGTGATCCGTAATCACAGTAAAGGTGTGTCGGGCCCCCAGCAGATAATGCCACCAAGCCTTAAAGGCAGACTTGATAGCCAGAAGTTCCTTGTCAGTAATCGTGTAATTGATTTCAGGAGGCGAGAATTTGCGGGACCAAAATGCCACGGGATGCAACTGATTGGTTACCGGGTCCTTTTGTGATAGAACTGCCCCCATGGCAAGGCTTGAAGCATCAGTTTCCACGATGTAGGGGAGTTCGGGGCGAGGGTGTTTTAAGATTGGTGCAGAGATAAATTTAGTCTTCAAATCCTGGAAAGCTTGTTCCGCCTCGGTAGACCATTCAAAACGTTTGTTTTTCTTTAACAAGGCAGTGATGGGTTGGACTATTCGAGAGAATTCGGGGATAAACCTGCGGTAAAAGTTAGCGAAGCCTAACATGCTTTGCACACCTTTTACGGAGGATGGTGATGGCCATTTGAGAACTGCATCGACCTTCTTTGAATCCATACACACTCCGCCAGGTGATAATATGAATCCCAAGAATTCAACTTCAGTTACGTTGAAAACACATTTTTCCAACTTAGCGAAAAGGTTGTGTTGACGCAATCTTTTGAGGACCATTTTCACGTGTTTCTGATGTTCAGATTCCGATGAAGAATAAACGAGGATGTTGTCAATGTAAACAACAACACACACATCTATGAGCTCTCTGAGGACATCGTTCATAAAATATTGAAAGGCGGCCGGGGCATTGCAAAGTCCGAAGGGCATGACCTGATATTCAAATAGTCCATACTTGGTGCGGAAGGCCGTCTTCCATTCATCGCCCTCTTTTACTCGTACCAAGTGGTAAGCTCCTCTAAGATCCAGCTTTGTATATATGCATGCTTTTCTGACTTGGTCCAGGAGTTCAGGGATCAAAGGTAACGGATATCTATTCTTAACAGTGATCTGGTTCAGGGAGCGATAATCTATACAAGTTCTAAGGTCTCCTTCCTTTTTTGGAACGAAGAACAAAGCTGAAGAAGCAGGGGACTTGGAAGGACGAATAAACCCATTTGCCAGGTATTGATCCAGGTATTGTCGAAGGTGAAGGTTCTCAGGCTCGGTGAGGGCATAAATTCTACTACAAGGAGGAGTAGATCCAGGTATCAGGTCTATCTGGCAGTCATAAGACCTATGAGGAGGTAGAGAGTTAGCCTGATCCTTCCGGAAAACATCTTGGTATTCTAGGTATTCGGGAGGTAACTGGGGAGTCTCTGAAGAAATTGCTGCCAGTGCAACACCAGGTGGAGGGTGACAAGTAGAGACACATTCTGGAAACTGGACCGTTCTTGCTCGCCAATCGATCAGAGGATTGTGTTTCTCTAACCAAGGTATTCCTAGAATAATCTGAAACTGAGGGGCCTTGATCACATCGAACACGATCTTCTCATGGTGTCCATCTTGACTTACTAGCGTCACCTCTTGAGTGGTATGCGTTACTGGCCCGGAGGCTATCTCCGTACCATCCACCGTAGTAATGACGTCCTTTACAGCCTTGGGACAAAGAGTTAGATTCATCCTCAAAACCATTTCATGATCCACATAATTGCCGATGGCACCGCTGTCGACGTAAGCTTCAATTGCATGTAATCGATCCGGATTATCAGGGCTAATGAGGACCATAGGTATCACGAAATGCGAGGTCACGGAACTGGTTTTCACGCTCGGCAAGAGGACCTCTATTCTTGTCGGGCGAGGTCGTTTCCCTGCTCAGAGTTTGTAACTTTGGTAACTGCAGCTCCTACTGCCTTCTTGGCAGGTTTCACCGGACAGTCTCGAAGAAAGTGCCCTGAGTTTCCGCAATAGAGGCATAATTGCAACTGTTTTCTCCTTTCCCGCTCCTTTTGTGTTAGAGGACCTTTCAGACCCCCTATTTGCATGGGTTCCCCGGGGTCTACTCCTTTGGAAGGAGTTGGCGGTTTGGAAAATACTCGAGCATCAAACTTGGAACGATCGGCCTTCCTGTTCTGCAGTCTGTGATCTATTTGAACGACTAAGTCTATATAGTCCGAACAATCTTGTGGGGGATTCACTACTTGGGCTAACACATCTTTGAGCTCTCCACGTAGACCTCTATAAAACAGCGTAATCCTTTTGTCCTCAGGCCATTGAGTTTCCACTATCAGTCTGTTGAAAGACGCAATATAAGCCAAAAGGTCTTGATTACCTTGTCGCTCATTGTCCAAGGCCTGCCCCTGTGAATGTCTTGCGAACAGTTTTTCCATACTGAGCTGAAAAGCTTGAAAATCATGGAGGACTGGATCATCTTGATTTACTAGAGGGATCGACCAGTTTGTCGCATTGCCACTAAGGTACGAAAGCACGAAAGCTACTTTAGCTTGATCAGTTGGAAAGGCTGCTGGCCGGCATAAGAAATGCAACCGGCACTGATTGATAAATACTGCAAACCTCTTTGGGTCACCAGAAAATCGTTCGGGTGGAGCCAGAGGTACATTCCCAAGTAGGTTGATCTGCACTGGATTCATAGAGGATGTAGAAGGAAGATTTCCCCCAGATGCGGGTAACGGGGTCTGTCCGGCTTGTGACTGTAGCAATTGTCTAGCGAGATCATCTGTTCGCTCCTTGGAAATTATCAGTTCCCTTCTTAGAGCGTTCGTTTCCTGACGGGCTGCATGCACTCGTGCCCTTAGTTCCCCAAGTAACTGGGCTAGCTGGTCGGTATCTGAGGTTTCCATAGCGCCTGGACGGGAGTTTTGTGGTAGGCTTTGCGTTCTGTAACGCTCACCTGATTCCCGTAGAGGCACCGGTCTTGACTGGGCGTATACCGTATCTGCAAAGGTGATGTGTAACACACGGCTGGCTGTTTGGGCTGGACCTCTGCTCACTGTATGTCTGACTTGAAGGGTAAGATGTCTGCAGATAGAAAATATGGGATTAAGGAACTAGGTTATTGAATGTCTCTCTCTTCTTCCCTTTCTCTTCTCCTGTAGAACCCCAAAGGTTAACGCTCTCACCTTAGGTAAGTGAATGCCGTGCTCTCCATCTGCCTCGGGGCAGGGTGCTGTAACCAGTTTCTTCACTGGATAAGGGGAGCAGGCCTCTTGACTTCAGAGGACTGCTGTCCGTCGTTTACTGCACGAACGGTAAGTTTCAAGTAATTCTAATGTCTTTAAAGTCTTTAGTAATGATGTTTCTTGTTTTGCAGGGTTCCGGCGATGGCGGATGATGGGCTGAAGTGAGTTGAAGATGGAGCCCGTGTGATGAATAGAAGCGCCTGGAAGCACGTAAGTAAGCGCTTGTTGCCTGCTTCACGATGCGCTCTAACTGTCTTTTTATTTTGCAGGTACAAGTTCGGAGCGGCTGCAGGGTGCCGGAATACCCTCTGGGTTAGATGTGGAAAGGAGTAATGGCACGTGAGTATTAAAGTTCCCCAATGTCTTTAAACGCACCTTGTTTTGTCTTTCAGATGCGGGATGCAGCGCCGAAGGCCTCCGGAGCGTGCGAAGAGTTGGTAAGCTTTTGTCTTTCAGATGCCGGAATGCAGTGTGAAGACCTCCGGAGCGCACAAAGAGTAGGTAAGCCTTTGTCTTTCAGATGCCGGAATGCAGCGCGAGGCGTTGGTGACAGCCGATGGACCAGGTAAGTGAAGAGCTGTCACTGAAGACCGTAATGCTAACCTGTTCTTTCTTGTCTTTATAGGTGTTGCTGAAGACTGGATTCAGGATGGTAAGCCTTTTTCCTTAGGCCCAGGATCAGATGCAGAAGACACGATGAGCGTTCTGCTGCAGAGGATGCGGAATAACGCAAAGCAAGATTCATCCATCGGGTGTGGTTTAAATAGCCTCCTGTAGTGCTTAGGTGTCTCCTTCCACAGCCACGCCTAGGTAAGAAAAGAGTTCCTGCTTTCCAGAAGAGTTCCAGTGTTCTGAATCTAGGGAGTGGCTCCTGCCCCACCCAACAGGAAAAGTAGTTCCAAACAGAAGAGGATCAGAGGCTCAACTGGCAGGCAAGTAAGCAGCATGGTCTGCTGCAGGTAAGTCCACCCAAGCATTATGAGCCCGGCGCTTCCAGCGCTGGGACTGGGCATGTTTATGAGCCTGGTGCCACTGGCGCCAGGACTGGGTCCAAAAGGTCCCAATTGGGACTGGTTGGCACTCGGAACCTGGGTTATGGATCTGCTTCCAAGGGAGTTGGGAAAACCCTGACCTTTTGAAAGCAGAGATCATGACAGTACCCCCCCTCAAGGCCCCTCCCAAACCGGGCTTCTCCGGGGGTTTTGGCTTGTCAGGAAATGTTCGGTGAAATCTTTTGATTAGGCGAGGAGTGTGGACATATTCAGCAGGTTCCCAGGATCTCTCTTGGGGGCCGTAGCCTTTCCAGTCAATTAGGTAAAATAGTTTAGATTTGGAGATCTTGGAGTCCAGAATGCTTTTGACTTCAAACTCGAGTTCTCCATCAACTAGGATAGGTTTTGGAGATTTAGTTAGTCGGGTTTGAGGTTGCACAGGTTTTAATAGAGAGACGTGGAAGACCGGATGTATCTTCATGTGCGGGGGCAACTTGACCGCTACTGGGTTTACTATGGTAGTGATGGAATAGGGACCAAGGTATCTTGGGTTGAATGTGCGTGGCCCTTTTAGAGGTAGATATTTGGTGGATAACCAGACTTGATCCCCTACTTGATATTGAGGGGCTTCCTTCCGATGTTGATCTGCTCCTTTCTTGTATTGTTCTTTAGCCCTTTGAAGGTGAGAAACAGCTTCCTTAAAGGCTTGGGTGATTGTAGAATGCAGGTAGTCTACTGCTGGTGTTTCAAGATCTTGGAGGGGATCCAACTCCGAGGTTCGAGGGTGACTGCCGTACAAAAGAAAAAACGGGGTTTTCCCAGTTCCCAAATGGACAGAGTTATTGTAGGCATATTCGGCTATCCAAAGGATGTCTTTCCAAGTTTTTTTCAGTTTGTTGCAGCATGCAGCGTAAATACTGTTCCAGAGTTTGATTGGTCCTCTCGGTTTGTCCGTCGGTCTGAGGGTGGTGACTGGTCGATAGTCTCACATCAATTTGAGCCGACCGACAGCAACTTCGCCAAAAATGAGAAATAAATTGACTACCTCGATCCGAAATTAGAACCGAAGGAAAACCGTGCAGTCGGACGATGTTTTCGAGAAATTCTCGGGCCAGAGTTGCTGCTGTTGGCAAGCCTTTGAGCGGAATGAAATGCGCCATCTTGGAGAATAAGTCCACGATTACTAGAATCGTATTGTATCCGGAGCATGGAGGTAGATCGGTGATGAAGTCCATAGAAAGCGTATGCCAAGGGCGAGGTGGGATGTCAATAGGGCGTAAGAGGCCTGCTGGTCTTTCCTTTTGACTCTTGTTTTGGGCGCATAGTCCACAGGACATTATAAAGTCTCTGATATCTTTTTTCCAAGACGGCCACCAGAAGTAGCGCTTGATCTTTTCTGAGGTCTTGGCCATACCGGGATGTCCTTCCATTAAAGAATCGTGATAACAAGAGATTACTTTTTTCTGTAAATCTGTGCTGGGTAGGTATAATCGTTCTTGGAAATACAATAAGTTGTCCTTTACTCCAAAGTCCTTTCCCTGCAGATGCCAATTCTGTATGTCTGCTGGAGATACAAGTTGCCTGGCCTTATCCTTAACTTCCTCTATGGATTCTGTGGCGATTACACCCAGAATTCTTTGTTCGGGAATGATTGGTACAGGTTTAGGGTTGATCAAGTGTTCTTCCACTCCCATCCGAGAAAGGGCATCAGCTTTACCGTTCTTTGTACCAGGTCGATAGGTAATTATGAAGTCAAACTCGGCAAAGAATAATGCCCAACGGAGTTGTCTAGAGGATTGGGCTTTTGCGGTTTTCAAATATTTCAGGTTTCGGTGATCCGTAATCACAGTAACGGTGTGTCGGGCCCCCAGCAGATAATGCCACCAAGCCTTAAAGGCAGACTTGATAGCCAGAAGTTCCTTGTCAGTAATCGTGTAATTGATTTCAGGAGGCGAGAATTTGCGGGACCAAAATGCCACGGGATGCAACTGATTGGTTACCGGGTCCTTTTATGATAGAACTGCCCCCATGGCAAGGCTTGAAGCATCAGTTTCCACGATGTAGGGGAGTTCGGGGCGAGGGTGTTTTAAGATTGGTGCAGAGATAAATTTAGTCTTCAAATCCTGGAAAGCTTGTTCCGCCTCGGTAGACCATTCAAAACGTTTGTTTTTCTTTAACAAGGCAGTGATGGGTTGGACTATTCGAGAGAATTCGGGGATAAACCTGCGGTAAAAGTTAGCGAAGCCTAACATGCTTTGCACACCTTTTACGGAGGATGGTGATGGCCATTTGAGAACTGCATCGACCTTCTTTGAATCCATACACACTCCGCCAGGTGATAATATGAATCCCAAGAATTCAACTTCAGTTACGTTGAAAACACATTTTTCCAACTTAGCGAAAAGGTTGTGTTGACGCAATCTTTCGAGGACCATTTTCACGTGTTTCTGATGTTCAGATTCCGATGAAGAATAAACGAGGATGTCGTCAATGTAAACAACAACACACACATCTATGAGCTCTCTGAGGACATCGTTCATAAAATATTGAAAGGCGGCCGGGGCATTGCAAAGTCCGAAGGGCATGACCTGATATTCAAATAGTCCATACTTGGTGCGGAAGGCCGTCTTCCATTCATCGCCCTCTTTTACTCGTACCAAGTGGTAAGCTCCTCTAAGATCCAGCTTTGTATATATGCATGCTTTTCTGACTTGGTCCAGGAGTTCAGGGATCAAAGGTAACGGATATCTATTCTTAACAGTGATCTGGTTCAGGGAGCGATAATCTATACAAGTTCTAAGGTCTCCTTCCTTTTTTGGAACGAAGAACAAAGCTGAAGAAGCAGGGGACTTGGAAGGACGAATAAACCCATTTGCCAGGTATTGATCCAGGTATTGTCGAAGGTGAAGGTTCTCAGGCTCGGTGAGGGCATAAATTCTACTACAAGGAGGAGTAGATCCAGGTATCAGGTCTATCTGGCAGTCATAAGACCTATGAGGAGGTAGAGAGTTAGACTGATCCTTCCGGAAAACATTTTGGTATTCTAGGTATTCGGGAGGTAACTGGGGAGTCTCTGAAGAAATTGCTGCCAGTGCAACACCAGGTGGAGGGTGACAAGTAGAGACACATTCTGGAAACTGGACCGTTCTTGCTCGCCAATCGATCAGAGGATTGTGTTTCTCTAACCAAGGTATTCCTAGAATAATCTGAAACTAAGGGGCCTTGATCACATCGAACACGATCTTCTCATGGTGTCCATCTTGACTTACTAGCGTCACCTCTTGAGTGGTATGCGTTACTGGCCCGGAGGCTATCTCCGTACCATCCACCGTAGTAATGACGTCCTTTACAGCCTTGGGACAAAGAGTTAGATTCATCCTCAAAACCATTTCATGATCCACATAATTGCCGATGGCACCGCTGTCGACGTAAGCTTCAATTGCATGTAATCGATCCGGATTATCAGGGCTAATGAGGACCATAGGTATCACGAAATGCGAGGTCACGGAACTGGTTTTCACGCTCGGCAAGAGGACCTCTATTCTTGTCGGGCGAGGTCGTTTCCCTGCTCAGAGTTTGTAACTTTGGTAACTGCAGCTCCTACTGCCTTCTTGGCAGGTTTCACCGGACAGTCTCGAAGAAAGTGCCCTGAGTTTCCGCAATAGAGGCATAATTGCAACTGTTTTCTCCTTTCCCGCTCCTTTTGTGTTAGAGGACCTTTCAGACCCCCTATTTGCATGGGTTCCCCGGGGTCTACTCCTTTGGAAGGAGTTGGCGGTTTGGAAAATACTCGAGCATCAAACTTGGAACGATCGGCCTTCCTGTTCTGCAGTCTGTGATCTATTTGAACGACTAAGTCTATATAGTCCGAACAATCTTGTGGGGGATTCACTACTTGGGCTAACACATCTTTGAGCTCTCCACATAGACCTCTATAAAACAGCGTAATCCTTTTGTCCTCAGGCCATTGAGTTTCCACTATCAGTCTGTTGAAAGACGCAATATAAGCCAAAAGGTCTTGATTACCTTGTCGCAACGAAAGAAGCTCATTGTCCAAGGCCTGCCCCTGTGAATGTCTTGCGAACAGTTTTTCCATACTGAGCTGAAAAGCTTGAAAATCATGGAGGACCGGATCATCTTGATTTACTAGAGGGATCGACCAGTTTGCCGCATTGCCACTAAGGTACGAAAGCACGAAAGCTACTTTAGCTTGATCAGTTGGAAAGGCTGCTGGCCGGCATAAGAAATGCAACCGGCACTGATTGATAAATACTGCAAACCTCTTTGGGTCACCAGAAAATCGTTCGGGCGGAGCCAGAGGTACATTCCCAGGTAGGTTGATCTGCACTGGATTCATAGAGGATGTAGAAGGAAGATTTCCCCCAGATGCGGGTAACGGGGTCTGTCCGGCTTGTGACTGTAGCAATTGTCTAGCGAGATCATCTGTTCGCTCCTTGGAAATAATCAGTTCCCTTCTTAGAGCGTGCATTTCCTGACGGGCTGCATGCACTCCTGCCCTTAGTTCCCCAAGTAACTGGGCTAGCTGGTCGGTATCTGAGGTTTCCATAGCGCCTGGACGGGAGTTTTGTGGTAGGCTTTGCGTTCTGTAACGCTCACCTGATTCCCGTAGAGGCGTCGGTCTTGACTGGGCGTATACCGTATCTGCAAAGGTGATGTGTAACACACGGCTGGCCCTTTGGGCTGGACCTCGGTGCACTGTATGTCTGACTTGAAGGGTAAGATGTCTGCAGATAGAAAATATGGGATTAAGGAACTAGGTTATTGAATGTCTCTCTCTTCTTCCCTTTCTCTTCTCCTGTAGAACCCCAAAGGTTAACGCTCTCACCTTAGGTAAGTGAATGCCGTGCTCTCCATCTGCCTCGGGGCAGGGTGCTGTAACCAGTTTCTTCACTGGATAAGGGGAGCAGGCCTCTTGACTTCAGAGGACTGCTGTCCGTCGTTTACTGCACGAACGGTAAGTTTCGAGTAATTCTAATGTCTTTAAAGTCTTTAGTAATGATGTTTCTTGTTTTGCAGGGTTCCGGCGATGGCGGATGACGGGCTGAAGTGAGTTGAAGATGGAGCCCGTGTGATGAATAGAAGCGCCTGGAAGCACGTAAGTAAGCGCTTGTTGCCTGCTTCACGATGCACTCTAACTGTCTTTTTATTTTGCAGGTACAAGTTCGGAGCGGCTGCAGGGTGCCGGAATACCCACTGGGTTAGATGTGGAAAGGAGTAATGGCACGTGAGTATTAAAGTTCCCCAATGTCTTTAAACGCACCTTGTTTTGTCTTTCAGATGCGGGATGCAGCGCCGAAGGCCTCCGTAGCGTGCGAAGAGTTGGTAAGCTTTTGTCTTTCAGGTGCCGGAATGCAGTGTGAAGATCTCCGGAGCGCACGAAGAGTAGGTAAGCCTTTGTCTTTCAGATGCCGGAATGCAGCGCGAGGCGTTGGTGACAGCCGATGGACCAGGTAAGTGAAGAGCTGTCACTGAAGACCGTAATGCTAACCTGTTCTTTCTTGTCTTTATAGGTGTTGCTGAAGACTGGATTCAGGATGGTAAGCCTTTTTCCTTAGGCCCAGGATCAGATGCAGAAGACACGATGAGCGTTCTGCTGCAGAGGATGCAGAATAACGCAAAGCAAGATTCATCCATCGGGTGTGGTTTAAATAGCCTCCTGTAGTGCTTAGGTGTCTCCTTCCACAGCCACGCCTAGGTAAGAAAAGAGTTCCTGCTTTCCAGAAGAGTTCCAGTGTTCTGAATCTAGGGAGTGGCTCCTGCCCCACCCAACAGGAAAAGTAGTTCCAAACAGAAGAGGATCAGAGGCTCAACTGGCAGGCAAGTAAGCAGCATGGTCTGCTGCAGGTAAGTCCACCCAAGCATTATGAGCCTGGTGCTTCCAGCGCTGGGACTGGGCATGTTTATGAGCCTGGTGCCACTGGCGCCAGGACTGGGTCCAAAAGGTCCCAATTGGGACTCGTTGGCACTCGGAACCTGGGTTATGGATCTGCTTCCAAGCGAGTTGGGAAAACCCTGACCTTTTGGAAGCAGAGATCATGACAGCTATGAACACTCGCGGTGTACTTAATTGTTCGTAAATACACAAATTGGGGGTGTCCTCAGGACGCTGTCCATATTGTAATCTGTCTAGTTGAATGTGTTCTAAGAACACTCGCAGTGTCCCGAAATGGTTGCAATTACACAAAATGGGGGTGTTCTGAGAACGTTGTTTGTATTGTTCGTTGTCAGGGTGAAAGTGTTTTAAGACCACTCCTTTTGTCCGCTAATAGTACAATTTCCTATGGGCGTCAACCGACTTTTTGTCCACTAAAGAAACGATCGATCTGGCTGGTATGCGTCGACATTATGTGATAATCCTATGACTGGCGCTATTGACCTGGCTGACTTGTTTTTGCGACTCTAAATCATATCTCCCGCCACTAAGCCTGATATTATCAAAGCATTCATATTCCCCGCCTCTCTCCGTGACGTTACAGGGTGCATAATGAAACGCGCCCAGTCGTCTCCAGTATTACGCGACTTTACACAGAACCCGGAAGACAACACACATTATGTCACAACACAGCGCGCCACAATTCAGAATATGAAACTGTGATTTAAAAGCAAAGAGCAAGATTGTAAATGTTGTAAAGTACATTTATTTGACATCAAATGTTTAGAGAATATTCAGCAATTTGCATTTGTCTTCGTTGTCGATCCGCAAAAGTTCATGTTGAGACACGCGATGTTCCTTTGCGGTACAGAGAGTGTTAGATCAGGTCACAACTCAGTGGGCCACAATTCGGAATATGAAACTGTGGTTTAAAAGTAAACAGCAGGATTGTACATTTGGTAAAGTACATTTATTTCACATGAAATGTTTAGTGAATATTCAGCGATTTGCTATTGTCTCTGCTGTCGATCAGCAAAAGTTTATTTGGAGCCGCGCGTTGTTCCTTTGCGGTAGATAGGCTGTTGGTTTATGATAAAAGCAGTAAATGGTCTCTCTGATAATCGGAAGGTTACTCCAACAACGAGCCATTAGACCACCGTATTGGTTGATATGTTGTTTGTAGCTGCTAGTACTGCATAAGGGCATATTGGTCCTTGGTGATTGTCCCATAAAATGGTGAGGGTCATGAAGTTGCATATTTGGACTTGCACCTGGCAGTTGAAGACCCCATCCGCTGGAGTCTGTAAATCGTGACATAGACAAAACGGGGCCACGTACCTGTTTTAAAAAACATAAATTAGTCTCACCAGCCGATCTTCATTAAAAATCATCATTTTATTTATTAGGGCGTGAAACTATTTGCTATCGAAGATAGTGCAACAGAGTATGTTAATAATAAAATAATATTATTTTCCCATTCATATAGCGCTAAGAACTGTGAGGTATCTAAGCGGTGCTTATTATTAACCACAGTGTGTGGTGCTCATTTATCGACCACGGAAGGATGAAAGGCTGAGTTTGGGCTTGCTGGGATTCGAACTTGCGTTAGCAAGCTGTGCATGGATGTCAAAGCGAGCGCTGTACTCGCTGTGCCACTTGACAGGCTACAGTAAAGTGGCACAGCGAGTAGAGCGCTTGACCGCCTATAGACCGGTTAAATTATTTCTATTAACCCACTCTGTGTCATCTGCCTTTTTCAGAGCCCTCTAAACGACAGGGGATCAATTCGGCGGTGATAGTACGCGGTAGAAAACATTATGCCACTTTCAACGAACAAGTTCAACTTCAGCGGTCTTTAATGCTACGCTATTGTAATTATATTTGGTATAAAGTAATGTAAAGGGTTACTTACAGTACAATTGCAATTTCCATTGTCTACGAGTGGTGCAGTCCGAAAATACGACTCCGCGTGTGCCAACGATCTTTCGCATAGTGATATAATATGTAAAAGTGGTTTCGTTTCAGAAATGTCATCTTTATCTTCTCTTACGTTTTAGCAACACTCCTTCAAGAGAAGTCTTTCATCACAATCTCTGTCTGTCAAGGTCAAAACACAATACAACCTTATAGTCTGCTTCGTGAGCCTCTCCGGGGCCCGAGAAAAAAATGAAGCAGCTGACCTTCACCGTGAACGAGCATAAATTCTTACTTTGCAACATTCTGTGTAAAGCCATCTGTGAGAAGTTGGTTTTTGCCCGCAATGTTTGTATATTGTTTGCGTGATATTAAAAAAAGTTTGTTTAACGGACGTTATGGTTCTAAGTACAGCCGAAAGACCTCTGAAAATCGCTGTTTATTGTGAGCTATGAAAAATAACTCGCGCCACCGTGCACTGCTAAGACTAACACCCAGGACATCAAAGATAACATCGCAAATGTCATTGATGAAATCACTAATGACATCACATGTGTATGTACTTTTCATGGAATTTGTGTACTAGGGATTTTTATTATAATGTTGCGAAAAAAGTGTCAAGGATATTGCAATAAATATCATACTGTTATTAGTGCTTTGAACGATGCATTGATATAAATAGCATTGTATTATGGGATTCTATCTAGTATACTGAGCTACTAATGGAGATACATAGCATTGTGTGCAGAGTACAAGATGAAAGTATAATATTTGCAATGTTAATATGTTGAATAATGAAATGATAATTGTCCCGAAATGTTCGAAAATTCACAAAACGGGGGTGTTCTGAGGACGTTATTCGTATTGTGTGATTGCTTAGCTGTATGCAATGAGGGAATGGCACAGAGAGTAAAGTGGACGCCGTCCGCGGACACCACGGCTGTTCGTGGACAGGACGTGCTACATCTGGGTTTTTCCAGGAAATCCAACATGGAAAGAAGACTGTACGGATCAGCCAATCAGATATGGAGGTTGTGGATTTGTGTTGTAAGAGACTGTGTGTAGTGAAGATGGCAGAAGTGGAGAAAGTCAGGGTGTTGGTGATCGGAGATATGTTTGTGCATGGTTTACAGCAGTACGCTGAATGCAGGCATGTTGCAAAGAACTTTGATGTGAAAGGAGTGGAGGTGGTGTGGAGCACTTTGCCTGATTGCAATGTACATGGAATTGTACAAGTTTGTGAGGATATGGCCACGATGAACAGTCCGCATGTGGTAGTTTGCACTATGGTGCTTTCTATTTGGGCAAAGTCAGTGCCCCTACTTTGTTGGCTGATTTGGAACGCTTGGTTCAAGCCGTAATGAAGATCCTTCCAAATGCGAAAGTAATTTTTTCTGGATTACTACCTAGGGCAACATGGGACAATAGTTCAGTTTTTTGTCTTCAGCAAAACATTGCTAGGTGTGTCATCAACCGAGGCATGTGTGCCTTCATGCTTAGAGCTGGTAAGTTCTTCTGTAACAATGAGAATATTGATGCCAGTAATGCTGTTAATTTTAAAGAAGATGGCATTTCTTTATCTTTTATGGGAAATGCCTTTCTATTTTGGAATGTGAGGGTTGCTTTGGAGAAGGTTATGTGAAGATTTTAGGAGTAAAGTAAGAAAAAAAAACAAGAAAAAAAATACAAAATAACAGGTGTCTGTCAAGCATCTGTAAAAAAAAAACCGTCTCTTTTCAGAGCCAACTTCAAAGGGGAAATGGGGCACACTATTTAAATTTACATTAACCATGCTCAGATTTTCGATATGTCCGCGGACATGGTGGTAGTCTGCGGACATGAAAATCACTACGAGGGGGTTAGTATGTTCTATGTTACATGTATATGAAGTCAGGGATATTATGTTTAAGTTGTGCTACTAAAAACCTATGAAATTCAGTGAAAAAACTTTGTTAAAGGGACGTTATGGTTAAGTTGTGCTACTAAAAACCTATGAAATTCAGTAAAAAAACTTTGTTAAAGGGACGTTATGGTTAAGTTGGGCTACTAAAAACCTATGAAATTCAGTGAAAAAACTAAAAACTTTGTTAAAGGGATGTTATGGTTCAAAGTAAAACCGAAAAACCCCTGAAATTCGGCAGTTATGGTAACATAAGCAACCATAACTCACGCCACCGTGCACTGCTAACACTAACACCCAGGACATCAAAGATGACATCACAAATGTAATTGATGACATAACTGATGACATCACATGGCTGGCTCTCCCTTTTTATCCTTTACTGACATATCGAAGCCACATAGTTTTCTTCAGTAACAGTCAGGAAGTAAAAATTGAAAAGGTACTATATTTGTAGACTTAGGGTCAAGTCACATCATATGAAACATATACATAGCGGAAGACACAGGCTTGAAAGAGAGCAATCCTTTCTGTGCATGAAGATAATCATTAGGGCTATCAGCACTTTCTGATCGTTTTATTTTTATTACTCTACCTTCCCTGTATATGCTCATATTTGTATACATTATACTCACTCTCCTTTCCTTTGGGTGCAGTCACATCATGTGATACACATACATCTGGTAAGTAGCAGCTTTGAAACAGAGAAATAGTTTCTCTGCATAAAGACAATCAGTTAGGTTATGAACTCTTTCTGCTACTATTTCTGCTTTTTTGTTTACTTCATTGTCCCTGTATATACTCATATTTGTATGTGTTGTTGTTTCTTTGTGTTTTGTCTGTAATAATTATGTATTAAGTGGATTTTATTATCTACTTATTACATGTTTCACAGTACGCAAAACTCTAATAAGAAAGCAGTTATCATTTCAGTATTCAACATGGCAAGATTATGAATATGGCACCTTCATTATGTATGCTGCACACACTGCCTATGTTTCTGCATGAGTAACTTAGTATACTGGATAGAACTTCATAATAGAATGCTATTTATATCAATGCATTGCCTAATGCACTAATTAGCTCATGATATTTATCCCAATGATCCTTGACAGTTTTTGGTCAGCATTATAAGACTCCCTTGTACAGAGTTTTTATGAAAAGTAAATGCACATGTGTTGTCATCAGTGATGTCATCAATGACATTTGTGATGTCGTCTTTGATGACCTGGGTGTTAGTGTTAGCAGTGCACGGTGGCGCAAGTTATTGTTGCTTATGTTACCATAACTGCCGAATTTCAGGGGGTTTTCGGTTTTACTTTGAACCATAACATCCCTTTAACAAAGTTTTTTCACTGAATTTCATAGGTTTTTAGTAGCCCAACTTAACCATAACGTCCCTTTAACAAAGGTTTTTACTGAATCTATATCTATATCTATCTATATATATATATATATATATATATGTATATATATATATATATATATATATATATATATATGTATATATATATATATATATATATATATATATATATATATATATATATATATATATATATATATATCAGTTTAGCATGCCATGACAGAGCCGAAGTAAGAACATGAGATAAACTTTTACCTAACTTTTTCCGAATCTAAGGTGGGTGAGGTCAGTATTTTTGGTAAATGTCCCCCTTGCAACGATGTCAATTCCATTTCAGTGTTTAAATGTTCGGTGTCTGACTCAACTGTTGATGTCTCGGTGGTTGTGTGGGTGAGAACAAGTCCAAAGCTGGAGACCTTACAAATGAGAATGAGTTTAGAGTTATGGCGTACTAAATTTAAGATCATTTGATGTAATAACAAACGTGAGGGGTCAGCTAAATCATCGCACGAGCAGAGACTAATAGCTGTTTCTCAGAGATGGATGGAATCAGGATAAATTATCCCTGTGGGATGTTTCTTCACTGGTGCCTCACAGAGCAATTTGTAAGGTATGGCGCAGCCAGTGGGCACACCTGCGTTTAAGTCTCCAACATAATGAAGGTCATTGCATGTTGTTGCACCTAGAAATACTTGTGTACAGGCGTGTTATAAATGTCACATCATATCATATCATGTCCATTCTGAATAGTTGCCTGTTGGCGATGTCTGAACAATCTGTTATTCGGGAAACTCACACAGTCTCATGCTTGTAGGCAGTATCTGTCACTGAATATAGAATGTTTTATAAAATGATGATCATATTTACCTGTCTGCATTCTTGTCTCTCCACCCAATGTCTGGGCGCCACTGCAGCTTATGCAAATTAACAAGGGGGAGTCGTGGGAGTCCCTCTGCCAGCCATTAGTCCTGATTACAAGAGCCTTACCCGGATTCTTTAGCTCACTATCTTTCACAGAGGAGAAATATCCAAAATATATCAGTTTTTGTCCTGCCCTGGGGCAGTCCAGCACCGAAATGCTGGGAGATTTTCCTCTGAACAAGAGTACCAACAGCAACCCCAGACATGTGTTTCGGGCTGGTTGGACCTCATCAGTAGGGTGGAGCTGTGCCTCTCTAAGAATAGTGAGCAACGAATAATCCACCATCCTCAAACTCGTCTTCAGCTGCGGCGAACTGAGCGAGGAGAATTCCTGAAGATGACTGACACTATGAGCCGACATAAGGTGGACCCTGCGGCTCCCCAAGTATGAAAAGCATGTGGCTTCTCCTCCCCTGCCCCTCGTATAATCTCTCTCCGAAGTCAGTTAACATTAAAGCCCTGTGAAAGTCATTCGAACATGATTGCTATTGCCAGTGCGAGTGAGGCTTCACATATGGTACACACAACCGACGGCCTACCCCAGACTCACCCTACGTTTCAAAAATGTGGGTTTTTCCCCTCTAACGAGCTCTCACCTCTGGGGGTGGGGGTGGTGGGTGCTGCAGGAGTGTGTGCAGCTGCCGCGGCCGGCTGTTGGTGTGCTGGAGAGGAGGAGGCGGATGTTGTTTCAGCTGGCCATGCTCTAAGCGTTCAAGGCGAGCAGTGCGCGCGGCGGATGGGAGATGCTGATTCCCCCACAGCTCCTGAGGGAGATGACTCTGCGATTGCTCTGCCGCTGCTGCGAGTTTTGGCCGCGCATGTGGTGCGTGCCGCTGGCCTGGTTGCAGAACCAGCGTCTGGAGTTTTGGTGCCAAGAGATAGGCGCCTGACTTCAGAGTGCACAAGTGATTGGCTGGAATGCGCGATGGCCTGTCCAGGAGACCTCGCGAGTGCCCATTAGTCTTACGTGTTAAACACTCCCTGTCCCACGCACATCCCAGAGCTATGTGAAAATAACATAGACTTCACAGAAAAATTTGAAAAAAACAAGGAGTGCATGGAAAACTCCCAAATGTTGGAAGCGACAGACGCAAACCATAAATCCAATAAATCATCCATAGAAAAACCAGAAAGACCTAACAATGCCTCTTGTCAAGACGAGGCAGTGAGCTCTTCCTTACAAGAGAATTCAGATTCATCTCCCCCTTTAAAGATCAACACCCCGAGAGAAATCTTGCAATCTCACGCCAGAAAGAGAAACTCGCTGGCCATTGTAAATAAACTGTTGTTGGATCTGACAGAACTGAACAGATCTCTAACTGTAAAATCATCTGCAGCCAATGAATTGAAATCTAACCTGGAGGAACTACAAATTGCACCCTGTAGACCAGAGCAATCGCCACTAATACCTGTCAAGGAATCTACTCCGTGGAATCATTGGCCGAGGGCTGTTAGAAAAAGAAGACGTGTGGCATCAAGCTTGTCACCTCCATTTGAATGCTCACAGAACAGACCCAGGCAAACTGATAAAAATTCTCCCCCAAAATCTAACTGTAATAACCAAGGGAGAAGCATTTCACCCAAGAACATTGTCATCCTAAGTACAGAGGAGAGGCCAGAGTCATCTAGCAATGATGTATCTCTCCTGAACTCACCAGAAAAACAACGGATTAATTCAAAACCAAAATTTTCGCTCAACAGAGCTCCATCAAACCAAAGTAGGAGTGATGCAAATGTTCAGAAACTAATCAAGGTAGCGTTAAATGAATTAGGACCCTTTGTCATGTCCTCGTTGACAATAGCGATAGCTCCTATGCTTAAGATGTATGAGCAAACTAATGAGAATATAAAAGATCTCTCAACTCTGTCTGCTTTGATGAATTCAAGACTGCCTTTGACTGATCCCCAGAGAGCTATGGCAACTGCCAAACTATGGGGAAACATCCAAAGAATAGATCAGTCCATAAAGGACCTAGCAGACCAAAAGAGAAGCAATACTGAAGACAAGAGAGTGTTAGCTGAGGTGACTAGAGAAGGTCTGTGGCTACTGAAACAAAGTCAAAAACTGAGAAGGGACGAGGTGGAAGCAGCTTTGATCCCAACTATGCACATCCCACAGAAGTTTGTCATCAATCAAAAGCCAGGCATTGATGGATTGATTCAACAACCACTGATGCGTACCGTTATGCCAATGTCATCATTACTTGGACGAACAGACATGGAAACGGTGCAAGTTCAGCCAGAGGGAATGGAAGTTATGGAACCGTCCAACTTAGGAATCATATGTCCTACTTTGAAGCAATGTACACCCTCCAATGTCGCAAACAACGCATATTTTCATCATCCTCTACTGTCCCAACCAAACATTCTAAACCAGTCTGAAAAGGAGAAGACCGCAGTCGATCACGGTACCACACTTCCAAATGAGTGGCGCGTCCAACCACTTCCGCCAATGCCAATGGCATCATAGGGTCTGGTGATGCCCACCTGCAAGGCCAACAAGCAAACCGAAGTCCTCATGATCAAGGTGAAAAGAAAAAGTCTGTAAGTGTCCCCAATGATCCAACTGGGACTGATACGCCAAGTCCATCCTTGGCAAATGGAGTGGAATGTGTCGGCTCAAGTGTAGAAAACCTACCCGGCCAAAACCAAAGCAAGGACAAAACTTATGACATATTCCAAAACACCGAACTTGACCACTTCAAATCAAGATTTGGAAAAAAAAAATCAAAAATGTAAAAGAAAACAAAACTATTTAGGTTCAACGACATTTCTTAGAAATCTGAAGGCAGTGAATGTCTTCGTAAATACAGAACAGCCGAGCAAAAGCCTCAAAAAAGCTCAGCTAATCCCTAAAACAAACAAAAGACAACTATTGAAGAAACAATCATCGTAGACGAAAATGTGGAAAGCCCACAGAGCGAACTACTCAACTTATCCACTTATGAGGATGAATCTTGTTACGAAGAAATTGATGAGCAAACCGCTAAGGATTGTGCAAATCCAACTGTTTCACATCCTGAGGATAACCCGGCGGCAAAGCTGAAACAAGATTTGGCAAAATGCAGAAGAATCTGCCAATTAATACTCCCCATTGAAGACACAAAAGCCGCAAAGCCATCACAACAAGAGATTAAGTTTGAGACAATGGATGAGAAAAAAAAACGGCAAAGAGCTGTTAGCAGAGTGGATGAAACATCATACGACGCAAAAACTCCACAAGGCTCCCATTGGATGACGCGAAGGGGAATGATGCCGTTGGAACCCTTAGGTTTCAGATTCCATCTGGTGATTCCTTGAGCAAATTGTGCCCGACGGATCTCATAACAAGAACAACCATCGCTAAAAATGATGGAACACGGAGACAGTCTAACCAAAAAAATTGCCCGCAAAATGAGAAATACAAAAAACCTAGTAGGCATATATTGATTCTGGAACGAATCTCAGACACAAAATATGGTTTAATATTAAATAGAAATAATGTATTACATTTACTGCACCACGTGCTTGGCATCCGCTCCTTAGAATCAAATGACATTCAAACTGTTGAATTTGTCAATGACCAACGAAACGATAAAGTCCGGCTTCACATTGACTCCAGACTAATATGTGATCTACTTACGAATGCGATCCATTTTCTGCTGTCTCTGGGGTTCGATATTCATGAAGAAAGTGCTGCGCACCAGGCAGATGTAGCTTCTAACGATACTTCAAGGGGAGGTGCGGAAGCAGTTAAAAGTCAAGAACAAAATGTTGAGAAAACTGGTGTTGCCCAAACAGGAATGATGACAGACCATGCAGCGAGCAGCCTGAAACACTTCAGCTTGAAAAAGCGAGTAGTGATAAAAATCACATACGCTTCACACTCAGCTAACAAATTAAAATCACGATAAATGGAATCGTAAACACTGCAAGAAATTAAAAAAATGCAGCACGAGACTTAGAGAAGCCAAATAAGAGCTCAAACTGGAACTGGTTGGCTGGCGTACTAGGTGATAAATCGAGCTAATGCCAACAAGGGCCAGCCGGCCCGATCACAAACATTTTATCCTGGAATACGTGAGGCTTCGTACACTTATTCAACAACACAAAAAATTGGAGCAATGACCTAACCGATAGCTGCTTGCAAGAAACATGGATGGCAAGCTGTCCTTTGTCAGATGAATATGAGTTGGCAATAAACCCTGCCATAACAAGAGATAAGGGATGACCATCTGCTGGACTCTTGACCATGATCAAGAAGAATTCTGGCTGGAACTTGGTGAAATCAACAAATGTATCCCCGTTCATACAGTATTCTGTGATCGCCACGAAAAATGAGACGAATAACATCACAAACCAAATTCACATCAGTAATATCTATTGGCATCACAGAAATGCGGGAAGATGTACATTTACATCAATGGTGTGTGACCCACTTGATGAAATAAACAGTGCTCATCAAAATCCGAACATTATCTGGTGTGGTGACCTTAATTTAGACTGTGTGAATGAGGCAAAGACCTCAGGACATAAAACCCCATCACAAAAACTGGCAAAAAATGGTGTGTCGATCTCAAGGAAAGAAACATCACCATTTTAAATGGGAACATCATGGGTGATATTCCCCCAGAAAAAACTTGGAGAGCTATGAAGCAGTCTTCCACCATAGACTATTTCTTCATATCTGATAGTCTGCAACAACAAGCAGTTTCTCTTAAAATTACAGCGAACACGAACAGTGACCACAGTCAACTAAAATTAGCATTAAAAATGGCAAACATCAAGAAGCCTCACCAAGGGCACAATCAGATTATCATAGAACCTAACAGATCCAGGCTGATAATAAAACCTCAAGAAGTTAAGATCTTAACAGAGTCCTACGAAAAGTATGTAATGAGCGCAACAGAAACGAAAGCTGAATACAACTGCCTTCTCGAACAGTTCATGACTGTAGATAATGGAATGAGAAGACCTTCCTTTCAACCAAAACACCATTATGACAAACAAAAACAAATACGTGAAAGAAAGCAACAACTATGAAAGGAATTGAGGCAACATAGAAACCTCAAAGATGAACAACAAAAGCAGGCAAATAAAATCAGCAAACAAAAATACAAAAACTGGCAAATCTCCCACAAAGCAATTATGCATCAAAATGACTGAAACAATGCTCGCCAGCCTCAATAACAAAAACTCCTCTGAGTTTTGGAAATTAATAAACAGCATTGATTGCACGCAAGATGCAATTCAACTAAGTATGGTGAGTGAAAGAGACTGGATCGATCACTATAATACAGTGTATGAGAAAAAAGCATCACCATTGACCCGAGTTTGCCTGAACTTTCAAAATGGGACCTGCATTTTGACAGAGAGGACATTCTACGGAGTATCCAAAGAAGCTCCTCCTCTAGGGCACCAGGACCGGATGGCCTAACGAACTATATACTTAAACAAAACCCTGAAGTGTGGGCCAATTTTCGATCAAAATTGTTTGCTATAATCGCCAGTGAAGGAAAAGTACCACCTAGTTGGAAAACAGCAATCGTTATCCCAATCTTTAAAAAAGGCAATAGAGCTGAACCTAAAAACTATAGGCCTATTGCCTTATTGGATGTTTTGGGAAAAATATTCGCAACCCAATTACAGAAACAACTCCTTGAATGGATTCAAGTTTCAAACCACTTGGACTGCCGACAAGCGGGCTTTGTCAAGGGTGTAGGCTGTGGACTGAATGTCCTTCTGTTGAACATACTTAAGATGGATGCCATAAAAAAACAAAAAAATCTATCTGGCATTTGTGGACCTGTCACAAGCCTTTGACAGTATTGACAGAGAACTACTTTGGAAGAAAATGTCCGACTGGAAATGCCCGAACAGCTTACTTCTAGCAATAAAAGCATTACATACCAACACAGAGATAAAAGTAAGGCTAGATAAAAGTGGCACACTATCAGCTCCAATAAAAACATATCGAGGAGTAAAACAAGGGTGCCCTCTGGCCTCAATCATATTCAATCTTTTTATCTCAGATCCGGGCGATGCATATAAAAATGCAAACTTTTTTTCTCCAAAAGTCAATGGAAAAGATCTTCACTGGCTTCTGTACGCGGACAATCTTGTTCTTTTGGATCTGACTCCAATGGGCCTGCAACGAAAACTTGGGATTTTAGCTCAATATATCCAACTAAATGGCCTAAATGTGAACACGCAAACATCAGAAATTTGAATCCTGCAGGATCTTCAAAAGAACAAAAATACTGCTGGAAAAAAAGTTCACATGGAAACTAGATGATGGCACAATTGAGCAAATAAAACAATCAATGGATCTAGGCATGTTGCTGAGCTCAAGTATCAATGATGCCCCATGGGTAGAAAAAGTCAAGTCAAAATGTAAACAGCTGACAGCGCAAGCCTGCATTTTTAACACAAAATATGGGAAACACTCATTAACACCTGCTCTGACTTTCTACAAGACGAAAGTCATACCGGCCTTAATCCATGGAGCTGACTGTGCCTTTGAATGTCCAGTGGAAGTATGGGCCTCCTTGGAACACTCTTTTTGGTCCAAAGTTTTGCGCTTACCTCCTGGCGTACCAACCGCCTGCATAAAATAGGAGCTGAGTCTCCTATCAATTAATGGGAGGATTACGTGGAACACACTAAATGAATTCCGCAAAGCATCCGCTAAAAAGCCGACCCTACAATATAGCATCCTAAAAGTTTCAACCAAAGAGCATGATGACTCTGTCCTCTCAATGTGGTTTCAGCGTTGTGAAAAAATTCTCAGCTACATAGGAGCGGACAAAAACCTACTACAAGAAAACCCAAACAAGGTTAAATCATAGCTGTGGATTCAAGACTGGATAGATACTGCTGACATGTGCAGAAAACACAGAATAATGAATCTGATGCCCAATGGAGAGAGAAAACTGAACAAGACTCAGCCATACCTACATAGATTTCCAGACAAAAACCGTAGAGCAATCTTTATGAAATATCAACTCAACCAATTTCCAACCAGAGAAAACCTTATCACACAGAACGGTGCGGATCTAAGCTCCACAATGTGTTGACTTTGTGGAGAAGACAATGAAACACTGAAACACTTAACGCTGGTATGCGCCAATCTGATACAGGAACGTACAAATCACTTTGGAAGGTTCATACTGGCAAAACCTTCTTTGTCTATTGAAGAATGGTGGAGACAACTTTCTCAAGACTCGGATCATGGTCTAACAATCGAACTAACCTTCTTCTTAGATTCAATGATGGAAAAACTACTAAAGGCAGAGACTCATTTAGAACTCCAACAGTCGAAGCCAGTAGAGGTGGCTGGTTAATTAGCATCTGTGGAAGATACAATTTATTTGTGTCATGCATCCATCCTTGAAGTCCATGGTGAATGTATAACCACCTAAAAATTGGAATGTTAACAAATCCATGTCACATGATGGCTCTATGCTCATTTCTGCCTTTTGCTAGTTTTCCTGGGTTTTTTTAGTTTTCCTGGTTTTCTGATCTTTTGGTATTCTTTTGTTCTCTTTTCGGTACTTTATTAAAAGTTTGTAACAAACCAATACATTTTTTTTATTTTTAAAAAGTGAGCAAGGGGTCCAAGTCTGGATTCCCCTAGTAACTTAGGGTGACCTAAAGTTACTTAAATTATGCAAATTGACAAGGGGGTCCTGGGAGTCTCTCTGCCAGACATTAGTCCTGGTTATGAGAGCCTTACCCAGATTCTTTAGCTCAATATCTTTCACAGAGGAGAAATATCCAAAACATATCAGTCTTTGTCCTACCCTGGGGCAGGCCAACACCGAAATGCTAGGCAATTTTCCTCTGAACAAGAGTACCAACTGCAACCCCAGACACGTGTTTCAGGCTGGTTGGACCTCATCAGTAGGGTGGAGCTGTGCCTCTCTAAGAATAGTAAGCAAGGGGTCCACGTCTGGATTCCCCTAGTAACGTAGGGTGACCTAAAGTTACTTAAATTATGCAAATTAACAAGGGGGTCCTGGGAGTCCCTTTGACAGGTATCAGGTAATAAAATCGCTGCAAAAATGGTGTGGTTTCACCCGGTAAAGGTGTATCGCATTATACCATTTAAGGGGAGCAGGGGTTGCTGGGGTGTCCCCCGCCCCCCTTAAATGGTATAATGGGTCCGAGGCTAGTGGGGGTGTCCCCTGCATCCTTTACATGATTGTGGCAGCAAAACCACTGCATTTTTGCCACAATATTTTGTATCCACAGCCATTTTTGCCGCGAGTTTAAGACATGGAACCCTCTGCCAGTCCTGGTTACGAGAGCCTTACCCAGATTATTTTGCTCACTATCTTTCACAGAGGAGAAATATCCAAAACATATGAGTCTTTGTCCTGCCCTGGGGCAGTCCAGCAGGGAAATGCCAGTCAATTTTCCTCTGAACAGGAGTACCAACCGCAGCCCCAGACACATGTGTTGGTCTGGTTGGACCTTATCAGTATGGTGGAGCTGTGCCTCTCTAAGAATAGTGAGCAAGGGGTCCAAGTCTGGATTCCCCTAGTAACTTAGGGTGACCTAAAGTTACTTAAATTATGCAAATTAACAAGGGGGGGTCCTGGGAGTCCCTCTGCCAGACATTAGTCCTGGTTAGGAGAGCCTTACCCAGGTTCTTTAGCTCACTATCTTTCACAGAGGAGAAATATCCAACACCCATCAGTCTTTGTCCTCCCCTGGGGCTGTCCAGCAGGGAAATGCTAGGCAATTTTCCTCTGAACAAGAGTACCAACAGCAACCCCAGACACATGTATTGGTCTGGTTGGACCTCATCAGTAGGGTGGAGCTGTGCCTCTCTATGAATAGTGAGCAAGGGGTCCTTTCTGGATTCCCCTAGTACCTTAGGGTGACCTAAAGTTACTTAATTATGCAAATTAACAAGGGGGGTCTTGGGAGTCCCTCTGCCAGACATTAACCCCTTGTTAATTTGCCACTGCAGCTTATACATTACTTCCACATATTATGCTCTCAGAAAGGGGAGGAGCAGAGTTAAAAAAAATAAACACAAGATTTAAAATGGGTTCCTGTCTTGTAGACTGATGCCTCAAATGTAAGGACTGGGAGTAATGAAGAGTCCCTGCTAACCTCCTATTAAACGCAGTGATGCTATTAGTAAATCCCATTGCGCACCCTGGAATCCCTTCTGTTTTGGCGTTCTGTCTTCTGATCTAGCCCACTATCATCGATAATAACTCTACATTGAGAAATGGTAATACTAACACTGTATAAAATGGTGTACTGAAGTTTAGTGCCGTCTCATATTACTGCAAACTCCAATGACTTGATGTTATCAAATAAAATGTTTCATATAAGAGTTGTTTAATGTGCCGGTTGCACTGCACACAAGGTCCTTGGAATTCCTCTAGTTCATATGACGGAATGCCATGACTCCCATTTGCGTGATTAGATGTCTATTCAACAAGGGCAAGATTCAGGCTGAATTGCCTTCTGAAACGGTTGTAAAAGTTTATAGATGCCTGTAAGTAGCAGTCAACCAAACATGTCTTGATCTCCTCTGACCTCCCCCTCTCCATCCCTCTGACCACTCCTCTCTCCTGGAGCGATCACTCCCTCCTCTCAGCTCATCTCTCCCTCTCTTTCCCCCAAGCCAAGCCTACCCCAACACTGCTACCTACCTTCTCGGACATCCGGCCCATGAAGCGTGTGCCAGTTGAGTTTTGCCGCCACTTTCTCTCCCCCCTCCCCCACCTTTGGCTGTCTCTCATCCTGATACAGCCCTGTCTCTGCTCTACTGTTCAATTTCTGATACGCTTGATGCTCTTGCCCCTGTCATGAGGATCCGTTTGAAGTCCAAAGCCAAGTGCAATTCCTGGTATGACTCTGACCTAACTACACTTAAATGTAAGTGTAGGGCAGCTGAGAGGAAATGGAGGACTTCCTGTTCATCCTCTGACAAACTGGCCTGTCCCCTGCTACAAAGGCAATAACGACTCTCTGTCCTCACCAAGAAGAGAGTCTACATTCAAAATCGTGTCTCTGTGAAATCTAACAACTCGGCCGAACTCTTTAAAATCTGCAAGGAGCTGGCCAACCCTGCTGCAGTCTCTACCCCTTCTGTTGCCTCCCAGGGTCTTTGCAATGCCCTTGCCTCTCACTTCATTTCAAAAACCCAGGACATCCTGTCCACCCTCTCCACCCACACTCCTCCTCTTCCCTCTCCATCTGTGCTTGCTGACCCTCCTTTAGCCACCCTCCCAGCATCCTTCTCGTCCTTTCCTCTTTTCACCCCTGACAAGGTTGCTAGACAAGTCCGATCTATGAAAGCCTCTTCAAAACAGGTTCATCCCTGTTCCTCTAAAACCATCAAGGACCACATTGACACCCTCGCTCCGGCCCTTGCTGATTTTTGCAAACACTCCTTTTCCTCTGGATCCTTCCCCTCCCCTCTGAAGCACTCCTTTGTGCATCCTCTTCTCAAGAAACCCACAGCTGATCCTTCTTGTCCAGCTAACTATCGCCTAATTTCCATTACTCCCTTTCTTGGCAAACTCCTGGAATAGTTGGCCATCTCTCAGCTGAACCTTCATTCCAATTCTGTTGGCTGTCTCCATGACCACCAGTCTGGCTTCAGAGCTGCCAGAAGCACGGAAACTGCTCTCCTAAACATCCGTGAATATCTGCTCACCAACCTTGACTCTAACATTCCCTCTGTCCTCATCCTCCTCGATCTCTCTTCTGCCTTCGACATGGTCAACCATACCATCCTGCTCAACCGTCTCCATGAAAACCTGGGTATCACTGATCAGGCTCTGGCCTGGCAGACCTCTTTCCTCTCAGATCGACCCTCCCAGGTGCAACTTGGGTCCTTCCTTTCATCTGTCTTTCTCTCTACCTGTGGTGTTCCCCAGGGGTCTAACCTCTCGCCCTGGCTTTTCAACCAATACCTGGTAACTCTTCTCCACTGCATTGCCATTTTCTGCTCAAATTTCCAGTGCTACGCTGATGACACTCCACTCATTTTCAGGCTGCCCTCTGCCACCTCCTCTCCGTCTCTCATCTCTGATTGCTTAACTGCCATTCAAGATTGGTGTGCCGCCAATGGTCTTTGTCTGAATGCCAGCAAGACGGATATCCTCCTCATCGGCACACCTTCACCATACTTTCCCCTCACTCTCTGGCCGGCCTCCCTTGGCCCTCCTCCTACCCCCACCTGCGAAGCGAAGAACCTCGCGGTCATCTTTGACTCCAACCTTTCCTTCTCCGCCCACATCTCTGAGGTCTCTAAAAAGTCACATTTCCGACTGCACCTCCTCAGAGGTACTCTACCTTTCCTCTCCTTCCCCCAGAAGCTCATGGTATCTCAAGCTCTGGTTCTCTCTAGCTTGGACTATTGTAACAGCCTCCTTCTAAATCTACCTGCCTCTACTCTCCGCCCTCTGCAACTAATCCAGAACAGGACTGTAAGACTTGTCCTTGTCCTCAAGCCCTGGGATCGTATCTCTCCAGCTCTGAAATCTCTCCACTGGCTCCCAGTGGATGCAAGGATTAAATTCAAAACCCTCTGCATTGTCCACACGGCTTTCTGGGGCCTGGGTCCAAAATACCTTCAGCTATCCCTCCGCAAATACCTCCCCTCTCGAGCTCTTCGCTCCTCTACCTCCAACCCACTCAGGGTCAGTCATTTTTCTAAGAAACTAGCTGAGGGTAGATCTCTGTCTTCGGCTGGGGCCTCCCTCTGGAACAGCCTCCCTGCCACTCTAAAACTTGAGGAGAACCATATCTGGTTCCGGAAGCACCTCAAGAATGTTCTCTTTTCTTCTGCTTTCGCTCCCCCTCTCCCCTGCTGATCTGTTATCTCTTGGCACCATGCACCTGGCCACCCTCTGTCTTTCGGGCCCAGGTACCTGCTCATCCTGCCACCCTCCCGCACTGCCTCCAGGCCACCCCTTGCACTGGGGTCTGTATCTGTACCCATACAGCCCCCCTTTTTCTTCCTGCTCTTATCAGACCTACCCTGTCTGCTGCCTTAAACCTAGCACTTGCAAATTGCTGGCTGCATTACCACTGTGTGTTGCATTTATTATTTCTGTATTGTTATTTATCTGTTTCTCCTCTGCTTCGCACTTTTCCCCTCCCCCCTCTCCCATGCACTTGCGCGTTCTCAATGTCACTGGACCTAGTAAGATCGCTGTTTTGTACTCCCCTGTTCCCCTCCCTTGCCTGGTCGCGCTCCGAATCACTTGTGTACGAGCGCGATAGAAATAAAATATCAATCAATCAATCTGGCGGGAGTGGGCTACATTCAGAGACTTTGTTTTGCAAAGGTGAGTTTACCTGCAATAGCGCCCCCTCTTGTTTTTCCCCAGAAAAAAATAGAAACTCTATATAGTGAATAAAGACAATAATTCCTTAAAATTAAATTAAAAAGGATAAAACTAAAGTTAAGATGGTGCTGCAGCTCGAATCCTGGGACCTAATGAGCCGCATTCACAGTTTATGTAGGTTTTCAGACTTTTTTCCCAATAAAACTTGTTGTTATTGAATATTCAAGAACAGCCTTTTGTGCAATTACAAACATGAACCATTATAAACATTTATAAAAGCAGAATTTAAAATAGCCCCTTAAATCGGCTACTAAGTTGTGTGCCAATGCCAGAATTAAGAGGATGTTCTTTGTTTGCAATGTTCAGCAGGAGAACGCCTCTTTTTCAATAAGTGAGGTGAATAAGTTATTGCTAGAGGTGGTTCTTAGTGAGCTGGTTGAGATATTGTGGAAGAGGCATTGATTGAGGTAGGTTGGAGCCTCTTGGGTGATGCATTTATGCATGATGGTGAGAGTTTTGTGTAGTATTCTTGCTTGTATAGGTAGCCAGTGCACCTCTCTCCTGGTCTGCGAGATATGGTACCTTTTATTTATTCCAAGCGCTGCTCTGAGTGCTTTGTTTTGCAATAGTTGCAATTTTGCTAGATTCTTCTTTGTGGTTCCTAGCAGGAGTATGTTGCAATAGTCTAGCTTTGAAAGGATAAGGGCTCTTGCTAGAGTAATACAGTTCTGTTCTTGTTTGTGCTTCCATAAATTTGATATTGAAATGTAGTCTTTTAGGGCATTATTTCAGGCACATGCTGTGGAATACCTCAAAATCAACGTTGTACACAATGTTCAGGAAGGCCCTTCAAGTCTCTAGTTATTCCTTTCTCGCAAACAATTTGGAGTAGCACTGTTGCTGAGTAAAGGATCTGTGCATCGATGATAGTGCTAGTTTGCGTTCCAGGTATTTTTGTTCGGTGTGTGGTACAGAGGTGACTCACACTTTTTAACAAGTAAATGTCAGATTCATTGCCATTTCGTAAACAGTATGAGAATTATTGCATATAAACTGGGACCTTTTTCACCCAACAGCATTGATTATAATGGTCAATGATTTAGAGCCATGCCAAACATCAAACTGATGCCTGATGTATGGAATCTTCTCCTGTATGACTATTGTGAGACAGGCATGATATCAAGAGAGACACAGACTCAAAAGCAACAGTTCGAAAAATCTTTATTGAAAAACTTCCCCAAAAACTTCCCCAAGCTTTGATCCTTCCAGTTCCAACCAAAACAAAAGACACCTTTTCTGGTAGGACTCTCAGGGTTCCCTTCCCCATATCTATGCCTCTCTTGCAAAGTTCAAAATGTCTCTATTGGCCTCTCAGAGTTCCCTTCCACAAGTTTAAGCCTCTCTTGCAAAGTTCAAAATGTCTCTTTGGGCCTCTCAGGGTTCCCGTGCCCAAGCTTCGGCCCCTCAGGTTTCAAACAAAAATTCCCTTTGTCAGGATGTACCATTTAACACATAGTCCTTTCATGGGGCAGTGTCAGAGAGCTTCGAAAATGGCAGAATTTTGCTCTTCCCCTGCGCAACCACTCTGACTTCTGGCCTCTCTCTTTACACCTAGTATCTTTTACCACTCTGCTCTTGTTTCTACTTTCACCTCTCTTTTCACTTTTCTGTACCTCCCTTTTCCTTTATCGGGCCTCTTGCACACTCCTCTTGCTCAGCCGTGCCCCTGGCACACTCTTCTCACTTGACTGTGCACCCTTGCACCTTCCTTTTTCTTCTTTCATATCGCTTACACCTTCTCTTGTTTTCCTCTCTGTTTCCTGCTTTTGGGTCGCTTGCACCTTCTCTTTGCTTTCCACTCTGTTTTTGGGTTGCTTGCACCCTCTTTCCTGCTTTTGGGTCGCTTGCTTTTGATTTCCACTCTATTATTCTTTCGGGTTGCTAGCGCCCTCTTTCCTGCTCCTGGGTATCTCGTACTATTTCTTTGTTTTCAGCTACCATTAAATTCACTCTTTCTGTCTTTCTCTGTCTTTGCGCCACCAGCACACTGTTTCTCTGCTTTTCCTTCCTTTCCTTCTGCTTTCGAATTAACGTGCTGCTTGCATCTTTCATCTCTTTTTCTCCCGCTCCAGCCACCCGCACGCTACTAAGTTTCTCTCTCTCTTTACTATGCGAAACTCCCCTGGTAGCGCATTGCTGGCGAGCAGGTCCTCTGGATCTGTAGGTTGAGGCCAGGGTCTTACCACCTGCCCCCCAGACACTCCTGGGACTGACACATGTCCCATGGGAACGGGCACTTGTCTGGACACAGCCAGCAGATGGCAGCATGCCTCACTTCGGCTCCCTGGAGACACAGCTCCCTTGCCACGCTGCAACCCCTCTGACAAACCGTCTTGGCATCCCGCTCTCCTCCAGATCTTCCAGGCTTCTCTTGCTGCAGCCTCCTGCTCCCTGGCTTCCATGTTTTAACAAGCAACCCCAGCTCGCTCTTCTCCTTTGGCATAGAAGCACCTTTTATACCCTGATAGTCAAGTGAAGTCAGGTGTGCATGGCTATGGTGAAGTTCCTCACCTTGCGTAACTCTATTAGTGAGACAGCCTAGTGGTAAAATGTAGTACATCCCTCCTTGCATCCCAGTGTTGTTTCTATGGGTAATCCTCATGCCTCTCGGTCGCCTCTTCCTCATCCCAGTACTTGTTGGAAATGGGGAGAGGGAGATGGGATGAGATTGAAAATACTGTCTGTGGGCCGAATAAACATGAGGTGATGGGAAAAGGAAAAAAGGGAATCCCCTGGCATTGGTTTTCTCTGACTGGGGTGATTCTCCCTTTTTAAAGTCAGTCTCGGTCCCTGGTATTCTGTCATGAGGGGACTGGTTTTGACAGCACACCCTATGATCTGGAAAAGGGGGAGATGGATATACTTTAAGGTTAATGCTAGACCTTTGTCCCATCTGATCCTCCTTATGGCCGTCATTTGTTCTGGGTCAATCCTCCCGCCTTCCTCTTGGATCAGCGACAGCAGAACCTGCATATCCTATGAAGGCTTCAGGGACATCTTCCTCCTCGCCTATCATCCCATTGGGATACCCCGTCTCACCCATGAAGGCTGAGGGAGAGTAGGGTGATGAATAACTAGGAAGTGGGGGATACTGTGTCTTACCCTCAGGCATCCTCTTCCCTCTTCCCAAAGACCCCCTACTCAGGTGATCCTCCCTCGCTTGTCCGCCCCCAGGGTCAGGATCCAAGAGCAATGGCACTATCCTGGCCACCTGAGCAAAGGACCCAGAAGGAGAAAATGTGAGGATAACTTCAGGTTTCTCACACTATCCTTACATCTGTCAGTTGCTACTAGTTCTAACCCAAAAGATTGCAGATTTCAATCAGTTGTGGAATACTATGCTTCTCTATTACAACAGTGGCAGTAGGTTCTGTAACCCGGACAACTACAGAGCTTATAATGTTTCTAATGTCTAATACCTAAAAATGAAATGGACAGAACCCTGGACTGTCACACCGTCTAACATCTATCAATGTAAGTCCGTTCCTGAAAGTGCATTGTCCAGGGCTCCCTGTTCTTGTTGCTATGCTTCATCTATTGCAGGGAACAAGTATTTCCTTTGTCCTTTGTAGTAGGTAGGTACTCTTGTACATGAACTGTTGTCCTAAAAAATCACAACATTTAGATTTGTTGGTGATGTTTAACCACTAAACAAAACAGCACAGAAACTACGCACATTGCCTGGGATAGCAACCCATATTTTTGTATAAAGAAATTCTGAATCCCAAAATACCATATTTCGGATGACCGATTTCACTGCACATATATGTGGGCGGGGTAACGTTAATACAAAAAGTGGAGGGGTATGTGGTTTCCCCCCATATATTTGCTGTGAAATGGGGTGAAAGAAAAAAAAGAAGTATTTTGGGATACAGCATTTTATTTTCGAAAATATCACATAGATCCTTGCCTGCTGCAACATTACCAACATTCTGAGCAGGCCAGAAGAGGCGGTAGTAGTTCTTTGCACCAGTTCCTTGCATTTATAGGTTTGTTTCTTCAAAGTGTGTTAAATAAAAGAATAGTTTCCCAGTACCATTAAATGATGTGACACATTTCAACATCTTTAAAATATCAAGCATTCAGCGCTGTATCCCACAACACAACATGCTCATTTAGTATTTCGGTGACCTTTGCTATAAGTACTGTAGTAGCTTCTTCTGCACTTAGTACACTGTAGTCCCGGTTAAGCTCGTAATTATCACAAATACTTTCACCCACTTCTGAAGCTACTAGAAGAGATATTTCAGGTGCAGGTGATGAAAATGGGCTGGCAATAAAATGTTCACTTCACCATGTGACAAAGGCTTTAATGGCACAGATTGCACAACAGATTGACCGGTGTTAATTTGCATAACTATTTCTGACAGTATCGTCTAGAGGGATGGCGACACCATATAATACAATGATCTTATAACCTTCAATGGATCTGCACTGGTGTTTAATTCAAATTCTGGTCACTGCACAGAAACATCTTTCATGAGCATGGTTTCTTATGGTTCTTTATGTTGCAAAAGTAAATTTGTCCCAGTAACTGTTACCTGACAGCCAGCGTCTCTTGTTTGTGGTGAGGTCTGTGGTTGCAATCTTTGGTTTTCCTATGCCTCTATGAAAATGATTTTACATTTTGAATTGCAATGTTGGTAAAACGCCTTTACTTTGTAAAACTTAGGTTTGATTATAAACAAATTAGACAAATCTCAAAGAATTTGAATTCATAGTTGAAACTAATGTTTAAGAAAGTATGTGATGATGTAAACATAATAACCTGAACATAATATTATTGGCAAGAGACAATAACAGCACAGGCAATATTAATAATACAAGACTGATTCTCTATGATGAGTGGTCTGTACATCGGCCTTTCTGCCACTGCATGTCTCAGGCTAGAATAAATTTGTTTTAAATTACAATTAATTACATTGCATTTGTGTATGGTTTGCTATGGCATGTCATTTGTGTGTAGCACCTCGATGGAGAGGGTCGGTATAATGAGGTATCTGGATTTGGGAGGAGACAATTCAATGAGCTTAACAAAACATGTTAGACGCAAACCTATCACTACAAAAAACACTAGGTTAGCAAACACAGCTGTTGTGCCAGGCATACATGCATTGCTTTTGAGGTATCCGAAGGCTTTGGCAGGGCAATACTTTCAGCAGGCTCCTCCTTTGAAACACAAATGAGTGGGTCAATACCATTGATGAGGCTTGAGAATGATGCCAAATTTGAGAAAGAGGCAAATGGACAATTCAATCATATATGTTACCCATATGTGGATTAGTTTTGAGTAAGGCGATTATGGTGTGAGTGAGAATGAGAGGAGCAATTATGGAGTAGTTTAAAATAATTTGAAGGAAGAATCGACTTTTGTTCTGGAATTCTAGCTATTTTTGAGGGTGGCAGGATCGGCTTTGTGTTAAAAGTATATGTTTTTGGGTATTGTTGGATAAATGTTGTTTTGGAGTATGGAGACTCCACTGGATCGTATATGCTAGATGCTTCCAAGGTACAGGAAAAGATTCTGAAATACCCAAAGAGTGGGTGCAAAAGGTAGGATGTTCAGATCTTGGCCCAAAGGGGTGACGTATGCTAAAGGTGTGTTGGAAAAGAAATTGGAGAAAAGGCATAACATCTTAGAGCTGTGGAGGATATTCAAGGAGGCAGGGAAGGCCCATGGAGATAAGGTTGGGGAAATAGGGCAGATGCAGGTAGGCTCAGAGACCCCTACTGCCCGACCATCTTATAGGTGTTTTCCTTTATCGCCCACTTCAGGATATACTAATCCTCAGTAAGAGCCTCCATGATCTCAATCCTCCACCCCAGCAGTTGTGAGGATGCTAGCAGAATGGTCAAGAATGAAAGCACAAGATAGAATAATGCCTCCAAAGGCCAGGATAGAGGAACGGTTGAGAATGGAGGTAGAAGATCAGGCATGTAGAAGTCTAGAGGAGGCACTGCAGCAGGCGAAGGAAGAGTTGGCAGAGGAAGAGTTGGCACAAGTAAGGCAGTGAAGAAAAGAGGAGCAGGAGGAAGATAACGAGAATGCAGCAGAGACAGGGTTGAATCAGAGGAAGTTGGACAGTTTCTTTTTAATGTCGATAGTGCAGTCATCAAAGATATCAAGGTGGACCTCACAAAAGGAGATGTTGCTTTGAAGTGGAACTTGAACCGCAAGCAAGAGAACCAGTGCCCCATGGTAGCGTAGGCTACGATTCGGTGCTGTGATGAATCCGATCTACTCATCACTGTTTTCCCAGCAGTGACCTTCTCCCATGTGGCATGGGGACAGCAGCCACTACCTGATCCTAACCTTGGGGGTATGAGGGAGGATCAGATGGGGGGAGACAATCTCTGGGGAGAAGTCCTGACTTCATCGGGTGGGACGGGGTATCCCCCATTTTCCCATGTGGAAGACACTCTGTTACCCAATACCCAAATGGCCTATTGCCATGTACCTGTTTCCCCTATAGGGAAAGTAAGAAAACCCTTTTCAGTTCTAGTTTTCCTTCATGTAGAACTGATCCTCCATATGGAATCACTGAACAAGCTGCTCCAAGTATTATTAATCAGAAACCATCAATGGACTTCAGTTCCCACAACCACCTAAGTCATCAGTTATTATCAGTGGACTTCAATTCCCACAACCACCTAAGTAATGAGACGAGGAGGATGAAGGAGTTGATGCAGGTTGGCAGGAGCATCAAGCTTAATGAACAGGCTAGTTGTTGGACAAAAACACCTGTACGCAGGACCTTTACAAATGGTAACTGAACTGTAAGAAGGAGCTCCTGAGAAGACGTGGCATCTCTATTGCAGGTGGACAGAAGCTGGGTGCACGAGCTGGTGTGCAGAAGCTGGAGGCGAGAGCCAGTGTGGCGGAGCAAAGAAGCTTGGCAGCCAAGAAGGAAAGTAATGGGGTGCAAGCAAGTTATGCCATGTAGAAGCCAGGAATCGCAAGAGGATTCCTAGGCATCTGGCAGCCGGGAGAAGCAGCGTTGTCCTTATCGGGAGCCAAAAGGAAGCCAGCATGCAGGAGCGGAGCCATGAGAGAGGCTGGGGAGCTGCCCAGAGTGGGAAGCAAGTGGCAAAGGTACACCGCATAAGCACGAGCAAGACCAAAGATGCTACACAGAGCCGGTCAGTCTGCCTGAGCAGAGTGGAAACCCCAGGGCGTGTCGGCGACGGCACCAAAGAGAATATTAACATTGTGAAGTTACGTAAAGTTAAATAATAAGAAGTATACCTGTAAATTAAAAGGGAAGACTGCCAACCCAAACCCCAATAAGAAGTGAATGCAAATGTGGGGAAAGTTTAAAAGCACTGTTAAACAAGTAGCTATGCCAAGCTAAGAAATGCATATGCTACTTGGAAGTAAAGAGGAACTAAAATATATAATATGCCCTGGAAAGCATACACCAGGCAGTTAAAGTACAAGAAGAGAAGTCCTGGCAGGGGAGTATACTAGGCAGTTGTGAGTAGAAGAGAAGTCCTGGCAGGAGAGTACACCAGGCAGTTGAAAGTGAATAAAGAGTCCTGGCAGGGGAGCATACCAGGCAAATTGCAAACCTACAAGGAGAGTTTACAAGAAACAGTGTTTGTTAAACAAAGCAGGAACTTGTGTTTAAAGAGCTTTTGTTACAGAAGGGCTTGTAAGGCTGAACAGCTTTTTCCTAACTTGAGTGTTGTGGGCCAAGAAAGACACCAAGAAGAACTGTTAGACCCATAGACATTTGTGATACCATTGAAGCCAAGAATCCAGGGGAAGGGAATCACCCTCTGGGACTAAGGTCTTTTCCATTTTGGATAACATTTATTATGGAGTTGTTCTATGTTTAAAAACACTTTTTGCAGAGACCAGGTTACAGACATTTCCCTTGTCACTTTATTATTATTTTATTTAGTGTGAGGGTCAGGATAGAACATTTGGATACAAGAGCGGCTTTTGATTTATGACATCCTGACAAAGACAGAATCTTAGTTGCTGGTTATTAGGTAGAGAAACACCTCTTTAGAATAAGGTCAGAGAGGCATTTTCCCAACCCATTGAAGTTCAATAAAAGTCTTCAAACAAAAACATGACAACTTTGTGTCCGGCTTTCATTTCTGATCCATCACAGTGTGCTCGGAAAGGATAAGGAATGTAATAGAGGTAGATAAAGATGAAGAATGTGAAACGGATGAAGAAAGGGGAGCAACGCCAGAAACAGTTGTTAGGGTAATGACACCATGCAGTCTTAGGACATGCTGTGGTGGTCGTGTAGCAGTAATGAAGCATAAGGGGAAAACAAGAAAGCTCCATACAATGGCAAAAGGGATGCAGTTCCTTTTACTTCAGAAGGAGTCGGAGAGGGCATATTAAGTTTCATGGTCACATATGGACTGGGAATAATGTAATGAAATCACTAGCCTCACTCACTGCATGGGCAGGGAAGTGGATGTACACATTGGAAAACAGCAGGCATTGTCCTGGCCATTGGAGATATGAAACAATGGTTTTCTGTTCTTTTTGGGGAATGACGGGATGAGATTTGGGAAAAAGCAGGGTATCCAGTGGTACAACTAGACACTAAAAATCATGATGGGTCGCCTTTTGATAATTGCAGGACAAACATGTGGGCAGCTTTGAGAGTCATGTATCCTGATATGCCGGCTATTAATTCAATTATGGCTAAATGGTGGATGATGCTCCTGCCACATACATACAGCAGATTCAGGAGATGTGGAGAGCAGAGACAGAGGAGGCATGGGATACAAGTGTGGCCATATCTTATCATATACTAAAGAAGTAACTCCCCAAGGAGGTGCAGCATGATTTGGATAAAGTCGTGGGGCTAGAAGTGAAGACTTGGCCAGTAATTCAAGCACATATAGTGCATCATTGTAAAAGGAGGCAGGAAAAGGAAGCAGCAGAGCAGGCGCAGAGAGCTGAAGTGAAGCTGGGCCAAAAGAAACTGGCTAAAATAAGTTTAGAAGGGGCAATAATCACAAGCCCCACCAAAGGACAGCAGGGACAACAGGGACAATTTGAATCGAGTTTTTAACATGGACGGAAGGATAAGTGTCAGTGGCAAAGGGCTCAGTGGGCAGCACCTAGCAAAGTCCCCTAGGTTGGCGGGTCATGGAGGCGGAGCTTAGGGTTGGCAGAGTTAATTGCGGTCACAAGTGCACAATGGGGAACTTTCGGGACAAAAGTTCTTTTTTTATGTTGTCTTTATTATATTTACCTCTATTTAGGGGTCTGACTAACTGGAAACAGCTGGGCCCTCTCAGCAGGCTTTGCTCTCAATGATAATATTGGACGATCAAGCCTGAAACTAATGTTGAAAATGAACATGTTTGAAGGCTAAGGGCACTAGAGAATTACTTGCAGCTTATCAAGACCACACAATTTCTTAGAAAAATTGCCCTAAGAAGGTTATTTGGATCCAATGTTTCATTACTGACACACATGGGAGCCTGTCAGGGCAAGTCTTAAAAAGAAAAACTAAGAGAAATGGGGGCCTTATGAACATGGGCAATGGGAAGACATCACAGAATGTGACATCACAGGATAATTCCTACAGCATGCAGATTCATTTTATGCATGGTGCCGGTGTCCTTACCCCACACACGTCAAATATCAATAAGCATCTCAGATGTAATTAAAGGAGTGCACCCAAACTATAGAGTTGTTACATATTAACAATAAAGTGTCCATTCATATATTTCACACCTCAACATTTTTTTGGTTTCCACAGGAAAACCTGGCATCCAGGATGGACAAAATATAATCACATTATTTTGCTTGCCCTGTTTCTATAATAATTTATATACTGTCAGGTCATTGTATTATGTGATCTCTGTACTATTGAAGGCATTGCTAGAAAATAATTATTTAACCTTTTTACTCCCAAAGCTGAGAAAATACTGTTATGAATTATACCTGGAAAGATATGTGGTGAAGTTCTTATATCTCCGCCTGGGACAAAATACTGGTTTCCCTACTTAAACAAAGTGTGTAATCCCTGGCAAATCACGCAATCTCATCATACTGATATGAAGTATACCTGGGAAGATATGTGGTCAAGTTCTTACATCGCCGGGTGGGACACAATCCTGGGCAAATCATGCAATCTCATTGTGCCTGATCTACCAACTTTGGGAGTGAATAAAAGCAATTCAGTTTGCAACTTTTCCTGTGAAATAAAATCTACTCTCAAGAGTCATTAAACTCTAGTTAATGATCATTATTGGTAATTTAAATAGCGCTTTCCCCAAACCACTATACATAAAACCTTTTCACATACAATTTTCACCCAACCAAAGTTGCCACTGATTTATCAACCTCGGAAGGATGAAAGGCTGTGTTGGCCTTTCCAGTATTAGAGTATTTTACCTGCAGATCGCACACACATCACAGAAGCAAGCGCTCAACCCATTGAGCTACCTTGTTACATATTAAAAATATAGTGTTGATTCATATAGTGCACAACAAACTCCCCTTGGCTTACACATTAAAACCTCTTAATGTTAATACCAATGATGTCATAGAGAACTGAAGATCAATGTCACTTTTTGTAATGTTATTTTCTGTGATGTTTCTCATATCAATCCATACTATAGGAATTAGGGAGTCTTCAGGCCTAATTCACAGAGAGTTTCCTATGGGATTGCGCCATTAGGAAACGCTTCTGTGAATCAGGCCCTTCATGTCTTTTGTTGTACAGGGCCTTCAAAAACCCAGGGAGGCCAAAAAGAAAAATCTAACAGTCAGTGCTTCGGGTTCCTTAGGGTCCTAATGTGTTATTTCACTGTGCTGTGTATAAGATAAATTACTTTTGCCACAAATGACACCATAAGATGTAAGTTTGTATAATGCTAAAACTGCTTCTGATGTGCCATTGCCATTAAGCCTAAACTGGCCTGTGAAAAGTAGCCCAATTTACAGGGGTACCCCTTAATTATACGCATACCCCTAATCACGCTCACATCAGATTAAAGTTCACCCCTCTAGGGAATTAAGGCCAAGAGTCTGTGTCTTGCAAGGATAACAAGTTTTTTAATATTTACAGAAAATGAGGACGGGGCAAAGAACTCTGCTCCCTGAATGGCATTCTGTCCCGGACTGTTCCAAGCTCCTGCAGACTGGTGCCAAGCAGGAGCCTTATATACTGTTTAGACAATCGACATACTCACACATAAGACTGCACCAGTTAGCTTTTCAGATATGAATTTAATTTTGAAAAGAAATGAATCATAAGATTGCCCCTTTGGTGGCGGCAGCTGACTTATTTGCACATGGCTGGACCCCTTTTGCAATGGCACAGACGGGCTAAAAAACGGTGGTGTGGAAGGTTGCCCAGAGCAATTGCCAGTGGTTCAGATTCATTCGAAACCTTCCAACCATCACTTTTGTGGTCACAGTTTGTCTCTCCATGTGAGAGAGGGTATGCCCAGACGTGGGTCCCTTGCTCGCTGCGCCATAGGGAACCAGGCTGCACCTCACTGAGGAGGTCCAACAAGGCCGAAACATGTCTGGGGTTGCTTGGTTTTCTGTGCAGATGGGACCTGGCCTAGCAGTTCAGGCTGGGCTGCTACCATTGGTGGCGGCAGCTGACTGATTTGCACATGGCTGGACCCCTTTTGCAATGGCGCAGACGGTGTCACAGAGTTCCCCCCTTCTCACCTGAGACCGATCCTTGCTGGACTCCGTGGGCAGTGTCTTCTTCTGGACAGACCTGGACTTGAATAAGGCTGAGCGAGTCTCTTCCGACTACAGCGTGCGTTTAAGATTCCGGGATGCAGCAATCCGGGGATCCGGGAAACGAAGACGACGTGCTGATGGCGCATGATTCCAGGAAGCAAGAGGAAAGGGGAAAGGAATGGAAGTAGAAAAGCTAGGAACCAGGAAAGCAATACAGCAAACTACGGAGCACACGTCTGATCGCTACTTGGCAATAGCATTGAGAGGCGCAGAGCCGCGCGGGTGCGGTCTATTAGTAGAATACGTTACGTTCAACGTATAGACCGCGTAAGGCGTGTCACGCTGGACGGCCATGTTGGGAGTGTCAGGGAATGCAAGGCCCATTGCGATAAGGACCAGGAAGACCAAAAGGGGCGCATCCTGTGGGTCATGACAGCATGCCTCCTCCGAAAACATGTTCCTCCAGGTTTGCCTGGGTGTATGAGGTGGTATCTTCTGAGCAGTCGAGGGGTATTCAGATTAGAAAGTGGTTCCCAAGTTCTTTCACTGGGGGGATATCCTTTCCATTCAACCAGGTATTGAAGCTGACCCCGTTTATGCCTGGAGTCGCATATCCGGGACACTTCATATTCCAGTTGATTGTCCACCACCACAGGAGTGGGTCTGCAGGATTTCCGGGAGGATTGAATGTAAGGTTTTAAAAAGGAGGTGTGAAAAACCGGGTGAATCTTTTTCCAGGATTCTGGCTTGAGCCGGTATGAGACTGGGTTTATAATTTCCTTGATGGAAAACGGACCATAATACCGGGGGGCCAATTTATTTGGCCGTAGATGTCGGGGTAGTAATTTCGAGGACAACCAGACTTGATCTCCAACTGAATAAGAAGGCCCGGGTCTTCTTTTGGAATCCGCATATCTCTTGGTCTGTGTTCTGGCCTTCTCTAAGTGCTCTTTGGTCTCCTTATGTATGTTGATGAGTGTTTCAATCCAGGAGTCGACAGTAGGTACCGGTGTGGGTTGTGGAAGAACTGAGGGCAGAACTGATGGATGGAATCCTTGGCTGCAATAAAAGGGACTGGTCTTAACTGCTGAACGATCGGAATTGTTATAAGCTAATTCAGCCACGGGTATCAGGAGTGACCAGTCATCCTGAACCTTAGTGGCAAAACATCGAAGATATTGTTCCAGAGTCTGATTAGCACATTCTGTGGCCCCGTTGGTTTGAGGGTGATAACCTGATGAAAGAGCATGTTGGATTCCTAATATTTGACAGAGGTGTTTCCAGAATTGTGAGACGTATTGAGGTCCTCGATCGGAAAATATCTTGGAGGGAAGTCCATGAAGGCGGAATATGTGCTCCAGGAAGATTCCAGCCAGTTCAGATGAGGGTGGTAGCTTACTGAGGGGTGTGAAATGAGCCATATGAGTGAACAAGTCAATGGTGACCAAGATGGTGGTGTACCATCTGGTAGGTGGTAATTTCACAATGAAGTCTGTCGCGATAAATTCCCATGACCTTGTTGGCAGTGCGGGTTGTAGTAGAGACCCGCCGGTCTCTTGTTGTCATGTTTATTCTGACTACAGATTGCACAGGCTCGGACGTATAGTTGTACGTCAGTCTTCATTTTAGGCCACCAAAATTGTCTTTGTATGTGGTGGAGGGTGTTGGTGATGCCATGATGTCCGGAGTGAAGGGTATCATGACTAAGGTTTATTATCCTTTGCTGTAATTTTTGTGTAGGAATGAGCAGAGCGTTGTCCTTGAACAAATTTCCTTCCTTGACTCTCAGGTTCCATTGATTCTTTCTTGAAATATTCTTCCAGAGCTCAGAGGATTGGGTTTGTACTCAAATTTCTTCCAGGAGATTGACTGCTTGAGCTACAAAAATCGTGTGGGGAAACATCTTAGGATAGGCCTTATCTCCGGTAGTTTCATAGTCAGGCCACCGAGATAAGGCGTCAGCAATCAAGTTTTGTGATCCAGGACATGAGTGATGTGGAACTGGTACTGGGCAAAGAAGAAGGCCCAACGAGCCTGACGACTGTTCCGACACTCTAATGACTGTAGAATTTGAAGATTTTGGTGGTCCGTGCGGACCTGGACTGGATAGCTAGCTCCCAGGAGTAGATGTCGCCACTCAGTGAAGGCTTGGCGGATGGCTAAAAGTTCTTTTTCCAGGACGGAGTAGTGTGTCTCACTGGGAGTCAGGGTTTGTGAAAGGTAAGCAATGGGGTGTTCTAGTTTATCCTCAAATTCTTGCTTCAACACCGCTCCAATGGCGTAGTTAGAGGCATCCGTTTCCACAAGGAATGGTCGATCAATGTCGGGTTGGGCCAGAATGGGGGCTTAAGTAAATCTTGTCTTCAAGAGTTGGAATGCCTTTTCTTGCGGAATAGACCAGAAAAAGGGGGTGTCTTTCTTCAGGAGAGCAACAATCGGTTGAACAATCTCAGAGAAGGTGGGTATAAACTTCCGGTAGAAATTGGCAAGCCCCAGGAAGGATTGAACTTGTTTCATGGAATTGGGAGCAGGCCAGGATAATATAGCCTTTACCTTTGAAGGGTCCATGCCAATTCCCTCTGGAGTAAGGATAAATCCTAGGTAATGAACAGAAGCAACGTGAAACAGACATTTCTTGGGTTTGGCCAAGAGTTTATGTTCACAGAGTCATTGTAGTACTGCCTTTACATGCTCTTCATGCTTTAAAAGGTCCTTGGAGTAGATCAAAATGTCGTCCAGGTAGACGATGACGAAGAGGAATAGCATGTCAGAGAACACCCTGTCCATAAAAGGTTGAAAGACTGCTGGGGCATTAGCTAATCCAAAGGGCATGACCAGATATTCAAAGTGACCAAAGGGTGTTCTGAATGCTGTTTTCCATTCGTCTCCTTCCCAGATACGAATCAAATGATAGGCACCCCAGAGGTCCAATTTCGTGAAAATCACAGCGCCTCTGACCACTTCCAGGATATCCGAGATTAAGGCTAAAGGGTGCCGGTCTTTGAGGGTGCATTGATTTAATCCACGATAATCGAGGCAGGGTCTGAGTTCCTTAGTGTCCTTCTTAGGAACAAAAACAATGAAGCTCCGGCTGGAGATTTTGAAGGTCTTATGGTGCCATTCTCAAGGTTGGTATCCAAGTATTCTCGGAGGGCCTTTTTCTCAGGTTCGGAAAGGATGAACATCCTGCCAAAGGGAACCACTGCTGAGGGATCTGTGTCTATGGCGCAGTCTTCAGGTCTGTGAGGGGGTAAGGCCTGGACTAGGGCAGTTGAGAACACATCAACAAATCCCTGATAGGCCTTAGGAACCTGCACTATATTGGAAACCATGAGAGGTGCTTGATGGTCTATTGATGGTTCTTTGGAAGGGGTCAAAGAGGGATCCAGGATTAGACAGTGAGACATACAAAACTCTGAGCTGAGGAATAGTGATCCTGCTGTCCAATTGATATACGGATTGTGTTTCTGTAACGAGGGCATGCCCAGTACCATGGGGTAATGAGCTGACTTGTTAATGTTGAATCGAATCCGCTCTTGGTGGTGGTTAATTGAAAGCTGGATCTCTTTGGTCTGCAGGCTTATGGGCCCCGAAGGGAGGGGTCTTCCATCGATCGCTTCCACCGGCTGCATGATGCTTCGTGTTTCGTATGGGATGTGGTGACTAAAAACCCAATCTTAATCAATGAATATTCCCAAAGCCCCGCAGTCTACCAAGGTCAAAACAGGATAGGTCTTATTCCCGGAGGTTGATAGGAAGGCCTGTAGTATCACTAGATTGTTTTTTTCAGGAGAGTTCAAGGATGGAATTGATGTGGAGCAAACACCTCTCTCTCGAAGCCCTGCTCCATCTAGGATCGGGAGTTGGCGTTTCCCGAACACTGAGGAGGGGCCAGAGGGCATTCTCTAACCAAGTGTTTGTCTGAGGCACAAGACATGCACAACCCCATATTAATCCTTCTCATCCTTTCTTGCGGGGATATGGGTCCACGGAAGGCTCCTATCTGCATGGGTTCTGGTTCAGTGACTGATCCTGTGTTTGTATCAGATTTGTAGGTACTCTCAAAGGACACCGTCGAAGGGTTTCCTCTAGATTTTTTTCTTCTCTGCCTTCCTTTCCTGGATGCGAAAGTCTATTTGCATGGCAAGGTCCATAAGAGCCTGGAATGAGTTTGGTCGGGCCTCTCTGGCTAACTCATCTTTAATCTCCTAATTTAGTCCTATCCTGAAAAGGGTAAAACTTGCCTCCGGAGACCAATCAGCTTCCTTGACCAATTGCTTGAATCGGGTTACATACGTGAGCACATTCTGGGATACCTGCTGAAAGTCTAAGAGGCATTCCTGGGCCTAAAGACCTTCTCTGGGTGAACAAACATGGTCTTTAGGGCCCATATGAAACCATCGTAGTCATCTAGGAGAGCGTCGCCGGAGTTAACTAGGGGTGTAGCCCAGGTTAAAGCATTTCCGGAAAGGTGAGAGATTATAAAACCCACCTTAGCCCTGGGAGTGGAAAAATAATAGGGCTTAAATGTAAAGTGAAACAAACATGAGTCCAGGAATCCACGAAGGGTTTTTGCCGACCCATCGTATTTGTCAACAATGCCGCCCAGTAACACACTTTCTTTTGCGGCTGAATCACAGGATATAACTAATTGCTTGAGAGCAGTGTTTTCCACCTTTAAATTCTGCACCTCAGTGGTTAATTCTTGCATACCTCGCATCAGGTCCTGGACGGCCGCTTCCATGTCGACTTCGAGTGCGGTCAGTAGGCGTCTCAAACTGTCACAGAGTTCCCCCCTTCTCACCTGAGACCGATCCTTGCTGGACTCCGTGGGCGGAGTCTTCTTGCGAACAGACCTGGACTTGAATAAGGTTGAGCGAGTCTCTTCCAATTCCAGCGTGCGTTTAAGATTCCGGGATGCAGCAATCCGGGAATCCGGGAAACAAAGAAGACGTGCTGATGGCGCACGAGTCCAGGAAGCAAGAGGAAAGGGAAAGGGGCAAGGAATGGAAGTAGAAAAGCTAGGAACCAGGAAAGCAATACAGCGAACTACAGAGCACACGTCTGATCGCTACTTGGCAATAGCATTGAGACGCGCGGAGCCATGGGGGTGCGGTCTATTAGTAGAATACGCTACGTCCAACGTATAGACCGCGGAAGGCGTGTCACGCTGGATGGCCATGTTGGGAGTGTCAGGGAATGCAAGGCCCGTTGCGATAAGGACCAGGAAGACCAAAAGGGGCGCGTCCTGTGGGTCATGACAGCCAGGCTAAAAAACAGTGGTGTGGAAGGTTGCCCAGAGCAATTGCCAGTGGTTCAGATTCATTTGAAACTTTCCACCCATCACTTTTGTGGTCGCAAACTGTATCAGGTCTTACATGCATCATTGAGTTGGAGACTCGATTTTAGAATTAGATATGTAAGCATGATCACGTGTTAAAACGCTGTGCCTCCTATCGTTCGTTTGCTATGTGCGGATTCTAGTAAAGCCGCTCATCAGCATCTTGTTACTTTATTGCATATATCCTAATGAATAGGTTGGATCTCGCGTACCTTGTTAAGTACAAGATTCCATTTTGAAAGGTATATATATATATATATATATATATATATATATATATATATATATATATATATATATATATATATATAATTATATATACATGTTCGCACGATCGCGTGTTTAAATACGCTGCGCTATCTTCATTTATAGCTATCTGCAGGCTCTTTCAGGCCGCTCAATCACTTCTTATTAATAATGTCTACAAGTATTGTGGGGCTCAGAAAAGGCAGACGGTCTCTTACCGGTGCTTCGTGCTTCAGGGGTCTCTTGCGTCTTGGGCTCATTCTAGGCATGCCTTGATTAATACAGCACAATCCAAGCCAAGAATTGATTGGGTCACTCGGGAGTTAATGTTTATAGGAGTGGAGTGTGAGAGTCATATGGAGGAACAAGTGGATCCTGCCTTGTTCTTAGTGGATCAGACATGCAAATCACAAGTGGTAGGAGCTGTGGAGCCAGGGATACCTGACCAGTATAGTGACTTCACCAGTGTTTTTGACAAGTGAGGGGCTGAAATGTTACCTCCCCATCGAGCATATGATTGTGTGATTGAATTGGAGCCAGGGGCCAAATTGCCTTCTAGCAGGATATATGCACTGACCAAAACAGAGAATCAACATTTAAAAGAATATTTGGATGACATGTTAAAAAAAGGTTTCATTAGACACTCCACCTCTTCTGTATCGTCGCCCTTGTTTTTTGTCCCTAAGAAAGAAGGTAAGTTGAGAACCTGTATTGATTATCAAGCCTTGAACAAGGTGACAGTAAAGAACAGATATCAATTGCCTTTAATTTCAGTATTATTTAAAGACAGCTGTGCTGTACACGAAACTGGATTTAAGAGGGGCATATCATTTGATTCGAGTAAAAGAAGGAGATGAATGGAAGATTGCCTTTAGGACCAAATTGGGTTTGTTTGAACTTTTTGTTATGCCTTTTGGATTGTGTAAAGCACCTGCAGCATTCTTTATTTTATGCAGGAGGTGTTGAGTGAGATTCTGGATGTTTTCTTTATCGTCTACATAGATGACATTCTGATTTATTCTTCTTCAGTAGATCAACACATAGGTCATGTTAGGGCAGTTCTGAAGAAGTTACAAGATTATCAGTTGTTTGTAAAATGGAAAAGTGTGCATTTCATACTATGCAGTTGGAATTTCTTGGGTGTATACTGACCCCTTCAGGCATTGAGGAAGACAGAAAGTACAGGCAGTTACTGGCTGGACCACCCACAATGTATCAAGGATATTCAGCCCTTTTTGGGATTTGCTAACTTTTATAGAAGGTTTATTTCAAATTTTTCACAAGTTGTTGCTACAATAACTAAGTTGTTAAGAAAGTCAACAAGTTTTTGTTGGGATCAAGAAGTGGGAAGAGCCTTTCAAGAATTGTAAGAAAGCATTCACATCAGCTCCCGTATTGAGACACCCAGATCCCGTAAAACCTTTCCAAGTGGAGACTGATGCATCCAATGTAGCAGTTTGTGCACTGTTATCACAAAATGATGAGGAAGGTATTTGGCACCCAGTGGCGTTCTACTCTCGTAAACTCACTAATTGTGAACACAACTATTCTATTACGATAAAGTGTTCTTGGCCATTCGGGCAGCTTTTTTGGAGTGGAGACATTATTTGTTGGGGCTAAACCGAAATCAGGTAATGGTAGTAACTGACCATAAGAACCTCCAGTACTTTAAGACAGCACATACCCTAAGTCCAAGGCAACCACGTTGGTCTCAGTACTTTAATGAGTTTGATTTCATGGTAACCTTTAGACCAGGGAAGCGAAATGGTAAAGCGGACGCTTTGTCAAGACAGCACCATTTGGAGAATGTAGTGACAGAAGTAAAAACAATCATTCCTGCAGAGAAGGTGGTTGGAGCAGTTACTACTAAATTATAGAAACAACTGAAGCAGGAAATGAAAAGGCAGGAAAGGCGAACTTGGGGATTGGAGAATCCACTAGAAACTTTCTGTGATGGGCTTCCTTATTATGCAGGGAAATTATACTTGCCTACTCAGGATTTACAAGGAAAGGCTATGTATTGGTGTCATAATTTGCCATTAGCCGGTCATTCCGGGAGTAAGAAGAGACAAGAAATGTTGGAGAGGTACTTTTGGTGGCCAAATTTGAGACAGGATACTATTCAATACATTCAGGGATGTGAAACTTGTGTACACAGCAAGGCAGACCACGCCAGAAAAGCGGGACTGCTACAGCCACTGACCTCTCCGGAGAAGGTATCGACTCATATTCCCATGGACTTCATTACTAAATTGCCTCTGGATGAGCAGTATGACATGATTTGGGTAGTAATAGACTATTTGTCAAAACAAGCTCATTTTGTGCCCTCCAAACGAATCCCAGGTGCAGGGAAATTGGCAGAATTATTTTTGCAACATGTCGGATTACATGGGTTGCCTCAAAGTATTATATCTGATAGAGGGCCTCAATTTATATCCAGGTTTTGCTGCACCTTCTGTCAGATGTTAGGAATTAATTCTTCTCTCTCTACTAGCTATCACCCCCCAGACTGATGGACAAACTGAGTGTGTCAATCAGACTCTGGAACAGTATTTACGTTGTTATTTGCATGATGGCATAGACTCCTGGGTTCAAGCGTTGTGGCTATCAGAGTTCACGTATAACAATACAGAGCATGTATCATTAGGGATGGCACCTAACGAATGCTTATACGGGCAGATACAAAATATGTTGCCTGAGCATTTACCGGAAGTAGACCACATTCCAGTTCTTCAAGAGAGAAAGCAGTTGCTTCTGACTATCAGACAGAAGGCATACGTCTATCTAGAGCGGGCTTAGGAAAGTTATAAGAAACATGCAGACAGGAAAAGATGAGAAGCCCCTATGTACAAGGTGGGAGATAAAGTATGGTTGTCGACACACAATTTGCCATTGGTAGGACCTCGAAAATGTGCACCCGGGTTTATTGGGCCATATGAGAATGTAAAGTGTGTGTCAGCAGTGGCAGTTAAATTGCGATTGCCTACAACTTTAAGGATACATCCGGTATTCCAGGTGTCTTTGCTTAAACCCGCAGCTCCTGGGACGCATGTGCAGAGACCACCAGCTCTCAGGAAGGAAGGTCAGATGGAATACGAGGTCAAGAAGATCGTGAACTCAAGACTGAGAAAGCAAAGGTTGTGGTATCTAATTCAATGGTCCGGTTATGGTCCTGAAGACTGTTCTTGGGAGCCGGCTAGTTCTGTTCATGCCCCCATTTGGTAAGACAATTCCATTTGCATCATCTGGACAAAGCAGGTCCTGGGAAAAGCCCTGGGAGAGGAGGTACTGTCAGGAATAGGATCTGGGGCAGAAAAAGACTTGTGAAGTGTGGAAAGGAGCCGTTGAACTACACTTCCCAGCATTCGATGGGGCTTGTGTAGTTCTTGGGTTTCGCGCTGCGCGCCAGCTGGGTGTGATTGGAATGCCTATTAAAACTGCTGGCCACCCGTGCTCAGGTGCAGATAATTGATGATTGCAGCACGGGCGGTTACAGCGTGTGCTGGAAGGAGCTTGGGTAAATCTAGGAATCAGGAGGAATATGGAAGTTGTGACCAGGCCGGCAGCATTGACCGTTAGCAGCTGACTTTGCTAGCAAAAGAGTCAAGCAAATGCAATTCTCTGGGTTGCGGCGGTGTACAGCAACGGCACTGCCGGCTACAAAACATTATTCTACAACGTTCATGTGTCTTCACGAGGCACTCGGGCAATCACCTAAGTGCTTAATATATTTATATCTCCTAATTAATGTTGGCATTTCTCTTGCACATCCACTATGCTAACAGGAACTTGGGGCCTTACATACGTTGGGAAAAGGTTACGGCACATGTTTCTTTGAACCATTTTGGTACGAGTGACTCTTATGGTTCCCACGCTTTATTGATTCCACGAAACTGGTTGACAAGGCTATATGAAGGAAATCCTGGTCACGTTCCTTCTCTTCTTATGTTATGAACATTTAGTGGCTGCACACACTCTTACGAGGTTAGCAGCATGTACCAGTGCTGTTGCAGGAATCATTACATGCTGAGTAGGGTTGTTCTTCTAGTTGGTTGCAGAGAGTACGACAAAATGTAATGTTATGTTGCTTATGTTGCCAGCCCTAAGGGCCATGTGTACTGTCTTTTCATCCCAGGGAGCTCCCCTTGTTTGTGTCATATTGCTTGATGTCCAGCATTTGTCCTTCGGTGTGATCCTCATAAGTTATCTGTTGCAATTACTGTGACAACATGTTTTTTGTGAGTCTAGGTTGTGTTACATATGTATGTGATAGGAGGTAGTGATTACATTAAAATACATTACTGAGACAGGAGTAGGACACAATAGGCTTTGGAGGTTAGGTTCAGGATTCCAGGTTTTTTCTGGAGTAGTCTCAGAAGTATATGTTTATATGTACATGCATGACCTTTCTTCCCTATCTTTCCCTTATCTTTCCACACCCTTTCTCTAACTTCCTTCTTCCCCCCATTGGCTGCCACATGGTTACCTGTATTATCAATATCCAGACGCCCATGCCAACCACAGTGGGAGGGTCGAACTGTTCGGCTTCTGTGGTTTGGGAGAGGGGGTTCACGCCCTTTCATCCCTTTTGAGTTTTTGACACCAATAGACCTTGCAAAAATCAATTTAAGCTGAAGTGGATAAGTGTCGCCAGACAGACCAGCCCCACAAAAAGCCAATACTGTGTCTCATTATATACTGTTTAACTTGGTCACTGGATACTGGCATGGCTCATCCAAAACTGTCCTTCTTCCCTTACAAGGGATGCTGCAGTCTTCCTTTCTGCATGGCTGGGTTTCCATTTAGGGTAAACTACTTAGCATACTGCTAGCCTATGCAGGAATACATTGTAGCTCCTGTTCATCATCATTTTGCTATATTATAAACATTTATATATAAACAAATTTTCCTGTCATTCTCTCCATAATTCACTCAATAAACTCATATTTGATCTGATCAAGTAATTCCCCTTAAAACCTTATTATCCAATAATTTTACATTGTGTACATGACCCCACCTTGCCTGGGTTTTTTGATGGACATGAAACAGCTGCTAAGTTACTGTAACGCTCACCTGATTCCCACGGAGGCGCCGACCCGTTCTGGACTGCTACAACTTCTTCCACGGTAAAGCATAGTGCTTGGAAGATGGACTGGACTGGACACCCAAACCTCGTCTGTCTGGCCCGTAGAATAATCCTTCTGGAGATGGGAAAAGGGAATTAACTGTCTGCTAGATTGTGTGTGAGATTTCCCCCTTTTTCCCCTTCTCACCCTCCTCGAACCCTAGCTGTGCCTTCCGCAGACTCTCACCTTAATTTCTGTATGGACGAGCTCTCCATCCTGCTTCTGACGCAGGGGCGCGTAGATTTCCAGTTACTTCACTAGATCTCGGATTTGGCGAGGGTTCGATGATGCTTGCCTTTACCAAAATGCTGCCGTAAATATATAGTTCAAAAGATCAAGTCTTATTTGTCCCTTGGCCTTTGTTTAATTTTCAGGGACTAGGTGAGGAATCCGTGTGGAGGAATGGATTCGCCAGGGTAAGCTCAGGTGAGTACTTTTAATGAAGGTGTGCCGTAGTGGTTTGCTCTGACACCTTAATGAGTGTGACTTATTTCCCCATAGGGACCGGGGTATGGAAAAGCCAGAATAGCCGCTCCGACCCGAAAAGGGAACTGAGGTCCCAACAAAATTCAGGTAAGACTTAAGGTGAGTAATCTGTCCTTTTGCAATTAGTTTGTTGCTCACCTTGTTTTGTCCTTTTTCTCCGTAGGTCTTGAATGCGACCGATGTCGTCTATGGGCGCTGAAAATGTTGCCGGCGAACGTGAAGGTAAGTGGAAGCGGCAGCGTGAAAAGCGGTGCGCTTCTAACTATTGTCTTTCTTTTCCGTAGGTGCTGGGATGCGGCCGATGTCGCCTATGACCGCTGAAGAGCTAGACAACGCCACGTGAAGGTAAGTGGAAGCGGCGCTGAAGCGAGCGATGAGATGCGTTTCTAACCCTTGACTTTCTTTTGCAGGATCGACGGAGTGAAGAATCCGGATGCTGGATGAAGGTAGGTAATGTCCTAATGCTTGCCTTTCTCTCCTTGCAGGTGTTCCGGGTGCTGGCGGGCGTGGCAGGAGCCAGGATGTAGGAGCTGACTCAGTGAGCGTCCTGCTGCAGATGCAGAATAACGCGAAGTACGTGTGGCCATTCGGGTGTGGTTTAAATAGCCTTGGAAGAGCTTCAGGTGAATGTTCTTCCACTGGCCCCACCCGAGTAAGAAAAGAGTTCCTGAAAGAAAATAGTTCCTCCCCAGATCTTTGTTGGCTTGGAGCTTCAGACAGCATGGTCTGCCTCGGGTGAGTATGCAGCATGGTCTGCCTCAGGTGAGTTCACCCAAGCATTACCAAATGTTCTGCCATGATGAGCCTGGCGCCTATGGCGCCAGGACAGATGCCTTTTATGAGCCTGGCGCCAAAGGCGCCAGGACAAGGTCCAAAGAGCCCCTATAGGGGTTTTCTGGGTCCTGCTTGGTAAGAATGAAGTCTGCTTCCGGGGGCGCTGGGCCTGACCTGGCTCCTCGGGAGCAGGCATCATGGCAGCACTCCCCCCCAAGGCCTCTCCCAAGGTTGTTTTCCCCGGGGGTTTTGGTTTGTCTGGGAAGGTCCGGTGAAATTTTTTAATTAACCGAGGAGCATGTACATGGTCATGGGGTTCCCATGACCTCTCTTGAGGCCCGTAACCTTTCAATCGATTAGATAGAAAAGCCTTGATCTTATCATTTTAGAATCTAAAATGTTCTTCACCTCGAACTCAGGTTCTGCCTCCACTTGAATGGGTTCTGGAGGCTTGATTAGTCTGGTTCCAGGTTGCACAGGTTTCAAAAGTGACACATGAAAAACAGGATGTATTCGCATATGAGCTGGTAAATCCAGTTTAACGGCCACAGGATTGATTATGGCCGTAATGGAATATGGTCCCACGGATTTTGGGATTAAAGGTTCGAGGTCCTTTGAGTGGTAAGTGTCTGGTAGTCAGCCAGACTTGGTCCCCAATCTGGTACTGAGGTGCCTCACTTCGATGCCGATCAGCACGTTTCTTGTATCTTTTCTTGGCTTGTTGTAAATGTTCAGTTGCTTCTTTGAAGGCTTTGGTAATTGCGGTATGCAGCTGGTCCACTGCGGGTGTTCCGAGATCATGAGGTGGATCCAGGTCAGAGGTTCGAGGGTGAAGCCCATATAAAGTGTAAAAAGGACTTTGCCCAGTTCCAGAGTGCACAGAATTATTATATGCATATTCAGCTATCCAAAGAATGTCTTTCCAGTTACTTTCAGATTGTTGCAGCATACAACGTAAATATTGTTCGAGAGTCTGGTTCGTTCTTTCTGTTTGACCATCGTTCTGGGGGTGATGACTGGTTGATAGTCTTACATCGATTTGTGCCAATTGACAACATCTACGCCAAAAGTGGGAAATAAATTGGCTTCCTCGATCTGAAATCAGCACAGACGGAAATCCGTGTAACCGGACAACATTTTCAAGGAATTCTTTAGCTAGAACCGAAGCTGAAGGCAAACCTTTTAATGGAATGAAGTGTGCCATCTTGGAGAATAAATCCACAATAACAAGAATAGTGTTATATCCTGAATAGGGTGGTAAGTCCATAATAAAATCCAATGACAGGGTGTGCCAGCGGGATGGTGGAAAGTCTAACGGTTGAAGAAGACCGGCTGGTCTTTTATTTTGGCCTTTATTTTGGGCGCACACACCACAGGACATCACAAATGATTTTACATCTTTTCGCCAAGAAGGCCACCAGAATTGTCTTTTCACCTTTTCCTCAGTGTTGGCAATGCCGGGGTGTCCCTCTATTAGTGTATCGTGATAACAAGAAACAACTAGCTTTTGTAAATCCGTGTGTGGAAGAAATAATCGTCCTCGGAAATAAGGTAAATCATTATCTACAGTAAAATCAGATCCCTTTTGAACCCAGTCCTGCAAGTCTGTTGGGTCCAGGAGTTGTTTAACTCTAATTTGGATATTTTCTAGCGATTGTGAAGAAGTCATACCTAAGATCCTCTGTTCGGGAATTATCGGCACAGGCTCTGAGTTAGTGACTGTGTCCCCCATTCCAATTCGGGATAGAGCATCCGCTTTGCCATTCTTACAGCCAGGACGGTGGGTGATTATGAAATCAAATTCAGCAAAATACAGAGCCCAATGGAGCTGTCGAGATGACTGAGCCTTGGCGGTTTTCAAGTACTGTAAATTCCGATGGTCGGTGATCACCGTAATGGTATGTCTTGCGCCAAGGAGATAATGTTGCCAGGCCTTAAAAGCAGATTTAATCGCTAACAGTTCTTTGTCCGTGATGGCGTAGTTAATCTCGGGAGCCGAGAATTTTCTGGACCAGAACGCAACAGGATGCAGCTGGTTAGTCTCTGGGTCCCTTTGAGAAAGGACAGCTCCCATAGCTAGACTGGATGCGTCGGTTTCGACGATATAAGGGAGATCCGGGCGTGGGTGTTTCAATACGGGTGCAGAAGTAAATTTAGCTTTTAGTTCTTGAAAGGCTTGCTCAGCTTCTTTAGACCATTCAAAACGTTTATTTTTTCTTAAGAGTGCAGTGATGGGTTGAACCACCCGTGAAAATTCCGGAATGAACCTGTGATAAAAATTGGCAAAGCCAAGCATGCTTTGAACACCTTTTACAGAGCTGGGTGATGGCCATTTGAGGATAGCATCCACTTTTCGTGAGTCCATGTGGACTCCTTTAGGTGTCAGGATAAAACCTAGAAATTCGACTTCCGTGACATGGAAAACACATTTTTCAAGTTTAGCAAATAGTTTGTGTTGGCGCAATTTCTCGAGGACTGCCCTGACATGGTTTCGATGATCAGATTCTGAAGAGGAGTATACAAGAATGTCATCGATGTATACGATAACACAAACATCGATGAGTTCCCTGAGGACATCGTTCATGAAATATTGGAAGGCAGCCGGTGCATTGAATAGTCCGAAAGGCATAAAATGATACTCGAACAACCCATATTTAGTGCGGAAGGCAGTTTTCCATTCATCGCCTTCTTTGATTCGCACTAGATGGTAAGCCACCCGGAGATCTAGCTTGGTGTATATGCAGGCATCTTTCACTTGGTCAAGGAGTTCAGGGATCAAAGGCAAAGGGTATCTGTTTTTGACAGTTATCTGGTTCAGTGCGCGGTAGTCTATACAAGTTCTGAGATCGCCTTCTTTTTTTGATACGAAGAATAAAGCCGAGGATGCAGGAGACTTAGACGGGCGAATAAAACCATTGGCTAAGTACTGGTCCAGATATTGTCGTAAATGAAGATTCTCGGGCTCGGTAAGGGCATAGATCCTGCTGCAAGGGGGTGTTGCACCGGGTAGTAGATCTATCTGGCAATCGTATGACCTGTGGGGCGGTAGAGTATTGGCCTGTTTCTTTTGGAAGACGTCTTGAAAATCTTGGTACTCTGGCGGTATTTGCAAACTGACAGGAGTTACGGTAGCTAGGCCAATGCTTGTATTTTGTGGATAGCAGGTTTGTACACACTCTGGAAAGGTTATCCTCTTTGCTCGCCAATCAATTTGAGGATTGTGTGTTTCCAACCAAGGGATTCCTAGAATTACTTGAAATTGCGGAGCCTTGATTACGTCAAACACCATTGCCTCCCGATGCCCGTCTTGACCCAGCAATGTCACTTCCGTGGTGGAGTGAGTTACCGGCCCGAGGCGATTTCGGTTCCATCCACAGTGGTGATGACATCTTTATTGGTTTTAGGGCAAAGAGGGAGGTTCATCCTAGAAGCCAATTCACGATCCACGTAGTTTCCTATAGCCCCACTATCGATGTATGCCTTAATTGCATGCAACCGTTCAGGCTGCTTTGGATTTACGAGGACCATTGGCATGGTGAAGTGCGAGGTCAAAGAGTTGGTTTTTAAGCTTGGCAAGCGGACCTCTACGCTTGTCGGGCGTGGTCGTTTCCCGGCTCAGATTCTACAAGATCTTTATCCGTGGCTCCTACCGCCTTTTTGGGCGGTTTTACAGGGCAGTCTCGCAAGAAGTGTCCTGAAGTTCCACAGTAGAGGCACAATTGCATTTGCCGTCTTCTTTCACGCTCCCTTTGGGTCAAAGGTCCCTTGACTACTCCAATCTGCATAGGTTCAGTAGCATCGACACCCTTGGGGTGAACCTGGGCTTTGGCAAAAACCCAGGTTTCAAACCTGGACCGATCTGCTTTTCTGTTTTGAAGCCTGTGATCCAGTTGGACCACTAAGTCAATATAGTCCGAGCAGTCCTGGGGTGGATTTACGACCTGGGCCAAGACATCTTTAAGTTCTCCACGTAGACCTCGATGGAATAGCGTAATTCTCTTATCCTCGGGCCATCTTGTTTCCACAACTAACCTATTGAAGGTCGCAATGTAAGCTAAGAGGTTCAGATTACCCTGTCGTAGAGATAGGAGTTTGTTGTCCAGGCCTGTCCCTGAGAATGCCTCGCAAAAAGTCTTTCCATACTTGTCTGGAAGGCTTGAAAGTTCTGAAGGATCGGGTCGTCTTGAGTAACCAATGGGATTGACCAATCAGCAGCGCTGCCGCTGAGATAAGAAAGTACAAAGGCTACCTTGGTTTGGTCATTCGGGATGGCCCCAGGTCTGCAGAGGAAATGCAATTGCCATCAATTCATAAATACTGCAAATCTTTTGGGATCTCCAGCAAAACGTTCAGGCGAGGCCAGTGGCACGTTTGCAGGTAGATTGATTTGCACTGGATTAGTTGACGCCACGGGGGTGAAACTACCCCCTGAACTTGGTAGAGGAGTTTGACCAGCTTGACTCTGCAACAGCTGGCGGGCAAGATCATCAGTTCGTTCCTTTGACACAATTAAATCCCTCCTGAGGGCATTCGGCTCCTGGCGAGCGGAATGAACTTCGGCCCGTAATTCCCCTAATAGCTGGGCCAGCTGGTCTGTCTCGGAAGTTTCCATGGCGCCTGGGTAGGAAGTTATTGGTAGGCTTCACGTTCTGTAACGCTCACCTGATTCCCACGGAGGCGCCGACCCGTTCTGGACTGCTACAACTTCTTCCACGGTAAAGCGTAGTGCTTGGAAGATGGACTGGACTGGACCCCCAAACCTCGTCTGTCTGGCCCGTAGAATAATCCTTCTGGAGATGGGAAAAGGGAGTTAGCTGTCTGCTAGATTGTGTGTGAGATTCCCTCCTTTTTCCCCTTCTCACCCTCCTCGAACCCTAGCTGTGCCTTCCGCAGACTCTCACCTTAATTTCTGTATGGACGAGCTCTCCATCCTGCATCTGACGCAGGGGCGCGTAGATTTCCAGTTACTTCACTGGATCTCGGATTTGGCGAGGGTTCGATGTCTGCTTGCCTTTACCAAAATGCTGCCGTAAATATATAGTTCAAAAGATCAAGTCTTATTTGTCCCTTGGCCTTTGTTTAATTTTCAGGGACTAGGTGAGGAATCCGTGTGGAGGAATGGATTCACCGAGGTAAGCTCAGGTGAGTACTTTTAATGAAGGTGTGCCGTAGTGGTTTGCTCCGACACCTTAATGAGTGTGTCTTATTTCCCCATAGGGGCCAGGGTACGGAAAAGCCAGAAAAATTCAGGTAAGACTTAAGGTGAGTAATCTGTCCTTTTGCAATTAGTTCGTCGCTCACCTTGTTTTGTCCTTCTTCTCCGTAGGTCTTGAATGCGACCGATGTCACCTATGGGCGCTGAAAAGGTTGCCAGCGCCACGTGAAGGTAAGTGGAAGCGGCGCGGCAGTGTGAGAAGCGGAGCGCTTCTAACTATTGTCTTTCTTTTCTGTAGGTGCTGGGATGCGGCCGATGTCGCCTATGACCGCTGAAGAGCTAGACAACGCCACGTGAAGGTAAGTGGAAGCGGCGCTGCAGCGAGCGATGAGATGCGTTTCTAACCGTTGACTTTCTTTTGCAGGATCGATAGAGTGAAGAATCCGGATGCTGGATGAAGGTAGGTAATGTCCTAATGCTTGCCTTTCTCTCCTTGCAGGTGTTCCGGGTGCTGGCGGGCGTGGCAGGAGCCACGATGCAGGAGCTGACTCGGTGAGCGTCCTGCTGCAGATGCAGAATAACGCGGCCATCCGGGCGTGGTTTAAATAGCCTTGGAAGAGCTTCAGGTGAGTGTTCTTCCACTGGCCCCACCCGAGTAAGAAAAGAGTTCCTGAAAGAAAATAGTTCCTCCCCAGCCTTAGTTGGCTTGGAGCTTCAGACAGCATGGTCTGCCTCGGGTGAGTATGCAGAATGGTCTGCCTCAGGTGAGTTCACCCAAGCATTACCAAATGTTCTGCCATGATGAGCCTGGCGCCTATGGCGCCAGGACAGATGCCTTTTATGAGCCTGGCGCCAAAGGCGCCAGGACAAGGTCCAAAGAGCCACTATAGGGGTTTGCTGGGTCCTGCTTGGTGAGAATGAAGTCTGCTTCCGGGGGCGCTGGGCCTGACCTGGCTCCTCGGGAGCAGGCATCATGACAGCTACGTGCTGGCCTGCATGCACTAGCAGAGCACCACAGCAATGCCTGTAGTCTATTTTGAGCACAGGCTTCATTCTTTCCGGGAAGGGAGGGGGACTACTTTTGACTCATACCGTGCTAAAAACTGCATACATTTTAACATTTACAAATTAATTCAGCTAATTGTTATTTGCACGTTATATTGAAATACTAACTATCTTCATTTAGTGGCCACCCATGTCTGTGTGTGAGTATGTTTGCATGAAAAAAGGCTTTCTCAGTGCTATAGTGCTTTAGAAACAGTCAACAGAAGTCTTGCCTAATTGTAAAGCGCTTGGGGATGCAGGAAGGTGCTAGCTCCTCCCCAACATTCCCCTCTTATGTTACTTCTACAGTAACAAACTCATCCCCACCCGACATATCTACAAACGCAAAAATATTAGTTTGAGTTTCGCTGTTTATTGTATGACAAGGTGTTTTAGATCCCAAATTGATACCATCATCTTTGCACTATTAGGGACTAAATGAACACAACATCAAAGACCCAATTGGCACATGCAGAAGAGGACCAAGAAGAATACGATAACAGGAACCAGTATTTTTACTGCTGCCTTCAGCCATGACAGGACCCAATCAAAGGCAAGCGATAACCAATCCGTGTTCTGAACTCCACCTTCTTTCTTCATTTGAACACCTAGCTTGTGCACCGTCTCGATGACGTGGGATAGTGACAAATTCTCAGCATCCTCCGGGGGTATAGAAGTGCAGCAGCTGCTTGATGACAAGAAAGTCTCTGCTGAGCTAAAAAGCCAATACTCGTCAGGTATTCCTCTGAGCAGTGTGGAAGAGTATTTACAAACAGTTTTAGCTCTTATTTCTTCGCACATTGAAATCGTCCTTTTTCTGGCAGCATACCAAATTCTTGTGTGATCTGCGAGCTTCTTTCTGCTTCTTTAGGTGCTAGAGTGGCTGTTGGCACCTTGACAGGCATTTCTTCTCCCTTCAGCTGTTCTTCCAGGATTACTAGCAGCACTGAGTGCAGGGTGGAACAGTGAACACTTGCCCCTCCTAGATGGTAGAAGGTGCAGGTAGGCTTGTTGGCCACAAACCCAGTAGTAATCCATCGCTGTGCCGTACCTTTCATCATACCTGGGATCACAAAAATGTGGTTGCACTGTGTGTTTGCGGTTTGCGCCACCAGGAACTGTTCCTACTTTGAGTATATGGCTCTATGTATTCGCGCTGGCTTCTTCATTGTTGCAATCCATGTCATCCTTGTGATGTGTTGGGACCATATTTGCGCACATATAGTCTCTATTTGTCTTCTCCACTGTCCATCTGCTGGGCATGTCACTGTGGTGCCCTGCCATTTGTCATTGGCATTTGAGTAACCTCCCAAGGAAAAATATGGCACTTGTAGACACTGGCAGTATTTCGTGTTGCCATTGCATAACACTCGGTCTAGATCAATGCTCCTCAACTGCACGCTGTGTGCCTTGAATGTGCCCTTTATCCCTCATAGTGCAAGATGTACCAGGCATTGTGCCTCTGTAATTGGGACTGCATGTGGAACTAAAACCTTAGGAGCCCCTGATGTGTGAGGGATAAGTGCACAGATGTAACAGCTTTCATTGATTATTTTCGTGGCTGCAATGTGCATATCAGAGAACAAGTTATTGGAGGATTCTGGCTACTTGATATCAGAAATGACGTCAAAGCCCATCCCCTTATATATTTTTATTTTTTTATTTTATTTTATTAGCATATCTGTAGTTTACACTTTTTTTATGCTATTTACTAAAAAGAAAACAAATTTCCATTAAATTACAGCCAGAATAAAAAGGAATATAAAACCAAGAAATCCGAAAAAAGGAAGAGAACAAAAAACAACAACAAAAAAAGTAACCCTTCCCAACGTTCCAATAAAAGCTCTAACTTTCCATCAATTTTTGATCTCATTTCAGTGAGTCTCTTCCTTTCATCTTCTTCCACTGTCAGTCTCTCAAAGATTTTTTGGACAAAAGCCAGCAAGGCTAAAATCTCTGTGTTTCTCCTCCCTTGACACAAGTTAGCCCAGAGTGAGTTGGGGGATGTTATTGTTGAAATTTGAAACAGAGGTCCCGGTACATCGTTCTTAGGTCTTTCAGTGACTCACATTCTGTGGTTAGATGTTCAAGGGTTTCGGGCATGCCCTTACAGAGCCGACACGTCTAATTTCACATTGCGGCTGTTTTACGTCTCTCAAGAACTTCTATTGTTGGATACAGGTTAAAACTGAACCTTATGAAGTCTTGTCTCAGGGTAGGAGAGAGAAACTTTGTCAAGTATCTTGGAACATGGCCTCATTTCCTAGTGTCTTTCGTTATCCCTCCACCACTTTTTATGATCCAAATCCGTTCACCTGTGTCTATCCAATCCTGATCATAAAGTTTCTTCTTGACGTGATCCAGATATTCCAATAGGAGCTCTTCGCTCAGTGCTAAGTTTTTTAGTATTTCCACACATGTAGATCTTCATTCGGCTAGGGACTTCTCACTGTTTGAGAAAATAGCCTTATGTAAGACATCATACCCACCTTCACCTGGGGGTTGTAAACATTTCCTCAACAATGACAGAGATCTCCACACCATGATGGAGTACAATGACACCGTTCCCATTTCTCTCCTAATCACTTCAACTGGTACAGAAGTTGGCATGTTCAGGACACGTCGCCAACATGCTCCCTCAACCTGACGCCACAGAGAGCCTGCAAGTTGTAGTTGAGTTTCAGAGCCATATGTCAGAATGGGAGTCACCTTCAGTTTAGAGAAGTTGGGTAATAGAGTACATTTGCCATACTTGTGATTAATTATTCAAGCCTGGGTTGCTAGGTTCTTAACTTTTGACTTCATGGCCATTACCCCATGAGAGTCCACCATATTGATGTCCACGGTTAGCCCCAAATACTGCATTGATGAAACCTCTGGTATTTTTACCCCTTGAAGACTCCAGCTTCTCTTCATTCTGCGAGTTCTGTTTGCGTCTCCTATGACCATGATTTTAGACTTCTTCGGATTGATAGTTAATGAATTGGCTTCCACATATTTGGACAAGGCATTCAACTGTCTTTGCAGACCCACTTCAGTTTGGTCCATGATTAGAGGTCATCAGCATAAAGTAGTCTTCCTCCTGGGATACCTGCAATCCTTGGACAGAAATATCTCACATCTTCAAATGCCTCCTCATTGTCGGATATGTAAAGGATGAATATGGCTGGGGCTAATCTACAGCCTTGTTTTATCCCCAATGATGTTCCAATTTCTCTGAACAGAGTTCCTGCCCTATCCAACCACATTCTTAATGTTGTTCCAGAAAGCAGGAGTTCCAGGGCTTCTCTCAGATCTGTCGGACAGCCCCATTCTAACAGCTTTTCCCATAGAGTTTTCCTGTTTATTGAGTCCAATGCATGGGCCAGGTCTATTGACGCTCTGTACGTCTTGCTTTGATTAGTTACTTTCGCCCTGCATTTCAACAAGTTTATCAGAAAAAGGTTTAAGGCGGTTCTAGTCCCGTTTTTAAAGCCAGACTGCCAGCGATCTTGGTCATGTGATTGTTGGGACCATGCATTCAAATGTTTCAGGAGTATAGCTGAAAACAACTTTCCTACCACGTCCAAAAGATCGATAGGTCTCTAGTAGGCAGGATCAGACCTATCGCCCTTTTTATAGTTCGGGACCACAATTGACTTGGTCCAGAAAGTGGGTATTTTCTTTGTCATTTTAATTTCCTGAAACAGAGACAGCATGAAGTCGGCCCAATAGTCCGGATGTTGCTTCAGAATAACATTTGTTAGGCCGTCCGGGCCCGCCGCCCTTGATGAGCTTGCTTTTTTGTTAGGGTAAGTATCTCCTCCCTATCAAATTCGAAGGTCCAAGGTAAATTGGAGAGTGTAACCTTTTCCCCTGGCTTGTTGGAAAATAAACCCGCAAAATGTTTCTCCCATGTAGACGACGATATTGAGTTTTCAAGAATCGTGTCTTGTGGAACCGTTGAAGATTTCAGCAACTTCCAGATCTCGACCGTGTTTCTTTTGGCCCTCAGACCTAGTATTCTCTCCCCATCAGCCTGCAAGAGCTGATGCTGATGCATTTTCAACCAATTTTTAAGTGACTATTTCTCTTTTCTTATCTTTTCTCTTACGTCAGGGAGCGTTCCTTTTCTAAATTGCACAGTTAGTTTTTTAATGGACTTTTTCTTTTCATTGATGTCCTTGTTGAAGACGTGTTTCCTTGTGAACACACTTTTCAAACCTTTCCGGCTTTGGCCTGAAAGATTTTCAAAGCCAGTGGATATTGAAGTGGTAATATAATTTTGCCAGAAGCGTCCCTGCTTTTGCCATTAAACAGGGACGTGGTTAGTTACTAAGGGCAGTAGAAGAGATACTTAGCCGGTTCAGACCCGGTGTCACCTCAATATTATCAATATTGTACGAGTGAGAAAACTGCCCAACAGTATCTTTGACGTGACTACCCACCATCTCCAACAAATTGTGGTCACTGTTGTTGCACGGTATCACTTCCAAGTGACTCATCTGGCCTAAAAGGGTCTCTGATGCAAAAATGTAGTCACAGATCTTTGTGTAAGGTCCTCTTTTCCAAGTTGCTTTTGGTGGGATGTCACCCCTTGTATTGCCATTCAACAGGTTTATATTTCTGTTTTGTAGGTCTTCTCTCCAACTAATGCCCCTTAATATCTTCGAGGTGGCAGCTCTTGGTGGATTAGTTATCAGTTCACTCCTGGAATTAAAGCATTCAATGTTCAAGTCCCCACATACCAGAACATCAATGTTGTTGTAGTTAGTTCTGGCTTCATCGATATAATTCATTACCGTCTCTGAAACATTTACAGCAAATGGAGACGCAGAGTTCCAGTAGATGTTACATATCAGTAGGTGCCAATTGTATTCAATGTAACTTTTTTCCAGCAACACAAATTGAATCAATGGCGAAGGGTTCTGTACAGAGAGCTTGGTCCAACCATTTGTTTTTTTTACACGCTGTAATCAGTCCTGCCATAGGTCAACCTAAGTTCCCTTTAACAGCGGGGGTCAGGAATACTCCGTAGCCTTCCAGGGATGGTTTCTCATTCAGCCAAGTCTCCTGGAGGCACAATATATCATATTTCTCAATTACAAGATCCCCTTCCCCAAATAGGTGCGCAAATCCCCTGGTGTTCCAAGAACAGATGGTCAGGTTCTGGAAGAGAATGGATTCTGCGCGCTTTGGACATTATGACTTCCTGGCCAGGGTAGTCGCTAGCCAACTCCAGTCTTCTCTTGGGCTATCCGGCGTGTCCGTCCAGGCTGTTTAAACAGCGGTAGGTCATTTCCCGGGTAATCTGTTCCTACACAGCGTGACGCTTGTCTTTCTCCTACTGCTTGCTTCTCACTTAATAATTCTTCTGGACGGACCTCCCTGCCTCTCAGGCTTGTAGACTTCCCATATACCAGTTTGACAGAGCAATGATGATCCTCTCGAATACAACTGTTGATGTGAGAGACGGTATTTCTCTTTCTTTTAACCAAAAGCCCATGGTGAGAGCCTATGCCCTTCTTTGATGAAAGTGTCTTTAATTCTGTGGTCCGTTATCTAGATCAGAGCTCTATCTAGGCGATTGTCCTCTGGAAATTCAATTAACAGTATATCCCTCGATTGTATTTTCTTGAATTCCTTGACTGACCCAATGAGTCTCATAATATTGGTTCTGTTGAGGATCAAGTTGTCTTTGATGTTTAAGACCCTTTCTAGCAGAAAACAAGAGGGGGACCTGTTGTCACAATTCTCAACCACTCTCAAATGCGAGGGAGATCTGTTGTCACAATTCTCAACCACGCTCAAATGCGAGGGAGACCTGTTGTCACAATTCTCAACCACCCTCATTATTCTAATGCTGTCTTTCTCTTGTGTTACGTGTCTCCCGCTTGATCTTTGAGCCGCATCCTTCTTTTCCAGCTTACCATGTCTATTCTGATTCCAGATTTTGTACTCTTCTATTACCAGTTGCTCTGAGTCGAGATCGTCCTTTTTCGTTTCATCATGGTTCTCATTTGTCTGGCCACTAGTGCTTGAAATCTTTTCTTTAGTTGAGTCGGTTGATTCAACAGTTCTGCAGTCTTTAGAGTCTCTAACCTTTAGCGTCTTTTTTGGAGAAGACCCCTGTTTATTATGTTGCTCCTGTTCTTCTTCCGATTCCTCGGCCGGGTCTCCGTTCTCCTCGTCAGAGAGTTTAGAGTCAGGTTCTCCACTCTGTGACTGATTTCCAGACCCAATTGAACATATTGAATCATCAGAATAGATAGATAGATTTAGTAGGGCAACATCGATATCATCGTGCTGCCCTTTAACTTCAGGTAGTTGTATTGCAGTTTTTTGTACATTGACATCTTGGATCTCTTTCACACTTACGCTGGCAGTAGGCTTCTTTGATCCTCTGTCAAACATCTCTGGAGTTTCTGGTCTCTGAATATTTCGAATAGTAGTACTTAAAATTGATTTTGTCCCCTTCTGATAGGTGCTACCATACCCCCGATTTTCCTCACTTCAACTTGTGGCTTGTTTGGCTGTGTCTTGGCCGGTGTCTTTTTCGCCAGTACTTTTTTTGCTTGCTCAAGTTTTTTCAAAAAGGCTAGTCTCTTCTACTGTGGGGAGTACGTCTTTTTTACTAAGCCTTTGTCACCCTCACTTAGTTTATCAAAGATGTTAAAGATCTTTCGGGGGCGAGTGGGATTCACTTGTTGTTTTTTTATTCTTTTCAAAAGGTAGTACTAGCACAGTGTTTTGGGTCGCTACAGGCGTAAATTGGCTTAGAGTTTGTCTTGTTCCTTCTGCCTCTGTGTCTACAATGACTATAGTTACAGGGGGCATTGGTTCTGTGAGTGTCGATACAAATGTATATATTTTCCCTGATTTGTTAGTGATCACACTGTCCCCCACCCGAGGCCCTTTCTCATTAAAGACATCCATATTCAGTGGCTCTCCTCCCAACGGATGTTGTGAGTGTGTGAGTGGAAAGAATCTTTCTGATCTTATTCTCTCTTTGTCTCGAATTACGGGCTCTAATATACTCTTCAAGATGTTGGTATTTTGTTCCTCGTTTTTTATCCATTTTTGTTTGGATAGCCGTAATAAACCCTTCTACAAAGATAATTTTGCTGTGCAACATTGCAATCACTGTAGTTTGGTCTCTTATCTGTTCATTTTGGGTTTCAATCAACTTCATAAAAGGTGCCATGGTTAGAGAAAAAGCTGTTATTAGTTTGAGATCAATTGTGCTGTGACTACTCGATTCATCCTTGCTTTGCTAGCCTGGGAGGCTATTAAATCCATCAATAGATCCTCATCAAGGGAGTAAGATGTTGCTTTTTCCAAGTCAATCCTTTGTCGTTTATTTGCGGGGGTTGTCTTTGTTAGTTTTGAGCAGAATGTTGTCTGCTGTCTGTTGCCTGTTTTTGAGTCTGCTAAAGCACATTGTTTTGCACTAAGTCCTGTGGTTGCAGGTTCCAGCCACTTCGAATCACCTGCCGGCGAGCCTCTGCAACGTCCACTGGCAAGCTGTACCCATGAGTTCGGTTCATTGTCCCGAACAGCCTCCCCCTCCGTTATGGTGTCTACACCTGGGAGTGTATCTAACAGACTGCCTTGGCTCCCGGCAGCCAAGCTGGAAAAAGGTCTGTACCCTTTCCACCACTTTCTGTGGGCATTAGACCGTTGTCCTTAGTGTTAAAATTGCCTTTAGTGTTACCCCAGTCCCATCCTTGTTTATCGTCTTTCCTGCATTAGTGAAAGCGCTGATTCCCTTTCAACAGAACAGGCGTGATACCCCAGGGTCTCCAGGTACTTTCCAAAGTGCCTGAGCCAAATGATTATGTGATTAATATTTGGCAGTTTTACCAAATGTATATGAGGAGGTTGGTATGGCTCCCCTATGTGCCTCCTGGGTACCGTGTCGTGGTTTCACAGACTCTACTACTTTGGGATTCTCTATCACTCCTGCAGATAGAAGAGGTGTAGATTTTCTCCTGCTCATGTTAGGACTTGGGGGGTATATAGGGCTTGTGGCCTCCCCCAAGTTGAGTCCATTGGCTTCTGCCATGGGTTCATGTCCGTTATCGCTCTTTTCCTCACTTAGAGGTGCAATAAAGTCAATGTCGTTTTGCAGCACCATTGCTGCCTCTGGTATTTGTTCCATCAGTACCATCCCTTCCCTTTGAGGGGTATTTTCGTGTGTCAATGTTTTCTTAGTTATTTCTACTGTGGGGATCAAGTGCACTCCAGACTGGGGGTCACTTGAAGGCTGCAGGTTGGGGGCTTGGGGCAAGCTACCTTCATTGTCCATATTAGATGTAATGCCCCCCCCACTGTTCCCCAGTACAGTTAGACTATCCTCAAGAAATGGATTCAACCGTAGCTGACACAAAGTCTGAGTCATCCTCCATACAAAATCGAGGCTTGGAGTCACAACGGGAAACAGGGAAGTATGAGTTTCGGATACGGTTACAATAAAGTTTGAAAGTGGCCCACAAGGCACACCGCAGATCATAGGGTCAAAGGCCCACAGTCACTGCGGTGCAATAATTGTCTAGTTGTCACAGGAAAGTGTCAGGAAGGTGAGTGGCTGCTTTCTTCTGCTGCTAACTTCTAGGGGTACTGAGTGAGTGCAATAAGCAAGCAGAACATGCACGAACAGAGAGTCTCCTGCTCCAGCCCCCACACAGCCCACTAGCCACCTGCTCCTTACTTGCAAGTTTGTTGATCCAAGACTTTCTTTTTTCCCTTTATTATCCTTTTCTGCACTTGGGTTCGCCACTCCAAAGAACTGAATGGAATTGTCCAGTCCTCGGCCCAAAGGTGTAGAGAACAACGGACCACAACACAACCGCGTTACCCCGTGGAACACCGTAGAACACTTCCACTCTGCTCCTCCCCTTATATAAATCATACGTCATTCGTACTTCCTGTTTCATTCGTCTAAGAAAACTTGTAGGGGTGGCCGGCAAAAAGTGAGCCATTTTGTATTTCCTTTTTTATAGACATATTCACATTATTTTCCAACTGTCCACTCCCCCTTTTATATGGCTACCCCATATAACAGACATACCTTTATCCAGTCCAACAACCACAACCAGTGTCACAATATAATACTAAAAAGATGCACTACATAATTTCTAGAACAAATATAAAGTATCTTAACTCTATCGCTACATAACAGAGAGGTTTGAACATGTCTGTGTCAGCCATCCTTGCTTATTCTTGGAGAGGAGACAAAAGGTTATCAAGAAAGAGAGAGAGAGAGAGAGGGAGAGAGAGAGAGAAAGAAAGAGAGAGAGAGAGAACAAGGGAGAGGAAGAGAGAGAGAGAGAGAAAGAGAAAAAGAGAGAGGTAGAGAGAGAGAGAAAGAGAAAGAAAGAGAGAGAGAGAGAGAGAGAGAGAGAGAGAGAGAGAGAGAGAAAGGAAAGACAGGAAAGAGGGGAGAGAAGGGAGAGAACGGAAAGAAGAGAGAGGAGGGTGAGAGGGAGAGGGAAAGGGAGATGGGGTGAGAGAGAGAGAGAGACCCTTTTTCCACCAGGGCCGACCGGGTTCTGGACCTTCAAAAAATTGAAAAATCAAAATAAATTGAAAAAGATTTTTTTTAATGATAAAAAATGAAAAATGTAAAAAGAAAAGAAAGAAAAAAAACAGGCGTGTGTCACTACACAACACCCTGGCATGGATCCTTTATCGTACTCTGTTGTTTGAGCTTTGTCTTGTCTCAGGTGCTCTTTGGACATCCGAGAGATGCACCCAATATCTAACTCCTTTGTACGGACGGCGAGAGGAGTGCAGAACACCACCTCATATGGACCTTGAAACCTGGGGCTGATCAGTTCCCCAGGTAATAATGGTCCAGTTGTAATTTGGGTAATGCTGTGTATGAACCTATGGTGTTGCTTTCTACAGGGGTGGTTACTATTTCTCCCCCCTTACTGCATGCCACTACTGCCCCTGTGTGCCTCTGTCCCATCCCCATGTCAATTATTTATGCCGCATCAACATATAGTATGTATCCTTCCGTCAATGCATGAGCCCGTTCATCAGAGTGGGAAAATAAATAAAACTCCTGTGTATGATCCGAAGTTGCTAAAACAGGGGCTGTGCAAATAGATTCTGTTTAGTCCTCAAATTGTCTAGTCATTTCTTCAGTCCATTCCAATTTACTTTTAAGTCCACTGTCCTTCCCTGAGACTTTGTAACAGTGGCCTTGTGTAGAGTGCGTAGTCTAGGATCCATGCCCTGCAATAATTACATAAGCCCAAAAAACTGCTAAATTTCCTTCACAGTACTGGGACTAGGGGTGGCACGTACTGCTGCCGCCTTATCTGGTAATATTTGTTCCGAATTTTCAAAAAAAAGTTGTCCCAAGTATTGTACCTCCTGTTGGCAGTATTCTAGCTTCTTTTTATCTGCCTTGTACCCGTTGTGAGCCAGCAATTGCAATAATGCAATAGAATCCCTCCTGCACTGATGTTCATTTTCACTACATACCAACCGATCATCCACATACTGAATGATTATGCTAAGCACCTGACTTCAATGTAATCTGGACTGGGGTCACATCTCCCAGTAACCCAACATCATGTGGAATAACAGTCCATAATTGTTCTGGCACATATCGCATGACCTCCTAAATAAAATTAAAATGGCTGGTCACCACTGCCATCAGGGGACACTGTACCTCCCTATTCTGCACCATGATATCACAGGGGATGTAGATTTCCAAAATAATCTCCCCATTTTGCTCACTGTCCTCAAATAACTCCTCATCAGTCATTTTCTTCAATTGTACTGTCGGGTCTACATATAGGACTGTGCGCCACTCGCACCTGTCCTGTTCTGTTCCAATCAGGACTACTCTTTTGTCTGACACTACTAGTCCTTATAAATCTAATAACAATATTGTCCCTGCCACCATCTCGGGTGCCACCATGGGTTGGAAAATAAAATCTGTGGGCACCAGCCAACACTTTTTCGCAATTGGAGACACTGCTTTTACTAATACCTTAGTACCATAGAAATAAATCTATATAGAACCACAGGACTCCCTTGCCATTGCATTGATTACTACCATTGATTGAGCTACACATATCCCTGAAGTCTAATACACTACCCCTTGATCTGTGAATGATATAGTTATATTTAGTTTACTGAGCAGATCCCCACCCAACAAGTTCCCAGGGGAACTCTCTCAATACAACAAGGGGGCTGGTACTACCTTCCCTCCCACTTTTATATCCAGCTCCTCAGTGTATGGAACCGTAGAAATAGCCCCAGAGAATCCCTGCGTGTAAAGAGTTTTATCTGTTAATGGAAAGTTCCCCTCCATGATGCATGATTTAGTTGCACCTGAATCTGCTATAAATGTAAATTGCCTGTTTCCTATTTCCTCCTCCACCAAGGGCTCCTCTTCGGGGTTTGTGGTTATCAGTAGGATTGGATATGCAAGTGCTCTCTGTGGGCTGTCCTAATCAGAACATATATTTGTCCCAGGGAATGAAAAAGGGATGGCCCTGCCATTGCAACTCCTTGGAATGGGGTGCCTGTTCCCCCATCCTGTTAAACTGTGTTCACTCACCCTGCTGTAGTTGTTGCCCATGTTGTCCTTGCCTGTCAGCCCCATAAGGGAGCTCATTTTGACCCCCTTGCCCAAATTTCTGTTGTCCTATTGAGGCCCTTGGAATCCCTGCCCTGGAGGTGATGGCCCATAATTGAATCCCATCCCAGGCGTGTTCTGGCATTCCCTTGCGAAATGCCCCCATTTCCCACAAAACCAGCACTGTGATGTTCCCAATCCTCCTCCCAAGGGCCCTATACTCCCAAAGCCTCCTGCTCTTGCTCCTCAAAATCCTCATCTTCCCCTTGGTGCTCCTTCATACTGCCAATGTGGGTTGGGGTACTGTCCCCCATTGTCCCTGTCCTCCTTCATCCCATAGTGCCACAATTGTGCCATTCACAATTATTTGAGTGTCTGTCTTTTCCCCCCTGAGCCGGTGCAGTCACCAGTGCTTGGACGACAACCTTCTTTAGTTTCTTTCCACTAGTTTTGCCTCATCCGTTTGCTACTTCTGGACTGTCTCCCTGTGCTGCTCCTTGATTCTCTTACAATGGTGGACTATTATACTTTGTATCTCTGCCCACCCTTTGGCTTCAATTCTGGACCTCTGTTAGTAGTCCCGTCTTTGTGGTATAGAAAAATGGTACTGTCTCAACTCTCCATATTTCCTGTAACTTAAGAATAAACCTAACTGGGTCCTCATCATCACCCATTGTGCACTCCATTAAAGAATGTAAGTCGGGGTATATGGGTACATCCTTCGTAGGGCATCCCATACCCCTGCCCTTACATCATTAAAGGCTGCTCCATCATGTTCATTATCTGCAAAGCTTACCGCAGAGTAACCAGCCCTTGTACCCATGTGTCCGCTGCCTGGTCCCCAACTATGGTGCGCAGTAAACTCTTAAAGTCTCCTAGTGCTAAAGCTACCCCAACTGTTTATTTTTCAAATTCATAGATCCATTTAGTAGCTCCGGCTATGAGCTGGTGGAGAGCTTTAATCAAATTATTTTTGTCCATTTGAGGCCATGGCACAAACTGCATTATCCCTACTCCTTTATTTATAAGAGGCATCTGCATATATATTTTGTTTTCTACCCCTTGTTTTCTTCTGATCTTGTACTACCACCATTAAATCAGGTCTATTCTTGGTCTGTCCCTCCTCATTGCCCCTTGTGGCAGGGACGGGTTTATCGCCACATCCTCTCCTTGATCTCCTTCTTGTCCTCCCCTCTTCATTATTTCTACCACCTTGATATTTCCCTCCATTTTCCCTTGCTTGTTCTACTTGTTGTTTTAGGACTGTCCATACCCTCTGCCCATCATCTTTTTCAACACAAACATTTCTTGTTGCCCCAGGGTTGAATCTAACCAAAAAAGCTCCTGACTTCCAATCCCCTATTTTCTGCAACAGTACGCATATTTCTGGTGATACCTCTTCAGGGTCTTGTAACCTGACCAACCTTTCCCGCAATGCCCTTAACTCATTGTCTATGTCTACTCGTGGACACTCTGGGTACACGAATGCTACGGGCATATCAGCACTTGTGGATGGGTTATATGGAGGTGCAAAAGCTCTTGAGTCCCCCCTATTTGCTAATCCTGATAATCCTGTTGACACTCTCTCTATGATTGGAGGCTTAGAGACTGGGTGTGTATACCCTACTGCAGATTTAGGCTGAAGTGGGAGAATGGAAAACCAGACTCCCGTCCTTCACCTCTCGCGCTTGGCCTAGAGGGTCGCGGCCCAGACACCCGCCACGAGAAGAGTTTGCCCATTTACCAGATGACCAAATACCCTGGTACAGAAACATACGGATGTGTCCATCTGCCTGCCCAACAGCCCGCACTGGCCATGCCGACACCTGCGGCACGGACCAACTAGACTGAAATCTACACATCGTTAGAGATGCCATGACGACCTAGATAACGGGAAGCACCGCTGAACTATTATACACGCTGAACATTTCCACACCAATCTACACGAAGAACATACTCAGTGCTCTGACGTAGGCGACAGGCTTATTCACGGACGTGCATCTTTATTATTTTTACATAGGCTTTCAGAATGCAGAAACGCAAGACGCACCATGAGCTCATTTATAACGCTTGCTCACGCTTCTCTTGAAACCCGTTACCATCATGAGAGATATAATGGAAACACGATACTGGCCATGAAACTGTATGCCACTATAACCTAAAGCATCCATGCACTAAATGGATTACTCGTGCACCAGGCCCAAGTAGGCCCCAAGCAAGAGTTCCCGTGGACATTAACAAAGCAAAAGTCAGGTTGCTGAGCCTGCAGAAAGAACCCAGTGGAGCAACCAGCCAAGGTCGTACTGTTGCAAACCCACAGTCAAGAAACAAATCTTCAAAGGCACGATGTTGCAACCTCGCACTCCACGTACCAATGTTAAAATCATATCTGCAAATTAAACCAGACATACAGTGGAAAAACAATATTAATTGTGCAGAATTATGCCTCAAACACGGTCCCTCCCCACGTGACCAAGCCGAACCTGACGAGATGCCAAAACCCAGGAGAGAAAAGGCGTCTGGGTACCTCGCTACGAGACGCAGGCCGACACACTTGAAAGGCTCAATGGACACCTGCTACGGTGGGAACGGTCAGTCTCCCACCTATGAATAAATCCTCACATTGCCTGCACGTACCCATATTGAAACACTGTTGCAACCACAGGTGCACCGTGTGCTGGGAACAACGGTGGTCCCAGGCTGGGGAGCTCACGGATGCACCAATCAGAACATGAGGTTCTTATCTCAGACGTCAGTAACGTTAGCCAATCCTCAGGGGTCTTCATGTAACAATTCTTATGTATCTAATTGTAGGGACAACCCAGATATACCACCTGACTACACCTTAACCACTAATATCATTCTCTATAGGCGTACTATACTAACCCCACCACTCGAGCAACCAATCAAGAGTGGCGATAGGTTCTTTTGGTAACTTTTTGGAATGACGCAAGTAGCGCGTCATAATGTAGTAAAAAGGGCCTGCGAGCCCCACTATTGTGTGTGTGTCAGGACGAACGCGTACGCTCCTTGACCCATCCCTGCCGTTTGCATAATAAACGACAGAAGTTGCCTTGCTCCTTGTGTGTGCCTCATACTCTGTCTCGATCCGAGATATACACGGGAGGAGTTGGGGCCTCCCTGCCCGGAGGTCTGCGGACGGCCCGGCCGACCCCGGCAGAATTCCCCCCCGACAAGTTGGAGGCACTGTTTAAGATCGACTTTTATTTTTTATTTTTCCAGGCACTCCCGTTGCGGGGAGGCCCGGCGGCGCGGCCCCCTCTGCCGTTGCCCCCTTCTGAGGACTACAGGACCATCGCGGAGCTGCGAGAGGACCGGACAGCGCAATCCGGATATTGGCCCTCGGGAGCCGGTTGAGAAGTATCCCGCCCGCGGTCGGCGAGTGTCCAGACGTGGTCCAGACGAGGGGAGGTGGCGAGCCGCTTGGAGGGGTGCACGCAGTCGAGCGGCCCTGCATCGAGGGAACTTGGTGAGCATGACACGCACAACAAGCAATGCGAAATTGTGAGGGAGGGGGCGGAAGTAAATAAGGGAGGAGGGAGGTATTGTAAAAAGGTGGGGTGAAGGTTTAATTGAGTGATGATAATGGAATGAATGGTAGTGAATTGAGTGCGAGAGAAGGCGGCTAACGTTACGCGAAAGAGGGGGGCAGGGCACGAGAACAACACGTGCAGACGCTCGCAACAAAAAGCTAACGTTACGCGAAAGAGGGGGGCGGGGCACGAAAACATCACGTGCAGCCGCTCGAAAGACACTGATTGGCCTAAATCGCGACTACGTGTGAGGGTGGGTGTGTGTGGTTTCCTACGATTTGACATTTATCATTCAATGAGTAGATGAGGTTCCCTATTGTTCGAGCAAGAAACTCGATAGGTAGATGAGGTTCCCTATTGTTCGAGCAAGAAACTCGATAGGTAGATGAGGTTCCCTATTGTTCGAGCAAGAAACTCGATAGGTAGATGACGTTTCCCTGTGGGCGGTGGCTAGTTACGTAGTTGCCCAAAACGGAAGATAATTGGCTGGTTAAGCCCTCCTGTTGAGGGGCGTATCACACGCGAGGCGACGCAGCGTGCGCAGTCCGGTTATAGTATTGATGAGATTACCTTGTTCCAGGAGAGACAGGAAGACAGCTGTAGGGTTAGCGGGGTAGATTGCAAGTGTATTTTGAATTTAAAGAACATAACACGAATATACCAGTAGTTCGAAGAAATAGGTGACGTCACCAGTAGGGATTTAGTAAGATATCGTGAACACAAGAAGCTTTGGGTTTGACACTGGTGGGGAAGAGAAACATGATAAAGGAGCGGACACGGAGATAAACGATAAACGAGTGGATCAAAGAGGAGAAGGGGAAGGGGGCGTGGCTGCGCACGGAGAACGCCGGCCACGGCAAGTGTAAAGGTGGGAGGAGAACGGGGAAAAAGGACGACTGTGTAAGATCGTCGTAAGGGGTACGCAGCTGCAGGGGGCTGCGTGCGCTTCGGCCGCAGGGGGCCGTAGGGGAAGGAATATAATATAACATCATAAATATATTTGTTTTATAATTTTTTTTTTTTGGGATTATTATCATTGCATAATTTGTCAAAGGATTGTCGTAAGTCCCCACACTTGCGGGGCAAGGTAAGCAATAAAAGGTTGTATGTTGCAAACTGGTAGCAAGGGGAAGGGTAAGAAAGGGTGCGCTAGTATGTCAGACGGGAGAGGGTTGGGAGGGTGGGGGAATACCCTCACTACCCCACTACAACATATATGCACCACACTGCCACCACATAGGGAGAAGTTAATTAAGTACAGCATAGAGTGGACCCAGGGGACGGACAACAAAATGTTGACACCATGGCCGCCTAATGGTAGCTTTGACCCATATGCCCAACATTCACTATTAAACCATCTGCACAATACATACAAGGGGAAGAAGTTGGCAAACCATGTGGAGGTGTTTAACTTATGGAGGATGTTCCAGGGGTCTAGACCAGGACCAAATGGAATGTTCACTATGGGGGAAACACCGGAAGAAAAGGAGATTAAGAAAGAAGGAACGGATGGGGAAAAGGAGAGTGAAGGAACAAAGAATATGGGGAATGAAAAATTGGGTGGAGGAAAGGTTGATAAATTAGCTGACATAAAACAGGAACCGAGCAATGAGATACCCTTAACACCGGGAGTGAAAACAGAGGGGGGAGGGTTGTACCCTTTAAGAGAATTAGGAGAAATAAAAGGACAGTTAAGGGCGGCTGAAGGATACTCAAACCCGGCATACAGCCCTCCACCATATGTGGCTCATGGAAAGATACCAATGGGGGACGGGAGGAGAGAAGAGCAGACTGTAGAGATAGGAAACGATGAGTGGGTAGCTGCACAGATATTGTTGAAATTACGAGGATCACTAACTGGAGAGGAAAGGGAGGCGGTAAAGAGAACAAACGAGGATAGTGAAAGAGAGAGTGAAATGAGGGGAGAGGAGCTGCTACGGCAGAAGGAAGAGATTTTGGAGGAAAGATTAGCTAAACTAAGGGATGAGCAGAATGAACTGATAAAACAACTTGAGGGGGAGGAAAGAGAGAGAGTGAGGAAAAGGAAAGAAGATAAGGACGAATTGGAAAAATTAAGGGAGCAAAGTGAGGAGAGAAAGAGGGAAGCTGTAAGGGTAAAAGCAGCAGCAGAAAGGGTATCAAGAGTAGTGATGAGGGAGAAGAAGAAGGAAGAAGAAGAAAATGAAAAGGAAATGGAAATATGGAGGAGGAGGATAATATCAGAGACAGCTAAAAAATATGAAGAGGGGAAGGTAATAGAGAGTATAGTAGAAAGAGAAAGGGTGAAATGGGAAAGGAGGAGAGAGGATGAAAGGATATTGGAAGAGATGAGCAACGAAGTAATGGAGGAATTAAAAAGGAAAAGAGAGGAAAATAGTAGGGAGATGGAGGAGAGGAGTGAAGGGGAGAGAGAGGAGAGTAAGAGGGAGAGTGAAAGATGGGGAGAAGTATATAAAAATAGAGAGGTAGCAACAACGTCAGCACTAAGGGGAACAGGTGGTAACAACGGAAAGGAAGAGGGAGACCTAATAGACTTAAAAACTGTAACAATAAAAGGAAAAAAGGCAGAGTGGGGGGCGCAATTTATGAATGATTTTTGTAGTGAGGATGGAAGGAAGAGTGAAAGGGAAAGCTTAGATAAGCTATACCTCACTAGAACAAACATAGATTCGCCATGGGTGAGTAGAAGATGGGAGGAGCTGGAGAGAAGTAAGGAGGAAGTGAAAAGAATGGGAGAAACACAAACTAACGAACACACGCCACCGACGCTCACCAACCAACACACGCCACCCACATCACCATCACACTCACCATCACGCTCTCTAACGCCACACCCCACATGTTCAACAACTGCACGCTCTCTGCACAGAATAAAGCTCGCACCCTTCATGGACGAAGTTACACCTTATGCATGTCGGCTTAGGGACCTCCCTAGTCGCAGGCAAGACAGGCAAACAGACGTGACAATATTGAACACAGGAAAGGATGAAAAAAGGGGAAAGGAAGAAGAGGGAGGTAGGAGAAGAGGTAGTAAGGAAGGATTTGAAGTAGTAAAAGGAATGGGGGAAGAGGAGGGGTGTGAAGAGTCAACATCATGGAGCATAAAGGATGACACAAGACAGAATGTAATGCCACTGCTGGAGAGAGGAGGGGTTAGACCACAATATGTACCTTGGAAACATACGGATAAGGAAAACATAAAATGTAGGCTCCCATCATTAAGTGGAGGTGCGGGTAAATGGATATATGAAATGGAAAAACACACCGCAGGACAGAAACTAGCAGTGGGAGATGTTAAGGGCCTGTTAATATCAATATTAGGGGATAGAGCGGATGACATTTGGAAAAGAGCGGGATTCCATGGGGTAACAATAACAAACACATCGCATGATGGGGCACCATTTGCAAACTGCAGACATGCGCTATGGCAGGCACTAAGAGTGCAGTACCCAGACACATCAGACATAGGAGCCATTACTTCCCGTAAGATGGGTGAGAACGAGGATCCTGTTGATTATATCCAGGATATTCAAGAGAAGTGGCGCATGGAAACTAGAGAACAATGGGACAAAACACCAGCCATATTTTATCATATACTAGTACAAGGGCTCCCAGAAGGAGTTCAGAGACAATTAAAGAAAGTAGTGGGGATGGAAGCAAAACCATGGCCGGAAATACAACTGACTATAGTACATCACTGTAGAACATGGCAAGGAAAAATGAAACAAAAGGAAGAGGACAGGAAAACAGAAGAGGCCAAATTAGTACAGAAAAAACTTACTAAATATACCATGGAAGGGGCACTAATAACTGCGCCAACACCAATGGCCCAAAGCCCAACGCAAGTAGTGGCTGCACAAAATCCAGCTCAAATAGCGCCTCCACAAGAGGTAATAGAGCAAGTGCTGCCTCTGCAATCACACGCACAGAACATGGGAGGAGGGTACCCAATGCAAGGAGCTGGGTATTATAATTATAATAGAGGGAGAGGAGGGTTTATGAGGGGAAGAGGATACGGATATAATACCCAACAACAGGCTGGGGGACTCAGAAATAATTACCAGACAGGGCAACCAGTATACCAGGACAACACAGGGAACTTCCCATGGCAAAACAGGGAACCACCCGTGTGTTGGAGCTGCGGACTATTAGGACACATGTCACGTACATGCAGGGTCAGGCCAGGAACACCAGCATGGAACGAACAAGCACAACATAGGACATCACAAGAACAGCAGGGCATACAACCACAGCAGATGTCACCACAAGGGAGTGACCAACACTATTCCCTACCACAACAACAAATAAAACAATACCTGCCACAAGTAACTGGTGCAGCGTTAATACAACCACCACCACAACCTGAACGAACGCAATTGGGTGGGGTGACGGTGTTGGGGCACAACCCTTACACAGGGAATGGCCAGTCATTGTACCCCCAATAGGACAGCCCACAGACGGCCTTGGTGTGTCCCATCCTGTCAGTAACACCTAATAGTGCGGAGGAGCCACGCATAGAGGTAACGATAGGTGACAAAAAATTATCATTCCTTGTTGACACCGGGGCGACCCGGTCTTGCATAAGGGAAGGTAAGTTTAAGATGTCAGGCGAAGCCATGAACACACAAGGGTTTTCTGGGGCTAAAGGGTTGGTTCCATTTACTGATAACGTTCCGCTATCTATTGGAGATTACGATCTGTCAGTACCACTTTTGTATTATAGTGCCTCACCAGTAAACATACTGGGGAGGGACATAATGAACAGATTAAATATGACGATCTCCTTTACAGAGGATGGCATAATTTGCTCTACTCCAGGGATTAACATGCTTGCAGCACGACAGATTTTGCAAGCATACTGTGGACAGATAGCGATCAGGGCGGAGCCGGTAGACGGCGAGCTATTCCAGTACGGAACAGACATGGCATTTGCATGGATGCCAGGGATAGGAGGGAAAATATGGAGGAGACCAGCAGCCTATCTATTCCGACCAGAAACACCAGCTAATGAACTGGAAGGGAAGGTCATTGCAGTGGACATTGAGAGCATTATTGCAACAGCTGATTATGTTACTGTGCACGCCCAAGATAAAGAAGGGAGAGCATGGAGGGCGGTGATAGCACTAGCAGAAGGATGTAGGCTGACCCAGGTGTCAGATGAAGAGTTGTTTTCAGAAGAAAAGGAGGAAAATGAAATGGTGTTCATGATGAGTGTAGAAATGTGGCTAACAGTGGCTCACAAACAAGTGGCACAGAAAATTGCAATGGCACTTGAGGCACCCGCTGGCACACCAGTCCCATTTTTTAAAGAAGATATGTCAAAGGTGCCAAAATCATTATGGACTATTAGCCCTTATGATGTAGGATGAATTAAAAGCATAGGGGGTGTAAAGATAAAATTAAAAAAGGGTGCCATACTACCAAGAGTGAAACAATACCCATTGTCAAGAGAGGCAGATGAGGGCATATACGAAACCATAACAGCCCTTATAAACAATGGCATATTGGTCCCCTCAGAATCCCCATGCAACACAGCTGTGTACCCGGTGCGCAAGGCTAAAGGAGGGTCTTGGCGGTTCATACAGGACCTCAGACCGTTGAACAACATAGTAGAAGCAGAGTATCCAGTAACAGCAAACCCGGCCACAATTTTGTGTGGCATTCCAGCAGAAGCATCACGGTTTACAGTGATTGACCTTAAAAATGCTTTTTTCTCAATACCATTACACCCAGACTCACAAGACTTGACAAGCTTCACTTACCGAAATAGGAAGTGGAAACATACCAGATTACCACAGGGATATTGTGAATCACCTTCAATTTTCAATAGGGTAATACAGATGGATTTGGGTAACGTTGAGTTGGAAAGCACAGTGTTACAGTATGTGGATGACATAATAATTTGCAGTACAAATGAAGATAAATGTAGAGAGGACTCATTAAAAATGTTGACGATATTGGCTGAAAAGGGGTACAAGGTAGAAATGGAAAAGATACAATACTGTCAGGAACAGGTACTTTACATTGGCCAACTGATATCACAATATGGAAGAAGAATTGCACCACAAAGAGCACAGGCAATATCAGGCACTCCCGTGCCACAGACTGTAAGAGAACTGCAGCAATTTCTGGGACTGTGCAACTACTGTAGAGCATGGGTATTTGATTACAGCTCTTACATAGGACCCCTGCTTGAGGGTTTGAAGGAAGCAAATAAAGGGCAGAAAAAGTTGGGATGGACTATGGAAATGAAGGAGGCATTTGATGAATTAAAAGAAGCAATATCAACTGCTCCAGTACTAGCATCCCCAGACTATGAGCGACGATTTTTTATATTTTCACATTGCGACTCAGCAGTAATGAAAGCAGTATTGGCCCAAAAGACTAGCATGGGCTATAAACCAGTAGCATTTTACAGCGGTCACTTAGATCCAATAATGTTAGGACAATTCTCTTGCGAACAAGGTCTTGCTGCAGCTGCATTTGCAGTAGAAAAAGCATCATCAATAACTATGGGGTGTCCAACTACACTATTTGTAGAACATGCACTATTTGCGATATTGAATAAACCTAAGTCCACACTGACGACACAGAGGGCAACAGGTTATGAGATTATTTTGTCCAAAGCTGAACTGGCAATTGTTAGATGTAGCACGGTTAACCCTGCAAGGTTCTTAGCAGAAGTAATTGAAGAGGGAGATTACGCCCACGACTGCACCCAAGTAACTGAGATGTACTCATGTACTAGGAAAGTTGAAGAAAACGCACTAGAGGGAGGTGAGCTTTTGTTTATTGATGGGTCATCAACTATTGATCAAGGAGACGGGATAAGGAGGACTGGGGCAGCAGTAGTACAAATGATGGAAGCGCCAGTGTGTGTGGCTATTAAGTGTGTACAATTACCACAGCATTACTCTGCTCAAGCGGCGGAACTGGTTGCACTCATATTGGCACTAAAGGAAAGTTTTAATAAAAAAGTTACTATATATTCCGACAGTGCATATGTTACATCCACTGTCCACTCAGGGCTATCAAAGTGGAGAAGAAGAGGGTTTAGGAGAGCTGACGGCACTCCAGTACAACATGCCCTCTTGTTGGCTGAACTAATTGAAGTAATAAACGATCCCCAAGAACTAGCCCTAGTAAAATGCACAGCACACACCAATGGAGAAGACTATATATCAAAAGGAAATGCAGCAGCAGACGCACATGCAAAATATGCTGCATATTTTGGTGAGATATGGAACCTCACAGACTCACAGAGAGGGAGAGGGAGGGGAATAGCGAGGGAGATGTTAATAAAAGAAGGGTACACCCATCTCCCAGCCACCCAGATTATGGAGTTACAAGCGGCTGCACCAATGGCCGAAAAAGAAGTATGGGTGAAAAGAGGATGCACAATGTCACCAACCGACGCACTATGGCGCCAGGGCGGCACTGGGAAAGTTGTAATACCATTGGCATTGTTAAATACCGCCTTGAACCAATTACATCACCCTGCCCATACAGGCAAAGAAATAATAGCAGCACGAATTAGAGAAGATTGGTTCTGTCCCGAGTTAACATCCCATGTGTCAAATTTTATCAGCAATTGCCTTACATGTCAACAGTTCACGGCCGGTCATACTTTAAAGGTGATAAGAGGTACCATACCCCGACCAGAAGGACCTTTTCGGCACCTCCACATTGACTATGTTGATATGATCAACATTTGTCAAGGCAATAGATACATGATAGTAGTAGTATGCCCATTTTCTAGGTGGATCGAAGCAGGGCCCTGTTCACACCCTGATGCGTTTAGAGCAGCCAAATTTATAGTAAGGGAGGTATTCCCCAGGTGGGGAGTGTGCGAGGTGTTAAGATCAGACAACGGACCCCATTTCGCAAATGAAATGTTCCAGCATATCACATCCCTACTGAACATTAAACACAAATTTGCATGTGCGTACCACCCACAGGCCAATGGTGTATGTGAACGCCTGAATGGCCTATTGAAGGAGGCAATTGCTAAAATACAGCAAACAACAAAGAAAAGTTGGTTGTATTGCCTTCCGTTAGCACTGTTCGAACTTAGAAACAGGCCAGGGTCCGACCACCACCTCACCCCACACGAGGTGGTTACTGGACGCCAAATGCGCCTTCCCCTAACACCAACGTCAAGGGCATTCACCGACCAAGAAAGTTCTGCGAATGTGTTAGGTGATGAAATGTATCAATATGTGTCTTCTTTGATTACTAGCGTTGTGTTTGTGTCTCAACAGCTCGAGCGCACACGGGGCGGGTCCACCAGCAACCAAGAAATAGAAGAAAATACAGAATTGGGAAAGGAGAACTTGTGCCAACTTGCCAAAGGTGACCACGTACTACTTCGAAATTTTAATAGAAGGTGGAACCAGCAGAGGTTCACTGGCCCCCATTTAGTAGAGGACGTATCAACAAGAGCAGTAAAACTAAAGGATAAGCGTGCGTGGAACCACCTGCATGATGTAAAAATCTACAAACTGCAGACCCGCCCCAGCGCCAACGACAGGTCCATTGGAAAAACGCCAACAACATCCCCGGCAGCGGAAGAAAACACAACCACAGACAACGACCCAATTGTCCCCTCGGAGAGAATAACGGACGAAGAAGGGGGTGATCCCCACACTGCCCACCCCATGGTCACACGTTCAAAGAGTAAAACTGCTCCCACCATCTGAGCAAACCCCCCCCCCATTGACTACTAAATACAATTGTAATAAAAACTAAGGACTTCGCTTGCACCAATACACATGTAAACACGTGAATGTTCTCTTTTTCTCTCGCACATACAGGAGCTGCGTAATATTGTATTGTTAAGAAAAGTTATCTAACAAATTCAGTGTGCAGGCGTAGATGGTGCTGCCAGACGATAGTTACCCAGAAGAATTGTCACACCAATTTGTATACGAAATAAAAAGGCCAACATACTTAAAAAAGAAAAGGGTACGTGTATACTACACGGCCTTCCTCCTGGCCATAGAAAATTACATGCCCCACCTCCGCCCATACTTGCCGGTCTTGAGAGACCGATCACTTAGAGTAGCGTGGGAGCAACTCTTCACCTGGGCACTGAATGACTATTTGATAGGGAGAGCTTAATGAAACAAAACTAACATTTAATAACAAGCACTTTTTGAGAATTTTTAGGCGGGCAACTTTAACGTCGCAAGAATACGCTGCCAGGACTGCAGCAAGGTAAGAGCAAAATGTCGGTGAGGTTAGCATATGTAATAAAAATAATAGGGATTTTTATGATCACCGGAGTTTTGGCTGCCTCTGTATGGCAGTACAGCTATGCTATGAGTTTTTTTGCTGCACCCAAACCTAATGTACCCCACCTCCCTGCTGCAACAGGTGTTACGTCAGGTGGTAACAGTAACAATGAACAAAAGCGAAATAAAGTTAAACGCAGCACATACTCAGACAATAAAGGTATTGATAATTATGTACAAGATTCAGCACACGTCACAAACAACATATGGTACCAGCACATGACCCGCATTGGTAAGCAGACAACTGAGGATAGCTGTTACGTTTGCTCATTAATACCATACGCCATGAGCGCTTCACGAACATTTGTTGCCACAGAAATAGATGAAAAAACAGCACAGTGCATAATATATTTGGCCCTGTTCCAAACGAAAGGAAGATTCCAAGGAACAGTAGTGCACATGACATGGAAAACACGAGACTCATACCCATATGAAAACAACTTCCTCAAGACCTATCTGAGTTATCACAAGACCAGTTTACATGCTGAAGCATTCAGATACATAACAAGTGGCCCTGAAAAAGGAGAAACAAAGAAGGTAACACTGCAGTATCTACCATGTGATTGGTACGCCACGGAAGTTCCGGGTAAACAAGGATGCTGGGAGAGGCCATTACTGACGATAACAGGAAAGGTGTTCCTGGGTACCAGCTGGGAGATAGGAGTGGTTGGCAGCAACATGGTAACAAAAGAAACTATCTCAACCATCGAGACACACAATCATCGATGTTGGACGACATGGATCAAGTACGTACCAATGCTCACGTGGGTAGAAGAAGATGAAGACCCGATAACTATATTACCATTGACTGCGCCCAAAGTATGTTACCAGCATAAAGGAGAGGTGGACGTGGGATATAACACCAATTGTGCAAGTGTGATGGAGTTACCTGAGGGGGGAGCGGGAACAGCAGTAATAATGGACCATTATTGGGCCTGCGGAGAAAAGGCATATCATACACTGCCTCCCCTGTGGAGTGGTGTGTGCACAATGGTACACGTCAATGTACCATCACTAGTGGTACCTAAGAAGCATGTCGATGTGGCGAAATTTCCGAAAATGGATGAAGGAGACAGGAGAAGAAAGAGATCTGCACCACTCCAGAAGGAGCAAGAAAACAGGACCAACAGCAATAATACTGTCCTAAACAGGAGAAAAAGACAAGGAGAGCCATTAACAGGAAATTATCTGTGGGGAAGGTCGGAAACGGAACTAACCTCAATACCGCCAGAACACAGACTATTCAGCAGAGCAGCAATGTTCTTCTCCTCAATAATACATCCGGGACTGCAGGCATACGCAAACGCAAAATGGCTGCAAATAACCAGATGGGAACTAATGATGACCATAAATTCGACAGTAAATGGGTTTAACGCAATTAAAGAGGAGCTGCGAGCTGTAAGGATGGTAGCACTACAGAACAGATATGTATTGGACCTTCTCACAGCAATGGAAGGAGGAGTTTGTGCAAAGATAGGACAATCATGCTGCACGTTCATACCTGCCAACGATGCCGACAATGGTACACTAACAGAAGCAGTTTCACAATTGGCCCAGATGCACTCCAAAATGATGGACGAAAGTAACGGCGTAAACAAGGATAAAAGCTGGTTTTCACTATTATGGTCATGGATGCCATCTTGGCTGTCAGATGGACTGAAAATAATAGTGGGATGTGCTATTTTGGCTGGAGCTGCACTGATAATAATTAGATTTTGGAAAGCCCGGAAGGCGCGCTCAACTGATGAGTTGCTGGAAATGGTGGGAATGCACCCCTTGATGCCAGCGGATGACGGCCAGCACACAGGTGTGATAATACACGAAAGGGAGAAGTTGCGCACCCAAATCATCGCCAATCATCTAGACCCACCATCAGTGAAGATCGAGAACCCAAGGAACCCTAGGAGCTACATAGGAAGATGGGTGTACTGTACTCCTGGAGGAACATGCGAATACATGTATTGGTCATTTGAAGATCACGTAAACCATTATGGACATCTCGGAGGGATAACGAAGATATGGAGAGTAAGAGGAGATAACGAGAAGGATATGTTTGTGGTCGACAAGTCGACCAGAGGGGGGACTGAAGTGGGAGAATGGAAAACCAGACTCCCGTCCTTCACCTCTCGCGCTTGGCCTAGAGGGTCGCGGCCCAGACACCCGCCACGAGAAGAGTTTGCCCATTTACCAGATGACCAAATACCCTGGTACAGAAACATACGGATGTGTCCATCTGCCTGCCCAACAGCCCGCACTGGCCATGCCGACACCTGCGGCACGGACCAACTAGACTGAAATCTACACATCGTTAGAGATGCCATGACGACCTAGATAACGGGAAGCACCGCTGAACTATTATACACGCTGAACATTTCCACACCAATCTACACGAAGAACATACTCAGTGCTCTGACGTAGGCGACAGGCTTATTCACGGACGTGCATCTTTATTATTTTTACATAGGCTTTCAGAATGCAGAAACGCAAGACGCACCATGAGCTCATTTATAACGCTTGCTCACGCTTCTCTTGAAACCCGTTACCATCATGAGAGATATAATGGAAACACGATACTGGCCATGAAACTGTATGCCACTATAACCTAAAGCATCCATGCACTAAATGGATTACTCGTGCACCAGGCCCAAGTAGGCCCCAAGCAAGAGTTCCCGTGGACATTAACAAAGCAAAAGTCAGGTTGCTGAGCCTGCAGAAAGAACCCAGTGGAGCAACCAGCCAAGGTCGTACTGTTGCAAACCCACAGTCAAGAAACAAATCTTCAAAGGCACGATGTTGCAACCTCGCACTCCACGTACCAATGTTAAAATCATATCTGCAAATTAAACCAGACATACAGTGGAAAAACAATATTAATTGTGCAGAATTATGCCTCAAACACGGTCCCTCCCCACGTGACCAAGCCGAACCTGACGAGATGCCAAAACCCAGGAGAGAAAAGGCGTCTGGGTACCTCGCTACGAGACGCAGGCCGACACACTTGAAAGGCTCAATGGACACCTGCTACGGTGGGAACGGTCAGTCTCCCACCTATGAATAAATCCTCACATTGCCTGCACGTACCCATATTGAAACACTGTTGCAACCACAGGTGCACCGTGTGCTGGGAACAACGGTGGTCCCAGGCTGGGGAGCTCACGGATGCACCAATCAGAACATGAGGTTCTTATCTCAGACGTCAGTAACGTTAGCCAATCCTCAGGGGTCTTCATGTAACAATTCTTATGTATCTAATTGTAGGGACAACCCAGATATACCACCTGACTACACCTTAACCACTAATATCATTCTCTATAGGCGTACTATACTAACCCCACCACTCGAGCAACCAATCAAGAGTGGCGATAGGTTCTTTTGGTAACTTTTTGGAATGACGCAAGTAGCGCGTCATAATGTAGTAAAAAGGGCCTGCGAGCCCCACTATTGTGTGTGTGTCAGGACGAACGCGTACGCTCCTTGACCCATCCCTGCCGTTTGCATAATAAACGACAGAAGTTGCCTTGCTCCTTGTGTGTGCCTCATACTCTGTCTCGATCCGAGATATACACGGGAGGAGTTGGGGCCTCCCTGCCCGGAGGTCTGCGGACGGCCCGGCCGACCCCGGCAGAATTCCCCCCCGACAAGGCGTTACAGGGTATATCCCCTTACACTGTATCTCCTTTTCACCTTCCCGATCTTCCATATCCTCAAATGCTTGCCAGAGATCTAGAATCTCTTTTCTTTTTTATTTTGCTGCTAAAAATTTGGACATTTTTTCTAGCATATTTATGTTATGGGAGCCCTGCTCTGGCCAAAAGCAGGACGTCCCCCCTTCCTTTGTTTCTACTATCCATTGTTTATTTATTCTGTCACAACACAGTGGCAGAACCCTATGCATGTGTTTTATTGGGGTTTCTTCCCCCATAATGTTGTGTGTGTCCCTAATGCTTCATTTAAATCCCACTATTTTGCTGTGCACTCTGCTGTGCGTTACACAAAAACACAGATCAACCCACTTTTTCCCCCACACCTTTATACTTTTTCCACTTTGATTTCACACATGCAGATACACACCGCGACTCATCCACCTTCTTTCCTTGTTTAACACAAAAGACAGAAAGAGAAAATACACAAAAATAATTGACTAAAATCAAGGCCCATTCCTTATACTGAGCCACTACTGTTTTTCCTTATATCTTTTGTAATACCACCTATTGCTTTTATCGTCATAAAAGAATAATGCATGGTACTACCTTCTCAACCTGTTATGGCTGAGGATCCCTTACCTCCCAGTCCTTATAAGCTGGGGCTCCCTTTCATCTCAGTCTTTTATGCACTGTGGTTTCCTTTCATCTCAGTCTTTTATAAGCTGAGGTTTCCTTTCATCTCAATTTTTTATATGCTGAGGCTCCCTTTCATCTCAGTCTGTCATATGCTGAGGCTCCCTTTTTCCATTATAAAAAGTAGAAAAACAGAAATATGTGACAATTTCAATACATAAGCCACCTCCTATCCAATCTACTCAACACATCACCTGAAATCCTATCCAATCTATTCCTTATCACCAATAATCCTATTCCATAATACATCACCAAAAGTCCTATTCCATAATACATCACCAAAAGTCCTATTCCATAATACATCGCCAAAAAGTCCCATTCCATAATACAACACCAAAAAGTCCTATTCTATCTATTCCATTGACCTTGTACATAATCCACATAAACAAACATTCACATCTCTATACTATCATTCACATCACCATACTTATCATACATACATGTTCCCATGTTGTTATCACTTGCAAGAGTATGCTCATATGCGCGTTTCACTTGCGTTTTCCTCCGTTACGAAGTCCCCATGCTGGCCTGTCTTTCTGGAGCCACTCCCTGCTTCAGTGAGCAGTGAGGATTTCTTTTAAAATGGCTCCTACTAAAACCTCTCAAGAAACATGTGTTTTTTGATTTAGGGGACCGGTCACTATAGATGGGTGTGGCTGACTGGCCTGGGGCTTCGCAAAGTACAGGGGCAAGAAACTAAGATCACGTCAAAGGTCACCGCTGAAAGGTATCCCTTAATTATAGGCATACTCCTAATCACGCTCACACCAGATTAAAGTTCACCCCTCTAGGGAATTAAGGCCAAGAGTCTTTATCTTGCAAGGATAACAAGTTTAATTTTTACAGAAAATGAGGATGGGGGACAAAGAACTCTGATCCCTGAACGGCATTCTGTCCCTGACTGTTCCAAGCTCCTGCAGACTGGTGCCAAGCAGGAGCCTCATATACTGTTTAACTTGGTCACTGGAAACTGGCATTATTCATCCAAAACTATCCTTCTTCTATTACAAGGGATGCTGCAGTCTTCCTTCCAGCATGGCCGGGTTTCCATTTAGGGCAAACTACTTAGCATACTGCTAGCTTATGCAAGAATAAATTGTAGCTCCTATTTATCATCATTTTGCTATATTATAAATGTTTATATATAAACACATTTTCCCGTCATACTCTCCATACTTCACTCAATATAATCATATTTTATCTGATCCAGTAATGGCCCTTAAAACATTATTTTCCCATAATTTTACATTGTGTACATGAGCCCCAGCCTGCCTGGGTTTTATGATGGACAGGAAACAGCTGCTAAGTTACGTGCTGGCCTGCCAGTGCTAGCAGAGCACCACAGCAATGCCTGCAGTCTATTTTGAGCACAGGCTTTATTCTTTCCAAGAAGGGAGGGGGAGTATTTATGACTCATACTGTGCTAAGAACTGCATACGTTTTAACATTTACAAATTCATTCAGCTAATGGTTATTTGCACCTTATATTGAAATACTAACTATCTTCATTTAGTGGCCACCCATGTCTGTGTCTGATTATATTTGCATGAAAAAGGCTTTCTCAGTGCTGTAGTGCTTTAGAAACAGTCAACAGAAATCTTGCCTAATTGTAAAGTGCTTGGGGGGTGCAGGAAAAACGACTTTGCCAATGGAAGGTGACTCTCTCTATGTGGTGGAGGGGCAGGGGAGGATGGTTTACAGGGTGGGGCACAAAGGCTGGGAAAGGAAGCCCCCAAGGGCCGGGAATGAATAGTGAAGGGGTGCCGCTTGGACAGAAAAATTTGAGCAGGGCCCCAGGGGACTGAAGTTGTGGACCCAGCCAAAGTAACCCCCAAGCTCAGGAATAGGGGTTTGGGGTGGGCTTCAGAGTGGTACACAAGGCCTAGAATGTGGGAGAGGGCCCCAGGGGAATGAGATAATCGAACCAGCATCAGTGAACCAGAAGGGGTAGGGGAATGGTGCAGCGGGGGCGTTAAAGGAGAAGAAATGCCAGGAAATCAGGACAGAGCCCCAATGGAAGGGTGTCGATCCGGTCCGTGAAACTCCCAGGGCCCAGGTCACAGCAACATGGGTCGGTGAATTGTGCAATGCAAGCAGGCAGGAAGGGAGAGACATGGGTAACACTTGGTTTTCCTGGCTCCCTATGCGATCTGATGCTGCAGAAGAACAAGTTACTTACCCCAGGTAACGTTCTTTCGACTGGATGTTCCTCCCAAGTATTCCTTATCTTTGATATTTGCAATATCGCAGCTTTGCTGCCTCAGAAAAAAATGAATTCAGCAGGGGGCGCTGTGCGTCGATGCTTGTCGAGTCGATGTCACGGCAGGTATATGTAGCACGCGCAGTGCCCATTGGCCTCAGTTCCATTTTTATGAGTGGAGCATTACCTTGTGTTTGACAGTTACTCCCCTTGAGAGAGCGTAGACTGCAACCACAAGGGAAATTCTACTGTGGGGTAGGTTGTGAGGGGCAATAAGGTATATGTGGGAGGAACATCCAGTCGAAAGAACATTACCAAGGGGAAGTAACTTATTCTTCAAATGGATTGGGTCCTCCCACGTATTTCTTATCTTTGTTACACTCCCAAAGCAGTTTACGTCATTTGGAGGTCAGAGTAGAAATTAGAGTGGCATCAATATCTTATGGTTGTGTATGTACTGAATGCAAAACTGCTTTTCCAAAAGCAGAATCTTGGCCCAAGAAGAAGTAATGTTTAGTAAAGGTGTGCACAGACGACTATGTGGCGGCTGCACATATATCTTTTATCAGAACTCCCCTCTGCAAGGCAGACGAAGTAGCAATGCCCCAGGTCGAATGGGCTCTTAGATGTTCTGGAGGGTCTTTACCTGCCAGTTCATAACATTCCCGTATTGTTGTGTAATCCATCTGGATATGGTTTTCTTGGTAATGGCCAGTCCCAATTAGTGACCTGCATAGCTCACAAATAACTGGTCATCCTGCCGCAATTTTGCCAATCGGGAGATGTAAAAGCTCAGTGCATGTCTAGGGTCAAGCCTGTGAAGTCTTTCTTCTTCCTTCCCTGGATGTGGAGGAGGATATAAAGATGGTAACGTAATCTTCTGAGAAATTTGAAACTCTGAAACAATTTTGGGGAGAAAAGTAGGCCTCACTTTTAGTACCACTCTGTCTTTATGAAAGACAGTATGAGGAGGCTTGCAGGATAAAGCCTGCAGCTTACTCACTGTTCGGGCTGATGTAATTGCCACTAAGAAGACAGTTTTCAGAGCTAGAAGTCTTAATGTACAAGAATGTAGAGGCTCGAAAGGAGCTCCCATCAAGTAGTTTAACACCAAGATGAGATCTCATAGTGGGACTTGAAACGGGATAACAGGGAAAACATTAGTCAGTCCCTTTAAACATGATACTATTAAGGGAATCTTAAAGTAGGAGACTTCCTCTGAAGTGTACTTAAAAATAGAAAGCGCTGCCAGATATCCCTTGATGGTACCATTCTGGAGCCCCTGATTTGCCAGATGTAATAGAAAGGATAACACCATCTGTGTATTACATGAGGAAGGGTCAACATTCTTATCTCTACACCAGCTGCAGAACTTATTCCAGCAGTAGCAGTGTAAAGATTTAGTTGCTGGCCTTCTGGCTGAAAGCAAAATCTCCATTACGTCATCCGGGTGGTCCCAATCTTTGTATCTCCGCCTCTCACGCCGTGAGTAAGGCATCCGTCACTACTGTTATCTCCAGCCATGGTTGTCAAAACAGTTCTCCTTTCAAGATGTTTTCCCGACAGGCCCACCACTGAAGATCCAGTGAGACTCTGTGTGGGATTTGTAGGAGATCTGACATTCTTCCTGAGAATTGTGACTACTGGGTCCTGAGAGTTCACTGGAGATATCTCATTCTCAGGCAAGCCTTTGGCACCAGAAAAATGCAAAATGAGATGAGGCCAAGCAACCTCAGAAAATTGAAGGCCAGTAGATTTTGGGCATTCTGGAATTTTGTCACCATCTGCAGAATGTCTTGAGCCCTCACCTTTGGTGGCAAGGCTTTTCCCAAGGATGCATCCAGGAATGCTCTGATGAATTGGAGTCTTTGTCATGGTATCATGTGGGACTTCTTGAAGTTGAGGGAGAAGCCCAGCCTGTGAAGAGGGTGACAGGTGGAGCTGGGATGTTCCAGGGCCTGTTCTGAGGGAACTGGCACTGATCAGCCAATCGTCTAAGTAGGGGTAGACGTGAAACCCTCTCTCCTGAGACTTGCTGCCACAACCGCCATTAGCTTGGTGAAAACCATCGGGCGGATGTCAGCCCAAATGGCAGAACCCGAAACTGACCATCAGAACCGCCAACGGCAAACCTCAGGCACTGTCTGTGCTTGTAATGGATTGGCACATGAAAGTATGCATCCTAGAGGTCCAATGATACCATCCAATCCTGAAGCTGAAGGGCCTGAAGGATCTGAGAAAGGGTTACCATCTTGAACTTGTCCTTCCTGAGGAACTTGTTCAAGTCTCTTAAGTCCACGATGGGTCTCAATCCTCTGTCCTTCTTGGGAATTCGACAATATGGGGAGTACCAACCCTTGTTCCTCTCTGCTACAGGTACTGGTTCTAGAGCACCTTTCTCTAGCAGGGTTAAAATCTCCTGCATAAGGAGCAGATCTGGAACCTTCAAAGAGTTGTTCCCCGGTGGATGACTCTGAGGTTTTTGCAGGAAACGTAGGCAGTAACCTCGGGCAACTGTTTCCAATACCCAAGCATCTGAAGTAATAGCCTGCCATTCTGTCAGATGCTGTGACAACCTGCCTCCTGCTGCAGTGTTGTGAACGAAGACCTCAGAGAGGTTTTGGAGTGGCTGACGCAGTAGCTGAAGGTAAGATAGCTGCTGCTTTTGCGGTCTTAGTACTTCTACCGAATCCACCACAGGGGATTTCATCTTTGTCCTCTTTGAGCTGGCTGTCCTGTGCCTCTTCCAACTGTGGAGTAATGGCGAAAGGACCTAGCCCTCCAGGGCGTACCTGTGGGGCACTTTGGAGTTTGTCTTATTGCAGCTCCAAGGGATTTTGACGCCACCTTGGAAGTTTGCAGCTTCTCCAAACTCTCATCAGCTTGTTTCCAAATAAATGTGTGCCGTCAAAGGGCATGTTGAGAAGCCTGGATTGTACATCTGGGCCAAATCCTGACTTTCGCAACCAAGCAAATCTGCGTATCACTGTACTAGCCGCCATAGCTCTGCTGATACTGTCAACAGAGTCCAGACCAGTCTGAAGGGATTCGCACATTGCGTCTTTCCCATCCTTGATGATGTTAAGGAAACTGTCTCGCTCCTCCCTCTCAGTAATATGGTCAGCCGCCATAGAAATGCACTCCCAAAGGGTGTGTGTGAACCTCTCTAGCGTGCACATAGCATTGGCAGATTTTAAAGCCATACTGCCAGCCGAAAAAACCTTTTTGGCCATGGCGTCATAACGTTTGTCATCTCTATCCTGGGGTATGGTAGGATAGGCATTTTGTCAACAGTGGAAGTGGCTGCCTGCACTACAAGGTTTTCTGGTGTTTGGTTCATGGAGAGGTAGAAAGGGTCAGAGCTATAAACTCTGTACATAGCCGTCAGCTTTTATTTACAGCTGGAATAACCTCTGGTGCTTCCAAATTAGAAGCCACCCTCTTTTGCAAGGCTTGATGAAAAGGGACAATTGGGTCCTCTGTCCAATATTTATTTATTTTTATTTTTATTTATTTGCATTTATAGAGCACACAACTGCCCTCAGGCATCGCGGCGCTATACAAGAAGGCTTACTTGGTTACATAAGTGCTTGAGCAGACATCTATGCATATATGATACCGAGTACCATTGTAGCCGGGTGTGGCTTATTTAGTTACAGGTGCTTGCAAAAACGTGCAATTTGTGTAACCTATTTGCAGGTCAGCAACAGAATACAGATGCAAACTCCGATTAGGTGGCATAGACATGTTGCACCGCCCCTTCTTATAGGGTGGGAGCAGCATACAAATGCAAAAGTCAATTCAGGAGCAAAAGACACAGTGCCTACCCCATGTTGCAGGGCGGCAGCACACATAGATGCAAAAGTCAATTCAGGAGCAAAAGACATAATGCCTACCCCATGTTGCAGGGGGGCAGCACACATAGATGCAAAAGTCAATACAGGAGCAAAAGACATGGTGCCTACCCCAAATTGCAGGGCGGCAGCACACATAGATGCAAAAGTCAATTCAGGAGCAAAAGACATGAGGCCTCATCACGAGTTTGGCGATAACCGTTAAATGCGGCGGTAGCGCTATTACCGCCGCATTTAAGGGTCCGCTAGATCATGACCTTGGCGGATTTCCCCCCAGCTCTGATCCGCCGGCGGTAATAGTGCAAATTTTCCCCATTGGGCCCAATGGAGAATGATGAATTCCCGAATGGGCCCAATGGGGATGGGAAATAACCGTTCCGCCAATCCCGTGATCCGGCGCTAATAACGCCAGGGGGTTTGGTGGTAGGGCTATTAGCGCCAGCGCAAATAGCGCCGGCATTACCGCCCAACTCGTGATGAGGCCCATGGTGCCTACCCCATGTTACAGGGTGGCAGTACGCACAGATGCAAAAGTCAATTCAGGAGCAAAAGACAAGGTGCCTACGCAATGTTGCAGGGCAGCAGCACACATAGATGCAAAATCAATTCAGGAGCAAAAGACATGGTGCCTACCCCATGTTGCAGGGCGGCAGCACACACAGCAGTATATGGAAAGATGCAATAGGCAAGTGCAGTATGTTAATGTGGTACTCGCCTTAGCACGTCCTGGGAGTAGACAGGGCCTTTGGTGTGGGCCTTAGGTGACTCGGGCCGGCTCCCGCCTCCCAGTTGCTCCCATTGGTTAATAACAGCCAGGGCAACCAATGGGTGGTGGGAGCCAGGCAAGCTGAGGACAAGGCCACGCGGAGCAGCCATTTTGGATTGGCCAATGTGCTGAGAAATGCACCAGACCAAACACGAAGTTTCAGAATAAATAGACCCAGCAGTGGGCAATGAATTAGGCAGGATGGGTTCCAGTACTCCTATGTATGCAGCAAATAATCCTGGATCTTCGAGGGCAATGCGGTGAAAAAGCATTGTCCACGCTGAGTACTGCACAAACATCACATGCTTACCCCAGGTTCATCAGCAGTCAGGGGGAACAGAAATCAGGCTGGAGGACTGCAGGAGCAGACGTCATGCTCTGGAGGCAGCAGAAGAAAAGGAAGACCGAGGAGTTAGCACTCTTTCATATTGCAGGTGATTTGGACCAGCTCCCGCCTCCCGGTTACTCTCATTGTCTAATTACAGCCAGGGCAAACAATGGGAGGTGGGAGCCAGGCAAGCAGAGGACAAGGCCAGGTGGAGCAGCCATTTTGGGTCGGCCAATGTGCTGAGAAATGCACCAGATCAAACACAAAGTTTCAGAATAAATAGACCCAGCAGTGGGTAATGAATTAGGCAGGATGGGTTTCAATACTCCTATGTAAGCAGCAAATAACCCTGGATCTTCGAGGGCAATGCAGTGAAACAGTGTTGTCCGCGCTGAGTACTGCACAAACATCACCTGCTTACCTCAGGTTCGTCGGTAGTCAGGGGGAAGAGAAATCAGACTGGAGGACTGCAGGAGCGGATGTCATGCTCCAGAGGCAGCCGAAGTAGTCGGTGAGATCATCCTGCTCAAAAACAGGTGTGGGTCTCCACCATCCCATGTATTCCACAACCCTTGACATTAGCTGCCTGTAAGTTACCTCAGCGTAGACACCAGGGTCTGCCCTTCCAAATTCAACCTCAGCAGAGGTGTCAATCCCACTGGCCTCAAGAAGGCACTCTTGCAAGTTCTTTATGCGTGAGTCCTCTGATATGAGTGCTTCAGGCACTAATATTGCCCCATATTGTAACCCAAAGGGTCTTTCTTCATCAGAGGACTCCTCTGCATCTTCAAAAATTGAAGAGAGGGATTTGAAAAAATCTGAATGTGGTAGTGGAGTACACGTTTTTTCAACTGAAGTTGACATTATGTTAGTTGTCACAGGAGCCGAAAATGTCAAAATTGTCGACATGGATGGCCTCAATGGTTGCATTGATGGCTTTGATGGTTGTGTCAATGGAATAGACACCTGTCGCATCGAGGAGGTCGACACTCGAGGCGTTGATGACTTCTCCACTTGTATTGGTACCGATGGCGTCAATGACGCATTTTTCGGTTCTGTCATAGCCAAATCCTTCGGCATTGATGACGTCAGTATTGGAAGAGATTTTTCTCGCCTCCAGGGTTGGGATCACTCTCGAGGAGACTTGGCCGCCGGGTCTGAGGATGCACAGCTTTTGTGCTTTCGAGGTCTTTTGATCAGAGCATCGCCATTAGGTATTTTCGAGGGGGGCAAGGCCATGTTCTCGAACACCTTTAACATTCAGACTCAAAATTCCTCCCACTGGGCCGGTGAAATAGATTTGGTGGGGCAAACGACCTGTTCCATTGAACTAGAAGACGTGGAAGATGGTGACCTATGGTGCCGTTTCTTTCCATGTCTCTTAATCGACGAATGGTGTGACCCACTTCGCGAACTGGAACGTTTGGACCTTTTTCGACAAGGAGAAACTGTCCTTGACTCATCTGAGGTTTTTTGTTTAGATGGAGTAGAAGGGGATTTTTGGGGCTTACTTGCCGCAAGCTTCCCTCTACGCGCTCTCAAGGCTTTGGCCATCATAGACAGACAGTCCTCGCACTCCGAAGAAGGATGATTCTACCCCAGGCACCACAGGCAGATCCTGTGACGGTTCATCATGGACATCTTCGCACCGTAGTCACAGCACTTCTTGAAGCCAGATCGAGGGGTGGCAACACCGAAGACGAAGCCATTTTGCATCGAAACTTGAGATGGTGATGAGATTTTGAAGAAGATTTAGAAAATATTCCTGTCAGGAGTGAGGCGTACCGCATCCGAAGCTGTAAGTGTGTAAAAATGGAACTGAGGCCAACAGGCGCTGCACGTGCTACATATACCTGCAGTGACATCGACGTCGAGACAGAGGCCTCCGTAGGACATCGACTCAACAAGCATCGATGCACAGGGCCTCCTGCTGAAAATATTTTTCCCGAGGCAGCAAAGCTGGGATATTGGAAATATCAAAGATAAGGAATACGTGGGAGGACACAATCCATTTGAAACAAACTTCTCTCCTCTTTGCAGTGTCTCCCAGACCTTCAGCATGTACGCACCTACAGGAACATTTACAGAGTGCAGACCACGACCACTGGCATCCTGTTAAATATAGGCCAGGTGGTCATGGCAGCTCCTTCTTCCTTGTGGGAGGCACGCCCGCCATACGTGCTCTCCCCTGGCCCAGAAATTGAGGAAATGGGAAGATGGAGTAGCGGCTGGCGCTGGGTCTGCATGTCTATGTGAGACTGGGAAGGGCTGGGGCAGGGCACAGCGACCTGATCACCCTTTATATGCCTGGTAAGTGTTAAATCTACCTCTGATGGGTGCATTCCTTACCAGAGGGAATTTGGGAAGTCTTCCGAGGGGCAGAGGAGGCTTTCTGAGAGGGGGAGGAGGTGCATTTGGTGGAATGAGGCCTAGGTTTGGCAAGCAGATGGGAAGCCAGTTTGGAGGACCATATGGAGTCCAGTGTTGGTCATGAGGGAGGATGGGACATTTGTCACAAGACTGTAGAATTAGGCCATCATATTATTATGACCTACGTGGCAATCCCAATGGACCAGCAAGCAGGCTTGCTGGTTATCCCTCGCAACAGATGCAACCTCCGACCATGCCATATGCCCTAGGTTCTGTACAGCCACAGCAAGCATCGGTAGGGCAGAACCCGGAGCCTGAGGCTGCATAGACTTATGTGCCACAATCAGATGTGCCAGCACAGGCACCGGTACAGCCATGGGATAGGAATCCTTTAGGTCAGGGTGCAGTCACACATTATACTGGAGCGTGCATTTTGGGAGGAAGTCCTTTCCCGCTCGCAGGTGGAAGCACATATCCTGACTGGGACAGCCCACAGAGAGCTTTGACATGTCCAGTCCTGTCTGGTACCACTGATCTGGGAGAGGAACCCCAGGTAAGTGTGATGAAAAGCAACCAAACATTTTCATTCATGGTCGATATAGGGGCACTAAATCTTGCATCAAGGAAAGTAAGTTTCCCCTTTCAGGAAAAATGATGGACATGCAGGGATTCTCTGGGGCTATTCTGTAGGCTACCTACATGGAGGATTTACCTATTAATGTAGCTACACAGGATTTATCAGCTCCTTTGTTGTACTGTACAGACAACCCAGTGAATTTCTTGGGCAGGGATCTTTTCAGCAAGTTGAATATGATATGATATGGTTATTTATAACACGCTTAATATCGAGAGGTTTCTAAGCGTTGATACAGTGATCAAACCTGTGTTGCTCCATGTCGTCTTGCTTCCAAGGCAAGCACATTGCCCCTGAGTTATCCTCCCAAGACAGCTGATGATCTCATTCACAGAAGTATAGTATGCTCAACTCCAGGTTTTTATCTAGCTAAGACAATGGCACTTTTGCAAGCATGCTATAGTGGCAGCACGACAAGGGGGTGCCCGTATATTCATATTTGTTCCTCTATCGAGTTATGGTGGTGCTAGGATGGGTGCCTGGGATTAGAATCAAAGCATGGCAGGTACCAGCTGAATTTGTATTTCGTCCCATAGTTCCACAAGAGGTTTCACCAGACACCATAGGTACCATTCTTCAGGCACTGGTGGGGAATGAGAGGAGTGGCGTACAGTTCTGTGCATCGTACCGAGCCTATTTCTAAGGGGTATCTGATGGTCACTTGTTCGAGGATGCCGAGGATACAGGAGAGATGGTTTTTGAGATTGGTGTACCTTGTTAGATACTGATAGAGCATAGGGAGATACTTCAGACTATGTTTATTCCCAGAACTACATTGCCATACTGGAAAGAAAATCTGGATAAGGGCATAGTCACTTATGGACTAGTAATCCTCATGATCTGGGCTGAAAAGCATAGGAGCAGTGCAGATAAAGCTGAAACCTGGTGCGATATCTCCACGTGTATAACAATATCCGATGTCTAGGGAGGCAGATGAGGGGATCTATGAGACCATTATGGCATTGTGGACGCAAGGTAATATCCACCCCTCTTGTGTCCCCATGCAACATGGCTAGCTATCCTGTGAAGAAGGCAAAAGGGATAAGTTGGAGGATGGTGCAGGATTTACATCCTTTGAATAATATTGTTGAGGTTGAGTTCCCAGTGGTTCCGTATCATGCTACCAGTCTCTGTAACATCCTTACTGGTTCTACTCACTTCACTGTAATTGATCTGAAGAATGCATTTTTCTAAGTTCCCTTGCAACTCGGTCCTCAGTACCTTACTGCATTTACGTATCGTGGCCAAGATTTCAGCACACAAGATTGCCACAGGGTTATTGTGAAACCCGAGTATTTTTAATCAGGTGGTTCATATGGATTTGGGGAATTTCCATGAGTCTAGTACAATGATTCAGTATGTGGAAGATGTGCTAGTCTGTAGCACTTCAGAGGAGCAGTGTCGAGGAGATTCAATAACGCTTCTCAACCTGCTCACCATGCTCAAAGAGGAGGGGCAGAAGGTGGACAAGGAGACATTACAGTATTGCCAGAGAGAGGAAGTAATATTACCTGCAGGAAGAAAAGTGATGCCTGAGAGAGCAGTTGCAGTGCAGAGTACACCACAGCCAGTTACCATAAAACAAATGCTGCATATTTTGGGACTCTGTATCTATTTTAGGTCTTCAGATTCTGACTACTCTAGTTACACAAGACCCGATTGCAAGGACTCAAGGAAGTGCAGAAAGTTAAAGGTCTGATTGAATGGCGGAAGCAATGATAACTTGAGGAGCTTAAGACTGCGAACCGTAATTCTCCAGTCCCGGCAATGCCGGACTACAAGAAGCCATTCTATCAGTTTTCTCATTCAAATGGTGTAACACTCACCTGGTATCCACGGGGACGTCACTCAGCCTGTTCTGACCTCTTACGACCTCGAACCCTTCCCTGGAGGCTATTCGACTGGAGACTGGGCCTGAAACACAGGATTGGTAGAGTTTAACTCCCCATTGTCTCTGTGTGGGAGAACCCCTTCTTCCCCGGGGTCCAACCCTTCCCTTTGATCCACTGTTCACCTTGTTTTCTTGGATAGTGTGCTCTCCGTCCTGCCTTCAGCACAGGGGTGCGTTTATTGATGCAGGGTCGTTGCTGCCTAGTTACTTCACTGGCAAGAGTCCGACAGGTAAGTATAATGAGTCTTTTGAACAGTTCTCTAACTTCATTCCTTTCCTTCCTTTCCTTCCTTATATGATGGCCGGTGTCCGGGGATGGGGGCGTGCTGCTGAGATGAGTAGCGCTGAAGGTGAGTGAGAGCATGATGCGCGATGCACCCCTTTCGTATTTGCATTGAACTGAGTTATTTTCTATGTCTTTTAGGTGCCGTGACGTTTTCAGCATGGATGCCGCTTACAAAGAACAAATGCAGTGGGTAAGCGTGGTATGCGGTGCCTCTAGATGTTTCCACGCTAACCTGGAGTGTCTTTTCCCCCTGCAGATGGATGAGAAGTTCCGGAGACAGAGTTCCCCCAGAGTGGCTGGGATTCAGGTAAGCGTTTGAAGCTCGTACAGTATTTAAAAATAAGCGAAGATTTGCAGAATGCTTACTAATGCCTTTTTTCTGTTCTTTTCCCTTTTCCTTAGGAAGCGGCGTGCCGGGATGGGAATGACACCGCCGAAGATGCCCGCAGAACAGAAGGAGCGATGACTGATGGGTAGAAGAGCCGCAAGGTAAGGCTGTTCCTAACGGTGTTCTTGTTCTTGCAGGAGCTGAGCGCAGAAGAAAGATGCAGGCCTATGTAACGCTCACCTGACTCCCACGGAGGCGCTGGCCTGGTTTGGATTGCTGTGGCCTCTTATAGGGTGATGCGCAGGACTCGGAAGATGGCATGGACCGGACCCCCAAATCTGGCTTGTCTGGCTCGTAGAAATATCCTTCTTAGGGTCTGAAAGGACGAGCTCTCCATCCTGCTTCTGATGCAGAGGCGCGTTGTTATCCAGTTACTTCACTGGATCTCGGATTGGTGAGAGTTCAAGTTCGCTTGACTTTTCCGGTAAGGTATCGTAAGAATTCTGTTGCAAGTTCAAGCTTTAAATAACCATTGTCTGTTTTCTCTATTTCAGGTGCTGAATGAAGATTCCGAGTTAGGGAATGGAACCGTCGAAGGAAAATTCTGGTGAGTTTTTGATGAGTGGTTCCTCTAGTGTTCTTGCATTAATGCACTAATGCTTGTGTCTTTTTCCCCTTAGGGGCCAGGGTTCGGAAATGCCGAAGATACGGCGCCGACCCGAAGTGAGAAGAGATGTCCCAATAAATATCAGGTAAGTCTTAGATGAGCGTTCCGCTAATGTCCTTGCATTCGCTCACTAATGCTAATATCTTTTTCCCCTTAGGGGCCGGGGTTCGGAAATGCCGAAGAAACGGCGCCGACCCGAAGTGAAGAGGGATTGACCCAACAGGTAAGTCTTATGGTGGAAATTAAGCCTTTCTTATTCTCTTCCCTAGCTCACCTTTGTTCTTGTCTTTTTCTCCTTTAGGCGCTGAAATGCGGCGGAACATCCAGATGGTCGCTGATGGGCAAGAAGGCGCCTAGTAAAGGTGAGTGGAATGCTGCGCTTCAGTGAGCTATGCGATGTGCTTTTAAAAATGAATGTCTTCCCTTTAGGATCGTCGGCGAGATGACTCTGGAATGCGGATTAAGCAGGTAATGTCTCTTCTTTCTCCTGTTCTCCTCTCTTCTCCCTTTACAGGTGTTCCAGGATGCTGTCAGGCGTGGCTGGAGTCCGGATGCAGGAGCAGACACGGTGAGCGTCCAGCTGCTAGGTGCAGAACAACGCGAAGCGTGAGTTGCTGCTTGGGCGTGGCTTAAATAGCCTTCAAAGTAGTTCCAGGTATGTATTCTTCCTCTAAGGTATGTATTCTTCCTCCGGCCACACCCGTGTGGTTAAGTAGTCCCATAGGTAAAATAGTCCCATTCAGGCCTCTAGGTGGCCTGGATGTTGCAGCACGGTCTGCATCAGGTAAGTTCACACCAAGCACTTCTTAACACAAAGTCATCCTATGGCCCCTGGACTGTTGTCCAACATGACCCTGGCGCCAAAGGTGCCAGGACTGAGTCCAAAGGGCCCCTACCTGGGGCCGCTGGGACTTCCCTCGGGAACATGATGTCTGCCTCTGGGGTTGCTGGGCCCTGTCTGGCACCTTGGGGGTAGGCATCATGACAGTACCCCCTCCCAAGGCCCCTCCCAAGGTTGTTCTCTCCGGAGGTTTCGGTTTGTTTGGGAATATCCGGTGGAATTTCTGTATTAACCGAGGTGCATGTACCTGGTCGCTTGGTTCCCAAGACCTTTCCTGAGGCCCATATCCTTTCAATCAATTAAATAGAAGAGTTTTGACTTTGACACCTTGGAATCTAATATGTCTTTAACTTCGAATTCCAGATCCCCATCTACTTGAATTGGTTCTGGTGGTTTAATTAGTCTGGTTCCAGGTTGTACTGGTTTCAACAGTGATACGTGAAAAACAGGATGGATTCACATGTTAGTTGGTAGATTGAGTTTGAAGGCCACCGGGTTGATTATAGCTTTGATTGGGTAGGGCCCTACATATCTTGGATTGAAAGTTCGCGGTCCTTTGACTGGTAAATGTCTAGTCGCTAGCCACACTTGGTCCCCTATTTGGTACGGAGGTGCTTCACTACGATGTAAATCAGCATTTTCTTTGTACTTTTTCTTGGCTTGCTGTAAATGAGTCGTCGTTTCTTTGAAGGCTCGAGTTATCGTGGAATGCAAATGATCTACAGCGGGCATTTCAAGACTTTGAGGGGAGTCAAGGTCAGAGGTTTGGGGGTGATGGCCATATAAGGTATAAAAAGGGGTTTGTCCCGTTCCAGAATGTACAGAATTCTTATATGCATATTCTGCGATCCAAAGAATGTCTTTCCAATTACATTCGATTGGTGCAACATACACCGAAGATACTGTTCAAGGGTCTGGTTTGTTCTCTCGGTTTGACCATCGGTCTGGGGGTGGTGACTAGTGGATAGTCGTACATCGATTTGTGCCAGTTGACAACACTTTCTCCAAAAATGGGAAATAAATTGGCTTCCTCGATCAGAGACCAGTATGGATGGAAAACCATGTAAACGAACGACATTCTCAAGAAATTCCTTGGCTAGGATGGAGGCTGAAGGTAACCCCTTTAATGGGATAAAATGGGCCATTTTGGAGAAGAGGTCCACAATCACCAGGATAGTGTTGTATCCATAGCAAGGAGGCAGGTCTGTAATAAAGTCCAGCGACAAGGTGTGCCAAGGTGCCAGTGGGATGTCCAAGGGTTGTAAAAGGCCGGCTGGTCTTTTCTTTTGACCTTTATTTTGGGCGCAAACTCCGCAGGACATCACAAAGGATTTTATATCCTTTTGCCAGGAGGGCCACCAGAATTGCCTTTTGATCTTTTCTTCAGTTTTAGCAATACCAGGATGTCCTTCCATTAATGTATCATGATAATGGGCAATAACGAGTTCTTGCAATTCCTTATGAGGCAGAAATAATCGCCCTGGAAGTAGGGTAGATCATTATTGACGGAAAAGTGTGAACCCTTTTGACTCCATTCTTGTAAGGCTGTAGGGTCTAAAAGTTGTTTAACTCTAGTTTGAATGTCCTCAATAGTTTGTAAAGAGGTCAACCCCAAAATTCTCTGTTCAGGTATAATCGGTACTGGTTCTAAGCTTGAATTTGTTTCTCCCATCCCAATCCGGGATAAAGCGTCCGCTTTGCCATTCTTGCAGCCAGGGTGGTATGTGATTACAAAATCAAACTCCGCAAAGAATAAAGCCCATCGGAGTTGACGTGATGATTGAGCTTTGGCCGTTTTTAAATATTGCAAATTTCTGTGATCTGTAATCACTGTGATGGTGTGTCTTGCGCCGAGAAGGTAATGACGCCAAGCCTTGAAGGCGGACTTAATAGCTAATAACTCCTTGTCGGTGATTGCATAATTAACTTCAGGAGCTGAGAATTTTCTGGACCAAAAGGCTACAGGGTGCAATTGGTTAGTTACAGGATCCCTTTGAGACAGGACAGCTCCCATGGCTAAGCTGGATGCGTCGGTTTCAACAATGTAAGGGAGATCTGGGCGCGGATGTTTCAGTACAGGTGCGAAGGTGAATTTAGTTTTTAGTTCTTGAAAGGCCTGTTCTGCCTCATTAGTCCATTCGAAGCGTTTATTTTTCCGTAAGAGTGCAGTGATGGGTTGAACCACCCGAGAAAATTCTGGGATAAATCTTCGATAAAAATTGGCAAAACCAAGCATGCTCTGAACACCCTTCACAGAGCTAGGAGATGGCCATTTGAGGATGGCGTCCACTTTTCGTGAGTCCATTCGGACTCCCTTTGGTGTCAGGATGAATCCAAGAAACTCGACTTCTGTGGCATGAAAAACTAATTTTTCGAGTTTTGCAAACAGTTTGTGCTGGCGCAATTTCTCAAGAACTGCCTTGACATGTTTTCTGTGATCGGATTCCGAAGAGGAGTACACCAGAATGTCATCGATATATACGATGACACAAACATCGATAAGTTCCCGAAGAACATCATTCATAAAGTATTGAAAGGCAGCAGGTGCGTTGCACAATCCGAAAGGCATCACCTGGTATTCGGAGAGTCCATATTTGGTGCGGAAAGCAGTCTTCCATTCGTCGCCTTCTTTTACACGCACCAGGTGATAAGCTCCCCGAAGATCTAACTTGGTGTATATACAAGCATCTTTTACCTGGTCAAGAAGTTCAGGGATCAGGGGCAGAGGATAACGATTCTTAATCGCTATTTGATTTAGGGCGTGGTAATCAATACAAGTTCTAAGGTCGCCTTCTTATTTGGCACGAAGAACAGAGCTGAGGAAACAGGAGAGTTTGACGGGCGAATAAAACCATTGGCAAGGTACTGATCTAAATACTGTCGCAAAAAATGAAGATTCTCAGGTTCAGTAAGGGCATAGATCCTACTACAAGGCAGTTGAGCATTGGGTACCAGATCGATTTGACAATCGTACGACCGGTGGGGAGGTAACGTGTTGGCCTGCTCTTTTTGGAAAACGTCTTGGAATTCTTGGTACTCAGGCGGCAGTTGTATTGTGGCGGAGGTTACTGTGGCCAGGCCCATGTTTGGATTTCTTGGATAGCAAGTTTGTGTACAATCAGGAAAGGTTATTCTCTTTGCTCGCCAGTCAATTCGAGGATTATGTGTTTCTAACCAAGGAATTCCTAGAATTACTTGAAACTGTGGGGCCTTGATTACGTCAAACACAATAGCTTCCCGATGTCCATCCTGACCCACTAGTGTCATTTCTGTAGTAGAATGTGTTACCGGCCCTGAGGCAATTTCGGTTCCATCAACTGTGGTAATGACATCCTTGTTGGTTTTCGGACGGAGAGGGAGATTAATCCTGGAGGCCAATTCACGATCAACATAGTTTCCGATAGCTCCACTGTCGATGTATGCCTTTATAGCATGCAACCGCCGAGGCTGTCTAGGATCCACGAGGACCATTGGCATGATGAAATGCGAGGTCAAAGAGTTCGTTTTCAAGCTCGGCAAGCGGACCTCTAAGCTTGTCGGGCTCGGTCGTTTCCCGAATCAGGTTCCGTTAGATTGTTGTCAGTGGCTCCAACCACCTTCTTGGGTGGTTTTACCAGACAATCTCGTAAAAAGTGGCCAGAAGCCCCGCAATAAAGACATAATTGCTTCTGCCGCCTTTCTTCTCATTCCTTCTGAGTTAACGGTCCTTTAACTCCACCGATTTGCATAGGTTCTGAAACGTCGGTACCCTTGGGGTTAGCGTGAGTTTTGATCAACACTCGGGTTTCAAACTTAGATCGATCTGCTTTTCTATTCTGAAGTCTGTGATCAAGTTGGACCACTAAGTCTATGTATTCCGCGCAGGCTTGGGGCGGATTTACAATTTGAGCTAGAACTTCTTTAAGTTCTCCGCGCAGGCCTCGATGAAATAATGTGATCCTTTTATTTTCTGGCCACCCTGTTTCCACAATCAACCTATTAAAGGTGGCGATGTAGGATAAGAGATCCTGGTTACCTTGTCGTAAGGATAGCAGTTCGTTGTCCAGGGCCTGTCCCTGGAAGTGTCGAGTGAATAATCTTTCCATGCTTGCCTGGAAGCCTTGAAAATCCTGGAGAATTGGGTCATCTTGACTTACCAAAGGAACTGACCAATCGGCAGCACAGCCGCTGAGATAAGATAATACAAAAGCTACCTTGGTTTGGTCATTAGGGAAGGCCCCAGGTCTGCATAGAAAGTGTAAGCGACATTGGTTCATGAAAACGGCATATTTCTTGCGGTCCCCAGCAAAACGTTCAGGCGGGGCCAGTGGCATATTTCCGGGTAGATTGATTTGTACCGGGTTATTCGAAACCACAGGAGTGGGATTACCCCCGGAACCAGGTAACAGAGTTTGTCCTGCCTGACCTTGCAACAGCTGTTTGGCCAGGTCATCAGTTCGTTCCTTGGATAGGATCAGTTCTCTCCTGAGAGCGTTAGTCTCCTGGCGGGCGGAATGTACTTCTGCCCGTAATTCCCCCAAAAGTTGGGCCAACTGGTCTGTCTCGGAAGTAACCGTAGCGCCCGGGTAGGAAATTGTAGGTAGGCTTTGCGTTCTGTAACGCTCACCTGACTCCCATGGAGGCGCTGGCCTGGTTTGGATTGCTGTGGCCTCTTATAGGGTGATGCGCAGGACTCGGAAGATGGCATGGACCGGACCCCCAAATATGGCTTGTCTGGCTCGTAGAAATATCCTTCTTAGGGTCTGAAAGGACGAGCTCTCCATCCTGCTTCTGATGCAGGGGCGCGTTGTTATCCAGTTACTTCACCCGGATCTCGGATTGGTGAGAGTTCAAGTTCGCTTGACTTTTCCGGTAAGGTATCGTAAGAATTCTGTTGCAAGTTCAAGCTTTAAATAACCATTGTCTGTTTTCTCTATTTCAGGTGCTGAATGAAGATTCCGAGTTAGGGAATGGAACCGTTGAAGGAAAATTCTGGTGAGTTTTTGATGAGTGGTTCCTCTAGTGTTCTTGCATTAATGCACTAATGCTTGTGTCTTTTTCCCCTTAGGGGCCGGGGTTCGGAAATGCCAAAGATACGGCGCCGACTCGAAGTGAGAAGAGATGTCCTAATAAATATCAGGTAAGTCTTAGATGAGCGTTCAGCTAATGTCCTTGCATTCGCTCACTAATGCTAATGTCTTTTTCCCCTTAGGGGCCGGGGTTCAGAAATGCCGAAGAAACGGCGCCGACCCGAAGTGAAGAGGGATTGACCCAACAGGCAAGTCTTATGGTGGAAATTAAGCCTTTCTTATTCTCTTCCCTAGCTCACCTTTGTTCTTGTCTTTTTCTCCTTTAGGCGCTGAAATGCGGCGGAAGATCCAGATGGTCGCTGATGGGCAAGAAGGCACCTAGTAAAGGTGAGTGGAATGCTGCGCTGCAGCGAGCTATGCGATGTGCTTTTAAAAATGAATGTCTTCCCTGTAGGATCGTCGGCGAGATGACTCTGGAATGCGGATTAAGCACGTAATGTCTCTTCTTTCTCCTGTTCTCCTCTCTTCTCCCTTTACAGGTGTTCCAGGATGCTGTCAGGCGTGGCTGGAGTCCGGATGCAGGAGCAGACACGGTGAGCGTCCAGCTGCTAGGTGCAGAACAACGCGAAGCGTGAGTTGCTGCTTGGGCGTGGCTTAAATAGCCTTCAAAGTAGTTCCAGGTATGTATTCTTCCTCTAAGGTATGTATTCTTCCTCCGGCCACACCCGTGTGGTTAAGTAGTCCCATAGGTAAAATAGTCCCATTCAGGCCTCTAGGTGGCCTGGATGTTGCAGCACGGTCTGCATCAGGTAAGTTCACACCAAGCACTTCTTAACACAAAGTCATCCTTTATGAGCCTGGCGCCTATGGCGCCTGGACTGTTGTCCAACATGAGCCTGGCGCCAAAGGTGCCAGGACTGAGTCCAAAGGGCCCCTACCTCGGGCCGCTGGGACTTCCCTCGGGAACATGATGTCTGCCTCTGGGGTTGCTGGGCCCAGTCTGGCTCCTTGGGGGTAGGCATCATGACAGCCTACTGGAGACCGATCCAAACACAGTGAGTGTCATGCTGCAGGTGCAGAAAACGCAAAGCTTGTTTCTCAGCCTGGGTGTGGCTTAAATAGTCTCTGGGTATACCAGGTGCCTCTGGGCTGAACCACACCCAAAAGACTAGACCGCACATACAGTTCTGGGAACCGAAATATGTGGGGGCATCCATCTTGTCCCCATCAATGCACTACAAGTCCAATCCCCAATGTTATCCTATGGGAGTGAGTGATTCTGGTGCCACAAGCGCCAAGTCTGACTCCAAGTGGGTCTTTGGAGGGATGGAGAGGCCCTTGAGGGCCATGTAGGTGATTGTGGCCTGGCTCCAGCCTGACATCTTGGAGGGCTGGGGACATGAGGGGCAGGAATCATGATAGCACTCCCCCCCCAAGGCCCATCTCAAGGTGGCTCTTCTGTCTGGTCCTGGTTTGGTTGGATGGTTTTGATGAAATCGTCTAAGCAAGCGAGGTGCATGGATGTGCTCAGAAGGCTCCCATGTCCTGTCTTGTGGACCATACCCCTTCCAGTCTACTAAGTAGTATAATTTGGATCTGACATACTTTTTGTTTCTAAAACTTTATTTGTTTTTAGTCAGAAAAAAATTCAAGACCTTTACAAATAATTCATGCTTCATTACAATACCAAATCCATTAAAAACCAACCATAAAACACAATGCTGTACCTAGCACAATCAACATAACATATTAGACCTAAAATCACTTGTCCAAAAGTTAGATTTTTAAGCGTATAAAACTCAATTCATATCTATCTAAACACATACATATATATCTTAAGGTACTCTTTCTATTTCCTTCTCAATAATATTTGCAAGCTTTGTTGTTTTAATTATTGAAGTATCCGTTGATCCCCACATACATTTTATCCATAACCATTCTCTAGCTAATATCGTATTAGCTTGAACAAAAGATTTCATAACTGTACAACAAACATTTTCAAAATAGATACAGTAAATAAACAAATGTTTTAAGGTCTCATGAGACTGATTACAGAAACTACATAATTCATTAGTGTATTCCCATTCATCTTTATGCCAATGTTTTTTTCTGTTTCGTGTATGAAATAAGTCAAGCCGAAAACGCATAAAAGTACGACGAACATTGGAACATGGGCAAAGTGTTAAATATGACCTGCGCGGTATCTGCTTATGAGTGAATTTACGATATTCCTCAAATGAGGAATAGCTTTCCATTTTCCCGCACGTCTCTGCCCAATCATATTGCAACAATGTTTTCTTAATTTTCCCTTGAAAAAGTTCCAAATCTTCCACAGGGATATTAATCTTATCCAACAGTGACAACATTCAATCTTTAAATTGCACCATAGTAAGAGAATTGTTATTTACTAGCATTCCATTTAGCTCAATGTATAGTGAGTTTTTGATAGGAAACAGCATTTTTGCAAAATTCACTAATAAGCGCCAGTTGTATCTGGCGGAGAGTGAGTTGAGACCCAACTCGTGTCTAACCACAGCATTAGGCAAAGATGGAGGTAAACCTAGTGTGTATTTCCATATCTGCCCTTGTAATTGATCCAGTAAGGGACCCAAATCATGTAAAACAAGTTCAACTCCATACAACAGAATAGCTCCCACTTTTTTCAAATAGAATTCCAAGTGGAGTTAATGAAAATTTTCAAATTTTCTTTAGCAACATTTTCATTTGGTATTTTCGTGGAATTGTTTTCACAGTTAACTGTTCCTTCATATTTTTAAAGGAGGTATTCCTTGACAGGATTAGCCCTAAATACGGTAAATTCATGGAAATTGCAACGGGTGACGAACCAATTTCCCATGTATAGTGTCGTACTTTTTTTTTGTTTGCAAAAATGATGATGTTAGATTTGTGTGGGTTGACCAGCAGATTATTACTCATGCAATATTGCATAAAACAGTCGAGTTTTGCTTGAAGACCTGACTGCGTCTTATCAAAAAGCAGAATATCATCTGCGTACGCTAGCCAGGATAAGGAGAAGGCTCCAATTCGAATTCCAAAAGATCTGTCTGTGTTCCATGCTTCTTCAATGTCAGCTAAATAAAGATTGAAAAGTATTGCTGCCAAGTTGCAACCTTGTTTGACCCCTGTAAATGATGGAATAGATTGAGTGAGTGAGCCTTCCCGATTAATTCTTACCTTAAAATTTGTTTCGAAATGCAACATTTCGATGAGAGTAATGAGGTATTGGGGGAACTTAGCTTTCCGCAATTTTTCCCATAATTTACCCCCTATTAATCCATCAAAAGCTGCTTTCAAGTCAAGGGAAGCTACAAAAATTGGACTGTTGTTCGAACTAGTAGAATGTGCAATAATATGAGCCGTCAAACACGCATTAAGGGGTGTCCCCATCCCTTTACGAAAACCCACTTGAGATGGGCCTAAAGAATCATTGATACTTGCAAATCTTTCGAGTTCTTTTAGAATTAAAGAGGCAAATATTTTTGCTGCAACATCAATGATCGCGACCGGTCTATAGTTGTTCGGGTCTTCAATTGAGCCTTTTTTGTGAAGTGGGATAATGATGGATGTAAGCCATGACTCAGGGATCATTTTAGAGCGGAATATTTCTTGAAATGTGGTATGAAAAATGGAGGCCCAGAATAGTGGGTCATCCTTAATTAAACAGGGAGGAAGGCCATCAGGCCCTGCACATTTAGAACTTTTTAGTTTACGAATGGCATCAAGTATGTCATTCTTTCCCCAAGGACAATCATCAGGAATTAGTTTGCCATCAGGTGGTATCTCAAACACTCTGAATTTTTCTGTAAGTGCATATTTGGCAAGAAAAAAAGAAGTCCAGGCTGCACTATCAATACCTCACGCGAAGGTTCTTTATCTAGGGATCTTATCATATTCCATATATCTTTCGTTTTCCGATTGCAAAGTACATTTACTATTTTTTGATTTTGATGTAATTTATTTGTATCGTAAATCTTCTTTACTGCTTTTTTATATTTGACTAAGATCTTTTTTTTTTATAAATCTGTTCGGCATTGGTACTCAGCGTGGACTTCTTTACCATCCGAAGCGCTACATTTTTCTTTATTTTTAGAGCAGCTTTCTCGCCACAATATTCTCGTCTATTATTTTTGTAGGAGTAGTGCTCAGCCTTAAGCCGTGCAGCATTCCCCAAATGTGAGGTAATCATATCACAATTCCATTTTATTATTACAGAATTGTCCATAAGATTTTCAACTTTGTCTTTCCAGAAATCTCTATTCACCAGAGATGTAAATTTCCTGCAATTGGTAGATGACCGATTGATCGAACCACCTGTTCTATCATATTGGATAAATGATAGCATGACTACAGAAGGACATCTGGAAAAATACTTCAGAATGGATGTTGTGATCATTACATGATCTCCCAATTCAGTCTTCAGAGTATCAATCTTAGTAATATAACTAGATAGCCCCTTTGATACAAATATATGATCAATCCATGATTTTGCATTACCCCTTTTCCAGGTAACGTTGCTATGGGTGTCAGAATGGTCTACTAGGTATATATTCCAAGCTTTAAGAAATTTGCACCATATGATTCCATTCTGTAAGGAGGTTTGACAATAATGCTAATTAGAGCCCTTATTGCTACCATAGGTCCCCATATAAGAGTTAAAATCCCCTCCAATTAAGATGTCCGCACCTGGTGTTTTACTTATAGCCTCGTTAAGGGCATCCCCCAAGATTGCAACCGCTTTTTAAATCCGTAGTTTCTTCGGATTCCAATATAAAGAGATTAACAAGAGATTTTCATTTGTTCTAATTTTGAATGAGATATCCAACAATATGAACAAGTCCGATTCATAAATGTTATTGATAGTAAAATTTAATCGTGTATCAATCAAAATCGCTAAACCCCCAGTGGGTCTCCCTTCCAACCCTTTAATCGCATGATGAGAACAAACCACATAACCATCAATTTCTACATGTTTTATCGCCATAGTCTCCTGAATCAATAAAATGTTGGGCAGAAATTCTGCCTTTGCCCTTTCTCTCCACTTCAATAAATTCAGGAGGCCACAACAATTCCACGACACTATGGTAAGGTCATGACTTTATGATGCCGCCATAGGCTTACTTATATTAACAGCTGAATTAATCAAAGGTTCTAGCCATTTAAGGCCATTTAGGGCATTTGTCAGGGCAGAAAGTTGTTCCATCATGGATTTATTGGAACTATTTTGTCCCACTGTGGCATCTGTATACTCACTGAGCACTTTCAAAGGGGGCGGTTGGAATTCAAGAAAGTCCATGACTGATTTTATCTGAGAAAAGCCAACCATTTCCAAACCAAGGATCGCTAAATCGCTCTGGTGGTCCCAGATCAATTTAGCAATTATTGGAGATACCATTTTAGACAAACCAATGGTGTTTTTCATTTTGCTAGGAATATTGTGAAACTGCAGGCAAGATTGGCTTAATTCGTCTTCCACGGGACACTCTTGTTGAAGTATCTCTTCTGCACCCTCTTTCATTTCTTCTCACGTACTTTCACCTACTAGGTGTTGCATTTTTGCAGGTTCAACCGTTTCATGATTGTCCATTCTGTTTTTAACGGATACTTCTGGATCAATCTCCTGATCCAGGGTTGATCATGTAGGAGAAATAGATGTTTGAACCTGTTCCTTCATCTGCAATTTACTTTCAATCAATTGGCCTTGCTTGTTGCGGATATCTATGCAGACCCCTTCCGTTTTGGGGATTGATTCCAGTAATAAGGCGATTCTTTTCAAACACTTCCTTGTCAGGTTCAGCTTTAGGATATTTTTCATCTTGCTTTCCAGTTGTCACTTTCTCTCCACAAGTGGCTTCCTTACTTTTGAGCTTTTCATTTCTACTAAAACCATCTGTTTTCTTTGAAGAAATATCGTTGAAAAACAAAGTTAACTGGGGTTGAATCATCGTCTCAGTCTTCAATTTCCATACAAACGTTTCCTTTCATTTCAGCTGGTTCACCAGTAGAAAGACTCACGTTCTGCTTCTGTTTTTTCTTCCGATTGGACAGCTGTTTCAAGCCGGTTTCTTGACTCATTGAGGGCTTCAATTGCAGAGCGTTTTTGCAGTTAAACTCACTTAAGTTTAATTTTTGTTCCGCAGAGCCCACAAGAAGTACACTTAGATTAGAACTTGTTTGTACTTTATTTTCACTAGAGAGTTCCCTAGAGAGTTCTTGCATTTTTTTCTCTCCCTGAATAGAAATTCCTTTATTTTTATGTCATCTTTTTAGTGCTTTTAGATGGTTTTTCTTAGCTCTTCGTGACACGAAATAGAATTTTGCTTTTTCATCTACACACTCTTGTTAAGTTTCATCGAACTTGTCTTTTTACATAAGATTGATCAATAATGTAGGACTATCCGGGGAGGCTTCTGCCACATTTCTGCTATCATCGGGAATTTGCTCAACCAATGGCATATCCATAATTTTATCTTTAGAGTTCATCCGAACCATGATATTCTCAACTTGTGTTAGTCTTTCATGTTGCAATTTCACAATTTCTAGATAATCCATTTAGACAGCTTCAGGCGGGACCCCAGTACCCTCTCCCTTCTCAACCTTACTCTGCATTATTTGAGCAAATGTCATTGGGACACCATGAAATAGCAGTGGTTCATCAGAGGTTTGCGATCCCATATGTTTTTTTTTTACTTGTGAATCAATACATGACAAATCTGTTTTTGATTTTGCAGTTGCACTTACATGACATCTCGCATGATATCCTTGCCACGCTTCTTGCGCCAAAATATACCCTTCAATTTTCGATAGCTTTGTATTATTTAATACCACCTCCGTTTTTAACTCTTGCAGTAAACGATGCGAGTATTCATGTCCACGATCCAACAAGTTTAAAATTCTTGTGAATATCGGCAGATCCTTAATCTTTTGATCAAGTAGATCTTCATCAAGAATTTCTTGTGTTAACGGTAGATCGGGTACATTGGAAAAATTGAACACAGGAACTGAAATATTTAAGTTCCTCTGTTCAGAAAACGAGTTCTGTGTATTTAAATTGTCAGCAGATTTAGCTGTAGGCGAGCTAGTGGAAGGCATTTGTACACTGTTTCTCTCTTTTGTTTTTTCCGAGTCAGTATCCTGATAATGGGACTCTTTGACACTTGCTTTGTGAAAATAAACATGTTCCATTTGCACTCTTTGAGTTGACACTGGGGTGGATGGACCCAGCGATAATCACACTCTTTTGTCCAAATCTGACATAATTACAGGAGCAAGCATTGAAATGTCAGATATGGGAAGATATTTATTGCCATGAATATCTGCAATTATTTTTTGTATATTACGTGTTTGATCCTCGGTAGAAAATGGGTCATTAGTAATGTCATTGTTTGCTTTTTTAACAAGCATAATTCCTCAGTCTCTGAAGCTACTGTTTGTTTTTCAGATAGAACCCCTTTCTCAGTTAAGGGCTTCATTTCTTCAGCCTGACTTGACATGGATAAGAAAGACTGTTTACCATTGAGAGAGGCTACAGGACTATTTTTTTTCTTTTTGTTTACATTATTTGGGGAATCACAAGAGGGGAGTGTTTCCAAGAAAGTTCAGCCCCGCAAAACCGCACCGCGATCCGCGAACAGCCAACAGTACTTCAGTGTACTTCACGGTGCGCGGCGCGGGTGCGCCTGGGACAAACTATTTATTTCGTCCCACTGGGTGGAGCCACGCACCTAGGGCAGGCTCACATAAAGGGGACACACCTTCAAAAAAAGAAACAGAAGATGGTTAATGCTCAGTTATAACCACTCGAAAGGTACTCTTCACCTAGCACTTTCCCACCAATCAGTCACTGAATTTTTAGATTGTGAGAGTTACACTCGCGGGTAAAACACGTGCCCAACGCGTAGGGTAGATATAGCGCATGCCCACAACGTAAACTTGTCCCGTGGCCCAACACAAGATGGGGTTAGCAAAGCTCCGCTTAATGACGCAACTATATTTAAAAGTCACCTAATTTTTTTCTTTTTTCTTTTTTTTTTTCTTTCTATTTCTGATGTAGATCCGTTGGGGTCAGGCAAAACTGTGTTTCACGCTCAGACTTCCTGGCAGCTTCCGGCAGGGGTCTGCCTTTCCCACGTTGATAAATCCAAGCGCAGCAGCACACAAGAAGAAAGCACCCGCCAACAGCCAACAGTACTTCAGTGTACTTCACGGTGCGCGGCGCGGTGGGCCTGGGACAAACTATTTATTTTGTGACACTGGGTGGAGCCACGCACCTAGGGTGGGCTCACGTAAAGGGAACACACCTATTTTTTTTTTCTATTTCCGATGTAGATCCGTTAGGGTCAGGCAAAACTGTGTTTCACGCTCAGACTTCCTTGCAGCTTCCAAGCGCAGCAGCACACAAGAAGAAAGCACCGGCCAACAGTACTTCAGTGTACTTCACGGTGCGCGTACTTTGAATCTAGGATGTCCTTGACTTTGAATCCTGGCTCCCCGGCAACTACTACTGGCTGCGGTGGCGTTGCTACCCGAGTCCCAGGTTGAACAGGTTTAAGGAGAGACAGGTGGAACACAGGATGAATTTGCATGTTTGACGGCAAAGCTAGTCTGACCGCCACAGGATTTATCACAGAGGTGATGGTGAATGGACCCAGGTATCTTGGACGGAAAGTTCGGACTCCTTTAATGGGCACGTGTTTCGACGCCAGCCAGACTTTGTCTCTCACTTGGTAGTTGGGGGCCTTTGCTCGGTGTTGATCAGCAAACTTCTTTTGGCGATTCTCAGCTTAAAGTAGGTGTTCAGGTGCCCTTTTAAAGGTTTGAGAAATGGTTGTGTGCAAGGTTTTGACTGCTGGCATTTCCAGGGTTGTAGGAACGTCCAACTCAGAAGTACGTGGGTGCCTGCCATACATGGTATAAAAGGGTGTCTGCCCAGTGCTCGTGTGTAGGGAATTATTATAAGCATATTCAGCTATGAAAGATATTTTCCCAACCGTCACAGAAGTTTGTTCAAGGGGGGTAACCGTGGTAAGAATCAGCTGCATTATTTCTTCAAAATTATCGGGGTTCTTAAAAGTCATATCACACTATCTTTGACCCCTTAATGACATCACAAGAAGAGAGATCAAATGAACTTCGACCACCAATGATGGGTCAGTGTATCCTTTTGAAACATTATTTATTGAGAACCCAAGGCTGCAGCATGGCAATAAACACAATGTGAATAAACATCCAGCTTCTTTAAGTGCCAAGGGCGAGGTATCTCGTCCTTGGGATTACCTCCCCAGTGCCAAGGACGAGATAGCTCGTCCTTGGCACTTAAGGGGTTAATGAAGGAGAAAATGTTAGAAGGCTTTGCATGTTGAAATACCGAAATCACCAAAAAAGGCCTTGCCACTGGGGGGAAAACCCATGGCACTTAACATCCCAATGTTAAAGACACTGACTTAAATAGGTTAGTGATTACATTGGTAAAATTACAGGTTTTGCAAAGCAGCCCACGGTGGTTGCAAGCAGCAATGTGCGGATAGTGCATGCTACACCCCAAAAACGCCCAAGATCATAATGCAGACCTTCACGTGCAATACCTATGATTTAGCAGCTAGATAACACAATTCTCCTTCTAAGTCGATGTGTACTCAAATTGTGCAGTAGAGTGGTCTTGAATTTGTTTCTAAGTGCTCCCACATTGAACAGATAAGGGACGAGCAAGGATATAACGTGATTTGCCTAAGATCAAACAGCTGTGGTCAAATGGGGAATCAAGTTTCAAATCCCACAAGAAGAGTCCCGACAGGAAAAACATGAGATTACTAGCAGTGAATTAAATCGTTGCATGTGTAGAGGAATCTAGGCATTACTTGATGTTATTTTACACCTATTACAAGTCCTTATGTTTGTTCTATATATTATTAGAACAAAGCACACTATGCTTGCTTTATCTCCAAAATGTGTATAACCTTCACATTTATTCAGTAAAAGTCAAGATAATCTAATAAAAAAACATACATAAATTGTTGCACAGAAGGTTATGCTGGAGGCATGTTTTAGAAGGAGCACAAACTGCGGCTAAAACTGTTTCTGTGGAACAGAATTCTTATTTTATTTCTTAACATTTCAACAAGATCCCATTAGCCAGCAGCAAAGACATGCAGACACATTACAGGGAAGGAGACTTTTTCCGGTAAAGTAATCTTTTCTAAATGATAGAGGAATCACGATATGTCGTATATGTGTTGAGACTTGAGTGTCGTGTAGGCAGAAGAGGCCTCCGTCCCCAAATGCCGCACAGAGAGAACCTAAAGCCACTCTCTGTGCAGCCGTTGAGGCCACAGGCGAAGATGTTCAAGTCCGGGACCGCAAACCTCTGGGACCCCACGCTGCTGCAAGAAAATGCGGATTAAGTACCAAGCAAGAAACAGTAACCACAGTGTTTAGAAAAAACAGAAAGGTCTTACCAATCAGGGTCAAGGAAGAGGTAGTGAACCTAGTGGAGAGGTCCGGGACTCACGTGGACTGAAGTACCCCAAGAGGAGTAGTTCTCAGTTGTTCGCCTGTTGACAGGAGCTGTGGAGCTACGAGGCAAGAAGTCCAAAGAGCCAAGGTGCAAGAGGGAGATCCAAGAGGCAGTCCAATAACAGTCCGTGGTCAAGAGCCGGATATCACTATGCAAACAAATCCAAAGGGGTAGATCCAAGAAGAGTCCAGTAGAGCAAGCCAGGTCGATTCCGTGAGTGATCCAAAGGTGATCCAAAAGGTGCGTAACGCCAAACAGGATGCAGAGCACAGCTGTGAAGCAACGAGTACCTGGGTTTCCGGGTTTAAGTACTCGCGCTTCTGATCACGTGATGCGCGGCTGAGTCACGTGATCGGGCAAGAGCATCACGTGACCTTACAGTCCCGCGGCGCGGAAGCTCAACGCCAGCCCTTCGCGATCCTAGGCGCCAAGGTAATTGCCAATGAAGAAATGGCCGTAGCCTGACAGCCGTCCTGTTACGGACCAGGCGCGGGTGCACTCGCAAGTTGTGTGAGAGACCACGTGAGTCCCGGGGAAGGGGGGAAGAAAGGGAAGAGCGAGACGGGGGATGAGGGAGTGCCTTGGGGACCACATGATGAGGGATCGTGACAATATGCTCTTCTGTAATGAAGCCTAATCTTAATAGCAGCTGTGGCGTGCCTGTCCCAGGTGGTCGCACAGAGGTCTTCCACAATTCCCGCTTGGGGAACACAGAGGTCTTCCACAATACCCGCTTGGGGAGCTTACTCCACACATCTAGCCATACTGTATTCAAACATTTTAAGGAAACGTTAGAGTGCATTAATGTACAAAACAAACATTGGGTTGGATCTTCAGGGAGAGGGTGGGCACAAAGGTACACACGAAAATAATGAAATGGCGTGGCAGTTGTGGTCACTGTTTACAGTGTTTGCACTTGTCTATTCACAACAGCATGAAGTACAATATTGTGTGTGGTATGGTGGAGATGTGGCTAAATAATGGGGCATGGTTACAGTGGGGTTTGTGCGGTGAGAGGGGAATGTAGACGTGTTCTATTTTTTTTTATGAAAGTTGATGCTTGGGTGCCCCATTAGGGGTGGATGGAGGGTAGGGGTATATATGTTGGGAATGTATGGAAGATGCTTGCGTGTGGTAGGGCGGAAATGTGGCAAGAGAATGAGGCATGAGAAAGAAAACAATCTTATGTTCAGAAACAATGAAAACTTAAATAACTTGTTAATGTTGCAGCTTGCCCAATCTGTGTCTAGTCAGTGATAACATGGACTAGACGTCAAAAGCATGCACTTTATATAAATCACTATATAAGGGATCAATGTGTGTCATATTTGCTTGTATTCATTGGTCTTTGACAGCAATGCTTGGGGGTTCGCTTCAGGCTATATCAGCACATATTGAGAAATGTGCACAGGTATGACACACACAAAATCAGTGTGTGTGTGTGTGTGTCTGTGTGTGTGTGTGTGTTTGCAAATCGTAGAGCTATGCATTCTTCAGGCATTGGCACCAGCTGAGCAAAACACAGAGATGGCGTTTTCAGATTGCAAGTAAGGCTGCATGTATGAGGCATACATCATTGTCATTTTCCTCTGACAAGAATACAGTTTCTGTGGAACTGAATTCTTATTTTATTTCTTAACATTTCAACAAGATCCCATTAGCCAGCAGCAAAGACATGCTGACGCATTACAGGGAAAGAGACTTTTTCCGGCAAAGTATTTTTTTCTAAATGATAGATGAATCGCGATATGTCGTATATGCTCTTCTGTAATTAAGTCTAATCGTAATAGCAGCTGTGGCGTGCCTGTCCCAGGTGGTCGCCCAGAGGTCTTCCACAAAAACCGCTTGGGGAACTTACTCCACACACCTAGCCATACTGTATTCAAACATTTTAAGGAAACGTTAGAGTGCATTCATTTGCAAAACAAACATCGGCTTGATCTTCAGAGAGAGGGTGGGCACAAAGGTACACACGAAAATAATGAAATGGCGTGGCATTTGTGGTCACTGTTTGCAGTGTTTGGGTCTGTCTTTTCATAGCAGCATGAAGTACAATATTGGCCAAGTAAATAAAAAGAGTCTCATTAGGAGGCTGGCGGTAGCCGTGCCGGTAATACAGGCACAGCTGCCGCCTGTATTTTATTTTTTCAGGTGCACAGAAATGGTCAATGACCGGGTCATTACGGCCTTGCCGGTCCCGGTATTTGCCCAATACTGGGCGCCGGGAAAAATTCTTCCCCCAGTTTTGCATTTCCCATGTGTGAACACTGATTTGATATCATAATATGGTAGGTAGGTTTACTGAGAATCTGGTGAGAAAGAGCTACATGAAATATTGTATTGTATTGAGTTCTTGGGTGGTTTTGTGCGTGTACCTGGGTTTCACCCCCCCCAAATTACAAAGTGGTAAATTACTTTGCGGTAGATTTTATTGTGGGGAGAAATATAGGTATATGTAGAGGTATGATGGGTGTGGGAAATGGTGGAGGTGGGGGTATGGGTAGAGCAGTATTCCTCCTATTAAAAAGGAGAAAAAAACAGTCTGAAATCTACCACAAAGTAACTTACCACTTTGGGCCTCATTAGGACCCAGGCGGTAAGGGGTTTACGGCGGCGTAAACAGCGCCGACCCTTACCGCCTGATTCCGAGGTCCCTTAGCGCCATGGAGGATTTAACACCTACTTTTAGCAGGTGTTAAAATCCATGGCGCTAAGGGTCCATGTTGTTAATTACGCCACCGTAATTTACGGTGGCGTAATTAACGCCTTCCCCACTCCCATTATGCCCTATGGAGAAAAAATGGGAATGGGGAAGGGTAAATGGGGATTGGGGACTTACCGCCCCGCCAACCTCGGAATGGGGCGGTAAGTCCGCCAACCACCATGGCGTAAACGTAGTTTACGCCATGGTGGTAAAGGTACGACCCAGGCGGTAACTTACCGCCTGGGTCGTAATGAGGCCCTTTGTCATTTGGGGGTGAAATTGCATAGCACTGTTTTTTTAAGCGCTGTCATTTGCCAAAAGGCCTCTTGGCGCAATACGGATATAAATGGGGTCATTACGACCCAGGCGGTAGGTACACCGACTTTACCACCATGGTGTAAACTATGTTTACACCATGGTGGATGGCGGATTTACCGCCCCATTCCAAGGTGAGTGGGGCGGTAAATCCCCATTTCCCATTTACCCTTCCTCATTCCCATTTTTGCCCCATAGGGCATAATGGGAGTGGGGAAGGTGCTAATTAAGGCACCGTAAATTACGGTGCCGTAATTAGCACCAAGGCGGTTTAGCGCCATGGATTTTAACGCCTGCTAAAAGCAGCCGTTAAAATTGGAATCAGGCGTTAAGGGTTAACGATGGCGTTAACCCTTAACGCCTGAGTTGTAATGAGGCCCAAAGATTCACATTAAAATGTAAGGTTAGTCAGTAATCTGGCAGTCTAGGTCCTGAAAAATATTTCAACATTTGGGGAGTTTGGATAGAGCCTTCTTAAAGGTCAAGATAGAAAAAGAGCAAGAGAAATTGGACCTGTACGGCCTTGACGGATGTTAGCAGTGGATTTTCTGAGATCTGAGACCTGAGTCCTTCTGGTCCCATACTCTGACTTATGCACCAGACACATCAGCTTGAAAGTGAGGAGGATACAAAAGCATTTATAGGCATGATCTTGTGTCGGAAAGAGGAAAAGGGAAGGGATCTTCTGGAGAAAAGTGCTGTCCCTCCCAAACTCGCTACCTATAGCAATTATAAGATTTCAGTTAGCACTGCAATCAATACAATCAATCATAACATGGAAAAAAATAGATATTTTCAGGAAAATAACTACAGAGCAAAAAATCCCACCATTACGGATATTCAACACTGAATTTTATAACTCCAATGCAACTGTATTCGAAATATGGAAACAGCAAATGGAAACAATTCAACTTGAAGCCGATATCTCAAAGGACATGCTCCTAAAATAAAAACAGAAAAAGCCACGAAGAAATTAATCAGCAACGATTGGATTGAAACAACTAAACAAAAATCTAAATACCAGGGAACTTTAAATTGTATCTCTGACAACAGATCAGTGAATATCCTACCAAAGTGTTTGCATCTGTTTCCAGATAGACACATAAGAGATACCTATCTAAGACTTCGTTTGATTATCCTCCCAACGAGAGACCTTATGGCTAAGAGGAAATTAATACCAAGCGATTTAAACTTTTGTCACTTTTGCAAAGTAAAGACCATTGTGGAAACACTGGAACACATCTTTATGCATTGCCCAGCCTTAGCGGAAAGAAGATCTATTTATAGAACTTTTTACATGGAAACGTCAATTCACTTATCGCCTGAGGAAAGATGGGGAACATTTCTGTCGGGTGATAACAAAAAAGACATTTGCAGGCTGGTGAAATTCTGGGAAGGAATTGCTGACTTGCAGTAATCATTTTATTTTCCTTCTAGGCTAATATGAAAGGTTTTGGAAACAAAACCAAAACATCAAATAAAAAAAATAAAAAAAATAAAAGAAAAGGGAAGCATCTATTTCAACGTATGTTCTCAGTTGTAGGAAATGCAATTTCACCACTGGGGTATCCTGTTGTGTAAGTGTCAGTTCCGAATCTATAATAATGTCCAGATTTCCCACTGATGGAGAGAGTGTGGGCATGGGCAAAACAATTCAGGCCAAAAGGTAGAATCCATGGGTTGTGCTTAGATTGGATAGCCAGCACTTCTGTTTTGGTGTGTTTGATCTTTAAGTAGATGGGTCTATCCAACGTTTAAAGGAAACAAGGCAGTCCTTTAACCTATTAGCTGGAACATCTCTGTTTCCCGACAGCTTTATGTATATCTGAGTGTTTTCACCATAGTTCTAAAAATACAGAGCATACTGATGAATGTTGTACGACACAGGACATGTATGCAAATTAAACAGAAGTGGAGATAATGCTGAGTACTTCAGGAATCCACAAGTTAAATGTCTCAGATTGGACACATAATTCCCACCTCTACCACATGTATCCAGTCTAGCAAAACTAACTCAATCCAGTGTATACTGTTCCACTGAACCCCTGTTGGTCCAGATGAGTCAGAAGAATGTGGTGGTCAGTGGTGTCCAGTCCAGTGATGTACAGATAGGTCCTGTAGGATAAGTGCCCCAGCATTTCCCCTTCAACATGTCCGACATTGATTTTGTGACCTGCTCTGTGCTATAATTGGGCCTGAAGCCAGACTTTATCAACAAGTGTTGGCATCAGAGGAAAACATACATTGGAATCATATATAACGTTCTTAATCTCAAGACAATCCTATTCTGAATGCAGTTCATGGTGTAATTCTAGTATGGGCATGTACATAAAATACAGGGTTTGATATTGAACTATTTATTTATTTATTTATTTAAATTTTAAGAACGCGCCACTTACCCACGGGCTTCAAGGCACACAGAAAACAAAGGCAGGACAGATGAACAAATAAGAGGGATTGTCAGGAAGGAGGAAGAGCGGTTACATGAGAGGGTTTCAGCCTGGTTGGAGGTTGAAGAGGTGGGACTTAGTCATTTTCTTTAAATCCTTTGAGTGTCTTAACCCTTCTCAAATCCAGGGGAAGCTCATTCCAAGCTGTAGGAGGTTGGACATAGAAACTGGTGCCGCCGAATCTAACTAGCTTGAATCTGCATTGCACCAGATTGTGTTGGTCCTGAGACAATAGTTTGAGAGTAGGATGGCAAACCTTGAGGCGATCTGCAAGGTATTTAGGCGCCTCATTGTTCCAACTTTTATAGGTCAAGAAGAGGAGTTTGTGTGTAATTCTGTGTTTTATAGGGAGCCAGTGGAGGTCCCTCCTTGCATTGGTAATGTGGTCTCTCTGTGATAGCCGATGGACTTTCCGGACAGCACCATTTTGGGTGACTTGAAGCACTTTGTTATTAGCTTATGAAGAACCTAGCAACAGGTTACAGCAATAGTCTGAGGATAAGTTCACCAGGGCCGTGGCAAGCAGAGATCTATTGCTGAGAGAGATGTAGGGTTGAATGTGGTTGAGAAGTTTTGTAATGTAACCACAAGGGGCACAAATGTATGCGATTTGTGGTCTCATTGTGAGCTCGGCTTTAAGAATGACGCCCGGTGTCTTAATTCTGTTGGCTACTGTAATTCTGCTGCCCGAGATGGTGAAACTCTCATACTCAGTATGAGTTTTTTTTGTCTTGGCCCAAAACAATAATCAGCAGCTTTGTTTTGTCCGCTTTGAGGGCAACAGAATTAGTTACCATCCAGGCTTGGATTGACTCGTAGATGGAATTAATGGCCAAGGAGTCCTGCGTATAGATGCCTGACAACTCGAGGACGGCCTGAGTGTTATCGGCACTGTTGGCATACTGTACACCAAGGTCATCCTAGAGGGAAAGGAGGAGCGTAACATAAATGTTAAACAGCGTGAGAGAAATACACAACCCCTGAGGGACTCCACAGGTAATGGCAGCTGGTAAGGAGCTGGTGCCCTCCATAGCAACTATTGCATTTAGAGGTCCCAGGAAGGAAGATATCCATTGTGAAGCTATGCTAGAATATGCAGCCTGCTCCTCTAACCTGGTCACCAACAAAGAATGGTCGGCCAAGTCAAAGGCCGCTAAGAGGTCCAGTAGCATGAAAAGGGCTGCCTGACCTTTTTCCACAATGCTGGCAAGATTAGACTTAAGGTCCAGCATGGCGTTCTCAGTGCCATGTCTAGCTCTGAAACCTGACTGCCGCGGGCCAAGGATATCATTACTTTCAATAAACTCCTGTAGTTGGATGTATGCCACATGCTCCACGATCTTCAAGAGGAAGGGAACATTTGCCATTGGGTAGTAGTGTTTAGCTATCGATAGGTCGAATTTGTTCTTCTTCAATAGGGGTGTAATCCATGCTTCCTTTAGTAGGAGAAGAATATTACCTTCAGTGAAGGAAAGATTGATCAGTTCAGTTACCCAAGGGGCGAGAGTATCCATGCAGTCCTTGAAGATGCAGGAAGGGCAACTGTCGCTGAGACAGAAAGTGGGTTTCATTTCAGCTATGATCTTGCGAATTTCAGCTTCAGTGCAATGTTTAAATTCAAATTGTACAGGTACTTTTTTGTCTTGGAGAGCACGGGAGCGGGGGGGGGGATTCCCCAGGTTTAAGAGCATCCCTTCTTGGGCAAGGATATCTTGTTGGTGTTAGTGATTTTGGAGGAGAATTTGTCCTGGACCACCTGGCACCACACAGAGACTTTCTTGTCTGCTGGTTTACTGAGGGAATTGCCTACACGTTTTTTCAGGATTAAAAATAGGTCCCTAGAGTTGGATTTTGCAAGGACAATCCTGTTATTAAAACTGACTGATTTTGCCTCAACAATGGCTAGCTTCAATTTTTTTACTGATTGCTTATATAGCAAGAGGATGTGAGGGGAGGTGTGTTTCCGCCAATCCCTCTCTGCAGCCCTTTTCGAGTTTCTGAGTAACAAGATGGTTTCATTGAACCAGGAGTTTCTGTTGGATTCAGGTTTCACCATTTTAGATTTTTCTGTGGCAAGGGCTTCAATGGCACAGTTCATGGTGACAGTAAGATGTGAGACAAGATCATTGGAATTACTGAAAGATTCGAGGCAATTTCTGTGGTGTAATGTTTTTAACATTCCTGGTCTTTTTGAAGTGTCTAGGTACAGCATCCATTCTTAATGTAGATGATGGAAGAAGGACTGGGGTGTTTACTATAGAGTGATCAGACCAAGGACTTTGAGAGACCGTGGTATTTATGATGGATAAATGATGTGTCATCACCCAGTTATTTTGTGTCTCCCTATGTGGGTGGGGTCACTGACCCCTTGTGAGAATCCAATGGCAGCCAGGGAGGTAAGAAGGAGCTAGCTTTAGTGATGTTATCAGGCAGAATTGGGAATTTTTCCTCAAATGAGGGCATATCTCTGGACGGTATGTAGATCACGAGGATAGTCAAAGTTGTGTTTTCCTTAATTTTCATTTTAGCGAAGAGGCTTTCACAGCCTTCATACACTCATGGGGAATCACATGAAGGTTAAGCTGTTTGTTAATCAGGATGGCTACCCCCACATTTTGGGACGGGTGATCAGCTTGATGGATTTGGAATTTGGGCAGTATAGCCTGGGTGGCATCAGAGCGAGTAGCTTCATTCAGCCAGGACTCTGTTATGGCAAGGAGGTCCGGAGCGGTCTCTATAAGGAGATCTTGAATTTCCACACCAAACCGGAAGAGAGAATATGTATTGAGTAAATGGAAGCTCAGAGATGCACCCTGGTGGACTGGGCTGATTGGAGTATTAAGCCCTATGAGGGGAGGGACTGGGAAAAGACTCAAACTGATTTCTGGAGTACTGGTAGGTAATGCCTGGGTCAGATTCAAACCCGTGGTGGGCGTCTGGAATATTGCCTATTAGATAGTGATTGCCTCAACCAATGTTGACAAATCCAAGAGGCAAAGATACTAAAGGGATTGAATGTAAGGTCTGAGCTACTAGTGTGCTCGAGGGCCCAAGAGGCAGAACAGAGTTTGATGTTTGCTTGGCATCACAGCCAATTGAAGTATGGTTAGCCATTGCAGTAAAAAGTGTTTCAGGCGTGCTAAATTTAGCTAGAATATCAGCATGTTTTTTCCAATAAGAGGCAGGATTACAGAGACAGGATCCCAAGGAGGTTGAGTGGAGCTCCCCAATGGTGAGATGAATGCCATGCATGGTGGGGGTGACAAGAAGAAAATACAATACCTGCTGTGTATGAAGACTTGACAATAGCTGGAGCAAGGAGCAGCACTCACCGAATGCAATCAGGTGATAATCGACCCCGCTAACGCAGCGCTGAAATCGTTAAAAAGAACTGTTTATGCTGAGAATTGTAGTTCAAGCGGACTACAGAGGCTCTGAACAGCTCAGGCTGGGCACGGGCACTTAAGACTTGAGTGCAGACCAACAAAGGAATACAAAAATAAATGCAAGAAAATACGAGTGTTAAAGTGATTTCGAATCTAGATGTCAAAACCAATTCAAGATGTTACAGTAAAGTGTTACAGTCAGAGATCGGGTCTCAAAGAGTTCGAATTAATGTGAGTGTCAGCAGTTCAAATCTTGCTCTATAGGTTTGGGTTTAAATGGAAGCTTTCATTTTTGGGATAACACAACATCTTGGTTCCTTTAGAGTGTCACACAAATATGATAATCGAACTTTGAGACAATCAAGGGATCAATACTTAATTTGTACTGGGCATTAAAAGTCTATTTAATGCAGAGTCCTTTATTTTTTGCAAAATGATGTTTAGATAAATTACACTAGATATTGAAATTTGCATAAGTTTCTTGAGAATAAGGTTGTTATAACCTCCTTCCCCCACTTCACCCTAAGAATATAGCTTTACTCAGGATGTCTCTTTTAATGTACTTTGGTTTACATGGTTAAAACAATAAAAAAAACTAATAATCGCCTGCCAATCTGTGAATGTGTTGTACACATTTAAAAAGTCGGATCATACATTATCTCTGTGAAAACACAGGAATTCATTTATTTGGCTTCAGACAATAATATATATTTATTTGACAGTGAAAATTTTACAGCATTTTATTTTTAAATACATGTCCTCAATGCACAGGGATTGTTATACTCACTTTTGGTTTGTCTTTTAAAGGCATAAGGTGGATAGGGACATTAACAGCTCTGCCAGGTAAGCTCTGGTCTCAGTCTATCCCCTGCTTTCAGAATCCCAGGAAATCTCATCCTGTCTTGAGCAAAATGTCACCACCAGGCTCTCTCTGGAAAAAGGAATTCCCATCAGCTACAACGAAGGTAGAATCCCACTATGCACCTTTGCAGTAGGACAAGCCCCTTTCCCTGCAGATTTTACAAGCACTCTTCCTAATCACTATGTTTTTAGAGTTAAATAGCTGTCAAATTTCACCAATTCAGCATCATTTGTTGCAGCAGTTTCGCATTGGGTGGGTCTTATCAATGGTTCTCTTCATATACTGACACTGTCAGTTATCCTCCCCTCTATTATGAAAGATTCATTGTATTTTGTCATGGACAATGGGAGGCTCCGGTTGGATTTTGGCTCAGATCCATTTTTCCTCCAGAATTTCTGTTATGAATATATCTCATTATTGAGGTATACATTTTTTAAACCGCACACAATTCCTGAATCCACAGATATGTTACATGCACAAATAACTTGTAATATGAAAAGGTTATTGAAATGTGTACAGTTTATAATGGTTTGTTGATGTGAATATATCGTGTTTAGTTTTATATCATGGGAAATGCTTCATTGAATTCAAATCTGTTTTTGATTCCAAAATCAAGAGTTGTATCAAGCCTGGTATTCTGTATGGTCTGGAAGCCTTTGAAGAGAGTGAAGTTAAATGGCTGCACCGGCTCAAAGGTCAAATCTGGCGTGGTAATCTTGGTCTGCCTAACTGTGTGTCAGTTGAAGCCCTTTGTTGTGAGTTGGAACTTACCTTGTTGATAACTTCTTGGAGAGTGGCACTGAGTGCTTTTTATTGAAAATCATGGCTGAGGACGTAAATACGCTCACTATCTTGAATAATTTTATACTGATGCTAAATGGAATGGAAACAAAATCATGTAAATATAATACATTTGAATCTGAAGTAGCTGACTTCCACAGTTAAATTGGATTTACAATTGCCCAGTCTTTTAATTTGAAGATTGCATTAAGAAGCTTAAAGAATAAGGCCAACTTGTAGCATAGAATTACATTATTGGATCAATTAGTTTTAAAGACTAAATATAGAATTTATGCCAGCCAAGGTTTTACATTTCTGAAACCTTTTAGTTATCTAATTAAATCGCAATGCGTATAATTAAGGAATGTCATCTTGCATTTGAGATTTGTCCTCCTTCACACTCTTGAAATTATAGGTGACTGGTCTAACATTCCATATGGCTCTAGGTTTTGTAGGCTGTGCATGTTTATACACACCCACTCCTATGGGAGACACTGAAAATGTAATTCCAACCATTTGCATTTATCCTTCAGACGTACATGCTCTCACTCTACTCACCATATCTTGAAATTGCAGAAAAAGATACTATGTGCCGTGATTCATAGAATGATTTTTAATTGTATCAAAAATATTTAAAAAGAGAGAGTGGTCTCAATCTACCACCACGCAATCTCTCATCCACTTTAGGTGGAAAAATTAAACTCAAATGGACGTGCTGTGGGTTAGTAAAAAAGTGACAGATATATACAGTTAATCCACACAAACAATTTGGGGCACCTTCAATGGGGCACGTTACAACAGATCAGTGCTGGAGTACATTTGGTACTTCTATTCTAGGTATATATGGTAAGAAGAAGATGTTCTCCGACATCAGAAAATTCCCACACTAAATCGATAAATGCAATTTAAACAGAGAAAAGAAACTACGTTGGGGTCGAGAAGGTACAAGCAACATTGGTTTCTACAACTGAGCGTTAAGAGTAGGCTGTAGTCCGCTGAAGCAGCCCTTTTACTCACCCTGAGGAGGTGCAACGTGTTTGGAGGGTGGTCTCCGAGATTACCTGCAGTCGATACAGCAAGAGCAAACAGAAGTGGTATTGACTCCCCCCTGGGGGATTAGAAACTGCTGAAGATTGCGGTGACTGAAAAAACAGATTAATTAGATAACCTGCTCCATGGAATAGGGCCAGAAAGATGAATGTTTTGGTATGAGTTCCCACAATAGTGGCAGAACATCATTTGGGGCACCTTCAATGGGGCACGTTACAATAGATCAGTGCTGGTGCACATTTGGTACTTCTAGTCTAGGTATACATAGTAAGAAGGAGTAGTTCTCCGACATCAGAAAATTGTTACAGACACCGTACATTGAGGCCACAAATGTGGGTCAGAGATGAAGCCTGTGAGAGTGATATTAGGTTGTCACAGTACTGCCAGTCAAATAGGCCAAAAAGTAGTCACCAAAGGTTATTGATTTATTTCAAATGGCTATAGCAAGGACCGGAATCAAAGGCTACTTATTCAGACCCCTAGCTGTGTCAGGGAAAATTGTTTGTGTGGATTAACTGTATATATCTGTCACTTTCTTTTACAAACCCCCAACACGTCCATTAGTGTTTAATGTATCCACCCAGAGTGAATGTGAGATTGTGTGGTGGTAGATTGATACCACTCCCTCTTTTTAAATATTTTTGATACAATACAAAATCATTCTTTGAAGCACGGCACATATGATTTCTTTTTCTGCAAGTTCAAGATATGGTGAGTAGAGTGAGAGGATGTACGTCTAAAGGATAAATGCAAAGGGTTGGAATTACATTTTCAGTGTCTCCCATAGGAGCGGGTGTGTAGATACTCTCTCATCCTGGTAGAGGGAGACACTAGTCCGGTCCCCAACTTTTGTAGGCTGTACATGTTGAAAAAGAAACAATCAGACATGTTTTAACTAGTTTCAGGCAATTACATTTTTATACATGAAGCCAGGACATAATTTCACCAAAATGCCTGGGGTGAAGTGACATCACATGACCCTTGATCTTTGATCGCATCACAGGAACTTATGTCATTTGACCCCAACCCCAAGTGACATCACAGGAAGTGATGGCACATGACCTTCAAAAGTCTCTAACACCCATGTTGCCAGGCGCTCTCATTTCAGCCAGATATAATAACCAAGGCACAGAGGGAGGCATGATTTGTCCACGTTCACACATTTGGGGAATGTCATTTTCCAGATCCAACGTGGGCCTATATGTAAAACATACATAATGTAGTACTTGTAACAGAGTAACGAACATTCTAGCAAAGGCTACAGCTAGTGTATGAAACATCTATAGATCATTGGACACAGAAGTACTTGTTATCTGTGGCATCGATGTGTTAAACAAGCCAAATAAGCACTGAACTGTGGAGACGTGTGCTATTTGTTTACCCAGGAGCAAAATGCTGCACAAGCAAGCCCTGAAAATTAAATAATTGACAAGGATTTAGTATCAACAAAATTCCCTGGTTATGAATGTATCTATGAGTCAGCTACCATTACGTTAGAAGAAACCTATTGTGCGGGTGTAAACTGAGGCCATCTGTCTCTGGGGGCATTTATCTTTAAGTTATGTGGCAAACAACCACATGTTGTCCCCCACAACCCAGAGCCAAACTTAACACCCTAATGTCCTAGGCTTTGATACATGACTCTTTTTTAACGGGGTGAGGTGTAGGGAAGAGGGATGGCACTTCCCTCAAGAGTGGGCTCAATGTATTTACGATTTTCAGAGCTCTATGTGCGAGCTGAATAATTCAATGACCCCCCCTAGGACCGGCCTGTGAATTAAATTTCCACAAAGCCCTCTTTCCAAGAAGGAGTTTGAGTGGGGAGGGGTGGGTCACTCCATGGCTCTCTCACTTCTGAGACTCTGGGCCTCATTATAACTCAGGCGGTCCGGAAATAACGGTGGCGGTAAGCCTGCGGCCACCGTTGTTTCCGGACCACCTGATCCCGACTCCTGCAGGCGGGAGGTGATGTTCCCGCCAGGTCTGACCTGGCGGGTTTAACACCGCCCGCCTGCAGGCGGCCAAGGAAACACCGGCAGCATTACGACATGCTGCCGGTGTTTCCATGATCCCCATTCCCATCGAGTCCCATAGGACTCAATGAGAATGGGGATTAACACCATTCCGCCTCCGTGATTCCCGGAAAACTGGGGTTGTAATGCCCCGGTAATTCCGGGAATCATGGAGGCGGAATGGTAATACGAGTCCGGCGGTAAGCAGGCGGTTTTACCGCAGCGGTTACCGCCGGACTCGTAATGCGGCCCTCTGTGTCCTGCGCTTACTTTCTCAAACAGTGTTGCACCAGAGCAGGGTCCTGGTCGAGTTTGCGGCCCCTCTCAACTATTCACATTAATTAAAGCTTAAATGTTTCACCTAGTGCAGAAAGAAGGGGATGCTTGGTCCCCAAATATACCAGCAACCAGTGGTGGTTGGTGAGTTGTTTTATTGAAGGGTGTAGCAAGACGGCCAGAACAAATGAAAATGGGCTTGGGAGGTTCGGGGGATTCATCCCACTCCCATGAGAAAATGTTTTGAATAATGGGTTAAAATGGTCCATTACACAGCACACTTTCTGTGAAAATGTGGATAAAAGACCAGACAGTTTGCAATCGGTGTTTTAGGGTGTAAGGTAACTCATGATAAAGTTACAATAGATGCAGGTGACCAAAAGTGCACAAGCACATTTCCCAATGCATTGTCATGCTGGTCCCTTCAATATATGTCAGTATAAAAAACATTTCCATGCTGGCTCTCCCAACATATGCTAGTATCCCAGTATAAGAACATACTCCGGTTTGCGTTGAATTTTTTTTAATAGCATCTTTACTGGCACTAGGCACAAAGCTGGCTCTGCCAATATATGCCAGTACTACTATGTAAGAAAATACTCCTGTTGGTTTGGTCATTAAAAGTGGCATGTCAAAATAAGAAAACATGTCCAAACTGGTTCCAATGTAAGCCAGTCTAGACCCATGCGATCACTTATCATCCTTGCTTCATCATAGATGCTCAGTTAATAAAAAGTCATGCTAAAGTAACAAATATGCAAGCCACTACATTAAAACCTTGGTCTAGTGAGGCAATGCTACTTATCATGCTTGCTTTATCAAAGATGCCGAGTAATAAATGTCATGCCACAGTAAGCAATGGCTAGACTGGTTTTACCAAAATGCCAGTCTAGCCAGCTAATGACACACATGAACTTGGCTTTGCCCAAAAATACCAGTTAAACATGCAAAGTCAATAAAGGATCTGTCACAAATGCTCTAGTTATCCCCAGTCTCTCAGGGCATTACACACAAACAGAATGTTGAAAAGTTAGGAGCAATAAGGTGATTTCATTGTTGTGCCATATAAAATTAATCAAACATTACAATTTTGGCTTTGTATTTCTGTGCATTGGAAGTCCCATCTAGGCTGAACACTAACTTAAAAGGCTTGCATAGGCCCCTTGGGATCAGTTCCATCCAACCAGCCATGCACATTTGGTATTTAATGACAAGAGACATAGGGCCTCATTACAATGTTGCCGGTCCGGAAACAACAGTGCTGGTAAGCTCACCAGCACCCTTGTTTCCAGCCCGGCAAACTACAAGTCTACCTGGTGGAGCCACTGTGCTGAACAGGTCTGACCATGCCAGGCGCAGCGGCCACGGTAAGCAGACTTGTCACAGGAGCACCGGCACTGTTGTTAACGGTGCTGGTGCTCCCATGTCCCCACTCCAATAGAGTCCAGTAGGACTCTATGGGAATGGGGATTAACAAATGTACCGGAGCCTGACTTCCCGACGGCTGGACTTGTAATAGCCCGGTGGGACCGAGAAATCAGGCGCTGGTAGATTATTACAGGTCCAGCAGCAACCCGCCGGTAGCACCAGCAAGGTTACCGCCGGACCCGTAATGAGGACCATAAGCAAAAGTTTGATGATGGACTGGAACCTAATCCGTTTGATGCATCATATTCTGAATCCAGACCCATTTCTAATCTTCAGCTACAGTCTATAGACCTGGGCAGAGACTACCAAAGTTAAAATTCTGGCATGCAATCACATATGTTCTGAATCCATCATTGTTTCTGGTGCGGCTTGTTCTGCCACATGGCTGACCCCCTGGTGTTGAGAACTGCTTTTCAAAGAAATTTAAATTTACATTTGAAAATTTCTCCCATGATTTGCAAACAGATAATATGGCTATTTTTCTTTAATTGAGCAACTTGTAATGTAAGTTAGTTTAACAACTATAATGTCTGGTGCATTTTCAATTACAGGGTTAGAATTATTGCACAATTAACTGCAGTTTGTGAATATTATTAATGTATTATTGTTTATTATTTATTCTCAATTTAGCATGTGGTTGTGCAAAAAGAACACTTATTTAATTTGAATATTTTGCTTAAGAACCATTTCAATGAGAGTACATCACAGAGATGACACGGTGCATATTACAACAGAAGTTCTGTGTCATTTATTTAACATGGCCGCACAAGGGAAGACTATGGGCCTCATTACGACCCTGGCGGTAAGTTACCGCCAGGGCCGTGACTTTACCGCCATGGTGCTAACTACGTTAACGCCATGGCGGTAAGGGGATTTACCGCCCCATTCCGACCTTGGCGGGGCGGTAAATCCCCAATCCCCATTTACCCTTCCCCATTCCCATTTTTGCCCCATAGGGCATAATGGGAGTGGGGAAGGCGTTAATTACGCCACCGTAAATTACGGTGGCGTAATTAACACCAAGTTCCCTTACCGCCATGGTTTTTTACACCCGCTAAAAGCAGGTGTAAAAACCGCCATGGCGGAAAGGGAACTCGTAATTGGCGGTAAGGGGTCGGCGCAGCTAACGCTGGCGCTAACCCCTTACCGCCAGGGTCGTAATGAGGCCCTATATTTTTAACATTGGATTACACATGTTGTTTCATGGAAGTCAAACAATGACACGCATTTTCTTTAGTGAACGCGTGTTCCATTTACATTAAGTATATTCTGCACTCTTGAAAATTCTAGTGAGGCTTCAAGCTAATTTGACTTATGTAAGCCATTTTTTGTAGTCTGTGCTGGTTAACTTATTTAGGGATTTCATGGGGGATATTATTTCCAGAAGCACCGTGATCCTCCAGCCTAACTGCAGGAGGATAGTGTCTTGGTCCAAAGATCCTATAGCAATAGGGGGGTAGTCAATTGAGCAATTAAACATTTTGTACTTTGTGGCTGGTTTACAGGAGCAAGCGTTTCTATGCTGTTCTATTGATCCATTCCTTGAAGTCAGATAGACAATCATACTCAAATGTGATCAGACCATGGGACCCTTGGAGGGTCTGACATGTTAGCACCATATGAGAATATCTTGTAAAGGGCATGTTTAGCTTGGTGCATCTGAACTGAAACAAGTTCTAGATCCTTTAATGATTCTAAGCGATGAAATGTGCGGGAGACAGCACGGTCATTTCACCAATATTTCTGGTCACCCATTAATAACAAGTGGGGGTTGGAAAGTAGAATGTCCACAGCGGAGTCTACTAAAGTGTCAGCAAACTAATTTTTTGATCCGGGTGGTCAGTAAACTTAAAGTAGACTAAAACTGAAATATTTAGAAAGAGCGATTCTAAAGAGCAAAGATTCCAGCATGGAGCGATTAGGTTTGGTTATCTTTCTGACCTCTGAACCATGCATATCGATGATGGCCCCTTCCTCCCCACCGCTGAGATTCATGAAGGAATGCTGGAAGATGTTCTAGTTAATGGATACTACATTGTTGATCGCTGAGATATTGGCCTCTGAAAGCCTGACAGATAACATCTAGATTGTTTTCCAGAATTAAGTTGTGGATCAAAAATCCTTTCTTTAATGGAGAACACACAATTAGTAAAAAACCTTTCATCATTACTGCGCAATTTTATTTTACAGTTGGTAGATCTAGCTTGCCAACAGTCAACCCTTTAAAGCGCTTATACCTGCTCCATGTAACTGAGTGATATACATTTATTTATTTTAGAATTATTTTGATGGTACCATTTAGCATATACTCAGAAGAGAAGCCTTGGAAAATATCCTTGATGGAAGATCCTGCACTTAATGATAAACCAGTACCATCTCAGGCCACTGACGGACAAAGACCTGCTTGCCTTTGGTATGAATGAGCTTGCCTTTGTCTGCACACTGGCATTAGAGGAGGTTTTTATCTATTTTTGGTAGGCAGGGTTAAGTGGGTGATCCAAAGTAAAGACAAGTGAATGCAAAGCCCTGAAAATAACATTGCAAAGGAGAACGGAGAAAGCTCACAAAATGCTGTTAAACCTGTCCATAAATTTAAAGTGCCCACGTGCAAAGTTAATACATAAGCAATAAAATGTCATCAAATAAAGAATATTTCATTAAAGAGTCTAGCAATCATACATTAATAGGTCAGTGGGAACTTATAACAAAAGGTGTGTCAACCTTTCATATCATGTTTGCTCCTCTGCATCATAGACATTTACTCTAAATAGTAATTGTAACCCAATTTTCTGTTTACTTTGTGCTTTATTTGTTTTTTCTGTGATGCAAATATGAATAATGTTTTGCACTACTGCCTAGGCAATGACATTTGCATTAAAATGGTGTTCAAACAATGGGCCGCATTATGAGTTTGGCGATAATTATGTGATTTTGTGTGGAATTAGCATTACCGCCACTCGGTTTAGCGGATTTGCGGCCACATTATAAGCAGTGTTAATCCCCACTTCTGGAGTCCATAGGGATTGGCAAAGTTACTGTGGGCTGTAATTCCACCACAGTAAACCTATCAGAAGCATGGGGGGGGAGGGGCATGGCATAGTGGGGTACGTGCTCAGTCTGTTTCACATCCATCAGACTAACGCCAACAGGTCTTGGCATTGCGGTTCCCTGGGGCTGCGAACTACACTTCCCAGACAACCCTAGGAAAGTGAGGCGCTGCGCACCTGGTGCAGCAGCTGCACATTTAAGGCCACCCACTGCCCGTACCAGTTGCAGATTATTGAAGATGATGGCATAGGCAGACACAGCGGTGAGGCAGGGAAGAGGCCTGTTTAGGCTACAGCAAGCACAGAGAAGTTGAGCGAGGACCCGGGTTAGGAGGCAGTGACTGTGGAAGGCTGTGGATCATTACGCAACTCACGGGGTTCCCAGACTAGAGATAATCGTAGTGATATATATATATGTATATATTCTACGTTTCATCAAGCAAGTGCGGCAATTCAGACAAAACGCGTGTTTGGCTAGTACTGTTTATTTGTTCGTTCCAGAACTATAAACCGTGCAAGTTATCTGGGCCTCGGCAACTAGAGGGCTGGAGGGGGGAACGTGTGAAGTTAAACACGTTTACAAGCCAAAGCAGGTAGGTTTAGGGGAAAAACAAGTTTGCTAAAGCCATGTCATGTGTTTGTTTGTCTTTTCATGTAACGCTCTGCCTGCCAGGCCATGAGTTCATGTAAATCATGTGGGGAGAACCCCCAGTTGTGTGTTTCATCAGGCTTGCCATGTCCATTTTACGTTAGTTCATTTCACCACCATGTGCACATCATGCTTTTGTGTATTATACAAGCTAATGTTGGTTGTTCATGTTGCTTTTGGAATCCTCCACTTCATCTCCAAACTCAAAATTTGGTGCTGCAGTAAAACTGATGATAATTCCATTAGCATACTTGCCAACATTCTGTGATCAAAAATATGTAGGATTTTTCAAGTTTGAAAAATAATAATTCCCCTAACAATGACGTCACAGGGAAATACAAAACATTTAAACAGCACAACATGGAAAGATTTTGAAATGTTAAAAATGTATAATTCTGAATGCTAACACCAAATTGTCGGCAGGTGCTGTGTGAAGGTGTTACACTCTGCCACTTGCTTTCACTGCTGGTTCACCTAAGTGTTGTACCGGCAAGAGTGCAGGACAGAGTTACGCAGCTGTCGGGTCAGTGGATTAGTCTGAGTGCAATCAAAGTAATCACCTACCAGTTCACTGTATAGCCAGACTAATTAATGGGTTGCATGCTCTGTCCTGGAGCCTGCCTTAGAATCACATAAATTACTTGGCACTGAAAAAAGCAGTAGGATCTGTCACTGAAATCTGTAGGCGGTAGGGCTGCTTCAAAAGCAGTAGCCTACTGCCTAAATCTGTAGGGTTGGCAAGTATGCATTAGTGGCAACTAAAGTGTACTGCACAGTCAAACGAGTAATAAGAACCAATCTCTTATTTTTAGATTGGTCCACAAAAAGCATTGGATACCTCCCAAAGCTAGTGCAGTGATGGCTAATTGGTTCAGTGCTTCAACCTCTTTCTTATATGTCTTTGTTTCTGCCCTTCCTCATCTCCTGGTCTAGCGTAGTTACCCAATAATTTACTATGTTATTCCCATGCACCCCCGTATGCCCCATGTACACAGGGAACACCAGGAACAAGAATTGGCATATTTAGCTGTTGGTCAAGCAGATAAATAACTTTGCAGTGCACAGCATCTCTGCCTCCACTTCACCCCATGAGGAGGCCATGTAGGAAGCTGAGGAAAAGGTAAATATCAGCACGCCAGGAACACAGCGATCATACGTATCATTATTTCTATGCCCCTCTTCCTCATTGCAGTGCTGACTTTTCAAGCTGCCCCTCCTTCCAGACAGGAGCTCTTAGATGTCAATAGGACGCCCCCTGAACCTCAAGCCACCTGGTTTTATATCATGGATGGGGGGAAATAACGATTTATGTATTTCAAACTGACTGCCCAAAAACTTTGGACTAGGAAAAGAGTGGGCTTCTTTCCCCTGGGAATCCTCAAACATTCGAAAGATGCTGTTCCTGGCCTCAGAATCTTTAATGCCCAGAAGAGAGGCCACATTGGAAGTGTTTAGGCTATTTAAAGAACTGATTCTAGGGGTAGAAAGTTGAACTCTATTTTATAGCATGGCCACAGGGAAAATGTGTGCAAACTCATTGGAACTCATTACGACCCTGGCGCTAATGGGTTAACGGCGCCGTAAAAGGCTGCGGCGCCGTTAACCCATTAGCGCCTGATTACGAGGTCCCTTTGCGGGACCCGACCTTAACGGCTGGTCTACACCAGCTGTCAAAGTAGGGACCCGCAAAGGGACCTTGGTGCTAAGTACAGCACCGCAATTTGCGGTACCATACTCAGTAACCTTCCCCATTCCCATAGAGCCCTATGGTGCGAAAATGGGAATGGGCAAGGGCCATGGTTCAATGGGAAATTACCGCCTTGCCAACCTTGGAATGGGGTGGTAATTTCCCATTGAACCATGGCGGACCCGTTACAACACCAGCACCAACCATGGTGCTAATAGCGCCATGGTTTAGCGCCATTGTTGTAATGAGGGCCATTAAGTGGATACCTGCCATGAATGTGAAAAGAAATGTAGCTCTCTTACTAGCCAACTCTAAACCAACTTGACATAGTCAGGATTGCTGAAACCAGTGACGTGGCGATGGATGATATCCAGTAGGCTTAATCATAGCTGCAGATCGACCACCTGATTTGTATTGTTGTTTTCTGGTAGATGAATTGTAAAACGTGCTTAAACTAAATGGATTGCACTATGCAAATCCCAAATAAATAATATACATGGGACAAATTGCAATATGATTGCTAGCCATCAGAGCCATGAGTGCTAACTGAGAGCCTGCTGGGCTAAGAGCGCTCACTGAGACTGAGTCAGGGCTGCGCACTGAAAGGCCACAGCCTGTAGTAGGCTCTTGATTGACCTGAGTCAGCGACTATCTCACAACGCTTCATGATGCCCTTGTCTGGGTGCATCACAGCAATGACTGCAGCCCGCTAATTGAGTTGGGACAGGCAGCGAAAAGAATCAACTCTCATCTGGAAGACAAGCTCAAAGTCCAGAAGGGCTAGTTAGTGTTTGCCATTCTTGCTAGAAGGGGCTTTGCACCAATGGAACAACTCAGGAGCTGTGAGTAACTTTGTGTGAAACAAACTGGACCGTGAATGACTTTGTGTGATGCACTCAGGGCTGGAAAACCCAGATTATGAACTGTTGTGCACCAGGCAATTTGGACCGAGGAAGACAGTCCTACCTTAGTCTAGGTTTCGAATATTCCTATAATAATGTTCATGTGTTTTCCATGAACTTCTGCACAGTTATAACGAGTGTATCCCTGTTTGGTAGAGCATCACCCTGTTAGACCCAATAGGCTTTATTGCAGTCTATCTTTTTTATCTAAATAAATGATGATTGCACTGAAACTGTTGGTCTTAAAACGTCTGTTTGTCTGACAGTCAGAGACATATGGTATCAGAGTGCGTGATACACAGAACTTGCACAACAAGGGTCAGCCCACGCACAGTTAAACCAAACCCCAAACGCTGATGAGACTTACTAGTTCTGCATCCCACATTCCCTCCAAGACCCCTACAGAAGCAGCAATGAGTCTGTGAGAATGCTGGAGCATGACTACTAGCAAAGGCCAGAGGGAAGCATGCCAGGTAAATAACCTGACATTTTTTTCATTAGGTCCACTGGACCGAATCCCAAACGGTAGATCCCCTGTGTTAGGAGAGACAATATTTACAACAAGCCATCCCCTCTTAGGAGTATATCCATCTAACGAACTCCACTTCACCTGGTGAGGTTTTATACACTTCCGGGTATGGTGATTCTTCGCAACGATAGGGCAGGCACGCATGGGGCGGGGGGGCAGAGTCAAGATTACTCCAGTGTCAATTAGCCATTAGAAGGATGTTGTCTGGATGTTCAGGCTCACATGGATTGCATCTTTCTGGTTCTCTGACCTAGGCTGCATTTCATTACACTTTTTTCTCATCTTCATGAAACTGGTTTCCAGTTTTCTGGACTTTGACAAGATTCAACCTGTACCAAATTCATTTAAGGAGTATATTCTATACTTGCTGATTCCATACTATCTGCAGAGAGCAATCCTTCTCAATCTTCCCATGTGCCGCAGCTAACACAAGATCTACATACGAAGCACAGAAAATGTAAAAGGTCTGTGGAAGAACAAAGGAATTCATCCTATCGGAAGGAACTGATTGGAGTGTTTCAAGCTCTAGAAGAATTCCGTCAATCAATCCAGGGATGCCCGCAGTGGACCAGGCAGCCAACACAGCAGTGATGGCTTAACTTCATCTGCCAGGCAGGGACCAGATATTATGTGAGGGGTTAGAAATGAGAGGCGGACACAAAGTTGTAGCATTCGCATTGTCAGGCATTTTATTTAACAGAAATTGGTCGGAAAAATGCCTCTCTAGTCCTAACCTAATGAAGTAGGTACCCTACTTAAACAACTAAAACTACGAATCAGTCTGTGTCAAGTAGTTAGAAACTTAGAAACTGTCCTTGTTTCCAAAACACTCTAAACTGATCCTCACACTAGAAACAAACAACTAAGGGTGCAAGGAAATATCCCTGAGCTATGTTTAGTGAAAAAAGTGTTCATCATCAAAACATAAAAATAAATCCAAATAATGTTTTCCAAGGAGAAATCCTTGAAACCAGAGGGTAGCTCCCTTCCCATGGATTTTTCATAGTATGGCCAAAGTGTCTCTTTTAAACAGCAGTTTCTTGAGGTTTTCAAACCAGATACAGAAAGCTCTTGTTCAAATGAATTCCAAACAAAGTATAGTCTTTCTTTAGTTTTTGATATCTTTTGGAAGAATTGTCTGGTGTACTCCTCTATCAGGATTCCTCTCAAAAAATGTTCAGAGTTGTTTTATAGGCCCAAATGTCTAGTACATTCGTCTGACAGGACTTCCTATAGGGACTTCTCTTATGGACTCCTACGATCCCCTGTTGTACTCCCCTGACAGGTACCTTTCCCCAAATGTTAGCTGCCTGGTGCCTTCTCTTTACCAGGACTTCCTTTATTGGTTTCACCTCTTATTTTCAATATATTACATCAGCATCTACTTTGTTTTGTCCAATGCCTTTACTTGGGTTAACACTTGTTTCAGCTCTCCCCCACATTAACATGTCATGCATACATATTTGTTCAGGCTTTGTTGCTGCACTTTTTCTTGTCGGTATTCAAATCTTTTTTCCTGGAAATATGTATTTAACATTAAAGTTTTCCTGCATTTAAGTTGCCTTGGTATTGTCCAAAATATTAAGCTCACATGATTCATTCACTTGATTGCCTAAAGTCACCCCTCCCAACACACATTACCTACACACAGAGTTATGCATGCATCAATTTCATGTCAATCGTGCTTAAATGCAGAAGACAAACCCTGATCACTGTGGAAGCAGGGCTATATAATAAGCAGCACGCTGTTGTGAAGGGAAAAGGGCACAGGGGCCCTTTATGGGAAAACAAAAGCAGGAGAGGGACAAGGGGAGGGGCGGGAGGAGGGAGAGAGGGAAACGGAAGTTGGTGTATGAATAAAGTAGAGTTCAGACGCACATTGAGTCCGCGTCTTTATTTGGGCCTAGAACGCCCACAACAACTGGCGACGAGCAGAGGAGAACCCACGCCTCTGCGTAGGACAAGGAGGAGCATGGAGAGCTGCCGGAGTCACGGAAGGACTCGGTGCTGCCAACAAAAAGCAAAGCAGCAGTTCCGGTGAGGAGGTCCGGCAGCCCAGCACAGAAGAAGGAGCGGAGGTAAAAGAGGAGCACGACGAGCCGCCGGATTCACGGAGGGACTCAGCGCCGCCAGCAAGAAGCAATGCAGCAGTGCCGGTGAGGAGGTCCGGCAGCCCAGAAGAAGGAACAGAGAGGTCGCTGCCTGCCCAGAGGACTGACGGAGACCTGCAGCGCGCCCGGCGAGGAGAGCCGAACTGCACAGGAGGAGCTGAGACACACCGCCTGCACCTGGGGAGGAGGCCCAGCCGCACAGGAGTGGACGAGGAGGAGTCGAGGAGTGCGCCGCCCACCAGGAAGGAACGGGAGGAGGCCCCGCCACACAGAAGGGAACGCAGCGCATCACCTACCGAAGGAGCGGAGGACGCAGGAGGCTCGCACACAGCATCCAGGCAAGGAAGCGCCACGAGCAGTCGGAAGGAGACATTGTACAGGTACGGAGACATGGGAAGGCCCTGGCACGTGGGAAGAGTGGCACAGATTAAACATAGCAGACACTGCAACAAGCCACTTGAAAGCGAGGATTCAAAGACAGAGTATATCACAGATAACACGCCACTTGAAAGCGAGGAAATAAGGGCACGCATCAGTCATAGCAATAAGCCACTTGAAAGCGAGGAAACAGAGGCCCGCATCATTCATAGCAATAAGCCACTTGAAAGCGAGGAAACAAAGGCACGCATCAGTCATAGCGGTAAGCCACTTGAAAGCGAGGAACCGAAAGCAAGCATCAGTCATAGCAATTAGCCACTTGAAAGCGAGGAAACAAGGGTGCACATCACTCATAGCGATAAGCCACTTGAAAGCGAGGAAACAAAGGCACGCATCAGTCACAGCAAAGAGCCACTTGAAAGGAGGAAACAAGGGCACTAATCAGTCATAGCAATAAGACACTTGAAAACGAGGACCTTGGCAATGGTGCCACGAGCACGCCCAGACACCATGTCACAATCAGGAAGCGCAGCGGTAGACACTACTGCACCTGCCACACCAGGGGCAACTCCCACCAACCCTGTATCATTCCTACGCCGCCCGAACCCGTTCCCACTAGAACCCCAGGAGAATCAGGGCCAGAGGTGGCAGGAGTGGATGGATGAGTTCGAAGAATTCATGAGGGCTGTAGGAAACCAGGACGCACCAAACAATCTGGACATCTTCACAAACCTGGTCGGGAAAGAGATAAAGATCGTCATCAAAACCATCCCGCTAGCAGAGAGGACGACATATCAAAAACTCATCGAAGCCATTAACAGCTACATATAAGTCATCCCAAATAGAGACTAGGAACGCTATATTTTCAACCAGTGCACCCAGATGCCTCAGGAAACAATTGGACAGTTAATACTACGTCTTCAGAGGAAAATCACATATTGCGACTTCGCCAACTTCAATGACAATGAAGCCATCCGCCTAAGAGTTATTGAGGGATGTTTGTTCTCAATATTTTGCAAGCACCTGTTAAAGAAGCTGTTACCCCTGAAGGAGATAGCTGAGCTAGCCAGAGTATATGAGAGGGTAGACATCCAGGCTGCCCACATAGAGAACCCAAAGAAGAAAGATTCCATAGCGGCCATCACCAGTAGCCAGCCAAACCACCAACCCGGCAACACGTACAGACAAGACCAGTGGAACTCCACGAGACAAACACCACCAGAAAGGCAATGCTACCGCTGCGGTTTTGAATTTCCACAAAAAGGCCAATGCCCCGCAATAGACCAAATGTGCATGAGGTGTGGCCAAGAAAACCACTTCAAGAGCATGTGCCGGGAGAAAACACCCCTGCTATCAGCATACCGGCCACCGAATCTACAAATGCCAGTGAGACGTTCTGAACCGCCGAGGCCCTTCAACCCACGACCGTACCCGAGCGGGAGAGCACCAAGAACAACAACCCCAGAACTATGGCCAACTCTGGGTTCATTATAGCAGTAGAGAATCTACAAGTGGAACCGGCAAACAAAATCTACACCAGCCAAGAACAAATATACCACATGCAATCTTACCCTGACGAAGCACTCAGAAGAGAGAACACCACCAGGGACCCATATGAGAACCCGCCCTTCGAGAAATAACCACCAGAACCGGAACAATACGCAGAGTACAATTGATACAGCAGAGAGTACGTCCGCCTCATCTCTGACTCCTCAGACGACAGCACAGTGCCACGGGTGACAGTCAGCCTAGGGGGAATTGACACCCCATTCCTGGTTGACACGGGCACCACCGTCAATGTCATGAGTCACCAAACATATGAAAACTTTGGCCGACAAGTTCCCGTTACAACCATCACAAGCCCACATCTTCCAATGGGGTGCAACACAACCACTGACCTCCAAAGGACAATTCATATGTTTGTTTGTTTGTTTGTTTATTTATTTGTTATGCGCACCAGACCCGTAGGTAAGAGGGTGCAGCAGTATGAAAATGCAAAGCTTACATAGTTACAAATATACATAACATGTACAAAAATATACACAAAAATTACAAAAGTACAGAATATACAGAATGTGCAGATATATACAGCGATAAAGTGACCTTTGTAGTTGCACGAATGAGCATGAGCAGTGTGCAAAAATGTGCCATATTTAGTCAGAGCCTCCGTGTATTACTAAGGCACGCAGGTGAGCAGGGACAATGGGCATAATCTATCAGGTCTGACACTAAGGGTCTGTGGCGATGATGTGTTTTATCACCTTTTTTTAAGTGTGGGAAGGGTTGGCCAGCTCTCAAATCTTGGGGCAGAGCATTCCAACATTTAGTGGCTTTTACAGGGAAGATGTTGCCACCAATAGTGGTAAGCTTGTGTTTATGTATGGTAAGACAATTAGCATTACCAGCTCTGGTTAACCTGTGGACAGTTTTTCTCTGAAATTTAGCTGTAAAATAGCTATGGGCAGAGTTATTAAGGGCTTTGGTGTCAATGAAAGTGTCTTCAATTGTATTTTGTTGGCCGTGGATAACCATTTATGTTGGCGTCTGATAGGGGAAATGTGGGTTCTTATGTTCATACCTAAGGCTGCTCTTAAAGCATTATTTTGTAGGGTTTGGAGTTTGTGGATGGTTATTTTGTTAGCACCACTTTAAAGAGCATTACAGTAATCGATTCTGGAGAGTATTAGAGCTCTAGCCAGGATCAGGCAACTGTCGTCAGAGAGGAAGGGCTTGCCAGCTCTGAGTAGCTTGCACGTATAGGCTGTGGTGGGAGTCAGGGATTGGATCTGTTTATCAAATGACAATGTGGAATCCAAGTAGAAGCCAAGGGTTTTTACCTCCTTGGATACTTTGATAGAGTTCCCATCAATGTTGAGTGAGGCAAATTCCTGACCTAGTTTTTTGATTTTCGCCTGAGAACCCAAAATTATCAACTCTGTTTTATCATCGTTTAAACATAGGCCATGAGTGGCCATCCATGCTTGGATGATAAGATATACTTTGTTCACCAGCCCCAAGTCCTTGTTGTAATCCCAGCCGTCGCTTTACACCTCATTGATATCCACTGTGACCAATCGGAATCAATTCAAGGGCTCCCACCCAACTCCCAGTACATACGAGCCATCAGTCTGAAACCACTAGACATTGAGACACTAAAAACTGCCGATCCCGGCCTGTTCGAAGGTGTTGGCATGCTGAAGGACAATGTAATCAAACTGCACATTGACCCGTCGGTACGACCAGTGCCACAACATCCCAGAAGGATAGGGTTTCATCTACAAGCCAAAGTCACCCACGAACTGCAGACGCTACTGAAAAACGACATAATAGAGGGAGCAGCGGGACCCACACCATGGGTGTCCCCACTAGTAGTGGTCCCCAAAGCAGACGGACGCCTTCGCCTCTGCGTCGATATGAGGATCCTCAATACAGCCATTCAACGGGAAAGACACCCAGGACCAAACATAGAAGATATGCTGATAAGACTTAACCAAGCCACCAAGTTCTCAAAGTTAGACCTCAACCAAGGCTACCACCAGCTACTCATCGATCCCGAATCAAGACCCATCACAACCTTTACTACTCATGAGGGTCTGTTCCGCTACAAACGGGCGAACTTCGGCATTTCATCCGCCCCCGAGATCTTTCAGGAAACAATTTGCAGGTTATTCAGCCCAGTCACCAACGCGTTCAATTACAGTGACGACATCCTCATCTTCGGAATCACCCAAGACCAACACAACGAGGCCCTACACCAAGTCTGTCACATCCTCCAGGACGCTGGACTTAAACTCAACAGCCAGAAGTGTGAGATCAATACTCACACCCTATGTTTCTTCGTCCACATTTTCTCAGATCAGGGCATCAGAGCCGACCCAGACAAAATCAGTGCCATAACAAACCTGTCCAGCCCGAGGGATGTGTCTGAACTCCGCTAATTCCTGTGCATGGAAGGGTACTGCGTCTGATACCTTCCCCAATACGCCACACTCACATGCCCGCTACGACAACTGCTGAAGAAGGATAAACCCTTCACGTGGACTGACCAGTGCCAACAAGCATTCTCCTCCATAAAATGGGAACTGGCAACCAACCACCAACTGGCATACTTCAACCCACAATGGTGCACCAAAATCACTGTAAACACCAGTCCAGTAGGGCTAGGGGCAATGCTGGCCCAAACCTACCCGCAGCACGACACCACAACCCACAACGTAGCATATGCCAGTCACGCATTGAACACCACCGAGCAAGCCTACTCACAGGCAGAGCGCGAGAGTCTGGCCGCCGTGTGGGCGTGCAAAAAATTTCACCATTTCATCATTGGACACACCTTCACGCTAATAACGGACCACCAGGCCCTGCTGGCTCTCTTTGTCAACCCGAAAATAAAGATGCCGCCACGCATCGAGCGATGGGGCATTCGCCTCCAGGACTATGAGTATACCATCATTCACAAACCTGGAGGCAACGCCAACTCCGCAGATTATCTGTTGCGCCACCCGGACGGGGCGTCCGACACCATGATGCAAGGAGAAGCTGAAGAGTACGTGGCATACTTGTCACTGAACGCCCTTCCCCCAGCGATCACGGCACAACTGTTCGTGGAAAAGAGCAGAGCAGACCCCACCATCAGAGCAGCAATCCACCTCACAAACATGAATAAGTGGCGACAGGCGGCCAACGAGCACTTTGAGCTGTGGGAGGGGGTGGGGGAGTAGACAGAAGAGACCTAGCGAGAATGGAAAAAATACATAACGAACTAGCCACAACAAGCCAAGGCAGCCTACTCAGAGGGAACCGCCTCGTAGCGCCCAAGAGCCTAAGGAAATCCCTGGTCATGATTGCACATGAAGGCCATCGAGGCGTGGCCAACACGAAAAAGATATTACGGAACCAGCTGTGGTTTCCCCACATGGACACTGAGACATTGCAGCCCATGCCGATTCCCACTGGTGAAACATGTGCAATCCACAGCCTTCCATCACGTAGTAGGCACAGTAGATGAACTGTTCAGTGAATGGGGTATTCCAAACATGGTGAAAACTGATAACGGATCCCCATTCCAGGGCCAGGAATTCAAGGAATTCACGGCACACCTAAGGTTCCACCACCAAAGAATCACCCCACTATGGCCACAGGCCAACGGAATGGTGGAACGTTTCATGGCAAACATCAAGCGCACACGCCAGAAAGCGGCAACAGACCAAGCCTCGATGCCCCAGGCCATCTCACAGATGCTACGAAGCTATCGACACACCCCACATGAGGCGACTGGCCGCACACCGGCTGAACTACTCATGATCAAGTAAAAACCACAATCCCGGCTTCCCCAACTCGAGGACTACACACCCGAAGAAGACGGCGAAATAAGAGAGCTAGAAGCAGAGAAAAGACAAAAGGCCAAGGAATGGGCTGACAGGAAACGTAAAGCCAGAGAACCATAAATTCCTTTTGGGGAGACAGTGCTTGCACAGGGAAGTGGTTGCCATTGGTGTCACGGATAGTCAGGCAATTTGAAGTGGACCAGATACACTTTCATGATTTTCATTGTTTGTGTAAAGAAGTGACATAGTTGTAAGCAAGAAGGAGTGGAGAGGCAGGGCGGGAGGAGGGAGGGGGGACATGCCACTTTCGTATAGAAATAAAGGGCCACAGGAGATTTTAAAGCACATTACAAGTCTAAATGAAAAAGAGTATGTTTTGATTGTGCTGCAACTTTAATTCCCACTTCAATCACACTGTTCTAGTTCCAGTTTCCATACATGATTTTAGCTCCATGTGTCTGCCATTATCTGCAAACCATGAGGAGCGCTTTGAAACGGGAAATATCTGCATTAAGTTCTGTATAAAAGAAACAGGACCAATACGTTACACCTAAAAGCTATTCATATGCTAAACACATGTACTCTGCTCGCTTACTGACTATAGCATAGCTTTACTCACCATCGCCTCTGAGAGAAGCATTCCATTAATGTAACAATCATCCTTTTAGCCCAACAAACACCTCTATGCACTTAGATCTGGCTGCACACCTAGCAAAAAACCCAAGAAAGAAGGTGCTCTTCCTCTTCGATGGAATCACACTCTGAATCATCTATGACTACATCTGGGGCTGCACCTCCTTTGAAGAGCAAGGGGGGGTGGCTAGATCTATTAATTACCAGCCTCCTTTTTCTCTGCAGCCCACTGGACCACGAAATTCCTTCTGTCCATGAAAACGGCAGCACCGAGATCTCCAGAGCATACGCACAACAACAGTCCCTCTATTTGAGCTCAAAGTCACAGAAGCTGGCTGCTTTGCCCCTCCCAAGCATACGCTCATGTCGTCACTCGAGAACTGGGTGTAGAGCAGGGTTTATCAGCCAGCAGATTAAACAGAATTGATGAAAGAAACATTGGGCACGTAACTGTACACCATCACTTCAATGTTTATGTCACTGACCCATGAGTACTAAATCATGCTGCGCTCTTGTATGGTTTCTATCTGCGTTGTTATTAAAAGTAAGTTAAGATTACTCTTAGGACATTATTGCATGTTTGGGATTCTCTGGACCTTCTGAGGGTCCCCTAAATGTTTGCTTTCTTTTTGCTGGCCTGCCCCTTTAATTTGGGCTATTAGATGTCACTTGTGACACCTATAAGCCGAAACTATTGCATTAGAGTACAGAAAGGGTGGAATGTCATGTGAGGAGGGACAAAAAGCGTGTAGGTGTTGTGTCGTTATTTGCCCAACCATTGACTGTCCATGGCCATGCTAATACCTTTGGCCATTCCCACCCAGTTCCTGCATCCCCCTGCCCAAAATGCCTTCTCATGGCAATTCTTTGAGCTAGCTTTAGATCTTTTTTTAATCATTATTTAGAACGCGCCAGAGCCCGTGGGCATCAGGCCGCACAAATACACAAAGAATATAACAGATATAACGGGAATATGAATCAGGCAGAGAGAGAGGAAGGCAGAAAATCACTTAAACATTAAGGTTTTGAGTGATATCCTGAAACTTCTAGTGTTGACCTCTGGTCTTAGGGTCAGGGGGAAGAGTGACTGAGCATACAGCAAAGGCTTTGTGAAGGCCTTTAGTTCATTTGAAATTTGGGCAGCTCACCTGCTTCAGATTAGATGAGCGCAGAGATCTGGTTGGCTGATAAGAAGTCATTAGTGTTTTCATATAGATAGGGGATTTCCCATAGAGACATCTATGCACCATGGTGGCTGCCTTAAATTGTACTTGGGCCTTTACAGGAAGCCAATGCAGTCCATGTCTGCAAAGGGATATATGATTTCTTCTAGGGATCCTTTTGATGATGTGAACTGCATAATTTTGAACAACTTGGAGTTTCTGAAAGCTTTTTTTTTTGTCGGCACTGGTCAGGGGGGCATTGTAGTAGTCAATCCTGGACAGGTGACAGCTAGTGCTATGGTTCTGCAGTTGTTCTCAGTGAGGTAAGGGTGAATGTTTTTAAGTAGTCTTAGTATGCACAGTTTTTTGCAACCTGATCGGCATGGGTTTCTGCACTCAATGAGGAATCGAGGTATATGCCAAGAGTTTTGATCTTGCTTAATGCAGGGTGTCACAGTCGTAGATGGAGAAAGACCGGTAGTTAGGTTTTAGTTGGGCTCTTGCCTGTGATGATCCAAAAATTAGCCACTCAGTTTTTCCTCCATTGAGGCACATCCAATATTCTATCATCCATGACTCAATCAGGTTGTAGATGTGCTCTAGGTTTGGTGCATCAGAGTCATAGTCCCCAGTGAACTCCAGGACCAACTGGGTGTCATCTGTATAGTTAGTGAAAAAAAAATAGACTCTTCCAAGAGACCCGGTCCCCCACATGCTGCGGCCGCGGACTGACCCTTTGTCCAGACTGTAGCACAAAGGGCGCTCAAGTCTGTGGGTGCGTGTATCTGAGACGCAAGAGGTTGGGTCCATGGCTCTCCCTCCGCTGCTCAGCCATTAATGATCCTTCTGCAGGTTCACCTACAGAAACCTTGTTATGACTTTTACTTCCTCTAGATAATCAAGCATGATCATCTTCTCAGGCCTCCTCTAGGGTCATTGCCAACCCTGTCAGGGCCGATCCGAGGACCTCACTAAACCATCCAATTGGTAGTAGTGAAGTGAAGAGTGGTGTGTAAAGGAGCAGAGACATAATCAATGCAAGCTTATTACCCACACTAATTGCGTATTTCTCGTTAATGGGAATAATTGAAATCCCCAACCCCTATCACAAACGGGGTTCAGTGAGTTACCGGCTTCTATCGGTGAAGGGTAGCACACATGCAGCCCCAGACATCTAAGGTCATCACAGACCTGCTATTGCCTGATCTCGTGTGGCTGAACGCCACTTGTCACTCTAAGAAGTAAATAGTTAGCATGGAGGAGTCTCGTTAGTTATTGGCATTAACCAGACAAATCGCTCCGCAATTAAGAACAGCCATGCACCACCACCCACAGAATCGAGAAAGAGCTATCAATCTGTCAATCCTTTCTGTGTCCGGGCAGGGTGAGGTTTCCCATGTTGAGTTACATTCAGCCACAGGGTCCACTCCTGGTGGTTCCCTTCCGTCAATTCCTTTAAGTTTCAGCTTTGCAACCATACCCCCCTGGAACTTAAAGATTTTGGTTTTCCCAGAAGCTGCTCAGCAGGTCATGGGAATAACATCACTGGATCGCTAGTCGTCATCGTTTATGGTCCGAACTATGATGGTATCTGATCATCTTTGAACCTCTGGCTTTCGTTCTTGATTAATGAAAACGTTCTTGGCAAATACTTTTGCTTTGGTTCGTCTTGCGTCGGTCCAAGAATTTCACCTCTAGCGGCACAATACGAATGCCCCCAGCAGTCCCTCTTAATCATGGCCCCAGTTCTGAAAACCAACAAATTAGAACCAGAGTTCTATCCCATTATTCCCAGCTGAAGTATTTAGACAACTGACCTGCTTTTAACACTCTTATTATTTCAAAGTAAACGCTTTGGACCCGTAGAACATGAGTATGAGAGTATGAAGGTGCACCGAGAGGCAGGGCTCGGGCATGTGGTAACTCTCCTTGCAGCAGACCGCTAGCTCAATCCCAAGATCCAACCACAAGCTTTTTAAGTGTCGCAACTTTAAAATATGCTATTGGAGAGGGAATTACTGCAGCTTCTGGCACCAGACTTGCCCGTCAATGGATCATTGTTAAATGATTTAAAGTGTACTCATTCCAACTACAGGCCCTCGAAAGAGTCCTGCACTGCTATTTTTCATCACTACCTCCCCGAGTCAGGAGTGGGGTATTTGCGTGCATGCTCCCTTCCTTGGATGTGGTAGCTGTTTCTCAGGCTCCCCTTCAGAAATCGGACACTTATTCCCCATTATATGTGGTCACCATGGTAGGCACAGAAAGTACCATCGAAAATTGATAGGGCAGACATCTGAAAGTATGGTCACTGTCACAGGGACGTACTATCAGCCCGAGGTTATCTAGAGTCAACAAAGCAACCAGGCGAGCCCGGATTGTTCTTGGTGTGATAAATGCACGCATCCTTGGAGGCGCAACACCTGTTGGCATGTGTTAGTTCTAGAATTACCGCAGTTATCCAAGTAACGGATAGAGCGATCAAAGGACCCATAACTGCCAATGAGCCATTTGCAGTTTTACTGTACCTCCCATGTGTACTTACACGTGCATGGCTTAATCTCTGAGACAAGCATATGCTACTGGCAGGATCAACCAGGTAGCCACAACTGCTAGAGGGTGGTTATGGGGGGAGCCACGCATGAGCCTCTGGATGACCTTTGCACCCTTGAGGCTGCCTGCTGGACCCAAGCGTCAGAGCGTGTCCAGACATCTGAGGGTTGGGTGGACAGGTCGGTCATGCAGGTGCACAGAGGGGTGAGAGGTAGAGGCTGTGCCTAGGTACAGCTTGAGCGAGAGGGGGGTGTGCCTGCCTCAAGGATCCACCACCGGCGTGGTGAAGGGTGGGGTGGAAATCCTGCTGAACGGTCATCGTCCTGGACTGCTGGGGAAAATCGTGCTTAGTGGGGAAGGGGGATGGCAGGGCTCGCAAGGGCCTGTGACTGTCGTGCAGCAGCCTGGGCTTGTCTCCCACTGAACCCCCCTTGCACTCTGATCTGACCGCAGCTGCCGGGCAGCTTGGTATTTTCTCTGCTCGGAGGGGAGAGCCACTGACATAAGGGGGCCCTCCCTGAGGGGGCATACCCTCGAGTCGATATGGTCCCAAGGCAGGTGGAGACAAACTGCTTGAAACAACGGCAGAGGTCGGCCAAGCAGCCCAACCCTAGATGGACCAAGTGTGTCAAATCGATCCGCTGTAGTGCAGGGAGGAATATGGACAGGCTGCACTGACATCCGCGTGCAAGTCAGCGAAGGTTCTCTTGTTAACCAGGCACCCTCCTGCCTGGGAAAAATAGCTGGCCTCTCGGAAGAGCGCCTTAAGCAGGTTCACTGAGAGAATTGAGTTGAGCACAGACAGGAGCAATACACAACGTCTACAGTAATCCGGGGGAAGGTGACTAAGCTTTCTTGTAATCTGTGTACCTTGGATGACAGAGGGGGGGAACCAGAATTATCCAGCCTTATAGACCTAACTGGAGAAAAATTTCAAATTGACACCAATCCTGACTTCCAGAGCAAGTAAGCCATCTGCTCCTGCCATTCATCCCCATGGCCAACTACCAGATGGCCGTTCTCGGAGAGCAGCCATCTGGTAATGCAATGCATTCAATGGGCCTGGGGGGAAGGGCTCTTAGCCCCCTGGAAAAGGAGCACCAGGGTGTGAGTGGACTTCTGCTGGGTGACCCATGTATGAGGCAGGTGCCCAAGGGCAGGGGAGCAGCACTGGTGCACTGGCCGTGGGGCGATAGAGCATTTTCCTGCAGGAAGGTATGGGGTCCCCATCGTGGCAGCACGGGACCGCAACTAGGCAGGGGGATGGTGGACCTACATGCGAGGCAGGTACCCAAGGGAGGGGGCAGCACCCCCCCCCAGCTATCCTGGAGCTCTGGCCAGGGAGCATTAGAGCTTTTCCCTCCAGGGAGGGACGGGGAACCCGTGGGGCACAGACCTTGGCCAGCTTTTGAGGGGGGGGACGTGCAGTGGTTTCACCACAGAGCCTGGGTTGGGCAGCAAGAACCAACACGAGTGCAGACAGGACTCATACACACTGTCTGCAGTAAGCCGGAGGAAAACAACTAAGCTTTCCTGTAATCTATTTACCTGGGGTGCCAGAGGGGGAGGTCTGAGCAAAAGTGTCCAGTCTCCTTATAGACTCAACTGAGGAAAAAAATCTAATTGACGCCCATCCGGACTTCCAGAGCAGGCCGGCCAAATGATCCTTCCATTCATTCCAATGGCCAACTACCAGATGGCATGGCTCAGAGAGCGGCCATCTGGAAGTGCAATGCATTCCAATTGGGCCAGGCAGCAAAGGCCCCTGGCACCCTGGCAAAGGAACAGCAGGCCCCATTGGACTTTAGCTGGGTAGGGGGGTTATCAACCCACGTGCAGTTGCCCAAGGGAAGGGGCAGCAGCCACGGCCGTCCTGGAGCTCTGGCCAGGGAGCGATAGAGCTCTTTCCTCCAGGGGGTAATGGGGACCCTGCCGGAGCACCCTAGGACCGCCGCTCTGCCGGGGAGCAGTCGACATAACAGTAACATATACTTTTAGCATGGTATCTAATTCCTTGCATGGACTCATACAATCCACAGCAATTCGGTACGAGGTCATTTCATCGCTGGATGTTTTTTCGTGAGGTTTTTTGCTGCAGATTTTTTTGGGGGGGGTTACACAATTTATATAAATTGGGTGTGGGTGTACAGGGATATAAAAATAATTAAAGGGGATTAGGCGGTTTGGGAGGGGGTAACCCTCCCAAAAACAAAAAAAATTCGATGATTTAAAAAAAAATAATAATCTGCATTAAAAAACCCTGCGATGAAACAGCAGGCGATGAAATCACATGAAACCAGCAATTCTATATCCTAAATATGTGACTTTCTCCAAATTCATTTGACACTTCTCTATCCGCTATACTAGATACTTACCTCTCAATGTTCTTAACACCTTCTGCATCCCACTATCATGCTCCTCTTTTGTCCTATCAGTGGCTTATATATCATCATGAAAATATGCAGCAGCACTAAGATCAGGCAACTCTTGCACAAGCCTTTGAAACAAAGTGCTCTGGAAGATGATAGTCCAAAGGCAGAGGCAGTAGTGGAATAGTCCTAGTGGTGCTCCAAATAACATAAGCTGTCAGAATGCTTCATGCAAGTTACTTTTTTTCTAATTTAGTAGTATCTCATGCATCAATATTTCTCCATAACATCACAAAATAAACATACAAAACACATGTAATATTTAAAGAGAGAGCTTATGCGTTCCTCAATTCTGCTGATTTATTACCTGGATTGCTAATGGAGCTGCTGCAAAACTAGACGTTTTGGACCTGGTTTGGTCATATTAGCTGAGCCCTGGATTGTTCCCTTCTTACTGTTGTTTCATCTTTTTGACACTGGATCTACTACATTGGCTGTTTCTAATCGCCCTCTTGGCCCTGCAGACTCGCTGGATCAGATGTCCTATTCTGGTACTATTTCTGGGCTATTTTACTGCCTATTCCGATTTTCCCTTCATGGACCCAGTGCCTTGAGGTAGGAAGATGCCATCATCCAGAAGGGTGGTGGGACATCACTACACTGCCTCTGATCTTCATATCGGTCATCTTGGCTCACCTTCATTGCTGCATCTGTTTTAGGATGATTATCTGCTGACTGAATGCTCCGTTTCACACTTCAAACGGTCCAGATTCACTTTGTTGAGTTCCTACGCCTTCCTGATATTTTCTTCATTATTGCTTCTGGTCCTGGCTGGTGGGTCACCCGTTTGGGGACGCTGATCATTTTTTTAAAGTCATCTGGGTCTTTGCTGGTCTGGGCTGCAAGTCACTGGATACCAGACCCTGTAACTCAACCTGTAAAAGAAGCTTTCTACCCACCAGATTGTTCCACTCTTCCTGCGCTATGTTTTCGGAGCCTGGTGCTGTGAGTGCCTAGCACTTGGCCCTTGGGTACTGGGGTATTCAACATTGTTCCCATTATGCAGCCAACAATTGATTCCATTAGCCCAAATCCTGCTATCCTCTCTTCCTGGGTGTTGTGGGTCTCAAGCCTGAAACTTGAGCTCTTTGAGGGGAAATGCAATGGTGTCTTCTGGGGTTGGGTGCACATTTTCCCACACCTATAGTTTAGAACACAGATGTATCTGCCTTTTCCCCCATAACCAAGGTTGTGGGAATTGGATTTGTACTGATGACTATGAGGGACCTTTCAATAACTCTTAAACTCCACTTTGGGAAGTGTGACCTCCAAGTAATTCTAGGAGTTACTTGCTTGAACACATATTTATCCTAGGTCCCCCTTGGGACCCTGGAATTTTCTACCAGATAATGAGCTTTTCACTACTGGTACCTCTGGTTTATTAAGTATTGTATGTTACTGACCTCTCGTGGGGAAAGAGTCTATTTACCATATATACCTGCTGGTTATTTTATGTCCCTTTACATCCAGTATTTTAAGCCTAATCCTGTTCTGATTATTGGGGGGTCCTTCGGGCATTGTTGGGAAAGTGTTCATGCCTTTTACTCCCTCTACAGTACTCTATCTATTACATTCTCTACTTGTCTAATACTAGTTTTTCTATATGTTAGAGGTTGCAGGGTTTACATTGACTATTCATGAGTTGTTATTTTGGATCCTGATAATGACTGTGAACATGTATGTTTATCAACATCTTGAGTTCTCTTTTTCTCCCCACTTTTTAGCATTAGAGGTACTCACTTTCCCACCAGGTAATGGTCGTAGCTTTAGCTCAGGAGGGGAATGGGTCTATCTGTGTCTCTTTACTGTCTGTTTACATACAGTTTGTTTTAATACGTGGTGTGATTAAACCTAAGCACTTATTTGAACATATATATATTTACTCTGTGTGATTTTATAATAAAAACATATATTTTTCATTCAAACAGTGTGGTGTATTATATAGGGTAAATATTGTCATTAATCAGACCACCCTCTCAGCCCACATCCTACCCTTGAGTGAAGCCTAACTCCTTTGCCTTGGCTATCATGAGGTTGTTTGGTCTATCTTTTGGTTGGAAACTGTGTCTTGCCATTAAGTTAGATAGTTACATATCTCTCATCAGAAGGCAATAGAAACATCTCTCTAACACATGGCTTCTCTAATAAAAGAAACAAGTGAATAATTCACTTCCATATGATCTACCTTTATAAGCATTTCTAAAGTGTGTGCCAAAAGCTAGTGTTATGCTTCAAACGCATTGGTCTCAACCACTTTCTACTGATTGACATGCTTCACATACACTAACAGAAAGCATTGGGCATCTTGAAGCCCCCAAAATAACAGTTACAGTACTCATCCTTTTTAGGATCCCCCCATCTTCTAGTTCAACATTCAAGTGCACTGTGTTCAAACCACGGAATTCATGCTCTCTCCCCAAGGGGGAGACTAGGTAGGTATACCCTCTATATAACACCCCTTAGGGGATAGGGAAAGTGGGATCCCACTGAGGGCGACCCCCAATTCCCTTAGAGCACAGGCCATCCCTTAGCAGGGATCTGGGTCACCCTCCCTCTCAGGAAGCTAATGTCTTTATTGGTAATTTGAGAATTGTGCTAAATCACTGTGGGACTGGTGTACCTGGTCTGGTTTCTGACCCTGTACGGTTGCCATCGCAAAACCAATGGAGTGCTCCATCTCCTTTCAGAGACAGATATAAAAGCTCCATGAGACTGACAAGAAGGAGAGCCAGAGAGTGAGCTGGAGTGCAGCAAAATAGCCTGCCGAGCCAAGACAAAGATGAGGGACTGTCACCCTTTGAGGTGGAGTCAGGAAGCAGTCCCATGCAGATGGCATGGAGTGCGGAGGAGCAAGAAAGCCTGTGTAGGACTGCTCCCTGCAGCCATGCATAGAGCTGGAAAATCTTGATCTGACACACAGAGGAGAGACGTGGCCACCCGAAATGTTGTTGACCGGCACCTGCTGGATCTGACTCCGAGGTCCTGTCAGGAACTGTTGAGATACACAGAGACCTGTGCGCCGACACGGAAGACCAGAGAGAAGGCGGAACCGCTTTGCCATCTCCTCGGAGGAACAAGCCAGGTACCCGTAATGTTCAGGGAACTGGGAGGAGGGTGGACTGGCCCAGACATACACAAGGTGAGGTGAGAAAGTGATAGGCCCAAGAGAGGCTGAGGCATAAGATAGCCTGACATGAGCGAGAACCCATATACTGCAAGCACGGATGAGAAAGTAAAAGACCCAAGAGGGGCTAAGGCATCAGATAGTTTGAAATGGGGCAAGAATCCATAAACCCCAAACCGGTCTGAGGAAGCAAAGGGCCGAAGAGGGGATGACCCATCATATAGTCCCAGAAGGGGTGAGAATTCATGTACCACATGCCAGGGTGAGAAGGCAAAGAGCCCTAGAAAGTGTGAGGGAACAGGTGGCCCGAGACAACAAGTGAATCTGGATACCCCACGCTAGGATGAGAGACTAAAAAGCAGGAAAGGGGATAAGAGCCGAAGTACCCAAGTGGGGCTGAGAGAGTGGATACTCCACGAGGGTGTGTGAAACCCAAGACCCCTCGGAGGCATAGGAACCAAAGAGGTTCAATACCATGCCCAGAGGCCCAGTTATCCAAAGACACTTGGAGAGAGACTGCTTTGTATACAACTAAGCATCAGGCCCAAAGGCCTAGAAACATTGGGGGTCATTCGTTTGGAGGCAGCCATGGTGCTATTAGCACCATGGCTGCCTCCAAAATCGGTCCTTGTCCGGGTTCCTTGAATGGGGACTTACCGTGTCATTCCAACCTAGGAGGACCCGGTAAGTCCCCATTCAAGAAAACAATCCCCATTCCCATTTGAGCCCCCATAGGGCTCAATGGGAATAGGGAGGGAGCTAATAATGGGCCCACTAATAGCAGGCCCGTTATTTGCTCCCTGGTCCCTTAGCGGCTCCCGCTAAAGGCGGCTGGTAAAACCAGCCGCCCTTAGAGGGACCCGCTAAGGGACCTTGTAATAGGACGGTAGGGGGTTAACGGCACCGGCATCCTTACCGGTGCCATTAACCCCCTACCGCCAGGGTCGGAATGACCCCCATTCACTTTTCCCTTACACCACAGACCGGAGGCCCTAAGGAAACCTGAGTGCTGGAACTGTAAGTCGGGAAGGAGCCCCATGGACCCTGGTTCGTGACAAGCTGGGACAGTTACAGTGCAGGTCACAAACCAGCCAACTTAAGTATTCTCATTTGTAGTTATTGCTGTTTCTTAGTGGTAGGGTTAGGATCAGGCCAGTTAGGTTTCTAGACAGAGGACAGCTTTACTTTTCGATGATATGCACCCTTTTCTCTTTTCATTCTTTCAGAATAGGGAATAGAGTGGTAGGCAGTGCTTTAAGTGGGGTAAGAAATTGAGGGGGGCCATCATTTGGGGCGTGGACTAAGACATGATGGGCGTGGCCCAATTGATGGGCGGGGCCTAAATGCGACATGTTAAAACTGGTCGGGCTTACATTACTAAGTACATATTGTGTAGCAGACTGCTTGCTACATGGCTTAAAGTATAACAAATCAAAGCTCAAGGTGATTATTTATTGGACCCTTAACTGGGCCGTTGACAAAAGGATAGTTGTTGAGGTACATTAACAGGTGCATTCAAATGTGTAAACAATTAATTGACAATTTCCCAACTGGTCGGGCCTACATTACTAAGTACATATTGTGTAGCAGACTGCTTGCTACACGCTTAAAGTACAACAAATCAAAGCTCAAGGTGATTATTTATTGGACCCTTAACTGGACCGTTGACAAAAGGATAGGTGTTGAGGTACATTAATAGGTGCATTCAAATGTGTAAACAATTAATTGACAATTTCCCAGAACCCCACATAATAATCTTCAAGGGAGTCCTTCTTTGCAGGAGCTTGCTCGCAGTGTGTTTCCTCAGCTGTTCGTCTCCCTTTTGCCAGCCAGCTTTTCACAAAGGACAATGGCTTAAATGCTTTTACTGGAGGGCCATTACGTTTCAGCCATAAACATGAGGAAATAGTGGCCACATGGAGGGATGCTCGGCTTGGCGAAGCAATTAAATTCATGGCGCTGAAGCCCCTTTCGCAATCTGCATTACTTACGGGCAACATTTCCATGCAAGCAACCAAAGCCCTAAATGCTTCAGGACACCTTTTGCCACCAAAGTCCTTAAAATCCCTGAAGGCATAGATGGTGTCTCTGATTGGAAGTTGAAACTTCCTACACAGTCTCTGAATCTTATTGGCACCATAAAGTACAATGTCTTCATCATTCGGTAAATTCTTTGCATCCAAGACACTGAAACTGGCTACAAGTTCTTTATCCAAGTCTGGAGCACACCTTTTGGCAAGGTTAACTGAAGGGCTTTGATAAAATTGCCTTTCATTCAGAGACACAGAGTTTGCCCTTCCCTGGGAAATATGAACGCCCTTGAAGTGTCCACAATCAACTGCACTCTGAGCAGTAGAAGAAAACTCCCCCGGAGATTCTTTCATCGCAAAGAATCCCCGGACTTGCCCCACCAAGAGTCTGTGTGCATCCACAATTGTGATGTCCCGGCTCTGAAGAGCCAGAGACAAGTCTTTCAGTTCTTGAAGGGCATCGCACATAAGCCCTAAATCTTTCACAAAAGAGTTGGAGGTAAGCTTCTTAAGCAGACCGTCGTATTTGCTTCGGTTCCTTATGGGTCTTGAGAGATCCTTAGCAGCCTCTCCGAAATGCTTACACAAAGCAGGGAAGCAGTTCCAAACAGCTTGAACCGTCCTATAACTTGATGCAACCCATCGTGTGTCCAGCATCTTCCCTATCTTCTGCAGCTGCAAACCCAGATCACTGCCAGCCTTGTGTAGCTATCTTGTGTTATTTGGTGACATGCTGTATGTGGCATGTAAAGAGTCCATGAACATTTTAAAATAATTGGCCCCACCAACCTCATCAATAGTGTCTCCTAGGGCCAGTTCAAGGCGGTGAGCTAGACTCAAGATTTGGGAATTCCGCTCGCAATAATGTTATCACCCCCCCCCCTTTGCTACCAAACATTACAGCTGCACCATCTGAACAAATAGCAATCCAGATCTCATGCAACAGGGTCTTTGTGATGCCAACATTCTCAAAATACCCCAGCAGAGCTTCCTTTATGGCCAAGGCATTTGTCTCTTGGAGCTCCACTAGACCAAAGAAAATGGTGACTGGTTTACAATCAGCCCCAAAAAGACCCCGCAGATAAATAATCAAAGTTGATTTGTTGCTGACAGTGGTGCTCTCTTCCACAAACACAGAAATCTTTGGCTTGTGTTCTCTGATATAACACACTAACTTCTTTTGCATTTCTAATGCAATATGTCTCACTATCTCCATTGCAGTAACATTACTGCGCAACACACGACCCATTTCAACACCATTCACCTCCTGGAGGTCCACCAAATCATGGTGATCTGTGAATGGCTGATTCTTTTTGGTCAGGTAGAAAACAGTGTGAAACACTCTGCATGTGCTTTCCAAATGTTTGCCACTGCTTTGCTGCATGGCTTCTGTCAAGTGTTTCTTTTTTCGCGCTGTTAAAATGTCTTGTGATGCCTTATGAGCACCACTTGACTTGTGTTCCATAATCTTCTTTCGGAGCTGCTTCTGCCTAGCATGTTTGCCAAAACCTGAAGGACCCACCTTTCCATCGGCCCATTCCATGCTTATGCGCAAACCTTGCCCACAGGAGTGCACGGATAAGCCACCTGTTGCTTTCACGTCCCTACACACAGAGCATCCAATGTGACCTGAAGCCAGAAAAATCCATTCATATTCCCCCTTACAATAGCACCATTGCTGCTCACTCCAGCGATCAGGGGTTAGATGAGGCTCTTCTGGCACAGGCTGCAGTGTAGTGGGAGATGCACTGGAACTACTGGCCTCCTTAGCGCAAAAATCTTGGCATATTTCTGCTGCCTCACTTCTCGAATTGACTGGGCTAGCTTCCTCATCCCCACTGAGAATGGTGGCAGCCTCCTCCACCTTACATCTTTTCGCTGATGGAAAGTAATCAAACAGCGAAGTCTGCACAGACTTGCGCTTGGGAAGTACTGCAGACATCGTTAATGGCCGCAGAAAATCTTGGGTGTATCACTAGCGGATCAGTTTCTAACCTGTGCACGGCCGAAACTCTCGGCTTCCTAGCTGTAAAAAAAGAAAATGTGGTTTACTGCACTGAACCTAGCTTATATATAAATTACTATGGGCCTCATTACACGGTACGCGGTAAGGGTTTACCGGTACCGGTATTTTACCGGTACCGGTAAATCCTTACCGCCTTACTACGAGGTCCCTTTGCGGGTTGGGGAATTTAACGCCTGCTTTTTGCAGGCGTTAAAAACCAACCCACAAAGGGACCAGTGGAGCCAATTACGGTACCGCAATTTGCGGTACCGTAATTAGCGCCTTCCCCATTCCCATAGAGCCCTATGGGGCAAAAATGGGAATGGGGAAAGGCAATGGTGGAAGGGGGAATTACTGCCCTGCCAACCTTGGAATAGGGTGGTAATTCCCCTTTCCACCAAGGCGGTGCCAGTATTTTACCGGCATGAACCATGGCGCTAATAGGTTAGCTAATTGGTTTACCGCCTACCGTGTAGAGACGCATTTAATGAGTGGCAAAGTCTGCAAAATGTGCTTGGCTTCATGAAGTGACATCCTGCTGTGCCTTTGCAGCACAAATATAGTGGTCCTACTGTGAAAACTGCACAGTAGGACCACTATATATGTGGTCCTACTGTGAAAAACTACACTTTGGCTGGGTACACAATATATAAACAGTTGTAACAACAGAACAGAGACATCACTTATCTGCAGAGCCTGCTCGCATGTGGCATGTTGAAACTCTGTGAAGCTCAGCCAGGCCTGCTTGCTCCTTGCACTTTCTTTAATCTGTGTGCAAAACTTCACAGCTTGATTACCGGACAAGGGGGACCAGAGAAGGCTACAGTTGCTGCAAAGGCACAGCAGGATGTCACTTCATGAAGCCAAGCACATTTTGCAGACTTTGTCACACATTAAATGCGTCTCTCCACTACCTGTCAAATTCCCATTGATTTTATGTTGGCCGTCAGCTGGTGCAGTAATAGATTTATTTCATCGCTAATGGAGTGTCCTTGGATGATGGTGTGTAGCTCTGTGGGGTTAGGTAATACAGTGATAGCTTTGACCATAATAGGCCATATACCTGTATCTGTTGGTTGGTAGCTGGCACAGTGGTAGCTGCACACCAGAACTGACAAATCAGTGCACATTCATTACTACAGGTGCTGCCAAGATGTATTTTCCCAGCAAACACATTATTTGCCATTGATTGTCTTTTCTGTGGGCAGTTTGTGCATACCGCTTCTATGAAATGACCCTCTGCATGATATTTACTATGTGTGTGCTTCTCAGTGTGGATAGTTGGTGCACCATGCCAAGAAACTAAAGAAAATGCATGCGAGGGAACACAGGCAATTCCCTCGCATGCATTTTCTTTAGTTTCTTTTCCGTTTCCCCATTCCAAATGTTCTTTATTTCTTTTCCCCATCCAAACTTTCTGCTGCTCGGACAGCAGAAAGTTTGGATGGGGAAAAGAAACAAGAAACATTTGGAATGGGGAAAACGGAAAAGAAACTAAAGAAAATGCATGCGAGGGAACAGAAAAGTAAAGCCTGTAAAGGGGAACAATAAAGAAAATATAACGTAAAATAAAAGCAACAGAATTGTCTGTTGCAGTTTCAGCTTTCCAAGGCGAACACATACACATTGAAGTGCGAAGTTCGCCTTGACCAGCTGAAACTGCAACAAGGAACATTAAAGGCGGTGGCAGACTTTCACTTTCCTGTGATTTTGTAGCTTCTCCTTCTCTCGTGGGGGTCGTCGCAGGATCGAGTGCCAAAGCAGGTAAGGAAACCGTCCACTCCCAAACACATCTAATGGTGCACTTTCACTCCTCGCAAGCCTCAGTGATGTGACTTCGTCTGGCAACCCCCTGTGACGTGAGGGGTTGCCAGAGGAAGTCACATCACCATTTCCAATGACGTGATGCCCTTCCGGCAGCAGGCAGCTGTGACTGGCAGAAGTGTCAGCCAGTCACAGCGTTACTCAAGCTGTGAATGGCTGGCAAGTCTGTCAGTCACAGCTTTGCCTGTGTTGCCTGACTCTGCTGTGCGGCGCCGGTGCCTGACCTCTTGATGGGTGACCGGCGCCAACCGGCGGGCTCATCTCCCGTCGCGTCTATGGCGGGAGATACACCCGCTGTGGCTTGGTGGCATTGGTGGCATTGGGGGGCCTCGGCAGGGCCCCGGCTCAGTCTCACTTTTTGGAGACTGCCAGGACCTGGCCCCAGCAGGCCCCGGCCCACTTAAAGCCCTGGTGGTAGGTTTAGAACGGGACTCAAGCAGGTCAATTCCAATTCTTCAAAATCAAACACTTCATCAAATACTGCATCAACACATTCACTGTTTAAGTGAAGAGACGAAAGAGCAAAAGGGATCTCAGCAAGTACTATGCAGAGTTTAAAGAGTTTGCATCTTTAGTAGAGCATTTTGAAAAAGCTGCTGATGAAGAACAACGTGTTTATGGGATCTTTTAAACAAAAAACGGCTTTTGAAACAGTGAAAATAGTGATTGCCAACGCTAGTACCCTCCTTCTTTTCCACTTTGGCAGGCCAACTATTGTATCTATGAATGCAAGCAACACAGCCCGCGGTGTTGTGCTCTCACAACATGATGGTCCCACAGAAAGGATAATTGTTTCTGTATCGATGGCACCAAAATAAATGCCTTTTAGTTCAAAATACAATGAGTTGTCTGTCTCTTGATTCTGAATTACCACAACTGTTTTTACATATCTTCTTAATAAAAGAGATATAATGTCACATACATAATGTTCTACTCCAAAGGGATTGTTAATCCGAGGAAACATCATTTGCAAAGGCCTTTTACATGCCCTTTTCCAATTCTGAAGCTGCCATTCATAACTGGCTTCATAACGATCTTCCTCTTAAGGTCGCACTAAGCACCAATCCTCATTGACAAGGATGGTTAGTGATGTTCCATTTTCTGGCATTGTCTTTACAAAATGTAAACTATTTAAAATGACTGTTATATGCGTTACCCACAACCTCTGCCAGAAAGTGTACAATATTTGGTTAACTGAATTGCGCATCAATTTCTTAGGCATAATGCACATTTTTATTTGTGCCTGGGTCTCTTTTTAACAACCACAAGCTGGAGTGCCCTTCAACACTTTCATCACAGAAAGTAAATATTTAAAATGTATTTTGCAGCAGTTCAATAACATCATGAGTTCAGCCCCATAAAGGTAATCGTACTGTTTTACGAAGCACAACTCTATTCTATTGATGCTTCACTCTTACAAACTGTTCCCAAAATGGACAACCTTTGTTTTGATAAAATGTTATTCTAACCGATAGTGATAGCTCACATTAATAGTACCAGCCAGTAAGCCATGTGGTGTTAGATCTAATATTGCTGTGTTGTTAATTTGATGATATGCCAAGGATAAATCCAGGGTTACAATCCAGGAGTCCCCAGCACCATTTCACATCGCCTCTGCTGGGGTGAGGCTGGTATTGTAGCTACATTCCTCAGCACTAAGCATCACCATAACATCAACTAAATTCAGACCATGAATACCATCTGGATTTCACCCCTTCGGTTAATAATAATGGATGCCCCAGCCATTGATTGCATGTAACCATACTCCATTCACCTTTTCACATAACAAAAGCATAGGAGCCCTTTCCAACACTTCCAGATTTGGAGGGTGGGCATGATATAATTTCTCATTTGAGATGCTTAAATTTACCCCTCAAACTCATTGTTGTGCCTTTCCGGAGCATATACAAGCAGTTTGCATCTCTGCTTTGCTCTCACACTCTCTCTTGGAAGAGTACATGGTTTTACGCCTGCCTGAAATTTTTATTCAGGTGTAAAACCAAAGTATCCCCCGGACATTTGTGGTAACCCAAACCCACCCTGCACCAACTTACTTACCTTTTGGCGGGACACTTCGTTGTGTGTCACTGACCCCTCCATCCCTCTGCGAGGCCGGTTCCCTTCACTTCCATGCATGGTAACCAGCGCTGCAGGGTCCTTTTTTTTAGTTATTTATTTTTTTAACTTTTTCTTTGACTGAGCAGGTGGGGGCCAGGGTCCCTGATGCCATTGTAACAAACAAGGGTCTGGGGGACACCCCCACTGCCCTTGTTCGCTAAAATGGTACCGAATGGTAGATATGTTCGAAATGTTTGACTGTATGTAATTTTCATACAGCCAAAATTTGAACAAATATACCATTCAGGTTTTTTTAGTTTTATATACGGATTCCTATAAAACACTATCTGCAAACCATAGTTGTCAGGCAGCATTTTCTCTCTCACAAAGCAGAGAATAAAAGTGAAACGTAAAGGTGATTTTACCTTCATTTCCTCTTCACAATTGCACTCTACTTTGCGTGTGTAAGAAATTGCATGCAGAGGATCATCAACCCGAAAGTGCACGCTATTGGTGGTCCCCTGCATGCAATTAGCATGAAATGTACAATGACCTCCAAAGAATCTATCATCTGTTGTAAAATGTATGCCTCAGCCTAAACAAATCTCACCATACTGCCCCAGCAATAAAAGTGCCCACTGGCTCCTGTTGGAGTCAAGAATCAAGTTTAAAATTATGTCCATCATCTACAGAGATGTCCAGCAATGAGGTAAGGAATCCCTCGGAAAGCTGACCATGCCCTACATCCTAGGATGCGATTTAGGATTGAGCCGTGGCAATCATGATATCCACGTTAATTTTCACAGTGCAGTGCTGGGGCCCCAACTCTGGGACACATTGAGAAACCCAAAGATTACCAGCCTTGGAGGGAGCCCTGAATACTCAACCATTAAAGGAAACTTTTGCCATTCGACTGGCAAATCAAAGCACCACCACCATTCACAAAAGGTATTGCCCCCAATATGCATTGCATGCAGGTGCCCCCTCTCACACATCAGTTATGACATGATGGGGAAAACCATACAGAAGATCATTCAATTAGTTTCTCCTGCATGCTGCTATTCTTCCCAGCAGACTAAGGTCCAGTGACCACAGCAGGGAACACAATATGCCTTGCACAAGGATTTGGTGCTTTGAAACTACCACAGCCATGATTCAGTGTAGTACAAAACCTCAGTAACAACACATCTTTTGTGCTGCTACACAATAAACAGACTCATCTGCATTGTGAACTGGACTCCAAACTTCCAAATATATTATTATTATGGCATCACATGACAAACAGTGGCAGTTATGTTATGTAGTGATGCATATCACTCCCATGCAGGGAGAAGGATGTGATAGGTGCTACAACCCAAAGGTATCTAAGCACGCTGCAGAAGAACAACGTAGATCCGGCAGAAGGCCGCAGAGTGGCTAAAATAAGAGGGTTTTGATTTTCTTCCTAAACACCATCAGAATTGCTTGTACAGCAGAGGCAGTGACCCCAAAATACTGTTGGGTGTCCTGACCCACGTTTAAGCTACCCTGCTACAACATTTGGTGCTGTGGGCTTAGGAAATTCAAGATGGCAGAAAACCCACATGTGCGCTGAAATCCAGGAAAGCTGCGCAGTTTGTGCGCCCACCAAAATGGTTGCCTCACTTGCCACCCACCAGTGCGAGAATGAAAGGCCGGGTTGCCATGAGGGAAATGGGTTGCCAAAGGAAAAACAGTAGCGCCGGTTAGCTTCAAAGCGCTTTAAAACCACCATTGGACTACCCGCACAGTAGTCTGAAACCATTGGGAATGGCAATGCTGATTGCCAAATGCAACCTAGAATTGTGGGGAATTCATTTCTTAAATCCCAAAAATGGGTGCAGTACCAGTACTCACCACTATCCAAAAGCCGGCGTTTTAAAACCACTCTGTGTGTTTTTCTGAAGGCAAGCAAAATGCCTATTTCAAACCTTGCAACATGTGCAAAATATTCACTGAACACCAGCAGACATTTGGCAGAATGGAGTTTTGTGTGCCTACAAAATCTGGGAAATGAAGAGCCCAAAAACAATGCTTATAACAAAAATGCTATGGAGTCAGCAGCTTAAGCCTAACTACAACTGGATTTAAAACCACCAAAATCGAAAATGTTAAATTAAATGAGTGACCTATGTTTGGTGTCACATGCCTTTGTAACTGTTGAAATGTCATAGTTTTGCGCTTAGAATCAGCATTCTAGCTGCATGTGTAAAATTACAAGTTATTTTAAAAGCAACAAAAAGTTAGCTGAAGGTCTGGCTTAAGGAACTTGATTTTGCCTAGCAACTACCCATCAGCAGTGAAACTTGAGTCACCACTGTGTTCCCAGGCCAACCTTCCTTTTGCTGCCCAGGCTAAGGATATGCCATCTATCTGATAATTGAATTTCCTGTGCTCTGCCAGAGAGTGAACAAAGCCCTCTCCACTCAGGCAAAGGTTTTTTATTACAGACGTCGTAAAAAGTGGCTTCCTCCTGGAGAAGCTGGGAGGAGCACTGCCTGTGAGAAGCAAGCTGGCTTGGCAGAAACTGGAAAGACTGGTTTCTGTACCATGTGACCTGAAAAGACACACCCCTGCAGCAAGGATATGGTTTTATAAAAAGGGGGATAATTCATAGAGCGGACATGTGAAAATTTTATAAATGATACCATAATTCTTGTGATTTTTCTGCCCACAGTTTAAGACGTGGTAGGAACCGGTGGTATGTTCAGGGGGGTTTTAGCGGAAAAGTGGATATTACTCTAAATGTGTGCATGTTAAAAATCTGAAACTTCATCAGTTAATGTCCCTACCCCCTGCACACATGTATGTAAAGTTGGGTCCATGTCGGAAATTGGAAAAGCAGTTAAAAAGTCAATTATGTACACTCTTTGAATGCAAGCTCCGAGAATGAGCAGATTTGGACATAGACATGGCTAAATTCAGCCACACCATGTATATGTAAGTTTAAACAAATGTGTACCTGTGCAAATATGTTTTTAGGTCAGATATAGATTGTGTGTAAAGTTGACAGGGGTGGGTTCTCTGTATCATAAACAGACCTCATCATGATGACACTTCATTTCATTCCCCCAATCAAGGGGACGAATGAAAGCTGACCAATTAGAAGCTGAGAGAGAGGTAGGGTCAGTGATGCTAGAACACACCCACATTCTAAACACATAAAAGCAGACAGACAGGACAGATAGGGACCTTCAAAATCCATCTGCCGCTGGAAGCCCTGCCGGAAAAATCCATACTTACCTCCATCAACCTCCAGAAAGCCAAACTAGAGACTTCAATCTATCCAGAACTAAGAGACCAGACCAGAGAGACCCAGACCAGCAGAGAGAGTGACCCAGATCACTGTGAAGTGCAGAGGCCAGACCAGACCAGACCAGAGCCCAGTCCAAAACCCTGACCAGATCCATGGCGAGGCCCATTTCACTCAAGAATATAGTGTGAGTACCCAGCAGAACTGTGTAGAACCAATCTCTTAGTTTAAATTCATCTAATTCAATCTATTTAACCTAAGTAGAACTGCCTCCTAGCTGTCACCTGTCATTTCTAGTCGCAAGCTGCAAAAATTTGTCACTTGTCATTTTGAAAAAGTGTGCGTTTAAAATTTACAAAACCAAAAACGACCTTTACTAAATCGCTCATATCTCCGCGACCGTTTGAGCTAGAGACTTGCAATAACTTTTATTTGATAGCTTAGAATCGTGGCTTTCCTATGAACCTAGAACCGCATTCCTACCCCTTATAGTTTTACCGCAATCGCGAAACACGCATCCGCGAATTTTGCCGCGATTTGCAAATTTCTTCACGTGTAAAAAGACAGCAGTTTTGCTTTCCATTGGCCAGAAATTCGTTTAACCTGCTAACTATCCCTGCATCATTGCCAGTGTGAGCCTGGACTAATATTAACTAGATACCACTCACCCTGAACCTCTATAAGGGAATTAAAAGCAAATTTAGCATATTTCTCATTCATTGCCAGCACATATCCAAGCATTGCCTGTGTTTTCAAAACTCCTATCTGTTTTCTGTAAGCTTGCTGGGATTGAACTGAATTACAGTTGATTGCATTTCTGAGAATTGTGTGCCTTCCATTTCCTTGCCTTGCATCAAGGGGAGGAGGGGATTGCCAGAGAAAAGTGATTACATTGTTTGGTTGAGATCATATTGAGTATTTTCTGTACTGCATTCAGTGAATATTGCATCCACCTGAGCTACATAAAGCATCCTCTACCACAGTATACTTTTGTTCCTATTTACCAGTGTGCTACCTTATCCATTTCATGTTAACTCATTAGTCATTATAAAGAAGTGTGCTAGTGCCAGATTCTCCGTTGTTAATATTTCCCATATCAGATTAAGTGTGATATTCAATTATTAATTTATTATAAAGTGTGATATCTATTGTTTAAATTATCAAATAAACCTTTTAACTTGCAAAACAGAACTACTTCTTGGCTCAGTGGGGTCAGGGGGATTCCAAGAGAGGGGTGTTATATAGGGGTAGTCATCCAGAACGCATGAACTGGACCTAAAGATATATCAATAAGGGTTTTCATTCAGTATTCTAGACTAGGCGTTAACTTAGCTGTAGTGCCGAATTGAATCCTCTTACAATACAAGGCATTGCAGTAATCCAGACACGCGCCAAAAATGGGCCAAGCAATAATCGCACAGTGTAGAAATGGTCTGTTGAAGATCATCAATTAGAGTGATGACATGCTTATGACTATTTATTTGCAGGTTTAAAGTCAAAGAAGTGTCCAGAATAACCCCCAAGGATTTAGCTTTGGTTTGGTTTATTATATGTCCTGCTAAGGCAAAGTAAGGGTAGATAGCCAGAGTTTGGTGAATTTTTGCAGGAAGAGGCAACAATCATAATCTCTGTTTTTTCCTGGTTAAGGCGAAGTACATTTTGGCCATCCAGAATTCAATAAGGCCGGATATGTGCTGAAAGTGGGCTATTTTGGACTCTCCATCATTATTCAGCTGAAACACAAGCAGTGTGTGATTCGTGTAATTCTGGAACACTGCACCTTGATCTTAAAGTAAGTCGTAGGAGCTTCAGATTCATCTTGAAAAGGGGGGGGGGAGACATGTGCACCTTTTGGAACACCCCAATTCACCATCTCCATATCAGAGACATGGTCTCCAATTTTGATGCAAGTTGATCTGTTATAAAGAAATGGCAGAATCCAATCAGCAGATTTTTTGGAAACTTGAGCGACATCCCTGGCCCTTTGTATCAGAATAGTGTGTTCAATGGTATCAAAGGCTGAGGAGAGTTTCTTTCATATCCACGAGAGCCAGCTCTGCACCTCTGTCAGGACGAAAGGCGGACTAGTAAAGAGGACTCCTCGAGATGGCTTTGGAGTCTAAAGGTGGCAACGCAATCTAAAATCTTAAGATGAAATGGGACATTTTAAGGGCCAATAGCTAGCACAGTCTTCAGGATACAGTCTGGGCTTCTTCAGAAGGGCGGTAACCCATGCCTACTTAAGGGCTGCAGGGACATGACTCATCAAGAGAGGCCGTAATGAACTTGATGATCAGAGGACTTAAGGATTCAGAACAGTCCTTCACAAAAAAAGATGGGCATGGCTCTATAAAACAATTAGTAGGCTTCAAAGAGGCCAGAAAAGATTTTGTATAGGCCAAAGAAATAGAGTGGAAATCAAATTATGTTCCGGTCTTCTGATTATGAGTCAGATTGGCTGATAGGATTACCCTGGTCATAGATGTTTTACTGGAGACCCACATAGGCGAGGCCTGTGAGAATTAATCGTGGATCTCATTTTAAGGATCTTTTCTCTGAAATGAATGTGACTCTTGTTGTACCAAGATAGGGATGAAGGTGTTGATAATGAATTAGATAGAGGATTTTTTGGGATATTTAAAATGTTAAAGACTTCCTTTGAGGAACGGGCAGGTGTTCCGAGATTTCTTTGATTAATACTGTTTCTTAGCCTCTAGAATGACATTCTTAGCATTAATTATAGCATTCTTTAGTTCCCTTCTTGTGTCTTGGGAGTGGTTTCTCCTCTGTGTACATTCAATACACAAAACCGATTTATTAAGGCGGTCTAATTCAGCTGTAAACCATTCGTTTCCCGCATACCTGAATAATTTTCGCTTTCATCAGTGCAATAGAGTCAATGATCTCAGTAACAGGAGATCTATAGACTTGGATTTTCCTCTTGTAGCTAAGATGCTGGAGCTGATTGTACCAAAGGCTACTGAACAAGTTTGAAAAAAGGACTTGCTATGAGAAAGAGGGCCATAGAAGGGCATCACAATCTCCAGGTCATGGTGGTATACATTTAAATATTTTTCTCTGATTTGTTGGTAGCGGAGAGACATGGTTGTACCTGAGTTCACAATGACAACACTTAACAATGATGTGAGCACCTAGGCATTTGATGGCAGTGCCTGGCAAAGGTTTGAGTACCTGGGCATATGATGGCAGTACCTACAAAACAATGGTAACACCTGACCCGGGCATACAATGGAAATGTTTGGCATATGATGCAAGTAGTTTTTTAAGGTTTAAGGCAGTACCCTACAATAGTGTACGTCGCTGGGCATTTCATCACATTTCTTGAATAAGTGTAATGAGTATCTCAGTATATAAACGCAATACATATCAATGGTGTAAGTAACTGAAACTTTTATTGCAATATTGTGAAATTGTGTGAGCGCCTGGACATTTTAAGGCTTTGCTTGGTCTACAGTGGAAATACGAGGCTAATGATTATGTGTCTGGGCATTGCAGTAGAAAACTGGCTCATGATGGAAAACCCTACAATATGGTAAGAATATATGGGCACATGGTAGAATGCTAAGCAAATAGTAGCTATACCTTGCGTGTGATGGCTATATGATAGCCTGCTGTGCCTAGAGTGTCACGCTAGACCCCCGGATAATGATGAATGAAACAAACATCTGTGGTGATGCTTTTGGCCATGTAGAAATGGGTCACTGTCGACCAGCCCAAGAACAGTGCGATGGTATTATTTACTCCGACCCGCCAAACTGGTCCATCTTTGAGCGCTAGAGAGGTTTGGTCCCTTTTGATCACTTTTCATGCACATGACATATCCTTTTACTAACATTGTGTCTATTGATTGCCTTCCACTTAAGTTTCATTGCCCAGAGTGCATCCTTCTATCGCTTGCATATTTGGTTATTTTTGCATGTGGTGTTTTTACTTAAAGGGATGGTCTAGTAAAAATGTTTATTTAAAAAATAGATAGGCAACATAAAAAAAAATACTAGCATTCTCCGTTTTAAAACTTCCTATGTAAAATTTTGAGCTGTTCAAGCTCAAAATTCGCGAAAGTAAGCACATGGGCGCATCCATTTTGTGAAATGGAGGCCCTCCTGTGCTGGTTTTTGCTTTTGCGGCACTAATGAAGGAAAAGCCAGCCAGCTGTAGTGAACAAAGGCTACCGCTGGGTGGCTTTCCCTTCATTAGTGCTGTAGGCGGAGGACGGGGACCGGAGACCAGAGCAGGAAAGCTGCAGCAGAATCTCAGTAAGTGCTATTTTTTTTTTTTTTTTTAAATAAGCACTAGCTGCGGTTTTTCTTCTAAGTTTTCCGCGCTGGAGGAGCCCGGAAAACTTAGAAATAAAACCGCAGCTTTAAAAACGTTGTATTTATGTTTGCGGTCGCTTTTGAAGCGACCGCAAACATAAATACAACGTTATTGTGTTGGAAAACGCTGCGGTTTTTCTTTCCAAGTTTCTCAGGCTCAGGACACACAGCCGCGTGTGGGGAGCACCGGAGTCCCAAAGTGAAAGCCACAGCAGGCAGAAACACACGCGGTTATGTTTACATGCCGCATAGTGTTTCTACCTGCAGCTGATTTCCCATTTCGGGCTCTCGGGCTCCCCGTGGGGAAGCCGAGAGACCCAAATGGGAAATGCTAAATGCTGCGTTGTCTGCCTAAATCTGCTTTCCCATTTGGGGCTCTCGGGCTCCCCGTGGGGAGCCCGGGAGCCCCAAATGGGAAAGCAGATTCAGGCAGAAACAACGCGGTTGTTTTCCGCAATGCCGCGTTGTTTCTGCCTGAATCTGCTTTCCCATTTGGGGCTCTCGGGCTCCGAGCCCGAGAGGCCCAAATGGGAAAGCAGATTCAGGCAGAAACAACGCGGTTGTGTTGGAAAACGCTGCGGTTTTTCTTTCCGAGTTTTTCAGGCTCCTCCGAGCCGGAGAAGCCTGAGAAACTTGGAAAGAAAAACCGCAGCGTTTTCCAACACAATAACATTGTATTTACGTTTGCGGTCGCTTCAAAAGCGACCGCAAACATAAATACAACGTTTTTAAAGCTGCGGTTTTATTTCTAAGTTTTCCGGGCTCCTCCAGCCCGGAAAACTTAGAAAAAAAACCACAGCTAGTGCTTATTTTAAAAAAATAAATAAATAGCACTTACCGAGATTCAGCTGCAGCTCTCCTGCTCTGGTCTCCGGTCCCCGTCCTCCGCCTACAGCACTAATGAAGGGAAAGCCACCCAGCGGTAACCTTTGTTTACTACAGCTGGCTGGCTTTTCCTTCATTAGTGCCGCAAAAGCAAAAGCCAGCACAGGAGGGCCTCCATTTCACAAAATGGATGTGCCCATGTGCTTGCTTTTGCGAATTTTGAGCTTGAATAGCTCAAAATTTTACATAGGAAGTTTTAAAACGGAGAATGCTAGTATTTTTTTTTATGTTGCCTATCTATTTTTTAAATAAAAATTTTTACTAGACCATCCCTTTAAAGCATTTATATTTTTATAGAACCTTAATTGGTCATTCCTTTAGTTTTAGCTGTTGTACTTTGTTGTCTGGGTTGCTACTGTTTCACTTCCACATCCCTCTTAAGAGTGTAGCCTGCCCTGATATGATATGATATGGCATTTGTAACACGCCTATACACAAGGGTTTCAAGGCGCCCACTTTACCACAAGAGGCAAAGGAGGTATATTTCTTACCTGTTACTGTTTTACTTTTATGATTGGGATCACTTCTGTTTTTTAGCAGTGTGAGGCTGAGTAGGAAGGTTAGCCACTTCTCACCCTTATACTCCTGCAGGCAGAAGTAATTCCGTCACAGACTAAGACTTGCCTATACTTGTGCCCTTTCTGCGATGGCATGAATAGGCTGAAAAGTGTGGAAGGATGCTCGCAGCATATAGCCGTGCCCATAACAGACTTAAACATTTCCATCTATCACTTTGTGGTTGCTTTTATGTTGCCATACATGGCACGTGTACAGGTCAGTCCTGGTTTTCAAGAATGTAGTATGTAGAGTCCTAAGCTACACCTCAATTTTGATGCATAATAAGGTTCAAATTAACTGAGGTCGTTTTTGGTCCTTTACAGAAGTGTTTTGGCCATGGAGTTTGGCCAACATTGCGCCTTTTGGGCTGAGAACAAAACTGATCTGCATATGTTTTTTTCCACCTTTTATAATGGCACAGGAGAGCGCATAATGGAATGAAAGGCTGCCGGGAGCAATTGTAGTCATGAATTTACATATCTCCATTAATTTTCATGGAATTTCATTACCCAAATCAACCAAAATCATGTCTGTTTCAGATTCTGTACATAAACCAAACACTTTAGCAAATATGTTTGCATAAATACACCAATCCATGCACTATTGTTGAAATAACATTTCATAATGAACATGTACTACCCCAGCTTAAAACATATCCAAATCCTTGTTATTTCTGGGTAGTACGGTATACAATTGTATATTAAACTCGATAATATACAATCAATCAATAATTTCATCAAACTTTCATATACAGCACGCTTCACAAGAACATTTAGAATTCATTTAAGTTCCATTAATGGTATATTTTGGGCAAAATGCTCCTGGTTATTTGTAGAATTCTCTAGCATTGTCATAGTGCCTAAATACGATGCATAAAAAGGTTTAGAAAATATAAAGTGCATGCATGAGTAAAGCATACATAAAAAGGAGATGTTTCCAGTTCATCCATAAATATCATACATGATATGTCAATTATAACGCGCCTGTACACAAGTGTTTCTAGGCGCGATTTAAACATTTGCTTAAGAGTGAAACTTGACTACAACTTATACAATGGGCCTCATTACGAGTCCGGCGGTAACCCGCCGATGCTCCTGCCGGTTATTGCCAGACTGGTAACACTTTTCCGGCGTCTGATATCCCGGTTCCACCAGGATATTACAAGTCCTGGCGGATCGGGAAGACGGGCGCCTGAAAATGTTGTTCCCCATTTCATTGGCGTCCCATAGGACTCCATGGGAGTGAGGAGACAGAAGTACCGGTGCTTCCGTGACAAGTCTACCAACCAAAACCATTGCGCCCGGCAGTTCAGACCTCCCGGGTGGTACTGCCCCTGCAGGAAGACTTGTAGTGTGGCAGTCCAGAAAGGGTGTTGGTACGGTGCTACCGGCACTCTTATTTCCGGACCGCCACACTTGTAATGAGGCCTAATGTGTCATTGAGTGGAGGGGTCCAGTAACAAATTGTCCCAAGCACAGAACAGTGGTTTTTAAGTTGAGAATCCTTCATTGTCAAATCCAGTAGCACTGGTGCATTTTTTTCAAAGAAAGGTCATTAGGTTTTTTCCCCCAAGTTGACATGAGTGACCAAACTAGCCCAAACCAACTTAAGGAGGATCTTGGAGGTTGGTCACTGTAGAAAACCCTGAAAATATGATGTTGAAATAGCAAATTTTGAAGCACATCTCTTGCAGAAAATTGGGCAAAAAGCAACACAATTTGCAGTTGTTTCTGTAGAGTAGTGCATGGTCAAATCCAGTAGAGGCCAAGTCACCACCAGTACAAAAAAGCATTTTATAACACATTTTCATGATGCCTCTAAGCACAATACGTGCCAACACTGGTGAAGCATAGCCCGCGGGGAGTTGGCATACCGCTGGCCCTCCTGTGGCCATTTCTGCTGCCGTTGTTGTCTGGGTGCAAGCCCCTCCCACCTGCTGCTCCTGGCCCATAAGAACTACCGACCTCCCCTACGAGGGTGAAGCCCGTGGGGAGTCAAGGGCGGGGCGTGTTGCGGTGCCGCTGGCCCTCCTATGGCCATTTCTGCTGCCGCTGTTGTCCGGTTGCAAGACCCTCCCACCTTCTGCATCTGTACCATAAGAACTCCCGGCCTGCCCCACGTGGGTGAAGCCCGCAGGGAATCAAGGGCACAGGGTGTTGGCGTCCTGCTGGGGGTGTTTGTGGACCCGTGGGGGTGTGCGCCCATATCGTAGCCCCTTTGCACCTCCCTCTCATATTTACTCTCTGTATGGACCGACATGAGGTGCGTTCTATAGCCGGAGCTGCACCTTTCCAACATGGTTCTGGTGGGGGTTTCCAAGGAAGGCAATAGTGAGGTAACTGGTGAGATTGGTGAATTCTACACTACTGTGAACACAGAGACTAGTACACACTCCTGCCATCTCGCTGTTTGATCTTACGTACTCTGCCTGGTTAATTGTAGCCCCGGTGGAAACGTACCACGTACCTGGCACTGGGCATGGATTGGGTCCAAAAAGGAAAATACTAACGCTCAGGAGGAAAAAGCACACTCCAGATTTATTCACCCCAAGTCTTCTAGGTGTAGTCAACCTGGAGGCCTTGAGACCAGCAGTTAACGTCGGCCCACTGCTAGCTCATTTGGTGATGCTCACTTATTAATCAAAGAAATCCAGCAGTTTTTGGGTCCTCCTCCAGTGCCCCTACCAGCTCGGCCGATGGGGGGACATCGCTGACACTGTGGTCCCTACTGTGGATAACATAACATCTTCCACTACATCTTGGCCACCCGCTGTTAATACAGGCTCTGAAGGATGGGGGGTGCTGTTGATTGCCAATTTGCCCCCCATGCCAACCACAATCAACAATCGTGTCTAGGAGGGCTCCCCAGTGTCTTTAGTCCATCTGCTATTGTTTTTATCTCAGCCACCTCTGGCAATGGCGGTGGTGTGACCACAAGTTTGCCAAGCCTGAAACTAGGGGACATGGAGGCCCCCATGTCAGCAGAGACCGACAGTGCCAGTAAATCAACTGACCGAATGGAATCCGCGGCTGGGGGTACGCTTGAAAATGGGTTTGTTGTTAATGCGGGGACTTGGAGTAAGAACTTAATTGCCATGAGCCCAGGGGCTAGCCCTTCACCCTGCCTACTCATGCCAACTCCCCCCAATCATTTGGGACCAAGCTCTTCTCCCACCATAGATGTGCATATTAAGGAGGCTCGTTCTTTCCATGACTGCAACTGTGACTATAAACAAGTTCTTTCCAAGCTAATCAATATTAAAATACTCCTACTAACCCTGATTGAAGCCCAAGGGAGAGAGGGAGGGAGTGTCAAGAAAGTTCCCGTGTCTGGCCATATGGAAGCCACAGGCCCGTGCAACCCACTAAAGGAGCCCGAAATAAGCATCACCAAAGAACGCCTGGTTCTCGTAACAAATGCTGATCACCACATAGATGTCACTAATATAGCACCCCAGACCGCAATCTACTGTGAACCTCATGAATTTTCATTTGGGCTACAAAATCACAATGAGCAGCTTGCACGGCAATCGGCACCTAGGGAATCCAATAAGCCACCCCGCCCCCACACCATGCATGTAACAAGGGACATTTGGGCCTTCAATAATGTGGGGAATAATGGCCCTAATGGCAACTTTTATAATTCACCCAGATTTCTAACCCGGGAGGGCCTGATCAGTAGCAGAGATCGCTGGAGACAAAAGATAGGTACAGTATTTTTGCATGGGGTCCCGAAATTGAAGTCCAATCAGGGGGAACCAAGGGATGCACTCCTAAATACATGTCTGCACTAGCTTTCTACATCTAGGGGCTTCTCTTCTGTAACCCGGGAAGCCATTGTAAAGTGCTCCAGACTGGATTATGAGGGTGATTCTACCAGTGGCCTTGTGAAGTTAGAGTTTTGGTACTGGAGGATAGCCAACGGTGTGTTAGGCAGCGATGCGATCGATGGTCTGCAAACAAACAGCGTGATCTTTATTAGCTCTCATCCCTTCCCTGGTATCAAGCACCCCTCTGGAAATATCAATTACAACTCTGTCCTCTTGGGTGCAAATTCAATCCCACTGTGGAGAAGGCATATGGCCAACTAATACGGCACAGGGACTATGTGTCCTTTAATCCGAAAGAGAAAATGAAGGGTTTGGGCCATTTCAATCGCTGTGTCTGATTGTCTTTCCTGTTCATAATGTATATTGGCGACCTTCTGTGTTAGGATGTACTTTGATGGCCTCATGGCTGAATACATTTATTTGATTATTATTAGTATAGCATATGCTCATTATGCATGTGGACTATATATTGCCACTGTAAAAAAGGGTTTGTGCTTTCTGTGTTCAAAATGATTCAGTATTGCCACTGTATTTTTGTGCCTAAAATATGCCCATAGTGTCACTGTAAAATGTGTTAGTACTATGCCCAATATATGCCATTATTGCCATTGTAAAACATATCCCTATTCTTTGCCCAAAATATTTCAGTATTGCCACTGTAAATGTATTCATGCAGTTTGTACCCATAATATGCCAATGTTGCCACAGTAAAATATTTCCATGTTCTCTGTGCCCACATTATTTCAGTATTCCGATTGTAAATATGTTCATTTACTCTGTGCCCAAACCATTTGTGTATTGCCACTGTAAAACATTTTATGACTTAAACCCAAAATATGCTATATTGATACTGTAAAACATTATCATGTCTATTTTCTAAATACTTCAGTATTACACTGTAAAGCATTTTCATACCCTCTGACCAAAATAGTGTGGAACAAAGGAAATGCCTTTTTGTAAAGTCTTCATTTGAAATTGAGTCGACTATTTAGGAAAATGAAGCAAACTATTTTTTGATTCACTAAAGTCAACAGAATCAGAAGATGAGAGCCAATACTTAGAATACTTAGCCAAGCCGAGCATCCCTCATTCTCAAAATACCCCAGCAGAGCTTCCTTTATGGCCAAGGCATTTGTCTCTTGGAGCTCCACTAGACCAAAGAAAATGGTGACTGGTTTACAATCAGCCCCAAAAAGACCCCGCAGATAAATAATCAAAGTTGATTTGTTGCTGACAGTGGTGCTCTCTTCCACAAACACAGAAATCTTTGGCTTGTGTTCTCTGATATAACACACTAACTTCTTTTGCATTTCTAATGCAATATGTCTCACTATCTCCATTGCAGTAACATTACTGCGCAACACACGACCCATTTCAACACCATTCACCTCCTGGAGGTCCACCAAATCATGGTGATCTGTGAATGGCTGATTCTTTTTGGTCAGGTAGAAAACAGTGTGAAACACTCTGCATGTGCTTTCCAAATGTTTGCCACTGCTTTGCTGCATGGCTTCTGTCAAGTGTTTCTTTTTTCGCGCTGTTAAAATGTCTTGTGATGCCTTATGAGCACCACTTGACTTGTGTTCCATAATCTTCTTTCGGAGCTGCTTCTGCCTAGCATGTTTGCCAAAACCTGAAGGACCCACCTTTCCATCGGCCCATTCCATGCTTATGCGCAAACCTTGCCCACAGGAGTGCACGGATAAGCCACCTGTTGCTTTCACGTCCCTACACACAGAGCATCCAATGTGACCTGAAGCCAGAAAAATCCATTCATATTCCCCCTTACAATAGCACCATTGCTGCTCACTCCAGCGATCAGGGGTTAGATGAGGCTCTTCTGGCACAGGCTGCAGTGTAGTGGGAGATGCACTGGAACTACTGGCCTCCTTAGCGCAAAAATCTTGGCATATTTCTGCTGCCTCACTTCTCGAATTGACTGGGCTAGCTTCCTCATCCCCACTGAGAATGGTGGCAGCCTCCTCCACCTTACATCTTTTCGCTGATGGAAAGTAATCAAACAGCGAAGTCTGCACAGACTTGCGCTTGGGAAGTACTGCAGACATCGTTAATGGCCGCAGAAAATCTTGGGTGTATCACTAGCGGATCAGTTTCTAACCTGTGCACGGCCGAAACTCTCGGCTTCCTAGCTGTAAAAAAAGAAAATGTGGTTTACTGCACTGAACCTAGCTTATATATAAATTACTATGGGCCTCATTACACGGTACGCGGTAAGGGTTTACCGGTACCGGTATTTTACCGGTACCGGTAAATCCTTACCGCCTTACTACGAGGTCCCTTTGCGGGTTGGGGAATTTAACGCCTGCTTTTTGCAGGCGTTAAAAACCAACCCACAAAGGGACCAGTGGAGCCAATTACGGTACCGCAATTTGCGGTACCGTAATTAGCGCCTTCCCCATTCCCATAGAGCCCTATGGGGCAAAAATGGGAATGGGGAAAGGCAATGGTGGAAGGGGGAATTACTGCCCTGCCAACCTTGGAATAGGGTGGTAATTCCCCTTTCCACCAAGGCGGTGCCAGTATTTTACCGGCATGAACCATGGCGCTAATAGGTTAGCTAATTGGTTTACCGCCTACCGTGTAGAGACGCATTTAATGAGTGGCAAAGTCTGCAAAATGTGCTTGGCTTCATGAAGTGACATCCTGCTGTGCCTTTGCAGCACAAATATAGTGGTCCTACTGTGAAAACTGCACAGTAGGACCACTATATATGTGGTCCTACTGTGAAAAACTACACTTTGGCTGGGTACACAATATATAAACAGTTGTAACAACAGAACAGAGACATCACTTATCTGCAGAGCCTGCTCGCATGTGGCATGTTGAAACTCTGTGAAGCTCAGCCAGGCCTGCTTGCTCCTTGCACTTTCTTTAATCTGTGTGCAAAACTTCACAGCTTGATTACCGGACAAGGGGGACCAGAGAAGGCTACAGTTGCTGCAAAGGCACAGCAGGATGTCACTTCATGAAGCCAAGCACATTTTGCAGACTTTGTCACACATTAAATGCGTCTCTCCACTACCTGTCAAATTCCCATTGATTTTATGTTGGCCGTCAGCTGGTGCAGTAATAGATTTATTTCATCGCTAATGGAGTGTCCTTGGATGATGGTGTGTAGCTCTGTGGGGTTAGGTAATACAGTGATAGCTTTGACCATAATAGGCCATATACCTGTATCTGTTGGTTGGTAGCTGGCACAGTGGTAGCTGCACACCAGAACTGACAAATCAGTGCACATTCATTACTACAGGTGCTGCCAAGATGTATTTTCCCAGCAAACACATTATTTGCCATTGATTGTCTTTTCTGTGGGCAGTTTGTGCATACCGCTTCTATGAAATGACCCTCTGCATGATATTTACTATGTGTGTGCTTCTCAGTGTGGATAGTTGGTGCACCATGCCAAGAAACTAAAGAAAATGCATGCGAGGGAACACAGGCAATTCCCTCGCATGCATTTTCTTTAGTTTCTTTTCCGTTTCCCCATTCCAAATGTTCTTTATTTCTTTTCCCCATCCAAACTTTCTGCTGCTCGGACAGCAGAAAGTTTGGATGGGGAAAAGAAACAAGAAACATTTGGAATGGGGAAAACGGAAAAGAAACTAAAGAAAATGCATGCGAGGGAACAGAAAAGTAAAGCCTGTAAAGGGGAACAATAAAGAAAATATAACGTAAAATAAAAGCAACAGAATTGTCTGTTGCAGTTTCAGCTTTCCAAGGCGAACACATACACATTGAAGTGCGAAGTTCGCCTTGACCAGCTGAAACTGCAACAAGGAACATTAAAGGCGGTGGCAGACTTTCACTTTCCTGTGATTTTGTAGCTTCTCCTTCTCTCGTGGGGGTCGTCGCAGGATCGAGTGCCAAAGCAGGTAAGGAAACCGTCCACTCCCAAACACATCTAATGGTGCACTTTCACTCCTCGCAAGCCTCAGTGATGTGACTTCGTCTGGCAACCCCCTGTGACGTGAGGGGTTGCCAGAGGAAGTCACATCACCATTTCCAATGACGTGATGCCCTTCCGGCAGCAGGCAGCTGTGACTGGCAGAAGTGTCAGCCAGTCACAGCGTTACTCAAGCTGTGAATGGCTGGCAAGTCTGTCAGTCACAGCTTTGCCTGTGTTGCCTGACTCTGCTGTGCGGCGCCGGTGCCTGACCTCTTGATGGGTGACCGGCGCCAACCGGCGGGCTCATCTCCCGTCGCGTCTATGGCGGGAGATACACCCGCTGTGGCTTGGTGGCATTGGTGGCATTGGGGGGCCTCGGCAGGGCCCCGGCTCAGTCTCACTTTTTGGAGACTGCCAGGACCTGGCCCCAGCAGGCCCCGGCCCACTTAAAGCCCTGGTGGTAGGTTTAGAACGGGACTCAAGCAGGTCAATTCCAATTCTTCAAAATCAAACACTTCATCAAATACTGCATCAACACATTCACTGTTTAAGTGAAGAGACGAAAGAGCAAAAGGGATCTCAGCAAGTACTATGCAGAGTTTAAAGAGTTTGCATCTTTAGTAGAGCATTTTGAAAAAGCTGCTGATGAAGAACAACGTGTTTATGGGATCTTTTAAACAAAAAACGGCTTTTGAAACAGTGAAAATAGTGATTGCCAACGCTAGTACCCTCCTTCTTTTCCACTTTGGCAGGCCAACTATTGTATCTATGAATGCAAGCAACACAGCCCGCGGTGTTGTGCTCTCACAACATGATGGTCCCACAGAAAGGATAATTGTTTCTGTATCGATGGCACCAAAATAAATGCCTTTTAGTTCAAAATACAATGAGTTGTCTGTCTCTTGATTCTGAATTACCACAACTGTTTTTACATATCTTCTTAATAAAAGAGATATAATGTCACATACATAATGTTTTACTCCAGAGGGATTGTTAATCCGAGGAAACATCATTTGCAAAGGCCTTTTACATGCCCTTTTCCAATTCTGAAGCTGCCATTCATAACTGGCTTCATAACGATCTTCCTCTTAAGGTCGCACTAAGCACCAATCCTCATTGACAAGGATGGTTAGTGATGTTCCATTTTCTGGCATTGTCTTTACAAAATGTAAACTATTTAAAATGACTGTTATATGCGTTACCCACAACCTCTGCCAGAAAGTGTACAATATTTGGTTAACTGAATTGCGCATCAATTTCTTAGGCATAATGCACATTTTTATTTGTGCCTGGGTCTCTTTTTAACAACCACAAGCTGGAGTGCCCTTCAACACTTTCATCACAGAAAGTAAATATTTAAAATGTATTTTGCAGCAGTTCAATAACATCATGAGTTCAGCCCCATAAAGGTAATCGTACTGTTTTACGAAGCACAACTCTATTCTATTGATGCTTCACTCTTACAAACTGTTCCCAAAATGGACAACCTTTGTTTTGATAAAATGTTATTCTAACCGATGCATCCTAAAGTGATAGCTCACATTAATAGTACCAGCCAGTAAGCCATGTGGTGTTAGATCTAATATTGCTGTGTTGTTAATTTGATGATATGCCAAGGATAAATCCAGGGTTACAATCCAGGAGTCCCCAGCACCATTTCACATCGCCTCTGCTGGGGTGAGGCTGGTATTGTAGCTACATTCCTCAGCACTAAGCATCACCATAACATCAACTAAATTCAGACCATGAATACCATCTGGATTTCACCCCTTCGGTTAATAATAATGGATGCCCCAGCCATTGATTGCATGTAACCATACTCCATTCACCTTTTCACATAACAAAAGCATAGGAGCCCTTTCCAACACTTCCAGATTTGGAGGGTGGGCATGATATAATTTCTCATTTGAGATGCTTAAATTTACCCCTCAAACTCATTGTTGTGCCTTTCCGGAGCATATACAAGCAGTTTGCATCTCTGCTTTGCTCTCACACTCTCTCTTGGAAGAGTACATGGTTTTACGCCTGCCTGAAATTTTTATTCAGGTGTAAAACCAAAGTATCCCCCGGACATTTGTGGTAACCCAAACCCACCCTGCACCAACTTACTTACCTTTTGGCGGGACACTTCGTTGTGTGTCACTGACCCCTCCATCCCTCTGCGAGGCCGGTTCCCTTCACTTCCATGCATGGTAACCAGCGCTGCAGGGTCCTTTTTTTTAGTTATTTATTTTTTTAACTTTTTCTTTGACTGAGCAGGTGGGGGCCAGGGTCCCTGATGCCATTGTAACAAACAAGGGTCTGGGGGACACCCCCACTGCCCTTGTTCGCTAAAATGGTACCGAATGGTAGATATGTTCGAAATGTTTGACTGTATGTAATTTTCATACAGCCAAAATTTGAACAAATATACCATTCAGGTTTTTTTAGTTTTATATACGGATTCCTATAAAACACTATCTGCAAACCATAGTTGTCAGGCAGCATTTTCTCTCTCACAAAGCAGAGAATAAAAGTGAAACGTAAAGGTGATTTTACCTTCATTTCCTCTTCACAATTGCACTCTACTTTGCGTGTGTAAGAAATTGCATGCAGAGGATCATCAACCCGAAAGTGCACGCTATTGGTGGTCCCCTGCATGCAATTAGCATGAAATGTACAATGACCTCCAAAGAATCTATCATCTGTTGTAAAATGTATGCCTCAGCCTAAACAAATCTCACCATACTGCCCCAGCAATAAAAGTGCCCACTGGCTCCTGTTGGAGTCAAGAATCAAGTTTAAAATTATGTCCATCATCTACAGAGATGTCCAGCAATGAGGTAAGGAATCCCTCGGAAAGCTGACCATGCCCTACATCCTAGGATGCGATTTAGGATTGAGCCGTGGCAATCATGATATCCACGTTAATTTTCACAGTGCAGTGATGGGGCCCCAACTCTGGGACACATTGAGAAACCCAAAGATTACCAGCCTTGGAGGGAGCCCTGAATACTCAACCATTAAAGGAAACTTTTGCCATTCGACTGGCAAATCAAAGCACCACCACCATTCACAAAAGGTATTGCCCCCAATATGCATTGCATGCAGGTGCCCCCTCTCACACATCAGTTATGACATGATGGGGAAAACCATACAGAAGATCATTCAATTAGTTTCTCCTGCATGCTGCTATTCTTCCCAGCAGACTAAGGTCCAGTGACCACAGCAGGGAACACAATATGCCTTGCACAAGGATTTGGTGCTTTGAAACTACCACAGCCATGATTCAGTGTAGTACAAAACCTCAGTAACAACACATCTTTTGTGCTGCTACACAATAAACAGACTCATCTGCATTGTGAACTGGACTCCAAACTTCCAAATATATTATTATTATGGCATCACATGACAAACAGTGGCAGTTATGTTATGTAGTGATGCATATCACTCCCATGCAGGGAGAAGGATGTGATAGGTGCTACAACCCAAAGGTATCTAAGCACGCTGCAGAAGAACAACGTAGATCCGGCAGAAGGCCGCAGAGTGGCTAAAATAAGAGGGTTTTGATTTTCTTCCTAAACACCATCAGAATTGCTTGTACAGCAGAGGCAGTGACCCCAAAATACAAGGCATTGCAGTAATCCAGACACGCGCCAAAAATGGGCCAAGCAATAATCGCACAGTGTAGAAATGGTCTGTTGAAGATCATCAATTAGAGTGATGACATGCTTATGACTATTTATTTGCAGGTTTAAAGTCAAAGAAGTGTCCAGAATAACCCCCAAGGATTTAGCTTTGGTTTGGTTTATTATATGTCCTGCTAAGGCAAAGTAAGGGTAGATAGCCAGAGTTTGGTGAATTTTTGCAGGAAGAGGCAACAATCATAATCTCTGTTTTTTCCTGGTTAAGGCGAAGTACATTTTGGCCATCCAGAATTCAATAAGGCCGGATATGTGCTGAAAGTGGGCTATTTTGGACTCTCCATCATTATTCAGCTGAAACACAAGCAGTGTGTGATTCGTGTAATTCTGGAACACTGCACCTTGATCTTAAAGTAAGTCGTAGGAGCTTCAGATTCATCTTGAAAAGGGGGGGGGGGAGACATGTGCACCTTTTGGAACACCCCAATTCACCATCTCCATATCAGAGACATGGTCTCCAATTTTGATGCAAGTTGATCTGTTATAAAGAAATGGCAGAATCCAATCAGCAGATTTTTTGGAAACTTGAGCGACATCCCTGGCCCTTTGTATCAGAATAGTGTGTTCAATGGTATCAAAGGCTGAGGAGAGTTTCTTTCATATCCACGAGAGCCAGCTCTGCACCTCTGTCAGGACGAAAGGCGGACTAGTAAAGAGGACTCCTCGAGATGGCTTTGGAGTCTAAAGGTGGCAACGCAATCTAAAATCTTAAGATGAAATGGGACATTTTAAGGGCCAATAGCTAGCACAGTCTTCAGGATACAGTCTGGGCTTCTTCAGAAGGGCGGTAACCCATGCCTACTTAAGGGCTGCAGGGACATGACTCATCAAGAGAGGCCGTAATGAACTTGATGATCAGAGGACTTAAGGATTCAGAACAGTCCTTCACAAAAAAAGATGGGCATGGCTCTATAAAACAATTAGTAGGCTTCAAAGAGGCCAGAAAAGATTTTGTATAGGCCAAAGAAATAGAGTGGAAATCAAATTATGTTCCGGTCTTCTGATTATGAGTCAGATTGGCTGATAGGATTACCCTGGTCATAGATGTTTTACTGGAGACCCACATAGGCGAGGCCTGTGAGAATTAATCGTGGATCTCATTTTAAGGATCTTTTCTCTGAAATGAATGTGACTCTTGTTGTACCAAGATAGGGATGAAGGTGTTGATAATGAATTAGATAGAGGATTTTTTGGGATATTTAAAATGTTAAAGACTTCCTTTGAGGAACGGGCAGGTGTTCCGAGATTTCTTTGATTAATACTGTTTCTTAGCCTCTAGAATGACATTCTTAGCATTAATTATAGCATTCTTTAGTTCCCTTCTTGTGTCTTGGGAGTGGTTTCTCCTCTGTGTACATTCAATACACAAAACCGATCTATTAAGGCGGTCTAATTCAGCTGTAAACCATTCGTTTCCCGCATACCTGAATAATTTTCGCTTTCATCAGTGCAATAGAGTCAATGATCTCAGTAACAGGAGATCTATAGACTTGGATTTTCCTCTTGTAGCTAAGATGCTGGAGCTGATTGTACCAAAGGCTACTGAACAAGTTTGAAAAAAGGACTTGCTATGAGAAAGAGGGCCATAGAAGGGCATCACAATCTCCAGGTCATGGTGGTATACATTTAAATATTTTTCTCTGATTTGTTGGTAGCGGAGAGACATGGTTGTACCTGAGTTCACAATGACAACACTTAACAATGATGTGAGCACCTAGGCATTTGATGGCAGTGCCTGGCAAAGGTTTGAGTACCTGGGCATATGATGGCAGTACCTACAAAACAATGGTAACACCTGACCCGGGCATACAATGGAAATGTTTGGCATATGATGCAAGTAGTTTTTTAAGGTTTAAGGCAGTACCCTACAATAGTGTACGTCGCTGGGCATTTCATCACATTTCTTGAATAAGTGTAATGAGTATCTCAGTATATAAACGCAATACATATCAATGGTGTAAGTAACTGAAACTTTTATTGCAATATTGTGAAATTGTGTGAGCGCCTGGACATTTTAAGGCTTTGCTTGGTCTACAGTGGAAATACGAGGCTAATGATTATGTGTCTGGGCATTGCAGTAGAAAACTGGCTCATGATGGAAAACCCTACAATATGGTAAGAATATATGGGCACATGGTAGAATGCTAAGCAAATAGTAGCTATACCTTGCGTGTGATGGCTATATGATAGCCTGCTGTGCCTAGAGTGTCACGCTAGACCCCCGGATAATGATGAATGAAACAAACATCTGTGGTGATGCTTTTGGCCATGTAGAAATGGGTCACTGTCGACCAGCCCAAGAACAGTGCGATGGTATTATTTACTCCGACCCGCCAAACTGGTCCATCTTTGAGCGCTAGAGAGGTTTGGTCCCTTTTGATCACTTTTCATGCACATGACATATCCTTTTACTAACATTGTGTCTATTGATTGCCTTCCACTTAAGTTTCATTGCCCAGAGTGCATCCTTCTATCGCTTGCATATTTGGTTATTTTTGCATGTGGTGTTTTTACTTAAAGGGATGGTCTAGTAAAAATGTTTATTTAAAAAATAGATAGGCAACATAAAAAAAAATACTAGCATTCTCCGTTTTAAAACTTCCTATGTAAAATTTTGAGCTGTTCAAGCTCAAAATTCGCGAAAGTAAGCACATGGGCGCATCCATTTTGTGAAATGGAGGCCCTCCTGTGCTGGTTTTTGCTTTTGCGGCACTAATGAAGGAAAAGCCAGCCAGCTGTAGTGAACAAAGGCTACCGCTGGGTGGCTTTCCCTTCATTAGTGCTGTAGGCGGAGGACGGGGACCGGAGACCAGAGCAGGAAAGCTGCAGCAGAATCTCAGTAAGTGCTATTTTTTTTTTTTTTTTTTTAAATAAGCACTAGCTGCGGTTTTTCTTCTAAGTTTTCCGCGCTGGAGGAGCCCGGAAAACTTAGAAATAAAACCGCAGCTTTAAAAACGTTGTATTTATGTTTGCGGTCGCTTTTGAAGCGACCGCAAACATAAATACAACGTTATTGTGTTGGAAAACGCTGCGGTTTTTCTTTCCAAGTTTCTCAGGCTCAGGACACACAGCCGCGTGTGGGGAGCACCGGAGTCCCAAAGTGAAAGCCACAGCAGGCAGAAACACACGCGGTTATGTTTACATGCCGCATAGTGTTTCTACCTGCAGCTGATTTCCCATTTCGGGCTCTCGGGCTCCCCGTGGGGAAGCCGAGAGACCCAAATGGGAAATGCTAAATGCTGCGTTGTCTGCCTAAATCTGCTTTCCCATTTGGGGCTCTCGGGCTCCCCGTGGGGAGCCCGGGAGCCCCAAATGGGAAAGCAGATTCAGGCAGAAACAACGCGGTTGTTTTCCGCAATGCCGCGTTGTTTCTGCCTGAATCTGCTTTCCCATTTGGGGCTCTCGGGCTCCGAGCCCGAGAGGCCCAAATGGGAAAGCAGATTCAGGCAGAAACAACGCGGTTGTGTTGGAAAACGCTGCGGTTTTTCTTTCCGAGTTTCTCAGGCTCCTCCGAGCCGGAGAAGCCTGAGAAACTTGGAAAGAAAAACCGCAGCGTTTTCCAACACAATAACATTGTATTTACGTTTGCGGTCGCTTCAAAAGCGACCGCAAACATAAATACAACGTTTTTAAAGCTGCGGTTTTATTTCTAAGTTTTCCGGGCTCCTCCAGCCCGGAAAACTTAGAAAAAAAACCACAGCTAGTGCTTATTTTAAAAAAATAAATAAATAGCACTTACCGAGATTCAGCTGCAGCTCTCCTGCTCTGGTCTCCGGTCCCCGTCCTCCGCCTACAGCACTAATGAAGGGAAAGCCACCCAGCGGTAACCTTTGTTTACTACAGCTGGCTGGCTTTTCCTTCATTAGTGCCGCAAAAGCAAAAGCCAGCACAGGAGGGCCTCCATTTCACAAAATGGATGTGCCCATGTGCTTGCTTTTGCGAATTTTGAGCTTGAATAGCTCAAAATTTTACATAGGAAGTTTTAAAACGGAGAATGCTAGTATTTTTTTTTATGTTGCCTATCTATTTTTTAAATAAAAATTTTTACTAGACCATCCCTTTAAAGCATTTATATTTTTATAGAACCTTAATTGGTCATTCCTTTAGTTTTAGCTGTTGTACTTTGTTGTCTGGGTTGCTACTGTTTCACTTCCACATCCCTCTTAAGAGTGTAGCCTGCCCTGATATGATATGATATGGCATTTGTAACACGCCTATACACAAGGGTTTCAAGGCGCCCACTTTACCACAAGAGGCAAAGGAGGTATATTTCTTACCTGTTACTGTTTTACTTTTATGATTGGGATCACTTCTGTTTTTTAGCAGTGTGAGGCTGAGTAGGAAGGTTAGCCACTTCTCACCCTTATACTCCTGCAGGCAGAAGTAATTCCGTCACAGACTAAGACTTGCCTATACTTGTGCCCTTTCTGCGATGGCATGAATAGGCTGAAAAGTGTGGAAGGATGCTCGCAGCATATAGCCGTGCCCATAACAGACTTAAACATTTCCATCTATCACTTTGTGGTTGCTTTTATGTTGCCATACATGGCACGTGTACAGGTCAGTCCTGGTTTTCAAGAATGTAGTATGTAGAGTCCTAAGCTACACCTCAATTTTGATGCATAATAAGGTTCAAATTAACTGAGGTCGTTTTTGGTCCTTTACAGAAGTGTTTTGGCCATGGAGTTTGGCCAACATTGCGCCTTTTGGGCTGAGAACAAAACTGATCTGCATATGTTTTTTTCCACCTTTTATAATGGCACAGGAGAGCGCATAATGGAATGAAAGGCTGCCGGGAGCAATTGTAGTCATGAATTTACATATCTCCATTAATTTTCATGGAATTTCATTACCCAAATCAACCAAAATCATGTCTGTTTCAGATTCTGTACATAAACCAAACACTTTAGCAAATATGTTTGCATAAATACACCAATCCATGCACTATTGTTGAAATAACATTTCATAATGAACATGTACTACCCCAGCTTAAAACATATCCAAATCCTTGTTATTTCTGGGTAGTACGGTATACAATTGTATATTAAACTCGATAATATACAATCAATCAATAATTTCATCAAACTTTCATATACAGCACGCTTCACAAGAACATTTAGAATTCATTTAAGTTCCATTAATGGTATATTTTGGGCAAAATGCTCCTGGTTATTTGTAGAATTCTCTAGCATTGTCATAGTGCCTAAATACGATGCATAAAAAGGTTTAGAAAATATAAAGTGCATGCATGAGTAAAGCATACATAAAAAGGAGATGTTTCCAGTTCATCCATAAATATCATACATGATATGTCAATTATAACGCGCCTGTACACAAGTGTTTCTAGGCGCGATTTAAACATTTGCTTAAGAGTGAAACTTGACTACAACTTATACAATGGGCCTCATTACGAGTCCGGCGGTAACCCGCCGATGCTCCTGCCGGTTATTGCCAGACTGGTAACACTTTTCCGGCGTCTGATATCCCGGTTCCACCAGGATATTACAAGTCCTGGCGGATCGGGAAGACGGGCGCCTGAAAATGTTGTTCCCCATTTCATTGGCGTCCCATAGGACTCCATGGGAGTGAGGAGACAGAAGTACCGGTGCTTCCGTGACAAGTCTACCAACCAAAACCATTGCGCCCGGCAGTTCAGACCTCCCGGGTGGTACTGCCCCTGCAGGAAGACTTGTAGTGTGGCAGTCCAGAAAGGGTGTTGGTACGGTGCTACCGGCACTCTTATTTCCGGACCGCCACACTTGTAATGAGGCCTAATGTGTCATTGAGTGGAGGGGTCCAGTAACAAATTGTCCCAAGCACAGAACAGTGGTTTTTAAGTTGAGAATCCTTCATTGTCAAGTCCAGTAGCACTGGTGCATTTTTTTCAAAGAAAGGTCATTAGGTTTTTTCCCCCAAGTTGACATGAGTGACCAAACTAGCCCAAACCAACTTAAGGAGGATCTTGGAGGTTGGTCACTGTAGAAAACCCTGAAAATATGATGTTGAAATAGCAAATTTTGAAGCACATCTCTTGCAGAAAATTGGGCAAAAAGCAACACAATTTGCAGTTGTTTCTGTAGAGTAGTGCATGGTCAAATCCAGTAGAGGCCAAGTCACCACCAGTACAAAAAAGCATTTTATAACACATTTTCATGATGCCTCTAAGCACAATACGTGCCAACACTGGTGAAGCATAGCCCGCGGGGAGTTGGCATACCGCTGGCCCTCCTGTGGCCATTTCTGCTGCCGTTGTTGTCTGGGTGCAAGCCCCTCCCACCTGCTGCTCCTGGCCCATAAGAACTACCGACCTCCCCTACGAGGGTGAAGCCCGTGGGGAGTCAAGGGCGGGGCGTGTTGCGGTGCCGCTGGCCCTCCTATGGCCATTTCTGCTGCCGCTGTTGTCCGGTTGCAAGACCCTCCCACCTTCTGCATCTGTACCATAAGAACTCCCGGCCTGCCCCACGTGGGTGAAGCCCGCAGGGAATCAAGGGCACAGGGTGTTGGCGTCCTGCTGGGGGTGTTTGTGGACCCGTGGGGGTGTGCGCCCATATCGTAGCCCCTTTGCACCTCCCTCTCATATTTACTCTCTGTATGGACCGACATGAGGTGCGTTCTATAGCCGGAGCTGCACCTTTCCAACATGGTTCTGGTGGGGGTTTCCAAGGAAGGCAATAGTGAGGTAACTGGTGAGATTGGTGAATTCTACACTACTGTGAACACAGAGACTAGTACACACTCCTGCCATCTCGCTGTTTGATCTTACGTACTCTGCCTGGTTAATTGTAGCCCCGGTGGAAACGTACCACGTACCTGGCACTGGGCATGGATTGGGTCCAAAAAGGAAAATACTAACGCTCAGGAGGAAAAAGCACACTCCAGATTTATTCACCCCAAGTCTTCTAGGTGTAGTCAACCTGGAGGCCTTGAGACCAGCAGTTAACGTCGGCCCACTGCTAGCTCATTTGGTGATGCTCACTTATTAATCAAAGAAATCCAGCAGTTTTTGGGTCCTCCTCCAGTGCCCCTACCAGCTCGGCCGATGGGGGGACATCGCTGACACTGTGGTCCCTACTGTGGATAACATAACATCTTCCACTACATCTTGGCCACCCGCTGTTAATACAGGCTCTGAAGGATGGGGGGTGCTGTTGATTGCCAATTTGCCCCCCATGCCAACCACAATCAACAATCGTGTCTAGGAGGGCTCCCCAGTGTCTTTAGTCCATCTGCTATTGTTTTTATCTCAGCCACCTCTGGCAATGGCGGTGGTGTGACCACAAGTTTGCCAAGCCTGAAACTAGGGGACATGGAGGCCCCCATGTCAGCAGAGACCGACAGTGCCAGTAAATCAACTGACCGAATGGAATCCGCGGCTGGGGGTACGCTTGAAAATGGGTTTGTTGTTAATGCGGGGACTTGGAGTAAGAACTTAATTGCCATGAGCCCAGGGGCTAGCCCTTCACCCTGCCTACTCATGCCAACTCCCCCCAATCATTTGGGACCAAGCTCTTCTCCCACCATAGATGTGCATATTAAGGAGGCTCGTTCTTTCCATGACTGCAACTGTGACTATAAACAAGTTCTTTCCAAGCTAATCAATATTAAAATACTCCTACTAACCCTGATTGAAGCCCAAGGGAGAGAGGGAGGGAGTGTCAAGAAAGTTCCCGTGTCTGGCCATATGGAAGCCACAGGCCCGTGCAACCCACTAAAGGAGCCCGAAATAAGCATCACCAAAGAACGCCTGGTTCTCGTAACAAATGCTGATCACCACATAGATGTCACTAATATAGCACCCCAGACCGCAATCTACTGTGAACCTCATGAATTTTCATTTGGGCTACAAAATCACAATGAGCAGCTTGCACGGCAATCGGCACCTAGGGAATCCAATAAGCCACCCCGCCCCCACACCATGCATGTAACAAGGGACATTTGGGCCTTCAATAATGTGGGGAATAATGGCCCTAATGGCAACTTTTATAATTCACCCAGATTTCTAACCCGGGAGGGCCTGATCAGTAGCAGAGATCGCTGGAGACAAAAGATAGGTACAGTATTTTTGCATGGGGTCCTGAAATTGAAGTCCAATCAGGGGGAACCAAGGGATGCACTCCTAAATACATGTCTGCACTAGCTTTCTACATCTAGGGGCTTCTCTTCTGTAACCCGGGAAGCCATTGTAAAGTGCTCCAGACTGGATTATGAGGGTGATTCTACCAGTGGCCTTGTGAAGTTAGAGTTTTGGTACTGGAGGATAGCCAACGGTGTGTTAGGCAGCGATGCGATCGATGGTCTGCAAACAAACAGCGTGATCTTTATTAGCTCTCATCCCTTCCCTGGTATCAAGCACCCCTCTGGAAATATCAATTACAACTCTGTCCTCTTGGGTGCAAATTCAATCCCACTGTGGAGAAGGCATATGGCCAACTAATACGGCACAGGGACTATGTGTCCTTTAATCCGAAAGAGAAAATGAAGGGTTTGGGCCATTTCAATCGCTGTGTCTGATTGTCTTTCCTGTTCATAATGTATATTGGCGACCTTCTGTGTTAGGATGTACTTTGATGGCCTCATGGCTGAATACATTTATTTGATTATTATTAGTATAGCATATGCTCATTATGCATGTGGACTATATATTGCCACTGTAAAAAAGGGTTTGTGCTTTCTGTGTTCAAAATGATTCAGTATTGCCACTGTATTTTTGTGCCTAAAATATGCCCATAGTGTCACTGTAAAATGTGTTAGTACTATGCCCAATATATGCCATTATTGCCATTGTAAAACATATCCCTATTCTTTGCCCAAAATATTTCAGTATTGCCACTGTAAATGTATTCATGCAGTTTGTACCCATAATATGCCAATGTTGCCACAGTAAAATATTTCCATGTTCTCTGTGCCCACATTATTTCAGTATTCCGATTGTAAATATGTTCATTTACTCTGTGCCCAAACCATTTGTGTATTGCCACTGTAAAACATTTTATGACTTAAACCCAAAATATGCTATATTGATACTGTAAAACATTATCATGTCTATTTTCTAAATACTTCAGTATTACACTGTAAAGCATTTTCATACCCTCTGACCAAAATAGTGTGGAACAAAGGAAATGCCTTTTTGTAAAGTCTTCATTTGAAATTGAGTCGACTATTTAGGAAAATGAAGCAAACTATTTTTTGATTCACTAAAGTCAACAGAATCAGAAGATGAGAGCCAATACTTAGAATTACATCCTAAGAGCATTTGTATGCCACCGATACACAATTCTACTTTAGACACCTTTCAAAAATATGTCCTGAACGACCTTAAAAAATGTATTTCAAAAATCGTAAAAGAGGACAACAGGCTTCAACTCAATTATGGACAAACCCTAACATCATATTGAAACCAGTCAATAATGGGGGCGCCCTGGTAATTATGGATCTGGTTAAATATGAACATGAAATTGAACACCAACTTAGTGACACAAATACATATATGGAAGTTGATTGCCATCCAACTTATCAAGTGAGGACAATCATCAGGACTGTATTGGATGAAGCTGAGTGCAATTGATTCATTAATCACCACACTAAGGCTTTTTTGATCAACGAACATCCGATAATGCCAGTACTATAGATTTTACCGAAAATTCACAAGGATCTGACTAAACCGCCAGGACGACCGATAATCGCGGCTACGAATAGTTTATTGGAACCTCTAACCAAATACAATGATTTAATCATTCAGCCATTACTACAGAACACCAAGACTTATCCCAGAGATACAAATGACCAAAATCCAGAATATTCCATTTGCAAATGGAAAGACATTTTGTTTACATTTGATGTGACTAGCCTTTACACTAACATTACTTATCAACATGGAATCAAAGCAGTAGAATCGTTACTCGTGGCAACACCCGCATGTCTCGCAGACAAAATTTTTGTCTTAAGTTTATTAAAAATTGTGTTAAACAGTAACTCTTTCAGGTTTGAAAATTGCTATTTTATTCAGGTAGCGGGCTCATTGATGGGTGCAATGATGGCTCCCAGTTATTCCAACACATATATGGCATATCTGGAACAAGAATATATGTTGAACAATGATAACTGGATGAAACACCTAAAGTGCTATTGTCTTTACATAGATGACATCTTTGGCATTTGGACAGGATCACAACTACAAGACTTTTTAGATTTTGTCAACCAGAAAACTCCCAGAATCAAATTTACTATGAAACAGAGTTTGACTATACTTGAATTCCTCGGGGTTGAAGTGTATGTACAAAATGATTGTTTAAACACCACAGTCTACACAAAGCCCACCGACAAGCACAGTATCTCACTTGCTACAAACTTCCATCCAAAAACATTGATTGAAAGTATTCCGTTCAGTCAATTTCTAAGGTATAAGCGAATCATTTCATATAATCATCAATACATTCACAAATCTAGTGAATTGTCGAATACTTTTCAAAAAAGAGGATATTCTGTGAACAACATCCAACAGGCTGCCCAGAAAGTCAACAAAATCATACTACAAGTTTAGCACACTCCTCATCCAATTTGGTATACATTACTGCCTACTTACATCAGAGGCCACAGATTAAACCTATTCTTAAATCCAACTGGGACATATTGCACCTGGATCCAACTTTAGGGAAATTATTCTTCCAAAAGTGCCTACGTTTGCCTACAAAAAAAGTTAATCTATTTGTGACCTAGTGATCAGAGCAGATATTAGTGCATCAAAAACAAAAATTGGGTCTTTTAGGGACACTCTACCATGCATGAATTGCCAACACTGCAACAATGTCATAAAAGATCATACTATTAATCATCCTTATACAGGCAAACCGGTTATCTTGAAACATACGTCCACCTGTCACTCTACGAATGGTGTGTATGGCATTAGATGCCCTTGCGGCATCTACTATGTGATATTACCACCCACAAGGCCAAGACACACTGGAGAGAATATAAGTCTAATATCTGAACCCACTCAGGCAGATCTCCAGTGGCCCAACACTTCAACATTCAGTGGCTCAAATGCAGGTCGTGATACTAGAACAACTGAGATAACCACGTAGAGGAGGAGACTTAGTGAGGATGCTACCCCAGAAAGAGAAAGAGAGCATGGATTGAACACCTGGACACATTAGCCCCAAGAGGGATGAACACAGAGTATGAACTTACCTGTTCTCTTTAGTCACAACACCTACTGATATTACCTTTTTTGCGATCTATTCTGTACTTTCAAATTAAATCTAAGTGTACAATACCAGATTAAACTTTTTATAATGGGCCATTTCCTTGTACGCTAGACCCTGTTCAACAATTCTAATAGGGTTATTCACATCAAGCTAATTGGCTTTATACCATGATTGTATAACTCTGACTTACATGCAACTACATTATCTATGTTATGTTTTACTTCATGAAAAGGCATATATATATATTTTTTATTTTTACATTTATTATACGCCCAGAATTTAGGGTATCACAGCGTAATTACAGACATCTTAATTATGATATAGACAGTATTCAGGGTACATACATATTCCAGCAGTTACAGTATTTAGGTACAGACATGATCTGACAGTTACAGAAATATTGACATGGTTATACAGACATTAGGTAGTGTGTAGTTTGGTTGGTGTTACTTAGTCATATTAGCTTATACATCTGGTGGTGGAGTCGATGTTTAAGAAAGTGTTTTGTCTAGGTCACTGCTTGAAGGTGATCCTTGAAGCAACAGGAAGCCAATGAAATTTCCTCCTGGCTGAAGTTATATGGTCCCTTTTGGAGACACCTTTAATGATACGGACTGCGTCTTTCTGTATGACATGTAGGCTCTGGATACAGTTTTTGCTGGCTCCGTCAAGCAGGGCATTACAATAATCAATGCGAGGCATTATTATGGCTCTGACTAAGGTCTCACAGTTTTTACTGGTAATGTATGGTTTAACCAGCCTAAGCAGCCTGAAGTGATACTGGGATTTTTTTTTACAACATTTGTTACATGAGAATCAGCACCCAGTTTCCGATCCACTAACACTCCCAGAGTCTTGACCTTCTCCAGGACCTTGATAGAATGGCCATCAATGTCAGATTCTGTGCATCTTGGGCCCGTTTTTGACCTCGGTTGGGGAGATCCAAAGACCAACAGCTCAGTCTATCCGCTATTGTGGAATAGCCAGTGTTGGGTCATCCAATCTTTGATAATTTGGTAGATATTCTGTGTGATTTTTGAGTCTTCACTGTAACTTCCACTCAGTTCTACCAACAACTGAGTGTCGTCAACATAGTTGGTAAATTTTGCCACTGCTTTATCCAATATGTTACACAGGGGGCGTAAATAGAGAAATCGTCCAGAATGACAGATAAAATATTCCGAACGGCAGTAAAGTTCAACCAGTCATGGAATATTCGCCCTAGCGATGATGACTTGATGTACTTCTCTTTCCTATTGATCTGTTTGCATTTACAGAGTATATTTACTGTTATTTATGTAAAGCATTAGGTAAAGTTTATACCACCGTGTTATGTATCGGTACTATGTTATGTTCAAGAATTGGAATTAATAGATCTTGTACATGAAAGTGATGAGTTGCAAATCATGCTTAATATTATTCTGACCTATATATGATTACGTTACCTGTTCGATACTTACCACCTCAAAAATGTACAGACCCGGAAAGGGTGCACCAGAAACTGTGGTTCTGTGTTTACCGTGGAAAATGTTAAATCAGTCAGAATCAGTATAGGTATTGTAATTGTGTGCCAGTGACTATGAAATGTACAGAATCACATAAGCATAACCTTACTCTTGGGGTTGAAACACGCAAGAGACAACCATAAAATGTGCATTCATTTTGAAGATTAGTTAAAATGTTAACAAGTTTACATTGACGAATTCAACATTAGCAGTCTTTGACATTGGCAGTCTTCTTTACATTTAATATCCATTCACAGGAACGTTATGGAAGTGCTAGCAAGTTAGCCCATTAATCCGTGGAATACATCATCCGTTACTCTCATTCATCATGTTTCTGATAGCTTAAGACACACGTAATTGCGCGAGCACACGACCAGAGCCACATGCTGTTGCGTGCCTATCTATATACTTTGTAAGCGAACACGGGATGGGCGGCTGCGTTTTTTCTGCTGCCGTTGCGCCAGTGCTTTGCTTTAAGATGACTTCAAATCAAATCAGCAGGTAAGAACCATAGTATGTATCCAAATCCAAAGGGATATATTTTCTTTTAAAACACGAGATTTAGATCAGTCACCGACTAAATAGGGAACTCTGTGACTTGCATTACAGTGGCATCTGGTGGGAAGAAAGTGAACAGCAATAAGACACTGGGATGACTAGGAATGTAACACAAAGTACGTTGACATTCCTTACTACTGTATTGGTACAAATGGACCTTATATCGAAAATGATCAACAGTCATTGAACTGACCCTATATTTTAACCCCTTAGGGTTTATATTACATCTTGAGAGCTTGACTGAAGACCTTAGTTGGTCTTAGTGACATCCAATATACACCTTTAAGGTGTGAGACGTATTCAACCACAATATTAGGTCAATTTTCTCTCTCCTTTTTGGACTCTACTCACTTATATTTACAAGTTATTTATGCTGGTATAATTCACTTATCTATAAGTAACTAGATTCACCTGAAGAAGAGATACAATCTCGAAACGTGTAGCGATAGAAAACCTCCATTAGGACATATTCTTGCACTTTGTTCACAATCAACATTGGGTGCCTTTTCATAATGAACTCACTCTATGAATTCATGTTTTTCTAATCTGATGACCAATTGTATTGTTATTCGTTATACTGTTGAAATCATGATATCAATTAGGTTTTCATTGATCAATTTAGAGTACATCACACCACTCGCTGAGAATTCTGTGATTTAACTTTTTGCTTACTTAATTATATATGTGTTTATTAAAGTGAATCATAACCTTCTTTCGGTTAACTTTAAAGTTGTTTGAGAATTATTCTTTTTGAAATCATTAAGAGATGTTTCCCTATCAGAGTGCAGTGTTATTCGGCTGATTAATTTCAGAAGACACAGGTCTAATTCTCACTCAAAACACTGTCACAGTCTCCTCAGCAATTCACTCCACTGTCTGCCCTATACTTGGCTTCCTGGTCCATCACTGCTCCACCTGACCTTAGCTGCACACCTTCCAATCTCATCTGTGCTGGCTGGGTTTTTATTGCCCAGTCTTCTCTATTCTAACACTCCTCCCATCTCCCATTGGTTCCCCTGTTCACATGCTTCCCTCGTCCAATCTTTGGCTAAGCTATCCCTTTGGGGGTTTTGACTTCAGCAGGAAGTCTTTATGAAGGCTTCCACCCATGCCCCTTTCCAATCTCTGTTTCTGTGGTGGCAGCCATTTCTTCAGGCTGTTCGTTTTCCTTGTGCTTTTCTTCATGTGCTGGTGAGTTTTGTTCACAACAGGCTTTGGTGAGAATTTCTGTGTCACTCCTGCTCCCCTGCAGTCCCTGCTCACTCTCAATTATTTTTCTGTGGCTTCACTATTCTCCTATTTGGCAGGACAAATCTAAGACTATTTACTGCCTGATGCCAATTCCATTACTCTGGTTCCAGTCTCGATTTTCTTGGTTGCACCAGGTACATTCTGGGAGTTGCATGTCTGAAAAAGACCAAAAAGAGGTCAGAAGAGAGACTGACAGGCATTGCAGTAGAAACGGCAGTGCCTTTAGTCATATAAAATGCACACACCAACTCCACTCCTCCTCTGGGGTTAGTCCAACTTTGATATACTCCATGGGAGGCTGCTTACCCCAGGTCAGGAGGGGTCCCTGCCTTCCAACAGGGTCATGACCTTGTCACACAGTATGTGTTAGATGTCAACTTGGCATTCCGCTCGCTCTCAGCTCTTCTCATCAGTGTTTGACAGGTGCCGGAGCGTCAGAATCTGCGTTTGTGCTGTCCGCTTTCCCCAGTGATTCAGTGGGCTTTCCCGGTACATCATTGTAAGGTATATCTTGAAGTCCTAAAACAAAGCACAATGAACTAGGACCAGAATTGAGGTTGCAAGGCATTGGGTGATCTACAGTAGTACCAGAATCAACAGTCCATGAACATGTGGGGGTTTCCGTCACACCACCTAACCAAGGTCAGGAGGGCCCCGTTCCCCTTAACAGGGTCAACCCCCCGACCCTAGCACACACCATAGCACTGTAAACCATTTTCATGATCCATTTGCCCAAAATATGTCAGTTGATTCACTGCAAAAAATGTTCATGCTCTTGGTACCCAAAACATGCCAGTGTTGCCACTGTTAAACATTGTCATGCTCTTTGTCCACAATATGTCCATATTGTCTCTATGAAATATTTCATGCTATCTGTACCCAAAATATTGCCCCTGTAAAATATGTTTGTGCACTTTGTGCCTGAAATAAGCCAGTATTGAAATATAGAAATCATGTGTCAAGTGCAAGAACAAGAGACAAGGAATCTGAAAGTTTAGAAATGGAAAGAAAGTCTAGTGAATCTATGAAAGATGAAAAGGGGAAAGAAACATAATAAATAGAGGCAAATCACCTCTCCCAGATTGCGGATATACCAGAAGGAAAATCTTAGTAGCAATTCTGGGCTAAGTGGCCATGTTGGATATTTAAGGACAGTCAACATGTAAACCATTGTTTGTCAATGTCAGACAAACTCAGATTGTGCTCGGAATCACTTCTGGACTGTCTTTATGCTGCTGACCCTTTGTGGTAACCCTTCTCCTCCTGGTCCTGTTTTACCTTCCATGTCAGTTCCGGGCTCAGCACGGATTGTGCTGCAGGTACACACTCAGTGTTCGTTTGTCTCTCACAGCAAGAACAACTCACTCAGCCTTGGATATCCTTCACTGTTGATTTTGTCATGCTGCTCCTGTGGCATATTTTGACCCATTCCAATGTGCCTCACTACATCATTTTACTGCAAGGGTAAAAGAAACAGCCCAAAATGGATGCGCTGACTCCTGTGCGCACCAAAATCTTCAAAACTGCATTTGGGTCACAACCATAAAAAGGATGCAGAACCTTCCACACACAGTCAGTGCGGGGGCGGGATGAAAACAGAGTTCTCACTGCAGGAGCATGCCAGTATGCTCTGCAACATTCAACATGGAGCAAAGGAAAGAAGTAGCAGTACTTTGCTGTAAAACCCAAAATGCCTCTTTGAAATGTCAGCTTTTCAACCATAAAAAGTGCTGTTTTGGCACTAGATCCATTCATTTCTACTGAATCATTGAGATTAAAGGGCCCTGCAATGCCCACGATCATCCAGTATGGCTCAGAGGAACCGGGCCTCATTGTAATGACAGCTCCTATAAAAATGTATCTATAAAAAAGCAACCCAGGAACCCTTGTTTTCATTTTCCACAGGGAAAGAAAAACGGCTAAACTTTGCAACAAGTATCACAATCAGCTGTGCAGAGAGAAACTATAAACAAAGGCATGATAATGTATCCATGCTGCAAACCATTCCAAAATCGGATTTAAAGAAATCAGTTTAATGTACTTTTTCATGAATGAAAGGCAAAATCGCCTGTTTTTAAAGTATGTTCTTGTGTAAAGGTTTAATTCTTTAAGAATGTCAAAGGATTACTAATGTTAAAAATCCACCTATAAACTGTTTTTAATTTTATATGTTTAAATGAAAGATTTAAAGGGTGGAACTTAAAGCTAAGCCTAGTCTGAGTTAATCAACTATATAAAAAAAAACCTCCACTGCTGGCAGGAAAGGCTAATTGCTGCTGGGAAGCCTCGCATACTCATGACAAAGAGACTTCATTAGAAATTTGTCTGTGCCACAGGCAAAGACAATAGCAGGCTTGGGGACACACACTTCCAGTGGAGGGCAGGAAGCTCCACTCTCCAAGTAGAGGCCCTTCATTCAACTTCAAAGGATTTGCCATTTGCTCACAGTTGGGAAGAAAGAAAAAAACTGACGTGACTTTTGGTTTAAAATGCTTATTTTGCCAATGAACTTCAAGACATTTAACTTGACAGCAAGAATAAGAAAAAGAGTGAAACGTGCATACATTTAAATCTGAATTTATGATAGTTATTTGAAAACTTGGTAGAATTCCTTACTGCGTAAGGAACAGAAGTTATAAAGAATGACCAATTGTTCAGAAACTATTAATGTTGCAAATATAATATTGTGTACCCATGTGCTAGGGGTAACTGTGCATATATGTACAGAATTAGGAAATGCTAGGCCAAACCTTTTATGGTTAAAATTGCCAAAATTCAACAGAAAGACTAAACCATGTCCCACCGACTTGGGAGTTGGATTGGAATGTGATCCACGAAATATGTAATTTACGTATCCGATTTTCTTAGAGGGCATAACTACATAAATATTTACTGGTGGGAAAGTTAGATTTTGGTCCCAATAGCTATAGGAGGTTTCCAGATCATATCATAAAACATGACGGCCCTTTCGGTCATCCAACCAGCAAAGAGCAAGGAAGGAACTGTGCTCTTGCAAAATCATAGCCTTGTGGGTGTGGGTCTGCCCCTACCATAAACTTTGGTGATGTCATTTGGCATGATAAATAAGGGAACCTCACAACACACAGACAGACACTGATTCCTGACTCCATCCTGATTTCTGTGTTGCGCCCTGTTTCTGAATTCTCCATCTTGTCCCTGATTCCAGATTTCTTTGCAAAGCCAAGGCCTCTGCATTGCTGAACTCCTTTTCAGCTAGGCCCACATTCTGAAGCCATCCCAAAACTTAAGGGAAGCAATTTGATCCAGTCTGGCTTGCTACCATTATTGCTTGCCTGCTCCAAACTTGCCATCCCACTGATCTCCGGTCTCCAGTAACCAGCACAGTCCAGTCTAAGGTGCCAGTACAGGGGACCAGAACCGCCCAGCTCATCAAATTCTGCCAGATTTGCTCTACTGTCCTTTAGACCCGATCTGTGTGATGCCCAGAGCGCCATGATGGTCCCAAATCTTAAATTAAAGTGGACTGTAGGTATTAATAGGAATCATAGTAAACCATAGCATATCTTACCTTGCCTTGTCCTATCCCATCTCTTAACCATCCTATCTTTAACTTAAGAAACTGTAATATTGTCAGAACCATTCTTGCAACCCTGTCTGTGATTCTTAGTGTTAGCAGCGATCTTATCTTCATTTGTGTTTTACTAGACCATAAGTCATTAGTGATTTTGATTAAAATAATTCCCATAAAGTATGGAAATCTGCCACGTGAAGGGTTACAAGCGGCCGTGTAACTGTGGAGATTCACGGGTGGCATTCTCTTTTTCTTAGCCATTAAATCTAGTTTAAGCAAAATCAACCTGTCATTTTTAAAACAGATTTTCTGTTTTTCTCTGTTCTATTTTTTTAAAACCACCTCTCATTCAACATTGCATACCTTCCTCAATTTAATAGCTACAGACTTCATTTCAACTGTGACTTAAACATAAGACCTGTAGCTACATCCCAACACACATCCGAAAATAGTGTATTTTACCCTTTTTTCTTAAAAACCATTTAGTGATTTTTAGGCGAGAATTCACATTTCTGCAAAACTTTACACATGTGATTTTCAATTTCAATTATTTCCAAACTTCCATTAAGATTCAAAGTGTTTACTACTGCTCATACTATAGCTTATGATTGTTAGGATTTTTCCAGTGTTGCTCCCATAGGAATTTATATTGATTTAAGGACTTTTGCACACTTTTCATTGTTTTGCTCAGCCATTTTCAAATGTCATTTTAAAAGTATCAGATTTCCATACTGTTTTTCTCTCTTGTTTGGGGATGGAAGATTGTATTCAAATCCTATTCACTGTTCTTTATTCCTGAATACCTGCTGCTCCCTTACACATCTGTGTAGAATTGCTTATTTGTGAGTTGAGAAATTTGTAGGGGGAAATCTCAACTTAAGCACTATCTTTCAAAAAGCCAAAACTGTTCTTTTCTCTGTGTTTCATATTCTGTGTTGCTATAAGTGAATTCAACTGCCTTACCTACTTTCTTATTTGTATTGTCACCACATTGGTGATTGCTGTCCCATATATTAAAACATATGTTTGAGTTGAATTTTAAATAAATAAATAAATATTACCTTTACCAACCAGCCTGAATACTGGTCCATTGTGACTGCGGGGTATTTTGAGAAAGGGTGTGATATGAGTGGTAAACACTCTGAATATTGAACCTATAGACACAATAAAATAAGTATTTCATTTGTGCACTGCATACTAGGCTGAGACCAGGGTGTATTGCCTGATTGAAATCCTTAAAACACCCTTGACATCACTTTGCCTCTCCTGGCTTGATTAGGGCAGCAATGTAGTGAGCCTTTCTTTGGGGTCTGAGTGAGGCTCCTTCTCCCCGTCCCCATGGAGCTATCTCCTCAAGTATTCTCCTGGCTAGCAACGGTGTTCAGTTATTTCCCCTTCAGCTAAAGGTTTTTTCAGACTTCCTTGCAGATATCCACTGCCATCTGAGTTATTGCACTTGAGTGACGCAGCATATAGCGTCAGTCTGGGTAGGCTTGTGTACTTAAATGTAATATTATGCTGAAAGGTCAAATCAAATTCTGATAGTAATTTTGGCTGTTTTGTCTTGCAGGTGTTCCAGCAAAGAAGCAGTGCCTTCGTTCTCCAGTGTCTGTCATCCCCCTTTTCCCTGCATGGTTAAAGCAAATAACTATTGCTGTTCCCTTGCTAAGAACAATGGAAGGGGAAGTGGATTAATCGGTTTAGTGTCTGAAGATACAGATCAGCGAACAGACACTGATCATTAAAGATTGCGGAACCAGCATCAATCTGGACATTAATCTCTTGATAGGCATAGCATGAGATGTTCAGGAGATCCAAACAGAGTTAAACATGGCAAAATATAAAAGATCAACCCTAATGGTATGCAAAGCTAATTTTCAGAAACAATGAGTTATCAGGATGGGAAGTACATGGGCACATTCTAGTGCAGCAGTACAAAAGTAGTGAGGATGATTACACAATACTGGACTGAAAGTCAGGTGTTTTTCAAATTATTTCGTAAACATTGGTGCCTATTAACAATTGGCCCAGATCTAAGAGATTGTGTTAAAGAAGTACCTACCTTTGTATATACAAAAACCCTGAGACTCAAAACTGCACTGGGTCCATCTCATTTGAGTTCAGTGGGAGGACAAAACCAAACATGCTTGAAAGAGATTTAGCAGGTTTTTATAAATGTGGCACGTGTAGCATGTATTTCTGGTCTAAATATGTTGTTTATGTGACACAGTGTATATGTGGTCTGATTTACATTGGGACCAGAATCTGTGGTTTAAGAGCACGAATCAGGGAACAACTAAGTGCCTTGGGAAGCCTAGACCCAAGGATATTGTTGGCAGTACATTGGCAAGGACAACACCAATTAGATGACAAGAAAGACATGAGGTTCATTGGAATGAAACTTATTAAGACTAATTCCAGAGGAGGCGATAAAGATCGCAGTCTTCGACAATTGGAACCAAGGTTCATCTGCAAGTACAGAACAGTTCTTAAGTGTCTTAATAGAGAACATGAAATTAGTGCCTTTTTATAAGTGATGTTCATTGATAGTTGAAAGATTACTTATATATATGCCAACATGAACTTGATACAGAATATGTACATGTTAGTATTATGAGACCTTAAAGAGAACATTGTATAATGTTAAAAAAAGGTAATTTGGAATTTTATTTCACACAGATGTAATTCAGGGAGGGTTAAACCAGTATCGAAGTAGTTCAGACTCTATTGGGGATATTTATTGGAGTATTGCGTGGTGCGTCTCTGGTCTTCTCTCTTTCTCGAAACACAAGCATCTTGAAATGAGAACTCCTATAGGAAGGGGTGGGTATACATGGATGTTTAACAGGAGTTCAAATGCAAGCAATGGGGTTGACTAATGTGGACATAGGAAGGTCATTAGCTAATATGAATGGCATACAGAATACATACTTTGTAGGGGGACATAACTGTATATAAGTCTTCATTGGATATGATTTGTAAATATGAGATTTCCTACCTTCAAGGTGTATATAGGGGTAACTAACTGGGTTGTATAAGAAATAATGTCAGACTGGCGCATTTGGTGTTTTCAGGAAACCATATGTGGTTGTAATACAAAAGGAAAATGTTTTTAAGGAAATGGTAAACCCAACAGGAGAGAATTTTAGCTCTAATGTAATGGTACATTTCATATATATATTTTGTATGAGTTTATATTCAGTTGCTGAATTGTTTCCTATCACGCTTTGATACACGCAGCAGGACTTGACTGTGGACAATGCACAACAGGAAAGAATGGCAGCGGGGTGAACGCATGCGTGCCAGCATTAATACCATCATCACCAAGTTTATTAACAGCTCCTTTGCGGAAGGTCAGGTGCCAGCCATGATAAAACAGGCATGGATTACTCCATCCATCTCTGGACTCCAGAATTGCAACTAACTATCGCCCTATTACTAATGTGCTTTTTCAGTTACAAATCCTGGATGAAGCTGCCGGTTTTCAGATTCAGGAACATCTAACGAACTATAGCATCTTTTTGGCATCCGGCAATCTGGTTTCAGACAGGCATGTGGGACGGAGACGGCATTGTTAGATTTGAAGGCAAATAAAATGCAAGCAATAAATCAGGGCAGTATTGTTTTGTTAATGTTACTGGACCTATCAGCTGCATTCAATCTGGTCAACCATACTATTCTGGTGGAAAGGTTAATACACACTCGGTTGACTTCATGCCGTCAGCAGCAAATTGGGTAGTCTTTTCTATGCGACCAATCAGATAGGGTATTCAGTAGTACCACAGTAGCTGATGTGGTCAAACTACCATTTGGTGCTCCCCAGGGATCATGTTTATCGCCCACACAGTATAATATCTTTATCATACCATTGTTCGAACTGCTGTGTAAGAAGGGGATAATTTACACCAACTACGCTGATGACACACAGTGCCTGATCACCATTTTTGGATACTATGAGGACACAAAACTTGTCAACAAAGTTTACTCCCTTATTCAGAAATTGATTATTTCCAACGGTATGGCCCTGATTGAATCAAAAACTCAGCTGATGTTAGTAGGAACAGTCAACAGATTACCTAAACTAAGGGCTGAATATGGCAGCTTCCCGGTGGCTGGGTGCACCATTTCAGTGCTTAAAAAGGTAAAAACCTTGGCCATTATCCGCGACTCTGAGCTGAACATGAAAGCAGATGTGAACAATATGGTCTCCACATCCACCTACTATCTCAAACTGCTGAGACAGCTGCAACCTTTCTTATCGAACAGGAGCTGCACTGTGCTAGCCAGATCAATAATTGGTGCTAAACTGGACTACTGCAGTAGTCTACGTCAAGGGATCAACAAGGGTGAAATCTCAAAGCTGCAAATGATTCAGAACAGAGCAGTTCACACAATTCAGGGGCTAGGTAGGGGGAGCACATAGGGGACTGCAATGGTTACCAGTTTATTCTGTTTCGAGTTTTGACAAAAATGCATAAATGCCTTTTTGGTATTAGCCCAAGTAATGTTTCCAAAAGCGTCTCCTGGCTGCCAGTTTGCACGACCATAAGATCTAATTTTACAAACCTTCTGTTTTTCCCCCGAGCAAAATTAGATTCTGTGAGCAAGGGAGCCTCCTTTACTGCAGCTCCTAAATTGTAGCACGCTCTTCAGCCAGATCTGAAGAGCAGGTCCCTTAGCTGTGCTCAAACGTGTTCTGAATACTCACCTATTTGCATAAGCATTCGCTATGCACTTTGATATTTTTCTCTGATCACGCTTATGTAGTCTTTTGATTTAATCTATGTTTATATGTTGTTGTGAGCACCCTGAGGACCACGGACTTGCTTGTCTTAGCTCTATACAAATAAATAAATGCATAAATATATGTTTTCAATTGGATGCGTTGTTTGGACACACCAATGTGCGTATAGGATTTTTGGATATTATTTTGAATGATTGGCATACTTTTCATTTGTGTTGAGTAAAATGCTCACTATAGAAGATTCTTTCACTGGAGAATGCGGCTTATATATGAGCAGTAGCAATTGAGAATCTGTAAAGATGCTACCCTGGTGATTAGGGTGTAGATGGAGAGAGAAAACGTCTTCCTTCCACCGGTCTTCTCCGTTTGTTTGGTGGAAGGGTGACAGGAATGCAAGATGCAAGTGCATTCAAGTGAAAATCACCCGTCGCCTTACCCATATTGAGTTCTGAGTCTGGCACAAACCAAGTGAGGGTGGGGTGATTCACCGTCAGAGAAAATGCCCCCTCTCATTTTTTGACAGCACGTAAGATAGTGTTGTGGCCCTGAAGAAAGTGGTAAAATAATATATACTACTGAAACCGGTAGGCCTTATTTGACCTTTTTCAAAGGAATAGACCATTGGGTTGGTAAAAAGGTCTCTCTCTCTCTTTTTAGAGGGTGAAAAGTTCCTTCTAGTAACATAACATAAGAACTAGAATTACATTATTCAGCAATGTTCAGTTGGAACACCGACAAAACTCGGTCTATTAACCAATGAGAGCAGATTCATGCATTTATGATGTTTTATTGTTTTTAACTGCGAAGCAAAGAAAAAGAATAAAGTGGAATAGATTTAATTTGCTAAGCAAACAACACATACCTATAACATGTGTTTTGTTAGAATATATGGTGACTGTAATAGAATAGTGATAGGGCCAGTTTCTTGTCCTATACCCTCACCCTAGATAAGCGGCCCACCAGCGCGACATAGGTACAGCCATCTCATGAACGTTTAGTTAGATCTGTTGGAGGGCAAGTTAGGTGAGTGTTACATGATTGATAACGGTAATCAGCAAAAGTAATTGTTAACTATTACCTGAGATCTTACCGTGTGATACGAATATTAGGGGAATCGTCAAGTGTGAAACCTCAATAAGTCCAAAATTTGTGTTTTTTCCCTCAAATTTAGGCAAGTTAAAGGGGAATGATCAGTCACTATTTGAAACTGGCGACATGTGAGGTAGTATTTTAAATATGTTATAGTCCATTTGATTGCTAAATCCTCTAACTCAAGAGTGGAATAGTTATTCTCACAAAGAAAGAGTTTCCTGCTGATATACAGGATGGGGTGCCCAACACCCTCATGCTCTTGGGATAGTACCTCACCAGGACCTACCTTAGATGCGTCTGTCTGCAGGATAAATTCCCTTTTAAAATTGGGTACCTTAAGAACAGATTCACTGCACAGTATGTGTTTTAACATCTCAAACCTATCCTGATCTCGTTTCTCCCATCTATGTTTCTGGGGCTCTGCATTTTTGAGTTTATCCATTAGACCTGTGGTAATAGTAGAAAATCTAGGGATAAATCTGCAGTAATATCCAGTGACCCCCAGAAACGCCCTAACACCCCTTTTGGTTTTATGAAGCAATGTTTCTTTTTTTTCTTTTTTTTTTCTTAAGCATATTTGTAGTTTACAATTTAAACTTTTTATGCTAAATTGACATTAATTACCAATCTTCCTTGAGCATTTAAAATTTGATGTAGCTAGTGGAATAGAAAGGAAAAGGAATGAGAGAAACAGCAAAAGGACCTTGATCGCAGAAAAGGAAAAAGAAGATAACACAGGAAGTGCCTAGGCAAAAGAAAGGGAACCCAAAAGGGGCAAAGATGAATGTCCCGGCTTGGTCATTGGGGGTCATTCCGAGTTGGGCGGTGAGGGTTTACGGGCACCGGTAAGGATGCCGGTGCCGGTAAACCCTTAGCGCCCTATTCCGAGGTCTCTTAGCAGGTCCCAGCAGGAATGGCTGGTCTGACCAGCCGTTCTTTGTGGGACCAGTTAAGGGACCTTGGAGCTAACAACGGTTCCCGCAATTTGCGGGGCCGTTATTAGCGCCTTCCCCATTCCCATTGAGCCCTATGGGGGCTCAATGGGAATGGGGAATGGTTTACTGAATGGGGACTTACCGGGTCCTCCAAGGTCGGAATGACCCAGTAAGTCCCCATTCAGTGAGACCGGACCTGGTCCCGGGTTTGGAGGCAGCCATGGCGCTAATAGCACCATGGCTACCACCAATAATCTTATGACTCTTTCCTTTGTTCATAGGCTTTTCAAAAACGTCCTTTAACAAAGCTAGCAGTGCTAATGTCACATTTGTTCTTGTCCCTTGAATCAGGAAGTCCCACTCTTCTTTGGGTGTTCTTGTAATGGATTCATCTAGAAATGTACCCAAATATTTCATTCTTAAGTCGTGCAAAGCCGGGCATTTTATCGTGAGGTGAAATAAAGTTTCATGTGGCTCTGAGCAGAATCTACAGATGTAGTTGCGCTCGCTTGCAAACTTGCGTCTTTCAGTTACTTCCTTTGTGTGATACAAGTTGAAGCAGAGTCTCATGAACTTGTGTCTCAAAACAGGTGATGGAAATGTATTTATGTAACTGGGAATAACGCCTCTTCTTCTGCAATCAGTACCTTTTACCCCTCCAGTTTTGAAGGAGAGGGTCTGTTCTTATGTATTTATCCAGTCTAAATCAAAGGTTTGTTTTTTTTTTACGAGCCCTGGATTTGATAGTAACGTTTCTTCCGAGAGTGCCAGGTTTTGTAATATAGCAGTACATATACTTCTCCACTCAAGCAGAATGCTTTCATGATTTTCCTTCAGGGCCTCTTTCATTGCTTCAAAGGCACCTTCACCAGGGGAACTCAAGCATTTTCGTAAGAGTGATAGTGTTTTCCACTCCGTAACTGCGTGCAACAATGTTAAGCCCAGCTCTCTCCATATCACATCGACAGGGAGTGAGTTGGGCATGTTAAGGACTCTCTGCCAGAAGATGCCCTCAACTTGTTGCCAGACTGACCCTGCAAGCGTAAGTTGCGTTTCAGCACTGTATGTGAGTATAGGCGTGACTTTGAGTTTGTAGAACTCGAATTACTAGAGATAGTGTGAACTTGCCGTACCTTTGCTTTATGATTCTGGCCTGAGTAGCCAGATTCCTTGCTTTAGATTTTACTGCTGTGAATCCAAAGGAGTCGTTAATGCTGTTACTCAGGGAATATCCAAGGTACACTATTGATGCAACTTCTGGGACTTCTTCCCCTTTCAGGTACCAGGCTGTTTTAGTATGGTTTGTCCTCATGGTGTTACCTAATGTCAAAACCTTTGATTTTTTGGGGATTTATTTTTAGTGTGTTAGAGTTGACGTGGGCCGCCAGTGCATCTAGCTGTCGCTGCAGTACTAGCTCTGTTTGGTCCAGTAACAGAAGGTTATCTGCTTAGAGGAGTCTACCCACAGCTGTTCCAGAGATGCGCGGTGGAAAACAACTCACGCTAATGAACACCTCTTCAATATCTGAGATGTATAGATTAAATATTGCCGGTGCCAATCTGCATCCTTGCTTTATTCCTTTTGAAGTTTGTATTTCACTGGACAGGGTGCCTTTTTTGTCGAGTAACTCTGATTGTGGTCGAAGTGTGAAGTTATTCCAAGGCTTCTCTTAGGTCAGTTGGGCATCCCCACTTTCTCAGTTTTGACCACAGTATTGTTCTGTCTATTGAGTCAAAGGCATGTGCCATATCTATTGATGCAATGTGTATTTGTTTGTTCTTAGTGGCTTTAACACTGCATTTGAAAAGATTAATCAAAAATAAGTTCAGGGCTTTGCCTATGCCCTTTTGAATCCTGACTGCAAGGGTCTTGGTGTTTCGTGGCCGTGCTCCAGTTGCTTAGCTCCTTCAGGAGGATTGCTGAAATTAGTTTGCCCACTATGTCAAGAAGGGTGAGAGGCCTATAGTTGGTGGGGTCTGACCTATCACCCTTCTTGTAGATGGGCACCACAATTGATTTTGTCCATGACTCAGGAATCATCTTTAAGATCTTAATTTCCTCAAACGTTCACCATGAAGTCTGTCCATTGGTCCGGGTCTTTTTTAAGGATGACATTAGTGAGGCCATCTAGCCCTGCGGCCCCTGAAGTGCTTGATTTTTTTATCAAGATTACGATTTCTTCCTTGTCGAACTTGAAGGACCATGCAATGTTATTTGTTGCCACAGGCCTTGGAACAGAGACGACCTCACTCTTAAATAGCCTACCATAGTGTTTCTCCCATGCTTTTGATGATACTGAGTTGACAAGCAGGACATCCTGAGGAGCTGTTAATGCATTGAACGTCTTCCAAATTTCAGCCCTATTTTTTGTGGCTAACAGCTTTAAAATACTCACGCCATCCAGTTGAAGGAGCCGGCACCTGTGATGTTTTAACCAATTTTTGAAGGACTGATTTCCCAGTCCAAGTGCCTCATCAGTTGTAGATGTTGCAAATTTTCTGTGTGCCCGGCGTCATTTATTTAGTGCTTTCTTCCTGTCCACCACTTCCTGGTTGAATGCATGCTTTGTTAAGTATTCTCTTCTTATTCCTGGTCCTTTTTTGACTTCAAAGGCTTTTAACGCCAGTGGGTATTGCAGAATTGATAGAGTATTTCTCCATAAGGACCTCCAGCGCTGTACAGGTAATTCTTAGGCGATTATGGGCTGGCGTAAATTCCATATTAGGGGTAAACTGAGATTGTTTGGAAAAGGACTAGCCTTCAGGCCATTGACTCACTTTTATCTTTATAAGATTGTGGTCACTGTATATGGTACTTACAACCTTCATGGTTCTCAGCTTTCCCTGAAGATTCTCAATGGCAAAAACATAGTACAATATTTTTGCCTGGTCTCCTCTCTTCCAGGTTATCATTGGGGGGATGCCACCCTTTAGGTGACCATTGATCATATTGATGTTTCTTTTTTTTTAGTTCCTCCCTCCAGTGGATAACTCTAATTACCTTTAATGTCGAGTTTTTTGTTAAGTCAATTATTAATTCTTGGCGATTATCAAAACATTTGATGTTCAGGTCGCCACATATCCGTGTTTATAGGTTACTATGAGCAACCATTTCCTCGTCAATGTTGTCCATAACCATTTCAGGGAAGTTTGTCACCATAAGTGAAGCAGGATTCCAGTAGAGGTTACAAACCAGAAGCGACCAAGGATGCCACGCACTGTGAAGTTTATTTTTTAGTACAACAAATTGGGATAAAGGAGTTGGGTTCCTCATAGAGCACACCATCCAGCCACAAGATCTGTTAACGTCAATAATCATCCCAGCCATGGGCCGCCCACTGCCACTTTCAGGGCAGGCTTTAAATAGATTAAATTTCCTGGAGGCACAATACATTGTATTCTTCAAAGGCCAGCTCTCCCTTACCAAAGAGATGTGAATAACCCCTGGTGTTCCAAGACCCAAATGTTGTTTCCTCATAGGGAGTGGTGGTGGTGGTTTGTATGTGCTGTGAACGTTATGATTTTGAGGCCAGTGTGACCGCTAGCCAACTCCAGTCAAGCCGGTGTTCATCTCGAAACTCTATAAAGTGCAAATCCTTCGATTGGATTGCTTTAAGTTCCGGGAAGCTGTGGATGAGCCTCATGATGTTAGCTCTGCTCAGGATCAACTTGTCGTTAATTTTTAGCACCCTCTCTAGATTAAATCTGCATGTGTTGTTCTGGTCTTGGTGATCCATTCTCCTTGTTTCTCCTTGAGTACTGTTCTTGCACCAGGTGTTAGTGCCACTTCTACCCTCCGTGTTTGACCCTTCCATTTTTGTTCCAGCGTCTTATATTTGTCTCTTGCTTGTTGGTCTGGGTCCTTCAAGGCATTTGCAGGGTCCGTAACTTTCCATCCCTTTCTTGGAAATCCTCTTTCCACGACGCGCTCTTTGGCCGAGAATCTAGCTTTTAAGGAAGTTTTTGGTTTAGGCTCAATCTGTTTTATTGGGGCAATCCCTTCCTCTTCGAAGCTAGAAAACTCCATCTCATCGGAGTAAGTTAAGATGTTTAACAGAGTATCTAGGTCTTCTTAAGCCTGGTCTGGATCTTTTGTAACCTCTTCCTGTGTTTGTGTCCAGATGCATTATTTAGAGTCTTTTCGTTGGTGATATTTAATGGGCGTGTCTTGAAAGGTCTTTCGAATACCGCTGACTTGACTGGCTTCTTTATGTTGTGAACAGTAGTGAGGCCTTTGCTATCTTGTTGTGTTTTAGCAGTTTTAATTTGTACCCCTGTCTTCTTCTGCTGGTTTTCTTCCAGTATATTTTTCTCCAAGCCATTTCTATTAGACTTCAGTTTCTCCCTTAAGGCAATTCTTTTTGTATGCTGAGAATCTGTGGCTCCCATGCAGTCCGATTCACCCCCTCCTAGTTTGCAAAAAATGTGGAAGGTCTTAGGCGGTTGTTGGGGACACTGTACCTTCTGTATTTCATTGTCCACATCCATGGGTTGTGTCACCGTAACAGGTAATGAGGTGGCCACTGGGGTACTCCCACCATGCAGTAATTGTGCCAATGAGTCCTTGTTTCTGGACATTGGGTCGAGGCCCTGGTCTTTCCCTACAAGTACAGTGTCTTCCATGCTCTTGCTATTTGTCGAGCGTTGTTTTTTTCCACTGATGGAAGGTGTAGTATCTTCATTGGCCACAAGTCCTTGTTCTAATTTAGAGCCGCCTTTACTTGGATCAACCACCACCAACAGATTTTTCACTTGTGTGTTAGAAGTGAATCTTTCTGATCTTCTTCTTTCCTTGTCCAAAATAATTGGCTCAATTATACTTTTCAAGATGTGAGTGATTTGTTCTGTATTTTTGTCCAGATTATTTTGAAGTGCAGTGATGAACCCCTCTGCATATATCAGTTTAGGATGAAGCATGGCAATCACTGTCCTCTGGTCTTTGAGTTGATCGTTTTGATTTTCAATTAACTTCATGAAAGGAGCCATAGTTATGGTGAATGCTGTTATCATGTTGCGTTGATGGTGTTATTAGGATTATTTACCTTCTTCCTTTGTTCTACCTGAGAAGCTACTAAGTCCATTAACAGGTCTTCGTCTGTCAGGAGAGGGTGGGAGGCGGCAGATGACATCCTTTGTCGCTTATTGGTGGAGGACTGGCTATTTGTCACCACATTTCCAGTTTTGATCTTTGTATTTCTGTAGTCCTGTGTCGACAATTTGTCTCTTGAACGAATAATTTGTTCTGCCTAGGCTTGGAGGTCTGTATCAATATTTGTTGCCTTCGGTCTGGGTAAAGTTTCCTCTAAGTGCTGGCCACTGCCATCCCCTTTCTGTTGCTTGTTTCCTGGCATGGCATGTTGTGTAAATCCCTGCAATGTAGTATTTGTCAGTGGTCCCTTTGGTGAAGAGAAACCTGGGGAATTAAACCGTCTGCTGGAATTGTGAACTTTTGTGTTGGAGATGCATTTGTCATTTGATCTTGAACATTTGTGCATTTTCAAGTCCAAAGACATTATACTTATCACATTAGAATAACTTGTAGAGCGTGAGGGCGAGGATAGGATTTTGGACACAGGATATTTTGCTTTGGACAACTTGACATGGGAGAGACCACTAGTTTTTGGTTAAGGTAAGGAAATACCTCTTAGGGTAGAGACATCTAGGAGTTTTCCAACCCCCTTTTATTTTGAATAATAGTTTGTAGCCAAAACTATGAATTATCTGCGAATGCGCCTCACTCCTGCCTCCTTACAGGAAGGAGTATTACAATAGCATACAGCAGTACTTTCAGATTGTTTCTCAGCAGACTTTATGGATTTCATATATTCAACGGCAAGAGGGCTTGGGAGTTCCATCATGGAACGGGAGTCCTTGTCCCCATGTGGGGAGTGTCTCCATGTGAGGTCCCGCTTTCCTCCACCCTTATGGGGAATGTTGTGTAGTGGGCCACCTCCCTAGCATCATTGGCAAGGGCTCCCCCCTAGGAGGAAGTGATGTGATCCCATGAATCATCCCAATGTGGACAAAAAAAAGACAACAAGGACCCTTGTCCCCAACGTCTGTTAACCAAATCTCACCCGAGGTTAAAGAATCAGAGGTTTTGAAAGTGGAAACAAGGAGGCCTAAAACATCAGACTCAATTATACGCTCATAGTGTGCCGTTGGACTTTGAGGCTTGACAAGAAGTATTCAATCTATCAGAAGTGGAAAGATTCTGCTATATGCAAGTTAGGCATAGGGCCACAAACCGACAAGTAAAACTGGACATATGAGACAAGTCACTCACTAGAGTTGAAACTAAGAAGCGGGCTACAAACAACCGGGCTGCATAGGAAATGTATCATATATAGATATATCCAATATAATAAAAGTCCAGGTGTATGTTTGTCTGATGCGGTCACCTGCCGTAGAGACTGCCCACTTCATCTGTTGTCACTGCTAGATGGTGCTGATGCCTTAGGATATATAGTGGTCCTACTTTGTGAATGAAAACCTCAAAAATATTTTTTTCCTATTAACATGGATCACAATCAATTGCAATCAAATCCACCACATATATATATATATATATATATATATATATATATATATATATATATATATATATATATATATTGTGAGAAACCTGAATGTGCCTCAATTGCTAGTCCCCGGGGGTCTGTCATCCAGGTGGCCAGGACACGGCCATCGCTATTGGGTCTAGTCCCTGGGGGTTGGCCAGTGCGCTAGATCACCTGGATGGACGATCTTCGGGGAGTGGAAGTGGGACACTGACTGGAGAGACACAGTACCCCCTTCCTTGTAACATCTTTTCCCCATCCCACCCTGTAGGATATCTAGAAACTCTACCCCCCATTTCCAACACGAACACTGTCCTACACTATGGCAAACAACAGACTAACACCAGAACCGTTTACCTGACATGTCCCAACACTAGGGTCAGGCAAGGTCAGGCAATTGACAAGGATTACACACACCTGACGGCCCTTTCTCTTCCCCATAGGGATAAATGGCAGAGCCAGAGAGCCCGCTCACAGCAATGCCAACCGCACAAGGACACAGCTAATCCTAGACAGCAGTTTAAACAGAGACAAAAGACAGTGAGACCGGAAAGGACGACAAGGAGGGAGATGCCCTTGCCCTTTTCAAATTGGAACCGTGAAGTCACAGAGCGAGAAAACTTAAGACTGGTTTCTACAGCTGGCATGTGGAGTAAAAGATGTCAATGGTGCCAGGGGCCGCCGCAGTGATAATGCAGGCGGAGGGGCAAGCTGGCTAACGTGACACTGACCTTGACTCCAGAGATCAGAGGAGCGAGCGGGTTCAGCAAAGCTGGTGAGTCGGAGAAAGCTGATAAAGAACTGTGTTGAGCCCAAGATTGCAAAAAGAAACATTTATGAAACCAAGGAACAAAGAACTTGTGTGTTTGTGAACTTTAAAGAAAGCCCTGTGAAGGTCTAGGTGCAGAGGGGTCCGGCACCACGTGGGCACTCACTTGAAAAACTCTGACCGGGCCTGTTTTGAAACTGCAAGTACCAGAAGGTCTTAGGAAAGTGGCGGCGTGAGGTGTCTGAGTGGTCCTACAAGGGTCACATCAAATCCCTTGTATTGTCAAAAGACTCTGATCCATTGCCGGATGAAAGCTAGGGGCTGGAAAACCCCACTTTCTATCAAGAGTATCAATGTGTGAAAAATGGCTGTGTGAACCCGACGTAGGGATGCCAAGGGAAAAGCTAAGAAAAGTTAATTCTGCATTGTGTTAAGGTTAAAGTGAACTGTGAAATTGGCAATTGCCTGCGAGTTGGGGTGAAATGTAATACACCCGTGAACCTTGTGTCGACAAGAGTGAACCCCTTTCGAGGGTTGTCCACAGTGGGACGTTGTTTAAAAAAACATTAAGACTTGTGAATACAAAAAGTGAGAATATCTTTGGTTACAAGCCACAGTGAACCCGACGAAGGAAGGCTAACATTCGAAAGGGGGTCTGAGCCCAAAAGAGGGGGAACCAGAGGTGAAAAGCCATCGCCCACCGACATGTAAAGGTACCAGAGAAAATTGTTTTGTAAGACATTTGACTAGTGAGGCCATAGTGAACCAAAAAAAAGGGAGGCCCAAAACAAGAAGGATCTGAGCCCAGCCAAGGGATAAAGAGCAGTCGCCCAAGGCGCAAGATCACCAAAGGAACTTTTTGTTTGTTTGTTGCTTTGGCGCAGCAGGCCTTCTAAGTCAAAAGACTTTGTAGGAAAGAGACTTGGCCCCAGAAGGTCCTGATATCGCTGAATAGAACTGTAACCTTGTGCTAGCGAGGCCCAGGAGTGTGCTGTACTCAGAAGTCCCGCCTTGTCCCGTCCCTAAAACATGGGAAAGGAGACCCAGTCTTACCATCCTGACTTATCATTTTGTGAACACTTCTTTCTTTGCTGGTGAACATTATCCCACAATTTTTTTTGTAAACATAGTGGTAAGGATTGGCAATCGTTTTTTTTAGTATAGGCCCTTTTTTATTTTGACACAACGCCTCTAGGACTGCCTTATTATTATATGATGGTCGTATCTTGCTCCCATCTTAGATTTAGGTTTAGATTAGGTGTTTATCTCACCCATTTGCAAAGTTCAATAAACACCCTTGAACTGTGATCACTTGTGTCTGTCTTTACTGTTTCCACCATGTGTTCCTTACAATACACACACACTCTTAGTCAAAATAGACTCGACCGAGGCATATCAATACTTGAAGAAATTGCAGGAGGAACTAGAGACCCAAACTCCACCGGAATCCTTGGCGAATATATGGACCAGAGCTCAAAGCTAGTCTCACTGTATTACAAATGGGCAATGCTCATCGAAAATGTTTCCATTGGTATTTAACACTGGAGTGAATCCCAAAAATATTCCATGGATACTCCCCACTATGTTGGAGAAACTGTGGAAAATGGGGTATGCTTGTTCACATGCGGTGCGGTGCCCTAGATCTCAGGAAGGAGGTTCTTTAGAAAATTAAGGATATTACAGGTACAACATGGCCACTGGACCCATTGGTGGTGGTGTTGGGTGATACAGCAGAAGGAACTTATCGATGTCTGGTGCGACAGTGGGTCTAACTACTCATGTCCTCACTATAGCTAAATTGACAATAGCCAAAAATTGGAGAAATAAGGTAGGGCCAATAATGAATATGTTATGTGCAAAGGTCTGGGAAATTCTAACAGTAGAACAATGCATGGCACGCATTGATATCCTAGATATATACAGATGAGGAACCCATTTGTGACTTTCTATAATGACAACCCAGTTCAAGTTTTCAAACCAGCGTTATATGCCCAGTTCTCCTTGTTAAGATGAACTGTTATAGTGATACGCTGGTCAAAATACGGAACGCAGGAATACCTAGTCAAACTATGAATGGCACAATCAATATAATGGACCCTGTATAATGCACAGTAATCAAATGACTCATTATGTGTGATTAGGACTCTAATGGAGTTATGCAGAACCCCACATTTGTTTTCAATTTTGTGTGTTCTTTAATTTTCCTAAGTACTGTAAAAACTGAAAATAAGAGTACAAGTATATAAAATGGTCCTCATCTGGTGATCTTACCTGACCCAGAGAACCCCTACCCAGATGGTGTTCTCCTGCTTTACCCACACTCACCAGTCGCAATAAATGCATAAATCAGTTCAATCAATGTAGACACATAAACCTCTGTTGCGATGGTAGACAAATATATACTGTGTCGTATGTACACCTCTGCAGAGCTGACCAGTATTCCCTTTCTGCCCCAGAGAATCCCAAACCTCACACAGCAATACTGAACTTCTCTAGAGGGCCTTCCACTGTGTACTAAACAGTTGGGCAACACGACTGACCATATGATAACCACCCATGACCACATATATTTAAGAGCTTCAAATTCTTTATCCTTTTGATCAAGTCGCGCCCTGTACCCTTCACGAGGTAATGTTCTCCCTTATTAATTTCTAACATACGTACCATGCACTTCAGGTTTTAAAACTCTTACCAATGGCCACTGCACCCCTACCCCCTGGCAATATTATTTCTTTTCTCATAAACTTCTACCACAAATGCTTCCCAGAAGAACTTGTATTTATCTGCACACCAGTCCCCTTGATGATGGAATGGACATGGATTTAGAGCTCCTTCTTCATCCCCTACACATGTCTGTTAAAGAGAAATACAGTCAGCAACAAAGCCCTATATGCAGCCCTTACCGCCCCATGATATCCCTAATATAATCTCTACTTCCAAATAAAATGACTGCCTTTAAAGGATGTCCTTGCAACTCTAAGAGCACTATGCATTTCTATTAGACTAAAAGATCCAGGTCCCTCTTCAATGACCAACCCCAGCATCCTCAAGCAACAAAGAGCAACAGCTCCCTGATCTACTCAATCGCAGATATTTCATTACTGATTCCAATGAACATATTTGCCCTTTCTCCTTCATCCCCAATCTAACTTTCTGCCCCCTCTCATTCTGATATATCTCAAACCACCTCGTCATAGATGGCCTCAATAACACATACAAAGCTGCAGAGACAGTTCAAGGCTTTTAATTAAACTTTTAGGGTGGTGGTCCCATTAATGGCCATGTGTCTCTCTTGTGGCCTCCCTCCACCCTAGTCCAAGCTTCCCTGATCTTCGAGGTGATGGTAGACTATCAATAGGTAACCCATACTCTCTAAAAGTCTTGCTAGATAGAGGTGAAGGCCTAGTGGCAAAACACATATTTATCTATCTCCCTCCGGGGTTCTTCTAAGGTGACAACCTAACCTAACTTCTCCCTTAGATCGTATATCAAATAAGAATGGGGTTTTGCTGGTGCTAATAGCAGACACCCTTGTACTTCCTCTTACTCAGACACTCCCTTCCTCTCCCTGGCCTTACTACTCCTATCCCACTCCCCATCTTACTCCACTCCAATACCGCCTCTCTCATTCACCTTCTCACCTTTCATCCCTCTTTCCTGACCCTCTGAAGTTCTACACTCTTGCACTAGCTCTTCCTAGTGCTTCTCTGCTTCCCCTCCTTGCTCCCCACTCTCATCCCTCCCCACTATTCTATTCTCACCCCTCATCACGACGCTACTGTCACCCAACCTTACTCCACTACCTAGGGATATGGTGCCCTGCTCACCCCTCTCTACTACGCCCCCCTGTCTCTCTACATACTGTAAGGAACTCATGGTGGCAACAGTAAAGACAGACACAAGGGATCACAGTTCAAGGGTGTTTATTAAACTGTAAAGATAGGTTGGAAAAACGCCTAATCTAAGATGGGAGCAAGCTTCGACCATCAAATAATAATAACGCAGTCCTAGTGGTGTCTGGTAAAATAAAAGGGCCTATACTAAGAAAAACCCATTGCCAATCCTTATGCTAAATACAAAAGAAGTGTGGGAAAATGTTCATAAGAAAGAAGGAAGTGTTCAGAAATAAGTGAGGATGCGGTGGTCTGGGTCTCCCTTCCCCACGTTTTTAGCATAGGACAAGGTAGGATTCCAGAGCACAGCACACGCTCGAGCTTTCGCAGCACAAGCCAACAGTTCCACTTTCAGGTATCAGGGCCTTCAGTGGTTAAGTGTCTTTTCTACAAAAGTCTCTTGCCTCCGTGGACATGATGTATCCAAAACAATAAACAAAAATGTCCTTTCTACTTGTACGTTGGGTGATGCTTTTTCACCCCTGGATCCCCCTCTTCCAGGCTCAGACCCCCCTTGAATGTTATCCTCCCTCAGTCGGGTTCATTACAGCTTTCAACACAATGTCATATGTGACATTCACAAATCTTAATGTCTTTTTAAACAGTTCACTGTGGACATCCCTCAACTGGGTTCACTCTTGTCAACACAGTGTTTCGGGACTTTAGAATTCACCCCCTCTTTATCGGCATCTCTCCTTCGGGTTCACTCTTGCCCACTTTGTCAATCGCACATTTTCTCAATTACCTCTTACGGTGCAGGATTCATTTCCCTTAGCTTCACAATCATCTGTCGGCCAAAGACTTCTGACTGTAAAGAGTATTTTACAAGACCCCCGTTTGACCACTTGGACCCCCTTCTCACCTTTCCCAAGGCCTTCTGGTAATGGTAGTTTCAACTATTGGGTAATCGCCCAGAGTTTCCTGAGTGAGCACCTACATGGTATCGGACCCCTCTGTTGCTGATTTTTGCCCTTTTCAATATCGACAGTTTGTTGTATTTTCACTGTTCAATTAGCCGTTTGCTACTTTTCGTTCAATCACAGTTCGGTTTCTTATCTGCTCTCCCCTCGACTCACCGGCTATGATGAACCACTTGTTTTTTCTTGTCTCTGGAGTCAAGGTTGATATAACGGAACCAAGCATATCTCCCTGGCTTGGCTATCGGGGGAGGAGGGCTCTGTGTACTGTTGACATCTGCTGCAACACACGCTGGCTATTGTTCACGGTTTTACGGTTCCTTCTGCAGCGGTTCATGGGCCTTGATCGAAAAGGGCAAGGTCGCTTCTCTCCTGGTCACCTTCTCGGTTCGCGCTGTCGTTCTTCTCCTCTTGAACTGCTCTGCTGAGTTGGCTCTCTCATTGTGCGATCTGCCTTGCTCATATTGTACTCTCGTGCTCCACCTTTTACCCTAGGGGGAAGGGAAAGGGCCGTCAGGTGTGTGTGATTCTGGTAATTGCCTGACTTTGCCTGACCCTTGTGTTGGGACAAGTCAGGTAGATGGCTCTGGTGTTTGTCCGTCATCTTTTGTGGTGTGTGCGAAAGTGTTGTGTCGGGAAGGGGTTGTAGAATGTTTGAGTATCCCAAGTAGTAGGTTGGGGAAAATGTGTTATAAGAAGGAGGATACCATGTCTCAGCCATCGGTGTCCCACTCTCACTCCCCAAGGACCCCCCATCCAGGTGTTCCTCCCTCACGGGTCCATCCCCGGGAATTGGATACAATAGAGATGGCCGTGTCTTGGCCACCCGGATGACAGATCCCCGGCGACCAGTCAGGGAGACACCTTCAGGTTTCTCACATACCCTTCCTCCATGCGATGTAGCCACATTTGTTTCACAGGGGAACCGGGAAAGAAAATCTACATTTCCCAGATCTTTTCCTTTTCGGTGTTCCACCATGAAACAATAGGGCTGTAGGTCTAGAAGCCATTGATAACCCGAGGATTAGAGTCTTTACGTTGGCTGATCCAAACTAGGGGTGAGTGATCTGTGACGAGTGTGAATTTCCATCCTAAGAGGTAGTATCTAAGATGGATTAGGGCCCATTTGATGGCCAGGGCCTCTAGCTCTATCACGGAAATAATTGTTTTCCTGTGGGAACAGTTTTTGGCTGGTGAATAATATGGGGTGTTCCAATCCATCGCAAACCTGGTATAGGACTACTCCCAACCCTGTAATGTAGGCATCCGTTTGCAAGATGAACTCTTTAGAAAAGTCGACTACTTTTAGGATTGGATTCTGGCATAGAGTTTGTTTCAGAGTGTTGTAGCATATCTCATTCTCATCATTGCATTGACGTTTCTGGGGTGCAGCATTCTTAAGTTTATCTGTTAACCAGGCTGTTTTATCCAAAAAGTTGGGAATAAACCTATGGTAATATCCTATTAACCTGAGGAAAGCTCTAAGATCTCTATTGGTCTTGGGAGTTGGTGTACCTAAGACAGCTTTTACCTTCTCATGTTGGGGTTGTACATTCCCATTACCTACGAAGAAGTCTAGGTATTTTTCGGCTGATTGAGCCAATTTGCACTTAGCTGGATTTGCAGTTAGGCTAGCTTTTCTGAGGACTTTCATGATGGTATAAAGATAGAATAGATGGTACTCACAGGCAGGGGAGTTGCTAGGTCTGGAAAAGACCCGGGGCTAAGCTGATGTCAGAACTGTTGGGACTGGGGGCTAGCTAGTCTTTTGGCTGTAGCTCCTGAGATTCTATCCGGGGCTACAACCAAAAGATCAGGGGCTATAGCCCCCTTAGCCCCCCCCTAGCAACGCCCCTGCTCACAGGTCTTACTATAAATGATGGTATTGTCAATGGAAGCTCCACAGAAATTAGAGAAGGGTTGTAAAATTTGATCCATGAGGTGTTCGAAAGTGGCTGGCACACTGTGCAGGCCAAAAGAAAGGACTTTAAATTGAAATAGTCCTAGAGGCGTTGAGAACACGGTTTTCTCCTTATCGTGCCAGTGTATGGGGATTTGCCAGTACCCTTTGGCTAAATCTAGGGTAGATAGAAAGGTGACAGCTCCGAGTTTAGCAATTAGGTCATTGATGCGAGGCATGGGATATGCATCGAAGTCCGAGATGGCATTAACTTGGCGGAGGTCTATGCAGAATCTCCAGGAACGGTCAGGTTTAGTGACCAATATGAAAGGAGAGGACCATGGGCTTGTAGGTGGTTTGATAATATTGGCTTTTAACATTTTGTTAGTTTCCTCGATCACTATCTGCTTACAGGTTTCTGGGAGTCAATACGGTTTTAAATGAACCACTTTACCTTTAGGTGTTCTAATATAGTGGTATGTGCCTTGCGCTCTTCCTGGTTTCTCTGAGCATATATCGGGAAATGAGTCTACCACGTCATTTAAATCTTCTTGTTGGATCGATAGCTCGGGAGGGATTAGTTCACTGTTATCTATCTCTTCAGGAACCAGACCGGCTAGTGCTTTGGCATGGGTGGTTGTTGGGTTCTCTTTCCACTCTTTCAAGAGATTTATGTGATCTAAATGGATTTTATATTTTCTGTCCAGTTGGGCTACTTTTAAGTACAGGTTCCCGTTCTTTCTATGATTTCATAAGGTCTGCGCCACTAAGAGACAAGTTAGTTTTCTGATATAGGTAAGAGGACCAGTACTTTCTGTCCTATGGAGAATAATCTTAAATTCACTTTTTTGTTGGCTCAGGGCCTTTTCCATATGGGTACAAACCAAGTCTCAGACCAGTTTCTTATGTTCTCGCATTGTGGTGGCAGTTTGAGAGATGGGAATGGGAGCCTCCGCTCATTCTTCCCAGGTTTTCCTCACTGCAAATAGCACCCATGGGATCACTATTTGCTATGTACTAAGTTGGGGAAAAGGTGTTATAAGAAGGGGAATACTGCATCTCACCTGTCGGTGTCCCACTCCCACAGGACCCCATCCAGGTGAGCCTCCCTCACTGGTCAACCCCCAGGAACTGGATCCAATAGCGAGGGCTGTGTCCTGGCCACCTGGATGACAGATCCCCGGGGACCAGTCAGAGAGACACAGTCAGGTTTCTCACAATACCTAATACACTCTCACCATTCTCACTCATACCCTCACTTCTCTCCTGCACCTTTCACTTCACACCCCACTCCAACATGCCTCTCTATTATCCTTACTTTCTCCCAACATGCACTCCCTCTAACTCGCCTAGTACCCTCACTCTCTTAATTCTATTTCCCACACCTCCAGCACTACTAGCCTCACATTTACAAATACTCTCCTTTTCACTCAATGTTTCACACCCGCAAACTGGTACCACTCACCCACACTACCACTACCTCACCTGAACTCTGTACCAACTCTGCCAGAACCGTCTCAGCACTCCGTTCAGCCATCAGTCCTCCCTGTGGTCTCTTGGTCCATCTTCATGCCTCCTGACCTCCACCCTAAAACACACATTCTGCCTTTCACTGGCTTCCCTTTTATACTGTGTGCCTTCTGCTTTTGAACATTTTAAAAATCTTTAAACCCTCCCCTTTTTCCAGTACATTTTTTTAACAGTCTCTGATGGCTTCTCTGTTGATTCTCTGGCATGCTGTGGGTCTGAAAGCAATACGTTGATTGCATGGTTGATATGCTGGAAACTGTCTTGTTGTAGTGAATGTTAAAAATGTGTGTCAGCTGCAGTGGTTCCGGTTTTCTGTTCCCCTGTCTTCAGCCCAGGTTTTCTTAGTTGCTCCCAGTTGTATTCTGGGAAGTTTGCAGTTCTGAAATAGAAAAAAAATATACCTGGCAAGAAACAATACTGGGCTGCATTGGGTGACAGAAAGAGGGAGCAGTAATCGCAGTCAAAGCACCCGGGAGAGTGGAGGTGGGTAAGTGGGTGGGAGGGAATTGCGCCCCTGGACAAGGTCACATTGAAAATATCATCAAAGTTGTGACAGGGCCAAGTATCAGACCCTATCACAACTTTGATGATATTGTCAGGTCCTATTCCATTTCTTCTAAGTCTTCCACCTACAACTCAATCAGTCCCCAACAGATCTGAGATCCAAAAGGCCACATAAAAAAGCAATGTAACTGCAAACTTAACAAACAAGCCTCTAAAATACCCCAACACTCTCAATATCCACTTCACTAAAGCAAATGTAATCACATTCCCTCTATCGCACTAGCCCTGTGACACTTGCTCAAACTTCCAACATTGTTTTACTCATATCTCCTCCTCCTAGTAGCTCATACTCGCACAACCAGTGCCCTAGAATCCCACACCATCCAACTAAGCACTTAAGCACCAGCCCTATGCCAATGAGGTCAGACAAGAAGCGTGTGACATTTCCTCTCCTCTCCTTGTCATCTCCATCCTTTATAATTGTTCTGACCACATCTCTCAAAAGCTCTTTGCAAGCCTGCCAGTATGTCCCCCTTGTGGAGTTTACCAAAGACTATTCAGTGAGCCTATGTGTCCTCAAAGGCATACTCCCCAAAGGTCCACCGACATGTGTGCAGAATCTATGTGCCTGAAACTAACTGATGGAGGAACAACTACTGCAAATGAAAGAGGGCTTCTGCAACACATTTTTCAATGCCCGTGCTGAATTTTGACACACCACCGCCACAAAGGGACGCATTCTATAAGTACAATGCTGTGGTTCTTCTCAGTCCAGCCAACAGGCCACCTAGCTACACCCCAGCTACTCACCATTTTGTGTCCCAAAGCACTTCAAAACCTGCAGCACAAACTGTGTCAGACAAGACATGTGCATTCCACAATTCATGCCACTCAGGCAGCCATACAATTACTCCATTATATGCACTCAAAGATGACTCGCAAACTTCCAGAACCTCCCTGTTCATAACAGTGATGCAGATTCAGTGGCTTAACCATCCTGCAGGCCCTGCACTGTGAAGGTCAGGTTGCGTGAAAATTACCTCCCCTGGTGCCACCACTTTCCACGCAATAGTGGCATGTCCCAAAAAATGCTACACCACCTGCAAATTCATGGACCTTACCATAGCCTTCAGGTTCACCAACTTCTGTAGCAGCAGTGGCTCTATTGCTACTGAGTGACGTTTAATGGCTAGGAATGTCAAGCAAGCTGATGGGTCTTCCATCTGTTCAGATTCTAGTGGCGCTGCATCCCCTCTATGATCCACTTGTCCCAGCAAGGTCCAGCACTCCCCTCATTCCTCTCGGAACTGTCCAAAATCAAAGAATCTTTCAAGTAATGCAGCACATACAACATTCCTGTTTCCTGGCAAGACACCCATTCCAGGAGTAACATGAAAGCTTTAAGCAAGGCATAGTAATCCCAGCAGCTCATCATTTACAGTTGGTCCCCAAATATCATGGCCCCAGAACTGCATGCCTAGAAGGTATTTGATATGCCCCCATCTCCGCTCCCTGACCAACTCCTTTCACCAATACCATGGTCCTTGTCAATGTCTGGGTAAATCACACTACACGCGTCCTGTTTGATAATGTTGTTCACAGACTGCACCTGCAGCCATGAGACGTAGTTCATGTGTTGATATCCCCCCAAATCTTACTTAGGGACAATCACCAATGGGAAATCAAGAATCCATCCGACAGCAGCCTCTCAAAACGTCCTACAATCCACTCCCTCTATCCTATCCTTATATGACTAATCCACTTCTACACCAGGCAATTCTTTCCTTGATGTCATGTTTTCTGCCCATGTACCCTTATGTGGTATCCAACATTTCTCAAAGAAACCTTGTTTAATAGTCTGCATAGGGGACCATGGCCAGGCGCCGATGGGGATGGCCACCTGAACTAATGTCCCCCGCCCGTAGCTTTGTTTAATGGCTCTCGTAATTCAGAATTCATTTATATTTCAACTTGAATACTGCCTAGCTGCTTTGTGTAGCTGGCGGCAAGTTGCGGTGTGGTTTTCTCATGGCCTGGAGTCGTGTGGCAGTGTGAATGAGGATCCTGCTTTCTTCCCAGGTCGCAGCTGCCTTCAGAGGCCTACACAGCTGAGGAGACATTCACGACGCAGCACCTCTCGTCGGATGTGACTAGGTCTTTCGTTCTTCGTTCCTCATGACTGCCATCTAATGGTCAAATTATATTATACATGTGCACACGATTTTTCTCATGGAGAGCTATTACTTTAAATCATTCTCTATTTTCGCTCCATGTGCAGTTGATAATTGGTGTGCATATCCTGCATCTTTCTGGAAGGTTTAAAGACCTGGGAATTTCCCCCTCCCAGTGGTCGAAGCGTATGAAAAGAAGTAGGGGAACTATGTTCCCTTCTCGTCCCCTCCCACACCCCCAAACACTTACATCTGCTGTTTAAGGGAATGTTCAGTGCAGTGCACTGAAAGTGCGAGTTTCAACTTCTTCTTCCTACACATTTATTTTAAAACGAAACCACTCCGGAACAGTTTCTTTTTAAAATAAAAGTATAGGAGCTGTAAAAGGTAATTTAAAAAAGTAGAAGCACCGCTCCCAACTGCTCCCTCTCACTTCAACCACTGCCCCCTCCCACTCAAATGTCATTTGCACCATATAAATTGGAACTTATTTGCATTTATATTTATTTCTTCTCCCCCTTGCCTACATCCCTTCCCCAGGTGAGGGCCATGGCTCATTGGGCATCCCCTCATACCACCAGGGCCCAGGTGGTGGAGGGCTCACCTGCTGAAGACATTGCCCACACGTATTGAATTTAGCTAGGCCTCAGAAACCATTTTGTCTAATAAAGATGGTGTGAGCTCAGCGCACTGTAGCGCGGCCCCCACCCTCGGAGAGTTTCAATTATCCCTGTTGCCGCAGCGCCCTGGCAGATCCGCTGTGAGCCCGTTCCCACGAACAAGACGGACATGAGCTAGCGTAAGATACTAACACTAACATTTTACCTTCCGCAGTGTATCACTGCTCCCAGCATGACCCGGCCAGCGAGGCCTGGGTGATGGAGAGAACTGTAAAATGGTGATCGGATAAAAGCAGAAAAGTCCCCAAATACTAATGCCAAAACTACTTGTAATACGCGCATTCTCTTCACAAAACTTCTTCTATTAAAGAAACCTGTAAAAATGTGTAATTATGGTAGAACGCATGTTCACATGACACCAGCAATGAAGGACCCACACCCCTGCAGTTGTGTGCAAATAATAAAAAGCGTTCCGGGGGACTATTCGTTATATGTATCATTGAAAAGCTTACACTCCACGGTCCCGCGCCATAACCGAATTAATGCTGCTAGAGTACAAGGGAAGACAAGTGTAATCATATAGAGGGCTCATGTGAAGGACGCACGAGAATGCACCCGTCATGTGTGTATGTCTAAGCCCTTATGTGCCACTACCGCCACGCACGGTGGTGGGTCTCTTTCTTTGTGCTCCACCAACCACACTACTACCTCACTTACTGCAAATGTATATGCATATAACTAAATGCTGTAGTTGTTAAAACATAGTGTACAAATAAGGTGCTCAGACTGGCTATATTTGAGAGACATTTAGCAAAGTTGAAATGTATGCTTTCGAGTGATCCAAATGAGTATTATAGAGTGTTCAAATGTTTGTACCTAAAGTCAGCAACACACGAGGAAGATACCTTTGTGAATATGTGCAAGGCCATTCCCCCTCCCACCCTGCGAAGACTGCCAAACAAGAGAGCAGAGGCCCGCGCCGCGCTGCTCCACCTCCCCCAACCAGGCTGGAGCCGCTTCAAAGATTTGTAGTCCCCTCTGCAGCACCCAAGGCCACGGCCCGCCACCTGCATTATTTACAGCATAGCAGTAAACCTCTGCCTGAATACACAAATCCAAAGGCGCCCCCTCTTAAACCCCACAACCCACCGGATCACCTTAGACTTATGGCCCTGTGCAATTAGGATACCCAATACTGTGGCAACATACAGCAGCCCATTCATAACGACTTCTAACAAGACAGAGAGGCATGTACCGCCCGTCCCATGCCCTGAGACTTATGGTACCGGTCAACAGGACACTGGTAACCATGCACTGATGAATGACCATCAGACCCCTCACAAGGTGCATTCTTCCTGTGTTGCATTAACCTGTAGAATAACCTATTGAAAGATTTACTAAAGAAGATAATATTGCAATAACTGAATGACTGCGGTGTGCATGGCCTAGGGCAAATAAGTCAGGAAAAGACATTCATCTCTGACACTGGCCACAATGGCACAACAACACCGCCCGGATGAACTCAGCCGACCCGCCAGGCCCAGCCCAACCCACGGGGCTGACCAGTGACGTCCTCCAGCCAAGGCCAACCACATCGCAGCAGCGCCTATAGCTAGTCATCACCACCCAATCCCATTGAACTTGTGCCCCTTATAGTATGTAGGTTCTGATGACGTGTTTTGTAAATATATACGCCTGTCTTTGCTATTGACAGACAGAGCGCTCTCGGAGTTTGCAGAGTTCTTTGCATGCCCTATTCTGATTGATAAACTCCCATTTAAGCTCACCCGCACTCTGTCTTGGCTTTATTCCCAACTTGGGAGAGTCCTTCATTGTCTCTCATTGCGGGGAGGATCGTGCTGGTTGGGGACGCTTGCCTTCAGTGGTGACCCGGAAAGCGTGATTATTTTTATTTTTTCCTAACCTATCACTACCGTCCCCTTTTGGCACGAAAATCTCCGGTCGAAAAGGGATACGCACGGTGCGCCGGCTCCGGGAGGCTGCCCGCCAACGGCGACCGGTACGCTCAGAAGTGCGCACTCAACAGAGAGAGGGTACGGGATCCCGGTTGAAAAATCCCCTTTGAGTACCGCTCGCCGGAGCCGGGGCTGACTGTTGAGCGGACGGCAACACTGCCTGGACGGACCCAGTTTTCGGTTCAAGACGGGCACGTGAGTATTGAGTGCGAGCGATCACAAAGGGAGTGGAGGAGGAAATTTAGGACAGGGAACGAGGAGGGGTAGAAAGGGGGACACGTAGGTCTACTAAGGACCATCTTAGACTTTCTTTGCTTTTTCTTTGCATATGGCCATTAGGATTAAGAGGTGAATAAGAGACAAAAGTGACGGGAACCTAGCTCCGAGAGGGGGTGGAAGGCGGCGCCGCATAGTGCTATCTTGACTAGTACTGGGAATATATGAAGAAGTGGATAATAAGATAAAAGTGTCTGGCAAAGGGGGACACGGAGAATATATTAGTAACTGCTATTCTTTCTATTCTTTTCTTTAGGGTTGGGGGTAAAATAAAAGTGAGATTAGTACAAAACCATAGAGATAAAGTGAGAGACAGAGAGTTCTACTGTAAGAGTGAAGATCAAACCTATAAATATATATATGTGCATACATATATCTGAATAAGACGGACAGGGACAGCCGGCCAGGGAGGAAAGGGAGGGCAAATTGAATTGTGAATAGAGTGTTACAGAGAGGTGTGTGCACATCGTATGCGTCAGGAGATAATTTGGTGTTGTGGGTGTGTAAAAATGGTCATAAATGTATAGCCATTGAATGGTCATGGTAAGTGTGGCCGGACAAAGCTTCATGAAGACAAAAATAATAAGGTGAAGTGAGTGTGTACCTTTTTGATTTCTGGGTTAACATTGTCGAGATCACTGATGATTTGCTCTCGTATGTGCCCCCCAAAGAGAATAGAATAGAGACTGCGTACAGCCATTCTTGTGGTGTGCAGGCAGGGGGAGGAACACAAAGGCGCCCATTATTGAATGAGACATAGAAGACGAGGACTCACATGGTGATACGTTTACATTGTAATTTTGAGATACACAGAGAAACACAAGTACCAGGAGGGCACAAAGGATGGGGGCAGAAACACCCTTATCACATATTTGTAAGAACCTACCGGGGTACGCGGAGCGAATTAAGAAATATCATGACCAATGGATCACAGAGTTGAAGGGAGAGGGGTTGCCCCAGATATGGCCCGAGGAGGGGTCATTTGACAAAAGTGTCCTGGATATGGTAGCCACATGCATTTGTTTGAAATAGAAGGGGAAGCAGTTGCATAATAGGAGAGAAATATTAGATCTCTGGAGGTTGTTTGAAGAGATACCACCGCCTAAAGCACCAGAATTAAATCCTGACCTACCATCTACCACTGACAATCCACTAATGATACAGAAAGATGCTAAAGAATTGCCAAGTGCAGAGCCACCAATAGAGGTAATAAGTTTGTACCCGATATTGAACAAGCCTGTGCCCGCAGAGGGGTACAGTGACCCCACTTATGTGCCTCCCCCGACAACTACTACACCCCAAAGGCCAACGGCACCCCCACCATACGAGAGTACTAGGGAGCGAGCCCAGGTAAGTACACGAAGGGTGGACATAGAAAAGCTAAGAGACGATCTGGAGTCAAGACTCTCAATAGCCAAAGATGAGCTCTCGAGGATAAAAGGCATATGTGAGCGAACAGCACTTAATGCAGCGAGATCAGAGCACACGTCTAGAGCACCGAGCGAGAGTAGAACACTTGAAGACGGGTGGAAAAAAAGGTGAGATACTATTCAGAATTCAAGAAGAACCAACACGAATAATTGAACTAGGGACACGAGAGGGATGTACTGACGATGAAGAAAGGCCTATAGGGGACAGGGAAGAACTACTATGTGATATAAGGGACGATTTGGAGGAAAGCGACAGGTTGAGCATGGCACTGGGAGGGGGAAGTGAAGGGTTAGATGGTGCATGTTCAATGAGAACACTGGATGATGAGTGGACAGGGCGATTGAGAAACAGGGTGGGGAAAATGGCATCATTGGGAACATCAGGAGTGAAGACGGGTACAGATACCACGATGAAAGGAAAGTTACAGCTCCCGCTGATACATAGGGGAGGAGGGAGGCCGAATTACATCCAGTGGGCTCAGATGGATAAGGCCAATTTACTAATGTTATTGCCCCTGTTATCGGAAGGGGTGAGCAAGTGGATATACGCATTTGAGAAACACACTGCCGGGGTACCCCTAGCAATAGGAGATGTGAAGAGCTTGCTTGTATCAGCAGTGGGAGATCAGGCTGATAGAGTGTGGGTCAAGGCTGGTTTCCCGGGAGTAACATTAGACTGCGACCGCCATGATGGGGCCTCCTTTAACACAGTGCGTGCGAGGGTGTGGGATGCCTTGCGGGAAACTTTTCCAGATACACCAGACTTACAGTCAGTAATGCAGTGTACAATGAATGACGGGGAAGATGCTATGGATTACATTTTTCGGGTCCAAGAGATGTGGAGAGTAGAAACGGGTACGCCCTGGTATCAATCGACATCTTTATTTTACTTCATTATAAAAAGAGGGCTCCCAAAAGAGGTGCAAAAGGCGCTCAACAAGATAGCAGGTATTGAAGCGAAAGGATGGCCTGAGATTCAAAGCATAATAGTGCACCACTGTAAGAGAATAAAAGAAAGGGAGAAGGAGGTGGCGCAGAAAAGATTGGCAGACGAAGCGAAACTAGTGCAGACAAAGTTGGTGAAGGTCGCAGCAGCAGTAGCCGCGGTCTCACACAGCAGGCAGGGAGACGAGGAGGAGGAGGGACTGGTAGCAATACAAGGAAGGATGGCAACTAATTGGGCTGGAGCAGGACAGCGGCAGTGGAACGAGCAGGAGCAAGGCAGAGGTCCGCAGTGGCAAGAGTGGGCCCCTCGAGGGGGACGAGGTGGGTACAGGGGCCGAAGAGGAGGGGGACCGGGGTACGGGGGAATGGGAGGAAATGGATGGCAGGGTCGTAGAGGTGCACAAGGGAGTTGTTGGAACGGCGGAAGATGGGGACATTACTCTAGGGAGTGCAGAAGCAGACCCAACAACGGGTTCCAAGAGGCAGAACATTATGGCCATCCCCATCCGGGGTGCCCATATGGTCTCCCAATGGGACAACAACAACAAAGAAACCCAGGCCAGGGGCACAATGAGCAACAACAGGGGCATCAGTATAGAATATAGAACCACCCACAAAACAATGACAATATGCAGTACGCGCCAGGCAACCCTTTTGCGACAACAGCAAATGGGGCCCCCGCACCAGCCCCCTATAGTGGCGCGTCAGTGGTTTCAGGGAGCGTCTTCAATCAGGGGGGGCAATGAGACACCCCGCATAGGACAGCCCACAGAGAACACTTGCGTGTCCAGTTCTATCTACCACCTACGATGCATCAGAGGAACCATTGGTAGGGGCGCAGATAGGAGACAAGCAGTTCATATTCATGGTGGATTCGGGAGCGGAGAAATCATGCATTAGAGAGGGCCGGTTCCCGTTATCTAACCGGAAGTTAGAGACGCAGGGGTTCTCTGGGGCTGTAATTGAAGTTCCTTACACAGAAGCATTGGATGTAACAGTGGGGGGCAAAACTGTAAAGACACCCTTACTGTATTATGAACACTCACCAATAAATGTATTAGCGAGGGATCTCCTGAGTAAACTCAACATGACCATATCCTTCACTGAGAGAGGTATAGTGTGTTCAACACCCGGAATATGCCCATTACGTGTAATGTTGGTAGTACAGGCTCACACAACCACACAAGAAATACGAGGTTTGCCGGAAAACGAGGAAATGTTTATTGAAGGGCTAAAGACATTGGCCCTCATAATTCCAGAGCTGAGAAGAATGGATTGGAGGATTCCAGCGGAGTTCCTCTTCCGCCCAATAGTGTGCCCTGACACAGCACCAGGATCAGTGTTATCATTAGATTTGCATGCTGTACAGATATCAGCAAAAAGGATTTCTGTGATTGGAATAGATATGGAAGGATGTGAGTGGCGTACAGTACTGTGTACAAATGCCAATATCGCCCTAAGAGACTTAACAGATGAGGATCTCTTCTCAGATGCAGAGGGGGATGGTGAAATAGTAATGGAAATAGCGATGCCCTGTGACATTTTGATTCAAGCCAGGGAAATCCCCGTTCAGCTGATGGCAGTGGTAGGAGCACCGCCGTCATTCTTCGATGATGACATGAGGCTCGTACCAAATAATTTGTGGACAACAGGCCCCCATGATGTAGGGCTGTTGCATGGAGTACAACCTGTGATAATAAAACTAAAACAAGGAGCAATTCTACCCCGAGTGAAACAGTATCCATTGTCCCGTGAAGCTGAAGAAGGGATAAAAGAGACAATAAATGCACTACTAGCACAAGGGATAATAGTGCCTTCAAACTCCCCATGTAACACATGTATTTACCCAATCAAAAAAGCAAAGGGAGGGTCTTGGAGAATGATACAGGATGTACGCCCCCTAAATGATGTAATTCAGAAAGAGTTCCCTTTGGTCCCGAACCCTGCATCAATACTATGCAGCATCCCAAAAACGGCATCACATTTCACGGTGGTCGACTTGAAAAACACATTTTTCTCCATCCCCCTGGCTGAAGAGAGTAGATACCTGACAGCATTCACACTAGGGGGAAAGAGATATGAACATTGCAGATTACCGCAGGGATACTGTGAGATCCCGAGCATATTCAACCGCATATTACATGAATACTTAGGAAACTTATCAGTTGAGAGTACAATAATTCAGTACGTAGACGATTTACTCGTCTGTGCACAAGACGAAGAGAGATGTAGAAAAGATTCAATAACACTCCTGACTCTATTGGCCAATAAGGGGTACAAAGTAGACAAGGGAAAGCTACAATACTGTCTGACAGAGGTTCTATACCTGGGACAGCTAATATCAAAAGATGGAAAAAGAATAATCCCCGACCGGGTAGAAGCAATAAGATCAGTAGGAGAACCCACAACAGTGAAAGACATGCAGGAATTCCTGGGAATGTGCAACTATTGCCGAGCATGGATATTAGATTATGCAGCATACACCAGACTCCTACTACAAGCGCTCAAGGAGGCACAACAGGAGAACAAAAAAATAGAATGGTCAGAAGAAATGAGCGCCTCCTTTAAATCATTAAAAGAGTTAATTTCAAGTGCTCCAGTACTCGCAAATCCTGATTATGGACGCGAGTTTTACCTGTTCTCACACTGCAATGTAAAATGACTTGTGTTACCACCTTCTGCCAGGCAACTACACAAATAAAACAGGCCATCAGAAAATTCTGGCCATTAGTCCAATTAAATCTTGAACACGAACCATTCCCCCGAATGGCTTTGAAACGCTCCAAAAATCTCAAAGAACACCTTACTAAGGCCAGATTTACCAGCGCTACCTCACGAAACACACTCTGAAATTTACGGAATCTAACTGGGCACCACCCATGTGGCAACTGCTCCGTATGTAGGTTCACCATCAAACTCAAGAGCTTTGCCATTGCAGGGAAACAGTGGGTGTTCCGCCACTTTTCTAACTGCAAAAGTCAGAACGTGATTTACCTTATCGAATGCCCATGTGGACTTAAATATGTGGGCCAGACAAGCCGACCGGTGCACAAAAGAATAGTGGAGCATCGCTCACGGATCAGATGTAAAACTCACACATCCCCATTAGTTGGTCATTATGTGGAATACCAACACAGTCATGATGACATGAAATGGTGGGTGGTGGATATGGTCCAAGGCAACACCAACACCGCCAATACACTGAACCACAAGGAAGCCTGGTGGGTTTTCAAACTCGACACCGTGAAGCACGGACTGAATGAGGCTAATGTTGTGGATTATAGACCTTAGTGTTTATCCTGTCCATTTGAATTCTCTGTGACAAGATATACAGGGTGTGGAAATATGGGGCCAGGTCCTTTAGTGAGGCCACTCCACTACACGCATGACCCACACCACTCCCTCTATCCTCTTCTCCCCTCTCTTTGGTTTGGATTGGTTCTTAATGTACCCATGTGCTGTTGTTGATATATGTCTCCGACCTCTTGTTCACTGTTACTTATCGCATGATTGAATTCATTAACATGTGTACCAACTGTGACCTGACAACGTGAGACTCCTTCGAAGTTGTATTACAATGTTGATCATTTCTGATACAAACCTTGTTAAATTACCAGAAGCTTCTTTTCTGTATGATATTTGTTTTTTAAGAAAGTGGATTTTCCACTTTACTGTTATTCTGCCTGCACAGATCTAGCCCCCTGATTAGTTCTTCACATCAGGCACTCACCAGTTGCATGTACCCAGTTGAACACATACTTTTCTTCTGTTCTCAGTGATTCCCGTTTTTATTGGAGCCACCTTTGGCTCTACTGACCATCTCGTGGCAGCTGTCTTAGTTTCTTTCTTCCCCCCTTCTTCTTCCCCATTTTTTCCTTCCCCCCCCCCCTCTCCCCTCTATCTCCAGCTACACTTTGATTTCTTATTTGGAACGATCCACTTACCTACAAGCATGAGGTTAGACTGATTGATGCATACACCGGATTCTGACATGAATTACAACATGTCTGTAGTAAGTGTTGCCTTTCTGCTATTTTCCGGTGCTACACATTATTTGACCTGTACGGATGCAGTCTAGAGATGCTTCCGTAATTTCTGATCCTTTCTCCTCTGTTTCTTGTATTCCCTCAATAGGCCTCCCAGCTTTGATACATTGGGTCTCTAACTCACCCTTTGCTCGACTGATTCCGGGACCCCACGGAAACACCAGTCTTTTGTAACCACGGTTCCATACAGTACCTGTGCTAATTTGGCACGGGCCGCCTCCTCGGTCACCCTGACCATTGGAGCTTCTTTCCACTTTCCCCCTTTTTTCTCTGTTCAGGTGGGTAATGCCAGCTTACAGGTGCCAAATGTTCTCTCCTTTTGGCAACCTTTTTTAGCTTTATGTCTCTTTCTTTCCCGAACCCTTCCCTTTTTTTAATACTTGTGCCTCATGTGGTCTACCATTTTTAGGCATGCATAGATTGATGAGATGTTGGGGGTGACTTGTCCTCACCCACTCTCCCCTTCTGATTTCTTTTCTTTACTCTGTTTTCCCATGTAGAGCTACATCCGCAGGTCCAGATGAAGGTAGCCTTCACTGCCCGCCGAAACGTCTTATTGGACACGCAATTGATATACGGCCCATTTTTCAAATTAGCAGGAATATAACCACCGACGTTGACCTAGGATTGGTCTCTTGACAAACTCCCACCAGCTGACCCTCCAAGGCATCAGGAGGACCTGACCTCTGGTATTAATTTGGAACCACACATGCTCTGGGCTCCAAACCCGAGGACTTTTCAATCGGTTCTTTGGCCGAGGCCAGTAATACATCAGACTCTGGCGGGGGTCGCATTTGGTTGCTTTGCCCTATCACATAAAATCAGGATGTGTTAGGATTTTGTTCTTCGTTGTTTTACTTTCTTCATTTTGTTTTTTCAACTCATCATATAGGCTGTGAATTCAATCACACATTGTGTGGATGGTCTTTTGTTTGAAAATGTTTATTTCTTGTCATATGTCAAATGTTCCATAGTATTTGATGCAATTCACTGTGTTTTTTAATGTTCATGGTTTCGATTTTTGAAAGTACCAATTTTTTTTGTAAAAGCTCCTTTGGGAGATCATGTTTATTTGTTAAACAACAACTGTATTATTAAAAATAGCCACTAAGCTATCACAGCAGTTTTCTCTACATACTTTCTTTTGCTCCAAGGTAGTAACACTCGATGCTCCAGGGTAGCCTGAGATATCAAAGTAATTAGATATCCAGAGCATTTGGGTCTAACATTTACTGTTTCTTTGTTTTATAGGCGTACTAGTTTTCAGCCTTTATTTGCAGAGTACCACACGAAAACAGTGTGTGTAAAAAGAGCAATATTGTTTTGGGTTATGGTCAGTTCCTTGTTTGTATAACAGCAGTTGTGATGCCCTTTACCTGACCTTCCCAATACTTAGGGTTTTCCCTCCAGTTTACTTGTTCAAGATACAGTTCTTACTGTTCTAGGGGATGTGTTGTATGTTACAGAATTATCCATTTGTTATTTAGATTTGTTCTTTTAGAGGTCAGACAGGGAGATTTCTCCTCTTACGCTCCTGTCGTCCTTGCACACATAAAACAGCTGGCATTCACCTACTTTTCTATCCAGGACTCTTTGTCCTGCCATCACTAATACAAGATGAATCAGACACTTAGCTTCAATGAAGATCAAATAAACGACATTGTGGGGGGACCCACACTGTTCAACATGCAGGGCATGAACCTTAACGCTACAGCAACAGCATCTAGCGATGACTTACTCAAACTAAAGAAAAAATGCTTTCGAACTGAACTGCACGGCCATCTTCTGAGGGAGTACCTTAGGGCCAACATGGTTCCCTTAGGTTTGATCGTGCGGAATGAACCGGCATTATTCCTTGATGATCCCGAATATATGCTTGGGTTCAGCCAGATCGCTACTAAATGCAGCAGAGACTTGATGGTGTTGACCATCACAGCGGCACAGAGGGTGCATTTGAGAATTAAGAAAGACCTAGAGAGGGACGAAGAGAAGTTCTTGAACAATACGGACCTGGACAACGCCAGGGAGAAGCTCAAGGAAATCGACAAAAACATGGACCAATTCATGGCGGATGCTTTAGAGAAGAAGCACAAGAAACTAGCGAAGGACATTAGTAACTTCAAGATCGAGACAGTTTACCCTTATCTTGCCCCTGAATACAAGGAAAATAAGGAAAAGGAAAGGACACAAAACATTGGCTCTGCCAATAGACGCAAGAAGAGAGGTGTTTCTTTTTCAGACACTTCCAGCTCTGATTCTGATAAAAGCAATCATCCTCCAGTTCATGGTAATTTTCCATATCCTGGACCATACCCGATGCAACTGCCTTTTTTAGGATATGGGGGCCCCAGAGGTGGCCACTGGGGCCCCCCTCCGCCCTCGATGCCCCCCTTTGGGTTCCCCAATTGGAGACAACCGAGGGGGAGGAGGAGATCACAACGGAGGTACTAGAACCTGTTTGCAACACGATCCCTATATTTAACATCTCTGGGGTGAATCTGACAAAGGGAGAAATTAACGTCCTTTCCAAAGGACTCTCTTTCGTCCCTACCAATCCAACGAATTGGTACAACATGGATTGTGAACTAAGACAATTCTTTCGTAAAATTCGCCTTAAATCCTTTTTCCAAGATACAGATGATTCTGAACAAGAATCAGATACCGGTTTCCGCCCTAAATCCACATTTTGCCCTACTGAAGCTGAAGTGGCCCCGGCCATCATCACATTTGAGAAATGTGTACTACAAGAGGTTCAGAAAATACGAGCCAAGACATCGGCACATCGACACAATTTGTCGAATGAGGAACGACAAGCCCTCAAGAACCTAGCAGCCAACACAGGGATTGTGATAAAATCAGCCGATAAGGGCGGGGGAATTGTGATACAGAGCAAAGACCAATATTTGATCATGGTTAATTCCCTCTTGGACGATGATACAAATTATAGGATACTTAGGAAAGATCCGACATTGGAAATCAAACATCTGATACAGGAGGTCACTAAGTTTGCCCTGGAACACCAATGGATTACCAAAAAGGAAGAAGAATTTTTGAACACCTCAGAAGGACGTATCCCTGCCTTTTACGCTCTACCCAAGATACACAAAGATGCACAGAACCCACCGGGTAGACCGATTGTATCTGGATGTGGCTCGATTCTTGAACCCCTATGCAAATTCATAGATTTTTTCTTGAAACCCCTCAGCCAGAAGACACCTACGTATTTAAGAGACACAATGGCCACCATTGAATGCTTTGAAGGCCAACTACTTAATCCAATGATTGGCCGCATCGCTACAATGTATATTACATCGCTATATACGAGCATCCCGCAGACTGAGGCAATTGAATGCATGCGAGCACATCTGACCCACCACATGACACAAAGAAGGGTTCCGACAAATTTCATAATTGAACTTTTGGAATTAGCACTGACCAAGAACTTTTTCTGTTTCAACGAACGCTTCTACCTGCAAATTAGTGGCACGGCCATGGGGGCTGCTTTTGCCCCGAGCCTTGCCATCATCTTTATGGCAGAGTTCGAAAGAAGCTTCGTATTGGATACCAAAAATCCATTTCTCAATAACATCAGCCACTGGAAAAGATATATAGACGATATAATTTTCCTGTGGGAAGGCAGTTTGGATTCTCTCCTTAACTTTCAACAGTGGCTCAATTCGTGTCACCCGTCTATATCATTCTCTCTTGAATCTAGTCCATCTAACATCAACTTCTTGGACCTAAAAATCAGCGAGAAGGAAGGTTCGCTGTCTTGTTCACTATACAAGAAACAGACAGATAGAAACACATTATTGCATTATACCAGCTCACACCCTCGCAATTTGAGGGATAACTTACCTTATGGACAATTCCTCCGCTTGAGGAGGAATTGCACAGATAAAAACGACTTTCGCCAACATGGATTTGAACTCAAGAAACGCCTTTTAGATCGAGGGTATCCCAGCAAACTGGTGAAGAACAACTACAAGAGAGCCTTGAATACCCCCCGGGAGGTCCTACTACAACCTAAACCCAGATCAGAAGAGGAGGGTAAAATGACTTGTGTTACCACCTTCTGCCAGGCAACTACACAAATAAAACAGGCCATCAGAAAATTCTGGCCATTAGTCCAATTAAATCTTGAACACGAACCATTCCCCCGAATGGCTTTGAAACGCTCCAAAAATCTCAAAGAACACCTTACTAAGGCCAGATTTACCAGCGCTACCTCACGAAACACACTCTGGAATTTACGGAATCTAACTGGGCACCACCCATGTGGCAACTGCTCCGTATGTAGGTTCACCATCAAACTCAAGAGCTTTGCCATTGCAGGGAAACAGTGGGTGTTCCGCCACTTTTCTAACTGCAAAAGTCAGAACGTGATTTACCTTATCGAATGCCCATGTGGACTTAAATATGTGGGCCAGACAAGCCGACCGGTGCACAAAAGAATAGTGGAGCATCGCTCACGGATCAGATGTAAAACTCACACATCCCCATTAGTTGGTCATTATGTGGAATACCAACACAGTCATGATGACATGAAATGGTGGGTGGTGGATATGGTCCAAGGCAACACCAACACCGCCAATACACTGAACCACAAGGAAGCCTGGTGGGTTTTCAAACTCGACACCGTGAAGCACGGACTGAATGAGGCTAATGTTGTGGATTATAGACCTTAGTGTTTATCCTGTCCATTTGAATTCTCTGTGACAAGATATACAGGGTGTGGAAATATGGGGCCAGGTCCTTTAGTGAGGCCACTCCACTACACGCATGACCCACACCACTCCCTCTATCCTCTTCTCCCCTCTCTTTGGTTTGGATTGGTTCTTAATGTACCCATGTGCTGTTGTTGATATATGTCTCCGACCTCTTGTTCACTGTTACTTATCGCATGATTGAATTCATTAACATGTGTACCAACTGTGACCTGACAACGTGAGACTCCTTCGAAGTTGTATTACAATGTTGATCATTTCTGATACAAACCTTGTTAAATTACCAGAAGCTTCTTTTCTGTATGATATTTGTTTTTTAAGAAAGTGGATTTTCCACTTTACTGTTATTCTGCCTGCACAGATCTAGCCCCCTGATTAGTTCTTCACATCAGGCACTCACCAGTTGCATGTACCCAGTTGAACACATACTTTTCTTCTGTTCTCAGTGATTCCCGTTTTATTGGAGCCACCTTTGGCTCTACTGACCATCTCGTGGCAGCTGTCTTAGTTTCTTTCTTCCCCCCTTCTTCTTCCCCATTTTTTCCTTCCCCCCCCCCCCACCTCCCCTCCGTTCCCCCCCCCCCCTCCCCTCTACCCTTCTTCCTTTTCCTCCCTCACTTCATTTCGGGCTTGACTCGCATGCCAACATGGGCGCTGCCCCTTGGGACGCATGCGCTCGATTAGAATACTACGGCACTATGCCATGCGCATGCGCCCACTCATTCCACACAGGAGCTCGTCACTGCACGCATGCTCTCCCAGGATCAGTGGTTCTGTTCCCGCACATGCGCGGTGCCCGCATTCACGGGACCGGTGTCTCCACACCCGCACATGCGCGCTCTCCCCTCACATTTTAGCGAATCACGCGCGCTTTCAGCATTTTTAAACAGTGCTTTTCATTGTGCACTGCTCACTTGCAACACGGGATGCGGACCGGCGCGCATCCTCGGGATTTCTTTTCAGCGACGGCATCATTCGACACGCTGCTTAAAGACGGGTACGCTAGGGCTCTAGCATTTTCCTCTCTAATGGGGTCACCTTGCTTCTTAATTATGCTAGCATTTATATAGCCATCACCAGCAGCCTCATATTTACTTCAACACTTTGGTCTGTTCTTACTGTAGGATCTCCAGCTACACTTTGATTTCTTATTTGGAACGATCCACTTACCTACAAGCATGAGGTTAGACTGATTGATGCATACACCGGATTCTGACATGAATTACAACATGTCTGTAGTAAGTGTTGCCTTTCTGCTATTTTCCGGTGCTACACATTATTTGACCTGTACGGATGCAGTCTAGAGATGCTTCCGTAATTTCTGATCCTTTCTCCTCTGTTTCTTGTATTCCCTCAATAGGCCTCCCAGCTTTGATACATTGGGTCTCTAACTCACCCTTTGCTCGACTGATTCCGGGACCCCACGGAAACACCAGTCTTTTGTAACCACGGTTCCATACAGTACCTGTGCTAATTTGGCACGGGCCGCCTCCTCGGTCACCCTGACCATTAGAGCTTCTTTCCACTTTCCCCCTTTTTTCTCTGTTCAGGTGGGTAATGCCAGCTTACAGGTGCCAAATGTTCTCTCCTTTTGGCAACCTTTTTTAGCTTTATGTCTCTTTCTTTCCCGAACCCTTCCCTTTTTTTAATACTTGTGCCTCATGTGGTCTACCATTTTTAGGCATGCATAGATTGATGAGATGTTGGGGGTGACTTGTCCTCACCCACTCTCCCCTTCTGATTTCTTTTCTTTACTCTGTTTTCCCATGTAGAGCTACATCCGCAGGTCCAGATGAAGGTAGCCTTCACTGCCCGCCGAAACGTCTTATTGGACACGCAATTGATATACGGCCCATTTTTCAAATTAGCAGGAATATAACCACCGACGTTGACCTAGGATTGGTCTCTTGACAAACTCCCACCAGCTGACCCTCCAAGGCATCAGGAGGACCTGACCTCTGGTATTAATTTGGAACCACACATGCTCTGGGCTCCAAACCCGAGGACTTTTCAATCGGTTCTTTGGCCGAGGCCAGTAATACATCAGACTCTGGCGGGGGTCGCATTTGGTTGCTTTGCCCTATCACATAAAATCAGGATGTGTTAGGATTTTGTTCTTCGTTGTTTTACTTTCTTCATTTTGTTTTTTCAACTCATCATATAGGCTGTGAATTCAATCACACATTGTGTGGATGGTCTTTTGTTTGAAAATGTTTATTTCTTGTCATATGTCAAATGTTCCATAGTATTTGATGCAATTCACTGTGTTTTTTAATGTTCATGGTTTCGATTTTTGAAAGTACCATTTTTTTTGTAAAAGCTCCTTTGGGAGATCATGTTTATTTGTTAAACAACAACTGTATTATTAAAAATAGCCACTAAGCTATCACAGCAGTTTTCTCTACATACTTTCTTTTGCTCCAAGGTAGTAACACTCGATGCTCCAGGGTAGCCTGAGATATCAAAGTAATTAGATATCCAGAGCATTTGGGTCTAACATTTACTGTTTCTTTGTTTTATAGGCGTACTAGTTTTCAGCCTTTATTTGCAGAGTACCACACGAAAACAGTGTGTGTAAAAAGAGCAATATTGTTTTGGGTTATGGTCAGTTCCTTGTTTGTATAACCTCACACTGCAAGGGAACACTCATGACAGCAGTACTGACACAGAAGACATCCCTAGGACACAAGCCTTTGGCTTACTATAGTGGCACTTTAGATGCTGTGATGCAAGGACATTTCGCGTGCAAGCAATCACTCGCTGCAGCCACGTTCGCAATTGAGAAAAGTGCCACAATAGTAATGGGATGCCCTGTGACATTGTTTGTGGAACATTCATTATTTGCAATACTTGAGAGGTCAAAAAGCACACTGACAACACAGCAGGCAACCGCCTATGAGATAATATTGTCCAGCGCCAATATCCATGTGGTCAGATGCAAGACAGTGAACCCAGCAACATTCATTACAGAAGCGTGCGCACTAGAGGACATGCAGGAACACGATTGTGCAACTTACACAGGAGAAAGAGGGGAGGACACAGTGGTGTGTGAGAATGCTCTGAGCGAGGGGGAAGTGTACTTCGTAGACGGGTCAGCATCAATTGACATGGACACAGGAGAGAAACATGTGGGTATGGCAGTGGTGAGATTAGAAGACGGTGAGTATGAGACACTAGTGCAATACCGCCTCCCATCACATTACTCCGCACAAGCAGCAGAACTGATTGCACTCATAGAAGCACTACATGCAGCTAAAGGTTGTGCAGTGACAATATACACAGACTCAGCTTACATGACGACAACAGTACATGGGGGTCTAGCAAGATGGGGGCGGAGGGGGTTTCGACGAGCAGATGGAACTCCAGTGCAGCATGCAGAATTGCTGAAGGAGTTGATTGAGGCCCTACAAGATCCCACAGCGGTAGCAATAGTGAAGTGCCAAACACATACATCCAACACAGACGACGTGTCTGTGGGAAACGCGGCAGCAGACGCTGCCGCCAAGGAAGCCTCCTACTTTCAGAAATATGAAGCAGGTGAGTACATGCTGCAGCACAAGATAAACGAAGAGCTCCCAGAAGGCTACCATATGATGCCTATATCACAAATACTAGAATTACAGGAAGGAGCTAGTGCAGATGAAAAATTGATGTGGACAAGGCGAGGGTGCAGCAAATCGGCGACAGACTTACTGTGGCGACAAAATAACTCGGAAAAAGTGGTAATGCCAGTAAAGTTATTGGAAATTGCGTTTCAACAACTACACTTCCCTGCACACAATACGAAACAACACATTGCAGCAGAGATAGAGGAAGAATGGTTCGTGCCCTGTCTCCAGGAGCACATATCTCGATTAACACTGGAATGCACAACATGTCAGATATACAATTCAGGAATGACATTACGTACGCTCCGGGGAACAATTCCAAAACCCATTGGGCCATTCAGAGAGCTACATATCGACTACGCGGACATGGGAGAAAGGTGTAATGGGGCACGTTACATGATCGTGGTTGTATGCCCATTCTCAAGGTGGGTAGAAGCAGGCCCATGTGCACGACCTGATGCCAAAAGCGCTGCAAAGTTCTTAGTGAGGGAAGTGTTCCCGCGCTGGGGAATTTGTGACGTGATTCGCTTGGACAATGGCACTCACTTTGTAAACGAGCTCTTCAAGGAAGTAACTACATTGTTGGGAATAAAGCATAAATTGTGATCGATTTATCATCCTCAAAGTAATAGCGTAGTGGAAAAGATGAACGGACTGTTAAAAGGGAGGTTATCAAAACTATGCTTTTCATTAAAAAAGAACTGGATTTACTGTCTGCCCCTTGCGCTATTTGAGCTGAGAAATCAGCCAAGCAAGGACCACCATTTGTCCCCGCACAAGATTGTGACTGGGAGACGAATGCACACAGCACACTCCCCATTGCGCGAACACTCAGATGCACACAGAAGCGCAGCGATATTGGGAGACGAGTTCACAGACTATTTGAAGAAACTGACAAGGGCAACGCGCGCAATATCAAAGCAGCTCTCTCCACCATTCACGCGAGAGGAAGGAAACACAACAGGGTCTGTTACTGAACCTGAACCACAGCTACAGCTGATGCCGGGTGAATTCATATATGTCAGGAGTTTTGTGCGTCGGTGGAATGCACCACGGTTCCATGGCCCATACGAAGTAGTGTTTTGCACGCCCACAGCAGTTAAAGTAAAGGGCCTGAAGTATTGGGTGCATTTGACAGACATACGAAGGGCATATAGTAATGTGCAGGAAGAGGTGGATGAGGAGGCACAGACAACAGCAAACAATGCAACTGAGCAGAATGTCTGAATATGAACTTGTGTGTGTGACAGTAATACAGATGAATTAAAAAATGGCTGACAAGTATACTTGCATTTTTATATTACAAAAAAAAAATGTGTTTTCCACTTGTGAACGTATATGTAACTAATGATATGATAAAATTATGAAGTGTTTACACCCTTGTCTGTGCATCCCCATCCCTGCAACCCTACCCGCTTCCATTCCCTGTCAATATATACTGGCACTGGTAGTGCCAACAAAATGTTTACATTCATGCACTTAATGCACTTTTATATCTCAAACAGGAGCTACTATGGCATCTAACGGGCACCCTGCAACGGATAGATTTACTAGATTTAGAGAGTGGTTAACTGAGAGATGCAGATATTCGTATGAGTGTGGATTATCTGTGTGTATTACATTGTTTTTTACAATAATGTTTGGCCTGGTTACATATTGGTTCATAGCCTTCATCTCTATCGAGATGAACGGGGGGGAGGGATTAACAGCACTACTGTAATTAATGCAACCACGAGTGTAAATACTAAGGAAGGTGACTTTTTGGTATGGGACGGAACTAAACTTGTATGGGGTTATTATACCACACCATCCAATGCTGTCATCTCAAAAAATGAAGGGCTACAGGGTGAAATGCAAAATAACACAGTGTCTCCGCCAAAGATATCTAATTACAATGCTCGCAGCTTAAATGACCGAAACCCGTCTGCCATATCGTGGTTGTATAACACCCCCACCAGCCAACCTGCCCCCATAGTAAAAAACACTCTGACAGATAACGTCAAGGAAGAAAAGGAAAGGATGAGAGCGACACACAAAATATTATATGATGACTGGGCAAAGGGGGGAGGGAATGAGAAAGGGGGGCCCATTTTGTCCATCGCCCAGGAGGCTGGGAAGTACATGAGGAACAAGAATAACAGACGAAAAAGGGAAGCAGGGAGGAGGAAGTATGATGAGTACTATGGGTTAGGACTAGATAAAATGGAAGACCCACGACACCCCCACCAGACGAATAAATGGTATGCGGATATGAGTGCAACAGCTAAACAAACAACAAACGAGAACTGCTATGTCTGCTCCCTCCTTCCCCATGCTTCAGGCACACCCAAGGTATTGTTACCCAAAGAGTTGCCTATTGTAGATGCCCAATGTCTCCTTCATCTCACGTTATGCAGGATTAAGAACACCTTCCAGGCACATGAAGTTACTTTTAGAATGCTGCAAAACGAGAAGACTTGCTACCCAAAGACGGTAGGAGTGGTATGTCTGGAGGAACCATTTTTTGTGATACAAGGGACACTTTTTTCGGACAACAAGTGGAAGGATGAAGAAGTAATGTGTAAAGCTGAAGCGCTGAGGGGTGTGGCACCAGAGAAATTGCAATGGATAGAAGAAACGTGCACACCAGTATGGAAGGAACACATTTCAAAACTAACTTGGGTAACAGCCATTAAAAAACCCTTCAAACTGCAGAACGAAATAGACTATGAACTATGTTTTAAAGGAGAGGGGGAAAACCTCCATGGGGACAAACAAGAACTGTAACAAGACCCTCACCATCCCAGATCTGAGAAAAGGGACAGCGGCCCTGATGGACACGTATTGGGTATGCGGCAACCAGGCATACCTGCACCTTCCCAAGTCATGGAGTGTCAGCTGCTCAATGGCCACTCTGCACTCAGCCCTAATGGTAATACCAGAAAGCCACATTGATGGGAGCAAAAGAACACGAGAAAACACCCAACAGAGCGAGGCCCAGCCGACTGCAGAGTCACAAATCTATGTCGTGTCTTCCGGGAGCAAGGAAGAGGTGCTGTCCCGAAACAGACGAGCATCAAACTACATATCAAAGGCATCATCGGAGTTGCTGGCACAGATCCCAGACAGATATCGATTATTCAGCTCGGCAGAAACATTCTTTGCCTCACTCATCCCAAGTATCCAAGCCAGAGCAAACGCAAAATGCTCCAGATAACACGCTGGGAGCTGATCCAGCTGGCAAATGACACTGAAGAAGGGTTCAACGTAATAAAAGTGGAACTAAGAGCTTTACGGCTGATGACCATGCAAAACAGGTATGTCTTGGACCTGTTGACGGCGATGGATGGAGGTGTTTGCTGAAAAATCGGAAGTGCCTGCTGCACTTTCGTACCTTCTGAAGACGCAGAAAACGGCTCCCTGTCCCATGTGATCGAAGCAGTACACAACCTAGGAGAAAGGATGAAAATGGAAGGTGGAGCAGAAGACAGCACATGGTTCGACAATATCTTCTCCTGGGTTCCCTCATGGCTGGGAATGACTGAAATTTTTGATGCCAGCTGTGGTGATCGTCCTCTTTATTTTTTGCCTGTGCCAGGTGGGTCTTCGATGTTGTGCTAACGCAGTACCTAATGGTGCAATGATGATGGTGACAATGGGCAACACCCGTGGTACAATACAAACTATGCAGGAAGTGCAGGTACAAACAGGAACTGATGACACACCCAGGTATCAGCTAGTGCCCAGGTATCATGACAAGGATATTGTAGACAAATAGTGGCATACCACCATCAGAGAGCCCCGTATACTAGAATGGTACCAGGAGGTGTGGGTAGACTTGGAAGGAGAGTGCGGATGTATATACTTGACCTGTACCCCAGATGAATATGCTAGGAGGGGTGAGAGCTTAAGGGGGGTGTGCAGAGCATGGATGCCCATAAAAGGCACACCAGCATGGGATGACGCAATTATTGACGAAGAAGAGTGTAGGAGATTGAATGAGTTAAAGAATTTGTTACTTAAGTAACGAAAGGGGGGAAATGTAGGGGAGGGTTGGTCCAAGAGACCCCCCTTGCCTACATCCCTTCCCCAGGTGAGGGCCATGGCTCATTGGGCGTCCCCTCATACCACCAGGGCCCAGGTGGTGGAGGGCTCACCTGCTGAAGACATTGCCCACACGTATTGAATTTAGCTAGGCCTCAGAAACCATTTTGTCTAATAAAGATGGTGTGAGCTCAGCGCACTGTAGCGCGGCCCCCACCCTCGGAGAGTTTCAATTATCCCTGTTGCCGCAGCGCCCTGGCAGATCCGCTGTGAGCCCGTTCCCACGAACAAGACGGACATGAGCTAGCGTAAGATACTAACACTGTAACATTTTACCTTCCGCAGTGTATCACTGCTCCCAGCATGACCCGGCCAGCGAGGCCTGGGTGATGGAGAGAACTGTAAAATGGTCATCGGATAAAAGCAGAAAAGTCCCCAAATACTAATGCCAAAACTACTTGTAATACGCGCATTCTCTTCACAAAACTTCTTCTATTAAAGAAACCTGTAAAAATGTGTAATTATGGTAGAACGCATGTTCACATGACACCAGCAATGAAGGACCCACACCCCTGCAATTGTGTGCAAATAATAAAAAGCGTTCCGGGGGACTATTCGTTATATGTATCATTGAAAAGCTTACACTCCACGGTCCCGCGCCATAACCGAATTAATGCTGCTAGAGTACAAGGGAAGACAAGTGTAATCATATAGAGGGCTCATGTGAAGGACGCGCGAGAATGCACCCGTCATGTGTGTATGTCTAAGCCCTTATGTGCCACTACCGCCACGCACGGTGGCGGGTCTCTTTCTTTGTGCTCCACCAACCACACTACTACCTCACTTACTGCAAATGTATATGCATATAACTAAATGCTGTAGTTGTTAAAACATAGTGTACAAATAAGGTGCTCAGACTGGCTATATTTGAGAGACATTTAGCAAAGTTGAAATGTATGCTTTCGAGTGATCCAAATGAGTATTATAGAGTGTTCAAATGTTTGTACCTAAAGTCAGCAACACACGAGGAAGATACCTTTGTGAATATGTGCAAGGCCATTCCCCCTCCCACCCTGCGAAGACTGCCAAACAAGAGAGCAGAGGCCCGCGCCGCGCTGCTCCACCTCCCCCAAACAGGCTGGAGCCGCTTCAAAGATTTGTAGTCCCCTCTGCAGCACCCAAGGCCACGGCCCGCCACCTGCATTATTTACAGCATAGCATTAAACCTCTGCCTGAATACACAAATCCAAAGGCGCCCCCTCTTAAACCCCACAACCCACCGGATCACCTTAGACTTATGGCCCTGTGCAATTAGGATACCCAATACTGTGGCAACATACAGCAGCCCATTCATAACGACTTCTAACAAGACAGAGAGGCATGTACCGCCCGTCCCATGCCCTGAGACTTAGCCCCTCGACCTATGGTACCGGTCAACAGGACACTGGTAACCATGCACTGATGAATGACCATCAGACCCCTCACAAGGTGCATTCTTCCTGTGTTGCATTAACCTGTAGAATAACCTATTGAAAGATTTACTAAAGAAGATAATATTGCAATAACTGAATGACTGCGGTGTGCATGGCCTAGGGCAAATAAGTCAGGAAAAGACATTCATCTCTGACACTGGCCACAATGGCACAACAACACCGCCCAGATGAACTCAGCCGACCCGCCAGGCCCAGCCCAACCCACGAGGCTGACCAGTGACGTCCTCCAGTCAAGGCCAACCACATCGCAGCAGCGCCTATAGCTAGTCATCACCACCCAATCCCATTGAACTTGTGCCCCTTATAGTATGTAGGTTCTGATGACGTGTTTTGTAAATATATACGCCTGTCTTTGCTATTGTCAACCAGAGCGCTCTCGGAGTTTGCAGAGTTCTTTGCATGCCCTATTCTGATTGATAAACTCCCATTTAAGCTCACCCGCACTCTGTCTTGGCTTTATTCCCAACTTGGGAGAGTCCTTCATTGTCTCTCATTGCGGGGAGGATTGTGCTGGTTGGGGACGCTTGCCTTCAGCTCGCTTCAACAAGAAATGGTCAAAAACTTTGACAGCAAATAGGGAGTCACAAGCTGCTGCCTCACCGGCCATTCATAAAAGGCTCACAAGTGATTCTCCTCTCCCATTTCTATCTTCAGACTCCAACATGGATGTTTTGCTACAGGAAATTAGGTCTCTTAAGCCCTTTACAGAGGCTACAAATCAAAAATTGCAGCAATTGGATGACAGGTAGAGTGCCTTTCAAAGCCGAATGAATGAGGAAGAGAATAGAATCCGCATTCTAGAAGATATATCACCAGGAGTAATTCTGTTGGAAACAAATGTTAAAAACTTGCAAAAGCAAAAAGAGGAATTGGAAAACAGAGGGGGGCGTAACAATCTTCGTATCTCAGGCATGAGGGCAATGATGCCATTTTGTTTCTTCAAAAAATGCTTCCTGCTCTGCTTCGTTTACCGCCGATATTGTCTTTAATATTCAACATGGGCATCGCATTGGGCCTATGAAAAACTGTCAAGTATCTCAGCCAAGACCATGTTCTATGATCTTTTTATTATCAGAGTGTCCTCAACTTCAGCTCATCGTCTCCAAGGTCAAGGAAAAGAATACCCTTGTTTGGCATGGCATCAGAAATTACATTTCCCAGGATGTGGCGAAGACAACTGCTCAGTGAAGAAAATGATTTCTGTCCTTCTGCCTTGCCTTAAAACAACTCCATGCAAGATGTTGTTTATTCAAGGTCACCATAAATGGAAGAACATTTGTCTTCGATGATCCCGCTGAACTAAAGGCTTTCTTTAGATCTCTAAAAATGTACAATATCGACACTTCAGCACCTTTATATCCTCTTCTGCCTCTGGCACATGAAGCATCAACCTTCTTTGCAGATTCTCTTGCTCTGCTGTTTTGTCTGCATTAGTCTAAACTTTAAAGTATTACCGTCTATATTAGCAGGTGGGATGCTGTTGGAGGTCTTTCTTTCTGTGGGACCAATTTTTGGTCCTATTTTGGTGTTTCCTAGTCCACAGCTATCTCACTGATTTTTCATTTCTTCTCTTCTTTTTTCTGTAAACTTGACATATCTACTTTACTTATTTCTCTCACCTTACTGAGACCCTTTGTACTTCTCACTTCCTCTATGTTCCAGCTTATTAATGTCAAAGGTTTAGATCTACCCAGATCCCTCTATGTTCTCACCTCACGTGTCCTCGTTACCCTATTTGGGTGCATGTTTCAGTTATGTTTGGTGCAAAGCTTGACATATTGTCGGTTACATTACTTTATATCTGCAATGATGGATACATATGTTCTACATAGCTACTCTTAACTGTATTCATGGAATTCTGTTATATGGCATGAAAGGTATTAATAACCCAATTAAGAGACACTTGATTATTTCACACCTTACGAAATGCAACCCCTCCATAGCCTGCATTCAGGAAACACACCTCTATTTAAATGAGTCCATGAAACTCAAGGCATTTTCGGTTAAAGAGGTTATTCCCAATCCTGCTATATGGATGAACAATGATGTTGCTATACTAATTAATAAAAAAGTATCCTACAGAATTTTTGCTCAAGGAGGGATGATGTTGGTAGATGGGTTTGGGTAAAATTACAAATTAGAATCAATACCATATCCATTATGAACATCTATGTCCAACTGTGCCAGACACAGGCTTTTGGGATGGAATGCAACAAAAAATACTTCAGTTGGATCTCACTAATCTTATTGTTTGTGGCGACATGAACAATTTCTTGGAACCTTTCTTGGACAGGGATTCCAAAGTTATCTTTAAACCCTCCAAATCTCATGACTCTTATCCGCTGTATATCTGAAACAGGCCTTATAGACACGTGGAGGCTCTCCCATCCTTCTAATGCTGAATATACCTTTCATTCCCTCCCTGATGACACTCTCTCGACACTTGATTATATCTTCGCTGCTAAATCCTTGTACTTCACAATAACCGATTCTAGGAATGCTAATATTATCTCAGACCATGCCCCAGTTTAAACCACATTTGCTTTCCTGGGTATTCACAAACATACTGCTAAATGGTGATTTAATAATCTAGATTTGCAATATAAGCAGTTCACTCAGTCCTTTCCCATCTTCCTGCAGCAGTTCTTCCAAGATAATGAAGAAGATACCTCAATACGTAACAACTGGGAAGCTTTTAAGCGGCCTTGAGAGCGCATATTTTCACGTAGATGTGTAGGAGAAAGAAAGAATATAAAAAAAGACATTGGTGGTCTTTTTCTTCAACTTGATAGTGCTGAGAAACAATTTTATGTATCCCCCTCTCCATTAGGACAGTATAATGTCATATCCCTATGTATCCAAATTAATAAAAGAATTAACTGAACAAACGGCTGGTACAATTTTAAAGTATAAATCTAAGATCTATCAAACCTCTATTAAAGCTGGCAAAGCTCTTGCTTCCTACCTTAAAGCCGAAAAAAGAGAAAACTTTCATCTCCTACATCAAAAATGCTCATGGTACCACCGTCACCAAATCAAATGACATTTTGGACATATTTAAAACATTATACTCCAGATTATACTCTCCTGATTCCAATATTACATCAGCAAATCTAGAGTCTTTTTTTGAAAACATTAAAAGTGGATCTCAGTAGCTTAGATGGTCATCACTATTCATGAAATTACCCTTGCCATTTCAGATTTCCATAAAGGTAAAGCTCTCGGTCCAGATGGCTTATCTATCAAATTTTTTAATCACTTCAACTACCTTTACCCCAAACTAGAGGCGTTGTTTACTTGTTTTGCTGGTAGACGTTTCTCCTCAGGATCATTTGCCAAGGCTTTACTAATCCTTTTCCCAAAAACACAAAAAGACTCAGATCTTCCTGAGAACTATAGACCAATTTCATTGATTAACTCAGAGTGTTAAATCTTCGCCAAAGTACTGACGAATGAGGTAGAATAGTTTCTTCTGAAAGTAATCAAATCTGACCAGATAGGATATGTAAAAGGAAGGAATTTTTCCTCCAATGCTAGACTCTTATTTGATGCTATGCATCTTCTTGCAAATAAAACAGACAGACATGGATGCATTGCTATTGCCCTGGATGCTGGAAAGGCTTTTGATAGAGTTAGTTGGGATTACCTTTTTCGAGCTCTATGTTGGCATAGATGTGGGGATGGTTTTGTATCCCTTGTTAAATTATTATATTCCAATTCTAAATCCTCTATCTTTATTAACGGCCAGTCATTTGCCTTTTTCTCCCCTCAAGAGGGGTACAAGGCAAGGTTGTCGCCTCTCACCAATTCTATATGTTCGATCCTGTGAACCCTAACTAGAACGTATTAGAAAGGATAAAAGTATATATGTTGTGGTAAACAAAAAGTAAAGATTGCTGCTTACACAGATGACATTCTTATACTTTAAATAAATCCTAAGGACCATCTCCCAATTTGCTTTTGGTGCTAAATCCCTTTTCCTTAGCCTCGGGCTATAAATTTAACAAAGATGAATCTGAAATCCTTCCCTTAAACTCATTTTGTCTTAAACACAATTAGATTCCTATGTTTTTAAATGGTGTGACAGTTCTTTCAAATATCTGGGCATCTTTTTTCATCCTCGACTAGTAGTACCATAAACTTAACATGAAAGCCCTCTTACACAGACTTAAAGAGTTAACTTCCCTTTGGTCTCCTTTGTATTTGTCATGCTGGGGCGTCTTGAGACAATAAAAATTATGTTATCGCTGATTGTCTTCTATTGTCTACAAATGTTATCAGTTCCCCTTCCTTCCATCCTTTTTAAATCTATACATTCTATTTTAATTCCTTTTTTATGGGGAAAGGCAAAAGTAAAAGAATTGCCATCAGTAAGCTTCGAGCTTCCTTTGAGAATGGTGGTGTCAGGTTCCCTAACTTTAAGCGCTGTCATAATGCATTCTTAATCAAGCAAACTCATGCTTCGTTTTATCTCTAATGCTGATGCTGATCTCCCTACTTGCTTTTTTCTGGAAAAAGAATCAGTTTTCTCCACTAACTTGTGTGATATGGTTTATATATTTGGTTACACTTCCACAACATTTTCTAGCACTATAAAAGCCTCCACACGGGCCCTTAGAGCATTCTTGTTGCCCACTGGTAGTGCTCCATCAGGAGGGTTTTCTCCATTTTTGTGGCACAATAGGTCTATTACTTTTAAAGGTAGGCTGCTTTACAGGAAGCTTTGGTTAAAAGTATTCGTTTTATTCATCAAATTCATTTTGCTGATAGCTGAAAATCCTTCCATGATCTGGGAACTGGTGTCTCCCTTCCGGTATCAGAATACAATTTTTAAAATAAGTTAGTTAATGCTTGCCTTAACAAATTTGATCACTTTACAAGCAATGAGCTTATCCCAGACCCCTCACGACTACTACTTGTAGTGGAGGCTTCTAACATCAAAGTGGCGCAAGTTTATAAGATGCTGGTTGTTGATAAACCTCTGAATATGTGATGGTCTACTGAATCTCAATGGGAAACTGACTGTGGGTCTGTGTTTGATGATGAGACTTGGAGTAGGTTATGATCTAGAGTCAAATGTATTTCTCCTTCGGCTATCATCACACAAAATGTATTATTTTTCTTACACAGAGCCTTTTTAACACCATTGAAATTACACACGTCTTCTTATAGCTCTAATGGGTGTTGCTGGTCCTGTGGGAATGGGCAGGGGTCCTACATACATACGTTCTTTCAATGTACTTATGTTCATAGGTTCTGGCAAGATATTTAGATTTAACTAAAAAAGATATTTAAGATTGTTCTTCCCTTATCCCTCGCAAACATTTTGTTGCGTAGTATTGCATGTGGTCATATTTTTAATTATTCAACTTCTCATCTGTATGATCTCTTCATTGCCATTGCACATTAATTACGGCTACCGGAAAACTATTTCAGAATTTAACTCTTAACGGTTGATGGAATAATATCTGTCATGTGCACAGACTTGAACATTGAATGGTATTGCGCCTTCATTTGACATCTAAATATGAAGCTAAATGGTCATGCTTTAGTAATTATTCAACATTCCATAATATGTCTGCTCATGGATTTTCATTCACTTTCAGCTGCTAAATATATTTGAATGATCTTACTTTTGGCTTTCCTCTTCACTCTTTTCTATGATATATGCACCTGTTCATTATTAAATAAGATGATCATGTTGCCCCTCCACTCCCCTTAGCCTCCCCCATGTGTCATGTCCGTCTTATGTCTCTTGTCCTTCCCCCGGTTATATCGTATTATCATACTATATAGTTAGATCATCCTTAATTGTAGGCCTTAACTCTTAATTGCTACTATATTTACTATATGTACTTCATATTAGCATTTCTTATGATTCACTGTGCTATTTTTCTTTACTACTGTTACCTTCAGATTATATAGCCTTTGTGATTGCCCATCATATAATCATTACATAGTCCTTATTGTGTTACTATGATCTAATGTTCTATATATTTTGTTCTTATAGTTAATAAGACTAATAACACTTATTAAACTTAAAAATGGTCTGCATAGCTCCACTGTTAAATGTCCATTTATTGTAGGCTCTGCAAGCACTGCCTCATCAGCCTGGTGGCTAACCGGCCTTCTCACCCCTACCCTCGTGGGTTGTCTATGAGCCATTCGGGCATGAGCCACTGGTACCACAGGTCCATATACAACTCCCCCATGGCCATGGAATGATCTCCCACCAATGAAGACCACAAATCCTCATAATGCATCCAAGCAATATCTCAAACACGAGTCTGTGCATTCCTAATTATATGTAGGTACCTGAAAAGCTCTTCACTCCCCTCTCGGAACTTCCCACAGTTCACAACATCATATATGTGAAAGGCAAATGTACAGTTATCAAAGTAAGTGCACACCCTGCACTTACGTGCAAGCTCATTTTCTTTCTTGATAGATCCCTCCTAACATTGCTTGGTTTGAAGAAGCTTAAATATGTTAATAAACTCACCACCCACATTTTTCCCTTTCTTGCTAGCCATCAGATGTGAACCAAAAAGCCTTGTGATCCTGATAAGGGTCAATATCTTCACCTGCACTTCACGTTATTAGCCTATTTGACCTAAAACATTTGACCTAATGACCAAAATTGACCTTTTTTTGCATCTGGTCCAAATTGACCTTTTTTAGTTTTAGGTAAAATAGGCTAATACCACTTATCTACTTACCTGAACATGCGGTGCAGGGGTTGCAGGGGTGTCCCCCGCTCCTCATGTTCATGTAAGTAGGTCAAAAAGGGGTTGTGGGGTCACCAAAGAACTGCCTAAACATTGCTAGAGCCACAATCGGAGCAAAACTGGATTGCTGCAACATCCTACTCCTTGGCACCTCCACAAACAACATCAACAGACTGCAAATCGCACAAAACATTGCCCTTAGAGCAGCCCTCAACATACCCAAGAGAGAACATATCTCCCAGGCAAGAAAAGAGGCCCACTGGCTCCCGATCGAAGATCACATAACGTTCAAAGCCCTCACAATCACACTTAGATGCCTTGCCGAGACAGCACCAGCCTATCTAGTGGAAAGAATACACCAAGCTCCATCCCACAGACCTAAACGTAAAAAATACTCAAACCAACTCTCAATCCCAACATGCAACTGAGCCAATGCCGGTGGTACCAGCTTTGAAGTCCTAGCCCCCAAAGCCTGGAACTCACTGCCACCCAGTCTCAGAAAAGAAGAATCCCTACTCACATTCAGAAAAGCACTAAAAACTAAACTATTCAACTAAACTGTGCTCCACTACTACCTCCCACAATGAGTAGTTCCACTGTAACCACGGAACACCATTTCTGTCTGTTATTGCTAATAACGATTGAACTCCATGCACTTTTTATTGCAAAATAGACATGATCAATGCCTGTAACCACTGTTATTATCTTGTACCAAGTCAAATATTCTGTAACAGCGCCACGATGCCCCCGGGCCGTTGGCCGCTTAACAAATACAAATAAATACATAAATATGCGTGCAGTTGTTTTTCGGTCAAATTGCAGCAAGCAATTTTCACACGGTCAAACATACCCAAACCCACCTCACTACTTACCTTATTTGCCCATTGCTCCATTCCCATGCCACTGCTATCAAAACAGGTGCATCTGCCCTATGTCCTTTAGTATTTCCATATTTGCAAACACATGGTATCCAGCACTCCCCTCTCAGTACCACCTTGTGCCTCAACCATGCACTGGACTACACCCCATTCACCTCCAACATTTTACCCTCAGAGATTTCTGACCTTTTGGATCACCTGTGCCTGTTCCACACTGCACAGCAGACCCTGTTATACTCATCCAGCCCCTGCCTATCTGCTGCATGGCCGAGCAGCCCATCCTTCTACTCAGGCCAGGACAATGTTCCCCCATCTCTTCGGCACCTTGCTGGACTGCTTGCTGCTAGTGCAAGTCTGTCCTCCTCCTCAAGGCTCCCTTTGCCTGGTCTTCTTGCCCTGGGAACTTCTCATCATTCTCTTGTTCCCCAATTCATACCCCTCGACCTTTAGGGAGACCTCTGCGACCATACCACACTGTCCCCCACTATCTGCCTTAGAACATGTAACCTATAGCTACCTCCCTACGTATCCTTGCACAAGTTATTCCCCCATCATCACCCTGTTCCAAGCTGTCACTATCCATCTTTGGGGCCATCACACCTCTCCTTGACCGACTACCCCACCTTTCGCTACCGGATCGCCATGGAAGCCCATCAAGTACCCTCCTGATGATACTTCCTCCCACAGACAGACAGGCTGTCACCTGTCCTGCACTACTTCTGGCCACCTGGCCTACCGCTACATGCAGGATACCCTGTCGGTCTTCTCCCATCTCCTATTTAGCGTGTATGAGTGCACAAGCCTCTCCGGCACTCTTATCCTGCGCTGGCCGGAAAGCTGCACCATGCCCGGCCCCAGCCTCCCTGGTCACCACCTCTAACATCTGCAGGGAACTTTCCCTAGTGTCCCTGGTAATCATGCCATTCTATTGATCTCCCACTACTGACTTACCACCACTCTCTGCTGCTCTACTTGCTCCTCTGTTATCCTTATCCTTTTGAGCATCATTCTCCTTCTTGGTCAGGCTGGTAAAGGCCAACAGTGCACCTGAAACCATAAAAGATGCTACCCACATTTAAGCCACTCTTCTGCAAAGTTGCTAAACCTGAACCTTCTTCAGACCCTTATTTGTCTGCATGTGTGGCTTCCCTGATGCAACACCCCACATACCTTTCTAGGCCTGCCCCCAGTGCTTTAAGTAGCCAGCAGACCCGAGCTGGGGCTCACAAGAGCGGTGGCATGGCAGGGGTCCGCACCTCAATTAAGAGGCAACTCTTCCCTCACCTGAACACTGCCTGTTAGTCCACGCCCCCATAAGCGCCCCGGCTTGATTTTGCAAAAAGGCCGGGCCGTGGCCTAGCTGCCAGCATTCATGTCAGGTAAGGGTTGCCCTGCCTTTTAATGTTAGTGCTAACCCGTGGCCTGGCACCCCTTTCACTAGAGAGGGGGGGGGACATCACCCGGTCACCTCGGGGTGCAGGGTGATGATTTGTGCATCTTTAATGAAAGGGGTGTCTAGCAGGGGGTCCGCGATACAATCAAAAGGCAAGACTTTTTTTTGTAAAGGCTGAAACTCTCGCACCAGAGCTTAAGGAGTTACCAAAAAAACTTCACCTTTTCACTGAGTTGCTGACCCCCTGCCAGTCACCCCTTTCATTAGAGATGCAGGAATCATCACCCCTGCATCTCTGATGAAAGGGGTGGCTGGCAGCGGAGTGGAATGGCAAACAACAGGTGAGGCTTTTCTTTTCCTAAAGCCGGAAGCTCTCCAGCAGGCTTTAGAAAAAAAGCCTTGCCTTGTAGCAGCCTGGTGTAGAATTTTCAGTCTGCCGGGGCTCGGCCCCATCCACTTAAAGCCCTGCCTAACCCCACTCCCTCCTCATCCTCTCTCGCCTTCACATGCTGTTCAGAGAGTCCTGGCAGCCTACTCAAATCACAAACCACAAGAGTATTCACCTTGCAGCCATTATGAGGCCCTCTGCGGTGATGGCGGCCGAAGGAGAGTTTGTTCCTGTCACGTGTCTTTATGCAGCCCAATGGACATGACCACGGGGTGGCCAATCAATATGCAGATGACACACAACTGTAGACAGCACGCACCATCTTGTTTAATTTAGGGGGATAACCATAACATGTTGTAAAGGGACCTCCTCGCTGCACAGTATCCGACTGTATGCGCCACCATTTTAGAAACTAATTTATGCAAAGGATGACGCAGCGTTTTCATGAGAATGCAACATCTGGAGTACTCCACGTGCTAAGAATTGCCTCATTGTAAGCTGCATTTCTTTCCCGGTCATTATTTTTTCCTCAATAGCGCAATGACGTTTTTGTCTGTTCCTGTTCCAGAATTCTACATTTCAATACACTGTTGTGGTCGAGTGATACCTGCTTATCTCGTCGGTTCCTTTTTTTCTAACAAGTATGCATTTGTTAAAGACACTCTCGACATTCTCCTGGGAACGATTAGTGCCAGAACGTAACTGATATTGCATAATACACATAACAGCTTCGTTATTTTAAGGTGACGTAAAAGCAATTAAGTTTGCTGCAAGTAGACCTTGGCCCCAAGCATTAAAAGGCGCCTTTTTCTGTTTTCAGCTCCCCTAAGAAACATAATAAAACACACCCAAGTGATGCTGAGCCAGACATATTGAAAGCAGAACATACGACTTACTCTGCCACCTCGGAACCGAGCGTGCCGTTAAGCAGTCCATTAGAATTGCACACGTTTTAAAAAAAGGATAATCAGGGCCTCATTCAGACAGAGTGGGAATAATTGAAATGGAACAATAGCATGTTTCCCCAGAACGAACGACAGTCTCACCAGACAGCAAAATATGGCGTACTGTTTGCCATGCCAATCTTACAAAGTGGTATCCTTGTGCGGATCTCCAGCTCCTAGAGGGTCTGAAAATATATGCAAACATTTTCCCTGCCTTAGCCCATGAGTAGCACCGCCTGTCACTTCACTGGCGGCGTGGTCTCCCCACGAATCTGTCATTGGACCTCACACGCTTCTTGTGGATGCAGACAGTGCTCAAGAATACAAGCTGGACAGATGTCAAGTAGTGGGGCTGGAGAAACAGGAAAGGCGCTTTTAGAGTCTGATATAAAGGATGCACCCACCCTACCCCTGAGGGAACACAGGGTGGAGGGTCTCAGCTGGTGACAGCACTACTGGAGACGGTTCATGACCAGCAGCCGCTTACTTGAGGCTCTGAAGAAAACAGACAAAGCCTGGATCAAAAGTGTGAAAGCAAGTGAAACAGAACAAGTCCCCAAAAGACTTGCCCCTTCATAGCAAGAGGAAAAAACATTAGCTTGGTGAAGTAATAGTTCAGGCTGTCATGAGCAAAAGAGGACTCTTGAGTCCTGTAACTCTCAGGCCAGTGACTCACATACAGGATAGGTCTATAGTAAAGGCCTAGCTCTAAACCATGGTCATCTGCAGTAAAATGTCAAGCATTCAGAGAACAAGGACAGAAAGGGTTAAACAGTATGGCCAGCATAGAAAAGATGGCCGCCTATGCCAGAAGTGGCCACCTGAGCAACGGAGAGCAAAGAGGAAATGCGGAGTGAGTCACCGGGCACATCAGTGGTGCCCACCCCAGAGGCCAGGAGCGATCTTTGAAACCGGCAGGCAGAGAGGACCCAAAGTAAGAGGAAAGTAGGGGATAAAGGGTTCTGAGGTGCCAGTGGAAGGAATGAAAGTGGGCTGAGGCAGGTTTTTACACATAGTTCTGTAGATGGGAGCGAACGTTTTGCAAGACACAAGTGCTGGCCCACGAAAGCCCTAGGAGTCGGCCTGGCCGGAAGCACACCAGCGGCACCCGCAGCTGCCAGAATTTGTGCATGATTGTAACTATGTGGCAACAGTTGCATTCACTGAAGTTGTACCCAGCCCAATATTAAAGGTAAACATCTACTTACTTCACTGAAACATGTGTTACCTGTGTTTATATACAATAACGTTGTGGTAACAAAAAGCCATGTTCTGACAATAGGGAAGGTACCAAGTACTTTTCATGTCTGTAGTGTCACAGTGAGGTACACATTATGCAGAAGACCTGTACATCTTCTCCAAACCCTCCTCGACAAAAACAAATTCATCCTCATCATGCCACATGCCTTAACCAGGTGGACAGCCACATGGATTGCAAAGACAAACTCAACCCTAATTCACAGAAATCATGATCTGCCACACAGAGTCAACTACACCTACATCGATTCAATGGCCAAAGGAAATGGGAAATCGCCCTCAATCCAAAGTGGGCAAGAACCTCGGTATAAGGGTGGATAACCAATTGAACTTGGAGCCTCTTATCAATGCTTGCATCAATTAATACCTTTTTCCTTTGCGGTCAAGTAGATGTAGACTGCTTTTACTCAACTAGTATGATAGTCGCGTATCTGTTTCCATTTCCTTCCTTCCCACCTTCGCCCTCCCTTCCTTATCTATGTCTTAGTTCTTGCACTATCTGAAATGTCGTCCGGCCGAGTACGATCGTTAATTTCACATCCTTACTGTTCATGGCCTGTAAGAATGTCATTGTATTTTCCCTTGTTCCCTCCCCATTGCCTTGAAGCGTTTTGAGACACATTGTGTGTAGGCGGTATATAAATAGACTATCATATCACCTTCCCCTAAACAACCCTAACCTTCATATCTCTTGTCCAATCAAGGTTGGGTTATGACAAAGGCATCTATTTGGGCATCCCACAGCATCTGTTGAATAAACTCCAAAGAATGCAAAGCTCTGCAGCTAGACTAATGATGCAACCGGACAAAAGAGAATCTATTACCCCAGTACTCCAAACTACGCTGGCCATAGGTCAGGAAAACAACACACGTCAAAGCACTCTCTATGGCTAGCTCAAAGAGCCTTACATAGTTGGAGGGCAGCACATATCCAAAGGAAAATCACAAATGAAAACCCAACAAGACCATTAAGATCAGGCAATGCCACACTCCTGACAGTGCATCGCTCCATCATGAAACGCCATTTAGTCTCATCTTTCACATCCATGATCATCAAACACTGGAACAAACTAATAAAAAAGGAGTTTGCAAACTAGAGGGTTACTTTGTATTTAATTTCTGTTGCTAAATATGAAGCTAATTGGAACCATTGGGATTCCTTATTGTACTCTATTTTGTAGGACATATCTACTATTTTTGTGATGTTTTTATAAAAAGTTCTGCGACAACAGACACATACTTGGTCTGGTATTTCAGCAGATGTGTTTTGAAACTTTGCTATTTCCTTTTTTGTATGTGTTTGTTAGGAGGTTGGTGTATGTAAGGTTTTCACTAAGATTTTCTGAAGGTACTACATTTTGTAAGTGAACTTCAGTTCCAAAATATTTACTTTGGATGTGCTCAATTTCTTGAAGGAGTTGTTTGGCTGTTGCACATAGGAGAATGTTTTAAACATTTTGAAATTGCAGAGCAGGACTTTTTGCACAGTACAATGTATGCACAAGATTCCGTATAGTGGAATGGTGTGGTGCTAACATTTTGAAATGCAGGCTAATGAATGTCCTTGCAGTGCAGTGTGGCTGTGCACTGGACAGGAGTCCATGGTTTGTAAAGCTTTTAATCTACTTTTGTCTTTTAGTTTCACATAGTGATTGAGGAATTGTCGTAAAGATTTGAAGAATTGTTGGCGTACGTTGCATATTGAGCTGCATGTCCATATGCATGCTGGACGGATTGTTTGGGTGAAAGGAACACTTAGTTCAATGTTTGTTGGGGATGATTTTTCTATGCGGGTTTCTTGTGCCATAATGGTGTGTCCTACCATCGGATACCCTCGGCCATTACTGTCTATACAAAAGTTTTTTTTTTTTCTTGTTTACAAGTCTCTTCTTTGAAATATGGTTCTGTGCTGCTTGTGGAAATCCATTCAGTTTCACTGAAGTTTAAAAAGGTACCTACATTGACATTGTGCATGTTTAGAAGTACTTTCTGTCATTTACTGATTAATTTAGTTAGTGGTTTCATTCAGTTTAAAATGAATATCAACAACTTTCTATTCAGTAGAAATGTGCTGTCAATTAGAGCTTCAAGGATTATTTGTCGGTGGTAGTTTTTAAGGGTAGATCGTGACTTTTGAGCTGTCTTCATAAGATTGTGAAGCACTGTATTGTGGAACATTTTTGTAAAATTAATTTTTGGGAATGCTTCACTGTGCTATGTTAACATTGGAAGATATTGTATTATGTTCATTAGTAGGTTTGGTTTTGTTTAAACATTTTATTTTAGTTTCAGGAAGAGGGGCCTTACTTTTTTTTAGTACTCCCTAGTTCAGTTTTGTTGAGTGACGTTACTAGCAGTTTTGTTTTAATGTTTTCTATGCATTGCTTTAGAGGTGGATGACTATACGGCTTGCTTTTATTCTCATCTGCTCTTTTATTTCTTTGTTTTCTGCAGAGTTGCTTTTTAGTAGGCATTCTGTTGTGTCTGTTGGAAAAAAGAACGTTTGGGTGTGAACCTTGTGGAAAGTATATGCATGTATTGTGAACGGGTGTGTGAATGTGATGGTAAAGATGATTAGAGTGCTGTGTGATTTTGCAGTGGGATGATTGTTATGGGTGGGAAGGTTGTAAGAGTGTGTAGAGGTGTGAAGGATTTGGGTTAGTGAGTAAGAGAGTGGTGGTGTGAATGAATAAGTAGGGGCATTATGATGTTTTGAGGAGAACAGGGGGTGTTGTAATGATGGTGTTTAGATGAGAATAGAAAGAGTGTGCATGTTTAAATATAATGAGCAACAGTGAAATAAATGTTCATTTGAAAGGAATACTGTAGGCTAATATACAGCAAAACTATACTGTTACAATAACAGACAGATTAATACTATAGTAATATACTTACTTTGTAAGATGTGAAGAGTAGTCTTCTTCTGGTCGATGTCTTCGGGAATTTTCTTCTTTCCTGTAATTGAAAAAGACGTTTAGTGGGAATATATGGTGACAGTGAAGTACTTTTAGTAAAATAGGTTGCTATTTATGAATGTATGAGGCATTGTTGGAAAAAGAGTTAGTAAAGTTGTGTTATCGATAGTCTACTAAAGTATGTTAACTATGTTGTTAGAACAATTGAAATATGAGTAGTGTTATTTGGGAGATTAGAAGGAACAGGGCAAAAATGTGTGTAAGACAAAGGTGCATTTGTAGGTTACTTTAGTGCTGCTGATTGTAATGAAGGGAGTTCTGCTTTTCTGGTGCAATGCATTTGTTATGTGTTGGACTGTTTTTGAACAATAGGGAAAGTGTGGCCTAGTAGTAATGCAATGGAGGAGTGTTGTTGCAGCAGTGTGTGGAGTCTTACAGTAGATGTTTGGAAAGAAGAGTACTTTATATGTAAGGTGAAGTGTTGAATATAGATACTTTGGTGGTATACATGTATGTGTGAGCAGGTGGAGAATGGTGGCAGTGTAAGGTATGTAATGAGTGAAGTTGGAAAATGTGACATTTATAAGGAATGGAAAATGCATAGCGTTTAAAAAGGTTTCTTTTTACAAGCATTTTCATGAAAGTAAAAAAAAAATGAATATGAACACTTTGTGCATCTTTTTTGGAAAAGAAAAGCAGATGGAAAAGATGTATACAACATTTTAAGTGGCACTTGTTTTGTGGAGGTTTAATATGTTGGCAGTACATGTATACTTGACAATATGATGCATTCCAATATGTAAGTGCTAATTAAGTGTTGGTTTTTGTCTTTGTATTGTGGGAGTTGTAGTTGCACTTTTTCTATTAGAAAAGTTGGACTACAAGTCCCAGAATGCACAGAAAAAAGTAGGATTGGATAATCACCTACAGATTGGAAGGGGTTATTTTAGCAAGTATGCATGTGCTACCAAAGTATTAAACTTACACACACCCAGTGGCACTTAAACATTTTGTACACACCGTTTGCATTTGCTTTCTTTAAAAATAAAAAAGATACACCGTGCTGTTGTAAATGTATAAATGTCTTTATTAGCTTTAATGAAAATACTGCAAAAAAAATATTTTTAAATGTACAGCATTTTCCATTCAATGTACACATCATACATTGCAAGCTTCCATGCAGTCCTGCAGTGGTTCAAAAAGAGTATATACTTATTGAGAAGCTTATTGGAGGGTAAATAGCAGGAACCATATATATATATATATATATATATATATATATATATATATATTAGAGTTGCAAAAAATATAACCATACCTGTACTATGTATTGTTAGATGCAGATGTTGAATCTGGAAATAGAAATGTTGGAGAGTTTCACAGTAGTTTGTGATGCAGATGGCTGTGATTAACAGGAGATATGTACTCTCAGAGTTCAAGTGTACATCTGAAGTGTTGAACTGAGGTGTAGAGTCTTTTTGGATGTGATTGGTGGATGAATGTGTGACTATGAAAGCTGCCAATGAGGGAGTTTTGAGAACATGAAAGTGGAAAGGTTTGAAGGGCTGCCCTGTGTTACGGGGCCCAAAGACACTGTAGTAGTCCGCAGATGGCAAGTTCCAGAGTCAGGTCTTTCAAGGATGCCTGGCATGGAAACGGGACTGTGGGGATTAGCCAATGAGGAATTCTGGTTCTGGTTTACAGGAAGAGAGGGTAGTAGCTGTGTTCATTGTTGTGAGCAGTGAAGCTGGCCCCCATTGAGGAAGCAGTGTGTGTGAACTTTGGGAGATTCTTCAATTCAGTCATTGAAGGTTTATGCTGAAAATCATGGCATCTTTGGAAGTATTAGACTGGCAGAAGTGGAAGTTTGTGGCAAGCAGTTTGTGGCTTAAACCGGGCAAGCTTGTTCTCATTCTGTGAGAGTATGGCTCACTTTAAATGTCCAGACATTGTAATTGTGTATTATGGATGCAACAGTTTGGGGTATGTGACTCCAATGTATTTGTAGGCTGTCCTGAAGGATTTCCTGAAAAGCCTAATGAACTATTTCCTGCTGCAAAAAATTTTGTTCTGAAATGAATCAGAGGCAAACATGGAGGCATCCAAACCTTTTCAGTCCACAAATGGAAGAATTGAGGCAGCTTGTCAAAGGTGCATCTGCTTTTTTATATGTAGCAGGAATGTCATCTTTTGAGAATGACAATACAAAGTCTGATGGTGTGAATTTGTTTGTGAAGATGGAGTTCATTTTTCAGATGTCGGAAATGCAATTTTTCTTTACAATGTTAGGAAGTAATTGAAAAAGTAACTAAGAAAATGTTAAGGGAAGATATACAGTGTACAGTATTACTGTACATAAAAGCAAAACAAAGGGAAAAAGGTGTTTGTTAACAAACCCTCAAAAAAGGTTCTTTTCAGAGCCACCACTAAAGAATAAATAACTGAAATTGTGTTCAATTCCCCCCAGCCCCTTGAGTGGCTGCGACATATGGAGACACTGCTGTAGTCCTGCCACATCCAGGTCTTTTGAGGGTGCCTGGCATGGAAATGAGACTGCGGAGACCACCGACAGTCGTGTTGTCCGCAGACTTCGGAGGATCAGCCAATCAGGTTTTCTGGGTGTGGTGTACAGGAAGAGAGGGTAGCAGGAGATGTGTTTGCAGGAGTTTTGAGAGCAGTGAAAATAGCTATGGCTTTGTCTTTCAGGAGGCAGGGTGTATAGACTTTGGGGGACTCTTGGATCCATTGGTTGAAGGTGTGTGCTGAGCACTGTGGAGTTGCTGGAAATATTGGATTTAATGAATTTGAAGTGTTTTGGTATGGAGTGCAAGAAATGAATTGGCCTGACTTACTTCCATTTTGGATGAATATGCTTCACTTAAAACATCCAGACATTATTGTTGTAGATTGTGGAGGGAACATTTTGAGGTACGTTACCGGGATTTCATTGCAATTTTCAATTAAGGATACATGTAGAAAGTTGATGGAAATGTTTCCAAATTTGAAAATTATGTTTTCGCGTATTGCTGAGAGACAAATGTGGATGCGCTAAAATAAATGTTTTCTGCAAATGGAAAAAGCAAGGTGCAATGTCAATAAAGCTGTGTGTGCTTTCTTTACGAGATGTTGCCATGACATCTTTTCATAATGAGAACATTAAATTTGACATTGCCAACATTTTTCAGAGAGATGGAGCCCACCTAACTGATGTGGGTAATCCGATTTTTCTTGAAAACTCAGTTTTTGTGAACATATAAAGTATGGATTTAAGTATTCTTTAGTAGTTCAAATTAAGAAAATGGAAAAACCGTATATAAAAAAATACGCACTTTTTGTGAAAGTTCCAAGAAATATCAGTAAAATGTTCCTTATTTCAGTTTAAAAAACTAAAAATAAAAAAAATATATAAAAGCCAGAAACACAAAAAGGTTCTTTTAAGAGCCACCATTTTTGAACGTAAAACAATTTAAATGATTTTAATCCTCCCACCCTACGCCTGGAATTTTTTCAGATGTCCGCAGACTACCGTACTGTCCACAGACTACGAAGGATGCACAAGGGCCTTTGACTTTCTTTCTCACTTCTATTTTTTAACTGTGAAACAAGGCTCCTAAAGGAACTGTATTTTGTGGGTTTTTTGTGTTTGGTAAAATGGGGGAGGGAATGGGCACCAACCACAGAGATGAAGGGGCAGGTGGTCTGAGGAAGATGTTGGGTGGGCCTGTCATGATGCCTACCCCCGGGGACCCAGACCAAGTCCAGCAACCCGGAAGCAGGCATCAAGTTATCCCAAGCAAGCCCAACAACCCCTGCTAGGGGCTATTTGGGTGCAGTCCTGGCGCCTATGGCGCCAGGCTCATATGTAGAGTCAGTCCTGGCGCCATAGGCGCCAGGCTCATAGATTAAAACTTACCTGATGCAGACCATGCTGCAAACTTACCTGATGCAGACCATGCTGCAAGAGCTCCAAGCCAAAAGAGGCTTGGAAGGGACTACTTTACCTAGGGACTATTTTTTTACTCGGGTGGGGCTGGGGAGGAATACTTACCTGGGACTACTTTGGAGGCTATTTAAACCACGCCCGAAGAGCAACAAACGCTTCGCGTTATTCTGCATCCAGCAGCGTAACGCTCACCGTGTCTGCAAGTCTGCATCCAGTCTTCTGCCACGCCCGCCTCGAGTATGGAGCTCCTAGAAAAAGGGAGAAAGAAGGAGAAAAGGTTAGAACAAGAGCAATACCTTTGATCCTTACCTGAATTCCTGATCCATCGCGCCTTTGAGCTGGAAGAAAGAAGTTATTTTATGCGCGTCGCCTCGCCTGCTGCAGCGCCGCGCTGAACTCACCGGCCTTCGCAGCATCTTCACATTCCACCGCATCCTCCTGCATGTTCCCACCGCACTCCGGCACCTAAGGAGAAGACAAGAACAGCAAGGTGAGCCAAGGGAATACACAGAGGAATATTAGTTACCCCCCATAGACTTACCTGATTTTACCACCGGGGGTACTATTCCTCTTCACGGGTCGGCACAGCTTCCACTGCATCTTCGCCGAACCCCGGTCCCTAAGGGGAAACAAAAGGACAGCAAGGTGAAACAAAGGGGCTAACAAGGGGAACCCTCCTCACCACAATAGACTTACCTGATTTTACCGCCGGAGGCATTATTCCCCGAGACTTCATACTTTCTCTCAGCGCCTGAATAAGGGAGAAAGCAACAGGTTACATATTGACATTATTTAATCGAACTGTGTTGGATAATACAAATCCTTACCAGAATATTACCGGTTGCCACGAGGAACTCTTCACTAGGGTCAAGCTGCAACCTGCAAGGAATCGGACAAGAGTGAAAGTCAGGCATTTGAACTCTTACGAACTACATACTTACGGCGTCTTGCCGGGAATTTCGGAGTCAATATTGTTCTGGAACTCACCAATTCCTTCGAGCCAGTGAAGCAACTGCTTATCTATGCGCCCCTGCGCTCAGTGCAGGATGGAGAGCTCATCTTTTCAAACCCTCAGGTGAGACTATAAAAGGGGACATCAAAGGTGATCAGTGGGGAGAACAGCAGGGGGTGGGCGGATTTACGCTCAACTCCACGGGTGGTTAATTACCTTTCTCCATTTCCAGAAGAATATTCCTATGAGCCAAGCAAATGAAGCTAGGTGGGCCAGTCCAGTCCGTCATCTCGGCCCTACGCGTCACATTGGTGGAGACCGCAGCTGTCCAGTTCAGACCGACGCCTCTGTGGGAGCCAGGTGAGCATAACAGAATGCAAAGCCTGCCTAAAAATTCCCACCCGGGCGTTATGGATACCTCAGAAACTGACCAATTGGCCCAATTACTAGGGGAACTGAGGGCTGAAGTGCATTACGCCCGTCAAGAACCCAATGTTCTTAGGAGAGAACTGATTTTGTCAAAGGAGCGAACTGATGACCTTGCTAGGCAACTATTGCAAAGCCAGGCTGGACAAGCACCCCTACCTGGTTCCGGGGGAAATCCAGCTCCTGTGTTATCAAGTTACCCTGTGCAAATAAACCTACCAGGAAATATTCCCTTAGCTCCACCCGAACGCTTTGCCAGAGATCCCAAAAGGTTAGCCGTGTTTATGAACCAATGCCGCTTGCACTTTTTATGCAGACCTGGAGTCTTCCCAAACGATCAAGCCAAGGTAGCCTTTGTATTGTCATATCTCAGTGGCAGTGCAGCTGATTGGTCAATTCCACTAGTTACTCAGGATGAGCCAATTCTTCGGGATTTTCAGGGCTTTCAAACAAGCATGGAAAGACTATTTGCCCGGCACTCCCAACGACAGGCCCTGGATAACGAACTTTTGTCCCTACGACAGGGTAACCAGGATCTTCTATCCTACATTGCGACCTTTAATAGGTTGATAGTGGAAACTGGATGGCCAGAGTTAAAACGAATCACGTTGTTTCATCGAGGGCTTCGAGGAGAACTCAAGGATGTCTTGGCTCAAGTCGTGAACCCACCTCAAGACTGCGCTGAATATATAGACTTAGTGGTCCAGTTAGATCACAGACTTCAGAACAGAAAGGCTTATCGAGCCAAGTTTGAGAATCGGGTGTTGGTCAAAACCCACGCTAACCCCAAAGGAGCAGATGCTTCAGAACCCATGCAAATCGAAGGGTTAAGGGACCCTTAACCCAGAAGGAAAGAGAAAGGAGACGGCAAATGCAATTGTGTCTATATTGTGGAACTTCTGGGCATTTTCTACAGGATTGCCCTGTAAAACCACCCAAGAAGGTGGTAGGAGCTGCTGATAAAAGCCATATGGAGTCAGACTCGGGAAACTACCACGCCCGACAAGCGTAGAGGTCCACTTGCCGAGCTTGAAGAAGGATACTCAGACCTCTCATTTCATCATACCAATGGTCCTCGTAGATCCAGGGCAGCCATCGCGTATGCATGAAGGGCATACATTGATAGCGGGGCCATAGGAAACTATGTGAACTACGAATTGGCTTCCAGGATGAATCTACCTCTCTGCCGAAAAACCACCTCAGAGGTCATCACCACAGTCGATGGAACTGAAATTGCCTCTGGGCCTGTAACTCATTCCACCGCAGGGATGACACTATTGGGTCAGGATGGGCATCGAGAGACTATTGTGTTTGATCTAATCAAAGCCCCACAGTTCCAAATAATACTGGGGATACCTTGGTTGGAAACCCATAATCCTTGTATTGATTGGCGAGAGAAGAGAATAACCTTCCCGGATTGTGCACAAACCTGTTACCCAAAGAAAAATCTGAACGCAGGCCTGGCCACAGAAACCACAGCAGTCATGCAACTACCTCCTGAATACCAAGAATTCCAGGATGTCTTTCAAAAAGAACAGGCAAACACCTTACCTCCTCACAGATCGTACAATTGTCAAATCGATCTCATACCCAGTGCACAACCCCCTTGTAGCAGGATCTATACCCTTACGGAACCTGAGAACCTTCACCTACGACAATACTTAGACCAGTACCTTGCCAATGGTTTTATTCTCCCATCTAAGTCCCCTGAATCTTTGGCTTTGTTCTTCGTGCCCAAAAAGGAAGGTGACCTCAGAACGTGCATAGACTACCGCGCATTGAACCAGATAACTGTTAAAAACCGATACCCATTGCCTCTGATCCCTGAACTACTAGATCATGTAAAGCACGTCCGAGCAGTCCTTGAGAAATTGCGCCCAAAACAAAAGTCAAAAGAAAAAACCAGCTGGACTCTTACAACCTTTAGACATTCCGCCTACACCATGGCACACCTTATCGTTAGACTTTATTGCTGATCTACCCCCATGCAATGGATTTAACACCATTCTAGTTATTGTGGATCTTTTTTCCAAGATGGCCCACTTTATTCCTTTAAAGGGATTACCTTCAGCTTCAATCCTTGCCAAGGAGTTCCTCAAAAACATTGTTCGCATACACGGATTTCCGTCCGTATTGGTCTCTGACCGGGGCAGTCAATTCATTTCACATTTTTGGAAAAAATGCTGTCAATTGGCGCAAATCGATGTGAGGTTATCGACCAGTCACCACCCCCAGACCGATGGTCAAACGGAGAGGACCAACCAGACTCTCGAACAATACCTGCGTTGTATGTTAGATCAGACAGAGTAATTGGAAAGACATTCTTTGGATCGCCGAATATGCATACAATAATTCAGTACACTCTGGAACTGGACAAAGCCCCTTTTATACCTTATATGGGCACCATCCTCGAACCTCAGACCTTGACTCACCCCAACACTTAGAAATGCCCGAAGTGGACCATCTGCACGCTACGATTACACAATCCTTTAAGGAAGCAACTACACATTTAAAACAGGCGAAAGAAAAATACAAGAAAGATGCTGATCGGCATAGAAGGGATACTCCACAACACCAGATAGGGGGACCAAGTATGGTTAGCCACAAAACTTATACCTCTAAAAGGAACATGGGACCTTTAACCCCAGATATTTGGGACCTTACTCTATTAAGGCCATTATCAACCCGGTGGCTGTCAAGTTGGATTTACCTGCTAATATGTGAATTCACCCCATCTTTCATGTGTCACTTTTGAATCCAGTGCAACCAGGGACAAGACTAACCAAGCCACCAGACACCGTCCTTGTAGACGGAGAACCCGAATTTGAAGTTAAGAACATCCTGGACTCCAAGTTGATAAAGTCAAAACTTTTTTATTTAATCGACTGTAAAGGTTACGGACCACAGGAAAGGTCATGGGAACCTAGTCACCATGTTCATGCACCCCGATTGGTGAAAAAATTCCACCGAAATTTCCCAGACAAACCGAAACCCCCAGGAAGAACGACTTTAGGAGGAGGCTTGGGGGGGGGGGGTTGGGGAGTGCTGTCATGATGCCTACCCCTGGGGACCCAGACCAAGTCCAGCAACCCCGGAAGCAGGCATCAAGTTATCCCAAGCAAGCCCAACAACCCCTGCTAGGGGCTATTTGGGTGCAGTCCAGGCGGCTATGGCGCCAGGCTCAGATGGAGAGTCAGTCCTGGCGCCATAGGCGCCAGGCTCATAGATTAAAACTTACCTGATGCAGACCATGCTGCAAGAGCTCCAAGCCAAAAGAGGCTTGGAAGGGACTACTTTACCAAGGGACTATTTTTTACTCTGGTGGGGCTGGGGAGGAATACTTACCTGGGACTACTTTGGAGGCTATTTAAACCACACCCGAAGAGCAGCACACGCTTTGCGTTATTCTGCATCCAGCAGCGTAACGCTCACCGTGCCTGAAAGTCTGCATCCAGTCTTCTGCCACGCCCGCCTCAAGTTTGGAGCTCCTAGAAAAAGGGAGAAAGAAGGAGAAAAGTTTAGAACAAGAGCAATACCTTTGATCCTTACCTGAATTCCCGATCCATCGCGCCTTCGAGCTGGAAGAAAGAAGTTATTTTATGCGCGTCGCCTCGCCTGCTGCAGCGCCGCGCTGAACTCACCGGCCTTCGCAGCATCTTCACATTCCACCGCATCCTCCTGCATGTTCCCGCCGCACTCCGGTACCTAAGGAGAAGACAAGAACAGCAAGGTGAGCCAAGGGAATAAACAGAGGAATATTAGTTACCCCCCATAAGACGTACCTGATTTTACCACCGGGGGTACTATTCCTATTCACGGGTCGGCGCAGTTTCCACTGCATCTTCGCCGAACCCCGGCCCCTAAGGGGAAACAAAAGGACAGCAAGGTGAAACAAAGGGGCTAACAAGGGGAACCCTCCTCACCACAATAGACTTACCCGATTTTACCACCAGAGGCATTATTCACAGAGACTTCATACTTTCTCTCAGCGCCTGAATAAGGGAGAAAGCAACAGGTCACAAATTGACATTATTTTATCGAACTGTGTTGGATAATACAAATCCTTACCAGAATATTACCGGTTGCCACGAGGAACTCTTCACTTGGGTCAAGCTGCAACCTGCAAGGAATTGGACAAGAGTGAAAGTCGGGCATTTGAACTCTTACGAACTACATACAGCGTCTTGCTGGGAATTTCGGAGTCAATATTGTTCTGGAACTCACCAATTCCTTCGAGCCAGTGAAGCAACTGGTTATCTACGCCCCCCTGCGCTCAATGCAGGATGGAGAGCTCATCTTTTCAAACCCTCAGGTGAGACTATTAGAGAGGACATCAAAGGTGATCAGTGGGGAGAACAGCAGGGGGTGGGGGGATTTACGCTCAACTCCACAGGTACTTAATTCCCTTTCTCCATTTGCAGAAGAATATTCCTACGGGCCAAGCAAACGAAGCTAGGTGGGCCAGTCCAGTCCGTCATTTCGGCCCTACGTGTCACATTGGTGGAGACCGCAGCTGTTCAGTTCAGACCGACGCCTCTGTGGGAGCCAGGTGAGCGTAACAGGGCCTTAATCAAGGTAGGTGGCAGGGTTTTTCTCGAGCTTCTTGACCGTGGCCTCGAAAGCACTCTGAAACCGCTCCCCGCTTACAGATAGCTGCTTCACAGTACAAACATAGGACTGTGACCCTCGAAAGGTAAAGGTCAACAGTATTTTGTATGGCCAGTGAAGCCGCCACTGGGATCCTCTACCCTGCCCCAAAGGAGTATCCTTTGTGGTAACAGGAGCAGGTGAAGATGATAGGGTGGAGAATGTCAACCTACTCTTACCTGAGAAAGTTATCACCTTCCTCAGAGCAGTCTGGTGGTTAGATTTGGTGTGTCGCCTCATGGAAGCTGTCCCGTAGCAATACAAGCCAGGTTTCCAGAGACTGAGTACAACTTTGCACTCCGTGCATTTCACCGTGCTTGCATGACCCTTTGGGACATTTCCAACGGTCATAAAGAATGGCCACACCCAGAACTCACTCCAAGTACTGGTGATAGGGACTTCCTCCGCCTCATCCTATTCTTCCTCTTGATCCTCATCTTCTGTATCTCCGCACCTGTTCCCCTGTCCAGGCCCTCCAGGTTGTTGAGTTGGTGCTGGTGGTGGGGGTTGTGGGTGTGCAGGGGAGCTGAGGTGCAGGTGGTTGGGAAGCAGAGATGGCCATAGCAGATTCCATTGCAGCAGATTTTCAAAAATCTGCAGAGCAGGTGTTTCCCACATGCTCTCTCCTGGCAATTGAGAATGAGGAAAACAAATGGGTGGGTCCCCCCAGAGGGGCTCTCAGTGGACTGCGCAACTGTCTGCAGAATACTGAGTCAAAAGTAGGACTTGAAAAGTTGTAAAAAGTGGCCAGTACAATAAAGAATGGGTCTGGGAGCCATGGCAAGGTAAAGTTTCTGCTTGAAACAAACTAGACTGCCTGAAAAAGCACTTTTAAACTGACGTGGCCGTCTGTGGGTCTGAAGGCCGTCCGCAGACACCCATCAAGCAGGATTCACAGGGACTTGTGCTGGGTGTCTGTAGAACAGGCTCAGTGTCTGCGGACTAATTAAAAGTGCAACATGCGAAAACAGACATGTGCAGACAACATGCCTATACAGTGGCACATCCATCTTGAGTGCACAGTTGTACTGTCCGCGGACTCATAATTGGGGTTTAAAATAAGAAAAGAAATCTCATGCAGTGATATACAACATATTTATAGTATAGTAAAATACATTTATTCATGAAAGGGATGGGGTATAAAATGGGAAACAAATAGGAGAATTAAGAATTTCTGTACAATAATGATGAGGGAAGGAAGGGAGTGAGGTTTCATCAAAGCATCTGATTTAAATGTTCAGAATTTGAGATGGGCATGATTGCAAGGGGGACAGGTGCAAGAAGGACAGTGAGAGGGAACATTTTTATTGACATGATTTTTCACAAATTGTAAAAGTTCTTTAAAATCCTTACTTAGTTCATCCAATTTTGTAGACAAGCTCATGATTTTATTATGTACAGTTGGGGATAGGGCTTCTCTTTGTAATTCTTGCGATTGTGTAATTAAACTGGGGCGGGGTTTCTTCATGAAAACTATGTACTGTAAGAAAAAATTAATTATTTTAGTGCAGTCTATACAAATCACATTATTTGTTTACATTAAAACATGTATTGTATACCATGAGAGATGTTATTGTCACTAATTTCTTCTTTTGGGAAGTTCTCCTCTAACCATTCAAGTGTGTTTGCTATTTCTGTCAAAATGAAAAAACTGTGTTTTTGTTTATAATACATGTTTACATATTGAATGCAAATAATGAAATACATACAGTGTACTTACTGTTTGGTGAGAGATTGTTTTAGAATAAGCGCTTGGTGTATGTTAGTGTCTATGAACAGTTGTATTGAAGTGATAACAGGTGTACAGATATGGTTTATGCTTGGTGTATTCCATTATATTGTGTGTTAGAACTAAAAAATAATGTGTACATTTTCAAGTAATCATTTCTACAACAAGGTATATTTGAGTGCAGTAAATATAAGGAACGTTGTTTTATGTATATGTGTTTGTTGGTTGATGGGTAGACCATTTTCTGTTGTCCCCTGTGCTTCTGGACTGTGTGAATGCTACCTTGATGTCTGCGAACCTCTGTACGGTCCGCAGACTCCACAGATGCTACATTGGGGGTGAATACAATATAAGGAACTTGTAGAAGATTAAGGGTGCACTGGTAAAAACCTATGAAATTCAGTGAAAAAACTTTCTTAAAGGGACGTTATGGTTACAAGTAAGCAGAGATGTCATCAATGACATTTGTGATGTCATCTTTGATGTCCTGGGTGTTAGTTTTAGCAGTGCACAGGTGGTGGTGTGAGATATGTTTGCTTAGCTTACCATAACTGGGGAATTTCTGGGGGCTTTCAGTTTTACTTATAAGCATAACGTCCTTTTGACAAAGTATTTTCACTGAATACATATATAGACATCTTGTTTTCATGCACGTCAGAAAGCTAACCAAGTTAAGTCCTTGCTGCCGAGCATTGATTTGTGTTCACACTGCCTATCACACGTCGCTTTTCGGGAAGAGCCAACTCCCTTGTATATCCTTCTGTGGTTGGTATATTGTCCACCACTAAATTGGGTTATATTAACACCAATGGTAGGGAGTCGCAAAAATGGTGGTATAAAGCACATTACAAAACAGAAGCTATCACTTTAATTTTTAGGCTGACCCATAGGCAAATTGCACATAGAAATGGGATTCTGTTCCTAAACTACTGATAAGAACGCAAAATACAAATTTAAAATACAAGCTTTATTTTGTTTCACATTTATTAAATTAACATACAAAATATGTTGACATCTTTTCCAAAGCTGTTTTCAGTTGCTCGCCAGTGGAGGAAATCAGATTGAAGGTTCTTGAGGGCCTGACTGATTCCCAGGTGTGCAAAAAGTTTGCTGATGGCCACCGTCTTAATGACTTTTGAAATGCACTGTATACCCAAATTCAGCCTTTATAGTGGAGGACCTTTTCTCTATAAGCCTTGTGTTCTTTTAGGAGCAGAGTGATGATGGAATGTTTGAGTGCCTGAGACACAGATCCAGAGAAGTGTGTGGAGGAGTTTTTGCTACCCACCCTGCATGTCCCGCCAAATATTACACCCTCCTCGCACCTACACATGTGCCACTGTTACTCTTGGGCGCTGGAATTCTCCATCTCTTGGAACAAACAATGTTCTGACACCAACCACTTTGATTCCCACAAAGTGCAGTCAGGGGCAATCAGTGAAACTTCAGTTGCCACCACCCATGATACTTGTGTAGGTCTTTACATTGAGTCTGCTACCTTCCTTCGTTCACCCAGCTGTCTGACCTCGGGACAGCTTAAATGTCAAAAAGGCAAATCCCTTAGGCCCTCTTCCAGCGTCTGACTTTCTCCTGCTCTCTTTAGAGCAGACTATTACCCAACTGCCCATCTAAACCCCTCACTGTCCTCCTGGTCTATAGGCCCCCTAGACCGTTGAACTCATTCTTCCCCGACCTGGCTGCCCTGTACTTGAATCGCTTTCTAGAGGTGCCACTATCCTTCTCGTGGGGAACTTAATCCTTCCGAAAATGTTCTGCACCCACCAATTGGAACCTTCCATCTCTTTACTACTGCCTCTGATCCCGCTGCGTCTATCAATCCATGTTCAAGGGAATTTCGTCAACCTCATCTTTCTTATATCTTCCTTCACCCATTCAACATCACTATTGACCTTGTCCGTCATGCTACTCTATCCTACAAAACAATATCTTTGCTCCTCCTCCATTATCTCTCACTACCAGCTGGTTCCAAATGCAAATTTAAACTTGGGTAACTCCCTACCTCTCTGAGATCAGATCCACCATTATCCCTCAAACCACCTCAGGTCTCCTCCATTGAACAGGCCTTCAATGAACTCAAACTTGGCTTCCCCATTTAAACACCTCGACCCCTTTACTCTAAATACCCCCAGCCCCAGATCACTCTGGAGATTCGGCCCATCCTAACTGACATATGTCTGCACTTATGGCAACAGTGCAAATCCTACTATCGCTCACTCCTGCAAGATGTCCATCTCTACTGCCCTGGGCACAGACACATTCCCCTACTTCACCGACATAATCTGTCTCATCCATTCATATTCACCTGCACCCTTTTGGCTATGCGGCCCAGACCACACTGCATCCTAAATCCATCACTTTTACCCGCCCAGCCAATGACTTTGCTCTATATTCCTCCTCCATGACCTCTGTGATCTGCAACATGGTGAATGCCCTCTTCTCCCTCAGAAGACCTCCACAGTGTGGTTGCAGACTAGAATCACATTGTTCATTTAAGAAGATCCCATTGTGAACATCTAAACTTTTTTTCTTTTTCATTATATTATTCTTCAATTGCACCATGGGCGGCAACTTATATTTGATACTCAAGTTTGTTTAGTTACACTTTGGCAAGTGCCCTTTGGTGCTTAAGACACCAAAATAAAATAGAAAGATTCCAAAATATATAAAAAGGTGGAGAGGAAGAAGGCCTGCAAACATTTGTTAAACTAATTATTATGCTGAAGGACCTAGTGTCTCTTCTAACAGAAGAAGCCCAAAGGAGAAAGTCAATTGGAGGGTGCACCAGTACAAAATGGGGGAAGTGGGAAGGAAGCAAGACTGCCATGAGTGTGGGGCCTTTGACTGATGGTAAATTATCTAGGTTTTATAGTTGGTCAGAAAGGTGACTGGGTTTGGGGTATTTAATGTTCACCCCAAGCTTAAAATCAAATGTGTTGATCAGTGATCGGGTAGCCTGATCTGACATTGTATTAGGGGAAGAGAAGCAAGATCTGCATGAGTAGAACAATGTGGGTGCAGTTTATTAGCCAAAATGATACACTAGTCTTCATTCAAAATTAGCTCGGCTCTATGGGGCAATAGGTGGACCTCAGGAATCCAATCAGTTGGGTGGGGTCATTTCCTTTTGGGATGAACAATCACATGTACAGTGAAAAAGAAGGTGCCAGAGGACAACTATTCAATTAGAGGCTCTCGGACCAAGTATTTCTTTTACCATAGGGATTCTGAGAGGTTACCGCCTCAACAATCAAGGGTTACAAATTCTATTGCTTGCTCCAATCTGGTATCTCCACCTTCCTTAGCCTTCTGAAGTCTCTCCCTAATACAACAGAGCCCACCATCCCTGTCATCCAGGCAAGGAATGTATTCTACAACATCTCTGTTTCTAATGTTTCCAACATGGACACATTTGTAATGTCTGTTCTTCATCACCTGTATTTGGACTTAGGTTTTATCACAACAGTCACGAAGAGACCACCGGCCATAAAACAAGGAGCTCGTAGAACGCTGCCTAACCAAAGTGTGTAACCCTCTGCAAATAATTTAATCTCACTGCGCATTGCCTAAAAACATTGTGAGTTCTCGAAGCCTGCAATATTTTATACATAACAATACCACTGTCAAAACAGGTCCAAATCAGTTTGGGATTGATGAACATCTTTGAGTGATGGGTTGCAAGTGTTTAAAAATATAGAGTGGGCCTGGCCAAAGGCCATGGCTAGTGGTCTGGTAGTGTTCTAAAATGTACAGGGGGATAGGCGGAAGGCCGTGCCCACTGGCCATGGCTGAAGACCATGGCTAGTGGTCTGGTAGTGTTCTAAAATATACAGTGGGCACAGTCGTAGAAATCTATGAAATAACAAAACCCTTCACATTCAAGGAAAACACTTTTGTTGCAGGGATGCTAAGGTGAGAACCTAATGCAACAAAACCCTTGAAATTCAGCTGAAGACACCTTGATTTGCACCCCCTGTTGCGCAGCCTTTGACCACAATGACATCACAGATCACATCACTGATGACATCACTAATTACATGTCATAGCAGAACAGTGATAACATCACAAATTGCATCACTGGTGAAATTACTGGTGACAACACTATTTACATTGTATATAACAGATTACATCAATAATGGCATTAGACATAACATGATTACTAAGTTAGGTCATAAAACCTTTCATTTTCTTAATAACAATTTAGGCCATGGACTTGACCATGACGAAGGCTGTGGTGACTGGCCATCACCAAACACCATAACTATTGGTCAGTTAGTGTTGCAAAATACCAATCTGTATGGTTAAAACCCATGCATAGTAGCCCATCACTGTTTTAATATACAGTGTGCAACATTGAAAGCTGTAGTCAGTGGCCATGGCTAAAGGCCATAGCTAGTGTCCATTAATATGTTAGAATATGCAGTCAGCACGGCCAAAGGCAGTGGTCACTAACCAGTATTGTGTTAATGACCATGGCTAGTGGTTGGTTAGTGTATATAATGAACAGTGGGCACGGCCGAAGGCCATAGACAGGGGCAGGTTAGTGTTGTATGATACACAGTGGGCAAGTATGAAGTCTATCGCTTATGGCATGTTAGTATTTTAAGATATATAGTGGACATGGCCAAAAGATGTACAAACTGCTCATGGTCAAAGGCCATGGCTAGTGACCCATTTATATATTGGAATATATAGTGTGCATTGCCAAAGATTGTGGCCACTAGCCAGTATTGTGCTAAAGTCCATGGCTAGTGGCTGATTAGTGTATATGATACACTGTGTGCGCTGTGTGTTTCCGTGTCACTGTGTACTGGGAGCATTTTTTATGAATTGCCTGCAATTTTCACAGAGGAGTCCGTTTTCCGTTTCGATCATTCTACAATCCGAGAGGGTGGGCTTAAAAAGCCCTCGACACGCGGAGTGTGCGGTGTGTGCTGTGTGCTTCTGTGTTTCCGTGTTCCTGGGGTAACGGAGGAACTTGTTGTAGGTATTTATACCCATCAAATGGACTCCTGAACAGTTTATCATATGCACACTTACTTTGTATTTTATTCTTCTATCGTGCGTATGCGGTATGCCCAAGAGCTCGGCTAGGAGCAACGCAGAGTGAATTAGCACTGAATGCTAGGAGCATAAAATAAACACGTGCCTGACAGTGACGGGAGTGTGTTACTCATAGCCCCCGCTGTCAGCAAAGTGATTGTGGTACTACGGGAGTGTGGTAGCAGGAAATAACTACCATAGCCTGTGGGTTCCACTCCATATTGTGATTACTGCAGCTGCGAGGCAGTGACAGGAGAGAGGGTTACTGTCTCTTGCCGGCTACATAGCATTTTTGTGACACGAGATTACGACAGTGATTACAACGCTTACAGGCGCTTCCATTAACAAAATTGAACAAACTATCCAACCTTCTACAGTAGCTGAGAAGCCATTTCATATCAGGCCACAGACCTCCCGTTATAACCTAAGGAAGGGAGGAGAGACAACAATGGACGCCTCCACGCAGTCAACTATTAATAAGGGCGTGAAAGGAAAGTCTGACAAGAGAAACATTAACAATGCAAAACGAGCAACCATCCCAGCCTTTTTTTGGGATGTACAATCTTTTACTGAGGCCACATAGATGGAGGAAATGCAGACTGCCTCAATCGGGATAGATTGCCCCAAGACTCCTCCAATTATGATATAGATAATAATTCACTAATGGACTTATGCCTTTCTATCCAAACAAAGTATGGCTACTGAGGCTGAAGGCCTCCAGGGGCCAGGTACAGAGGCTATGTTGGTTGATGCCCAGTTATAAGATCTGCAGGAAGTTTGCCGCATGCAACATCCACTTCTCGCCTTTCTGCATCACCAAACCTGATTTAGACTTCAAAGGCGCTGTCCAGGTTGAAGAATCTATACTACAAGACTCACTGATAAATACACAGTGTTTGCTGAACTCCAGTCCTTCATGATATCTACACAATTTGCCATGAAAATACTTTTAAAACCATGTGGGAAGATGCATGAGAATCTGCATCAGGCTTCCAACATAATTAACTTGCCCCAAGAACCTGTGCCAGTAACTATTGAACTAGGACGGGATCCGACTGGGGATGATGGTCCGTTGCCTGTGATTACGAATGATGTAACATCCGAAACCTCCGCTACATTCAACTCAAGGAAACAACGTCGCTTAGCCAGAAGAGCAGCTGCCCGCACCATACCTTGTGAGATGGCAGCTTCCCTGCCTCCTACAATTACCCCAGCAAAGAAATACAAGAAAGCCTGCAAGAAGGCTGCACGCAGTAAAAAAGTCAAACCAAAGGGATGGGCAGCCTAACGAGTTGGGCTATAGCTGATAAAACAGGACAAATTACTAATGCATCAATGGAAGATCACAACGCTAGCTCCACTTCATTAGGGGTGCAGCCCTCACCAAAAGTGAGGGACAAATCTTCTACTCCGAAAGCCCATTCCAGAAGTCCGGACAGGTTCGAACCCAAAGTGGCAGCAGCACGATTTAACAAGCTTATCGACTAGGAATGCAATCTTGGAAATAAGACCGCTATCATCAGGACCGCCTGCACCTGATTGCACAGCTTCGGGTACTGGTATCTGAGGACTTCTCATTTGTTGAACCACTTAAGGGAATCAATCCCAATGTGCCAGCTGTCCATTGTAAACATGTATCCACGGCTCAACTCCTTTTGAACTTTCATACTCAACTTATTGATGGGATCACAGCATTAGATGTTGATCCAGAGTTGGAAGACCCTACATTATCCTTAACAGCTAAAGGGAGACATAGCAATACAGGCTCTGTGGCCCATTTACCTGGAAAGGATAAGGTCCAATTGGACGATATACAGACCATGTTGAAATGGTTAGTGGAGTCGCTTCCTTTGGCTTTAAAGAAACAATGAGTATTAACTCTAATGTCTTGCAATACTCTGGGCTTTTCCCACATCTTATCACCAATGGGGTCATTGCCCTATATAGCACTTATTGCAAGAGACCGGGTTGCTGTCTCCCATTGTGATGGATGGTCACACCATCCACCAGTCCTATGCCAAAAAGTACCCAAAGGGGAGACCCTTTGGTGGCCTTATTACTGGTATAAGGCATAACCTAAACTCTCAAACTATGTTCACATCACATGTTTTGGCATTGGAAGCCACTATGCCGCCAGGGAGCAGCTATGTCAAGTGCTATTAATATATGTATATAATCCCCCGGGGCAATATATAGGGAACAGCTACATGAAGAACTCTGTGAAATCTTTGTGAAGTGGGATTGTGAACAGAACCCAGTTGGTATTTTGGTTGCTGGGGACTTGAATTGTCGGTGTGCAGATGCGGGAAGCTTTCAGCCAGAAGTACTATGACAATGAATCAGGTGGATATGGAGGATGGCGGTTGGATAAGATTTCTCCATGGCTGGGAACTTGAAATGATTAATGGGTGCACTAAGAGTGACAGCCCTGGTAAATATATTTGGAGATCAGGTAAGTCAGCTGCTATACTAGACTACATTTTTGTGAACACAAAACTAGCCCTGGGTGTGGATGACCTAAGTGTGAGTGTGAACCCCTGGAGTGATCATGAGGCAGTAGTTCTCAGTTTAAGGGCTGACCTAATAGAGTCAAATATAAGACGCATGGGGGACCGGGGAGTTAACCATAGTGGTAATAGGATAAAATGGTCTGATAATAACATCATGAAGGCCAGGCGAGCAACAGCCCCCCAAATCGGTCGGATAGCTGATCTTTTCGGAACATGACTATGAACGGCATTGAGGAATGGATATCAGCCTTTTCGGGTCAACACACAGTAGTAATTGCTCCAGTTATAGCCAAAGATTCAAAACCGTATATATGATAAAGTTAATAGAGATAACAAATGTAAACTCAGAAGAGATCTTCGTAGGCTAGAAACAGTGAAACAGCCACGGGTGGGTCCTTATCTCGAAGAGAAGAGCCTTAAAGAATGCATACCGTAACTGGCTGAAAAGATGGAATTGTTCCAATAATAATGCAGCTTGTCAACACATGGCAACTATCCTCTGTAGTGGCAAAACACTTAGCATCTGGGGTATATTAGGGGAAGCAAAGGGAAACGCCAACTACAATATGATAAATCCCATTAATGGCTGTGAATGGGTAAAGCACTTAGGAGATCGCAACTCAGGGACCCACACTAGCATGGGCGGATCTTAAACCACCAAGGATAGCAATTAAGATCACAGAGGAGGACATCTATAAGAAAAGTAAGAGCTTGAAATCCTCCCGCGCACCCGGAGAGCTTGAAATTCTCCCGTACACCGGCCCTAATGGCTTGGCCAATGTTCTTTTGCGCCATAATTCTTATTTTTGGTCTTCCTTACTTCAAATACTGTTCGATAAGGTGCTTTCCGAAGGTAAAATTCCTAACTCTTGGCAAACTGCCCATTTGGTTCCGATATTGAAGAGAGGCTCCCCTTTAGATCCAGGTAATTATCAGTTATTATCGATGCTGGATTCTACTGGGAAGTTATTTGCTTCATTTTTGCTCAAAGAACTCCAAAATTGGGTTGAAGATGAAAATATCCTGTACAAATTCCAGAGCGGTTTCCGTGCGGATTATTCTATGGTACTTAACCTTCTCCTGCTTGTCTATACGGTTAAACAGGCGCAAGTACTAAATATGCCCCCAATGTATGCAGTTTTTGTTGACTTTAAAGCAGGCTTTGACACAGTTAGGAGAGACCTGCTAAGGAGGAAATTAGATATTTTGGGCTGCCCTCCGGGCCTTCTTTATTTCTTGAGCTTGCTTCATAGTTACAACACGGTTTGTCTTAGGCTGGATAACAGCGGAACAATGATGCCTCCCATTATACAAAATGTTGGCGTTGAGCAGGGTTGTGTCACAGCGCCGATTTTGTATAACCTTTTTGTCTCTGATCTCCCTGATTATTCGTCCCAGATTAAAGCCTGTCCCCCAAAATTGATGACTCACATTGTAGGGTCCTGTGGTCTTGTTGGACCACACATTCAATGGCATCCACCGTACAGCTAGTGTCATGTGGGATTATGTGAAAAAAAACGGATTAGTCATCAACAGGGAAAAACCCCAAATCATGTTATTTACAGGGAAGCAAACAGCTAGACCCAGACTGTTGATCCAGAACACTGAGATTAGGTACACCCCGCTATATAAATATCTGGGTATAGAGTTTGAGTCAAGAAGGGGCTCTAAAGTATGTATTGAAGCCCTTGCAAGAAAAGCTGCTCAGTTGACAGCATTGATTGGTCAGTTTGCTGGAAAAAGGGCAGGCTATTCCCTGCTTGGCATTAGGCAGTTCTACATGCAGTGCTTCGTTCCCGCCGCTATCTATGGTCTGGTGAGCTTAATGGAAATCGACCTCGATTGGCTTCAGCTAATTGAGGGTAAATATTGAGAAAGCTACTAGGCCTACCTAGATGAATGCCCATGGCTATATTGAGATTAGAACTGGCAATACACTCTCTCAAATCCATGGTTCTGAAGAAGAGAGCTATTCTGTATATAAAAATGATGAACGGGCAATCAAACCCATTACCAAACAGTCTGGGTAATATGATTCAGAGATCGGAAACAAAGTCTAGTCTTAGTAGGGGAATGACATCACTTTTCAAGGAAATCGGTTGGACTTCCAATTGGGGAAAGGACAATTCCAATCTCGGGCGGCGCCTTATTAAACAACTTGATTTATGGGATTGGTGCGAAAACTTAAACCACCTGGATTCCTTGAAAAGATACACTTTTGTGTGGGATATTATTTACATCTATGAAAAGATGCAACCCTATTCAGCACTCTGTCCTCCTAGGGCACTGAGGAGATTTATTCTCCTATTGCGAATCAATAGGCTGCCAGTGCTAAACGTATTGGTTCCTTCCATGACCCTGCTGGCGCAAGAACATTCTTGCAGTATATGTGGGGTCAAAACCATCCTTGAGACAGCCAGACATGTACTCACAAAATGTACTAGATTGGAGCAGGTACATCTGAAATACCCGAGTAAGTTTGTCCACTACTATGATTAAAGGCTCCACATTTTGGAAGAACTGTATAAACACTCAAAATAGGAGTAAGCATATTGCTCTTTTTAGGATCTGGAAGGTTGTGGAGATGCACATAAATATGGTTTAGAGTGAAAATTGTAAACATATGTTCAAATATGTATCCCTGCACGCTGAACATAAATGTCTAACGGTAGATGTGGAAAACAGAAGACGCGTTATTGACCCAATAGTAAATGCCATGTGTTTCTTTGCTGGGATAAGGAAGAACAGAGGAGTATGTATTGCACAGTGCACTTTATGATGGTCGCAATGGAGTACATTTAATGACCGTAGAAAGTTAGCGGAATAGGTGTGTATAAGTGAGGGTATACACATTATATGTAGTATACAATGATCTATGGTTGTTTCATTTTGATTTTATTTTTCAATATTCTATGAAATATTTGATGATTTGGAAGATATTGTTATTGATACTGCTAATGTTAAGGTTGCTGTCTTTGTTTCTATTATTATGAAACAGCCACTCACTAATATGACATGTTTTGTTGTTTGTATGATACATATATTATATATATATATATATATATATATATATACACACTATGATGTGAAATAGTGAAATAGTTATCATTTTCGTTAGGTAATGTTTATTTTACATGTGTAAAGTTTTAATATTGAAACTATAACACATTCAATAAATAAGTATATGATATACAGTGGACACAGCTGAAAGCTGTAGCCACTGATGAAGGACAAAGTCTACGGTTAGTGTTTTAAAATATACAGTGCACATGAGTGAAGACTGTGGCCAGTGTCCATGTCTGAAGGCCAGCCCTAATGCTGGTTACTGTTGTAATGTAACTAGTGATGTCATCAGTGATGTGATGTCATCATTGTGGTCATAGGCTGTGCAGCAGGGGGTGCAAAGTTAAGGTGACTAGCTGAATTTTGATATAGCTGATATTTATCAACTTTTCAATATTGAATTACAAAATTAAATGGAATACAAAACAATACAATACAATGCTAAGAGACCAGAAAAAAGAAAAATATGATGAGCCATAGAAATGTAAGGCTCTCCATTCTGGCTTGCCATAAAGCATTTCTGGTTAAGTTGGATTGGATCCATAGCCAAAAGAAAGATGAAGATAAATAGAAAAAGGAAACAAGGAATGAATATAAAACAGTACATAAAAAAGATACTTCAGCTAATCAACAGGAACAATTTCTACATTGGTCAGACTTAATCTAATTCATCATTAATTATATTTCTGATTGTCTGATTAGCGAAGTATTACTTCTTAAAACTATTTCATTGCCTCATAGCATTGTACTCCTACACAAGCTAGGGTTCATCTAGTTTTAGTTTGTGTAAAAAAGCAATGGCTCCTATAGTTACAGGCGTAGAGGTACCAGAATAGATTGTTCCTCATAATATGTCAGATGTAGTGACACCAAATGGTTCCATTGTACTTTTAAAGTATTTGACTTGATGGAAAGGAGTGCATCACAATTAGTCAACAGATGTTTTAGCGTCTCTACTTCCTCTTGGTGGTTGCAAAATCGACAGTTCTTTTGCTCTTGATTAATGAGTCTTCGATGAGCCATCACTTGTCTTGTTGCCCAAAGATTAAATCGGAGTCAGAGCAAATCATTCCGGTATTGCAAGGATGGAGACCTGACCAAGTATTGTTCTGGATAGGTGTGATTTTTCACTGTGATCATATCTGGATTAAAGTCACAATAACGTGAGCATTTTACTCTAGTATTTTCCCAGTCCATGGCAAATATTCTAGTTTTATCTGCGTTGGATTTTGAAAGAGTGTTATTAAAGTTGCTTCTATCAATGCCAGAATATGGATGACTCGATTCCACCATTTTGATATAAATTTGTCTTTAGATGCAAAAATGTAGGCAGCCAAAGTTCCCAACACTGTATCAGAGTTCCAGGCTAATAAGCATTTTCTAAACATTGCCACAACCAACAATGTATACCTCATATTGAGGGAAATCAACCCCAGCTCGTAACAAATGAGGGATAACAGGGTAGATGCTGGAAGATGGAGAACTCCCAGTCAATATTTCCCCTCAAGATGGTCCCAAAAGGTCTCATTCAAAATGAGTCTTGTTTCTGAGGAGTATAACAGGACAGCTGATACTTTTTGGTAATAGAATGTTAATGTTGGTACCAGTGTAAACTTTCCATATTTTCTTTGAATTATTTCGGTTTGATGGATAAATGGTGTTACTTTACCCTGTTGCCTTTGTTTAAATGCAAGATTTTGTTTTTGTGTTAGGATTTGGGCTCCCAAATATGTGTAGTGTTGTACCACTTGTAAATTCTGGCCTATAAGTTCCCACGTATAACATTTTTTTAGTATCTTTTGGGTGACATTGAACATCATGTTCTTCGTCTTAATTCGATTTATGCTCAAATAATTGGTATTTGTCTAGGCTACCACCGCATCAAGCGCCTTTTGTAGGCCCATGGGAGTTTTTGACATGATTACTAGATTGTCAGCATACATTTTATTTAATAATTTCAGAGGGTCTGTACGAATATTTTTAAACACTTTGCCCACATCTGAAATGAAAAAATTAAATAATGCGGACGCAAGCCTACAGCCCTGTCTCAATCCCTTAAATGTCTTAACAGATTGAGATAATTTTCCTTCATTTGTTAATCTTATCTGTAAACGGTTATCTGTGTGTAGATCATTAATAAGATGTAAATATATTTCAGGTAACCTTGTTGTGTTTGTTTTTGTATCAGTAAGTCCCGTGATACAGAATCAAACACCGCTCACAAGTGTCAGGGTGCAGGGTGTTATAAGAGGGAATCGGGGCTCAGTGAGGGGCCCCAGGCACAGGAAAACAGAACCCAAAACAAGACACACCCAAAAGAACAGCCTCCAGCCTTATAGGAGGCTTCTCTGTCCCTTTTGCAGGCAGAAAAGCCTATGGACCACGATTCCCAGCAGCCTCCAGGCCGGGAACTACTTTTTCACTCCCAGGTTGGGAGGGGCTCGCGCACGCGCATGCGCGAAGGACAAAGGCACGGGGCTTGTGCTTAAGCTCCCGATCTGAACGGACGCATCTTCCAGAGCTTCTGCCGACAGGGATCACGCGAGGGTCCACGCCCCAAGGAACCAGCATTCCGGCCCTCAGCAGATAAGTGCAGCAAAGCCCCAGCGATCGAGCGCACATGTGAATTAGACATGCAGCTGCAGGGGGAGAGCGTGGAAGCAAAAGGAAAGCATTGGGAGTACCAATCCTCTGAGGGGCACGCGCAGGGGGCATCACCCAGCCAGATCACATACCCTGCTGAGGGCAAAGCTAAGTGCCTAACCGCGTTCCGTTGCATTTAACCAACGCTGATTTCGGCTTGCATGCAGCACTAAGACTAACGCGTGCAGCGTTTGTTTGCCAACATACTTTCAGCCACGTGCGGCAAACTTTGGCAGCACGGAGAGCCTTCTGAGCACAACCACGTGCAGCAAACTTTGGCAGCACGTAGTGCTTTTGATTTTAAACCACGTGCGGCAAAACTTTGGCAGCATGATGGGTTTCATTCTTTTTAAGCCACGTGCAGCAAACTTGGGCCACACGTTCTGAACCTCTTAACATAGTGGGGGGCTACGCCCTCCATTGCCCGACCATTCTTGGGCACTTTTAAGCTCTGTGAGCAGATTAACCCTTAATGTGCATGTGCCTGCACTAACTAAACCCAGAGGTGGAATGCCTCACTGTTGTATGTTTGTGGTTTGTATTGTGCCTATGTGAGGTAACACAGGTCACAAATGCTAAAACTCTCTTGCAGCATTTGAACTGCTCCGAGCTCCGAACCTGAGAGTGCGCAGGCAGGAGGCCAGCACTCACCCACAGAGCTAAGTGCCTCTTTTGTATCAAAAGTTATTGTAAAGCACAGTGTGCATGTGTGGGGGCAATATGTGCATGTTATTGTTGTTTTTTCCCATGAGTTCCCTTGCCTGTCCACTTCCCCTTTCCTAACCCTCAATCCAGTTACCCTTTGTTCGCGACCTATCCAACAAACGAGACCCTAAGCCTCTTTCCCTGCTGGGGTCTCGGAGGCCTGTGTAAGCATTGTCTTGCAGGTGCCCAGACCGTAGTGGGGGTAGTTGGTTTGCGCCACTCCTGCACCTGGACGTTTGGAGCCGTGAGAGCAAGTCTATGTAGGTCATATATAGCGGCTGTTTGATGGCCTTATGATGTTCAATTACCGCTGTTAATGTCAAGAGATTGACACAGGTCCCCATCCCGGAGACAAACCCAGTTTGAAGCGGGTCTCTTGCTCCTGATAGTAAAGTCCATTGTGTAAAGTCCCTGAGTATAAATCTCGAGAACAGCTTTCCTGCTCCATCAAGTAGTGAAATAGGTCTGTAGTTGCAAGGCAGATTTCTGTCGCCTTTTTTAAATATCGGGATAATTATCACGACTCCCACGTAGCTGGTATTATATTAGTGGTTATGACCTGCTTGAATATAAGAGTAAGAATCTTGGACCATTGTACTGGATTTTGTCTAAACACGAAATTACTCGTGCCATCGGGACCCGGTGCTCGTGAATTGGAGAGTTTGTTTATAAAACACAGCACGTCCTCCTCTTCAACAGTCCTTCATAATTTGAACATTCTCTAGTCAATGTGATCAACTGGGAGTCTTCCTTCTGATACATTTTCCTAAAGTATGTAACCCATTCCTTTTCATTGACCCCATTGAGTTGTACTGCTTTTTGAGTGACATAGTTGCTAATGTTAATCAAGCCATTTCAGGTTCAACATGTTGTGATCACTGTAAGGCTGTGGATAAATGTGTAAACTCACAGCTCTGTTAAAAGTGTCAGGATCAAGGAAGACATAAGCAATTATTGAAGTGGATGCCCCTCTCCCCCAGGTTGAGTTTAGGGTGATGTCTCCCTGTAGAGAGCCATTGCACATCACCAATTTACGATCTTTAACTAGACGCATCCACCTAAAACAGGTTAGGTTGAATCTCTTATTATGAGCTGGTAAGAGTTGCAAGTTTATGTCCCCCGCCACGATCACTGTCGTAATCTCCTGCGATTCCATAATAGTATTTAAGAACTCTAAATCTCGAAAAAAAGGCATCATCAGGGATTCCTTTAGGGCTTCTGTATAGATGTAGTATGGCCATTGTTCAACCTGGAAATTCCAACCTAACCAGCTGCAAAAAAGGATTAGGAGATAACCAAGGAGAAAGATGTCACCTCTTATGATTTTTGATTGCCACCAATAATCCAGATAAGGGTCTACCCCGATTAGCTGATTTTGCTGGATTCAGCAGAATAGTGTGATCCTCCCATGTTAGACTTTTTAATAGCCAAGTTTCTTGGAGTATTTTGATGTCGTGGGAGCCTAAAATGTTTGCACTGGAACCCAACAGATGGAAATGGCCTCATGTGTTCCGGCTAATCAAAGAGATGGCATTTATCTCTTGTTCCAAGACTGGTTATGACCTAGGGACCCATTCTTTTTCTTGTGTATGTGAATTTGTGTATCCAACAGAATTTCCGCTTGTGTTATCATTGTATTCCAGCCCTTGTTTATCAAAATAACTGTCCTTATTTTCCAACATAATATTTCCTTCTGAGCCCATACACATAGGGTCTCTGGCCAGTATGAATCCTAAAGCAAATATCTCCATTCTGGCTTGCCATAAAGCATTTCAGGTTAAATTGGATTGGATCCACAGCCTTACTATGGAGTGATCGTTTTCTTAGAAAAATTCTACCTGCTCAATGTCAGTGGTAGATATGTCTTGTAAGGTGTCCAATTCTTCACAAATCGCCAATACACTTGTTCGATTCAGTACATACTCTGGAAACGGTGCTGGTAGACATTTCAAGATTAGTCTATGGTACATATTCCATTTTATTTTCAGATTGTTACCGATGGTATTGCCTTGTACAAGCCCTTTGGCATTACTCTTAGGTTTTTTGTCTTTATCTTGTAGTCTAGTAGAGATATTTGGTCTATTTTGTGGGAGTTGTACTCGGCCATGGTCCACATTTAGATTGTCTTTGTTCGGTTGAGATAACTTGTTCATGTTGAGTTTAAAATAGTTCTCGATGGCTCTGGCAATTTGATCTTCGATTTGACCAGATTTTGGCTGTTGAGGTGTTTTGTGCAAAGCACTCTCTTTCTCTTTAGTTTGTTGTTGATTGGTGGCACCTCTTAACATTTCAGTATGGTTGAACTTCTCATGGTATGTTTGACTATTGATAGTGTCTTGTCTTGATTGGGTGTTCTGTTCATATTTTTTAGATGTGTGCAGCTGGTTTTGCTGCAATCGTTGCACTTCTTCATCATACAGTGCTACTTGAGCCTTGTTTTTATTTTGAGCTAATAGTTTTCGTGTTGCACTTTCTTCATAGTTAAATTGCATTTGTGGAACTGTCACCAATTCTACAACAGTGTTTCGATTGTGGGGATGGCTTTGAAGTGGCGCTTTAACAAGTTCTTGGAATTCAAGGTACTTCTTTATTGAATTCTCAATTTGGATTCTTACATCTGCTAATATCGAAAATTCTTCTTCATGTTTCTGCACTTGCTTCTCCATATTGTTACCACTCAGAGTAACTGACTGGTCCGCTGGTTTTTCCAATAGCTTATTTGCATCACTACAGGATTTCACCATTTGTGTGCCCACTGTGTTTGAGTTGCTTTTGTGTACAGCCTCTTCCTGCCGTGTCTCCATTTGCTCATTAGTGGAGCACGTTGGTCTGGGCACTACCAGACTCGTATTGTTGCTTGGGGTTTTTGCTACATCAATTGTCAATCAGATCATTTAATGGTGGATAATCATCAACAATTGGTTTGTTGATCATAGATGCTGTTGTACACTTTTTTTTCCCCTTTTAGTTGTTTTCTTTTGAATTAGACCTGGTTTGTTGACGCCTTTTAGTTTAGGCATCAGTCGTTTTATTAGGTGTTTGATATTGGCCCTTGATCGTACAGGAAGGGCCTCTTGATTCTTAGATTTTTTTTTTGGTTATATCAGTCGATTTATTGTCTTTATTCTTGGCTTTTGCCTGATGAAATAAGTCATACATGATTGGTTTATCAACAGATTGACCGGCCACCTCCTTTGCCACAGACTGCGCCTTGTTCACCTTATCCAGTGTATTCATATCTGCATTTGTATCCAATTCCTGTTGCGATATGTGAATAACGTCCAAAGACTCAGATTGATTTCTTAACACTCTGTCAGTGTTTTGCGCAGACTTATCCAGACCATTAGCGAGATTGGTGTCCTCAATCACATGACTTATTTCTGTTAAATTCGGATATTCTCTGTCCATCATACAACCTTTGACTGATGCCCTTCCATTGCAACAATTAATAGAACCTTGCATTGATGATAGTTGATTCATCCATTCCACTATCTGATCAAGTTGTTTTGCCTGTAAGGTTATTTTATGATCTAGTGTCTCAAACAATTTTGTTAAGGTGACCATAGTCATATGTATCGATTTCAATGCGATTTACAGTAATTTGCATTGTGACTGGGTCTTTTCCACTAAGTCAGAGTTTGGGATTGGTATATCACTGTGTCTACGTGACGATTGACCTTCCGTCACTAAGCCCGCCAATGACATATGTACAGTGTGGGCAGCATTGTCAAAAAGACTCAGTGATTGATACAAACTATTATCCCTTGATGAGATCATCGAAGAAGACGCTATAAACGATATATTTTCTAAGTTTATACTTGATCCCTCAATTCGATGCTCTAGATCAATAGTTACAGGGGAAGACGGTATGTTGTGTATTTCACCAGCAGGTTGTTTTAATGCCGGTTCATACTTCAAATTTTCAACTGGTAAATTTTGTTCTTTTTCCACATTTTCTAAATGTGTTGTTTCCGCAGTTTTTGGACTTGGTTGCACCTCTGGTAAGGTTATGATTTTAGGTTGAGCTTCTACATTTATGGCACTGTTCAATTTAGACTGGTTATCAGCTGACAGCTGGGTGTCCGTTATTGAGGTGTTTGTTCCGACAGTTGCACCAGTTGAGGCAACCGTGTCATTCTCTGTAGTTTTGGCTGTCAGGCCATTACAAGAAGGCTTTACTTTGCAAAATTCTCGTACGTCTCCTTCACAAGTCTTTTTGCCACAATAATCAAGAGATTGATTCTGTATCTTTCTTGTCAGAGTGGAGACCAAAGGAGGTCTAATGGGCGTTGATTTTAATGTTAGTGATGTGCTGGAGATTTTCAAATTCTTTGCCATCTTTGATCTTAAATAATATTCTCTGTGTAGTATGAATGACACTTTTCACAGTGCTTGATGTCAGTACCTTCAATAGACTGCTCAGCGGGTTTATCTTTGCAGTCGCAGCTACCTCAGGTAGGTTATATTTGATGTGGTTCCTCAAGCTGCTCAAAAGGCTTAGCCCCGCAGTCGCAGCTAACTCAGGTGGTTTATTTTGGTGTGGTTCCTCAAGCTGCTCAAAGGGCTTGGCCCCGCAGATCAAGCTAACTCAAGTGGTTTATTTTGGTGTGGTTCCTCAAGCTGCTCAAAAGGCTTAGCCCCGCAGTCGCAGCTAACTCAGGTGGTTTATTTTGGTGTGGTTCCTCAAGCTGCTCAAAGGGCTTGGCCCCGCAGATCAAGCTAACTCAAGTGGTTTATTTTGGTGTGGTTCCTCAAGCTGCTCAAAGGGCTTGGCCCCGCAGTTCCAGCCTCAATAAACACAAAATTGCAGTCCCTCTCAATCAATGTGGAATACCATTATTTAGAAATTCATAATATCACGGCCGCTTGGGACCTTTCCAAAGAAAAACAAAAAGTTGCCAGTTTACTTAAGGATAATGTTTGTTTTTTCCCCAATTGTTAGGTGTCTTTTACACTGCTAGTACATCACGCTGGTGTCTTTGTACTAGTTTGGAGTTTCCATTTATCACAGTATCATCGTAGTTTTTAGTAGAAAGAAAGTTACCTTCAATAGAGCAGCATTTGAAGAGTGTCAAGGACGCACACGCTCCTCCTTCTGCAGCCGCTGCAGAGCTGCACCACAAGATGAAGGACAGTGATTTGTAGGATTCACTATAAAATTCAAGTGTCCTTTGAGCCACCCAGAGCCAAACAGCGGCTCAAAAGCGTATAAAGAAGTCAGTGAGCACTGCACTTGACTCCGCACTCGGGCTTAATGCCGCAAGGGTGTACTGCACTGGGTTTTGTTTCCGGGTCTCAGGGGCGTGGCCTAGCACTCCTTGGGGCTTAAAGGCAAAAGCATCAGTTTGCGGATGCAGCAACAGTCAAAGCCCAACACCAGCAGAAAACACAGGAAACACGGTGTGCGTGCAAAATAGATTCCAGTGCAGTCACACTCTGCAGTCGCACAAATCCATAGGGGGGTCAGGCAGGAAACAGGAGAAAAGAGCCACAGCGGCTCAACAGCGTAGACAGAAGTCAGTAAGCACTGCCCTTGACTCCGCACTCGGACTTAGCTGAATTCCAAGGGTTTTGTTGCATTAAGTTCTCACCTTAACGTCCATGCAACTAAAGTTTTTTCCTTGAATAAATGAATAAATAGATAGATAGATAGATAGATAGATAGATAGATAGATAGATAGATAGATAGATAGATAGGACACGCTCGGTGAAACCACTCAAGTTGAATGAAAGCTATGGTTTCAGTTTAATGCAACAAAAGCATAGAAATTCTGCATTTTTGGGAATCTATGCTACCTTGAGTCCAAGCCCCCATGAGCACACAAATGATAGTTTATGGTATTGCACTTATGACATGACTGGATACCAGAGCACATTGATGATATTGCAGATGACAGAACATAACCCGTCATGTATTGCATTTGTAGATCATTAAATAAGACATCCAATTTCCAAATATAAAAAGTACTACACTCTGTAAACAAATGCAAGTATTAGGAGTAAAGGGTATGCCTAGTCTTTATTTCACATCTAGCACTTCATGCCTATAAATAGTGTTACCTTTCATTGGTACCCGGCATGCGCTGCTGAACAGGAATACTGTGTGGTGATTGGCTCATTTGCAAGCCATACCACACGGTATTCCCGTCCACGCCGTGCATGCCGGCTACTCTGTTCCCGGCGAGGGACGTGGCAGCCCCTCAGCCAATGAGGAGGTTTGAAACGGGGCAATCCCTGCTCCGAGCCTCCCCATGGCTGGAGGCTTCCTTTGTCCCCCGCCGGTGACGCAGGTAAGATTTTTTTTCCCCAGCCTTTCCTCTCTCCTCCCTCCCCCCTCCCCACCCCACTTACATTCTATCCCGCGGTCTCCGGCAGAGACCGCAGTACATTTTTTTTTTCTTTCTTCCTCCCCATCCCCGCCCTTCCGACCCCACTTACCTTCTTTTTTCTTCTGGTCTTGGAAGCAAACGCGCTGGGAACACTTCTGAACACGTCCGCTCCCGATGGCCGCCATGGAAAGGGAAAACGGACTCTTTTTTTTGCCTTTTTTTTGCCTATAACTCGCCCCGGGGGCATTACCTGAGGCGGTATTGGCCTGCCACCTCGTGGCTTATTGCCACATTATTTTCTGATACCAGAACCCAATATTAATAGTTGAGTATTTCTTAAACTATAAATCAATTCATTCATATGGGATTAGACCGCCGTCGCCATTTTGTAGTAATGGAAAGTCAGACCCGGGTGAATGCTTGTATGTACAAGTAGAAGAGGCTTTCACCTGCAATAAATATCAACACAGCCTTTCTCTATTTTCACTTTATCCACATCCGTGTCCCATTGTTTGTTCAGTTTTTTAACATGAATTTTTGATTTACGAAATCACTTCCTACATCTTGGTGACACTACAACATACTCAAACCCGCTCAAGAGCGGCCAGAATAAGTGTTTAGGTTTATATGGTTCCAATGCAGCATGCATGTGTGGAAGAATGAACGTGCGCATCAATGGATTTTTGTTTTAAATGTTTCCAGCAAATTAAGATTCTGCCACTATTGCATGTGCATTTCACTAAAAAATTCTCTCAACGTGATTTTTTTACATATGAGATTGGACAAAGTTCTAAAATGTGCAGTGTGAAATCATTGTGCTAAGCATTTTCTCTACATCTCCCTCTCGATTCATTTATTTCACAAACTGTGTGAATACATTGTTTAATTATTTATAATAATGTTCACTAAATACATGTTTATCTATACTTTTTCGTATAGGTCAGCCGCCAACAGCATTACATTGATTTTACCCAGCCACTTTAAAATGTATAATGGATGGGTTGCACACATTTATGATTCAACCATATTGATGAAGAAAACAAAGCAAGCCAATGCCAAGAACTAGTGGCGCAAGGCAGTGACACTTAAGACGAATTTGCAACCCAGCGCGTATGGCGGATGTGTCCACTTGGTGCAAGTGCAAGCGGTGTGAACTAAGGGCCACATAACCAGAAAACCCCTGTTGCCAGGAGCATTCCACTGCTAGAAAGAAGTTTGGGCATCATGTCTTGCCCATTCCGAGGCTTTGTAAGAATAAAATCTGGCAAGTATACAACGAAGTAGTGGCACACATTTGAAAAGTCAAATGATTCCTTTTCAAAGAAACTATTTTAGTAGTGCTGAAAGTGGATTTTTTGGGTAAAAAAAATCGTTTTGTAATGTGGACTTATGACATTTGTTCACGTAAAATGATCAAAGGTTGTAACTGCGCAGTTAAGTAATTAATCAAAATGGTACACTTTGACAAAAGAAAACAGACCGGCATTGGCATGCTGTCCCTATGCTGTGTTCCTTGTAAGTTTGCCTCAAATTCCTGTCCAAACTTGATCTCATCTTGTGGTTGGCAGTCAGGCTAAATGGGGGGGGCCTAGAAAGGATTTCTGGCGTTGATAATAAAAATGTCTCGTAGCTAATACATTAAAGGAACTGTTCCAATCATGATCCATTGTAGATCTCGTTAATCCAATGAGCATTGTATATACTCCCAACAGATAGTACAGTCTTTTGGAATACATAGGATATACTTAGCGCATTCACAGCAAACTTGGAACTAACTAAAGTGCTTTGAGTAATCCCTGGGTGCGTTGTATGTTCCATCCCTGAAGAATTCCAAATTCTTCTAGACATTATTTGGGATTTCAGGGTATAGAAGATTTCGAAAAAGCAGACAAAATATTACACGGCCTGGGGTAGCGGCCGTGTAGTTATGGTTAAGTCTCTCAACTCATAGGAAGAGCACTTTTTGGGCGGCTTATAACTTTGCTCTCCCTGGACGAATCCTTACCAAACTTTCCAAAAAAAAAAAAGGATATGGCTCGCTCTGATTTTTTTGCCAAGTTTGGTGAGGTTTAGTAAGGGGGTGCAAAGTTATAGGCGGTCCCAAAAAAATTGATTTTTCATCAGACACAATTGAAATTATATTTGCTCATGTCTACAGCCCAAACCGCTGGACGTATTTTCACCAAATTTGCGGCAGCAGCAGCGACTTGGTTTCGAAAGCGCGCTTTTGTAAATTTTGTGTAAATCCGTCCAGTAGTTATTTTTAAAATGACCAAAAATAGGTCAAAAAAATTAGTGATATGTGGGTCCAGTCCATGACCCCGCTTCCCTTTTCGGTCCGCGGACGTGCATTCAATTGGCCTAGAGAGTGACGCGATATCCACGGACATCAGACGCGACCCCTGATTGGATGGTGAAAAGCGCAAAGTGCGTTAGATTTTTGGAAACGGCCACCATGTTGGATTCAAGGACAGTTGTCGGCGTCCGCGGACACCACAGTAAAACCATATAAAAAACAGCAACATTGCACTTGTCAAACTTATCAAACAATCTCTGGGGAGGTGAGGGATGATGCGGATGGGATGGGATATGGCCATAAGAAGCCAAAAAATGTGTGTGTTTTCACCCCCGAAGTCTGCGAACAGTCTGGATGTTCGGGTGCAGTCCTGTGATGTTCGCAAACACTTCAGATGTTCGGGGACATCTATGCCTATTTCTGCACTACAGGGTTGGTGAAAAACAGTTCTAGGATGGTTTACAACTTTGGCGCCACTCAATGAAACTGCATGACATTTTGGAATTGTATTCTAGACTTGATTCTGAATGGTTTTGGAAAGTGTGGAGCTGTTTTGTCAAGAGAGAACACATTTAGAGGGGGGTCCCAAAATATTGTAAAGGCTTATAAATGGGATGCCATTTGACGAATCTGCATAAAATTTTTGCAAAACAATTTAAAATCTAGATATAAATGTGTTTGTACAGTTTGGTGGGATTTTCTCAAGAGGGGGGTCGCAACATTTTTTGATGGCTTATTACTTTGTTGCCGTTTGACGAATGTGGACAAAAGTTTTCAGAAAGATTATAGACCCAACCTTCAATGTTTGTGTAAAGACTGAATGGGTCTTGTCAAGTGGGGGCTAAATTATACGACTATTGTATGTGAATACATTTTGACACTTTTGAAAAAAATAAAACATGGGTGGATTTCAAGCAAACTCATGTAAGGAGCATTGGCAAGAACCATAAAGCATGGTTTTGGAAATGTGCCTGCATTTTATTTTTTGACAACTGTCATAATATAGGTACAAATAATAGTGATATACCTTTGGTGACTGAGGTATAGCCTGTGGCCATGGGCAATGGCCAGATTGTCCGGGTCATGGTATCAGGTCATGACCCAGACAATCTGGCTACAGGCCATGACTGCGAGGGTCGAAAAATTGTGTTAAAGTGGCCCTGTCCACCTGGGACCGGCAATGTGGTAAAGTTATTCGAAAGTAGGATAGGTTTGAAAGAGATAAAAATGTGCTTGTGGTAATATGGTCAAAGAGTTCTGTGTTCGCCTTCTGCAGGCTGCAATGGAAAGGGAAGAGGCTCAGTATGGAGCCATGCCTTCTCTTTCCATGGTGGCCATCTTGGAAAAGGATTTTCCTTCCTACAGCGGGACGCCTAAAGGTGTTTTTAGCACCCCGGATTCCCGCTTTGGGAACCAGGGGTTCTAATGGCCTTTATCCCCCCATTGCAGGAGTTGCAGTGAAGGATAATGATGCAGAGCCCTCATTAGTTATTAATTCATTTATTTATTTACTTCTAACGTGCCGAAGCCCGCCGGCATCAGGGCGCACATAGAGACACACTTTGCTTATGCCGATAACTTCGGCTGCCAGGCCGTTATCCCCCCTTACGGTCCCTGGAATGGGGGATGACGTCACATTATTCCTATTAGCATAACACAAAATGCTTATGGAAATGTTGGAAAAACGTATGTACTTTACTGAGAATTGTAAAGTACATGGAGTCTATAAGATTTTTTTTGGTTCTTTTTTAACTATGAAAGGTGGTTCCTAAAGGAACCTTCCTTTTGTTGTTTTAAAAAAACTTTTTTTGCAGTAGAAGTTAGAACGTAAAGTGAGGAGGGAAATGAAGGAAGATGCACCAAGCACTAATATGGAGGGGCAGGTGGACAGGGGAAGATGTTGCGCGTGTGTTACTGCTAAGGTAATGGGCAGCGTTTCTCATGCTCCTTGATTACAGCTTCAAATGCATGTCAAAATTGCTTCCCCCTGCAGATTGGTGTGTTGCAGTATATACAGGGGACTGTTGTCTTCCAAAGATATGGATCAACAGCCTCTTTTATTGCTTTCAAGGTAGCTGGTGGGATATTGTGTCCCACAGAAGTAGGCTGTGTGTTTACAGAATTGGTTGAGGAAGATGATGTGGAGGAAGACTTGCTAAGAAAGGAACAATCTTTCTGAGAGCATTGCGGTAGTTGGATTTGTTGTGCAGCGCATGCAGGTGGTCTCGTGGGAGGAATATCCAGGTAGTCCGCGACTCAGTACAAAGTTGTAGCTTTTGCCTTTGGTACATTCCCAACAGTGGTAAAGAACTGCCACACCCATGATTCTCTCTGGGTGCTTCCTCTACCTCATCTTCTTGGTCTTTGGAAATGCTGTACTTTTTTTGTTGTTGTTTGGATCCTCCAGCTGGTGGTGGTGGTGGTGGTGGCAGCTCTTGGGGAGGAGGGATGGCAATAGCTGATGTCATTTTTAAGATAAATAGCAGTTTTGCTACTATTCTTCCAAGTATGTGCTTTGTACTAGATTGTTAGTGGATAATGAGTAAGAATAGGTGTAGGAGCTGTGCAAGGGTACATTTTGAGCTTGAAAGTTCCTAGATCAGTAGAAAATGCAGTTCCGAACTGTCCTCGAAGCAAGGACCCCGAACATGAAGTGCAAACGCATTCATGGACACGTAATCATGCCGCGCATTAGCGCATGGTCATGTAGCACTGTCCGGAAGGTCCACAATGACTTCAGACGTTCGCGGATATCGACAGAAGCAAAAACAGTGAGAAAGTATAGAAGTGTTAAAAATGATGCTATAAGGTGGGAAATGGCAAGTTTTAAGCTGAAACGTAAATTGCACAAAAACGTTGCTATATTGGGGTAAGTATGATATTAGTAAGTTGTAGGAAAATAGCATGCACTGGTAAAAACCCACAGAATTCTCTGAAAACAACTTTGTTAAAGAGACGTTATGGTTAAGTTGCACTAACAAAAACCTATGAAATTCAATGAAAAAACATTGTTAAAGGGACCTTATGGTTACAAGTAAAACCGAAAAACCTCAGAAATTCACCAGTTACAGTAAGCTAAGCAACCATAACTCATATCACCACCGTGCACTGCTAAGATTAACACACAGGACATCAAAGATGACATAAAACAGTTTTCTAGAAAATTATTTGTTTTAATATCTTTTAAATCAAGTTCATGTCCGAGTAATGTATTATTAGGCGTGTTCTTAAGAATATCTAATATTTTTAAATGAATACTCTGGCAAGATGTTGCACCACTTATGCACTGTTCTACTACCCCATCACATCGCCCAGGTAAATCCAGAATGCATGCGTGATAATCAGGTTGCTGCTTTGATTACCAACAATCCTGACTGCCTTTTCATCCTCATTTGGTGGAGAAATGTAGTAACAATTTCTATCAGGTACTGGCACATTTCACAAGCTGCCTTTGCACGCTGCAACCATTCTTCACGCACACAGTCCCTTTACTGGCTTTTTCAAAACACGGGGAGTGCTCAGAGTATGGCTGTACACAGCAGCACATTAAAACACCAGAAACACTGCTACAGCTGTGTCTCTAGCAAAGTGGTCCCAAACTGTGTGGCCGTCCCCCACCCACAACGGCGGCCTTGATAACGCCCAGGGTGGTCGATGATGAGGCGTGAAAGGCATCTTGGTATATTAACAGGAACAACATGTCTTCGGGAATGAAGCAAATCAGAGGCACCGACTGGGAACTGGTATATTTTGAACATGCACAGTAAAGAGACTTGCTGAATTATTGCCTGATTTTGACACTTCCCATGGCCTAGCAAGAGAACTGTATCCAGAGATAATAGACAATCCATTGTTCGGACAAAGGGGGACAATTGTTTTAGAACCTGCAACTCATAAGCAGTACCAGCTGAATCCAGAAATAATATTGTTTAAGAGTGTATTAAAAGTTATCATCTTTCAACGGATGATCGAGATGGGGATTCACAGCAGCAACCTCGTCCTCCCCCAGGAGGAGAGACGTTCGTATTTTTCCGGAACTAAATGCTGCAGATGAACCTACAGGGGTATTATGTACTTACGCATTATATTCATCATTGTTTTACTGTCACTGACGATTAGAACTGCATTTCTTATTGGTGTACAAAGCGTGCCAATTCCAGGACACCCACCTAATGATGCACCATGAAACCTACGAAGGCACCCAGACCTTACATAGTCATTCCAGTCCCTAAGAGGTCTGATGGTGGAATGAATGAACTTGAGATGGATGTAATTAGCAATGACACACACGCACACTTATGGTAACATGCAAATTGAAAAGCCGGAGACAGTGTTGGCAGAGTATGAATATAAAAAGGTTACCGACAACCATACGCATGCAAACATTGAATGTACACACGCCAGGCCTAGTGTCAATAACTACAAGTCCAAGAAGAGGGGAAGGTTGGAGTACCAACAATGAGAAGCTCCATGAGTAGCAAGGTTAAGAGTCACGTGAAGTAAGCTGAGCTCCTGAAGAGACAAGAGGAGTTGGAGAATAAACCAAAAGAGACAACATTGACAGGCACACGTAATACAGTGAAGGGGACAAGTACAAGTTCTGCACTACAGCCATATACTGGACTAATGGCAGAGTGGATATGGACATTTTTAACCAAAACAAAAAGAATGCAAGAAGAGAAGAAAAGAATTGGCAGTCTTTCCTCCACTCGACTGGCACAGATGAAGGTACCTGCATCATGGATCAGAACACCTGAGAATCCTCATGCAAGAAAAAGCCATACGGATGCATTCAATGATGTAGTTATAGCAAACTACATGAAAAACCTTAAGAGTAAAGAGAAGCATACAAGGAGATGACAGTGAACTGAACGATTACTTGGACAGCACAGCACATTTGGGAAACATCTGGTAGCAACACATGAAAGAAGTTGGAAGATGCAATTCAGAGGGGGAATGCTTTGTGCACTCCTACCTTACAGCATTGGGAAGTAAAAAATCTCGTAGCAGTGGAAATTGATGGAGTAGTGATTTGCAGAGCATGGATAGTCATTGGTCATTACCAAGGCATCATTGACATAGTACAGAACGGATGCAAGTCATTGTGGCCAAGGCTTGCAAAACTGCTGACATGGGTCGAAGACAGAGGAGGAAACTGGAAAACCCAAAATTCTGCTTCAGGAATAATGGCAAAAGGAAGATGGAAGAGAATCGGAACTGTGGACAAATCTTTGATGCTCCAGGAATGGTACATGGAACTGCAGTAATTATGGATCATTACTTGGCAGGTGGATCCAAAGCATACATCAGACTGCCGAGAAACAGATGGTCACCTGAGAAAGAAGAGATCTGTGGAACTGATGAACCGAATAAAGAGAGAAAATACTTTTCTGCTAAATCAGAAGAAGCTTTTCATGCGATCCTGTATGAACACAGGCTATTCAGCCTCACCTCATCAGTGTTCATGACAATCTTCATGCCAAGATTTCTGGTTGGAGCAAATACGAAATGGTTGCCGATAAAAGGGGGAGCTGCATTATGACGGAGACAAAATCCAAATATACCCGGACTTATCTCAAGAGTAAAGTGAGCAGTACAAGAAGTTACACAAAGGACAGCAATTACTATGGTTCAAACAAACACTGATTCAAATGTTCTCAGTACAAGAATATACATTTATTTACACCATCGGTTATAAAACAATTCACTATCATAAGGCAGCAGAAAATCACAATTTTCATATACTACAATAACCCCAAATCAATTCTGGACAAGTTAGGCTCAAAATGAAGTGTGAGCAAAATGGCACTCCGGCAATTTAAAAGAGAGAAAAGACAAGGTTATTCAAAATCAACAACACCAACAAGTTATAGGCAGGGCAATCTAGAAAAGGCTACTACTATGATTCAAGTCAATTGGTCTGGGCCAATGTTAATGGTTCAGAGTCTTTGCAAAGGATCACGCAGTTCAAAGTATTTCACGGTTAAGTCTTTGCTAAGAGTTCAGAACAAAGTTGGTCGGAGGAAAAGTTATTCAAAGGAGAAGAGCAGGACAAGCCTTCGGAGAGGCAAAAGATTTCAAGCACTTTCACCACGGTCGGACGGAAAGAATGACCGAGTTTGTACAGTACCTTAAAAGAAGAAGAATGCTGTAGCTGAGGCAGTTGTTCCTGGCAGTTCCTGCAGGCTCATGGTTCCTGAAGCTTCAGTCGTGCTGACAAGGACGATGGCTGGAGGGTCCTCAACTGCCCAGGGATGAAGCCAGCAGGGGAGCAAAATGACAAATAAAAGGTGCACTCCTTAAAACCCAAACTGGCTCTCTTCTCACTGGCTATCCGATCTACTGCAGCGATGCACAGCAAATTCGACCAGGATGAGGACCGGTGTCTGGCATTTGACGAGCTGGTTGTTCCCACCAGTCTCAAGGGAAGAAGATTCTTTGCAGATCTCCTCTGTCGTCGAAGTTTCGGGCGATTCAGACCTGCAGCAGGGCTTCACCGGGTGTACAGTAGTTGCAGCTGTCGTCTTCCTTCAGCTTCTCATTGGTTCTCTCATTCCAGTGGCGACTCTGCCTTCCAATCCCAGAGACTGGCTTTTTATGCACCAAATCCCCCATTCACACAGCCTGGCTGTCAATCACACAGCAGGATGGCTGTCCTAGCAGGACAGCCACCTAGCCAATCAAACAAGAGTGCGACTTGTGCAGGAGGCTTCAAACCCCTCCCTCACATCCTGCCCACCCAGACACTCAGGAGCCCAAGGAGGGCTTCTGTGCAGAAGCCCGCCAAGGGACGGCGAACAAAGGAACGAACCCTGGTTTGGCACGCAGAGTAAAATGCTAGAAAGACCTTTACAAAAAGATATGGCGAAACAACTCGACCGGAACCAAGTTAAAATAAAAGTTGATTACCTGGTTTGAGTTTGAGGCTACCACCATAGCCTCTAACGGTACTGAGGCTATTTTCATAGTCCGCAGTAGAATAAAAATGGTAGATACCACTGCCACCAGCCAAATCTTAGAGAAAGGGGAACATACTAATGTTCCATGGGAATCAGGCAAAAGGAGATACTATTAACCCCTCCAGTACTATATTGGAAGATAGGTTGTACTGGGTCTGTACATTTAAAAAAAACTAGTAAAGTCAATGGCAGACAGTAGTCAGTCCCAGAAAATGGAGTTTAAAGTGGGAAGTCTGAAATGACAACCCTGTGTCACTGCACTGAAGGTGCTGTGTGACGCACAGTAAAAAGATGATGCCTATGGGGTGGGTGAGACTCCATAGTCCATGAGCAAAAAATGTACAACAGACAGCAAAAGAGTGGGAATAAAGGCTTGCACTCTTACCAGGTGAAAACATTAAACCCTAGAAATCCAGCAAAGCTGCTGAGGGACTCAACAGGTAAGGGAAATTAGCCATTCTGGAGAATTCTCCCTAACAATCAGCAGTCCAAGCATCGCACAGGTCCTTCACAGGAATGAAAAGGTGCTTGAGGGATAGACAGATCAATATTCTATGCTCTTCCCAGCAAAAGTTTGTGTCCAACATGCCGGGAGGACACAGAACTTCAATTCACCCGAGGCAGCAAGCAGCTTCCTAGACGAGATTGGCTGCTGACCACTTAATAACCCGAGACCAGCATGAGAAGAACGAGACAGAAGGGACCCGACCCGAGATCTCCTGGTATGTGTCAGACTGAGTGACAAACTGTACACCTTACATCACAAAGCCGCTAAAACAACAATTAAACATGGGGAGGCAAAATAGGTCACCGCAAAAATACTAACGACATTTTGAACTTTTGGGTAGTACACCTAGATTTAACCATGGATAACTCCTGAAGGGAGCCATCGGGCTTGGCTGGGCACTAGCGCCCTGAGCTTAGCACTGTTTAAAAGTTATTGGTTCAAGGGGAGGGAACAACTGACGAGCGGGTTGGGGGATGCCCGTGTGGGAGGTAAAGGGTTGGAAACACTGCTCCAAGTTAGTACAAGTAGAATACATCGAATTGGGAAAGGGAATTTTATAAGAGGATGCGCTGGCCGAAGGCCTGGTCCCCGCCAACAAACTCCACCGGTGGACACATAAAAGCTGACAAGTCATGCATACACTAGTAGAATAGCAACAAGAAAAGTTGAACACATACTGCATGTACATATTGAGAGTCAAAGAGATTCAAGGTAGCAACATGGAACATTAGAGGGGGGAATAACCCAACTAAAATCCAGAGAATATCTCAATACCTTAAAAGGCATAATGTTCGTATCACCTTAATACAAGAAACCCACCTACTCCCCTCCTCTGTAGGAAGATGGGCCACCAATTGGGGATGCCACAGATACTACTCCTACTTTTCGACTTATGCCAGGGGGGTGGCAATAGTGATAAGTAGGAGGATAAAGTTTTGACTGCTGTCAGTGGAGAGAGATGAGGCAGGTAGAGCGTTACTGGTACATGGGGTGCTGGAAGGGAGACTAGTCGTCTTGGTAAACACTTACGAACCAAATGTCGATAGTACCAACGCATTCGACTGGGTGATGACACACCTAGCAGAGCTTAGCACGGCCAAGATCATGTGGGACAGAGGCCTGAGCACTACCCTAGACCCCGAATGGGACAGATCTCACACGGCCTCGAGAACACCCACCAAGGCAAACCTTCAAATACACAAAATTTGCAGAGCATATAATTTAGCCGACATATGGAGACTCAGTCATGTAGAAACCCGAGAATTCACCTACCACTCCTGGGTACACGGTACCAGCTCCAGGTTACACTACATATTGGTGTCCAGGGAGGGGGTATTTCACTGGGGCGACAGCCAAATTCTCCCGAGAACGCTCTCCGACCACTCCCTAGCCAACTTGGAGTGTACACCCACAGCCAGTGAGGGGAGGTTATAGTTGGAGATTCAAAGCAGGTGCACTCCAGGATTCAGTGTTTGCCCAAGAACCTTTAGCCGAGATTAGGTCCTTTTCTCGCAACTCACCTAGAGTCAGTTACATCGAGTGGGACCTTTTGGGAAACTTTAAAATGCTACACCGACGGGATTTGCATAGCCAAAGAAAATGGGATCCTGAAAATGATTAGAAAAGAGCTTGCAGAAAACAAGGCCTGGTTCAAAGAACTAGAAAAGGCGTACACTGAACACCAGGAACCTCAAACCCTGGCCCAGCTCAGAGAAGAATTAGATAAATTCAGGGCTATGCTGACCGTGAAGTCCGGATCCTGGCACAAGGCCATCAAGTCTGACAATATGGCGAGGGCCGGAAACCAGGGGCTCTCCTGGCAAGGCTGCTGGCTGCTGACAGACGCCCCCCACACATAGACAATATCCGAGACCCCTAGGGGCATTTCTTTCACACCGAAGGGGAGAGCGTTCAAGTGTTTGCACGTTTTATCAAGACCTCTACAGTTCTAAGTCCCTGAGGGACCAGGGACCCCATGGCTCTATGAGAATACCTAGAGGAAATAGAGTTGTACTGGGTGGATTGAGAAATGAGAGTGTCCCTTAATAAACCGATTACTCTCGAAGAAATACTTGCGGCAATATGAGAACTGCCAGGGTCCAAATCACTGGGCCCCGACGGATTTACCAGGGAATTTTACAAAGGATTCGCTCCAACCCTGGCGCAGATTCTACTATCAGTATATGAGGAGCCACTAGAGAAAGAGAGCCTCCCCCCTACACTACGCGAAGCTAACGCCATTCTTCTTCACAAACATGGGAAGCCCCTTGAAGAATGTCGATAATAAAATGATTGCTAAAATCCTAACAAAACGGCTGCTTCCATTGATGCCGGGACTGGTCCTAGCTGACCAGCCAGGATTGATACCTGGGCAGAATACAACATTCGGTATCCGACGGCTCTGCTGCATCATGGAAGCTTTAGACCCCTCAACCCAGGCGGTGGCGGTCCTCTTAGACGCAGAAAAAGTCTTTCACTTGGTCGAATGGCCATACCTTTTCATGGTACACCGGAAGTTAGGCATCGGGGGATACTTCTTGAAACTAACATCGCTTCCTTCCAAAAAACCCTTAGCTAGAATCGTACTGGGGAAAATGCAGTGGACATATCTTGAACTAAAAAGGGGGCCCAGACAGGACTGCCTTTTGTCGGCCCTGCTGTTCGCCCTCGTGATGGAACCACTCGCTGCGGGCCTCAGAACTAGACAAATGGAAATGGGACTCATGATAGGACCCCACAAAAAAATGTTGTCACTATACGGCGACGATATGGCCCTCTTCAACAGTGGCCCGGTCACGATTCTGAACCCAGTGATAAGGGAGGTACTCCGGTTTGGAGTCTTTTCAGGGTTAAACTGTAAAGTTTAGGGACGACTGAGTTCCGATGGGAGTCCACAGGAGTCAGGTACCTGGGAGTAATGCTGTCAAGGAATCATGGAGGAACTTTTCCGAGACAATTACGGAAAGACGATAAAACACCACACGACAAAATATCAAGGTGGCGGCACCTACCGCTCACACTGTGGGGTCAGGTCTCCATATTGAAAATGGTCATATTGCCCAAACTCTTATATTTGTTTGTCAACATCCTGATACTGCTGTCAGGAAGTTTCTTCAGGTGCTTGTGGGGCTTAATCCTGGAACTAATATGGGCAGGCAAGCCAGCCAGAGTGCCCCATGCAATCCTTGTTCAACCAATAACAAAGGGAGGACTGGCAATGCCTGACCTACAACGCTATTACTGGGCCGCACAGGCACAATTCCTAGGGCACTGATATGCTGCCCGCTTCATTCAGCCCCATGTCCAAATTGAGCGGGCACGGATAACCCCCAATCTCCTGCGGGCAGCGATCATTGGTGAACTCTGAGCACCGCCGAGGGTACTAAACGTAGTTTTGATCACATATTAAATATGTTAAAGAATTGCAGGGAAAAGTAATGTCACAGCGGAGTTGGTGAGGCGAGTTGAGTCTGCAGGAGTCGCTGCAGTCTCTCTCCCCTGTCTACTACTTCACATAGCGTGTGGGAGGGCTTAAAAACCCTTAGCCAGAGCGGAGCGGTTGAGCGGAGTTGGTGAGGCGAGTTGAGTCTGCAGGAGTCGCTGCAGTCTCTCTCCCCTGTCTACTACTTCACACAGCGTGTGGGAGGGCTTAAAAACCCAGAGTGGAACGGTTGAGCGTAGTTGGTGAGGCGAGTTGAGTCTGCAGGAGTCCGCGGGAGCAGAGGGAGCATGGACTCAACCCTGAACACAGCGAACACCGCAAGTCCGTCGACCCAACAAGAGCAAGAACGAGGAGCAAGAAGCGGAAAAGCGAAAGAAGCAGTTACAAGTGCAGCTGAGCCGGCCGACAGACGCGGACACGGAGCAGAGCCGGTCAAAACTCCGGTGAAAAAGTTGAAACCAAAGACAACTGTCTTTGCAGAGGGAACACAGGAAATGAATAAAGAACCACAAGTGCCAAAAGTGCGCCGGAAGACTTTGAACGAGGAGCACAGGGAGGAGACAGGAAAGCCGCCCCTCCCCCCCCCCAAGGCAAGCTAAAGCGGTAAACAACCAAGATACACCAACTACATCAAACACACATGACATACAAGAGAAACGGAGCACTGAAAACAGTGACCTACCCGGACTCAAAACCATCAGCACCTCGTGTACCTCCGGCATGGCGAGTGGGTCTCCGGCACTGGCGGTCGAAGGGCCGCCAGTGACGGACCCTCAACGGGTATGCTGCGATGTGGAGGACCGGGAGAGGTCGAGCGCACTGGACCCACTGGACCATCACGGTGGAGAGCTGGAAGGAGCCCTACACAGACGGTGTGTAAGGAGGGGCGTGACCAGGAGAAACATTGAGGGCGGTTCGACAGTCCGGAGGAACGCAACAAAAGGAACCTGACACCAGAGCACGCAAACAGCCCAGCTTTGGAGCTGGAAACGGCGACAAATGAACACCCACAACGGAACAACCCGGCAAAGTCGGTCCGAGCATTAGTACACAAAGACCCAACTCTAGCAGAAACTGTCGAGGAGACAGGCATCAAGGAAAGTGACACGATAGAAAGCACAGGCGCCAAAAGAAAAAACATGACCCAGCAAATAAGTAACATTGAGCAGATAAACAACAACACACCTAGACCTAACCAAAAAAGTGGCGCAGAGAAAAGCACGCAAGAAAGTGAAATTGCCAAATCAGACACAGACTCCGATTCGGAGCAAGAGAGAAAATCGTCTCCACTAAAACAGAAAAAAGAAAAAATAATAGTAAAATAACAATACAAAGAAAGAATCAAGAAAAGATCAACACAATGAAAATGACAAAGACTACTCACGAAAAACTAACTAAAGGGAAAACAACATGCGAAAACAGAACCACGAGACTACAAAAAAGAAACAAAGAGCTGCAAAAAGGGCAGCCACCGCATCGTTATCGGGCACACTGAAAGCATTCTTTTTTAACCAACAGAAGCGCAAACTCGACTCAGAAAATGAGGTATCGGACGCCGAAATTTTAGAAGTGGCTCAGGAGGCCTCGACAGGAAACAGTCAACAGTCAACAGTCCCAGAAGTGTTGCAAGTAGGCACACCTGAAACAGGCCTGTTTCAGATCCCGAGGCAAAAAAGAAACGCGGCCATAGCGATTCGGCGCCAAATAGAGGAAAGAGAAGAGAGTCGGAGACTAAGTACGCGGAAAGAACAACATGAAAAGAACACTGTAAGAGACGAGAGTGCATTAAAAAGCATAGGCAACGACGTCAGTCGGGAACACTTACAAGAATGGTCCCTGAGGAACCAGATGAAAGCGGCAACTAGTCTTCAACCGACGGCCGCAGATGAAGGAACGGAAACACAAAAACTAAGGCACCAAGGGAAAGAACACTGCCTCAGCAGTCCCGACAGAGACTGGTCGAAAGCCCAACCAAACTCAACTCAGCTATCGTGTACCCCCGAGAAAGCAAGGGACGCAAACGAAACGAACCAACAAAAAGAAGGCCTAAAAGAACTACCTAAACGTGCGCTAACAGAGGGTGAACCATACAGAACCAGGCTGAGTGACAGCTTGTTCATGGAAGCGAGGATAACCCCTAGAAAAATAGCAAGCACACCGAAATCCCCTAAAAACAAACGGATAAGCGAAATAACCTCACCGACGCAAAAAGGTACGCCAAGCAAAAAAACAGACCTATTGACCATCATGTCAGCTTTAACGATTGCCCTAGCTCCATACTGTAAGCTATATGAAGCAATAAAAGAGGGAATACAAGATAACACCTCAATTTTAGCTTCTGTGTCCACAAAAGTCACGAATATAGAAAACTACATGACAGCACTTGAGGAAAAAAACAATGCTTACCATAAGGACTGGGAAAAAGAGGTGGAGGAACTAAAAAAGCAAATCAAGCTTCTACAAAGCGAGAGGGGTCAGGAAGACTCGCATAACACAAGGTACCAGTCCGAAAGTCAGAAGGGCGAAACGGTAGACATCTGCGAGGAAGAGCGAGAAGCAAGTGAAGCTAATGAACCATGTCCTGAACGCCAACAGCAATACCCAATCAAGTCGGGATTGTTCAAGCACCCTCAGAAAAAGGTCCCAGTGGTACTGAAACTAGCAAATAACAATAAACGGCAGAAACAAGCATCGGGAGAGAAGGTGAAGCAGCAAGACACACCGATGGATAAAGAAAACAAAGAAATGAAAACCAAGGGCATACAAGAAGACTTACTGAGATCGACAAATAGAGAGAAAAAGAGATGCTCCCCACGATCAGTAGAAGATTATATGAGCGACACAAACCTGATGAATCTATCCCAACATTGGGAAAATGCCTCCAACAATTCGGTGATCGAGGTAATCCCGGACCAGCAGGAAACAGAACAGGAAACAGTAGTAAAAGGAAACGAAAACCCAAAATCCCCAAAAACTCAAACAAGCAAGAGAACCCGAAAAGCCTCCGAACGTCAAAGGAGTCCAGCACTTGAAGAGCAAACAAGGAAGAAGGACGGCGTGCAAATGGCCCCAAGAGAGCAAAGAGAAAGACGTCAAAGCCAGATACATCGAAACAAAGCTTACAAAGGCTCCGACGATCATCAAAAAACAAGCACTCCAAAAATAGAGAAACAAAGACGAATATTTAAAGTTGAACAACTAGACTTGAAAAAAGGCTACATGATTTTAAACAGGAGAACGATCGTGAAACTAATGAGTACAATGAACTCACTGAAAAAAATAAAAACAGAAGACATCACTCTAGTGGAACCTTATCACAGAGGAAAGATCGCGAAGGCTTACATCCACGTGAAAGAAACATGCCTGCAAGACGTGGACAAGAACGTAGCCAGAGAAATGGAGCAAAATGGGTTTGAGTTGACTGAAATAAAATCAGAAACGCAAAGAGAAAAGAATCACTTCCCCTACCACCACCAAGGGGAAAGAAAAAGTCGCTACACGTCACGCACAGAAGAGCGCTACCGAGGAAATAGAATAGGCAAAAACCTAGAAGAAAAGGTATATAGCAGAGAGAGAGCAGACGTACGAACCGAGAATCAAAAAGACAACCAAAAACGGACCAATGAAGAGAAGAACAAAGAAAACAGACAACGAAGGAATGAACACCAGGAAACAGACCCAGACAAATCCAGATCACGAACAAGAGGAGAAACTCGATACACTACACGACAAGCAAGCCCGGCGTGCACCTCTTCCTTTAACCGAAACGAGAAACCAGCGAAGACAGCTCTGGCACAAACAAGGAGCAACCTATCAGGCACAGGGCCATTGGCCTGGATAAAAGCAGCACTGAATTTTAACACAGAGAACTAGCAATTAAAGGGATCAGCGCCACCTACAAGAAGTGAACGACTTAACGAGGACCTAGAGATCAGCAAGAAGTGCTTCACTTTGGGTTCCTGGAACACAAGGGGTCACGTTCACTTAACTAGACCTGGTGACGTTGGCCTAGGTTCACTACTGGACATTACATGTCTTCAAGAGACATGGCTGCAAGAGAAACCGTGCCTCAACGGTTTCGTAGTAGAACTATCGGCAGCAAGTAGAGGTGTTTTTGGACGCCCGTCATCAGGTTTGTTAACAGCTACAAAAATGGGAGTAGGTCTGGCAACACCCATAAAGCTCCACGACTCATACGAAACGTTAGTCACGCTGACCTCCTGGTACGACCAATCGGAAGGGCAGAAGAACAGGAGCAGCAACCAAATCATCATAACAAACACCTATTGGAACCCGCTAAAAATGACAACAAAAACCTACTGTACCAGGATGAAGGATCTGCTAGACTCGCTCTACACATAACATATCAACGCACACATCATAGTGTGCAGAGACCTAAACGCGGACTGTATCGAGGGGAACAAAGAAACACAAGCAGGGAATCCCTGCGAAGCAACCAGAGACAGAGGGATCGCATGGGGCTTATTGACTAAACCTAGAAGCCTCCAGAACATCGCAGAACTTTTTCCGAAGCAAACGAACATCCCGTCCTGTGAGAATCTGCATTGCAAAACAGCCTTGGACTACATATACGTATCCACCAAACTGACAACAAGAATTCAAGAGTTCAAAGAAAACAACGCACAGCGATCATAATCTTTTGACATGCAAACGGTTAGGAACACAAACACAGAACCTAGTATACAAGTACAACCTTGACATAGATAACCAACAATCAAGAATCTGTTTGAAGGAAGAAGACATCAAAAGGATAACAGAAAAATACGAACTGCCTGATCCAACAAGGCCTCGAGCTCCTGGGAACCGTCCAAACTACTTACCGCTATTGATCCCGTATAGAAAACTAGTGGGAAGTCAGCAGAGAAGCAAACCATCCCACACTCATGTCTATGACAGACTGGTGGTGGAAAAAAGTGGTCAGGAGACTGAGAAAAATCGCAAAAAAATGTGATCTCCAAGAAACCTGGGAAAAATGGAGTAACGAGTCTAAAAAATATAAACAGTGGCTAAAGCAACATAGACTACAACTTTACCAGCAAGACGCGGAAAGCATGTTGAAATGTCTCAGCACAAAGAAATCAAGTGACTTCTGGTCATTAATCAAAGCATCAAACCCGGCCAAACCAACAGAACTGGTAAACGCGGTCCACGAAACAAGATGGAAGACTTACTTAACGACCCAATTTCAGCTTCCAGACTCACGAGAAATACCAGCAAAATGTGAATCATCAACCCCTTGGGTGAACGTAGCAAACAGCGTGGAAATAGAATAGACCAATAACTTGAAATCATCGAGGGCCCCAGGCCCAGACGGCTTGACTAATGTTGAACTGAAGCAGTCCCCAAAAGCCTGGGCTGCAATAATAAGTAAAATCTTCACCCACTGCGCACAATCAAAAATGGTCCCAGAGACTTGTCAAAAGGCGATCATATTACCTGTCTATAAAAAAGGCGGAAGAGAAGATCCAGAAAGCTACAGGCCCATAGCTCTGTTGGATATCGTGGGAAAAATATACGCAGCACAGCTATTGGTCCACTTCAGAACCTGGGCAAACCAGCCACCCTGTTTTGACATCTTCCAGACCGTGTTCCAGAAAAACAGAAGCACAACTATCAACATAATGATGCTACAAATCCTGAAAGCAAAAACAAGAGGAGCACCTCGAGTCTATCTGGCCTTTGTAGATTTATCCAACTCTTTCGATAAAATCGACAGAGAGAAACTATGGACTAAATTAAAGAATTGGAAATGCCCATTGTCAATCAGAGCCAATAACAGCTGTAGATGAAAACACGAAGATCAGAGTAAAACTGAGCAAACAAGGCACCCTATCAAAAGAGATAACAGTCCAGAGAGGCATCAAACAAGGATGTCCACTAGCCCCAGCCTTGTTTATAGCTTTCTTGGGGGACTATCAGCACGAGGAAGAAAAAATAAGAGCCTTCCCACCCAAAATTGGCAAAAGCTTCATCTCACGACTCCTTTATGCTGATGACGCAATCATCATCGACCAGACTCCAATTGGTCTGCAGCGAAAATTGACACACTTGGCAAACTACATGAGAAAAAACAACTTGGAAATAAACGCAGTTAAAACCAAAGTGTTGATTATGGAAAAAACGACAACGAAGAGGTCGAACCTGTGGACATGGCGACTAGAAGACTCAAAGACTAGAAATAGTCGATAAGTTTAAATACCTTGGGGTGACCATGGACGGATCATTAGCAGAAAAAGCGATGCAAGAACAACTGTGGGATAAAGTCAAAATACTCACTAACCAAACAAGATTGATCGATAAAAAATTTGGAAAATTTTCCATCATTCCTGCGATAAAATTCTACAAGACCAACGTGGTGCCATCTATCACATATGGAATGGAAGCTTTTTTTAACGTCCCAAAATCTGCATGGCAAAAACTTGAAGGACACGTGTGGAAATCAGTACTGGGCTTGCCCAAGTCGACCTCTATGTCAGCAATAAGAAGGGAACTAGGTCTTGTTTCACTCGCTGCCTCGGTGGAGCAAAGCAAGATGAGGCTTTACAGAAAAATCATAATGGCAGATTCATTACCCATATACAATGTGATTGCAGAAGAACTAAAAGAGGGCACCTGTAAAGCACTCAACAAATGGGCGGCCACAATCCAAGAAACGATCGAAATAGCTTGCACAGAAGAAGACCTGAAAACAAACCCTGAACGAGTGAAAACCAAAATTGAACTTATGGACTGGATCCGGTCATCAGATACTGCAAGGGCCAACAAGCTACTCACCCATCTCCCCCCGACGTATAACAAGGTAAAAACGCCATTAAACTACTGCAGACAATTCCCGAACAAAAAGATGCGAGTAACATTTTTGAAAGCCAGACTAAACCTCCTGATGACCCAGCAAATCCTAGCAACTCACACTCCAAAGACGGACAACAGCTGCCGGCTATGCAAAGTTAAAGAGGAAGTGGAAACGTTGAATCACCTTGTCCTGATATGCCCAAAGACACGGCCAAACAGAGACATATTCCTTTTACCTTGTATACAAGGGGCGAGCATCCTAGATGAAGAGGCTGTATGGAACCGGTTAATATCGGGAGAGAGGACGAGATGGACCATCGTAATGGTGAAACTGATAGAACTGGCCTTCGAAATGATTGCAAATAAAACCACAATCATACCTGGGTGAGAAGGGGTTGCGACAATGTCATACATCATGTGATCATCGCAAAACATTTTTCCGCTACTCAAGTCACATAAAAGAAGGGACACAACTTGGAGACACAAAGATAGGAGTCTCTTTTAAGCTGAGAAACCTTCCCCCCCTACGATCAAAGCATGAACGCGCTGAGGCGCATCTGTAGAAGGAGAAATCACTCTTGTAAAAATCTTTTCGATTAAATTCAAGTAAAAAAAAAAAAATGTCACAGATCAATGCTCACCCCTTCTCCCGTCAAGATTTATCCCGGGGATACCGCTTACAGCGGAGAGGGTATATTCGCAGTGGACAGATAAAGATAGAAACACGAGGTGATCTGTTTATGGAGGGAAGACTTCTAACAATCCAACAGGCACGGGAACGGGGTGCAGAATCAGCCCTCGACGTGTTCATATTTTTTGTCTCCGACACACGTATACATCACTCTTTTCATCATGTCTGGCGCAACCAACCACATGGCAGGGGTGATTCAAACACAGGGTGAGGGCAGGCTGATATACAGTATCTACAAAGACCTAGTAATGAACACCACAAACAGGCTTACAACCCCGAAAGAGAGGTAGGAGTTGACACTATGAGGACGATTGCGGAGGTAGATTGGGCATACATACTGTGGCAGACTCAGAGGGTTTCCTTAAACCGCAGGTACAAATTACTTCACTTTAATTTTATCTATCAAGCGTATCATACACCAGCCAGACTTCACAGACAACGCCCGTCCATATCAGCAGCATGTGAGAGATGTGGCGAATACCCAGTAGGCTTGCTTCATTTGGCTTGGGAGTGCTCGACAATTTGTTGATTCTGGACAGATGTGCTTGTAAAGATCTCATTAATTGTAGGGGAACAATTGGAGCAGAGTCCAAGAGTATTGATGCTGGTTTGCACCAAGGACCTACAGCCCCCGGTGAGGAGATTGGCTGGGCTACTGCTGGTACTTGCACGTAGGCGTATAGCCATTGCCTGGGGAAAAGGACATCATCCCACAACACAGTGGTGGCTCCAAGATGTGGCGTATTGCCACGATACAGAGACAGCTTTCATCAGAACTCTACCGCTACAGGCCTTCAGACGTATGGGAACCCTATATTAACCACTTGCTAACAACACCGGACTAAATCTTGGGGGACACACTTCTGTTATTTCTAGTCCTGACACTTTGATCCCAGACTTCTTTTCAAATGCTATAGGCAAATTGCATTGTAAATGCATTGCTGACAAGTAACTTTTTATTCAAGAAGCGGTGGGGGGAGTAGCAGGATCAGACACCATGTTGCGCATTGGTTGTGATTTGTTATTGTTTAAAAACCAAAAATAAAGGTTGAAAAAAAATGAATGAGGCTTATTTGCTGTTGCCAGAATTTGAGGTAAACACCATTGCAGAGCTGAAGAAGGTTCTCAGATACCATTGCTAGTCTGCAAAAAGTCTCCTACCCAGCAGACATTATTTACGGAAAAGGTAACAGAATTCGATGCAGATCAATATTTTTGTCAATGTACCCTTTCAATGCCAGAATTGCATGTTCAAGAGATCAATTTTCCGATATCACTGATTACATCCAACGCACCAAAATTTGGCTTTCATAAGCTTTTGAAGAGATTTAAAATGTTTTGAATAATACAGCCCATGACATTAACTGCAGTGGGTCTAGTGTAGAAGAGATAACCATGTTAGAAGCAGAAGAAAGTGAATGACATGTTGTGGAAACATAGTTTTTGAGGGTGGATGCTGGTGATTTTAAAGATCCTGAAATGCACTATATCAACTGATGGTACGCATTGTGGCAAACCATTAATTCGTTTTCAGAAACATGTAATTGGAACACAATTAATGCAATGCACACTATAGCCTTTCTTGGTCTGCTTAGCTTCTTCTTGGCAATGTTGCAGAAGGCAATCTTCCAAGTTTATGTGCACTTTTGCTTAGTGGTTTGACATTCAGCAAATGTTCTCTTTCAGACTACAGTTCATGTCAAATAAATCCTGCTTTATATAGCTAAAAGAATAACTTTTCCCTACAATAAATGATGCATGGCACTTGAAGGTGAAAGGCGTTGATGGGCTGCTGCTGGTCAGTGAGACAGCCCTGGATTTAATTAAAATGTTGCACTTATTTCCAGGATTTGTGCACTAAATGATTCCAAGCTTTGTAGTGAACCTGGTTACAGAATATACTTCCACTGTTGTGATCGAGAAGTATGGTTTTACAAGATCGACTGAACTTCTTCAATCCAGAGGTTTGAAAGTTTAATGTATAACCACAGACAGACGTGATCATTGCCAAAGTCATGCGAGTGGTGCCCACAGATTAGGCAACACTTCTACATTTGGCATGTGTCTAAGTTAGTGACAAAAAAAACAATGATTCAGCGGGGAAAAAGGAGGTGAAGAACTAATAAACTGGTCACAGTCAATAAGTAATATCTAGTGGAGTTCTCACAATTGTGATCAATCCAAACAAATGGTGGTAATAAAAATGTCAAGCACTTCTACACTTTACTGCCAACTAACGGGCATTGGAAGCAGCTATAATGCCTGTGTACATTCTCAACTAATAGAGGAACTGGAGAGGAGAATAAAATGGCTGGATACTTGGTCACTGCCTCATGCAGCCTTTGTGAAGATTGTAGGTAACAACAGGCTGACCAGAGATTGGAAAGGATTTACTGAATTTTGCCACAATAGGGTTTGTGATGAATCCTGCAGAATCCCTACCTAAAGTCTCCTCCCAGGTGACCAGGGGAAGGCAGCCGCTACCTGATCCTAACCTTGGGAGTGGTATTACCCGGGTGGATAACCTGGGAGGACAAGGGCCCTGTCGTGTCCCACACGGGCACGGTTAATCTGGCGCAAGAGCCTTGTCACGCCGGGAGGAACCAAGAAGATTTACGCAAGCTTGCGCATGCCAAAACGGGATTTGCCGCATTCGGGAAAGAATGTAAATTAATAAAGAGTAAAGTACACATTATTCCCGATTCCGTGTCCCTCATTCCAGCGCACGCAGGGGCCTAGAGGCCCATCCTAATGGGCAGCACAAAGTGAGACAGGACAAATGGCGATGAGGATGGGATTTCTTTAGAAGAGAAAAAAATACAAATTAAATCAGAGGTGAAGAGACAAGAAAGACTGAACCCTGGTGAACACTTTGCACACTTCAACAGTAGTGTGCAGCTGAGAAGCACCTGCTTGCAGCACAATGCCTGGGGATGGAGAGACGGCCAGAGGCAAGCAAATTACGCTTTCGAGGATGAAGGGCCATGGGCGATCAACAAGCTTTAGGACAAAGATAGGAGAGATGGCTACGGAGATTTGAAAACTACATGGCCGAAAATGATGAAAGGGCCACCGCCAAGTTTGTCAGAAGACTGCTCATCAACCTCGCTGGAGACGAAGTTTAAGATCTCATCCCCACATTCCCACCTGAAAAGGTCAAGATGTATGAAGGACTTAAAGAGGCGTTGTGTATGTACTTCGACCCCCAGTGCAACATAGACCACGAGAGAGAGACACGGCCTGTCAAATGACTGGTGAGTCCATGGACGCCTTCGCGACTCGACTGCGCAAGTTAGTGGCTCACTGTGACTTTCACAAATTCTCGAATGCCATTCGACTAATGATTATTGGAGGGTGTTTGTCGTCCACCTTCAGAAAGAAACTACTCCGGGAACCACTCCCACTAGCTACCATTCTCCAGGTGGCACAGACCGAAGCAAGAGCAGACTCGCAAGCTATGCAGATAGTGCCTGGCAAAGGACAGGTGAAAGAGCAAGTGTACTATGTCAGTCAAGGCGGGAGAAGTGGTGGCAGTGGTCACGTTTTGACAATAAGGTATGACACCCCTGGAAAGTGTTACAGGTGTGGTCTGCCTTTTCCCCATGAAGAAGGAACACAGTGCCCTGCGTTTGGACAGAGGTGTACCATTTGTGGATGTGAAAACCACATGTCTAGGGTATGCAATGCTATGCCAAACAGTGTGCAAGAAAGTGGTCCCAGCGGGGAGAGACAGGAGTATAATTTACTTACCCCAGGGCCCAGAAGAGACACCAACGCGAGAAGAGACCTGGTCAGTCATATACAGCAAATTACTGGACGGTCGCCATCGCCTCCACCAGAGTGACAGAGAGACCAGAATAAATATGCTTACATGATGAGCGACGTAGTGACTGCACCAGACGGAGATATCAACATCCAAGTGGGTCTTCACCCCGCCAAGTTGGTTATTGACACAGGAGCCACGCTAAACATCATGTGCATATCTGAATTTCGCAAGATAGCACACCCACCAAAATTTGAACCCTCTGAGCTGAAGATATTGCAGTGGGCTGCTCGAGGTCCAGTTCGGAATCATGGGAATCTCGACGCCCTGAACTACAAACGGAGAAGAGCCATGGCAGAGCTGCACGTTCTAAAAGGGGAAGTGCCGGGGAGTGATCTGTTAGGTTGACCAACAGCCCTTGAAATGAAGATTGCAGCCGTGACATACTCCATGCAGAACAAAGTGTCAGTGGAGCACCGATTCCCAGAATTGTTCAAAAAGGACTGGGGTGCTTGAAAGGGGACCCAGTCACCTTACACATAGATAAGTCAATACCTCTACTGGTGCAACAGCCGCTGAGGATACCCATCCACCTGCAGCCGCAAGTAGAGAAAGAGATCCATAGTCTGCTGAGGGAAGACCTCACAGAACAAGCTTGGGGCCCCACCCTGTGGGTCTCGCTTGTGGTGGCAGTACCCAAGCAAGGGTCTTGTAAAAGGAACAGGCTCTGTGTGGACATGCGCCAGGCGAACAAAGCAATTCAACCAGAGAGACAACCCGGCATGCATCTGGACGACATGATTGGCATGCTAAATGGAGCCAAGGTATTCACAAAACTGGACCTCTACAAGGGGTATCACGAGATCCATCTAGATGAGCAATCGCGGTACATAACCACGTTTGCAACGCATGAAGGCCTATTCAGATATAAGAGGTTACGTTTTGGGATACCATCAGTTGCTGAGATCTTCCAAGAGAACATCCAGAGGTTCAGTCAGCATATAAAACAGTTTGAACTATAGCAATGACATCTTGCTTTTCGGAGCAAACCTTGAAGCACTACACTAGGTATGCCGAGCTCTCTCCCAGGCGGGGCTGATGCTGAATGCTGAGAAGTGTGTATTTCACAAAAGGAATCTCAAATTCTTTGGACACGTGGTCTCGCAAGAAGGAATGAGCCCTGAACCAGGGAAAGTCACAGCGATCAAAAACATTTTGTCCCAATATGTGAGCGACATATGGTAATGGCAAGCTACTGCAGCAAGTATCTGAGAGGCTTTGCCACCACTAGTGCACCGCTAAGAGAATTCACCAAGCAGGGGGACACTTTTCAGTGGGACCAAGCCTGTGTGATGACATTCAGCCAGATCGAGAGACATTGGATCGGTAGAGTGTATGGCCTATTTCGACCCAGCAAAATGCACTGAGCCGACGGTGGACCCAAGCTTGGTTGGCTTGGGAGCCATCGTAGCACAGCATTGTCCTGGCAGAGACAGTCCAAGACCCTTTGTTGCCTATGCGCCCAAGAGTCTGACTGACACCGAAAAGAAATATTCACAGCTGGAAAAGGAGGGACTGGCAGTCTTCTGGGCGTGTGAGCACTTCCAGATGTTCCTCCTGGGAAAACTGTTCACAGTGGTGACCGACCATCAGGCATTGTTCACAATCTACGGAAACCGTAGGAACTAAGTCTGCAAGATTTCAACTTCACCATCATGCCCAAGCCAGGCAAGGAATACAATCCGGCAGATTTCATGTCAAGGCACCCACTTGTGAAACACGATCATGGCTCGTCCATGGGAGAGGAATACATAAATGTCCTCGCTCAGCGGGGACCACCGAAGACGTTTACAACGAGCAAGGTGAGGGACCACACCATGAGCAATCAGATGTTGCAGAAAGTGAAAGAGCTCATTATGCTGCGAAAATGGAGAGACATCGAGTTAGAACACACACAAAGAGAACAAGAGGCTGTGAGGCAAGAAATGCTGGCTTTCAAGCAAGTGAAAGATGAGTTGTCAGTCACTGCAGAGGGCCTTGTGATGCGTGGAAGGTGGATTGTTATACCCACAGACCTACAACAGCAAGTAGTGGACCTGGCACATGAAGGGCATGGTGGCCATCAAGCATCAGATAAGAGACACAATGTGGTTCCCAGGGATTGAACCCATGGTGGAAGACACCGGGAAAGGATGCCATTTGTGTCAGTTCACGTTGAAGCCCAGTAATCCAGAGCCACTCAGGATATCGGAGCTGCCCGAGGCTGCATGTACACATGTCGTGATCGACTTCTTTGGACCATTTGGCGACGAGAAATACTGGGTGGTGATCATGGGTGAATTCTCTCGATTCCCTCTGGTACAGATGATCTCATCGACAGCAGCCAGCACCGTCATCCATGAGTTGGACGTCATATTCTCAGCGTGGTGGCATTCTTAAGTCCTTCAAGCCAGACAATGGGCTTCAGTTCAGCAGTTGGGAATTTGCCCGATGGGCACACGTCATACAAAAATTACACCCCTGTGGCCACAAGCCAACAGGATAATAGAAAAGTTTATGTGAAGTTTGAAAAAGGTGCTGCAACAGAATGTAATGAGTCAGAGGTTGCTGAAATAGGCACTGTGTAGCATGCTCCAGGATTATCGGAACTCAATACATGGAACAACGGGAAAGTGCCTGTTGGAACTGGTGTTTCAGAGGAAGGTGGAGACGATATTACCCCACAGCGGGGACTTCCGAGAAATAAATCTGAAGGTGCTCCAGAATGAGGACACAACAAAGAAAGTGGAGATGAAAAGGGATGCTGATGAGAAGAGTGAGCAAAATGGTTGACACTGCAAACAAGGAGACAAGGTTCTCGTGCGTCGGAAGCAAGAATGGAAGTCAGAGTCCAGATTCGATCCTGATCCCTGTGTCAACACGCAGATCAAAGGGTCTATGGTGACTGCCCAGTCGCCGGGTGGAGTGATCACGTGAAACATGTCACAATTCCGACTCTACGGAGAGGGGGAGAAAGAGTGCAAGGATGAAGAGAGTGCTGTGGAAGGTGTTCAAGTGAGGTCAGGAAAGAAGAATGTGGCCTCGACAGAGACTGGGCAGCCTGTGGAGGTGTCAGTGAGGCCCAAGTGATACGATATGATAGTTTATTTAAATAGCGCCTATACATTGGCCGCCAGGGGGTGCACGGATGCGGTCTTCCTCCGACCTGCGACCCTCAAAAGTGGCTTGAGCCCCCACTTTTGTCCCCCCACCGCATAACAACGGATCCACGAGATGGGGGAACTGGACCCCCACATGCTGAGCGAAAATCCGGTGAAAATCGGAATTCTGTAGCACGAGTACAGCCTCCGGGATCGTGCCTCCCTCTCCAGGCCCTCAGTGCGACTTCACGACAGGGTACTGAGACCTGCGAAGCCCGGGACTGCTGGCTCCACCCTCCGCTTTCCCGCGGAACCATCGAGCTGCGCAGTGGGCCCCCAAGGCAGTTTCTGCCTCACCGCGCAGCCCCTGGGCCCCCGTGGACCTCGGAGACCCTCGACGGCGGAGGAGGAGGCCCTTCCCATTCCGTGATCCGCACAGCAACTCCGTCGTGCCCAGCAGCGCCTGTGGCACACTGTGCATAAGAGTGAGTGCTCCCTCCCCCATCCGCCGACGCACTAGCCCATTACAGATGTTGTGCCTGCTCCCCGAGAGGCCTACCCAACCCCGACCTCCCGTCCATGCACAGTGGCCCCTTACGAGAGAGAGAGTGTGAGGCGCAACCCCAGTTATCTGCCCAGGGAGGCTGCTCCTGCCATTTCCTGGAGAATATCCCTCATCCCTCGTCGGGCTCGATACGGTGTCACCAGTCCCACTTTCGTCGACTGGGCAAGCCACGTATCACACACCCTGACCAAGAGGATCGCACCCAATGCCTCTGGCTACTGAATATGGATTTGGACGCTAGCTATGCCTCCCCTATTTAACTCGTCCTCCAAGCTCCCGACATCAGGACAAACCTCACTCCGACACTGAACCCCGCCACAGAGAGTTGGGCCCCCACTCGTGGGGCGTGTGCCCTCCTCTGTACGCCTCCCAAGAGACACTCCTGGGACCCAGGTCACCCAATCAGAGACCCCCCTCCACGCAAACCCAACAAGGTCCACGAGCCAACCCGCATTCACTCCGGCACATTGCGGAACCCGCTCCAAACCTGAGGCCTGCACTGAACTGAACACAAGGTGATGCATCCAGAGGGTAGGGCCCCTGAGCCCAGGGCGTGTGCCTCCTCCCAACACTGGACTCTCGTTACCCAGAACTTTACGGAGATTGACCTGCAACACTCTCCAGTACCGGCTTGTTGCCCTGGTGTTGAGGGTAGTGCCCCCGTTCCAGGGGTGAGTGCCTCCTCGCACCTACACAACGCATGAGCACCAAATCCAAACTAGCCAAATACGCCTACACCCCGCCGCACCCCGAACCTAGAACTGCCTGCACAATGTCAGCGGACCCCTCCGAAACAGAGGCCCTCCTCAGTGAAATCAGAAACATGGGCACCAACTTGGGTGGCAAGATCGACAAAATGACCCAGAGGGTGGACAATATTGAGGAGAGGCTCGAAAGTGTCGAGAACAAGCAAGCCTCAATTGACACACTGGAAACCCAGCTGGACCTCCGCATGCGCAATATAGAGAAAAGAGAAGACATCCGGCTGAAGATAGACGATTTAGAAAACAGGGAGAGGCGCAACAACCTGCTATTCTTTGGGATTCCACAAGGGGAGGGGGAAACAGAGGAGGACCTTAAACACACCATATATGACATCATTAGAATCCTAACCGCGGATGAGAATATCGATGAACCCGCAATAGAAAGAAAACACAGAGCTGGAGGCCCACCAGGGGGTCCGAGATCGGTCCTAGCCAGATTTCATAGATATCAAGACAGAATAAGGATTCTCAGTAAAGCCAGGTCAGGCGACACCCTCACCCTTGGTGGATCCCAAATAACCATCTTCCAGGACCTATCCTCGCTCACCTTAGCCCTGCGTCGCCTGTGTGGCCCGCTAACCAGATGGCTCAAAGACCAGGGCACGAGATATAGGTGGGGTTATCACTTCTCCCTAACATTCGAACATGGCAGCAGGAAGATAATACTCCGCTCCGAAGAAGAGATTCGGGATTGTATCGCGGATCTCCTTGACACCGGCCCCAAAGAGGGGTCACAAGACGAAGCATCACAAGAGGGTGCACAGCGGGGACCACAAGGCCCGAGAAGGAAGAAGGTCAAAGGAGCTAGAAAATATAGACGACCCAACGACACGCCGGAGAATGCCAAATGAAGTGGCATGCACGTATCTTCTGACTCAGCGAGGCCTGTTCAGGAATTATGGTCTCGGAGTCCCTCCGTCACGTTGGAGATCGGCACATCACAGCCAACAGAGCCGGCCTGTGACGAATTTGTCTCCAGGACGGATGTTTGACGGGCCGCAAGAGAACCGGAAACCGCATGTATCACTACATGTGTTACTCAGTGATAATAGTAGTTGTTGTATGTTTAGTTGTAATCAAGTTCACATTTTAAGAATGGGGGGGCTCAAACTGTTGGTGAGATGATATTCGTGCTGGGGGTCACGTGGTTATGACCCTCACGGGCGGTCCGATAGTAGGCCAGTTGCAAGCACCTGGCTCGCCTCGGATGCCATAAATCCAAGATTCAGTTCCTTTTAGGGGAGATGGTGTGCGGGAAATTGGAACTGCCAACAACGTAAGAGCGTTTCATCTCCCCGAGGGCTGCTCCGACCGGCTGCGGGCCCGCGACCCAGAGCGAAGGAGTGAGCGAGAGGAGTCGTGTGACTCGGAGCGGCCGTCCCCTTGCAAGCGGGATCCTGCCCCGGCCACCTGGGGCTGTCCACTGGCCTTGATCGGCACAGGAGAGACTGAGGTGAGGCCCCCCCTTCCTCTGCCGGGGGCATGAGCAGCCCTCGCCGAAGGGCCTCACCACCACCACTGGCGGAGATAGAGCTGGCCCAGGCCTGAGACGTCATCCGGAGACGGCGCCCTCCGGGGTCCGGGGCACCGCCGCGGCACGGCGGGTCTCGGTGGCCAGCGACACCCTGCAATAGCTGAAACAACAGTGCAGATCCACCAGGGAGTCCCCACGTGGCTCCAAATCCCTTCTTTGAGGAGACACTGACCTGCTAGGAACTGCCTGGCCCGGGGCGCCTCGCCTCGCAATTCAAGCTCTGCGCCAGATTGGTAGTCACAGCACCTACCCCCCTTCTGAAGGAAGTAAAGGGGCCACAACACCCTCATCGCCTGCTCAGACAACTGCGATCACAGCAAACATCCAATGAAGGGGGTCTTTATAGCCTAACACGCAAAGAGTGGACTGTGGGACAGTGAATCACCGGGTGGGCCCCGGTGGCGCCGAGGGAGGGTCGGTGGGCACGCACCCAGGCCCCAGCGGAAACACAGTTCGCTGTACACAACACAGCAATTAGCCTCCAGTATTTCAAACCGCCGCAATCTAAACTCGCAGTGATGTGTAGCGCCACTGTATAACCGGCGGACTCTACCCCCTGACCACACCACCTCTCGTCCGGCGGTGGCGCACGTACGCGACGAGGCCCTAACCGCAAGAGCTGGGCGGTGCACTCAATTGCGCCTCTGACCGGGGAACACCTAAGTGCCCAGTTACAGCGGGCATAACCCACGGGCGACACACTGATCTCTTTGGACAAATCCGGCAATTCTAAAACTGAAGGAAGCAGGAGTAACTGGTAATTAAAAGGGTAGTTTTCCCGGTCTACCAGTGCGCAGCTGTGTGGTGGAACCGACCCAGCCCGCACCCTCTGAGATCCCAACAGGAATACAGCTACAAAGCATGGCTGCTAGGCTGGGCGGAGACCATGGGCAAAGAAAAGACGAGGAAGCCCACTATGCAGAACAGGATTGAGCAATACACTGTCCCTTCGTCACAGATTGCGGATCCTCTACCGCAACACTTCGATGACACGGACACTGAACACACGCTTTTTCTCAAAGACGTTATGGCCGCCATTGCGGACTCCCGCTCATCCATGGAGCAAAAGATAGATCGAATAAGCCTAGATGTCTCCCTCCTCAGACATGATCTGCAGAAATTGTCTGCACGCACTGGGGAAGCAGAGCAGCGCATTTCAACTACGGAAGACTACGGAAGACGGCCTCCGCAATGTGCAACACCAACGGAGTCTCGGCTACACTCAAGACCTTGGAAGCCAGGGTAGAGGAGAGCGAAGGAAGGTCCAGGCGGAACAACGTCCGCATTCTTGGTATCCCTGAGAAAGAAGAGGGACCCTGCATGGAACTCTTCCTTAAACAACTACTAACAGATCTGTTCGACCTACATTCTTTCTCGAAATTCTTCTATATTGAGAGGGCACACCGTATGCCTGCAGGCAGGCCAAAGCCTGGCGACCCTCCAAGCACTGTAATAGCGAGGTTTCTGAACTACCGGGATTGGGATGCCCTGCTACAGCTAGCCAGAACCAAAGGCACAATCGCCTTTAATGGGTCCAGACTGGCCTTCTTTCCCGACTACACAAAGGAGGTACAGAAGGCGAGGCAATCCTTTGGGAAGCTCAAAAGACAACTGCAGTCACTTGGAGTCAAATACGGGCTGCTCTTTCCCGCCCAACTGAAAATTTACCATAAAGGGACAATCCCAGTGAGGCATGGCGCTGGGCAGAACAGCACATCGAGGGGGACTGGTCCACACCCCGAGGCAACAGGAATGGAAACCCCAGGTCGCCTCCTGGCTGGCGCGCAACCCTCTTATGGATGATACCACACCTCCCCACGAAGCTGTCCAACTTTGTGTCTGACCTGGGTCTCTGTGATGTATGGCGGGAACTGCACCCCGGGACCAGGGGTTACTCGTTTCACTCCGGGGCGCACGCCTCCCTTTCCAGGCTTCATTACCTATTCGTACCCCACACGGATCACTTTAGAATGCTCTCGGCAGACCTGCTCCCCCGGGGGATCTCGGATAACTCACCCCTGATGGTGGAGTCACGACTGCAGGGACTGAACCCCCCTAGAACATGGCGGCTGAACACCTATTATCTTGGCCTCCCAGAACTAGTCGAGCGCCACACGGAAGTCTCGACTGAATACTTTCAGATTAATGATACCGGTGATAACGACCCAATAGTGTTATGGGAGGCCTACAAGACCGTGCTGCGGGGGGAAATAATCTCCTGGACGGCGAATAGGAGGAGGGAGAGGCTCCGGAAGATAAGTGAGGCGGAAACAGAGGTATCTCGCCGAGAACACAAACACACCCTCAATCCTACCCCACAGACCCACATGACCCTTAAACGAGCCACTGAACACCTCCGAAACTTTGTTAGATAACGCCAAACAGGCCCACTGGGAAACCAAGGCTAGGGTATATGAGCTGGGGGATAAAGCGGGGAAAATGTTGACGTGGCTAGAGAGGAGAGATGAGGGGCAGCGCTGTGTCCGGGAGATCATCACCCCGCAGGGGGAGACATGCCAGTCAGACGCTGAGATAGCAGAGGCCTTTGCACAATTTTATGCTACACTATACCAAGCCCCAACTCTACCCCTGGATCCGTCCCTTCTGGACGGTGTGGAAATCCCCACTCTGTCGATTCAACAAAGGGAGATGCTGGACTCCGAGCTTTCAGAGTCTGAAATATTAGAGGCCCTTGGACAACTGCAGCCGGGGAAAACCCCGGGCCCGAACGGGTTCCCGGTTGAAACCTGGCAGAAACTAGGGGGTAACAACACAGCACCTCCCCTGCATCAGATGCTGTTGGCCGCCCGGGACAGGAGTTCCCTCCCAGATGATCTGTGCAGAGTGACCATAGTGGTTATCCCCAAACCTGACAAGCCCCAGGAGCAATGTGCCTCCTATAGGCCGATCTCGCTTATCAACGGAGAAGCCAAAGTCCTGGCCAAACTCTTAGCCAACCGGCTCCAACTGGTAGCGGACACACTGATACACCCGGATCAGTGTGGCTTTATGCCCCACAAATCCACCCGAATGAACTTGCATCGACTCCACCTGGCACTCGAGCGGGCCCCTATTCTCAATGCCCTGCTTGCCCTGTTGGCAATAGACTTTGAAAAGGCATTTGATTCAATCCGATGGGACAGCCTTTGGGAAATCATGACCCGTATGGGGTTCGGAGAGAGCTTTCTGGGGTGGGTTAAACTGTTTTATACTAACATTCAAGCAGAAGTTAAGGTGAATGGGTGGACCTCCCGATCCTTCCCCCTGGGCAGAGGCACGCGACAGGGGTGCCCCCTCCTCCTCCTCCTCCTCCTCCTCCTCTTCGCCCTTGCGATTGAACCGCTAGCACTGTGGCTTCGCCAAAGTGGGGCGTGGACGGGATTCAGATGACCCGAGGGACACGAGGACCGTGTCTCCCTCTATGCTGATGACCTCTTGCTATACCTGGCCGAACCGGCCCGGAGCTGCCCCACAGTCACCCAGATGCTCATCACCTACGGGGAATTTAGCAGGCTAAGAATTAACTGGAGGAAATTGGTACTTTTCCCGGTGAAAGGGGGTGAGCGGGTTGACTCCACGAGATGTCCGTACCGGTTTGACACACAGGGCTTTAGATACCTGGGGTTATGGATAACATCCGATTTAACCAAATACGTAATGCACAACCTTCAACCGATCATAGACAGGTTCGCTAGGGACCTCCACCACTGGAAGCTTCTCCCTCTGACGCTCATGGGGCGTGCCGCACTCTTCAAAATGATGTCACTTCCAAGATTCTTATATGTCCTGCAGAACGCCCCACTCATGATCCCTACCTCTGAATTCACCCGCACTGAAACCCTTCTTAGGGAACTCATATGGGGGGTGGGGGGGGTCAGTCACGCGTGGCATTAAGCACTCTGCAGAGGTCGGTCTGGGAGGGATTGGTGTTCCCAGCCTCCAAACCTACTACTGGGCCTCACAACTAGCGGTAGTTAATGATCTGCTTCATGGACATAGAGCACTACCTCACATCCGGGCTGACGTGGAACCTATGCAGGGCACAGACCCGTTGCAGATACTATACTAGTCCCCGAGGAGACCGCCCCTGCCCACAACCGAGGCTCACGTTACCACCATCTGGAGACAGGTACATGTGTTCGTTGGGTGGGGCAATAATATAACTACAGCGCAACCTCTATGGCGAAACAGTAATCTCCAAGAAATTGGGAAACTTGGACCATGGCCGCGATGGGTGGGGGCGGGAATCCTGAAGGTTGGAGATATCCTCAAAGACGGGAAATTGACCTCGTTTGAGGACATGCAGTGCAAATTCCAACTCCCCACAATGGAAAGATATCATTTTATACAGCTGACCCATGCCCTGCAGACCTATATACCCGTAGAAGGCACGGCCCCCGACTATAACAGATAGAACGCAATATGATCCCCGCGCACATCCCTAGTAAATGCACATCCATCCTATACAACGCCATCACATCCTTCGCTACCCCCGAGTTATCGAAACTAAAAACCAGGTGGGAAAGAGATGTGGGGGAGATAGACCCAGAGGATTGGATCCATGTCATAATGCATCCGCGAGAGGTGGCCATCTCCTCTAGGCTTAGACTTGTACAGCTCAAAATCCTCCATAGAGTATACTACCCTCGAACTGCACTATATGGTTGGAAGAGGGCAACAAATCCGAATTGTCTGCGCTGTGGGGAGGAGGAGGGCACCTTCTACCATATCCTGTGGTCATGCCCCTGGATCCGCACCTACTGGAACGCCTGTTGTGTGGAACTGTCCAGGGCACTCACCTGCTCCATTGCCCTTGATCCGAAAGTTCTAATTCTGGGCGTACCTGACACATCTGACTCTAATAAATGGGAAAAACTGTTATTGAACACTGCAGCGGCCCTGATGAAGCGCAACATTGCGCAAAAATGGGGTGTGCCCGACCCCCCCCGACACTTGAACAATGGATACTTGACATGGATTCATGTGCCATGATGGAGCACCGGGTTTACGGTGCATGGGGATGCCCGGCCAAGGCATCCAAGATATGGGGGAAATGGGAAGAGACTGGACCTTGACAACCTGACTCGATGGTGATTACAGTGGAAGTGGATAGTAGGGAGAATTGAGGGCGGGCGATGGTGGATTGTGTTACTGAAAACACTATGTGAACTTGCAGTTGAAGATGCTGGCTTGGGGTGCTTCTAAACGTTAATTTCGTGTAGTTTACCTTATGGGTGTTCTGTTACCACCCCCTTGTCCTGTGGTTGTTTTGTTTATGTCATAAAATACAATAAAATGTTTTATCAAAAACAAAAAAAAGACTTCCACTGTGGCGATTTATGTTACGTACACAGGCGGTGTGACCAACAAACTCACAAGACTCACCACTCATTGGTGGACATGACGAATCTGGTGACAGGCATGGCACACTCATAATTAGCACGCTACATGTTAAGGGGCTAAATTCCCCTACCAAAAGATCGCTAGTTTCCCGAGAATTCAAGAGGGCCAATCTAGATATACACTTTCTGCAAGAAACTCGATATAGTAAAGGAGAGGAGGGTACTCTACCCCAAATGGAGCATTGAACATTGGGGCTCCGGCCTGCTTAAAAAAGCCGGGGTGGGTGTTCTCGTCAGTAAATCAATCCGATTTTAGCTCTTGAGGTCCTGGTCAGATGTGAGCGGTAGGACACTGGTGTTAGTTGGCAAGATACAGGACACCATCATCACACTCGCGTCTATATACGCGCCCAATACTGGACAGTCCCGGTTCCTTCAACAAGCAATCCCCAAGGTCATGAACGAGGCAGAGGGAGAAGTAATAATAGGAGGTGACCTCAACACGTGGATGGACCCGGATATGGATAGACAAGCAGGCACCCCGTCCACAACCCCTCCACAGGGCACCGGACACTCCCGGATTGTAGATATGATGGACGCCTACAATGTCACGGATGCCTGGAGATGCATGAATCCAACCCTAACAGCTTTCACCTTCTACTCCACGCCTCACGCTACGTTCTCTAGTATTGATTATGATTACATAACCGCAGCAATCCCCTCAGCAATGACGGCAGCTACCATATCGCCCATTACCTGGTCGGACCAGGACATGGTGGTGGTCACTATAGATCAGATCGCTCTCCCTAGGCGGAGTTCCAAACGGCGGTGCAATGAAACACTTCAAGGACACAGTCTTTCGGGAGCAGCTGGAGTTGGACATTACTCAATACTTCGAGCATAACAACGTAGATGAAACTCCCATCAACATAGTATGGGAGGCGGGCAAGGCCACATGGAGGGGACTTCTCATTAGGGAGGGAGCAGTGAAAAAACGAGAACGCCTGCTCATAGAAAACAAATTGCGAAATGAAATCGCCCAACTTGATCTTGCAGCTCAATCAGCGGACTCCGAAAGACCGCAGAAGATCGAACAAGCTAACGCCAAGAGAGAAGAATTACGGCAGCTGAAAACAAATAGCATTATTCACAAGCTTCAATGCCTGAAGCAAAAACACTACGAGCATGGGAACAAAGCAGGTGCGTTACTCGCTGCAAGACTCCGAGGCCAACGCCGTGAACGATGGGTTCCAACGGTGCAAGATACAGATGCACCCCTAGACCATCGTCCCCCCAATATCAATGAAGAATCCTTCGCCAATTTTTATGAGAGACTCTACACTTCACAAGATACACCGCACCCAGAGGCGATAAACTATCTGACCAAAGTAGCCATGCCGACCTTCCCATCGGAAACAACGCAAGCCATGGAAACCCCTATCACGGGAGAAGAAATTACGGACGCAATTAAAAGACTTCCAATGGGGAAAGCACCAGGGAACAATGGATATACCGCAGGGTTTTACAAAACTTTCCAGAATGCACTCCTCCCGTTCATGGTGGTCCTTTTTAACAATATCCTCAGCACTGGTGTGGCACCCGACTCCTTTTCTGAAGCCCTAATAACGGTGATCCCCAAAGAAGGAAAGGACCCCAAGCAATGTGCCTCCTACCGCCCGATATCGCTCCTGAATATCGATGCCAAGATTTACACGAGGGTTCTCACCGCGAGGCTTGAGGCACACATGCCCACAATAATTCACAACGACCAAGTAGGCTTCATCCTATATAGACAAGGCAAAGACTCCACACCCGCAAGACCCTCCACCTCATACACGAGGCCAGAAACCTGCCAAAAACACCAATACTGTTCTCGATCGATGCGGAAAAAGCATTCGACAGAGTCGAATGGCACTTCTTAGAGGCCACGCTGAAACAAATAGGCCTGGGACCCATTCTTCGACAAGCAATCAAGGCAGTCTATACAGCCCCAAGAGCCGTTGTAGCGGTGAACGCCCAGTACTCCCGCCGGTTTCCCCTCAGGAGAGGAACTAGACAAGGCTGTCCCCTTTCTGCGATTCTCTTTGCACTCTCACTAGAACGCCTGGCCCAAGCCCTCCGAGCGGACACTGCCGTTGAAGGAATGCAGGTGAATGGCAGAGAATACAAACTGGCCCTGTATGCAGACGACATCTTGCTCCACGTGGTAAACCCACTCTCGTCAATCCCAAGGGCGATACGCCTCATTGAAGAATATGGGACACTCTCCGGTTTTAAGATAAATAGATCCAAATCCACTGTCTTCCCGCTCCATGACCCATCCCCGGAGCTGCTACACGACCTCGAACGCCTTGGCCTGATTGTCGGAGGCCCCACAATGCGATACCTGGGAATCAACTTAACAAGAGACCCAACTGAACTCTATGAGGCAAACTTCCCGCAACTTCTAAGCGCTCTCAAAACAGATCTCACGAAATGGAAAACCCTCACAATTTCCTGGATAGGGCGCTTGAACACAATCAAGATGGTGACCCTCCCACACTTCCTATATCCCTTCCAGGTCCTCCCCATCACAATCCCGGACCACTTCTTCAAACAGACCAAGAAGGCCATATTGGAATTCCTGTGGGACGCAAAGAAACCCCGGATACCATATGATATCCTGATAATCCCGAAGGAGATGGGCGGAGTGGGCCTCCCGGACATTTAACGGTATTACCAGGCGACCCAACTCAGGATCCTGATCCCACACCTGCGCGATAGAAAGGACCTCCAATGGGTCCAACTAGATAATGACATCCTGCTCCATGTTACTCTTACGGAGTGGCTATGGGTCCCCAGAGCAAAACTCACGACACGCTTACGTAACCACCCAATACTGGGCACCATGTGGAACATCTGGAGGAAAGGGATGACCGGAGTCACGACATGGCCTTCTCCACCAAGTCATCTCTGGTCCCCCGGGATCCGAGAGGAAATCCCCAAACACGCCAGATAACAGGCCTGGTTTGATGCCGGACTGGAGAGAGTAGGCCAATTGTGGAGAAACGGGAACTTCATCTCGATCTCGGAACTAGAGGAGGCCCTCCAAATCCATCCAATTCCAATCTTTTTGTATCTACGATTAAAAGGGGTCATGTCAAGGAAGGAATGGAAGGAAACCATACGGAGAGAGCTGACACCGTTCGAATCAATACTGGACACAGCCAACTCATCAAAAGGTTTAATAGCATGTATGTACAAGGCCCTGTTCACCAGAGACCAAACTCCAAGTCTTCGCCTCAAAGAGCGATGGGAAAAGGACTTTAATAGAGAATTCGAACAACACACCTGGGACAAAATCTGCGAAACACCAGCTAAAGTATCAATTGCCACCCAGTACAAATTACATGCTCTGAAACTGCTCCATCGATGGCAGTATGAGCCTTGCAGACTCTCGAAAATGTTCCAAACATCTAGCCCAAAATGCTGGAGACACTGCAACATGGACACTGATTACTGGCACATGTGGTGGAAGTGCCCCAAGGTACGCATCTATTGGAAAGAGATCCTGGGGGATGGATTTAACAATTAGATGGCATAGAAAGGGTCCTATCTCCTCTCCTGATCTTATTTGGCCTTCAAGAAGAAAAAGAAGACAAAGTGGTACGCGTAAAAGGGTTGATATCCCCTCTCCTGTTGGCGGCAAGAGCTTCCCTAGTCATCAAATGGAAGTCCCCGCACCTACCTGACAAAAAAGACTGGCTGCAAATCGCAATTAACATATACACAATGGAGAAAATAACCGCGGCCCTCCATGACAAGGCCGCCCGACAGGAGGAAGCTGGATGGACTTCACAGAATATATCACAAGTACAGCCGTTACCGACTCACAGCTCTAACCATAACGCCATTCAACGGCCCATGTCCGGAAAACGAATAGCGATCTACGTACTGCCTAATAGCCATCCCTGTCACAACCTTCACATAGAACCCATGACACCGATAGAGATCAACGTCACACCGCCACTTAAGACAATTTCAGCTAACGCCGACATCCGGAAGTCGTCAAAGAATGGACATGGGGGGAGCGGGGGTTCATACTATATATCCATCGAGAGTGGACATGTATGTTACTAGCGGTTTGTTATTGAAGTGGATCGCGATGACCTTGTGATATAACCAACATATAACCTGACAGTTCACTTTTGATGTAAAAACTCAATAAAATTCAAGTTGGAAAAATAGCGCCTATACACAATGTGTTTCAAAGCGCTTCAAGGCAAGGGAGGGAACAAGGGAAAATACAATGACATTCTTACATGCAATGAACAGTAAGGATGTGAAATTAACTATCGTACTCGGCCTTGTGACATTTCAGATAGTGCAAGAGCTAAGACATAGATAAGGAAGGGAGGGGGAAGAGTGAGATGGAAATGGAAACAGACAGGCGACTACCGTACTAGGCCTGATGACATTTCTGGTAGAGCCAGAGAAAAACAAAAGGTGAGGGAGAGGGGTGCAGAAAGGCAGGGGAGGAACAAAACAAGAGACTATCGTACTAGACCTGAAAACATTTCAAATAGTCCTGAGGGGGGACCAGAAGGGTAGGGGGGAGGAGACAGATGAGGTTGCTATCATACTAGGTCCAGGGACAATTCTGATAGAGTAAGTTCATAGAAGAAAGTAAGGGGGATGAGGGTAGGAGATAGGAAAATGGAGTAGGGAGAGGAGGAGAGAACAGAGAGTAAACAGTCAAAAAGAGTGGAGATGCAAGAGGGGAGAGCGAATACAATTGCAGAAGTCAGTAGTAACACATAATGTTGGAAGCCAGGATACAAGATGAAAATGGGAAAAGCATGGTTCAGGGCCACCATGAGTACAAGATGCAAAAGAGTTCAGCATGAGAGTTGAGAAAGGGTGACGCACTGTGAATCAATGAAGTCCATAAATGTCAAATCCAGCATTGGCCAAGAGACGGTGATGGGGAAACCAGAATGTATCAGGACAGATTCCTGCAGAAGTAGGCTGGAGGGGGGAGGGGAAGCAGGGTAGAAGAATCAAGTAAAACGGGCAAAACCTGTGTGCGAGAAGGGGGGGGCACAAGGGAACATCACAGGGGGACCAGAGGGGTTGGGGATGGCCTGTGGGGATAGAGGGTGTAAAGGAAGATTCGGAAGTGATGGTATATGTGACAACATACTCTCAACAGAGTTACAAAATCAAGAAAATGATTAGAAGAAATTGGCAAATGTTGAAAATGGATCCTTTGTTAACACATTTGTTCAAGAAAGAACCAACCTTCGCATACAGAAAGAGTAAATCTATAAGACTGTCGTTCAAGCGGATTATCAAACACCGGCGATTGGTTTGAATGTGTTCAGAGGTACTTTACCCTGTAATAATTGTCAGCATTCCCTTAATGTGATTAAGGGAACCAGCATTAACCATCCTCATACAGGTAAACAGATTTTCCATAGACACACTAGTACATGTGACACAAGTAATGTAGTGTATGGAATCAAATGTCCATGTGGATTATTTTATGTTGGCCTGACATCAAGAAAAGCCAAATTGAGGTGGACTGAGCACAAATCTAACATCCGATTATACTCAGTCCACCCACCGGTGGCACAACACTTTAAAGAATATAAACACTCAGTGGCTCAGGTGAAAGTGGTGATTTTGAAGCAAGTAAGATGCTCTAAAAGAGGGGGTGACATACAAAAGTTACTGAGACAAAAAGAGGTGGAGTGGATTGAGCGGCTAGCTGCACTTGAACCAAAGAGAATGAATAATGAATTTGATTTGACTTGCTTTATCTGAAGTGATTTTTTCTTGACCATTTTGAGTACAACTGCTTTCTTTGTTCATTTTTGGAATTGCCCTACTTTTGAGCTTAAAGTGTATATAGAGTTGATAACTGAAATTGTAGTGTTGATCCATCAGTGAGGCTATTTTCACAATAACAATGATGGAATATGAGTATGTTAAATAAATAAGGGAAATTTTGTTAATTGTCTCTGCTTTCATGGCGAGCGCCCGTGGTATCTAAATGAATTTAGGCATTGAACAGATTGGAATACTCTGTTTTAATATTGGATTGCAGTTATCGCCAAATCTCTGTTTGGAGAATAGAGGATGAACATCAAGGGAGCATGTCCCAGTTCACATAATTGTAGAGCAGGGATTTTCTCTGCCTGTACTTAACATATATAGTTGTCCTTTTAGAGAATGCAATTCAGTATAGCAAGTATTATATTGAATAGATATTAGTATAAGGCTTACCTGCACTGGAATTTACATCCACTGGGAGGTTTTCTTTCCCATGCTCGTAATAAGTATATGAGTGCTTTATTTTTGATTTCCTGACAAACAAGAATCCACAACTGTATGCCAGCTCTGGTACACTGTTATGATGCCTACCCCCGGGGACACAGTCCAAGTCCAGCAACCCCAGAAGCAGGCATCAAGTTATTCTAAGCAAGCCCAACAACCCCTGCTAGGGGCTATTTGGGTGCAGTCCTGGCACCTATGGCGCCAGGCTTATATGGAGAGTCAGTCTTGGCGCCATAGGCGCCAGGCTCATAGATTAAAACTTACCTGATGCAGACCATGCTGCAAACTCACCTGATGCAGACCATGCTGCAAGAGCTCCAAGCCAAAAGAGGCTTGGAAGGGACTACTTTACCTAGGGACTATTTTTTACTCGGGTGGGGCTGGGGAGGAATACTTACCTGGGACTACTTTGGAGGGTATTTAAACCAGGCCTGAAGAGCAGCACACGCTTCGCATTATTCTGCATCCAGCAGCGTAACGCTCACTGTGCCTTCAAGTCCGCATCCAGTCTTCTGCCACGCCCGCCTCGAGTCTGGAGCTCCTAGAAAAAGGGAGAAGGAAGGAGAAAAGGTTAGAACAAGAGCAATACCTTTGATCCTTACCTGAATTCCTGATCCATCGCGCCTTCGAGCTGGAAGAAAGAAGTTATTTTATGCGCGTCGCCTCGCCTGCTGCAACGCCGCGCTGAAGTCACCAGCCTTTGCAGCATCTTCACATTCCACCGCATCCTTCTGCATGTTCCCGCCGCACTCCGGCACCTAAGGGGAAGACAAGAACAGCAAGGTGAGCCAAGGGAATACACAGAGGCAATATTAGTTACCCCCCAGAGACTTACCTGATTTTACTGCCGGGGGTACTATTCCTCTTCACGGGTCGGTGCAGCTTCCACTGCATCCTGGCCGAACCCCGGCCCCTAAGGGGAAACAAAAGGACAGCAAGGTGAAACAAAGGGACAAACAAGGGGAAACCTCCTCACCACAATAGACTTACCTGATTTTACTGGTGGAGGCATTATTCCCCGAGACTTCATACTTTCTCTCAGCGCCTGAATAAGGTTAGAAAGCAACAGGTTACATATTGACATTATTTTATCGAACTGTGTTGGATAATACAAATCCTTACCTGAATATTACCGGTTGCCACAAGGAACTCTTCGCTAGGGTCAAGCTGCAACCTGCAAGGACAAGAGTGAAAGTCAGACATTTGAACTCTTACGAACTACATACTTACGGCCTCTTGCCAGGAATCTGAGAGACAATATTGTTCTGGAACTCACCAATTCCTTCGAGCCAGTGAAGCAACTGGTTATCTACGCGCCCCTGCGCTCAATGCAGGATGGAGAGCTCATCTTTCCAAACCATCAGAAGAATATTCCTACGGGCCAACCAAACAAAGAGACCGCAGCTGTCCAGTTCAGATCGACGCCCCTGTGGCAGCCACGTGAGCGTAACATACACTCCAGGAGTGTTTTTTTTTACGTAGACAATCTAAAGGGAGCCAAGTATAAATAGTTGAAGTCTTTTGAACTGTGTGGCCCGTTGCGGACAGGCCATCACGTGACGACTTTGTTATCACAAGGTCGGCACCAAGGGACAGGTATCACATTTACTAATGATCACGTGATCGGGTTGATCACGCGACTGATTTAATAGATTTAACTTCACGCATCGCCGGATGGGAGGCTGTGATTGTAGCCAATGTGCCGTTCCCGCGTTGCGTTTGAAATATATTTGTCTTTATAAGTATTGGCATTGCTGTAGGTCCTGAAAGAAACGTACGGGGGTCACGTGATCGGATTCACGATCATGTGACTCATCTATTTAAAACGAACCATGGGACGGGAGGTTGTGGTTGCAGCCTTTTTTCGCTGTCACCTTGTTGCATTTGTGACACCAGTCAAGTTGTGGGCAAGTAAGTTTTGGAAATGGAATTTTGGCTGTTTTTTACTTATGTTGGTATAGATGTAGCAAGTAGCAGATTGTGGTGGGCAAGAAGTTTATTATTATTGTTTTCTCTACAGAGTGATTGCAATATCTGGCCAGACTTTTTGGAAGATTATTCAGGAAGTGACACGGTAGTCAGAATGGACTATAGAGACCCTGGACATCTCCAAGGTCAGTGAAATCTATAGACTGGGTAGCTTAAAATTCATTTGTGGGATACTGGCGCTCGCTGTACCATAGAGGCAATATCAGTACAAATCTCTGATTTTTGTTAAATTTACTTTTAGGGTACAGAGAAATTGTTAAAAAACACCACATCAACACCTGAAGAAGGGGTGAAGATAACCCCGAAACACGTAGTGGACAAACATCATGTGATTGTGATTGTGTGGGGAAACAAAACCCCTTTTGTTGAATTTAAATTTACCTTATAAAGTACAAATTCAGCAAATCTTGCTGAACTTTTTCTGAAAAAAAAAATAAAGTTTTTTCTAAAAAATATTGTTTGCTGTTAAGAACTTTCTGCTCTTGTTTGATGAAATATTTGTGATGTACTTGATGAAATCGTGAAATTCAGATGGGCTAAAACATTGTAGGAATGATGAATACAATTACCTACTAATAGACATTTGCAGAGTATATGTTTTTTATGATTTTTGAAAGTTTTCATTGAAAAGAGGCTACATCTTTTGAATTGATTGAAACATTTTAAAGAGATTCTTTCTCAATTAGAGTGACCAGGTACATGCCCCATAGGCTTAGTGTGGCATAAAATTGTATTGATAGAGGGTGTAAACACATGTTGGTGCATGCGTACCTGCTGTCTGAGCAGGGGGTCGGGTCCTTGTCCTCCTCGTCTGAACAGGTCCAAACAGGAATTGGCCTTTTCTTTGTCTGCCCTTCGCTTCGGACGCCCTTGATCTAAGAATTAAGAGCAGAAAGGAAGAGGCAGGGCTAAGAAAGTGGGTGGTGCTTAGGCCAGGTGACCCAGATCCACTTGCACCTGCTCTCCAGCTGCAAAGGAAAAGAGGCTGGAGAGCTTCTTAGGTAGGGAAAAGAGCGGCAAGCAGGAAGGCACCACATGGGCTGGGCTTGCTAAGTGGTGAAAAAGAGCAGCAACCAGGAAGGCTCCCCAGCTGCAAAGGAAAAGAGGCTGGAGGGCTCCTTATCAAAGAGATGTGAAGCCACTTGTGAGTAAAGTGGTTTTCTGTTTATCCGAGAGGGGGAGATGTCGTGTCCCGCACGGAGACTGTTAATTTGGCGTGATGAGGAGCCTTGTCACGCCGGGATGAACTAATAAGACTTGCGCATGCTCGAGCATGCGCAAAAAGGGTATTTGCTGTGTTCGCGGCAAAATGTAAATTAATAAAGAAAAGCACACGTTATTCCCGGCTCTGTGACCCTCATTCCAGCGTGGTGCATGCAGAGGCCTAGAGGCCCATCCTAAGGGGCACAACAGAGTGAGACAGGATAGGCCCCAAGGGAATAGGAGGGTTCTGATAGGAGAGACAAACAAGTTGCTTACCTCTGGTAACGTTCTCTCTACTGGATGTTCTTCCCACGTATTCCTCATCTTTGATATACTCCAAAATCCTGCTTGCAGCTCTTAAACTTTTCTCAGCAGAGGGTGGCGTGCATCGTTGACCTTGTGTCCTTTGAGGGTCTCCGTCCTCCTTGAGCACGACATTGACGCTGGTATATAAGGCACGCACCGTGTCCGTTGCCTCAGTTTCTGTTTTTCCTCTCACCAGCACAGAAGTCTCGAAGATGAGAAATACTTAAGCGTTAACAGAGTGGAAGGTGTAAATCACAGAAACTCCTTCTTGGCAGAGGGTGTGGTTGGGAGGGGTGATGAGGAATATGCGCGAGGAACATCCAGTTGAAAGAACGTTAGCAGGGGTAAGTAACTTGTTCTTCAAATGGATTGTGTCCTCATACATATTCCTCATCTTTAATATTCTCGCATAGCAGTGTTTTGCAGGAGGTGGGAAAGTTCTATTTTGTTTTACACCATGTAAAACAGCCTTTCCAAATTTGGATTCTCGGCCCAAAATGGAATCTAAACAGTAGTGCTTAGCAAATGTATGCACAGATGGCAGAATTGCAGATGTCCTGCCGTGGTACCCATCTCTGGAGGGCTGAAGTGGCTTCACATCTAGTTGAGTGGGCCCTTAGGCCTTCGGGAACCTCTTTCCTAGCCAAGTTGTAACATTCAGATATACACAGTATAATCCACTGAGATAGCATTTGTTAAGTAACCACCTGTTCCATTCTGTGGCCTGTCTAACCAACAAAAAATTGGTTGTCCAGTCTCATCTTAGAAACCCTGTTAATATAGAAGCTTTAGGTTCTTCTAGGGTCAAGTCTGTGTAACCTCTCCTCCGATTTATATATGGATGCAGAGAGGTTAGAAAGCCGGTAAAACAATATTTAGCTTGACATGAAATTCTGACAATGTTTTTGGTAGAAAAGAAGGACAAAGTACCTTGTCTTTGTGGAAGACCGTGAATGGTGGTTTAGAAGATAAGGGCTGAAGCTCGCTCACTCTGCGAGCAGAGGTAATGGCCATCAAGAATACTGTTTTCAAAGACAACATCCTAAGTGGACAAGAATGTAATGGTTTGAATGGGGAACCCATCAGGAAGCTTAAAACTATGTTGAGATCCCAGATGGGGAAACAATAGATGGAACCAGTGGGAAGATGTTGGTGAATCCTTTTAAAAACTGGATGACAATAGGAACTTTGAAGTAGGAACCTTGTTCAGGAGGATACTTGAAAATGGACAGCGCAGCCAGATAGCCCTTGGCCATAGCAACCTGTAGCCCCTGATGGTTTAGATGTAGGAGAAAGACAAAACCGATGGTGTGTCACAAGAAAATTGTTCAATTCCTTTATCTCTACACCAGCTGCAGAACTTGTTCCCCACAGCAGCGGTATAGAGATTTAGTTGCTGGCCGACTGGCCGACAGCAACACCTTCATGTCGTCTTCCACAAGGTACTACTCTTTATACCTCAACCTCTCAAAAACCATGCATGGAGATTGAGGGTCCTGATCTCTGCATGAAGAATGCGACCTTCCTCTTGCAAGAGGAGATCCTCCCTTTGTTGAAGATGAATAGGAGGGCAGATGGACATTTCCAGAAGTTCCAGGTACCACGTTCTGCTGGCGCAGTACAGGGCAATCAGGATCATGGATTTCTAAAACTTCCTCAGCTTCCTGAGAACATGAAGAATGATGGGAACTGGTGGAAACGCGTACATCAGTGGAAATTCCTAGTCCACTAGAGCTCCTCTCTGAGGAAATTCAATGGAGCAGAACAGGTTCCACTTCCTGTTGACAATAAACACGAACAGATCTACTTGAGGGTTTCCCCAAAGGGCAAAGATCTATCAAAGGACTTCGTGAACTAGCTCCCAATTGCGGTAGACAGTGCTCTGCCTACTCAGAGTGTCCACCGCCATGATTTCCTCTTTGGCCAAATGAACTGCTGACATAGATTCCTTCTTGCAGTGCCCAAAACCAGAGCTGCATCCCCTCTCTGCACAGTGGTAGTAAGCCTACACCCCCTCTCTTGTTGAGGTAATGCATAGCCACTGTTTTGCCGGTCATTATCAGAACATTCTTTCCCCATAGAGAGGGCAGAAAGGCCATCAGCGCTAGTTCGATTGCCCTCCGCTCCAAATGGTTGATATGCAGTTTGATTCTGACAGAGAACAGCGTTCGCTGAGCGTCAAACCATTTGTGTAACCACCCCAAACTAAGAGGGAGGCATCTGTAACCACTCTAATCTCCAGCCATGATTGCCAAAAAGGTTCCCCCTTTAACACATTCTCCTTGACAGCCCACCACAGGAGATCCAGCGTGACCCTGCTCAGAATCCGTATCAGATCCATCATCCTGCTGGAGAATTGTGACCACCAAGTCCTGAGGGCCCACTGAAGGGACCTCATCCTCAGGCAGGCCTCCGGCACCAGAAAGATGCAGGATGCTGTTAAGGATTTCAATCGGGCGATACACCTTGGTCTTAGCCCAGTATGAAACGCACAATTGGAATGCTTTCTCTTTATATTCTACTAATTCAATTTGAGATGGCACACAACCCATCTCACACCGCCTTTTTCAAATACCCCGGGTCACAATGGACCAGGAACCAGGCCGGTTGGTATGGATGCAATATTTATTTACTTTTTTAAATTCAAAGGAAATCATACACATTTTAATATTGGGCAGCAATCACCAATGGGGTGATAATTACAATGGAAACAAACAATACACATGGTTAACCTTCTACAAGAACATATACAAAGCACAAATGAATTGAATTTGAAGTGGACAGAAAGAGCAGCAGGGAGTCAGGGATGTTGTGCAGCAAACAATCAAAATCCGACCTTGCCTCATAAAATAAGAGGCCTTTGCAAAGGCACAAAATGACACTGGGAAATTGCGAAATAAATAACTAATGTGCAATTGAATTGATGAGGCAAATATGATTTCTCACGATAGCAGGAATAGATAAACACTAATAATCACAAGGCAAGTTCTCAACAAAAGGCATACAGTTCAATAACAAGTTGAAAGTAAGAACACGATGCAGCCAAATCACACGTTGGAAAGTTGCATTTTACACGGATGCAGTTTTAAATGTCACAAATGGTTTTTATGAAAAACGGGTGAAATACTCGGATTTGGAATGCAATTTTTGGGCTGGGAATTAGATGTATATCACAGGAACAATATAAGAGTGAAAGGATGGATGTTGCTGAAGATTTGGATGAGATTTGCTAGATCAAAGGAAGTTTGATTTTGGCTAAATGAAGCTGTGAAAGAGAACATCGGCTGGGAAAGAAAGACAGATTTTACTTAAACTAGATTATTAAGACTATATTGCTAAAGAAAGACACGGTAGGATCCTGGGTTAATTTGCAACTTAACCCTTTCACCCCACGTTCAGATCTATATGGGAACTAATTTCAATTATTCCAAATATCGCTACGGAGTTACAAGATGGGGTGAATGAAAGAATGGCGCTAACACTAGGAAATCACAGACAAGATGCACAAAGAATCCTGACAGTAGGACAAATTACCAAGGCATGGATAGGATGGCTTAGAAAGTGAAATAAAAATAAAAGGGTCAGAATAGGTAGGCTATGTATTTCTATGGGATGGGAAACACTCACAGTCCACGCTTGAGTTTTGGGATTTTGTAACAGTCAACCAGGTCTGGTCACCGCACGGCGGGCGCCCCTTGCTGCAAACAGCTGGGCAATTCTGGTCACTGGATGGCACATGTACAGCTGGATGCAGTTCGTGGGCAGCAAGCCAGTCTGGTCACAGGATGCTAAAGGTACCACAGCTTTTCTCCTGGTTAATGGGATTTTAGTGGGACTTCAAAATCAAGGCCTTGCTGGGATGGGTCAGCTATGCTTTGGCCTGGCAGTGGAATCTGAAATCTGGCAAGATGGATGTAGAAGATCAGGAATGCAGGCACTGGAAATTCAGGAGAGAGTGTCTAGAGTCCTGTCAGCCACCCTTTATATAAAGCATGGTGACATCACATAATTATATGGTAGGGCAGGCTTAGCTAAGTACGCCCCTAAACAACTGGATTGGTCAGGGTTAATAGTTGCCGCCTTCTTGTTAACTGATTGGATTCTTAGAGACATGACATCAGCTTTATGATGTGAGTTTACTATGTACAGAACCTCCCACAGTTAATTTTGCCACAACCCAGTTTTGCCATAAATGGGACATTTTTCCAGTTGTGGTATCTTAACAAATCACATGGGCAGATGACATTTTATGTAGAGCATGGAAGTCCCATTCTCACAGTTGTAGGACCTTGTTTCATCCGTTTAACAATTTGTTGTCATTTTCAATGAGAAATATTCGGCCTAAAATTCTATAACTCTATACATGCGAATAGATTATTATTAGGCATATCACTATTGAATTTCACAATGGCATCATGTACACTTTCCTCAGAATGTCCACTTCTCTGCCATTTCTGTTCCCAACATGGCAGTGAAAGCTACCACGTCAAACTAAAAACCACAAAATTAAATTTACACTCAACTTTTTACAAAGTGCTGTTGCAAAGATATAAGTCTTAACATTTTATTAATAACATAGTCTTTGGAAACAAATGGGGCGGGCCTTTGTCCTTCACTTGGCCCATTTATTTCTCTGCTACCACCAACTGTCATTTCAGCCCATGGTGGGGATGGGGGTTTCCCAGTTTGATTGAATGTTTATTTCCACTTCTCCACTTCACAGGTTGGTGTCCCAGAATTTCCATTGTAAGAGGCCTCAGCCCAGACAAATGTCTGCCAAGGTAGCAATTATCACCCATGTGTGCCCTAGAATCTACTGTGAGGGACCTTCTGTTGCTAGCAACCCTCAAGCAAAAACCTGTTTGGGGCTAATTTCCCCCATGTAGCCAATGCAATTTAAATTCTTATTTTATTTATTTTTCTTCTGAATCAGAAAAAAGCCTGTTCAATAAAACCTCCCATATATGTTTCTCAGCACAAACCCCTTTACATTGTTAGATTAGATAAGGTCAGGGCCTTATCCAAAATACACTTTTAAACAGGTATTTTTCTCATTTGCAAAAGTACATTTAAACATTTTCCTTTCAAATTAGTTTTTTCTCTTCCATCTGAATTCCCACATTGTTCTGTAGCCATAGTTCGTTTCTTGTATGCAGCAATTTGTTTGAAACACAGATGCACTGAAATTGACATAGGCCCAGAGAGCTGGGGTTTCTTTGAAGCATTGATCTTTTTGACATTTTGTGAGTCAAATGTCAAGCTTTTTCTGCGGCTGAAAATGTAGTTTTTGATTTTTTCTAGATGTGGCTAGCACAGCCTGTCATTCAGGGATCGTGCTTTCTTCTGCTGAAGCTCAATACGGATACGGATGGGCATGGCAGGGTCTTTTTGATCAAAACAATGTGATGTGGAATAGTTGAAAATAGCATCAGGGCAGCATCCTTTTCACTGTAAAATATTCCCTTTTCAATGAGAACTTTTTGCAAGCAGCAGAGCAGCGCTGCTTTGATTCACTTCTTTTGGGTGCACCCAAGAACACACTGGCACCTTTCTCGGTGTGCCCATTGTTCCAACAAATGGGGGTTTGGCAAGATGGTGCAGCCGTCCTTTTGTCGCTGCAAAACACAGTTTTGATGCAATGGTGCTCCCAGGAGCCAGCCCAGCCATTTTGCTGTTGACTGCAAAAGCGCAGCTTGGTTATGAATGGCAATTCTGCTGAGTGGGTCAATGTAGCCCACAATGCCATGTGAATGAGCAACCTCAAAAAATTGAAGGCTGGAAGATTTGGGGCACTCTGAAATGTGCTTATCATCCACAATATGTGGGTAGCCCATACCTCAGGTGGCAAAGATTTCTCCAAGGAAGGACAGGACAGCTCCAATGAATTGCAGCTTTTGGAAAGGTGTCATGTGGGACTTCTTGACGTTGAGGGAAAAGCCCAGTCTGTAAAGAGAGCGACAGGTGCTGGTCAGATGTTGAAGAGCCTGTTTGGGTGAACAAACTCTGATCAGCCAATCGTCCAGGTATGGGTAGATGTGAACCCCCACCTCCGTAGATTTGCTGTCACCATCGGCATCAGCTTGGTGAATACCCTTGGGCATAGGTCAGCCCGAATGGCAGTACCCAAAACTGATATTGATAAATGCCAACGGCGAATCCCAGGTATTTTCTGTGCTTCAGATGAATCGGCACATGAAAATAAGCATCCTGAAAATCCAATGACACCATCCAATCAGGGAGCGGAATGGCCTGGAGGATCTGCGAAAGAGTGAGAATGATCCCTTAGGTTTGTATTATGAAGATCAGAATAAAACCATGCCTCTTTTAAAAATCTTCCCTAAAAATGTACTCTATAAATAGAGTAAATTACATAAAGTAGAAATTGATGCTTTTAATAAAGCAACGGGTAATCAGGACATTGGGGACTTCAAGTCCCACAATGCCCTAATAATTGGGATGGGGAAGAGGGACACAGAGGACCAAAACTAAAGAGCTCAGTCTAGTGGTTCTAATGACCCACACCTTAGCAGAACTTTTGAATATATAAAGTCTCCTCAGGTGCGGGCAATTGAAACAAGAAGGTGGAGAGGCATAAGTATTTGGAGGCAGCAGTTGCAGCAGCAGGAGTGGGAAATGAAAGACGCCGGAACCGTCGCTGTAACTGAAGCTGGTACCAGTCCTGAGAGGGTCTTCGTGTTTGCAGATCAAAATTGCAGAGGTCGTGGAGCCGAAAGTGCAGTTTTGGGACGCTTTCCCTGTGGAGAGAGACACTAATTGTGCATCTTACCCTGGAGGCCAGAGAGCACCAGAGAACTTTAGCAGCAAAAGGAGCTCCTTTTCCAGGCAGTGCAAGCCATGGAAAGTTGACCAAAGCCGTCTGTCATACAGAAAGCAGCAAAAGAGGCAGAGTTGGATGCAGCAGCAGATCAAGTGGACGCATATGAGGAATCCAGTGAGCTTACCGTTGCTAGATAATCCCTGAATGCTCTGTAGTCGACCACTTGCTATTTTTCCTCATTTTTAATACCAAAATAATCAAAGAGAATCATATGTGCTTTATAACAATGTTGACAAAGAACAAGAAAGGAAAGGTTACAATTACTATTATCCAAGCCCAGAATATTGTCAAAGCAGAGAAAGAGCAATATTGAACCAAAATAGAAACACACATTGCCAAAGCCAAGAAAAGGCAATATTGAAACAATCTAATCATAACCACCATTGCTCTGTAGTCGACCACTTGCTATTTTTCCTCATTTTTAATACCAAAATAATCAAAGAGAATCATATGTGCTTTATAACAATGTTGACAAAGAACAAGAAAGGAAAGGTTACAATTACTATTATCCAAGCCCAGAATATTGTCAAAGCAGAGAAAGAGCAATATTGAACCAAAATAGAAACACACATTGCCAAAGCCAAGAAAAGGCAATATTGAAACAATCTAATCATAACCACCATTGCTCTGTAGTCGACCACTTGCTATTTTTCCTCATTTTTAATACCAAAATAATCAAAGAGAATCATATGTGCTTTATAACAATGTTGACAAAGAACAAGAAAGGAAAGGTTACAATTACTATTATCCAAGCCCAGAATATTGTCAAAGCAGAGAAAGAGCAATATTGAACCAAAATAGAAACACACATTGCCAAAGCCAAGAAAAGGCAATATTGAAACAATCTAATCATAACCACCATTGCTCTGTAGTCGACCACTTGCTATTTTTCCTCATTTTTAATACCAAAATAATCAAAGAGAATCATATGTGCTTTATAACAATGTTGACAAAGAACAAGAAAGGAAAGGTTACAATTACTATTATCCAAGCCCAGAATATTGTCAAAGCAGAGAAAGAGCAATATTGAACCAAAATAGAACACACATTGCCAAAGCCAAGAAAAGGCAATATTGAAACAACCTAATCATAACCACCATTGCCAAAGCAAAGAGAGAGGGCAATACTGAAGTCAGCTAACTGCAACCATTATTGCCAGAGTGAAGAAGGGGCAGTAATCTAGGAAAATATTGGAGCTAGTGTAACACAGAATAATTGTCAGCAGTTGTTTGATGTAAAAGTGGAAAAACAAGAGTCGCAGGAGGAAATCCCTCCTGGTAGACAGCATCAAGGAGAAGAGGCGAATAAACCACATTGCCTATGGCAAATAGAACCGCGGAACAAACAGCACTGATGTGTTTCATGTTTTCTCAGAGGAAGTTGTGAATTTTGATGTTTGAAGACTTGTCAAAAGGTTTTGAAGTAAACCAAAGGGTACTTGTAGTAGGGTTAGGAGCATTTTGTCCAGGCAGGCGAGTATATCAGGATAGGGACCTTTTAGTGGTTGTACTGGCAGGTTAGTCAACCACGATGAAATAATTGAAGTAGTACATTGTGGTTGAAAATTGTGTGTAGAAGTATAAGTGGCAAGACCACTAAAGCAAAACTTGTGGAATTGTTGCGGAAACATACTGACCAACCTTTATTATTAATACAGAAGAATTGTGAAAGTGTTTTGTTTCTTAAGAAGAAAAAACTATGTTGAACGTTTACTGTGGTGGAATCATCCTGACAAAACATTGTTATGACAACATAAGAATTGTGAAAATATATTTGTCTTCTTAAAAAGAAACCATATTGAACTGGTGTCTATACTTGAAGAAATAGAGTCATTTTCATCCGATTGAACTTTTGTTAAAAGTCCAAGTGAAAGACTTTTGGAAGCAAGACGGACTTGAGGATCAACAAATGGTTAAAAGAAGGAACTTTCTCGTTTAAACATTTAGTTGAAATCCCTGTCTTGAACCTGGGGAAGGAGCACCAACCCAGGTTACAAGGATACACAGTTATTAATTTCAAGTCAAATATAACAGTTAATTCTATAACATTTGAATGACCATTAATTACCTTTGTGAGTTTCCTGTATGCATTAGTGTGAGGGACAGATTCCTTTTAGAGTGTTTCCTTTAGTTATGTTGATAGGCAGGGTAATCCGAGGTGTTTGTCACACCAGTTTAAGTTAATAAAATGGCTACTTGTGAAAAACCTTTATCAAGTTGTCCACCTTACATTTCTGACCCCTCACAGGTTTTAGAGGTGTTCCACAACATGAACTTGTGTCTCAATATTGTCCCAAAAGATTGCATTTCAGGACTGATATTATGCATCATTCTTTTGAAGCAAAAAATAAATTTAAAATGTTGCCAAATACCTTGTTATCTCTTTGCATTCTTGGACTTATAGTCCTGAATGTATAAGGGAAAAGAAAAACTGCAGATACAAACGTGCAAAGACTCAAATAAGGACTTGATGGGCACAGTTGCCTGACATCGGGCAAGATAGGAGCTGAACTTAATTATGCGATGAGTCCCAAGACACAAACCAAGCAAAGTTAAAATACATCATGGTGTACATGAGAGGAAGGGGAAGGCGTATCTAAGACAGAAGAAGCTGTATGTATATTTTCAAACATGCATCCAGGACAAAGAACTAAGCAAACTTTTGTTTAAAAAACAAAAGACTTTTTGTGGAACTAAGCTTCTCAACTAGGGGTGTATGGAAATTCAGCTTTGAGAAAGTATTTTGACGAATTGCAGCTGCCAAATACTTAATTAGTGTTTGAAGACGAATAGATTCACCTACACTATACATTAAGTACTGCTTTTAATGATTGCATGGAAACATTCAAGCAGGTCATGTTTATCCTGTAAAAGAATCATTAAACAAATGCTGCTGTAATTTTTTTTTTTACTTTATTTATTCAATAGTCGTATATCAAGCAAAGTTATTCACAATCATACGTCTATGTGTACAACATTTCCATAGGTAAAGAACATCAATTACATTTAGAAGTGGGTGTTGTCTAGAACTCGAGTGCTATCAGTGTCAGAGTTAATTTAGCATAAGTACAGTCTGAATGAGGCCCAAATGTCCTTATGGCGGCAGGGTGCTAATTAATCACTCGCTTTGTGTTTCAGTTCCTTGCTGGAGCCAGAAGGGTAAAAGGGGGGCAGGGCCAAAAGGAACATTTGAAAGTTCAAGTAGACACATCCCGGTCTCCCCTCACAGTGGCTGCATACATGCATCCTACACTTTTGGGCTCGTCTTAGTTACTTGGGCCTTGCCTAAAAAGTGAAACCTATGAATGCACCAAAAATGAAAACTCTGCCGTTATTGAACAGTTTAATGTCTGATAATGTATTCCTTTCATGGTAAACAAATATCTTCCATAGAAAACAAAGAATATAAATGCAATAAATAATGGATATTGATATTTTAAAGTACGTGTTTATTTACAAAGTCTTTCTTGTCTACATAACTTTATTTATTAAAAAGGCACTTATCCGGCTACAGCCGAATACCTGTCCAACTATTCAGCCGAATCCTTAAATCTACTATTCGGTACAGCCCTATTCTCAACACGAGTATTACAATGAAGCCCCTGGTAAAAATAGAAGGTTTTCAGATTTGCTAAGTGGACTCTTATATAGATTCTGGAACCATAAAAAGGCCTGGCGATTTATTTCTATGGTAATTAGGCAACTCCAAATCACAGACTGTAATCCTGTAATTCTTTAAATAAACTGTACAATCAATGTTTGTTGAAACCTTTGCATTATGAGAATATAAGTGACCTTCCCTTGGTCAATTTCCTCAAACAGAGCTTGAACAGACCAGTGCTTGATGGATGACCATTGAATTTCAACGTGCCTTTTGATCAAGTAGTCCATTCGGTTCTTCTATGACAAGGAGCAAACTCATGTTTTTTTAGGTAGTTGCAGGAATCCAACAATGAACTCTAAATTACTACTTTTCAAAACACATGGTCCATACAATAAATAATTAAGAGAAATATGTCATGTGGGCAATTTCAGTTTGGATCATATTCAGTTACAAAAATGGGTTAAAATGTCCACTAGATACAGTGATGACATTGCTTCTCATTTTAAATTAAATACACGTATCCATGTGTAGCAAGGTCAGTGCTGCCATTTAATGGACATTTTCAGATAAACCCCTAGAAGGTAACATTGTTTCCAGGAGCATTGGATTAAATCGGTTTTACTAAAATCCAAACAGCTTAATTATTATTCAGACAGTTTGGTACTGTGCTTTATTTTATGTAGGAGAAGATAACGCTAGAATAATTCTCCTATAGCCATGCTTCATGAAAAAAAAAAGTTTCGAAAAATATTGTAAGGCTTGTACGTTATGTGATTTTTGTAGTTTGCAAGTCATGTCTACAAAACAGAAACACATTTTCGTTCAGGAAGTAAAACATTTACAAACCTTACCTTGCAGCAGCAAGAAGTGGGAAACAGTATGTTCATGTGGGGAAATAGTAGGTTTAGCTATAGCACTCGAGTCCCATCTTCAATTCAGAACCAAAGTGTGTGATCCAGGGCAACTCATTCAACTGCATGGTATACAACATGTCAAAAAATGGCCAGTCCTCAGCCTTTAATTATAGTCAGCCCATACAAGTTATGTAGTTGTGACAAAAGCTCTTCAGAAAAGCATCTACCTATAATAGTTATCACCCTATTACTGCGCAGCTGAAAATACTGCAGACGAAAATGCCACTTTTTACAGTGCATTTTAATGGGGGGGAGGGTTGGGTTAGGGTAATAAATAATGTGAGGGGAGAAATTAAAGTTACTCACCATAGTGACTAGAGTACTTCTAGTCCCTACTCCCCTTTCCTCCATCCGTGTAGGCATCCCCCAACATGGGGACTGTACAGGAACCTTTGGCAGCAAAACAAATAAATTGAGCTTCCCCTTTAAATTTAGTGTAGCGCGCGAGGTGCAGCCTCGGGCGTGGGAATGCCCTGCCGAGGCCTCGCCCCCCAGTGCCTCACCTCACTCCCCTTTGAATACATCGGACCTGGCTGGATACCTGGCTACTCTTAGTACATATTAGCTCTTGGCATACTAGCGGGGGGAAGGTGGGTGGGACGTATGGAGGAAAGGGGACTAAGAGTACTCTAGTCACTATGGTGAGTAACTTTAATTACTCATGCGTTCCATCCCCTTTTCTCCATCCTTGTGGGTGATTCCACCGAACACGAAAGGAGCTTGCAGCTGTGATAACCTGCCTCATATCTAGGACAAAGCAAAAAGGTTCTTCAGAACCACCTGATCAAACTCTGCATCGCGTGTGATGCTGGTGTGCAGTGAGTATTGCTTACAGAAGGCCGACCTAGTGGCCCAAGTAACCGCCTTGCTGATGACATCCCAAGAAGCAGGTCTCTGATACGCAATGGCCTTGGCCTTGGCTCTGACCACATGGGCATGAATCTCCTCAGGACCAGGTTTCCCCATGGCCGTGTATGCCCCGAAATGGCCATCCAATGGGCAATGAAAGCCTTGGAAGCCCGAGAGCCAGGGGAAGAGCCCCCAAAATTTGCGAACGATGCCTCGGACTTCCTGAAGGATTTAGTTTGAGGGAGATCAAACTTGAGGACCCTCTTGAGGTCCAAGGAATGTAGGGCCTAGACTGGGTGCGGCCTATGCACCGGTAGAAAAAGCCTAGACAACCTCTTAAGGTGGGCCTTAACCACTGGGTTGGCTGCCGAAAACACATGCTCTGGAAAATTCTTGTAAGCCCCAATGGATGCCAAATAAGTGCAGCAAGTATCCACCTGAACTTCAGAATGAGCCAGGTGTGCTGGAAAAGCCAGCACGTCATCCATAGGACAGGTGACAAGATCCAGATGCTTGTTGCAAGCCCAATGACAGAACCTAGTCCATTTGCTTTTATACTGGGACCGAGTCAAGGGCCTTGTGGCCTGCTGAATGATATTGCAATTATTTGCGAAAATGGAGCAAGCTGAAGCATCAGTTGGTCAAGAACCAGACCGCCAGCGCCAGCTTGGCTGGTTCAGATGTTCCACTGTCCTGCCCTGCTGCATCAGGAAGCCCCTACTGGAGATCGGAAAGGTGGAGGGGACCCTGGAAGCACAACTGCAGCAGATCCGAAAACCAGTGTAGGGCAACCAAGATCATCCCCCAGCAAAGATCGGGCAGTAGGAGGGGTGGTATTGGGATCCTGTCCGACTGAGACCTCAGTCTCCTGATCCCAATTGGCCGTAAGGTGGAGCTGGAGGCGCCTCATTTTGAGGCAAGCGTGCTGCACAGTGAGCATGCAGAAGGCCATCAGGCCCAGAAGGTGCTAGAACCACCATGCTGAGGTGATCGAGTTGACCAGAAAGTGTCCCACCGCCTTGCGGAGGGACACGATCCTCCCGGGTATGGGGAACACCCACTGAACGGCTGTGTTCCAACTCACTCCTAGAAAGACCAGATCCTGGGATGGGCACAACTGTGACTTCCTCTGGTTGAGGGAGAACCCCAGCTGATGAAGGATATCCACCAATCTCTGGCAGGAGTGCAACACCCCCCGGGTGACCCTGTCCTCACCAGCCAGTCGTCCAAATAAGGGTATAGATAAGAGAAGGCCTGCCATTGCGTTAATCACCTTGTACTAACAATTGGTATGACAATCGTGAACCACAGAAACGTCTGATGTGGTTGGTAGATGGGTACATGCAGGTATGCATCTTTGAGTTCCAAGGAACACATCCAGTCCCCTGAACATAGAGACTTGGCTATGTGTGCTGTGAGAAACCAGAAGGTGTCTCACCACACTAGTCCGCAGGGATCTGTCATCCAGGTGGACAGGACACGATCACTGCTTTTGGATCCAGTTCCTGGTGGTGGACCAGTGTGGTAGGATCACCTGGATGAGGGGTCTTGGGGAATGGAAGTGGGACACCAGATGGTGAGAGACAGTATCACTGCTCCTGTAACACCTTTTCCCCACCCTACGAGGTAGGATACCTTAGAACTCAACCCCCCCCTTTCCCAACACAAATACTTTCTCACGGACAGCTCACCATGAGCGAAAATGGACTAAGACCAGAGCTGTATACCTGACATGTCCCAATACAATGGTCGGGCAATGACTGATCATTACACACACCTGACTTCCATCACACACCCCCACACAGATAAAAGGCTGAGCACGAAAGCACACTCTGAGCAAGGCCAAGCACACCAGGAAACAGCAGTTCCAAGATGGCAGTTTAATATGAGGAGAAAGACAACAAGACTAGAGAGGGTAGTGCCCTTGACCTTTTCAGACCGTTACTTTCATGAACCTTGGAAAGTAAAACCTAAGACCAGGAACTAAAGCTGAGCTAAACTGCATTGTATGTCGGAGGTACCCGTGGCTCTCCCGCATCAATAACCAAGGCAGGGAGGATCTGTTGCCGCTGTGGTACTGTCCTTGGCTCTTACAACAAAGCAGCGCCAGTAAAGACAGCACAGCCGGTGAGTCGGAGAGACTGATACCAAACCAGCCTGTGTTAGAACCAAGATTGCAAGCGGCATAATTGTATGAAGAAATCTAAAGAGAACAGTGTGTGACACGCATGCGACGAGCGACGCAAATATAATTGAAAACCAGAGGAGTGATTGAACTTTGGGAGGCCAAGCACGATACCATAGACAGAGTGGTCCGGCGCCAGGTGGGTGCTCATTCGAAGGTCTCTGCTAGGTATCCAATTGATTGGCAATTGTGTTAAAAATTGAATTTTGAGATCAAAGTTGTCCTGCAATGGGGCAAGCTAAATGATGTACACATTTGAAAGTCTTCGATACTTTAATACAAACTGCAATTGGTCCGAGCCCGGCTGAGGGAGACCAATTATATAGGAGGACGGATCTGAGCCTGGCTGAGGGGGATCCAGGGTGAGTCACCTGAATTGAATACTCATAAGAGGAAAGGAACTTTTTGTTTTGTTTTTGTACATCAGGTCCTTTGAATCAAGAGACTTTTGAGAGTAAATAGACTTGCACCACAGAAGGCCCTGATGCTCTTAAGGGAACTGCATCCTCGTGCCAAAGAAGCCAGAGTGTGTGCTTTGCTTGAGTGAACCGCCTTGCCCTGTGCTGAAAATGTGGGGTAGGGAAGCTAATGGCCTAAACATCCTGACATATCATTTTGTGAACACTTCTTTATTTTTCATATACACTACCCCAAACTATGAATGTTTAGCAGTAGGTGTCATGACCCCCAGCCGAATTCAGGGCACACTCTCACACAACAGTGGGGGGAGGCGTAGCAACATGGGTAAGGGATGGACACTAAAAGTTGCTGGCTGGCGTAGGGATATATCTACAAACACTGGCACCCTCCACCAAGATGGCCACCAGGTTAATACTCTGTACAGAACTCAAGATGGCCCGCACACCGGCCATGCTTCGAGTATCCTTGATAGTCTAATGGTACAGGGTGCAGCCGAGGGCTATAAAACCATGCCCTAGGCAACAACCTGTGCTTAGCGCTTTTTCCTGCTGACTTACAAGCGGTGTAGCGCTTGCCGCTCTGCCCGATTCACGTGCAAGAGGACTTCTGCATTCCGGCTCCCCGCTGGTCTCTCTGCTTACCTGGTTCTGGATTTCTGTAGTCTACTGGTTCTTTGGACTCCTCGCCATACTTACCCTACTTGAGTTAGGAAAGTAACGCTCCATTGATCAACCGCAGCGTTTCTCCACTCCTGGAAAAGAAGAAAACCACAGTAAGCTTTTCAAAACTCAAAACCACGCACTCTCGGAGCCCCCCTTTAAAACCCACCTACCTGTGGTTGCGATTCTGCAAATTCTGCACATCATCCACTAGTGCGCAAGCGACTTGCAACACAGCAGCTGTCAGCAAGACACCGCATTGCAGCGCCTATGGAGAAAAACACAGAAAAAAAGACAAGAACATTATTAGTACATAAAATTGCACACTGCACAGCTTCATCCATAAGGACTTGAGGAATGCTGCTGAAGGCCAGAAAAGGACATTTGCAGTGCAAATAAGGACACTTACCTGCAAAGAGCATCATGTGCACCGCAGCTGGACTGGGCCACCAATAGCCAGTGATGGAACTGGACCAGATGTTTACCTGGTACTTTGAGTGCACAACTTTGTATTAAGGTGAGCCGGTTTCCTCGTCTTGCCAGCCAGCATACCTTGGGGTGCAGAAGGGAGGTGAGGGGAGAGTAAGAAAACAGACACTAATGCCGTTCACTTGTTTGTCCGTAGGTTCATCTAGATTGCCCACCACCATCTCTAAAAATACTGAGGAACCTTACCAAATCACTCCCAACTACACTGTATGCTGGACTGTAGCCTTTTCAGCGGAACAGTGGGGAGGGAGTGGCTTGGACTACGCATTCCATCTCAGAGGGCCACACTTACAGTGACCCAGACCAGGCGCTCCTGCAGGGCATCAGAGGTAAGCATTACCGAACGCTAAGCCCACATACATTAGCCCTGCCCAAGGTTCATGCCGCCCGCTCTGTAACTAATGCTATGAGGAAGGAGTTAGTGGTGAATTGGGAAAGGACAGAGGAGCTAGCAAAGTGACTAACTAGGACCCAAGCAGGTCAGGTTCCTTTCCGAGCATCACCAGATGACGCTGCAGCAGCGCCTGCTCAAATACGAGTCACCACCCCAGTAGCTCCTCCCGAACGGCTCTTGGGGGATTCGCAGAGGTATGCCATTTTTATGAACCAGTGCCGGCTTCATTTTCTGCATCAGCCAGGGGCATTCCCGACAGACGAAACCAAGTTTGCTTTTTTTTTTCAATCTGGGAGGACACGCAGCCAGCTGGTCAGTGCCGCTAGTTAATCGGGATGACCCGTATTTTGTACAACTTCACAGGCTTTCAGCAAGAATTAGACTAGCTCTTTCCTCGCAGAACACATGGGCAGGCCTTTGATGGGGATCTGTTGACCCTTCGACAGGGTTCTCAGGATCCTTTAGTGTATATCACCACCTTTAATCGGCTGGTAGCCAAGACAAATTGGCCGGACAAACTACCCTGTTTTACCAAGGACTCCGTAACTAACTCAAAGATGTCTTGGCGCAAGTAGTTAATCCACCCGAGCACTGCTCCGAGTACACAGATTTAGTAGTGCAGTTAGACCATCGGTTGCAAGAAAGAAGAACTGATCGTCCTGTTCTCAATGATGCCCCTTGTACAGACGTCCACGAGAGACTTCATCTCGTCCCACGGAACATCCACCGGAACCTATGCAATCGGATAGGGTTAAGGGACCTTTAACCAAGGAAAAGAGAGAGGCGCAGACGACAACAACTCTTGTGGAAAAGCTGGACATTCCCTGAGAGATCGACCAAGTAAATCACCTCGGAAACCATTGGGAGTAATCGACGCGGAATGGTGGAAACAAGTAAGCCTTTCAGAAGTCTTCATGGCTCAGCAACAGTAGAGATTGGCTTGTTGAGAAAGGAGATGACATCAACTGTCTCACATCTCACAACACCAGTAATCCTCCTCTGCCCTGAGCAGCCAGTGGAGCAGTAAGAAATTACATGGACTTCACTGTACCCCAGCGGATAGGCGGTCCCGTGCAGCAGAGGGAAAAGGTTGATTATATAGTTTCAGTCTATGGAACGCAACGGTCATCTGGACCAGTGACCCAGTGTACAAGGGAGGTTGTGTCACGATGGCCACCGTAAACGCATAGTATTTGACTTGATCAATGCCCCCCAGTTTCAGCTCATATTAGGCATGCCCTGGTTGGAGTGCCACAATCCGGTCATAAACTGGCGAACACATACAATGGCCTTCTCTGCCGAATGCTTACAGACCCGTTATCCACATACACCCCTTGTCGCCCACTCACCAACTACAGTGACACAAAACAAGGACCACAGAGTAGTAATCAGCATCATCAGGCAGTTACCCCCTGAATATGAAGCATAGCAAGATGTTTTTCAGAAGGAACAGGCCAATACCTAGATCTGGTTCTGGGGTCCCAAGCACCATGCAAACGTATGTATGGGCTCACAGAGAAGGCGAATCAACACCTGCACAGTTACCTTGACCAATATCTGGCTATCAGATTTATACGACCTAAGTCACCCGCCTCCTCGCCTCTCTTCTTCGTCCCCAAAAAGGAGGGAGACCTCAGGACCTGTATAGACTACAGAGGGCTCAATAAGATCACGATCAAGAACTAGTACCCTCTGCCGTTAATCCTGGCACTGCTAGACGAAGTAAAAAGTGCCAATATCTATACCAAACCCGACCTTAGGGGAGCATAGTACGTATGAAAGCCGGCAACGAGTGGAAGACAGCCTTCCGTACAAAGTTTGGGCTATTCGAGTACACGCCAGCAGCCTTTCAATTTTTCATGAACAATGTCCTAATGGAGCTGCTGGAGGTTTGTGCCATGGGAAATATAGACAACATTCTGATCTACTCTTCGACACTGGAAGAACATGTGAAACATGCGAAAGCAGTCCTGGAAAAGCTGCGACCGCATGGATATATGCTAAACTAGAAAAATGTGGCTTTCATGTAACCAAAGTAGGGTTCTAAAGGGTTTATCTTAATTCCACAAGGGATCCAAATGGACAACCGCAAGGTAGAAGCAATTCTCCAGTGGCTTTCACCTACCTCAGTAAAAGCAGTCCAAAGCTTCCTGGATTTCGCCCTTTTTTATCGGAGGTTCATCCGATTTTTCGAACTTAATCCATTTCATCACTTCACTGCTTTGTAAAAATAAAAAAAAAATAAAGACCTTTACATGGACCACCAAAACCGAACAAGACTTCATTCGGCTCAAACATCAGTTTATCACCACACCAGTACTCGGGCACCCGGATCCAGAACCCCCATATTTGGTAGAGACCGATGCATCTAGTGTTGCAATGGGTGCTGTACTGTCTCAATGAGATCCAGAGACCAATCAATTGAACCCAGTGGCGTTCTGGTCCAAGAAGTTCACCCCAGCTGAGTTAAATTATGCGGTAACTGAGAAGGAGCTACCCGCCATCAAAGCAGCCTTAAAAGAATGGCGGCACCACTTCCTCGGAGCGCGTCACACCATCACAATACCTACAAACAGCCAAAGCGCACTCTCCTCGCCGGTTAAGGTGGGCTCGATTTTTACAGAATTCGACTTTACCATAACATATCGTCCTGGAGTACGAAACGGGAAAGCTGACGCTCTCTCCCGTATAAGCTGGGATGCCGAAGGGTAACACGTTTATGCAACCCCCACGCCAGTTGCAATAATCGCAGAAGACAAGTTGTTGGGGGCTACAAGCATTAACCCATCTTTGTTAGATTCACTGCAGGATGAGATCAGATATTCTATGAAGCCTAACCAACTACGAACTTGAGTCTCTCAGGATCCTATGCAGACGGAAGACAAAGGGCTCCCTTATTTCCAGAAGCGCTTATATTTACCAAGTCCCACTATGCAAAACAACATCCTCCATACCTTCCACGATACACTCACAGCGGATCATCCAGGGATCACAAAAACCATGGCAAAGATCTGACAAAATGTTTGGTGGCCTGCATGGCGAAAAGATGTCATACAGTACGTCAAAACCTGTGATACCTGTGCAAGAAACAAGACGTCAAAGATCAAGCCACAAGGTCTACTCTGCCAGTTATCCATTCCACCTGCCACTTGGCATACAATAGCTCTGGACTTTATCACAGGCTTTCCCATCCATGTAACGGTTACAATACTATCCTAGTCATCATCGATCTCCTGACCAAGATGGCGCATTTCATTGCTCTGAAGGGATACTAAATGCAGGAACTCTGGCAGAAGTATTTCTAACAAACAGTCAAGTTGCATGGTTTTCCATCCGTGGTTATATCCGACCAAGGAAGTCAGTTTGTTTCCAAGTTCTGGAAGAGTTGCTGTGCTAATGCCCAAATTGAGTTCCGCTTATCAACCAGTCATCGCCCACAGACCAACGGCCAAACTAAGAGGACCAATCAAACCCTTGAACAAAACCTGCGCTATAGGTTTACTCAAGTAGACAAAAGTTGAGTTGACCTCCTTTGGGCAGCAGAATATGCGTATAATAATACCATCCATAGTTCCACTGGTTTTTCACCTTTTTTTCCTACATGGGAGAGACCCACCCACCACTGCCTTTGATCCGCCCACACCATTAGAAATGCCTGCTATAACCTCCCTGCACACAAGCATTAAGGAAACCCTGAAAAAGGCCACCAAGACACTCCATGACACAAAAGCAGCTCACAAGCACACAGCAGACAAACGGAAAACAGAGGCACCCGCTTACCACACAGGGGATAGGGTATGGTTTGCCACAAAATACATTCAGTTGAAAGGTCCAAAAAGATTCCACCCAAAGTATATCGGCCCATACCCTGTTCTTTCCATCATTAAACCTGTTGCGGTGAAGCTAGCGTTACCTTCCACATTACGCATACACCCAGTAACTCCATAACTAGACCGCCCCTCCAGTGGAAACACAAGGAGAAGAAGTGGAGTATGAGGTCTGAGAAATTTTAGACTCTAAAATCATATGAAGAAACTTTATTATCTGGTTTATTGGAAGGGGTACAGTGTACTAGACAGGACCCGTGACCCAGCGGCTAACATACACGCCTATTAGCTTGCTACCACTGCAACTACACGGGCCAGCCTGGGCCATGTATAGCTTTCCTTGGGCGGGCTTTGGAGGGGAGTGCGGGCATGACCCCCAGCGGAATACAGGGCACATTCTCACACAACAGTGGGGGGAGGAGTAGCAACAGGGGTAAGGTATGGGCACTAAAGGTTGCTGGCTGGCGTGGGCATCTATTCACAAACACTGGCAGACTCCACCAAGGTGGCCACCAGGTTAAGACTATGTACAGAACTCAAGATGGCCCCCAAACAGCCCATGCTTCGAGTGTCGTTGGTGGTCTAGTGGTACAGGGTGTACGTCCTGGGTCACACCATGTGCTTAGCGTTTTTTTATGCTGACTTACAAGCAGTGTAACGCTTGCAGCTCTGCCCAATTCACATGCAAAAGGACTTCTGCATTCTGGCTCCCCGCCGCTCTCTGCTTACCTGGTTCCTGATTTCTGCAGTCTACTGGTTCTTCAGACTCCTAGCTGACTCGCATACTTACCCGGACTTGAGTTAGGAACGGAACGCTCCATCGATCCACTGCAGCGTTTCTCTTCTCCTGTAAAATAAGAAAACCACAGTAAGCTTTTCAAAAGTCAAAACCACACGCTCTACGAGCCCCCCCTTTAAAACCTGCCTACCTGTGGTTGCGTTTCCAGGAATTCCACACATCATCCGCAAGTGCTCCAGCGACTTGCAACACAGCAGCTATCGGTAAGATGCAGCCTATAGGGAAAAACACCAAAAAGAGACAAGAACGTTATTAGTAAATAATAGTACATTTTGTACATTAGTACATAAAAGCATGCACCACGCGGCATCATCCATAAGGACTTGAGGAACTCTGCTGCAGGCCATAAAAGGACATTTGCAGTGCAAATAAGGACACTTACCTGTAAATAGCATCATGTGCGCCACTGCTGGACTTGGCCACCAATCGCCAGTGACGTAGCTTGCTCCCATCTGTATATTTAGGATTAGATAGGCGTTCATCACAACCTTGAAGTTCAGTAAACACTGTTGAACTGTGGTCACTTGTGTCTGTCTTACTGTTGATACCATGCCTTCCTTACACCCCACCATTGCTCCCATTAGTAGGTTTAGGTTTATATAGGCGTTTATCTCACCTTTGTGAAAGTTCAATGAACACCCTTGAACTGTGGTCACTTGTGCCTGTCTTACTGTTGATACCATGCCTTCCTTACACCCCCCGGACCCGTACAATCCTTCCTTGCCAACCGTACGATGAGAGTTTTCTCCAACTCCGCATCAGCAGACCCAATCCAAATCACCTGTGGTGTTCCACAAGGTTCATGCGTCTCACCGACAATGCATAATCTCTTCACCAAGCCACTCTTCGACAAACTTGACAGGCTGGGCGTCACATACACTAACTATGCTGATAACACCCAGATCCTCATACCCCTTTCAGGCAACTTTGTCAAAGACACGGCTCTGGTGAACAGCATATACCTCATCATTCAGGCATGGGTGGCCTCACACGGCCTCTGCCTGAATGACGATAAAACAGATTCTGATCTTGGGTTCTGACTGCAACCTAAAGAAACTTAGCACCAACTACTCAGCCTTCAATATCTACGGCAACAATATCAAAGTAGTAACCGAGGTAAAATCTCTAGGTTTTTACCTTCATTCTACACTTTCATTAAACAAGCAAGTTCGCTCCATGGCCTCATCTACAGCCTTCACCTGTAAACTGATTAGGGCCTGTGGACCCTTCTTATCCAAAGCCAGCTGCATAACGCTGGCCAACGCTTTAGTAATGTCTAAACTAGACTATTGTAATGCCCTCTATGTAGTTGCTAACAAAAAAATACTAAATAAAATTCAAATCTTACAAAACAACGCCCTGAGAGCAGCACTGAACATACCCCGAAGAGAGCACATTTCCAATTTCAGAAGAGAGCAGCACTGGTTAAAAATAAGTGATAGGATACTCCTCAAAACAGTTTCCCTTACCTTTAAATGTCTGAATAATGCCGCACCACCTTATCTCTCTGCTAGACTGACTAAGAAAACCTCCTCTTATAACACCAGATCATCTAACCATCTGTCTTGATATTCTGAGATTCAGGCTCGCCAAAGCTGGCAGATGCAGTTTCCCTGTCAAAGCAGCCCTCTCCTGGAATTCCCTCCCGACAGCATTCAGAGTGGAACAGCCATATGCTAGATTCAAATCCAACGTACTGACCCTTTGTTAAGACACCCCCCGCTTTTCCTTATGTATGTTACTACTAACGCCCTGCCCGTACTGTGCCTGTACCACCTACCACAGTATGCGTCCTTACTACATGCAATGTAATTACTATATGCCTGTATTTCTTTATCATGTTGTAACTAAGCTTATATATTCTTGTACCTGCTGCGCCCAGCTACCTGTGGGTTTGGTGTGCATTATCAAATAAAGAAAGAAACAAACAAACCCCCCGGACCTGCTCTGCCTATCAGCAGCGCCGGCCATCAGGCTGCCTCCTCTTCCCGACCTGCTCTCCAGAGAAAGCAGAACCATCCTACATCACGATCCAGCGTCAATGAACCTCATGGCCTGGCTCCTGCAGCCTTAGGGTTTTGCCACTACAACCTTCCGTTGTGCATGTAGAGCTCTTCTTGCCAACGCCAGAGTGCCCTCTACTCTATCGTGCTACAGTCACAAATGGAAATACTTCACAGTGTGGTGGTGGATGCAAGGCTTCACAACGTTGCGTCTCTCTGCTCCTCAGCTCTTGCCGTGCCTGCTCTCGCTGGCCAAGTTTGGTTTGGCCCACGCCTCCATCAGGGACATCTGGCGGCCATTTCACGATACACCTGTTCGCCTACAAAGCATTTTTATGGTCTCACAGACTGGTCAAAGAATTCCAGAAAGTTCTCTTTAGGTTTTTCCCTCCAGTGAAAGCTCTGGTCCCGGCCGGCGTTGGAGCTCAAGGTTGTTCTCACAAAGGTCATGGGACCTTCATTTGAGACTACATCGTGCTCCTCTCAAGTTTCTTTCGTGGAAGGCTACGTTCCTAGTAGCGATCACTTCGACCAGGTGAATCTGGCTCTTTCTTGCAAAGCCCCGTACTTATCGTTGCAACCTACTAGGGTGGTGCTCTGCATTTACCCCGCCTTCATACCGAAGGTTCTGTCCGAGTTCCACCTCAACAAACCTTTGGTACTTCCAGTCTTGTTCCCGAATCCTGTTTCGGCTGTTGAACGGTCACTGCATACACTGGACGTTGCTTGTGCCTTAAAAGTCTATGTGGCCCACTCAAAAGATTTCTGCAAGACTTCTCAGCTCTTTGTGAACTTTGGTCCTGTGAATCAGGGGAAGGCCTATCCAAGGCCTCCCTATCCAGGTGGCTCTCCGGCTGTATCATGCACTGTTATCGTCTGGCCAACAGGCCCCTTCCAGGCTGGCTGAGAGCCCACTCCACCAGAGCCATCGCTGCTAGGACAGCATTTCTCTCTGGGGTTCCCCTGCTGAACATTTGCAGAGCTGCTAAGTGGAGGTCATCGCACACCTTTATGAGATTCTACTGTGTCGACAGGGATTCCAGAGGGGAGTCCAGAGTCGGCCAAGCGTTGATGCGCAACCTGTTTGCTTGAGGTGAGTCGGTTCCAGGGGTAAGTGTTGTACTTCTGTTGAGCCTTGCCACCTCTTGTGGTTGTGTATATGTTACTGATGTATAACCGTATTCATGAGTATGTGAATCCTTGCCAGACTACATGCTGGAGAAGGAATACGTTACTTACCTGCAACTGTTATTCTCCAGCATGTGTCTGGCATGGATTCACATGCAAACCCTCCCTTCGTCCCCACTGTGGCTCTTCTGGGTTCATACTGGTAAAGCATGTGCTTCCAATCTGAAGATGGCCGCCGGGGGCGGGACTCAGGGATATGATCATCATTGGATGGGTGCACTATGACCGAGTTTTCAGTGATTTGATATCAGGCGAAAGGCAGTATTCAAGCTTTTAAAGCAGCATCTTTTCTTTTCTTACCGAGGATTTACAGCCTGATGATGGGGAATATTCATGAACATGTGAATCCATGCCAGACTCATGCTGTAGGACAATTACAGGTAAGTAACTTGTTCCTTAGTTTGCACATTAGTAGACAAGGCTTTCCTATATAAAGTACTGATTTAGAGAATGGTCAATCCTCCTCCCCCACACTTTTTCTCAATGAATCATGATCGATTTCTCTGCACCGCATAGCAATGTATCCTAAGTGTCTTTTCTATGGAGCATCTCCTACATTTCAATGCTCTTAAAACTATTACCCGTCCTTGTTCGCGACAGCCTTCTTGTGGTGTGGTATTGTACAGTCACAGGCAATTAATGTCTGTTCTGGTGGCACAAACTGGAGCAAATGTTCCTTCTTACTGTTGACCTCTGCGGTTATTGGAGAAGGACATACTGTAAAAGTATTTACGCAATCACATGTTTATATGTAAAGACAGAAGATGCGCTTCCCTGTAATGCATATCAACATTCAAATGCTTTGTTAATTTTGTATTCTTTTTGTTTAAAATTTAATTTCCTAAATAAAGAAAGCAGTTGACAGAGTACTTAAGTATTTGTATTTATATGTAACTGTAGAATTAACTCACTCTTATTAAAAAGCCATTTGAGATGAGCAGGTGCAGCAGGACAGTTATTCTGCACTGGTAAAAAAATCCCGAGATCATTTTTAACCATCTTTGATAGTCTGCAACCTCGTCACTGTGTATAGAGAAGACTAATTGAAAAAAAGTATGTGGTGTGTATTTGCAATGTTTCTGAATGAGTCAAACTTGTTTCATATTCCAGATGTCAGTCATTGTAGTATGCTTTGCACAATTTTGAATCAAGATCAAAATTAGGTTATCTGCCAAACCGAGAGAAGAGAACAAACTTCAGTTTTCAGTCCAGCGACACTGATGGTAGGTTATGGCATATTTGACATTTTATTTCTTCTAGCGTTGGCCAATTATTTATCTGAATTTTTAGTACATTGCTGTAAAAACTGGAACTACAAGGGACAAAATACCATTTACGGGTCTTGTGTGATCACTAAGAGCAGTTGTCCATTGAGGAGGACTGTCACAGAAGAATTCCTGAAGAATATATCTATTGGTAGAGAAATACCGTGCATATGCGTGCCTGTAGACAGTCACAGTATCAGTCAAATACATAACAATATGATGTTTTGAACAACAGTAGTTATTCCCCTGAGTCGGGCTCAGATCCCTCTCTTTCACTCGATTGGTCTCCCTCAGCCAGGCTCAGACCAATTGTGATGTACTTTAAACTATCAAAGACTTTTGCATGTGCACTGGGTTTAGCTTGACCCGTTGTTTCACTTCGGGATTCCCGGCATAATACGGCACGTCTGCAGGCTCCATTGTGGAGCAGATACAGGTTGCCATGGCGCCTGTACAAACTACAGCAGAGTTTGTGTCAGCTGTCACGTTCTGTACGTGGGAGACGTATGGCAAGACGCCCACGCAACAGCTTTAAATTCACCATCTTTCAAGAGGTTCGACGCTGCTAATTAGCGTTGCTAACTAATGCGGTTTCATCCATCTTTTTTCCCTCTGTGAGAACCCCTCACAAACCTCTGATTGGACTTCCTGGCTCTGACCCTCGCTTAGCTCCCGGATTGCTTCGTCCCCTCCCTTTCTGGCACTTCCATTGCTCGTAACGGCTCTGACCCGGACTGCTTCAGTTTTCTCTCTGGAATTGTTTCACCCGCTTCCTGGGGCCCTCGCAGTACCTCAACTCCAGTCTGCTGACAGCTGACGCAGGACTCATTCCACGGCGCAAGCTCCTCCTCGTAGGTTACCCGCGAACAACCGGGACTCCTCAGCTGCTCCGCGCTCCATTTGGATAAAGGTGTTCTCAGGTAACACGTTGTAGTCGTTCTATTTAGGGTGAGCCCTGCCTACGCTCCCCTGTCACTCCATCTTCTGTCTGAACAGATTGGGTATTTACTTGGCTGAACTTTGGGACTCTGATTACAATTCCATAATTGGTGACTCTCCATCCAATGCATATTAACGCTTTGCTGACTCTGCACCAACCCGTCACTAGTGCGACCCTCGTGCCACCCGGGTTTATTTCCCTATACTAACCTTCCTGTTTGTCGTTTTCACCTGTCATTTCCATTCCTGGACCATATCAATCCTAGAAATTACCTACAGTTCAGGTCTGTTGTTTTGGGTTCAATACTTTAGGTAACCTCCTTTAGATTGTGTTTACTCACTAAGGTTATTTCTTTCATTTTGTAGATCATCCGGGGAAGATCCACTCCAATACTTATTTAGGTATACCCTGTATAATATTGTTGTATTGATTGGTTGGTTTTCTCTGTATCCTATAACATCTCTTGTATTTCTTTACAGCAGTGGTATTGGCGGTGCGTGTTCTCCCCGCTCTTTTATTCAATTGACACCTCTGTCTGTTCCAATCTAAATAGCAGAGAGGTACATTGTAGAAAAGAGCCCCTCTTTGAGGAAGCCTGAGTTTGTACTCAGGGGAGCTGGGACGGAAGACTGAATATCGATTCCTGTACACCCATCATCTCCAAGGGCAGTCATCCACGTCATTGACCTACCACAGTCCCGTGGAGTCCCGCTTTGCCGCGTTACTCTGCCACTGTCACTGGAGACTGCTGCTGATTTCTACAAAACTTTATTCCTTTGGACCACACTTACCATAAGGCTTTGAAGCTTGTTACTGGAGGCGGGCCCATAAAAAGGATGAGCCGCGCACACCCTAGCGAGTCCCGTGGATTCCCGCTTTGCCGCGTTACTCTGCCACTGTCACTGGAGACTGCTGCTGATTTCTACAAAACTTTATTCCTTTGGACCACACTTACCATAAGGTGACTATTGATAAGGGAAGTGCACATTGTTGTTTCCAGTCTAGCTTACACATGTTTACTATTGCATCTGTTTAGGCTTTGAAGCTTGTTACTGGAGGCGGGCCCATAAAAAGGAGGAGCTGCGCGCGCGCATCCAAGCGAGTCCGATGGAGTCCCGCTTTGCCGCGGCGTCTGGGGCTCTGCGGGACCGCGGTATATAGTTAAATCACGGGCTCTTGCCTCTGGTGTCTATTAGCAACAACTTAAGTGTGGAGTGATTTGCTGAACAACGCGGCCGTTTACAAGTTAGCAATTGAGCACATGACTACACGCTCTAACGGTCCCTACCGGCTGACAACAGCTATGCCGGATAATATAAGACAACGGATCATGTCCGAGTCTCAGCCTTCCCACGAAGATCTTCCATCAGACGTAGCCACGACTACTATGTGTTCAACACCAATCCAGCAAAATTTTCGGCATAAACCCAAAGTGCTGAATAAGAAAAAAACTGCAAATGTGAATAATGCAGACATTCGAAATTATGGCTTTGGAACTTAGGGAAATGCTGTTTTAGCAGGTGTGTCTATCCCCAAAGCACCCTCAACAATTACTATAAATGATACAAGTGCTAACTCTTGTAATGCACAAATAGAAGCTCCTGCAGCTCATGCTTTTACTATTCTCTCTCAAATGAATGCAAATGAAAAAATGTCAATTTCTTTGTCTGATAGCATGCTTCTGAGAAATGCTCTATCTGGAGCTCCGCATTTAGCTATACCAATCGAAATTGAAAATGCGAAAGAGGCCATAATTGTTTTGAATTCGACCAACTCTTGCTTTTCAGCTAGTCCTGAAGGTTCTAATCTGTCGCAATCTCCGGATATGTTTCAGCGATCTAATTGTAATACATCAGTATTAGATTTATCATTCATTCCTCCGACTCCTCGCACGATACATGGTGTTTCACAGGTCCCTTCCTCTAAAATGACTGATATTTCTAAATCCTTTAACTTGACTCTTGAGGTCATGAATATTGCACTTATGTCACTTGCCAAATTATTTGAAACTATCGATGGCACACTTAGAGGTCTAACAGAAAATTCTGACCTACTTAATTCTGAGGTAGCAAAACTCAGTATTAAAGTTGCACGTTTACGAGATGAGTCTAATGAAACTCATAATGGTCTTGAGCTGCCAAAAAGAATAGTCTCTTCCCTTGATAAGAAGCAATCTGAAAAGGTGGGAAAAACTATAGTTTCTAAAGATGCATACACACAAACAGATAAAGATATGGAGCACCAGAATCCAAAAATTAGCTTAGAGTCCAAATATAATCATCCAGAACCAACAACTATGCAATCTATTAAAGCGCACACATATGTCCCGTTTGTAGATGGAATTATTACAGACAGCTGTATATCGGCAAAGACAAATGTCTCTGAGCAGAATGTCCCACAAATGATTTCGGCACAACAATCAATAGGGACTTCAAAAATCGAAATCTACGTACTCTGTCTTTGACGTTAGAGCTGCTAATAAAGCAGCGGCAGCAAAATCGAAGACAAAAATATTGCCAACTCAAAAAACAAAAACAAAAAAAACAAAAAATGTTAAAGCTGTAAAAATGCTAGTCTCTTCTTCAACAAAACAATTTATCAACAATCTAACACGTGCAAATAGTAGAACTCAGGTGGCATCTGGTGTTATAGCAAAGAAGTATGCAGCCTTAACTCATTTGAAAAAAAAACAAACATCTTGAATCCTGTCAGTCCCCTCGAGTGGTTCTAGATCACCCTCCTCTCGATGAATTGATAAAACTTGCTAAAGGTCACCAATCTTCTAAACACCCAATATCTCAGGATACTATTGCAAGTAGTATGACAATTCCATCACCCACAATGGCAAACAGTAAGATTGAAGTTCCTGACGGCACACTTATCAAGGCAAAACTTAAGACGAGAGATTGACCGTTATCTGGAGAGTCAAAGCTTTGAACCTTTAAAGTTTCCTATCATAGCCAATGGAGCTGCGAAATATACTTTTACTAATACACCGACGTCTTTACCAGTGACGCCATGCATAGAATCTAAGAATCTTGCTTCTAAACGAGTATCTTTTGCTGAATCTGAGATCTCGGTCCCTTACAACATGGCACAAGACTCTTCAGCTGTTGGTCATCTCAGACAAAATGATCTTGAAGAAATTAAGGAGTCTATTGCTCGCCTGTGGTCGCTAAATTTGAAATCAAATATTACATCACCTCAAAAACAAAATGGTTCTGATAAAAAATGTATAAGAACACAGGCTAACCCTGATAATTTGTACCACCTGCCTGTTAGACAATCGAAAATTATACCAAAAATGGCACACTCTAAAATCGAGACAAGATATGCCTTGCTTCTATCGTGTCGTCAGGACCGCAAATATATCATGAATCGACAGAGTATTCTTAACTTATTTTCAGACGCAATGATGCTCGGAGACATTCAGTCGCAAGACATTGATCAAATTGAATTCCAAAACAAGAATAATCTTAGTGTAGCCCTTGTGTGGACTGGTTCCTTGATTATATAGAACATCATATGGGCTGCGAGAGAGGTTTTATTTTATCTGGGTTTCTCACTTTCACGTTATGGTGATGTAAAAAACCCTCTGAAATCTTGCCTTAAAACATCACAAAAATTGCAACATCAAATTCCAAACTATAATAGCAGAGGGCTCACTGGGGGTCAGCAAGAACATACCCAAATTACAAGAGTATAACTAGACCCGACAAAGGAGCAAGTGTGTCTCAATTATCAGTTGGAATACACGAGGCTATAGCCATCTGATTAATAATTCTAAAAGCATTCTGAGTGGCTATGACATTACTCTCTTGCAGGAAACCTGGCTCACTACCCCTCCAAGCTGGAATAATTATGACATACAACTGGTCCCGGCTTTACGAGCAGCCAAAGGTAGACCTATGTCTGGACTACTTATTGCTACAAAGACACTAGCCAATCTACATCTTAGCTCATTACCTGCGATAAACCTGTTTATTCAATGTTCCATTATTAATACCCATTCTTGCAAAATTGCATGTGTTAATGTTTATTGGAACCCTATGGGAATTGCAACTGCCTTGTTTGTTAAAAACCTTACAACTGTCCTTGAAAATGCCATACTGATTCATGGCATTATATACATTATTGTAGCAGGAGACTTGAATTGACATCTTTTGCAAGGGAACCCAACGGGAAAACATGAACGGGTTGATCTATGGAACAAATTTGCGAAAGCCTGGAATTTGATTATGCTAAATGGCACTAGTGTGGCTGACTTGCCACCGTTGGCGACTTGGCGCAGTCGAAATCAATCTGCCATTATTGATTACATATTTGTTTCTAGGAGTCTTTTTGATCATAAAATGGATTTTGCAGTTAAACCGTCTGAGCACAGTGACCATCACCCATTGACATGCAAAATTATGCTGAATCTCGCTCCAGTTCCACTAAGTCAAACCTATAAGGGATCAGTCAACATCAACAATACCCTAAATTGGTTAAAATGGTATGACCAATTAATACATTATCGTGATCATCTTAAAATGTATGAGAATGATGATTTCAAATCTGATAATATAAATGATTTGGGACCATACCACTTAATGCAATTATATGCTACGAAGCACAAGTCTTATGGGAAAATAACCCAACCCTATGATAAAGCAGTTTGTCTAAGAAACGCAATCTTTCGAAAACAAAAGAGACAAACTCAACATCTACCTTTGGCAGCTAAGTTCTTAGCACTGAAAAACAACAAAACTGTGTACAAAAATTGGATGCGGGAGTACAAGATCAATAGATATCAAAAGGATGGTGAATCAATGCTAAAGCAAATACAAAGAAAGAACACCGCTCAAATCTGGCAATTGCTTAACTCAGTTACGGCGGTACCCCAACTCGCTTCGCAAGTAAATGGTGCATCAGAGAATGATTGGGTATCTTATTTTTCAAACGTATATGCAGCACCCTCTATTCCTGAGACCCTGGACCTGCTGCACTGTGAGTTTGATCTTGAGTTTGATGAAGATGATATTCGAGGTCTCATCAATAAAATCAGCAAATCCCGAGCCCCAGGTCCTGATGAACTTTCTAATGCGGTATTAAAGGAGGATGTAGATGTGTGGACTTCCATTCTATACACACTTTTTCGCCTAATAATTTGTTACCAAAAATTTCCAAAAACGTGGACACACTCGATCATTGTCCCGATTCACAAAAAAGGAAATAGACAAAATTCTATAAGTTATCGTCCAATTGCCCTGCTGGATGTTCCTGGAAAAATCTTCTGCAGATTGGTCCTGCGTGACTTGAATGCTTGGTCACTCTTAAATCATTGCAGAGAACCCTTTCAATTGGGGTTTGTTTCAGGATTGGGAACCTCAATAAATCTTACCATCCTAAATGCGCTAAAGATGTCATATGCCATGCAAAAACAACCTTTGTATGTTGCTTTTGTTGACTTTCGCATGGCTTGACTCGGTAGACAGACCTACTTATCAATAAATTGATAAAATATGACTGTCCTAAATCCTTGATAAGAATTGCAAGTCTTCTGCAGTCAGATACCTCTATACAGATTAAGCTGAACGTGGAAGGTTTACTATCTAAAATAATTCCCACAACGAGAGGTTTAAAGCAAGGGTGTATATTGGCATCAACATTGTTTAATATGTTCTTGTTGGATATAGTGGATGCATTTGCTCTAGCTCATTCCGACTCACCAAAACTAGGGAGACAGGTTATAGCATGGCTCCTCTATGCAGACAATTTGGTTTTAATCTCTCAGACTCCTTCTGGTCTTCAAACTTTGTTGGATGTACTCGATCAATATGCCTCACGAAACAATCTGATTGTGAATCAAAATAAAACGCAAATTGTTATTTTGGGTAAACCTAAAACAACTTCCCAAAATAAATTTCTTTGGACTATATCCAATCACAAATTAGAAGTGGTCTCAGATTATAAGTATCTGGGGATGAACTTTAATGATGTAACATCTGATAAACCCCTTGAAATAATACTGCAAACCAAATTATTGATGTTAACCTCGCAAGCAAGAATTGTTCACGCAAAATTTGGGAAATGTACGTGTTTACCTCTAATGTCGTTCTATCAGCAAAAAATCATACCAGTTATTACATATGGATTGGAAACTGTCTTGCCTAAATCTGAACTATTTTGGGATCGAGTAGAAGCAAAATTTTGGAAAACAGTGTTAAATTTGCCTAAAAGCACACCTAACATGTTACTTAGATTCAAACTTGGCCTCATTTCAATTCAGGCCCAATTGACTTGGAAAATGTGTACACTGTTCATAAAATGTATCATGGGAGTATCTTTGAGAAATAGCCTCGCTGTTTTGGCTGATTACCTGACATCTTCAAATCACTTATTTCCACTAAAATGGAGAACACACACTATAAATGCTCTATCAGAGGCGGATATCTCAATTGATCTCCTAATGACAAATCCTGAGTGTGCTAAGGTTAAACTATCAAATGGATTGGTTAATGACTCAGGAGAAATGCCTTAAACTTAAGGATTTTAATAGGCACCTTTTCGGTCACAAACAGCTTCGCACAATGGCTGATTATTTGGTTAAATGTCCTTCGTCGTAATTAAGAATGAAAATATTACGATTACGTTTTAATTTATGGCCGGTTAATGAAATTTTGATAAGAAGAGGCCTGATCAAAAAAGATTTAGGCTATTGCCAGTTTTGTAATGATACATCCATTACAGAAACTTTGCGACATATAATTATGAAATGTAAAGCTTTTGATTCTCACTGTGTCAAACTTGCTAAATGTGTGAACTTAAACTATTGTGATCGCTCAGATGTTGAAATCTGGGCGGCTATTTTTAACTCTGCTAAATTGTATGAGAATTGCAACAATTCATATTTTTGATGCAGATTTCCCAGATGAGGAAAAAAATCCCATTATTCACAAAATGAAAACAAACTAGTGACAAAAATAATGCTCAATCTGTGGAAATGCGTTATATGTTTTTTAATTTCACTTATACATGTATGTGGAAAGTATATATACAAATATTATGACGCATATTGCAGATAAATGATATGACTCATTGTTTTCTCATATAATGTTCTCTCATATCATGTAATCACATTTAGGAAGGACCAGTTTTAGAGCATAGTTAAAAATGTGTTAATTGTTAATAAGTGAACTTTTCCTTTTCTTTCTTTCTTAAACTTGTGTGTTTCGTTCTTTTTTTCAAAATAAATATATTTGTAAAGTTGATTTGTCAACTAAATCAAATAAAAAATTAAAAAGACCTACCACAGAGTGGTGAGTAACACCCGTTGCATGACCACTTTGATCTCAATATTCCTTTTCTCAAACTAAGCATTCTGTTGGATACCTAACAGACAATCGAATGAGCACCCACATGCCACTGGACCACTCTGTGTATGGTATCTTTTCCCTGTCTCCAATGTTCAATTATTCCTTTAGGTTTTCACTCATATCTGTGTCGTTCTTTGCAAATGCCTCACACACTGTTCTCTTTGTACAATGTTGCCTCTTGCAACCTTGGTTCAAAACAGAAGCTGGTTTGGTATCAGTCTCTCCGACTCACCGACTGTGTTGTATTTTCTGATGCTGCTTTGTTGTAGGAGCCAAGGACAGTACCACAGCGGCAATCACTGCTCCCTGCCTTGGCTATAGACGCGAGAGCGCCCCGGGTACCTCCACCACACTGTGCAGGTTTGATCAGCCTTAATTCCTGGTCTTTGGTTTCTTACTTTCCAAGGCTCATGAAAGTAACCATCTTCAGAGGTCACAGGTATTTCCTTCCTTGCGACTCTCTCTGGTCTCGTCGCCCTTCCCCTTTTATTAAACTGCCATCTTGAAACTGCTTTTCCTCGTGTGGTTTGCCTCGCTCAGAGTGTGCTTTCGTGTTCCACATTTTATCCGTGGGGGGGAAGTGTGATGCAAGTCAGGTGTGTGTAATAATCTGTAATTGCCCGACCTTGCCTGTCCATGGTGTTGGGAAATGTCCGGTATACGGCTCTGATGTTAGTCCATTGTCGCTCACAGTGAACTGTCTGTGAGAAAGAGTTTGTGTCCGAAAGGGGGTGGGGGGGTGAATTCCAGGGTATCCTACTTGGTAGTATGGGGAAAAGGTGCTATTGGGAAGAGGATACCGCATCTCACCCTCCGGTGTACCACTTCCACTCTCTGAGGCTCCCTCATCCAGGTGATGCTCCTCCACTGGTCCACCCCCAGGAACTGGATCCAAAAGCGATGGCTGTGTCCTGGCCACCTGGATGACAAATCCCCGGGGACTAGCGGGTGAGACACCTTCAGGTTTCTCACATATCCTTCCCCTATGCAATGTAGTCGCATCGGTTTCACAGGGGAATCGAGAAAGGAAATCTTTGTTCCCTTGGTCTTTACCTTTTTGGTGCTTCACAGTGAAGCAGTAGGGTTGCAGGTCTAAGAACCATAGCGTGACTCGAAGGTTAGTGTCTTATTGTTGGCTAATCCAAACTAGTGGAGAATGGTCAGTGACGAGTGTTAATTTTCTTCCTAGGAGGTAGTATCTAAGATGAATGACGACACACTTGATGGCACGAGCCTCTAATTCCAGCACAGAGAAGTTTTGTTCACGTGGGAAAAGTTTGTGACTCGTAAACAAGATGGGATGTTCCAATACATCACAAATTTGTGATAAGACTGTTCCTAACCCTGTAAGGGAGAGCCACCTTTCTGCAGTACCAATTCTTTTGAGAAATCTACTACCTTTAGGATCGGGTTTTGGCACAGGGTTTGTTTCAGGTTGTTGTAACATATCATCCTCGTCAGTGCAATTAATTTTCTGGGGTTCAGCGTTCTTTAGTTTATCTGTCAGTCTAGCTGTCCTGTCCTAGAATTTTAGGATAAACCTACGGTAATAACCGATTAGCCATAGAAATGGTCTGATATCTTTTAGTTTTAGGTGTAGGGGTATCTAGTACAGCTTTCACTTTCTCGCGTTGAGGTTGTACACTACCATTCCCTACAAAGAAGCTGAGGTATTTCACAGCTGATTGGGCCAGTCTAAATTTGGATGGGTTGGCAATTAGGCCAGCTTCTCTGTGAGTTCTCATAATGGTAAAAAGATGGAAAAGGCGGTCTTCCCAAGTTTTACTATAAAATGACGATATTGTTAATATGAGCTTCACAGAAATCCGAGTAGGGCTGTAATATTTTGTCCACAAACTGTTGGAAAGTAGCTGGAGCCCTTTGTAAGCCAAAAGGGAGGACTTTGAACTGAAATAATCCTAGGGATGTCGAGAAAGCAGTTTTTTCCTCATCAGGTCAATACACTGGGACCTGCCAGTACCACTTTGTTAAGTCTAGGGTTGTTAGAAAGGTGGCGTTTCAAAGTTTATCAATTAGGTCATCAATGCGTGGTATGGGATAAGCATTAAAGTCTTGGCAGAAATCTATGCAAAAACTCCAGGAATGGTCAGGTTTGGTGACCAATACGATAGGGGAGGACCATGGGCTGGAAGAGAGTTTGATAAAGTTTGCTCTTAACATTTTAATAACTTCCTCAACCACTATCTGCTTGCGGGCTTCCAGGAGTCTATATGGTTTCAGATTAACCACTTTTCCCTTAGGTGTTCTAATGAAGTGATAGGGGGTTGGCAGTCTCTGCAGTCTGTGTTAGGAAGCACCTGGTGAAGAGCAAGCAAGGACCAACAACCATGGATGGGGAAGTGCTGAACGAAGGCCCGTCACTGGGGCATAGGGGGGGAACCCACAACACCACCCAGGACCAAAGAGGTGATGACAGCAACCGCTATAGAGGCCGTGGGAAAAGTGAGTAATCAGGCGCGGCTTCCTCTTGAGGTGTATGCGTCCCCTAACGTGACAAGTCAGATCCACCAGGACTGCCAGTCGCTTGTTAACAAGGCGACTTGTCCGTTCAATATTCGAGCGCATATTGGAGCAAGCGCTGCATCATTTGTTGATAACCTAAATGCATCCAATCACATCAAGGAATTTGCCCTCTTAAACAATTCTAACAGCAGTAATTGCAGTAGCAAGGGCCTCACTGAGGATGCAAACGTTGAGCCGTGCTCTGTGAACACTGGGTAATGTTACCCCAATATAATGGACTGGGTCGACCGATGCTGCCAGTACGGGATGCCCCTGGCCCAACACCGATAGCCAGTGGGAAGTCCTCCTGCAGTTCAACAGTAATCTCACCAGGTTCTGAAATCACACCCTTACAGAACACAATCCAAAGTACGGGGGAGAAGGCATGAATGCTCCCCTCTACAACGAAAGCACAGCTGCACCAAAATACCCCTCCACAGTTTATTTCTTCAACTCAACAAACAAAGCCATAAACACTTCAGACCTGGGCTCAGGTGTGGAGGGGGGTGCTCGCCCGGAGCCCACAGACCTCCCCCACCCCACCCCGAAAGACCAGCCTTGCAGAAGACCCTGAAGCATCAATGCAAGACTCTCCAACAGCTGAATAATTAGACACCAACTGGGGGGCTCTATAAGGGCGCGTTAATGAAAAAACTAAATAAGCTACCTTCCAAAAATATCTGGAAACCGACGGGTTTAACATCAACGAGCCTGCTAGCACAACAGTATTTCTTTTATAGGAAACCATCGTTGAGCAGCCACCAATCCAAACATGTTAGTGAAGATTCGTGAATTCAGGAAGAGGTATTGGATTGAGCCCTACTAGAGAGTACCATCTCTTAAGACCCCGGCATTGTTTCCTCCAAGGGTACAAGCACCGCAGAGGTCAACACTGCTGCTATTGTACTCCCTGAAGTGCCAGAATCAACACAGCCTAGTGACATCATCGAGGTAGGAGAGAAACAAGGTATGAATAGTGTGCCAAGGGAATTATGTCAAGGAAACTTTAACCCGACAAAAGAATCTCTGAAAGCTTGGGCAGCAAACCATGCCTCATCAGAAAACCAGACCGCTGCGCCAGATAAATGCATTGAGCTGCAATGCAGCAACTCAACATGGTATGAAAATGATAGAATTGCTGCAATTTCTAGTATTTGCCACAAGCCCAACCGATCTAACAAAAGACTTAGGACCTCCTCAGTCCTTGACGAACCAAATAAAGCTGCCCCGGTGGTGGTGGACCGTGCCACCCTCACTGAGTTTATGATGTCAGCAGACCTCGATCCAGTCCTACCAGCATATAGCCTTTCTCCCTGACAGGGCATCGACGCCAGTACAATTGCGGCTTTATTTGTTACTATGGCGCTTTTCATGAAGTTATATGGGAATATAGGTGACCAACTTAAAGATGAAACCACAATCATCGCTATGATGCATGCCAAAATGTTATTTGTGGAAGGATTTATCACCGGCATCCAGGATAACCTGGGTAACAGCTCGGCCCGGGTCTCCAATCGACTACACAGCATATTAGTCCCCATCAAGGACAATAAGAAAAGAAGAGCATCAAACGACAAATCGGGCCGACTGAACTCTTCAGTGGGCAAGCCGGCAGACCATGTTGATAGTAGTAACATCTCAAAGCCTGACACGATACCACTGGGCAAAACATTCAAGGACCAACCTGCTCCAAGTGCGACCGAGCCAAGTCTGTCAGCACAGTCTGAACTCATAGTAGTGAGTCCAGTGATGGCCACAACCCTGAAAATATCAGACAGGAAGAGCAACAGCCTCCCGCTAATGTTCCCAATAGCCTTTTAATGCAAAGTGATTACATCGACAGACCAAATGACGACACCGGCCCTCAAACCTCGGTGATCGGGGGGAGTAAAGAGGGAACCTCTAGTCAGATCATTATGAATGTCATTAGATATGAAGGGAAGCCCAGTATAAGCTGAAACTGATAAGGACTACCTATTAAGAAATATCTAACTAATCATGGATTATGAGGTGTAAACAAACAAAATTGACCACTAAGTATGGAAATTGATGATATTCATGCGGAGGAGTGACTATTAGGTTTCCATCGAAAAATGGAAAGCATAGTAAGACTTGCGTTAGTGATCGAAGAATATGTGTATATGTGTATTATCTCTTTGATCCCTGATCTATAATGTCGATCCATTAACAGATTCACTGAATGTACTGTAATTATTTGAATGAAGTGCATAATGGTATGTTATATGTTTTTGATATTCTATTTATTTTTATGATCTTATTTTATTGTTGAAAACATGTGTAAAGTTTTTGTTTATAAAACTATATCACATTAAAATAAAATAACTAGTCAGATCAACACGAACAAAGCAAAAGCTTTTGAAATCTTTAAAAGAACCAAGAAGAAACAATGCTTATACCAGGCACCTCTGCAAAGCCGGTACAGACTTTGAAGAAGCCCATGAAGAAACATCCAAGGACGGTCAAAACTAAAGAGGGTCTGCAGAAAAAGCAAAAGAACATAAGCCCGCTGCCTAAACAAAGATTTAATGGGAGCCGCTCTTTCAAAGGAAACCTAGCCCTACCTAAACAGGATGCACCATCACAGACAGGCAATCCAACAAGTCGTCCTTTACCTCGTAAGTCTAAGAAGCATGAAAGACAACAACTAGCGATTGGAGTAAAATCAAGATCAGCAGAAAGCATTGACAAGGACTTGTTGGTGCTCTTTACGTACACAGTGACCAAAAGCGAGGAGACTAACGATTCCTTTAACCAAGAGGATGACTAAACTAACGTTGTCCTGGACTCTTCTGTGGAGGATGACAGGCCAGTGAATGACAACAAGTCTTGTTCTGCCACAAACAAAGAAGCTTGCTACCACTAGTCATCTCTTCCCTGAGATCAGAGCAGGGAAAACCTGACATTGGAGATGAGAACAGCGAGACCCCACCCCACCCATTCTCCATCGCTGAGGGATCAAGTAAGATGGGGCCTTGGAGGAACCTAATGGAAACACCCAGAGACATCTCCTACAATCCTGACCTGAAAAGTAGTAAAAGCAGACAAATCTGTGTAAACAAACGACACAAAAAGAACACAGTTTTCAGATGAGAGAATCATAACATTTTAATGAGGCAGCAAACCAACCTAGGCTAGCCTGTGAAGAGGGAGGTAGCCCTGAAGAACGGGTGACAAAGACCCAACAAACAGGGGGAGTGCCACTGAAAAGGAACCAAGAGAAGTCCAATCCCCTCCCTTTAAAACAATGCAACAAAGAAGGATGTAACTGCTCCAGAGACGTAACAATTCAATTTTTATAGCAACTGACGAGAAAAATGACTGGAGCTTGACTCAAAACCTAAGCATAACCCCTGTGAAATGAGCCCTCAAGCTATTAACAGTTTGCAATTGGAGAGAACATTACACCTAAATGACGGCCTGCTCTTGAACCGGGCTAACTTCTTATGTCGGTTTCACCACGTCCCTAGCTTCAGGCTCCTGACAACCAATGACTTGGACATTGAGTTTCCTGAAGAGGAAAGGCTAGACAAGGGTATCATCTATGTTGCATCGTCTATAGTGCAACAACTTTTGATAGATGAGGCCCATCGCTTCCAACCATTGGACTTTGACCTGACAAAATTTGACAGTGCATCCATGCAGATCCAGGAAGCCCCGAACCAAAGCTTTCCAACACTGGGGAATAGAGTCAAATCCCTGGAAGGTGGGAGAACGACCCCAAGTCATCGACATGACAATCATGGTGGGGACCCACAGGATGGAGACAGAAAATAAACTTGACATAACCACAGGGACCCAGAAGGGAGTAGAAGAAAACTGCAAGATGGCTGGCAGGGATCCTGGTGGACAAAGTAAAAAAACCATAACACCATGAATTATCCGCCTCTAAGGAGTTCTCGTTTGAAACCTTCGACATGATCTGTCTACAGGAAACTTGGTTGCAGCATACCCCTATGCTAGAAGGATTCACTATCTACCTAGATCCAGCAATAAAAGGGCCCAAAGTTAGGCAAATGTCAGATCTGTTATTCACCCCAATTAAAATGGGATGAACCTTAAGTCACTGTCGATCGATAACCCTAACCACTTTATCCAGGTGATAATGTTAGACGTGGTACAAGGTGAGGTGGTAAGCCGAAGAGTCATGATTGTATTAAACATACTGGAATCCAGAAGCTCCCAAAACCATAACTGATTTACTCGACCAACAGAACAATGGCATGACCCCTGGATTATCAGTGGTGATTTGAACATCTATTGCTTTGAGCAAAATCAAATTCTCATCCAGAGTGCCGACCTATCGATTGGCCCTGTGGAAAGAAGAAGTCTTGATTGTCGCAACAACCATACTCTGAGAAACAAAGACATCCTGAATGGAAACACTGAAGGGGATATCCCAGCCCAAATTACAAAGTCAGGGAAAAGGGACCGGGAAATACTGGTCTACCTCTTTATGTCCCGAAAAATGACCTCATTAGTAAGATCGCTGAAAGTGGAAGATATGAGCACGAGCGACCACAATCTGCTGAGACTAATCTGTGTACCTCTGAATAAATACCAGCGGGAGTTTCACCCAGGAGCACTGGGAGTAGCGCCCGGAAGAAACAGGTCAATTATTTACCTGGAAAGAAACGACCACCTGATCACCAAATTAAGATCCCAGACAGTGTTTGCAAGTGAGAGGCCTGGTGAACATCCCATTAATTACTCCATCATGCTGAAAGACTTTGTGGAATTCAAAACCTATAACAATATCATCAGCTACCGCTACAAATGTGACTTGGAACTGGCCACGGGGAAGAAGACCCATAATTCCAAATTGCGCAACCTCAAAAAGAATTGCACAGTGGAAGGCCAACTCCAAATTAAAAAAAACTCAAGCAACAATATCGGAACTGGGTGCTTACACATAGGAAGATTATGCTTCAACATTACTCAGAGGCCATGCTGAGTAAGATCACATAAAAAAACTGCGGAAATATGGCAGATAATCAACACAATGTACGCCCCACAAGATGCCTTAATTATTAATGTTGTAGCAGCCAGCTCATGGGTAGACCACTTTGCTTCACTCTGAGTGTAAAGAAGAGGACCCAAGCCAAGCAGCGCCATTACACATCCAATGTAGCTTCACCACAGAAAACAAAGACATTCTAGAACCAATTACAAAGGCGAGCAACTCAAGGGTGCCGGGTCCAGATGGGATGACCAACACCATGTTAAAAGAAGATCCTGAGATTTGGGTTACATTCCTACACAATCTCTTTAGACACATCGAGAAGTCTGGACTGGTCCGGTTGTCATGGAAATCTTCTGTGGTGGTTCCCATTTACAAGAAAGGCGACAGAATAGACCCCAAGAACTACTGGCCTATTGTCGTCTTGTATGTGGCAGGCAAAATATTTGCGTCTTTGATTTGAAGGACCTGTCATCCTGGAGTGTGTCCTCTGGCCATCAGGACAAGTGGCAATCAGGTTTTGTCAAAGGGATCGGCAACTTTCTCAACATCTTCCTGATTAACAGCTTAAAGGCTCTAACAGAGAGGGAGAAACAGGGAAAGTTCTACATGGTATTCATTGACTTGGCACACGCGTTTGACACCATAATCCAGCCAAAACTATGGAGAAAACTGGATGAATGGGGATGCCCACCTGACATCAGCGAAGCACTGAAAGACCTTTATTCTGAGATGACTTTAAGGGTCAGGATGAACAGGAATGCCCTGCTCTCAGACTTAATTGCAAACGATAAAGGTCTAAAGCAAGGCTGCCCGATAGCACCCGAACTGTTCAATCTGTTTATCTCGGATGTAAAGGAAGCCTTCACCAACGCAAGATGCTTCCACCCCTAAACTAGCGAACAAACCCATTGGCAGATTGCTCTACGTGGATGATGTTGTACTAATGGACCAAACACTGATAGGTTTCCAATGTAAGCTTCATACCCTGCAAGAATATGTGAAGAAAAATGGTCTGAAAATAAACCCCAAAAAATCCCAGATCATGATTCTTAATGGAAAGTGTGGAGGTGAAACAGGAAAAAACAACACTTGTGGTATGTAAGTGGGGAAAAAGTAACTAAGGTAAGATCTATCACCTACCTGGGCGTATGTTTGAACGCCTGCAGTAGAGACACACCGAGAAAAACCACCCTCCGAAATAAAGTCAAAAATCTAGCTGCATAGACTATGCTGCTGCTCAACAAATTTTGTGGCTTCTCATCGGGCCTGTGGTTTCATTCTACCACACAAAGGTGATACCGATCCTTACGTATGGGGCGGAAGCATCCTTTGTACTACCAGCAGAAATCTGGCCAAAACTAGAAGGGCTGTTTTGGAAGAGTTCTGGGCCTACCGAAAAGCACTACCATCCAACACAATAGTGGTCTGGAAATCCATTTCCTTGTACCCCAAATGTATATTGCCAAATCACCTGGAAGGCTTTTCCGTGCTAAAACAAAGCCCTACTCGAGAACACAGAACAAAAAGAACTCTGAATGAATGGAGGAACATCTGCCAGGTGCCCTTAGTAGACTTGGGAGAAACAGAAAAATGCCTGATCAGCAACCCAGATGAAACTAAATGAAAGCTACACATGCAGGACTGGATTAACACACAGCAAGAGAGGCAACTGTACAAACTCTATGGGAAACCTTTGCGAGAAGCCAGGAAACTCAATAGGTTACCGAAATACCTGCAACGGTTCCCAAATCGTCACTTCGGAGCTCAGTTCATGCACTTTCGTTTGAATTTGTTTCCGACAAGGGAAATTCTGAACCCAAGAGTGCGTGACAGTGGGTTTGATGCATCCTGCAGGATGTGCCTGAATCAAGACGTGAAGGAAACTTTGAAACACTTGGTATTATTCTGCTCAGCCATATAAAGACTACCATTATGGGCAGTCTAATGAATACAAATCGATGACGGCGGAATACTGGTGGCTCACGTTCACTTAGGGACAACGGATAACTGTCACCCAGGCCACGGTCATGCTGCTGAAGGATATTTTCAGTAGGATTGAAGAGAGAAAGCCCAAATGCAGGCGCCCACCTGCTGACTGACAATTGTCAATGTTTTTTAAAAATGTGTCTTGCCTTCTTGTTATGAAGGGCAAAGGTGGGGGAAACTTGCCCGTCTCTGAAGATTATGTTCTTAATTTTTGTATACTGGATAGGTATAAGGTTTTTGCTGTTGTAAAACCAAGCACCTAAATAATTTTTTCTTTTTTTCTTTAAAAAAGTAGTGATAGGTTGCTTTCACTCTTCCTGGTTTCTCTGAAAAAACATTGAGAAATTAGATAATTAAATCTTTTTAATCCTCTTGTTGTTGACTACATACATAATTGAGGAATTCAAAGTGGTGTACCTCGTCTGTCACCAAACCGAATAGTATTGTGGCGTTGGTGGCAGATGGGTTTTCCCTCCACTCTTAAGAGATTTACATGATAGAGTTGGACCTTCCCGTTTCCTGTCAGGTTGTGCTACCTTACAAGTACAGGTTCCTGTTAGTTCCAGTATTTCATATGGCCCATGCCACTTAGAGACAAGCTTGTTTTCCGAGGTAGGTAAGAGGACCAGTACTTTTTGTCCTACGCAAAACAATCTTAAGCTCACCCTTTTGTTATAAGAAGATTTTTTATGGATTTGGGACTTTTCCATACGAGTATAGACTAGAGTCTCATATGTTCTCGCAGTCCGATAGCAGTCTGCGAAAGGGGAATTGGTGCCTCTTCTCGTACTTCCCAGGTCTCCCGGAGCATATGTAGGACATTGCTAGGTTCTCTACCATAGAGTATCTCAAAAGGAGAGAATCCAGTAGATGCCTCTGGGGTTTTTCTCACTGCAAACAGTGCCCAGGGAATCATACGGTCCCAGTCCTTCCTATTCTTATCTACCAACTTTCTTAGGATCATTTTAGCGCTTTATTGAATCTTTCTACCAAACCATCTGTTTGGGGATAGTACACTGAAGTCTGTAAGGTGGTAATACGGCGTAGTTCCTCGACTTCCCCCTCCTGAGTTTGCTCATAAAATTTGAACCTTGATCTGTAGGAATTTCTTTGGGAAAGCCAACCCTGACAAATATTGTAGGAGGTTCTTTAGGATTTGCTGAGTGGTGTTCTGCATAGGGAATGCCTCAGGGTATCTGGCCGCGTAGTCGACGTTTAAGAGGACATATTTGTTACCCAGTCTAGATGTTTCTAGAGTTCCAATGATGTCCATCCCAATTCTTGAAAAAGGGACTTCTATGATTGACAAAAGATTCAGAGGGGCAGGCAATGGGACGCGAGTACTGGTTTTGGAAATATTTCACACGTCTGAATAAAGGTTTTTATATCAGTATGGATACCTGGCCAGTAAAACTTCCCACTGATGTGTGCCTGGGTTTTAGATTGCCCTAAGTGTCCCCCAGTCAGACAGGAATGCGCAATCTCAAGCACGATCTTTCGGTGGGATCACCAACTAAGTTTTACTCAAGCCTTCTGTGGATAATTCTTTTCTATATAGCAATCCTTGCTTTAAGAAGAAGAAAGGGCTTCCCTTTTCTACACCCTCTCCTTCGGGAATTGCTTGTAAAAAGCCTCACACGAGGGATGGGTCATTACACTGGGCAAACACTAAGTTGAGATAGAGGGTAGGCTCTTCTCCCTTTTTCTCTTCAGTGTTCGAGTGTTCATCAGCTTCCCAAAAGCCTAAAAGGTACCTCTCTCTGTTTCTTCTGGTTCACTTTCTCTAAAATGGGGAAATAGAGCTTTTTTCAAGGATCCCTTGAGCAATTGTGTCCTCACAATGTACTTCAAATGGGTTCTCGCCATGGGCCTGTAAGAGAACTTGTGTGTCTCCCCGGAAGTTGGGATTGATGACGCCTGCTAGAATGTCTATACCAAACTTCCAAGCCAGGACAGATTTTGGGGCAATCCTATATAACACCCAGGAGGGGATATCAAAACGAAGTCTGTGGGAATCATTCCTCTTTTCCCCAGGAGGCATAGTAGCCTGTCTACTGCTACAGATATTGAAGCCTATTGATTCTTTTTGGCAACAGAGGGGTTGGAGGTTCTTCGACTTAGCTTCTGGAATTGGAGTGTTCCCCAATTTGTTTTAATTGAGTCACATCCTACCCCTGACACCACATGTAAGGAAGGCATGGTATCAACAGTAAGACAGACACAAGTGACCACAGTTCAAGTATTTATTGGACTTTCACAAAGGTGAGATAAACGCCTATCTAAACCTAAATCTACTGATGGGAGCAAGCTACGACCATCAAATAATGATAATAATGCAGTCCTAGTGGAGTCTTGTCAAATAAAAAGGGCCTATACTAAGAAATACCTATTGCCAATTCTTACTACTAATTTACAAATAATGTGGGGGTGATGTTCATGAAAAAGAAAGAAGTGTTCACAAAAGGATAAGTCAGGACGTTCTGACCATTGGCCTCCCTTCCCCATGTTTTTTGCGGGGACAAGGCGGTTCACTTGAGCAAAGCGCACAATCTGACTTATGTGACACAAGGCTACAGTTTCGTTCCTACAGCTCAAGACCTTCTGTGTTCAAGTCTCTTTACTACTTGCAGGTCTTTTGACTCAGAGGGTCTTAGTACACAAAAACAACAATGAAAGGTTCTTTTCCAGTATTCAATTTGGATGTTCACCCTGGATCCCCTCCAAAACAAAAGTTCCCAAAACAAAATTTCAATGTTGGATTTCCCTCAGTCAGGCTCAGATCTCTTTCAAAGTATGTTCAGATAATTCTCTCTCGTGTGACTCATGGTCCACCCTGGATCCCACTCAGCCGGGCTCAGATCCCTCTCTTTAACTCGATTAGTCTCCCTCAGCCGGGCTCGGGCCAGTTGTGATGTACTTTGAACTATCAAAGACTTTTGCATGTGCACAGGGTTTAGCTTGACCCATTGTATGACCACTGATCTCAATATTCCTTTTCTCAAACTCAACATTCCGTTGGATACCTAACGGACATTCGAATAAGCACCCACGTGGCGCCGGGCCACTCTGTGTATGGTATCTTTTCCCGGTCTCCAACGCTCAATTATAATGTTCAATTAGTCCTTTGTGTTTTCATTTATATCTGTGTTGTTCTTTGCAAATGCCTCACACACTGTTCTCTTTGTACAATGTTGCCTCTTGCAACCTTGCTTCAAAACACAAGCTGGTTTGGTATCAGTCTCTCCGACTCGCCGGCTGTGTTGTATTTTCAGATGCCGCTTTGTTGTAGGAGCCAAGGACAGTGCCACGGCAGCAATCGCTCCTCCCCAACTTTTTTATCGACGCAGGAGAGCCCCAGGTACCTCCACCACACTGTACAAGTTTGATCAGCCTTAATTTCTTACTTTCCAACGCTCATGAAAGTAACAGTCTTTAAAGGTCATGGCAATTTCCTTCCTTGCGACTCTCTCTGTTCTCGTCCTTCCCCTTGCATTAAACTGCCATCTTGGAATTGCTGTTTCCTCGTGTGGTTTGCCTCACTCAGAGTGTGCTTTTCATGCTCCGCCTTTTATCCGTGTGGGGAAGTGTGATGGAAGTCAGGTGTGTGTAATAATCCATAATTGCCTGACCTTGCCTGTCCATGTTGGGGCATGTCAGGTAAACAGTGCTGGTGTTAGTCTGTTGTTGCTCATGGTGAACTGTCTGTGAGAAAGAGTGCGTCAGAAAGGGTGTGGAGGTTGAATTCCTAGGTATCCTACTTGGTAGGATGGGGAAAAGGTGTTATTGGAAAGGAGATACCATGTCTCACCCTTCAGTGTCCCACTTCCCCTCCCCGAGGGCCCGGCATCCATGTGATCCTCCCCCACTGGTTCACCCACAGGAACTGGATCCAAAAGCGATGGCCGTGTCCTGCCCACTTGGATGATAGATCCCCTGGGACTAGCGAGTGAGACACCTTCAGGTTTCTCACAGGGGCCACGCTGGGGCTAGCAGTATCATTTTGCAGAGGCTTCGCTTCAATGTGTTGACGACTCGTAGCAGAGGGGAGAAAGGAGGAAAAGCGTAAAGGAATTGGCAATCCATTTGAGTGAGAAGGCCTCCCAATTGTCCCCGGTTGAGGGAACCTGCTGGCGAATTGCTTGCATTTGGAGTTTGCTGCTGTGGCAAATAGATCGATCTCTGGACAACCCCATTGGTGGAACAGACTGATTACTTGGTCCTCCTGCAACCCCCAACTCCCATTTGTGATCGGACGAAGATCCCTGCTGAGGGCATCCGCTATGGTGTTCTTTATACCTGCTAGGTAAAAGGGTATGAGGAACATGTTCTGAAGGATCGTCTAGTGCCATAGGGTTTGCGCCTCCAACGACAGAGTGGGGGTTCCCACCCTGCTTCCTGATGTAGAACATTATGGTGGTGTCGTCTGAAAATCCTCACCACTCGACCCTTCAGCAGTCGCAAGAATGACTCCCAGAACACAGCCTGAAGCTCCAGCACATTGATGTGTAGATCGTTTTCCTCTGGCAGCCAAAGGCCTCTCGCATGGGACTGCCCGGTGCGGGCCCCTCCATCCCTCCAGCGAAGCATATGTGGTGACTGTTGCCTGAAAAGGAGGGGTCCGGAATGGGGATGCCTGCGTAAATTGAGAGCGCACCCCCACCATTGGATGGCATGCCTTAATTCCAGGTTGAGCTATAACTTGTCTGCCCAATTGCCCGTGTCCTGGTGCCACCTAGAGTCCAGAAACTCTTGGAGTAGCCTCATCTGCAGCCTGCAGAATAGGATCAGATGTATGCAGGAGGACAGCATGCCCAGCAGCAACTTGATTACTATGATGTACAGACGATGCACCTTTCCAAGGATGGCCAGCACCAGCGAGGGGAAAGCTACAGACACCACTGTATCGAGATGTGCCCCCTGAAACATAACGCCCTCCGATGACGTTATACAGGATTTCGGATAATTGATAGAGAATCCGAGCTATGTTATCAGGTGTATGGTCTCCTGTATGTGTTGCACTGCCAGGCTCAGAGAACGTGAGCGGTTGAGCCAGTCTAGGTATGGGTAGATGTGTATGCCCTTGGAGAGGCAGATGCACTGCCACCGGGGCCAAACACTGAACACCCTTGGTACAAACTTCAGGCCGAAGGGCAGCACCTTGAACTGGTAGCGATGCCCCAGAACTACGAAGCGAGGGAATTTCCGATGTTTTGGATGAATGGGGATGTGAAAGTAGGCATTTTCCATATTGAGAGTTGTCATGAAGTCCCCTTCCTCCAGTTGGCTGAGCACATGCTGCAACATGACCATCCTGAACTTTTGGGACCTTAGGTATTTGTTGAGGCATCATAAGTCCAGAATTGGGTGCCACTCTGCCTTCCCCCGACTTCGTTCACACCAGAAAGTATGCAGAGTATGCTCCAGAGCCTCAGAGTTGCAGCATGACAGGTTCTATTGCGCCCTTTCCTAGTATTGATTGCAATTCCTGGAGCAGCTGGGCAGTGTGCTGTTCCTTCCGCATTATAGGTGGAATACTAGGACATTTGCGTTCGAATTCCAGCGTGTGCCCTTTTTTGCAAAATGTCCAGCACCCATTCATCTGTGGTGATATTTTTCCAGGCATCGACGAAATTTGACAGATGGCCTCCCACTGGGTGCAGAAGTGGGAGCCTGGGCCAAGTCATGCCTGCTTGGTTGCTTGCAGCCTTCCCTGAAGGTGCCGACAGTGCTGCGATTCTCCACCAAAGGCCTGGGACCGACCTCTGTATGATTACTGCACCATGGAGCGGGAAGGCTGATGGTAGGAAGTGGAGGAGTATCCCTTTGAAGATCTTCCAAACGTACTCGTGGAGGACGAAAAGGAAAAAGAGCGGCGCTGCTGCCGGGTTCCAGGGAACTTGTTTGTGTCCATTTTGATGGCTTGCAGTGTGTCATCCACCATCTTTCTGAAGAGATTATCGCAGTCAAAAAGGCATATCCACTACCTTGGCCTTAACGTCAGGCCTAAAATTGGTAGCCTTCAGCCAACCTTGACGCCAGAGCGCAATCCCATTCCCCATTTGGCGGAAGCTGGAATCCGCGACATCCATAGCCAGAGTGATGGCATGATCGGAGGCCACCTCCCCGTCCTGAAATAGTGCCAGACCCTCTGTCCTCTTGTCATCCAGCAAGAATTCCAGGAGTGGGCCTAGCTTAAACCACAACTTCCTATCATAACAGGCCGGGATGGCTAGAGTGTTGGCAGCCTTGATAGTTGATGCTGCGGTATATATGATGCGCTTCCGTGACGCATCTAGCTTCTTCCCTTCTTGGTCCAGTGGGACCATAGACTTGGAGGATGGATTTGGCAACAGTTTGCTCACTGCGGCTGAAACAACTGAATCCAGGGATGGAGCAGAGACATTGGAGGGCTGAGTCCGGCACCCTGTATTTTTTTCTCCAGCCGGTCTTGCTTCGCTGGTACAAAGCTTAGGGACTTTATTAGGGCCAGGCACTCTTCCAGCAACGGGACAGAACATCGACTTTCTGGTTGAAACCCATCAGTGGTAGAGGAAACTTTCCTTCCTCTTCTCCTCTGGTACCAAATTAAATAGGGCAGGTACCATTGCCATCATGGAATGGAATGACCCGACTGAATTTGGATGTGAAACTCTATGGGTATCATCCGCACCTACTGGCTCCCCATCGGCTGTGAAACTCATCAAAATCATCAGTGTCCGTTGTGCCAGTGTCCGGGGTTGTCGCCTTATCAGTGCACAGTGCATAGCCTGGCAGTATTGGGACAGGCAGCGGTGATGGTAGTCGCCTCAGGGTAGCCGAGAAATGCCTGTGTGGAGGACTTGGAGGGCTGTGCCTAGGGTTGCTCCCTGAGGGGCCCGCTATGGGTGGTAGCCGCTGCTGCATCTCTGAGACCAGAGAACTGAACCCTGTGAAGATGTCCTGGGACATCTCTTGGAACTTGCCATAGGGGTGCTGGTGAGCCTCAACGGGCTTGTGTGCCTTGGTGAACTCATGCCTATGGGGCTGTAGCCACCTGTATCAAGCAATCATGCTGTGTGTTGTCGTATCTACTATAAACGGCCAAAGGACCAACTGAGCTCTCTGTGAGCTGGTCTCCTGGTCTAGCCACTTCCCTCAGGGCTACACACATGACGAATGCCTTTACTGACTGGGTAGAAGCAGTCGAAGCAGTATTTGTGGGTCTAGAAGGCAGCAAAATCCTTACCGCAAGATTTGACAGCAGCTTTTCCTTGCTCGTCTATGAGGTGGCCGTTGAACGACCGGCCACTGACAAAAATGAGCCCCCCGCTAGGTGATGACGAAGCAACTGTCTATGGTGGTCTAGTTGAAGTTGTCACGGCTTGCTGGCACCGCCGTTCCCTGTGGCAACGCTGGAGATTGCGAGCACTTTCCGTTTCCCCTTCTTCCAAGATGGCTCCTCATCCTCTGGGTTACGGTGCAGTGTTTTCACGTTTGCATGGCAGACGTCCTCTGACGTCATCTCGTTCTCCCGTGGATTCTGGATATGGCACAGCAGAGCGGAAACTCAGCGCGTCGCTACTCTCTACAGACGCTACGCGAGTTCGCAACTAGGGTGTTTATTACTCTATACCTTATTCCTATGCTTACCTTTCCTTCCTGCTCTTTCCTACAGCCTTGCCTTTCTGCCCAGTCATCCCGTTCCGCTGCCCACGAGTCTACAGGAAGCTCCGGTAGCCTCCCCTACCAGACACATTAGGTACACCACCAACCATTACACTGATTCCTTTCGTACCTATTTCCTTCGCTCATCTCTTGTTTACTTATCTAGAATCCGGACTTCGCCGGGATCCCGTGACCAGATCCAGTGAGCCCTGTAATCTCGAGGAGCTGCAGCCAGCGGACAACGCAACTGATCCAGCTCCACATCCTTTCCAGCAGGGTTTTTCCCCCAGGAGGGTTTCCCTGGGATCCTTTGCATAACCCTTCGTTTCCCTCTTAGGGAGAAGGGAGGTGTTGGGGGCCTCAGGGGACTCTCCATTTGCCTCGTTGGTAGCTGCACGAGACAGGTTAGTGTTGAAACATTACAGGTAGCGACGCCTATAAAAAAGAAAAAAGTTAGATACACATCATGACTACCTTACAGGCAGACTTAGACCAAGTGCAGCAATTAACGACCGCAGTACAAGGATTGTCCCATGAGGTACAAGCCTTAAAGCATGAAAATGCAATCCTTAAACAACAAATGTTAATTAAGGCCCCCACTAGTTCGGAGATTCCTCCTGGCCCTCTACCAGGCGGGAAATACGACGGAAACCCGCATTCTTTAAGGGAATTTTTGGATGCATGTACGGTGCAATTTGCTTTTAAAACATCCTTCTTTCCCTCGGACAGAGATAGAGTGGGATATATGATTACCCATCTCACAGGTCCCGCGCTAGCTTGGGCCACGCCTATTGTCACTTCCAACAATGGCATATTAGATTCTGTGCCTGCTTTTACGGCGAGCCTAAAGGCTAGGTTTTCTCGGAGGGAATACAATGTCTCCTCTCAAGAGAAACTTCTAGATTTCAAGCAAGGGTCTTTAGGAATCTTAGAATTCATTACCCGTTTTAAACAAATGGCCCTAGGTACATCATGGGCCGATGATGCGCTTATTACGTTGTTTATGAGAGGGGTTAATGAGGATTTGAAGGATGAACTAGCTCGAGTTGCGAGACCAAACACATTAGCTGAACTAATCTCGTTAACCATGCAGCTGGACTATCGACTGCAAGAAAGACACACGGAGAGGAAGAAAGGAAGAAGTCACCGCTTTGCGCCAGAATTAGTATCCTCCCCTAAAACTCCCACTCCGGACGAACCTATGCAGGTGGGCACTACACGGGGTCCTCTAACTCAAGAGGAACGCGCTCGCAGAAGAAACCAGGGACTATGCATGTATTGCGGCTCTTCTGATCATGTCGTGCACGAGTGCCCAGTCGCTCCTCTCAGAAAACCATTTCGTTCGGGAAACGCCAGATCTCAACCGTAAGGGGACCTACGGTCGGGGTAACAGATACAGGTTCCCAATCTCCTACAAGGTTGTCTCCCTCGCTGGACATGGTAGTCCTGCGTGTCACTTTTTCTCTGCCAGATAAGAGCATTGTTACTGTCCCAGCCTTGGTTGACTGTGGGGCAGCTGGTTTATTCATGGACGATTTTTGGGCGAGAAAACAGAATATTCCCCGGTCTCCCAAAGCAATCGCTATACCTGTTGAAGGCATAGACGGAACCCCACTAATATCGGGACCTATACGAGAACAGACTCTCACTTTGAAGATGTTCATTGGATCACACAGGGAAGACGCCGTATTTGATATAATAAAAGCAGCTCACTACCCTGTCATTTTGGGCTTGCCATGGTTAAGACTACATAACCCTTACATAAATTGGGCAGCCGGTTCCATTTTTTTGGGATCAGAATATTGTACCCAACACCGTCTTGCTGAAGGATCAGTCGGATTTTGTACTCCTCCTTCGAATCCTGTTGCCTCTCAAAGGATAGTAGACTTGATTAGTCTTGTTCCTCCTGAGTACGAAGAGTTTCAGGACATTTTCTCCTCTTCCATATTTTCGGAACTTCCGCCTCATCGGAGAGACGATTGTTGCATCCGTCTAGACTCCTCTCAGCCACTCCCTTTCGAAAAGATGTACATCCTTTCCGAGAAGGAAAAATTAGTCCTACGACAGTATTTGGATACCCACCTCAAAAACGGTTTGATTGCTGAATCGACTTCCCCTGCAGGCGCATCATTATTCTTCATAGCAAAGAAGGAAACGGGCGAGTTATGTCCCTGCATTGATTATAGGGGTCTTAACAAGATCACAATTCCTGATCGATACCCAATGCCCTTAATACCGGACATCCTAGAAGCAGTAAAAGGGGCAACAATTTACATAAAGTTGGACCTCAGAGGGGCTTATCCCCTCATCAGAATTAAGGAAGGGGATGAGTGGAAGACCGCGTTTCGTACCCCTTTTGGACACTTCGAATACCGGGTTATGCCCTTCGGTCTCACAAATGCACCTGCAGTTTTTCAAAGATTCAATGACCATATATTCTCAGACCTCCTTCATACGGTAGTGGTGTATCTTGATGACATATTGGTGTTTTCCAGGAATCCTAAAGAACATCACCAACACGTGTGTCAGATATTACACCGATTACGAAGTAACCACCTCTATTGCAAGCCAGAAAAGTGCAGATTCCATCAGACTACTGTCACGTACCTGGGGTTCGTTCTGTCCCCTACTGGAATTTCCATGGATCCCCGCAAGGTGACCGCTATTCTGGAATGGTCCTCTCCTGGTTCTATCAAAGAACTACAGAGATTTCTGGGGTTTTCGAATTTCTAGAGGAAATTTACAGCAGGATTTTCCTCAATCGTTCTGCCCCTTACAAGATTACTCAAAAAGGGAAAGCCTTTTGAATGGACAGAAGACGCCCAGTCAGCCTTTGATACTCTGAAGACTCTTTTTACTTCCGCTCCACTCTTGCGAACCCCAGATCAGAGCTTACCGTTTATAGTCGAAACTGATGCCTCCCATTTTGCCTTGGGGGCAGTGCTTAAACAAGCTTTTGCTCAAGGACCAGAACACCCTGTGGCTTTTCTGTCCAAGACTTTTTCTCCCTCTGAGATCAATTACACTGTGCTAGAGAAAGAGTTGCTGGCTATAAAACGGGCCTTTCAAGAATGGAGGCATCTCCTTTTGGGTTCCCAACATCCCATTGAAGTTCGCACCGACCATCAGAATCTCAAGAGTTTACAATACGCGGAGACTCGCAACAGCCGACAAGCAAGATGGGCCCATTTTTTCTCTCCCTACAATATCACTTTCACTATCATTCCAGGTAAAACTAATCTTCAAGCAGACGCTCTATCTCGAAGAGATCCCGATTGCAAACCTGGTTTTCAGACCGAAAGATTGTTTCCTCATGCTACATTTATATCTGTGGTTCAGGACTTCCTCCACTCTGTAGCAGCCCAAACTCATGCCTTAATGGACTCCATTAGACTTCAGGCGGATAAATGGGGACTATGTCTCGAAGATGGATGTTTCTACCGGGGTCATCAGGTGTACATTCCCTCACTCCAGCTGCGAACTGAAGTAATGCACATGTGTCACGATTCTATAGTAGCTGGACATCGTGGAATAGCCAGCACACAGGAGCTCATACTGAGACATTTCTGGTGGGAAAACTTAAGAAGGGATGTGACTGATTATGTCTCTTCCTGTGTGGTCTGTCTGCAAGTCAAGGTTCCTCGCAGTAAACCATTGGGAAAGCTGGCTTTGGTCCAAATACCTACCCGTCCTTGGCAATTGATTTCCACAGATTTTATTGTTGACTTACCTGAATCTAAAGATCATACCACCATTATGGTAACGGTCGATTATTTCACCAAATTGGCTCATTTCCAGGCTCTGCCCTCAGTACCGACAGCTCCACAGATGGCAAGACATTTCATAGACTCCATCTTTTCCCGGCATGGTCTCCCTGACAGCATAGCGTCAGATCGGGCTTCCCAATATATTTCCCGATATTGGCAACAGGTCTGCTCTGCTTTAGGCATAAAAAGAGCCTTGAGTTCGGGATACCATCCTCAAACTAATGGGCAGACTGAACGTTTAAAATCAAACTCTGGAAACGTATATGCGCTGTTTTGTATCAGCGGCAAAGGACAATTGGAAGGATTTGTTACCTTTGGCAGAGTTTGCCTACAATAACGCTCCTCATGCTTCTATCAAAAGTAGTCCCTTTCATTGTACCTATGGGTACGATCCTTCCTGCTATTCATCCTCTCTTCTCAGATCTTCGGCCTTTCCAGATGTGGACGCCCTAATGGGCGATATTCAACAGGGACATCTTTTGGCCAGACCCGCATTACTGGAAGCTCAAGAGCATTCTAAACGTTATGCTGACTTACATCGTTCACCGTCTCCAGTGATTGTTCCGGGGGATTTGGTCTGGCTCTCAGCAAAGTTTCTGCCCAGACATCTGATTCCCCCTAAATTGTCTCCAAAATATTTTGGACCTTTCACAGTATTGGGAGTAAAAGGTTCTTTGGTTTTTGAGTTACAGCTTCGAGCTTCTTGGCCCAGGATCTACCCAGTTTTTCACATTTCACAACTCAAGCTTCATGTATCAGATCGTTTTGGCCGATCTACAAAAGCCTGGCTGCCTCCAGTAGCTACTACTGGTCCTGAGTTCGAAGTCTCGGGCATTTGTGATTCCCGTTATCATCGCGGTCGACTGCAGTATTTGATCCATTGGAAGGGTTACTCTGTGGCCGACCGTACGTGGGAACCAGCTTCAGCTGTCCACGCCCCCTTACCTGTTTCGTTTCAGAGGTGTCATCCGGGCAAGCCAGGGGGTGTTATCCTCGGAAGGAGGCATACTGTCATGGCTTGCAGGCACCGCCGTTCCCTGTGGCAACGCTGGAGATTGCAAGCACTTTCCGTTTTCCCCTTCTTCCAAGATGGCTCCTCATCCTCTGGGCTACGGTGCAGTTTTTTCACGTTTGCATGGCAGACGTCCTCTCGTTCTCCCGTGGATTCCGGATGTGGAACAGCAGAGCCGAAGCTCAGAGCGTCGCTACTCTCTACAGACGCTACGTGAGTTCGCAACTAGGGTGTTTATTACTCTATAGCTTATTCCTATGCTTACCTTTCCTTCCTGCTCTTTCCTACAGCCTTGCCTTTCTGCCCAGTCATCCCGTTCCGCTGCCCACGAGTCTACAGGAAGCTCCGGTAGCCTCCCCTTCCAGACACATTAGGTACACCACCAACCATTACACTGATTCCTTTCGTACCTAGTTCCTTCGCTCATCTCTTGTTTACTTATCTAGAATCCGGACTTCGCCGGGATCCCGTGACCAGATCCAGTGAGCCCTGTAATCTCGAGGAGCTGCAGCCAGCGGACAACGTGACTGATCCAGCTCCACATCCGTTCCAGCAGGGTTTTTTCCCCCAGGAGGGTTTCCCTGGGATCCCTTGCATAACCCTTTGTTTCCCTCTTAGGGAGGAAGGAGGTGTTAGGGGCCTCAGGGGATTCTCCATTTGCCTCCTTGGTAGCTGCACGAGACAGGTTAGTGTTGAAACATTACAGAAGTAGTCATGGCCATAGACGACAGCCTTGTAGTTGTTGACTAAGCCGTGGGAGTGGGCGTCACTGAGGGCTTCGAAGAGGGTTCCTTTTGGGAGTGCTTCTTCGGTTTCTCCCGTGATGAAGCACTATGCTTCGAGGACTTTACGCTTGCCGTCCACTGGCAAGCTCACTGTAGACGGGCAAGGCGATGGAGAGCATGTGTGCCTTGTACAGGACTCACATCAGCGGTGTCTCTAGCAGGACCAACTGCCTGGCGCTTAGCTTTACTGGTGCCCTCGGGGATACCCCCTCGGACGATCTGGACCTCTTCCCAGGTGGAGAGCGCTCTGGAGTGCGGGCCAATATAGGCTTTGCCTGAGCATGCCCAGAGGCCACGCCAGGGGCCCGGTCCTCCTTGAACCATGCCACCAACCGTCAGTAGTGGTCCCTCTTGGTTTTGGCCAGAAAACCTCGGCAGATGTCGCATCAGTTTTCTTCATGATCAGGATGCAGACAGTTGAGATATCCCATTGGCTTGATTTCCACATAGATGTTCCTCATGCCACACCGGGAGCAGAGCGTGAAGAGACTTCTCCTGGCTTCCTCTGACATGGCGAGGCACGAAGTAGGCCTCAGTAGGCCTTTCCACATTGACACGTAGGGTAGTCGAAGCCTAACTGGCAACGGAGCCCCATTACTGAAGCGGACTAGTCGTCAGCAGTCTTTGACATTTTCACACAAATTGGATATGTTCCATCGAAATAACTGAGATTTATCGAAAAAAAGCTCTGAGAGCAAAACTCGAGGACTCCCTGCACTGAAACGTGCAGTAAAAATCTTAAGATTGCTGCCGGCTGTGGGACTCAGGGAGACAACTGTCATTGGATGGGTGCAGTATGACCCGGTTTTCAGTGAATTGGTATCAGGAGAAAGGCAGTATTCAAGCTTTGAAAGTGATACTGCTTTTCTTTTCTTACTGAGGAATCCCGGCCTGAAAACTGGGAATAATCATGAGCATGTGAATTCAAGGTAAACCCCTTGCTGGAGAAAAGTCTTTGTACATTCATAACCTCGGCCATCAGGGTAGGTCAAATGCTAGTTTGTTTCAATGTATTCACGTAATCAAAAGTCCATACCAAAGTTGTTCTATGCACAGTAAAAAAAACGGAATAAAAGATGCGCATAGTGACCTTTAAGCAGTTCAGAAAGAGATGGTTATGTAAACAAAAAGGGTAAAGGGTTTCGGAATCTTTTTTTATCGCATCACTCCAAAAGGACTGTTCAGTCAGAGAATGTAGGCCTCTGCCATGTTAAACAGGAACAGTTATAGAAGATGTTCTGTAAAAGTCATCCTGGAGGAAATATGGTTTCATGTTTGGGGACCAAAAGGATATTAGTTATGTTATGTTGAAGGTTATTTAGGCTGAGCACTATCACCACCTGTGGTCTCTAGGCACTCTGGCGGATCTGTAAGGCAAGAGGGTGAGGGTGGAGGTTAGTAGGACTGAGTGGGAGAAAAGAGCAAGAGCGCTGTGATGTACTGTTGGCAGTTTCAGTTTGGTTTACACTGTTCCCCGAGCTAAGAAGTGTTTTTCGGTTGGTAGCCATCATGTGCTCTTGTGCGAGGTTATGTGTGGTTTGTTTTGTTGTCGCAGTATTAGTACAAAAGAATACTAATTGCACTTCCCTTTAAACGTGTGGTCTCTCTGGTGTATATAGAAGGAATAAGTTACTTTCTTTCTCCAGCATTGGATCTTTCATAGATTCACATGCTGTGAATAGATGACAAAGCAGTATTAATAAACAATACATACGGGAAGAGGCAAGCTCCCAGCACAACTCGCCACTGGAGAGTTACTAACCTCATGCAGAAAGGTGCCTCAGAACTGACTGGCGAACGCTAGATTCTTCTGCTGAATCTCTGTCGACACAGTGGAACTCAGTGAATGTATGCACCGATCTCCAGGTAGCTGCACGGCAGATGTCAGGCAGCGGGATCCCGGAGAGGAAGGCAGTGGTAGTTACCACCGCTCCGGAGGAGTGAGCCCGAGGCATGCCCCGGACAGGGCTTGCCGGCCTGTTGATGGCAGAAGGAAATACAGGCAAAAATCCACCTTGAAATGGAAGACTTTGACAAAGCCTTCCCCGCTCCAGTGGTGCCAAAAGAGAATTGATCAGTAGAATGGAATGATTTAGTGCATGCCACATAGTAGTTGAGGGCGTGTACCACATCCAGCGTAAGTAATGCCTGCTCAGCTGGAGACGGTGTGCCGAAAAACACTGGGAAAACCGCTGGTTGATTCAGATGGAAAATAGTTGTATGCGGCCTTCTCGATTAAGTGCTAGAGGTGTGAATGGCCCCTCATCTCCCTGGTCATTTGTGCTTTCATAGCTATATGGCATAGATCCTTGCCAGGACAAGCAAACAAATCCTGGCCAGGTCTCCTTCAGCGCAGCCCATTAGAATGCTAATCTCTCTACATTGCCACATGTTTAGAGTGAAATGCCGCCCACATCCCCCCAAAGCCTCCACTCCCTCAGGTCCCCCTTGCAATGCCTCCTTTCTAGGGGCACCAGGGGATGACCTTGGGGCTGGGGGGGTCTGCCCCCACACCCTCATGCTGGAGCCGGACCTGCTTGGCATACTAGCAGGGGAAGGTGGGTGGAACATATGAAGGAAAGGGGACTATGAACCAGGAGTAATCTAGTCACTACGGTGAGTAACTAATTATTCATACATCACGTCCTCTTTCCTCCATCCTTGTGGGTGATTCCACTGATCAAGAAACATAGGGTGGAGCTGTGATAACCTGCCTCCTTACTAGGACAAAGTAAACATTTTCTTCAGAACCGCCTGACCAAACTGCTTCGTGCCTGGAGCTGGTGTCCAGTGAGTAGTGCTCACAGAACGCCGACGGAGTGGCCCAGGTAGCTGCCTTGCTGATAACATCCCAAGAATCGGGTCTCTGAAACGCGACGGTCGTGGCCTTGGCTCTGACCGGTATAGGTATATGTACCCAAAAGTTTCACTTATAAAGTAAAATGGCTGACAGCAGTCTCATTAATAGTTACAAAAATGTATTTACAGAAAACACTACACGCCAACACATGTTTCAGCCCTCTCTGGGCCGTCCTCAGGGCGTTTAAAGAATGATATATATGTGACTGTCAATCAAATGAAACAATATCAAACATTATGGCAAAACATTGAAACATTTCCATAATCGCCAAGTGGTAATTGTGACAAAGATACCATACATTGATGTGAAAACATAAGAGCAAAACAAAGACAAGATAGGGGAATGGGAAGAGAGCGCAAAAAAGGAGAGAAAGAAAACATTAATTAGGACTGACAATTCCTCATTCTGGGCAATATAATAATACATACTCCAAAATAGATAAGTAATGGGTGCTGAAGAACCACATCACAAAAAGAAAGAGCAGTCCATGTGCGCAGAGTACCGGATATAAGGAGCACTAGAATTGTGTGAGTTGGTTAGGAAAGTTGTCAACTTGCATATATTTCTGTAAAAGCAAACAGGGCCTATTTTTAACAGATGTGTAAGGCATAAAGTAATTAATTCCGTATTTGCAAAGTAAAATGAAATGCTCTGGCTTACCAGCAAGTCACAAGCTTCCCATTATACACGCGAGGTTACCAGCTTTTTTTTCCGTAACGGGTATCGTCTAAATCGTCATCTTGTATGCTAGTTGAACGAAAATAGGGAGAGACAGAATAGGCATGGTTGCCGTCAAAACCTGTATCCAACAACTCGCGGTGTAGGTGCTCGGATTAGAGGCGATGCAAAAATATGCTTAGCATTAGCCGCTTGAATGTGTTTCTGTCTGCTGATTCCTGCCGGCTTGCCGGTCGCACCCTTGAAGGAATGTGGGTGTTGTCCGGGCTGTCCTATGGCAGCTCAGCAAAGATAATGAAGACATGGGTCATGTGACCTGATGCAACCGTGGTTGCCTAGCAACCTTGTTCGTAGTTTCAGCTTTGGGAAATTCCTTCGTGTTTAGTTTGTTAGCCGAATCCCGAAAGGATCTCTATAAGCGTCCCCATAAAAGTAAGAATCACATATGTCAAGCAGCAACATCTCTTAACAAATTCATAGTCCGTGCACTACGGAAAGTTATAAAATTATGGTGAATGCTGAGTAGGTACAATGTTTTAGAACCCCAGGTGCCTAGCGATTTTCGAGCCGTGCTCCAAATTAACGTGCTCTTTTGCAGGAGCTCCGCTAGTTAGCTGTAAGGAGCCTGAAAACATGAACTTACTGAAAAGCACATGTGAGTTTTGTAATAAAAGAAAAGATAATCATGGCTTGGAAAAAATAAGTAAATAATGGTGGGTTATAGTGAATTCGCACAGAATCATTTTTTTGAAAATTGAAACTGTCACTGTATATGAGTGGCTAAAATGCCAATGTAAATGTTATTTGCATCATGAATCACTTCCACTCCAAAATAAGCTACATTAATCATGTAAATCGGCATCTCTGTAATATTATTGGGAGCCGAGCTGGCCATTACATGTGCTCTTTTACAAGGGCTCCGTTGGTTTGCTGTATAAAGACTAAAAGCATGAGCTCACTGAAAAGCACATGCGAGTTTTCAATAAATCTCAAAGCTTAGGGGGATGAATAATCTCGATTTATAATAATTATGTGATTGAGAGTGAATTATGGTGCATTCGCTCTAATGCAGGTCTTCTAGACAGATTCATTTAATGAAAATTAAACCTCCTGCATGGGCTAAAATATTTTTGGCAACATATTTGACGAGACATGAGATTAATGAATAAGAGACAAGCAGATGTAATATAGGAATAATGTGGGATGACCTCCTGTTATGACGGATTTTCTATACTGTGGCCTGGTGGACAGATGTATAGAAGGCCAACCTATATTGTGACAGGGACAACTCTGGGAAGCTGGAGCCAAACCAGTTTCGGTAGCAGTGACAGGCGGTCTAGGCAAGGTTCTTCAGAGGTGCTAAGATTGTAAGGGGGTCCACAATGAGGTCACACAAATTACACTTAGACAGGATGTATAAAAATACAGTTATTTATTGGCCAAAGCACACTATGGAAAATGACTACTAGCGAGTAGAGTTATCACGCAACACTAAATACATTTGCTTTGTTATGGGGCATAATACATATCAGCAACTCCTGCAAAGGAAAGGTTAGTATAGTACTATGCACTCAAGGTCCACAGAGATGATCCCTAACTAAAAATGTCCAGCCCTAAATTGTTGCGGGCTTTTTGCCCAATAGTTCAGGTAAATGTTCCACAGATGTTATGAAGCAGGAAAGAATGCAGGTAGGGTCTCTGGGGTCCAGTGAAGGGTTCTTAGGGTTAGGGTACAAGTAAACTACCTACCGACCAAAAGTAGCCCCAACTTTCAGAGGTATTGTGCAAGCAAGCAATGGCAAAGCCAATATTGTTAGAATTAAGGTTTATTATAAACCCATTGACTTATAATGTGAGTATAGGGGTAGGTTAGAAGTTCTAACTTACCCCCATACTCAGATTCTTCCTCAGACTTGGCACGACAAAGGAAGAGGGTCCAAGGTTGCTTTTCCTGCTGAAAGTCACATTCCTTGATTCCATTGGTTGCACTTTTGAGCTGATCTCCGGTTGGTGTCTTTCACTGTTGCAAGGACTCTACTGAAGAATGCAGCAAAACCTGATGCAGGACCACTCTCAGGACTGGACACGTGCCAAGTAAGCAATTTCAGAAGATGGTCACCGCAGCACAGCGATTCAGACTTTCCCTCCTATCTCGGGTCCCCTCGATGCTAGGACGCCAACATTTTGTAGAGGTTAGCCCCATAGGGCCAGATGAGAATCCCTCGGTAGAGTGACGCCAGGAGCATGGTAACCCAAAATCGAAGCTGGTCAGCCACATGACAGTCCCAGGGCACTTCCAAAGGCTTCCTTTGGTAGGGCACCGAGTAGACGTCAAGAACGGATGGTCCCTCCACTCCAAGGGTCGCAGCTCCTTCTCAGGACAGCTAAAGATCACAAGCAAGACAGGGCTCGTCCAGGACAGCATCAGAAGTTGGTTGCCAGGCCTCCTTCAGTCAGGTCTCAGGTTTCTTCGCGGGTCTCACAGATGGACAGGATGCTTAGCTCCTTCAGGTTTCTCCAGGATCTCTGAAAAACGGGTGCAGGGGTCCCCTTATCCTAAAAGCCAGGTCAGAGCAGAAACTCCACTTGCAAGACTAGCCCACACACACACAAAGAAGCAGCCACAAATACGTGTGGCTCGAGCAACGATGGTGTTCCATGACCCTCCGCAAGAACGCAGCAAGAGGGCATTGCGCCCAACGACGCACAGAGTCCAAGCCGCGCCAGCTACAGCGCGCAATGCACCGTTTAACCATACGAAAGATGGGCTGTAATATCCTTGCCACCATGCAGAGTTCAGGGAGGTGCGTATAGAATGAAAAGTCCAGGCAATGACGCATGAGACTGCCTATAGAGACCGAGAACCTTCCGGTGCCTGTAGGAGGCAGCACACACGCGGAAGCAGCTTGCTCCATTCTGACCCCCATTAAGCCGTTATTGCAGATGGCCGCTCGCCCATACACGCGGGTGAGGACAGGATATCCCGAATAAGTGTGGAACACACCGTGGATACAAGCCCAAGAAGTACATCACTAATTAGAAGTGAAAACCCTTGCCCTTGCGAATCAATAATTGTTTTATGTGTAATCATTGTGTATGTTTAGTGTTTTGTGCCATCCGTACCAAGAGGACAGACAGCCCCTGAGGAATTTCCCTCATTAGCATTACAATTTGATGTGGAGGAAAACATGTTGGGATGAATGTGTGTTAATTAGAATACATGAGTTAGAATGAGTTGTGGTAGAAGGTTTTGATGCAAGTTACTGCTGAGAATTTTCTTTGCACAGCACCGGACACTTCATGCTAAATATTATGTTGGATATTTATCGAAAATTGTCTTGTTTTGTTGCTGGTTTTGCACAAACCTAAACTCTAGGGGACTGGTACCCTCCTGAAACACCATTATCCACAAGCACTTTTGTTCTCAATTGAAGGTTCACAACCTTGCCGAGGAGTTGCTGGCAGAGGTTAAAAAATGTTTTCCCCCTCAGGCCTCTCACAGTACGTTATTGCCCACACACACACACCCCAGCAGTGGTCCAATCGGGACCACTGGCGGGAACATTCATGCATACCACTCAGACACACAAACCAGTTTGTGGATTGGGACTAGACAGTCCCAGCCCACATCTTGCCAGCAAACGCACTCACAGCCCTCCAGTAGCCTGCCAAAATCGTCCTGCTTTCCCAGGCATTGGAAATCCTTATAAGGATTTCCCTGGCCTCTCAGGCCAGGAAGAAGACTGAAGAACAAGATGGAAAAAGGACAAGTGAAAAAACTTGTGGCACGGCCATGTCTGACCACTAGTCACAGCTACTAGCCAAACACGGTAAACGCAGTAAGGCTAAAATGAAAATTCACGACAAAAGTGGGACAAAGTCACTGCTGCCACCAGCGAACAAGTTACTCTCTTACCTGGTAACGTTCTTTCAATGGGATGGTCCGACGGCGTATTCCATATCTATGACAGTAATCAAAACAGCTGTGCTGCTTCGGAAACTTTTCGGCATCTGCGTCGATGACGTTGATGCGCCGTCCGAGGACCTCCTCCGACGGCCGACGACACTGGATTTTCTAAGTAGGACGCACGACACCCATAGCCTCAGTTGTAGTTTTTTCCCAGAACGTGTTCCACCAGTCTTCTGCCAGTCTGGCACACAAAGCCTTGCGGAAATGTAAGCTGCAATCGCATAAGAAATTCTGTAGTGGGGAAGGTAGGGAGGGAGCGATATGGAATATGTCGTCGGACCATCCCATCGAAAGAACGTTACCAGGTAAGAGAGTAACTTGTTCTTCGAGAGGATTGGGTCCTTCGACGTATTCCATATCTATGACAGACTCCCAACGCAGTACCAATGCAAGGAGGTGGGAAAAGAATTTAGAAATTTAGCATGCCCAATCAAATTGCGGAGTAAAGGACCGCCTTGCCAAGGGCCAGATCCTGCCCCCGGATGGAATCGAGGGAATAGTGACGTACAAAAGTATGTACCGAAGCCCAGGTGGCTGCATCACAGATATTGCGAATAGGAACACCCCTCTGCAGGGCAGTAGATGCATCCATACCCCTGGCAGAATGGGCCCGTAAGCCGACCGGTGGGTCCTTACCCGCCAAGCGGTAACACTCAGAGATAGCCAAAATAATCCAGCGAGACAAAGTTTGTTTCGTCACAACCTGTCCCAAACGCTTTCCAGCGTAACCAATAAAGAGCTGATCGTCCACTCTGACCCAGGACATGCGTGAAATATAAAAGCTTAACGCTCTCCTAGGATCAAGCCTATGGAGCCTCTCCTCTTCCTTACCAGGATGTGGAGGAGGATAAAACGCCGGAAGAACAACCTTCTGGCCTAAATGAAATTCCGACACCACCTTCTGAAGAAAAGACAGACGAACTCTAAGGACAACCCTGTCCTTATGAAAAACAGTGAATGGTGGCTTAACTGAAAGTGCCTGTAACTCACTCTGAGAGCGGAAGTGACCACAACTAAAAATACAGTTTTCAGAGTTAACAGTCGCAAAGGGCAAGAATGCAAAGGCTCAAACGGAGCACCCATCAGAAACCTGAGAACAAGGTTCAAATCCCAACCGGGCACCTGCAAAGGGGACAGAGGGAACACATTAGTGAGCCCTTTCAGAAACTGAGAAATTAAAGGAATTTTAAAATAGGAACACTCTTCAGACGAGCGCTTAAATATGGACAGTGCCGCCAGGTAACCTTTAATGGTACCCACTTGAAGGCCCCTGTGGGCCAAAGAAAGCAAAAAAGACAGAACCATGGGAATTTCACATGCAAAAGGATCCACATTCTTAACACTGCACCAGTCGCAGAACTTTCTCCAACGGCAACAGTACAGGGACTTTGTTGCGGGCCTTCTGGCCGAAAGCAACACCTCCATCACGTCTTCAGGGAGGTCCCAATCCTTATACCTCAACCTTTTCGAAACCAAGCGTGAAGGTTGAGGGACCGGACCTCTGGATGGAGAACCTGACCCCCCTCCCGTGAGAGCAGATCGTCTCGGTAGGGAAGACCATGTGGAGGGCAGATGGACAAGTCGAGAAGGTCCGGGTACCACGTCCTCAGGGCCCACGCCGGAGCAATGAGGATCATCCGGGAACCGAACCTCCGTAACCTCCGCAGTACTTGCCGGATGACGGGGACTGGAGGAGACGCGTACAGCAGTGGGAAGGACCACCCCACCACGAACGCGTCTCCTAAGACTCCATTTAGGGGAAATTCCCGTGAGCAGAACCTCTCGCACTTCCGGTTGACACTGGAGGCAAAGAGATCCACTTGAGGGGTCCCCCAAAGGGCTAAGATCTCCAGGAGAATCTCCTGAGCCAACTCCCACTCATGAGAGATCGCGCTCTGCCTGCTCAGAGCGTCCGCCGTCTCGTTTTCGTCTCCTGCCAGATGAACTGCCGAGATCGAAACTTCCTGCTGGATTGCCCAAACCAGAGCTGCATCGCCTCCCTGCACAGAGGAAGTGACCCTGCCCCCCCCCCTTTTTGTTGAGATAGTGCATGGCCACCGTGTTGTCCGTCAGGATCAGGACATTTTTTCCTCGCACAGTCCACAGAAAAGCCTTCAGGGCTAGCCTGACGGCCCTCAGCTCCAACAGATTAATATGGAGTCTGGACTCCGACGGAGACCAACGACTGCTACTCGTTGGCATGAGCTCCCCATCCCGTGAGGGATGCGTCAGTCACGATCGTCACCTCTGGCCAGGGCAGCCAAAATGGAGCCCCCCTCATCAGATTGCCTTCGTCGGCCCACCACAGAAGGTCCCGGGCGACCGAAGACGGCACCTGAACAGGGTCCGACATCCTGCCGGAGGACTGAGACCACTGGAGTTTGAGTGCCCACTGCAAAGATCTCATCCGCAACCTGGCCTCTGGCACCAGAAGAATGCAGGATGCCATGAGGCCGAGCAGTCTCAAGAACTCGAACGCTAGGAGAGTCTGGGCAAGTTGAAACTTGTGCACCATCTGCTGAATGCGATGAGCCCTCACCTGGGGAGGAAAACACTGCCCCAGGGACGTGTCGAGCACTGCTCCGATGTACTGGAGCCTCCGAGTTGATGTCAAATGGGACTTCAAGTTGAGGGAGAAGCCCAGTTTGTGGAGGGAGTGGCAGGTGACTGATATATGATCCAGGACTTGCTCGGGAGAGCGCGCCCTGATCAACCAATCGTCCAGGTAGGGGTAGATGTGAATCCCCCTTTCCTGAGGTGCGCTGCCACCACTACCATGAGCTTGGTGAAGACCCTCGGGGCAGAGGTCAATCCGAACGGCAGGACCCGAAACTGAAAGTGCGAGTCGCCAACCGCGAACCTCAGGTACATCTTGTGCTTTGGATGGATCGGCACATGAAAATAAGCGTCCTTGAGGTCGAGAGACACCAACCAGTCCTGAAGTTGAAGGGCCTGGAGGACTTGAGAGGGAGTAACCATCTTGGACTTGTCCTTCCTGAGGAGTTTTTTAAACCGCGCAGGTCCATGATGGGTCTCAATCCCCTGTCTTTCTTGAAAATCAAAAAATAAGGGGAATACCATCCCTTGTTCCTCTCTGCTACAGGCACCAGTTCTATGGTGCCTTTCTCCAGCAGGGATCGAATTTCCTGCGCAAGGAGCGGATCCGGACTCTTCAAAGCGAGATTCCCCGGTGGATTGTCTAGAGGCTTCTGCCGGAAAGGAAGACAGTAGCCGTGGGTTATGATCTCCAGAACCCACACATCTGAAGTAATGGCGCGCCATTCTGCAAGATGCTGCGCCAGCCTTCCCCCAACCGGCGAACCATGGGACATGGCCTCATGACTGAGCTGAAGCGGCTGCGGCGTTGCCTGAGGGCAAAGAGGCAACAGCCCGAGCGGCCTTGGCACCTCCTCAAGTACCTTGTTTTCCACCTCTGGCACTCCTACGGTGGCCCCTTTGACTGGCAGCTCCTCTCGCTTTACCAAAGGATGAGTAATAACGAAAGGAACTTCCCCTCCATTGCTGTCCCCTAGGACGAATAGGCAGAGGTTGTCGAACTGCAGCGCCCAACGACTTCGCTGCAGCTTTGGAGGTCTGCAACCTCTCAAGGCTCTCGTCAGCCTTGCTGCCAAAAAGATGTTCCCCGTCAAAGGGCATGTTGAGGAGCCGAGCCTGCACATCAGGAGCAAACCCCGACTTCTGCAACCACGCAAACCTCTGTATCACGGTGCTCGCCACCATGGACCGGCTGGCGCAATCCGCCATGTCCAAACCCGACTGAACGGCCTCACACATAGCATCCTTGCCATCCTGAACCATGGCAAGGAAACCATCCCGTTCATCCCATTTGGGAATATATTCAGCCGCCAAGTAAACAGTTCCACAGAGAGTGCGTGAAACGAGACAAGGCACAAATGGAGTTGGCCGCCTGAAGCGCTATACCCCCAGCAGAAAACACTTTCTTCGCCCAGCCGTCAAAACGCTTGTCGTCCCTATCAGGAGGGATGGTAGGGTACGACGCCTGCTTTGCCGATGCCGTAGCTGCCTGCAACACCAAACTCTCCGGAGAAGGGTGCTTGGACAAGTAGCAGGGGTCACTACTGGCTGGGCGGTATTTTCGCGGCAAAGACTTGCTCACTGCTGGGAGACTCTCCGGAGCAGTCCAAGCCGCTGCCACCCTTCTTTGCAGAGCCATATGGAATGGCAGTACCGGGTCAGTTGGCGGACCAATGTCAAGGATATCTGTAAGGTCATCCTGAACAAACTCCCCTGGGGGAGCAGACCATCCTAGGTACTCAGTGACCCATGACATAAGGTGCCGGTACGAAGAATCGGCATGAGTGCCAGGCTCAGGCCTACAAAACTCCACCTCCGGAGAGGTGTCCAGCCCACTAGCATCATGCAGGGACTGCCTCAGGTCCTCAAACTGGCTATGGCCCGAGAGAATCTCATCAGGCACCGTGTCAGGCACCATGCCATCATCAGAGCCCTCATCCACCTCTGAAATGAATTCCAGATGGCGGTAAGAAGACACAGAAAAGGAACCAAAGCCATGCTTGACCTTGGCCAGAGCCTTCCTAGGTGGTTCCCCCGAGCCACGGGGTACCCCGGTCGACACAGCCCCGAGAGGCGTCGAGTGAATCGGCGCCGACGTCGAGAGAATCAGCGTTGACACAGGCCTCGAGGGAGGAGCCCCGAGCGTGTCCCTCGACCTCCTGGGCGACGAAGGTGTCAACGACCTCCTTGGAGGTGGAGCTTTGAGGGAGTCCGTCGACAACCTCGGCACCACAGGCGTCAATGTCTTCTTCAAAGACTTCACAGGTTTACGCGGTCTTCAGCGCGTCGAGGACCAGGATCTGGACCGGGCATGCCGAGAACGATTCCCCTTGTCCGAGCGGGAACTTTCCGGTGTTGCATGCTTGGTGGGGTAAGCGACCCGCCGACGGGCAGAGTCCTCGGATGAGGACGGGGAAGGCGACCGATGACGGCGCTTCTGGGAGTGCCTCGAAAAGGCAGAGGTGTGGCGAGACCGACTGCGGGACCGAGACCCACTGGACTTCCGACGACGACGCGGAGAGGCGCCCCTCGAGTCGTCCGTCGAAAGCCCCGCAGACCTCGACTTCCGGGGCTTGGACACCTTACCTACCGATAACTTCTTGCGCTCCCGCAAGGTTTTCGACGTGAGCGACTGGCAGTCGACACAGTCATCTGTGTCATGGGCCTCCCCGAGGCACCAGAGGCAGGCGTTGTGCGAATCTGTGACCGACATCTTGGACCCACAGTCCCTGCACTTCTTAAAGCCCGGACACGGTGTGGAAGACGAGGTAGACATCTTCACAAAGAATAACTTCACAAACGAACAGGTTCGAAGAACCGAGATGAACAACAGACTCTAAAGAGTCGAGGCGTATCGAGATTCACGAAGCGAACACGTTCGCGGAAAAAACGGAACCGAGGCTACGGGCGTCGTGGGTCCTACTTATAACATCCAGTGACGTCGGCTGTCGGAGGAGGGCCTCGAGGACGACGCATCGACATCATCGACGCCAGGAGCCGAAAATGTTCCGAAGCAGCACAGCTGTGGCGATTACTGTCAGATATGGAATACGTCGGAGGACCCAATCCCCACGAATTATCCTTTTAGCACACCTAGAGTAACTAAAAATCCTCTGAGTGTTAGTCTAAGGCAAAATAAAAATACACCCATTTTACTGCTGTGCACAATGTTAAAACGTTACCACAAGTGATCCAAAAATAACCAAAAGTAGTAACACGACTAAGGGAAACAATGTTTCCTAGTACGGACAGCCTGAAGGACATGTCAGTTTCCCCAGGACATATGAGCAAAAGCCAGTGTAGTGAAGCTTAAGCCTTCACTGCACTGCAAAAAGGACAGGTCAGACTCAAAAATCAAAGCAAACAGTTTGAGGGTTCCATAAAGATGGAAGGAAAGGTACAGTAAAGAGAAGGAGGGTGGGGTTACTGAAAAAACCATGACCAAGAAGGCCCACAAAAGATTTAATAAGGGGAATTCATCAGAATCAGGTCAAGCATGCATGTGGTTTCTCTAAGCCTCCCTATGTGTCAAATTTCATTGGGACTTGTTACACCAGTGGAGAGTGTGACCACAAGAAAGGGGACCCCAAATGTAAGGGTAAGACCTTGGGGGTCCACCTTGCAAGTCTGGCCTTCTCTCAGTACGCAGACGAAGGGATGGCAGGGGTGTCCTTCCCTTTAGACTGCATTCCCTCAGAAGAAGAGTCTGAAGTTGGTCTAGATTCCTTGGAAACTAGTAGTGCTGGAGCATTGTCTCCCATCTCAGTACTGTTGCATAGTGATCATTCTTATGCGATTAGTGTTCAGGTAGGAGGTGTAAATACTGTTAGGAACTGGGCCCAGTCCTACTGATGTAGCTTCCTTCATGGTAAACCCACAGGTTATTGCCAGAGCTCCTGTGGGGCATACTCAGGTGGCTGGAAGGCCCTCTCAATATTCCAGTAGTATCCCCACATTCAAGCTCTTCAAGACTTAGGTCCTGCTAGGTCCTCACCAGACCCTTCAAACACTAGGTCTCGGAATCAGGCTGTTTTAGCCAATACTAAAAGCCTAGGCCTAAGGGGAAACCCATTGTCAGAGAAGTCGGAAACAGTGGCAGAGGAAAGGAGAATATTCCCTCTGCCTTACCTACAACTTATGTTGAGGTAGTTGCAAGAGTCCCATTCCTAGTTTTGAAGAAGAACCCACAGAAAACCTTGAAGCCTATGGGCCTCCTCAGCTGCCTAGTATAGAGGTAGAGGAGAGTGCCCGGAGAGAGAGAGAAGTATGGGCCCACAGAAAAGAAAACCATGATAGTTAGGCCTTTGTATAAGGTCATTACGACTACTCGCCCTTCCTCCTACAGTTGGTATGCAACATTCCCCCAGTGATGCATCCTTGTGTCAGGATATCACCTGCGTGGCCTAACACAAATTCTGGTTGGCCCCTGATGGGGTCCTAGAGGAAAACCCACTGTAGGAGTCTCACTCTCTATCACCAGGTTGACTGGCCTGAGACAGGAATCCAATTACTCCAGAGTTCACTTTTAGGAGTGAATTCATTGTTACCAGGGGCATGGCTTAATTTGATTAGTCCTTTGACTCTGGAGACCTCAGGCAATAAGTTAAAATTGGTGATTGCGGATCACAATCACATATGTCCCTGTGCCACCCCACAGGGAATGACTTTCAAGTCAGTCATTGACACCCTACTGGATGATAGTCCCAGAGGTAGCTCCTCTGCTGTACTCAGTAGTGGTCAGACCCAGTGGAGGGATGGTGAAGTGACCTGTCATGTCACTGAGCTGTGATCCACAGGAGGATGGTCTGAGAGAGAGAGCCGTCAGTTCTCTCCTAAGTTTGATTGGAGCCTTCAGTGAGCCCCAGAGAAGGAGGTGAGACCTTTTCCCAGAAAACCTATTCTCTAAATCCCTGACCACCTGTCAGTGGTCTGGGCCTCGCCATGTTTCACAGTTTGGCAAAGTAAACTATTCAGAAGGCCTTGGCGGACCCGTCCAGGTTACCATAATGTTTCCTATGAATAGTATGAAGGATTTTATCTTGAGAGATAGAATGGGAGCCCTGCCTATGACTACCGGAAGAGAGCAAGAGACATCTGTGTCTCTCCCTGCCCTGTGCCTCAGCAGTCTTGCTAATGGCTTGAGTGAGCATGGTCTAGTGTCTCCTCACCTGCACCCACATCGGCAAGGTGAGCTGGAGAGTTTGCTGAAGCAATCTCCCCCTTGTTGTCACTGACATTGCTTATAACAGATTGGTGGAAACAGACTGTATTCTGGGAGTGAGTGAACCCACCGAGTTTGGGTATTGTGGTGACTCTGAAACCAGAAGTTCTGACAGATGGTATGAGATCCTCCCTGTGTTGGAACAAAGAGTGTTTGAGCATTCTAGCTGTCCAGTGTCCATATCTGAGGATCTAGAGGGGTATACAGGTAAAGCCAGCTTTGAATTCTGTATGGACACTAGAACTTTGTGTTCTGTCCCCAAGACAGATGCACACTCTTCACTAAGGAGGTAACAACTTAGTGGCTTGGCTCTGTACTGAGAAGTACAGTAGCAGTTTTGATCTCTGCAGGGTATGGAGACATATCCCTTGCAGACTATGCTGAGGAGGAGACAGCAGTTTTGGCCATTTCAGAGCCTTACTTCCGTGTATGGACCTCTGGATTGGTGCCTGAAACTGACACCTGTCAAATGAGCTTAGCCCTTGTTCTGAATGGGAAAATGGATCTCAGCAATAAATGTCTGGATGACATGGCAGATTCAACCCTCACGTGGCAGGAACTGGGTCCGACTCAAGAGACTGGGTGTCAGGACCTTCATCAGGCCAACTTGTTCAGGGAGACAACCAAGTGTCAAACTGAACAGGAGCCATTGGCCTTCCTCAAGCATGAAGTTGGTGTATGTGGGGACAAGACGCAACCTCTTGTCAGTGAAGTACTTCATGTCCAGAACTGGGCAACCCCCACTACCCAAGCCCAAGTGAGGACTTCCCTGGGCCTCACTGGGAGACACAGGAACAAAGTGGCAGCATATGGCAATATAGCTGCCCCTCTGACTGCACACACTACTCATAGGGGACCTAAATAGCTTTTATGGACTCCTGAGTGTGAGAAGGCCTTCACTGGCCTGAAAGAATCCTTAGGTCAGGTCCCTGGTTTAAGGGCACCTGAGTGGAAGAGACCTTTCTTAGTGCAGACAGATGCCTATGACACTGGGATAGTTGGGAAACTTTCACAGCTTAATGACAAAGGTGAGGAACATCCTATATGTCTAGTCAGCAACCAGTTTAGGAGTGGAGAACTCAGTTGGCCCCAGGTAGAGACGAGTTGTTTTTCCATTGTATGGTGCCTTAGGAAGTTGCGGTCCTACCTCCATGGGACTCCCCTCACTGTGTATGCTCACCTCAAGCCTTTGAAGTGGTTGATAGCTGTTAAGGGAGATAATCCAAAGTGGCTCAGGTGGTTTCTTGAGTCTGCAGGCCTTGAACTTCACTATTGGGCATAGGTCAGAACCCAAATGTAGCAATTTTGATGAGCTGTCCAACAGGGATAATCGACTGGAACAGGAGACCCATCCAGGGGTGGATTAGTTCCCCCAGTCCCTTAGTCTGAGGGGCATGTGTTAGAAAAGTTCTCTTTACTGCACCTTTCCTTTGATCTTTATGGAACCACCAAACTTTTTTGCTTTTATTTTTTAATTGGACCTGTTCTTTTTGCAGTGCAGTGAAGCCTTATGCTTCACTACACTGGTGTTTGCTCACATGTCATGGGGAAATTGACATGTCCTTCAGGCTGTCAGTTCTGGGAAACATTGTTTCCCTTAGTCATGTTACTGTGTTACTAATTTTGTTTACTTTTTTATCACTTGTGGTAACATTTAATCATTGTGCACAACCGCTTACACTGCAGTACAACGGGGTGCATTTTAGTTTTGCCCTGGGCTAACCCTCAGAGGATTTAGGTTACTCTAGGTGTGCTAAAAGGATAAGCTGGTGGCAGCAGTGAGATTTTCCCATTTTTTGGGAATTTTCGTTTTAGCCTTACCGCGTTTGACTACCAACTGTGGCTACTGGTCAAACATGGCTGTGCTATGAGATTTTTCACTTGTCCTTTTGCCATCTTGTTCTTTAGCCTTCTTCCTGAGAGGCCAGGAAAATCTCTATAAGGACTTCCAATGCCTGGGAAAGCAGAAGCTTTTGGCGGGCCACTGGAAGGCTGTGTGTTTGCTGGTAGGATGTGGGCTGGGACTGTCTGGTCCCAATCCACAAACTGGTTTCAGTGTGCCCGAGTGGTATGCATGAATGTTCATGCCAGTGGTCCTGATTGGACCACTGATGGGGTGTGGGTGTAGGCTAGTCATGCTAGTGGGAGTTTCAGCTCTGACCTGGCTTTTAGGATAAGAGCACCCCCTGCAACAATTTCTCAGAGATCCTAGAGAAACCTGAAGTAGCCAAGTCTCCTGTCTAGCTGTGAGACCCACAAAGAAACCGGAGACCTGACTGAAGAAGGCCTGGTAACCAACTTCTGCTGCTGTCCTGGAGGAGCCCGGTCTTGCTCGTGATTTTAAGCAGTCCTGCGAAGGAGCTGCAATAAGTGGAAAGACCATCCATTCCTGACGTCTGCTCGATGCCCTGCCAAAGGAAGCCTTCGTAAAGTGCCCTGAACCAGTCCTGTGGCTGACCAGCTTCGATTTTGGGCTACCATGCTGCCGGCTTCACTGTACCGAGTTTCAGCCTGAAATTTGGGGGATCCTCAGCCGGCCCCACAAGGCCGGCCACAAAGCTAAAATCTGCCAAGGTTCGGCATCCTGGCATTGTGGGGACACAAGATAAGAGGGAAAGTCCGGCCGTGGCTGCCGAGTCCTTTTGCATCGCCGTGCTGCAGTGACCACCGTCCAAAATGGCTTACCTGACATGGGTCCAGTCCTGAGGGGTCCTGCATCACGTTTTGCTGCATTCTTCAATTGAGATTCTTTGCAACAGTGAAAGACACCAACCGGAGATCAGCTCGAACCTTCAACCCCTGGGAATCAGGGACTGCGACTTTCAGCGGTAAAGCAATCCCAGAGCCTCTTCCTTTGTCCTGCCAAGCGTGGGGAAAATTTGGAGTACGGGGTTAAGTTACACAGCTTCTGACCTACCCCTATACTCCCATTTTAAGTCAATGGGCTTATAATACACCTTCATTCTAACAATATTGGCTTTACCACTGCTTGCTTGCGCAAGGCCTCTGAAAGTTGGGGCTACTTTTGGTAGTTAGTTTTACTTGTACCCTAACCCTAAGAACCTATCACTGGACCCCAGAGACTCTACCTGCATTCTTTCCTGCTTCAAAACATCTGTGGAACTTTTACCTCAACTGTTGGGCAAAAGGCCCCAGACAACGTAGGGCATGACAATTTTAGTTAGGGATCAACTCTGTGGACCTTGAGTGCATAGTACTATTCTAACCTTTCCTTTGCAGGAGTTTCTGATATGTATTATGCCCTATAACAAAGTGACTGTATACGTGTATTTAGTTCAATAGTGTTGTGTGATAACTTTCCTTGCTAACAGTCATTTTTCATAGTGTTTTTGACCAATAAATAATAACTATTTTTATACATCCTTTCTAAGTGTAATTTATGATGCTCATTGTGTGACCTTATGGTGGACCCCTTACAAGCTCACCACCTCTAAAGAACTTAGCCTAGACCGCCTGTTACTGCTACCTAAACTGGTTTGGCTACAGCTTCCCAGAGTTGCCCTGTCACAATATAGGTTGGCCTTCTATACATCTGTGCACCAGGCCAGAGTATAGAAAACCAGTCCTAACACCTCCTTCACAATGTCCTTCAGGATTCCCTTAATCTGTGGGGAACGCATGAGGAGAAGGAAGCGCTCAAAGAAGTGGTGCTCGCAAGCCATCTGATCGCCAGGAGCCTGACCCTCAAAAGCAATGGGCCTGCGTTCCTGGTCAAAGCGCTCAGGCAGCTGGTGTGTGCAGTCGTATAGCTGTGATGGGTAGATGTAGCCCTGAGGGGACCAAAAACCTGCCGCTTCCAGAGCGACGGGGGCCAGGGTCATCCTGCAAAGCACATTCGGTGAGGGAGAGCACTGGTGGGCATTGAGCTGGATCCAAGATGGTCCCCTGCCTGGCAGGCCCCGCCACGTGCCGCTCCACCATTTTGAAGCCTTGCGCCATGCCCTGTCTGGGAGGGCACAAAGGCCCTGAGCCAAGAGAGGTCCCAGACACAAGAGGATACAGCTTGGGTCTTGCATCCAAAGCAGAAGCGTCAACCTCGAAGATCCCTCTGGTAGGCACTCAGCCCTCAGCCAACCGGCCGGTAGTCGTAATTACTTTATTCATGGCCTCAGAGTGAGCTCCGGTAGGCTGGAAGCCCTCGGCACCTGTGCCGTTAACTGTGCTGGATCTAGACTAAGGTCAGACTCTAGAGGGCGGCACTCAATGATCCCTTACCCCTTGGGGTAGAAGAAGAGGATGAGCCTGATAATCCTTCTGAGGACAGTCTGGTAGGGACCCTGGGCTCCTCTGCTTGAGAGCCGGTAACCTTCGAGGCCTCATGCCTGCCAGAACATACCTTTGAGGAACGACCGATCCGTGGGAACCCTGCTGAACAGAGGGCCTACTTTGTCTTGACGAGAGGTCCTGGAGACAAAGTCCTTAAGGTGGGGCAGATAAGTGTGCAAGATCTCCCTCTACTGTAACAAATGATTTTTCAATGCCCTGTTTTCGAGAGCGCTGCAGGCCGAACCCGAGTCCTAGCGGTGGCCAGGTCCAAAGGACTGCAGACAGAGTGGTCTGAGGCCGGGAACAAACGGTCACATGAGGCACACTTGTGAAGCCTCCTGCATTGGACATGCGCCGGGGGAGGCGAAGCACCGAAGGGAAGTGAAATAAGAATTGACAACAACAAACAGGGAGCAAGGGGGAAGCTAAACATGTCTCAGCAGTGGCTGCCGGGTCCGATACAGTCTGTGTGGAAAAAAAAGAACTGAGGTGAGGTGCCGGAGGGCAGGGCCTCAGCTAGGCATTCCCATGCAGAGGCCGCACCCCTGCGCGCTATACTAAATGTAAAGGGGAAGATCAATTTCTTGCTGCCAGAGGTTCCGGTACCATCCCCAAATTGGGGGGATGCCCAGAAGGATGGAGTAAAGGGGACAGGACATATAAGTAAGGAGATGTGGCACACACACAAAAAAAAATGGGGAATGGGGCAAGGAAGAAGAACTGGGGAAAAGAAGAGTAACTGGGAGAAGGACGAGGGATGAGGGATTGGCACAAGGAGGGGCTCGGATTAGGAAAAAGGGTGGAAAGAAGGGAAGTGTGGACAGGAAGAGTGACTGTTACAAGAAAGAGGATGAGGGACTGAGATAAGGATGAGGTACTGTGATGAGGAAGAGGGGCTGCAACAAGGAATCCAGGATTGGATCGAGGAAAAGGAAGAGGGACTGACTAGGAAGGGAGACTGGGTCAAAGAAGGGGATGAGGGACTGATGAATAAAAGGATGAGGGGCTGGATCAATGTTGTGAAAGAGGCACTTGGATGCACAAGAGTGATTAGACTAGGAATCAAACTGGGGTAGTGATGAGGAAGAGGGATTCTGAAGAGGAAGAGGGACAAATAAGAGGGACTGGGACAAATAGGAGAGACTGGGACATGAGAGACTGGGAAAAGGAGCGGGGAGTAGCTGGGATGAGGAACATGGGCAAGGAAGAGGGACAAGAAGAGGGAGTTGGACAAAGAGGGATTATGATGAGGAAATAGAATGAGAAAGTGGGGCTGGGATGAGGAAGAGACTGGAATAATGAAGACGATGAGGGATTGTGACAAGCAACATAATGATGGGCTAAGACGAGGAAGGTGCTGAGGGACTGGGACAAGGAGTTACAAGGAAGGGAGTCTAGAACAAGGAAGAGGATGACAGACTGGGATGACAGAAGGATTGGGACAAGGAAGAGGGACTGGGGCATGGAACATGGATTAAAGAAAGGAAGAGGTCCTGTTAAGAGGAAGAGGGACAGGTGAACAAAGAAGAGGAAAATTACTTGGATGAGGAAAAGGAAATCTGAATTTTGAAACATACACAATTGGAGGTGCTCTGTGATATCTCATTTAGAAACCGTGCACACATGCAGTTATCAAACAGAGTTATAATTTATATTTCTATTTTGAATTCCAATTAGAGGATCTGACTTCTAAACACAATCTACGTCCATACTTTCATCACTGTTTACCAGCCTGTATATTCAAATGATCCAAGTGGTTTCTCAATTATATTCATTTCCCATTAATCGATCACCAATTTTAGACCATTTTATTATCTCCAGTATCAGACATTTATTGGTATGAGAGAACCATTCCATAAATATCAGTGTGGTTATCATTCAAAATCAATCGATTCCCCTTGATATATAAATCTGGGGTTGCGGGTTGTTAGTATGAGCATATCATTGGAATGCAGGTTATAATGAGTTGCATCTAATTCTGCAGGTTTGGGTTAGGGAAGCAGTGCTCCCTCTTTGCAAATTGGGTCCCATAGGTGCCGAGTCCTTCCCCCACTGTACAATGTGAAGAGAAAGTATAAAGTGTAAGCGACATTAGCATAATTTTCTACAGTACTTGAAAGAGCATAGCTAAACTCCCTTTCACTTCTGAATTCACTTTTTAAATATCTGTGGCTTTCACAGGTTGCACATTATCAAGCACTTTTCCATTAGGCTACAGAACATGGCTATTAGAATCATAGCTTAGTTAGTTGATTGCACCCATAGAACAATCTGGGTACAATTTGTTTGGAATACTGCAGGAAGAACTACATGTATACTGTGCAGAAATGCGATCAGTTCTACACTGCATACATACCACAGCACAGAAAATGCTATTGGTTTTAATTATTATTAAAATCTCACTTGACTTCAAATACAGCAAGGCAGCATATCCTACTTTAATATAACATTATGTTATTTGAAATGGGCTCCCTAGTGGCATCACTTTCAGGTCCCTCACACTCTTTAGCAGGGCTATGATCATAGGAGGCTTATTGTATTACAGTTGGAGGCATTTTTATGCTACGTTTATAACAAATCTTTAAGCTGCTGGTCCAGGATGCACCTTTATGGGATTTCAAGAAACTTCCAGTCAGCCTTTCCTGCCACTTGGAGAGCAGATCTGCTCCAATTAACAGGGTTCACACAGATAGGGCCCAATCCTCCGGGTGATATCCAGGATCAGCTTTGATCCATTTGAAAAGGGGCTATCCCTTCTATGCAACTTTTCATTCATGAGATGGAGGGAGTGAGATACCTATTCCCTGGGTGTTTGATATTATAATGGGTGATATTGCCACACTTTGACAATATAATATCATACTTTTAGATTTGCCAAATCTTTCCATTGGCTTGCTCCATAGTTAGACACTCCCAGTTACTACACACCGGAGTTCTTATAGGTCAATCATATTTCTGAACATGAAAAAAGGTTGGGCTACATGTTTTTAACACTTGAATGCAAAATAATTGTTGTTCCATATCTTCCCCATACTATATGGCACATTAATCAAACATGACGGACGTATGGACATGGAGCACAAATATGTTAGATCATTGATTATGAAGCTAATATTCATACTTTTATTAATTTAAAAATGCAGGCAATCTAGATGTGGACTCATTCTATATAAGAGAATCTCAGTAGTAACACTCTTCCATTTGATTCCACATCATATTGTTGCAGAGTTCTGTTAAAAATGTTCTATATTTGAAATATAAAGCTGAAAAACATTACGTGCTTTCAAATTAAGGAATGTCACACATGACCAGTCTTGCCCTGAGCAAATGATTCAATTGGATCCGCAAACGGCCCCTTTGTTTGAATTTCCATTAGGGTGATCATCGAGCTGTCTTTATGGGGAGCTAAGGTTCAAATGTGACACCTTGAGTGCAATAATTCACCTTTGAAGCCAGAAGTTTAATTCAGATGTTTATTCATTTCGAGCTCTGTGTTTGAGATGTGTAAAGAAGCTTTTTCTGAACTCCTGTCGGTGGAATTTGTCCCATTACTCATGGACATATTCCAGGTGGCACTTTGTTCAGTGAACTGTGACGAATCCCCGGATGATGTAACTTCTCCCCTAGGGGGAACCCCTTCCCATGAGGCCAGGGAGGTGAGGCAGCTACACGATAATCCCCCTGGGGGTTGTACTCAGCAGGTGGATCTCATGTGGAGGTAAGCCCCCTATGGGATTAGTGACTACCTGGGGAAAACGTGGTATCCCGATGGCCCGCCTTACCTTAACCCACCTTCCTCACCAAACCCCTACACAACACCATCCCTAGTGTTCCGATCTGTTTGCTTAAAACCAGTAAGGTAGGAAGTACTTGGATGAGGAAGAAGTACAGAAGCATAGAGAGCAGTGATAAAAAGCTGAGTGAACAGTCTAGTCTTTTCCAACCTCTGATTGGGCAAGAGATGAGGGAAACAAAGGTTGCAAGAGATCCTCCCTTTAGGAACCAGGCAATTTGGAGGCAGCTGAAGAGCGACAGTTGGTCAGAAAGCAGAGACTGTGATGCTTACCAGGTGGTAGAGCCATCACTTAAGTGTGTGCCAAGTACAGACCAAAAAAAACACAGAAGCAGCGGAGGTCCAGCTGAGCAAGAGAGGTGGTACGCTCAACCTGAGTGACTGCAAGCTGCAGAACGAGAAATGCTGTGGAGATGCTGAATCAAGGGGATAAGCCATGAAAGAACCTGACAAAAAGAGAAGCCCACAACCGACCGGAGATCACCAGCAAGCCTCTCAGAGGCATCTCGACTGCCGGGGTGGTAACTGGGCCCCACTAAAAGCCAAGAAGCCATAGTCAGCGGGTCAGAGACCCATACACGATAACGAGCAGTATCCCAAGGCATCTTCACAGTCACAGTACATGATGGGTGTGCCGGGTCAGTTCTGCCCAAGTACAGAGCGGAAGAACCACATGTCTGGGACCCAAGATCAGTACACAAATACCAAGAAGCCTGGGGCCCGAGAGAAAAGAAACCCATACAAAGGGGTTTGGAACCCGACAAAGAATACCTGGCAGGAAATTGAACCATTTATATGTATTGGGAACTGTGAAGAGCCAAGAAGTGTTGGGGGCCCACACCCAATAACGATCTGTTTCTAAACTCATCTTCATAGTCACAGTACCTGGCAAGGCAGTGAACCATGTGGACTGTGAACACCAAGCATTATGAGAAAGGCCAGGGGAAGGGAGGTATTCCCCCCCAGGTGGTATTGAACATTTTGAAAAGGGGATGACTCGCTCCCACTAACCTAACACTGTAAATAGACAAGAATTTCTATGTGCCTTGCTGGAACCCCAATCCAAGGAACCTTTTGAGACTTTTGATTTGCACCCTTTGAGAAGAACATTTTATTTGCATCATCCAGAAGGGAACTTTGGGCTGTTGTCCAGAAGAAGGAAGCCATTATTTTGGACCAAGACCACCACCCCTTTTCCTTAGTTTAGTTTATAGTGTAAGGGTCGGGAAAAGGTTTGGACACAGGACGGTGTACTCTTTCGCTTTGGATGGACTTCCCGACAGAGTCCTTAGTATTTCGTTGAGGCAGGTAAACCGCTCTTATAATTAGTGTCCGATAGTGTTTACTCCATCTGCTCACTAATAAATCTCTATATCCAAAAGCAGGCCACCCCGTGTGTCACTTTTCTACTTCTACACCCTTACAGAACTGAATGGGTTTTTCTGATGCAACAAAAAATGCGCCTTGCCCCCTCACAACAACCACCCTACATTCATATGAATTTAACTAGCAAACTGGCTCATTGCAGATACACACGAAAACAGCATTGGCGAAGCCAAATTAGACAACCAATCTGCTCTTATTATATTTAGAAGTGCAACACAATATTTTCTCTGACCAAAATATTCTTGAAATAGCTGTATTTTTGGTAAAAGCGACAGCTGTTGGAAGGAAGAAAAATACACTGTTTCCATTTAAAAATTTCACATACTTTTCCTGAATGTAATACTTCATGGTTATGTTCTGTAAAATTAGAGGATAATTGACTTGGCTTTGATAATTTTAATTATATTTCTGTAGTACAGGCTGGGATGCTACCCTCGCTTGCTCCCATTTCTCACACAGGCCTCCTCAATTTTTTAATATGCAGTTCCACGATTTGTAGGGAATGGTCTGATGCATTGTTTTGATATATGGCTTCCTTGCATTTTTCAGACATTTCTTATTTGTAGTATTCTGTTGCATGCATTGTTCCAGTGCAATTTAGGCACCATTTTCTATGAATATGAAGTGTTCTCTTTTCAACTGGGGCTTAATCACATTTCAGCCTTGAAATTCTGTACTGTTCCCGGTGTGTCGCAAAATCTGCATTATGGTTAGGGGGTATTGCGTTTGTTTTCCATAATTTAATTCAAAGTAATTTTTGCTGACAAAATGACTGAAAAAACCTATTGAAATATATAGGGAGGTGGGTAAATGGGTTAGGAGGGGTGGGGAGGGGTTTGGGGTAGTATAGGTAGTAGCATAGGCAGTAGCATAGGCAAAGGGGGGGCAAAATTAAAAAAGAAATTCAATGGGTTTTTTTCATAGTAATTTTATTGGTAAAAATTACTTTTAAAAATACCATGTTGGCAAAGGGACATAGAACCACTGTTAAATGTTGACTCTCAGGTAAGCAATATTTACTTGCATCCCAAAGATGCACCCTCTTCACATGTATCGACACAAAACACATGAATGAAACAAGACACCATTCTGGCGACTACCGCTTTGGATTCATGCAATCTCAATTTTTTCTTTCATTCCCCTACAGTGGCCAATGTGTTATCCTCAATGACCGGCATACTCCGAATCACAATGCCTCAAACTCTGTCACCGCAAGTGACCTAGCGTATCCGGCAGCACAGTGAACGGAATCTGCGGTATGATGCGTCAGCCGTGCCTGAAACACTGGCACAGCGGTAGTATGGGCACATTCCGAGTACTGACTTAACGGAAACACTGGCATAAACGTGGAGGTGGCACTGAAGACCGCACCGGAAACACCGGCATCGCTGACCAGGCGTTAAAAAGTGTTCGGTGAGCAGGAACAGGCCAAGGGTGGCCCAAATTAGCCCAGGTGCACACCATGAGCACTGTAAAAAACACAAAAGGACCACTCCCACAGACCTTCCAAAACAACCATGCTTGCACTAGCAGTAATAGAGGCATGCTGGAGGACCTGCATGCAGGGATACAACTGGAAAAGGCAGAGGAGGCGGCGGAGGCACAGGAGGAGAAGGAGGATCATCATGGCCATGCATAATAACAATGGTCAGCAGGGAGCAACCCGCAGGCAGCTACCCATACCCCGCTAAAGGGCCACACCCTTCAACCTCAGCCAGATCCACACCCTGCACCGGCTAGACAGGGACACCATCACCTCCATAGTGGACTCGATCCACGATGACCTAGTCAGCCTTATCCAGATCCGTACTGCCAATCCCCCCTTGCTCAAGGTAGAGTGCTACATTTCCTTGCAACTGGCATCTACCAACACACTGTGGGTGAACTGCTAGGGCTATCCCAACCCTGTTTTTCGAGGATCATTTTTCAGGTTCCGAATGCCCTCCTACGGTGTGATCACAGTTCTACCCAGAACACTTGACCAGGTTTTTTTCACCACAGTTGCATTCCATGTTCTGGCCGGCATGCCCAATGTGATTGGTGCCTTGGACTGCACACATGTGGAGCTGGTGGCCAGGCATGCCATTGAGGCAGTCTACAGGAACCGTGAACTGTACCACTCCCTCAATGTGCACCACCGGGACCAACACACGATTCTATGGTGCTGAGGAACTCCACGCTGCCAGGGTACATGGCATGTCACAGCAGAGAGCGGACCTGGCTACCAAAGCATGTGCACTGTGGAATGGGTTGGGGTGATAACTGTCACTAGTGCATGTGTGTAATACAATGACATACACACAAATTGCATGCATGAGTTGAAGGCCATGACTCGCGTGTGTGAAATGGCCAGACGGAGCATGCACAAGCATAATAACAGCAAAGCTGGACTGGCACATAAAATCCACTACAGGTACCAGAATGCATCACAACAATGGCAAATACTCCTGCAAAAACACACTGTGCACAACTTCCCCCACCTCCAGTACAGTCAAGTCATACCAATGCAGGCCACCACCCCACCTCTAGCGTACCCCACAGCATGTAGCCAGTTCACCTGCATGTTACAAGTGCACATACCCATATGCATGCGACACAAATGGCAACAAAATAGTAGGACATATGAATGGATGGGTGATCTGACCATCGTACGACATGCAAATGGAATCCAAATAGGCACACGCATTGGGTAAAGTTGAAGGTGGCAAACACATAAGGGTATAGGTCAAGGTGGGTTTGAATTGGCGATGGGAAAGTTATAGCAAGCCACCCATCCACCTTGCATAGGGACCAAGGCTATTGCCTGCATGGCAATCATTATCCGGCCATCTCCTTCTCAATGAAATGAAATCCATTTTGTGTACCTTTCTGTGTATACATCCACATTGATCAATTTGCATAATTCATAGATGATCATCAACCACTCCCACGCTGTATATCATAAAATGTAAGCATGACTGCACGCATGTAGTAATTCCATAAATAAAAGGCAAATTAAATTTGTGCACGTTAACAAATGCGAGCTCAAGTGACAAGTCTGCCTACCAGGTCTGTGGCGCCTGGCAGGGTCAGACCTGCTGGGCACACCGGCTGCGGCAGGCAGAATTGTATTTTGCCGGCCCAGAAACAAGGCTCCTGGTAAGGCTATCGGCACACTTTGATCCGGACAACAAAAATGATCAGTCCCTCCATTTAATTCCATTGACATTTATGTATGCAGACAGAAAGCCGGCAGGCCACTGATTCAACAACTCCATACAATTTAGAAACAGCAATTTCCATTGATAATGCACATGATAAAATAGGGTCATCTGTGACATATGCTAAGGCTTGTGCCAGTTGCATGTAATAACTTGCATGTGTATATGACCAACATACAGACTGTAGTAACATGATACTGCACCACAATGATTGCGCCCCCTTTCTGTCCCTCGCGTGCAGGTGGTGCTGGATACCCCTAGATGCCAGGGCGGATGAACCCCGTCAGGCAACCACAGAACCAGCACGGGCAGGGCTACAACCGTGCTCACATCAGGACACGGCTCACAATCAAGCAGACATTTGGCTTATTAAAAGCAAGGTTACGCTGCCTGAGCAGATCGGGGGGTGCACTGATGTACAGCTCCATGAAGGTGGGAAAGATAGTCCTGGCATGTGCAATGTTGCACAACATGTGTATCGGGCGCAACATCCCACTTCCCCCGGACATGGACATGCACCCGGCTGAGGTGGGGGATGAGAATGACAGTGACTACGAACTGGCATTGCCACATCGCAGGGATGCCATGCAAGGCTGTGATGCACGCGATGCACTGATTAACTACTATTTCTGAGCACATCACGCACATGGTCTAGGTCAGCTAACGCACTCTGCACTGTACAGGAAATTAAACACACTCACTAAAAATGAATGTCCAGTCATGATTTCTACGCAACACGAAGTGTAATGTAATGAATGAAAGGAAAAACAATTATGGAACTACACCCACCTCCCCAACTATCCCTCTCCACCCCCTCTACCCAACTATCCCTCCCCAACTAGTGTCACATCGTCCATGTAGTCCCTGCCAAAGTCACATCCAGGGCACATGTTTGTCTGCCTATTTGCGTGCCCACTTGCCATCTAGCATGCCACTGTGTGTGTCTGGAGTGGATGACAGGTGCATCGACCTATGCCTTGGGCTGCTGTGCACTGAACTTGCGAATGTGGAGCTTGTGTGTGTCTGCTCAGTGGCCCGTCTAGCCAGGGATGCCTGAAGGGACAATGCAATGGTCTCAGCAAAGGAGGACATTATGCTAATCCCCTCGCGTCCCCTCCTGGCCATCAGGATGATGGCAGTAGTGGCACGTGCATTGTGCCGGCCACTGGCCTGGACACTTTCCTTCATCAAATATGCCTCTTCAAGGTGCTGCTGCACTAGGGCAGTTAAGGCATCCTGCCGTTCCTCAATAAGGCGTAGTCGACAGTCCATTTCCCCCCCGACACTGGGGAAGGGCAGGCGTTGTGGGCTCATGAGGTTGATTGGGATTAATTCTGCAGGCTCGCAGCACGTGTGGTCGCTGGTCTCCCGTGTTCTCTCCAGCATTGTGGCTATGTCCTCAGCACTTGATTCCTGCCGACGTGCACATGGCTGCTGTGATGGTGTGACAACAGCAGGTGGAGCAGCCTGGATGGGCGCAGCAGTGGTGACAATGGCAGGTGGGGCTGCCTGGATGGGCGCAGCAGTGGTGACAATGGCAGGTGGGGCTGCCTGGATGGGTGGGTGGGGTAGTGGTGTCAGTGGTTGCGGCGGTGTGCTGGGTGGTGGTGGTGGTGGGCTGTGCTGTCCTGTGGCAGCAGCGTCTCGTGCAACTTGTGCTGCTTGCTTGGCCCATTTCACTGTCAGATGATGTGCCTGAGGAAGTCAGAAAGGCATGTTAGTGAGCAGTGTGGATTCAGGAAGCACAGATACATGCATTATGTTGGTCGTGGCCGTGCTGCGTCGGGGACATGGCGTGGTACATGGCATGGTGCACACATTTGTGTTATGTGTACTGAGCTGCAGGATGTGTGATGTTTGTACATGGTAGACTCCTGCGCTGGGGATACGGTTGTGGTGTACGGTCACTTGCCAAGTAAAGGGGTAATGGGGGGGGGGGGAGTGGCCAGTCCAGTTGTGGGATGGTGGGGTGGGGATGGGTGTGGTATAGATGAGGCAAACATGGGCTTGCTGCCTGACCCAGTTGCAGGGCCAGTATGTGCATTTGGGATAGAGGATAGGGCTGGCTGGGACGAGGGGGACACGTCATTGCCATGGTGTGCAAGGGTGGCCATGTGTGGGTGGAGATGGGGGTCAGCATGGCGGGCACACATGCAGTACGCTGTGGCAGGGTGATGTATGTCTGTGTGCGAGCAGATGCTTGGACTCTTGGCAGTACAGGGTGCCGGTGTGGTGTTCAGCATGTATTTAAGGCATGGGTCATTGTTAGGGGGCCAGGGTGTATGTCTATGTATACACCATGGATGTTGGTTCTTGTAGGGCACAGAGGGAGTGTGCTTGGAGGGTGTTTTGGGGTGTGTGGACGGTGAAATTCCCATTTCAGTGATAAGTTGTTACAGTGGTGGGAGCAGGGTGGCCAGGGATGTTGATCATTACATTGGGGTTACGTGTACTCACTGGCTTCTTTGGGTGTACCGGCTCCGACCCCTTCCATTGAGTCCAAGTGCAGCACACGGCTGAACCTCTCCTCCCAGGGCATCAGGCGTATTGGTGAGGAGCTCCAGCCACCCGTGGCCATGTCCTGTCTCCAATGTGCAGAGAGGAGGTTCCAGACCCTCAGGAGGAGGTTGTCCCAGTGCTTTTGGCAGTCTCGCACTGTGTGTGGTTTTGTCCCCACTGCCAACACCTTCTGCGCCACCTCCTCCCAGATGATCTTCTTGCGCAGCTGTTTGGCAGTGCTGGTCATTGGTGAATAGCTCCCCTGCATGCTGGACAATAGTGTCCACAAGCATGTTGAGCTTTGGCTCTGAGGAACGTGGCTTTCGCTTGTGGGTCACCCAAACTCGAGATGACATGCTCCTAGCAATATTTATTTGGTCAGGAGGGGTGGATGTCGCCTGTGAGTTGCAGATTGCAATGGATTGCGATTTTGTTATGGCCGTTAGGAAAGATTTCGTAATTATAGGTAATTTTCCTTCCATGTGGCAACCCCTAGACTTTTTGCTGTTGTTTTTCACCTTGTTCTCGACTTTGCCAGAGAAGTGCAGCCTTCTGCCGCACTCCTCTGGGCTTTCGCTCCATTCTTACGGGGAAACTGACATGCCCTTAAGACAGTCAGTACCGGGAAACGCTGTTTTCCATAGTTTCTTTTATCATGTTGCGGCTTTCGTGCAACATGACACAAGAGGGCACTGTAAGCTAAGTTACTGCTCTCTTGGGTCTCTAGCCTTCTACAAGCCCTAGATACTCTTTTTGGATTGTAACTGATCGGTGCAAGTGATTCACGGACGGGAATGGTGGCAGCGATAGTTTCTTGTGTTTTGAGCTCCTTTTGGCGTTTTAAGCGCGTTTCTCGCGCTTAGCCCAAAATGGTGGCCTGGCTCCCAAAATGGCCAGACCACGAGGCTCCTTTGTCCTGTCCGCTGACCGTCTTGCTCCCTTCACCTTCCCCAGGTCGAGCCGACCCGGGGCCTTCCTTATTTGGGCATGTACTTTCCCGTGAAACACGGATGCTTTCGCTGGCTTCTACAGGCCTGGTGTGTGCCTCCAGGATGTGGGCTGGGATGTCTGGTCCCAATACACATCCTGGGTGCCAGAGAGTCTAGGGTGGTGTGAATGCCTGGGACCACCGTGGTCCGTGATAGGTCCACGTATGGTGTGAGTGTTGATGAGCGGATCTCCCATTGGGTCCCCTCCGTTTTGGCGCAAAGGGAACCGTGGATAAGAGGGGGCTGGAAACACCACTACCATGTCGATCTCCTGAGTTCTCACGAACGAAGGAATACAGGAGCCAAGTATCCTGCAACCACGAGGCTGAACCGAGGAATCGCTGGTGACCCGCTGAAGGACTGCTCCTCTGCACTGCTGTCGCCTTGTGAAACCCTTTTTTACCTCTGATCGAACCAGAAGGCCTGTACTGGTACTTCGACCCTTGGAATAGCAGGGACAGCTATTCTCGGCATCTTCACCAACTCCTGCTAGTAAGCCTTCGGAAGCGTCTCTGGGCCATCCAGCAGACTGACCAGCCTACACAGGAGTCTTGCTCTGTAACCGCCGCCAGGTTGTGTTGTATTTCTAGTCCTTGTCACTCTCACACGATTCGTACACTTGGCGTTCCCAGGTCTGAAGTGAGTAGTGTACATTTGACTGAGATACACACGGCCGCTCCGTTGCCCTGCTGTGGTAACAAACTGTGCGGGTTCACTTCGTTTGGGACATCTTTAACTCAACTCTGCTGCTGCAGAATCTACACGACGACGAGACGCCCCCTGCTCTCCCGAACCTGCCAGCGACTGAAACTGACGCGGAGAAGCCTGGGTCTGCTTGCATCGGGGACCGGTGAGTAGCATAGCTAGGAACTGGTCGCCCTCCTGCAGGAGCCCATAGCTTTTCCCCGCTGTGTCAAAACATCACGCCTTTCCGTACTCGCGCTCTGCTTCTGCCCACAGTGGAGGCTGCGCTTGAGTCGCTGAACTCTGTTCTTCATTTGTGCACTAAACTGAACTGCCTGATTCCCTCGAAGAGACTCCCCTTTTTGCCCGTTGGCACCAGCGTGTGCAGGTACTTTTCAGCACAAGGCTCCACTCTTCGTAGGGCTCGGACTTCCTTTTAGTTAGGTGCCTCTGAAGGCGGACTGGGTCTAACCATTATTTCGCACTGCCTGTTTTCCTTCCCTTGTATATATATTGTATTGGTATGGTATGTGTTGGTTTACTAGAGTTGTATTGTGATTTCTCGCTACGGTCATTGTTTTAAAGGCCTTGGAATAAATGTGTATATATTTTTAATATAACACCTGTTTGGAGTAGTTTGTAAGTGTCCTTGCTTTGTGTGCTCATTGCGGGCTTTCAGTCACCCTCACCCCTCTTGCGACCTAGTCTTGACCGCCGCGATCGCTACCCTGATTGGTCTGGCTTGTCCAGAGGTTACCCTGTTCCAAGTAATTAGGTTGGCCTTCTGAACTTCTGCGCCGCCAGGACAGAGTTCAGAAATCCGTCTTAACAATGGCTGCCAGCCAGTTTGCTGTTCGGGTGATCACTTTGTTTCCAGTCATGGTAATAGCAGCACTGCAATTTCTGGAACCGCGGGGTCCGGCATCGCGATGCCGGATTCGGAGGCACCGGCACCAAGGACAACAGTGTTACTTTTTGCACCTTTTCAGTGTTTCCATGATGCCAGTGCTGCTGTTTCCGGCATGACTGAATGCGCATGCCGACAACCACGTAATCAACCACGGGTTGCCGGAAACTGTGGCACCAGCATGACAAACTAGGAAAACTTACCACCCATCTCGTAATGAGGCCGATTGTCTTGGTAATGTCATCAATCTGTGCCATGCTTGCATGTAACCTCCGGTATCTGGTTGGGTGAGTTGTAGGGTGCTTTCAACATATGATCCAGAATCAATGTGCAGAGGCAGACAGCCGCAGGTTATGTTTATTCTATTTGATCTTCAGGGTAGCTCATTGCTGGCAGCAATGCAGGTTTTGCTAGAGTATTTCAGGAACACCAGGTTGTTGTAAAACATGCACATTTATTTAGGCATTGAGTTGCACAACGTGGTGGTCAAGACTGCTAATGTGGTGCCTCCCTGACATTTCTCGGCTAATGTGGACCATCAGGATGGCGGAAATGTTGGAAAGTCTCATTCGGTTTCCAAGATATGCCTGTTCTCTGAATTATTTTGTCTTCTTTGTAGCCTTCTCAGAAGATATAGTGGAAGGCCCATGGAAATATCTTGATGGCAATGGTTTTATGGAGGCCTCAGACTGGTATTTTAGTTTGTGTAGCGAAGGTCTTTTGGTTAGTTTTGAGGGGCGAGTGTTGATAAATCCTGTCCGAGGTTCCAGATTTTGTCTGAAAGTATCTTGCAAACACAATGCTTTTGTCAGTGGTATGTGAATGGAGAGGGTGGAAGCGGGCTTTTCCACTTCAGCACTTGGTTTGGGCCAGGTGCTTGCCTTTTCTATTTGGATCTTGAAGTAGGAAGTCTTCTAGGTATTGTTGGGTGTCAGATCATAGCTCCCTTACAAAGCCCTGGAAGGGTTTTTTTACCATCTTCTTTCACTCATCGCAAGGTTTTTTCTTATATCATGCAATGCTGCTTAGAGCAATCAGGCTTATTTCAAATGGTTTTATTTCTTTTATTGAAGAAACCCAACACAGTATAGTGAAACAAGGTCATAAACATTCAACAATAAATCATATCTAAATATATGTCAGTAATTCAATCAACAGTCAATGCGTCCCGCAGTGCTCCTTGCCGAGGACATACACTGGAGCAGAAAAACGTGCACTTCCTGTTTACACTGGAGATAAAAAGGGTCCATCCATTTGAAGAGTTGCACAGTGGGAAAATAAATCCCCTCCAGAACTTCCTGGCGAAGCTCCCAATCGTCGGAGGCAGAACTTGTCTGCTCAAGGCATCTGCAGTGACATCTTTCCTGGCAAAGTGAGCCGCCATCATAGACACATCGTTCTCCAGAACCCAGAACCACAGCTGCATTGCTTGTCTGCACAGTGCCCAGGACCCCACAACACACTAAGGTGTTGTTCATCAGGATCAAAACAGACGTACCCTGTGCAGAGAGGAGGAAAGCAACCAGGGACATGATTCCTCTCGACTCCAGCAAGTTGATGTGCTCCTGAGACCCAGATTGAGACCACAGACGGCTCACTGTGAAATCCGACATGTGAGCGCCACAACCTTACAGGAATGCATCAGTGAAGACTGCTATTTGAAGCCTGAGTTGCTGAAAAAACATACCGTTCAACAGGTTGTCTAGCAAAGGCCTTTATACAAGGTCTCGAGAAATTCGACTCAACAACTATTTTTGAGGCCATTGGCAATGGAGGAGCCACTGGAAGGACCTCATGAACAATCGGACCTCTGGGACCACCAGAATGCAGGAGGCCATGAGACCCACTAAGCACAGAAGTCCGAGGAAGGAACTTGACCCTGGGATTGCATGATGTGTACCATCTGAGAGATGTTTGCCACTTGGCCCTCGGGTGGAAATGCTATGCCAAGGCGAGTGTCGAAGAGCTCTGATAAATCGGAGGGACTGTGATAATGAAACCTAAGAATTTTTGACATTCAGGGAAAAGCCCAAGATGTGCAATAGGCTGCATGTATGGAACAAATGTGCTGACGCCTTGTCTGGGCAGTGAGTTTGGATGAGCCAGTCGTCCAGGCAGGGAAAGACATGACTACCCTCCCTCCCTGAGGTAAGCCGCCACCACTGCCAGCAGCTTGGTGAAAACCCTGGTTGCCAAGCAAAGTGGCAACAGTAAGACTGGTAATGATGTTGGCACACCAAAACGAACCTCAAATACTTCCTGTGCTGCCCATGGATAGGCACATGGAAGTAAGCATCCTGAAGCTTCAGCGACAGCAAACAGACCTACACATCAAGGGCTTGGAGGGATCGGGTCAGACTCACCATCTTGAATTTGTCCTTGCGCAGGAAAAAAGTCACTGGCCTCAGATCCAGGATGGGATGCAAGCCCACGCCCTTCAGAACCAGAAAATATATTCAATACCACCATCTCTCTTTCTCCGAGCATAGTACCAGTTTGATTGCACCTTTTGTCAGGAGCTGATGGGACTGCCCCCAAGAAGAGCACAGTCTCTACCCTTACGTAAACAGTTTAGGGAAACAGTGACCTTGTTGTCTACCTAGGGCAGTCCGACCTCTCCCCAGAGGGACATAGTGGGCAGAGGGTCGAAACCCATGAGCTGTGCTGGATGGTGCTTGTTGAACAGCCCTGTCCAAAAACATGACTGGATTGGAACCTCTGCAAGAATTGGTCAGCTTGTGCTCCAAAGTGATTATGCCCACACAAAAAGGCATATAGAGGAGCTTCACTTGCACATCATATGCAAACCTAGATGTTCTCATTCAGTAGTGTTGTGTGACAACCGTACCAGCAGCCACTGCACGCCCCATGTAGCTTGCTGTGTCTAGTCTCCACTGGATTATTTGGCGGGAAGCCCCCCTGCCATTGTGAACAATATTTTTATAGCCCTCACCCATCTCCCCTTCTGAGGGGTGTTCGGTTGCACCACTTACCGCAGACCAAAAGTAAATTTGGCCAGGGGACAAGATGCATTAATCGTTCTGAGGACAAGACTGCACAAGGTGAAAACTTGTTTCTCCCATGCATCCAATCTTTTGCTTTCTCCGGCCAAAGGCAAGGAGGGAACAATTGACATCCAGGGGTTGGTGTGGAAGCTTTAACAGGCAAGCTCTCAAGGGAGGCATGGGTGAAAACAAAAGTCAGATCCGAGGGGGGGGAGGGGGGGGGGGGGGGTCAGGCAATGTTTTGTGCCAGCTCCCTGTCCTAATGCTGGAAATGAGGCAGGTTATCGTAGGCCTCTAGCACTGGGCCTCCATTGTCTCATTGAAAATTAGCAATGTTTCTTTTTTAGGCCCTTAAACCACCTTAGTCATCAAGTTTTGGAAAGATGCTTGGGGCCTTCCCGGAGTCCGAGATGGAAGTATGTCCAGTTCAGAATAAGTGTCCAGGCACCGTCTTCCTAGAGATCTGTGGCCAGTGCCAACAAATCCTCTCCCATTGCCATAGAACTCCTCTGGGGAGTCCCTCTCCTCTCAATTCAAGGGTTCCATTACAAAGGGAACGGGGCCCCCTTCCTCATTGCAGATCTGACACGTAGTCGCCATAAAAAGTCAAATAGGAGAGGAGCACATTCAAGGGTCGCCTCAGTGCCAAAGTAGAGGACTGTACCAGCGCAGACACCTTTGACAGAGGTGCCGGGAAAGGTCTTCGCCCGCAGAAGCTAGAACTGGCCCCATAGGGAGGATAGCGGGGGGAGGATAGCTCAGGGGCAATGCACTCGCCTTGGAAACAAGACGATGCAGAGCAACATAGGTTCGATCCCCGGGTCCACTCTTAGAAACCTATGGGTATTAAGCACGTTCTAAATAACCAATTACAACAGGTGCGCGGTTGTGGTCTCTAGAGGGGTGCCTGCCGGCCTTCTTAGGCACAGTGGGCCCCAAAGGCAGTGGTTGGGCCGCCGGGGACTTGGCGAAGATATATAGCATCTTCAGCCAAAAGGCCTCCCCTTTACTCTGGGTGGATGTTTGGGTCAGAAACGATACCGGTTGAGCCTCCTCCGGAGAGCCCTTGGAAAGGTGACTTGTGATGCCGGAAGGAACTGCTTGGTAAGCGGACCTCTTAAAGTGCTGCTTATTCTTTCGGCCCGGGGGTCTGCCCTCGGACTGACAATCCACACCCTGCGACCTTGAAAGAGATCGCTTGGATTCATCCTTTTCCTTGTGGAAAAAAGGTCAAAGGTTTTGCTGACCGCTTCCGACGTGCCTCAAGTTACATGGATTGGCATGCCATGCAATTTTGGGTGCCCAGACCCAATGGAGGTCAGATACTGACATTTGTTGCCCACAATCCGCAAATGGCTTGAAGCCTGAGGCCTTGGCCAGGTTTATGAAATGTAATACGAGCATATTCCCAAAACAAATGGAGTGCATGGAAAAAAGAGACGGAGGTCACTGGGTGCGGTGCCCCGATATGTACGGACCCTTATGTCCTGTCTGGTGCGGGGCACTTAGAAGCGTTGGGCGGAGCCACACTGCACTCCCTGTTGGTGGAAAATTTATCAAAGATTAGCAGCGCTGGAATACGAATAACATAGAACAGGAATCGATTAGAAGCGTGTATTGTAGTTCAATTAACTGTAGCTCAATCTGATACTCAGCATCTCTGTCTAAAATATGGGTCTGCATCCAGGAAAATACCTTAACTACTACTACTAAAATAACTACTAACTTCTCACTTTTAAATATTCAATGTAGACATTTATCGTTATGTGGGGAAACAAATCCGATGGGCGATCAAAAGCACAGAAAAAAATGGTGTTGCACACAAGGTCAAACCATTTCAGTCAAGTAGGTAAACTAAAATGAAGTTATACTTCACCATAATGCCCCTTTCTCTAATTTAGCACTTCATACTGGTGTCCATTCATTTTTTTTATTTTTAAGCAGTCCTGCATTTGTTGGGTAAAAAAAAATAGAAAACCGCAAAGTGTGCCTTGTATAATTTCTGAGAAATGGGAAAACCTAAAAGTTATATGAAATTATTTTACCAAAATCCTAGATGGTTGACACCCCCTCAATGTATTGTGCTCGTCGTTTATGTGGTGCCTTTTACCAGCAATGCCAATTAACCAATCCACTAACAATTTCACCCCTCTGCATACACCTCTCAAACTCTAACCAAACACAACCACAAGCCTAGAACACAACAATCCGCACAAACGTCATTACACTGCAACAATACACAGACTCGCACAACAGCACACAACGACTACCGACCGTAACACCACAAGCCCAGTCAACGGACCCACCGGGCTGAGGCTGCCAACAGCACATCACTGCTCTCTTGCACGTTTCCAGCTTATTCCCACTAACTCGCCCCCCCCCTTTCCCTTTTTCAGAGCTGCCAGAGCGCCATGGGACCACTCCGGTGTTCATAGTGCACGGCACAAATATACTTTAACATTAACATTTGAACGTCAAAATTCATCCACTTTATACTTTGAACGAAATTTGACGTGTATCGCCATTTAGCATGGAAGGGTGTGCATGTATGCAGAATATGAGAGCATAGGAATCTTGCTAAGCCTACTTGACAAAAATGAGCAAGTGAGAAGAGCATACACATCACACTCGCTTGCATGCTTAGTAGAACTCTACCATAAAGAAGGACCTCAAAGTACTCAGGACCCTTGCAAAACTCCCACAGGGTAATAAAGGCTGAACATAGGCACTAGTGGATATTGTACAAATACGAATCAGATATACATCCTACAATAAACTAGAGGGGAGAGAATATATTTAAAAAATAATGCACAGTACCTATCGTAAATATGTCCATCGGGCCTATCTGATGCGACATAAAGGCATACAGGACACTGAACCCAAATAGGAGCGGCAGAGCCTGAAGTTGAACCACCTGCTATCCAGTGACACAGGGGGGAATTTGAAGGGTGCAGGAGGGGACATGAATTTGGTGAGGAAGCTGGATGCCACTCACCAGCTTATCTTTACACGGCAGGTCAGCACTTCGAGGCAGTCTCCCTGCAACGTGACAATAGCATTCAGCGCAGCTCCCTCGGCAGAACCCTGATCGTAAGGTCCCCTTCACGCTGGGGTATGACCCAGTCAGGTGACAAATTCTCACCACTCATTTGCTTCAGCAGCGAGGCAGAGGATGCCATCAGGGCCCAGGAAGGAACCACGCCAGAGCCTGCAACACTAAGCAATAGGATCGGCTGCAGAAGCCCTCACCAACTCTAATGTCAGCCAGCACTTTCCTGGACAACATGGGACAGGCAGAGTCCAGGTTGAACGGCACCATCAGCACCACTGTGTATTGTAATTTGAAACTCCAGGGCATGCCACGCTCTGAACCAACTAACAATTCTAAAATCTTACTAATTTCTGAGGCATTGGCCCACAATTTTAAGTTAATGGAAACCAATGGGAGCTCCCAGACTAAATAAGGATACATGAAGGTTTCCATGAACCATCCGAGGTCCCCTGACCTGGTCCTGGGACTGTCTGGTCTGGCCAGGCCTCATTTCAGCAAATGCGTACCGAAGGTCCAACCACCCACCAGGCCTGCCATTCCCTGAACAACGTAGCATGAGACACCAGAAATATTTGTGAATGTTAAAACTGAAACAAACACGTGCAAGTTAAAAACACAGGATAAAATAGTATCCTTCGAGTCACTCTGTTTAGAAACTGAGGGCTCTTGTGTGGTCTGTCAATGCACAAATTAAGCCATCCACTAGAAATGTCAGTGTGACGGGGTAAACTATGTAGTAATTGAGGTATGCATCACATCTTAAATAGCTTCCTTTTTTCAAGTACTTCTCTAGCAAAGCGATTAAAACACATTTCATTGCTATCTCCCACAGCATAACTTGCAGCACTCTAACTTTTCCCATTATTTCTTTTGTGGGGGTAGCAAAGAAATGATTTCTTATAGGCTCAGGTAGTTGACTTGATTTAGGTGAAAGGTTAAGGCATGCCCTTTCCATTTCTAGGGGTTTTCCGGTAGGCAGATGCAGTATCTTGGAGTGGATCCTCTGATAAAGAGGTGTGCATTGACTTTCTTCAATCTTCTGGAAACCTGTGACCCGACTTTTGGAAGATCTAGTGTAATTAACCTGATCCACTATTCACTTGGTGACAAGAACGAGCCAAGTGGTGAGGTCTTGCCATCTATTTTACCCTAGGAGGGCTGTTGTTTTTTCTGATAGACACTTGGTCCTCCATGGTCTCTGTGCTTTCTAACATCCCAATGTTCATACTTTAGCTCCAAGATAGTCACCTTCAAGACTTCTACAGACCTCACCTCTTGATACATGATTCTCCATGAGATAGTCATCCTTGAACTAAACCTCTACGGGAAGTGAGGGTGAAGGTGGGGGTGAGCACCGCACACCGTGGGTAATAATGAGCAGCGCTCAGATACCGGAGGGTTCGTAGCGCTATATAAATGCGAAATTATTATTATTTATATCCTACCTGACCCTCTTTAAGGGTTTTTCTTCACCCAGTGGAGTCCAGTGGAGTATTCATGGCTTTTGGAGCTTTGTCCTTGGCCCAATCTCTTGATTTCCTCAGCAGGAAAGACGCCTCTGCCATCTCCTCTGGATCTGCCATCTAATCCTCGCAACTTTTCAGGCAGCCCTCTAAATTGTATTAGCACCCTGGACGGGGGAGCCAGCCAATCAGGTGGCTAGGAACGTGAACTTGAACCGCTGATGCAAGCCTGTGTTCCAGCCAGCCTGACGGCCGGCTTCCCCCACCGCCATCTTCCCCTCACCCGCCTCCCTCTTTTTTAAACTCATCCCACCCCCCACACACCTTAATTTGGCTGCTCCTTCCTGGCTCCAGCTGGCAGCCATGAAAAGTAAAGAGGGACTCCGTACGGAGCCCCGCCTTCCATTTTCTTGGCGGCCATCTTTGTAAATGATTTTCCTTCATTCAATGGGACACCCGCAGCGTCCCACTGAGTGAAGGAAAATCTTTTTTTAGCACCTCAGGTTACTGCTTTGGCAACCTGGGCTGCTAATAGCCTTAAGCCCCCGTTCCAAGGGCTGGAACGGGGGTTAACAGCCCAGAGCCCTTTTTATCCACCTAAGCTTAGCTCAGGCTGATAACCTGGGCTGCAGGGCCGTTAACCCCCCCCCTTTCCAACGGCTGGAACGGGGGTTAACGCTGTATAGCAAGGATTTCTTGGGTCAGCAGGAGGTCAACCATAAAGAAGCTGCTTCTATCGTAGGCAGTTCTAGAATTTTGATTTTGAATTAGCAGTGGGGGCAGCCTTTCAATGTCAGCCACTCTTATGTTAGTGGAATTTAAGGGTGCTTACTGGTCTACATTTCTGTGGGAATGAAAAGTGCAAATATTTCTGTTTTTTGCTCTGTTCCCTGTACCGTTTAAAAAAAAAAAATGCAACTCCGCTAAGAGCCTGGTTAGAAATAGGCCAGAATTCACAGCAGGTGAACAGTGGTATCACAACCGACAAAATAGATTTAGAGTCATGCATAGTATTACATGTGTGTATTAAAATAGGACCATAATAGCACACAATTATATAAATCTGTTTAATATGTTATGAAACAGTCGCTCTAAAGTTAGAGTGTATACATTAGATAAAATGTAGCAGTAGGCTTTGCTGTATCTTGATCTGGATGGGGGCGCACTGTGAGAAGATCGGACAGAGGTGCCGTGGAAGAAGGGTTGAAAGTGAGCTATAAATATCTGCCAGAATGAAGTCCTTTCTCCTACAATTACACAGAACAAAGTATGTAGAATGTTTAGAGTCCACCAGCCAAAGGCAGAAACGTGGTCACAAAATAATTTTGAATAAGACCAGTTGTTTCATACGCAGGATTTCTTCTGAGATAGATTGATTTTATCTCCAAGACTTAGAGCCATTCCCTGCAATGAAAACAAGAAAAAGGAACAATTACTCATTAATTTTTGGGAAGATTCAGAACCATGCAATACACAGGAAAACAGTACATGTAATATAGCACACAGAGAAACACTGGCAAGAACCAATTTGGCACAGCTGACCGTCTGAAACTTTTCAGCCCCCTGGTAGTGCAGCACAGCTTTGTTTGACACCTATGCGCCGGACATGAATTCCGGGCCAGTATATGTTGAGGAGGTGCTCCCTTTGATCTCAGTTCCACCTTTTCCCCCCAGTACTCTATTGCCAATCGGCTGCAGAACTTATGTTTAAAAGGTGTACTAGCTTTTTGCCAAGGAGGACAAGTTGGGCGGGCGATGGGGAATCCTTGGGAGGGACATCCATCAGAAAGGACATTACCAGAGGTAAGTAATTTGCTCTTTTAATGGATTCCTTCCTCCCACAGATTCCTCGTCTATGATAGACTCCCATAGCAGTACGTTGATCTGGAGGAGGGTGGCGAGCAAGAAGATACCATCTTGTTAGGAAAGTTTTCTCTTGAAGCAACTTTTCCTCCATAGTCTAAACCTTTTTGCTCGAGTTTTTACGCATTGACCTGACTTTTTACAGTAAATTGAAGCCTCCAGCTTCACTTCACTGGTCTTTTGCTCATTTTTTTGTGGAGAAACTGACTAGTCCTTCAGACTGTCAGTACTGGGAAAGTTTTCCTTTTGACTCGGTTTGGGTAACTTTCATATTGCACAAAGTATCTTTCAATGCAGTGCAATTGGGATACTTTTGGATCACCCTAGACTTGCACACAAAGGATTTCTGGTTACTTTTAAATGTACCTATAGACTAACTGGTGGCAGCAGTACTATTAAAAAATGTTTGCTATATTTTTAGGTGGCTTGCATGTGTTTTGGCTACAATCTGTGGCTAGTGTCCTAACATGGCTGTGTCACAAGGTTTTTAGCTTGTTCTCTGGCCATTTTGTTCTTGGCCCTTTTTCCTGTCTTGCCAGGTCAGGAATAACCTGTTATGGTCATGCATTTGCCCAGGAAAGAAGTGCTTTTTGCGGGCTAGTGCAGGCCATATGTGTTGGAACCCGGGAAGTGAGTTGGGACTGTCTGGTCCCAATCCACATACTGATTTTGTTGTGTCTAGTGGGCATGCGTGAGTCAGACCCCAAAATGGTCCCTGATTGGAACACTGCTGGTGTGCATGTGTGGGGCAGATCTTTCCATTGGAGGGCTGAGTCTGATCACTCGCCTACATTTTTTCGATAAGAAAAGGAGTCCTGCAGCTATTCCAGCAGATCAGAAGAGGAGCCAAGCATCCTGTGTTGCTGTGCAGATGGAAGACCCGAGGAAGAATCCTGAAGAGGCCTGGTGACCAATTCTTGCTGCTGTCCTGCTGGAGACCATTCTGGCTACTGATCACAGAAGACCCTTGCTGGTGCTTCGACCATTTGGACTGGTGGGACCAACCAGTCTCGACGTCTTCACATGTTCCTGCAGCCTGGAATCTTCAGAAGCGTCCCTGGGCCAACCAGTGGGCTGACCATCTCCATATTGGGCAACTGTGACAGAAGCGTTGCCTTTTTGCTCAGAACTGTGGTCTTCAACTAGTCCCATAAGTCGCCTTCCTGAGAAGTTTCAAAGTCCCAGTGTTAGGGAGAATTCTCAGAAATGTGTTAATTCCCTTCTACCTTAGAGACTCCCAGCTCTTTTGCTGGACTTTAGGACTTTTTCATCTCTCATGTAATTTTTAATGTGATTTAATTTCTGTGTTCTTTTTAACTTTGGAGTGTGACAAACTCCATAGGCATCATCTTAACATTGTGTCACACAGCACCTTCAGTGCAGTGGCACAGGGAAGTCTCTTGGATTTTGCCAAGGTTTGAATACCTTCTCTTGGTGAAACTACTGTTTCCAAGAGCAGTGAAGTGAAATTGGCTTTCCGTACAATTTGTAACTTTCTAGACCCAGCACACACTATCTTGCCATAGGGTGCTGGAGGGGTTACTTAGTATCCCCTTTGTCTAGACTCTCATGTAATAAAATGTATGTTACCCTTTCTACAGTTAATGGCTGGTGGCAGTGGTTTACTTTTTACTAGCATTGTGTGTTTTTGCAGCGGGCTGTATTCACAGCCACGGTAAGGCACCCATGGGTGCCCATTTCGTCAAAATGGCCCTGGCCTTTTTTCACCATTTTCTGTTGGAAAGGTCCTTCTTGAGATTTACTATGCACGCCAAACCAGGTTTGGTCTTTTTGTTCGTTTTGTGTTTGACGGGATTCATGAGTGAAGCCTGCCTCTGGCACCAGTATGTCTGGCAGGGGCAGGAAGTGAGGGAGGTGCCCGGAACTACCTGTGCGTAATCCCCTTGATTACAGGAATGCACCCAAAAGGTGATTGGCCGGCTGGCTGTCAGGCAAGGACAGCCACCCTACCGTGTGATTGACAGCTAGGCTGGAATGAATGGGAGAAACCTGCATAAAAGGCAAGGCTTTTTGGCTTGAAAGGCAGAATCGACCACTGGACGAAGGAATCTGAATAAGAGCTTGGAAGAGAAGCCTGCTGCAACTCCTGGACTGTTGGTTTGTCCGGTGAAGACCTGCTGCTGTACTCAAGCTCCAAATTCGCCTTGACTAGAGAAGCCCTGCCAGGACGACTTCTCCCTTTGAGTTGGTGGGACCAATCAAGTCCAAAGTAAGTCCATCTGGACATCCTCTCGAAGCTAGTTGCATTTACACTGCAGTTGCTGCTGGAACCAAAGAGCCAGGGAGAGGAGCACCAGATTGTGTGCGTTGTTTTTTTAAGTCAGACCCGAGCGCTAGGAAGATCCTTCGGACTTCCCTGATGCAGGACTGACCAAGCCTGAGCCACCCCAAGAGTGCTGGACCCCAGATGCGAGGAAAGTCTGAAGTGGTATCCGCGAACCGCAGTGTTGCTATTTGTTGTCAGAAGTGAGGAGCTGAAACACTGAAGGACTGCTGAATTGAAGTTTGCCCATTGCTGCCCGCCCCATTGCCGAGCAGGAGTCCCCAGACGTCCTCCCTCTTGTCCCCACAACTGAGGCCCAGGAACAGCAGGATCAGAAGCCAGCTGGAAACATTTCTTCTAACCAGAGGTACTGTAAAGTCTAAGAGAACTTACCTCTTGTTGTCTAGCCTTACTTGCTCTCAGCTGAGACCTGTCTTGGTTACCTTACAGAGTTGCTAAAGCTTTGCCCTTGACAAGCCTCCCAGCTTGTGGCCCTTCAAGTATTCCATTTTCTACAAACATTTCTATAAACATTGCACAAGACTATTTACCAAACTGCAAAGAAGATCTTCAGCTCCCCTTGACATTGTGCAATTAACATTGGCTGTGCTGGCTTCCTGAGAGACTCTTCTTTACCTCCGGCTTTATTCTTTGGCCTTTCCCCCAAGAAAGGGTTAATTTACTCTGCAGTGGAAGGTTTTTTAAAAGTACTTACCTGTTTATGAATTATTTGTTAACCTTTGTTTTATTCCTCTATTCTATCTTTTTCACCAAGCTCAGTATTGCTCTAAATGTACCAGTGATAAATCAATGTCCACAGTGTCCTAGCTATTTAGGTCACCTGAGGGTGTAGGAATTGTCTGTGCCAACCCCAAAGGGTATCATCTGATTTTGAGAAACTAAGAGTGTGTTTTGAAGTATGTTTGTGTTACATGTTTTGCTCCCTTTCTGAAGAAGGCTTATATAACCGACTGTGAAATAAATTAATAATTATTTATCAAGAAACCTTGAGTATAAGTGTTTATTTGGATAACTGTATTGTGAAACTCTGTCACAATATTACTGCTCACATTGACACCTCTTGAGATAAGCCTGGCTGCTCAGCCAAACTACCAACCTGTGTAGTTCAGACTTATACCAAAGGTTGGGTCCCTATTGCCAGGAGGTCAGGGTTTTTGTAGAACACCCAAAGGGTACTGCATACAACCTTGACTAACAGTCTGGTGTTCTATTAAAAATAGAAAGCGCTGTCAAGTACCCTTTGGCTGTAGCCACCTGGAGACACTGTCTCGCAAGGTGTATCAGAAAAGAATACTGCAGCGATGTCACATGACAAAGGATCCAAATCCTTGGCTCTACACCATCTGCAAAATGTCTTCCATCAGGAGCAGTAAATAGCTTTTATGCTGGCCTATTTGCTGAGAGCAACACCTCCAAGATGTCTTCCGAAAGGTCCCAGTCTCTGTACCTCATCCTCTCAGTAGTGTTACCAACTCCGATACTTCATTTTCCTTTGGTTTTTCTCCGAGGCCTGTGTGATGCGATGAGACTTGGCTACAGCTGAACACCCGTGCCAAGCCTGGTTGCAGCGCTGTGGAATGTGTGTTACGTCTCAGGCAGCCCCCTCGTGAGACGTACACAGCTGACACTGCTGGATCGGATCCCCAAGGCCAGAGGCTGCCTTGCAGATAGGAAAGAGAAAGCATTTCGCAACTGCGACTATACACCTTCCCCCTTTTCTCCAAGATGTACGTTAATATACACACTGTTTCATGGGTGGAGAATGGGTTTAGCTGGTCTATTTGCATCTAAGGATGAGATATGCCTGTAGGTTTAGGGGGTAGAGCAGTTCTCCCATGCGTTGGTATGTTCCATTACATGCCATTTCTCTCTACTTCTGGTTTCCTGTGTATTATTTGTGGCCGAATGCCTGAGGGGTCGTGGGGCAGCAGGACAAGCCTGAAACATATTGGTGCCAAAACCCGGGGGTTCCCCTGCTCGACTTATGTGACTGGGGTATACGACCGGTAAGAGAAAAAAGTGTTTTTCTCTACCTGTTGCATACTTGACTAGAGCACGCTAGAGTCTTCAGGGATTCTAAGATTCATAAAGAGAAAGTGCCTCAGAGTGCTACAGTGGTACAGTACAGGGTTGGAAGGGAAACTACATGACTGCAATCGTGACAGAGCATTCTTAGGCATCTGTGATACAGTCAGAGTGCTGGTCGTGGAGAGAATGTGTAGGGTCAATGCTGTAGAGGGGACAGGCTAGGAGTGTGAGGTCAGAAGCCTGAGTTAACCTGCCATAGGGCTGATATCAGTTACAATATGGCGGACACTAGTCCACTGACCAGGCGGGAGGAGGGGGCAAACCTGTCCTATAAATCGGGGTCAAGGGCAGTGTTGGAGAGGTTAAGGAGCATGGTGGACAAGTGGGATGTGGTCCCCTAGTCGGTATGAAAGAATAGGGAGGAGCGGGTCGCCCAGGAACAGCAGTTACAAAGGGTGGGCATGGGGGAGACTGTGGTGAACCACAAGCCAAGCACCAAGATAGCACGACGGTGATGAAGATAGGAAGCGATCAGAGCCCCTCAGATTTTGCAGACATGCTTACACAAACTTTCATGAAGGATACAACCGAGAAAGTGAGGGCCACAATATGGCGGATTTTCCCAGACAACATAATGTGGGCGGTGGAAGGGAAAGTGGATGTGAAGGAAAGGTTAAAGTCTGCCCAGAGGTGGGTGTAAATTCTGAATGCAGGGGATAATGCGTGGCTAACACTGAGAAAAGCAGTGCCAGTGAGGGAGTGTAAGGAGGTACACAGAGGGGAAGAATTGTGAGGTGCTAGCAGTAGTGCCTGTGTGGATCGGGGTTGGTGACGCAGAACGCTGTGGGAGTGGCTCTATGCATTTCCAAGAAAGGGGTAGGGGAGGAAGAGTAAGGGGGAGGAGACACGGGCTGATTAGGTACTGGTGGAGGCAACTGTGTGCAACAGAGGTGTAGGAGGACATTCTGGAAAAAAAGGGTGGAATGATAGATTAGGCAAATAGGTGCCTGCAGGGAGAGATTTGCAGGTTACAGATGGCCCCAATGGCTGGGCTGACGGCCGCTACTAAGAGTACCACCCACCTTCTGACACACACAAACAGGGTCCTGACAGCATGGGGGAGTATACCTAGACAGAATGACAGTGACTGCAGTGTGCACCTTATACGGGGCAGTGAACAAAATGCCAGTGGAAGGGTTCGTGCCAGGCAAACTACATGAATGCATGTCAGAGACTGTCAAAACACAACAGGACGTTTTCAGGGCATGTTCATCAGAGAAGGACATTAACAAGCCCACATATAGAGAAGGTGGTCATAGCTGCATGACTCGATGCTGTGGGGGTGGAGGGGAGAGAACGGTATGGTGAAATATAATCAGTGGTGTTGGCTCTCAGAACAACGAAGATAATACCATCTCAGCAGGAGTGGCTCAGGACACCATACAATGACCTACAGCCGCTGCCAATGGCATGCATAGAAGATGAGTGGCATGCGGCGGAGGGGCCACAGCTTGAAGTGACAAAGTTGATCCTACACAAAGGCAAGACGGAGGATGAAGGGAAATGTGAGCAGCTCCTAGCGGACCTGAAAGGGGAGGATGAACAAATTATGCCATATATGAATGCGGAGAAAGAGCAAGACAACGGGTATCAGCACCTGATGGAGATGGCCTGGTGGCTAATGGCCAAAGAGGACTGGAAGGAGCATGTGGGCAATTAGGTGACTTGTGGGAAGAAGACATGGAAACCGGAGCCAAAGAAGGAGCTGTTCAAGCAGATGGATGTGAAAGGCACACAGTGGGACAACTGGCTGCCATTTGTCCTCAATGGTCTACAAGTGAAAGAGGGGCCAGCAACCAGGTATTCACCATAAGAGGTGCTATCTGGGAGAAATATGCCAAGCACTGATAAGTTGTTGCTGCCACTGACTTTGGGTGCACCTAAGGACTGGGAGGTACTAGAGGCAGACTATATACTGGAAACTGAGACAACCTATGATTGACAGTGCACACAAACATAAAGGACACATGATGGAGGTGGTGCTGGCTTTTAGAGTGACTGAGATGCTCAGAGATAGAAAGGGGGGGCATGTAATTATAACGGTTATGATATGATGATATGATATATTATATGGCATTTGTAACACGCCTATACACAAGTTTTTCAAGGCACGACGAGGGAGGGGGGACAAGGGAAGACGGACAACGATCCTACTAGGCCGGGTGTCATTCAGATCGCGCAAGTGCATGGGTAGAGGGGAAGGGAAAAGTGCAAGGGGAAAGGGAGAGGGGAAAGTGCAGTACAGGGGTAGAAGAAAAACAAGATAAATAATAAGGGTCAGCTGGTGGCAAGTGCAAGGTAAGTGCAGACAAGTGCTGGGAAGGGGGGCTGTAGGGATACAGAGACAGTCCCGCAGTGCAGGGATTGCCAGGGAGGCAGTGCAAGGGGAGAGTGGCTGGGCCAAGGACCGAGATCGGTGAGAGTGGCCCAGTTGCAGACTCAGTGCAGTTTCAGTCAGGAATTTAGCAGGGGAAAGGGGGAGAGAAAACAGAAGCAAAGAGGAGGGTTTTGAGGTGCTTCCGGAACCGTAGATGGTTCTCCTCAAGTTTCAGGGAGGCAGGAAGGCTGTTCCAGAGGGAGGCCCCTGCCGCGGAGAGAGATCTACCACCAACTCCTTGCTTGGAGAAGCGGCTGACCCTGAGGGCGTTGGAGGCGGATGAGCGAAGAGCTCGAGAAGGAAGATATTTAGGAAGAGAGAGTTGAAGGTATTTTGGCCCCAGGCCCCAGAAGGCTTTGTAGACAATGCAGAGGATTTTGAACTTAATTCTCGCAGCCACTGGGAGCCAGTGTAGTGATTTCAGTCCTGGAGAGATACAGTCCCTGGGCTTGAGGCCAAGGACAAGTCTCGCAGTTCTGTTCTGGATGAGTTGCAGAGGGCAGAGGGTAGAGGGTAGAGGCAGGCAGATTTAGACAGAGGCTGTTACAGTAGTCCAGCTTAGAGAGAACCAGGGTTCTGGAAACAGTGAGCTTCTGGGGGAAGGAGAGGAAAGGAAGAATACCTCCGAGGAGGTGCAGCTGGTAGTGGGACTTCTTAGAGACGTCAGATATGTGAGGAGAGAAGGAGAGTGTGGAGTCGAAGATGACCCTGAGGTTTTTTTGCCTTGCAGGTAGGAGCAGGAAGAGGGCCAAGAGAGGCCGGCCAGAGAGCTGCAGGGAAGGAGGGAGTGGGTGTGCCGATGAGTAGAATCTCAGTCTTACTGGCATTAAGGCAGAGGTCATTGGCGGCACACCATTCCTGGATAGCAGACAGAATCAGAGATGAAGGAAGGAGAGGAGGAGGCCGAGGGTAGCCTGAAAATGAGCTGGGTATCATCCGCATAGCACTGAAAGTTGGGGCAGAGAGCAGCGATGCAGTGGGCAAGGAGTGCCAGATACTGGTTGAACAGCCAGGGAGAGAGGTTAGGTCCCTGGGGGACACCACAGGTAGAGAAAGAGATGTCAGAGAGGAAGGACCCCAGTTGGACCTGGGAGGGTCGATTGGAGAAGAAAGAGGTCAGCCACGCCAGAGCTGGACCAGTGATACCCAGGTTATCACGGAGACGGTTGAGCAGGATGGCATGGTTGACAGTATCAAAGGCAGAAGAGATATCGAGCAAAATGAGAACACACGGAGTGTTAGAGTCAAGGTTGGAGAGCAGGTCTTCACGGATGTTCAGGAGAGCAGTTTCCGTGCTTTTGGCAGCTCTGAAGCCAGACTGATGGTCATGAAGACTACCAACAGATTCAGCATGGAGATTAAGCTGGGAGATGGCCAGTTTCTCCAGGAGCTTGCCCAGGAAGGGAGTGATGGAGATTGGGCGATAGTTAGCCGGGCACGAGGGGTCAGAAGAGGGTTTCTTAAGAAGAGGGTGCACAAGGGACTGCTTAAGGGGGGGATGGGAAGACTCCAGAGGCAAAGGAGTGATTGCAGAAGTCATCCAGGGCAGGAGCCAGGGAGTCGATGTGGTCCTTTATAGTTTAAGGAACAGGGGTGAACCTGTTTCGATGAGACTTTCATAGAGCGGACTTGTCTGAAAACCTTGTCGGCAGAGAAAAGGGGAAAGGCAGAGAAGGAGGGAGGAGGGGTGGCTGCAGAAGGGCCAGAGGAAGAGCAAGGAATAGAGGGAGGGAGGTGATAGGAGGCGAGGACAGGATGTCCTGAGTTTTTTAAATGAAGTGAGGCCAGTGCCGTGCAGAGGGCCTGGGAGGGGACAGGAGAGGTAGAGACTGCACCAGAGACTGGTTTGTTGTTTTAGATGCATCCTAGATTGTGGCATTATGGCTGATGATAGTGGGGAGTGTGTATGCAGTACAATGCAGGCAGGAATGGCTAAGATGAGTTAGGACACAAATAAGTTGACTTGTTTTGATGTTTTTTTTATTTTGCTTCCTTATCGAGTATGTATACAACAGTAAAGTTTTTGTACAGTGTGCTTTATGTTCAAGTAGTGCAAGGCTTTGGACAGCGATTGTAGTGGATCATAGGAAAAATGAGAAAAGGAAAAAAACTCTGACACTGCTTTTTCTTTGGTTTTTCTGAGGCCCCTGTGATGCAATGAGACTGGGTTACAGCTGAACACCCGTGCTAAGACGTCACTGTGGAATGCATGTAACACCTCAGGCAGCCCCTCCTGAGAAGTACACAGTTGATGACACTCTGCTGGATTGGATCCGCAAGGCCAGAGGCTGCCTCACAGATATGACAGAAGAAGCAGTTTGCAACTGCGGGCTATACTTCTTCTGCCTTTTCTCCGAAATTGACCTTTTTGTTATTATACGTGCTGTTACCTGGGTGGAGAACGGGTTTAGCCGCTCCATTTATATATAAGGATCAGCCATGCATGGGTGGCAGAGGAGGGGGTGCGGGGAGAAGAGCAGCGCTCCCATGCGCAAGTCTGTTTGCATTACCTGCCACTTCTCTCTGTGAATTGTATGCCTGTGCCCGAGGGGTCATGGGGGAGCAGGACAAGACTAACAAGTAGCCAGGTATGGAGATTGAGGGTACATACATTGGAGTGGAGGATCAGAACTCCAGAACTCCTTCTGGCAAGAGCAGCTCTGTTCTCTTTGGGAGGTGGTGTGGCGGGCAGATGGCCAAGTCCAGAAGGTCCAGGTACCACGTTATCTTGGCCCATTCCGGGGCCATCAGGATCATGGCCGCACCAAAGTCCTTAAACCTCACCAATGCCTGACATGCGGTATGAAAGGCATTGGTGGGAATGCAAATAGCAATGGATAACTCCAGTCCACAATGAAGGCGACCCACAGTGCTTCTCTCGGGTGAAACTCCCTGGAGCGGAACAGCTTGCAACTCTTGTTGGAGCTGGATGTGAACAGATCTAGTCGAGGGGTTCCCCAGAGGGCAAAGATACTTCCTCGCATAGCTCCCACTCGTGGGAGACCGAATACTGCCTGCTCAGGGTGTCCGCCAAAGTGTTCTCCGGGCTAGATGAGTTGCAGACAAGGAGATTTGTCTGTGCAACACCAGAAACCAGAGTTGCATTACCTTTCTGCACAGTGGTCTTGACCATACGCCACCTCTCTAGTTGAGGTAGTGCATGGCCACTGTTTTGGCAGTCATGTTCAGGGCCATCTTCCCCTGTATCGAGGGCAAAAGGCTATCAGTGCCAGTCTGATGGCCTTCAACTACAGAAGGTTTATGTGGAGTTTTGCTTCTGCTAGGGGCCAATATCCACTCACTGAGTCCGTTCAGGTGCGCCCCCAGTCCTTCACTGAGGCAGCCGTCACTATTGTCACATCTATCCAGGGTTGCCATAAGTGTTCTCCTTTCATTAAGTTCTCCTTGCTGAACCGCCACAGGTGGTCCTGTGAGATCCTGGCCAGGACTTGTAACATACCAGTCATGTTGCACAAGAGCTGTGACCACTGTGACCTGAGGGTTCATTGTAGGGGTCTCATCCTCAGTCTGGTCTCTGGCACCAGAAAAATGCAAAATGCCACTAGACCGAGCAACCTCAAAGTTGATGGCCGGCAAAGCTTGGGCATCCTAAAACTTTAGACCATCTGCTGGATGTTGGAAGCTCTGTCCTTGGGAGGAAACGCTTTCCCTTTGGATGATTCGAGGACACCCGATTAACTGGAGCATTTGGAAAGGTGTCTTCTGGGACTTCTTGAAGTTGAGGAAGAAGTCCTGTTTGTGCAGGAAGTGGCAGCCACTGTGTAGGTGATCTTGTCTTTGCTCTTTTGAGTGGGCTCTGATGAGCTAGTCGTCCAAGTAAGGGAAGATATGAATCCTCTACCTTCTCAGACTGGATGCCACCCCCGAAAACTGCTGGGTGAAGACCATCTGGATGCAGGTGAGCTCAAATGGCAGTACTTTGAAACAGTCGTGCACAGTGCAAATCACAAATCTCAATTACTTCCTGTGTTTGAGATGGATCAGCACATGGAAGTAAGCACCCTGAAGATCAAATGGCACCAACCAATCCTGGAGCTTCAGAGCCTGGAGGATCTGTGAAAAAATTACCACCTTGAATTTGTCATTTGAGGAACTTGTTCAAGGTCCAAGATGGGTCACAGTCCTTGGTCTTTATTCGGGATTGAAAAATAGTGGGAATACCACCCCCGATTGCTTTCTGCTAGAGGAACAGGTGTCCAGTCATTAATTCGAAAACAAAAGGTTTGAATGCAATACACTTGAGCCAAAAGGACCGGAAAAAAAAAAAAAAGACAATGCCTTTTTTTTTTAAATGTATTTTCTTTTTTTGCTTTTGGTATAGGTAAAAATAATGGTTTTTGGCCAAAAAAACGGGTGTGTGGGGTGGGGGGTTTGGGGGGGGGATGGGCTATTGGGGGAGGCCCCCGCCCCCCCCCCCCCAAATAAAAAAAGTGCAGTCAGTCTTTTTTTTCTGGTCCTTTTGACTAATGTATCGTTATTCGAACCTTTGCATTCGAATCTTTGACCCTAAACCAGAGGAACAAACTCCATTGCAACTTTCTCTAGCAGGAAAGCAATCTCCTGCTGGAGTAGCAGGTGTGGTGGTTTTGGAATCAGGGTAGGAGGGGGACAGGCAGGGCGGCACATGATGAATGGCAAAGAGTACCCTTGTAAGATTGTTTGACCCACTTGTCCGAAGTAATACCGTGGCATTCTTCATAGCATTGGGTTACCACCCCCCACAACGGGAGAGGTGTGTAGGACAAGTACCTATAGTAACGCAAGGGTCTCTTCCTTGCTGGAGTAGGTGCCTGCAATAGTCGCTGACTCAAGGATGTTGCCGCCGCCTTGGATGATTGCAGCTTCTCTAGGCTGTTGTCTGCTTTTGAGCCAAAGAGACTGCGGACGTCTAAGGGCATTACCGGTAATTTGGCTTGAACATCAGGTGCAAACCCAGATTTGCTAAGCCATGAATGGTGGATTACTCTTCCCAGACAATCAGAAATGTCCAAGCCGATTACAGAGCTTGGCACATTGCTTCCTTGCCATCTGCTATGATGTTAAGGAAGCTGTCCCTTTTTTCGCCTTCTGGGATGTTTTCAGTCGCTTGCTCTATCACCGGCCATAGAGGATGAGTGTACTTGGCCAGTGCGCAGGAGAAGAACAAGTTACTTTCTTACCTGGTAACGTTCTTTCGATGGGATGGTCCGACGACGTATTCCATATCTATGACAGGTAATCACCACAGCTGTGCTGCTTCGGAAACTTTTTTCGGCGTCTGCGTCCTGCGTCGATGACGTCGATGCGCCGTCGTCGAGGACCTCCTCCCACGTCCGACATCATCCGATGTGATAAGTAGGACGCACGACGCAAGGAGGAGGGAAAGAATTTAGAATCAAAATTTAGAATTGCCAATCAAATAGCAGAGCAAAGGACCGCCATGCCAAAGGCCAGATCCTGTCCCCGGATGGAATCGAGGGAATAGTGACGTACAAATGTATGTACAGAAGCCCAGGTGGCTGCATCACAGTGTTGCGAATAGGAACACCCCTCTGCAGGGCAGTAGATGCAGCCATACCCCTGGTGGAATGGGCCCGCAAGCCAGCCGGTGGGTCCTTACCCGCCAAGCGGTAGCACTCTGAGATGGCCAAAATAATCCAGCGAGACAAAGTCTGTTTCGTCACAGCTTGTCCCAAACGCTTTCCAGCGTAACCAATAAAGAGTTGATCGTCCACTCTGACCCGGGACATGCGTGAAACATAAAAGCTTAAAGCTCTCCTAGGATGAAGCCGATGGAGCCTCTCCTCTTCCTTACCAGGATGCGGAGGAGGATAGAATGCCGGAAGAACAACCTTCTGGGCCAAATGAAATTCCGAAACCACCTTCGGAAGAAAAGAAGGACGAACTCTAAGGACAACCCTGTCCTTATGAAATACAGTGAAGGGTGGCTTAACTGAAAGTGCCTGTAACTCATTCACTCTGCGAGCGGAAGTAACCGCAACCAGAAACACAGTTTTCAGAGTTAACAGCCTCAAAGGGCAAGAATGCAAAGGCTCAAACGGAGCGCCCATAAGAAACTTAAGAACAAGGTTTAAATCCCAACCGGGCACCAGGAAAGGTGACGGAGGGAACACATTAGTGAGCCCTTTCAGAAACTGTGAAATTAAAGGGATTTTAAAGTAGGAACACTCTTCAGACGAGCGCTTAAAGATGGACAGCGCCACCAGGTAACCTTTAATGGTACCCACTTTCAAGCCCCTGTGGGCCAAAGAAAGTAAAAAGGACAGAACCATGGGGATGTCACATGCAAAAGGATCCACATTCTGAACTCTGCACCAGTCGCAGAACTTACGCCAACGGTACAGAGACTTTGTTGCTGGCCTTCGGGCCGAGAGCAACACCTCCATCACGTCTTCAGGGAGGTCCCAATCCTTATACCTCAACCTTTCAGAAGCCAAGCGTGAAGGTTGAGGGATCTGACCTCTGGATGGAGAACCTGACCCCCCTCCCGTGAGAGCAGATCGTCTCGGTGGGCAAGACGACGTGGAGGGCAGATGGACAAGTCGAGAAGGTCCGGGTACCACGTCCTCCAAGCCCACGCCGGAGCAATGAGGATCATCCGGGAACCGAACTTCCGTAACCTCCTCAGCACTTGTGGGGTGACGGGGACTGGAGGAAACGCTTACAGCAGCGGGAATGACCACTCCACCACGAACGCGTCTCCTAAGGCTCCTTTTGGAGGAAATTCCCACGAGCAGAACCTCTCGCACTTCCGGTTGACACTGGAGGCGAAGAGATCCACTTGAGGGGTCCCTCAAAGAGCGAAGATCTCCAGGAGAATCTCCTGAGCCAACTCCCACTCGTGAGAGATCGTGCTCTGCCTGCTCAGAGCGTCCGCCGTCACGTTTTCGTCTCCAGCCAGATGAACTGCCGAGATCGAAACTTCCCGCTGGATGGCCCAGAACTCGAGCTGCATCGCCTCCCTGCACAGAGGAAGTGACCCTGCCCCCCCCTTTATGTTGAGGTAGTGCATGGCCACTGTGTTGTCCGTCAGGATCAGGACATTCTTTCCTCGCACAGTCGGCAGAAAAGCCTTCAGGGCTAGCCTGACAGCCCTCAGCTCCAACAGATTGATATGGAGTCTGGACTCCGACGGAGACCAACGACCGCTGACTGTCAGCCCGTTGGCATGAGCTCCCCATCCCGTGAGGGATGCATCCGTCACGATCGTCACCTCCAGCCAGGGAAGCCAAAATGGAGCCCCATTCATCAAGTTGCCTTCGACGGCCCACCACAGAAGGTCCCGGGCGACCGAGGGCGGCACCTGAACCGTGTCCGACATCCTGCCGGAGGACTGTGACCATTGCATCTTGAGTGCCCACTGCAAAGATATCATCCGCAGGTGAGCCTCTGGCATCAGAAGAATGCAGGATGCCATGAGGCCGAGCAACCTCAAGAACTCGAACGCTGGGAGCGTCTGGGCATGCTGAAACTTGTGCGCCATCTGCTGAATGTGAAGAGCCCTCACCTGGGGAGGAAAACACTGCCCCAGGGAAGTGTCGAGCACTGCTCCGATGTACTGGAGCCGCTGTGTTGGCGTCAAATGGCACTTCTTTAAATTGAGGGAGAAGCCCAGCCTGTGAAGGGAGTGGCAGGTGATGGACAGATGATCCAGGACTTGCTCGGGAGAGCTCCCACTGATCAACCAATCGTCCAGGTAGGGGTAGACGTGAATCCCCCCTTGCCTGAGATGCGCTGCCACCACCACCATGAGCTTGGTGAAAACCCTCGGGGTGGAGGTCAATCCGAACGGCAGGACCCGAAACTGAAAGTGCGAGTCGCCAACCGCGAACCTCAGGTACTTCTTGTGCTTGGTATGGATCGGCACATGGAAGTAAGCATCCTTGAGGTCGAGAGACACCACCAGTCCTGAAGCTGAAGGGCCTGGAGGCTTGAACTTGTCCTTCCTGAGGAGTTTGTTCAAACCGCGCAAGTCCATGATGGGTCTCAATCCCCCGTCTTTCTTCGAAATTAAAAAATAAGGGGAATACCATCCCTTGTTCCTCTCCGCTACAGGCACCAGATCTATGGCGCCTTTCTCCAGCAGGGCTTGAATTTCCTGCGCAAGGAGCGGATCCGGACTCTGCAAAGAGAGGTTCCCCGGTAGATTGTCGCGAGGCCTGTGCCGAAAAGGAAGACAGTAGCCGTGGGTTATGATCTCCAGAACCCACACATCTGAAGTAATGGCACGCCACTCTACAAGATGCTGCGCTAGCCTTCCCCCCAACCGGCGAACCATGGGACATGGCCTCATGACTGAGTGGTAGCGGCTGCGGCGTTACCTGAGGGCAAAGAGGCAACTGCCCGAGCAGCCTTGGCACCACGGGTACCCTGTCGTCCACCTCTGGTACCCCTGCGTTGGCCTCTTTGACTGCCAGCTCCTCTCACTTTACTGAAGGACGAGTAATGGCGAAAGGAACCACCCCTCCATTGCTGTCCCCTAGGACGAAAAGGCGGAGGTTGGCGAACTGCAGCGCCCAACGACTTCGCTGCAGCTTTTGAGGTCTGCAACCTCTCAAGGCTCTCGTCAGTCTTGCTGCCAAAAAGGTGTTCACCGTCAAAGGGCATGTAGAGGAGCCGGGACTGCACATCAGGAGCAAACCCCGACTTCCGCAACCACGCAAACCTGCGTATCACGGTGCTCGCCGTCATGGACCTGCTGACGCATTCAGCCATGTCCAAACCTGACTGAACGGACTCACACATGACATCCTTACCATCCTGGACCATAGCAAGGAAACCATCCCGTTCGTCCCCTTCGGGAATATGTTCAGCCGCTAACGCAACACAGTTCCACAGAGTGTGTGTGAAACGAGACAAGGCACAAATGGAGTTGGCCGCCTGAAGCGCCATACCACCAGAAGAAAACACTTTCTTCGCCCAGCCATCAAAACGTTTGTCGTCCCTATCAGGAGGGATGGTAGGGTACGACACCTGCTTTGCCGGGGCCGTGTCCACCTGCACCACCAAACTCTCCGGAGTGGGGTGCCTGGCCAAGTAGCAGGGGTCGCTACTGGCTGGACGGTATTTTCGCGACAAGGACCTGCCCACCGCCGGGAGACTCTCCGGAGCAGTCCAAGCCGCCGCCACCCTTCTCTGTAGAGCCATATGAAACGGTAGTACCGGTTCAGTTGGGGGACCAACATCAAGGATGTCCATGAGATCATCCTGCACAAACTCTCCTGGGGGAGCAGACCAACCCAAGTACTCAGAAACCCTAGCCATAAGGCGCCGGTATGAGGAATCGGCATGAGAGCCAGGCTCAGGGCCTACAAAACTCCACCTCCGGAGAGGTGTCCAGTCCACTGGCATCATGCAGTGACTGTCTCAAATCGTCAAACTGACTACGGCCCGAGAATTTCATCTGGAACCTGATTAGGAACCAGGCCATCAGAATCCTCATCCACCTCCGAAATATATTCCAGGTGGCGAAAAGAAGGCACCCGAGAGTCTTGCTCTTAACCAGAGCCTTCCTAGGGGGTTCCCCCGTGCCACGGGGTACCTCCGACACCCCAGCCTCGAAAGGCGTCAAGGGCGTCGAGTGAATCAGCACCGGCGTCGAGAGAACAGGCATCGGCGCCGAGAGGATTGGCGTCGACGTCAAGTAAATCGGCGTTGACGTCAGATGCAGCGCTGCCAGCATCAACGGCGTCGACACAGTCCTCCAAGCGTGTCCTTCGACGACCTGAGCGTCGACGGCTTTGACGACTTCCTCGGAGCCGGACCCTCGAGAGAGCCTGTCGACACCCTCGACGCCTCAGGACGTCGATGTCTTCCTTGAAGACATCACAGGTGCACACGGTCTCGAACACGTCGAGGACCGGGACCTGGAACGGGTACGTCGAGAACGAGTCCCCTTGTCCGAACGGGACCTCTCCCGTGACTCGTGCCGACCACTCTTGCGAGCGGTGTCTCTCGACCTCTCATGACCGACCCCACTCGGGGGCGCGGACGGCTTAGTACCCTGCGACTCGAGAATCGCCAGCATTTTCTCCCCGAAGGAAGCCCATTCCTCCAGCGTCGCACGGCTGGTGGGGTAAGCGACGTGCCGGGCAGAGTCCTCAGAAGAGGACCTGGAAGACGACCGCTGTCGCCGCTTCCGAGAATGCCTCGAAGAGGCCGAGGAGTGGCGAGACCGACTCCTAGAAAGAGACCCACGAGACTTCCGACGATGACGCGGAGAGTCTCCTCTCGAATCATCCGTCGAAAGCCCCGCAGACTTCGACTTCCAGGGCTTGGACACCCGACCTACCGACAACAACTTCTTACGTTCACGTAAGGCTTTGGACGTGAGCGACAGGCAGTCGATAGTCATCCGTGTCGTGGGCCTCCCAGAGGCACCAGAGGCAGGCGTCGTGCGAGTCCATCACCGACATCTTGGACCCACACTCCCCGCACTTCTTGAAGCCCAGACGCGGGGTCGAAGACGAAGTAGAAGACATCTTCACACGAAGGAGATTCTCACAAAAACGAACAGGTTCGAAGAACCGAGAAGAACAGAACTCCAAAGAGTCGAGGCATTATCCGAGATTCACGAAGCAACACGTTCGCGGAAAAAACGGAACTGAGGCTACGGGCGTCGTGCGTCCTACTTATCACATCGGATGACGTCGGACGAGGTCCTCGACGATGGCACATCGACGCAGGACGCAGACACCGAAAAAAGTTTCCGAAGCAGCACAGCTGTGGTGATTACCTGTCATAGATATGGAATACGTCGGAGGACCCAATCCCCTCGAAGTTCACTGTCTAGAAGGCCATGCTCCCTGAAGCAAATATTTAATTTGTCCAAGCATCCACCTTTTTGTCATCCCTATCTGCGGGAAGTATGGGTAGGCAGAGGATTTGGCTGCCTAGAGCATTAGGGTCTCTGGGCTAAGGGGTTTAGTTAAGAAATCAGGGTCCAAAGAGGCAAGCCTGTACCTTTTTGATAGATCACCCCGTACTGCTGGCACAGAGCAGTGCTTCTTCCAAAGCTCCATAAGAGACATAGTACATCAATATTTCTGTTCAAGGTAACAATATGAAAAATGCACAATGTGAAAACTGCTGCCACTGTTCCAACCAATTAAAAACAGCATATTTATTCACTCACTACAAACTAATCTCAAAAACAAAAATATCCAATACCTGACTCTTTGCACGAATTCTTATGTGCCCAGTAACAGGGGCATCTGGTCCAAGGTGAATTGGCTTTTCAATGCTAACATTTGCAAGGGCATCTTCTCCAAATATGGAACGAGCATAAAGATTGGCAGCCATAAAACCACAGTACCCAGAAAGTGCCTGCAAACAGAGAAACACATTAGCAAACTATACAGGATAATACTGACATTTGTTCATGTTACTATATGTTAACAGTATAAAACTCCCAACTCGCATAGCACTTCATACCAGTTCCATCCCCCATCCAATAGATGTTAATGTAATCTTTCTAAAAAGGAGTGTGACCCTTCGTTGAAATCTCATTACTGAACATTAGTACCCGGCGAGGGTCAACAAGCTTGTTACAAGCAAGCTCATTGGCCCTCGCCTGGGTCTTCCCTCGCTGAGAATGCTCTGAAAGCTCTGCTTCACTGCTGTGCTCCGGGGTTCCTTCCGTGACTGGCTGCCATGGAAAGGGAGAATGGACTATGTGTAGTCCCTTGTCCCGATCCCCGGCTGCCATTTTCTTTGCTTTTTTTTTTCCTCCAGTTGAGCGCCTTGCCATTAGTTTATTCAAAGGGGTTCTTCCAGATCACCAACTGTACCCATCACCTGTGGACTCCAACAAGGAGCCATCCTCTCCCCCGTTATCTTTAAATGAAAACACTTGGAACCCTTCTCGCTCCACAAAACATCCAATATGCCGATGATATACAGCTCTACCGCAAGATATGCTACTTCGGAGATGACCACAGACTCAATGCCTACCTATCTTTGATCCAGTTATGGATGTTTAGTGCCTACCTGAAGCTCAATGCCCCCAAAACTAAATTCCTACCGTTGACCAACAACAATGCACACTCCGACATCCAGATCTGGCTCTCTGCTATGCACCTCAAGGGCTTCACACCCCAGCTGGCTACCTGCACCAAGTGTCCTGGGTTTAACATCGACAGACACCTCTCCTTCAAACAGCACATACCAAGGAAGACCGAAACTGCTTGGTACCCATTTTCTCTCCTGTGGAAAATTAAGCCCTTCAAACCAAAAAACAACTTCAGATCTGCTGTCCAAGCATTGGTCCTCTCCCACCTGGATGGTGGCAATGCCCTTGGAAGGCCTTCCGCGACTAACCTGACACCCCAGAAATCGGGAGAGGTGTCCTTCATGCTGCAGCACGACCCATGAAAGGACTCCACAAATTCAACCACATCATCCCAAACCTCATCGAACTGCACTTGCTCCCGCTGCAAGCCAGTATCATCAAATCCGGCTGCATCATCTACAAGGCTGTCACCCTGAAGTCGCCAAGCTAACTCACTGAGAAACCCAGCATCTCTGCAGGCAAATGATCCCACCAGAAGTAAGGGCATGTGGAGACTAACTCCGCTGGCAGGAAGGAAAGAAAAGCAAGACATGCCTTTTCTGTCTATGCCCCAGGACTCTGGAACCTCCTCCCTGTCAACATCACTCACCCCCTCGCTCCTACAATCCAGGAAGGGGCTCAAGACCCTCCTCATCAAGGAATGGCTCCAGCTTTTTTCCCCCATACCTCTTGTGAGCCCACCATGAACAAAGACCCTAATGTTTTCCTAGAGCACGGCTTCATCAAAAAGTACACTTATTCCAAGCATATTCGTAATCAATATGTGTCTGCCTGGCCATCTGTCTTGGGCTTTGTCTCTGGGCTCCAGTAGAGGGCCTAGTTTGCGCTGATCATTCTCTGGGCCCTATGTAGCCACAGAAAAAAAGACACATTGGCCACAGCAACCAGGCAAGTCTAAGTACAGTGTCCCCATGTCAAATCCCGGATACAGTCTGTGGGCTTGGTGGTAACCTACCAACCAGTGGCTGAAATGGCAATTAGTTTGAGACTGCTGGGGCATATTATACCCATCTGGAGCTTTGCCTTGAACACCTGCCATCACTTCCATTTAACCTTTTTGCAGTGCTGGGTTAGCCAGACCCTCAAAGTTTGTGTGCTAGAATATTGGTCCCATATAAACCATTGTCCCTTCCGCAAGAAATCAGAATGCCTCCCTTTCAGAAGCCAACCTTGTTGACCGTGAATGGGTGTGCAGGCTCACCTTAAAGGGGGCAAGACTGGAACCCATGTAGTTAATGAGATGGCTCAAAAAGGCCATGTGTCTCTATAGATTCTTCATGGGGCAAACCAAGATATAGACAATAAAAAAAAAAAATGCAGGACTGATTTGCACCCAATTGGCAAAATCATAATTTGAACCTAGAAGTGCGCTCCTCGCCAAAATGTGGCGCAACTATGTCCAGCAGTTAATGCTGTGAGAAAACAAAGGCTACCCCCATATAACTTTGTCCACCACTCAACCCACCCCCCTGACGAAGCTGCACGAAACTTAGCAAAAAGTCAGAGGCAGATCTATATTTTTATCAGAAAGGTTTGTGAACATGTGTAAAAATGAAACCCTAGTTATAAGCTTCTTAATAAGTGTCCCTGCTATGAACCCAATTTACCGACTATAGACTCACCTTATTTCTGCCTCAGATTGAGATATTTAAAATAAATATACATATATATTGTTGCAATATTCTTGAAGCCTTATCGTGGCTTTGCAGCCCACAAATCAGGGGTGTTCATTACACTATCCTTGCCCTAGGAGTAGAGGCACCCATGATCCCTGTTAAGGCAATGTTTGTACCACCCTGTTGAGGTAACTACAACCACTGGCCGTAACCCGGGGCTACAAAACAGACAAGGGAAAAAAAGCCAAACTTCTCTTAAAGGTAGGTAACGTGGACAGAGGAAAGGCTTACCTCTCAGGTAGGGGTAGAAGGTGGAACAAAAGGTACAATTAGTCCACACACATAACTCTGGAAAATGCACAACATGGATATACTGACAAATGCATACTCTAATAAGTGACACAGAGATCTATCCGGTCAAATATCTACTTATTGTATAAAATACAGTATTCAGACGGTTTCCCCACGGCCTAGCTGTGGGTCCGCTACCACAGGTAGGCACCCATCATAGATTAACAGTGAGCAGAACAAAGGAAACAAAACTTAACAAGCAAGTAATGCCCCATACAGGCCTGCATAATTGAGTACAGTTCCCTAAAAATACACCTCATCACTGGTATATGTGGAAGGCTTTAGACCTAGTGGTCAGTATCTAACACATACAGGTAAGGGTAAGCAGGAAAGAGATTGACATTTTTACCAAAGGGAAAATACTCTAAAAATCCCTAACACCAACATTCCACATTAATTTGGCCCCTCTAGGGGGAACACATCCATAGAGGGTAGGAACATTTTCAAAACCATAGCCAAAGGCTTTCAAGAATCAAGAAGGAATTTTAGCAATACATTTCAGGGAAAACGATGTACACAGTTACCACAATCAGTCACTGTGTTAAACTACATTCACCATTAGAGGTCTGTAGTTTTACACCAGTAGTTTTTGCCAAGCAAGGATAGCTTCTCTAAACTTAATATCTTCTTTAGTCTCCGGTGTTTTAATACAAATTCTACCTGCAGACCTCCACAGCAGTGTGGTGTATTCAAAGTGATCCTCTGCAGGGGTGGTTATAATCAGATGTTCAATATCTTCACTGGCGTCCATTGAATAGTTGTCAGTATTCCCTGTGTCTTCCTCCGTCTGTGGATATTATCCTATGGATCATCCAAGTCATAATCATCATCCTGTTCTTCCTCATGTAGGCATCTGTTAGAGGCCTGAAATGTCTGTTTTTTTTGGTAACAGAGATTCGGCAGTTAATGTTCCCTTGTTGCGCTTTTGCACCCTATGTTCTTGGTCTTCCAGAAAAGTAATGATTTTGGACATAGTGATAAAATCTTCAGTATCGCAAACCTATTTACGTGGTTCAGTGGTTGCTTTTGGCATGAATATAGGAAGAGAATGGGCTTCCCCCTTCCCAGAACTCCCCCTCAGAGGCTGAGCATTCTAAGAGGCCTTTGTTTTGCAATGATTAGAGTGCTGAGCTTGCCTCTACGTATGTGCTAATAGATGGTTGTGTTTTGGGTGGGGCACTAGGTCTACCCTGGGGGGCCTCCTTCCCGACTCATATGGATCTTTGCAATGTTGCCATAAAAATGAAAGGTCCTTGTGCTTATGTTTTCATGCATCCACACTGGGAGTGCAATTTCCTTCAGCAGAAATAATATGTTTTAGAGTCACATGACATGCTTAGAATATGAAGCAGTACGATTTAGAGTTTGGATGTGCTTTGGCACAGTTTGCAATTAATTCTCTGATGCCGCCATCTCGTTCAAGAAGTCTGTTTTAGTATCAATGCAATAATGTTCGGGGAGAAAAGTGTGGGTTGAACTCTATGTAGGTCCTCTGTATATATTCTGCAATGCCACATGTGAGAGGTATGCAACTGTAGCACCAATTGCCCAAGTGGGAGGGTTCTTGGCTTCTTGCACAGTGCCTTCTACATGAGGTAGGACTTGGAGAAGCCTAACTGGAGCAACAGAGTTGTTTCAAACAGAGTTTACTTTTTTAAAAATTATTTGTGTTTATCGTTAATAGCAAACCTTACCCAATTAAAATTCCAATTGACCAAATACACAGATAAAAAATAGACATTAACAAATATATATATATATACATTTTCAATGAAAAAATATTGTTAAAGGGGTGTTATGGTTACAAGTAAAACCAAAAAAACCTCAGCAATTCCCCAGTTATGGTAAACTAAGCAACCATAACTTGCGCCATCACGGCACACTGCTAAAATGAATACATAGGACGCTAAAATGAATACATAGGACATCAAAGACAACATCACAAATGTCATTGATATCAATGATGACATCACATATCTGGGCCACTTGTTTTTGTTCACCGACATATCTAGGCTAGGTGATTTTGTTCACTGACAGTCAGAATATTAAAATTCAAAGGTGTTATATATCTAGAAGTTAACTTTGGCGTATGTTTTTAAAGTACTTTCCTTAGGGTTTGGTCTCAGTTCATCGTACACATACATGGGGCAAGAAGCAGGCCGCAAAAATACAATTCATTTGTGCACATGAAGATGAATTTTAATGTTAACATTTTTTCTGGGGATGCTGTTCCTTTCTTCCTTACTTTAGTTTCCCTGTATGCGCCTCTGATTTGTATGCCTTGTGGGTCTTCATATGTATTGTTTGTACTAGCACAAGTGTGTAGTAACCTGTGCTAGTACAAACAATACCTGATAAGGTAGCATTCATTATTTTACTATCCAAAATTACAAGATTATAAATATTGTTTGTTTATTGATTGATTTGTAGGGCGCACCAAATCCGTAGGTAACTGGGCGCAACGAGGTACAAGAATACTTAAAGCTTAGGTTACAGAATGAAATAGATACAGTAAGGCGTCAGGAAATAAACAAGGAAATGCAACAAAAAAGTACAGTTGGTTACATCGATCAGATGCATAGGTATAGGTATATCCATAGCAGTTAGGTCCAGTAGGAGTCATGAGACTCACCCCCTCACCAACCATTGAATCTTGTGAGATAATGTCCACCAAGACACCTACAGCTAACTCACAAACCCTTAACCTTCACTTGATATACAGACCTCCAGGTCCAATCAAGAATTTCATAGAAGACTTAACTACCATCCTATCAGAAAACCTTAAAGATACTACTCAATCAATATTACTAGGCGACCTCAATATTGGCTTTAATGATATCAACGACTTACAAGCCACAGCAGCCTCCAACACCCTAACAGAACTGGGTTACACACAAAGAGTGCTTGAGCCCACCCATATCAAAGGGAGAACCCTTGATTGGATTGCTGACCACAACTGCATTATAGCCACTCTCACCATCTCACCCCAAATCTGGTCAGATCACCATCTAATCTCATTCTCCTTGGACACTGCCACCCCCAAACTGCAACAACCGTGTGCACCTCCTGCACTTACCAGAAACAAAAAAAAAAAAAACATGACACTAGACAAACTACTCCCCGGCATCATGCCCACTTTGGACGCTCTACCTGACACCCTTAACCCTAACAGCCTAGTGGAAGAATTTAACAATATCATGAACAAAACTCTTGACAACATCGCACCACTCAAGCTCAGAAACAGCAAGCCAAAGAACCACCTGAACAACTGGTTCACCCCTCTCTTAAAAAATCTGAGATTAGAAAAAAGGAAATGGGAAAATACATGGAAAATTAACCCCAGCCCAGAAAATAAACTGAAATTAGCTAAAATCTCTTCTCATTACAAAAAAGAAATCATCTTAGCTAAACAAGAGACCTACAATAACAGAATCACACAAGCCAAATCAAGTACTAAAGAACTGTTCACCATACTCAGAGAACTGGAAAACCCAATAACACCTCAAGACAACTGTCTTAAAGATAAAAAGTGGTGCTCCGAAATCCAGCAAGCCCTCTCTAACAAAGTCCGAAACCTCCAAAAGAAAATAGAACTAAAACGTGAGACCCTAGCACCCAATATATTACCGCCTATCAAGACACTTCCTAACTCCAAACCCACTACGCAATTCCACTTCTCCAAAGTCTCCATACTAGAAGTAGAGAAAGTAATACTCGGTCTAAAACCGTCCAACTGCAAAGGAGACTTATGTCCAGCACAACTCATCAAAGATGCCGCACGAGATCTAGCACCATTTATCACCAAGTTAATTAATGCCTCCTTTACCACAGGCATTATCCCCAGTAACTTAAAAGAGTCCTGGGTGCTCCCACTCTTAAAAAAGGCTACTCTAGACCCCACTATACCCACTAACTATAGACCTATTACTACGGTACCGTTCCTTCTCAAGATACTGGATAAGGTGGCATATATACAAATCCAGAGCTTCCTGGAACAAAACCAACTACTAGGCTCCCGACAATCTGGCTTCCGCCCTCTTCACGGTACAGAAACTGCATTGATTGACCTGAAAGCCCAAATAGACAAAGTAAGAGATTCTGGAAAACCAGCACTCCTCCTGCTACTAGACCTATCGGCCGCTTTTGATTTAGTGGACCATAAAGTCCTATGTAACCACCTAGATTCAGCAGCACACTTCTCCACTGAGGCTATAGCATGGATACAATCCTTCCTCAGTGACCGCACCATGAGGGTTTTCTCACCTATAGCAGCTGCAGACCCCATCCCTATTACCTGCGGTGTGCCACAGGGATCATGCGTTTCACCAACGCTATATAACATATTCACTAAGCCCCTGTTTGATGATTTGGACCATCTGGGTATCAGGTATACCAACTACGCTGACGATACCCAGATCCTCCTCCCACTACAGGGGTTTACGAAAAAGATCTAGCAATGGTGAACAAAATATACAGCATCGTTCAGGCATGGATGGCAACCCATGGCCTATGCCTGAACGATGATAAAACTGAGCTTCTTATCCTAGGCACCGCACCCCTCATCAAAAAACTAAGCTCAAACTACTCTTCCTTCATCATAGATGGGAACTGCATACAAGTTGCCAAAGAAGTTAAAACATTAGGCATCTACCTTGATTCTACCCTATCATTCTCCAAACAGGTAAACTCCCTAGCTTCCTCGACAGCCTACACATGTAAGCTCATTAGAGCAGGAAAACAATTCCTTTCCCAGCACAGTTGTCTAACATTAGCCAGAGCCCTTATCATCTCTAAACTAGATTATTGTAACGCACTGTACATAGGAGCCACTAAATCTATCATAAACAAAATCCAGATACAGCAAAACAAGGCCCTCCGAGCGGCATTGAACATCCCCAGGAGAGAACACATTACAGTAATAAGAAGGAAACACAAATGGCTCTCCACCCATGAGAAAATCAGACTCAAAACTGCATCTCTCACATACAAATCCCTACACAACAAAGCCCCCCAATATCTTAAGGACAGATTCACCAGAACACACCCCACAAGACAAACCAGACTTGCTTACACCAATCGCTTACAAGTACCACGCTTTAAACTGACCACCATAGGCGGAGCTAGCTTCCCAGTCAAAGCTGCTCAATTGTGGAACGAATTACCCACTACTGCGAGGCTAGAACACTCCTTTTCCAAATTCAGGCAAATTGTAATCAACTGGCTAACGACAGCAACTGCTAATTGAACCCATGATAATGCTCACGCCTGTTTGCTACACAGTATCTGCACCATACGATTGTAAACTTGTATTGTAAACTTGCACCTGTAACTGGTAATGTCTGTAACTGGTAATGTCTGTAACTTGTAACTGTAACCTGTAACTTATGCTCTAAGCTGTACATATTCTTACTTTCTGCGCCCTTATACCCCAGGGTCCGGTGCGCACAATAAATTCTAAACAAACAAACAAACATGTGTCATTGTACTTCAATGGTGCATGCTGCGGCCCTTGCCTATGTTTATGTATGATTAGGTTCCTGTATTAACAGCAACACTCCAATATAATTTTTTTTTTTTTTTAGAAGAGTACATTCATTAATAGATTAACTAGTTGATAGGCCTCCCGATCACCCCTGACATCTTGTTACCAACATTATAAACACAACCCCTTGTAGGGACTTTTAATGAAAATGAATGTCACATGTGATGTCATCAGTGATGCCCTGGGTGTTAGTCTTCGCAGTGCACGTTGGTGGCGTGAGTTGTGGTTGCTTAGCTTATAACTGGTGAATTTGAGTTTTTTTGATTTTACTTGCAACCAGAACATCCCTTTAACATTTTTTCATTGAATGTCATAGGTTTTTATTAGTGTGTGCTAATTTCCTACAACTTATTAATATCAACGTACCCCAATATAGCAACATTTCTGTCCAATTTAAAAGTTTCACCTTAAAACTCTGCCATTTCCCACCTTCTAGCATAGTTTTTACCACTTATATACACATTTTGTAGCTTTTTCCACCATTTTTGTATCTGCTGACGTTCGCGTACGTCCGACAACATCGCAGACTCTCTGGACAGTGTAACTTGACACCTATTCTTACTAATTATCCATTAACAATCTAGTACAGCGCACATACTTGGAATAATATTCTCACAACTGCTATTTATGCTAAAAATGGCATCAGCTATTGACATTCTACTTCCCCAAGAGCCACCACCACCAGCTGGAGGACGTACACACCAAAAAAACTGCAATACTTCCAAATACAATGAATGGGACCAAGAAGATGAGGTAGAGGAAGTGCCTACCTCTAGCACCAAGAGAGAATCATGGGTGTGGCAGTTCTTTACCACTGTTGGGAATGTACCAAAGGCTAAAACTACCAAAGTGAAATGTGCAACGTTGAACTCAGTCGCGGACTACCTGGACGGTAACCCTACGGGACCTCCTTCATGCGCCACCACACCCAATCCAACCCCTGCAATGCTCTCAGAAAGACCGTTCTTGGCAAATAGCAGGCTGTCTTCCTCCACCTCCACTTCCTCAACCAATACTGTAACCACACAGCCAACTTCTGTGGGACACAAAATCCCACCAGCTACCTTGCAAGCAATGCAAGAGGCTTTTGAGCCATATCTTTCGAAGACAACAGTCCTCTGTATATACAACATACCACCCTTCAGGGGGGGAGCAATTTCGAAGTGCTTTTGAATCTGTAATCAAGCAGCATGAGAAACACTTCCACATACCTTGGATGTAACACACACACACCATCTTCCCCTGTCCACCTGCCCCTACATATTAGTGCTTGGTGCCTCTTCCCTCATTACCCTCCCCACCTTACGCTCTAGCCTCTCCAGCAAAATAAAAATCAACAAATAAAAAAACAAAAAAGGTTCCTTTAGGAAACACCTTTCACAGAAATGTACATAGACACAATAAGGTTTTCCAACATTTGTGTTATGCTGATGGGAATGTGGCACTCATCCCTCGTTCTAGGAACTGAAACGGGGAATAATGGCCCGCCAGCGCAATTTATCGGCCCAAGCGAAGCAAGGGCGGATAACGAGGGCTTTGGACCGCTGGGGATGAAGGCCATTACCACCCTGGGTTGCCAAAGCGGTAACCCAGGAACCTAAAAAATATTTTTTAAAAATAAAAATAAAGAGTTTTTCTTCCTACACTGGGACGCGCACAACATCTAGCTGTAGGAAGGAAATTCCTTTTGCAAGACGACCACGATGGAAAAGGAAGGTCGGTGCTCCGTACCGAGCCCCTCTTCTCTTTTCTTTCCATGGCAGCCTGCAGAAGGCAAACAGATAACCCTTTGGTCATATTACCAAGAGCACATTGTTCCCCTTCAAATCGATCCCAATTTCAAAAAACTTTACCATATAGCCAGTCCCTCGTGGACATGGCCCATTTATCCCCATTGGCCGTCCCTCGTCATGGCAAGTAGCCAGATTGTCTGGGTCATGACCTTATGCCATGACCCGGACAATCTGGCCACTGCCCATGGCCACAGGCTATACCTCAGTCACCAAAGGTACCTCACTATTTTGTGTACCTAGATTATGACACTTTCTTTCTGAAAACTTTTGTCTACATTTGTCAAATGGCAACAAAGTTATAAGCCATCTAAACATGTTGAGACCCCCCTCTAATTTAACCCCCTCTTGACAAAACGTCCCGCTGTAGGAATGAAAATCCTTTTCCAAGACGGCCACCATAGAAAGGTAAGAGGGCCTCCGTACAGAGCCCCTCTACCCTGTACATGGCAGCCTGTAGATGGTGAAAAGAGAACCCTATGACCATATTCCCACAAGCAAAATTTTTTTCCCTTTCAAATCTATCCCACCCCCCCTCGACAAAACTCCACCAAACTTAAAAAAACTAAACATTTATATATATATATCTCAAATCTTTATGCAAACATTTGTGTACATTCGTCAAAATGCACCACATTTATAAGCCTTTACATTTCCCGCCCCCCTCTAATTTTGTTACCTCTTGACAAAACAGCACAACACTTTCCTAAACCATTCAGAATCAGGACTAGGATGAAATTACAAAATGTCATGCAGTTTCACTGAGTGGCGCCAAAGTTACAAGCCATCCAAAAACTGCTTTTCACCAACCATGTAAAGTACAAATAAGCATAGATGCCCCAGAACATCCCAGGCTGTTCGCGGACATACAAGAAGAAACACACTTTTTTTTGCCTTTTAAGGCCATATTCCATCCCATCACCCCTCACATCCCGAGAGATTGTTCGATAAGTTTGACAAGTGCAATGTTGTGTTTTTTAATGTTTTTACTGTGATGTTCGCTGACAACGGATGCTGTGCTCGAATCCAAATGGCAGGCGTTTCCCAAAAACCTTACGCACTTCACTCTTATTATCCAAACAGCGGGCATGTCTGATGTCCGGAAGTGAGTCCGCGGACCGAACCCAGACGGTTTATGGTCATAATACCGAAAATATAAATCTCGAAAAAAGAAATCGAGAAAAAAAAGTCGCATTTTTTTTAATGACGTTTTTTATTCGAAATGGGGGGTTCCCCCCAACCCACCCCTTTTTTTTACCATTTTTTTTTTAATCCCGGACCCCAAAATAAATATATAATTAAAAAAAGAGAAATTTTTTCTCCGAGATTTTTGTTTTGACCTTTTTGTCATTCTAGATTTTTTTTCGATAATTTGACCGACCACCAACCCAGACATCACAAATATTTTTTTTATCCACTTTTTGGTCTTTTTAAAATAAACTACTGGTCGGATTTACACCAAATTTACAAAAGCACGCTTTCAGGACCAAGCCGCCGCTCCTGCTGCAAATTTGGTGAAAATCCATCCAGAAGTTTGGTCTGAAGGCATGAGGAAAAGAAATTTTCATTGTGTCTATGGGAAAAACCACACATTTTGGCCCCCCCCCCACAAACCTTTGCCCCCACCCTGAAGAAACCTCACCAAACTTTGCACCATCGATCTGACGGGGCCATATACTTTTATTTGCACAGTTTTGTGAGGATTTGTTAAGGGGGTGGGGAGAAGTTATAAGCTGCCCAAAAAAATGCTCTTCCTATGGGTTGAGCAACTTAACCATAACTACAGAGCCGCTACCGCAGGCCTTGTGTAATATATCAATTATTTAACATTCATTCCATCACTAAGTGAGATACGATACATTTGAACTCCAAGCAATCATCACACCATTCAATACAAATTTTACACCTTCAATTCACCCATTTTTGCAAAAATGTCTTTCAAAAATGCCACCACAGCCACAATTACCGATATCCGGTTACGTTCAATTATTGTTGACCATATCTTTCACGGAAAACTGCAGCTGTAGAGTGTAGACATTTTTCTAAATAAAATAGCCTCCTTTGTAAAAGGGCAGGGCATTCCATTAAACAATGGTAGTGTTTGTAAGTCCAAAGCTTTACACGGTCTGCACGTGTGCTCATTCCTAGCTATACCTGTTAGAACTGGATTTCTATACTCTGGCCTGGTGGACAGATGTATAGGAGGCCACTCTAGTTAGTGAACATGGACAACTCTGGAAGCTGTAGCCAAACCAATCAAGGCAGCATGGTGAGTGGTCAAGGCTAAGTCTCAGAAAGGGGTGAGCCTGGTCAAGGGTCCACAATAAGTACACAAGGATTACACTTAGACAAGTAACTATACAAATACTATATTTATTTATGGCCAAGCACACACTATAAAAATGACTACAAGCCTGTAATATCACACAAACTAATAATTATATATATGGGATACATTACTCACCGTAATCGTATTTCTGATGCTTGTATCTGCTTAGATTCACATGCTGTGCATAGGCCGACATCTAGTGGAAGCTGCAGAGTATTACAGTTTGTTTTTCGAAACTCGAAAATGGGCGTCGACACAGGGCGTGCCAGTAATACTATCCCTAGTGTGACGTCCACTGTACCCAAGATCCCTCACGCGTCTAGGATCCTCAGATTGTATTTTTTCTGACATGAGGTAGCATGAGGAGTAGCGTGAGTACAGATAATCCAAGCAGATAGACAGAAAGGTAAGACTACAAGCAATCATGCACCTTCTCTCGGAGGGGAGGAAGGGTGGGTCGGATGTGAATCTAAGCAGATACAAGCATCAGAAATACGATTACGGTGAGTAATGTATCCCTTCTGAGGCTTGTGGAATCTGCTTAGATCACATGCTGTGCATAGATTAGCGAGCAGTACCAGAAGAAGGAGGTGGGATGTGAGAAGGGTCATGAGCAAATAAGTGTCTTAGAACCGCTTGTCCCACTTGTGTATCTGCCTTGGAATGGGTGTCAATGCAGTAATGCTGAGTAAAAGTGTGAATAGAGCTCCAAGTAGCTGCTTTGCAAATGGTGTCAAGGGGTACATTTGCAATGAAAGCCAGAGTGGCCCCAATGCCTCTAGTAGAGTGGGCCCTTGGCGTAAAAGGCAGAGTCTTTTCAGAGAGTGAGTAACACAGCTGGATACAGTTAATAATCCACTTCGAGATGGCACCTTTAGAGATGCAATCCCCCTCTCTGCCTGTAGCTACGGAGACAAACAGTTGATCTGTTTTCCTTAGTGGTCTGGTTTTATTTACATAGTAGCGGACCGCCCTACGCACATCTAGAGTGTGTAGTTTCACCTCAGCCGAGCTTTGCGGGTTCTGGAAGAAAGCCGGAAGCTCGATGTACTGGTTTACATGGAATTTTGATATAAATTTAGGCGAGAACCTAGGGTGTGTGCGTAAAACCAGTTTGTCTTTATGGATAGTAAAGAAGGGATCCTGCACTGACAGAGCCTGAATTTCACTGACCCTTCTTATAGAAGTAATAGCTACTAAGAAGGCCGTTTTATAAGTCAGGTGTTTGAGACTGCTTTTATGCATGGGTTCGAAAGGGGGGCCCATGAGCTTGGCTAGCACCACATTAAGGTCCCACCCTGGTGGTGGGTTCGAAATAGGAGGGTGAAGTCTCTTTACTCCTTCCATGAAGGCTTTAACTACTGGTACTTTCCACCACAAGACCTTGTTATGGGAAGTGGTGCATGCCGACAGGGCTGCCAGGTTTACTTTCAGTGAGTTAAAAATCAATCCTGCATCTAGCAGGTGGCGCATGTATGTAACAATAGTGGAAGGAGTGCAATCAACTGGGTTGATTTCTCTACTCTGGCACCAGATAACAAATCTCTTCCACTTGTCAAAGTAACAGTGCCTTGTGTTTGGTTTCCTAGATTCCTTTAGGATGTCCATACACCTCTGTGGTAAATTGAGATGTCCAAACTCTATGACCTCAGGAACCATGCTGCCAGGTTCATTGAGTTGGGTTGCTGAAGCACTGTTTGACCTTGGTGCTGGGACAGTAGGTTGTACCAGGCTGGAAGTTTGATGGGCTCGCACACTGCCATCCTGCGTAGGTGTGGGAACCACGGTTGTCTTGCCCACATGGGAGCAACTAGGACAAGCGTCATCGACTCTCTGTTCATCTTGTTGACCACCTTCCTGATGAGGAGTTGGTGGAAAAGCGTACGCAAACATCCCTGACCAGTTCATCCACAGGGCGTTCCCCTGGGAGTCTGGTTGGGGGAACCTGGATGCAAATCCTGGGCATTGTCTGTTTTCGCTTGTGGCGAATAAGTCTATAGTGGGGAAACCCCACTGAGAGAAGATATCTTCTACGACCTCTCTGTGTAGAACCCATTCGTGTTCCTCTGGGAGGGAGTCTCTGCTCAGAGCATCCGCTAGGGAATTGAGCTCCCCTGGAACATGTTGTGATGACAGGAAGATGTTTCGTCTGAGTGCCCATGTCCAGATTTTCTGGGCAAGCTTGGACAGATTTGGCGAACGAGTCCCTCCTTGCTTGTTCAGGTAGAACATGGCTGTCGTGCTGTCCGTCCGGATTTGCACTGACAGGTTTAGTAGGTAGGGTTCGAACGCCTGAAGCGCTCTAAATACTGCCAGAAGCTCTAGCAGGTTGATGTGGTTCTTGGCTACTGAGGGAGACCAGAGACCCTGAGCTGTGTGGTGGAGATGGTGCGCTCCCCACCCCGTCAGGCATGCATCGGTAGTGACTACTGCCTGTACTTCGGGATCGTAAAAGGGTTTCCCTGTCCAAGATTCTCTCTTGTCCACCAGTGAAGGCTTTGTACCAGTGTTGGCGAAACGACCACTAGATCGTCCCACTGACCACTTGCCTGAGACCACTGTTTCGCCAACCATTCCTGCATGTGACGCATGCGCAGGCGCGCTTGGGGGACCAGGTAAATACATGACGCCATCATGCCCAGAAAACGCATTGCTTTGCATACCGTTATTTGGTGACCGGACTGATATTGCGGAATTTGCAGTAGTATATTCCGAATTCTTTCCACTGAAGGAAATGTCAACCCCTCTCGAGTATCTAGGATTGCTCCTAGGAACTGTTTGGATGTGCTTGGCACCAGGCTTGACTTTTTCTCGTTGATTGAGAAGCCTAATTCGTGGAGGAGGTCGATAGTCCTTTGAATGTTTGTCCTGATAATTACTGGGGTTTCCCCCGTTATGAGCCAGCCGTCCAGATAAGGGTACACCGGGATTGCCTCCCTGCGTAGGTGTGCAGCCGCCAGTACCTTGGTGAATACCTTGGTGCCGAAGCTATCCCGAAGGGCAGTACCTTGAACTGGTAGTGCCGACTGTCCACCTTGAAGCGCAAGTACCTTCTGTGCGCTGGGAACATGGAAATATGAAAATAGGCATCTTTCATATCCAAAGTTGCCATGTAATCCCCCTTTTTTTAGGAGGGGGATTACCTCCTGTAGCGTAGTCAATCCAAACTTTTGGGGCTTGACATACTTGTTGGCAGGCCGTAAGTCCAATACTGGGTGCATTGTCAAATCTTTTTTTGGCACAAGGAAGTAAGTTGAATAAATACCCTTGTTTACCTGGTGTCCCGGGACGAGTTCTATCGCGTCCTTTGCTAGCAGATTGTCGATCTCCTCGAGGAGAATCTTCTGATGGTCTAAAGAGTGTACTCTTTGTCGTGGAGGACGGTTCCGGGGACGCTGCAGTAGTTCAATACAGTACCCTGCGGATACCGTTGACAGCACCCATCTGTCTGATGCGATCCCTTCCCAAGCCTGGGTGAAGTTGGAAATGCGTCCCCCTACTGGGGTTGCGTGAGAAGGGACCCTGAACTGAGCGTCACTGCTTTGGTGGAGGCGTGCCGCCTCCTCTACTGGGGCTGCCTCTGCCTTTACCACGTCCTCTCCTATTACCCCTGCAGTAACCCTGGGTAGACTGTTGGCTGTTGTTCCACTGTGTACCCTGCCCCTGGGAATAGTTTGATCCTCTCTGGGAATTTTGGCCGCGTGGGCGACGAAAATTTCCATTCCCTCTCTGATTAGGGGGTTTATTGGTTAGTTGGCCAAGGGACTTGAGTGTCTCATATTCGTCCTTGGCATTCTTCAGCGCATCCTCGACCGCCTTACCAAACAACAGATCGGCTTCTAGCGGTTTGTCCAACAATGATGCCTGGGTTTCTGCCTTAAAACCAGACTGCCGTAACCACGCATGTCTCTTGATGACAGTACCTTCTGCTATCAATCTGCCTGCGTTGTCCGCAGCGTCAAAAGTTGCTTTTAAAATGCAACCAGACACTGCTCTACCCTCTGCTGAAATTCGTGCTAACTGGCCCTTTAAGGGTTCTGGTGCAGAGGCTATGAGTGCCGCGACTTCTTCCCACTGATGGCAGTTGTAGCTGGCCAACAGGGTGGTGGAGTTTGCAATCCTTGCCTGATAGGCGGACGTTGAGGCTACTTTCCTGCCAAAACCATATAGTTTTTTGCTCTCCTTGTCTGGAGGAATCTTCGGACGATGACAAGGGTTTTCCAGCCCTCTTACGAGTGTTAGTGACAACCAGGGAGTCTGGCTTCAGATGTCCTCTTATATAGAGAGGGTCAGACTGGGCTGCCCTGAAAAGTTTTTCAACTCTGGGATTGACTGCTCTGGTGAGGTTCGGGTTCACCAGGGACGGGTCTATTCTTCGCTGAATAGACTTAAGGATAGGGATGGTCTGGGCAACAGGCCTCCTTCCTCCCACTAACTCCTCAGCGAAGTCCCTCTCCTCCTGGACACCGTGGGTGTCAATATGGAAATGTTCTGCGGCTCGTGCGAGAACCTCGTTCAGGAGGGGTTGGTTATCGACAAGGGAGTCGGTAACCGGGGCTTCCTTCTCTACCGGGGAATCTACTCTGTAGGTTTCAGGGTCTTCCTCTTCCTGGTCCTCATCATCCCCATAGTAGCCCGTCCCGGTTTGCTCTTCTACCATGCCAAATTCTTGGTCCTCATCAAAGGAAGTCTCCCCTTGATACTGTGAGTATGGCCGTGAATATGGTTGCACATCGAAGGGGTCCGAAGACCTCAAGGGTGTCTCACACCGGGGCTTCTTACTCAGGGGGATAGGATCATTAGAGGCTGAGGGTGCAGACCCTTGTGGATTATATGAAAGGAAATGGTCTGGATTTTTATCATAAAAGTCTGCCAAAGAAGACATCCTTGACATGACCCTATCTATGTCATCACTCGACCATTCTTTGAAACGGGGAATGACTCTCTCAGAAAGTTTAGGAGACTTATCCTGAGTAGACTTGGTGGTTTTAGAAATAGCAGCAGACTTGGGCGTGTCAGTCTGTTTCTGAGGAGTGGAGTGTTTTACAGGTGTGGAAGAGAACAGTGGCTGCTTCTTCTGCTGTTTTCCCCCCTCGCCGTGAGTGGAAGAGTGTTTTCCCTGTCCCTTAGTGGTTCCGGAGGTTTTCGACGCCTGGCGTCGAGGATCGGGGGTAGAGTCCCTGTCCTTCGAACGTGGGGCCACGCTGATCTTGTCTGCGGGCTCTGACTCCTGGAGAGCGGCCTGGGGGTGGAAGTCGTCTTCGTCCTCCGACGATCGAACTTCCGTTAGCTTAGGGAGCGAGGCACTCTTGGCAAGAGTGGATGATTGCCTGGAGTCATGCGGCGATCTCGATCGAGAACGCCCAGAGGACAACGATTCGGACCGTTCTCTATGTGCCTCTTTCCGAGAAGTCGACTTCGTCGAGTCTCGGTTGGACTTTGTGTGTTTTGTGTGAGTGGTGTGTGAAGTGCTTGTGTCGCCGGGGGTCTTCCCCATAGCCGCCCTGTCGGACGACCTTCCGAGGTCGGGGACTTGCGCTCGGCTGTCTTTAGACGCCGTAATGCCCTCGCTGTCCGAAAGCATGGCGTCGCTGCCATCGCTGAAGGCGCCCTCCGCCGCCATGGCCGCCTGCCTGGCGTGGTGGGCCCAACGCTTCGTCGAACGGTCCTTAAGTGTCTTAGGTTTAAACCTACTACACGCTCTGCAGTTCGCCTCGGGGTGGTCCCTCGGCAAGCAGAGATTGCACGTGGCGTGCCTGTCGACCCAAGGGTATTTGCGATTGCACTCGGGGCAGAATTGAAAAGGGGTACCCTCCATACGCACCTTGAGGCAGCGGGCTGGTAAGTGTAGGAAATGTATAAGGTGTACCTATATACAAAGAGTGTAGAGTATGTCCAACCCCCCACTCTCCCTACTTGCAGGGCCGAGGCCAGAGGCCTTCCAAGGCCCTGGCCGAGGCCAGTGGCCTTCCGAGGCCCAAATCCATCGTGCAGCAGCCGACGGTCGACTTCTTCTCCAAGCCGGCGTCGAGTGTCGAAGTTCGACATTGGAGTGGGGAAAGGATGTAAATTTATCGATATTTTAGCAAAAGTATGGCTAAGGCCAGGGGACTCTGCAAAATACTTCCGACCAGTATGGCGGAAAAACACAATCTGAGGATCCTAGACGCGTGAGGGATCTTGGGTACAGTGGGGATAGTGTTACTGGCACGCCCTGTGGCGACGCCCATTTTCGAAAAACAAACTGTAATACTCTGCAGCTTCCACTAGATGTCGGCCTATGCACAGCATGTGATCTAAGCAGATTCCACAAGCCTCAGAAATATATATATATATATATATAGCACTTGTAGCTAGTGAAATAAAACCACAATATTCAAACTCCACAATTCTGAAATGAAAGATATTGGGTAGATTAGCAATGGCAATCCACAAGAATTTAACCCTAACTTTAGAAGTTCAACCCTAAGTTGACTGGGGCCTTGTGCCCTGAAAGTATAAAGTTCCAAGCCGTTTTGGTAGCTGGGAAAAAGTTAGGTGAAGTGTCTTGAGGGTGGCAAAATGGGTCCAAAAGTCAGGTAAGCTTCTATCCTAGTGAATAAAACTGTACCCAGCTTTCGGTGTGCTTGTGCAAACAAGCAACAGCAAAGCCAAACTATTGTAAATATTTTAGAGGTTAGAAACACTTAAAAGGGGACACAGGGATTTGGCTAAGTACCACAGTAACTACCCCCCCCGCACTCCCAATACTCTGGTGTCTCTTGGGACTTGGCAGATCTTTAGAGGGTCATCAGAGGTTGGGTTTCCTGCTGTTTCTTCCAGACCTTGATGCCCAGGAGTTGCAGGTTCCATTGAATCCCTGGTTGGCCACAGATGCTGGTGCAACGTGTTCCAGTTGAAGAATGCAGCTCACTCGGGTGTAGGCCTCCTCTCAGCACACAACTGGATGCGGGAAAGCAGCTTCTGGTAACGGTCACCGTTGCACGGCGACTGCAGGGGACACAGTCCTCGCAGTCAGAGTCAGCCTCGTATCTCGTGTCCCTTGAATGCTGGAGCGCTGACAATGCGCAGAGACGACTCTTGTAGGACACGCTGGCAGTCCCCACAGTTCTGGGCTGAACCACGGAACGCTGAAGTCTGCAGCGTGGTAGCGCAAACTTCGAGCTGGTCAGCAACTGATTGCCTTAGGGACACCTCCTTTGAAGGATCTGGTTTGCAGGAAACCAAGCAGACCTCGGGAATGGATGCTCCCTCCACTCCCAGGGTTGAAGCTCCACCAAAGAAATTCTTAAGATCACTTGCCAGATAGGGCTCTACCAGTACAGCAGCATCAGGTGGTCGCCAGGCCTGCTTTGGACAGGTACACAGTCTCTTCACTGGTCTATGGCAATGCAGGTTACTTAGAGGATTTCTCCAGGATCTTCAAGGTATGGCTCACGGTGAGACACAAACTCAGCTCAATGGAAGATCTGACCCTCATACACAAACCCAGCAGTGGTCCTGATGGTGAAACTCATGCATACTCTCTAGACATACAGACACCAGTATGTGGAGTGGGACCAGACAGCCCCAGCCCACTCCCCCTCCGCCCCCCCCCCCCAATGCTTTCCCAGAGAGAGCAAGGCCACAGGACAAGATGGTCAAAAGAACAAGCAAACACCTTGTGGCACGGTCATGTTAGGACACTAGCCACAGTTAGTAGCCAAAAGCAGCAAATACAGTAGCGATAATGAAAAGTATTGCAAAAATAGTCAAAATGCAACTGCTGCCACCAGCTTGTCTTTTTGGCACATCCAAAGTAACCAAAAAATCCCTTTGATTGTGGTCTAGGGTATTACAAAGGAAACCCCTTTGCGCTGCATTTTAAGATGCATAGTGCAATGAGAAAAAGTTACCCAAAAAATAGATAAGATGTAACAAGAAAAGGGAAACAGTTTTTCAGTACTGACAGCTTTAAGGACTGGTCAGTTTCCCCATAACAATGAGCAACATTGGAGTGAATTCACTTCACTGGAAAAAGTCAATACAGAGCTAAAACACAAAAGCAAAATGTTTTGGGGTCCATAGAAATAGACGGAAAGTTGCTAAATGGAGAAAGCTTTCCAAACAATACCTAATCTAGGTCCCACAATTTCAAGTGTGCAGAGACCGTTCAGACAAAGTCTTAAATACCACGAACGTATTATCCCTGAAGGGAATTTCATCAGGCACGGTGTAAGGATTCTCCTATTAGTAAATTGAGGTAGAGAATCCTAATAGAGAGTCAGTCTTAAAAGGTCAGTTTCATCCATTATCCTACCCCAGTCCTGCATCCCAGATTTAATTCTGATCATTACTGTATCACCAGGTACATTTGCTTCCAGCAAGTAAATTTTGCACTCATTCCCTAATGTCTGAAACCAACCTAACAGATTTCCCAAACATTAGCTCCCTTAATTCATCATACAGAGAAACGCCTATTCCATCTCTTATTTTCAAATAGAGCCCTAATCTCCGACACTTGTAATTCGACCACCAGGATAACAAACATTGTTCCAATCTAATAACACTTACAGGAACAGACAGCAGGAGTCCCAACACAGCTCTCCAGGTCTCACCTTCCTGTGTGTCAAACCACCTCCTACTTTTAAACTAAAACAATTCAAGTCCATACAAAGCTGCCAACTTTCCCTAGGCCCTGTAAAATTCAAATCAATGGCCATAGTGAGTATGCACATTTCTCTGCATCGATTGCCTTCATAAGAGAAACAGTGCCACGATTTCAGTTTCAACTCTCTCCTTATTCCATTTCTTTCTGTGACAGTCGGGCGATTACAAAGCCTAGGTAAATACATGAGGTTACCTTCTCTATCCTCAAACCATTGATTGTCCAGGAAGAGCTCCCACATTTTTTGTTTTTACTTAAGGATAATATTCTGGATTTTTTCCTGGTTGAAAGATAAACTGTTATCAGTAATGTAGGCTGCCACCCAGTCCAATCTGTCCTGCAGGCCAAAGGACGTCGGACCTAACAAAATCCTTTCCCAAGAAGCTCAATGCCTCTAGAGCCCTGGTACTCTCTAGGCTGTACTACTGCAACAGTCTCTTCCTTAATCTACCCTCTTACTCTCTCCGCCCCCTACAGCTTATCAAGAATAGGGCTCCAAGACTTATCCTTGGCCTCAAGCCCTAAAATCTCTCCATTGGCTCTGGGTTCTGCAAGGATTACATTAAAATTCCTCTTCATCATCCATAAGGCTGTCTGGAGCCAGGGACCACGCTATCTACAATCTGCTCTCACAAAATACTCTCCCTCCAGGTCCTTACGTTCTTCCGGCTCCAACTCTGTGTGTCAAGCGCTTTTCCAAGCAGCGAGGTGGAGGCTGATCTCTTTCCTTGGCTGGCTCCCTCCTTTGGAACAGCCTCCCCCTACCTCTCTGTCTTGAGCCGGATCTCCTCAAATTCCAGAAGCGCCTTAAGACTTTCCTCTTCACCTCCTCCTCCCCCCTTACCCTCCTGTGCTAAACCCCTCAGTCGCTGTGATTGGTGACCTTGGCCGTTATGTGTCCTACCAATCGCCTGCAGCCCCTCCCACTCCTAGCAATTGCCCTTGGGCACCCACTGGTCTGTTACCTCACAGGACTGCCCTTTGTATTGGCACATGACAATTCTACCTCTGCAACCCCTGCCTAGCACTTTACCGGTACCCGGCAACTCACCCCATGGCACTTCGCCCCCGCCTGGGGAATCTCCTCAGCACTTACCCTCTCTACTCTGCCCCCACTCCCTCTCTGCACTTGCACAATCTGACTGCTCACAAGGCCTAGTAGGACCACTTATATGCTGTTTATTATTGTATTCTACTGCATTTGTCACATGTTCCCTCCCTTTGCACTGTGGGAGGTTTGAAACAATGTCTTGTGGTATAAGCGCCTTACAAATGCCCAACAAAATAAAAATAATTACATGATATCATCATCTTAGGCAATACAGCCCACTCCAAGTTACCCAGTTTAAGGGAAAACACTTGATGACATCTCCATAGTCCAAAGATGCGACACATTCTAACAGGGTGGGGGTCAACACACAACCCTGGCGCAGACCCTTACCCTGCTTCACCACCCTTGAAAGGTCACCCTCCACATTGAGGCGTACTCTCATACTAGTATCTGTGTGAAGTAATATTAACATATTGAGTAGCCCTGCATACATTTCCCAATCTGACTTTTATTTCTATAGGGGCTCCTGCTTCACCCTGCCGAAAGCAGACAATAGATCCAGGCTAGCTAAATGGAGCAAACATGCCAAACCATTTTTCACTGATGCCATACACAAGGGAAGAAGAATCTGTTCCTGGTCAAAATTCACATTCCAATGTTCTCCTCTTCCATATAATGTCGGTTAATCATTTTCTTTTTTGTTCCGAAAAATAAGACAAATGGCTCACCTAACTCACCTTGGTAACACAGTTACAGTGACTATTCATCTGTTTATTATAAATATTGTTTAAAATGCACCAAATTGCGCTTGCATTCTTCTTTACCAAACTGCCCATGATCATTTGATTGGATTTAACTTATGAAATCCTAGGTGCCTTAAACCAATTCTTATTGGATTGTTGGAGATCCTTTAATAAAGTTCAATTTTTTCTTATATGACAAGTCAATGGTTGCTCTTATCTGGCGCACCTCTGCCCTAATTTGGTTTCCCTATGAATCTCTATCATATCATAGACCTCATATTTTTTCTAGCTTACCGGTCAAGTCTCTCATAATTTTTCACAGTGAGTACTAGTATACCAGTTGATGAGCGTGCTTGAGAACTGTTCTGGTGCACAAAACATCTGACTTTCATCAGGCGTCTACGAGTCCCAACATTTCCTAATACATAGATTGACTTTCCTTTGATTTCTAGTGAACCGACTAACTCAATTTCCTGCGCCATTCACATATATCTACATGCAGATTTAGTAATACCTCCCCACACCACTTCACACTGAAATTGTATGGTAAGCTGTGCATGATCACAAACATGATCTTTGTATATTAAAGTTCAAGTTATTACTTCTTTGTTGACCGCCAATGAATATACAATCAATTGTTTTAGACGACACTTGCCCAAACCAAGTCGCTTTACAAGGAAGATTCTCTTCAAATTCCGCATTTATTTTACACATATTCCACCTTTCCATGAATCTTGCCCATATTATTCCTTGCGAATCCTTCGAACCCTTACCCTGCTTACTGACGACTATACTTGCACTCATTGTCAATATCGTTTAAGGGATCTTTGACTAAAGGGCATGTGCAGTTCAAGTCACCACCAATCACAAGAAACACTTGTCTATGAGCGGGATACAAATAAAATATAATATAATACCATGCTGACAGGATGTTGTCCAATTTTATCAGTAGTTCTTCTAGTGCCATTACACTGCTCGTAACAGTGTCCAGCATGGGATTAATACACATTAATCAACAGCACGTCTGCAGCATTCTCACGTGCCCATCTTCAGTCTCACAATCAAATAGCATTCCGTAGATGACACAAGAGAAGGCAGCCAATCAGGCTGATTCACAATAGCTGTTAAAAGACCACTGACTGGTCACCCAAACTTACCCTTCTTAGCACTTCAAGTCTATTGTGTAACCACCTATAACAGGATCTTCCACCAACCATGTTTCTTGCAACATTAGTATTTCATAATTTAGGTCAAAGATCCCCTTACACTGATTAAAGAAACTATTAAAGCCCTTGTATTCCAACATAAGGGTGTCAGATTGGACATTTTAATATACAGGTTGTTGCAGTGTGGACGACCTCAGGGTAGACGCAAGCCAGGACCAATCCGCACCCCCTTCAGAATAGTGATCTATAGTTCCACATCTCATCCCATCCACATCAAATCTATACTGAAAATCAGGCCCAGTCTTAATCGTACATACATCTTTCCTTTTTCCAGAATCAACCCCAAACTTCAACCATCCCTATTACTTATATACTTCAAATCCTTTCTGAAAGAGTTCAGATAGCCCAGATACAGCAAGATCACAAATTAGCTGAGAATAGAAATGGACCTTACATCTTCCCAGATAATTATCGTCATATAGATACACCAACTTAATGTTGGTTGTTGATATCACACTTAACATGGGAATTGATCTCAAAAGGACCAATATTTGCATTCTATTTAAGGGAATATTAGACAACTCCTTAAAAATTGAAGCTTAACGTCATCTGCACTTCACTACCACCACCAGCCACCTTCCCACCAAAAAGGGATATCAAGACAGCCTTCCTCATCATTAATCTTTCATTCAAAGCCCTTGTTTCCCACATCTCTTAGTCCCTCAACCAAAGTTTGAGATGATGCAGACACACGGGACAGGGTAACCGGGTCCTTAATACAGTTCACTAGGTACACATTATCCCACATCCAAAAACCCCTCTGCTTGAGTTTGAGAAGCTGACATACAAAATCAACTGATTGCATCCTTGGTATGCTCACTATATACATTTGAAGGGGGCATTACATTATCAGTGTGTCCACTAGCGTCTTTAGCATCAACAGACAGGCTACTCGTGGAGACCTCCACGGTTTAGAAAAAAGAAAAACAGTTATTTCCTTGTGTTTTTTTACTCTTCTCTTTTTTTCCTCTCCACTCAACTCTTACAGACACCCCCCTCCTGCTCCTCATTCACACTACCAGAGCATACCACCTCACAACTGTTCTCAACTATACACGCAGTCCAATCCTCAGTAAGGTGGAATCAGGCACTGCCGGAAAATCTGTTATCACTTCTTCGCCCCTTCTTTCTCTTTTCAGCTCTGCGTAAATCCTCATTCTCATGCCTCCTTGCTGACCTCAGAATATTACAGATGAATTTTCTTGAGCCATTCTTAGATGATCTAGGTCCCCTCTGCTGGTTTTTTGGTTTCTTTGGCTGGGAGAGGACTGTCATTATTAGGTTTAGTCCGCAATGGAATAGAATAATGAGGAGGATTCAGGGGGTTGCAAGAGGAACTCACAAGTACTATATCTCTTGCTCTTTTCTGGCTGATACCTCCTTAGGTTCCACGGAGGTACTAGCAGCTCAACTTTTGTCTAATATCTCTTATCGAGTCTACCATAGTTCAGTTCTTTTCATTTTTTTTATTGTATTTAAGTGCATATGGTCAAAAAACAACCTTTCACACTACACCATAAAAATACAAAATATACAAAAAGTGATCAATATACATTCATATCATATTTTACATCCATAGCATCATGTTAGACATTTAATGAATAAAACTTTGCGATATCGGGGTAGTCTAAAACAATAAAAATAATTTGATTATTTTTCAGTTAAAATAGTGTAATATCGGTACATACAGCCAGTTGACCACACTAAAAGAATTGGTTAGGTACAATTTAAATTGGATGTGGAGCAACCAGTTTGACTTTCACAATATGGCAAATTTGGAGTGCTGCGGCAGTTGTAACCAATGATCCCACAGAAAATAATATGGTACTCCAAAATTGATGTTACGAAATTTAGCATAGCCCTTCTTGTACAATTAACTGAAAGAAATACATTGTGTCAGGACACTGAGTGCAGTTAAGACAATATCTGCAATGCCGTTGCTCCATAGGGATATCTCACCATGCACCCTTATTCCCCAAAACCGGCAAAATATCGAACCTTAATCGTAATATAAATCGTATGAGCGGTCTTTGGTTAAATAACGAGGGCTCTCTGTAAACCCATCTTGTCGAGAAAATAAGATATTTTGATCGTTCAGCCAAGTGAGCCAAGGATTTTAGTCTGTCAAAGTATCTAGTTTTCTTTTCAAATTCAGGTATGTCGAAATCGACAGCTGGTGTAGGGGTTTCATTCATTCAACGCTTTTGAGTAAAGCGCTATATAAACACAATAAATACAAAGTCATACAGATGTCTGTGAGATGTTTTGACACTTCTGTCTCCATCTCTCTGAACCAAATGGAACTGCTTTTCCTTTCTGCATGTTTCAGTCCAAGGCCAAGAAGAGAGCTTTTGGCTTGGTTACTGAATTCACCCAAAACCTACAAATTGAGACCCTCCAGAGGGAGAACAAAGACTAGAGTCCTAGCTCCAGTCTAATCGACTCCACTGGTACAGCACTAGGTAGTTCTAGGAGTGATTGTAAGATCATACCCTCCGTTGTATTAAAGCCCCTGTGTTAGATCTTATTTCCAGTCCAGTGTAGTCAAAGGCGAACAAGGGCTTGGAGCACCAAGTGCTGACAAAGAGCTGTCACTGAAAGACTACTCTGGTTGCAAAGAATCCTCCCCCTGAAATGGTAATGAGCAGGGAGTGCCATCATCCGGTCTCTCAGTATTACACTGTAGGTCTATTGGATCATCACCTTACTCTGAGAATAATAAGTTTAGTGAGGCTCTTGAGCAAATTCGCACTGCTTCGAGCTGTGGGTTTCATCCTCGAAACCAGTAAGGCGTTATTTAAATCATTGGCCATTATTGGCAGACATGGATCAACCTTAGTGAGAGGCTCCCCAATTATCCTGACCTCATTAGACAACCCATCCCGGTCATCTTCAGTTATCCAAGTTACTTGTGTTGCTTGCACCACTTCACTATATAATTTTGGTGCAGCTTGAGGAAAAAACGTATCTTTTTCATGGTCAAAGTTGAGGATTCACCTTCCCCATTTTGTATATCATCAGACATTTCTTTAGCCAAAGAGTATCTTCACGACTCTGCGGGTTATATCTCTTGCCACTCCCTGTCATTATTTATATTGACGCACTGTGAAGACTCAAAGGGCTAGTAGCCAAGCAGTCACACAGAGTCTTCACTTAAGGTATGTTACAGAGAGAAAGGCAGATATCCAAGATACATAACTCTCAAACACGCAGAGTAAACAAGATAGCATAACAATACAGTTTTATAGAGACAGCTAGGCCATATGGCAACTGGCCACGAACAGCTACCAGGGAGTCAGTGAGGCCAGGTGTGCGAATGAAGATCATTTTACAGCGCTGTTCAATGAAGGGTGTAAATTGGAGTCTCTCACTGCTACACACTAGCCCAACTGCACTCTACCTCCGAAGCACTCCGCTCCAACGGTGCTCCTTGCCTGCAGAAATGCTAAGAATGGTACGTATGCTCTGGCAAACATGGTACGGGCTGCAACAACGCCTGCTCCAATAATGTCCGCCAACTGTTTACCTCCATGGCACGAAGATCCAAATAAACAGTTTAACAAACATTTGCCTGATGGTAGCAAGGCAGAGAACTAAGGGCACCACACAGTTACGTGCAAATCAATGATGTATTAAGTTATGGCAAACATCAAGCAATTCAAAGGTAAGTAAACATAGTTCTATAAATGTGTATAACAGAGTTTGGCAACCCACCATGGGTTGCTCATTGCTTTAGGATTCCACACAAATATCACAATATATTGTACTAAAGTAGCATACAGTGGCGTTACTCTTACAAGGCAGCTCAAAACACAGTGCAGCTAGTTTAAGAAGTCTAATCCCCATCTTATAAGACTCTCACTGGGTCTTTAGGTATCCCAACAGGTTCTACAGTGCAGTGTTGGACTTTAGCACCATTTGCCCGCCCAACCTTAATTCCTGAACATTTCCACACCAGTCATACAGCAATCTGCTATATGGAAGGACTGCTGCAGTGCTACCAGTCCATGCACCTGACACACAAAGGCTTAGTCGCTGGACAGGATTTTTGTTGTTTTCGGTTTGTAAACTCACAGATTAAATAAACAGTACCACAAATAACCACACAAGGATGAAATGGCCCAATCAGAGTAACACAATAGAACAATCCGAAGCACTCTCAATACTGTAAAGTAATAGGAACTGTGGAATACTTCACACAACAAGGCAGACTCGATGACCACATCAGATTCAGGGCTAAGTACCCCATGTCCATACACACATTTTATGATAATGTTCAGTGTTCAGGTGTTGTCCTCATCCCTGTGCCAATAGAGGAAACTGTGCTGCTTCAGAATCTTGCGAAAATACTAATTTCTCTGAACATGCCTCAGTACGTGAACATTAATTTTACATAACAATGAATCATGTTTCAAGTCACTGAAAATGCAATTTTACTCCATTTATATCTAAGGAGTAAAATAATGCAACTTTAAATTCTATTTGGAGAACTTTGCAGTTTAGTAAAACAGCACTTTTTCAATTAATATACAAGCAAAATCCAGGACAGTACAATGGATCTGGCGTTGCTTTATTATATGTAAAATTATGTTTTCTTAAATAACATAAAACAAGGAACTGCAGTGATACTAAAATTGTGCATGGTCCGAAATATGAAGCCTTGCCTTGCAGATTATAGACAAAGGAAAATGGTTATGGGAAAGTTGACAGCAAGGTAGATATCTCTTTCTAAATGTCAAATGTTTCATTATCAAAATTCCAGAAAGCAAATCAATTACAATGCTCAAGCTAATGAAAATGGATGTACTCTGGTGGCATACATGTTTTCCATGCGCAGGATACATGTCAGAGCAGTTGGCAGAACTAAACAACTTAATTTTTTTTGCACACGGATTTAACATTTTCAAAACAAAGCGCTGGAAGTAACTGTCAGCTATGGTCTTACCTTTTCTGGGGTAAGGCATTTCATGTTGGTTGACTTAAGTATGTGTTGCAAATATTCATTCAGATCAATGATATTAGTGTTCACAGTTACCTGTTTCATAAAAGAAAAGAACAAATTCAGATAAGCAAACATGTTTAACTGAAGTTCCGTTCCCTTTTTTTAACTAAACATTATTTATAAAACAGACTTGGCGAGCAAGATCTAAATCATTTAAAACAATTGTCCTCAAATAATCACATTTCTGCTAAATAATGCTGTTACAACTTTATCTGACTGTATTTCATATCTAGTCTAGTTTCACGTGTCTTCTGATAAAACCAATATGGTTTTGCCTAGCGTTAGTTCTAATTTAATTGAAACTCACTGTATTGTTCATGCAATACTTGGAAAACAACACTGATTTGGGTATTATTTGTAGACAAAGCATGCATATTTAAAAACACTTTTCAAAGTCTTAGGAGGTGGCTAAAATCATTTACGGTTCTGAGAATAACAAAAACACTTACTTTGTTTTCCCATTCAAACTCTGCCCACATCTGGCGGAACTCTGTATCAGTGCATGACGCAGGTTGGATATAGTCCATTATGTCAATATGTATATCACTTAGGACGACACAATTTCTGTCACTTGCAGCTCCAGACACATCATAAACTAGAAATATATTACAGAAACTTTAGTTTGTAAAAATCAATGCATAGTATGTTATACCCAGCATTCTAGTTGAATTACCAGAATTTAAAACATTACATATGCTGTGATGGACAAAGTTTACTCAGTGTTGGGGCTGTTCGCTTTATCTATAATGTAACACTCTTCTTTATGGGTGCCATGTCTTTCTTTTCCCTCTCATTTGGACTTGTCCGGTTTCTTATTATAGGTAGCAGATAACTATTTTTGGTGAATGACGTTGATGCTGGTCATTTAACATTGTTCTGCACTAAATGTTATTTTATCAGTTATTTGCCCAACAGGACTTATTTTAACAGTAAAGAAAAAAGGAGGACATAGCTTGACTGTTCTAAATTTTAAATCCAAAGAAAATATGAAATCCATTTTATGCTATAGCTTCTCAAGCATCTCAAGAGTCCGAGCTTTCCTAGCCTTAATGTATGTATATTCCATTTGGACGTGAATCAGAGGTAAACCCTCTCTTCCACTGTTGGAACCCTGAAACCTAGGGCATTTGTAAAGAGTCCTTTTGAAAGTGCCAATGTATACCATTGCCGTATATTTCCATCTAACCATGTTGTTAATGATGTGATTAGGAAACCTAAGCTAGAACGGGTAGCTGATTCTGGACCTTTTGTTAACAGTGTTTCGAATTCAATGAAAAGAAGAGGACTGACAGACCGTCTCTTTTATTGAACGTCGACAAGACTGACAAAGAATCAAGAACCCTACAGCAAAGTGTGAAGAGTGTTTCCACAGCGTCTGGCAAACAAACTGACGTTATGCCGGGGGTGGACTGGGGGGGGGGGGCAAACTATATAAAATAGAAACAGAAGTGGGACTAAAGAGAGGCGAAAGAGTAATTTGGCAGGACGCCAGCGAGACCTGGGAGATTGCAATCTCCAAACCTGAGAGTGAAGTAGAAAGAGATTCTTCATCATTCGTCGACTCGTCCGGCATTGACCCGTGCGGTTCTGGCAAGCTGGAAGCTTTGATAAAACCAGAGGGAGAACCAGGCGACAGAGGAGGCTGCATCGAAAGCTGGCACAGGGTTTTGGGAGACTGCAGCAAGGCTCGTTTCCAAGGCTTTTGTTAGGCAAGATTGCATGCAGTACCCGTTGGGTGCACTACAACAACCTTGACCTCCTGGCAATAGGAACCCAACCTTTGGTATATGTCTGTACTACACAGGTTGGTAGCGTGTTGAGTATCCAGGCTTATCTCAAGAGGGGTCAATGTGAGCTGTAGGGTTGTTACACAGAGATTCACAGTGACACGTATTCAAATTAACTTACACGCAAGGTTTCTTGATTAAACAATTATTTATCAGTCAGTTAGTGTAAGCCTTCTTCAGAAGGGAGCAATATCAAACCACACACAAATATACTTCAAAAATACACACTCTTAGTTTCTAAATCCGTAATTACCCTTTTGGGATGGCCCACAGACATTACCTACACCCTCAGGTGACTTCAATAGTTAGGGTGCTGGGGACTTTAATATATCACTGTTGCATTTAGAATATACTTAGGAAGGTAGGTCAAAGGAAATGGTTATTAGAGCAAAACAAGAGATCACACAAATATTCTGAGGCAGGGGGTTACAAATATTTGTAACCCCCACTGCAAAGTCAGTTAACCCCTTCATGGAAGGAAGACACAACCATTAAGCAGAGGAGAGAAGAGTCATTCAGAAAGCCAGGCCAGCCAATAAAGTTAACAAAAGTCGAGGTGAACCGAAGCACTTCTTGCAGGTAGGTAAAAAGGTCTTGCACAATGTTTAAGAAGTCTTTGTAGAATAAGAAGAAAATCAAAGTAGGGCAAAAAGCTGATTAGGCTTGTGAGGTAAAGAAGCTGTTGGCAACTCTACAGATGCAACCAAGACAAGTCTCCATCAAGGACAAGCAAGGTTGCACAACAAGAGGCAAGTTCTCTCAGACTTTACAGTACCTTTAGGTTGAAGAAAAGTGCAGCAGATGGCTTCTGTTCCTGTGCAGCTCTGCAGATCCTACTGTTCCTGCGACTCAGCCGTGGGGACAAGAGGGAGGTCATTTGGGGACTCCTGCACTGCAATGGGACAATCACCGACCGTAACCGGCAATCTTCAAAAAAGTGGCACTTCAGTGTTTCAGCTCCTCGCATCTACCGCAAATAGCAATACCACGGTTTCTGGCTGTTGAGATGGGCTCTCCTTGCATCTGGGGTCCTGCACTCTTGGGGGGGCTCAAGCTCGGTCAGTCCTGCTTCCTGGAAGTCCGCAGGATCTTCCTGGAGTTCTTAGCCAGCTTAAAAGCAATGCACACAATCTGGTGTTTTTCTCCCTGGCTCTATGGTTCCAGCAGCGACTGCAGTGGAAATTCAACTAGCTCTGAGAGGATGTCCAGGTGGCTTACTTTGGAGTTGATTGGTCCCACCAACTCAAAGGGAGAAGTCGTCCTAGCAGGGGTTTCTCGGTTGATATGAATTTGGAGGTTCAGCACAGCAGCAGGGCTTCACCGAGCAAACCAACGGTCCAGGAGTTGTAGCAGGTGTCGTCTTCAAGTTCTTCTTCGGATTCCTTCATCCAGTGGTCGACTCTGCCTTCCAAGCCAAAAAGCCTCACCTTTTATGCAGGTTTCTCCCATTCCTTCCAGCCTAGCTGTCAGTCACCCAGCAGGGTTGCTGTCCTTGCCGGACAGCCAGCCGGCCAATCACCTAAGAGTGCATTCTGGTCTCCTAGGAGACTAAGCACAGGGAGTTTTTCTGGCACCACCCTCGCTTCCTGCCCCCGCCAGACACCCTGGAGCCAGAGGCAGGCTTCACTCGTGAATCCCGCCAAAGACAAAATGAACAAAGGGACCAAACCTAGTTTGGGGTGCTAAGTAAATCTCAAGGAGGACCTTTCCACAAAGAAATGGCGAAAAGAGACCGGGCCCTTTTGACAAATGGCACCCTTGGGTGCTTTACTGCAGCTGTGAACGAGGCCCGCGGTAAAGGCACACCACGGCAGTTAAAAGTAAACCACTGCCACCAGCCATTCATTGAGGAAAGGGTAACAAAAATGTTACATGAGAAGCTAGACAAAGGGGATACTAAGTAACCCTTCCAGCACCCTATTGTAAGATAGTGTGTGCTGGGTATAGAAAGTTACAAGTTTAAGTAAAGTCAATTTCACTTCACTGCTCTTGCAAACAGTAATTTATCCAAGAGAAGGTATTCAAACCTTGGGAAATCTGAAAGACTTCCCTGTGCCACTGCACTGAAGGTACTGTGTGACACAATGTAAAAGATGATGCCTATGGAGTTTGTCAGACTCCACAACCAAAAGAAACAGAGTTCAAAATCACATTAAAATACATGAGTGGCAAAAAAGTTCTCACTCTCTCCAGGTTAAAAATTAAAGTCCTCAAAATCCAGCAAAGTTGCTGGGGGTCTCTAAGGTAGAGAGGAATTAGCACATTTCTGAGAATTCTCCCCAACAGCCGAGAAGAGGAATAGCGGGACACCCGAGAAGTGTCTTGCGAGTAGGTTGGGAACCAGCGTGCAAAAACTTGGAGACAGAGTTGGTGGCACAACCTGTACTGGGTGAACTGTTTGGTGCAACAAACGGTGCCAAGACCGCCTACCGTAGTCTACAGCAGAGCCGCGTAGGTGACTATCAGTAGAGAGCGCAAGACCATGGAGGAGGTTTCACCTGTCACGGCAGGACCAAGAGGGTCCGACAGCTACGTCGAGGCAGTCCATAATAACTAGAGGTGGAGAGAGGCGAGACACGGAGTACTACAAAAGGAAGAAGTTGAACTAAGCAGTGTGGACTGGCAAAACCAGTGAAGAGTTGCCCGGTAGAAGGTAAAGGTAACATGCACAAGTCAGGGAGGGGGCAAGGACGTTACGAGACTTAACAGAGAAAAATAGAAAACCGTAAATCATTTTGTGATATAGTTTCCAGGTCAGTTTAAGAAGGGAATCATTCTCCTAGATTGCAAACATTATATGGACTTTATGGTTGTTGTAGTGACAGGGATAGAGTAGGAGCATTTGTGACGGGACGGTGCCTTTTTGTTTGGACTCACACGGAACTCCTGACAAGCACCCTAGTTTCTTTAGTTTAGGTAGGGAAATCCCCTTAGAGTTAGGGATAGATAGCTTTGCTTTATAATTTAACAAAAGTCTATAGCAACCGCTAGGGCACCACTTGGTCAGTAATCTTCATTTCTTGTCGCCACAGATTTCAAATGGATAAGTATTATTTGCAGAGATTTCTTTTTTTTTTTAAAGTAAAGATATATTATTTTTAATAATAAACGTTATCGGCTTTTGCCATAGAAAAATATTCACAATAGCCAAAAACATTATATAACTAGTCAAACAGGGCTGTGGGGACTGTGACAAATCTGAGGATGTCATCTCTTTCTCCAGGGGATGTTACGCCTCTTACCGGGTTGGGTGGCGGGGTCATCAGGTCCAATGAACCCCGAATGGAGGGTTTATCCATTTTGGCACCTCTCAGAGATGCATCGGGTCCCATCCTCCGGGTGCTGCCATGTTCTTGGGTCTGCGCATGCATGGACGTCCGTGTTAGATGTTCCGGGCATGCGCAATACTCAATGCCATCCGGCAGTCTCAGCTTGCATTGCAAGCCTCGTTTGGGTCCCAGATGTATATATATCTGGAACCCACAGACATCTACGAACTGCGGTCCTTTACCTTATCGTGCTAGAAGGCCCTTATTTTCTCTTTACTCTTTCCTGCACTGGGAACCTTAACCTCCTTGACCTTTTGACATCTGCTGGGAGGTTATTCTATTCTCCCTGGGTTCCTTCTTCTGCCACCTCTTCAGCCTCATGCCTCTGCAGGGTATTCAGTATCTTGAAGATCTTCCCGTTACATCTTTGGAAGCCAACTATTTGGACTTCAGCTACACTACTAGACCTCCATCGCGGCCTTCCCCGTCAGTGCTTGCACTATCCTGGCACCACGTAAATCAGGAAGTCCTGTTGGGAGCTAATCCAGTACATACCTGTTATCACAAGGGAGGTGCTGGGTTGGTACCCCACATTGCCATTTCATCTTTTCTACGCTCCTTGACAGACTGGCTACCTCTTCACAACCTTCTGGAAGACCAGGTATGCAGCATCAACGTGAAGTTTTATATAACAGGGGAGACCTTTCGCATGGGGCCAGGGCGGTGTGAACACAGTAGTACAAGTTACTTTCTTACCTGGTAACGTTCTTTCGATGGGATGTTCCTCCGACATATTCCACATCTCTGACACAGTAATGTCCACAGCTGTGATGCTTTGGAAAAATTTTTGGCGTCGGCGTCCTGCGTCGACACTCTGTCCCTCGAGGGCCTCCGTCGAGAGCCGACATCACTGGATGTTATATGTAGGACGCACGACACCTGTAGCCTCAGTTGTAGTTTTTTCCCCAGAACGTGTGGCACCAATTTTCTGCCATTATGACTACAGAAAGCCTTGTGGAAACTTAAGCTACAATCGCATAAGAAATTCTGTAGAGGGGCAGGCTGGGAGGGTTCGATGTGGAATACGTCGGAGGAACATCCCACCGAAAGAACGTTACCAGGTAAGAAAGTAACTTGTTCTTCAAGGGGATTGTGTCCTCCTACGTATTCCACATCTCTGACAGACTCCCAAAGCAGTACCAACTTATGGAGGTGGGAAAAGAATTTAGAATTTTAGAATGCCCAATCAAATTGCAGAATAGCGGACCGCCTTACTAATGGCCAAATCTTGCCCATGGATGGAGTCCAGGGAATAGTGTTTCACAAAAGTATGGACAGAGGTCCATGTGGCTGCTTCACAAATATTACGAATGGGAACACCCCTCTGCAGAGCAGTAGAGGCAGCCACACCCGTAGTAGAATGGGCCCGTAAGCCTACCGGGGGGTCCTTACCTGCCAAATGGTAACATTCAGAGATTGTCAAATTGATCCATCTGGACAAGGTCTGCTTGGTAACAGCTTGACCTAAACGCCTTCCAGTGTATCCTACAAATAGCTGATCGTCCACTCTGACCCAGGACATCCTTGAGAGATAGAAACTCAAAGTTCTCCTCGGATCCAACCTATGGAGCCTCTTCTCTTCCTTAGCGGGATGCGAAGGAGGATAGAACGCCGGAAGAATTACTTTCTGGCTCAAATGAAATTCTGACACAATCTTTGGAAGAAAAGAAGGACAAACCCTGAGGACAACTCTGTCCTTAAGGAACACCGTGAAAGGTGGCTTGGCGGACAGTGCCTGCAACTCACTCAATCTGCGAGCGGAAGTAACCGCAACTAAAAATACAGTCTTAAAGGTCAACAGTCTCAAAGAATCTAAGGGCTCAAACGGAGCTCCCATTAGGAATTTTAGAACTAAGTTGAAATCCCATCCTGGCACCTGGAAAGGTGACAGTGGCAACACATTAGTTAGTCCTTTTAGAAACTGAGAAATCAAAGGAATCTTAAACTAAGAACACTCCTCAGACGAGCGCTTAAATATGGACAGCGCCGCCAGGTAACCCTTAATGGTACCCACTTGCAAGCCCTTGTGGGCTAATGAAAGCAAAAAAGACAACCACAGGAATTGAACATTGAAAAGGATCCACATTCTGTACCCTGCACCAGTCGCAGAACTTTCTCCAACGGTACTGGGATTTTGTTGCGGGACTTCTGGCCAAAAGCAACACCTCCATCACGTCTTCGGGGAGGTCCCAATCCTTATACCTCAACCTTTCAGATACCAAGCATGAATGCTGAGGGACTTATCCTCGGGATGGAGAACCCGACCCACCTCGCATCAGAGCAGATCATCTCGGTAGGGAAGACGGCGTGGAGGGCAGATGGACATGTCTAGAAGGTCTGGGTACCACGCTCTCCCGGCCCATGCTGGAGCAATGAGGATCATTCGGGAACCGAACCTCTGTAACACTTGCGGAATAACAGGGACTGGAGGAAACGCGTACAGTAGTGGGAAGGACCACTCCACTACGAACACGTCCCCTACGGCTCCTCTTGGAGGAAATTCCCACAAGCAGCATATTTTGCACTTCCAGTTGACACTGGTGGCGAAGAGATCCACTTATGGGGTCCCCCAGAGGGCGAAGATCTCCAAAAGAACTTTGGGTGCCAGCTCCCACTCGTGAGAGACCATGCTCTGCCTGCTCAGAGCATCCGCTGCCACGTTTTTTTCTCCAGCCAGCTGAACTGCTGAGATCGAAATTTCCTGCTGGATGGCCAGAACCAGAGCTGCATCTCCTAACTGCACAGTGGGTGTGACCCTGCCCCCCCCTTTTTGTTGAGGTAGTGCATTGCCACTGTTGTCCGTCATGTTTCCCCCGCACAGACTGATGTGGCGTCTGGACTCCGACGGAGACCAACGACTGCTGACTGTCAACTCGTTGGCATGAGCTCCCCATCCCGTGAGGGATGCGTCTGTCACGATCGTCACCTCCGGCCCGGGTACCCAAAAAGGCCCTCCCTTCATCAGATTGCCTTTGTCGGCCCACCACAGAAGATCCTGGGCAACCGATGGCGGCACCTGAACGGGATCCGACATCCTGCCAGAGGACAGCGACCACTGCATCTTGAGAGCCCACTGCAGAGATCTCATTCGCAGCCTGGCCTGTGGCACCAGTAGAATGCAGGATGCCATGAGGCCGAGCAACCTCAAGAACTTGAACGCCGAGAGATTCTGGGCACGTTGAAACTTGTCCACCATCTGCAGAATGTGAGGAGCCCTCACCTGGGGAGGCAAACACTGCGCCAGGGATGTGTCGAGCACTGCTCCGATGCACTGGAGCCGCTGGGTAGGGGTCAAATGAGACTTCTTTAAGTTGAGGGAGAAACCCAGCTTGTGAAGGGAGTGGCAGGTGACGGACAGATGATCCAGGGCTTGCTCGGGAGAACGCACCCTGATCAACCAATCGTCCAGGTAGGGGTAGACGTGAATCCCCCCCTTTTCTGAGATACGCTGCCACCACCACCATTAGCTTGGTGAAGACCCTCGGGCGGAGGTTAATCCTAACGGCAGGACCTGAAACTGAAAATGCGAGTCACCAACCGCGAACCTCAGGTACTTCCTGTGCTTGGGATGAATCGGCACATGAAAGTAAGCATCCTTGAGGTCGAGACACACCAACCAATCCTTCAGTTGAAGGGCCTGGAGGACTTGAGAAAAAGTAAGCATCTTGAACTTGTCCTTCCTGAGGAGCTTGTTCAAACCACGCAAGTCCATGATGGGTCTCAATCCCCCCGTCTTTTTTCGGGATCAAAAAATATGGGGAATACCATCCCTTGTTCCTCTCCGCTACAGGCACCAGTTCTATGGCGCCTTTCTCCAGCAGGGATAGGATTTACTGCGTAAGGAGCAGATCCAGACTCTTCAAAGAGAGCTTCCCTGGTGGATTGTCGTGAGGCCACTGCCAGAAAGGAAGACAGTAGCTGTGGGCTATGATCTCCAGAACCCACACATCCGAAGTAATGGCACGCCATTCGACCAGATGCTGTGCCAGTCCTCCTCCAACCGGCGAACCATGGGACATGGCCTCATGACTGAGCGGAAGCGGCTGCGACAGTGCCTGAGGGCAAAGAGGCAACTGCCCGAGCGGCTTTGGCATCTTGAGTACCTTGTTTTCCACCTCTGGTACTCCTACGTTGGCCCCTTTGACTGGCAGCTCCTCTCGATCTACCAAAGGAAGAGTAGTATCGAAAGGAACCTCCCCTCCATTGCTGTCCCCTAGGACGAAAAGGCAGAGGTTGTCGAACTGCAGCGCCCAACGACTTCGCTGCAGGTTTGGAGGTCTGCAACCTCTCAAGGCTCTCGTCAGCCTTGTTGCCAAAAAGATCTACACCATCAAAGGGCATGTTGAGAAGCCGGGACTGTACATCAGGAGCAAACCCCGACTTGCGCAACCACACAAACCTGAGCATCACGGTGCTCGCCGCCATGGACCGGCTGACACAGTCTGCCATGTCCAGACCAGACTGAAAGGATTCACACATGGCATCCATGCCACCCTGAACGAGGGCAAGAAAACCATCCCGTTCCTCCCCTTCGGGAATATGTTCAGCTGCCAAAGACACACAATTCCACAGAGTGAGTGAATCTTGCCAAGGCACAAACTGAGTTGGTTGCCTTTAAAGCCATACCCCCAGACGAAAATACTTTCTTTGTTCAACCATTAAAGTGCTTGTCGTCCCTATCCAGAGGGATGGTAGGCTACGCAGCCTGCTTTGCTGGGGCCGTAGCCGCCTGCACCACCAAACTCTCCGGAGTGGGGTGCATAGACAAGTAGCAGGGGTCGCCACTGGCTGGACGGTATTTTTTCGCTAGCGACTTATTCACTGCCGGGAGACTCTCCGGAGCAGTCCAAGCCGCTGCCACACTTCTTTGTAAAGCCATATGAAATGGCAGCACCAGGTCAGTGGGTGGACCTTGGTCCAATATATCTGTCAGGTCATCCTGCAGAAAATCCACAGGTAGAGCAGACCACGCCAAGTACTCAGTCACCCTCGACATGAGACGCCTGTACTGTGGGATGTTTTGACCCACTTTTGCTCTGCTATGCCGCATCACTCTGCTATGATGTTGCCAGAAATAGCAAAATGGCCGCGATACCCTTGTGTGCACCAAAATCCATGAAAAGCGCGCTTTTCAACGCACAAAAAGATGGCTGCCCAATCTGCCACGCATATTGTCAGTGGTGAAACAGAGCCCTCACTACCGGAATGTGTCACTGGGCCCCAAAACAATTGAAAGTGGAGAGCAGAAGGAAAAAGCAGTGCTTTGCTAAATGAAACCACACATCTTGGTTTAAATCACCTTTTTCTTTGTTGCTGAAATGTCAGAATGCCGGTACCGAACACTTTAATATTCAAAATTCTTGCTGGGTGCTACAATTCACCTAAATTAAGACACCATAGTGAACTTACAAGGTCCGAAAAGCAAAAGCATAAAGAGATTTTCAGAGCAAAAGTGGCCTGTCTGTGGATCTGTCAAAAATCTCTGTGCAGCAGACGGCTGCTGGGATGACAGCTGTCAGGGGCCTGCCTGATTAAACTTTAACATGTATAAACTGAAAATCAAATGTTTGCAATCCAAGAGGCCTGTTACTGATAGTAACCCATATTGTAATTGTTTTGAGCCCATGGTTTAAAATCCTGAATGAGAATTCTAGCTGTGATTTGATACAAGTTTGTTTTGTGCGAAGGAAAAAGGCCACAGAATTTAACAATTAAAGTAAACCTGGCTGAAGCTGCCAAATTGGAATAGCAGGTTTCTCACAGAAGGAAGGTCTTTCCCCCCAGCGGGAAATCACGCAAAGGTGTTAATTACAGGGCAGGAAAGAACCTGGTCTACAGAGGCAAAAGGGAACAATGACCAGCTCCAGGCTCAGGAAGTGCGAAGACAGTCGCAAATGCCCTCTGCAAGAAGCAAAAATGGGGGATGGCTCCTGGGCTTCCAGGGAGAGACCAAAGGGGTGGCGTTAAACAACCATTTGTTGCTTAAGAAGGACAAAGTTTAAAAAGACTGATAACTTACTATGTAAAATTGTGAAAAATATAAAAATGACAGCATTGTTAATGTAATTTCTGGATGCACGGGTGAAGAGGCGCCAGAACTGCGTGGCATGTTCTGGACAGAAATGACAAGAAATGTAATTTTACGCAAAATTTATTTCCGCTAGAGGTGTGAAACTTCTTACACTTATTCCCATGTCAAACATGCACACTTGCAGAAATTTGCTTAAGAATTGGACATTGCGTTCCGAGTGAAAAGGGCAAAATTCGGTGAAAAGCAGAGACAAGATCCCACAGCTATGGGGTATTGAGGAGTAGCTGCTCGGTAAAATATGTAATCTGTATATGTGATTGTTAGAGAGGTTGCACATCTGGAAATATGTATTTTGCCGAAAGTAGATTTTGTGTTCCAGGGGCTAGGGGTAGATTCTCAGCCACAAAATCACACCATAAAGTTTCTCTCCTCCTATCAAGGCAGAGAGGAGACTCTGACCCAATCACCTTTCAAAGGGGCAAGCTTAGGCTAAACCGGCCCACATTCCCCCTTTATCATAGCATAAATAGAGACAGCTCACCACACATAAGAACAGGCAGATTCACTTACTATCCTGATGCAGGCGGAGCACTCTGCTGCTGATTTCTACATCTTCCTTGCTCCAGACTCCAGAAACTTGGCAAAGCAAAAGGCCCACTGCATAGCTGAACCATTCTCAGCTAGGCCTCAAATTCCAGAACAGAAACCCCACAAGCCTAAGGGGAAGCATCCTAATACAGCCAGGCTGGGCGGTTACTGCGTGCCTGCCGAAAATAAATATCCTCAGAACCAAGAAGGGCAGATTCAATCCAGTCCTGTGCCGTGCTGTGACCAGAGTGCATTTCAGATCCAGTCCAGTGCTGTGCTGGGACCAGAGCACCTTACTGACGTTGCCCGTCCGATGTGCTCAGCCGTCTTTTCCCAAGCCAGATCCCATCCCCTGACCAGAATTGACGGTTCCATTTAAAAATTATCCAGAGAGTATAAATAGGAAGAATTGTGTCACTAGCATCTGTACTTTGCATAGTCTTAGCCCTATCCAACCCATCCTATCTGTTCTCCATAACCAGTATTGTTAAAATTATATCTGCGCTGATCTTTGTCTCATCTGAAGAGGGCGAGTTCCTTAGCAGGCAGTTACCCTGATCAAGTGACTGTGTTCCTGTGGGGTATTCATTTTGTTCATAGTCATCCTTTAGTGTAAGAAACCCATTTGTCATTTTAAAAGCGCATTCCTGTTTTTCCTTCTCGCGCCTATCTCGAAAAAATGACCTACTAAAACGTCTATAACTCCCTCCGTTTTTGTGCTAGAAACAAAATGTCAACTTCTGCTTGTAGCTAACATCGCGTTTGTTGCGCAGTTAAAAGTTTGCCACGAAATTCTGTTTTGTGAAATTTGTACACGTGTAAAACAGCTTTTAGTTGCCTCCGACTTGAATTTTAAGATTTCAAATGTTTTCTTTGCATTAAACCATTGCTTGTGTTTGTGTGCAACTATCCAAAGCGGCTCCCATAAGAATTTCTAACAATTTCAGCAATTTTGATCATATTTGGTGTTTTTGCCCGGTCCATCCCACAGATAACTTTAAAAGCCATTCTGACAGCTTGACAGTCAATTCCGTTTCTCTTGGGTTTGAAAGGGGGAACGTGGGACTGATTGTTTGAATTATGCCATTTCTGAAAACCTGTTCTCTCCTCCTATCTCTTTACATTGCCTATTGGGGGGTTGAGGGGTGTGCAGGGGGAACCTCTAACCACAGGGCTTTCTAAACTGAACCACATCAAAGTATTATTTTCTGTGCTGAATTGTTTTGTTCACTACTTACTCCTTGTGTATTAAAGAGATTATTCAGTGTTACATATCCCCATTGGTGATTGTTGTATACCTATTAAACGTATTGTGATAACATTTTAAATACATAAATAAATATTTACCCTTGCAAACCATCCCGATTCCTGGTTCAGTGTGACCAGGGGGGTTCCAGGAGAAGGGCGTGATGTGAGTGGTATATCGTTCAGAATAAATAACTTTTAGACAAAAATAAATAAGGGTTTCAGTTGTGCACTACATGCTAGGCCTTGACTTGGGTGTGTACCGTATTGAAATCACTTACAGTATGAGGCTCAGGCCTGCCAAACTCAAACTCCGGAGAGATGCCCAGACCACTGGCGTCATGTAAGGACTGATGCACGTCTTCCATCTGGCTGTGACCAGACAACAGTTCATCAGGAACCTCAGGAGGTACAAACCCCTCCTCATCGGACCCTTCTTCCACCTCTGAAATGTAATCCAAAGGCTGGAATAAATCTCTGGATGAGGGTACAGAAAAAGGCTAAAATACAGGCCTCACCGACTTACGGAGAGACTTCATCAGAGTTTCCACCGTCCTCTGGTGCACCTCCGGCGAATTCTCCTCAAAAGGTGTAGATGGCGCCGATTAAATAATTGTCGAAGTTGAGCAGGGCGCCAATGACTTTGACAACGGCTTCGAGGCAGGAGCCCCGAACGTGTCCGACAGCCTTGGCGCCGATGGAGTCGACGACTTCCTCAGAGACGGAGCCTCGAGAGAGTGCCTTGACGGACATGGCGCTGACGGCGTCGATGCATTCTTAGAAGACCTCACAGGCTCCGATGGTCTCGAGGGCGTTGAGGACCTATGGCGATCAACCTTGTTCGATCGGGACCTTGACGGCTCCCGATCGCGCCGACCGCCCGAAGCCGTGTGAGCGGTGGCCCTAGCTCATTCCTTGCCGGCTTGTCTCGAAGGCGTGGACGGAATGGTGCAGTGCGATTCGAAAATCGCCATCATCTCCTTGCGGAATGCGTCCCATTCTGCCGGAGATGAATGCTTGTTGGGCCAAGCTACCCGCCGTCTGCCGGAGTCCTCTGACGATGACGGGGAAGGCGACTGGTGACAGCGCTTCCAAGAGTGCCTAGAAGAGGCAGAGGAATGGCGGGACCCACTCCGAGAACGAGACCCACTGGACTTACGCTGACGCAGAGAGTCACCCCTCGAATCATCAGTCGAATGCCCAGCGGATGGAAACCCTACCTACAGACAACTTCTTCCGCTCCCGCAAGGCCTTCGATGTCAAGGACTGCCAGTCATCGGTAGCGTGGCTCTTGCCGAGGCACCAAAGGCAGACGTCGTGCGGGTCCGTAAGGGACATTTTGGTCCCGACACTTCTTGAAGCCTGACTTCGGGGTAGAAGAAGACGAAGACATATTCTCAATACAAAGTTAGAAGAACCGATTCAAAGGAGAAGAACCGAGGCGTGCCGAGATTCCGAACCGAACACGTTCGTGGAAAAATCGGAACTGAGGCTACGGGCGTCATGCGTCCTACATATAACATCCGGTTACGTCTGCTCTCAACGGAGATCCTCAAGGGACAGCGTATCGACGTAGGACACGGACACCAAAGATTTTTCCGAAGCAGCACAGCTGTGGACATTACTGTGTCAGAGTTGTGGAATACGTCAAGAGGACACAATCCCCTCGAATAATAATTCCCCTGGGGGTGGTGTACTGGGGAGGATTGCATGGGGAGGGAAACCCCCTACTGAATTATGGATGATTATTCTCAGGGAACGCGGTATTCACCTGCCTCAACACCACCAGCCCCTTCTCCAATACCAAGCCCTCCCCCACCACCCCTTAAAGGGAGAAGTAATATACTCTGTTGTAAGGTATACCACCTTAATACATTTGACAAACATGAAATATCCCAAGACTTTATTGAAGCATGCTGCTTCAGAGGTAAAAATTAGTACTGGAACGAGGAAGATCACTTCAAAGTGGATGGTCTAGTTTATTCCGATATGCCAATTGCCAGAATGGAGACAGCTGGCCGGCACAGGAGTTTAAAAGAAATTCAGCTATTAAACAGCTGAGAGAAACCTGAGCGGAACGAGCCTCCCGAGAACGAGTCTTGCGAGTACTGGTCTGTGAGAAGGCACAGCGGGTTGCCTGCACCAAGTGTGCAGAGGGAAGCTGAACAGGAAGCCACAGAGCGAGGTAGAGGAAAGATCCAAGCATGAAAGAGCAACTACGGGCTTAGTAAAACCATTCAACTGAGACAGTACAAGCCTCCACTCTTAGTATAAAGCTGTACCACCTGAGTTCAGGGTAGCATAGACAAGGCAGCCAGGCTTATCGGAGGGGGAGAGGGAGGGAGAGAGAGAGAGAGAGAGACAGAGGGAGAGAGAGGGAGAGAGAGAATAAGTACAAAGAAATTGTATACAAGTGGTCCAAACAGACACTGAAACACCATTTATTGTGAAAATAAATGGTTTATTTAACTACAAGTAGGCCCAAATACATCTTGCGAGGAAATAAGTACTATCACAGATCATATAAACACATTAAAGAAAAAAAAAACACTATGCTTGAAGGTACGCAGAACAAAGCATATAACCTTATTAGGAACACTTAACAGGAATTGTAGGGAAGTCGAAACAAATGTTACTTTTTAGATTGCTTTTAGTAATATAAGGGTAGTGGACCCTAGCAGTTGTACTGTGACGCTCAGCAGGAAATCACTTAGTAAACCAACTGGTCAATATACTTTTTGTGAATAGTGGAACACTTATTCTAGGTACAGTAAAAACATAACTTCTTTCGTGATAACCCAGGGTTCTACTAGGTGAGTGATGCAATATTCAGGTGCTTTTGAGATCAGTAAAACAGAGACTGAGATAAGCAATAACTCTTGTAGCTTATTTTAGGATGGCAAACAGCTACCTTAAGGTAAGTAAAACCTATACACTTTTTAAAGGAGCTATCAGCAACTTAAAGGCAGGAATAAACCTCAAACTGTTGTTGTGTCTGTCTAAAACAGACCAGGGAAAGCAAAACCCAGCGTTACACTTTCTGAATTACTCAAATGTATTTTAGGTAGGTAGAGCCTTATGCAGTCTTATTCTGGACAGGATAACAGCAAGTCAGGGGAAGCACAACCCAGTTGGGAAACATATACATCTACTGTCTGAAAGAAAAAGTTAGTTAGTGAAGCCAACAGCATTACTTTCGGGAAAGAGGCCCAGACAATTTTCAAGTGAGTAAAATAACCTCACATCTACTTTCTATTATAATGGCAAAACAGTTTCTAAGGAAAGAAAGATTTACATATACTTTTCAGAATGGCAGAACATTTCTAAATTACATAATAACTTTTGTAACTGTTCACTCTCAGAGTTACAGCTGCCAACCAACTTCTTTTGCTAGTAAGTAACTTGTAAACACATTCCCTTCTCTAGGCAAAAGGGCTGTTAGGGAGAATTCTCATAAATGTGCAAATTCCCTTCACCTTAGAGACCCCCAGCAACTTTGCTGGATTTTGAGGATTTCATTTTTTAACTGGAAAGAGTGAGAGCCTTTTTTCCCCACTCTTTCATGCACTTTGATGTGTGTTTTACTCTTGTGTTCTTGGATTATTAAGTTTTAGATAACTCCATAGGCATCATCTTTTCATGTATGTTACACAGCACCTTCAGTAGAGTGACAGAGGGATGTCGTTTAGACTTCCAAAAGGTTTAAATACCTTCTCTGGGATAAACTACTGTTTCCCAGAGAATGTAAAGTGAAATTGACTTTACTAGTCTTTCCAAATTCCTAGGCCCAGCACACACTATCTTACCATAGAGTGCTGGAGAGGTTACATAGTATCCCCATGTGTCTAAATACTCAGGTAGCAGTCAAATGCTACCCTTTCCTATTGAAACGGCTGGTGGCAGTGGTTTTACAATGAACTACCATGATTTTTTCCGACCGCGAATACTGGCAGCTAAACATCGCAAGAGCCATGTTTTTCAAGATGGCGCCTAAAGCCCCTTTGTTTAAACAGGTCCCGACCTTTTTTTGCCGTTTCTTTTTGGAAAGGTCCTTCTAGAGAGTGTCTGCGCGCCAAACAAGGTTGGGTCCCTTTGTTCTTATGCCTTTGGGGGGCTTCAGGACTGAAGATCGCTTCTGGTGCCTGAGTGTCTGGGGTGGGCAGGAAGTGAGGGAGGTGCCGAAACTCCCTGTGCTTAGTCTCCTAGGAGACCCAAATGCACTCTGGCGTGATTGGCTGGCTGACTATCCGGCAAGGACAGCCATCCTGCTAGCTACGCTGAAATAAAAGGGAGAAAAGTGTTTAAAAGGCGAGTCTCTTGGCTTGGAAGGCAGAGTCGATCACTGGAACGAAAGAACCGAAGACACGCTGGAAGAGGACGGCTTCTGCAACTCCTGGACCGTTGGTTTGCTCGTGAAGCCCTGCTGCAGGTCCGAATTGCCAAGTTCATCTCAACAGAGAAGCCCCTTCAACGACGACTTCTTCCTTTGAGTTGGTGGGACCAATCAACTTGCAAGCCCCCTCGATACCATTCTCGGAGATGGTTAGGGTTAACCAGGGGGAAGGACACCAGCTTGTGTGCTTGACTACAGCTACTCGAACCGAAGATTTTCCATTTGCCAGCTTTTTGTGACCAGTCCCCTCTGCAGTGCAGGAGTCTCCCGATATCCTCCCTCTTGTCCCCACAACTGAGGCTCAGGAACAGTGAGATCTGCAGGAACCAACGTCTTCAGCTGCATCTTTTCTTCATATTAAGGAACTGTGCAAACCCGATTGAGAGAACTTACCTCTCGCAGTGAAAGTTTGTGAAACTTTCCCAACTTGCAGGCCTAAACGGCTTGTGACCCAACATATGATTCTTTTTCGTACAAACTACTTCGGAGAACTGTGGCAAAGACTTTACCGTTTACTACCAGAACTGCTCTTTCCTATCCAAGACACTAGGCCATTGACTTTGGCCTAGGCCTATTGAATTGAATTGACTCGTCTAGTGACCCGAAACTATTTGTACTGCCTAAGAAAGTATTTGTGATACATTTGATTAACTTTTGCCTTTTTACTCCTATTTAAAGTGACTGCAATGCCATTTTGCTCCTACTTCAGGGGAGCCTAAATTACTCAAGAAACGTATTGGTTTGGTACTCAAGTGTGTTTGTGTATAATATTAAGTTGCCTCCTTCTAGTGAATGTTTTCTAAGTGACTGTGTGCAATAAATTATTAAGTGTTTTACCAAGAAACCTTGAGTTTAAGTGTCTACTTGAACCAATGTGATTGTAAGACCTCTGTGTAACTGTCATGATTCCTGCCCCTCATGTCCCCAGCCCTCCAAGATGTCAGACTGGAGCCAGGCCACGATCACCTACATGGGCCCTCAAGGGCCTCTCCATCCTTCCAAAGACCCACTTGGAGTCAGACTTGGTGCTTGTGGCACCAGACTCACTCACTCCCATAGGATAACATTGGGGATTGCACTTGTAGTGCATTGATGGGGACCAGATGGATGCCCCCCCATATTTCGGTTCCCAGAACTGCATGTGAAGTCTAGTCTTTTGGGTGTGGTTCAGCCCAGAGACTATTTAAGCCACACCGAGGCTGAGAAACATGCTTTGTGTTTTCTGCACCTGCAGCGTGACACTCACCGTGTTCGGATCGGTCTCCAGTAGGCCTGCATCTTTCTTCTGCGCTCAGCTCCTGCAAGAACAAGAACACTGTTAGGAACAGCCTTACCTTGCGGCGCTTCTGCCCATCATTCATTGCTCCTTCTGTTCTGCGGGCATCTTCGGCGGTGTCATTCCCATCCCGGCACCCCGCTTCCTAAGGAAAAGGGAAAAGAACAGAAAAAAGGCATTAGTAAGCATTCAGCAAATCTTTGCTTATTTTTAAAGACTGTACGAGCTTCAAACGCTTACCTGAATCCCAGCCGCTCTGGGGGAACTCTGTCTCCGGAACTTCTCATCCATCTGCAAGAGGGAAAAGACACTCCAGGTTAGCGTGGAAACATCTCGAGGCGCCGCATACTGTGCTTACTCACCGCATTTCTTCTTCATAACCGGCACCCACGCTGAAAACGTTGGGGCACCTAAAAGACACAGTAAAAGAACAAATACGAAAGGGTCGCATCGCGCTCTCACTCACATTCAGCGCTACTCATCTCAGCAGTAAGTCGCCATCCCCAGACGCCGGCCATCATCTAAGGAAGGAAAGGAACGAAGTTAGAGAACTGTTCAAAAGACTCATACTTACCTGTCGGACTCTTGCCAGTGAAGTAACTAGGCAGCAACGAGCCCGCATCAATCAGCGCGCCCCTGCGCTGAAAGCAGGACGGAGAGCACACTTTCCAAGAAAACAAGATGATCTGTGGATCAAAGGGAAGAGTTGGACCCCGGGGAAGAAGGGGTTCAAGCACACAGACAATAGGGAGTTAAACTCTACCAAAACTGTGTTTCAGGCCCAGTCTCCAGTCGAGTAGACTCCAGGGAAGGGTTCGAGGTTGTAAGAGGTCAGAACAGGCTGAGTGACGGCCCCGTGGATACCAGGTGAGCGTTACACTAACATTTATTGCTCACATTCCCTCTTGAGATAAGCATGGCTGCTCAGCTCGCTACTAGTACAGACTTATACCAAAGGTTGGTTTTGCATACACTGTAGTCCTAATTGTGTGTGGTGGTCCCAAACGGTACTGCATGCAATTCTGCCAAACAAGGGCCAATCCTTCGAAGTCGTTCCCTTATTCTTAGAGCATGAGTGTTCTCAGTGGCAGAAGGGGTGTCAGTAGGGTCTAGTGTCCAACAGGCAGGTCAGGATAGGTTCTTAAGTAGCAAAAGTAAGCGTTCCTAAGGAAGACTGTTAGTACTTTACTTTTAGAGTTAGTTGAGGGTCCAGGGGCTTCACCGAAGACACCCTAGGAGGATTCCAGCAGTGGGCCTGGGTGAACTGGACGAGAGGCCTCCCAATCACAGACAACACCCCAAAACTACAAAGGAATCACAAGAGAATTGAATTCCATCATTAAGAAGACAGGCCACTGGAAGGACTTCCGCAGCAATGTTAACAGGGAAGGCTCTAGGCAAGGTTTTCCTCACGGCTGGATGCAGCTCTGTGGATTTGGCACCTTTTTGAGGAGCACAGAAGGCAACAAATTATCGCCGGTCAGATTCTTATCATTTGCAAGATCCAGCACTCTGTTGAGGGGACTTTCATCCTGCCTCTAGAGAACAAGCAGGATGCCCACGAAGTTTCAGTGGGATTCGGAATTCCGAAGACTGTGGATCGCAAAATGACTCGAGGTCCCAGGGTATTTGGGTATTGTAGCCCGCAAGGTTGCAGCATGACGTGGGATGGCTCAAAATGCAGGTCTTCTTGAGTCTAGCAGGTCTCAAGCTCTGGGTCGTCGTTTTCGGAGATCCCAGGTCGATTGGAAGGAAGGGCTACAGTTGGCTCCGGTTACACAGCAGACTCTCTGGTACCTGGAAATCGTTTCAGCTGCAAATTCATCTTCCTCTTGTTTTGGTTCCAGCTTTCGACTAAACAGCCTTGCAACATTAAAGGTTTGAGGGTTGATAGTCCTTTCAGGACAGCAATCCTTCCAGTTTCAACTGGATTCTCGCATTCAGGCTGGAAGACAAAGGGCTGCAGAGTCTTCGACTCCTCCCTCGCTTCCTGCCTTCACAGACACTCTGAAGCCTGGGTGGGCAATACACATGATTTCCACCAAAGATAAGGTTACCACAAAGAAATGTCCCTCCCTGGATGTCAGGAGGAACAAGAAAGGAAAAGAAATGCTAAAATGGCGAAAAAGACGACAGGGGCCATTTTGGTAAAATGAGCATCCATGGGTCACACAGCCCGCGGTAAAGGTGTACCAAATTAATATAAACGTTCACTGCCATCAGCAATTAAAGGAAAGTTTGTCCTTGTAACATAAATGTAACATTTAAAATGAGAAAGAGGATACTCAGTATCTCCCCAGCACTACACAAGGTGGGGGGGTGCTGGTCTCACCTAATAAAATGTAAAAGGGATCCACAGATCCGTTCTACCCTTGGGAACTGTATTTCGCACAATGTTAGTCAGAGAAAGTTAAAAGGGGAGCCCCAAGGGCAACCCAGCAACAATAGGCACTTATTGCCAAAAAGTTGCAAAGCGGATAACTTTAAAAATACACTATGGAAAATGACACCCATAACAAGAGTAAAAGATTCTGTGAGTGAGGAAAAACGTTCCAACTCACTGAGGTATAGGGACAAAATAATCTACAAATCCAGCAAAAGGTTCTGGGGTTGACACACGTCAGGAAGTTTTATTATTGATATGAAAATCTTACCTAACACTTACCTCAAGGCTACCTGAGCACCGGTGAACCACTTGCAGCGCAGGACGCGCAGTTGGGGGAAGAGACACACAACTTGAAGCGCTGCAGAACCCGCCTCTCTCCAAAAAGCTGTCGGAGCCTCAGGGAGCAACACCATGACTAGGTAAACGCTGGTACTGTTCAAGAAGAAGAGAACAGGTACGCAGATTTACCAGAAGTTGGTTTGGGAAAGCTTAAGAGTGTCTCGGAACCAAACCCAAAACCAGTTACTCACTTGGCAGGAGAGTAAACCAAGAGGGAGTAACTCCCAGTGGCAGCTGGTAATTTAGGGTGGGGGCGGCACACCCCCCCTCCCCCAAATGCAGAGACAGCAAGTCTGAGTCTCAGACGTGTAATCATTTGTGTGTGCACTGTGCACACACAGTATAGAGTGGATTGCAGCTGAAGAACAAGCAGCAGTATTTTATAAATAATGTATTCTGGCTTGGCTTGGGCACGATCAGGATGTGCTTGACCTTCCATCCAACATGCAGGCACATGGGCGCGTCCCTTCTCAGTGTTTTCACTGTGCAATATTGTACCGAGCACACAGGGCTCCACGCAGACAGCGTAAACCATTCTGATAGAGAAGGCTGGCGGGGCGTTAGAGGTGTGGCCCTGCCACTAGTATGTTCTGCGCAAACAGCGCAGTGTTACGACTTCAACAAGGCTCACTGATCTTGCATAGTAACATGGTCATATATTTATTTCATTGGCTGCTTGTCCTTCCATTTCTCCTCGATGCTTGGCTCAGAGCCCCGGCGCTCCAATTTCGGACTCGGAGCGGAGACCGGACCCCAGAGGGACTGACTCTACATAAGGGACCCATGCTGGCCATCTCCATAAGCTCATCTGATGAACCCTCAACAAGTTGTGCTCGCCCGAGCTTACAGAGACAGCCAGCAGCAGGCCTATTAAGATTGAAGAACAGACTGAAAGTCGCTCAGCTCTGGGTTATCTCTATCCCAGGCCCTCATCCACTTCAGTACGGAGCTGAAGTGGATGAGCGGCCCTTTGGGCACATAATGGAGAACAACGCATAAAGAACCGTTCTTTACACCCACGGCCGAAACGGCTCTCTGCAGTCTGTCTGTCTCTCTATCCTTCTGAGCAGTGCCCCAGAAGTTAACGTTGGCAAATGGATAAAACATTTCAACAAAGGATCGTTTGCTGATGTACACGCACCTACATCATCAGATGATCCTGTTTCAAAATGTTTTATCTATGTCCGACAATTCAAAACAGGACCATTTGCTAATTTTAAGTGCATTTTGCTTACAATTTGAAATAAGACCATTTGCTAATTTTAAGTGTGCACCTACGATTAGCTAATGGTCCTGTTTCGAATTAGTTGTTTAGCATAGATAAAACATTTTGGAACCGGATGATTTGCTGATGTAGGTGCGTGTAGATCAGCAAATGATCCCGTTTCAAAATGTTTATCTATGTTAGACAAATAGTTCGAAACAGGCCCATTTGTTAACTGTAAGTGCTTTGCCTTCAGAAGGGCAGCAGCATATAGGAGTAGGAGAGAGGGCATGACAGACTAGAGTCAGAAGTCACTCAGATTGAATGTCAGCTGAGTTACCCAGCCCAGGTTGTTTACCTAGGCAGGGACCAATCTGCACAGCAGTGCACACACATTACACACACACAAACACGCAGGGCTGAATCACATTCCTTTATATATATATGGTATACATTATTCACCGTAAACCTATTTCTGATGCTTGTATCTGCTTAGATTCACATGCTGTGCAGAGGCCGACATCTAGTGGAAGCTGCAGAGTATTACAGTTTGTTTTTTCGAAACTCGAAAATGGGCGTCGACACAGGGCGTGCCAGTAATACTATCCCTAGTGTGACGTCCACTGTACCCATGATCCCTCACGCGTGTAAGACCCTCAGATGTTATTTTTTCTGACATGAGGTAGCATGAGGAGTAGCGTGAGAACAGAGATCCAAGCAAATAGAAAGATAAGACTACAAGCATCCATGCGCCTTCTCTCAGAGGGGAGGAAGGGCGTGTTGCATGTGAAGCCAAGCAGATACAAGCATCAGAAATAAGATTACGGTGAGTAATGTATCCCTTCTGAGGCTTGTGGAAACTGCTTAGATCACGTGCTGTGCATAGATTAGCGAGCAGTGTTAGAAGGAGGTGGGATGTGAGAAGGGTCATGAGTAAATAAATGTCTTAGAACCGCTTGTCCCACATGAGTATCTGTCTTGGAATGAGTGTCAATGTAGTAGTGCTGAGTTAAAGTGTGAATAGAGCTCCATGTAGCTGCTTTGCAAATGGTGTCAAGGGGTACGTTTGCAATGAAAGCCAGAGTGGCCCCAATGCCTCTTGTAGAGTGGGCTCTTGGCGTAAAAGGCAGAATCTTTTCAGAAAGGGAGTAACATAGCTGGATACAATGAATTATCCACTTGGAGATGGCACTGTTAGGAAGAATTCTCCTTCTAGGGCTAATTTCCCTCACCTAGTGAGTCCCCCAGCAGCTTTGCTGGATCTCTGGAGTTACTTCTTTTTTCACCTGGTAAGAGTGTACACCTTTTGTCCACTCTTACATGTGTTTTGCCAGGTGTGTTTCTACTATTTGTGTGATCTTGGGCTCTGGAGCACACCACTCCGGAACCCCCTTCTTTGTTTTGTGTTACACAGCACCTTCAGTGCAGTAACATAGGGTTGTCTTTGAGACTTCCCTCGACTCCATTTCTGAGGCGACTACCGTCCCCCCAGAAAAGGGTGAAGTTACCATTAACTTTACCTAGTCAATCTACCACAGATCCAGTACACCCCATCTTCCATGGAGTACTGGGAAGGGTTAATTCGTATCCCTTTTTATCTGTACCTCCTAGAGCATTGTTTCGCTCTTAACATTTTTTTTTAATGTTTTGTTAAAGAAATTAATCTGACCGTTCAACATAAATGTACAAAAGAAGCTTAAAACATACTAATATATGAGGTTACATATAACACAATTACAAATTTACATTTTAGTTACATTCATTTAACCCAATGGAAAAATATATCAACCCATACTTAACTGTGATGAACTCCCTTGTTATCCAGTTATTTCACAAAAGGTAGCAGGCGCTCCTCTCCAGAGAGAACATGGTATGCTAACCTGTTCTGAGGTGAGAGTTTGCAGCACACACTTTTTGCTCACTGTACCTTTCACAGATGGGAAATATCCATTTGGGATTGGGATTTCTGAGCACAGTGAGCAGGGAGACCACGTCAGAGAGGCACAGCTTCACCTCACTGATGAGGCCCAACAAGGCTGAAACACGTGTATGGGGTTGCTGTCGGTACTCTAGTTCAGAGAGGAATTGCCATAGCATTTCGGTGCTGGACTGCCCATGTGGGCGGGACAAAGACTGATATGCAAATGGATATTTCCCATCTGTGAAAGGTAGAGTGAGCAAAAAGCGTGTGCTGCAAACTCTCATCTCAGAACAGGTTATCATGCCTTGTTCTTTCTGGAGAGGAGCACCTGCTATCTTTTTTTTGAAATCCCTTGTTATCCAGGCCATAAACCTAAGGATTAATACTAAGTTTGATCTTAAATTGATTTAAATACTTCACAACTGCATAGCTTAAACGTTTAGAGTTTCCATTGTACATTCTTAACCATACTTCATCAAGATACAACGCATGGTTAGTGTCAAACAAGTGCTTAAAGTAAAAAATTCGTAATGATAAAGCTTTACACTCAACCAATAGATGTTTTCAAGTTTCACGCCTTTGTTTACAAAATCGGCACTCAAGGTTATCTTCCGAAAATGTTCCCCATTTAACCATGATTTCTTTCGTAGGCCAAATATTCAGTCTGAATCTCAAGAAGTCACAACGATGGGTCGGGTTAGGAGATTTTAATAGATATTTTTCAACCTGACCATAGGCTTTTAGAGTAGAAGGATTTCGATTGAATTTTTGTATTGTCAGACATGCGGTTCTCGTTTTAATCCAATCAGCTCTCCATAGCTTAATTTTGGCTTTGTCTGGGTTTTCTATTAGTAGCTCTTGTGTTATGCTTGCACTAGTCAAGATTTTACAAGCAAAAGTGTGCCAACTCTTGGCAAAAAGGTTATTAGAAGTTAAAAGATAATTTGATAGTATCAAGAACAAGCCATTGTTATTATCCTTCATTATACATTTCCTATACAATTGACAGATTTTCCACTTATAAATTGCATACATTTAAATAAGTCCCAATTCACGTCTGAAAACACACAGATTCGGACATGGATAACAGCAAAGACTTCTTCCAGTAGAGACTCTCGAATTTCACCCAGTATGAATAGGGTCGACACTTCTTTGTTTCCGAGCCATAAAGTATAGTAGGTATATATTTTTGCTTGAAGTAAACAATCAAGGGAGTAATAGAAAATGTACAATATTTCCTACGAATAAGACTCATTTGAGACAGAGCCGTTTTCTGTTTTAGCTGTAAGTGGTCATCATATGGCCTGTCAGAGATGTGATCATTCACACAGATACTCGAATAGATATATGTGTGTACTACTTGTAAGGCGATGTTTTGTAAGCTCCACTGATAGTGTTTGTCTTTTTTTTATCCCAAGTTGCATGACTTGTGTTTTTTTGAGATTAATGAAGATACAATTTTTGCTGGCATAAACGTCCAGAACATTCAACATATTATGCAGTCCGACAGGTGTTTGAGATATGAGGACCATATCGTCAGTGTAAAGAAGCCAATTAATAATTGAGCCATTTAACTTCACAGGGTCAGTAATCACACTGCGGAAACCAGTCCCAATGTCCCTGATGAAGAAATTAAAAAGGGCAGATGCCAGAAGGCAACCCTGTTTCAAGTCCCGAGTAGTTCCTATGGGTTCTGACAATAGTCCAACATTATTCAGCCTAATTTGAATGGACGTATTGGAGTGGAATTCTACAATCCATTTTAGGATGGACCACGGACAGTCCAGGTCAAAGGCGGACCTAAAATCAACAAAAGCCGCATATATTGGTTGTTTATTTTGTTTCCCCTGCATAATTAAAGCATTCAGTATCGTTAGGTTAATTGCTGTGCCTTGCCCGGAATAAAGCCCGTTTGAAAGGGGTCCCTATGATTCAGTTTATCTAGCCAGTTGTTAAATTCCCTCAAGATCATTCGGGCAAAAATTTGCCCCGGGCAATCTAAGAGAGCAATTGGTCTAGAAGATGTCGGATTTGAGCGATCACCTTTTTTAAATATGGGGAGTATCACAGATGTTTGCCATGAGTGGGGTATATGCCCAATTCTCATGATCTCCTTGAAAATAAGGTATAGATTATCAGCCCATATAACCTTGTTCTGTTTAATTAGTAAGTTATGAAGGCCATCAGGACCTGAGGCTCGAGAGGTACTCAACTAAGATATATAATGTAAGATATCCTCTCGGTCAAATTGTACCGTATGATCGAGGTCAATTTTGTCCCACTCTAGGCAGGTGTCTGGCAAGGGAGTACGATAAATGTTATTAAAGTGGAATTCCCACTCATTAGCTGGGATGGAGTTAATCTGGACTGTAGCCTGATGTCGGTGACCTGCTGTGTTCAAGAGCGCCCAGATGCCCCCTGATGATTTCAGGATGACCTGTTTTAGCATAGCTTCGCCATCACGCTGATATTGGAGGGCACGACGGCCCAGAAGCCATCTTTTATACATTTTTTTAGCAGTTTTATCTGCTTTTAACATTTAGACTTGGCTGGTGGCAGTGGTATCTACCCTAACTTTTCTACCGCGAATATATTAGGTAAACGTGGTACTGTTCTTGGCTATTCTATTAGCCTCAAACATAAACCCGCTTGACCAAATAGTCTTTATTTTTCGCTCTGGTTGGGTTTCTTCACCATTTCTTTTTGTTAAAGTCCTTCTTGTGTTTTACTTTGCGTGGCAAACTAGGTTCGCCTTCTTTGTTCACTGTCTTTTGGCAGGCTTCTGCAGAGAAGCCCTCCTCAAGGCACCTGTGTGTCTAGGTGGGCTGAATGTGAGGGAGGGGTGTAGTGACCCCCTGCACAGGGTATCCTAGGAAACCCAAGTAGCACTTTGCCATGATTGGCTGAGGTGGTTGTCCAGGCTGAACAACCCACCTGCTGCGTGATTGACAGCCAGGATGTGTGAATGGGGGTTTTGCGCATAAAAGGCAGGTCTGTTGGGCTAGAAGTCAGAGAGTCGCCACTGGAACTACAAGGAGCCATAGAGAAGTGGAGAGAACGACGGCTGCTGCAACTACCCTGTCCCGGTGAAACCCTGCTGCAGTCCTGAGCTATCTACCCTTCAACGACTAAGAGAAGATCCAGTCCGGAGTCTTCTTCCCTTGAGCCTGGTGGGGATAACCAGCTCATCTTCTTCAGCCAGAGGTCGCCTTCATGGTCGAAATCGCTGCACACTGCTGTAGTGGTCCGGATAGCCACCTGAAGAGCCTCTCCTGTTTTTAAGGAGCGCACCTTATATTCGTTGTCGCTGCTGCCGGCTTCATCCCTGTGTGGTGCAGACCCCCTTCAGACGTCCTCCTTCACAACGAAGCTCCAGGAATCGTGGGTCTGCGGGAAACCAACAGGAACAACTGCCAGGGCACCAGCTGCACCATTGAAATAAGGTACTGTGTTCTACTTGAGGAAACTGGGTGAATCCCATTTCTTCATCTTCAAGGCTTGCCCTTGTCTTCTCCTTCTTATAACTTTTGCTTCCAAACATTGACAATATCGAAAGTACTCTTGGCTATGTTGATTCGTGAATTGTCTGACTGTGATCTTCGGCAACAGGTCTTCGGTGTCACTTGACCCTGGCTCCGGCCCTTTGACTTTTGAACTCCTGTCTCTGAGTGTTTCTCGATTCTGCCTGCCTAACCAAAATATTGCCTGTGATTTTTGCCTCCAACTCCCTCTGGGTATCTCAGGTGCTAAGTGTGTTTTGCCCCGGTAGTATTTCATGTCACGGATATGCGTTTATTTAGTAGACCGAACTGTCAAAAAGTGATCGCAATCGTATTCGTGGTAACGTGTTTTGTCCGTAACACCGGTTCATTAAAAACACAGGGTACTTACCTTGATACTTACTGTACAAAGTGAATTGGTTAGTTATAGTATATTTAACATGTGGTTTTTATTTAAGTCTAATAGAAGCGTTGTGTTTATAACTGATGGTTTAAAAATAAATGTACTTCTATTTTTTTACCTGAAACCTTGAGTCAGTGTTAGCTTGAGTCACATTAATTGTGGTCCCTTTGTGTAATCTCGGTTACTGCTCATATACTCTTGAGATAAGCCTGGCTGCTCCACCACTGCTACCACTCTGACATAGTAGTACAGGCTTGTACCAAAGGTAAACTTGTATTGCCACCTGTAATCTTAATTTTGTGTAGTGGTCCCGAAGGGCACTGCACAGGGTTCTGCCTAACAGGCACCTTTAGAGACGCAATCTCCTTCTCTGCCTGTAGCTACAGAGACAAACAGTTGGTCTGTTTTCCTTAGCGGCCTGGTCTTGTCTACATAGTAGAGGACTGCTCTTCGCACATCTAGAGTGTGTAGTTTCACCTCAGCAGAGCTTTTGGGTTCTTGGAAGAAGGCCGGATGCTCAATTGACTGGTTAACGTGGAATTTAGAAATGAACTTGGGTGAGAACCTAGGGTGTGTTCATAGAACCAGTTTATCTTTATGAACAGTAAAGAAAGGATCCTGCACTGACAGAGCCTCAATTTCACTGACCCTTCTTATGGCTGTAATGGCTACTAAGAAGGCAGTTTTATAGGTCAGGTGTTTGAGACTGGCTTTATGCATGGGTTCAAAGGGTGGGCCCATGAGCTTAGCAAGCACCACATTATGGTCCCATCCAGGTGGTGGGTTTGACATTGGTGGGTGGAGTCTCTTTTCCCCTTCCATGAAGGATTTAACCACTGGTACCTTCCACCACGACACCTTGTTGAGGGAGGTGGTGTAGGCTGACATGGCTGCAGGTGTACCTTGAGTGAGTTAAATACCAACCCTGCATCCAGCAGGTGGAGCATGTACGTGACAATATTGGAAGGAGTGCAATCAACCGGGTTGATTTGCTTATTCTGGCACCAGATAACGAATCTTTTCCATGTATCAAAGTAACAGTGCATCGTGTTAGGTTTCCTAGATTCTTTTAGGATGTCCATACATCTCTGTGGTAAGTTGAGATGTCCAAACTAGGACTTCAGGAGCCATGCTGCCAGGTTCATTGAGCCGGGTTGAGGATGCACTGTTTGACCTTGGTGCTGGGACGGTGGGTTGTACCAGCACGGGAGTCTGATGGGTTTGCACACCGCTAGTCTGCGTAGGTGTGGGAACCACGGTTGCCTCGCCCACATGGGAGCAACTAGGATGAGTGTCATCGATACATGTGCATCTTGTTGACCACCTTCCTCGTGAGAGGGGTTGGTGGAAAAGCATAGGCAAACATTCCTGACCAGTTCATCCACAGGGCATTCCCCTTGGATTCTAGCTGAGGGAACCTGGATGCAAATCCTGGGCATTGCCTGTTTTCGCTTGTGGCTAATAGGTCTGTAGTGGTGATACCCCACTGTGAGAAGATGTCTTCTACGACTTCTGTGAGTAGACACCATTCGTGTTCTACTGGGAGGGGATCTCTGCTCAAAGCGTCCGCTAGCGAATCGAGATCCCTTGGAACATGTTGAGATGACAGGTAAATGTTCTGTCCGAGTGCCCATATCCAAATTTTCTGGGCAAGCTTGGACAGATTTTGCGAACAAGTCCCTCCCTGTTTGTTTAGGTAAAACATTGCCGTTGTGCTGTCTGTCAGGATCTGCACTGACAGGTTCAACAGGTGGGACTCGAACACTTGAAGCCCTCTGAATACTGCCAGAAGCTCTAGCAGATTGATATGATTCTTGGCTATGTGAGACAAGAGACCCTGAGCTTTGTGGTGAAGGAGGTGTGCTCCCCACCCTGACAGGGATGCGTCTGTTGTGACTACAGCCTGTACCTCTACATCGTGAAAGGGTTTCCCCTTTGACAGGTTCTCCCTTGTCCACCAGTGAAGACTTTGTACCAGTGTTGGCGAAACGACCACTAGATCGTCCCACTGACCACTTGCCTGAGACTACTGTTTCGCCAACCATTCTTGCATGGGTCACATGTGCAGGCACGCATGGGGGACCAGGTAAATACATGACGCCATCATGCCTAGCAAACGCATCGCTTTGCGCACCCTTATCTGGCGACCGGGCTGGTATAGAGGAATTTGCAGTAGTAGATTCCGAATTCTTTCCTCTGATGGAAAGGCCAACCCCTCTTGGGTGTTTAAGACACCTCCTAGGAACTGTTTGGAGGTGCTTGGCACCAGACTTGATTTTTTCTCGTTTACGGAGAAACCCAATTCGAAGAGGAGGTCGATTGTTCTTTGAATGTTTGACCTGCAAATTACTGGGGTCTCCCCCGTGATGAGCCAGTCGTCCAGTTAAGGGTACACTGGGATTGCCTCCCTGCGTAGGTGTGCCGCCACCACCGCCAGTACCTTGGTGAATACCCTTGGAGCCGAGGCTATAGCGAAGGGCAGCACCTTGAACTGGTAGTGCTGACTGTCCACCTTGAAGCGCAAGAATCTTCTCTGCGCTGGGAACATGGAAATATGAAAATAGGCATCTTTCATATCCAATGTTGCCATGTAATTCCCCCTTCATTAGGAGTGGGATTACCTCTTGGAGATTAGTCATGCAAAACTTTTGGGGCTTGACATACTTGCTTGCAGGCCGTAAATCCAATACTGGGCGCATTGTCAAATCTTTCTTTGGCACAAGGAAGTAAGTTGAATAAATACCCTTGTTTACCTGTTTGCCCGGGACGAGTTCTATCGCGTCCTTTGCTAGAAGATTGACGATCTCCTCGCGGAGGATCTTTTGGTGGTCCAAGGAATGTATCTAGACGTGGTGCGTATTTTCGGGGACGCTCGAGCAGTTCTATGCAGTATCCTGCGGACACTGTGGACAGCACCCATCTGTCTGATGTGATCCCTTCCCAAACCTGGGTGAAGTTGGAACTGCGTCCCCCTACTGGGGATGCGTGAGAAGGGACCCTGAGTGCAGCGTCACTGTGTTGCGGGAGGTGTGCCGCCTCTGCTGGGGCTGCCTCTACCACGGCCCCTCTTGTTTCCTCTGGCGTAACTTTGGGTAGTCTGCTGGTTGTTACCCCATGATGTTCCCTGCCCCTGTGTATAATTGGAGCCCCTTTGTGAATTTTGTCCGCCTGGACGAAAATTACCATTGCCTCTTTGATAAGGGGGCTTGTTGGTCAACTGTCCCAGGGATTTCAGAGTATCATACTCGTCTTTGGCAGTTTTTAATGCGTCCTCTACCGCTTTGCCAAACAGTAGATTAGGTTCCACCGGCATGTCGACTAAGGATGCTTCTGTCTCGGGTTTAATGCATGACTGTCTTAACCAAGCATGCCTCTTAATGACAGTGCTCTCTGCTATTAGCCTGCCCGCGTTATCTGCGGCATCAAGGGTTGGCTTAAGGGTGCAACCGGACACAGCTCTCCCCTCCGACGCGACCTGGGCCAACTGGCCCTTTAGTGGTTCCGGTGCGGAGTCAATGAGGGCAGCTACCTGCTCCCACTGGTGGCAATTGTAACTTGCCAGCAGAGTGGTGGTGTTGGCAATCCTTGCCTGGTAAGCGGAAGTGGAGGCTACCTTCCTTCCCAACCCGTACATTTTCTTGCTCACCTTGTCTGGGGGGCCTCAGATGATGATGATAGATGTGTCCCCGCCCTCTTCCGGGTGTTAGTAACTACCAAGGAGTCAGGTTTCAGTTGACCCCTCATGTAAAGCGGGTCTGATTGGGCTGCCCTGAACAATTTCGCGATTCTGGGGTTTACTGCCCTGGTGACGTTAGAAGTGAGAAGGGAAGGATCAATTCTCTGTTGGATGGACTTGAGAATTGGAATGGCTTGGGCAATGGGTTTCTTTTCTCCCACTAGTTCCTCAGCAAAGTCCCTCTCCTCCTGTGCTCCCTGAGTGTCTATGCGGAAGTGCTCTGTTGCTCTAGTCAAGACCTCATTTAGGAGGGGCTGGATGTCGACTGGAGAGTCGGTAACCTGAGGTTCTTTGCCAACAGGGGAGTCTATTCTGTAGACTTCTGGGTCATCTTCCTCCTCATCTTGGTCCTCGTCGTCCCCATAATTGTCCACCCCAATTTGGTCGTCCAACGTTACCAAGTCTGGATCCTCATCCTGTTGTGGATCCTCACTATACTGGGTGTAAAGCTGGATGTAAAAAGGGTCTGAAGTCAGACCTTGTGTTGGAGTCTCAAACCGAGGTTTCTTACCAGGGGGCTGCAAGTCCCTAGATCCTGAAGGAGTAGCACCATCAGGGGTATAGGTGAGGCAGTGCTCTGGGTTCTTGGAGTAGAAGTCTGCTAGGGAGGACATTCTAGTCATAACCCTGTCTATATCCTCACTGGTCCATTTTTTTGGAGCTGGGAATGACCATTTCTTGAGAGGGTTCCCCTCCTATTCTTTGTCTGGACCTATGGGTCTGTACAGAGGTCTTGGATTGATGCTCATCTGAAGACTTAGAAGTGTCTTTATGTATTTGTGGTGCTGAAGAAGGGTCAGATGGTTTCTTCTGCTGTTTACCCCCTTCCCCATGAGTAGAAGAGTGTTTCCCTGATGTTTTCACCTTCTCAGAGCTTTTCGACGAGCTTCGTCGAGATTCGGGGGTAGTGTCTCTTTCCTTCGAGTGAAGATGTCGGGACTCGGAAGTAGCCGCCGAACGGTCTGCCGGAGCCGACTCCGGGTTTGCGGCCTGGGGCTGGCGGTCGGTTTCGTCTTCTGACGAGCGTACCTCCATGATTTTGGTGAGTGAGGCACCTGTGCACGGTTGCCTCATGTCGTGCAGTGATCTTGACCGAGAATGCCCAGAGGACACTGATTCGGTGGACAGCTCTCTTCGTGCCTCTTTCCGAGAACTCGACACGCACGTCGAGTCTCGGTTGGACTTCGAGTGTTTAGGTGTAGAAGTGGTGTGGGTAGCGCTCGCGTCGCCAGGAGTGCTCCCTATAACTGCCCTGCCGGACAATCTTCCGACGTCGAGGACTTGCGCTTGGGCGTCTTTCGACACCTCCTTTCCCTCGCCGTCCGAAAGTATGGAGTCGCTGCCATCACTGAAGGCGCCCTCTGCTTCCATGGCCTCGAGTTGCCTGGCGTGGTGGGCCCAATGTTTGGTCGAGCAGTCCTTTAGTGTTTTAGCCTTGAACCGGCTACACGCTCTGCAGTTCGCCTCAGGGTGATCCCTCGGCAAGCAGAGGTTACAGGTGGCGTGTTTGTCAACCCAAGGATACTTGCAGTTGCACTTGGGGCAAAATTTAAAAGGGGTACCCTCCATACGCACCCTGTGGCAGCGGGCTAGTGTGTGTAGGAAAAATAAGAGTGTAGAGTATGTTTCCACCCCCCACTCTCCCTACTTGCAGGGCCGAGTCCAGAGACCTTCCAAGACCCAGGCCGAGGCCAGAGGCCTTCCGAGACCCAAAGTCCGTCGTGCAGTTCTCGATGGTTGTTTCTTCTCCGGGCTGTCGTTGATCTTCGAACTTCGATGTCTCGACGTGGGAGTGGAAGAAACGGGGAAATGAAATGATTTTTAGCAAAATATGGCTGAAATCCAGGGAACTCCGTGCAATGCTTCCGACAAGTATGGCGGAAAAAAACAATCTGAGGGTCCTACACGCGTGAGGGATCATGGGTACAGTGGACGTCACACTAGGGATAGTATTACTGGCACGCTCATATCCATCGTGCAGAGGTGATGGCCACAAGAAAAGCTGTTTTCCACGACAAAAACTTCAGTGGCGCCGAATGCATAGGCTTGTTTTCTTGTAGTGTCTCGACTTCTTGAAGGATACGAAGGTGGTCTGGTGTCAGTCTTCTTGCTCGTGGAGGTCTGAATGTTGGGGACCGGTTGAACTCTATACAGTACCCATGAGCTACGGTCTTTAGCACCCACTGGTCTGTTATCCCCTCCCATGCCTGAAGGAATGATGTTAGCCGGCCCCCAACTGGGGAAGCATGGGAGGGGAACCGAATCTTCGTGTCATTTTGAACCTGAGGTCGGGGAGCCTCTGGGGATAGAGTTCCGGCCCCTTCCTTTTCCATGATGCTGACCCCCTCTGGGGATACAGTGTGGTGTATCCGCTGTTTCCCTGTGTAGAGGACCAATTGTTTCCCGAGGAGTACTGCTGTTGAGGGAAGCGTTGGCCACAAAAAAGCCGTCTGGACCCAGATCCGTCTTGTAGAGGTTCTTTGTGTAATTTGATCTAGTGTTTTCAGGGTGTCATGCTCCTTTGTTGCGGTCTCGAGGACCTCGTCGACCGCTTTACCGAACAGGTTGGATTCTTCCACAGGTTTATTTATAAGTGCTGCTTGCATCTCTGGCTGAACCCAGAGTTCCTTAGCCACGCGTGTCTCCTCAGGAGAGTGCCCTGAGCCAAAGACCGACCAGCTGTTTCGGCGGAATCCAAAGTGTTTTTAAATATGTTTTGGTTCACTTGTCTGCCTTCAGTCACTGTGGCCAGAAAACGAGTTCGTAGTGGTTCGGGAACCTCCTGTAGGCCTTCTTGTAGCAAGGCCCACTGAGCGTCCACGTAGCTGGCCAATAAGGTGGTATTGTTGGCAATACGTGTTGAAAAAGCTGCTGCGACTGCGACCCTCTTCCCAAGGGCATTAAGTCTTTTACCTTCTTTATCAGGGGTGCCTCACCGGTTGACAGTGGGACCCCTGCCCTTTTCCTTGTAGTGGTCACCACCAGAGAGTCTGGGGTGGAGTGACCTCCGATACAAAAGGTCTGAGGGAGGACGAAAGAGCTTCTCTATCCTCGGATTCACACCTCTTGTAAGAGCAGGTGTTGATAAGGAGGGAGATGAAAAAGTTACTTCTTACCTTGTAACGTTCTTTCAACGGGATGTTCCTCCGACGTATTCCTCATCTTAGATATCTCCTTCCAGCTCTGCAGGCCTCGGAAAATTTTTCTCTCTAGAGGGCGCTGCGCGTCGACGTCCTTCGAGTCGATGTCCCTCGACAGCCGCCGTATCGACACCGACGTCATCCTGGCTATAAAGGCCGCGCGCAGCGCCCGTTGCTCAGTTCCGTTTTGTAGCCCACAAATATGCTTTCTGGACTAAACTAATCACCCTGAAGGAGCGTAAGCTGCAACAACAAGGGAAGTAGAACTGCGGGGATGGATGGGAGGGTCGATGAGGAATACGTCGAAGGAACATCCCGTCGAAAGAACGTTACAAGGTAAGAAGTAACTTGTTCTTCGAAGGGATTGTGTCCTCCGACGTATTCCTCATCTTAGATATGCTCCCATAGCAGTATTCTATTATTGGAGGAGGGAGTACTGACTTCATGCTGTCTTCTATTGATGAATAGAATGCAGTACAGCCCTTCCAAACCTAGTCTCTTGACTGGAGGAGGAATCCAAATTGTAAAATCGTGTAAAGGTATGGACAGACGACCATGTAGCGGCCGCACAGATGTCTTCAACCGGCACACCTCTTTGTAGGGCCGATGAAGCTGCAATACCTCTGGTCGAATGAGCCCTAAGGTTTTGAGGGGGCTCTTTTCGTGCCAATTTATAACATTCCAGAATGGCTAGGATGATCCATCTGGAAATGGTCTGCTTAGTTATTGGTAACCCCAGCTTGTGACCTGTGTAACCTACAAACAGCTGGTCTGCCTGTCTTATCCTGGCTAGTCTACTGATGTAAAAACTTAAAGCCCTTCTAGGGTCTAGCCTGTGTAACCTCTCTTCCTCTTTCCTCGGGTGAGGAGGAGGATAGAAAGATGGTAGGGTAATCTTCTGAGTGATATGGAATTCAGAAACCACCTTTGGGAGGAAATTAGGCTTCAATTGCAGGACAACTTTGTCTTTGTGAAAGATAGTGTGAGGGGGTTTACAAGAAAGAGCTTGTAATTCGCTCACCCTTCTAGCAGATGTAAGTGCTATTAATAAAACAGTTTTAAGGGTAAGGAATCTTAACGAACAAGAATGGAGTGGTTCGAAAGGTGTGCCCATCAGGAAAGTTAGGACTAAGTTTAAATCCCATAGGGGAACTTGGAATGGTCTTGGGGGATAAACATTGGTTAAGCCCTTAAGAAATTGTATTACCAAGGGTAACTTGAAATAGGATGGTTCTTCCGCAGTGCGCTTAAAGATGGATAGCGCTGCGAGATAGCCTTTAATGGTGCCAACTTGAAGGCCTGAATTTGCCAAATATAGTAGGAAGGACAAAACCATTGGTGTACCACATGAAAAAGGGTCGATATTCTGTTCTCTACACCAGCTGCAAAATCTGTTCCAACGGCAGCGGTATAAAGACTTTGTTGCTGGCCTCCTTGCCGAAAGCAACACCTCCATACCATCATCAGGGAGGTCCCAATCCCTGTACCTCAGCCTTTCAGAAGCCAAGCGTGAAGGTTGAGGGTTTTGATGTCTGGATGGAGAACCTGACCTCCCTTCTGTGAGAGTAGGTTCTCTCTGAGTGGAAGTCGAATTGGAGGGCAGATGGACAAGTCTAGAAGGTCCGGGTACCACGTTCTCCTGGCCCAATCCGGGGCAATTAGGATCATGGTTCTCCGGAATCTTCTCAACCTCCTGATCATTTGAGGAATGACAGGGACCGGTGGGAACGCGTACAGAAGCGGAAACTCCCAGTCCACTATGAACGCGTCTCCCAGAGCTCCTCTCGGGGGAAATTCCCTTGAGCAGAACAGGTCGCATTTTATGTTGAGGCTGATGGCGAACAGATCTACCTGAGGGGTTCCCCAAAGGGCGAAGATCTCTTGAAGGACTTCTTGAGCTAGCTCCCACTCGTGGGAGACTGTTCTGCCTGCTCAGAGCGTCCGCTGTCAAGTTCTTCTCTCCGGCTAGGTGAACTGCCGATAGAGAGATTCCTTCTTGGATTGCCCAATACCAGAGCTGCATCGCCTCTCTGCACAGGGGTAGTGATCCTACGCCTCCTCTTTTGTTGAGGTAATGCATGGCCACCGTGTTGTCCGTCATTATCAGAACGTTCTTCCCTTGTACAGCTGGCAGGAACGCCTTCAGCGCAAGTCTGATGGCTCTCAGCTCTAACAGGTTGATATGTAGTCTGGACTCCGATGGAGACCAACGATCGCTGATGGTCAAGTCGTTGGCGTGGGCTCCCCACCCCGTGAGTGAGGCATCCGTGACTACTGTTCTCTCCGGCCAGGGTTGCCAAAACTGTTCTCCTTTCAGAATGTTCTCCTGACAGGCCCACCACTGAAGGTCTCGAGCTACTCTGTCGGGAACCTGAAGAAGATCAGTCATTCTCCCTGAGAATTGTGACCACTGAGTCCTCAGTGCCCACTGGAGGGATCTCATTCTCAGGCGAGCCTCTGGCACTAGGAAAATGCAGGATGCCATGAGGCCTAGCAACCTCAAAAAGTCGAAGGCTGGGAGACGTTGGGCATGTTGGAACTTGGTAACCATCTGTAGAATATCTTGAGCCCTCACCTCCGGTGGCGAGGCTTTTCCCAGGGAAGTGTCCAGGATCGCTCCTATGAACTGGAGTCTCTGCGATGGTATCATTTGTGACTTCTTTAAATTGAGGGAGAAGCCCAGTCTGTGAAGGGAGTGGCACACGTGATTTAGCTGGATCTGAGCTTGTTCCGAAGAAACAGCCCTGATCAACCAATCTTCCAGGTAGGGGTAGACGTGAATCCCTTCCCTCCTTAGACTTGCCGCTACTACCGACATTAACTTGGTGAAGACCCTCGGGGCGGAGGTCAGCCCAAATGGCAGCACTCGAAATTGATAGTGAGAGTTGCCAATTGTAAACCTCAGGTATTTCCTGTGTTTGAGATGGATAGGCACATGGAAATAAGCGTCCTGAAGGTCCAGAGATACCAACCAGTCCTGGAACTGAAGGGCCTGGAGGATCTGAGAAAGAGTGACCATCTTGAATTTGTCTTTCCTGAGGAATTTGTTCAATTCTCGCAAGTCCAAGATGGGTCTCAGTCCTCCGTCTTTCTTCGGAATGAGAAAGTAAGGGGAGTACCAGCCCTTGTTCCTCTCCGCTACAGGTATCGGTTCTGTGGCACCTTTCTCTAGCAGGTCTAAAATTTCCTGCAAGAGGAGCGGATCTGGAGCTTTCTGAGAGCTGATCCCCGGTGGATGACTCTGAGGTATACGTAGGAAAGGTAGGCAGTAACCTTGGGCAACTGTTTCCAATGCCCAAGCATCTGACGTGATAGCCTGCCATACCGCCAGATGTTGAGTCAACCTGCCTCCTACAGGTGTCCTGTGAGGGAAGTCCTCAGAGTGGTTTTGGGGCGGCTGATGCAGATGCCGATGGTAAAGAGGCACCTGCTGTTGCTGCGGCTTTTGAATATCTACCTCGTCCACCTCGGGTAGTTCTTCTTTGTCCCCTTTGAGCCGGTCGTCCTCTACCTCTTCCGAATGCAGAGTAGAAGCGAAAGGACTTGCCCCTCGCAGAGGTTCCTGTGGGACGAAAAGGTGTCTGACGGATTGCAGCTCCTAGGGATTTTGCTGCTGCTTTTGAAGTTTGCAGTTTCTCTAAACTGTCATCTGCCTTTTTCCCGAACAAAGAAGAGCCATCGAATGGCATGTTCAAGAGCCTGGCTTGCACATCTGGGGCAAAACCAGACTTTCTCAACCAAGCAAATCTCCTGGTTGTTGTACTTGCCGCCATTGCTCTGCTGATACCGTCAGCCAAATCAATGCCCGTCTGGAGGGATTCGCACATAGCGTCTTTACCGTCCTGTATAATATTCAGGAACGCATCCCTTTCTTCTCCCTCCGGGATGCAGTCAGCCGCTGTAGAAGCACACTCCCAAAGTGTATGGCTGAATCTAGCAAGGGTGCAAGTAGCATTAACAGATTTTAACGCCATGCTACATGCTGAAAAGACTTTCTTTGCCATAGCATCATATTGTTAATCGTCTCTGTCCTGTGGGACGGTAGGATAAGCCGTCTTGACATCGGTAGAGGATGCTGCCTGTACCACCAGACTTTCTGGGGATGGGTGTTTAGACAAAAACTCCGGGTCTGTAGAGGATACCCTGTACTTTGTAGACAGTTTTTTATTTACTGCTGGTATGACATCTGGGGTTTCCCAGTTTGTCATGATCTTCCTCTGAAGAGCTTTATGAAAAGGCACCACAGGATCCTCCTGTGGACCTTTGTCAAGAATATCCGTGAGTTCATCTTGTTGGAAAGATTGTGAAGGTGCAGACCACCCCATAAACTCTGTGATCCTGGCCATTAAGGCTCTATAGGGGGTTTCAGCATGTTCCCCCGGGTCTGGCCTAGCAAACTCCAACTCAGGGGAGGTGTCTAACCCACTTGCCTCATGTAAGGAATCATGAAGATCCTTTAACCTTCGTTCTTCAGAGGAAAATTCCTCTCTAATTGGGGTTACAGGTCCCTGCAACTCAACTGTCTTCCTGTTCAGACAATTCACCCTCTTCCAATATTGAGGACATAGTTCTCAATTGTTCTGAACTCATAAAGGGTGTAAACCCCATTTCCAAGGCCGAGGGTGCCGAACTGGTCATAATCGGCCTCGAAAACGTCAATGTCGTCGACGTCGAAGGCTTCGAGCGTGGCGTCGAAAACAAAGGCGGAGGCCTCGAAGACCTCGACAGAATTGGGATTCTACTCGACAATCTCGAAGCCATCGACGTCGAGGACCTGGGGATAGACACTGGGTGTGTCGTAACCGTGACTTTTCTTGGCGTTGACACCGGTGTCGAAGCTGGCGTCGAGTCAACAGACTCGTGTGTCGAAGGTCCCTTCGACAATGGCGTCGAAAACATCGACGTCGACGGAACCTTCGAGGAAGGTTTGGAGGTCATAGTCCTGCTCGAGGGTTCGTGATGCGCTCTAGAGGTTTCCTTCGCCGGGAACTGCGACTCTGCGTTTTTGACCTTCGGGTCTTTCGACCAGAGCATCGCTCTCGGCAGTCTTCGAGGGGGTTGAGGCCGCTTTCTCGAAGACGCTCATCATATTTTTGCGGAATTCCTCCCATTCAGCCCGGGAACTATGTTTCGTGGGGCACGGGATTCTCTTTGGCGAAACAGAGGAAGAGGAAGACGGAGAAGGGGATCTTCGACGTCTCCTCTTCGAGTGCTTCGATCTCGAGGAGTGATGAGACCCACTCCGAGATCTGGAGCGCGAATGGTGACGAGGAGACGAATGTCTCGACTTCATCGACGAAGAAGAAGCTTTAAAAGTCTTACCTTTCTCCAGCTTCCCCCTACGCTCCTTCAGGGCCTTAGCTGTCATGGACATACAGTCCTCGCACTCCGAACAATGGTCTTCAGCTCCCAAACACCACAGACAAACTCTGTGAGGGTCAGTCAGCGACATCTTTTTCCCACAATCTCGGCATTTTTTGAAGCCGGATCGAGGAGTTGTCGGTTCTGACGAAGCCATCGAGTACGGATCAAATAACTCGAGGTAAATAGGTTTAACCTGACAAAACTGAGCAACAGTATTCCGAGGCACCGAGTACGCGCGGAAAAACGGAACTGAGCAACGGGCGCTGCGCGCAGCCTTTATAGCCAGGATGACGTCGGCGTCGATACCGCGGCTGTCGAGGGACATCGACTCGAAGGACGTCGACGCGCAGCGCCCTCTAGAGAGAAAAATTTTCCGAGGCCAGCAGAGCTAGAAGGAGATATCTAAGATGAGGGATACGTCGGAGGACACAATCCCTTCGAAATGTTTTTTTTTTATTGAATTGAGGAGAGGAATAGCATGGCTGGCTGGTGGCTTCTCTTTGAGGATGTCTACCACAAAGTCAGCTTCAGGGACAGCTTCATCTGTGGCGATTTTGTAGTGTTCAGCTGCTTTGCGCAACATGACGTTAAATGTCAATTGATCATCCACTGGCAAGGGTTGTCTAATGGGAGTGGTCTGTGGGGAATCCAAACACATGGCGTGTCGGGATCTGGAGACTGCCATGGCTGAGGGTCACCCATATGTGGGTCGTCCCCCACTCCTCTATGGGATTATGCATGTCCTCAGGATTGATGAATTGATCCTCATCCTGAGCGTCTGCAGGAATCTCCTCATCAGTGAGATCATAGGTGTATATATCCTCTTCCTGAGAGGGATCAAAGTCTTGGGAATTTTGCTACAGGGTCCAAAGGGCTCTCATCTCGTGGTCTTCTAGGCGTGGGTTGCTCTCAATGGGTAACAAACCTGTCCAGCCTTTCCATACAATGTTCAAACTTTTCTCTAGTCCAAACAGAAGACCTAGAATGGTCTAGAGCTGGAAAAGGATCTTGAAAACTTTCTTCCGTCGTAAAACGTCGACATTTTTGTCTCAACGTCGAAGACAACCCTTCCTCGCCGTCTGAAAACTCCTCCTGGGGGACCGACAGAATCTCTTAATTGCCGTTTATAAGAGTCGGTGGAAATCCTCGTTATGCTGTTGGCAACGTCCTCCGCAGACGGGAGGCGTGTAGCCTCGGCCTACGATTGTGAAGAAGTTTTTTCGGTGGTGCCAGGGCTTTGTCTTCGGCAAATGCCTTCTTTCGGCGGAGCCGGAACCCTGTCGTCGCCGGACAGTTTCTTGCGATGCATCTCGACGAAACCCAGGATGAACAAGTTACTTACCTTATCTTGTAACGTTCTTTCGATGGGATGTTCCTCCGACATATTCCACATCTACGACAGGTAATGACCACAGCTGTGCTGCTACGGAAAATTTAGAATTTTAGAATGCCCAATTAAATTGCTGAATAAAGGACTGCCTTACCTAAGGCCAAATCCTGCCCATGGATGGAGTCCAAGGAATAATGTCTCACAAAAGTATGGACAGAGGCCCATGTGGCTGCTTCGCAAATATTGCAAATCGGAACACCGCTCTGTAGAGCAGTGGAGGCAGCCACACCCTAGTAGAGTGATCCCGTAAGCCTACTGGAGGGTCCTTTCCCACCAAACGGTAACACTCAGAGATCGTCAAAATGATCCATCTAGGAAAGGTCTGTTTGGAAACAGCCTGACCCAAGCGCCTTCCAGCATAACCAAAAAAGAGCTGATCATCCACACTGACCCTGGACATCCGTGAGAGATAGAAAATCAAAGTTCTTCTAGGATCCCACCTATGGAGCCTCTCCTCTTCCTTATCAGGATGTGGAGGAGGATAAAGCGCCGGAAGAATCACCTTCTGGTTCAATTGGAATTCCGACACAACCTTCGGAAGAAAAGAAGACTGCACCCGCAGGACAACCCTGTCCTTATGGAACACAGTAAAGGGTGGCTTGGCAGAAAGTGCCTGCAACTCACTCACTCTGCGTGCGGAAGTAATAGCAACTAAAAATACAGCTTTAAAGGACAACAGTCGCAACGGACAAGAATGTAAGGGCTCAAAAAGGAGCTTCCATTAGGAACTTTAAAACATAATTCAAATCTCACCCCGGCACCTGGAAAGGTGACGGCGGAAACACATTAGTTAGCCCTTTTAGAAACTGAGAAATCAAAGGGATCTTAAAATAAGAACATTCCTCAGACGAGCGCTTAAATATGGACAGTGCCGCCAGGTAACCCGTAATGGTACCCACCTGCTGGCCCTTGTGGGCTAAAGAAAGCAAAAAAGACAAAACCAAAGGAACGGAACATTGGAAAGGATCCACATTCTGTACCCTGCACCAGTCACACAACTTTCTCCAACGGCAACGGTACAGGGATTTCGCTGCAGGCCTTCTAGCCGAAAGCAACACCTCCATCATGTCTTCGGGGAGGTCCCAATCCTTATACCTCAACCTTTCAGATACCAAGCATGAAGTCTGAGAGACTTGACCTCTGGATGGAGAACCCGACCCCCCCCCCCCGTGAGAGGGGATCGTCTTGGTAGGGAAGACGGCGTGGAGGGCAGATGGACATGTCTAGAAGGTCCGGGTTCCACACTCTCCTGGCCCATGCCGGAGCAATGAGGATCATCCGGGAACCGAACCTCTGTAACCTCCGCAACACTTGCGGAATGACGGGGACTGGAGGAAGCACATACAGCAGTGGAAAGGACCACTCCGCTACGAACGCGTCCCCTAAGGCTCCTCTTGGAGGAAATTCCCACGAGCAGACTTTCACACTTCCAGTTGACACTGGTGGCGAAGAGATGCACTTGTGGGGTTCCCCAAAGGGCAAAGATCTCCAACAGAACTTCCTGAGCCAGCTCCCACTCGTGAGAGACCGTGCTCTGCCTGCTCAGAGCGTCCGCCGCCACGTTTTTGGCTCCGGCCAGATGAACTGCTGAGATCGAAATTTCCTGCTGGATGGCCGAGAACCAGAGCTGCATCGCCTTCCTGCACTACGGGAGTGACCCTGTCCCCACTTTTTTGTTGAGGTAGGGCATGGCCACTGTATTGTCCGTCATAATCAGAACATTCTTCCCCCGCACAGACGGCAGAAAAGCCTTCAGGACTAGCCTGACGGCCCTCAGCTCTAACAATGATGTGGAGTCTGGACCCTGACGGAGACCAACGACCGCTGGCTGTCAACTCGTTGGCATGAGCTCCCCAACCTGTGAGGGACGCGTCTGTCACGATCGTCACCTCCGGCCACGGTTTAGTTTAGTTTGTTTATTTATAAAGCACATCCGAACCCTCAGGTAACTGGGCGCATAATCATGTGTACAGCAGAGTTACATATCGTTACACGAGCATCATAGTACAACAGACAGAGCGTACATTAGTCCAGGCTCTGAATGTTTACATACAAGAGTAGAATATACCGAGAAAAGTATGTACAGAGAATATGCAGCAACAACAAAAAAAAAGTTACAGTGGCTAATGCGGACCGGGTTACAGGTTGGTCCTGAATAGGCTGTAGGTGGAGTAAACATTACTACAGGTAGAGAGCGGCGGCTAGTCGGTCATGTCGGTGAGAGTCTGGCTGTTTAGGCTAGTAGCCATGATTTTACCATGGCTCTGAATGGCCAGAATGCGGCTTCCGATCTAATTGTAGTGGGGAGGGTGTTCCAACATTGTGCTGCGAGCACTGGAAAACTGGAGCCCCCTGCTGTTTTTAGGTTATAATTAGGGATCTTTAGTTGGTGTAGGTAAGGTGTTCTGGTGGGTCTTATGGGGCAGTGTCTAGAGAATTTGTCAGAAAGGTAACGTGGGGCAGTATGTGATAGGCACTTGTGGGTGATGACCAGTGTTCTTAGCTTGATTCCGTCACGGATCGGGAGCCAGTGGACTTCTTTTCTAACCGTGGATATGTGCGCCTTGCGCGGGAGGTTGAGGGCACATTTTAGTGCATTATTTTGCAGGATCTGGAGTCTGTTCAAGTTTTTAGTTATAGTGCCTAAGTAGAGTGTGTTGCAATAGTCTAATTTAGACAATATTAGCGCTCTAGATAGGGTGAGGCAGCTAGAGGTGGAGAGAAAAGGCCTACAGGCATTGATCAATTTATTGGTGTATGAGGTAGCTGAGGTGGTAGAGTTTATTTGTTTCTTTAGTGATAGGGTAGAATCGAGGTATACACCTAATGTTTTAACCTCTTTGGAGACTTTTATGATGTTGCCATCAATGGTAAAGTATTGGTACCTTTGGTCCAGTTTGTTGAGGCGAGCATGGGAGCCTACGATGAGCAATTCTGTCTTATCGTCGTTAAGGCAAAGACTGTGTGTGGCCTTCCAGGATTTCTAAATAGATATCATTAAGCTTTGCAACATCTTCTTCATAGCTACCAGTGAGTGTGATGAGGACCTGGGTGTCGTCTGCATAATTAGTGTAGCTGACACCCAGATCGTCAAGACGGTCAAATAGGAGCTTCGTGAAGATGTTGTAAAGTGTGGGAGAAATGCAGGAGCCTTGCGGCACGCCACATGTAATTGGGATAGGGTCCGCAGCCGCAGTGGGGGCGAAGACTCTAGTCGTCCTGTCAGACAGGAATGACTGGGTCCACTTTGTGGCATTCTGAGAGAATGCAGCAGCCGAGGAGAGGTGTTGAGTGAGGATCTGGTGGTCAACCAGATCAAAGGCAGCAGAGAGATCCAACAAGAGTAAGATGGCCAGTTTGCCCTTGTCTTTAGCGTCATCCATTTGGATTTTTAGATCCAAGAGGGCAGTTTCAGTCCCGTGCCTTGGTCTGAAGCTGGATTGTCGCAGGCCTAGGAAGTTGTTTTCTTCCAAATGTTGTTGTATTTGGAGATAGGCAACCCTGTCCAAGATTTTGAGAAGAAATGGGACTGTGGTGATGGGCCTGTAATTTGTGGGGATGTTGGGATCTAGGTTAGGTTTTTTGAGCAGGGGTAGGACCCACGCTTCTTTAAGGTTGTTGGGGACCACTGAGTTTTTGAAGGAGGAGTTGATCAGAGAGGTGATGAGAGGGCCTAACTCATTAGCACCATCTTTGATGACGGATGCAGGGCAAATGTCACCTTTGCAGTTGGATGGTTTGAGGCTGGCGATTATCTTGATTACTTCCTCTTCTGTGACTGGTGAGAAGTGGAAAGATGGGCAGATAGGGGTAGTGTGGTTAATTTTGCTGCTGGGGTTCTGCTTGGAGGCAAGGCTAGCTTTTTTGCTTCTATCTTGGTTTGTAGGAGGGCAATTTTGTTAGCGAGGGCGAGCTGGATATTGTTACACCAGGCCTTGTCTTTGATGCAGTCCTCTGTAGGGGGCAGTGGTGATTCAAGTTCTCTTAGTATAGAGAAGAGTTCTTTGGTGCCAGATTTGGCATTTTGTATTCTCAAGTTGTAGGTCTCTTTCTTAGCATTTAAGATGGCGGATTTGTAGGAGGAGGCAGCTGAAGCAAATTTTTCTTTAGTGGAGAGAGAAGGGGCTTTTCTCCAGCTAGTTTCCGCAGTTCTTTTAATATTATGGAGAGCTTTTAATTCTGCTGAGAACCATTTGTTGGAGTGGGCAATAGGTTTGGCTTTTCGTTGTTTGAGAGGAGCTATCTGGTTGAGGGCTAGTTCTAAAGTATTGTTATATAGGTCTACAATGGCTGCTGGGTTGTTTTTTTGCGTGGGTAGATTAGCTTTACTGATAGGCGCGAGAAGAGGTTTGAGGTTCTCTATAGTGATGTTGCGGTTGTTTCTGGAGATTATTTGAGGTAACTTTGTGGGTCGTGTGGTAGATGGTAAGGATCTAGGTAAAGAGAACGTAATAAGATGATGGTCAGTCCAAGCACAGGGAGAGATGAATGTCAGTGAGAGGTTGCAATTGGCATCTGCAAGCCAATCCAAGATCTTCCTTTTGTATGTGTAAGTTGATTAATGTGTTGGGTGAAGCCTAGATGAGTAATCGTGTCATTAAGGGAAGTGGCTTGGTTGTCATTGGGGTCATTGAGTCCCAAGTTGAAATCTCCCAGAATGATGATTTGGGATTTCATTTTCAAATTGGTAGTGAGTAGGAGAGAGATATCCTCTTCAAAGGGGGGTCCTGGGGGTCTGTATATAATATGGAGCAGGATGGTTTGTGTGTCAGATAATGGGAGTTTGACGGATAGAAGTTCGGCTGAAGGTAGGGTTGTGCTGGTTACTTCTCTGATGTTTAGGGTGGATTTTGCAATAATTGCTATTCCTCCGCCTATTCTATTTTTCCTGTCAGCTCGGATGATGTTGTAGTTGTCTGGAGTGGCTAGAGCTATTGTGGGACCGGCTGCTGGGTGGAGCCATGTCTCCGTGATGGCGATAAAGTCTAGGTGGTTAGTGGAAATAATGTCGGCAACATCAGTAGCGTGGGCAACCAATGAGCGAGCGTTGATGAGGGCTCCCTTGATAGAGGTCTGTGGAGGGTTAGTTTTCGTGTGTGGTGGCGAGTGCGGTATAGTAGGGTTGTGACTAGGTGAGAGTTCAGTAAGTGAGGTAGGCTGCTTGGGGTTCGTAGTCTGGTTGGTGAGCATTCTAGTGAGCTTTGTGACAAGATTAGTACGATAGCTGAGTCTATCGTTTCTAGTCATGGTCAGTGGGGCTGCGTTCAGGCCTGTGGTAGTGGGTACAACAAGGCGAGAACCTAGTCTTGTACTTCTAAGGGGTGTGGGACAGGGTATGCATGGTGAAGGTGGGCGGGCGAATCTGTTTATCCATTCTATTGGAGATAGTAGGTCTGGGTAAAGTGGTGTGGTTGTGTGGGCACGGAGCAATGGGAGGAGGGTAGCCATAGTTAGAGTGGCGCCTCTAAATGATGGCCATTGTAGGTGGCTTGGCTCTGATGATGGGGGCAGTGAAGTTCATAGATTATTAGCAAGTGTGCAGTAGTAACTACAGGTAAGGCACAACACAAATCAAATGAGGTCTATTAGCGACCATAGAGCACAGCACAGATCAAGTGAGGTCTATTAGCGACCATAAGGCACAACACAAATCAAATGAGGTCTATTAGAGACCAAAGGGCACCACACAAATCAAATGAGGTCTATTAGCGACCATAGGACACAGCACAGATCAAATGAGGTCTATTAGCGGCCATAGGACACAGCACAGATCAATGCCAAAATGGAGCATCCATCAGATTGCCTTCGACAGCCCACCACAGAAGATCCTGGGCGAGACGAGGGCGGAATCTGAACGGGATCCGACATCATGCCGGAGAACTGCAACCACTGCATCTTGAGAGCCCACTGCAGAGATCTCACCCGCAGCCTGGCCTCTGGCACCAGGAAAATGCAGGATGCAATGAGGCCGAGCAACCTCAAGAACTCGAACGCCGGGAGACTCTGTGCACTTCGAAACTTGTCCACCATCTGCAGAATGTGATGAGCACTCACCTGGGGAGGCGAACACTACCCCAGGGATGTGTCGAGCACTGCCCCGATGTATTGGAGCCGCTAGGTAGGTGTCAAATGGGACTTTTTAAAATTGAAGGAGAAGCCCAGCTTGTGAAGGGAATGGCAGGTGACGGACAGATGATCTAGGGCTTGCTCGGGAGAGCGCCCCCATGATCAACCAATCGTCCAGATAGGGGTAGACGTGAATCCCCCCTTTCCTGAGATACGCTGCCACCACCACCATCAGTTTGGTGAAGACCCTCGGGCGGAGGTCAATCCGAACGGCAGGACCCGAAATTGAAATGCGAGCCGCCAACCGCGAACCTCAGGTACTTCCAGTGCGTGGGATGAATCGGCACATGAAAATAAGCATCCTTGAGCTCGAGAGACACCAATCAATCCTTGAAGTTGAAGGGCCTGGAGGACTTGAGAAAGAGTTACCATCTTGAACTTGTCCTTCCTGAGGAGCTTGTTCAACCAACGCAAGTCCATGATGGGTCTCAATCCTCCGTCTTTTTTCAGGATCAAAAAATAAGGGGAATACCATCCCTTGTTCCTCTCCGCTACAGGCACCAGTTCTATGGCGCCTTTCTCCAGCAGGGATAGGATGTCCTGCGCAAGGAGCGGATCCGGACGCTTCAAAGAGAGCTACCCCGGTGGATTATCGTGAGGCTCTGCCGGAAGGGAAGACAGAAGCCGTGGGCTATGATCTCCAGAACCCACACATCTGAAGTAATGGCTTGCGATTCTCCAAGATGCAGCGCAAGTCTGACCCCAACCGGGGAACCATGGGACATGGCCTCACGACTGAGCGGACGTGACTGCGGCAGTGCCTGATGGCAAAGAGGCAATTGCCCGAGCGGCGTTGGCACATCAAGTACCTTGCTTTCCACCTCTGGTACTCCTATGGTGGCCCCTTTGACTGGCAGCTCCTCTCGATCTACCAAAGGTAGAGTAGTACCGAAAGGAACCTCCCCTCCATTGCTGACCCTTGGAAGAAAAGGCGGAGGTTGACATACTGCAGCGCTCAAAGACTTTGCTGCAGCTTTGGAGGTCTGCAACCTCTCAAGGCTCTCGTCAGCCTTGCTGCCAAACAGATGAACTCCATCAAAGGGCATGTTCAGAAGCCTGGATTGCACATCAGGAGCAAACCACGCAAACCAGCATATCACGGTGCTCGCAGCCATGGACCTGCTGACACAGTCTGCTGTGTCCAAACCCGACTGAACGGACTCGCACATGGCATCCTTGCAGTCTCGCATGAGGGCTAGAAAACCATCCTGTTCCTCCCCTTCAGGAATGTGCTCAGCCATCAAAGATGCACATTCCACAGAGTGTGAGTGAATCTCGCCAAGGCACAAGTGGAGTTGGCCACCTTCAACGCCATACCCCCAGATGAAAATACCTTCTTCGCCCAACCATCAAAGCGCTTATCGTCCCTATCAGGAGGGATGGCAGGGTACGCAGCCTGCTTCGCGGGGACCGTAGCTGCCTGCACCACCAAACTCTCCAGAGTACGGTGTGTCGATAAGTAGCAGGGGTCACTACTGGTTGGGCGGTATTTTTTCGGAAGCAACTTATTAACCGCCGGGAGACTCTCCGGAGCAGTCCAAGCCGCCGCCACCCTCCTTTGCAAAGCCATATGAAACGGCAACACCAGGTCAGTGGGTGGACCTTGGTCCAGGATGTCCGTCAGATCATCCTGATCAAAATCAACAGGTGGAGCAGACCACCCCAAGTATTCAGTCACCATTGACATGAGACACCTGAAGGAGGATTCGGCATGCGTCCCAGGCTCAGGCCTGCCAAACTCCACCTCCGGAGTGGTGTCAAGACCACTGGCGTCATGCAAGGCCTGACAGAGTTCCTCCATCTGACTGTGACCCGATAAAAGGTCACCAGGGACATCAGGAGGCACAACCATCTCATCATCAGACCCTTCCACCACCTCTGAAATATACTTCAAAGGTTGGAACAAATCCAATCTGGGAGGAGGAACAGAGTAGGGCTCAAAAACAGGCCTCACAGACAGAGCCTTCCTTGGAGCTTCCACAGCCCTCCGGGGCACCTCTGGCAAAACCTCCACAAACGGCGTTGAAGGCTCAGGAGGGAATCAGCGTCAACGTCGAACGAGGCGCCGACAGCATCAACAACTTCTTAGAGGACGGAGCCCCGAGAGCGTCCCTTAATGGACACGGCACTGATGGCGTCGACGACTGCTTCGAGGTCAGAGCCCCGAGAGCGTCTCTCGACGGACACAGCGCCGATGGCGCCAACGCCTTCCTTGAAGGCTTCACAGGTTCAGACTGTCTCGATAGCGTCGAGGACCGGGACCTGGCACGGCTATGATGATGTCCCTTGTCTGAGCGGGACCTCGATGGCTCCCGATGATCGCGCCGACCGCCCGAGCCCGAAGGCGTGCGAGTGGTGGACCGAGCCCGTTTCCTGTTGGCTTCTTTCGAAGGGGCGGCCGGAACTGTGCCTTGCGATTCGAAAAACGCCGTCATCTGCTGGTGAAATGCATCCCATTCGGCCATCGACGAAGACTTGGTGGGACAAGTCAACTGTCTGGTGGAGTCCTCCAACAAGGACAGGGAAGGCGACCGGTGACGGCGCTTCCTAGAGTGCCTCGAAGAGGCAGAGGAATGGCAGGAACCACTCCGAGACCCCCTGGATTTTCACCAACACGGAGAGTCGCCCCTCGAGTCATCGATCGAAAGCCCAGCAGACTTCGATTTATGGGGCTTAGACACCCTACCTACCTTTAATTTCTTCTTACATTCTCGCAAGGCCTTAGATGTCAGGGACTGGCAATCATCGCAGTCGTCGGTGGCGTGGCTTTCGCCGAGGCACCAGAGGCAGATGTCGTGCAGGTTCGGGATGGACATCTTCGAACCGCAGTCCCGACATTTTTTAAAGCCCGACTTCGGGGTAGTAGAAGAAGAAGACATCGCCATCGAGCCATTCCGAAGCAAACACATTTGCGGAAAAAACGGAACCGAGGCTACGGGTGCCGTGCATCCTGTATATAACATCCGGTGATGTCGACCCTCGAGGGACAACAGATAGTCGTCATTGACGAAGGACGCCCTCTGCCGATATTTTCCAAAGCAGCACCGCTGTGGTCATTACCTGTCATAGATGTGGAATTTGTCACAGCACACAATCCCCTCGAAATTATAAATGGCGCCCTTTGTTTTAGATAGCCCTGTCGCTAGGCGCATATGCAGCTGCGGGGAGGGCTGCCGATCCTGAGGGTCGGCGGGTGCTGCCAGAACTACCGGTGTACCCGTTGGCGCTGAAGTCTTCTCAGAAGGTTGACTTGGGGTTGTGTGCTTAGTGCTATGTAAATGTTTGTCTTTGTCGCCAGTGTGTACATTCCCCATAGCAGTGCCTGAGCCATGCCTGGCGGGGCTGGGAACAGACTATGCGGAGGGGGAGCACTCTGTTGAAAGGTCAACAACCTCCGGATCAGAGGTCTGTTCGTCACTATTGCCGTCATCACATTCGGTGGCTGCGGCAGCAGGAGATAACTCGGCCTCCAACATCCCGTAGGCCGCCCACCGCTTGACTTTGCGCTCCTTTAATGTCTTAGGACGGAGGATGTTACAAGACGTGCAATCTAGTTTGTTGTGATCAAGGGGCAAGCAACGGTTACACCGTTTATGCATCTCTCTCCAAGGAAATTTGCCTTTGCAAATGGGGAAAAACCTAAATGGATCCTCTCCATAGCCAAGGATGGGTAGAGTGACGAAGACCAAAAGGGAAAGAGGAAGGAAAGGGAAAGGCATTCTCAGATTGTACAGAAATGTCCACCCAGACCCCACTCTCCCTACTGTGTAGTCCGGCGGAAGGCCAGGCCACGTGGTCGGCAGCGCTGACTGGATCACCATCCGTCGAAGTTAAAGATTCAGGTTTCCGGCAGAGATCTGGAACAGCCGTCGAATGAGGAACGGGTAGGGTGATCTTAATTATTTGATATAAACTATTCAACCAAAGGTCGAAGGGACAACAGGCAATGTGTCTGACGAGCTCTGCATAAGGCGACCAGTATGCTGGGCGGAAAAAACAATCTGAGGGACCTTGACGCATGAGGGATCTTGGGTACACTACACATCACATAGGGATAGTGTTACAGGCACACCCATGTCGACGTCCCCTTTCGATTCTCAAAAGACAAGATGCAATACTCGCGGTTACCACTGGATGTCAGACCATATGCGCAGCAAGTGATTCTAACCAGATTAACAAACATCAGAAACACACATATGTACCAGTCAAATGTTTGGAGGCCAGCCAACCTAGACTGGGTTACACACACACACAAACATTTGCAGGCATTCTCCTGGCAAAATTCAGGGGATGTGGACAAAGGAATCCCAGACATTTTACACCTGCAATCACCCAGGTGACCCAAAACATTCCTTTGTGAGCTACTAGCCAGACTTTATGTAAGACAAGCATTGGCAATGCCAACAGTTTGCACACACCAGCGCCTGTGAGGGAGACACGTGGCCGCTTGGGAGTGGAGCGGTTGGACGGGTCCTGTGCCGGCCAGGATCCAAGAACGAGCCAGGGGCTGAGAGCACAGCAAGGGGCGCTGCAGAGCAGCCCCGACTGGAGTTGGGCTCGCCTCTCTCAGCCTGCCGGCATCCACAGGAGCAACAGTGAGCGTAGCGGGGAGCTGTTGGCAGTGACCAAAGTTCAGAGGCCCTGCCTGTTGAGCCACCAGGAGGTAGGGTCGGGACACACCAGACTAAAGGAACAACTGCACTGTAGGCTGCTGGCACGGCAGTGACAAATCAATATACAGCTGGGCGGTGGCATGAAGATAGACTCCTTGACTTCTAAGGTGTAAATTGAAAAATTATGTGGGCGAATGGCAGTAGCTGAGCAGAGGATAAGTGGCGGCGAAGATAAGATCATGAAGTTGCAGGGGGAAGTGGCTCAGCTGCAGCAAATTGTGAATAAGGTTGCAGCGAGAAACGACAACCTGGAGGGAAGCTACAGGCACAACTATATGCATATACTCGGGGTGCCTGAGTCAACCTTGTTCGACAATATGGAGAAGTTTGTAGAGAAGCTGCTAGTGGAGGTTCTTGGCCACCCGCCTGTGTCATCAATTTTTATGGTGGAAAGGGTGCACAGGTCATTGGCGCTGCAAGCCCCTCCAGGAGCCTATGATCAATGATCACCTATATTTTCATCTACCGAGCTAGAGATGTGATACTGAAGGCAGCCAGAGAAAAAGGTGAGTCAAAATATGGATCAGCAACAATAAAGATATTCTCAGACTTCAGCCTACAGGTTCAAGAGCAACAGAAAACCTTTCAAGAAGTTAACATTCTGCGCAAAAAGGAGCTTTGTTACTTGATGTTGTAACCGGCAAAATGGATGATTTTTGAGGGGAAAGCTACCTTTTTACCGACCCAAGGGCAGCTGAACGATTAGCGAAGGACCTCTGTGAAGGAGGTCCTGACATTTAACAAAATATCTTTATTAAATGTCAGGATGGTGCAATGCCTAACTTGCCCTATGCTAAGGTGGGATCTCCCTAACTAAAGAAACTAAGGATAGCCCGAGTCAGTAAGTTCAACTTAAAAGTGTATATGTCCAAAACATATACTTGCCCTCACAATGAAAGCTAAACCATGTGTAGGGATGTTACCAACAAAAATAATAGTGTTCCAAACCATGTTCTGAGCTTCTTCCAGCTCTTGGTTTCCTTTCCAGCTACCCTTCCCCAAGTTCAAAGCAGTTCCAAAAAGGTCTCGGGGTTCACTTCCCCAAGAAGATAATAGTTCCAAAAAGGCCCCAACCCAGAATTTTGTATATCTGGGTAGGATCTGGAGCTATTCCTGTAGTTGACCACTGGCGACAAGTACCCAACACAAAGGCCATAGATGAACACTAGAAGACTGCTGCTGGGACAACCATTGCCAAAGCCATTTACCAAAGGTGAAGCTCTGCTCTCTATTTGACAGAGAAGACTTCCAACGTGCTGGTGTATCTATCCAGTTCTTAGTCCTGCATCGCACAGGTCATCCTCCTTGAGCTCTGAAGAGTCATTAACAAATGAGAGTTTAGACTATTATTTTAAACCTTTGACAGTCCACCAAGGTTGGCTTCCCAGAACCCTACAGCAGTAGTGCTTTTAGATACAAATGAATGGAAGCTTGTTAATTGTAACCTGATCCCAGAAAGAATGATGTAAAAGATTTACAAGGTTGCAATTGTTCAGTCAACAGTGCTAATGGGAACATACAATGTGTGCTATGGTTAATGACTGCACACTATTAATATTCTGCATGCAACCACATAGTACACAGCTGGCATCACAACTTCTACACGGAGAAGCTAGTTACATTTGATAAAGTATGTAGATGAACACTGACCATAGTGTGCAATTACTATTCACCAAGGAATAACTTCTAACCTGATAACTAGTAATGCATATCTGATTTGATTTGAAATTTGTAATGCTCATATCACAAAGAGAACCCGGCAGTGAACTGCTTCTAGGCGCCAATGTATTAATATAGTATTAGCAGCTTAAAATATGCCAAATAGATATGATATGGTATTTATAACTCGCCTATACGTAAGTGTTTCAAGGCGCGACGAGGCAAGGGAGGGGAACAGGGGGAAGACCGAGACAATGATCTTACTAGGCCAGGTGACATTGAGATCACGGAAAGTGCAAGGCAGGGGGAGGGGAAAGTTAGAGGGGAAGGGGGAGTGCAGTACATAGGATAACAAAAGTAATCAAATAAAATTATAAACAATAAATAAGAAGTGTGGCCCGCTGGTGGCATGTGCAAGGGTGAATGCAGACATCAGGTGTCAAGTGCTGGTAGGGGGCTGTAGGGATACAGAAACAGCCCCAGAGTGCAAAGGTTGCCAGGGGGAGTGCAGGTGTGCAACTGGCAGGGAGGGGACCTGGGCCCAAGAGGAGAGGGTAGCCAGGTGACCAGTGCAGTATCAGACTAAGCCAGGAGTTCAGCAGGGTAGAGGAGGAGAGAAAGCAGAAGCAAAGAGGAAGGTCTTGAGGTGCTTCCGGAACCAGAGATGGTTCTCCTCAATTTTAGAGAGGCAGGCAGGCTGTTCCAAAGGGAGGTCCCAGCTGAAGAAAGATCTACCACCAACTCGTTGCTTGGAGAAGCGACTGACCCTGAGAGAGTTTGAGGTGGATGAGCGAGGAGCTCAAAAAGGAAGATATTTAGGAAGAGAGAGTTGAAGGTATTGAGGCCCCAGCAGCCTTGTGGACAATGCAGAGGGTTTTGAACTTCATCCTCGCTGCCACTGGGAGCCAGTACAGGCATGTCAGTCCTGGAGAGATCTGATCCCTGGGCTTCAGGCCAAGGATAATTCTTGCAGTCCTGTTTTGAATGAGTTGTAGAAGGCGGAGAGTAGAGGCAGGCAGATTTAGAAAGCGGCTGTTGCAGTAACCAAGCCTTGAGAGAACCAGGGCTCTGGAGACAGTGAGCTTTTGGATGAAGGAGGGGAAAGGAAGAATACCTCTAAGAAGTCACACTACCAGCTGCACCTCCTCAGAGACATCAGAGATGTGAGGAGAGAAGGAGAGTGTGGAGTTGAAGGTGACCCTGAGGTTTTAAGCCTCACAGGTGGGGGCAGGAAGAGGGGCAAGAGAGGCCGGCCAGAGAGTGACAGGAAAGGAGGGAGTAGGTGTGCCAATGAGGAAAATCTCAGTCTTACTGGCATTAAAGCAGAGATCTCGGACGGCACACCACTCCTGGATAGCATACAGACAGTTATAAATGAGAGAAAGAGAAGATGTGGCTTAAGGGAGCCTGAAAATGAGCTGAGTGTCATCATCCAGCACTGAAGTGGGGGGGGGAGGGGCAGAGAGTGCCAATGCGGTGTGCAAGAAGTGCCAGGTATTAGTTGAACAGCCAGGAAGAGAGGTTAGATCCCCGGGGAACACCACATGTAGAGATAGAGGAGAGGAAGGCTCCAAGTTGGACCTGGGAGGGTCGATTGGAGAGGAAAGTAGTCAGCAAAGTCAGGGCCTGGTCAGTGTTACCCAGGTTATCACGGAGACGGTTGAGCAGGATGGCATAGTTGACCGTGTCAAAGGCAGAAGACTGCAAGTAGGATGAGGATACAGGGGGTGTTGGAATCGAGGGTCGAGTGTGTTAGGGAGAATTCTCAGGAATGTGCTAATTCCCTCCACCTAAGAGACCCCCAGCAACTTTGCTGGATTTTGAGGACTTGAATTTTTTAACCTGGCGAGAGTGAGCCCCTTTTTCCCCACTCTCTCATGTATTTTAATGTGAATTTTGAACACTTTATTTTGGTTGTGGAGTCTGACAAACTCCATAGGATTCATCTTTTACATTGTGTCACACAGCCCCTCCAGTGCAGTGGCACAGGGAAGTCTTTCAGATTTCCCAAAGGTTTGAATACCTTCTCTTGTTTAAACTCCAGTTTCCAAGAGCAGTAAAGTGATATTGATTTTACTTACATTTGTAACTTTCTAGACCCAGCCCACACTAACTTACAATGGGGTGCTGGAGGGGTTATCTAGTATCCCCTTTGTCTAGTCTCTCATGTAACATTTTTTATGTTACCCTTTCCTCACTGAATGTCTGGTGGCAGTGGTTTCGTTTTTACTACTTTGGTGTGCACTTACCGCAGGCTATGTTTGCAGCTGCAGTAAAGCACCCAAGGGTGCCATTTTTGTCATAATGGCCAGGTCTTCTTTTTTCGCCATTTCTTAGTGGAAAGGTCATTCTTGAGATTTACTCAGCGTGCCTAACCAGGTTTGGTCCCATTGTTCATTTTGCCTTTGGCGGGATTCACGAGTGAAACCCGCCTCTGGCTCCAGGGTGTCTGGGGTAGGCAGCAAGTGAGGGAGGTGCCCAAAACTCCCAGTGCATAGTCTCCTAGGAGACCCAAATGCACCCTGTGATGATTGGCTGGCTGACTGTCTGGCAAGGACAGCCACCCTGCTGGGTGAGTGGCAACTAGGCTGGAATCAATTTGAGAGAACCGAATAAAAGGCAAGTCTTTTGGCTTGGAAGGCAGAGTCGACCACTGGACGAGGGAACTGAAGAAGAGCTTGAAGAGGACGCCTGCAGCAACTCCTGGACCGTTGGTTTGCCCGGTGAAGCCCTGCTGCAGTGCTGAAATGCCAAGTTTGCATCGACAGAGAAGCCCCTCCAAACACAACATCTCCCCTTGAGTTGGTGGGACCAATCACCTTGAAATCCATCTCGGAGCCGGTTGAATTTCCACAGAGTTGCTGTTGGAAACCATATATCCAGGGAGAGGAACAACAGATTGTGTGCGTTGCTTTTAAGCTGGCCTAGAGCTACGGGAAGTTCCTCCAGACTCTCAGGAAGCAGGACTGACCGAGCCTGAGCCCCCTCAACAGAGTGTGGGACCCCAGAATGAGGAAAAGTCCATCTCAACAGCCAGGAACCGCGGTGTTGCTATTTGCGGTAGACACGAGAAGCTGAAACACTGAACAGTCACTGAAAGTGAAGTTTGCTGGTTGCGAGTTTTGACCGTCCCAGTGGATTGCAGGCGTCCCCCACGTCCTCCCTCTTGTCCCACGACTGAGGCCCAGGAACAGTGAGATCTGCAGAGCTGCACATGAACAGGAGTCATCTGCTGCATCTTTTCTTCATTTTAAAGGTATTGTAAAAAGTCTGAGAGAACTTACCTCTTACTGTACAGTTGCTTGCATCTTCTACTACTCACAAGTCTAATCAGCTTGTGGCAATACATTTGATTCTTCTTTTCTTCAAAGACTTCTAAAACATTGTGCAAGGACGTTCTACTTACCTACAAAGAAGTGCTTCAGCTTACATAGACTTTTGCCTATTGACTTTGGCTTAGCCTCTTCCACTGAATGACTCTTATTGGGGAGATCAGAAAGTATTTGCCTGCTTAAGAATATTTGTGGTCTCTTGTTGTTCTAAATAATATTTTCCTTTGACTTAGTACTATATGATCCTAAATGCAACAGTGATATATTAATGTTCCCAGCACCCTAGCAATTGAAGTCGCCTCAGGGTGTATGTAGTGTCTGTGGGCCATCCCAAAAGGGTATCTACTGATTTAGCGCTATTAAGAGTGTGTATTTCATGAAGTCTATTGAGTGTTACTATTATATTGCTCCCTTCTGAAGAAGGCTTATTCTAACTGACTGATAAATTCATAATTGCTTATTTAAGAAACCTTGAGTTTAAGTTTATTTGAATACTTGTAGCTGTAAATCTCTGTGTAACTCCACTACAGCTCGGCTGCTCAACAAGCTACCAAAACTGTGTAGTACAAGCTTATACCAAAGGTTGGGTTTCCTATACCTGGAGCCAGAGTTGTTTGTAGTGTTCCGAGAGGATACTGCATACAAACTTTGTCTAACAGAGCAGGTCTTCGCGGATGTTCAGGAGAGCAGTTTCCGTGCTTCTGGCAGCTTTGAAGCCAGACTGATTGTCATGGAGACAACCAACAGATTCAGTGTGAAGATTAAGCTGGGAGATGGCCAGCTTTTCCAGGAGTTTGCCCAGGAAAGGAGTGATGGAGATTGGGTCATAGTTAGCCGGGCCGGACGGGTCGGCAAAGTGTTTCTAAAGAAGAGGGTGCACAAGGGAGTTATTCAGGGGGGAAGGGAAGACTCCAGTGGCAAAGGAGGAACACAATGCAAACAAGTAGGTTTTCAGATGTTTCAAAAGATGGTTAGAGAGTTTATTTCACAAAGGTGTAGCTGCAAAGCATTCCACAATCGAGGGCCTGCGACTGAACTGTCTGTCACCCCAAGTGGTAGTTCTGGAGGTGGAGGGCCGGGGGGACTACCAACAGATTTGTCCATCGAGCGCAATGCACAAGAGGGTCAGTAGTTTTCAATTTCGATGGGCAGGGGCGAGACTATGAATGCATTTAAAAACTAGGCACAGCAATTTAAACTGTATTCGCTCCTGCACTGGGCCCCAGTGAAGGCTCCTCCAAAACCAGATTCCACTATTTTCTGAGTTAGTGAGAATATCAGTCGCACTGCAGAATTCGGTGTCTCCTTAAGCTGTTGAAGTTGTTATATAGGTAAACCAGCAGGCCAAAACAATAATCCAGTTTGGTGTTTATAATGGAATCCCACCGCCACAGAACGGTCCTTCTCAGAAATGAGCGGGAGTAATGGTTTGAGAAGTTTCATCTGATAATAACAGGTCTTAATTATCTGGGTTACCTGTAAATTGCAACTCATAATGGATTGCCAAATAACACCAAGATTCTTTACTGTCCAAGTATAGCCAGCAGCCAGTCCAAACACAGTTGTACAAGGTATTGAGTCCAACTCATTACTCAATTTCTTTTTAGGATCAAAAACAATCTCTATTTTAGAAGGGTTTAGTTGGAGTTTGTTGTCCTGCATCCAGATTTTTATTTTCTCGGCACATTTTAATATCCGTTCGATTCCCTCCTCAGGTTGTGTTAATCTTACATATATTGTATCCGCATGAGTGATAACACAGGTTGAATTGAGCAAATATGTTAAGTAGGGGACGCATGTATAAATTGGACAGTATTAGAGACACGGATGAGCCGTGCAGAACATCACATCTGATAGGCAGGGGTTTGGAAAAGTATGAGCCTGCCATAACCTGTTACACACGATTAGACAGGAAAGATGTAAACCATTGACTAGCTAAGTCAGAAATCTGTGCCAAAGAAGAAAGTCTGGTTTGAAGTAGGCTAAAATCCGCCGCCAAATAAAGCATGACCAATAAGTGTTAGGAATGTTTTCTCTTTTTAGCTACTTTGCATTCACTTCTATTGACACCAAAAAGTTTTGCTTCTGAACTCTGTACTGACTTTTTCCAATGAAGTGAAGCATTCAGCTTCACTCCACTGCACTTTGTTCATTGTTCTGGAGAAACTGACCAGTCATTAAGGCTGTCAGTACTGGGAAACTGTTTCCCTTTTCTTGTTACATGTGATCTATTTTTGGGATAACTTTTTATCATTGCGCAATGCATCTTACAATGCAGTGCAATGGGGTTTCTTTTCTATGACCCTAGACTACACTCACTCAAAGGGATTTTTTGGTTAATTTGGATGTCCCGAAAACACAAGCTTGTGGCAGCAGTTGCATTTTGACTATTTTTGCAATACTTTTCTTTAGCCCTATAGCGCTTGGCTACTAACTGTGGCTACTGTGCCAACATGGCCGTGCCACGAGGTTTTTGCTTGCTCTTTTGACCATCTTGTCCTGTGGCCTTCTTCCTGCCAGGTCATGAAAATCCTATTATGGCCATGCATTGCCTGGGAGAAACCTTGGTTTTTGCGGGCTAGTTCAGGGCCATGCAAGAGTGTTCACGGGAAGTGGGCTGGGAAAGTCGGTCCAAATCCATAAAACTGATTTCTCCAGGTCTAGAGTATGCACATGTTTCACCATCAGTGGTCCTGATTGGACCACTGCTGGGGTGTATGTGAGGGGCAGATCTTCCATTGGGTGAGATGCATTTCTGTCTCACCTGAGTTTCTGGATAAGGGGAGTCCTGCAGCCATGCCTTAGAGGTCCAGCAAGGAGCCAAGTATACTTCCTGTTAGGGAGAATTCTCAAAAATGTGCCAATTCCTCCCACCTTAGAGCCCTCCAGCTCTTTTGCAAAACTTTGGGACTTTGAACTTTTCAATTCAATGTGTTTTCTGTGTTCGTTTCTTTTGGTTATGGAGTCTTACAAACTCCATAGGCATCATCTTTTACAATTGTGTCACAAAGCATCTTCAGTGCAGTGCCACAGGGAAGTCTTCCAGATTTCCCAAGGTTTAAATACCTTCTCCGGGATAAACTACTGTTTCCCAGAGCAGTAAAGTGAAATTGACTTTACTTAGTATTGTACTTACTAGACCCAGCACACCCTCTCTTACAATAAGAGTGCTGGAGGGGCTACTTAGTATCCCCTATGTCTAAATGCTCATGTAACATTTTTTATGTTACCCTTTCCCCAATTGACTGGCTGGTGGCAGTGGATTGTTTTGAACTACCTTGGTTTAAATTTACTGTGACCTTTCGCGGCTCCGGTAAAGTAACCGCGGGAGCCATCTTTTTCAAAATGGCGTCCAGCCATCTTTGCTAAAATGGTGCCGGTCTTCTTTTTTCACCAGGTCTTTGTGGGAAGGTCCTTCTAGAGAGTTTCTCCGCGCGCCAAACCGGGTTTGGTCTCTGTTCATTTTCCCTTTGGCAGGGTTTCTGAAAGAAACACGCCTCTGGCGCCCGAGTGTCTGGGGTAGGCAGGAAGTGAGGGAGGTGCCCGAAACTCCCTGTGCTTAGTCTCCTAGGAGACCCAAAATGCACTTTGTGGTGATTGGCTGGCTGGCTGACTGTCCAACAAGGACAGCCACCCTGCTGGGTGAGTTACAGCTAGGCTGGAATGAATTGGAGAGAACTGAATAAAAGGCAAGTCTTTTGACTTGGAAGGCAGAGTCTACCACTGGACGAAGGAACCGAAGAAGAGCTAGAAGAGGACAACTGCTGCAACTCCTGGACCATTAGTTTGCCCGGTGAAGCCCTGCTGCAGTGACTAATTGCCAAGTTCGACTCAACAGAGAAGCCCCTGCAAGGACGACTTCTCCCTTTGAGTTGGTGGGACCAATCAACTCCAAAGTAAGCCACCTGGACACCCATCTCAGAGCTAGTTGAATTTCCTCAGTTTTACTGCAGGAACCGTATAGCCAGAGAGAGGGACACCAGATTGTGTGCGTTACTTTTAAACTGGCCTAAAGCCTTTGGAAGATCCTCCGGATTCCCACGAAGCAGGATTGACCAAGCCTTAGCCCCCTCAGCAGAGTGCGGGAGCCAGAAGTAAGGACAGTCCACCTTGACAGCCAGGAACCGCGCTTATTGTTATTTGCTGTTCCGCAAGGAGCTGAAACACGAAACAGCCACTGAAAATGAAGTTTGCCGGTTGCCAGTTTTGATGGTCCCAGTGCAGGAGTCCCCTGACGTCCTCCCCCTTGTCCCCACGACTGAGGCACAGGAACAGTGAGATCTGCAGAGTTGCAAAGGAACAGAAATCATCAGCTGCATCGTTTCTTCTTTACCAAGGTACTGTAAAACAAGCCTAAGAGAGCTTACCTCTTACTGTAGAAGTGCTTAAAACTTCCACAAGTCTAATCAGCTTGTGGCCCTACATTTGATTCTTTTCATCCTAAGAACTTGTGCAAAGACTTTTCAATTTACATACCTGAAGTTCTGCATCCTATACAAAGACTTATGCCCATTGATCTTGGCTTAACATATTTGAATTGAATGACTCTTCTAAGTGCTATCTGAAAGTATTTGCTCTGCTTAGGAATATTTGTAATTTCTTGTGTTCTAATAATCTTTGCCTTTTACCAACTTTGAAAGAGTATTCTGAATGCCAATAGTAACGTATTAATGTCCCCGGCACCCTTGTTACTGAAGTCACATGTGAGTGTAGGTTGTGTCCGAGGGCCATCCCCAAAGGGCCTCGTCTGATTTAGAAACAAAGTGTATCGTATTAAAGCATATTTGTGTGTCACTATTCTATTGCTCCCTTCTGAAGAAGGCTTTATAACTGACTGATAAATTGTTTATGCAAGAAACCTTGAGTGTAAGAGTTTATTTGAATACCTGTAACTATGAATCTGTGTGTAACTCCACTACAGCTCACATTCCCCTCGAGATAAGTCTGGCTGTTCAACACGCTACAAAAACTGTTTAGTACAAGCTTATACCAAAGGTTGGGTTGCTTAAACCTGTAGTCATAGTTGTTTGTAGTGTTCCCAGAGGGTACTGCATTCAAACTTTGCCTAACACTTCCCAGCTGTGAAGACCGTGGAAGACTGTGGACCTGTCCTAAGGAGGCCTGGTGACCACCTTTTGCTGCAGTCCCGGTGGATCCCTGCCTGGCTGGTGATCTTCAGAAGGCCTTCGGCGGGGCTTTGACCATTGTAGTTGTGGGACCAACCATGCCTGACATCTGCTCAGTGCCCAGCTATCTAGGGTCTTCAGAAAAGTTCCTGGAACCATCCTGTGGCCTGACCAACTCCAGTTTGGGGTACCTCAGAATAGGTATTGTGGTTTTGCTTTTTCAGCTCAGAACTTTAGGAACCCTCAGTTTATGCTACAAGAGTGCCACCTGTGAAATTGCAGCTTTTCAGTTTAAACAGGACCTGAGATAGGAGGCCGACTCGAACCAGGACAGTGGTGTCACTTTGTGTCGCAGTGTATGGGTGACAATCGTTGAAACTATCTTTCTTGCGTCTGGTCCACTGCCTAGAGGAGTGCTGCATCGGTTGGAGTTGCATTCATCGACAGGAACAGGTTCAACCAACATCTGTGTCTAACCGGGATATCTATGACTCCTGGTCTCTGGTGACCGGAACCAATGGCGGGAAAAAGACCTGCCGAGTCTGAAGAGAAACCGGAGTAGGGGCTTGGGGGTGAGTTTCAGTAATAGCAGCTTGCCCCACCTCCCCATCTCCACCTGTAAATGATTTGAACACTTTTAAAAGTTGTACCTTTGGCAATACTTGTTGCTGAAAGCTGGGGACAGTTTTATTAACAAGAATAGATACTTACCAGACTTCTGGAACTTATCTCCCATCCACAAGACCCTCTGCTTAACTTTTTTCTGGCTCACAAAACTACTGGAAACTATGAACTTATAGGGCACACAGCCCCAGTCAATTTAGAGTTGGACTTCTAAAGTTAGGGTTATATTTTGTGGACTGCCATTGCAAATCTAATCATTACCGTTGCTTTCAGTATTGGGGGCATTGTGTTTTTATTGCACTGGCTACTGGGACTGTATATATGTATTTTATTATTAGCTTGTGTGATAGTACTACTTGCTTGTAGTCAGTTTTACAGTGTTTGCTTGGCCATAAATATAGTAATTTTATAGCTACTTGTCTAAGTGTAATCCTTGTTTACTTATCTTGTGGTCTAATTGCGGACCGTTGACCAAGCTCAACCCTTCCTGAGACTTAGACTTGACCACTCTCCATGCTACCTTGATTTGTCTGGCTACAGCTCCAAGAGCTGTCCCTGGTCACCAACTAGGTTTGCCTCCTACACATCTGTCCACCAGGCCAGAGTGTAGATATCCAATCTAACAATATCCATGACCTAGCTATGCATATATTATAGTTTCAGATCTAGGTTTTCTTAACTTAAAATATATATGTTTCAGTAAGCATACATATGGCTTATAAAAAAGTACGCCTTCATAAACACAACATTTATCATAAACAAAGAAAAGCAGTGGTAAGGCAGTACAACTATAAATGATCTCATCGGCCACTGGTAACCAGTTAAAAGGAGTGACATTTGCAATATCTGAATTATTATTAAACCCTGCACTATAATCTCTGGTGCCATATCCGTTGCTTTGAAAAGTATTAACTTACCAATATTTCCAAAAATGATACCATTTTCAGTGGAAGCCACTTTAACGTTGGCCTTAATGTTAGCAAAATCATGAGGAGCAAGAGTTAAAGGAGAAGGTTTTTCCACTAGCTTCAAATCGCCTGTTAGAAAAAGAAAACCATATATATATATATAACTTCCAGAGAACCATAGTAAATCAGTAAAGGCAGCACACGAATTATAAATCTTACATGTGCTTTCATCAGTAGTTTTCAGAAAACAAAAATATGGTAGAATAAGATCTGTATTAAATTAGTTTGATAAATGTGTTGTGCGGCTAAATATTTAATGCAAGCAGTTAGATCTGGCATTATTTCACAGTATATAGAACAAATCTCAAAGAAAATGTTCGGGAGCAGATACAAGCTGCTTTACATACTACTGATATAAACCAGTCTTTAACCTCATACTTTGAAACCACTGCACATCATTTAGGGACTTGGCAGTCTTCCAACAACTGGAATCTTTATCACATTTTATAAACTTATAAATGCATTCAATGTTCAGGTCTATTATTCAAGATCAATGCCGCAAAACATGGAAATATTTGACTGAGCAGTAAAAAAAAAAAACCACTGCAGTGTCCTAACTGTGCAAAAATGCAGCTGTTACTCCAAATACTACAGAGCACATGTTTCTCAGTAATACAGAATGGATTTTAAAAAAACACTACAATAATAACCAGTCTCACCTAGCGTGGCCAGTTCCAATGTGCAGCTCTGTAATGTATCACTGGTCTGGTTGACTACAAGTACATCTAGGACAATGTCATACTGATTGACATGGACGTATGCTTCAGCATAGACTGGATCTGAGAAACCGGTAAGTTGAGTAACCTGAAGGATATAAAGGGAAAGCATGGGCAAGTTGTTTCGTATACACATTCTTTGGTGCATTGTCTGAATAATGAAGACATTATAGAACATTGCTTTCTTTCATTATGTTTTTTCTGTTGATATTTAAAAATAGTATTCTCTGAAGCACAAGCAATGCCCAACTGCTAATTGTTAAGGTAAGCCATGCTTTAACAATCCCTCAACCAACACAAAAGCATGAAAGAATAACAATATTTTGCAAGAAAGAACCAAATCCTCATCAAACCCCCTTAAAAAAACAAAAGACAGCGCACACGTAGCCACTGTCCGGAGTGAGGAGGCCGCGGGCAAAGAGGAGGCGGCGTCGCACAGGGGAAGAACCCGAGGCCATGCATCCGCGGTGCGTCGGGGCTTCCCGCCCCCGCCCTCGACACTTGGCGCGGGTCTGGCGGGGCGCGACTGGCGCAGCCCGACGCGGGAGAAGCCTGTATCAGAGAGGGCCACCGGCCCACAGAGCAACAACATCGCCGGGGGGCCGAGGCGGGAGCGTGCCCCCTGAACCCCCCCCCCCCCCGATCGCAGCAGACCGCAACCGGGAGTGATCCCAGGACCCCAGAGCTGGGAGAAAAGAGCAGTGACGGGGCCCTGGAAATTGGGTGCCCGCCTCCTCCCCACATTGAACAGACCTGCAGGCCACCAGGAGGCCATCGCCACACAGCGAGTCCCCCGCGACCCGTGGGGTCTGGGAGCTGGGGGGCCGACGCGGGAGCACGCCCCCCCAATACACACCCCTCCTCCACTATCACTAGAGGAGGGCATCGTGGGGCACTTGTGACTTTCTTTTGGAGTGGACCCACCCCCCCCCACTACAGCGAGGCCTGGGGATCACGGGAAGCCACGCGCTGAGGGTGAGGGCCCTCAGGCGACAGGGGGCCCCTCCACGCCACCCCCAGACTTGGGTGCCATCCAGAACAATATCCAGATGATTCTGGAGGAGATCCGCGGAGTGCCAAATTGGCGGACCTCACGACTAAAGTCATCACCTTGGCAGACCGAATGGAGGGAGTCGAAAACAATCAGCTCTCCACAACTCTCCTTGAGACCCAAATGGAAATCAGATTCCGAGACATGGAAAGACGCGAAGAACAACTCCGGCTCAAGGTGGACGATATGGAAAACAGGGAGAGAAGGAATAACCTTCGTATTTTTGGATTAGTGGAGGCCGAGGGTGAAACCACACAAGGCCTTGAGGGCAAAGTACACAACATCGTAAGGATTGTCTTGGGGGCGGATGCCGAAGGTTCGATCAAGTTTGACAGGGTCCATCGGGCAGGCGGAGGGGGCAGAGGCCCGCGTTCGGTCCTGGCCCGGCTACACTATTACAAGGACAAAGCTAAAATTCTGGAGAAAGCGAGGAACCTTGGCAATATTCAATACGGCGACTCCAGGGTGTCAATTTTTCAGGACCCATCAGCCCTCACCCTGTCAATGAGAAGGAAATGTGGGAACCTCACAAGATGGCTTCAGGGAAAGGGGGTCAGATACCGCTGGGGCCACCCCTACTATCTGGAATTTGAATGGCTGGGGGAGAAACATCGCTTGGTGTCTGAGGAAGACATTCAAAGGGCCACGGACGACCTGGTTGCCGACCAGGCGGGCCACTCCGGTGGCCAAGATGGAAGAGCCCGGGACCCCCAAGGGGCCCTGACAGATTGGAAAAGCTTAGCGGCAAATCTAAGGTCAAGGGGGCCCGGAAGTTTCGGAAAACCAGACACCCATCAACGACCTCCGAGGACCACCCAAAGCCATAACAGCATCGCCCTTCCGGAGGTTGAAGAAATCCTACGATGATCATCAATTCCAGGCTCTGGCAGTAAGGGGACCTGGGGCCCGGAGGTGCCACGGCTGGGCGCCACGTTGGCGCAGCAAGTGGCCCGCCGGTTTGGAGGGTGGGCAGAAGTTTACTAAATGTTGACTGTTTTGTTGTGGTGACCGACCCACGCAGGAAGTCCGAGTTCGGAGTTTACAGGCTGAGGCAGAGGTTCACGGTTCCAGAATTCCACCTCGGACATTTGCACCAAGGATTTGGTGGGGTAGACCTATATTGACTTTAAGAATTGAGATTCCCTAACACAAGAAAATCCCGGGGCTGGGGTTAGAGTCCTTGGTGGTTTGTTGACCAACCCCGACACTTGTTGGGGGGCGTGGACGAATGCCTTACATTGCAAGGGAAAGGGGGTTGGGGGGGAGGGGGAGGCTTGGGCCTGGGGGGGGGTGGAATGACCAGCGAGAGAGACGGGGAGGAAGGGGGGGAACCAGTTCAAATCACAGATATTTGCTTGGCAGCGGGCTCTGAAACGGAGATGTTATGAGTGGTTCAAGGTGCACAACCTAAAAGACGATAATGAAGAGAGGATAGGCACGCTGAACGTCAAGGGCCTTAACTCCCAAAATAAGAGGTCCCTTACGAGCAATATGTTCCGCAAACAACATCTAACAGTCCTCTTCCTACAAGAAACGCATTACAAACGGGGAAGAGAATCCAGAATTAAGGGGAAGGATATTGGTTGCAACTACTGGGCCTCACATGCCAGCTCCAAGAAGGAGGGGGTGGGTATTCTCCTGGGGAGGGTGCTCCATCTCACAGGAGTAGAAACCAAGAGAGGTTTTGGGGGTCGATTCTTAGGCGTCAAGGGGTTCTGTGAGGGACAACGCATCACCCTGGCCACCTTATACGCACCCAATTCAGGTCAAGTGCAGTTCCTCACTCGGAACTTTAATGTCATGGACGAATGGGCAGAAGGGGCCATGATACTTGGCGGGGACTTCAACCTGGTAGCTGACCCCCGTCTGGACTGGTGGTCTGCCAAGGGAGGGGTGCCGAAGAGGATTTCCAAGGATAATCTGGCCCTGCAGACCCTCTTGAGGGACCATTATTGGGTGGACGTCTGGCGCAAAGCATATCCGGGCCAGGGCGGTTTCACCTTTTTCTCTCCCCCACACTGTACCTACACTAGAATTGACCTGTTAATTTCCGAGGAGGGGAACGGGGTGGTTCAACAGCCGAGGGTGGAGGCCATAACGTGGTCGGATCATGAATTGCTCGTAGCTGACTGGTCACTGCCTGTCGCCCCAAGATCCTCGCGTTGGCGGTGCAACGACACGCTTCTTAGGGACCCCGTATTTCAGGATTTTATGAAGCAAGAAATGTTGGCTTATTTTGAGACGATCGACAATGGTGAGTCGGACATGTCCATGGTATGGGAAGCCGGAAAAGCCACTTTTAGGGGTCTCCTCATAGCAGAGGGCTCGAGGCGTAAACGGAAAAGGGGCCCGATTGAGGGCAAGCTCCGTGCGGAGTTGGGGGTCTTGCGGGCCAGACTGGGCGTTCCTGGGGTAGACCGAGATGCACTCCTGGAGGAGATGCAGGGCAAAAGACAAGAGCTACACACGGTTCTCATAGGGGAGGTTATTAGGAAAATGCAGTACACCAAGCAAAGATACTATTAACGGGGAGACAGGGTGGGGACTCTTTTGGCACAAAGGTCCCGGGCTGCAGGGTGGAAAGGGGGGTTGCCCAGCTTAGCGATGGGGAAGGTAGGATTCACGGGGGCCGAGAGAAAATAGCAGAATGCTTTGCCGACTATTACAGCAAACCTTATTCCAGGCAAACGGGCGAATCAATCATTGGAAGATATCTCCGCCTACCTGGCGGTACACCCCCTCCCCAAACTATCTGACGAGGATCTAGGGGCCCTCGAGGGGGAGATTTCAGAGGAGGAGGTGGAGGGTGCCATTAAGAGACTGAAGGCAGGAAAGGCACCTGGTGGGGACGGCTATCCAATCGGTCCTGGTGAAACCCTTGGCCAAATTGTTCAGATTAGGAGCCGAGACTCAGTTCCACCGACGTTTCTGCAAGCCCTCATCACCGTCATACCCAAGCCCGGTAAAGACCAGACAGAATGTGGGTCCTATAGACCCATCTCGCTCCTTAACTTAGATGCCAAGATTTTTACCAGAATCTTGGCCTCCAGACTTGAGAACTGCCTTCCACGCCTGATACACACGGACCAGGCGGGATTCGTCCTCAACAGGCAGGGCTCTGACAACGTACGGAAAACACTCCATATTGTTGCCGCAGTGGGGGTCCGGGACGAGGGCGCCCTTCTATTGGCTATCGATGAGGAGAAAGCCTTTGACAGGGTTAGCTGGGCTTTATGGGGGAGGTTTTCACATCTCTGGAGATGGGCCCTAGGTGGCTGGGGTGGATGGCCGCGCTTTACTCTTCCCCTTCGGCTAGAGTGGTGGCAAACGGGACAGAATCGAGAGAGTTCCCCCTCGAACGTGGCACAAGGCAGGGATGCCCCCTGTCCCCGCTAATTTATGCACTAGTAATGGAACCATGGGCAATCTCGGTCCGCAATGACGAGGCCATTAGGGGAGTACAGATGGGAGACATGCAATGCAAAATCTGCCTCTTCGCGGATGACGCCCTACTCTATGTCACCAGACCGTCCCAAACAGTCCCCCGGTTATTACAGGGCCTCTCGCGCTGTGGAGAGCTATCAGGGTATAAAGTCAACCTGGATAAATCAGTGGCGTTTATAGGTGGGAATCTGTCGGATCCGGAGATGGCCTTTGTGAAAGGGCTCCCCTTTAGATGGAGTGAAGAGGGATTCTGGTATTTGGGAGTGCAGATTACGCGTGATCTTGAGGAACTGTACACGGCCAACTTCCCCCCCCCCCTCTGGTCCACAATCAGAAGAGATGTAGAGAGGTGGGCAGGATTGGGGCTCTCCTGGATGACACGCCTCAACCTCATAAAAATGGTTCTCCTCCCAAAGTTTTAATTTCTCTTCCAAATGCTCCCGGTGCTGATCCCCAAGACCTTCTTTATAGAAGCAAAGCGAGTCCTTCTCAACTTCCTCTGGTCGGGCAAAAAGCATAGGATCTCCTACGAGGTGTTGACTAGGGCTAAGAAAGATGGGGGGTGGGTTATCCCGACCTGGAGACGTATCACAGAGCATCTCAGCTGAGGGTTTTGGTCGATCACTTCTCCCCAGATACGAAAAAACAATGGGTTGCTATGGACAATAGGCCCCTTGCCCCCGTCACAATAGAGGAATGGCTTTGGGTCCCAAGGAAGAAGATCCCCAGAAGCGTCTTGAATCATCCAATCTTGAAGGTGCTGTGGTCCCTGTGGAGGGAGGGAGGTTACTATCGGTGGCTCATAACGTGGCCATCCCCGCTTAGCTGCATTTGGGCCCCTCCCTTCTTGGCCAAAATAGCAGAGCCAGCGGCGTACCAGTCATGGTTTGAGGCAGGCCTTAGCAGGACGGGCCATCTTTGGGTGAGGGGTTCTATCCTGCCCTTAAGTGACCTTGAGGAGGCCCTGGGAATAGGTACCCTGTCCCCCTTTCGCTACCTCCAATTTAAGGGTGTCCTCACTGACCCATCCTGGGGCGACACCCTCAGGAGGGATCTCACGGATTTCGAAAAGCTTCTCCTATCTGCGAGGGGTTCTAAGGGGATAATATCTCACCTTTACAAGCTCTTCCTGTTCTCTGCCCCCAGGGATCCTCCACCGGCACGCACACAGTGGGGTAGGGACCTAGGAGAGGAGATTGATGATGAAAGATGGGCGGAGATGTGCAGGCAGGCCAATCGATCCACGGCCTCCCTCCAATATCGCCATCAAGCCCTCAAGATGCTACACCGATGGCACTACCCCCCGCAGAGGATTGCTAGGATGAAACCAGGATATGACCCACACTGCTGGAAATGTAGGACTGAGAGAGGGGATTACATCCACATGTGGTGGGGATGCCCAGTGGTCCAAAACTATTGGGAAAGGGTACTGGCCTGGATCAAAGGGGTGGACGGGGTTGAGCGGTCTTCCTGCCCTTGGCTCCTCCTCTTCGGAATCGACACTGGAGATGGTCAGGAGGGCACTCAGGACCATATGCTCCAGGTCATGTTGGTGGCAGCCAGATGCTGCCTGGCACAAAAATGGAAACACCCTGAAATGCCGGGGGAAAAAGCGTGGGTGACCAAGGTGCGGGCCATATATGACATGGAGTTTCTCACACACCTACTCGATGAGTCCAAGTCCAACATCGAGGAAATCTGGCTCCCCTTTTTTGACAAATATGGCCGATCAATTTAATGCTCTGTACCTGGGCTGGGGGTCTTTCCCCAGGGGCGCTGGACCATTGCCCACCGACCTGATCGTGAACTTCTCCCAGTTGGACCCATTACTTCGGCGCGCCAAGTGCACGGTGTAACGACACTTCTGTTTCAGAAAAGTCCGTCAAACAAGCAACAAGCAACTAATGAGAACTTGAGCTGTTAGGGGTGGGGGGAGTGACGGGGGAGGGGGAGGTGGGGTGTTACGATTGTTTTTTTGTTAATTCATGCTTACACATGCTATGTAATGTAATACATGAACGAAACTCAATAAAAATTGATTTTCAAAAAAAAAAAAAAAAAAAAAAAAGACAGCCTTGCATTCATAATGAATGGGTCTGGTCAGAAATTATAAATTCGTTTTCAGACATACTATGTTTGGCATTTATGTTAAAAACTCCTTAAAGCAATGACAGTATAAATTACCACCATGAGAAAGGTAGTTTGTACATATAGATTTACTTTTTTATCCTAGAACAAGAAATAAAGAAAGATATAGAAAGTTTCTTACCTGTAAGAAATGTTTCACAACCTGATCTATATTTTAAATTCAATGCGGTGTATATTCTTGCCCTTGGATCAAAAAACGTTCAGCAGTCAAAATGCTTTCCTATTACGACTAACAAATTGAATATTCTCTAGATAACCTTTATGCAAGACTCAAGATAGGAAGTCCCATAAACATTTAGACCAAAATGCAGACTGTCTTAAAGTGGAAAAACAAAAGACTCACCTTCTGTAACAATCCAATGCAATACAATCTAATGTATACACACTTTCTCCCAAAGAGTGAAATCTTTTAAAATAGCTCTAGGTATTAACAGCTCTAAAGTTCAACTAAGAGCTTCATAAAATCATGCATCTAAGACAGTACATAAGTTCCACTGGTAGTATAAGGCTGTGCAACCTGAGAATGTGGGTAGCATGGACAGAGCAGCCAGGCTTATTTTAGGAGGGAGAGAGGGCTGTAGCTTGGTACAAAGACATTTTAGCATACATACGGTCCAAAGAAACACAAACACTATGTATTGCAAAATTAAAGTGTTTATTTAAATACAAGTAGACCAAGATAATTCTTGTATAAGTAAGTACTAGATCATATAAGCATAATCATAAACAACTCAATACCTATGTTATGCAAATCAAGTTATAACCTTATTTAGAGGAGCAAGAAGCAAGTCAAAGGGAGTCAAACCTAAGGTTATACATTCAGGATAGTAATAAACTATTCTAGGGGAATAAGACAAGGTTAGACATACTTTTAGAATACAATCAGTATTTCAAGGGTAGTGGACCATGTCAGTCATGCAGTGACACTCGCATATAATAAACCAACCCTGTTACAAGTATACTCCTTGCAAAATTACTTTTTAGAACTCAGTTCAGAGTAGGTAAATCACTCATCATTGAGTAGCTTAAGGCCCCTCCAAAAAGTATAATTATGAACACAACTATTTTAGAAATCACTAAGCAAATCAGGGAAAGCAATATCCTATTACACTTTAAGAAAGACATAATGCATTTCAAGGTAAGTAATGGACTTATTGGTACAGAACTATCCGCTGCCTAATAGCCAGTTATACCAAATATACCTTTAAGACATGTACAATACAGTTTCTAAGATAAGTAAGAACTTCAGGAAACTATTTTAGAATGGCACAAATACAATTCAGGGAAACACAACCCAGGGTTACAAGTTTAGAAGAGCACCAGCTATTTAAGGTGAGTAAGGCCTATATATGTTTAAGAGGGGCTTGCCAGCAACTCAAAGACAATATTAACTCAAAGACTGTTTTAGAGCTGTTTAAAGCAGACCAGGGAAAGCAAACACTAATGATACACTTTAACAATGGCACAAGGTTATTCAAGGCAGGTAAACCCTATTGGGAAGCATTTACACTCGTTCAGTTAAGCAATGATAAAACAGTACCAACACTTACTTTTTAGAAGGGTGGAAACACCATTCCAAGATAGTAAACCAACCTATACACTTTTAGAGGGGCAGAATGCAACTCTAAGGTAAGCATAAACTTAATGACACTTTGTAACTTCTTACACAGCGATACAGTTACCACACTAACTTCTTTAGCAAGTAAGTCCTTACACTTGTTATACTTTCAAGACAGAATACTTTTCTAATCTAGTCCTTCCCTAGTATATTGCATGAGTTCTCTCAGAGGCAGACGAGGGACCCTATTGGTCTAGGTGCCAGCTGTAGGCAGGCTGAGAAGGGGTTTGGTTGCAGGAAAGTCAAAGTTCCAGAGGATATTGTCATTAACAAGTAAGTATTCACTTTCACAGTTAGTGAAGTGTTCGGGGACTTGTGAGAAAGCTTGCTATATGTGTTGCAGCATTAGGTGGGGGCAGGTGCTATGGGCAAACTCCCAAACACACGAATCACCCAATCAGCCTCAGAGGATGCACACCAGACTTAAGGTAAGTATTACCCAAGCCCACTCAGTACCTTAGGAGAAAAGAAGAGCTTTAGAGTGGCTGCCTTCAGGATGCAGCAGCAGAGGACCCGGTCCTTGGATTCCTGGTCTAGAGACAAAAGCACTGGACACTGGATGGGAACTTGGAGCAGCAGTCGTCAGAGGAGGCTTCCAGCAAAGGTTTCTTCACGTCTTGTGGACAAATCTGCCCAGAACTTCTCCAGAGGCACTATCCACTCACCAGAGCACAGGACTTCAGAATCAAAGAAGATCGACCGGGCCGTAAACGTCCCTTGTTGGAGCCAATAAAAAGGCACCAAAACCGCAGACTGAAACAAGACACCGAAGAAATCCGTGCTGAGGGTCCTCTCTTGCGACTGCTGCTATGAGATCCCCTTCAGAGTCTGTCCTTAAGTCACCAGACCAAGGAATCCGGAGAACGGGTCTGTCGCTGCTGCACAGTAGAGAATACAGCTGAATTTACTTCTTCTAACCCAAGGTACTTAAAAGGTAGAACTTACTTTAAGCCGGAGTCCCTCCAGTGTGAGTGTGAGAAGGTGTTTAGACGTTCACCCATACCTCTGGTCTGGGCTTGAGCCCTTTAGGGTGTCCTTCACAGAGTTCCGCTAGCCTGTCTTAAATGGCTGAGCATCTGTTATACTAGTGACTTAAGTTTCCTGAGCAACTTTGCTTATCCTGCTACTACATACGTCTTTTGTTCCACTCCTGTATTGACTTTTCGTAAGTTAGGGATTGGACTTTAAAAGAATTCAAAGCTCCGAAAAGGGTCACTATAGCATTGGGAGTTGCTACTGTGTGTAACCAACATTCTTCCTTCCTAAAGACTATCTGATGTGGTTTTAGTGACTAAATGCAATTACCATTTATCTGTAAAGCAATATGAGTGCACAGTAGTACCATTAATTGGGTAGAACTGTCATTAGTGTCAAACTCCAGACTGCTCTCATATAGAAGAACAAGTTACTTACCAAACTGGTAACGTTCTTTCAATGGGATTTTCCTCCGACGTATTCCTTATCTTTGATATCATCCATTCCAGCTTGCTGGCCTCCATCCATTCGAGCTTGCTGGCCTCGGATTTATTTTTTTCAGTAGAGGGTGCTGCGCGGCGACATCCCTCGAGTCTGTGTCCCTCGACAGCCTCCGTATCAGCGCCGACGTCATCATGAGTATAAATAGACTTGCGCAGCGTCCGTTGCTCAGTTCCGTTTTGAAGTTCAGATTTGCTCTGCATTAATTGGTTAGTAACCTTGAAGGAGCATAAGCTGCAACTACAAGGGAAGTTTTACTGCGGGGATGGATGGGAGGGGCGATAAGGAATACGTCGGAGGAACATCCCATCGAAAGAAAGTTACCAGTTTGGTAAGTAGCTTGTTCTTCGAAGGGATTGTGTCCTCCGACGTATTCCTCATCTTTCATTGACTCCCATAGCAGTAGTATAAAAAGGAGGTGGGAGTAAAGATGAACTATTTCCCTTTAAAGATGTACAGAATGCAACACAGCTTTCCCAAATCTCGTCTCCTGGCTAGACGAGGAATCTAGGCTGTAAAATTTGGTAAAAGTATGTGCGGACGACCATGTGGCAGCCACACATCTTTAACTGGGACCCCTCTTTGGAGAGCCGAAGAGGCTGCGATAGCCCTAGTTGAATGATGTTGAAGGGGTTCTTTTCCTGCTAATTTGTAGCATTCTAAAATGGTCAAAATGATCCATCTTGAAATGGTATCTTTTTTGTGATTGGCAAGCCTAATTTGTGCCCTGCATATCCTACAAACAATTGGTCTGCTTGCCTTATCCTAGCAAGTCTGCCAATATAAAAACTCAAAGCACGCCTTGGATCCAGCTGTGTAATCTTTCTTCCTCTTTCCCTGGATGGGGAGGAGGATAGAACGAAGGTAAGGTTATTTTCTGAGTAATATGGAATTCAGAAACCACCTTTGGGAGAAAATTGGGCTTCACTTGTAAGACAACCTTGTCTTTATGAAAGATTGTATGAGGAGGTTTGCAAGATAGAGCTTGTAATTCACACTCTTATAGCAGAAGTTGAGGCCACTAGAAAGACTGTTTTAAGAGTGAGAAACTTTAGTCAACAAGAATGAGGTGGTTCAAAAGGAGTACCCATCAGAAACTTTAAGACTAGATTTAAGTCCCACAAAGAAACCTGAAAAGGTTTTGATGTATAGACATTTGTTAATCCTTTCAGAAATTGGATTACTACGGGTAGTTTGAAACATGAAGGCTCCTCAGCAGTACGCTTAAAGATAGACAGCGCTGCGAGGTAGCCCTTGATCGTACCAATTTGGAGACCTGAGTTTGCTAAGTAAAGCAAGAAAGATAACACCATCGGTGCATTACATGAAAAGGGTTCAATATTCTTTTCTCGACACCAGCTGCAAAATTTGTTCCAACGGCAGCGGTATAAAGTTTTTGTTGCTGGCCTGCTAGCTGAAAGCAACACCTCCATGACGTCATCTGGGAAGTCCCAATCCTTGTATCTCAACCTTTCAGAAACCCAGCGTGAAGGTTGAGGGTTCTGATGTCTGGATGGAGAACCTGACCTCCCTTCTGCGAGAGAAGATCCTCTCTTTGCGGAAGACGAATCGGAGGACAGATGGACATATCTATAAGGTCCGGGTACCACGTTCTCCTGGCCCAATCCGGGGCAATTAGGATCATGGCTTGCCGGAATCTTCTCAACCTCCTGATCATTTGAAGAATGACAGGGACTGGAGGAAACACGTACAGAAGTGGAAACTCCCAGTCCACTATGAACGCATCCCCTAGAGCTCCTCTCGGGGGAAATTCCCTTGAACAAAACTGATTGCACTTCCTGTCGATGCTGGTGGTGAACAGATCCACTTGAGGGTTCCCCAAAGGGTGAAGATCTCTTGAAGGACTTCCTGAGCTAGCTCCCACTCGTGGAAGACTGCTCTGCCTGCTCAGAGCGTCCGCCGTCAAGTTCTTCTCTCCGGCTAGGTGAACTGCCGACAGAGATTCCTTCTTGCATTGCCCAGAACCAGAGCTGCATTACCTCTCTGCACAGTGGGAGTGATCCAACGCCTCTTCGTTTGTTGAGGTACTACATGGCCACTGTGTTGTCTGTCATTATCAGGACATTCTTTCCCTGTACAGAGGGCAGAAAGGCCTTCTGCGCCAATCTGATTGCCCTGAGCTCCAAAAGGTTGATGTGTAGTTTGGACTCTGATGGAGACTGTTAGGGAGAATTCTCTTTCGGGCTGAATTTCCTACCCTATTGAGTCCCCCAGCAGCTTTGCTGGATTTCTGGAGTTTGTTTTTTTTCTCCTGCCAAGAGTGAGACTCTTTCTCCCACTCTTGGACATGATTTATGGTGTTCCATTGACTGTAAATGTGTTTTATGGGGTCCTTTACTCCAATGGGCCTCATGTGTTTTTACTATGTGTGTTACACAGCACCCTCCGTGCAGTGACACAGGGGTGTCATAGTGACACCCCACCATAGACTCCATACCCTGGGACTGTCAACTGTCTCCCAGGGCATGAAAAGTCACCATTGGCTTTACTAGTCCCAAATTATTAACAGAAACCGGTACAAACCATCATATTGTGGACGTACTGGTCGGGGCAATTCGATTGCCCCGGGGTCTGTTAGTCGAGGGGGCACGTCTCCGTCCCCCCTGATCGAGTTTTGGCTGGTGGCAGTGGATACTACTTTTTATATTCGGCCACGAATATATCCCTATGGGATTTTCCCATTGTTCGAGGCTATCAACTTTAATTATTTAAATCTCATAGCCTCGAACATACCACCAGTTTATTTATTTAATATTAATTCGCCGGTTGGTATTTTTTACCAGGACTCGATTCTAAAATGGCGTTTGTGTTCTCTTCTGTGACTCCAACCCAAGTCGAGCCCTTTGTTCCACTTTTTGGCGGGCTTCTCCACAGAAGCCTCCAAAAGTGGTGCCACTCTGTCTGGGTACCACAGAGGGTGTGGGAGGGGGTTTAGGCACCCTGGACTGAGTTATCTTGGTAACTCAAGTCGCACTCTTGTGTGACTAGCCCAAGTGGCGAGCCGGCCGGCTCACCACTTAGCATGTTTGATTGACAGCTAGGCTGAGTGAATGGGGGTGTGCTGCATAAAAGCAGGGCTTTGGGGACTGGAACTTCAGAAGTCGCTACAGGACCTGAGAATCCGACGAGGGAGAAGCTGAGCTGATCTACCACGACGACACCACCGGTGGAGCCCTGCGGAACCGACTCACCACTTCCCGACGACAGAGAAGATATCCCGGCTAGAGAGGCTTCTTCCCCTGACTGGTGGGCACAACTAGTTTACCTTCTTTTCCTCGCATCCCAGGACGTCTTGTGGTCGAATTGCCCGTGCCAAGCACCCCGGCAACCGGATAGCCACTTACCACTGGACCGCGAATACAAGGACCGCTCCTTTTACCTGAGAAATCCGCGTCTGGTTTCTTCCCTGGCAGTGCAATGGACTCCTGTCTTCCTCCCCGACGAGATCCTCTCTTCCCCCGGACGAAGCACCGACTTGCATCCGCTGCCAGGAACAACTGCCCCCGCTGGAGTATTCTCACCACTTTAAGGTACCGTGTCTGCCAGGCCTCCCTTTCTAAAGACTGCTACAAGGTAATAATAATCCCTTAACCTTCTGGACTGGGCTGGCCGCCTTGACCATCTAACTGGTCCCTTTCTTTGGTCCAACTCTTTCTGAACCTTTTCAAGACTTTTGTGCACTTCAACCGTGTGACCTTGGACACATTTCGTTCTGATCCTCTAAAGTGGATCCAGCCTTCTGAATTCTAACTTCACGGTCTTACTTTGCCTTCCTCTCTTGTGTGTTCTTGTGAAAGTGTTGGGATCTGTTTCAAATTACACTCTGCTTTTCTCTCCCTTTTCAAAAAACATTTTTTGAGTGCCATCTGCGTTAAGCGCTCACCGCTGTCTGAAAATAAGTGGGGCTTTACTTAAGAATTGTCTAATATTCTTTCAAGGGAGTGTATATCTTTTAGTGACCGTGTTTTTGAACTGCTTAACATTAGTGCCTGTGTGTTTTTAAATAAATAATTATATCTCTTTTACACCAAGCTCTGGTCAGTGTTTACTTGTTCTACTGTGTTCTTTTGACCTATTGTGTATACTCTGTATACTGTGAATCTGCGTGGTACAGACTGCTACCAAGTGGGTTTACTGCCAAACACCTGTAGTCTTAAATCTTTTGCAGTCGTCCCAGAGGGAAATGCACAGGTTTCTGCCTAACAGAGACCAATGACCGCTGATTGTCAGATCGTTGGTGTGGGCTCCCCACCCTGTGAGTGAGGCGTCCGTCACTACAGTTAACTCTGGCTATGGTTGCCAAAAAGGTTCCCCTCTGAGGATATTTTCCTTGTGAGCCCACCAAAGGAGATCTTGAGTCACCTTGGACGGGACGTGTAGAAGATCTGACATCTCACCTGAAAACTGGGACCATTGAGTCCCGAGGGCCCATTGAAGGGGTCTCATCCTCAGTCGAGCCTCTGGCACCAGAAAAATGCAGGATGCCATGAGGCCTAGCAACCTTAGGAAGTGGAACGCCGGTAGATGTTGGGCATTCTGAAATTTTGTTAACATCTGCAGAATGTGGTGAGCTCTTTCCTCGGGAGGCGAGGCTTTCCCTGAGGTGGTGTCCAGGACCGCTCCGATGAATTGGAATCTTTGGCTCGGTATCATTTGTGTCTTCTTGTAATTCAGAGAGAAGCCCAATTTGTGAAGGAAGTGACAGGTCATGGCCAGATGTCCCTGGGCCAGTTCGGGTGAACTTGCCCTGATTAGCCAATCGTCCAAATAAGGATAGATGTGAATCCCTTCCCTTTTGAGACTCGCTGCCACTACCGGCATTAGTTTGGTGAAGACCCTCGGGGCGGATGTCAGGCCAAATGGCAGAACTCGAAACGGATAGTGAGATCCGCCAATTGCGAACCTTGGGTACTTTCTGTGTTTGAGATGGATTGGCACATGAAAGTAAGCATCCTGAAGGTCCAATGAAACCAGCCAGTCCTGAAGCTGAAGAGCCTGAAGGATCTGAGAAAGGGTCACCCTCTTGAACTTGTCCTTCCTGAGGAATTTGTTCACATTTCTCAAATCCAAGATGGGTCTCAATCCTCCGTCCTTTTTGGGAATGAGAAAATAAGGGTAGTACCAACCCTTGTTCCTCTCCGCTACAGCTAGATGTTAAAATCTCCTGCACAAGGAGCGGGTCTGGAATTTTTACAGAGTTGGCTCCCGGTGGATGATCTTGAGGCCTTTGATGAAAAGGAAGACAGCAACCATGGGTTACTATCACTAATGCCCAGGCATCCAACGTAATGCCCAAAATACTGAGTGATTCTGCCTCCCACCGGGGTCTTGTGGGTTAAAGCCCCAAAGTGGCTTTGCAGTGGCTGCAGCAGTGGCTGAGGAGGTAGTAGCCGCTGCTGTGGATGATCTAGCACCTCGCCCTTTTCCACCACAAAAGGGTTTTCTTTGGTGTCCCCTTTGACTGGCCTGCCCTCTTCCTTTTCCAAAAGAGTAATAGAAGCGAAAAGGGTGACTATTCCAGGAAGATGACACTGCGTAAGAGTGCTGTTGAGATTGCCTTATAGCGGCCCGGAGTGATTTTACTGCGGCTTTCGAGGTCTGCAGCTTCTCCAAGCTCTCGTCCGCCTTGCTGCCAAACAACCTCAAGCCGTCAAAGGTCATATTAAGTAACCTGGCTTGAACATCAGATGCGAAACCAGATTTTCTTAGCCATGCGAATCTATGCAAGACCGTGCTAGATGCCATGGATCTGCTTTTATCTCTCTGCAGTATCCAGTCCTGACTTGAGGCACTCCTCCATAGCCTCCTTCCCACCCTTTACTATCGCCAGGAAGCCATCCCGCTCCTCACCCTCCGGGATGTGATCAGCCGCTGCATCTAAACAGCTCCACAGGGTTAAGTGAACCTAGCTAATGTACAAGTCAAATTAGTAGACTTAAGGGCCATACTACCAGAAGTAAAAGTCTTCCTCGCCCAGGCATCAATCTTTTTATCGTCCCTGTCGGGGGGCATAGAGGGATAAGCCGACTGTCTATTCGCAGTCGCAGCTTGAATTACCAAACTTTCAGGTGAAGGATGCTTAGATAAATATTCTGGATCCGAGGGAGCAGGTCTATACTTTCCTGCAAACTTCTTATTCACAGCTGGTAGAGATTCAGGTGTCTCCCAATTTGTCATAATTCTCTTTTGAAGAGCTTTGTGGAAGGGAAGGACTGGGTCTTTCTGAGATCCTTCATCAATAACATCTGTTAAGTCATCCGGGTCATATCTTGGGGACACTGACTTCCACCCCATAAAATCTATCACTCTTCCCATGAGGTTCCTATACCCCTGTTCAGCATGGTCTGTGGGGTCAGGCCTTTCAAAATCCACCTCAGGTGAGGTATCTAGGCCACTGGCCAATTGTAGGCAGTCATAAAGGTCTGACATTTTTTAATTAGGATCTACCAGTTCCTCATGGACTTCTCTTGTCCCAAATTGAACACCAGCTGATGTAATTTCCTCATCAGAAGTTTGTTCCTCAAAAATAGCAGACATAGATTAAAGTAATTATTGCCTGGGCTGAGGGTGGACATTTTTTTCTGGTAAAGGTGGAACAGACCTAGTAGTAGCCATAGTTGTCATCTTGGGACCCGGTATGAAAGATTTCCCAGACAAAGGCATCGATGAATCGACACTGGCTTCGACATACTCGAAGGATTCCCCAAGGTCATCAAGGATGGCTTCGATATCGAGTAAGGCTTTGACGCCGAGGCAGAAGGCATCAATGCCATTTTTGGCTTCGACGGTGTCGAAGGATGCGTCGAGTCGATAGCTGACTGACGATGAGGACGCCATTTTGTCCTCAGGCAACCTTGATTTATGCACCAAAGGTTTCTGTACAGTCTCATGAGGCGCTGAAGAATCATCGTCCGCGGACGCCCTCGACTTTATGTCGGATTTAGTGTGAGATGTTTTGGATTTCCCTCTCTTACCTTTAGAGTGGACAGGGACATGCTCTTCACGTAGCTTTTTTGAGGGGGTCGGGCCGCCTTCTCAAAAATGTTTAGCATTGAAGCCTTAAAGGCCTCCCATTTCTTTGGGGAATCATGCTTCGAAGGATAAGAAATTAACCTTCTGTCGGGCGAGGAAGAAGAGGACGAAGATCTATGACGTAGCTTTTTTGATTTTTCCGTTGACGAGGAAGACTACTTCCTCGAGCGACTTTTCGACCTTGATCGCCTCGACTCATGACGAGATTTAGATCTCGATTCCCTCGAGTCTTTTAGCAGACATGAAAGACTCTTCCCCACCGCTAGCTTACCTTAGCTTTCCTTAAGAGCCTTGTTTGACATTGTCTGACACGACCCGCACTCGTCCTCTCGGTGATCAGGACTAAGGCACCAAAGACAGTTGCAGGAAGGCTCCGTAATGGACATCTTTCTTCTTCATTTGAGACACTTTTTAAAACCCTGTCTTGGGTGTTGTCGGGGTTTAGGAAGACGACATTTCTCGATGAGAAAAACGGACGTGCCGTTTTGATACACAAAGCAGAAGCTTGGAAAAACAGAACTGAACCAATGGGCGCGGCTCGAGCCCTTTATACAACGGATGACGTCGACGGCGGCCTTCGAAGGACCAAGCTACACGGCCTCGAGCACAGTGCCCTCTGGCAAAAAAAAATTCCGAAAGAAGCAGCAAGCTCACAAATATATCTAAGATGAGGAATACGTGGGAGGACACAAACCATTCGAAAAGTAGTTTCTATCAATCAATCTCCAATAAAGCTATGGAAGTGTTTGAAGAAAGCGTTCTTAACGACAAGAAGCGTATTAACTATAAACCCAAATCGAGTGGCAACTTGACTCTGAACCAAAGAAATGCTCTGAAACAGTTCGCAACTAATCCAGACTAAGTCTTTAAATCTACTGATAAAGGGGGTGCCGTAGTGGTACTTAATAGTGAGGACTATATTAAGGAATGTGAGAGTCAACTGGCTGACTGACACATACATGAAATTGGACTTTGACCCCACACAAGCAGTGCAGACACTGATCATTTAAGTACTAGATGTAACGTTTACCTGATGCTGGGTGCGTGCTTGTGCCAAAACACTCTCTTCCACTGCTACACAGATTGTGAAAACTACCCTGTGTGCAGTGTAGTAGGAAGTGGTTGGATGAGATCCCTTCTGAGTAGGTTGGTTGGGCCCCCGTGCTGGTGATGAAGGGCCCGGATGTGATGGGTTTGTAGCTGGGGTGAGGAACCTAGGCTCTCACTTACATTCCTCTAAACCTCCCCTCTGCCCACTGGTATGCTGGCTGGCAGGCTGGCTCACCTCTTATTTGGCTGATATGCACCCAAAAGTTCAAGGCGAAGGCTCCAGACCAGTTCCTTCCCTGGTGGATGGGCAGTCCAGTCCTGCTGCCACTCCCGTGGTGCAGGGGTAAGAGCAAACCCCTCTGCAACTTCCTCAAGTGTCCTTGTGCTGGTGCGCAGCGCAAGGCTGCTTTTGTATCCTTTAATGTCTTGCAGGTGCTTGTAGAGGCTAAGTGCTGCTTTATGTCTCTTGAATGTCCGGCATGCGTAGCGCAGTGAAAATATCCTGCTTGACTGTTGTATCTTGTCCTTTGAAGGTGGATTTACTGGTTTGATGCCAACGAAGACCCTGGGGGCCGAGATTTGTCAGGTAAACTGGAATGTAGATGTGGACTTGTGCAATGTCCCTCCACTGAGCGGCTCTCAGAGGATTGCTTTTTCGCTCAGGAGCGCGCCGGCGAAGTCCAGGGAAGGAGCGTAGCTGAAGCTGGAGGCGGGTGAGTAAATGGAATGAGGATTAGGTAAGTATAGCGGGCGGGAAGCAGAAAGCGGGAGCGGTAAGCGTCAGCTGCTGGTCGAATTTGCAGTAATAATGCAAAGCGCAGGGTGTGGCTTTATAGGCCCGGGCTGCACCCTGTGCTTCTAGACTGCGCAGCCTACAGTAGCAGCACTGGAGACTTCTGGGGGCCATCTTGATTTCCGGGTAGCGTACAAACCTAGCAGCCATCTTGGTTGTGGCAACTCCATGCCTTTTCATTGGTCAAGAGTCTCCTGCGCCAGCCAGCAACTAGATAAGTCCAGCCTCCCTCCTATGCTTGTGATCACCTAATGGTGTGTGCATAGTGTGTCTTGTGTCCAGAGGGGTCATGACATCACACACCTCCAAAGCCCCTCCCCACCCTCCAGGGAAAGCTATGCCCGGCCCAGGTCGTCCTGATAATTACGATGGTAACGGGCTACTAGCCGTGGTGTGTGCACACTGGAAGCGGGCTCATAGGTCCTGTCTAATACACTATACCCCGTCCAGTCAGTCAATCAGATAATGCAGCTTTTTCCTTACTATTTTTTTTTAATCCAGGATATCTTGTACCTTGATACTCAGGTTCTCCTCCCTGGAATAACACAGGGGGTGGCGTAGTTGTAATAGTGCAATCTCAGGTACCGGGTTGAGCGGGTTATAGTAGAGATACATGAAAAACAGGGTGTACTCGTAGAGTAGATGGTATCACCAATTTGACTGCTACTGAGTTAATTACAGACGTGATGGAGTAAGGACCAATGTATTTTGGGTGGAATCTCCTGGGGCCCTTTAGCTGAATGTATTTAGTAGCTAACCACACCTTGTCCCATACTTGGTAGGTTGGGGCAGCGGTTATCCTTTGACTGCAAACCTTTTATACGTCCCTTTTGTACTCTGTAGTGTCATAGTGGCCTGTTTTAGGGTTCCTCGCATATTAGCATGTAAGGAGGCAATAGCGGGCATCTCCAAAGTTTTGGGTAGGTCATAGGCTGAGGTGCATGGGTGCCTGCCATGTATAACAAAGAAAGGTGAAAAACCAGTGGCGCTGTGAACGGTGTTGTATGCATATTCTGCCACCCAGAGCAGGTACACCCAAACTCTTGTTAGTTTGCATAAACATGCAACGCAGGTATTGTTCTAAGGTCTGAGTGGTTCTTTCGGACTGGCTGTCAGTTTGTGGATGGTCAACAGGCGAATGTCAATTTGGGCGAGGGCACAGCAGTGTCACCAGAACCAGGAAACAAATTGACTCCCTAGATCCGATAGTCAGGCTACACGATGTCCCTTCCGTTGTAATATTTGCCAGGAAAACCTGGGCTAGCTTTCCTGCATTAGGCAGTCCCTTTAGGGCAATTAAATGTGCCATTTTCATCATGAGATCGACCACCACTAAAACAGTGTTATAACCATTGCATGGAGGGAAGTCGGTAATAAAATCCAAGGATATGGTGTGCCAAGGGCCGGTGAAATTGGTAATGGGTGGAGTAGACCATGGGGCTTGATCCTCCGTCTTATTTTGTGCACAGACATCACAGGTCTTGACGTATTGCACCACATCCTACCGCCAAGTCGGCCACCAATAGTATTGCCGGATTTTTGCAAAGAGTCTTTGTGATACCTGGGTGGCCTGCAGTTAAAAAATCATGATCAACCTACAAGGCTTGCTTTTGCATGACGACTTCTGGCAAATACAAGTGGTCCTCGTAATATGGAAGCCCATTGTTTTGTGTCTGTTGATGAGGGTGCATGGAGGCACAGGTCTGCATCAGTTAAGTCTTCATTGGTTGTCTGATTGCCTCCTACAAGGACGCCAAGATGGTGGGGACCGTGGCAATGGCTCCTAAATGTTTGTCTTCGGGAATGATGGCGACTGGTGTGGGAACAGCATAGACGTCGTCCTCCTCCACATCCCAGCCTATGCGAGAGAGAGCGTTGGCTTTTCCGTTCCGTATTCTGGGTCGGAATGTTACAGTAAAATCGTACTCCGTAAAGAACTGCGCCTATCTTAGTTGTCGAGGAGATTGAGCCTTTGCTGTCCGAAAGTACTGCAGGTTACGATGAGCAGTAAGCACTGTGATGGGATGACTGGCCCCAAGAAGATGATGTCGCCATTCCTTGAAGGCTGCTTTGATAGCGAGTAGTTCCTTGTCCGTCACAGCATAATTCAATTCGGCAGGTGCACATTTTTTTAGCAAAAATGCTACTGGATGCTGTTGGTTGGTCTCAAGGTCTCGTTGGAATAACACTGCACCCATTGCAATGCTAGAAGCATCGGTTTTCACCAAATAAGGGAGTCCAGGATCTGGGTGTCGCAGCACTGGGACGGTGGTGAATTGATGCTTGAGCTGATTAAAGGCCTGTTCAGCATCTGCAGTCCAGACAAAAGTCTTGTTATTGCGTATAATATTGGAGAAGTCGGAAATAAAACAGATAAAAATTGGCGAAACGCAGGAAGCTCAGAACTGCCTTCACCGAGGTGGGTGATGGCCACTGAAGGATTGCTTTCACCTTACGGCTGTCCATGCGTATTCCTTGCAGAATCAGGATGAAACCCAGAAATTCAACCTCAGTGGCATGGAAGGCACACTTCTCCAATTTGGCATACAGTTTGTGTCCAAGACCACCTTCACATATAGCACATGTTCCTACACGGAGGTGGACTAGATTAGAATGTCATCAATATAGAACATGGTACAGACATCCAAGAGTTCCCGCAAGACGTTGTTCATGAAAAACTGGAACGCTGCAGGGGCATTACACAGGCCAAACAGCATGCCAGGAATTTAAAGAGCCCTAACTTGGTGCAGAAAGCAGTCTTTCACTCATCGCCAGCTTTCATCCGCACCAGGTGGTAAGCTCCCCGATGGTCCAACTTAGTGTAGATATTAGCACTCTCTACCTGGTCTAGGAGTACCGGAGTCAAGGGTAGAGGGTACCGTTTTAACGCAATCTTATTAAGTGTGCAGTAGTCGATACAGGTCCGAAGGTCCCCCTCTTTTTAGGGACGAAGAAGAGGGGCGAGACTGCCGGTGACTTGGAGGTTCGAATGAACCCGTTTGCCAGGTATTGATCGAGGTAACCAGGGAGGTGTTGGTTCTCCTTCTCGGTCAGTGCATAAATGCGACTGTAGGACACCTGAGAGTGTGGAATCAAGTCGATCAGGCAGTCGTAGGGTCGGTGTGGAGGCAGGATATTGGCCTGCTCTTTCTAGAACACATCTTGATAGGCTTTGTATTCCGTTGTTAGTCGTCCTGTGATGCCTAACACTGGGCCATGGTTTCTGGGCTGGGTCACTGCAACTGGCGAATGAACGACAATAGGAGTATCTGAATAGCAGGTCTGAAAGCAGTCGGTAGAGAAGGTCAGTGCCTGCGTTCGCCAATCGATGTTTGGGTTGTGGCACTCCAACCAGGGCACGCCTAGAATGAGCTGAACTGGGGTGTGTTAATAAAGTCGAAGACGATACATTCCCGGTGACCATCATGACAGATTAACTCGACTTCCTCAGTACACTGGGTCACTGGCCCTGAGGATAATTGTGTTCCATCGACGGAGACAACATTGTCCGTTCTTTCTCTGCACCGCATGGGAATACCAACCCATTGTGCCATAGTGATGTCCATATAATTCTCCACGGCTCCACAGTCTACATATGCCTCGAAGGCATGCATCTTCTGAGGTGGTTCAGGGCTGAGGAGTATCATGGGAATTGTGAGATGTGAGACCATGGATACCTTCTCTTTACTCAACAATATAGGCCTGTACTACAAAAATTGGTAGTGTGACTGAGCAGCCAGGCTTATCTTAAGAGGGCTAATGTGAGCAGTAGAGCTGTACAATTAAAATCAGTAAGTACAAGTAGCCAAGTAACACTTAAGCTATATATTAATATTTGTTTATAATATACACAAGGTTTAAATAAGCTTTCTTTAAAAAAGCTTTATCTAATAGTAACATTCAAAGTTAGGATTCAGTTTTTAAAAAGACAATAAAAGTTGGTAAAGACTTTTCTTATGCTAACACATGTTCCAGCACATGGAGTGACTTCAGAGAAGATCGGTATTGCACTTATTTCAGTTACCAATTCAGTTAATGAGTTGTGAAAGAAAGGAAAGGTTAAAGTAAGATTTAGAACATACTTTCAACAGTTTGTAAAACAATTACAATCTCCTAGAGGGAGGCAGCTAAACTTTTATCCCAGCAATAATAGTGTCAACAATTATAACCTAGGAGGGAACAAGCACTGCCAAAGCTAGTAGGTTCAGAGGAGTGCCTTTAGGGAGCCAGGACAGCCAAAGTCAATAGTTCTGATGCACTTCATCTTAAATAAAGTCTTGACTAAGTTAATAAGTACAGAAGAAATCTCTGAGACTCAAGTGAGCTACTTTGTAGAGAGCACAAGCTGTTGGGCCAGTGCAGGTGAGTGGAGATCAACTCCAAAAAGCACTTAGCAAGATAGGAAGCACAACTTATGGCTAAAAGGTGAAAACCCCAAGCCCACAGTACCTGTGATTCGAAGAAAGTTTTTCCAGCTGGATTCCTCCTAGCTACAGCTTGGGAAGCCCTTGTCCTGCACCTTGGTCGTGGTGACGAAGGGGAGGACGTCTGACAGGCTCCTCCAGCAGCAGTACTCGGGAGAGGGACTCCCCAGCAATGGATTTCCTTTGTTTCAGCAGCACTTCAGTGTTTTGGCACCTTTTCCTTGTCGTCAAAGAACAAAAACTCTGGTTGGAAGAAGCTTTCTCCCTCGGTCATGGACTCTGTATCAAGTTTTCCTGCTTCTACAGGGTTCTCTGGATGCCCACGAAGATTTGGACGGATTCTGACTGTGCAAGATGATGCACTCATCAATGGTCACACGACATCTGGCATTAGGCTTCTGCAGCACTGGTGAGGCACAGCAAGCTGGGGATGCGCCAAATGGAAGCTTGTATTGAGGCTAGTTGGTCCCAACTGCTCAAGGATGGAAGTCGTCCTGTACGGGTCTTCGCAGTCAATATAAAAACAGAGTCAGCACAGCTGCAGGGCTTTACTGAGCACTTTGCATTCCAGGTCCAGGAGGGTGCTACTGGCATCTCGTCACGTCTTTTTCTTCGGATATTCCTCTCCAGTGGTCGACTCTGCCTCTGGTCCCAAAAACCTCGCTTTTTATGGGATTTCGCATTCTTTCACAGCCTAAGCTGTCAATCACAGCAGGGTGGCTGTCCTACTACAGCCGGCCGGCCAATCAGGACTGCTTTCACTCAGGCCCACCTAGAGACAAAGGACAGGAACGTTTCAGGACCCTCCCTCACTTTCTGCCTTTCCAGAAACAATGGAGCTTGGGCGGGCTTTAGGGCTGAAGCCTGCCAAAGGCAAAACACACAAAGGGCTCAAAACTGGTTTAACTAGCAGAATAAAAGCTCAGCAAGAACTAACAAACAGAAAATGGTGAAAAAAGACAACAGGGGGCACATTTTTTAGAATATTGTCACCCATGGGTGCTGTACTGCAGCTGAGGGTTCATCCTGCGGTTGAAATGCACACTGGTAGTAAAAGTAAACCACAGCCACCAGCAATTTAAAGTAAGTTAAATTAACAAAAAATGTCACATGAGAAGTGGGATAGATAATTACTAAGTAACCCGCAGCACTCCATATAGGGTGGTGTGTGCTGGTCCCAAAAAATAAAAAAAAGGTAAGACAGGGATCATCTTACTATTCTTGGGAACAGTAGTTAACCCAAGAAACCATTAAGAGAAGTCCAAGGGACTTCTTAGTGGCACTGCACCTAAGTTGCTGTGTGTCACTATGCAAAAAGCAGATGACTATGGAGTTTGTCAGACTCCATAAAACAAAAAAACACAAAAATCATAGTCAGGAAAAATACATGAGGGAGTGAGAAAAAGGTCCCACTTGCTCAGGAGTAAATCACCACAAAACTTAAGTCCAGCAAAAGAGCTGGGGGTCTCTAAGGTTGAAGGGAATTAGCACAGAAATGAAAATTCTCCCTAACAATCACGTCACATGGCAAGCCTGCGCTTCTTTGCTAACGCTATAAGACTCATGTTAGACAGTAGTTGCTTGTGCAGCAGGAGATCAGGCTATGCGTGTGCGTCGCCCTCTAAGAATTATGCATTCATAAACATTTCAGGAACCCATCTTGTGCTATATTTCGTTCCTTGCTTTGAGCCTCATAGTTAAATGCTCTTTATCAATATTTTTCTTTTTAGCCTTTCCAACAATTGGTCCTCTACCTTTCTTTGATCACACATTTACCTGTGGAGGTACGGTTGTGTGTTTTAACCTGTTTTTAGGTAACTCTCAGCTTTCCAACATGTTGGTTTTTTGAAGGGATGGATTTTGTATATACAAGTTGGAATGTGGGTACTCTGAGTAAATATAATGTAACAATGTTTGTGTCATTTCTAGTGTGCACATTCGTGTTTACAGCCTGTGGCTACTAAATGTAGCTGGTGCCCTTGAATGTTGTCTGGCCTTCTTCCTGCCTTGCCAGGTCAGCAAATCCTGTCCAAGGTCATGCATTTGACCTGGAAAACTGCTGCTTTCGTGGGCTAGTGATGCCTTTGTGTGTGTGGCTCAGGAAGGGGGGGGGGGACGGTCTGGTCCAATTCCACATTCCTGGACCCTGAAAGTCTGGGTGTGGGGCATGAGTGAAACCAACAGTGATCCCTGATGGACCACTGCTGGCTGTTTGAATGGTGCAGATACTTACCATTGGTGGCTTGGACGTGCTTGCAGGCTGGATTTTGAATAAGACTCCTGTAGCAATTTCTTCAGATCAGCATTAGAGCCAGGTATCCTGTGTAGAAGAGCAGCTGACTGATCCGTGGACAACTCCCAAAGAGGCCCTGCTTCACCTTCCTGAATTTGACCCAGGGAAGCCCTGCTGGACTAGCTGATCATCGAAGGCCCTGATCACTGCTTTAAACCTAGAACTGGTGGGACAAACCAGTCTCAACATGTTCGAGGATCCAGTCGTCCTCCTGAGCCTTCTGAAATGTCCCTGGACCAACTGGTGGACTAATCAGCTCTCAAGTGGGCTACCGCGCTAGAACTGTCGCGGTTCTGCATTTACCGCTGGAACTTCGTTAGTCGCCAGCTTCTGGTGCAAGTCGCCTGCCTGCCAAATTTCAGCTTGAGGGATCCTGCTCTGGAAAAACTTCAACCGCGACTGGAAGGACATCAGCTGCCGCCCGTGTGCAGTGGCCATTGCTGGAACTTGCCTTCTTCAGTCTGGTGAAGTGTTCTGAAGAGGTCGGAATTGGTGCCTTCTGTATTTGTCAACCCCCCCCCCCAAAGCTTTGCACACTGCTCCCGGAACTGAACAGAAAAATCCTTGCCCCCCCCCCCCCCCCCCCCCCACTACCACCACAGCTCCTGGGCACCTCTCACTGGAACAAATGGTGGGAAAACCTGCCCCTCCAGGGACCCCCCAGTCGACTCATCTAGTCATCTGGGAAAATCAAAGTCAGGAGGTTAAGTAATCACAACACATTCGTCTCCCCTGTTCTCCTTAGAATAAGCTTTAGTTACTTCATTCCATCTCTTTCTGATCGTTGCGTCTAAAAGCTGCTGTATCTGGCAGATAGGAACATCATTTTATTGACCAGTAACTGTTTGATATCGCTCTGGAACATTTCACCAATACAAGAACTCTTTCTGCATCACACCCTTTTCCTACAAAGAAGCTTTGTTTTTTTCCAGCAAATGCCCCACTCATCATAGGTTTTGGCCTTATAAAGTTAGGGTATATTTCTTGTGATCTGGTTCCAGTCTACCGCATCACTACTTACTTCTGTAGTAAGTAAACTGGATTGATAAGATTTCTCCAACATACATCATTAAACACATCATTGTAAACCAAAAGAAAAAATTATACACAATTTTAAATCAGTTAAAACACAATGTTAAAAAGGGAATTCTCCCCACTTGAGTTTCAATTTAAAACTTTCTTTGAACGTCAGAGCCTTGCTGACGTGGTTACCCAAGTTAAAAATAAAAGCAAGGTCCAGGCAGTTCAAAATAAAATACAGTGCCGCTTAACAGTTATCTGATTTTCCAAAAATAAGGGCTTTAACAGATCTAAGTGCCACCTACATATTAGCAAAAAATGCTTAAGATCCTCCCTAACTTTTAGCCCACGCGTACAGTTTTTCGATGAGTCTCCAATTGGTGCGAGCTTTTAGTAGTAACATATTTAAATGCACTAATAAAATAGAGCGCCTACAGTTGGGTGAGGGGATACTACACACACTGCCCCCTTGCTCGGCATTGAATCTCATAGCCGAAAACAGATTCAGAGAGCCTAAGACCTGAACCGCATTCCACTCCTGAATTAGGCCCCTACTAAGTATCCAAGCTTTGACCCTCGACTTTAACTCTGTCAGGATCAGTCCTCTTGCTGTGAACAGGCACTCAATCCCTGCTGCCAGTGTGCTAAACCCTCCCAAAACCACTTGAATTTTAATGAGAAGCCCAAGCCTGCCATCTCTGATGACAGGAACTGAATATTATCATTTTTCTGGGGAACCTGCACAACCTTTAAAAAGAAGGCACCTTGTCTCAATTTAGCTTGTGTGGCTAGCCTTGTGATCCCCAGCTGCAAACGCAGGGTGCAATTTGGGGTTCCCATGGGAAGACCAGTCAGCCTTTTCATAATTTTATTTTGTGCCACCTCCAACTTCTCACAGTTAGAAAAGCCCCAGATGTCACAGCAATACAGTAGCATATTCCTGCCTTGCACTTATAGACCTCTATTGGCTTACCCAGCATGTGCCCACAAAATGTGTGGTAGAATCTAATTAACCCATTTAACCTGGACCTGGCCTTTAGACATACCAACTCCAAATACTTTCCCCACTTTCCATTACTGTCAAAGGTCTGCCCCAGATAACAAAATTAATCCACAACCTCAATTTTCTCACCATTGAGATCCCATGAATAATCTACCTTCTTCTTGCTATTACTAAAAAGGTTTTGACCCTTTTCAAGGTTAACTTACTAGCCTTAAAATACTCTGCGGCATAGTCAAGATCAGCTTGTAGCCCTGCGGGGGTCAGGTCGATCAGAGCTGTGTCATCAGCATATAACAGTGCATCGAAATATTTGCCCCACCAAACAGGGCGAAATGGTCCTGGAGCTGGCTTCTGCCGGGCTAAAGTCAGCTAAGAATAGGAGGAACAACAACGGGACCAGGGAGCAACCCTGTTCAACTCCTTGATTTGTAGAGAATTGCTCTGTTAGTCTACTTTAGTTATTTGCCCTTACAGCTGCTGAGGTATCTTGGTAGCTGCATAAAATCAACTGCAACATATTTATAGTTATTTTCATGTCTCTAAGATTCAGGCATCAAATTTCCCTGTTAATTTTATTGAATGCCTTTTCAAGGTCCAAAAAAGCCACATATAGCCTACCCCCTCTCTTATCAAACAGTACTTAAATAGGATATGTAAAACCAAGCAGTGGTCCATGGTTGAAAACCCTCTACGAAACCCTGCTTGGGATGTAGGTAGCACTGCATGACTCTCTGCCCACTCTTCAACTCTCCTCTTTATACATTTGTTAAAGATCTTATTGGGAATATCCAGGAGCGAGATTGGGCGGTAACAATGGAGGTCATTAGATCTGCCCTTCTTAAAAAATTGGGACAATTCTAGCTTTTTTCAAAGAACTGGGAACCACATTAGAGTTTGCAATAGCGTTAAAGTGTTTTCTAAAATAGTGGCCCACCAAGCAGGTTTCCACTTCAAGGAGGTCTGACTGAAGATTGTCACAGCACGCTGCTTTCACCACTCTAAGGTCAACGATGCACTTCAAGATTTCCCCCTGTGTGAAGACTATATGCTGTCCCCTTCACCCTGGTTACACTGCAGGCGGGGGAAGATCCTCCCCTCCCACTTCTCAGAGAATGTTAATGTAGCGGGACACCCACTTACCACCTGACCTGGGAGGCAGCCGGGATCGGCCTTATTTAGAGTGTCAAACCGTCCGCTAACTAAGATCCAGAAGAGCTTGTAGTTATTCCTTAAACCTGTTTTCTCTAACCTTTTCCACTGTTTCACTCTGTGTTCCATCCTTTTAGTTTTCAGCAGCTTTCTTTATTCAGATTGGAGGGTCTATAATTGACCGGAATTAGTTTCCCCACGTTTCATTGCCCCAATAATCTTCCATTTCAGGGCCCTACAATCTTGATCAAATCAAACTGCACCCTTAGGGTATGACCTCTTGGGCTGGTTTCACTGCCATCTGATTTAGTTCTGTGCTCTTCTCAAATTCTCTCACCTCCCAATCTCCCTCTCCCTCTCATTCCCTGTTCCAGATCATTGTGGACCCCTGACCCTACTCACACACTATTGAGAATAGCCTTCACTGCTCTCCACGTTTAACTTGATTTGGTATTGGCAAACTACTAGAGTTACCCTGTTCACTGTAACTAGGGTAGCCTCCTAAAATCTGTTCACCATGTGATATTCTAGAAATCCATCTTAACACTACCCTTAGGATAGATTTTCGTTCAGTCCTTAGCAGAGGAGCGTAGCTCTACCTACCAAACACCCACCTCGGCTAGTTCCCTTGCACCTACTTGAGCAGACCTATGGCAAATAGCAAGGCATTAGGAAGTAGTTTGAATGGCTACAGGTACGGTAAAAATACTTTCTTTTATCATTTTGGTAGGCCCCTAAACCTTTTGTGGGCCTTTAGGTTTTTTGACATATTGCGGTCAACAGTGACACGGTTTCCAAAGTCTCACTCAAAACTGCAACTGCCTGCATTTTAGTAGTGCTGCCCTAGATAGCCCTTACACTCTACCAGGGCATGGGTACTATAAAGTGGCACAGATTTCTTTAGGTGAGTGTCCTCACCCAGAAAGTGTTTGTGAAACAGGATGGCGTCTGGTGTCATTTTTGTTTGCACAGTGATGTAGCCTTTTTACTGCATGGATATCCACTTGCTCGTATAAAGGAGCAGCATGGCTACCAAGTGTGCTTTAAATCCTGTCAACTGGCCATTTTCTTTTTAGTTATGCTTTCATGTTGGGAACAGCCGAACATGAGGTTTATTTTGTGTTAATGGGCTTCTGGTTAAGGTTGCGAGAAGGTCTGTCAAACAACCCAGTCAATGTTCCCGTTTGTGTGCCCACAAATGTCATACTGGCCATCCCCGATTGGGAAGCTGCCAAAACTTTGAGTGGTGCAGAGATTATGAGAAACCTGAAGGTACTCTCACATCTACTCCCCAGGGATCTTCTGTTCAGATGGCCAGGGAAAGGCCATTGCTTTTGGATCCCGACCCTGGGGGTAGAGAAGCAGGGGAGGATCACCTGCGTGGAGGGTCCTTGAGGATTGGGAAAAGAGGACCTGAGGGTGATACACAGTATCCCCCCCTTTGCTAACACTGACCTATCTAACCCCTCCTCAGTCTTCATGGCTGATATACAATCCGAACCCATCATTCCCCATTCACCCCTACCTGGTACTGAGACGAAGAAGAGGAAACTAGGAGTAATACAGACTACCTATAGGAAACACCACTATAGTACTGGTACGAAGAAGAGGAATCCTGATGACTACAGGGCTGAAGGTCAGGCATGTCCTAGTTATTGGCCTAATTGGAATCAGGCAAACCAGGCAAGTGGATCACACCTGAAACCCACTGATGGGGCTCAGGTGTATAAAAAGGTGGAGCACCAGAGAACTAGGAGACACGCCGGGCCGAGAGAGAGCTGCCTTGGTGGAAGGAAAGCGAGCAGCAGGAAGCCATCCCAGCTAGTAAGAAGCCAAAGAAGAATGGAATGCCGAGAAGCTGAAGGAATGAACGTTGAAGCAGAGTGGAAATGCGTGGCGAGGGAGCCGTCTCTCCGGGGAACCGGTGAAGACGGGAGAAGGAAACCGTGGGGAGTGTCAGTACTTTGCTGTGGTTAAACAATGCTCCTTCACCTGGAAGTACCAGTCCAGGGGCGTCTGAGGGGCAGGCAATCGGTGAGACCCTGACCTCAAATACAAGAAACCATCTCAATGAGGAAGCTTAAGAAAATAGTGCTGCAACCAGTGAGTTTCAGAGAATGCGAGAAACCCGATGCATGTATGAAAGTTGCTGAGTTATATTGGATCAGAGGGGTCGCGTGTGATCGGCACGTTTTTGAAAGCCTCCAATCAAAGCAGAACGAACCAACCAAAATGAACGCAATGTTAGAAGTGGACTTGTAGAAACAATATACAAGAGGGGTCATGTTGAAGGAATTATAGATGTTCAAAAGTCTCTGATCAATCAGATACTAAGAAAGTAATATGAACTGTTAATGCAGTGAAAACGAGAATGAAAGCTGTGAACAAGCAGCCGAGTGGAGCCAGTGAAGTGTGAGCAAAATGCCAAACCGAGCATAAGTAAGCTGAATAAGTGGAAGTGAAGGCTGTAAACGAAAGCTAACAAAGTGGAATAAGGAAAAGAGCCAAAGAAGTGCCAAGAAAGGGAAACCATTAATCTATCAACTTGTGAGCTTCTGAGTTTGTCGTGAACTGCCAAACCAATCTAAATCAAGGTGGCATAAATCTGGGGCAAGGGGAACTGGTTGCATGACCTGTAATTGGTGGGCCATGCGGCCTGTCAACTGCACCTAGACCAGGACGTCCCAACAAATCCAGGATAATTGTGAACACAACTCTGAAACAAGATAAAGCTGAATATTGCGAGTTTGTTTTGTGAACCAGTGCTTGAAGCTTGGGGAAGGGAACCTTGAGCTCCTTTTGAACTTTGTATACTAAACCAAAATGTGATTGCAACTTGGGGAAGAGGAACCAAGTCCTGATGGAACATTTTAAACCCATAATTGTTGGAACTGTATCCTGAACTTGGGGAAGGGTGCTAGTGGCTGCTCCATACTTTGTGTTGAACACTATTGAGTTAGAATAAACATGCACTACATTTCTGTACTAGACGTGAGGGCAGGCATAGGTTTTGGCACAGGCTTTTGATCTGGATTTATGGACAAAGACGTTCTGGAAGGGAAATCCCCAACATAGCAATAGGGCAAGTTAGGCCTTACACCTATCTTGATACTTAATAAGCCGACAGCTCGATACTCTGGTTCTGCAGCCCTGTGTGCTCCCCTATAAGCTCCTGGACTGTGAATTCCTCTGGAATAGAAGTAGGAGCCCCAGCGGCCTATTGGAAACTGAACAGAGGTTTTCCTGCTGTGAACACACAGGTGCCATCTACATCATGGAACGCCTCAGAATAGACGTCCACAGATGTTCTTTCTTGAGGGACTCTTCTATTTCCAGTCGTGCAGCCCTTTGTCTCGAGCAGTTCATCTTCAGTTATGATTCAAATGTTATTGTTAGGATTCCTCGCTGCTGGTGTTGGGTCAAGCACTTCATGTGTCGTCTAGTTTTAGTGTGGGAGAGGGGGTACCCGCAACCTCATGACAATTTTTTCACATATAGCCATTTCCAGGGACTCTACTTCCAAACCCAGTCTCTGGAACTGGCACAGTGACTAAAACTAAATCCCAGAAAAGACCTCTGAATCCATGACTCCTTGACTAACTCCTTCCAGGAACCTCTCCCACATTCTGGGATCTTCAGTGTTGTAACCGCAACATCCACTACATCTGGGCTTTGTCTCCAACACTGCAGTTTTTTTCTAAAGGGCCACTGGTCATCAAAAGTGGGTCTGTATCACCTCCGCCAGAGTCCTCCATTATCACCAGCTTGAAGATTGCTTCTACTGCAGTTCCTCCTGTACCATCTGTACATATCTGTTCCTGGGAGTTGCTTTTTGCCTTTGCCTCTTTTATTCTTATGGGCGCATTTTCGATATTGGTTACTGTATTTTTAAAGTACTTACCTGCCTCTGCAGATATTCCATGATGCAGGATTCGAAATTGAGGGGCGCTGGCAGCTATTTAGCTCCTGCTTGTAGCCTACAAGAGTCTGGTTATCTTTATACCAACAGCTACCAAGAGCTACTTTTGGCTCTGCAAGCCAACTAATGCTGAACAAACACACATGAATCCAACTCTGTGCATTTAGGACAATCTATTAATGAACATTAGGCCACATCTAGAAAATGTTTAAACATAAGGGGTCCTAAAAAATAAAAAAATAATAACAAAAAGGACAGAGAGGTTTGTATCACACAGGTTTGTACACATTGTCCTGCCAGCGGGACACCTTTCTCGTTGGGCACCCTCATTGAGGTGCTGAACAGGAGGGGTGGCCCAATGACGAAAGTCCAAGTCAGGCTCTAAAAAGAGCCTCTGGGGTGGCAGCGTGCCCCCCTCCTCCCCCGCCCGCTGGCTCGCTACGCCACTGTTACTTGATCATTGAGTTAAATGAAACTTAGTTGGTTATATGGTTATTTGTAGCTTTAAAAAAAAAAATATCACAGCTGTCAACACTTGGTGGGTTATATGGTTATTAGTAGCTTAATAAATCACACTGCCAACAGTAATGGAAATGGGTACACAAAATACGCTTGGAAATTGAAATAAAATACTACCTCCTTGGGAAATTGACCCGATAGATGGGTTCACTATAGAGGGTGTGGTGTAGCGGTGCAGTCATCATGGCAGGCACGTAAAACGCATACAAATAATATTTCCTTTTACAGGGTTGACATGAAACGCAGATAAATCACACAATAAACGAGACTGACAATATATATATATATATATATTACACATCTCATAGCATAGTGGGAGTATTTGTGGGGTTTCCCTTTTAACAACATGTATTGCCCCTGTAAGGATGTGTCATGACAGCCTCATACCTGACTGGAAGAAGGAGCCTCCGCACGCACGTGCAATACCACGGTGGTAGACTAAATGTAATGTCACTCTGTCTCTGTTTCTCATTGTGTAGGGCCTGCAGGCCTACCCCTTGTGATCAAAGGCCTGCAGCCCTGCTAGTCTGGGTGCCCCAGACCAGCATGTGTAACAGGGTGCCTCCAGGCCACTGGCCCTCTGATCGCCGAGCAGCTGCTTGTCCGGGAGCCCACGGCAGCTGCGGTCTTGTGTGACCACGACGATCAGGGTGATCCCTGCCACATTAATTGTGTTGGTGCCCCAAGCACCCGTTGGGCAGTGCACAGAAATTATGTACTCCCCTCCCCAATTTAAGGGATAGTTCAAGCAGTGCGTTGTTAAATGTTACCCCTCAACATCAAGCAGATACCAAATATTACAACCCTATATTAGCCATTATATTTGGTATCCCCTTAAAAAAAAGGATGAGATTGCTTCCAGAAGTCATTGCCTCCATTTGGCAGTGCTTCATCATCTCCTGTTGTGGCCACTCAGGTAGTGCTCTCTCTGGTCATGGGCGACTCCCGTCGATGTCTTGCCTCCGATTCGGCCTCCAGTCACCCTCTAGGGTTCTTTCCGCCCAGCTCCACGCTTCTCTGGGATCCGTGAAATGCACTGTCGTAGTTTGAAGTTTACTTTATTTATAAAGCGCAGACCAGGCCCAGGGGCAACCGGGCGCATACTCTTGTAAACAAGTTACAATAATCATTAAATACACAGTAAGTTTACACAGTATAGAGCAATATTATACAAAATACATTTAGCAGAATTTATTGCAAGAGAATAAGGTGTGTATGTGTGTATAACCTGAATACACAGGAAGCAGGACTAAGTGGGGAGTCTCATAGCTCATGAGAGAACAGCCAAGTTTTTGCGTTGTTCTTGAAGGATAGGAACGATGGTTCAGTTCTGATAGGAGTAGGCAGAGTGTTCCAGAGTTTGGAGGCTAGGACAGGGAAGCTCACACCGCCCGCTTTTTGTAGTTTGAATCTAGGCGAGATGAGGCTGTGAGATTGGGCTGATCTAGTGGATCTGGCGGAAGTGTGGAGTGTAAGGCGAGAGGAGAGGTAGGGTGGGGCGATGTTATTCAGGCATTTGTGGGTCAAGGCTAGCGTTTTGAGGGCAATTTGTTGTTTTACCGGGAGCCAGCGTAAGTCAGATCTGGTGGTAGAGATATGGGAGCATCTCGGGATATTTAAGGCTGCCCTTACGGCATTATTTTGTACTGTTTGCAATGTATTAAGGTTGGACTGATTAGTCCCTAAATAAAGAGCGCTACAGTAGTCAATTTGGCCATAAGATTGAAGCAATTGCTTCTTACCATACTACCCTACCACTCAACCTTCAACATTTCGGGTGTGTGCCCAATAGCCCCTCTGTGTATTTAGAAGTGTGCCCAATAGCCGCTCTTTGAAAGTTGAATTTAGAAGTGTGCCCAATAGCCGCTCTTTGAAACTTGAATTTAGAAGTGTACTCAATAGCCCCTCTGTGTATTTAGAAGTGTGCCCAATAGCCGCTCATGGAAAGCTGTATTTAGACATGTGCCCAATAGCCGCTCATGGAAAGCTGAATTTGAAGTGTGCCCATTAGCCCCTCTATAAATCTAGAAGTGTGCCCAATAGCCTCTCTGTGATAAATGAGCTTAGAAGCATACCCAATAGCCGCTCATGGAAAGTTGTATCTAGATGTGTGCCCAATATCCCCTCTGTGAAAAAGCTGAATCTAGAAGTGCATTTAGAAGCCAAATTTAGAAGTGTACCCAATAGCATCCCTCTGAAAGCTCAATCTAGAAGTGTACTCTGTGAAAGCTGAATTTAAAGTGTACCCAATAGACTCTCTGTGAAAGTTGAATTTAGAAGTGCATTAGAAGTTGAATTTAGAAGTGTGCCCAATAGCTTCTAAGTGAAAGCTGGACCTAGAAGTGCATTTAGAAGTTGAATTAGAAGTGAATCTGGAAGTTTAGTTTAGTTTATTCATTTGTATTGCACACCAGACCCGAAGGTATGAGGGCGCATGAGCAGTATGGTTATTCAAAGCTTGGTTACAGGTTACTTATACATTACAGTATTACAGTATGACAATGGAGGAAAAAGTTTACAGGTTTACAAAAAGGCAGATATTTTACAAATTTACAAATAAACATACTTTACAGGATTGCAGCAGTGTGGTGGGTTAGAAGTATTAGTGGTCCTTGTTCTTCAACCACTGGATATAGTTGCGTCTAAAGTGTGTATAGGTTTGGGGTGTCCTGAGGGATGGTGGTAGGGCGTTCCAGTGTTGGGATGCTTTCACCTAGAAGCTGTTGCCACCCATTTTGGTACGTTTGAACCTGGGAACTATGAGCAGGTTTGCGTTGGAGGTTCTGGTAGGTCTGTTGGGGGTGTATTTGCATATTCTGTCTACTAGGTAACTTGGGGCAGCGTTGTTCAGGCATTTGTGAGTTAAAGAGGCTACTTTAAGCAGGATTTTGTCTGAGGTGTTGAGCCAGTTATGGGATTTCCTGATGTTGGAGATGTGTTCTCTCCTGGGGATGCTGAGCGCTGCTCTGAGAACGTTTTGTAGCGTCTGAATTTTGTTGGTGACTTGCTTGCTGGCTCCTACATAGAGGGCATTACAGTAGTCCAGTTTAGATAATAGCAGGGCTCTGGCTAGTGTAATGCAGCTCTGGGTGGATAAGAAGGGTTTGGCTGCTCTTATAAGCTTATATGTGTAGGCCGTGGAGGATGCCATAGAGCTGACCTGTTTGTGGAAGGTTAGGGAGGAGTCGAGGTATATTCCTAAAGTTTTCACTTCTTTGGCTATCTTGATCGGGTTCCTGTCTATGATGAAGTTGTGGTCTAGTTTGGTTAGGTTTGAGGTGGAACCAAGGATGATGAGTTCAGTCTTGTCATCATTCAGGCATAGACTGTGCAAAGCCATCCAGGCCTAAATGATGAGGTACACCTTGCTCACCAAGGCCAAATCCTGGTTGTAATCTCCCGTCAGGGGGATGAGGATGGTGTCCAGTCAACTGGTCGACTGCAATTTGGTCGACACCATTTGGTCGAATGCCAAATGGTCGAATTTTTTATATATATATATATATATATGTGTTTTGTGGGTTTTCGTGTGGGGAAAAAAAATAAAAAAGAAAAAAAAGGGGATTGGGGGGGGGGGGGAACCCCCTCAAAAAAAACAAAAAATGGGTAAAAAAAAAAAAAAAAATTCGACCATTTGGCATTCGACCAAATGGTGTCGACCAAATTGTCTGTCGACCAAATGTTTTCGACCATTTGACTGGTAACCGATGAGGATCTGTGTATCATCAGCATAGTTGGTGTAGGGGATACCCAGGCCATCTAGATCATCAAACAGGGGCTTCGTGAACACGTTGTACAGAGTAGGGGAAACGCAGGAGCCCTGTGGGACTCCGCATGTGATGGGGATGGGGTCCGCAGAGGTGGAGAAGACACGCATGGATCTGTTGCTGAGGAATGACTCGATCCAGCCGATGGCTTCTTGGGAGAAGTGGGCAGCTGAGTCTAAATGATTGCATAGGATTTTGTGGTCAACTAGATCAAATGCCGCGGAGAGGTCTAGTAAAAGGAGTAATGCAGTTTTCCCGTTGTCTCTAAGGGTGTCTATTTGGGCTTTCAGATCAACGAGGGCTGTTTCAGTCCCATGTTGGGGTCTGAAGCCTGATTGTCGAATACCTAGGAGGTGGTTTATTTCAAGGTATTTTTGGATTTGTTGGTATGCTGTCTTGTCTAGTATCTTGAGCAGGAATGGGACGGTTGTAATGGGTCTATAATTGGTAGGAATGGAAGGGTCAAGGGAAGGTTTTTTAAGGAGGGGAAGGACCCAAGACTCTTTGAGGTTACTGGGGACTGTTCCTGATGAGAAGGAGGCGTTAACGAGTCTGGTGATGAATGGCGAGAGGTCTCTTGCCGCATCTTTATTTATTTATTTATTTGCTTTTAGTTCGTTTACAAGAATAAATTCATGTAGAACCTTTGCCGCATCTTTAATGATTTGTGGGGGGCATAGGTCGCCCTTACAGTTGGATGGCTTAAGGCTGAGAATGATTTTTTCCACTTCGAGAGTAGAGACTTTGGAGAAGCTGAAGCGAGCGGTGTTGGGTGTGGGGTATGGGGCTGAAGGGTTCGGGGAGGTGTTGGTGGGGTTGATTGGTTTGGTAAGGGAGTCTTTTGGACTGAAGGATATTGGACTAAAGGATTCGAACTTTGGTTGCGTAGTGGTCGCAGCTGGTGGACTGGCCGGTATGGGGGAAAATTGCCTGGTTGATTTAAGAGAGCTAGTTTTGTGGCTAGAGTATTTGTTCTTTCGAGAGCCGTGGTGTAAAGGTGGAGGGAGAGTGAGTCGCACAGTGATTGTGAGGGGGTTGGAACGGTCGTGGTGCAAGCTGGATTGGTGAATTCCGAGATTATTTTGTGGAGTTCTTTGCTTGGATTTTTGCAGTTTACGATTCGGGAGTTGTAGTGGGCTTTTTTTGCTTTCCGGATTTTGGCCTTGTACTGATAAAGGTGTCGTGCCAAGGTGGCCTTGCTCTCCTGGGTTTTGTCTTTCTTGTTTTTAATTCTGGTTTGAAGACCTGTGACTTTGTTGTTTAGTGCATTTTGGACATTAGTGCACCATTGTTTGTCCTTCACACAGGTATCTGGAATTAGCACTGGTGTTTCCTGTCTTTTTGCCATTTGCGTTCTAGGCATTTATATAGTTGATTAATGATCTTCAACTCAGGAGTGAACCATCTGGGGAAGAGGCCACGGCGGGTTAATGGTTTGCAAAGGGGTGTGAGCAAACCCCTCAGATGCATTTAGCCATGAGTCAAAGGCGTCGGGAGTTAGTTGCTTGTTGAGTTGGCAAGTAGGTGGTGGAGACTGGAGGAGTGTGTCAGCTAGGTCCGGGACGATTATTAGTTTTTTCCAGCATTTGCGTAGATTCAGAGGTTCAGATTAGAGTATGGGAAGGGTGGGGGTCAGGTGAGCGAATGGTGAACGAGAGAATGAAGTGATCGGACCAGATGATAGGGGTGGGGGGTTTAAATGAATCAGGGTGTTGGAGCTAAAGATGGCATCAAGAGTGTGTCCTTTATAGCGAGTCAGGCCATTTATGTGGGGTTAGAGGTTAATAGCGTCTAAACCGTCAACCAGAGAGTGTCTTGGGGTTGGTGGGGATGTCGAGCCATATGTTGAAGTCTCCAAGAAGGGAGAGGTTGGGATGGTTTAGTTGAAGGGTGGCAATAGAGTCGCAGAGGTTGTTTGCGAATTGCCTATCGTAGCCAGGGGGCCTGTAGATTATTAGGAAGCTGTGTGAGAGCGACGGGGAGAGGGATAGTTTAACAAGTAGAGATTCGCAGGAAGGAATGGAAGGTTGGTTGTCGATGATTGAGCCGTGGAAGAGAGACTTGAAGACGAATGCTACTCCCCCCTCCTCTGGAGGGACCGTTCAGTGGGATGAGGGAGTAGTCGGTGGGGGGGTGGGGTTAGACAGGCTTCATTAGCGATTGGGGCGAAGTCGTCAGAGAACCAAGTTTCGGTGATGAAGGCCAGGTCTGGTTTGTCAGAGGCGAGGAGGTCAAAGATGCAGTGTCTGTTTTTTGCTACGGATCGGGCATTAAATAGGATGCAGTTCACATCGGCAGGCGAGGTTGGTCTCGGAGCTGGAGCGGAGGGGGGTGGTGGTGGTGGAGAGAGTGGAGACTGGGGAGGGAGAGGAGTAGGGTGGGGGACGATGGAAGGGAATAGTGGGCGAGCAGAAAAATTGGCGGTCTTCGGGCGGGATTGGGTGGCTGCGTGTGTTAGGATGATCGGGTTTGGTTCGAGAGATTTGAAGGTAGGGTGTGGGCGGTTAGGAGTTTCGGTTGCAGTTGGTGAGAAATCGAGGGAGATGGGTTTCAGGAAGGGTGAGGCCACGGGGGAAGGAGGTGATTGCGGGAATGATGTGGTGGGTCGAGACAGGGGAGGCGAAGAGTGCTGAGAGATTGAGGGGGACCAGGTACGTTTCCTCTTTAGTTTCATTGTTGCGATTGGAGTGTGAGTGAGGGTAGGAGGGGGAGAGGGATGCAGCTTCGGTTCTTGCTAGGGCTAGGCGTGCAGTTTTTAGGGAGGGGAAAGGGTGCGGACGGGGGGAAGGGGGCAGGGGTTTCTGAGCAAGGTGGGGGTGGATGATTGCAGGGCGGGGGTGTGCCTGGTATGATAGTGAGGGGAGCGGGGATGGTTAACATTGGCTGGTCGGTGGTGGGGTTTGGGGGAGGAGTGGTCTTAGGGTGGTTGGCTCACCATCGTGCCCCTTTGGCTTTGGCTTGGTGTTTGGAGAGGGGAATGGTAGGGAATGCGGAGAAGGGTGGGATGATTTGGGCTGGGAGGGGACGGGAGGGAAGGGATCGTGGAGTGGAGGCGGTGAGCGGTGATAGTTTCCGACAAACACTAGTGGAGTGGGTGTGCCCATGCTTGGTACAAGCTTTTAGGTGGAATTTAGGAGGACTTTCTAAATGTAGTTCTAAATTCAGTGGAGGCACGCTTTTTAGGTACACTTCCAAGTTCAATTTGCACAGAGATGATATTAGACTTTTAGGCCCACTTCTAAATTCAACTGTACACAGAGATATTAGGACTATTGCTAGATTCAATTTTGTATTGAGATGATATTAGGTCTATCTCTATATTCAATTTTTCTGTAGAGGGGTTATTAGACTATTAGGCACACTTCTCTCAATTCGACTTTATATAGAGATATTAGGTCTACCTCTAGATTCAATTTTGTATAGAGATGATATTCGGTCTATCTCTAGATTCAATTTTTTGAAGGGGGGTATTTGACTATTATGCACACTTTTTTTAATTCGATTTTATAAAGGGTGGGTATTAGGCATGATTCTAAAAACAACTTTGTACAGAGAGGTTATTAGGGAGATTAGTCGGTTCAACCGGGCATGGTATTAGACTATTTGGATATTGGGCACATTTCTAAAATCAACTTCTAAATGCACAGGTATTAGACTTTCGGATATTGGGCACGCTTCTAAATGCACAGATATTAGACTATTAGGATAGTGGGCACACTTCTAGATTCAGCTTCTAATGCACTTCTAGATTCAGTCTCTAATGCACTTCTAGATTCGACTTTCACAGAGATGCTATTGGGTACATTTCTAAATTCGACTTCTAAATGCTCTTCGAATTCAACTTTCACCTGGAAGCTATTGGGCACACTTCTAAATTCAACTTCTAAATGCGCTTCTAGATTCAACTTTTCACAGAGGGGATATTGGGCACACTTCTAAATACAGCTTTCCATGCGCGGCTATTGGGTACACTTCTAAATACAGCTTTCACAGAGTGGCTGTTGGGTACACTTCTAAATACAGCTTTCACAGAGGGGCAATTGGGACACTTGCCTGTATTGAGCCTGTACTCCAGACCACAACAAGTTAATGCTCAATAAAATAACGTCCAATTACAAAAAAGAAATCATAGCTGCCAAACAAGAATCCTATAACCAGAGAATTGCACAATCCAACTCCAGTACCAAAGAGTTGTTTACAATCATCAAAGAACAGGAAACACCAGTGCTAATTCCAGATACCTGTGTGAAGGACAAACAATGGTGCACTAATGTCCAAAATGCACTAAACAACAAAGTCACAGGTCTTCAAACCAGAATTAAAAACACGAAAGACAAAACCCAGGAGAGCAAGGCCACCTTGGCACGACACCTTTATCAGTACAAGGCCAAAATCCGGAAAGCAAAAAAAGCCCACTACAACTCCCGAATCGTAAACTGCAAAAATCCAAGCAAAGAACTCCACAAAATCATCTCGGAATTCACCAATCCAGCTTGCACCACGACCGTTCCGACCCCCTCACAATCACTGTGCGACTCACTCTCCCTCCACCTTTACACCACAGCTCTCGAAAGAATACTCTAGCCACAAAACTAGCTCTCTTAAATCAACCAGGCAATTTTCCCCCATACCGGCCAGTCCACCAGCTGCGACCACTAGGCAACCAAAGTTCGAATCCTTTAGTCCAATATCACCAGAACAATTTCTCAAACTTCTATCTGCCCGCAAACCATCTGGCTCGCTGCTGGACCCTTGCCCAGCCACATACCTCAAAGAAATTTTTGCTTCCACCTGCGCAGGAGAACACGCAAGATCCATCATAAATGCCTCCCTTTCCTCTGGCATCTTTCCTGACGCATTCAAAACGGTTCATGTCAAACCTCTAATTAAAAAACCTTCGCTCAACCCTCTCGAGCCCAAAAACTACCGCCCCATCTCAAACACCAGGTTCCTTGCCAAACTCACTGACCGAGCCGCCTACTCCCAACTAAATGCCTTTGTCGAAGCCAACAATCTCCTAGACCCCCGCCCAATCAGGTTTCAGAGCCCATCACGGAACTGACACCACCCTAACCTCAATCTGGGATGACCTCAAAATGACGGCAGACTCCACAGGATGTGCCGCACTAATCCTTCTTGACCTATCCACCGCCTTTCGACACAATCAACCACTCAATCCTCCTAGATCGCCTCCACTCCCTAGGAATTCGTGGAACTGCTCTTAAATGGATAGCTTCATTCTTCAAAGATAGGTACCAAATAACTATACTCTCCTCCTATACCTCCCAAGCCCGACCAGTAGACACAGGAGTCCCACAAGGAGCATGCCTATCCGCCCTCCTGTTCAATCTCTACTTGAACACCCTCCCACCAATAATTCGTTCACACAACATCCTGTGTTACAACTACGCCGACGACACTCTACTAATTCTAAAACTCCTAAACTCAAAACCCAACTCCCAGCCTGACCTGGCCTCCTGCCTCCTTGACATAGAACTCTGGATGACCCAAAGCCACCTCTTGTTAAACCCCTCCAAAACGGAAATCCTGGTATGTGGCAACTTGGAACTTCTTCTGCACCCACTCCCATGGCTATCCGCCATGGGCAACTCACCGACCCCCTCCAACTCAGTGAAAAATCTTGGATGCACCCTTGACTCTGACCTAACACTCTCACGCCAAGTCAACAACGTCTCAAAGTCCTGCCACTACCACCTTAAAACCCTTAGGCGCATTTTTCCATATCTCTCCTTTCCCAACAGACTCTCCGCGGTCCAATCAATCGTTATATCAAGACTGGACCACGCAAACCCCTTATACCTCGGAGTCCATGCGTACCAACAGAATAAACTCCAAAGAGCACAAAAACGCGGCAGCCAAATTACGACTTACGCTCGGCCCAAGAGACCACATTTCCCTAGCCCTTAAGACGCTGCACTGGCTTCCAGTAGCCCGAAGAGTGACTTTCAAAACCTTATGCATCTCCCATCGAGCACTGCATAAAACCGGACCTCAATATCTTCAAGACAAACTAAAACTCTATCACCCCCCAACACACCCTACAATCAAGCTCAACCAGCCTCCTAGTCATACCAAAGACACTCAGTCAGATTAGGCGGATCATCATTCTCAGCCTTGGCCCTCACGCTATGGAACTCACTCCCACCCCACATCCGCCGAACTGAGGATTTAACGTCTTTCCGCAAACTGCTTAAAACCTGGCTCTTCAACTAAAACTAACCCGTACCAAACTAACCCAAACAGACTAAGAGCATCTCAATGACTCCAATCCAACAAACTACCTTATGCGAGAAATTGATAGCCAAAAACCCCTAATACAAACTAGATGGACAAACAGAATCAAACGAATAAAGTAGATCAAAGCAATGAATTGGTTAATAAGAGTAAATCATACGGATACGGTAAAGATATTAAAACTGCTGAAATGGACATAATGCATGAGGAGTGAACAAAATGAAAGGCGTGGAGGAAATAGAATGAAGCAGGTGGAACAGATGAATGCGCTGAGTGGACGAATGCATGCGTGGATGAACAGATGAATATATAGTTCGAATGAGTGTGGAAATGAAGGTATATGTAGATCGGATGAAAGTATAGAATGGATGACATGTTGAGCGGATGATTGTGTAGAGCGGCGGACGAGTGTGTAGCGCGGATGAATGCGTAAATACAGAGAAGCGAGTAGAACGCAGGAGTGCGTAAAACAGATGAATGTGTAGAACGGATGAGCGTAAACCGGATGCGTGTGTAGAACAGATGAGTATGTACAGCGGTTGAGTATGTAGAGCGCATGAGTGTGGATAGCTGATGAGTACGGAACTGCGGAGAGTGTGTAGATCGCTGGAGCAGATGAATGTAAAGACCTGGAGACTGTATAGAGTGGATCAGTGGATAGAGCAAAACAGATGAGAATAGAGATGAATATATGCAACAGGATTTTACTGTTGAATGCGTGAAAAGCGGGTGAGTGCAGAGAGCGGGTGAGTGCAGAGAGCGGGTGAGTGCAGAGAGCGGGTGAGTGCAGAGAGCGGGTGAGTGCAGAGAGCGGGTGAGTGCAGAGAGCGGGTGAGTGCAGAGAGCGGGTGAGTGCAGAGAGCGGATACGCGCGGGGAACTGTTGAGTTCAGGGAGTGCGGGGAGCAGGCGATTGCGTAGGGTGGGTGATTGCGTAGAGTAGATGAAGGTGTAGTGCATGCAAAGGGACAAAGCGGACAAACGCCTAGAGCGGATGAGTTACACAAACCGGGTGAGTGCGTAGAACCGGAAAGCATGTAGAACGGATGAACGGCGAATGCATGCAGAGTGCGCGGAACGGGTGAACGAGCGGAGCGGGATGGATGAGCTGTGCGGAAGAATGTGTAGAGTGGAAGAACAGACTAGTGGGTAGGGCCAGCAAACATATAGAACAGACGAGTGCTTATGAGTGATTATGAAAAAAGGGATACATAGAGGGGGCGAGTGCGTAGAGGGGGCGAGTGTGTAAAACAACTGAATGCATAGTACGTGTGAGGGCATAAAGCGGGCGAGTGCCTGGAGCAAACGTGTGCCTGGAGCGAATGGATGAGTACGTAGAACGAACGAGCACAGAGTGCATCCAGTACCGACGAGTGCGTAGAATGGATGAGTACGTAGAGCTACTGAATGTGTAGACCATGGGGCAAACAAGAGTGCATGCGTGGGGCAGACTGGAGTATGCAGGGCAGACTGGAGCGTGCACGACAGTCTGGATGTTACGCTCACCTGGCTCCCACAGAGGCGTCGATCTGAACTGTACAGCTGCGGTCTCCACCAATGTGATGTGTAGGGCCGAGATGATGGACTGGACTGGACTGGCCCACCTAGCTTCGTTTGCTTGGCCTGTAGGAATATTCTTCTGCAAATGGAGAAAGGGGATTAACCACCCGTGGAGTTGAGCCAATCCCCCCCACCCCTGCTGTTCTCCCCACAGATCACCTTTGATGTCCCCTCTTATAGTCTCACCTGATGGTTTGAAAAGATGAGCTCTTCATCCTGCATTGAGCGCAGGGGCGCGTTGATAACCAGTTGCTTCACTGGCTCGAAGGAATTGGTGCGTTCCAGAACAATATTGACTCCGAAAAGTATGTAGTTCGAAAGAGTTCACATGTCTGACTTTCACTCTTGTCCGATTCCTTGCAGTTTGCAGCTTGACCCCAGCGAAGAGTTCCTCGTGGTAGCTGACGAAGTTCAGGTAAGGATTTGGCTTATCCTACACAGTTCAATAAAATAAGGCCAGAATGTAACCTGTTGCTTGCTCCCTTATTCAGGTGTGGAGAGAAAATTTGAAGTTCAGGGAATAATGCCTCCGGGGGTAAAATTAGGTAAGTCTATTGTGGTGAGAAGAGTTCCCCTTGTTTGTCCCTTTGTCTCACCTTGTTGTCCCTTTGTTCCCCTTAGGGGCCGGGGTACGGCGAGGATGCAATGGAGACTGCGCCGACCTGTGAAGAGGAATAGTACCCCCGGCGGTAATCAGGTAAGTCTATGGGGGTAGTTACTATTGCCTCTGTTTATTCCCTTGGCTCACCTTTGCTGTTCTTGTGTTCTCCTTAGGTGCCAGAGTGTGGCGGGAACGTGCAGAAGGATGAGGTGGATCGTGAGGATGCTGTGAAGGCCGGTGAGTTCAGCGCGGCGCTGCAGCAGGCGAGGCGGTGCGCGTAAAATGCTTCTTTCTTCCAGCTCGAAGGCACGGTGGATCTGGAATTCAGGTAAGGATCGAAGGTTTTGCTCTTATTCTAACCTCTTCTCCTTCTGTTCCTCCCTTTTTCTAGGAGCTGCAGACTCGAGGCGGGCGTGGCAGAAGACTGGATGCAGGCTTGCAGACACAGTGAGCGTTACGCTGCTGGATGCAGAATAACGCAAAGCGTGTGCTGCTCTTCGGTTGTGGTTTAAATAGCCTCCAAAGTAGTCCCAGGTAAGTATTCCTCCCCAGCCCCACCCGAGTAAAAAATAGTCCCAAAGTAAAATAGTCCCTTCCAAGCCTCATTTGGTTTGGAGCTCTGCAGCATGGTCTGCATCAGGTGACTTTGCAGCATGGTCTGCATCAGGTACGTTCTACTCTATGAGCCTGGCGCCATAGGCGCCAGGACTGACTGTCCATATGAGCCTGGCGCCATAGGCGCCAGGACCGCACCCAAACAGCCCCTAAGCAGGGGTTTTTGGGCTTGCTCAAAATAACTTGATGCCTGCTTCCGGGGTTGCTGGACCTGGTCTGGTGCCCCGGGGGTAGGCACCATGACACTGGAATGCATAAGCGCGTGGAGCGGACCGGAGTGTGTGGAGCAGACTGGGGTGCTCGGAAAGGATAGGAGTGCCTGGAACGGACCGGAGCACATATAATTGCGTGACATATATAGTATGGCTTGGAATGCAGAGAACGTTTGAAAGAGCATATAACCCATCACATCACACCACCATGCTTACTCTCTCCTTTACATCACCACTCAACTAGAACACAGAGATACTATGACATCATTCGGTGTAACTGTTCTCATACCAACATCCGCCGCACACTCCACATCATTCTAAGTAAACACTGCTGGTTCCACCCACCCCCAGCCAGGCGTTCTCCTCAGGCCTAACGCAGCCACATCCGGTCTGGATAAATCCTGCCAGAACGAACACATACTCCTGATCTCTCAACCACCACACCTACCGCTAAGAAGCAGCTATTACACGAATACCCACCAGCTGCACACATACCCGGTGTTCACACGCACCTTTTGACTCCCTCTACTGATCTGAACTTCGGTTCCCAAGGGCGTTCAACCTAACAGCGCCTTCAGACCATACCAATGGTATATAAGGCGCTATATATATGCCAAACAACATAACATCTTATGTGGAAGTAGGAAATGCAGAACGCTATTTGCTAAGTCCTCATTCTCCAGCGGTAACTCCTGGTCACTGGTTAATGCTGGATACCCAGTAGCTGATTTTAGCTCCTGCTTATCCAATCTTAATTTTGATCACTGTACAAATGCTGTAAAAAGGACTCCACCCCCGATGAAGCCACAACTAAATTACAACTGCCACATGGCTACTCCATGTTAGGCAAGATTGTATCCAGTACCCTGTGGGAGACTGCACCAGCCTTGTCCTCTTGGCAATAGTTAAGCCAACCTTTGGTATAAGCATGTAGTATACAAGTTGGCAGAGTGACTGAGCAGCCAGGCGTATCTCAAGAGGGGTCAATGTGAGCTGTAGGGTTGCAACATAGAGATTCACAGTGACAGGTATTCAAATAACACTTGCACTCAAGGTTTCTTGATTAAACAATTATTTATTAATTTAACAGTCAGTTTGAATAAACCTTCTTTAGAAGGGAGAAAATAGGTAACACTTAAAATATACTTCAAAAATGCATTCAATAAATCAGTAGATGCCCATTGGGGATGGCACAAAGACACTTCCTTCACCCTGAGCTGACTTACATAACTAGGACACTGTGGACATTGATATATCACTGGTATATTAAGAGCAATACTGAGTTTAGTGTCAAAAGGAAAAGGTTAAGGGAGAAAACAATGGTTAACAAGCTTCTCAAACAGGTAAGCCCGTTTAACCCCCCCCCCCCACCCCACCCAATGCAATGTAGATTAACCCTCTCCCAGCTACACCAGTTAAGAATGTGTGACATTTTGGAGGAACAGATTAAAACAAAGTCAGAGGTTAGAAGAGTCTTCAGGGGGCCAGGACAGCCAATGTCAATTGAGCAAAGTCTAGGGGAGCTGCAGTTCTTCTTGAAGGGAAGTAAAAATTCTTGCACGAGGTTATAGAGAGTTTGTTAAAAAGGAAATCACTGTTGGGCCACAAGCTGGGAGGTTTGTGATAGGCAAAGCTGCAAACTACTCTGCAAAAGGCAGCAAATGCAAGTCTCAACTGAGAGCAAGCAAGCTACACAACAAGAGGTAAGTACCCCTTAGTTCACAGTACTTTAGGTCTGAAGAAATGGTTCCAGCTGGCTTCTGTTCCTGTTGTAGTCTGGCAGGTCCTGTTGTTCCTAGTCCTCAATCGTGGCGACAAGAGGGAGGACGTCAGGGGACTCCTGCACTACAATTCGAAGGCAGCAAAGAGCAAAGTTCAGATCAGCAGCACTTTGCGGTTTCAGCTTCTCGCTAATAGCACCAACGAGGTTCTTGGACACTTTGTGGGCTTTCCTTGCTTCTGGGGTCCAGCACTCTGTTGAGGTGGCGCAGGCTTGGTTAGTTCCTGCAGCAGCACTGGAAGTACAGCCAGCAGAGAAAAGGTTTCAAGTCAAGTTCGTCTTGGGGTCAATTGGTCCCACCAACCCAAGGGGAGAAGTGGTCCTTTGCAGGGCTTCTCTAGTCGAGGCGAATTCAGAGGTTCAGCACTGCAGCTTCACCGGGAAACCCAACGGTCCAGGGGTTGCAGCAAGCGGCTCTTCGAAGTTATTCTTTGGATTCCTTCATACAGTGGTCGACTCTGCCTTCCTCGCAAAAGACCTTGCCTTTTATGGAACAAGTTACAGGTAAGTAACTGTTGTTCTCCAGCATGGGTCTGGCATGGATTCACATGCTCATGAATATAAGAATACATAGCAGTATACACATCCACAACCACGGGAGGTGACGAGGCTCAACATTAAGCATTACATAAAACTCAACATTAAGCATCTCTTACCTCCTCACCAGGCTCACCTTAAGCGAACACGTTGCGCAGCACTGCCTGGCCGACTCTGGACTCCTCCCTGGAATCCCGGTCGATGCAGTAGAATTTCGTGAAGGTGTGCGTCGACCGCCACGTAGCAGCCCTGCAGATGTCCAGCAGGGGCACACCTGACAAGAAGGCCGTGGTAGCAGAGATCACTCTCTGAATGGGCTCTCGGACGGCCGGGGAACGGTCGGTTTGCCAACCGATGACAGTGCATGATGCAGCCGGAGAGCCATCTGGAAATGGAAGCCTTCGAGAGAGCCTTCCCTTGGTTCACAGGTCCAAAGTTCACAAACAGCTGTGAGGTCTTACGAAAACTCTTTGTTCGGTCCACGTAGAACTTCAGCGCTCTAGCTACATCCAGCGAGTGGCGACGAAGGGAAAAAAACTGGCAACACCAAGGGCTCATTGAGATGGAAGTCAGATGGCACCTTGGGCATGAAGGAGGGGTGCACCCTAAGCACCACCCTCGTCTCATGAAAAATCAAGTATGGAGGCTTGCAGGATAGAGCCTGAATCTCTCCCACGTGTCGTGCTGAGGTGATGGCCACAAGGAACGCTGTCTTCCACAACAGGAACTTCAACAGAGACGAAGGCAAAGGCTCGAATTGCGGGCCCATGAGCCTAGTCAGCACCACGTTAAGCTCCCATGCCGTGGCTGGAGCCTTCACCGGCGGGAATGATCGGAACAGTCCTTTCATAAACTCCTTCACCAGGCAAGGAGACCACAGGAATGACCGTCCTGCAGTTCTGGTGTCTCGGGAAATCGCTGCCAGATATATCTTGATGGAAGCATGAGCTAGTCCAGCTTTGGCCAGCGACAGCAAGTACGGTAGCACTTGAGGGGCAGTAATCCGTAGAGGGTTAATCTTCTGTGCACGGCACCAGACAGAGAACCTCTTCCACTTGTGTCTGTAGCACTTGAGAGTTGAGGATGCCCTGGCCTTTGCAAGAACCTCTCTGCAGTCAGCCGGGATATCGTACCCTCCAAACTCTAGTGCTGCAGGAGCCAGGCCTGCAAGTTCAGCGACACCGGGTCATGATGAAGAATGGCGCCTCCTTCTCTGGAGAGAGGATCTGCATCTGTCGACAGTTTGACTGGTGGGGACGCTGACAAGTCCAGAAGGTCCGGGAACCAGATCTGTCTCGGCCACCTCGGTGCGACGAGGATCATCCTGCACCGGGACCTCTTGAGTTGGTTGATGAGCCTGAGCAGCAACGGCGGGAATGCATACAGGAACAGGCCGTCCTAGGGGAAAGAGAAAGCATCGCCCATGCTCCTCGGCTGGGGGAACCTGCTGGTGAACCTCTGGAACTTGGAGTTTGTCGCCGTCGCGAACAGGTCGATTTGGGGTTTGCCCCATTGCCGGAAGAGTTTATCCTCTTGATCCTGGCGTAGTTCCCACTCGTGGCACGAGCGCAGCTCCCCGATGAGTGAGTCTGCAATGGTGTTTTTTATCCCTGCTAGATGAAAAGGCACCAGAAACATCCCCTGGGCAACGGCCCAGTGCCACAGATCATGGGCTTCCTTGGACAGGGCTGGTGGTGTTGTCAGTGAAGATCCTCACCACCTTGCCCTTGAGGGACGGGAGGAATGACTTGAGGGCCCAGAACACCGCTCGGAGCTCCAGTATGTTGATGTGGAGCAGCCTCTCCTCCGGGAGCCACAGGCCTCTTGCGTGAAGATCTCCGGTGTGCGCTCCCTTCCCCTCCAGGGAGGCATCTGTTGTCACAGTTGCCTGGTATGCTGGGGTCTGAAAGTCTGTGCCCGCCGCGAGATGCGCGCGCGTGCCCCACCATCGGATTGCCTGGCGGAATACCTCGTTGAGTGAGATCTTGTCCTCGAAGCTGCCGGTCGCTTGCATCCAACAGGCGTCGAGGAACTCCTGCAGAGGGCGCATACGAAGCCTGCACAGGCGCACCAGATAGATGCAAGAGGACATCATCCCGAGCAGGGACTTGATGGACCTCACTCTGGCCACGTCCGTGGCCAGCAGACGCTGTACCTTGCCCAGGATAGCCTGCGTTCTTTCCTCCGACGGCCAGGCCAATCGCGCCACTGTATTGAGCTTGGCTCCCAGAAACAGCACGACCTGCGACGGAACCAGGTGGGATTTGGGGAAGTTGATGGAGAATCCCAGGTCTGTGAGCAGCTGGACGGTCTTCGCTGTGTGTTCAACGGCGAGCTCCCTTGTCCCTGCTCGGATGAGACAGTCGTCCAGGTAGGGGTAGACGTGGATCCCTACTGGTGCAAGGCACTTGGTGAACACCCTTAGCGCAGACTTCAATCCGAACGGGAGGGCCTTGAACTGGTAGTGCCGTCCCTGGACTACAAACCAGAGAAACCTTCGGTGACCTTTTAGGATGGGCATGTGAAAGTACGCATCCTCCAAATCCAACGACGATAGGAAGTCGCCTTCCTCCAGCTGGCCCAGCACGTGCTGGAGGGTGACCATCCGGAACTTCTGTGCCTTGATGTATTTGTTTAGCCGACGCAGGTCCAGGATGGGACGCCAACCTCCTGTCTTCTTCCCGACGAGGAAGTATCTTGAGTATACTCCGGAGCCCCAGAGCCTCTTTGGGACGAGCTTGATGGCTCCTTTCTTGAGCATCGCCCTTACCTCTAACAGCAGTTGAGGGACATGGTTTTCCTTCCTGGCCACTGGAGGAATTCGGGGGCACTTCTTTAGGAATTCCAGAGTGTGCCCGTGGGCCAGGGCATCCAGCACCCAACGGTCGGTGGAGATGGACTCCCACACGCTGACGAACTTCGCCAGCCGGCCTCCCACCGGGGTGCTTCAGTGGGGGCCCGACGCAACGCCCGGTTCATTCTTGTTTGGAAACAGCCTTGCCTCCTTAGCCTCCCTGGCGACGACGGCGAGGTCCACCTGACTTGCCTCGTTCCCTGTAGGCTTCTTGCGATGAGGAACTGGCCACTTGACGGTAGGTCGAGGAGCCGCCGCCAAATCCTTTGGAGGCACCTTGCTTGCCTCCGGAGTTCCGAAAGGGCGGCCACCGTTGCTGCAGAACTCCCAAGGCCCGAGCCGTCTCTGTCTTGATGGCCTGCAGCGACTCATCCACTGTCTTTCCAAACAGATTGTTCCCATCGAAGGGCATGTCCAAAACCTTGGCTTGCACGTCCTGGCGGAAATCTGTCGCGTTGAGCCACCCCCGCCGTCTAAGGCAAAAGCCATTGCCCAACTGGTGGAAACCAGTGTCGGCAATGTCCGTGGCCACAGTTATGGCGTGGTCCGACGCCACCTCACCCTCCTGTAGGATCGCCAGGGCCTCTGCCCCCTTGTCATCCGGGAGGAAGTCCAACAGGGGGGCGATCTTGTACCACAATTCCCTGTCGTAGGGGGCCACAATCGCTAGGGCGTTGGCCGCCTTATTCGTCGTCGGCGCCGACGAGACGACTCGTCCCATGGCGTCCAGCTTCTTTACCTCGCTGTCCGGTGGGGAAGTTGAGGATGAAGTCGATGCCCCCCCCCCCCCGCTTTCTTCTTGGCCGCTGCAGAGATGACCGAATCTGGGGTAGGCTGTGCCCTAAGGCACAACGGGGTGGTGTCGGGGACCCGGTACTTCTTCTCGTACCGGTCCCTCTTGGCAGGTGTCGTGGACGGGTTCTTGAGAAGGGCAAGTCCCTCGTCCCAGATGTCATCCAGCAACGGCACCGCGAGGACCGTCTTCCTCTTGGCCTTGCGCCGTTGGTAGAGGAAGCCTTCCTTCTCTTCGGGGCAGAGCTGAAAAAGCTTGGATGCCCTGGCAACCATGGCGTGGAAGGAGCCAATCTCGTCGGGCGGGGACGCCCAAGGGATCAGAGACAGGAGGTCAGTCCCGTCGTCACCACCATCGTCATCCGTCCCCGTCGTGGACGTGTCTGTTCCCGTGTCTTCCCTCGGGATCGGGGAAGGCGACAAAGGCTGAGAAGGACGTGAGGGCTGAAGGGGCACTGGATGAATTCTCCTCCTCTTGTTTGGAGGGCTTCCCGACAGACCTGGTTCAGTCGGGTCGTCCGTCGGGGGTAGGGGCAGTCTCGTCCTTATCTCCGTGCATAAGGCTTGGACTGCCGTCAAAATGGCCGCCGAGTTGTCCTGCTACGGGCGTGACGGGCACGACGGTTGCTCCTCATCCACGGGAACCTAGTCGTCGTTGCCGCTCTCGCCGCCCTCCTCGTCGGGATTTCTCCCGTAGGACCGGGCCTCTTCCAAGTTCTCGGTCAGTTCCTCCTCGGAGGTTGTGTCCGTGTCCGTAATGGCCACCACCCCCCCCCCTTTTTCCACCGGGGTCTTCACGGGGGTCTTCTCGATGGGCTTAAAAGAGGATTCCCGCCAGGGCCGCAGCGACTCCCTCGATGGAGGCCTTAGCCGGGTGGATCAGGGCCTTCGCCGCCTTAGGCGGGATTGAGGCCTTCACCTTAGGGGGAGGGCCACTGCCTCGCTCCCCCCTCGGCCGGTTCCTTCGAGATCAACCGGGGCTTCTCCAGAAGCTTAGCCGGGTTCTCGGATTTTCTCTTCCCCGAGCCAGAGAGTTGGCTTGCGGTTGATGGCGTCGGTGAAGGTGCGCCCTGCGCCTGGCAGCCAAGGAGCCCGACCGTTCGGTGCTCCCGGTGCCCGCGGACTCGCGGTGCTTTGCCTTCTGTTGGGCCCCCGTCGCCAGGGCGCCCTCACAGGACTTAGCAGGTGAGAAGAAGTCAGAGCGGTCTTCTGAGCTCTTGCCTTCCAGCCAGTTGGATAGGCGGGTCCAGCGTCCCTAATAGTCCGATCCGACATGTTCATGCAAAACGCAGTCCTTCTCCACGTGCGTTTTGTCCTCATGGAGGCAATAAAGGCATTGCGAATGCTTGTCCTCCTTGAACACATTTTGTAGGTTGCATCCAGGGCAGATCCTGAACAGTTTGCCGGGAGTCGAGCTTCCCTTCTACTGGGCCAGGGGAGTTGCTAGGTCTGGAAAAGACCCGGGGCTAGGCTGATGTTGGAACTGTTGAGACTGGGGGCTAGCTAGTCTTTTGGCTGCAGCTCCTGAGATTCTATCCGGGGCTACAATCAAAAGATCAGGGGCTATAGCCCCCTTAGCCCCCCCCTAGCAACGCCACTGTGCTGGGCCATGTTCTTCTCATCCCCGAGGTAGGCCTCAGAAACTTCTGGAATCCTCCAAGAAGCGTAACTCGACGAAAACTTCCCCCTTGAGGGGCGTAGATAAATCGTATGATGATCGGAAGTAGAAACGGTGGAGCTTGAGGCTCGATTAAACCGAAAAATTTGATAAATATCTTTGAAAAAGCACAAAACGCAGTAAAAGCTCAAGAGCTATAGCACGAGGATTCCCAACACTTGAGCGTGCGGTAAAAATCTGAGGATGGCTGCCAGGGACGGGGCTTAGAGAGAGGGCAGTCATTGGCTGGGGGCAGTATGACCCAGAGACCAGTGATTGGTTACTAAGAAAGACAGATCAGAAACGAAACTGATACTGATTTTTTCTTTACCAAGGATTCCCAGCCTGACGACGGGGAATACTCATGAGCATGTGAATCCATGCCAGACCCCATGCTGGAGAAGCAAGTTTCTCCCATTCATTTGCAGCCATGCTGTCACTCACACAGCTTTCAGCCAATCACCTTTGGGTGCATTCCTGTAACCAAGGAGACTAAGCACAGGGAGTTTCGGGCACCTCCCTCACTTCCTGCCCTGCAGTGAAGCCCGCCCAGGACAAAACAAAGGGACCAAACCTGGTTTGGCACACAGAGTAAATCTCAAGAAGGACATTTACAACAAGAAATTGCGAAAAAAAGACCAGGCCATTTTGACAGAATGGGCACCCTGTGGGTGCAATACTGCAGCTGAGGATTCAGTCTGCAGTACAAACACACAATGGTAGGATAAAGTAAGCCACTGCCACCAGTCATTAATTGTAGAAAGGGTAACACAAAAATGTTACATGAAAAGGTAGACACAGGGGATACTAAGTAACCCCTCCAGCACCCTATTGTAAGATAGTGTGTGCTGGGTCTACAAAGTTACAAAAAGGTAAGTAAAGTCAATTTCACTTTACTGCTCTTTGAAACAGTAGTTTATCCAAGACAAGGTATTTAAACCTTTGGGTAATCTAAAGGACTTCCCTGTGCCACTGCACGGAAGGTGCTGTGTGTCACAATGTAAAAAGATGCCTATGGAGTTTGTCAGACTCCAAAACCAAAAGAAACACAGAAAACACATAGGATTAAAAGTACAAAGTCCCAAAGTTCAGCAGAAGAGCTGGAGGTCTCTAGGGTGGGAGGAATTAAACACAGAAAATGAAAATTCTCCATAACAGTAAGTTTTCCCTAGGGGTTTGGGAGTACTGTAGCCCATTGCCACTCCCCAAGAATCCCCTACTCAGGTGACCCTCCCTCGTTTGTCCAACCCCAGGGTAAGGATCCAAGCACAATGACCCCTTCCTGGCCACCTGAGCAAAGGATCCGGGGGGGTAGTAAATGCGAGGACGCCCTTGGATTTCTCACAGGACAAGTACTCCCGTTCCCATGAGGAACTCCCTCAGGCTGGACATAGCATGGCCTACATGGGATGTTTTAAAACCCAAGAAAATCGGACCTATCAAGACTGGGACGAAGGAACGACTAAGGAATATTATTTATCTTGAAAGAAAAGGTGGTTTCCCTTTAATTCAAGATGTCGACTTTACTAGGACGAGGTTGTTAAAGGACGTGCACCCAAACAGGGATGAGAGAGATATAGGCGAAGAGAGGATCGCCGACACAGGCAGTGGGAAGCCCCAAGCTTCCCACCGGAACGGGAATCAAGGAACCTGCGAGTTTCAAACTTGCATGCAGAAGCTATTTGGGACGCCAATGTTGTGGTGGACCCAAGAAAACTACATGGCGGGAGCCCAAACCAGAGTGGAGGTGGCGGCAAGATGACAGAGGGAAATCTGTGGTGGGCGTTGGCCCGACAAACGTTGCTGAGATCACCAACAGAAGAGGATCGCACAGTGTCTGTGAATGCAGCTAGGCACAGAGACACCACGAGAAGGATAGATTGTGTGAGGATACAAGCGCCGTGGAGGGGACTACAAGACGGTGAGAAACCTGTATCAGAAACCCTTCAAGGGCAATCGATATGGCGAACAGCTAACTCGTTAGCTTTAAACCCAAGTGGCTATAAAGGTTGTGATGCAAGAGGAAATCATTACGATATGCAGCTAACTCGTCACAGTAGAAGACATGCAACAAAGTTAGCTTTGAACCCAATTGAATATAAAGATTGTGAATCAAGAGATCTTCAATCTATACATGGAGCCGCTGGGAGCCCTCCTAGCCAAACAAAACATACACATCCACCAATACGCCGACGACAAACAAGTATACCTCAAGATTGACTCCATAAAGGACATCCACAGGCTCAAAACCTGCCTCTCGTGGATCCAGTCATGGATGTCCAGTGCATACTTGTAGCTCAACCCCGCCAAGAACGAATTCCTACTCCTCAACACCACCAAACACCCAGACATACTAACCATGAACTATGAGGGCTTCACACCTAAGCTCTCCTCCTGCGCCATGTCCCTCTGGTTCCACATTGACAAACACCTCACCTTCAAGAGACACATAGCTAAGAACACTCAGACAGCTTGGCTTCAGCTCTCCCTCCTGCAGAAGGCCAAGCCCTTCCTCCCTCCGACAGCTTTAGATCAACCATTTAAGTACTGGTCCTATCCCACCTGGATGGGGCCAATGCACTCCTGTCGACCTCGCTTGTGCCCCTGTGATATGTCCTACATGCAGCTGAATGCCTCATTAAGAGTATGCGCAGATACAACTACATCACCTCAGCCCTCAATGACCTTCACTGGCTGCCACTGCAAGCATGAATCACCTTCAAGTCTTGCTGCATCATCTTAAAAGCAGTCGCCCTGAAGTTACCCAGCTACCTCACGGGGAAACTCAGCATCTCCGGCAGACAGCGCACCACCAGAAGCTAAAGACATGCAGACTTGAAATCTGCTGCTGCAAAAAGGAAAGGACCAGAAAACAAGTCTTCCCTCCCTATGCTGCAAGACTATGGAACCTCCTCCCAGTCAGCATCAGACTCGCCCCCACGCTCCTACAATTCTGAAAAGAACTCAAGACCCACCTCTTCAAGGAGGCTCTCCTCCTCAACACCTAGGCCATCACATCACCCCTCGCTCCACCTGACTCACTAGACGCTGCCCACACTTCCCCTCCCCACGACCCAGTACAGCTGTACCACTCTATACTACCCCCGCTGCATATCGGTTCTGTTACCTCTGAAAAGCACTCTGTTAAGCACTTGGAATGTTGTATGCCTCTGTAAAGTGCTCCGTTGCTTCTCGAAACTAGGTCCATGCTCAATAAATACCACAATAATAATAATTAAAATAAAAGAGAATCACTATAACACACAGTTAACTCGGCTCAGTAGAAGAAAGTAAAAAGTCAACTTGGGAAAGAAATAAACACAAAGGTGGCAAACTAAGAGAAAAGGCTGAGGAAAACTTATGCAACAAGAAAGAGAACCAATGTATGAAAATACCCTGGGAAGGTAAGAAAACAGATCACTATCCTGAACAACAACTTAGTGAAAAAGACAAATAAGAAAGAGGTGCAGTGACCCTTATACGTATGAATCAGAAAAAAAAAAATCCTGAGAGCCAGGAAAAATTGAACTATTGTAGAGTGAGTAACACACCATGAAAAGTAGATTACTGTAAAAGAGTGCAACTAGGTCTTTGACCAAAACCATAAATCAGGTAAGAGAACCAAAGGGAATATGAGAAGAAGAGAAAAAGTGCAATATCCTAATTGGGGAATTGAAGGAATTAATCCACAAAGTCACGAGAGACTACTTACAGATTGTGTATTAGAGACTGGTTACTAGCAGTACCCTCAGGAGAAGGGAGTCATTTTCCTGATTTAAGTTAGTTTTCTCATAGTGGTAGGGTCAGTTATGGTAGATTTGGACAGTGGGCTTGTTATTTTGGACATTCACGACTGACAGACGAGCACCATAGTTGGTAAAATAGTCAGGGACGGCCCATAGTCACAGGGAAAGTTAGGCTTTCTATATTTTAATAAACCAGTGAACATCATGTCCTCTAAGAGTCTGTGTCCTCCTTCTGACTCGCCACACATTACAGTTGAAATCCCCTCTGACACTCGCTTGTAAAGGCATAAACAGCATGCAAGCAGTGTGTGCATAAATTAATCGCTTACTGCAAGTAGATTTCAGGAAATCGGGAGTCTTAAAAAGCTTTCTTTTTAAGCAGACAAAAAAACAATATTACAATTCATGTTATATATACCTTGTTTAGTTTAGATGCCAGAGGATCAGCAGCTTCCTTTCTTTGTGTTGTACCCATTGCTGCCAGCAGACTCAGCTGGAACTGGTCTTCTTTAGATGACATTTCATTTTTAGCAGTGAGCTGCATGAAGGAAATGGGATCGTCTGCCTGCACAGTGACACTCCTCTTCTCTGACTCTTTCTAAAATGATAACAGAAAATATGTTAATTCTGTCCAAATTAGGTTTGATAGGTCTCTTCCTTCATGGAACTAGCTAAAGTGAAAATAAGAATTGGCTACAAAACTCATATGCCATATGCCATTTAGGGACAGTGCATTTCCCATTTCCTCCTCCATCCAGTTATTTGATCACACATCCAAAAAGTGCAATTCAGGCCATAGGTACCAGAATGTTGTATGTGCTGTGTTAGGCAAGATTGTATGCAGTACCCTTTGGGTGCACGACAACAACCCTGACCTCCTTGTAATAGGAACCCATCCTTTGGTATAAGTCTGTACTACACAGGTTGGTAGCGTGTTGAGCAGCCAGGCTTATCTCAAGAGGTGTCAATGTGAGCTGTAGGGGAGTTACACAGATTCACAGTGACAAGTATTCAAATGACAATGCATTACTTACCGTAAAAGCATTTCTGATGGTTGTATCTGCTTAGATTCACATGCTGTGCATAGTCCGACATCCAGTAGTCACTGCGGAGTATTGCATTTTGTTTTTCGTAGTTGAAAAGGGTACGTCGACAAGGCGTGTCTGTAACACTATCCCTATAGTGACGTGCAGTGTACCCACAACCCCTCACGCGTCGAGGTCCCTCCGTTTGTATTTTTTCTGCCCTGAGGGAGCCTTCTATACATGAGCGAGTACAGAAAAGAGAGAGAGATGTAGAAAGATGTCTATGTTCCTTCCATCCGAGCGGGGAGGAAGGGTGGGCGCATGTGAATCTAAGCAGATACAACCAAGAAATGCTTTTACGGTAAGTAATGCATTGTCTTCTGATGTTTGTTAATCTGCTTAGAATCACATGCTGTGCATAGACTAGCAAGCAGTACCCGGAGTTGGAGGTGGGTTGTGAGAAGGAACAGTAGAGAAAAGATGTCTTAATACTGCTTGTCCCACCTGGGAATCGGATCTAGAGTGACCATCTAGACAGTAGTGTTTTGCAAAGGTGTGTACAGAACTCCAGGTTGCCGCTTTGCAAATGGACTCAAGGGGAACGTTTGCAATGAATGCTATGGATGCCCCAGTGCCTCGAGTAGAGTGTGCTCTTGGCTTGAAGGGTAGTTCTCTCTTAGCAAGAGTGTAACCGAGAGTGATGCATTGAACAATCCCATCTAGATATAGGACTTTGAGACTGCATCTCCTTCTCTTCCTGCTGCCACCGAGAGAAAGAACTGATTAGTCTCTCAGTGGCCTAGTTCTTTCCATATAAAACATGACAGCTCTGCGCACATCAAGTGTATGCAGGCTCTTTTCTCCCAAATTGGAAGGGTTTTGAAGGAACGTTGGTAGTTCTATTGACTGGTTGACATGGAATTTCGATATGAATTTCGGTGCAAACCTTCGGTGTGTGCGTAGAACCACCTTATCTTTGTGAACTGTTACGAAGGGATCTAGAATAGAAGAACAAGTTACTTCTTACCTTGTAACGTTCTTTCGACGGGATGTTCCTCCGACGTATTCCTCATCTTAGATATATCCTTCCAGCTCTGCTGGCCTCGGAAACATTTTTCTCCAGAGGGCGCTGCGCGTCGACGTCCCTCGAGTCGATGACCCTCGACAGCCGCCGTATCGACGCTCAACGTCATCTTGCCTATAAAGGCTGCGCGCAGCGTCCGTTGCTCAGTTCCGTTTTGTAGCCCACAGTATTACTGTCTGGACTAGACTAATCACCCTGAAGGAGCGTAAGCTGCAACAACAAGGGAAGTAGAACTGCGGGGATGGATGGGAGGGTCGATGAGGAATACGTCGGAGGAACATCCCGTCGAAAGAACGTTACAAGGTAAGAAGTAACTTGTTCTTCGAAGGGATTGTGTCCTCCGACGTATTCCTCATCTTAGATAGGCTCCCATAGCAGTATTCTATATTTGGAGGAGGGAGTACTGACTTCACGCTGTCTTCTATTGATGAATAGAATGTAGTACAGCCCTTCCAAACCTAGTCTCTTGACTAGAGGAGGAATCCAGATTGTAAAAACGTGTAAAGGTATGGACAGACGACCATGTAGCGGCCGCACATATGTCTTTAATCGGCACGCCTCTTTTGAGGGCTGATGAAGCTGCAATACCTCTGGTCGAATGAGCCCTAAGGTTTTGAGGGGGCTCTTTCCCTGCCAGTTTATAACATTCCAGAATGGCTAGAATGATCCATCTGGAAATGGTCTGCTTAGTTATTGGTAACCCCAGCTTGTGACCTGTGTAGCCTACAAATAGCTGGTCTGCCTGTCTTATCCTGGCTAGTCTACTAATATAAAAACTTAAAACCCTCCTAGGGTCTAGTCTGTGTAACCTCTCTTCCTCTTTCCCCGGGTGAGGAGGAGGATAGAAAGATGGTAGGGTAATCTTCTGAGAGATATGGAATTCAGAGACTACCTTTGGGAGGAAATTAGGCTTCACTTGCAGGACAACTTTGTCTTTGTGAAAGATTGTATGAGGGGGTTTACAAGAAAGAGCTTGTAATTCGCTCACCCTTCTAGCAGATGTAAGTGCTATTAATAAAACAGTTTTAAGGGTAAGGAATCTTAACGAACAAGAATGGAGAGGTTCGAAAGGTGTACCCATCAGGAAAGTTAATACCAAGTTTAAATCCCATAGGGGAACTTGGAATGGTCTTGGGGGATAAACATTGGTTAACCCCTTTAGAAACTGTATTACCAAGGGTAATTTGAAATAGGATGGTTCCTCCGCAGTACGCTTAAAGATAGATAGCGCTGCGAGATAGCCCTTAATGGTGCCAACTTGAAGGCCTGAATTTGCTAAATATAGTAGGAAGGACAAAACCATTGGTGTACCACATGAAAATGGGTTGATATTCTGTTCTCTACACCAGCTGCAAAATCTGTTCCAACGGCAGCGGTATAAAGATTTTGTTGCTGGCCTCCTTGCCGAAAGCAACACCTCCATAACATCATCAGGGAGGTCCCAATCCTTGTACCTCATCCGTTCAGAAGCCAAGCGTGAAGGTTGAGGGTTTTGATGTCTGGATGGAGAACCTGACCTCCCTTCTGTGAGAGTAGGTTCTCTCTGAGAGGAAGTCGAATTGGAGGGCAGATGGACAAGTCTAGAAGGTCCGGGTACCACGTTCTCCTGGCCCAATCCGGGGCAATTAGGATCATGGTTCGCCGGAATATTCTCAACCTCCTGATCATTTGAGGAATGACAGGGACCGGTGGGAACGCGTACAGAAGCGGAAACTCCCAGTCCACTATGAACGCGTCTCCCAGAGCTCCTCTCGGAGGAAATTCCCTTGAGCAGAACAGGTCGCATTTCCTGTTTAGGCTGGTGGCGAACAGATCTACCTGAGGGGTTCCCCAAAGGGTGAAGATCTCTTGAAGGACTTCCTGAGCTAGCTCCCACTCGTGGGAGACTGTGTTCTGCCTGCTCAGAGCGTCCGCTGTCAAGTTCTTCTCTCCGGCTAGGTGAACTGCCGATAGAGAGATTCCTTCTTGGATTGCCCAAAACCAGAGCTGCATCGCCTCTCTGCACAGGAGTAGTGATCCTACGCCTCCTCTTTTGTTGAGGTAATGCATGGCCACCGTGTTGTCCGTCATTATCAGGACGTTCTTCCCTTGTACAACTGGCAGGAAAGCCTTCAACGCAAGTTTGATGGCTCTCAGCTCTAACAGGTTGATGTGTAGTCTGGACTCCGATGGAGACCAACGACCGCTGATGGTCAAGTCGTTGGCGTGGGCTCCCCACCCCGTGAGTGAGGCATCCGTGACTACTGTTATCTCCGGCCAGGGTTGCCAAAACTGTTCTCCTTTCAGAATGTTCTCCTGACAGGCCCACCACTGAAGGTCTCGAGCCACCCTGCCGGGAACCTGAAGAAGATTTGTCATTCTCCCTGAGAATTGTGACCACTGAGTCCTCAGTGCCCACTGGAGGGATCTCATTCTCAGGCGAGCCTCTGGCACAAGGAAAATGCAGGATGCCATGAGGCCTAGCAACCTCAAAAAGTCGAAAGCTGGGAGACGTTGGGCATGTTGGAACTTGGTAACCATCTGTAGAATATCTTGAGCCCTCACCTCTGGTGGCGAGGCTTTTCCCAGGGAAGTATCCAGGATCGCTCCTATGAACTGGAGTCTCTGCGATGGTATCATTTGAGACTTCTTTAAATTGAGGGAGAAGCCCAGCTTGTGAAGGGAGTAGCACACATGATTTAGCTGGATCTGAGCTTGCTCCGGAGAAACAGCTCTGATCAGCCAATCGTCCAGGTAGGGGTAGACGTGAATCCCTTCCCTCCTTAGACTTGCAGCCACTACCGACATTAACTTGGTGAAGACCCTCGGGGCGGAGGTCAGCCCAAAAGGCAGTACTCGAAATTGATAGTGAGAGTTGCCAATTGCGAACCTCAGGTATTTCCTGTGTTTGAGATGGATAGGCACATGGAAATAAGCGTCCTGAAGGTCCAGAGATACCAACCAATCCTGAAACTGAAGGGCCTGGAGGATCTGAGAAAGAGTGACCATCTTGAATTTGTCTTTCCTGAGGAATTTGTTCAATTCTCGCAAGTCCAAGATGGGTCTCAGTCCTCCGTCTTTCTTTGGAATGAGAAAGTAAGGGGAGTACCAGCCCTTGTTCCTCTCCGCTACAGGTACCGGTTCTATGGCACCTTTCTCTAGCAGGTCTATAATTTCCTGCAAGAGGAGCGGATCTGGAGCTTTCTGAGAGCTGATCCCCGGTGGATGACTCTGAGGAATACGTAGGAAAGGTAGGCAGTAACCTTGGGCAACTGTTTCCAATGCCCAAGCATCTGACGTGATAGCCTGCCATTCCGCCAGATGTTGAGTCAACCTGCCTCCTACAGGTGTCCTGTGAGGGAAGTCCTCAGAGTGGTTTTGGGGCGGCTGATGCAGATGCCGAAGGTAAAGAGGCACCTGCTGTTGCTGCGGCTTTAGAATATCTACCCCGTCCACCTCGGGTAGTCCTTCTTTGACCCCTTTGAGCCGGTCGTCCTCTACCTCTTCCGAATGAGGAGTAGAAGCGAAAGGACTTGCCCCTCGCAGAGGTTCCTGTTGGACGAAAAGGAGTCTGACGGATTGCAGCTCCTAGGGATTTTGCTGCTGCTTTTGAAGTTTGCAGTTTCTCTAAACTGTCATCCGCCTTTTTCCCGAACAAAGAAGAGCCATCAAATGGCATGTTCAAGAGCCTGGCTTGCACATCTGGGGCAAAACCCGACTTTCTCAACCAAGCGAACCGCCTGGTTGATGTACTTGCCGCCATTGCTCTGCTGATACTGTCAGCCGAATCAATGCCCGTCTGGAGGGATTCGCACATAGCGTCTTTACCGTCCTGTATAATATTCAGGAACGCATCCCTTTCTTCTCCCTCCGGGATGCAGTCAGCCGCTGTAGAAGCACACTCCCAAAGTGTATGGCTGAACCTAGCAAGGGTGCAAGTAGCATTAACAGACTTTAACGCCATGCTACATGCTGAAAAGACTTTCTTAGCCATAGCATCATATTTTTTATCGTCCCTGTCCTGTGGGACAGTAGGATAAGCCGTCTTGACGTCGGTAGAGGATGCTGCTTGTACCACCAGACTTTCTGGGGATGGATGTTTAGACAAGAACTCTGGGTCAGTGGAAGATACCCTGTACTTTGCAGACAGTTTCTTATTTACTGCTGGTATTACATCTGGGGTTTCCCAGTTTGTCATGATCTTTCTCTGAAGAGCTTTATGAAAGGGCACCACTCGATCCTCTTGTGGGCCTTTGTCAAGAATATCCGTGAGGTCATCTTGCTGGAAAGATTGTGAAGGTGTAGACCACCCCATGAACTCTGTAATCCTGGCCATTAAGGCTCTGTAGGGGGTTTCAGCATGCTCCCCCGGGTCTGGCTTAGCAAAATCCACCTCAGGGGAAGTGTCTAACCCACTTGCCTCATGTAAAGAATCATGAAGATCCTTTAATCTGCGTTCTTCAGAGGAAAATTCCTCTCTCACTGGGGTTACAGGTCCCTGTAACTCAAATGTGTCTTGTTCGGACAAATCACCCTCTTCTAAAATTGAGGATATAGTTCTCAATTGTTCTGAACTAATAAAGGGAGTAAATCCCATTTCCAAGGCAGAGGGTGCTGAACTTGTCATTATTGGCCTCGAAAACGTCGATGTCGTCGACGTCGAAGGCTTCGAGCGTGGCGTCGAAAACAGAGGTGGAGGCCTCGAGGACCTCGACAGAATTGGAATTTTACTCGACAATATCGACGCCATCGACGTCGAGGGCCTGGGGATCGTCACTGGATGTGTGGTCACCGTGACTTTTCTCGGCGTCGACGCCGGTGTCGAGGCCGGCGTCGAGTCGACAGACCTGTGTGTCGAAGGTCCCCTCGACAACGGCGTCGAAGACCTCGACGTCAACGGAACCTTCGTCGACGGCGTCGACGGAACCTTCGAGGAAGGTTTGGAGGTCATGGTCCTACTCGAGGGTTCGAGACGCGCTCGAGAGGTTTCTTTCGCCGGGTACTGCGACTCGCGGCGTTTTTGACCTTCGGGTCTTTCGACCAGAGCATCGCTCTCGGCAGTCTTCGAGGGGGTCGAGGCCGCTTTCTCGAAGACGCTCATCATATTTTTTCTGAATTCCTCCCATTCAGCCGGGGAACTATGTTTCGTGGGGCAAGGGATTCTTTTTGGCGAAACAGAGGAAGAGGAAGACGGAGAAGGGGATCTTCGACGTCTCCTCTTCGAGTGTTTCGATCTCGAGGAGTGATGAGACCCACTCCGAGACCTGGAGCGTGAATGGTGACGAGGAGACGAATGTCTCGACTTCGTCGAAGAAGAAGAAGCTTTAAAAGTCTTACCTTTCTCCAGCTTCCCCCTACGCTCCTTCAGGGCCTTAGCTGTCATGGACATACAGTCCTCGCACTCCGAACAATGGTGTTCGGCTCCCAAGCACCACAGACAATTTCTGTGAGGATCGGTTAACGACATCTTTTTCCCACAATCTCGACATTTTTTGAAGACGGATCGAGGAGTCGTCGGTTCCGACGAGGAAGCCATCGAGTACGGTATCGAATAACTCGAGGTAAATAGTACTAAGAACTGAGCAACGGTATTCCGAGGCACCGAGTAGCGCGGAAAAACGGAACTGAGCAACAGACGCTGCGCGCGGCCTTTATAGGCAAGATGACGTCGAGCGTCGATACGGCGGCTGTCGAGGGTCATCGACTCGAGGGACGTCGACGCGCAGCGCCCTCTGGAGAAAAAATTTTCTGAGGCCAGCAGAGCTGGAAGGATATATCTAAGATGAGGAATACGTCGGAGGACACAATCCCTTCGAAAGAGCCTGTAGTTCACTTACTCTCCTAATGGAGGTGATAGCCATTAGGAAATCAGTCTTAAGAGTGAGGTCCTTAAGAGTTGCCTTGTGCATGGGTCCAAAGGTTGAGCCCATGAGCCTGGTAAGCACCACATTAAGGTCCCAGCCGGGAGCTGGGTTTGCTATCGGAGGGTGTATTCTCTTTACCCCCTCCATGAAGGCTTTGATAACTGGGACTTTCCACCATGACACCTTAAGTTGAGAGGTGGTGTATGCAGAAAGTGCCGCTAGATGAACTTTAATAGAATTGAACACTAGACCCAAGTCCAGTAAATGGGTCAGGTAAACGACAATTTGTGTGGGAGAGCAGTGGACTCGGTTGATGCTCTTACCTCTACACCAGATGACAAATCTCTTCCACTTGCTAGAATAGCAGTGGTGAGTGTTGGGTTTTCTTGCTTCTCTGAGAATGTCCATGCATCTCTGAGGGAGTTGTAAATGGCTACATTCTATGACCTCAGGAGCCAGGCTGCTAAGTTCATGTTCTGTGGGCATGGGTGTAGTGTCTTGCCCTTGTCCTGTGACAGCAAGTTGTACGGGCAGGGCAGTTTCACTGGTGGGGACAAGGACATCTCCATCAGGTGCGCAAACCATGGTTGGCAGGCCCACATCGGGGCTATCAGTATCATGGTGACTATTTCCTGGTGCATCTTGTGCACCATCTTGTTCCGCAGAGGAGTCGGGGGGAAAAGCGTAAATAAATTTCCCTGACCATGGTATCCAGAGACCGTCCCCCTTGGAGCAGTTCTGTGGGTATCTGGAGCCGTAATCTAGGAATTGTGAGTTCTCCAGAGTTGCGAACAGGTCTATTTCTGGGAAGCCCCATTGTGTGAAGACGTCGAAGACGATGTCTTCGTGTAACTGCCATTCGTACTCTGAGGGCAGAGGGAAGTCTCTGCTGAGTTTGTCTGCTAGCAGATTGAGTTCCCCTGGTACATGTTGTGATAATAGGAACATGTGTCAGAGCCCACTTCCAGATGTTCTGGGACAGCTTGGACAGTCCTGGAGAGTGAGTGCTCCCTTGCTTGTTGAGGTAGTACATGGCTGTGGTGCTGTCCGTGAGGACCATCACTGTCTTTCCTTGTAGGTGTGTCTGGAAGGCTTTTAGTGCCTTGAACACCGCGAGTAGCTCTAATAAGTTTATGTGCTTGGAAGTTACGCTCGGAGTCCAAACTCTGTGAGCAGTCTGATGGGATAGGTGAGCCCCCCATTCTGTGAGGGATGCGTCTGTGGTTAGAGTGGCTTCCTCTGCTGGGGTGGCGAATGGTTTCCCTATTAACAGGTTTTCCTTCGACCACCACCGTAGCGAGAGAACCAAGGCCTGCGAGACCACCACTAGATCGTCCCATTGTCCTCTGGCCTGACACCACTGGCTGTTGAGCCACTCTTGCATTGGGCGCATGCGCAGGTGCGTGTGAGGTACCAAATAAATACATTACGCCATCATTCCTCGCCAGCGCATTGCTTTGCCTACCGTCACCTCTCGACCGGCCACATATTGAGGGATCTGAAACAGCATATTTTGGACCCTCTCGTTGGAGGGGAAGACAAGGCCGTCCTTTGTTCGAATTAGAGCACCTAGGAATTGTTTGATTTGGCTAGGGTCTAAGCTGGACTTCTTCTCGTTGATGGAGAAGCCCAGTTGGAACAAAAGGTCTACTGTCTTCTGGGTGTTTGAGAAGCATGTCTCTTATGACTCCCCTGTTATGAGCCAATCGTCGAGGTAAGGGTATACCGGTATGGACAACCTGCGCAGGTGGGCCGCTGCCACTGCCAGTACCTTTGTGAATACCCTCGGTGCAGACGCTATGCCGAAGGGTAGCACTCTGAACTGGTAGTGTTTGCCTTCTATCATGAACCTGAGGTATTTTCTGTGCGCTGGCAACATCAAAATATGAAAGTATGCATATTTCATGTCTAGTGTTGTCATGTAGTCCCCCTGAGATAGCAGGGGAATTACCTCCTGTAATGTTACCATACAAAGTTTTTGTGGTTTTACAAATTTGTTCGCTGGGCGCAGATCTAGTACAGGGCGCATGGTTAGGTCCTTTTTGGGTACAAGGAAATACACTGAATAAATACCTTCCATTACCTGAGATAGGGGCACGAGCTCTATTGCTCCTTTCTGTAGCAGCTGTTCTACTTCTTGCAGGAGGATGACGAGGTGTTCTGGTGACAGGCGTTGTCCCCTTGGAGGTCTGTAGGTGGGGGACCGATTGAACTCTATACAGTACCCGTGGGCTACGGTTGACAATACCCACCGGTCTGTTATTCCCTCGATGTTATCCGGCCCCCAACCGGAGACGCATGGGAGGGGACCCGAACCTTCGGGTCATTTGGTGTTACTTGCGGAGGTGCCTCTGGGGCTGGAGCCCCGGCCTCTGCCCTTGCCACGGCGTTGTCCTCTTTGGTTATACTGGTTACCGGTACCCTGATTAAAGGGCAAGTTGCCTGCAGTGTAATGCTGTTGCTGCTGCTGCTGCTGTTGGCGTTGGCCACAAAAAAAGCGCTTGTTCCCAAATCCCTGCTTGTTTGGAGGCTTTGAGATTTGGTCTAAGGTCTTTATGGTGTCGAATTCTTTCTTCGCATTTTCCAGTGCGTCGTCCACTGCCCTTCCAAAGAGATTTGACTCTATTGGCTTATTAATGAGTGACGCCTGCGTTTCTACCTTGAAACCGGAATTGCGAAGCTAGACGTGACGCTTCAGAAGAATTCCCAGCACCAAAGAACGGCCAGCAGTTTCTGCCGCATCAAGAGTGTTCTTAATGATGCTCTGGTTGACCAGAGCTCCTTCTGTAACTGTAGCCAATAAGCGAGTTCTTAGAGGTTCAGGGGCTTCTTCGATGTCCTGCTTAAGCTTTCCCCATTGAGCATCAGCCTAGCTTGCCAATAATGTATTATTATTGGCAATCCTAATTGAAAATGCTGCCGAGGCGGAAATTCTTTTGCCCAAGGCATAAAGCTTTTTCCCTTCTTTATCTGGGGGTGCCTCGCTGGTTGACAGTGGAACCCCAGCCCTCTTCCTTGTGTTAGTCACCACTAAGGAGTCTGGGACTGAGTGACCCCCGATATATAATGGGTCTGACTGAGAGGGTGAGAACAATTTCTCGATTCTTGGATTGACCCCTCTTACCAGCACGGGGGTGGACAGCGATGGGGTGAGTCGTCTCTTAGCCGAGGCGAGGATAGGAATAGTTTGATTCGTGGGAGGTTTTTCTTTAATAATCCTTTCGACGAAATCAGTATCTGGGGTGACCTCCCCAGTTTCAACTTCAAAATGCGCTGCTGTCTTCCTCAATAGCGCATTGAAGGTGGGCTGATCGTCTACTGGAGATGGGTTCCTGACCGGTGTGGTCTGAGGAGAAGAAATGTCTATAATGTCGGGTTCTATAGACCCTGATGGCGGCTGCCAGGGCTGTGAGCCACCTTCACCTGGGTCCTCCTCGTAGCCCTCCTCACCTATGTTAGTGTCATCATGAAAACCTTCTTTCTCTTGTTGGTCTTCATTATTCACAAACTCATCCTCTTCCTGGAAGTGAGAGTCCTCTTCAGTGAGGTCGTAAGAGTTCATGTCTTTCTGTAGGGGGTTAAAGAGCTTCGGGTATTTAGCCCATGGCCCCTCCTGGAGTACCTCCCTTGGCCTCTTGGGTGTCCTATTTTCTGGGACGGCCATGAACCTGTCTAGCTTGTCCATACATGACTGGAACCTCTCTACAGACCAGTAAGGTAGGCCAGAGCGGTCTGGGTGTGAAAAGGGAGTTTCCTCTCCCGGTAGTTGCTTATTTCTGTCCCATAGCGTCGAAGATAGAGTCCCTTCGCCTTCTGGGAAACCTTCTCGCTGGCTAGGGTCTTCTGTCGATGGTGGAACTGTCCCACCCTACCCTCCGGCGACCTCTGCGTTTCTTTGGCCTTGTGAGCGGTTTTCGACGTGTCACCTGCCGTCCGTCTCTGGCCGTTTTTAGAAGCTATACGCGCGAGGCTTTCGGCGATCAGCTTCTCCGTAGAGGGATCGCTCGCCATCGCGCTAGGCAGTGGCGAGTCTTTACTGGCAACGTACGCACTCTTGCGAGGCGCGTCGCCTGAGGATTTGCGGTTAGCGCCCTTATTTACAGAAAGCCCAGTCGCCGGTCGCGGAAGCGGTGGCGGGGAGGGCTTGCGACCCTTACGGTCGGCGGAAGACGCCGGTGGACCCGACGCCTCCGTTGACGCTATGGCTCCCTTCGTCTTTGACGAATGCGTGCCGTGGGGTATGTGCTTATGTGTTTTTCTGTGTTCGTCCTTGTCGCCGGGGTGTTCATCCCCATAAGCGGGGCGTGAGCCGGGCTTGTCGGGGACGGACGAGGAGGAGCGGGAACGCTCCTTCGAGAGGTCTACAACCTCTGTTGTGGAGGCCGTGTAATCACTGTCCTCATCACATTCGGCGGCAGCTGGCAAGGAGTCAGACCTAGACATCGCATAGGCTGCCCACCTTTTGACCCTGCGGTCCTTTAAAGTTTTGGGTTTAAGTAATTTACAGGCCGCACAGCCGTCCTCTTTGTGATCGAGGGGCAAGCAACGGTTACACCGTTTGTGCTTGTCCTTCCAGGTAAACTTGCCCTTGCAACGCGGGCAAAACCTAAAGGGCGTCCTCTCCATAGCTGAGGGCATGAAATGTGATTACGACCTTGAAAGAGAGGGAGGGGAAAGAGAAAGGAATTCTCAGAGTGAAACAAAGAAATGACCAACAACCCCACTCTCCCTACTGTGTTAGGCCGGCGAGGCCAGGCCACGTGTTCGGCAGCGCCGAAGAACCTCCTCCGCTCGTCCCTCCGTCGAAGATCTTGCTCAGCGGAGAACAGCTTGGCAGCTACGTCGAGGGAGGGATCTATGTGATAGATAATAATAAACGACCAAGGGTCGAGGAAATGATTTCGCAATGTCTCTTGAGGGGCTCCGCATAAAGGCGACCAATAACTGGGTGGAAAAAAACAATCTGAGGGACCTCGACGCGTGAGGGGTTGTGGGTACACTGCACGTCACTATAGGGATAGTGTTACAGACACGCCTTGTCGACGTCCCCTTTTCGACTACGAAAAACAAAATGCAATACTCTGCAGTGACCACTGGATGTCGGACTATGCACAGCATGTGATTCTAAGCAGATTAACAAACATCAGAAAAACTCTTACACACAAGGTTTCATGATGAAACAATTTATCTGCATGTTTAGTATCTAGAGATCTGGCACAGACGGTATTGCTATACATCTGGTTGGTATGCGTGGCAATGGCGGGGGCCAGCCGTTTACAGGATAAATACAGACAAATCTTTTGATCTATAAACCTTGATAGTGTTGGCTGGTTGCCGGAATATCGGTCTTGGTGTGGGGAGTCATTGACTCAGAGTGTCTGTTTCACACAAGTGGGACACCTCGGAGCGCGTAGCACCATGTCTATTGCTGCCATATAATGGACACAAACAATAGTAAAACAAAGCTCAAGCTAATATCAGCCACCACAGTTGTGACTAGACGCACAAGCATGACGTTGACTGCAGCGGCTCGTCTGCCTGGGTTGTCTGATACAGATGAAGATATTATTGAATGCGCGCAAGCTTGTTCCTTGGAAGGGGGAGGGGATCAAAGCTTAAGTAATGATGGCGTACCTGAATCTTCCCAATGTTTATTTGGAGATGGGGGAAACAACATAAATGACATCTGTGACATGAACTCCAGCTTTATGTACGCCAACGCACCACCACAATTTTGCATGGGTGAAATCACCCTGCTAGGTCTTTCACAACACCTGCTCATGATAACTGAAGAAGATGGCGGTCATCAGACTAATGGTGGCAGTCATACGTTTAGTGATACTGAAGAACCAAGACATGCTAACTTAAATGGGATGATGTTTTTGAAATTAAAAAAACATTCAAGACTTCTGAACGAAATAGTCTTGGCTCTAACAGCCCTGCCAGAGCTGTGTCGTACGATGATGGCCGATTGGTGCGATGTTTCAAGAATGAATGCAGAGTCTGGAGAAAACCCTAAAACCATTGATAATTACCCATTGGTAACGGTAGTCCAGCCAAAGGTTGTGGGCAGGGAATCCATTATAGTAATCGATTCTACTATCTCGCCTCAGAATGGTGACCTATGTCCATCACCCAATCCAATTGCAAAATCAGTGACAAATGTGGTTGAAGTACCTATAGTAAGCTAAACTCCTGATCCAAGAGACAAAAATATCCAAGAAAAGAGAGGAAACTAAGACGGAAAAGAAATTTGTCCCTGAACAAGGGTACTTATATGTCGTTGCGCAAGTTCATGCGGGGGATGGACTTGCGTGAGGCCATTTCAGAATACCAAGTAGCAAATGAAGAATCTCAAGTAAAATCACGTGAAAGGCCTAATGCCACTAAAACTCAAAAAGGGTGTAAGCCTGTGTCACACCTCACAATCGTTACTGACTCCAACACTCAAAAGGAGTATTCAGATGGGACCAGCAGGCTGACAGATGACCTAAAACAGAAAGAAGTCTCAGACAGGATAGACAGGAACCTAAAAATTATGAAACGGGATGTAGCTGATATATTTGATATATTTAAGAACCCTGATGCTGTGTCGCGAGCCAACACCCCCTCTCCCACTCTTCAGTGGATCCTGGAACAAAAGCATTGCCCAAAATCTTTAGTGAACAACCGATAATTTTTGTGGATTACCTACAACATTCACAGGGCTCCGGACAGGTACCAAAGATCCTGGTCAAGAACGGTTCCTTGGGGAACTCCGACAGAGCAATAGTAGATCAAAATCAGAGTGACACCAGGGACAAAATCCCTGCCGCAACGAAGCAAGCAGAGACAGGTACAGGTGAGCCTCTGGTGGGGTTAACGGAACAATCACGGAGTACCATAATTGAAAATATAATAAATAAGAACATTCAAAATGGGCATATAGATTCACCTGCAAAAGAACTCCCAATACCTCCACATGATGAAGGAGCTGCCAACCCCTTCCTGAAACATAAGGAAACATCTGAAATCAAACACATTACACAGGCGGCTAATGACTCACTGGGCAGGACCAAGGCAGGATTTGATCAAGGCTGGAACACGTCAAACAGTATATTCCAAATCCCCTAGCTCCACTCATGCCAAGGCTCCAGTAGGACATCTGAGGGACCCGGCCTTTCCCAAAGAGCCCAGCCTAATCATATATTATGTATTTGAGGGTGGTGGACCTAGAGCTCTTAACAGGCCGTACATCTTAAGCCTGTTAGAGACATTCCAGAATTAAGTCTGATAAACTCCTCTGACATACAACTTGTGGACTTCATACATAACTACTGCTTCGACTATGTATGGCTAATCATCACCTACCCTCAGGTCAGAGCTCTTCTTTTAAAAGAAGTAGGTTCCCTGCAAACAAAAGGGGTTTGATATTGTTCCTTTTAAAGATTCAATCTATAAAAAAAAACTTAAAATATGAGTTACAAGTCCGCGAAGGTGGTATGGAAGGTAAAACGGAGGTATCCCCCGCTCAAAATGAAGGGGAATTAATGATAAATGAGGCGAAGCCCTGTCTGAAAGATAGGCAGGAATGCCGGTGGTTGGCCTCATCTCTGCGTGAATCAATAGAACTAAAACAGGCACATAAACCCCTTTAGCAAACAGATTCTCTTCCAACTGGTGTCCTGGAATACAAGGGGTCACAAGCAATTACTGCAGGACCCAACAGAATGTGCTGTAATGGAAAAGTATGATTTTATACTGTTACAAGAAACCTGGGCCACAAGTAACTTGGCTATGGATGGTTTCAACACAATTTGTCTACTACCAAAAAAAGGGAACAGGGGGAGACCCAGTGGAGGACTTGCCTTCGCATATAGAAATGACAACAGAATTACACTAGAGTCAAATTCTTCTTTTATGGATTGTACTATTTCCACCAGTTTTCAACTTGCAACCAAAGACGGCATTGCTCACATTCTGATGCTCAATATTTATTGGAACACGTTTAGTGAATGATGGCAAATTAGAGGAGCTCTGAGTGTCTAAATGTACGGATTTGTAAATGGCTTGATACACACCAACTGGGGTTTATCTCAATTGCAGGGGACCTAAATGCCGATTGTAATATCACGAAAGATGTAATGTATTCGAACCTGGCCGCTTTCAGGTCAGCACCATCAAATGTTTCGAGCAAACAGCTCAGAGGGAGCCTGTGGTTAGAATTCAGTCAGCGTTGGGGCATTGAACCTATATATAATAGCTTACCCACTTGGCAGCTCCACCATAGATTACATATTTTAAGTGCCTGAAAATCACAAACTCCGTAAACAGCGATCATGCCATGTTTGGCCTTTTATGTTATAGATTAAAGTTAGTAACAACTGTAGGCGCGTGAAGTGGACCCCGGGGAAGCTTGCACAATTCAACTGTTTGCGGACACATAGTCGGAGGAACATCCCATCGAAAGAACGTTACCAGATATGGTAAGTAACTTGTTTTTCGAGGTGACTGTACCTCCGACGTCTTCCATATCTTTGACAGACTCCCAAAGCAGTACCAACTTATGGAGGTGGGAAAAGAATTTACAATTTAGAATTTTAGAATGCCCAATTAAATTGCTGAATAAAGGACTGCCTTACCAAAGGCCAAATCCTGCCCATGGATGGAGTCCAAGGAATAGTGTCTCACAAAAGTATGGACAGAGGCCCATGTGGCTGCTTTGCAAATATTGCGAATCGGAAAACCTCTCTGCAGAGCAGTGGAGACAGCCACACCCCTAGTAGAGTGAGCCCGTAAGCCTACTGGAGGGTCCTTTCCCGCCAAACGGTAACACTCAGTCAAAATGATCCATCTGGACAAGGTCTGTTTCGAAACAGCCAGGACCAAGCGCCTTCCAGCATAACCAACAAAGAGCTGATCGTCCACTCTGACCCGGGACATCTGTGAGAGATAGAAACTCGAAGCTCTTCTAGGATCCAACCTATGGAGTCTCTCCCCTTCCTTACCAGGATGTGGAGAAGGATGAAACACCGGAAGAATCACCTTCTGGTTCAAATGGAATTCCGACACAACCTTCGGAAGAAAAGAAGGCCGCACCCGCAGGACAACCCTGTCCTTATAGAACACAGTAAAGGGTGGCTTGGCGGAAAGTGCCTGGAACTCGCTCACTCTCGGTGCGGAAGTAACCGCAACTAAAAACACAGTTTTAAAGGACAACAGTCTCAACGGACAAGAATGTAAGGGCTCAAACGGAGCTCCCATTAGGAACTTTAAAATCCCATCCCGGCACCTGGAAAGGCGACAGTGGAAACATATTAGTTAGCCCTTTTAGAAACTAAGAAATCAAAGGGATCTTAAAATAACAACATTTCTCAGACGAGCACTTAAATATGGACAGCGCCGCCAGGTAACCCTTAATAGTACCCACTTGCAGGCCCTTGTGGGCTAAAGAAAGTAAAAAAGACAAAACCAAAGGAATGGAACATTGGAAAGGATCCACATTCTGTAACCTGCACCAGTCGCAGAACTTTCTCCAACGGCAACGGTACAGGGATTTCGTGCAGGCCTTCTGGCCGAAAGCAACACCTCCATCCCGTCTTCGGGGAGGTCCCAATCCTTATACCTCAACCTTTCAGGTACCAAGCATGAAGCCTGAGAGACTTGACCTCTGGATGGAGAACCCGACCCCCCTCCTGTGAGAGCAGATCGTCTCGGTAGGGAAGACAGCGTGGAGGGCAGATGGACATGTCTAGATGGTCCAGGTACCACGCTCTCCTGGTCCATGCCGGAGCAATGAGGATCTTTCGGGAACCGAACCTCCGTAACCTCTGCAACACTTGCGGAATGACGGGGACTGGAGGAAAAACGTACAGCAGTGGGAAGGACCACTCATCTACGAACACGTCCCCCAAGGCTCCTCTTGGAGGAAATTCCTGCGAGCAGAATCTTTCGCACTTCCGGTTGACACTGGTGGCAAAGAGATCCACTTGTGGGGTTCCCCAAACGGCGAAGGTCTCCAAAAGACCTTCCTGAGCCAGCTCCCACTCGTGAGAGACTGATCTGCCTGCTCAAAGCGTCCGCCGCCGCGTTTTCGTCTCTGGCCAGATGAACTGCTGAGATCGAAATTTCCTGCTGGATGGCCCAGAACCAGAGCTGCATCGCCTCCCTGCACAACAGATGTGACCCTGCCCCCCCTTTTTTGTTGAGGTAGTGCATGGCACTGTATTGTCTGTCATAATCAGGACATTATTCCCCCGCACAGACGGCAGAAAAGCCTTCAGGGGAATCAACAGATTGATGTGGAGTCTGGACTCTGACCAACGTCCGCTGGCTGTCAACTCGTTGGCATGAGCTCCCCAACCTGTGAGGGATGCGTCCGTCACAATCGTCACCTCTGCCCATAGCTGCCAAAATGATGCTCCCTTCATCAGATTGCCTTCGTCGGCCCACCATAGAAGAACCTGGGTGACCGAGGTCGGAATCCGAACGGGATCCGACATCCTGCCGGAGAACTGCGACCACTGCATCTTGAGAGTCCACTGCAGAGATCTCATCCGCAGCCTGGCCTCTGGCATCAGGAAGATGCAGGATGCCATGAGGCCGAGCAACCTCAAGGATTCGAACGCCGGGAGACTCTGGCCACGTTGAAACTTGTCCACCATCTGCAGAATGTGAGGAGCCCTCACCTGGGGAGGCAAACACTGCCCCAGGGATGTGTCGAGAACTGCTCCGATGTACTGGAGCCGCTGGGTAGGTGTCAAATGGGACTTCGTTAAATTGAGGAAGAAGCCCAGCTTGTGAAGGGAGTGGCAGGTGACTGACAACTGATCCAGGGCTTACTCGGGAGAGCGCGCCCTGATCAACCAATCGTCCAGGTAGGGGTATACATGAATCCCCCCCCTTTCCCGAGATAGGCTGCCACCACCACCATCAGCTTGGTGAAGACCCTCGGGGAGGATGTCAATCCTAACGGCAGCACCCGAAACTGAAAATGCGAGGTACTTCCTGTGCTTGGGATTCATCGGCACATGAAAGTAAGCATCCTTGTGGTCTAGAAACACCAACCAATGCTGAAGGTGAAGGGCCTGGAGGACTTGAGAAAGAGTAACCATCTTGAACTTTTCCTTCCCAAGGAGCTTGTTCTACCAACGCAAGTCCATGATGGATCTTGATCCCCCGTCTTTTTTTGGGATCAAAAAATAAGGGGAATACCATCCCTTGTTCCTCTCCGCTACAGGCACCAGTTCTATGGCGCCTTACTCTAGCAGGGATAGGATTTCCTGCGCAAGGAGCGGATCCGGGCGATTCAAAGAGAGCTTCCCCGGTGGATTGTCGTGCGGCCTTTGCCAGAAGGGGAAACAGTAGCCGTGGGCTATGATCTCCAGAACCCACAAATCTGAAGTAATGGCCTGCCATTCTCCAAGATGCTGCGCAAGCCTGCCCCCAACCGGCGAACCATGGGACATGGACTCATGACTGAGTGGACGCGGCTGCGGCAGTGCCAGAGGGCTAAGAGGCAACTGCTCGAGCAGCTTTGGCACCCCAAGTACCTTGCTTTCCACCCCTGGTACTCCTACGGTGGCCCCTTTGACTGGAAGCTCCTCTCGATCTACCAAAGGAAGAGTAGTACCGAAAGGAACCTACCCTCCATTGCAGTCCCCTAGGACGAAAAGGCGGAGTTGACGTACTGCAGCGCTCAAAGACTTTGCTGCAGCTTTGGAGGTCTGCAACCTCTCAAAGCTCTCGTCAGCCTTGCTGCCAAACAGATGAACACCATCAAAGGGCATGTTCAGATGCCGGGATTGCACATCAGGAGCAAACCCCGACTTCTGCAACCACGCAAACCTGCGTATGACGGTGCTCGCAGCCATGGACCAGCTGACACAGTCTGCTGTGTCCAAACCCGACTGAACGGACTCTCACATGGCATCCTTGCCGTCTTGCACGAGGGCTAGAAGACCATCCCGTTCCTCCCCTTCGGGAATATGCTCAGCCGCCAAAGACACACAGTTCCACAGAGTGTGTGTGAATCTCGCTAAGGCACAAGTGGAGTTGGCCGCCTTCAACGCCATACCCCCAGCTGAAAATACCTTCCTCGCCCAACCATCAAAGCGCTTATCGTCCCTATCAGAAGGGATGGTAGGGTACACAGCCTGTTTTGAGGAGACTGTAGCTGCCTGCACCACCAAACACTCCGGAGAAGGGTTCGTCGATAAGTAGCAAGGGTCACCACTGGATGGGCGGTATTTTTTCGGAAGCGACTTATTCACTGCCGGTAGACTCTCCGGAGCAGTCCAAGCCACTGCCACCCTTCTTTGCAAAGCCATGTGAAACGGCAACACCGGGTCAGTGGGTGGACCTTGATCCAGGATGTCGGTTGAATCATCCTGAGCAAAATCAACAGGTGGAGCAGACCACCCCAAGTATTCAGTCACCCTTGACATGAGACGCCGATCGGAGGAATCCGCATGCACCCCAGGCTCAGGTCAGCCAAACTCCACCTCTGGAGAGGTGTCAAGGCCACTAACGTCATGCAATGACTGATGGAGTTCCTCCATCTGACTATGCTAAGACAAAAGATCATCAGGGACATCAGGAGGCACAACCATCTCCTCAGCAGACAGTTCCTCAACCTCTGAAATATCTTATAAAGGTTTGAAAAACTCCAATCTAGGAGCAGGAACAGAAAAGGGCTCAAAAACAGGCCTCAAAGACTTACTGAGAGCCTTTCTCTGAGGTTCTACAGCCCTCCGGGGCACCTCCGGCAAATCCTCCACAAACGGCATGGAGGGCGCCGAGGGAATCAGCATCGACCTCGACCGAGGTGCCGACGGCATCGACAACTTCTTCGAGGACGGAACCTCGAGAGAGCCCATCGATGGACATGGCGCCGATGGAGTTGATGCCTTCTTTGAAGGCTTCACAGGTTCCGATAGTTTCGACGGTGTAGAGGACCGGGACCTGGACCTGGATCTGGCACAGCTATGGCGATCTCCCTTGTCCAAGCGGGACCTCGACGGCTCCGGATGACCGGGCTGACCACCTGAACCCGAAGGCATGCGAGTGGTGGACCGAGCCCGTTCCTTGCCAGCTTCTTTCGAAGGCGTGGACAGAACTGTGCCTTGCGACTCGAAAATCGCTTTCATCTGCTGGTGGAATGCATCTCATTCGGCCGTCGACGAAAACCTGGTGGGACAAGTCAACCGTCTTGCGGAGTCGTCCGCCGACGAGGACGGGGAAGACGACCGGTGACGGCGCTTCCTAGAATGCCTCGACGAGGCAGAGGAATGGCAGGAACCACTCTGAGAACCCCTGGATTTTCACCGACGCGGAGAGTCGCCCCTCGAGTCATCGGTCGTAAGCCCAGCGGACTTCGATTTATGGGGCTTAGACACCCTACCTACCTTCAATTTCTTCTTGCGTTCCTGCAAGGCCTTAGACGTCAGGGACTGGCAGTCATCGCAGTCGTCGGTGGCGTGGCTTTCGCCGAGGCATCAGAGGCAGATGTCATGCGGGTCTGTGATAGACATTTTCGAACCGCAGTCCCGACATTTTTTAAAGCCCGACTTCGGGGTAGTAGAAGAGGATGAAGACATCGTTTTCGAAGAGAAAAGTCGAGCGCGCCAAGATTCCGAAGCAAACACGTTTGCGGAAAAAACAGAACTGAAGCTACGGGCGCTGTGCGTTCTATATATAACATCCGGTGACGCCGACCCTCGACAGAGGCCCTCAAGGGACAACAGATCGACGCCATTGACGCAGGACGCCCTCTGCCAAAAATTTTCCAAAGCAGCACAGCTGTGGACATTACCTGTCATAGATGTAGAAGACGTTGGAGGACACAATCCCTTTGAAATGCTATTATGTGGTCCAAACTCCTACACTTACTCTTACTCTTCTGGGATATATGCACTTAAAACAAAAGACACCAGTCTCTTGGAAAATGTTGTATGTATTGCTTCTCTTTAAGAAGGGAAATGGACTATGCCCAAAAAACTATCGACCCATCACCCTACTAAATGTTGAGTCTAAAATTTTTGCCGCAATAGTTTTGGAAAAACTCACACTATGGATGGGCTATAACTATTTTAGGTTGTAGACAGATCGGATTCCGCAGGCTAAAAAGACAGATGCGGGTGGCCTTCTTGGGTCTCAACTAAAGAGCTTGGTCAAACTCAAATCACTGGACCAGTTGTACATTGCGTCGATGGATTTGACCACGGCGTTCGATCTGGTAGACCGACCAAACCTATGAAAAAAAACTATTTTGCTTAGGGATTGAAAGTGGGCTGCTGGATGTGATCATCCATTTGTACTCCGAAACGGTGATAAGGGTAAGGCTAAACAACAAAGGGTTACTGTCAATTGTAATCACAACATCCAATGGTCTGAAGTAAGGGTGTAGGCTAGCGGCCACCCTATTTAATCTATATGTATCACAAGCAGGTAATATTTTAGATAAGAGTGTACTCAGTGGACGCAAGATAGGAGGCATTACCATCAGATGGGTTGCCTGTGCAGAAGACTTTCTTTTGTTTGATTGCACCAAAATAGGCCTACAAAGATTGATTACGGCTTTCAGCAATTTCATTGATGAAAGGAAACTCAAAATCAATCCTAGCAAAACCACCATTTTCCAAACAGGTGGTAAAAGAATAACCTCAGCCTTCTCTTTTTGGGTCTGCAGTGGTGTAAAAATAAAGAGTCAAACGTTGCTAAGATTCCTAGGTTATGTATTCTCAAGCTCTAATTCCTGTGTACTGGTAAAAAAAAACAATCTTTTGCTGATAGCCAAAGAATCCTTGAATCAAATTAGGGCAATTGAAAGAAAATTTAGGAAATTCACATTGGCCCCCATGCATACAATTCTATTGGTTTAAAGTTATTCCTAGAATAACATGGTTTTACCGGAATCACTAGTTCCTTATCTAAGGAAATTGGAAGCCATCATTTGGCATAAAGTTATTTTTTATTCCAAAGTGCATTCCAATAGAAATGATTTGTTACGAACTTGGTCTCCATTCCATAACTTGTATTATGCATACCAAAAAGACTTTCTTTGTTAAGGAACTCTATGGTGGCTGAGAGGGATTCACTGTACTATTACTTAAAAGAAGACCTGAAGGGAAAGGTTGTGCAAGTACTGAAAGCGACCTGTGAAAAAATTTTGGCAAACTTGGGCTTGTCGTTGGCGACTTTGGTAAGCAATCCAGGGAAGGTCAAGGAGATTATAAAAGCATTTGATTGGCTTGAAAACAATGCACTTGTGTTAAACACCAAGCTTTAGAGAAGATGCATTGACAAAGGATAATGCGAAAATTCAAAGAAATTGGAATTGAGGTCAGGAATTTTAAAAGTAATTTTACTGTTATGCATTTAATGTAATGAATTTTGTAATGAATTCTTAAATTGTCATTTTGTAAAGATTTATACAAACCAAAACAAAGTTTAAAAAAAAAAAATATTAATTTATCAGTCAGTTGGAGTAAGCCTTCTTCAGAATAGAGAAATACAAAGCAACACACAAATACACTTCAAAAATACCCACTCTTAATCTTCTAAATCAGAAAATACCCTTTTGGGATGGCCCACAGACACTACCTACAACCTCAGGTGACTTCAATAGTTAGGGTGCTGGGACATTAATATATCACTGTTGCAGTTAAAATCAGATTTAGGAGTAGGTCAAATGAAAAGGTTATTAGAACTAAATAAGAGATCACACAAATATTCTGAAGCATGTAAGTACTTTTGGTAACCCCTACTGCAAAGTTAGTTAACCCCTTCCTGGAAGGAAGACACAACAAATAAGCAGAGGAGAGATGAGTCACTCAGGCAGCCAGGCCAGCCAATGTTAAGTTAGCAAATGTTAAGGCGAAGTGAAGCACTTCTTGCAGGTAAGCAAATGTCTTGCACAATGTTTTAGAAGTCTTTGTAAATTAAGAAGAAATCAAAGTAGGGCCACAAGCTGATTAGGCTTGTGAGGCAAAGAAGCTGTTGGCAACTTCACAGATGCAACCAAGACAAGTCTCCGACTGGGACAAGTGTGGTTACACAACAAGAGGTAAGTTCTCTTAAACTGTACAGTACCTTTAGGTTGAAGAAAAGTGCAGCAGATTACTTCTGTTCCTGTGCAGCTCTGCAGATCCTGGTGTTCCTGGGCCTCAGTCATGGGGAGAAGAGGGAGGACGTCTGGGGACTCCTGCGCTGCAATGGGGCCATCACCGACCGCAACCGGTAATCTTCAAACAAGAGGCACTTCAGTGTTTCAGCGCCACGTGACTACCGCACACAGCAAAACACCACGTCTTCCGGCTTTCGAGATGGGCTTTCCTTGCTTCTGGGGTCCAGCACTCTGTGGAGATGACTCGGGCTCGCTCAGTCCTGCTTCCTGGGAGCGCCGGAGGATCTTCCTGGAGCTCTTGGCCAGCTTAAAAGCAATGCACACGATCTGGTGTTCCTCTCCCTGGCTATTCAGTTCCAGGAGCAACTGCAGTGGAATTTCAACCAGCTCCGAGAGGATATCCAGGTGGCTTACTTTGGGGTTGATTGGTCCGACCAACTCAAAAGGAAGAAGTCGTTCTTGCGGGGCTTCTCTGTCGATACAAATTCAGAGTTTCAGCACAGCAGCAGGGCTTCACCGGGCTAAACAACGGTTCAGGAGTTGCAGCAGGTGTCCTCTTCAAGTTATTCTTTGGATTCCTTCGTTCAGTGGTGGACTCTGCCTTCCAAGCCAAAAAGCCTTGCCTTTTATGTAGGTTTCTCCCATTCATTCCAGCCTAGCTGTCACTCACCCAGCAGGGTGGCTGTCCTTGCCGGAGAGCCAGCCGGCCAATCACCCAAGAGTCCATTCTGGTCTCCTAGGAGATTAAACAGGGAGTTTTGGGCACCTCTGTCGCTTCCTGCCCTGCCAGACACCCTGGAGGAAGAGGCGGACTTCACTCGTGAACCCTGCCAAAGGCAAAAGCAACAAAGGGACGAAACCTGGTTTGGCACGCAGAGTAAATCTCAAGAAGGACCTTTCCACAAAGAAATGGTGAAAAAAGACGACCAGGACCATTTTGATAAAAATTGCACCCTTGCGTGCTTTACTGCAGCTGCGAACGCAGCCCGTGGTAAATGCACATCACGGTAGTTAAAGGGATAGTCCAGTAAAAAAATTTATTTAAAAAATAGATAGGCAACATTAAAAAAAAAATACTAGCACTTTTTTTTTTAAACTTCCTATGTAAAATTTTGAGCTATTATTTTGTGAAATGGATGCCCGCCTGTTCTGGCTTTTGCGGCACTAATGAAGGAAAAGCCAGCTGTAGTAAACAAAAGCTACCGCTGGGTGGCTTTTCCATCATTGGTGCTGTACGCGGAGGATGGGGACCGGAGACCAGAGCAGGAAAGCAGCAGCTGAATCTCGGTAAGTGCTATTTATTTATTTTTTAAAATAAGCACTAGCTGCGGTTTTTTTTCTAAGTTTTCTGGGCTGGAGGAGTCCGGAAAACTTAAAAAAATAAAACCGCAGCTTTGAAAACGTTGTATTTATGTTTGCGGTCGCTTTTGAAGCGACCGCAAACATAAATACAACGTTGTGTTTGAAAACGCTGCGGTTTTTCTTTCCAAGTTTCTCAGGCTCCTCCGGCTCGTAGGAACCTGAGAAACTCGGAAAAAAAACAGCCACAGCAGGCAGAAACACAACGGGGTTGTGTTTGAAAACACTGCAATCACTTTGGGTCTCCGGTGCTCCCCCAGGGGAAATGCTAAATGCTGCAGTGTTTCTGCCTAAATCTGATTTCCCATTTGGGGCTCTCGGGCTCCCCACAGGGGGCCAGAGAGCCCCAAATGGGAAATGCTAAATGCTGCAGTGTTTCTGCCTAAATCTGCCTTCCCATTTGGGGATCTCGGGCCTCTCCCTTGAGGGAGCACCAGAGACCCAAAGTGATAGCCAAAGCAGGCAGAAACACAACGCGGTTGTGTTTGAAAACGCTGCAGTTTTTCTTTCCGAGTTTCTCAGGCTCCTCCGAGGCGGAGGAGCCTGAGAAACTTGGAAAGAAAAACTGCAGCGTTTACAAACACAACCACGTTGTGTTTATGTTTGCGGTCGCTTCTAAAGCGACCGCAAACATAAATACAGCGTTTTTAAAGCTGCGGTTTTATTTCTAAATTTTCCGGGCTCCTCCAGCCCGGAAAACTTAGAAAAAAAAGCAGCTAGTGCTTATTTTAAAAAATAAATAAATAGCACTTACCGAGATTCAGCTGCAGCTTTCCTGCTCTGGTCTCCGGTCCGCGTCCTCCGAGTCCCGGCACCAATGAAGGAAAAGCCACCCAGCGGTAGCTTTTGTTTACCACAGCTGGCTGGCTTTTCCTTCATTAGTGCCGCAAAAGCAAAAGCCAGCACAGGCGGGCATCCATTTCACAAAATGGATGCGCCCATGTGCTTGCTTTTGCGGATTTTGAGCTTGAATAGCTCAAAATTTTACATATGAAGTTTAAAAAAAAAAGTGCTAGTATTTTTTTCTTAATGTTGCCTATCTATTTTTTAAATAAACATTTTTACTGGACTATCCCTCTAAAAGTAAACCACTGCCACCAGCCATACATCGAGGAAAGGGTAACAAAAAATGTTACATGAGAAGCTAGACAAAGGGGATACCAAGTAACCCCTCCAGCACGCTATTGTAAGATCGTGTGTGCTGGGTCTAGAAAGTTACACATGTAAGTAAGTAACAAGTTACTTACCTCTAACTGTTGTTCTCCAGCATGGGTCTGGCATGGATTCACATGCTCCTGAATATTCCCAGTCGTCAGGCTGGGAATCCTTGGTAAAGAAAAAAATCAGTCACTTCTGAACTGTCTTTCTCCTAACAACCAATCACTGGTTTCTCGGTCATACTGCCCCCAGCCAATGACTTCCCTCTGCCTAAGCCCCTCCTCTGGCAGCCATCTCCCGATTTGGTAGCACATTAAGTGGCGGTAGGACCAAGAAAAGAGCCGCAGGGGGGGGGAAGGAGGGAGGGTTCGCATGTGAATCCATGCCAGACCCATGCTGGAGAACAACAGTTACAGGTAAGTAACTTGTTCCTTCTCCAGCATGTGGTCTGGCATGGATTCACATGCTCATGAAGAATACATAGCAGTGCACACATGCACAACCACAGGAGGTGGCAAGGCTAAACATTAAGCATCTCAACATTAAGCATCTCTTACCTCCTCACCAGGATTACCTTCAAGCGAACAGGTTGCACAGCACTGCTTGGCCGACTCTGGACTCCTCCCTGGAATCCCTGTTGACGCAGTAGAACTTCGTGAAGGTGTGCGTCGACCTCCGCATAGCAGCCCTGCAGATATCCAGCAGGGGAACACCAGGCAGGAACACCGTAGTTGCAGCAATCGCTCTGGTGGAATGGGCTCTCGGACGGCCAGGCAACGGTCGGTTTGCCAACCGGTGACAGTGGGTGATGCAGCAGGAGAGCCACCTGGAAATGGAGGCCTTGGAGAGGGCCTTCCCATGGTTCACAGGGCCAAAGTTCACAAAAAGTTGCCACGTCTTCTGAAAATTCTTTGTGCGGTCCACGTAGAACTTCAGCGCTCTAGCCACATCCAGCGAGTGCAACGTCCTCTCAGCCGGCGACAAAGGTGTCAGGAAGAATACAGGCAACACCAAGGGCTCATTTAGATGAAAGTCCGACGGCACCTTGGACATGAAGGAGGGGTGCGTCCGTAGCACCACCCTCGTCTCGTGGAATGTCAAGCAAGGTGGTTTACAAGAGAGGGCCTGGATCTCTCCCACTCGTCGTGCGGATATGATGGCCACAAGAAAAGCTGTTTTCCACGACAGAAATTTCAGTGGCACAGAATGCATAGGCTGGAACGGTGGACCCATGAGCCTAGTCAGCACCACATTGAGCTCCCACGACAGGGCCGGAGCCTTCACCGGCGGGAAAGAACAGAAAAGTCCTTTGCTGAACTCCTTGACCATGCGGTGTGACCATAACGACGACCATCCCAGAGTCCTTGTGCAGCGGGAGATAACCGCCAGATGAACCTTGATGGAGGCATGAGCAACAGCAAACACGGCAGCACCTGCAGAGCCGTAATCCGTAGAGGGTTGATGTTCTGTGCACGGCACCAGACGGCGAACCTCTTCCACCTATGTCCGTAGCATTTCAGTGTAGACGAAGCCCTGGCCTTGGCAAGCACATCCTTGCAGTCCGCCGGGATATCGTATCCTCCAAAATCTAGCGCTGCAGGAGCCAGGCCTGCAGGTTCAGCGACCATGGGTCGTGGTTCAGGATCGTGCCTCCTTCTCTGGCAAGAAGATCTGCGGCCACCGGAAACTTGTCTGGAGGGGACACTGCCAAGTCTAGAAGGTCTGGGTACCATACTGGTCTCGGCCATGCCGGTGCGACGAGGATCATCCTGCACCGGGACCATCCCAGTTGATTGACTAGTCGAAGAAGCAACAGAAACAGAGGGAACGCATTCAGAAACGGGCCATCCCAGGGGAAGAATGCGTCCTCCATGCTCCCCGGCTGAGGAAACGTGCTGGCGACCCTCCGGCACTGGGTGTTCGTCACCGTCACAAACAGATCGATCTGGGGATTGCCCCATCGACGGAACAGAAGATCCACTTGGTCCTGCCTAAGCTCCCTCTCGTGGCAAGAGCGCAATTCCCTGCTGAGGGAGTCGGCGACAGTGTTCTTCACTCCTGCCAGATGCAACGGGACGAGGAACATCCCCTGGGCAACGGTCCAGTGCCATAGGTCCTGCGCCTCTCTGGGGAGCGCTGGGGATCTGGTGCCCCCCTGAAACCAGATGTAGAACATCATGGTGGTATTGTCCGTGAAGACCTGTATCACCTTGCCCTTGAGGGACGGAAGAAACTACTTGAGGGCCCAAAACACTGCCTGTAGCTCCAGTACATTGATATGCAATGACTTCTCCTCCAGTAGCCACAGGCCACTTGCGTGGATACTTCCGGTGTGCGCGCCACATCCTTCCAGGGAGGCATCCGTCATGACAGTCTCCTGATGAGGTGGGGTCTGGAAGTCTGCGCCCGCCGACAGATGTGCGCGGACTCCCCACCATTTTATCGCACGACGGAAATCCTTGTTTCTGCTGTGAGCGCGACGGCGGTCTCCCTCGATTTCACTCGGATGAGCCAGTCGTCCAGGTAGGGGTAAACGTGGATCCCTCGTAGACGCAGCTGCGCCACCACTTGCGCCAGGCACTTGGTCAAAACCCTTGGCGCTAACTTCAATCAGAAGGGAAGGGCCTTGAACTGATAATGCTGTCCTTGAACCACGAAGCAAAGAAACTTGCGGTGCAGCACGAGTGGCAATTGTTCATTTCTTGGATGCAATTTTGCCTAAAAGTGAAAGGATGAAACATGAAATGAAATGGTGATTTTATGGTATCATTAATGTAAATGTCAAATCTGAAGGAGATGATATTTGTTTAAAGTAATAAGCTACATATTATGGAATAATCACAGATAACATGTATATATCATTTTAACGTGATGTAATTTGATGATTTGTTATATATTTGAAAGGATGATTAGATTATCCAATCAAAATGTTTTTCTTTAAATCACGAAACTTGCAGTGTCCCTTGTGAATGGGGATGTGAAAGTAGGCATCCTCCAAGTCCAGCGATGATAGGAAATCCCCTTCTTCCAGCTGACCGAGCACGTGCTGAAGGGTGACCATTCGAAACTTCTGGAATCTGATGCACTTGTAAAAACGGCGGCGGTCCAGGATGGGCCTCCAACCGCCGGTCGTCTTCTTGACGAGGAAGTACCAGTAAAGTCCAGAGCCCAGGAGCCTCTTAAGAACGAGTCCTATCGCCCCCTTCTTCAGCATGGGACACACCTCCAACAGAAGCCGAGGGACGTTGTATTACTGCCTGGCCACGGGTGGAATGCACGGACACTTGTTGGAATTCCAGGGTGTGTCCATGGGCCAGAGCGTCCAGCACCCAACGGTCGGTGGAGATGGACTTCCACATCCTGACAAAGTTCCCCAGCTGGCCTCCCACCTGGGTGCACGGGTGGTGGCCCGACGTCACGGCCGGTTCAATCTTGCTTCGCCGCAGACACACCGCCTTGGGGACCTTGGCAATGGCAGCGACCTCCTTCGCACTTGCTGTGGCCTCTGTAGGCCTCCTGGGTCGAAGAGAGAGGCGGTTGACGGTAAAATGATGAACTTCGGCCGAAGTCCTTGAAGGAACCTTAGGATTTTCCTCTGGCGGTCCGAAAGAATAGCCATCTCTGTTGAAGCGTGCCCAAGGCACGAGCCATCTCGGTATCCGCCTTGATTGCTTGAAGGGACTCGCCCACGGCCTTTCCGAACAAATTATCCCATGTCGAAGGGCATGTCCAATACCCTCGAGTGCACCTCCTGGAGAAAGTTGGTGGCCTTCAACCATCCCCGCCGACGAAGGCAGGCAAATGCTGTTGCCCATTTGGCGTAATCCTGTGTCAGCAATGTCAGTGGCCACTGTAATGGCATGCTCCGATGCCACCTTGCCCTCCGGCAGGATCTCCAACGCTTCCGCTCTCTTGCCATCGGGAAGGAAATCCAGGAGGAGAGCGATTTTAAACCAGAGCTCCCCGTCGTATCGCGCTACGATGACGAGGGCATTGGCCGCCTTGATGGTCGTTGCTGCCGATGCAATGACTTGTCGTCCCATGGCGTCCAACTTCTTCCCTTTGCTATCCGCGGGGGAGGAGGCTGCTGACGCCGCAGAGCCAGAGGATTTCTTCCTCGCCGCTGCCGAGACTACTGAATCTGGGTAAGGCTGGGACCTCAAACAATTGGGTGCAGAGTCCGGCACCCTGTACTTCTTTTCGTACCGGTCCCTTTTCGCCGGGGCAGAGGACGGGTTCTTCATAAGGGACAGCCCCTCGTCCCAAATGTCCAACAGAGGAATCGACAGCACAGTCTTCCTCTTTGCCTTGCAGCGCTTGGACAGGAACCCCTCTTTCCTCTTCTCCTTGGGGGTCAGCTGAAACAGGTCAGAGGCCCTAGATATCATGGCATGGAACAAGCCGATCTCGTTGGGCGGCGGAGACGAGAGGTCTCCTAACCCGCCGTCGTAGTCCGTGCCTGTGCCCGTCATCGCTGTGTCTGGGTACGTATCCTCCCTTGGTGGAGGAGAGGGGGACGACGGGTGAAAAGGCGGTGGCGGGTGAACTCTCCTCTTCTTGGTAGGAGGCACACCTGATGGCTCCAGTGCCGCAGGATCTTCCGGTGCCGCAGGATCTTCCGTCAGCAGAAGGGGCATCCTCGGCCGAATCTCCGAACACAAGGTGTGGAGTGCCTGGAGGATGTCCACCAAAATGTTTGCTGGGGGTTGCAGTGGTTGCTGAGGTAGTGGGAGCGACGGAGGTAGCAGTGTAGGGTTCTCCAACCCCTCCACGGCCTGCTCCTCCTCGTCGGTCTCGTCGCCATTCTCGACATCTCTCTCGTCGGGGTCCCTCCCGTAGGCTTTGGCCTTGACAAATTTCTTCTCCAAGATGGTGTAGAGAGCTCCTTCTCAGAGGAGATGTCTGTGCCCTGCAGGACTACCATGCCCGCCCCCCTTCTTCACCAGGGCAGACTGTTTCGGGAAGATGGTGGGCATCGCCTTCTCTGGTGTCTTCTCAATGGGCTGAAACAAAGATTCCCTCCTGGCAGGCAAGGAAAAACTCGCCTTGGGGATCGTAACCTGCGAACCTGCGTCCGCAGCCTTCGCTAGGGTTGCCACCACGCCTTCAATGGAAGGGTTTGCCAGGTGGATCTGGGCCTGCACGACCTTGGTCAAGCTAGGGGCCTTCACCTTGGGGGGAGGGTCAGCCCCCCGCTCCTCCTTGGCCTCCTCCGACTGGTCCGTCCGGGGCTTCTACAGAAGCTTAACCGGGTGGTCCGACTTCCTCTTCTTTGTCGAACCGGAGCATTGGTTCGTGGTCGAAGGTGCCAAAGTTGCTGTGCTCGCCGGGCCACCGGAGAGCCCGTCGCAATGGCACTCCGGGTAACCGCAGACTCGCAGTACTCGGCCTTATGTTGGACCCCCGTCGCCGGGGCGCCCTCAAAGGTCTTAGAAGACTGCTCAGATTTCTTCTTGTGGCTGGGGGAGGCATGCTGCCGGGACTCACCCGTAGCAGGGGCCTTAGCCTGGAGCCACGCCGGTCCTACGTGGTACGGGGGACCATCTCCTGGCAAAACGCATTCATCCTCCACGAGCGTTTGGTCTGAATGCAGGCAGTAGAGGCACATGGGGTGCCCATCGTCCAAGTAGATGTTCCATAGGCCGCATCCTGGACAAATCCTGAACAGAGGCGTCAAGTCTTCCTTCTCTGACATCTCCACACGGGGTAGGCCTGGAAGAAGCTTCTGGAATCCTCCAAGAAGAAACTCGACGAAAATGTGCCCTTGAGGGGCGCTGAAGAATCCGAAAACGGGTCCCCGTTAATCGGAAGATGGATCGATGGAGCCTGAGGCTCGATTGACCGGAAAAAGAGTAGACCTCTTAGAAAAATCGCAAAACGCAGTAAAAACTCGAGAGCTATAGCACGAAGACCCCAACACTTGAACGTGTGGTAAAAATCTGAAGATGGCTGCCAAAGGAGGGGCTTAGGTAGAGGGCAGTCATTGGCTGGGGGCAGTATGACCCAAATACCAGTGATTGGTTGTTAGGAGAAAGACAGTTCAGAAGTGAAACTGAAACTGATTTTTTCTTAACCGAGGATTCCCAGCCTGACGACGGGGAATATTCATGAGCATGTGAATCCATGCCAGACCCCCGGCTGGAGAAAGTCAATTTCACTTTACTGCTCTTGGAAACAGTAGTTTATGCAAGAGAAGGTATTTAAATCTTGGGAAATCTGAAAGACTTCCCTGTGCCACTGCAATGAATTTGCTGTGTGACACAATGTAAAAGATGATGCCTATGGAATTTGTCAGACGCCACAACCAAAAGTAACAGTGTTCAAAATCACATTAAAATACTCGAGAGAGTGGGAAAAAAGGGTCTCTCACTCTTCATGTAAAAAAAAAAAGTCCACTTAATCCAGCAAAGTTGCTGGGGGTCTCTAAATTAGAGAGGAATTAGCAAACTTCTGAGAATTCTCCCCAACATGCTTCTTTGGTACACTGGCAACATTTTGCATATAAAATACGAAAGGTTTAAAAGTACATACAATCTACACTATCACGGACGAAGGAAAAATGACAATTGTGCTTTTATTTCCTCTTAAATCTCAGGTAGCTGGAATGACCATGGTGGAAGGAAATTAAATAAGAGTATGCAAATAACTTCACAAAGTGTCCTATATTAAAGAAATTGGTGCAGTGTCCAATTTGAGAGATTAGCAAGGAGTCGAATGGATGCCCATATAAATGGATGGTTTATTTAGTAGCTACCTCCAGTACGGCAGATTGGTAAGCAGGGCAACTAATCATAAAAGAAATACAGTAGTTCAGCTAGTGACAAATCCAGGGATGTTGTCCCTTCTCCCAGAAGGGAAAGCCACCCCATTTGGGACTAGGGAGGCCAGCCCGCTACACAATACCCTCCCATAGGGGCCTGAGCAAGCAGGATCACACTGGGGGTGACCCCACCCCCCCTTTGGGGATAAGGAATGCCCAAGCCAGGGTTTTATTCCACCTCCCTCCACTCCAAAGTCCCGACTGTGTGTTGGTTATATGGGAGGTGAACAGGTCAATCATGTACAGGGCCCTTTTAAATTGGTTAGCTTGAGTTTCTGACCTGCATTTGTTGCTGCGTTCTTGAAAAAAGACCCAAACCAACTAGATCTCACCTTCCATTGCAGCAATGCACAGGAGGGACCCTCTACCTCACAGAAGAAAAAGAGCCGAACAGCCACGCTGTCAGCCTTGTGGGTGGAGACCTAAGCTTTCCCGTGGAGCGCTGCCACTTCGACAAAGGCAGGGAGCCCGCCGAGAAAGGAAGCAAAGGCATTCCAGAGAATGTGTACCGTCGTCCTGCCTGTCCTATGCTGACATCACAGAGAGGAAGAAGAGACACAAGAGACCAGACCGCACAGACCAGAGTGAGGTCAAGATTGCGGGCTTGCACTGGCCAGAGACGGCCTCCCCTAACAAGCAACGCTGGTGGAAAGGAGCTATGCAGCTTCCTACAAGGAGCAGGTAGAGGGTGGTGAGACCACGATGTAGCCCAAGTGGGCTGAGAATTTAACTACCCCACAAGAAGGGGAACGAACTGAGAAAAAAAAAAACAGTTGAGCACAATCGTAGTGCATGCCGGAATGAGCATTCACCTACCCCATGAGAGGGGAAAAGAACAGAAACAAAGCAGGTTTGGGAAAAAAACACAAAAAGGGGAAAGAAGGGAGAAGCAAAGCCGGGCTGAGCAGGCCTGCAGCCCATGCCGAACTAAAACATATCCCAGAGGGGGGTCAGGAAACAGAACCACAAAGTAGGGCCGACAATCTGAAAACCGCAGGAGGAGTTCACAGAAGCGACAACCAGAGCAGTGCTAAAGAGGCATGTAGCCCACGAGAGACTGAGAATAGAAAAATCCCATCAGTGGAAGAGAGACTTTTCTTTTTATGAATACTCACCAATCCAGGTCAGGAGAACCTGTTACCCATCCCAAAAGATGGCAAAAAATGTAACTGTTCGAACTGCCCGTCAAGGCCGCTGTTGTGCCCAAAAGGAAAATTGAGACAAATATATAACCTACTAACCCAAGCTCAAATCTCTGCAAACCTAACTCACCCGAAAATCCACACAACCATCTCTCCCCCCAGCAAACTGCACGCACTTCACCACACCAACAAACACAAACCGCACCAACAAGACAAGGTCTTGCATCGGTCCGATACTCGCACCAAAGCTCAGCGTACGGTGAAAACCGAACTGAAGCCGCCAACAGCACACCACTTCTCTCACTTTCCTACTCCCTCTTCACCCGACTAACCTAACCTGCCCACCTTCTTGTTTTACAGATCCGCCTGTGCGCCTTGGGACCAACTCCGTTGGCAACAGTGCACGGTATAAATACCTTTAACATATATATATATATATATATATATATATATATATATATATATATATATATATATATATATATATATATATATATATATATATATCTTTCTTTGCGAGAACTACTATGACCAGCCATACCTGCAAAAGAGTTTGAGTACCCTTTGGTGGGGGTCAGGTAACCAGCCACCACTACTTCTGGTCAGGGGAAGTAAATCCTAGCATGAACTAAGGCCCATGTTGTTCCATTTATTTTCATAGCGGTAGGGAAGAGGTTAGGATAGCGTAGGTTTGAACAGAGGATAGTGTTTCTTTGTACGATGTCCTGACAAGCACAAGTTTGTTTTGTGGCGTAGGAAATTCTTCTTAGCACAGTGTTAGGGAGAATTCTCGTAAGTGTGCTAATTCCCTCCATCTTAGAGACACCCAGCAACTTTGCTGCATTTTCAGGACTTAATTTTTTTTTCCTGGAAAGAGTGCGAGCCTTTTTTCCCCACTCTTTGCTGTTCTGCTGCTTCTTAAACTTTGAATCCGCTCCGAACTGACTTGTTAGGCAAGTTTTTCATTTTAGTGCAAATCTTCCTGCCCTGTGTCAACCCCAGTACCTTTTGCTGGACTTTGTGATTATTGTTCCCTTATTCCTAGGTGAGTGGGAATCTTTCCCCTCTCAGCTAGTCTTTTACTCTTTTTATGGGTGACCTTTCTCTGTCTCTCGATAGTGTGTGATTGGAGTTCTAGTTTCTTATAACATTTGGGCTTAGGATGGGTTGCCCCTTTGGACTTCCCTTTTTTATTCTCTTATTATTTCTTGGGTGTACTACTGTACCCAATAAGTAAAGTGGGATTCCCATCCACTTTAAATTTGTTTTAGTGAGCCAGCACACCCCACCTTAAGTGGAGTGCTCTTTGGGATACAAGGTATAACCTTTCTTACTTACCTGGTAACATTTTTGTTACAATTGCAAGATAACGTATGGCTGGTGGCAGTGGTTTTACCTTTATGACTTTTAGTCAATATTACTTGCAGGCTGTCAAATCAGCCTCTGTAATGCACATTCTGGTCACCATTCTGCTACAACAGTGGGCTAATTGTTTCGCCCTTTGTTTGCTTGTTGCTTCCCAGGTTTTCTTCTGGCATTCTAGGTGGGTAAGACCTCAGTTCTAGTTTGGTCTTCAGCAGGAATCCGACTCCAGATTGTCTGAGAAGACAGGAAGCGAGGGAGGAGTCCGAGACTCTGAAGCCCTTTGCATTTCACCTTGCCTGAAATTAACCTGGTCCCACTGGGGGGCTGGCTGTCCTGATTGGACAGCCAGATTGCCCCTTTCTGTAAACTGCAGGAAGAGTTTGCAGAAGTTGTGCTGTAGTTCCTGATAAAGACTCAGATTCTGGAAGCTGCCGACATGTCGACCACTGGAACCAAATCTGAAGAGGAAGAAGAAACAACGTCTGTAACCGTTTCCAGCGATCGGAGATCCTGCCGAGTAACCAGAGCCTGATGTAACCCTTCCTTCCAAGTGACCTGGGGGTTCTGAAAACAACGCCTCCTACCAAGAGGCTGGTCAGACAAACTAGTCTCAAGAAGAACTGCATTTTAAGCCATCCCTCGACTATTTGCGACCTTGCTGGGCTGCAAACCGCCAATACCCAGGGAAATGAAGCCAGTGTGTGGTTCACGGTCCTCCGAAGTCCGACTCCTGCTGGACCTCCAGAGACACGATTCAAATCCCTGAAGTCCCCTCACCAGAGTGCAGGACGAGAGAGTGAAGAGACTCCGACGGGAGATATTCGTCCATCTGGTTCCTGTAAAAAGGCACCAAATCCACAGAGCCATGAGAAACCAGGAAGAATCTTTTGCTGGAAGCCTCCTCTGGCAACTAGTTCCCATCCAGTGTCCATTTCTTCAGTCTCCAGACCAAGAATCCAGGGAACGGGTCCTCTGCTGCTGCATCCTGAAGGCATCCACCCAGAAGCGCTTCATTTCTCCCAGGATACTGTGTTGGCGTGGGTAATACTTACCTTATGCCTTGTGTGAATCCTGTGAGGCTGAGTGGGTGATTTGTGTGGTTAGGAGTTTGCCCATACCATTCACCCAAGCCTAAGGCTGGAATGCATATAGGGAGCCTTCTGTGAAGTCCCTGAACACTTAACTTACCCTAAAAGCTAATACTTGTTGAAAAAGATATCCACTGAAACTCTGACTTTCCTGCATCTGAACCCTAGTCGGACCTGCCTACAGATGGCTCGTAGACCACTAGAGGCCTGCCTCTGAGAAAACCTGCGCTATAGACTAGGGAAGGACTACAAAAGATGAAGCTTCCGTCTTAAAAACTATAACAAGTGTAATAGTGCTTACTTGTAAATGAGTGTGTTGTAACCATCTCTGAACTAGAATAAGTTACAAAGTGTTAAAAAAGGTATTACTCTCTTTAAGTTGTTGGTTGGTCCTTTAAAAAAGTATGTAAGTTGCTTTACTTACTTTGAATAGTATCCCACTCTTCTTGAAAGTAATTATGTTGGCACTGTTTTATTATTCTTAAGTGAATGGCTAAAATCTTACCAATGGGTTTACCTACCTTGAATAACAGATTGTCATTCTTAAAGTGTTCCATTGGGTTTTGCTTTCCCTGATCTGCTTAGTGCATTTCTAAAACATATTTGAGTTGATACTCGTCTTGGAGTTGCTTGTAGCCACTCTGAGAAGTATACAGGTACTTACTTACCATAAACAGATGATTGTCTTTCTTAAAAGTCTGCTTCAGTTCTTATTTAACTTAGAAGAACAAGTTACTTTCTTACCTGGTAACGTTCTTTCGATGGGATGGTCCGACGACGTATTCCATATCTATGACAGGTAATGTCCACAGCTGTGCTGCTTCGGAAAATCTTTGGCATCTGCGTCCTGCGTCGATGACGTCGATGCGCCGTCCCCGAGGACCTCCTCCGACGGCCGACGTCACCCGATGTGATAAGTAGGACGCATGACGCCCATAGCCTCAGTTATAGTTTTTTTCTCAGAACGTGTGCCACCAGTTTTCTGCAAGCTGCAATCGCAAAAGAAATTCTGCAGCGGGGAAGGCAGGGAGGGAGCGATATGGAATACGTCGTCGGACCATCCAACGTTACCAGGTAAGAAAGTAATTTGTTCTTCGAGGGGATTGGGTCCTCCGACGTATTCCATATCTATGACAGACTCCCAAAGCAGTACCAAGCAAGGAGGTAGGAAAGAATTTAGAATACAAATTTAGCATGCCCAATCAAATTGCAGAATAGAGAACTGCCTTGCCAAAGGACAGATCTTGCCCCCTGATGGAATCGAGGGAATAGTGACGTACAAAAGTATGTACTGAAGCCCAGGTGGCTGCATCACAGATGTGATGAATAGGAACTCCCCTCTGCAGGGTAGTAGATGCAGCCACTCCTCTGGTAGAATGGGCCGGCATGCCAGCCGGAGGGTCCTTATCCGCTAAGCGGTAACACTCAGAGATAGCTAAAATAATCCGAGACAAAGTCTGTTTCGTCACAGCTTGTCCCAAACGCTTTCCAGCGTAACCAATGAAAAGTTGATCGTCCACTCTGACCCGGGACATGCGCGAGATATAAAAGCTCAACGCTCTCCTAGGATCAAGCCTATGGAGCCTCTCCTCTTCCTTACCAGGATGTGGAGGAGGAGGATAGAACGCGGGAAGAACCACCTTCTGGCTCAAATGAAATTCCGAAACCACCTTTGGAAGAAAAGAAGTACGAACTCTAAGGACAACCCTGTCTTTGTGTAATACCGTGAAGGGTGGCTTAACTGAAAGTGCCTGTAACTCACTCACTCTGCGAGCGGTAGTAACCGCAACTAAAAACACAGTTTTCAGAGTTCACAGCCTCAAAGGGTAAGAATGTAAAGGCTCAAACGGAGCACCCATAAGAAACTTGAGAACAAGGTTCAAATCCCAACCTAACACCAAAAAAGGTGACGGAGGGAACACATTAGTGAGCCCTTTCAAAAACTGCGAAATTAAAGGAATCTTAAAATAGGAACACTCTTCAGACGAGCGCTTAAATATGGACAGCGCCGCCAGGTAACCTTTAATGGTCCCCACTTGCAAGCCCCTGTGGGCCAAAGAAAGCAAAAAAGAAAACCATGGTAATGTCGCATTCAAAAGGATCCACATTCTGCACTCTGCACCAGTTGCAGAACTTTCTCCAACGGCAACGGTACAGAGACTTAGTTGCCGGCCGCATGGCCGAGAGCAACACCTCCATCACGTCTTCAGGGAGGTCCCAATCCTTATACCTCAACCTTTCAGAAGCCAAGTGTGAAGATTGAGGGATCTGACCTCTGGATGGAGAACCTGACCCCCCTCCCGTGAGAGCAGATCGTCTCGGTAGGGAAGACGACGTGGAGGGCGGATGGACAAGTCTAGAAGGTCCGGGTACGACGTCCTCCGGGCCCACATCGGAGCAATGAGGATCATCTGGGAACCGAACCTCCGTTAACCTCCGCAACACTTGCGGGATGACGGGGACTGGAGGAAACGCGTACAGCAGTGGGAATGACCACTCCACCACGAACGCGTCTCCTAAGGCTCCTTTTGGAGGAAATTCCCGCGAGCAAAACCTTTCGCACATCCGGTTGACACTGGAGGCGAAGAGATCCACTTGAGGGGTCCCCCAAAGGGCGAAGATCTCCAGGAGAATCTCCTGAGCCAGCTCCCACTCCTGAGAGATCGTGCTCTGCCTGCTCAGAGAGTCCGCCGTCTCGTTGTCGTCTCCGGCCAGATGAACTGCCGAGATCGAAACTTCCTGCTGGATGGGCCAGAACTCGAGCTGCATCGCCTCCCTGCACAGCGGAAGTGACCC